>NC_059326.1:234457500-237117500 GCF_018350155.1 Leopardus geoffroyi | reverse complement strand
TTTAATGCTCTCCCACTCTTTAATGAACTAGGAAGAATCTGAACAGCATTTCCCTGAAGCCAGAATGTTCTCAGGCTCTTTGTAAATACACCGAGGAGGCTTCTCTCCAGCCTGCTCTACTCCCGGCTGCATGACTCAGATACCTGGGGCTGAGATTAACGAGTTTCACTGCGGGCCACACTGCATGCTTCGTACCTGCTCACCATCCTCCCGTGGGCTGCTGCTGAATCTGAGTTTAGGCTTGCCATTAGAGAGTCAACGTCGTCGCAGACCCTCCCCCCCCCCCCCCCCCCCCATGCCAGGCGAACAGCCAGGAAGGAGACCTACGCCCTTTGCAGGGGCTGGTCCCGCGAAGATCCCTCTCCCCTCCCCCCACCCACCGCACCTCCCCCTGACAGGTGCTTACACTGAGACCCAACACCTCCTTGACTTGGGGCAGAGCACCCGCCCCCAGGCCCCAAGCCAGAGCTCTGTGTAAGTGGCGTTAGTTTATGGGAAGTAAGGGGCTAATTATCCCATAAACATTAGTTTGCAAACAACCAATCAAACCAAAAAAACAAAAACAACAAAAAAAAAACTTCTTCGGGAAAATTTTAAGAACTTTGTCCGCACTTGCCAGGATTCCAGGATGACAGAACCATCCGGATTTTCCCAGGATGGAGGGAGCTCTCCGGACTCAAGACTTCCAGTGCGAAAACCCAGAAAATCCGGGGCAAATGGGTTACTCTCACGTATGTGGTGGCTCGCTTGTCCCTGACCTCGTATGACAAGGGACCCTCCTGGTCACTCAAACTGGAACTCCCGTACCCGAGGGCAGTTAGCCCAAGTCCTGTCCGGACTGCCTGCGCTCGCCCACCCTGCCACAAACAAGTCCGCATGCTAGGAAAGGCCTCGTGTCCCTGTGCCTGTGACGCAGGGACACCCATACGTTAATAGGATCTTGTTTATTAGCTGCTTTGTCACCAACTTTAAGATCAAATTTCGCCAAACAGGCATTAGACGGTTCTCCAACTGGCTGTGGGAGGGAAACCCATCCGTTGGCTGGGCCCACGTTTCTAAGGAGAAATCGACTCCCATAAATATCGTTGCCCAAGGTGTCTGGGGCTTCTGATGTGACAAGAAGAGAGACCCAGGTGGATGTGTCCTGCTTCCACGTGGTTCCCCCATGTTGTGACGAGAGGTCAGGATGCACGAGGGCACTGCCCGCCTCACTCCAGTCCCTACTGTCACTCTGGCCCAGGAAGACAACTATTGTTCTTTAGGCCGTTTTCTCTGAACCGTACGGCCATCCGTCTCTGAGGGGCACCTGCCTTCTCGCTTCTCCAAGAAACAACGTGGGGAGATTTGCTGCCCCTTCCCACCTCACTGGACTGGCTTCAGGACGAGTGTGAGCCCTTACGAAGGGCTGAGATCGTGTGCCACAGACCTGCAGGTGAAGCGATGCTTACCGACGTGACGTTTTCATAAAAACACAGTGGTTGATCGGAATACGAAATCATCACGTCGCCAAAAGCTCAAAGGAAGCATCGTCTCACTGGAAGTCAAATGTGACGGTTTATTTTTGAGAGATCCTTGACCGTAGGGTTCGTCAAACTCCATGGCAATTAGAACGAAAAATACAAAGCAGAACAACCTGGCCTCGAACCTCCACTTGCCCGTTTGCCCGCCGTCCGTCTGCGGAGCAACTTCTCAGCTCAGGAAGGACGCCACCTTCCCCGCCTGCGAGGCCGACATCATCCCGGGTCCCTCCCGTGGGGTCAGGACTGATTACACGAGGCAGAACGTCTCCACAAACGTCAAGCACTGATAGTGACAGAACCATAAGAACACGCAGTCACTTTTCCCATTTTTGCCTCGTCTCAACGCCCGGAGGAACCGACCACGAAAAGCGTTTTCACCAAAGCAAACGGTAGGTTCTGTTAAATGGCGGTCAGGGTAACACAACCTGTGTTGTGATGTCCACCAGAGCTCTGGATATTTCTCGATGTTATCACGCTGCAAGAGAAACCTGAGCCTCAGACGGAAGCCATGCCCACTGGGTGACGTCTGCTTCCTGAGACCTTAGGTGCCGAGCCCTTCTTTTCCTGAAAGAGTGACCCTTCGGACATAACCCCTCGAGGAAGGGGGCTCCCCACGCGCACCCGTCGGGTCGCGGGCAAGCCGGGCAGAGGAGCGCACGACCCACTGCTATCTGGCGTCCCGGGAGACCCCGGGCCGGTGCCCGCGTCTTCCGGACAGTCCTCCCCGCCTGCCTCCCGAGGGTGATCCCAGAACACATCGTCCACCAGAGCCTCTGTGACCATAGATTGCTCCTCTCTTCCTCATTTCCTACGTTTTCTTAAATATGCCTAAGTTCTTTTCACTGAGAGGAAAGCAAACATCAATGGCAGGGAGTCGTTTGGTCCACCCACGTGTCCTTCCGAAAAGGGATGTTTGGAACAGTAAACGGTGCCCAGGGAGGCAGGCAGACAGCTCTCAGCACTTAGTCGTTCAAGCCATCAGGGCACCGCTTAGGTGCATTCTTAGCAGAATAAATTAATTGGCTACTGGCTTAATGCGCGGATCCCTCCCGGGCATTCTGTGCGCGCAGCCCCTCACCGCGTCCCGTGGAAAGTCTTTGGTGCCGAGAGACAAGCAGTACGGAGTGGAGCAGCGAGACTCGTCCACCGAAGGCGAAACTCTGGGCAGTGGAGCCTCCCTCCTGGTGGGTCCCGTCCCTCCAGCCAGTCTGGTCTGATGGCTCCCGCAGCTGGAAATGAGCCTGCTGACTTCCCAAAGTGCACAGTCTAATTCCTTCCCCCCCACCCCCCGACCCCCGACCCCGACCTCGACCCCGACCCCGATCCCGGCGGGGGTGGGGCGGTGGGGGCTGGGCAACGGCTGCAAAATTGAATCCTGTGCAAACTTGTGATGACTAACTTAGTGACTCATGTCAAATTTTAAACTTTATTTTATTTTTTATCGACTGCTGGGTAATTGAAGGGGAGAGGGTGCCCAATTGACATCCCGCCCGAGGCATCAGCCTGTCTTGCCACAGCCTCGCCTCCCAAGACAGGTGTCAGGAAGGAATGTGGCTTCATGCGGAAGTGGTGCCCTCTACCCTGTCAAACCTCCAGCTCTCGCGCTGTCAGCCCGCGCCCTGCTTCTCGGCCCCGTCAGCCTCCCCTTCCCGCAGAGAGTAAACACACCCCCTCAGATCCATCATCGAAGAAAACAAACTTTTAAAAGAGATAGTGACCCTCGAATCTCACGTAGAGATTCTCATTCTGACACAGCCACTCCCTGTTATTTTTAGAAAGCCGCCAACATCTAAATCGCTAGCAAAGTAAGATTTACGTTACAGATTATACTTTTCCCCTATTCAACCACTTTTGGAGGAAAGTGCCAATTTTCAAAATAAATAAGTGAGCGGAGAATCGTCCAGCACATCCCACCGGTGGACGAGCCCCTTGTCGATCAGAAGAGAACCCGTGTCTCCCCCCTCCCCGGGAGGTTGTCTGCTGTCACATCTCACACCTGTTCAGCCAGCCCCGCTCTGCTCGTCCATATCTGGAAACAGATTTCACATCAGCATTCATAAAACTGCATCATTGCAAAGTTCAGCTGGAAGAGCCGAACATCCAAAAAGTCTGTTGTGGCCCCAAATTTAGGATTCTGCAAGACGGGTGACTGGGTTTCATTGCACCTCCTGTAGCCTCTGCTGGAAAAAAAAAAATATATATATATATATATATATATAAAATACCACGTATGTGAAAGGGGGAGGCACGTTGGCCTGAAGCATGGTTCCTCAGGGATTTCTTTTTTGTTTTTCACTCTAACATCAGAAATGCAGGTCGTGACTTCAAGAGGATAATTTCAAAAGAAAGCAAGGGGACCTCAAAACCAGTGGCCGTGAGCGGACTTTCTTGCGGTGACGTATGCAGTGTGTGTGGGCAAAGAGACCTCGGCTGACGGCCCACACGGTGAATGTTGGTATTTGGGGGCCGTCGGGGCCATGGATTTTCAACCGTGGGCACTTCCTCCTTTAAGCAAATGGACTGATGTGTTCAGGGCAACTTGTAGGTAATTATTTACTTTTCGAACATGCTCACGATTGTATTCATTTGAAGACTGAACTTCCAAATCCATTTGAAATTAATACATTTGCATTACACACGCACACACACGGGCACACGCACACATCTTCCTCGCAGACCTCACCCGGGGAGATGCTCCGTCAGACCCTCCTAGCTCCCTTTCCAGTTCTTCTGCGCTCCATTTGCACACTCCAGTCTGTCCCCTTACAAGTGAGTGATAGGTACGGAAAAGGATTCTTACTTAAATGCAAAAGCCACGCGAGGAGCAGCGATTGTGCCCCAGGGGTTACACGAGGATAAGGCCTGACAGAGGGGGGCAAGCCCGAGCGCCGGGGGTGGGGGGGGGAGGGAGGACACTGGCAGGCCACCCCGAGATGCCCACCGCAGCCCCTTGTCGGAGGTGCGCCGATGTCACGAGTCAGGGATGGTACTGAGCGAGGGGTGCCCACAGTTCCAGGCGCGCAGTGAGCTCGCACAGGGGAGGTTTCTTTCTCGTGTCCATCACGTGTCCCTCGTGGACAACACGGGGCCTCTGTTCACCCTCCTAACCGAGGGGTGCAGGCTGGTGGAGGCTTCAGCTCGGCAGCTGCATCAGACACCCGCCCTTGGGGATGTTCTGGGGAGTGACACGTGTTCCTCGGTTCATCCTTCACTGAGCCAGAGGCCACACGGCCACGCCCAGCCTCGCAGGGGTGAGGTAGAGCCACTCACCCTGTTCCCAGCAGTAGAGGCTGGAAATGTGTGAGCAGAGGTGAAGGGCCACCATGGGCAGGAATACGCCCAGCCCCACAGCCAAGGTGGGAAGACCAAGCTGCTGAGGACAACTCACTCCTTCTGCCAAATGGCTCGATGATCCAACTTCCTACATAATCTGGTCAGGCCATTGACCAGACCTGCCATGGAGCATATGGAAACTCTGCTAGGGGGTTCCTGAGAATGACCATTCTTTTAGATCTAAGTAAATCCCTTTCCTTTTGCCTGTGTTTATCTCTATTTGAACGTGTTTGAGTAAGGATATGATGCTTGGAGCTGTGGCAGCCACATTGAGGCCGTGAAGCAACACCAGTGGGTGATGGAGGAGGGCAGTAACAGAGCCGGGCATTGATGACGCCAGGAGCCATCACCCCAAACTCTGAACTGTGTGCCTCCGGGCTTCCTCTGTGGGACAACAGTACTTTGTTGTTTGTAACTGAGTGAACCCGAACTGATGCACTCACACTTCTACAAATAACCAGATAGAAAGTAGACTCCCATCGACATCGTGACGGAGATCCAGTATTCAGGGAGGGGGTCATGAGGGAGACCTGAGTCCACAGGAGTCGGAGACGGCTGGACAGTGAAGTCACTGGCAAACAGGCAGGGGTCTGGTGTGAGGAGCATCCGGGAGCAGGGGATGGCACCTGTCATCGCACCTTTCACTTTGTAATAACGTGACTCAGCCCCCGCCTCCCAGGTCCTGGCTGGTGCACAGGCAGCTGACTGAGGGGGGTTTGGCTGCCCCCCTGTGGAAGAATGTTCTCCCGTCTCCCGCTGGGGAAGCGGCCGGGTGAAAACGTAGAGAGGGGTCTTCGGGCTCTGAGTGGACAGAGCCTTCCTGACAACAGGACCACAGGAGCGGGGAGGTGGGAAGAGGTTGCCAGCCCGTCTCCGGGTCCCGCTGCGTGCGTGGCTTGCGGGAGGTCACAGGACACGGCCCGTCTGGTCCTGGTCACATGCTCTGAGCTCAGCCCGTGCGTGCATCTCAGCGTAGAACGCTGTCGCCCTGTGCGCTGCCTCTCACTTTCGTCTGGCACCTGACGGGGCAGGAGGCTGGGAGTGACCGCATCGTGCTCCCGAGCGTCCCGAGCGTGCCGAGCGTCCCGTGCAAGCCGCCTGAGATGCTCACGGCATAATTAACTGCAGAAAGGTTCAGAAGGGGTCCACACCCGCGCGTCTGGGGGCTCGGGGTGAGCGCCCCACTCTTGGCTTTGGCTCAGACCAGGATCTCACAGTGCCCGGGATCGAGCCTCGTGTCGGGCTCTGCGCTGAGAGTGCGGGGCCTGCTTGGGATTCTCTCTCTCTACCCCCCTCCTTTGGCCCCTCCCCCACTCTCTCTCTCTCTCAAAATCAATGAATAAACTTAAAAAAACAGAGAGACGAGGTCGATACCCGGCCACAGCAACTGAAATGACTATTTTATTTTATTTTATATAATTTATTGCCAAGTTGGCTAACATACAGCGTATCCAGTGTGCTCTTGGTTTTGGGGGCAGATTCCCGTGATTCATCGCTTCCATACAACACCCAGTGCCCGTCCCAACAGGTGCCCTCCTCAATGCCCATCCCCCTCTTCCCCCTCTCCCCGACCCCCCATCAACCCTCAGTTTGTCCTCCGTATTTAAGAGTCTCTTATGGTTTCCCTCCTTCCGTCTCTGTTTGTAACTATTTTTCCCCATTCCCCTCCCCCATGGTCTTCTGTTAAGTTTCTCAAGATCCACATATGAGTGAAAACATGATGTCCGTCTTTCTCTGCCTGACTTATTTCACTCACCACTCTACCTTCCAGTTCCATCCACGTCGCGGCAAATGGCCAGATTTCGTTCTTTTTCGTCGCTGAGTAGTATTCCATTGTGTGTATACCAGACCACAGCTTCTTTATCCATTCATCCAACTGAAGTGGCCTGAAAGGCCCACCCCTGTCTTGTGTCCCTGATGAGAAGACGTTAAAGCCCGAGGGGGTTCACCTTCTGGACTTTGGTCGCCTGTGACTCGGGTGGGCACGGCACCGGTTCTCAGATTGTGGCGTCCTGCTTCGGTGGTCGGAGCGTTGATGCCTAGGATGACACACAGAGATAAAAACAAGTTGCTGCTGAGTTTGGAAAGGAGGGAATGCGGTTCAGCTCCATAAAACCATGGCAGGTATGTGAGGAGTGAAAAGAAAACATTCCCTGCGGGACCTCAGTGGGCTGGAATATTTGGGAAAGCAGGAGGCAGTGCTGCTGTGTGGGGCGGGCAGGGACATGACAGGACAGGACGGAGGGAACAGGTGCCCAGGCACGTGGTGCTCAGGGTGCCCTGGGGCCTGTCCCCCCTGGGGCCTGTCCCGTGGTTCTTGCCTGGAGCTGGGGCCATCGCGGCCTTTCTTTCATTGTTTTGTAGTGTTTATTTATTTTTGAGAGAGAGAGAGAGACAGGGTGTGAGCGGGGAAGGAGCAGAGAGAGAGGGAGACACAGAATCCGAAGCAGGCTCCAGCCTCCGAGCTGTCAGCACAGAGCCCGACGCCGGGCTTGAACTCGTAAACCGTGAGATGGTGACCCGAGCGGAAGTCGGACGCTCAACCGACTGAGCCACTCGGCTGCCCCCCGTGGCCGCGTTTCTAAGGCCTGTCTTAGACCGTGTTTGCGTCATCATGAAGAAGCCCAGGCATTGCAAGTAGGTCCATCTGCCCCTCGCCAAGATGACCCCAGGCTGCGGTCTCCACAGGTCCCCACGGGGCCGAGCCTCCCGTCCTTGTGGACCCACTCACCGTGAGTTTGCACCGGACTTCCTCCGCCGAGACCTAGAGGAACCAGGGGTGAGGCCCTGTCACGGGCTGAATGGTGGCCACCAAAAGTCTGTCCACCGTTTCATCGCCAGAAGCTGGGAATGTGGCCTCCTTTGGAGGGAAGGTGTTTGCGGGTGTAACTGATTTAAGGGTCTTGATGTGAAGAGATCATTCTGGGTTATCGGGATGGCCTCGGAACCCAGCGACAAGTGCACCTCTAACCAAAAAACACAGGAAGGGAGCCACAGACACAGAGGAGAAGGCCGGGCGACGGAGGAGAGCCACAGACACAGAGGAGAAGGACGGCCGTGGTTGGGAAGTCCAGGATACCGGCCGCCGCCACGAGCTGGGAGAGGCACGAAGGGCTTCCCCCAGAGCCTCTGGAGGGAGCGTGTCCCTGCCACCCCTTGATGTCCACCTCCAGAGCCGTGAAACAGCAGCTCTGAAGCTGCCCTGGGAGGGGTGTTCTGTGACGGCAAGCCCTAGCCTCCCCCTGGAGCCCCTTCCGAGGTGTCACGGCCCCTGCCGCTGAGGACCGAGCGTGAAGGAGCTGGTTCCTTCAGCTCTGGACTCCTCACCCTCCCGGCCTTCTGGCGGAGGCAGAGTGGCGCCCAAGCCCTGGCTGTCCCCACGGGGCTGCCCGGGACACCCGGGAAGGCCAGGGGCCTTGCTGACACTCACAGAACTCGTCGTGTCTCTGAGACCCTCTCCTGGGTGACCCTGGGTAAGCGCTGAATGAGAAGCACCAGACAGGCCGGGTCTTATCTCAGGGCACTCAGACGGCCTCCATGGCAGCACACGGGCTGTTCCAGCCTCACGTTCCAGCCTGTGAGGCTCCTGAAGCCTGAACTCCTGGCCCAGCCCCACGTCTGGCTCGTGGTTGCCACTCGAGGGATGTCTGTGCAGCAGTAGCCTTTTAGCCTTTCAGGCTGTTGTGTAACCCTCCTTAAGGAAAAAGCTGCATGCCTTGATGTCTTGTGTGTAAAACTGGGGCCAGAAATCCGGCGGTAAGTCATCGAGGTCTTAAGTTTTCAACACACATGAAGGTAGGTTAAAAAAATCTTTCTTCGCATTATTTTCCATGTTCTGTGAAGGCCCTGGTTATTTTGTCTACTGACCGGCTGAGCACAAAGTTTCCGCTTGGGCTTCCAGCATGGTGAGGACACGCCATCTAATTTCCAGAATTCGCGGTTGAGGGTCGCTGCCCCCTGACGAGGGCCGTGCTGTCCTCTTCTCCCGAACGCCGGTTCGCAGCCAATGGGAGAAGTCCAAGCAGAAGCCGCATCATCTTCTGGCTTCGCTGTTTATTAATAACGAGCAAAGAACAAAGACAATGAAAATCTTAGGTAACTACTGAGTGTGAGGGAAAAATTCCAGAACGTTCCATGAATCCCCAAATAAAAGTTCAGGAGAACAATGTGCCGACCGCAAAGAAGCTGGGATTAAAGTCATAAGTATCTCGCCCTCTTCAGGGTTCGGCGTGAAGGTTTATGTCCCGTGATGCACCTGAAGTATCCAGTGGTTTAACGTCCGAGGCCGTGGGGGGCTCAGAGGACCCCGGGACCTCCCTGGGGTCAGCCCTGTCAGAGGGAGAGACCGGGCAGGACAATGGTGAGTGTCTGGGCCCAGCCGTGCCCGCCAGCTGGCTCGGTGCAGAGCTCCTGCAGGCCGTCACGTCTCCCCCTAAGTCACCAGCCTGTCTGCTCCGTCGCGAGCCCTCCCTGGTCTCCCTAAGGTAGGGGACACGGTCACATGGAGGCATCATGTCATCAAGCAAGCCCACGAACAGCGCTGTGCTCCGTCACTACGTTTTCTGAAGTCAACTCTGTGGCTACGACATCATTTTGCCCCCGAACTGACCTTTCAAAGGTGTGGCCCTGGGCTCCGAAGGCCGTTCATTCTTTCCCATACCCTCCCACCCCCCCGACCTGCTGGTCACTCAGCAGGTGGAGACACACATTCAACAGAGGACGCCTGTCCTGAAGACGAAGGTAGAATTCTCACTGAATGACTTGGGTGAATTCGCCGTCAAAATACCCCCCTCAGCAACAGACTCCCTGTCAGTTTATGAGACAAAAGCACACCCGCCCGTTTGGCCATAAACGCAAGGGCAGGAGGAATCATAACAGCTCCGCGAAATTGAAGCGAAACAAGGGGGCAGAGGTCCGATGCCAAATCCGGCCTTTGTGTTTTAGGCGCAGCCTCCGGCGAAGGTCTGTGAAGAATGGCAACGTTGGAATTAGATCCAGTATCTGCTTTTGAAGCGAATAACCAGAAGAAGTGGCTTCTGGAAAACAGCGTGCTGGTAACTGGGCCACAGTGAGAAGTGACCTTTGTGGTCCTTCCGCCCCCAGGGGCTCGCGGAGCACCCACAGCACAGCACACACAGTGTGGGCTGCAGGGATGGGGGCGCCGGGCCGGTGGGTCTGCCGGCCACCCTCTGCCCTCCCGGTCCTGGTGCTGTCCCTGCCGTGCCCCCCCCCCCCGGCAAAGCACCCCGAGGCGGGCCCTGGTGGCCAGGCCGCTGGCCCCGTGCTGGACTCACAGCCTCCAGGGGTTCAGGGCATTCAGTGCGTGCCAGATCGCCCACTTCATGGGCTGGGTCCAGTGGACCTCGGTGTTCACCCATGGCCCCGGGGGGCGGGCGGGGGCTGGCCCAGAGACCCACGCCACTAGGCGTCCTGTGTTTCTCGGACCCACCTCTGCCTACAAGGGCACCCCGCCTGCCCCCGCTTCTCCTTGCGGGGCGGGTTGCCACCCAGGGGCGCCCCTGTCTGCAGCACCCTTCGTGCTTCTGCCTGTCCCACCCAAAGGTGAGACAGTCACCGGCAGGAGCAAAGAAGCCCAGCAGGGGCTAGGGCAGACGTCCCCGTCTCCCCCGGGCCCGCAGCTGCCACCCCAGAAGGCCCCCTCCGCCAGCCCCGGGAGGCTCACCCACCGGGTGTCAGGCGGGCTCCCTGTCACAGTCGGGAACGAGACACGGACACCGTCCTCAGCGGCAGCCCTAACAGCCAGATGTGCAAGTGCCTGCAGCCTGGAGAAGCCCTCCCCCCCGGGACGCCAAGATGAATGGCCGAGCCTTTTCCTGCAGCACCACGCAGCCTCGTGACTAATTAGAAACCGTTGAAATGCCCTTTAATTGAGAGATAATTAAATAAAATATGGCACACGCATGCCCTGGGATCCCAAGCAACAGTTTTTTAAAACAGGATCTTCATGGGCCGAGTGGCAGAGCAGCATTAAAGGAAACTGAGTTGCACACAGTCTACCAAGGGGGTGGGGGTGGGGGCCACTTGTGCAAACACACGCACAGCTGCGCACACTCACGTATGTATGTGTGCGCACACATCTGTCTGTGAGTGCGCACAGCCACCTGTGTTAGGGCAGGAAAAGGAACAGGGAGACTGAGCGTGAAAGGCATGTCGGCTGCTTCTGGGAGGAGAATAGATACTTGACAGAGTGAGGTAGGAGACGGGTGTGTCGAGGGATGTTTTAGTTTTATTTGAAATGTTTAATGACAAGAATATGTACGTATTGCCTCTGTCACGAAGAAGTCAAAACCCATTAATATCCGTAGCAGTGGGTCTGGCGGGCAAAAGGGGAAGGCGAGGAGACGGGGAGCATTTGTCACGAGCTCCCGTAGAAGGACAAGGAAGCTGGAAAGTCACGGCTTCCGGGCAAGGCTGAGGCTGGGTCAGAAAGGGAACGGGAGCCAAACTCACCCCTCGGAAGCCTTAGTGCCGTGCACGGCAGGTAGGCAGCGGGCCGCCCCCGTGACCATGACCCAAGGAGAGCAGAGCGGTCCGTTGGTGACGTAGAAAGGTCACCTGCAGCAGAAAGGGAGGCACGTCAAAACGGAGCCAGAGCGAAGGCAGGGAGATCTCCTAGGAAACCGTGACGAAGATCCAGTCCGTTGAAGATGCTGACGATGCCAAAGTCGGAGAGTTCTTAACGGGTGACCGTATCAGCTGCTCTCCAGTCTGTAGGAAATGGAACGTGGTGGCCAGAGAGGTACTGAGAGGGTCCTGACCCTTGACCCCTCCCTCGTGGGATGGGAGGAAGAGGCATCTGCGAAGTCTCCTATTTCTGACGGCTCCGTGAGGGCAGGGCCACACGCACCTTTCCCGTTCTCTGTTTACCATTGTGTCCGGGGCTGCCTGCTGCCAGGAGCATCGTGGGTGCTCAACAAATGTTCATGCAACAGACGGTTGTTGAACAAGACAGAAGTGAGGGAAAGCAACTGAAGGAGGCAGAGGTTGGCCGTGCGGGTCCCGGGTACTCCGTGCCTGACGGAGACCCACCCTTCACGGGGATCTCGGGGACGTGGAGAGTGGCAGTGCATCTGTGGGTTGTCCACAGGAGAGGAGTCAAACGCAGATGAAGATCTGGGTCTGTGACTCATGGCTGAGATTGAGATGAGATGCAGATTCAGGGGCCCCCGGGCAAGAACGCAGGTGTCCAGGACTTTTCCAGGAAGGATGCCTACACGGGGGTGAGTGGCAGGACAGAGCCCGCGGGAGGAGGGAGGCTGGCAGGTGGGCGAAGAAGACAAGGGCAGAGTGAAGACAGAAACAGAAGGTGCTTGCAGAGGGGCGGTGCCAGTGAAGGTAGGTGCCAGGGTGAGGCATTCAAGCACGATTTGGGGTCCACGGGAGGACACGGTGAAGTGTGTTGGGTCTGAAGGGTCAAACTGGGTGTAGATCTCGGACGTGTTTTTACGAAATGTGTTTTTCCAATCAACTAAGCCCCAGTCACCTCCGTGCTTGCTTACGAGTCATAAGTTGGACACGGCCCCACACCTAATGAATCAAAAGATTTCTAGGCAAGGGCCACGACGTTGAAGATGCTTTCCAAGGGACTGTGAATCTCTGGAATTCTAGGATAATGGATGGGCTTTCCACTGGATTGTGAGCACGAAGAATGAAAGATGGGCGGGACGGGGAGACGGTTCTGGGCTCGGACCGTGGGTTGGAAGGTAGAGTCGATGGGAGTGAACACGCGATGACCCGAGAGCAAGGCCAGATCCAATATTTCACGGAGAGCACACTCTCTCTTCTAATGGAAAAACTGCATTAGTACAGACTTTTCCAGGCGACGGGAGCATAGGCCACATCTTCTCAGCCCCCTCCAGCTCAAGGGGGGACGTTTCAAGCCCGAAGGCTGACGGACGATGTGCGGAGGGGATGGACCTCTTTACCCTGCAGCCAAGAGGGGCCCGAGGATATCTTGGCAGGGGAGTCAGTGGCGAAATGACTTGGTGCACCCCAGAATAAAAGAACGGGGGACACGAATGACGCCGGAGGCCTGGGGATGATCCAGGCTGACAAGGGCCGGGCCCGAAGTGGAGAAGGCAGAGCCTGGGCCTGAGAGACTTTCCTGAGACGGAGGTGACAGGTCACTGAAGGTGTATGTGGGTAGCCGTGTCAGGGTCCAGGAGAATGGCAGTGGGGCACAGCAGGAGACACGTTCACAGGTGGCCACACTGGCTGGTGGGGGAAGGGCAGGAAGTGCCCTGCTTCTTCCGGTAAGGCGGATTTGGGTTTCAGGGGGGAGGTAGTGAGGTTTGAGGACGGGGTTTCTCCTCAGCCGGTTGGCTTGATGATGAAAGAAAGCCGGTCACTTGGACGCAGGGCCCGAGTTTCAGGGACCCGACCACAACTGAACGCCTGTTGTTGGTGGCTCAAGGCATGCCATGGCCACGCGCTGTGCCGGCACAAGGCAGGAGGGGTGGTGGCCAGCGGATGCTTCCTTCTCTGTGCGGGGACAGAGCTCTCCATGCAGGGACAGGTAGGTGCGCCCAGACACAGGGCTCCTCTGACCGACCTCACGGGCCATTGTCCTCCCTGGCTGCTGCAGGACGTGGACGAGGGACTGTCCTGTCTTTCTCGGAATGCATGGAGCCAGGTTCACCGGTGGAGGCAGACTGAGCTCACTCCCGAGTGACGGTGCCGAGGGCCGCTGACACAGCGTCCCGGCTGACACGGACAACGCTGCACGGCAGGTGACGATCAAGGGCGTGCTGCGTGCACACGTGCCGGAGTTGGAAAGACCGCCCTCCGCCTAGAAGTGCCGTTTCCCCCCGTGATAGTGAACCACTCCTTCTTCACCATCAGGCAGGAGTCTCCTGATACAACACAGGATTGGCTGCCCTCGGCAGAGCCGCCGTGGCTGTCTCCCCTCCCTCGTGATGAAACTATCACCTCGGCCTTCGTGTCATGGTCCGAATGGCTGATGCCAAGGGGAGGCTTACGAGTACCTTCCTTCATCTGTATCGATAATCATCATGGCAACCGCCCCGTCTGAAGCATTCCCTCCTTACGTGGGTGTAATTCCGGATTTCTGTTTAATTTAACATTTCATACATCATAAGACGTCCAGCAAACACTCCACCATTGTGTCAAAAGGGATGCGACTCTGTGTTCTGGCCATGGGTGGAAAAGCCGCTGAATCTGACCCGTGAGGCTGGGTTAATGGGCCACGTTTCACAAACAGCTGGAGGTTGCTGCACCATCAAATCCTTTGAAAGTAATCGAATCAGAACCCTGACAGTCACGTACTTCTGTGATTCTTCAGATTCATGGTTAGACACAAAACGCTGTGTTCCAGCAAAATCTTATCTGGAAGCAGAACGTCAGAGGAGGGAAGCAGAGCTTTCTGCCTAGTGGACAAGGACTCAGGGCCCTGAGGGCCCACGTGCCGGCCTCCTCTTCCTGTCCCCGGTGCTCCAGAGCAAACTCCCCGGGAGCAAGGTGGCGGGAGGCCGGCCGGGTCCTCAGGTGCGCACGGCGGTGCCCGGAGGGCTGGATAGGACCCTCCTGGCTCCCTCCCACCAGGACTTGAGCAGATGCACATAGTCACCTCTGGCGTCACGATCTAGTCCGGCAGCTCTGACCCAACTCCTCTCCTGATATTCCAAGGAGGGACACACCTGCTCTGTCCCAACCTGCTCAGACACCGGTGACATCTCCTCATGGCCCAGGGACGAAGCCCACACTCCCTGCTTCAGGCTGTAGTCCATTCTGCTCCCCTCGGCATCCCTGAGGACGGCCCCGCCGCGGGCTCCCCAACGTGCATCCGGGGCCCCCTCGTGCCAATGCCAGTGCAGGGACACCCTCTGCTCATATTCTTGACCTCTCCCGGTCCAAGTCAGCTCTCAAAGTCTGGTTCAAGCGACAGGCCATCATGCCTTCTCCTCAGTTGATCGACTGAACGGCTTCCTCCTTCGATCCCTAAAATCGGGGCCTAAATCTGCTCGTCACCACCCCTTCCGCCTTGTGCCGGCACGGCGCGTGGCCGTGGCATGCCTTGAGCCACAAACAACAGGCATTTGGTTGTGGTTGGCTCCCTGAAACTCGTGACAGCTGTCCATAGAATGTGAAGATTTTTTTTTTAAATTTTGTTGATGTTTTAATTTATTTTTGAGACAGAGAGAGACAGAGCATGAGCTCAGAGGGGAGGGGCAGAGAGAGGAGGAGACACAGAATCGGAAGCAGGCTCCAGGCTCTGTGCTGACAGCTCGACGCGGGGCTCGAACCCACGGACTGTGAGATCAAGACCTGAGCCGAAGTCAGACGCTTAACCTGAGCTGAAGTCAGAGCCACCCAGGCGCCCCAAGAATTTTTAATGAGGCATTGTTACGGGTTGGATTGTGCCCGCCCCAAGATTCACACACCACAGTCCTAACGCTGGTTGTCTCAGAATGTGACCCGATATGGAAACAGGGTCGTTGCTGATGTAATTATTAGATGAGGTCCTACCTGGGCCTTGATCGGATCTAACAGTGTCCTTGCAAAAGAAGCGGGGGGTGGGGGGGTGGGGATTGGGGCACAGACGTCCTTACAAGGAGAAGGTGGTGTGAAAGTGGAGGCAGAGATTGGGGTGACGTGTTCACAAGCCAAGGAACATAAATAAGGGTCTCCCAGAAACCCCCGGAAGGTGGGAGAGGAAGCCTGTGGCAGAATCCCTCTCTGTCTCCACAGGAACCCCCCCTGCCCCCTGCTGACACCTCCGTCGTGGGCTTCTAACCCCCAGACCTGGGGGAGAAGAAGTTTCTGTCCTTCCCCAGTACACCGCATCGTCAATCGGCTGGCTGCAAAGTCATAGGGACAACAGGGAGCTTCCTCGGCGGGAGCCGCAGGGAGCAGCGGCCCCGGGCCCCAGGGAAGGAAACAGGAAAACTTCGCGGGCCTCCCCGAGGCAGAGAGGCTGCTGGGAAACACACTGGTCTGGCTCTGGGTGCTCGCAGCCCCCTAGACCATTCACACCCGCTGCTCCCAGGTGAAGTGGCACTCTGGGCGGGGCTGCGGTCACAGCCCGTGATGGAGGGGTGGCCAGGCAGGCCGCGCCCTGCAGCTCCCCCCAGCCCCACACCCCCTGCTGGCGGAGTCTACACGGAGGTGAGGCCTGCAGGGGCCCGGCTTCACACAGTGGAGGCGGAAGGGGGGGCTGAAGCTGGCATAGCCCTCCTCACTCGCACTTCTGCCCTCGGTCTGCGGTAGGCGCTCGAACGCGGTTCGTCCGACTGTCTAACTTACCCCAGACACGTATTTTGGATTTTTATTTAGACAACTGTCCGCTTTGTCTTTGCTTCACTCACAGCTCGTTGTGCAGAGTAGCCCAGCACACATGTTTGCTAAGGGGATGCAGGGGGGAGTACAGAGGGCATAAAGAACGCAGGAGGGCGGGAGGGGGGTCCGGCCGCCTGGGCAGCCGATGCTGGTGCTCGCCCCCCTCCCCCCACCCCCTGCACCATGAGGTGGCCCAGGGAGGGGGGCAGCAGGGGCTCCTGCGGGGTTTGGAAGGGGACGGTGGGAGGGAGGGGCCCATCAAGGGATCCACAAGTCTGTCTGCCCGCGGCCCAGCATGCAGACAGCTGAACTGCGTGACGAGGTTCTAATTCCGGATTTATTACACACTTGCCGAGTGACCTCAGACAAACCACTTAACTCAACCCTGGAGATAATGTCGCGCGGTCTTCAGCTTGTAAAATGATCACCGATGTTCTCCCACCGCCTCACCGCCATAGTGATAATGCATTTGCTGGCAGTGAGGCACGGCCGCTGATGGGACAGGGTCCCACTCCGAGTGTCCGTTTTCTCGGCGACTCTTTCTCGGCCAAAGCCTGACCTGCCGACACCAGGCCGCAGCCGGGGGACACGGGCGCACTGCGTCATGGCCTTCGCTATTGTAGATTTCCTCTTTTCTGAAACCTGGGAAATGGGTCCTCACTGATCCCTCTGAAACTTTCCCGCCCCAAATGGCATGGAGAGGGTGACGGTGCATCTGGTCATGGAACGGGGAGGCACCTGTCTCCTCGCACGGGGTTATCCCCCCCCCCACCCCCACCTCAGCCCTGCACTTGCTGACTGCCTGGGACACAATGCAGAGAAGCAGGAGAAGTCTCGTGGGGCTCAGGATAAAAGTCAGGTTCCCAAAAGTGTTTACTGCAGATCTAAGTCTCTTCCTGACTGGACAGTTTACAAACCGTGCAAATTTGAAAGGCCTTTTAGAGTTGAACGGTCTCAGGGCGGCCAAATCTAATCTTTGATAATAACCAACACTAAAGAGTATTACAGTACGGAGCATGATAGCCCACTCACCCCTTCCTATTTGTGTTTTGGTTTTAATGAAGGCAACCTCATTTTCTTTAACTTGGAAGAAGGGGAATATTTACAGCTTCTCACGAGATCTTTGTCCCCAGACTGAAGCCTGTGTCCCCGTGTCAGAAATGAGCGGAGCTTTAGCTAATGAACCCTTATGCCGTTTGGGCTGAAGGCGGGGAAGGTGGCCCTGGATGGTGTTGTGGGCTGAGTTGTGTCTCCCCTAAAATGCACATGTTGGGGACCTTACCCTCAATGCATCGAAAGGTGACCGTATTTGGACATTATACCTTTAAAGATGTGATTCGGTTAAAATGAGGCCAGTAGGGTGGCCTGGGATCTAATGTGACTGGTGCCCTTACAAGGAGGAAGTTGGAGCACAGAGACACCAGCGGTGTGGGCACAGAGGAGAGGCCATGTGAGGACACAGACAGAAGGGGGTGTCTGCACAGCAAAGAGAGAGGCCTCCGGAGAAACCAAACCTGTGACATCTCAATCAAGGACTCCCGGCCTCCAGCGCCGTGAGAAGATAAACCTTCCTAGTTGAAGGCGAAGTCTGTGGTGTTTTGTTATGATAACTGAGCAGCGTGAGAAGTCAAGCAAGATTCTCAAGACCTTTTCTAAGCTTGGTTCTGCCATTGGCTGCCTCCGAGAAAGAACAATCTTTGGCCAAAAGGGTGTTAGACCTTCCTTCCTTCCAAAGAAGTGAAACCTCTGCCCCCCCCCACCCCCCCATTCAACGCGTGGGGCTCCTCTGTCCTGGGGGCTTTGGGTCAGTGCATTGAAGGTCCCATATTAAAATGTAAATATTCTCTGTGCAAAAGACTGAGTTCACCTATCACTGTCAGTTAACAAGCACTCTAGGTCCAATTAGGAGCTATGATTAGCCTGCCAATCACTCAGCTTACTCCCAGGACTGGGCCACAGGCCATGTGGGTTTTCACTGGAGGGTGGGTGGCAGGGAAGATGGGTCTTGGCAGCTTTCATCAGCATGAGGCCTTCAGGAGCTGGGGGGCACGGGAAGGAAGGGCACCTACAGCGATTCAGAAGTTAGAGAAAAGACACTTCCTGACCCTGGGGTTTTGCCCAGATCGGCCTCCTTCTTGGTCACGGGGGGTGTCGCGTTCTCTGGGTCAAAGTGTCTTCTGGAAATGTGTCGGGGAGAAGAGCCACCAAGCCATCACCACCTTCCACATTGACACACACTTGAGGGTGGTACAACACTGGCGGCCAGAAAGACCTGAAGCCTCATGATCCTTCTAGTTTCTCTTGCGCGGGAGAGGAGGGACGGACCCGGCCAAGAACCACAACCTCTGGCTGCTCTGGAGACAGCCTTGGTGCCAGTAAGGTGGAAGGAGACGTCGGAGCGAGAGCACGTCAGGGACCCTCCGTCTAGGGATGTTTTTCTCTTTCCTCCTTTAGACCGATTTCATACCTTGGATTTTGTTTTCCTACCAGAACAGTCCTGGAAAATGCTGGTGGATCCCATGAATCTTCTGAACCTCTGAGAAACCTTCTCCCGAACTCCCGGAGCGTCCCCTGTTGGGCATTTTTGTTCCACTGATGTCCCTTAAGGGAACAGATTTTAACCTCTCCACCAGTGACTTCTGGGGCACACGTTTTTCCAAACCCTGAATGCACAACACTTTCCGCCTCGGATGTTGTGTGGGTGGATATTTGTCAACTGATACTTCTAAAAGGTATTTCTAGTAGGTAGGCTTAATCTTTTATAATATAAGTGATTGAGGGCTGATAGGAAGTCATGGGAGGTAGAAGACGGTCTGGTCTAAATTTCAAACAGTTCTTGAAGAGTCAAACATAAAGATGCCATTTACTGTTTTCACCTTTTTCCATCCCACACATATCACTCCCTTTGAGGGTTTTACTAGCAAATCATCTTTGGATTTGCTTAGATCTGAGAAACGTATTATCATTCCTCAGCTATTATCTCATGTCCTTTCTGGTTCTTACTGTCAGTTGTTATTTGGAAGAATATGCAAAGTAAATTCATAAATAAGTTTAAAAGATGTATTCACGTAGATCTGGTTCTTTTAGAAGAAAGGTACTACCTGTAGCCATAATTGAATGTGATTAAGTTTATATGATATTTTTTTGTAATTTTTTTAATGTTTGTTTATTTTTGAGAGACAGAGAGAGACAGAGTGCGAGTGAGGGAGGGGCAGACAGAGAGGGGGACACAGAATCCGAGGCAGGCTCCAGGCTCTGAGCCGTCAGCACAGAGCCCGACGCGGGGCTCAAACTCACGAACCTTGAGATCATGACCTGAGCCAGGGTCGGACGCTTCATCGACTGAGCCACGCAGGAGTCCCAAATTTATATTACAATTTAACCACTATTGGTTGTTGGGACACCCAACTGCAAAACGCACAGTTACGATATACATCAGGGATACAGGAAAGAAACAAGAAATGAACAATTCTTATCAACGTGTTGTACTTTCTTATAAGCTCATTCTTACTTAGATGGACACTATATTAATACTATTTAATATTTATGTGATAATAGTGCCCGAATCTGCAATTAAAGTAAATTATTTGATTGATGAAATATTAATGAAAATGACAGTGGAATTCAATCCAGCAGATTTCAGGCGTTCTTATTTCCTGGTCTCTCTTCAGTGAGTGGGCGAAACATTTCCTGCTGCCTCCCTCACCCTATCCATTCATTCCTCTGCTGAAATTCCATCACACAGGGACAGACGATTCTGTCCATCACACGGGATAGAGGAGGAGAAGCAGTCTGCTCCTGTAGCCACTTAGCCACAGAAAAACACAGAAATCACGTTAGACTTCCAGCACGTCACCCTCCTCCCTTGGCTGGGATTTCGAACTTGGCATTAGCTGCAAAAATCGTTAGCATTACCGAGAGACAAGTCAACTTGTGAGCCTCCCAGAAAGGGTGGCGTGGCCTGGAGTTCTGGGCTCTTGCTTTTGGAAACCAAGAGGCAAGGAGACTCTTCCATGGTTTAGGAATGAAGGGTTAAGGTCAAAGTCTGGGCCTTGGTACCTTCCATTCCCATGAGGTTTGATGAGCCCAGAAAGGCTTCCTGCTGCTATTGTGGGTGCCTCTGGGACACAGTGGAGCTGGGCGGGAGTTTTGCTGAAGGATGTGCCCTTCATTGCAAATACTAGTCATAAAATGAGCCCTCTAATAGACAGCTGTCATCGTGCAGCAGAAAAAAGGAAAGTGCCACTGGAAGCAAAATGCAGGAAGTTTAAAAATAGGCTCAGGTGGCAAGGTAGAGGATGCTAATTTCCGAAAGGATGTGGGCACAGAACAGAATCTGTGCGTGCTCTCCCGGCACCCTTCCGTATCAGGGTTTTTGTACGAGTAGCACATTAACAGTTAACAGTTACACACTCAAGGAGTTAAAATATAAACCTTAACACATGACTGCTTTTAAGCTGTAATGTCCTTATGACAGAAGTTCTTATCGGAGGTCTGCACCGCACTTGGCAAACAAGACATTCTACCTTTTAAACAAATAATTCATTAGGTAATTAAATTCAAGTGAGATTACTCTAATTAAATACACACTGCCGTTGAATCATAATTTCTATGTGGTCTAGTTAAAGATGAACAATCTCTTATTCCTGACAAAAAAGAAAGCTTTCAAAGAATTCCCCCGTGGCTGGAGGGATAGATTTACAGGCACTCCACAGAGGTCATTTCAAGAAGGAAGAGACAGCCAGCACAAGGGGGCGGGGGTGTGGGGAGGCGGTCCTCGTGCCTGGAGATTCCAGAAATTCGGGCTGTCTGCCTTGGGTCCTGTTAAAAGGCCCCACGGAACCCAACAGGTGCCACCGTGATCTTCGGGGGGAGCTAGGTTAATTGCACGCAGGCTCCAGCCTCGCCCACTAGGCCCAAGGACCGCAGGACTCGGGCAAAATGAAAAGTCACTTTGCCCCCCACGCCGTGCTCTGTGCGGCTCCCTCTACTGGAATTAGGAACCCAGCACGCGGGCTTGGCGCTCACAGGGGCGCAGACGTCCCCGCTGGCTATGGTCTGCGCCTCTTGGCTGCCAGGAGCCGACAGTGGGCTGTGTGGCGCCCGCTCTCATTTGTCAGACGCGTGTTTCCGAGCGTTCCCAAGCCAGCAGCTACACCTGTACTGCGAGAATTTACATCGCCTTGCTCCGGGATGGCATTGATTTGGGACGGGTGAAATACAAACACAAACTAATTAAAAACTGCATAATGGAGCCCTACAGGAACACGGTACAAAAACAAATAAATACAAGTGCAGCTGGCTCCGCGATTGTACCTCTGCCCCCGAGCGACCGTCTGGTGACATCGAATTATAAGCCCTGAAAACCCTCACACCGCTGCTGTTGATCACATCGGAGGCATAATGGAAATGATTTGGTTAATTAAGGGGAGGCTTATAAAATATTTACGTGTGTGCACACGCATGTAATTCACTTCCTCCGACGCTCGGGGATGGCGACATCGCACGCCAGGCCAGGTGACTGCGGGCCGTTCTTCTCCTCCTGCCGCCGGTCCCGGAGCTCCGCGCGCCGGGCCGCTGGTCTCCCGCCACCACAGTCCGGGACCCGAGCCCCGGCTGCATCCTGGCCCCTGCTCTGCGGGCACTGCTGTGGCGCCTTCGGGGTGTTTTTCTTTCCCGGGTTTTCCTGGAGTCTCTCGGAGTCGCCTCCCGCCGGCCCCGCTCTGGTCCCACCGCAGCACATCCGCAGTGAAGTCCCCAGGCCGTCGCTTTCGGGGCGCTCACAGGTGCCGCTCTTGACCCGGCGCGGGCCCGGCCCTGAAGCAGCAGCAGAGAGCAGGCCAGGCCCTCAGGGCACGGGGATCGCCACAGCCGCCCCGCTCCGGTCCCCACCTGGCGCCCAAGGGCACCCGGTTACGGCCCCCGCAGTCCTGGGCGCTTCTCGGCCGCTGCCTGGGACTGCTTGCCACTCGCCTCGCCGTCGCCGAGCGGGGTGGCTTCCTGGGTCCTGCCGGAGAAAGGTGCAAAGTCTAATGAGGATTTAACAAGACTCATAAATCAGGCGGCGCGCGTCTGGGCGGAAGGCAGGGCCGGTCCGGGGCGCGGGCCAGGTCAGGCCGCCAAGCCCTGCCACCGAGCTGCCGCCCTGCGTGGCCGCCCCACCATCTGCATCAGAAGGAATGGCCATTTCGAAGGGCAGACCACTGGGCCGCCGCGCCCCCCTCCCTCCCGCTGCATCCCTGACACTGGGCTAAGGTCGCCCCCATCCCAGGCGCCAAAGGCAGGTCCCCATGATGGCTCCTGGGAGTGGGGCGGTTCCTCAGCGGCTCTCTCCTCTTCTTCAGAGACCTGGGTCAGTGGAGCCGGAAAATCAGTGGAGAATTATTTTGGAAGAAATACAGTTGTAAATGGGGGTGCCTCGTGGTTTGTTCAATCTTATTCTCATGCAAATATAAAGGGGTTGGGTAGGGTAGCAAGCTGAACCTAAGCATTACTGAGGGGCCCAGGGGCCAGGCCGGGGGAAAAACAAAGATCTTCTTTTTTCAGAGCAGTGATAACAATCCCCTCCTATTTAGAAAACAACTCCCCCCTCCCCAACCTAATGACACAGCAAGTAAACTTTCCATCAGGACTTGAAGCCGGTTTAAAAGCCAAGTTATCCAAAATCCTATTTTCACCAACTCTCCTTCCTCCCTCCCCGGAGCACACCTGGGACTCAGGGCCTTTCTCTCTTCCCCGTCCCCAGAGTCCCCTTCCTCCAGAGCCATGCCCTGCACACCCACAGGTGCATCCAGAGGCCCAGGTCCCAGCGGGGAGGGGGGATGCTGAGGGTCTTGGCTTTCCAGCCAGAGCGCCCTGGCCAACTGCCTCCGCCCAGCTCTGTGTGGTCGTGCCCATGACCGGGTCCAACTGCCAAGGGTCTGGGAGAGCGTCTCCTAGTGCTCCCTCGTGGACCAGAGATGGGAGTTGACCAGTTGGGGCTCCCATTAGGCCACGCAGCCACCCCTAGATTTGGCTTTGTACCGCTCCGAGGTCCTGCCTCTGGCTCAGTGTCCAGTGTCCTGGGGCTGGCCACGAGGAAGTGGGCGGCTCAGACCCAGCTCGGCCTCCACACCAGCAGTGGGGCCTGCCTGAGCCACCCTTTGCAAGGCAGGCACAGTGGCTGAGGGTCTGGGGAGGTGTCCCCACCCCCCCCCCCCCCCCAGCTTCCAGATCCAGGATTGCTGGGTTTTGATGGTAGGGCTGATGGAACCCCACAGCTTGTCCCCAACCGGCACAGCCAGCTTGCAAAGGACGCCGCCCGGCCCTCCTATTTGCCAGTGCCTCTGCACCATCAGCGGGATGACCAGGATCCCAGGAAGGCTGGAGCTGAGCCTGAGCAAGCGAGCCAGGACATCGTCTTCTTTGGGGAAAGTTCTGGAATCTTTTTAAGCAGATATTCCAGTCAGGCCCAAGGTCCAGGCTCAGGCACCCTGGGTCTTCTGTTCTCAGCTACCCACCCCCCCCACCGCCCCCCACTAACTATTCGATGCTGAAAAGGATTAGAGACCTGGCTGAAGAGATGACACTCCCCATGGGGATGCTGAGGCAGGAAGTTCTGGATCCTTCCCTGTCTAGCCTCCTCTCCACTGGGAAGGTTTGGAGGCAGTTTTCTTTTTCTTCTTCCCCTCCCCCTCCTTCTCCTTTTGTCCAGGTTGTTTCCTAGTCTTCCCCTTGCAAATTTTTGGGTAAACTCAAGGAGAAGGAAGGGAGGGGGTGATCCGGGGAGCAGGCCCAGTTTCCGCTGGGGTCCAGCCCTGGCCCTGGCTGGGGACTGGTCACAGTCACCACTAGGGCACCTTTCTAGAGCTTCCTGGGGGAAGTCAGCAGGCCTTTCTAGAGGCCCCTTCCCACTCACCTCCCTGATGTCTTCTAGAACCAACTATCATTTCATAACCCAAATGGAGGTGATACAGGGAGGGCACAGCAGACGACAGGGGTCAGGACAAAGTCTGCCGCCTCCCCCCCCCCCCCCCCCCCCGCCCAGGTTCTGATGGCTTCAGTACAACTGAAGTGGGCTGCTTGGGGTGGGGGGGAGTGATAAGGAGGCTATCAGTCCCTGTGGCTGAATCCTGACACTGACAAGTGTCTCTGGGCTTACAATTCCACCTGCTCTCCAGGTCACAGAAGAGGGCTTATCTCACCTGTATTTACCTGTCGGCCTGAAATGTGACACTGGAGTTTGCCAAACAAGACAGTAGTGGGGCTGGCCCATCCGTTTGTTTGGGATGCAGGGGAGAGAGGTCTGGCAGGCGGAAGTGGTGGGCTGGGGGCGGGAGGAAGCTGCCAGTTAGTGACTTCCGGGATTGGGAGTGGTTAGCGCTCACCTCCAGGGCCCGGGATTCCGTGCCAAAGCAGGAGAGGTGCCCAGGCAGTTGCAGGGAGTTTCTGTAGCCAGCAAGGGCTGGTTAGCTGAGTGGGGTGGGGGGTAAAGGCGGGGTGGGGGGCAAAGGGACAGCAAGAACAGAAAGAAAACCCTGACTGAGCAGAGAAATTGAAGCCTGATTATGCAGCTGGTAATTAGTAATTACTATTATGGGCGTTATTGTTGTTAATTATAGGCGGTGGCTCCCCCGTGTCTGTCCTCAGGTCCCAAACTGGGTCAGCGGGAGCCTTCCCGATTCTGCAAGAGTCCCTGGGCCTCCATGATGCTGCTGGCAACTGGAACTAGGAGATGGGGGACAGGTTAGGGTTCGCGGTCCAGGCTGCCGGCGGCCCAGGTCACCAGCTGCACTCCACTCGGGGCTCCCGAACTGGGCCAGACCAAGGCTCACCCCCAAGTGTTGGGGTGAAATTGCTGTGGGGTCCAGTGTGTCCGTGCGCCACAGCAGGGAGTGCGCGCCAGGCTCCGGCTGCTTCATAGGAGACAGGACGAAAAGTGTCCCAGGAACGGGGGCGAGCACCCTGGGCAACTCCTTAAGCGGGACGCCAGGACGGAGCCGGCGAGCGTGTGGCAGACGTGGGCTGGCGGACCCATCCCGTGCACCGGGAGGCCAGGAGGGCCGCGCACGGACCTGGAGCCATCCCGCAGCGGTTCGCTGCTTGTTCTTCCTGCGGGGCCGAGGATGAAGAGGCCGGGCGGGGGAGGAGGGACGGCCTGTCCCCGGGCTCGCGGCGCCGCCGCCTCAGGCCGGCGCTCTTCGCGCAAGTTAGCTTCGGCCTGTGCGCACCTAGTGGACGAACGAGCCCCCCCCCCCCCTCCGCCGGCCACTCTTAGTTTCTCCCCTCGCGGGGGTGGGGACGAGACGTTTCCCTCCCGCTACAACGGTGATTCTCCTGCAAAGAAAAGGTCTCCCCACCCCCTGCCCGCCACCACCTCCAAGAACCTGTCACTGTGGACGGCATCTGTTTGTCCCCTTGAACTGGATTCTCGGCTGCCCTTTCTCAAAGTTTTCACGAACGGAGAAGCCCGCAGAGCTCGGCCGCTTCTCGCTTCTCCAGGTGCAGCGAGGCCGGTCACTGCCGCGCGGGGGCCACGCGGACGCCACGCCCGCATCACGGTGTCACGCCACGCCAGGCTCGGTGGCGCAGCCAGGGCACCGGGGTGCACTTCTGCCCAGGGGTCCGGGGGAGGACAAGGCAGCGCCGGCCTTGGGGGCGGGGGTGGGGAGGAGAGGGTCGTCCTCCTCCACCCCCCCAACCCCCCCCCCCCACCGGCTGTCACCCGCCCAGCCCCGGCCCCGCCGCCCCAACGGCGGAGAATCAGGCGCCGAGACGTCTTCCTGAAAGAGCAGTCACAGCTCGGCTTGGAAAACAGCAGAGCCCAGGGTCCGACAGCTGCGAGCCGGTGTCGACAGGTTGTCGGGCAGCCCGCGGCCGCCGGGCCCGCACCCGCCGCCGGGCCGCTCGCGCGCCCACAGCGGGCGGAGGTGGCCCGGACGGCGCGGAGCACACCACGTGCTCGCCGGGAGGGGCGGGAGCGGCCCGGCTGGGGCGGGCGGAAGGCAGGGAGGGGGCGGGAGGGGAGCCGGGGGCGGGGCCAGCGCTCGAGGGGATGCCAATCAAAGCATCAACTTCAAATTGTGTCTGAAAGCCCCGCCGCCGAGCGGAGGGCGGCCGCCGCAGTCGGCGCGGGATCGCGGAGCCGGGCGCAGCCGGGAGCCGGGCGCCAGCGAGCACCGGGCCGAGAGCAGCCCACCGGCCCCCCGCCTCCGGGCCGGCCCGAGCGCGCCCGGCCGGCCGGCCGCCGGCTCCCCAGCCACCCCGCCCCCCCCTCCCCCGCCCCAGCCCCCACCCCCTCCCCCCGGCGCCCGCCCCGACCCCCGCCCCCGCGCCCGCCCCCGCCCCTTTAATACTCGCCCGCCGCCGCCGCCGCCGATCCGCGGACATGTCCTTCCCGCAGCTGGGCTACCCGCAGTACCTGAGCGCCGCGGGGCCCGGCGCCTACGGCGGCGAGCGCCCGGGGGTGCTGGCCGCGGCCGCCGCGGCCGCCGCCGCCGCCTCGTCGGGCCGGCCGGGGGCGGCGGAGCTGGGCGCGGGCGCGGGCGCGGCCGCCGTCACCTCGGTGCTGGGCATGTACGCGGCGGCCGGCCCGTACGCGGGCGCGCCCAACTACAGCGCCTTCCTGCCCTACGCCGCCGACCTCAGCCTCTTCTCGCAGATGGTGAGTGCGCCCGGCCCTGGCCGCGGCCGCCTCCCCCCACCCCCCACCCCCCACCCCTCCCCGCCGGCCCCGGGCGCCCCGGGCGCGGGTGGCCTGGCGGCGCGGCGGGAGCGCGGGCGGGAGCGCGGGCGGAGCCGGCGGGGAGCAGGGGAGGCCCGGCCGGCGGGGCCGAGGCGGCTGGGGAGGGGTGGGGGGTGGGGGGCCGGCCCGGGGAGGTGGGAGGCCTGGGCCGCGAGCGGGGGGCTCGGCGGGGAGCCGGGAGGCCGGAGGAGCAGAGGCTCCGGGGCGCGCGGCTCGAACCGGAGGCTGGGGGCCAAAGTCGCCGGCGCTCTTCTCCCCCCCCCCCGCCCCTACCCCCCACAAGTCTCGGCCGAGGCGGCGGGGCCGGCGGGCGGGCTTCCGGCAGCTCGGCCCCGGGTCCGCAGGACGCCCGGGAGCGGCGGGCGGACCCCGATCGCGCGACCTCTCGGGCTTTGGGGCCGGGCCGGGGAGCCTCGGGTTTCTCCCTGGCTGGTGGACCTCCTTGGTTGTGTCCGAGGTGGCCGGGGCGGTGGGGGGGGGGGGGGGCGGGGAGGGGGGACCTGGTGAAGCCTGGTCGGCTGGGTCAAAATCGCCCTAACAATGGGGGAGATCCGAGGGGCCGGATGGGGTCTGTTAGCGGAGGATGTGCAAATTTGAGATTGGGGGGGGGGGAATTGGTGGAAATAATTTCGGCGTGTGCCACGGTGTTTGCTTGGACTTTCGTGAGTTGCCAAAGTTTTCATTTCTTTTGCACCGAATGAAAAGCACTTTTCTTCCCGCGTTACATAATGGAGGATTAAAGAAAACAGGAGTCCCTGGGCTTAAAATAAATGCTGTCCTCTTAGTCTCGCGTCCCAGTGGGTGTCAGATGGGGGAGGGAGCTGCAAATTTAATTCTCCGCGGGGCATTCGCCATTCTGTCGGTGCAAAGGATCCATTTTCCTTGGTCTGACTGCAAGGTCGCGCTTAAACTTCGGGCTGCTGGTGAATTGCGCGCCCGGCGGGGCGCGGGCGGGGGGGGGGGTCAGGGAGGCCGCCCCCTCTTGCGCTGCTGCGGGCGGAATAACGCAATTTTCAGGCACCCCCCTCACGTCTCCCCGCTCCCCGAAGAAGAGGCAGGAAATAAATACCGGCCGACTGTACGCGAGAAAAGCGGCGGGTGTGTTTTTCTGTAACTTTTTTCTTGTAGTTTTGAAAAGAAAGGCTATTTCTCTGAAGGCGGCCCCAGCCGCCGTTCAGATCGCTTGCTCTCCAAAAAGATCAGCTCCCATTTTGTTCTGGCGGCTGGGGATGCCAGGGAAGCGCTGAGAGATTTACAAGGTATCCTTTCAAAAAGAACTCCCAGCGGAGAAGAGGCCGGAATGTCGTCCTCGCAGTTACAACCTAAATGATTAGAAAAGTGCAGACTACATTTTGCAAAGATTAGGTAAAAACGAAATCTGGCCACGGAAACCTTTTCTCTGTGGCATCGGCCACCAAACTAACTAGTCAAAGAAATATTCTGCTCTTTGCAACTTTCTCAGCCCGGAAACTCTCTCTGCTAACGTAGCAAATGGATAATTTTTACGTGGAGAATTGTAATGTTTTTACAGAAATTTTGAATACAGATGTGTGCCATTTGGGAACCTCCCCCCCCCCCCCTCACCCCCCTTCGTGTTTGTGCGAGAAAAAGGGATCTGTATGGTTATGGATCTGTTCCTACTGTACTGTGGTGGGAAACGGAGATGCTCGATTTTTTGTTTGTTTTGTTTTTAGTAGGGGAAACCATATAGAAATCCACCCCCCCTCCCAAAAAAAAAGGTGTCGTGTATTTCTTAGTGGTCTCCTGCTGGTTCTCAGAAAGTAAACCTAAATCCTAACTCTTGATTCTAGGCCTAGGTTTCCAAGCCGTTTTGATTGGGGATTTGGAAGTCAAAAGATAAAATTGTGAGTGAATGTCTGTCTGGACAATTTATGGTAATAATGAGGCCTAATGAGGTTGTTAGAAAGATAAAATGTTATTTACCAAAAAACCTGATGGGATAATTTGACTTGCTGTGTTTTACTACCGATGATAAAAAGAATATTGATTGCAAATAAATCACGGCCTCTAAATGCCTGCAAACACTTTGTGCTTGCTCTGGCCACATCAAAGTCAAACTTACCAGATAAAGTAAGTGAGGAGAGGCCTCCGAAGGCAGTTCCCTCTTCACAGCTGGCAGCTCCTGACCCTCCCGTTAATATTTTACCGGTTAAGCCCTCCTTTTGTATTTTAAAAAAAACAAATGGTGTTTTAGTTATTGTTGTTGATGATGGCCGGGATTAAAATTTTAAATGACCTGTCACCACTGCAACCTTTAAGTGTGGGGAGCCATTATATGCAGATTAATTTGGGAGCTAAAAGGAGTGTGCTTTCATTTTAAATTGCTGGAGGATTTGGACCCAAAGAAAACCCTGGATGGTTTATTTTGCTTGACCCCCTCAGGGTCGAAGGGAGGGGGCTTAGGTTCTTTACATTTGGAGATCTGTTTTATCTGGGTAGTTAAAAGGTTTCCCCTTCTAGTTAGTGTGAGATAAACTTGGAAATTGGCTGCTGGAGTTGTGGGGGGAGGGTGGGGGGGTAACTGAGGGTGGCCTGGGGAAATTCTATGGGACCGAGGCTCCCGCTGTGGCCTTCTGGAGATGCACGGATTCTGGAACTTTTCTTGAGTGACAAAACAAAACAAAACAAAACAAAACAAAACCACCTCTTCACGATGGTTGGAAGTTGAGTTTCTAGAGGCGGCTCACGATTTGACCCCTCCCTCCCTCCCAGGGTGGTGTGCTGGGGGGTGGGGGGCTTCCTGTTCTTGACTGGACAAGAGCAGCTGCCCCCCGACTTTCCCAGTTCGGGGGACTCATCGCTCTCTCTCTCTCTTTCTCTCTCTCTCTCTCTCTCCCTCTCCCCACCCCCCACACCCCTACTGCCCCTCTCCTCCCTCGGTGGGCTATGTGGTTGCAGGGCTCACAGTATGAACTCAAAGACAACCCGGGGGTGCACCCTGCCACCTTCACAGCCCACACGGCGCCGGCATACTACCCCTACGGCCAGTTCCAGTACGGGGACCCCGGGCGGCCCAAGAACGCCACGCGCGAGAGCACCAGCACGCTCAAGGCCTGGCTGAACGAGCACCGCAAGAACCCGTACCCCACCAAGGGCGAGAAGATCATGCTGGCCATCATCACCAAGATGACCCTCACGCAGGTGTCCACCTGGTTCGCCAACGCGCGCCGGCGCCTCAAGAAGGAGAACAAGGTGACGTGGGGCGCGCGCAGCAAGGACCAGGAGGACGGCGCCCTCTTCGGAAGCGACACCGAGGGCGACCCGGAGAAGGCCGAGGACGACGAGGAGATCGACCTAGAGAGCATTGACATTGACAAAATCGACGAGCACGATGGCGACCAGAGCAACGAGGACGAAGAGGACAAGGCCGAGGCGCCGCGCCCGCCGGCGGCACCTACCGCCCTCGCCCGGGACCAGGGCTCGCCGCTGGCAGCCGCCGACGCGCTCAAGTCCCAGGACTCGCCCCTGGGCCTGGTCAAGGAGGTCCCGGAGCCCGGCAGCACTCGCCTGCTGAGTCCCAGCGCCGCGTCCGGTGGCCTGCAGGGCGCGCCTCACAGCAAGCCCAAGATCTGGTCCCTGGCCGAAACGGCCACCAGCCCCGACGGCGCACCCAAGGCCTCGCCGCCGCCACCCGCAGGCCATCCCGGCGCGCACGGGCCCCCCGCGGGCGCGCCGCTGCAGCACCCCGCCTTCCTGCCCAGCCACGGACTGTACACCTGCCACATCGGCAAGTTCTCCAACTGGACCAATGGCGCGTTCCTCACGCAGGGCTCCCTGCTCAACATGCGCTCCTTCCTGGGCGTCGGCGCGCCCCACGCCGCGCCTCACGGCCCGCACCTGCCCGCGCCGCCGCCGCCGCCCGTCCCCGTTGCCGCGGGGGTGCTCCACGGTGACAAGGCCTCCGCTCGAAGCAGCCCCGCGCTTCCAGGTGAGGCGCCCGGCGTGGGGGGTGGGGGGAGGGTGTCCGCCCCGGGCTCGGAATCCGGAACCTCCCCCCCCCCGCAAAGCGTGGGGGTGGGGGGAGCGCCGGCCTGGAGGGGGGAGGCGGTGGCGGCCAAACCCCGGGTTGAGCGGTGATCTCTGCCCGGATTCGGGGACCGAGGCCAAGGCCCTCGGCTCTGTCCGGAGAACTGCGTTCCGTCTGCAGTCCTTCCCCTGGGGAGGGGTGACCGTTTTTCTTGGAGACCCCATCCTAGTGGCCGAAGGAAGCGGGGTGGGTGGGGAAGAGGCTTGCGCACCTCGGCGGCACTCCCCCCACCCCCCACCCCCGTCTCCTAACGCTGTGCTTCTGCCCCTCCCTCGCAGAGAGAGACCTCGTCCCCAGGCCGGAGTCGCCGGCACAGCAGTTAAAATCCCCCTTCCAGCCCGTGCGCGACAAGTGAGTGCTGTTTCCTGGGACCGCGGGACCCGGGGCTGGTGGGGGCGCCGGCGGAGGGCTCGGGGCGGCGGTAGGGTCGCTCGGGCCTCGTAGAGGGGGTGCTGTCCGCCAGCCGTGCACGCGGGGCGCCCCCTCCACCGGGTTTCTCCCGACGCGGGAGCAGCCGGGCAGGCGGCCACGCCCCCCGGCGCTCGGCCGGCTGCCCCGGTGACGCCGGGTCCCAGCGTCCGGCCACTGACACTGCTGTGCTTTCGTGTCTCGTTGTGCTTCGCCCGCAGCTCGCTGGCCCCGCAGGAGGGAACGCCGCGGATCCTAGCAGCCCTCCCGTCCGCCTGATCCAGGGTCGTCTTTTACTTTCGCGGGGGGAGGGGGGAGGAGTTCGGGAGGGAGGGGACGAGGGAGGAATTAGGACGAATATTTCAGACCGGTGTAAAGGACAAATACGGCCACGACGTCACCGACTCCCATCCAACGCTTCCTGCAGAAAGGGGCTCGTCCGCGTCCGAGCTCCAGTCCAGGCAGCCCGGCCTCTGCCCAGGGCCCTGGTGCCTGTCACCAGGCTCCGGTTGATTATCCGCTCGGTAAATGCCCCACGTGCTTGTGTCTTTTTTGTTTTTTTTTTTTCCTTCTCCTTTCTGTATATAGAGTGATTTCAGATTGTAAATAGCGCGTCAGCGAACTTGTCTAAATCATATATTTTTGTCTAATAAACTAAATGAAATGCTGTCCGCTGTTCCCGCTGCTGTGTGTGGCTGGGCGTCCGCAGGAGTGTCCGGAATCCTGGAACGCCGGCAGGGCCCAGGTGCCCCTGGCTTGGGCAGAGAGGCTCCTTGGGGAGTTTCCACTGGAGGCCGGTGTTTCTCACAGCCTGTTTTGGTTGTCCTTGAATTTGTTAATGTTGTCACTCGGGAAGTTTCTTGTTGGCAGTTTTGATTTCCGACCTTTATACGTTTATGCGGGGCATGCCTTTCTCGGGACATCAATGAGTTCGATTTTCAGCAGTTTATAAAACGGTTTCTTAAAGTGGACAACAATGGGAGAAAAAAAAAAATGAAAAGAATTTCCAATTATGTCCCCAAAGGAGAACTTCAGATTTGAAATCAGTTTATAACTAGTTGTCTCCGCACTGCATCCTGGCGTCGGGTCGTTTCGTGGGTAGAGCGAGGACATAATGGAGTATGAAATTTTGGCTTTGAGCGTATTTTTTAGTTACTTGGTTAAATCAAACGTGGAGAGATTGGAAGGCTCTTTTAAACTGTCCGGATGCGTGGGCAGAGATGCTGCGCGGGAGTTCTCTGGGCGTGTGGGCCTGGGGGCTGCGGAGAAAGAGGGGAGGTGGCTTTGGTCTCCCAGGGAAGCCCCCTCGACCCCTGCGCCCTGGGCTGGGCACCCCGAGAGAGCCCAGGGAAAATAAACCACTGCTGTCCGGGTCTGAGCGGTAGCTGGGAGCGATGGTGGGACGAAGCGGGACGGAGCTGGCCTCCGAGGCGCATGTGGGACCTGGCCCAGGAGCCGGGGGAAATCTCGGGGTCAGGACTTCGGGCCTCCGGGCACTTGGGGCGGACCCGCCGTAGCGGCCTGCACTTCAAACGGGGCGCAGACGACTTGATGCAGAATTGGCGAAAACTGGGAACACAAGCGTGAACAAGACCGCGGGTGAGGGCGTGAGCCGCAGGGGAACTCTCGCGGGGGGAAGGAAGCCGGGTCCCCGGTGCAGGACGGGACCTCCCCACCCCCCACCCAGGCCGGGTAATCACCCCGGAGCCCTTGCAGCAGCAGCAGCTGTCGGCCCCCGCCTGTGGCGGTGGCGGCGGCGGCGAGGGGCGGTCTGCCCAAGGGGAGCGTCTGGGGCGGCCTGGGGCTTTGCCGCTGGCTCCTCTGCGGCGGGAGAGGGGCGGCTCGCGCCGAGGACGTGGGGACTGCCCCTCTCCGGGCCCCCCACTCCACCCCGTCCTCGTACGAGAGTTAGGGGTGTCCTCGCTCCCGAGGCTGGAGGAAGCGTGGCAGAGGCGGCACGGAGGCCGCGGGAGAGCGCGCACGGACGGCCCGGGGGTGGGGGAGCGGGGCGTTGGGCGCGCAGGGGGAGCCGGGCCGCGGCGCCGGGGAGGGCCGTCCGCAGGCGGGCACGCTGGGGCCGCGGCCGCGGTGGAGGCGCTTCGCGTCCGGATGGGCGTGCTCGGCGCGCCCTCTATGGGCTGGAAGCGGAATGGGGTCCTGACCGTGGCGTTGGTCCGGCTCCAGGGGCGCCGGGGCGCGGGATCCCGGGTGCCGGGCCTCGGTGGGGCCGCGCGCAGGAGCCTCCGTTTGTGGCGGTCGGGCTGTCTCTGTGATCTTGGGTGTCACCGGTTGTTTGAATTCGGGGGTGTGATCGCGGGCCTGCTGGTCGGGCTGCTGGCATTGGTGGGCAGGAGTGGGTGCCCAATTCGACGCAGGGCGTTTCCATCGTCTGGGTGGGAATTTAGAGAGGAGCTCCTGGTCTGCCCTTGACGCGGGGCTCCCCTGACCACTGGGCACAGATGGATCCCGCGTCCTTGGCAAGAGTGCGGTCTGGAGAGTTTTGACCAGCAGTCTCGCTGCTCCTCGGATGAGGAATGGCGTTCTTGGCGCACAGACATGGTGTGGCAGCCGGGATGTGCTGGTGGGTCCCCCCTGGGTGACCGCTGCAAGCATCAGGTGGGAGTCAGGTGGGCGGTAAGGTTTGTGCCACTGGCGGAGGACTCTCTTCCCAGAAGCAAATAGATGACCCCGTGCAGGCATCACTGTTTGCATGCCCCCTGTTTCCATTCTTTTCTTTTTCCCCCGTCCAATGCTTTTGGGGTCCCCAAACGCTGCTGTCCAGGGGGCTGGACCAGATGTGCTCACCAGCTGAGTCCCAGCCCTGAGGACCCAGTGGCCTAGAAGTCTTGAAGGGTCTGTGCCCCTCCCTCCTGCCCTGCTGACCAAAGTTTCCCATGCAAAGAAATCAGATCTCTAGCCTTGGAATTATTTTTCTCGAGTGGAAAGGTAGAAATGAATTTTTAATCAAGCATTGAAAAATCATTTTTGTTCTTTGTGCATGATTTATTTCCATCCTTCCCGACCAGCTCAGCCACCTGAGTGTGCACGCCTAGGGCGTGCGGCACCCCAGCGGCCCCTGTGCGTGGTGTTCCAGCTCATGAAATATCTGGGAGTAGACATAGAAACTTCTTTTTCTTCCACAGCCAAAGCAAAAATTCTTCTGGAACTTTCTGCACGTGCTAAGGTGCTCTCACACTCGATGCCTGCCTAGGGACAGTTTCAGACAGTGGTGGTAATTCTCAGAGCAGCAAGGAGGAGATTGAACCCCAAAAAGGGATAGGAATGAGGGATGTCTACAGGATTAATATTTGTGCCCCTTCCTCTGATGGGCAAATAGGACAGCCCGTGTCTGGGGCAGAGGACTTCTGTCTGTGGAATCTTCTGGTAAGGAAGGGTAGGACGTGCTGTGTAGAAACCCTGCTTTTTCTGCTCTAGTTCGGGCCCATGATGGGGAAACCATTAGAAGCCCACCCCTTCTAGATTCCCCGCTCCTACCCCGTGTTCCCAGCTTGAAGATTTGGGGACTGGGCGCAGGTCCCTCCCAAGTCATTGACCTGGAGCCTGAAATCTCTGTTCTCACCATCCCTCCCTCCCTCCCTCCTTTGATCAATTATATTCACAAGCACATTTATCTCCCCTGCAATATGGAGAATTCATATTCATATCTCGGTTTTAGTGGTCTGACACTGATTAATGTAATATGCGCCATGGCTCCGAGGGGCGCGCCGCCCGATGAATCATGCCCTATAAAGTTTCAGTTGTCCTTGTGGATGGGGCTCTGCCAGAAAGCCAAGACGCCAGAGAGGGAAAGAGGGAGGAGGAAGGATAGAGAAAGGGCAGGGTGGCCACTGTGCACGGGTGCCCTGGGACCGATGCTGGCTTTCGGCCCCCGATGTGGAGGCTTGGACTGGCCTTGGCCCTTCTGCCAGAACTGTCCTCCTGAGTCAGGGAATCAGGTTCTGGTCCTCCCAGCTGCCCTCTTTCCTTCCCTTCTGAATGGTACACACAGGCCAGAGGCTGCCTGGCTGCTCCCAGCCAAGGTCTGGGTGGGACCGGGGCCACCGGCTGGAGGCTAAGGATTTAGGGCCACTGATTTGGAGAGACGAGCCAGGAATGCCCTCTTGGAAGTAACAGGGCCCAGTTTCCTGTGAGGAATGGGATTTTGACCTTGCATCCCCAATGGTGGAGGTTGGAAAGGAGGGGAGGAAGCCAAGCCCAGGTTTGCTGGGGTTGGGGGCTAGAGCAGGTGAGGGGCCAGCTCTGAGTGGCTTTGGAGTATGCGGGCAGTAGGGACCTGGAAGGCATTTGGAGCCTCCCACTGTCTCTGGCCACGAGACTTGGGCTGCATGGGCCACATCCTAGGACGGAGCACTGGTCAGGTGGACGGAGACTAGTCAGCTGGGCTCTCAGGCATCCGAGGGAAACTCCTGGATACCTGACACTGAGCACATGTCTTGCGGCCCCATGACTTACCAGGCCCCGGGAAACATCTTGGGGGAGAGTCCTGCCACATCCTGATGGCCTCTTCTGCAGAACGCGGCTCCAGGTGGGGAGGGCAAGCGGGGACAGGGCTCTGGGTCTGGAATCCCGAGTGGGTGGCGGGAAGAAAGAGCTAGCGGGTAGAGGGAGTGTGCCCTGGGGAAGATGGCAGCCCCCAGCCCCCTGCAGGGGTCCCCCAAAGCGCTTGTGGAGGGAGCACTGCCCTCTGGAAACATACCCGCCCTGCACAAGCCCTGCAGAGGTCCCGTGCCTCCTTCTGCCAGGGCGGGTGCGGGGTGAGCTCTCCATGTCTCCTGCCGCTGGCCCACCAGCCTGTGGCTCTAATTATAGCTTCAGAGCTGGAAGGCCTCCCAAGGTCGTCCCTTGGGGACCACTGGCGTCCTTTTGTGTTCCAGCTCAGAAAGCTGGATACGTCCCCCTCCCCCACTCAGTAAGGCCTCTGAAAGTGGGCTCTCTCAGGGTGAGCAGAGGGGGGGACAGAGGAGGTGGGCTGACCTGTCAGGACAGTGACAGGACCTGGGGCCCACAATGCTTTTAGAGACCCGCGAACATGTGCTAATTTCTTTTCAAATGAAAAGGGAAAAGGTAACATTATGGCCAAAGAAAATGTGTTAATACCTATCAGTATATTCATCTTTATGCCAACAGCAGTTGTAACATTCATATTTTAACCCTGGTTTTCAATGTTGGAAGAGGCCCACCGCCCACGAAAGTCAGGGAGGAGGCCCCAGAGTGGCCTAAAATTCTGGAATTATCTTGAATGAGAAGTCAGAGGAGTGACGTGGGCCTGAACACTGAAGGCGAGCACAGAGGCCAGCCGTGTGCGAGGATGACCTCTCTGACACAGGGCCAAGCAGCGGGGTCCCATGTTTCTCAGGGGCTCCAGGGCTGTTGTCCTGACCCATGGGGGAAGTCCCCTACCCAGGGGGCGGGGCACAAGAGGAGCGGGTGTCTCTGATCCCCTAATCCATTTATCTGGTGCCAGAGCGCAGGGCCCGAATGCGGGGACACAATGGCCCGGCAACATCCGGGGGCCCGCCTGGGGAAGCTGTGAACCCAGCTCACCTCTGGACGCCCACCCCGTCAGTCATCCCACTGTCCCCACGTTCCCCAGAGACTGCGGTCCCAGCCAGGAAGCAGAATAACGCGGTGACGGTTGAAGCCTTCCGCCCGGAAGAGCTTCTACTCCTAATTCCTGGGACTTGAAACCGGTCCTCCGAGGGCTGCGCAGAGGTGCAGCGGGGAGGGTCCCCGCAGGCTGCGAGCGCCGGAGGCCGCCCCCGCACCGCCCGCCTTGGGCCCGCAGGCCGCTTGCACACTTGCAGACCGTGCGTCTTTCCTCTGTGCCTCCCGTTTGCTTGTTTGTGGCCGCGGTAGCTTCGCCTGTTGTTTGAATTTTAAACGTATGCTTAATTGCCAGGCCCTCGGATAGCTGCAGCCATGTCTGAAAATATTAAATACATCTGCGAGACGGTGGGCAAGAGAAATTAAAAAGGTGCTCGCTGCACTGAATGTTAAAAAGATCTCACAATGAAGTGATTAACATTTTTATGAATAAAATTAATCACGCATTAACTCTGCAGCACAGTACATCTGAAAGCCAAATGGGGCCCAGGCAGCCCCCTTTCTTACCCCTGAGAACTTTGGGGGCCTCCTTGGCCCCCCAGCAAGCACTCAGCCACCAGGAATTTACAAATACTTACGAGATGAGTCAATAAGAGATAACTTTGAGATGAGGAAATAAAACCTCCAAAAATACCACCAGCAACAGCACATACAGGGAAGAATTAAAAAGCAATATTTATTTATTTTTTTTATTTCCCTTTAGCCAACTCAGAACGGGCTGTTGTTTTCATTCTCAGACCGGCCCCTGGGATGGTGTGGGCTGGATGGCTGCAGGAGGGCAGTGATGTAGAGGTGGAGGCAGGCCGGTCGCCGGGCCAGAGCAGGCAAGCTCGCCCCTTCGTTGCCCTCAGCCGAGGCCCACTCTGTCGGCAAAGACAGTCAGATCGGAGGGCGGACCTTCCCCATTATTAAAATCTCCAGTCTTGCAGCTAATAACGTGCGATTGCTCTGCCGGCCTCCCTTCTCCCTCCTTTCTAATCTCTTGCCACCGTGGTTTTGGGATTATTCCAGCAGGCTGTACAAAGGGAAGCGAAGGCATCTGAAGCATCGCTCTGTAGCTGTGGCAAAGGAACAGCCTTGCCATTTTGTTGATGTCCCCAGCTCATGTGCGCAGCAGAAGGTGGAATCAAAGCAGGCCGCCTTCCTCACCTTCTACACATGATTTCCTACCGCTGTGGCGAATCTCTCTGAGCTCCGTGAACCAATAAAACAACGGTCCCTGTTTGAGTTGATATATTAATATTTACCGAGGATTTGCAAGGTCGGGGCTAAATGTCAGCAGATTGCTGGGGCAGTCCTGTGGGGAATAATTAAACAAATCTCACAGCGGTTCAGGCTCATAACATCTTTATTAATCTTTTCTTTCCCCTCCCTCCTGAAAGAGCGCACTGAAATCACGCTCCTGCGTTCAGAGCGAGAGAGGACCCAGAGTTGGGAGTAAGTGTAGCGAACAATAGAACCCCGAGCTGGCGAGCATCGCCTCGGACGCTCCCCTGCGCTCCTTCCCCAGCGGATGTTTGCGGGGAGGGAAGGCTCTGGTGTGAGCACTATCTGCAGGCACTTGCGACTCTCGACCCTCCCCTGCCCCTCTGTCACATTTACCCTGACCGATCTGCCAAACACAGTCCTCCCGGTGCTGCGACTTGGTCCGCACCCCGGCCGGGCCGGCCCCGGTCCCTGTGCTGAACCCGGTGACCTGCCGGCTGCTTAGTCGGAGGCCGGCCTTCTTCAGCATGATTGCAGCCTGCACTTTAGGACAACTTGTCCAATTCTCTTTAATAAGCTTCATAATTAGTGTTGGGAGCCTCATTACAAGTCATAGCCTGTAGCAGTCCTAGGCCAAACAGCCCTCCGCCATCTGATTTATTTTTTATCAGGCAGCAGGAGCTGTCGGGAGTTTTTGTTTGTATAATGGAGACTTGCATCAGGCCCCCAGTGTAAAAATACCACCAGGAAATTAATTGCTTCTGTGTGGATTCACCGCAGATGTGTCCCGTTGATCAGTATGGTATATTTTTGACTTCGCTCTCCTGCGGCGAGTTGTGGAAAAAAACAGCCGAAAGCCAGCAGCGCAAACATATTAGGATCGACGCAGATTCGCCACGGCATCATCGACAGCACGGGGTTTCAGAGGGAGATGTGCAAGGAAAGTTCAAGTTTCTGGCAAGATTCTTTCCTCTTGCCTCCAGTTCTCCCTTATTTGTTGATCAACGCATGTCTGTATTTGTCGCTCCTGCGTGGAACCCCCTTGGGGCAGACGCGTGGCTAGGGTTGCGGTGGGTTTCCGGCCGAAGGATGTGCCGCTTAAAACAGCGCAGACCCCAGGAGGCGGCTGAGCGCCCTGCCCGGGGCCTGCCCCTGGGGCTCCTGGCTGAGGACTGCTTTGATGCTCTGGCAGCCACATGAGGCCACGGAAGGAAGGGTGGATCCCGGCTGTTAGCTGGGCTGCACCCCTCAGCGGCCCGGGGTGGGTACGTGGTGTGGGCCCGCCGTGTGGGGGTCACGTGTCACAGAGCCGGGTGGACGCGTGTGCGTCACGTACTCTGTGTTGCCTTCGGGGCTCAGAAAGAAAGAAATGCAGAAGCTGCTGTTTCATCAGACCACTCGATCCCCAGCTTCTGATTAGGTTGGGAACGCCTCTTCCAACTCGGAACATTTTGCGGATATATTTAGACGCGTTAGTCCCCGATTTAGAATTTCTGCTCTTGGCGCAGGGCAGCCCGTGGCTGGCGATTCTGTAGGGATCACCCTCCCCGTGGCTTACGTTTCCTTCTACGTCCCTTGGTTTTTATTTGCTTTTCCTGGAGGACTTTCCCGGGCTCCGCTCTCCTGCTCCTTCTTTGTGAGGCTGTTTGAGGTCGGCAGTCTGGGTTCCTTGCTCGGCCCCGTGATACGATGGAGACTGTAAATGCAGCCTCAGATTACTGGGCGGACAGCGCCTTATTTGTGGGGAAAAGTGCTGGAAATGACAGCCCTTTTCTGTGCAAAGGAGTTAGCGTGGGACTTTCCAGGGCCCCCAGACGCATCAAGTGTGTTCCCAGCAGCAGAGAGAACTATTAGGCACTGCAACCTGTCAAGTTGGATTTGCGGAGCCCTGTCGATGGGAGGGTTGTACTGGCTGCAGAGGTCTGGGTCCTGAGCTGACAGGTGGGCATGGTCCCTCGGTGGCTTCATCTCACGGAGAACCGAGGCTGAGGCCTGGCCGACCCCGCCTTCCTGGATCCAGACCGGTGGCGGTCCCCAGGTGCCTGTGGCCAAACCGTGGGGTGAACTCAGGGAGCAGAGGCAGTGGGACCAAGAGGGGCTGCCCAGGTTGTGAGAGAGAGAAAGAGAGAGAGAGAGGGAGGGAGGAAGGGGGTGGGGACACCGGCTGACATCCGACTGTGTCTCCAGCCAGCAGGGCCACCTATGTCTCCGAGCAGTGCGAAGGGACATGATGAAAACGTGACCTGTGCCCCACTGACGGGGGGACTCACACGCCCGGCGGCTTCTGCGTTTGTCAGCAGCGGCCTTTCTGCGCTCGTGAATCTTGAGTCTGTCCATTGTGAGGCTCTCCCCTTCATCTGAGGCTCGCTGATTCTCTGTGCCTGTGGTTAACCTTTACTTGTGCATAGCATTTTCCCTTTTTTACTATTCATGCAGTTGAGAATGCAAAAGGTAGCTGACGGTTGCCGAGGACGGAACTAAATACCTGCACGAGTCAGTGTCTCCTTCGGTGAACGACAAGCCGAGGACGCTCGATGGAAAGCTGTCCTAGGAGGCCTCTGGTTGTGGGAGTGATACTCTGCCATCAGAAGTGTCACCTGCGTGCAGCAGGAGAGCTGGTGCTGACCACAGCTGGCCTTCGCCGGAAGGTCAAGGGGAGCAAGGCGCAGGACACCTTCCAGGGAAGAGCAAACAGATGGACAGACCATGAGATCCCTTGCACCCACTGTCGTCCACCTTTCCGTCCCCTCATCACCTGCGTCGAAAAGTAAAAGGAAAGAGCGGGTTGAGCGGCCTGCTCTTTAGGGACTGGAGTTGTCTTCTCTGAGGAAATAACTTCTTCCCCTTTCTAAGCAGGCATTTTGTTTGTTCCTGTTTTGTAACTACAAGGAAGACCCCAGTCCTTTCTGGACATCACATAACTGCTATAAACACACAATATTTTGATAACCTAAGTCTGAATGCATCCGAAACCTGTAGCTTTGACGTTCCTCAGTCGGCTTGCCTCGAACCCCAAATATTTTGGGAAAGCATGGGGTGTTCAAATGCTGTGCAGTGGGGTATGATTTTTAAAAAAAAATTTTTTTTAACGTTTATTTATTTTTGAGACACAGAGAGACAGAGCATGAACGGGGGAGGGGCAGAGAGAGAGGGAGACACAGAATCCGAAGCAGGCTCCAGGCTCTGAGCCGTCAGCCCAGAGCCCGACGTGGGGCTCGAACTCACGGACCGCGAGATCGTGACCTGAGCTGAAGTCGGACGCTCAACTGCCTGAGCCACCCAGGCGCCCCCGGTGGGGTGTGATTTTAACAAGATGAATTGGCTGCGTGTGTTTCTGATATATTTACAGTCATCAGAGTAAACTGTTCATTCCAGTAGCTCGTGATGTACGGGAATCTGTCCGAGGCTTTACAAACCGTTCCGCGGTCTCTTACCTCTGCGGCAGAAGGTACGTCCCCTCAGAGTCCCTCAGCCTTCCTGCCCCTGATGTTGCAAATCGCCTCAAGTCTTTAACTGTTAAATTTCAAGGAGTGTCAGACTTCTAAAAGTGCCCTTTTAGGGGCACCTGGGTGGCTCAGTCGGTTAAGCGCCTGGCTTCGGCTCAGGTTATGATCTCACAGTTTGTGAGTTCGAGCCCTATATCAGACTCTGTGCCGACAGCTCAGAGCCCGCTTCAGATCCTCGGTCCCCGTCTCTCTCTGCCCCTCCCTGGCTTGTGCTCACTCTCACTCTCAAAGTAGATACACATTTAAAAAATGCCCTTTTCCTGTGAGGGACGTGTTAATCTTGGAAGGGGAGGTAAGGCAACATCAGGGCAGGTGGCTGGGACGCTTCACCTCTTGGTTAGGGCGTGACGGTCAGCCATCCAGCTAGACGAAAATGCTCTCCAGATATTCCACTGCTGGCTGGAATTTCAAGGATTTAATTCTCATTTTCCTGAGCCAAAAATCGGTGCCGGGGCCATGTGTTGGGGTAAAAGCAATTCATATTATGGGCGGTTAAAATGAATCTTACCATTATGCAGCCTTGAGGAGGTGACTTCAAAATGCCTTCCTGAGTGTGCGTGTTAACCATACGCACACGTGCGGGCAGACAGGGGAGAATGTGGTGGATTGGGAATCAGAGCTCATGGACAGACATGTGATTACCTTGGACCCGAATTATAATAATCATCACTGCTGACATTTAACCAGCAAATGCTGGGTGCCAGGTGCTGTGTGTAGTTTACATGCGGTAATGGGCTTGATCCGCCAGCACGGTGGTGAGGTTGGGGTTCTTATTTGCTTAGTTTTAAGGGTGGGGAGACTGGGGTAAAGAGTCCCCTGGAAGCCTAGGGCTCTAACCGCCCCCTCTGTGCTGCCTGAATGCTACCCTCCCCTGGAATCGGAGGAGTGGGGTGTCTTCTCTGCACCCTAACAGCGGGAGTGTCTTTAGGGCCTTGGGAGCTCTTTTCTTTTGGAAACTGTCCCAGGACATGCGCTGCCGTCTGCTAGAGCTCCCCATTCCGAGGTGGGCCTCAGCCACCGTCAGGCCCTCCGCCACCCCTGGGAACAGAGCTGCTTCATCCCAAGGCCAGTGTCTTTTAAAAATCTGGTTGTGATTTTTCTGTCATCAGGAGGCAATGCAATTTTTTTTTTTTATCTTGGTGATGGCTTTTTATGCCCAAATAGGATGAGCTGGCCTGTCATTTCCTACATTTTCTCTATGGGAAGGAGTCTCTTGTTTCCCATGGACACGGCCCCTGGAGTCCCACCTAAAACGGGGGACCCGTAGCCCTGCACACATGCGGTCCGTTCCTGCTTCCCCGGCCGTCCAGGAGCCGCCTTCCCCGGGGCCCCCGCCCCGCGGTCCGCCACGGCCCCCACTTCCCCTCTGCCTCTCTTCCAAACGTCTGTGCCTCTGTACACAGCAAGGTGGGTGCCAGACAGGCCTCCGCCCTCAGCACCGCACCTGTCAGTCTGCGATACGAGGGACCTCGTGGACGTCCCGGATGGTGCCTCCGTGTCCGGTGTTTACAGCCCGGTCAGTGGGGTGTGTGTGTAATGTGTGCGTGCCAGTGTGTGAGTGCACGTCGAGGGGTGGCTGGGGAAGGTGCGGGCCTTGCTCATTCGGTCGGTGTAGCTGCCGACTCGGTGACTTAAGCCCACAACCCTCGGTTTCCCCGTTTATCAGGGCGAAGCTGGGCTTCCCTGGAGGGCGTTTCCTCTCCAAACTGGCTTTGCCTCATATGCACAGCCTCACGGACTCTGCGAGGCACGCAAAGCCTCGATTGACAGGCAGAGGAAGGAATCCCACAGGGCGGCGTGCACTCTGGGAGGACCCTCCAGTGTGTCTGTGGATGGAGAGGGGGAAGGAGGTTCCAGCCAGGGGAGCAGGGTGGCCAGTGCGAGCACATGATGACCGTGCACCGGGCTGTGTGAGCCCCGGGGTTAGCGGCTCCCAGGGGACTTTGGGGCGTCGGGAAACTTGCGGTGACGCGGAGGGGCAGAGAGCGGGGCAGACGTGGAGAGACCCGGGCAGGGCGCCAGAGGTGGCCGTGGCCTCCTGGTCTGCGGGGTGGTGGCACCTCAGGCCAGGTTCGGCTCCTGCCCAGGCGGAACTGCGGTCTCCTCCCCTGGGACCAGCCCCCATCCCCGTGACCCCGCAGGGGCCGGAACTGGACCCCCGGGGGGGTTGCTGTTGTGTCATCCTCAGCGTCCGGCCTCCCCGCGCCTCCTGGCCGGGCCACGGCCCGCTGTCTCCACCCGGCCCCCACCACTGCCATGCTCTGGGGCCCGCCAGTGCCACCTTTGTGTCCTTTGCGGGTGAACGGCTCCGCTTTCCTGAAGTATTGAGACTGTGACCTTGTCGATGGGACAGATTTTACAAGGACCTGCTGAAATGCTCTCGGCCGGTAGCCGTTGCTTTATTTCTGGACAGTCCCGGGCTCCACGTCTAAATGTGTGCAGAGCACTGCCTTCCTCGAGAGAGGTCTCGGGTCCTGGTTTTGGCTGCTCTGCTTTCCTCCTGAGACGGAGGCCTTCTCCAGGGCGGGGACCTTTCTGCAAAGTGGCCTGTCCGTGTCGGGGACGGCGTGGATCTTGAGGGAAAGTAGCCCAGAACGCCTTCGTTCTCTGCTCACGTCTAGCCGTGCCCCGCACCGGACGCACACCCCGGTGTTCGAGGGCAGCCCTGACTTCAGCTGTTTTCCTTGAATTCCCAGTTAATTTTGGTGGTAGGGAAGGCGGTAATGAGGGGAAATGGAATGTTAAAGCAGCGAGTTCCAAGTTACTGGAAATGCAGCCGGCAGAGGCGAGAAGCTCCCGTGGGGGCCAAGCGCGGCCGAGAGCTGAGCTAAGTGAGAGCGGCGTGCACAGGTATGGAGGTAATGACCTTCTTCCTTGGGGCATTTCCCGTCCACAGTGCCGGTCTTTCTCCTGGTCCTTGGGCCGTGCGCCTGTGCGGCCTCACCCCCTGCAAAAGCAGTTTTGGGGATTTCCCAGGATTTAATAAGCACGCACGAGTCCGGAGACAACACTGGCTGGTTTCATTCAGGAGCCTGGGCTCTTCCATTTCCAAAAGATGTGGCACATTCTACGGTAACTTTCCAAGAGCCTGCGGTGGTCGGCCCCTCTTTCTACCGGTGGAAACGCATTAAATACAACTTGTTACTTGCCTTTTGCCCCTTAGTCCGTCATGACAGCATCCTTTGGGGGAGCGGCTGTCGTCTCCCAGGTCCCGGCGGGAGGGAGTCTCGGGGGGATGCTTGGTGCTCCGGTGTTCCTGGGGGCTGTGGGGATAGTTCCCTCTTCCAGCAGATAGAATACTTACTTGAGAACAACCGGGGGCTCTGTTCTTCCAACTTTGGTTTCAAATCCCGCCGGTTAACGCCATCGGTGAAAACAATTAACGTCTGTCTATTTCGGGATACAGGCAGGACCTTGTAGGAATCTTATTTAATTATGTGCTATATTAATGTTATATTGATTATGTTATTGCCTGTAAATCCACTTGCTTAATAAAGCTGCAGTCATTTTGCAATAAAGTTGTGTTTGCAGTCAATTAATGGGTGTCTGGGGGCAGACAGCTATGCGCAGGGGGCGTTGGCGCTAAGGAAAATCGTCCTGGGGCCGAAAACCATAGAAACCAGCGGAGAAAAATCAGGTATTTATGTATCTATAGGAATGTATGCATGTATATGTATGTAGCTGGATTAAGTAGAAAGGAAAAGCACATATCCCACTGCACTTATTTTTAGCACATGGAATTGGATATTTATGAACAGCCGTCTGTATGGTGGACTTCTAAGCAGCACTGAGGCAGCGTCCGCACGTGGGGTGGGATAATGTGTGATTTAAAAAATACAAGAAACGATAACTACCAATATTGAGACCATGTGAAGGCGAGGGAACAAAGCATACTTTCATTGCTAATCATGTGAACATCCCCGGTCGGAGCGGCACATTCACCCGTTCGGAGGAAATGCCATCACCCCTCTGAAGATCACATCTGCCACCAATATCATCCGGCATGTGGTCCGACTTTTATCTCTCTACCAAAATTTCATGTCATGATTCTCACATCTGATGCTAAATTCAGGTCACTACAAAATACGTACAACTGTTTCTTTCTTTCCCAACTTTCGTGATGTGTCCAAGATGTGTATCCCAATAACAGAACATGAAATAAATATTAAAGTTTTATGCGTATATTTTAATAATGTACCATAGCAAATGGAAAATAATCCATTCCCTAATGCAGATAGATACTTGATCGTTTCCACAAATGAAAGTGATATGTCAGGCATATAATGATGCTTAAGTGATCTGATTTGGGGGCAAGCCAATGGCTCTGTCTTGACAAAATGTATCTTTGGCTGTAAGAACGATGTCTAGGAATGTATGAGCTTGTGGTCAAAAATGTGGCCTATTATAATGGGGTGGAAATCAGTGACCAACCTCATGTCACAGGAGGATCCCCCCCAAAATGCCAAACTTTGGGTGGCAGCTCTTGTCAGTGGCCAATACCATTAGACCGAAAAGAAAACAGTATTTCCTGCAGCATTCCAATCGGACCTTCAGCGAACGCATCCCTGCGGAGTTACCACAGACGACTTGCGAGCTGGGTTTTCCTACGCTCCCAAACTCCGCCAGCTCGGCCCACACCGTCTTTTAACTGCGCATGGATAGTCATCCCCGGGGGCCCCATAGGGCGTCCACTTTTGATGGGCTTCTCAGTCTACGGCTGTCATTCTTCCATTATTGTCTGTGGTCCAGATGCGCACTCACCACAGAGTTGCAAGATGTCCGTGTCGGAGAACGCGTGCTTCTTCCGTGTTAAACCAAATTTGTCTCCTGGCTCTGAAGCACTAACCTGCTTGGTGATGGTGGGCAGACATTTTGAAATAAGACGAAGAAGGGAGGGCAGGCCATTTGCACCTGCCTGTGTGCGTCCAGTGGGGGCACGGCCTTGTAGCCGTCCGCCTCAGCACAGGGTGGCAAGAGTGAGGTGGTGTTGTGACTTCACCCTTGGAACCCTCTCCGATAAGGGTGCTCGGCTCACAGGGAACCAAATGCCTTTAACTGCCACGTGATCCCCAGTTACTCTGCCCCATTACTATTACTGCTGTAGGTAACCATTGTAAGGAGGGGCCAAGCCAGGGGTCCTTAGTCATGGGATGTGAATCAAACAGAAATGTTACCAAATCGGAATGAATAGATCCTAATGTGTTTTCTGGACAGGGACTGAGAGGGACCTCGGATGAATTGGGGAGGTAGAGGCTGAAGGGCACAGGGGAGGGAGGCAGCTTCTGGAACGTTCTAGGGCCCATGTCAGGGACCTGCCTTCTTGAGGAGCCACTCCTGCCTCAGTAGTTCTACCGGCGAAGTTATGTCACGCTCAGTGGTCTGAGCGGGAAGAGGAGAGGTAACACAGCTCACGCGGAAATCACGCATGCACATCCGATCACTGCCGAACACGAGCCCTGGGACCTCCGGCCACCCTCGGTTTTCGGAAAGTCCGAGGAGGGCGTGCCAGTGGGAGCATGCACCACAGAGTTTACCTGGATGGGAGCCACTGCATTCTTCTGGCTTCGCAGAGGCATTGCTTAGATTGACAAGAAGCCTGTTGCTGTCCCGTGCTTTGTTCTGCAGAGAGTTACTGAGCTGGATGGCATCCTGTTGTCATTTGAAAGGAAGCATGCTCTCTGACTGTGCAATGGCACCCAGATGATAGCAATCAAAAGGAAATAGAAATCTTAACCTTAAATTTAATAGCTAGAGGCTTCTGATGAATGACGCCCACTCAATGACATTAGTGTGAGCAACTGTGGCGTCCTTGGAGGCTTCTGGAGACAGCTAAGCTCTAGCAACCCCCGACCACCACTGGTGGGCTGTTGGCTGCCACATTCATTAATTTTTTTTTAATGTTTATTTATTTTTGAGCAAGAGACAGAGTGCTAACAGGGGAGGAGCAGAGAGCGAGGGCGACACAGAATCCAAAGCAGGCTCCACGCTCCAAGGTGTCAGCACAGAGCCCGACGCGGGGCTCAAACTCACAAACCGTGAGATCGTGACCTGAAGTGAAGTCAGACACTTAGCTGACTGAGCCACCCAGGCGCCCGTGCCACATTCACTCCAAGAATTTAGCTCTGGTATTGCTAGAGCTTGAATTGAGTTTTCCTATCCCTTGAAGAAAAATTTAAAATTTAGGAAGAAGGAAATCAAGAAGTTGGGAGTATGAGCAGAATGAGTTAGGGAGAGAGGTGAAAGCCTTCTGGGCAGAGGCGCACCCAAGAGGTAGATGTGCAAGGAGATGCCGACCACACATGCCATCCTTCCCCGGGCCCAGAGTATGGTTGTGTCATGCTATGCTGATGACATGCTCAGGGCCAGGGGACTGCCGTGCATTTTTTTTTTTTTTAATTTTTTTTTTTCAACGTTTATTTATTTTTGGGACAGAGAGAGACAGAGCATGAACAGGGGAGGGGCAGAGAGAGAGGGAGACACAGAATCGGAAACAGGCTCCAGGCTCTGAGCCATCAGCCCAGAGCCTGACGCGGGGCTCGAACTCACGGACCGCGAGATCGTGACCTGGCTGAAGTCGGACGCTTAACCGACTGCGCCACCCAGGCGCCCCGCGTGCATTTTGTTTTAAGTTGCCACCGGGATCAGAGACCAAACCACCTGCGTTTGTGAAAGGGCAGAGATGGACCGATTGCCTTTCCTGCCTTAGGAAGCCTGTTGGAAAAGCACTCTGCTCCCCAACCTGTCCGGTGTATGGGGAGAAAATCTGATTTCACAGCGGGATTTGTCGCCTGGGACCTGACCCTGGCTTCAGGAAATGGAAACCATTACATTGCAATCACAGGAGGGTAAAAAAAAAAAAAAAAAATGTCTACAACAAACAGCCGATCACAGTAGGAAGCAAATACCGACAAATGAAATCTAGAACATTCAAAAAGCAACCAAACCCATGTTTTAGGGAAGTGGTGGGAGGTTGGGGTGTTCACCCGGAGCAGCCATGAGGGTGTTGGGGGTCACTGACAAGCAGCCCAAGCCATGTGCATCTTGGGGAGCTCGCTGGGACCCCATTCCTTCAAATTTGGGAGCTGGGACATGTGGAGTCCTGTCATGGGAACGTGGACCTCTGGGGAGCCTAGAACATTGGATGACCCCACTCGTGACAGCAACTTGGAGCCCACCTTTCTGGGACATGAGCCCCCGGGAACACAGCTTCAGGGGCCACAGCCAACTCTTGAGACACTTCCCACCTACATGGGCGAGGCAGGCTCAGGGTGACCTCGTGCAAAAGGTATAAAGTCACGATCCATTTGGCGCAGCCCCACAGGCCAGCGATGGAACAGGCCCTGTTTACCAGTCTTACAGGCTACATAGGCAGAATAGACATTCCTCTTGGGGCTTTTTCCCATCGCTCAAAAGGCATGCGCCTGAAATATGTTCCAGTTTTGTTTAATGGGTTTCAGTAAAAGAAGACGGAATTCGAGGGGTTGTTTTTATTTTTTATTTTTATTTATTTTTTATTTTTTATTTTTTCGAGGGGTTGTTTTTATTTTTTTATTTTTTTATTTTTTTTTTTTCAACGTTTATTTATTTTTGGGACAGAGAGAGACAGAGCATGAACGGGGGAGGGGCAGAGAGAGAGGGAGACACAGAATCGGAAACAGGCTCCAGGCTCTGAGCCATCAGCCCAGAGCCTGACGCGGGGCTCGAACTCACGGACCGCGAGATCGTGACCTGGCTGAAGTCGGACGCTTAAACGACTGCGCCACCCAGGCGCCCCGAGGGGTTGTTTTTAAATAAAATGATGAACTTATAGATGCCCAGTACAAGAGATTGGCAGTGCTAACTGTGGAGGTCACAGGACGGAGCTGAAATGCCCGATTGTGCTAAGAGAAAAAGAACACGCCCCCCGCCCCCCCCCCATGTGCTATCTGTGGTCCCTCGTGTCACCTAGACAGTCTGTGCAGTGAACCCCCAAGCTGCATCTCTGTTCAGACCTAGAGGAGCAGGTGGGGTCTGGAGAGCCAGCCCTGTTAATCTCAAAGCAAGTGACCTTTCTAAATCCCTGGGGAGCCACTGGCCTCCAGCACGGCCATCAAGGTGGCTCTGTCTTTGACTTCCCCTCTGACCTCAGGCGCTGCCTTTTGGATCTGTTCTTAGTCCTGCAGAAATGGCCTTTCCCCCAAGGCGATGGCACTGATTTTGACTTTCAACCCCAGAGGGATCCGAGGGCATTTTTCCTGTTTATGTTTTAAAAACATAAATGAGAAAAACCTAAGAAGGGTAAGGACGAAGAGTACATAGAAGGGTGAGAAGAGAGAAGGACACTCTTAAGTGTTTCGGGGAAAGATATGTGTTTGCCACATTATTTACGAGAGCGAAGCATGAATCAACTTGAAAGTCTCAAAGGAAAACATTAGTTCAACGGATTTTGATCCAACCACCCAATGGGAAAAGATACTGGCACTAAAAAGCAAGCTTCAAAAAAAAAAAAACACTTAACAATATGAGCATGTTTTTGTGTTAATGACAAATGAAAAAAGATGGGTACTGACTGTGGTTATGCTTTGATCCCAATTCTGAAAAAATATACGTGTAACCGTATTTCCATATTGACTCCCATATATACTGAAAAGAGCCTGGAGAGGAATTTGCAAAAATGTTAAGTATGCCTTCCCTCTTAAGTGGTGGGGTATTACTGATTTATGTCTCTTCTTTACAGTTATATGAGTTTCTGACATCTTTTTAATGAGAAATAAAGTTTTTCAATTAGAAAAAAAAAAGTGTAGGGGCGCCTGGGTGGCGCAGTCGGTTAAGCGTCCGACTTCAGCCAGGTCACGATCTCGCGGTCCGTGAGTTCGAGCCCCGCGTCGGGCTCTGGGCTGATGGCTCAGAGCCTGGAGCCTGTTTCCGATTCTGTGTCTCCCTCTCTCTCTGCCCCCCCCCCCGTTCATGCTCTGTCTCTCTCTGTCCCAAAAATAAATAAACGTTGAAAAAAAAAATTTTAAAAAAAGAAAAAAAAAGTGTAATACTGAAAATATTTTTGAAATAAACTCCAAGTTGTAAAATTAATCAAACGATCTCTTTCTGAGATCTGGGCTCGGGCGCAGAATGTCCCGTCAAATCAGACATGATTCTTGCGTGTGTGTGCTCCAGCCCACGAATTCGTGTACAGAATGAACATGCTGGGAGTATAGACCCGCCGTCACACCGAGTGGGGCTGTGCTCCAGGGACAGATGACCCCCTCGCGGGACTGTGGGAGACTGAAAATGGAGAGCTCCCTACTCCAAGTGCTGCTTCGAGAAGAAAGGCCATCTCATCCAAAAGCACACACACACACACACACACACCCCATCTCCTATAAACATGCTTAGGCATAAAGATGTGTGTGCATCCTGACAGGACCCCTCCCCACCCTCCCCAGATGCCTGTCTCATAGGTGTTGAACTCCACAAAGCACCTGTAGGAGTTTGTCCACTTCTAGTGGGATCTCTGTGGTAACAGTGGTCGGGTCCTCGCTGTCCCCCAACCCACAATATGAGTCACTAGGCTTATGTTGCAGATAAAAGCCTCCAATGGCACTTCTCAGTTTCCAAAAACAAACTGATAAAAATTAATGTTTTAGCGATATGGCGAATTTTAAAAAGAGCTTTAGCAAAGAAAAAAAAAAAAAAAAAAAAAGCACAGAATTCCCTGGCTTCTTGGGGAAAGCCTTCCTTCCCCTGCACTCAGTCTCTGTTCCCTTCATACGCAAGCACTGGAATCCCATTAACGCCAGGGAAACCATCCTGGGGGCGCAGCGATGATGACAGACGGTCCTGGGCTTTGCAGTCAATCCACGGGGCAAAAAACACATCGCTACTAGTTACGTTAGGAGATCCTGACTGATAACAAGTTAATTACAATTTCCATTTAAAAAAATTTTTTTAATGTTTTCTTATTTATTTTTGAAGGAGAGAGAGAGACAGAACATAAGTGGGGGAGGAACAGAGAGAGAGGGAGACACAGAATAAGAAGCAGGCTCCAGGCTCTGAGCTGTCAGCACAGAGCCCCATGCGGGGCTGGAACCCCTGAACTGTGAGATCATGACCTGAGCTGAAGTCAGATGCTTAACCGACTGAGCCACCCAGGCGCCCCTAAAATTTTTTTGTTTTAATGTTTATTTATTCTTTGAGAGGGAAAGAGAGAGCACAAGCAGGGGAGGGGCAGAGAGAGAGGGAGACCCAGAATCCGAAGCAGGCTCCAGGCTCCGAGCTGTCAGCACAGAATCCCGACGCGGGGCTCGAACCCACGAACAGTGAGATCGGGACCTGAGACGAAGTCAGATGCTTAACCGACTGAGCCACCCAGGTGCCCCAACAATTTCCATTTTTAAATTTACCTTGTTCAGTTCTCTCTCACCGGATCCTTTCCGGAAGTCCTTTCTGGAAGGTTCTTCTCATTACTGGCACACACGCGTACACTCCCCAGTCATGGGAGAAAGCGAGCTGCGTGGAAATGCACGGACACGGGGGTGCAGAGCTTAGGCTGTGCTGAGGCCTCTGCTCCTGGGACGCCGGCTCAGCCCCACCCCCACGTCTTAGATCGGGACAGGACCCTGGTGTCATTTAGTGCAATGGAGTCAAACCCAGTTTTGTTTTCTACAAGTACAAAACAGACAATTTCATAGCCCCTAAATAAACACGTGTGCGTTGTACCCATACGCATACGTTCATACGCACTTAGGACTGAAGAAGTCAATATGTACAATGAGGTTAGACTGCACACCACTGTGATCACAGCGCGTAGCACGTCTTCTGTACGGGACGATGTTCAAGTACAAGTGGAAGGCGCGCTGACGACATTTACTGTCCCACGGTACTCTCCTCGAGACACAGGTGGCCCCGGGCTTGGTGAGCAGACCCGTGGTGATGCCAGAGACCCAGGGCCTCCATTCCTTCTGGCCTGCCTCCTTGGCCAGTGGGAGGTGAGGAAATGTGTCCATCGAGGCCACAGTCAAGCCTGGGCAGTTCCGGGGGTCATATGCCTGTGACCTCAACTTTCAAGGAAGACAGATGTTGCCTCTTGAACTCCTGAGCTTTTAGAAGCAAAGGAAGCCTTTCCCAGAAGCCTAAGGGCAGGTTGTTCTTTGGGTCGACCTGGCCCGGACGGGATTCTGTGCCATGTGAAGGTTGTCCCAGAGACATGTCACTGGGGTGAGCGGGGTGGGGACAGGTGGAGGGGCGAGCCAAGTGTTAGCCACAATGCCTGCCCACCGTTCCCTCTGTCTGTGAGGTTCCACGAGGCCAGTGAGATTAGACATCCATGGGACTCTCAGCAAGAGTTCACATCTACGACGAACCTACTCATGTCTGGAAGTCTAGCCATGCTTTGCCTACAGACGTAGACAGAGCAACACAGGACACACTTAGGGACACAACTCCTGTGTGGGGTCCATCCAAGCCCATGGTCAGCCACGGGGAGCCACGGATGCAGCTGAAGCATGGCTTGCTGTCTGTGCCTGCGAATTGTTCTCCCATTATTGTGACCCCTGTACGTTTCTTTCCTGAAGCCGGGCACCTCTACTGCTGATGGCCCGTGTCAGACAAGAGCCCCCCAGCCTCCGACCACCAAGCCTGAGACCCCAGACCTGCCCTCCCTGTGACGGGGAGGAAGCGTCCTCGCGCTGAGACCAGAGGCCGCTTTCCTGCCAGGGACCACGTACCCTTCCTTGTATCAAGCCTCCGCTTTGCCACATACAGCCTCTCTCTTCTGCAGTATTTTCCGTCTCCTGGATTGTTTTCATGCGCACGCGAACATATTCTAATATCTCCTTCTAAAACCAACAAACAGATGCCCTGCTGTCTTGATCTTATGCCCTTGTTCAGTTTGACTGTGTCTTCATTCCAAACGCCTTGGGATGGCTGCCCCGCCGTCCCTCCGCCCCTTCCTGCTGTTCTCTCCTGAGTTGCCTTGAAGAAACCGCGTGCCTCACCTCTCTGCCTACCCGGCTCCTGCCAAGGCCACCGCGACCCCCCGTCAAGCACCGTGCTGGCGTCCTTCCCCTCTGTGCCCCTTGGCACTGCTGGTCCTCTGGCTGCAAGCACTGTCCCAGCTTGGCTGCCAGCATCACTCACCTGTCCCTTGTCCTCGCCAGCTCCCTGGCCGCCTCTTTCCCGTCATTCCTACTGGCTCCTCCCGGATGCGAATTCTGGGGCGATTCGAGGGTGTTTTCTCACGCCCAGCGGCACTGTCCCTCAGCAACTGTGTCCACTTGGCCACCCTAAGGAGCATCACTGTGCACAGAACTGTGGATCAAGTAGCCTGGGCCTGGCTGAATGCCCCTGCGTGGTTGCACGTCCGTGTCCCATGGGCATTGCAGCCCCAGTGTCCAAAGGTGTCCTTGATCTCCTTTGCCTCAGACCTGCTGTACACGTCCTCTACCTTTCGAAGTGAACAGGTCCGCCATTCTCCCGTGCTCAGGTGGGAAACACAGGGCTATCTCTTTCTTTCACCCCATTGCCTGCCCCCAACACCTCTCTCCCTGATCCCGGGCCCCTGCCTCACCCACAGCCTGTCCCCTGCACCCCCTGCTCTCACCTGGGTTACTGGAAAAGCCTGTTGGCCTCTCCTCTTGTCTTGCCGCTTGACGGTGAGGGCAGCCAGGGAGGGCTTTTCAAGTGTAACTCATATCACATTTCACATTATTCTGATCATCATGTGCTCCCAGTGGCTGTCCCTTGCCAAAAATAAAGTGCACACACACACGCACACTCACACACTCACACACTTTCCGCTGTGGTTCTCAAGAGAGCGCACGAAGTGTCCGTTTTATCAATGGAAAAAAACCCTGAGCCCTTTCTGGCCATAATGCACTCAGGCCATCACGTAATCTTGTGTGTAATAATAACTAAAGTTTTAAACCATTCAATCCCTGTGTGGCAGGAAGAGTTCCAAGGCAGGTGCTATTATTGTTCCCATTCTGCAGATGAGGACACTGAGATTGAGATGCTTCGTGAGCTGTCCGGGTGACACAGCCACAGGCACCGGGACCCCGTGGTGAGCCCGTGCAGCCCGGTTCCAGGCAGTGGGACCCTGGATGGGGGAGGTGAGCACACTGGAGACTGAGCTGGGAGAGCTGTGCTGGACGTCTATGGAGGGGAAGGGGCAGCCGGCCCACGGGAGCTCCCAGGGATGCGGGGAGGGGCCGGGCAACTAGGGATGGGACCCCAACGAGGGAGTGTGACTGGGTGAAAGCAGCCGGCTTACTCCTGTGGACAGCGCTCAGGGGCCAGGGAGAGGTCCTCTGGTCCTCACCAGCTGTCTGAGCAACGCATCTCTGCCTCCACTGGGGACCCCACGCTGTTGGCACCAAAGCCATCACGTCACCGCCGCGCTGAGCACGCAGCCTCCATGCCCGTCGGTATCAGGAGAAGAAAAACGCTTTCTGTTCCACGAGCACCTGTGGCTGCTACAGGCTCACTTCCCTGGGACAGACCAGCCTCCTTTGCCACCCTGCACCCTTGAGTTTGTGTTATCTCAGAGCCACAAGCCTCTTCTCCAGAAACGCCCAACTGGCACTCATGCCTTCTTGCATTATGAATGGAAACAACGTGCCTCTTTTCCTGGGGAATTTTGAGGACTAACCAGTGGAATTGAAAGGGGTGATTTGGTCATGGGGGTAAAGCGGCCTTTGCTAACGAAATGGGTTTGCGTTTCCTGTGGCCACGCCCAGGGCCGCTTCTGTCCAGCTTTCACAGTGAGTTGTGTTATCTGAGCCCAGGGAACCGAAGGAGATGGCTCGAGAGGTTAACGGGAGGGAAGGGAAAAAATCGACTCTTCCACCCAAAATGCCGTCGTTGCGTTGATAGCGGCCATTTTAAGATTACAAAGCTTCCTGTGCTGTTGTGTCCACTTGTGCCAACCAGAGTTTGTTTAATTTTTCCCCCTTCCGGATGCAGAGATCGTGATTAATCAGCTAGCTAAGCCAGGTTTTATGAGATTGGGTTCTCCGTAGCTACAAATGGGTCGTGGCTGCTGTTTGTCCTTACGGTCGTGGCATCAGCAAAACATAAATAACGTGAAAAGCGGTAGCTGAAAAGTGGTTTCGAATGGAACGTAGATGACAGTTCAGTGGGTGGGTCAGTCAGAGCCCGTGTGGCGGTGTTGACAGCAGGGTGTGGCCAGAGTTCTGTCACGCTGTCCTGGGCTATGTGACCCCTCGCTCCTATGGAACAGTGGGGTGTCAGTCTCCGATCGTTCTGGAATTTTCATGCTGGGGCCCAGGGGCGGCATTATGGTGAGACATTGGACTGGGGTTGTGTCTCGAAACTGTGTTTCGTGGCGAGAGATTTTATCTAGTTAGTTTTATTTGGGACATTTTTGGGGGGACCTGATGGAGACTCAAGGGACTAGGCCTTCTCTTCTGCTCCTTGTGGCCGCTCTGCAGGTACACATCTCCGGATTCCAGAGGCTACCTGCTCAAGTGGACACGTCATCCTAGAGACAGAAGCCACACGTGAACACCCCCCACCCCCACTCTTCCCCAGCTGTGCTAGCATCACAATATGGAACCTGATGTGAGGAGCTCAGATGTCAACCAGCCTTCCTTAGACGCCTAGGGCTCTCCGCCAAGACCTCTGTATTCTCAGACCCTCAGGCCAAGGCCGTGTCTTACTCTTCCTTTGTTGCAATTTCCATCTTCATTCGGATGGTTTCTAAGATACTGTTTAAAAAAAGCCTTTACCCGGAAGTAATTATTTCTTTCTCAACAATGTGACAAAAAGTAGCTCTGAGTTTCTGATGAAGTTTATTTTTTAGAAATATTTTCGGGTTGACTCTCAAAACACGTTTATATAGATTCACAGCTGCTAGCTCCCCGGGACTTTTACCTTGCTCCCCCTTTCCCAGGGAGACCAAGGCCCCATCCTCTGGGCTGAGACCATGACCATCTGGTGCAGGGTGTCATCTCCGGCATCTGGAACGTTCAGACATCTCCTCAGGATGGATGTGTGCAGGAATCACAGGAAAACCTGGGGACGGAGATGATTCATTCAGAACCTTTTAGAGCCTAAAGCGGGTGGTATTTTCTGAGAAGCTCTTTGAGGTGCGTCAAGTTGAAGCAATCAAAAAACAGTCACAGTGAAAAATAAGGCTATGAACTTGACTTCTACCTATATGCAATACATTAAGCCTAATGGAGATATCCAAAACATGCATTTGCTCTGGTGAGTTTATTTCCTTATTTCCCATCTATTCTAGAAAAGGTCTCAGATGCTTACAGTAAAGGCGGAGCTGCAAGGTTAGGAAAGTATGCCTGTAGCATCGGGAACATGGAAAGTAGAGGCAAATGCACCGACATGATGGTGTAATAGGGGTGTGGCAACAAGAGCAAAAAAAGGCAACACGCAACATGGGACCCACTCACTCGACAAATACTTGTTTAAACCTTGTTACGAGCCACATTCCGAGGTGCGCGATATGGCGAAGGACAAAGGACTCATTTGTTGGGATTCATCCTTGCCTCTCCCCCTTTCCCCAAAAGACAAATCTGGCTTTACTGAACCACACTGGTAAGTGACTGTGGAGACTCTAGAATTTTGCCCCGTGGATAAGGGGATGTATTTCTCCCCTCTAAAATTTGAGAACAGATATTCTGAATCACCTTCACCATGGAAAAACTTCAGTAGCAAGGCCACGGAACATGCCAGTGTGAGTGACGGGGTCCCTGGGGTGGATCTCACGTTTGCCCAGAACACACACATGGATGGACAGCACTCTGTCACAGTTTAGGACATATGGCACGATTTGTATGATGAAAATAATTTTATTTTATTTTATTTTATTTTATTTTATTTTATTTTATTTTATTTATTTTATTTTATTTTTTTAAATATATGAAATTTATTGTCAAATTGGTTTCCATACAACACCCAGTGCTCATCCCAAAAGGTGCCCTCCTCAATACCCATCACCCACCCTCCCCTCCCTCCCACCCCCCATCAACCCTCAGTTTGTTCTCAGTTTTTAAGAGTCTCTTATGCTTTGGCTCTCTCTCACTCTAATCATTTTAAAAGACATACTGTAGGGGTGCCTGGGTGGCTTAGTCGGTTAAGCGTCTGACTCTTGATTTCGGCTCAGGTCATGATCTCACAGTTCGTGAGTTGGAGCCCCATGTCGGGGGGATTCTTGCTTGGGATTCTCTCTCTCCCTGTCTCTCTGCCCTTCCCCCTGCTCCCTCTCTGTCTTTTACCCAAAATAAATAAATACACTTTAAAAAAAAAATTACAAAAAGACCTAATGTAAAGTATGGACTTTGGGTGACAATGACTTGTCCAGGAAGGTGCGTTGATGGTGACAGGTGCACTGCTCTGGGGTCGGGTGTTGATGGCGGGGATGCAGTGCGTGTGTGTGGCGGGGTATATGGGAGCTCTCTGCGCTCCCGCTCAGTCTTGCCGTGTACCTACATCTGCTCTACAAAGTACAGTCTATTCAAACATCGACAATGACAGCAGTGATGAAAGTATTCGAAACCCAAGGTTTCCCTCACCGTGTTCTCCGGCCTCAAATCCGCACCCTCGCTGGCCCCCCTTCCCCCGTGCCACGTCTGTGCTGCCCCCTTCCAGCTCTGCCCTCAGCTATTGAACTTCAGATCTTTCCATCACGTGTCAAAATAAATACAGTCTCTCAGTTATAGGATACCTTTATCCTCCCTCGCTGCCCGCAGACTTCACAGGAGACCATACCTTTCGTCTCCACAAGAAGAAAGAAGGCTGTGATCTCCATATTGCAACACTTTTATTTACCTTATCTGTAATATAATTAATAGATGACTATGCGGCGATCAAGGCCGTTTCAAAGAGAATGAGACAGCTTCATATGAAACTTGCTCTTTTGAATCAGTCCAGGACTCTATCAAAGTCTGTGTGATAATTTCATGTAAATCCTGGTGTTCGAATCTGTATCTTTTAACCTGTACCTACCATTTTTAACACAGCGCATTTCAAAGACATCGGAGCCTGGTCTAATTTGTATTACAGAATTTTAGTATAATCGGCAAGCAGCACATCACACTGATTTCTTGAAATTACTGTGGAAGCTCCTTATAAAGACATTCACGGATGTCTCAGATGGTCCTCTCGCAAGGGCCATGATGGGGGAAACCACATCCTTAGGTTAACAGCTTCTGGCTTCCTGCAGTCAAGATCCTGCCATGGATATTTGGATTGTGAAACAGGTCCGGAGGTCTTGTAACGTCTAGAGTTGCCCCACCACGGGCACGAACAATTGTAACCCGTCACCATTTGGACCTCCAGTTATTTGTTTATCGATTCTCCTTTGCTTAATTGGGACAAATAAAGTATTTTACAAATTCTGATTCCGTAAGCATTACTGTTCCTCTCATCGGTCCATCTCCTGGGCTTTCCTACTCATTCACTCACCAGCGCAACTTACAGCCACAGACATTTACGTGCTCACAGGTCTGGAGGCCAGAAGTCCAAAGTTAAGGTGTCATAAGACTGTGCTTCCCACCTCTTTCAGCTCATGGTGGCTCCAGGGGGTTCTCAGTTTGTGGCCACGTCACCCCGGTCCCTGCCTCTGTCCTCACCTGGCCTCCTTCCCTGTGTGTCTGAGACTCAAATCTCTCTGTGACTCCCTCATGTAAGGACACCTGTCATGGGATATAGAGCCCAGCCTCAGTCCAGGATGATCTCATTCAGAGACTTTTCTTTTTTTTAATTTTTTTTAACGTTTTATTTATTTTGGAGACAGGGAGAGACAGAGCATGAACAGGGGAGGGTCAGAGAGAGAGAGAGACAGAATCTGAAACAGGCTCCAGGCTCTGAGCTGTCAGCGCAGAGCCCGACGCGGGGCTCGAACTCACGGACCGCGAGATCATGACCTGAGCCGAAGTCGGCCGCTTAACCGACTGAGCCACCCAGGCACCCCTCATTCAGAGACTTTTAACTATCGTATTTGCAAAGACCCTTTTCCCAAAGAGGTCACATTTATAGGTTCTGGGAGTTGGGGCTTGTGCTTAACATTTTGGGGGACACTACTCAACCCAGTGCCCTGGGAAAGTTCTGGGAATACGTCTTCAGCCTTCAGGCCCTCTTTTTTTTTTTTTTTTTTTTTTTTTATTTATTTATTTTTTTATAATATATGAAATTTATTGTCCAAATTGGTTTCCATAAAACACCCAGTGCTCATCCCAAAAGGTGCCCTCCTCAATTCCCATCACCCACCCTCTCCTCCCTCCCACCCCCCATCAACCCTCAGTTTGTTCTCAGTTTTTAACTGTCTCTTATGCTTTGGCTCTCTCCCACTCTAACCTCTTTTTTTTTTTTTTTTTCCTTTTTTCCTCCCCCTCCCCCACGGGTTCCTGTTACGTTTCTCAGGGTCCACATAAGAGTGAAACCATATGGTATCTGTCTTTCTCTGTATGGCTTATTTCACTTAGCATCACACTCTCCAGTTCCATCCACGTTGCTACAAAAGGCCATATTTCATTTTTTCTCATTGCCACATAGTATTCCATTGTGTATATAAACCACAATTTCTTTATCCATTCATCAGTTGATGGACATTTAGGCTGTTTCCATAATTTGGCTATTGTTGAGAGTGCTGCTATGAACATTGGGGTACAAGTGCCCCTATGCATCAGTACTCCTGTATCCCTTGGGCCAATTCCTAGCAGTGCTATTGCTGGGTCATAGGGTAGGTCTATTTTTAATTTTCTGAGGAACCTCCACACTGTTTTCCAGAGCGGCTGCACCAATTTGCATTCCCACCAACAGTGCAAGAGGGTTCCCGTTTCTCCACATCCTCGCCAGCATCTATAGTCTCCTGATTTGTTCATTTTGGCCACTCTGACTGGCGTGAGGTGATACCTGAGTGTGGTTTTGATTTGTATTTCCCTGATAAGGAGCGACGCTGAACATCTTTTCATGTGCCTGTTGGCCATCCGGATGTCTTCTTTAGAGAAGTGTCTATTCATGTTTTCTGCCCATTTCTTCACTGGGTTATTTGTTTTTCGGGTGTGGAGTTTGGTGAGCTCTTTATAGATTCTGGATACTAGCCCTTTGTCCGATATGTCATTTGCAAATATCTTTTCCCATTCCGTTGGTTGCCTTTTAGTTTTGTTGGTTGTTTCCTTTGCTGTGCAGAAGCTTTTTATCTTCATAAGGTCCCAGTAATTCACTTTTGCTTTTAATTCCCTTGCCTTTGGGGATGTGTCGAGTAAGAGATTGCTACGGCTGAGGTCAGAGAGGTCTTTTCCTGCTTTCTCCTCTAAGGTTTTGATGGTTTCCTGTCTCACATTCAGGTCTTCAGGCCCTCTTTAAAGTGTGAGGATACGTTTTCCTCAAGTTTGCAACTCTGGGGTTCTGGCAGAAGCTTCCGGACAGGAGGCCAGTCCCACTACGCACCCTGGAGCACGGCGGCACCCCGTGCAATCCTCACTGGCCCCGGGCCTGGTACAAGCCTGCCCGCTGACTCTGCCCCAGCGTGAGGGGCTCGGAAGGGCCGTCTCCCCCATTGTGCCGAGGGGGGCGAGCCTCGAGACCTGACCTGAGCCTGGAGGACGGTCCTGTCCCTGCTGCCACTCAGTCATGGTTCACTGGACCTGTGTCCCTGGGCCTCACCCCTGCTGCCCCGGGAGGTCCTGGGGGAGGACGCTTGCCCTGCTGCTGGAAAAGGGGCTTCTTGGGAGGCAGCCAGCTCCTAAACTCACCCCCCGCTTTCAACAACCCATGAAGGGAGAAGCGGGAAGGAGAATGAGTTAGTGCTTTGGTGGCTCCCCTGACACCCAGGAGCATCTGGAAAGTGAGGTGTGTGCAGGGCACCATCCGGGGAGCACTCAGCTCCGACCCGAGGCCTGTGGAGCTGGGGGCGGGGAAACGGGAAAAGCACTTGGTTGCGTGGGCCGGGAGGGGGCGGGGCGGGCCGGAGTTGGGCCATGGGGGAGGGGAGCTCTTATGGGAGCTGTGGGGGGAGGGGCATTCTTGGGGAGCAGTGGAGGGAGGCGATGGAGGTTGAGCCTTGCTGGGCGTAGACTTCTTGAGTCTTGTGGAGTGAGGACCCTGGGAGTGTCTTCTTGGTGGAGGCACCAAGAGCACATGTCGCTGTCGCGAGGGGATTACAGTCCACGATGAAGGGATTTAGCTAAACTGCCCTTCAGAGTGTTGCTTTTAAGCGGGACCGTCTTGCACCGAATGGCTGGGCTGCCTGTGATCTGGGTGCAGAGTCACCCCCTCCTCATGTGGCCCAAGCTGAAACCGGGGGGGGGGGCGCTTTGACTCCGAGAAACACCTTGGTGGGAACCACCTGGGCACCGCCCTCTCTCCCCCTGCGCCCCCCCCCCCCCCGCGGGCCCACCCCTGCACTTGTGTGCCGTCGATCAGAGCCCTCAGAGGGGGATCCGGCAGTCCCCCCTCGTGCCCGCGGGTCCGGCTCCGGTCGGTCACGTGGTGATGGAGGCCCTGCCGCCCCTCGAGGTCAGGGTCCTCCCCAGCAGTCAGCCCCCGCCGCGCTGGGAAGCAAAGCGGGCAGCAGGGAGGCGCGTGTCCACCGTCCCGCGTGGACCAGGAGGGCCCGGTGGCTGAGCCCGGGTCTTCCTCCCGACCCCGTCTGTAGGGACGGGCTGGAGCGGCGGGGCTGTCCCGGGCCCCCTGGCGTTGCTGGAGTGGCCCTGTCTCTCTCTTTGCCCCTCGTTCTCCAGCAGCGGTCATTTGAGCTGGAAAGCTGGTGGAGTACCTAGAGTCCAGAAATGAGTAGAAACCGTGCAGCTGGCCTAGAGCATTTGGAAATCTCCACCCTGCCTTTGGAGTCCCCGTTTTGGACGCGATTTCTGTCAGGGGCTGTGACATCGAGCCCCCGAGTGCTGCGTGTGCCTCTGGAGGACAGAGGTCAGAGGTCAGCATCCCCGCGGAGGACGACACGGATCAGTGGCCCCAGCGCAAGCCCAGGACACGGGCTCCCCAGCCTCGATGGAGGGACCCTGGAGAAGGCTGCGTGGGTCTGTCAGGGGCAGGCTCCCTGCACCCCCTTCCTTATCACAGGAAAACAGCTTGGGCATTGGGCTCCAGAGGGCCGGCTGGGCAGGGGAGGCCGGGGGCAGGGGCCGGCAGAGATCTTCGCTGCCACGTTCGCCTCCCGGGATGCCCCCGCCCCCCCAAGGGCCTCAGCTCCGTTTCGCCCCCTCGCCCAGAAGGGGTGCCCAGGTGGGTACTGCTTCCAGAAATGTGGAAGCTTTCCCGCAGCTTTTAGTTCGTGAGTGGGAGCTCACGGAGCTCTCAACCCAGAAAATGCATCTCACATCCGGCTGTATCGTGATAAAAGATGCTTTGTACAAGGCAAGGATGTAAGTGGGGATTATTTCTCTTAGCAAAGGCTTTTTTCATGGTCGGCCTCAGCCCTTTGCAGTGCACGAAGATGCTCTTTTTGATGGTTGAAATGGCTCGACGTTCCCCAGCAGCGGCGAGGGAGAGCCCTGGACGCGCCATTTCTTCCGGGGCCCGAGGAAACGGGAGAGATGGCCACGGGTTGACTTACCCCTCCGTGTACTCTCTCAGGTACACAAGGGTCTCAGGGCAGAGATGGGGCTTAATCTTTAGACCGCGCTTGCCCTCCGCCCCCTGTTCCCCACGTGAGGACCGGGGCGGGGGGGGGGCGGGCAGCAGCAGGCCCAGCTTATGTGTGTCGGGAAGAGGCGCTCCTCCCCTGGGGCGCTCTTGCCGTGGCGCAGAAGGACCCCGAGGCAGACGGATGTGGGTGGCAGTCGCTGCTGCCCCCTCTAGCAGCCTGACCTTGGGAAAGATGCCGAGCCTTTGGTGTCAGGCACCCCTACCCACCTGAGTGCCCAACGGGACGATGAGGGGATGAGCCATGGGCAGCTCCTCGCACAGCCTCTGGGGCATAGTAGGTGCTTCACAAATGTTGGTTCCCTTCTGCGTTTTTCTGTTCCCTTGGAGGGAGAGGTCCTAGAGATGAGGGCCATTCAGCAGTCTGGCGAATGGTCAGCACCTCTCTTGACGGTTTCCCATCTCCGGCCGCAAGGTTTGGAATTCTAAGGGGGTTGATGAGCTTGTCCTCAGGGGTAGTGGGGGATCTCTTCCAGTTGTGTGGGTTCCTTTGTTCTCTCCTCTCCCCTCTGTCCCCTGCAGGGGTCCGAGAATCAAGGGCTAGCCCGGGTACCCCCGCCCCCCACACAGTGTGGTTTTACCACCCTGGCTCGTGACAGGTGGCTGTCAGGAGACGCTCAGCTGTAATCGGAGTTTAGTTCCCGTTGACCTGATTCCTCAGCAGAGTCAGGCATGTGGCAATACCCACTCCATCACAGGGCCAGAGAGGCAAGGCTGCGCCATGTGACTTCGGGGTGAAGCTGTCCCCACACGCGAGGACTGGAGCTCCCGGCAAATGGCTCGCGCGGCTCAGAAACCCCGCAGACACTCCCGACGGAGCTGAGGGAGGAATTAGAAGGAATGGCAGTGGCTGGGGTCCAGGGGTAACAGGCAGGGACAGTGGAGGGCTGTGTCCTTCTGTTGGTTGGGGACATCCAGCTGGACTGCCCAAGCCCTTCCTGCCTTTACCTGGAGCTGGGATGGCTCCCTGGGTGCCCAGCGACGAGTGCTTCCTGCTTCCTTCCAGGTGAGACACAGACTTGCAATCCTCTGGGGTTTCCACCTTCCACCTCTGCCCTTTCCACCTTTCAGGATCTGATGCTGCCTTGTCTTGAGGGCACACTTATCTTTTGTCACTTTGAGCAGTAACGAGTCAATTCTGTTAGGAAGTTAGCAAAAGCAAATTTTCCCTTTGGAGAAGATCTATCACGCAAATGGCTGCCTTGGATGTCAGGCAAGTCCAGGAGAAAGTCATTAAAGTTTGCTCCTGCCTCCTGCCTGGTGTCAGCCTCATTAGCTGGGCTGGCACATGGGGGACAGGAGGACAAAGGGCCATGTTGTCGGGTTGAAGGTGGGAAGGAGGGGAGAGAAGTAATGTCTTTTATTTTTCTGTTGAATTAATTCTAATTTCTACAGCAATGCATAACACATTTTTGGGGACATCCAAGTAACCCCAACTAAACATTAAAGCCATGCATTGCTATTCTGGGAATGAAAATTGAAAAGCATTGCTACTTTTGCACAGTCTAAGTCATTATAATTTTATGACTTGGGTTAACATTGAGCTATAAAATCCAGTAAATAACTGTTAAAAGCAGAGTCATTTGCTCAAAAATATTTTACGAGCTTCATTTTTGGAATGGTTGAACTTTCCATGAGATTTCCTCCCCTCCGTGTACACGGAAACTTTGTGTTTGGTACAACTCTGCATGGTAACAATACTCCTCCTTCCTGACTGCTTGGACGGATGGATCGGAGGTGGTTGTTCTGTGCCTGGAGGATGCAACCAGCCATGCTGTTTTTCCCCACTGTTTTCCAGAAGAAACCATGGTTGTATTCTCGGCTCTGTGCTTTTAGTTGGGGTTACACCTAAATATAAATCCTTATAGCCATCTCGGAGGCTCCCAGCTCGTGAGAGCCTGCCCTGCTTTCCATTCTTGGCAGTCAGGAATGGTGAACTTGACCCACCAGATACTCTTTTGCACTTGGAAATCTATGTGGGTGAGGTGCAAAAAACACCTTTTGCCTTTGCCCAGGTGATGTGTTACAATGGAACATCGGGGGCGGGGGATAGGACCCTGAATCCTCCTATGCTGCTGGAACACGGTGGGTTCTCTGCTCATTGTTTCTTACAGATCCTCTGTGCTTGGGAGGCACATGAAAATCCCTCAGTCCCAGTAATGAAGCAGTCCGCGTGGGCATTCAGCTGCGCTGCACAGACGAGGGCGTCCAGGACAACCATTTGGTCGAAGACCAAGATGTCCCTAGATACCTCCTCCAGGGGCCATCATCCAGGAAGGGAGTCCATGCTCCTGGCATCCTGACCAGCCCATTGTGGACAAGGTGTAGTTGACTACTTACAACAACTCTGTGGGTGGCATGAACCCATCTTAGAGATGCTCAGACTGAGGGGCTGGGGCTGAGGAGCTTCCCAGAGTCATACAGCTGGAAACTGGCAGGGACACACTTGTGTGGCCCTCACCGTGTCCCCATGATGGTGACACGGCGTCTGAGCAGACCGCACTGTCCGTCCCGTCTCAGTGCCACTGTGTCCCCTGAGGTCCCTGGGGTCAGGCCGGCCACTCAGCTCCATCTGGGCCCGATCCATGCTGCATTCCGGATGTGCCCATGCATTCTTGGGTGCCTAACATGATTCCTGGGTAGCTGTTTGTGCAGGTAGACTTCAAAACACTGTGTGCTTGTGTTGACTCCAACCTCACTCCTTAACTAGCCTTGGCATGTAAATTGTAAATCCAACCTTTTTAGCAAGTAAAATATCTAATAGGTGAGGTGTTTTTTATTGCCATCATTTTGCTTTATATATGGCAACCCCTACGGGGTGTCTGGTTGGCTCTGTCGGTGGAGCATGGGACTCTGGATCTTGGGGTCATGGGTTCAAGCCCCACGTTGGGCATAGAGCCTCCTTAAAAAAATAAACATAAAAAATGTAAACATATGGCAGTCCCCATGCCAGGACTTGTGGCAACAATAGAATTCGGCATTTCAGTATTTGGAACATGCTTGAAAAGGCAGTAGTAAGACGTTCCATGGCTACTATTGTCCCCGTACGTTCCCGTTGAGTTTCTACTAACATACCTGGCAAAGTAGTTGCTGCTGTTTTCCCACTATTTCATCTGGGGAATATTTGCCCCTGACATGACTCTGTTCAGGAGGACGAGGAAGTGTTGGTGGTCCAAAGAATTCCCTGGAGAGACAAAACACGCGAACGTTTCCATCTGGAACCCTCTGGAACCTTCTGGAACCCTCACCCCACATTTCTTTGTCAGTGTCAAGCATCTGAAGCGATCGCAGACCCTGATGTTCGACGACATTCCCTTTAAATGAAGGTATCTTGAAACGTGTAATCTTAGAGTGAGCGTTTCTGTCCTAGACGCCGCTTTTCTCCGCCCACAAAATCTTGTAATGTCGATCATGGCGATGGCTGGGAAACGGGGAGTGAGAGGCAGTCACCTCATGAGCCCACAAATGCACGGAGGTGTCCTGCGGTAGGTGATACGGGACGAGGAGCTGGCAGAGGGAAGGCCTCTGGGCGCTTTCAGTGTAGGATAAGGTTTAGATGACAAAGCCACCGACTGAACTTTGCTCTTCCCGATCATTAAGCTTAGGTGCCCATATTTCACTTCCGATGAAGAGATAACCCCCCCGTAGCTTTTCAGAACTATAATATACCAAACCTGGAGCTCCCCAGACGGGCTTCCTCGGCACCACCACCATCAGAACATCCGGGTTAACTTAGCCTATTGCACTGGGTAGAATTTACACTGGGAAAAATATGACAGAAAGACCAGGTTGGAAGGAGAAAGGAGTTTTACGTGGGGAGTCCGTATCGTGTCTGAGCTCCTTTTATGAACGTAGACTCAGAGGCGGTCCTACGGGTTGCTTTTATGGTTTTATAAATTGCACTTGGGAAATCATTATCCCTGTTTTGTCCCTGTTTCCTGGCTTCCTGACTTTGTAAGAGGGGCAGCTTAGGACGCCGGGGTGGGGGGGAGCGGACAGGTGGTGCGCACTCCCAGACACCCACTTTTATCACCTCCTTCATCCCCAGGAACCCCAGGGGGCAAATACGAGAATGACCCATTTACAGGTGACGAAACTGAGGACGGGAACGCTGCAGCGTATCCCTCGAGGCCTCGCTGTCCTGGAGGATGTGCCAGCCCTGAAAACAGCCCCCGGGAGTGCTGGAGTCTGAAATCACATTTTTTCCATCGCATCACACATGCGAGGAGACGCACACAACCCACTGAGTAATAGGGCCCATAATGATGAGACCGCTGGGGGTGCCGCGCGTCGTGCGACTACATCTCACTCTTCGTTAAATCCCGGGCAGAACTCCGTGATAACGGCAACCAGCCCCCCTTCGCCCGCCATCAGGGCCCCACTTAATTCTCCTCGTGGGGAGAGGGACAGGGGAAGTATTGAAAAGCTATTCAACACGTGCCTTTTACGGCCTGTCTAACAGAGATGTCTGAGTTTGTCCATTTTTCATGGCCTTCATCTGAATCCAGAGAGTAAACGCTATGTCAAGATTTAGAGCCCAGGAAAGAAGTGCATTACCATTCTCAGTGGGTGCCACTTATTTGCCTCTAAACCACATCTGTTGAGATGAAATGGTGTTCCCGGGGCACTTGGCCGCCTTGTGGCTGCATAGTTGTTACAGGACGCGGAGCGCTAGGCCGGCTTGGAGCCCCCAGCCGCCTGGGCTCCTCCAGCACCCCCACCCCCGCCTGGACCCCGAGGTAGAAGCAGGGCGGCTTGCTGTCCACGGGGGTGGCACGGCCACCATGCTGGGGCAGCTGTCCTCCAGGACCAGTCGGGTCCCAGTCTGGCACTAACCAGATTCGCAGGCGACAGAGTTTTCCTGACATGAAACGTCCTGCACGATTTATAATCAGGAAACCGAATGCTGTTCCGTGGGGTACATCCCGACAAGGAAATGGGAAGGTCCTTCCAGACACCAGCCAACACACCCGAGAGAGGATTCCCGTCCCCACGCTCTGTCCTTACGCGGCCATTCCCACGAGGCCAGGCTCTGCGTTTGGGCTAAGACGGCCACTGGCTCACAGGTGGCTGAAATTCATTCTTTTTACTTCGTGGCTGTGCTGGCCACTGGGTCACAGTTATACTTTTTTTCTTGGTGAATTCAATGTTAGCATTCATTTTTAGTTGAATGTTACTATTCTGACAGCGAAAGGTGTTTGTGTGTCCAAAAGTTAAAACCACATGCCAGAGGGTTCTTCAGGAAACCTCAGCCCCCGTTGTTATATCTTCCAGCCCATCCGATCCAGCTCCTACAAGACATACCCAAAGTCAGTTTCTGTTGTGTCTTTCTTGCGCGTCTTTTTTGTAAAAGTAGGCAAGTACGTGTAACATTCATTTATATTCCCTTCCTTTGTGTTTAAGAAGTAGCATGCTGGAGGGCACCTGGGGGGCTCAGTCAGTTGAGTGTCCGACTTCGGCTCAGGTCATGATCTCACAGCTCATGAGTTCGAGCCCCGCGTCGGGCTCTGTGCTGACGGCTCGGAGCCTGGAGCCTGCTTCGGATTCTGTGTCTCCCTCTCTCTCTGCCCCTGCCCTGCTCACACTCTGTCTCTCTCTCTCTCTCTCTCAAAACATAAATAAACTTTAAAATAATGTTGAAAAGTGGCATGGTGTCTACACTTTTTTTCTATTTGATTGTTTTACTTTAAGGCGTAGCCGGAAATCATTCCCAGTGACATTGCGAGCATCTTTGTTACTTTGTACGTCTGGGCAGCCCTCTGCCACATGGATGTACCGGGTGGGGTGTGTTCAAGCTTTCCCCTGCGGATGGGTGCCTGTGCTGTTTCACCTCAACCAAGAGATCGGATGATACCCTCAGTGGAGCAAAGGACACGAGGGCCTTCTGGCAGGTGCGGTGGGCAGTACGGGACATTAACCAGTTGCGCTTGCTTAAAATATTCCACCTGCGTCCAATCATGAAGAAACACAAAGCAAATCGGAATGTGAACACTCCTCCAAAACGTCAAGACCAGGAAGGACAAGACAATAAACAATGGAGCGTGGGAGGAAGGGAAAATGAGGACACACCGCCTCTGAATTCTGCTCTTGGGCCTTGGTTGGGTTGGGATTGAACTGAAGACGAAAAGACCTCTAAGTGATGTTTTGGGGACGACTGAGGAGGCTTGTGAGCCATATAGTAAATAGTGCTGTGACATGAAGTTAAACCCTTGGCTGATGGTGCTGTTGGCATTGGCTGGTGACACAGGGGACCATCGTGCTGAAGGGCGCAGGCAGGGAGGCTGTGACGTGTATAGCTTATTTTCAAGTGGTCCAGGTAAAATGTGCGAGTGTGTGTGTCTGTGAGTGTGTGTGTCTGTGAGCGTGAATGTGTGAGTATGCGATGTGCATGAGCATGCTAAGATGTGTGAGTGTCTGTATGTGTGCGAGTATGTGAGAATGTGTGTGCGTGTGAGAATGTGAGTGTGTGCGAGTGCTTGTGAGTGTGTGAGTGTGTGAGTGTGTACACAGGGGACAGAGAGGCGGCAGGACACGGGCAGAGCCCGGAGGAAGGTGCCAGCGGGACTCCCTGGGAGCGGCCGGTAAACATCCGGGGAAAGTATGTTGATGCTCAGGGTGCTAATTCGAAAAAATTTTCTCTTGGGTTTGAAGGTTTTCAAAATTCACAACCAAATGAGTAAATTGGAGGAAGCGTTCTCTTTTAAGACCAAGGGGGAAAGAAAGCCCCCAAACGATCCTGCTTTTCGTTAGGTCCTCCTGCGGCAACATATCAAAGACATGTGGGAAGCCCTTTTATGATCTGAAAATGCGGGCTCTCGCTTTTGTGGTGAATTCGAGCACATTTCAGCAAGTGAATCCACTCTGGAGTAACACGTGAGGCTCCCAGCACGGGAGAATGCAGACCGACGTCTCGCATGGGCACCCACCCTGCATGGTCTACTTGGATGGGGGGCAGGGGCTTCCGAGGGCCCCGGGGCCCCCCGCGGTGCTGGGAGCTCGGTGCACTTACGCCCCGAGCCGCCTCCTAGGTTCCGAAGGAATCGGGATCCTTCTCCTGGGTGTCCTGAGGAGATGAGAGGCCCACGCAGCCTCCTCCGGGGAGTCAAACTCTCGGGTCCAGCCGGGGGCAGATAAGCCTGACTCCTTCCCAGTTCCTGGCAGTGGGCAGCAGGGGTCTGGGGTTCCCTCGGCTTCCCAGTGGGTGGGGGAGACCCTGGTGTGACAGTCCCCAAGAGGACGCCCCCGTCTGTGCCGAAAAAAGCCTTGGTAGAATTGGGGCAAATCTCCAAGGAATTTGGCAAAGCGAGACTGAGGGCAGCTGAGCTCTTGGATTCCTGGCGCTGGAAGGCAGTGAGGGTCCCATTGGTTCCTGTTCTGAGGGCAGTGAGCCCTGGTGATTCAGAGCCGGAGGAGGGGCGGAAGGGGGAGCAGGGGTGAGAGGGAGGGTGCGGGAGAGACAGCCTGGACCTCTGGGGGGCAGCGGCCCTGTCCCTACATGGGGAGTGGGGGGGGGGGCTCCAAGGCGCCAGGGGTTGGGGCGGACTCCGAGCTTTCCTGGCGGTCAGCCTTCCCTGTGCCCTGGCTTCCCCGTCGAAAGCCACCTTTCCTACACTCGGTTCTGAGTGTTTGGGGGAAATATGGCAGAGGAGTGGATAATTAAAGATCACATTTCCCTAATTCTAAGGTGCTGACAACTGTAATATGCACCATTAACTTCATAACAGTTTTTCTGGAATTCATCACCGGACTTCCCAGATGCGCTCTGACTTCAGAAATGTCTCAAAAAACACCTGAGCACAAGGAAATCCTGTGGGTTAGGGCGGCACTGGGGAGAAGGGACTCACGTGCGTGTTTCCGCAGACCTTCTCCGAGATGGGGGCCCGTTCACAGGGGGCCCGCCCGCCGATGGGAGCCGCGGACGGTGGGGATCGCCCACACCTCTGCCGTGAGCCGCTCTTACTTGTGAACTGGGCGCCAGCTCTGGACGTCAGCTCTCCTTTCTGCGGGGTAAGTGGTTCGGCCCTTGCTGCCTTTAGGGGACCGTGGGAGGTGCAGACCAGGTAACGGGGTGCACAGCGGGGGCTCCCTCACCCCCTCAGCGCCCCCCGAGACCTCCACACCCTCAGACCTTCTCCTGCCCCAGGTTCTTCCGGGTGCCGTGTTTGTTGTTTCCCTGTGGCCCTGAAAGGGCCGGAGGGCGAAGCCATCGCTGCAGGTGACCCCAGAAGCTGAGTAGAATTTCCCGAAGTCACACTGCCCTCGTGTGTGGACGTGCATCCCAGATGCGCATATGCCACCAAGAAGAGGGATTATTAGGGACGTTGGAGCTATTGATCTATTTATTCAGCAAATATTGACCCAACCATCTTCGTGAGCCAAGATTCTTCTAGGCCCAGAGACTGAGCATGAACCTAACAGGAGAAGCGTCTTATATTCTAGTGGTGGGAGAGTCAGTGCATTCATGTAAAATACAGCGGGTGTTAGACAATGCAAAGGCCCGGAGATAAAGAGATCGGAAGGACAGCGAAGGGAGGTGTCCCCAGGGTCACCTGCTGAAAACCCGCTCTGTGTCAGAGAGAGCTGGGTGGGTGCTCTCTGTGTGGCGGGGCTGGTGCCCCAGGATGGAGGCTTGTCCTGAGGTCGGGACCCTGCTCTTCTGGATCCCCCTCCCCCCTTCCCCCTCCACCCCCTCGCACTGCCCTGGGGCAAGGTGGCTTTGGGGCTGCGGACGCTTTTTTGATTCGGCTGAGGTTGGGCTGGGGTGCCTTAGGTGGGTTTAGTGAATGTTCCTATGTGATTTGTGAACATTGCGGTTACATAGCAGTTGGTGGGAACCCTTGCCTGGGTCCCAGCGTGAAGCCTCCGGGGACGAGGGACCGGCTTGTGGCGGGTGTGTCTGTGGGTGCCTGCACGGGACACAGGTCTGAAGTGCCAGAACCTTCTTTCAGTTACTGCGTTTATACAATTTCCAGGGCGGGGGGGACTCAGGTCTCCTCCACGTTTGCTCAAAACAGGAGCCTTTGCTTTCAGGACTATTCCTGCCTGGGCAGCACATCCCACTGTCGATGTGGGGAACCCCCTTTTCTCTCTTTCTATTTAAAAAAAATGGAACTAGACCAAAATGGAATTTACCAGACTTTGTTGGTAGAGGACAGACTTGTTGTGTGACCACACTCCAGACATCAAAGATAAAAAGCAAATTTCGCTCAGACAGCCTCCGTCATCAGCCTGCTCTCTGTACAAAGATGATGTTAGTAAATCGTTGTCATAAGAAGAAGCAACACAAATGTGGAAAGTGCTGTGATAGAAGCGTGTCTGGAAGTTGGTTAAGAAGACACATTATCATTTCGGATTTTCTGATATATGTGGTCTTCAAACTTCTAAAATTTGTAATTTGTTTTATGCGATCCTTGTAAATAAATACCGACTTTTGCGTCTAATTTTCCGTTGGCAGTTTTGCACATTTTTTAAGAAGGCCCATCCCCTCCCCCCGGTCAACCCTGTATAAGCTTCTGTGACGCAAAACCTGGCTCTGTCCCGGCAGGCACGTATCGAGGGGACGAGCTTTCTAGAGAGGGAGAAACGTGTGCAAAGACACTGGGGTAGAAGTGTGATTGGGCTGTCCAGAGAAAAGTGAGGAGGCCACTGTGCACGGAATCAACGAATGATGGGGGCAGGCGGTCAGAGAAGTGGTCCATGGGGTAGCCTGGGTGGGGTCATGGAGCTATGGTCATGGCTTGGGTTTTTATGAAGAAAAGATGGGGGTTTTTAGGGACCCTGGGTCAGAGATGTCGCCTGATCCCACTTATGCGTTATGGGATGATTCTGGCTACAGCGTTAAGAACTGCTCTCAGTGTTGTTCACGGCTCCTCCTGAGGTCCTCAGCTGCTCGCGAGGGCGGTCACGTGGGCTCAGTGTTCTGGGAATGTTTCCCCCAGCGACATGCAGACAATACCTAACAGCGACGTGGAACTCGCCTCTACACACCTTTCCGCAGGCTCAGATTTGGCCAGAGGACAACCAGAAGGCAGGGGCACCGCTTTGGATGGAGGAGGGGGGCGTCTGCCCGACCCCACTAGGCCAGCCTTCCACAGGCCTCGCAGATGCTGATTTGTGCGGTGGCACCCAGAAGCTGCTTTGGCCAAGAAGGGTGAGAACACAAGAACAAGGTTAAGAGCAGAATGGATACTGCCCAGGGTGTAAGCCAGGTCCTGGGATGCCACACACATTTAGGTGAAGCTTCATGGTTTATTTTGAGAAAATTGTAGAATGGCCTGCAGCTGCATGAAATAGTACAGACAGACCCCCTCATACCCGCTTCCCCACAGTGATAAACATCCCGCGTGAACACAGCACGGAATCACCACTAGATAACGACATTGGTGTAACCCACCAGTCCTATCCTGATTTCCCGATTTTGCACGTGTTCATTGTGTGTGCGTTTAGTTCTGTGCACTTTTACCAGCTGGAAGGATCCACACACAGACCCCACCACAACCAACGGCCACCCCCATCAGGATTCCACACGACGCCCTGCCTTTCACCATTCACCCCTGCCCCTCCCCTCCTTCACAGCTGGAAAACACCAGTCTGTTCCCTATTTCCAGAATTGTGACGCCTCAAGAATGTTATGTAAATGGATTCGCACAGTATGGAAACATTGGGGCCTGGCTGTCTTTTCACTCAGCAATAATCCCTTGAGCTTCATTTAAGTTGTCGTGTGTACCATTGGCTCACTTCTTTTCATTGCTGAGTGGCATTCCGTGGCATGGATGGGCAAGATGCTTCTAATACGCATTTTTCTAAGGGGTTAATATCCAAAATATATAAAGAGTATATGCAACTCCACACCAAAAAAAAAAAAAAAATTAAATAAAACAAATAATCCAATTAAAACCGTGCAGAGGACATGAGGAGACATTCCTCCAACGAAGACGTACAGATGGCCGACAGACACTTGAAAAGATGCTCAACATCGCTCGTCATCAGGGAGATGCAAATAAAACCACAATGAGCTATCACCTCACACCTGTCAGAAAGGCTAAAATCAGAAACACAAGAAACAGCAGGTGTTGGTGAGGATGTGGAGAAAGGGGAACCTTCATGCACTGTTGGTGGGAATGCAAAGTGTTGCAGCCGTGGTGGAAAACAGTACGGAGAGTCCCCCCAAAATTAAAAATAGAATTACCATACGATGCAGTAGTCACACTACTGAAAATGGAAACAATAGGTCCAAAGGATACACGCAGCCCTATTTTTACAGCAGCATTATTTGTAACAGCCAAGACGCGGAAGAAACCCAAGTGTCCATCAGTAGATGAATGGATAAAGAAGGTGTATATGTGATTATGTGTGTCTGTATAATGGGATGTCACTTGGGCATAAAACAGAAGGGAGTCTTGCCATTTGCAACAACATGGATGGATCTGGAAGGTATAATGATAAGGGAAATACGTCAGAGAAGGGCAAATACCATATGATGACACACATATGTGAAAACTTAAGAAACTAAACAAACAAAAAGAGACAAACCAAGAAATAGACTCTTAACTATAGAGACACATGGATGTGTACCAGAGTGAAGGGGTGGGGGATGTGGGGGAAATAAGTGATGGGGGTTAAGGACACTCTTTTCAGTGGCGCCTGGGCGGCTCAGTCGGTTAAGCATCTGTCTTTGGCTCAGGTCATGGTCTCGCGGTCTGTGAGTTCGAGCCCCGCGTCGGGCTCTGTGCTGACAGCTCGGAGCCTGGAGCCTGTGGCTCCCTCTCTCTCTGGCCCCTCCCCTGCTCGTGCTCTGTCTTTCTCTCAAAAATAAACTTAAAAAAAAAAAAAGAGCACGCTTTGCATGATGAACACCGAGTAACATACAGCATTACTGTATCATTATATTGTACACCTGGAGTTAATCGAACATTGTATGTTAGTTATACTTGTATAAAAAATGTCCAAAAACTAAAAATACATCTCTCATTATCACAATCCCCAGGAAGAAATCACAAAGGATTCCCACCACGTCTTGAGGGATTTCGGGGTCCTCGGGATGAGTTTATGCCAACGCAAGAGACCTTACTCACGCGAGTCGACATCCGGGGGCGTTCATTGAGAGAAGCAAACGGAATCCCATGAGAGTCACCGGGGCCCTGGGTCAGGGATGGGGGATCCCAGGGGGGTGTGGGGACCATGTTGGCTGCCAGCCATTGGGCTCTTGGTGCTTGTGGGGTGGATGGTCCTGAAGGTAGGCCCTGGGCTGCCTTGGGGGTGAGGCAGTGGCTTTGCTGTCTCTTCCTTCAGCGTGGGGAGACAAGGTGCTCTGCTCTTTGGCGAGAAGTCGTGTCTCCAGGGGTCGCCTCATGTGAGACGGACGCCCCCCAGGGACCACAAGCGTGTGGCCGCAAATGGCGGCCGAGTGGGCAGCGAGGCTTTCCTCAGATGTGGAAAAGCCCCTACTAGCTCACCTCACCGCCTTGCGGGCACCCTACCTTCCTCTCTCTGAGAGTAAATTGGCTAATTTTGCAGAGTGCTTTGAAAATGCAGAGGGCTGTGAAATGCTCATGCTGTAAGTAGGCCCCACATGTGCACTAGAGGGAAAAGGTGCAGGGGGGGTGGCTGTGGCTTGTTGTTTGCATAGTAAATTTAATGATCGCTTCTGGAAATCATGCTTTCTTATTTATAAGTCTTGTCAAAGAAATAAATTGAATGCAATCACCAGATGGCCCTAAATACTGTCTTTATTGCTTAGAACCGTCTTGAGAGAGCTTTTGTTCTAGGCCCCGGAAGCCGTGCAACGGGGGACACGGGAGGCAGAGGGACACGGTGCCTAATTCCAATGATTGTCACGGCCATCTATTTATTTGCTCAGCGAGGTGAGGGGGAGACCATCTCATCTAGACTTATTAAAGGGTCCAAAAGTGTAACACTCTTCAAAAGGGTCACTATAAATATGCCACATACTGTATTTCATGGAGTTTATGGGAAAGGAAATTGAAGTCCCCTAAAAATAGAATTGAATCTTGTCCAAACAATATTGGATACACCAAACGAGTGTTTTTGTTATTACATATAACGGGCTGATATTCTGAGCACATTTTCATAAACCTTTAGTTTGTTTTCATAAATGTTGGACTTTCCTACAATTCTTAGGTTTCTTACAATTACCCGCCAGCGTGACAGTGTTTTAAAAATGAAAATGAAAAGCTCGTTTGTGGCCGAGCCGCCCCTCCTCCCACCCTTCCTGCTCAGGTAGCTGGCTCCACTCCCTGCGTCTCAGGGCGCCCCGGGCCGCCAGTGGGCCGGGGAGCCGATCTGGACTCTTCTGGAGGGGTCCTTGGCGTGGCAACAGAAACGAGGTCTCCACCAGCCAACCCCTGTCTCCTGGTCGGCCGTGCGGACTTGGGCTCTGAGATCCCACAGCCATCCTGAGACGGGGAGGCCCCGTGGAGCTTCTGAGCCGTCCCCTCCAGGAGGATGTAGAAAAGCCTCATTCGCCAAAGCCGCTCTTGGTGGGGTGCTCTGCCTTATGCCCCCCGCTGTTCATCCCTTGGACCCTTCAGGGAAGGAGTAAAGCGGTGAGGGACTACAGAGAAATAGCACGCACGAACACGCACTACGCTTCAGGTTGGCCGGGTGGAGACAACCTCGTGTACCCACAATCCCATCTGGACGCTGGACCTGGACGCGGGGGTGGAGGGAGGAAGGAAGGAGCCCCCCACCCGTGTCTTCTGGGAAACGCAGACGACCTGAGCGTCGGCACCAGTGTAACCTAGATCGGCCCTTTACGTGGTGGCTTTGCTCTGCTTTCTGCCTGAAGGGGGCCCGAGGAGTTGGCGACGGGCCCTGGGTGTCCTGGTCTGCAGAGATTTCACACAGAGCAGTTTCTGGAATGGGGTAGTGCATAGGCTCTCTGTATGGGGATTCACTTTCTCATCCATCCCTAGCGTAGACATGAATTATTTAAATTTCTATTACTTAAAAAGGTGCACCAAGAAAGCTCCTGTGAACCCTCTGCACCTGACATTCTGCGCATAAAATTGAGAATCAGGTGCAAAGGAAGATTTACCGTCAGCGATATTTAGATGAGTCGCGTCAGTATTGTTGTTTGGTTTAAGTTGCTATTCCCCATGTGGGTACATTCCCACTTCAAGGCTCTGTTTCTCTGGGTTATGAGGTGACAAACCTCATCCCTCTCTTCTCCATCAAAGTACAGAGAAAGATCCCTTTAGCCACCATTGTGGCAGTGGACTTTGCCTCGTGTAGAAGAATCGTTTTTAACTAGTCCCAAGTCCGCCTTTTCCTCATTAGCAGAGGCCACAGTCAAGGCCAGTTCATTCATGAAACAAAGCTCACAAGAAATAGGTCCTTACGGTTTTTAGAAAATATAACTGAAACCAAAGCACGAAGTCAAAAACATCTGGTAAAGGAGAAGACCCGTGGGATTTCTGAGACTGTCCCTGGGCCCCTCGTGGTCCGAAGGGCATGCTGATAAAGAAACAATAAATTTCATTCTGCAGCCTTCAGGTCATAGCCTCTAAAGGCCAACTTTCCTTAAGAGTTACATAGACTGGGGACACCTGGGTGGCTTACTTGGTTAAGTGTCCAACTTCAGCTCAGGTCATGATCTCATGCGCTGTGAGTTTGAGTCCCGTGTTGGGCTCTGTTCTGACAGCTCAGAGCCTGGAGCCTGCTTTGGATTCTGTGTCTCCCTCTCTCTCTGCCTCTCCCCAGCTCGTGCTCTCTTTCTCTCAATACTAAATAAATAAACTTAAAAAAAAAAACGAGTTACATGAATGGAAACTTGAATTGATCTAGGTGTCCTTGTGGGGACATGGACTATTTCACGTACGGGGAAGCCCCTTAGGGATATTGCACCAGGAAGTGTCTGGAGAAGCTCCAATGGGTCCTGGGCTCTGGCCAGCTCCAGCTTGTTCAGGGGGCGACCTCCCTGTTGGGAAATCACGTGGATACGATGCAGCATGGGTTTAGGTCTGCAACGGAGGAAAGGGATATTTGTTACTGAGCTCTGCCTCGCAAACAGATACAACTGCTTTTTTTTTTTTATTTTTTATTTTATTTTTAAAAAAAGTTTTTTTTTCAACGTTTATTTATTTTTGGGACAGAGAGAGATAGAACATGAACGGGGTAGGGGCAGAGAGAGAGGGAGACACAGAATCGGAAACAGGCTCCAGGCTCCGAGCCATCAGCCCAGAGCCCGACGCGGGGCTCGAACTCACGGACCACGAGATCGTGACCTGGCTGAAGTCGGATGCTTAACCGACTGCGCCACCCAGGCACCCCAGATACAACTGCTTTTAATCATTTGTAAAAGAAATTTTAGTGTCCTCAAAACACTAATTGTTTTGAATATGTAACGCTACATTATGGAATAAAATTGGAAAGAAAAATGCATAGAAGGGCATATGATGGAAAAAAAGTCTCCCGTCTGCTCCCACAGCCTCACCGCCATTTTGTTTCCTGTCACCAAGAGTGCTAAGTTTTGTGCATCTTCCAGAGACTTCTTTTTAAATTTACATCCATGTGCAAATGCTTTTACACAAGTGGTAATAAACTACACAGGGTCCTGCACCTTTGTCTTCCATTGTTTCAGTTGCTGATGTTGACTTCATTCCCCCTCATGTGAATATACAGACCATATTCTCATAAAGTCCAAGCACAATTTAAAAAGTTTGCAATGTCCACCTTGGATGGTCTCAGTGGATTCCTACCATGTGAGTCCCTGGGAATTTGGGATTTAGGAACCAACTCCATGTGGAATTGGGAACTCAGTGATTATCAAAGGAGCTTGAAACTTCTTCCATGTACACTCTTTCAAGTATGTTCCGTGTGATTCTGCACCTTCCTGTGGGGGACGCTGGGGGTCCCGTAAGCGGACTGCTCCCTCGTCAGCCCCCTCAGATGCCTGCATGAGAGCCCGTGGGTGACAGAGCTCCCTGTACCCGTCACCCCTGCACCAGCCACTCTCCAACCTCCTCCGGGTACGACATATGTTGCGCATCTCTCGTTAACCTATTTTTTCTCCTTTCCCCCCTTTTATTGAGATATAACTGACACACAGCGCTGTGTAAGCGAATGGTGATGGCATGATGTCGTGACGACTCATATCCTGAAATTATGACCTCAGTGAGCGTAACATCCGTCACCTCGTACAGGTGTTAAAAATAAATTAAAAAATTGTCCATCCTTCTGATGAGACCAGTGAGGATTTATTCTCTTAGCAGCTTTCAAATATGCCACCCAACAGCGTGAACTACAGTCATCATGTTGCCTGTGGCCTCCTGGGACCTGTTGTCTTATAAGCGGAGTTTGTACCTTAGGGTCACCTTCCTCCTCCCCTCCCCCTCCTGGCCTCCCGTGACCACAAATGCCATCTCCATTTCTGTGAATTTGCTCTTGGTTTTGTTCTTTTAGATTCCGCATGTAGGTGAGAACAGACAGAATTTGTCCTTCTCTGTTTGACTTACCTCACTGAGCCTAATGTCCTCAGCTGCATCCACATTGTCACACGTGGCAGGGTTTTTTTTTCTTTTTAATGACTGACTAGTATTTCATTTTGTCCCGATGGTATTTCACGTATATGTAAACTTAGTCTCTGGTTTAGTTTGATTCAGTCGTTGGGCCAAATCCAGAAAATGTTCCCAGTTTCCCCCGCAGACAGGCACTGCCTGTCACTGTGGCCCGTGCCGGCCTCACCTCGCCCTCAGTCTCACCTCCTGCCCTAGAGCCCCCGGCCACCGTGCTCCTCTCTGCTCGCTGTGCCTTCTCCTCCCACAGCTCAGGTCTACCTGAGGTCTACACAGGCCGCCGACTTCCACCCAGCTTGTTCCTATGACCCCCCACTCCCTGCTTCTTTGTTTTTTTTTTTTTTTTAATTTTTTTAACATGTATTTATTTTTGAGACAGAGAGAGAGCATGAACAAGGGAGGGTCAGAGAAAGAGGGAGACACAGAATCCGAAACAAGCTCCAGGCTCTGAGCTGTCAGCACAGAGCCCGACGTGGGGCTCGAACCCACGGACCGCGAGATCATGACCTGAGCCGAAGTTGGACGCTTAACCGACTGAGCCACCCAGGCGCCCCCCCCCTTTTTTTTTAAATTGTTTTTAACATTTATTTATTTCTCCCTGCTTCTTTGTGTTTTCATTGCACACACAGACGAGCTGCTTATTTGTATGTCTATTCTTTGTGGCCTGTCCTTTCCCCTCCCCCAGAGTGTTACCTCAGGGGTGAGTGCGGGCAGAGATCTTTGGCCGTCTGCTTCTCTGAGGGATCCCGAGTGCCCGGAACAAACATTCTTCCCAAAGAGACCAACACGAGTGGGTCCCCCGGAAGGTGGGCAGCGTGTTCAGCGGTTTGGATGAGCAGGCGGCCCCCAGCACAGCCACCGACACTGCCCGACCTCCCAGGTGCCGGGCGACGCGAGGCCCGGACGGCCCACCTTCCTTCCCCAGGCTTCCTTTCGACACGAATATGGTAAATGACAAACCAAACTGCTAGTGGGAGAGACCATACAACCCGGAGGGATGTTGTTTTCAAAGGGAAGAGGGTCTGAGGGAGGGAAGGCTGGGGAGTGTGCCCGGGAAGGGGGCAGGGCCTCGCGGGCCTTGCTCGGTCGCACGCCCCCTCAGCTGTTCGAAGGTGGCTTCAGTGTGTGTCACTCTTGTGCTGTTAGAAGTTTGGTCTTTGTTACATTATTTAGAGCTTTTGGGAGCTGCCAATCAGGGCGGGATTAAAGCTGGGCGTCCCTTTCTGGGCCCTGCCGGTCTGCTGCTCTATCTTTTCAGGAACAAAATATCGTCAGGAAGCACCATTTCCTTAGGAAAAGAACATTAGCATTTGATCCAGATTCATCCGGCTGAGGGTGGTTCGCTCCGGATTGCACCGAGAGCTGTCCTCCTGCTGGGGCCGCTGGGAAAGGAGATCCCGGAAACACGGGCGCTCCACTGGCCTCCGGGGTCTTCGCGGCCCTGTTCGTGGCAGGCCATGCCACCGTCTGCAAAGCACCCCCAGCCAGAGCTGTCCGCTGTGTCCGTGAGTTCTCATGGTGCTGGAATCTGCCGCCTCGGTCTGCATTCTCCGTTCACTCCGAATAGGGAAATCAGGAACTGCCCAGTCCCCCGTCTTCGGTGACATTTCTGTCTCAGGAGGGATACTGGCCACAGCCCAGGCCGGGACTAGGCTTTCTACATACATCTTTGTACTCAATTCCCATAGCAGTAAACGGACATGACGTTCTACCGAGAATTTGGGGACGGGGGACCAAGGCTGACATAGGTCCACGCAGGTCTGGGACCCCATGGTCACTCGATGCACAAGACCTAGTAGTCAACCCATGTGATGAGAAAAGGCTTCATTCTTAACCACTGTGCACTCTGCTTCAAGAAGGAGAGGACTAATTAGTTAACATCTAATATTGGACAGTTGCTTTCACGGGCATTTGTACGTGTAATCTTACCTAAGCCTCAAGGCAAGCTCAGAGGGGCGATGATAACCTCCATTTGTGGGTGACAAAGGGGAAGCTCAGAGAGCCCGAGGAATGTTCCACAGGTCAAGTGCCCAGGGAGCGGCCAGACGGGATCTGAACCCGGACCTGCGGTGCGCCTCCCATCACTGCGGGCTTGCCCCATCACACCATGGCATCTCTCCCACGGGACTGTTCTTGGCCCCTGCTGTTCCGTGGATTCATAAGCAGAACGGTCGCTAGCCGTGCATCCTTCTCGTCAAACGACAGAATGAGCTCAGTGTCGGCAGGTGTGGGTGGAAGCAAGACAAAGAAACAGCGTTTATAAACACGTGTCCCTTCCCGCGGGCATCTCAGCCCAAGCCCCGCTGTGGGTATCATTCTAACTGTGCTTGACTTGGGGCTTTCCAGCGAGCAGAGAAGTTCTGCCGTTGGACAGCAGACACCCCTGCAGGAGCCCCCATCCCAGAGCCAAGGGCAGAGCGGTCCCATCGGAAAACCTACAGGTGCATCCTGCCCTCTCTTGGCAAGCTGAAGGAGCCACTGCCCCCCCGGGTGGCCAGCCCAGCCCCCACTGGCCAGCTGGGCAGCGGCTGGGGGCCCTCCGGCCATGAGCCATAAAAGCCTAAGTGCCCGGCAGCCGGCCTGGGACCTGCTCACCAGTGGGTCTCGAGTATCATCACTCTGCACTCTCTTTCCTCTGAATCTGAAAGTCAACAAATATATTTATGTTTCGAAAAGATCATAATGGTCAGGCTTGACACGGCCAGGCAGCTGTCACACCAGGACCCCGTGTATTTCTTTGAGCTTTGGGATGACTTGCTTGGGTTTGTGGTGAGAGGCAGGCACGATTCACGTGGGAGGCAAGAGCAGCACGCTTTCCACCTGACAGAAGCCCCCCCGTCCAGGCGTGGTCTGGGAAACGCATGGCTTCCGTCCGTCTCCTTCCCATCCCTGTCTTCAGAAGTAGATGCTTGTCTGGCCCAGAAGCCGCGCCCCTTCTGTGCTCCTTCTGACCACGGCTCCATTTGCAACGTCCCTTCCCGGGTGTCCTCTGCTCACCCAGCGGCTCCTTCACCTTCCGAGCCGGTGCAGCAGCCGGTTGCAGCCCAGGCAGGGGACACGTGGGCAAGCCAGTCCCTCTCTGCTCTCTGCAGCCTCTCAAGGATGCTCTCAATCAAAAGCGTCCTGGCTCTCGAGGAGTCGGCTCCCAAAGCTGAAGGCAGCTGAGCAGGGAACAGGTGTGAGAGGCAGCGGCTGGCAGCTTTAGGGAGACCCTCCCCCTCAGGGCCATGCAGGGCTGGCCTTGGGAAAAGCAAGCCCTTACCTGTTGTGCCCCGGGCACCGGGCTTGCCTTTCTCCAGTCCCGGCCCCTTGCTGGACGGGGACCCTCATGCACCTCCTTCCTCGCAATTCGGGATGTCGTGTCCCTGGATAACTCGGGATGGCTGTCTGTCTCCTCGAATCATCCCCTTTCCTACGGCCAGAGTAATTGTCTCTCGGCAGGATCGGCCCCGCCCCCTTCCAGACAATCGTCTTCCGGAATCTTCACTTGCCAGGTCAGTGACTGTATCCAGCACCTGTGTGTGTGAGAGCCCGGCTGTTTGGTCACAGGCAACCTGGGAGCGGGGTCCCCCTCGCCGGGCCTGCTGTGGGCTTATTCTCAGACGTGGCCGGTGTGTGTTCCTGGGCCCACATAGCTCTTCTGGCCGCAGGCCTTTAGGAGTGTCCTTGGGCCGCGGAAATAAAAGGCCGCGGACCGCGTTGCTTAAACAACAAGACTTCCATTTATCACAGTTCTGGAGGCTGGGAAGCCCGAAATCCAGGTTCTGGCCAATTTAGGTTCTGGTGAGAGTGTGTGTTCTGACTTGTCTACTCTGTGTGTCCTCACATGGCCTGTTCTCCCTGTTGCCCATGGGAAGCGGGAGCAAGAGAGAGAGAGAGCTCTCCGGTGTCACTTCTTAGAAGGACACTAAGCCCATTGATCAAGGCCCCACCTTCATGACCCCATTTATCCCTAATCACATCCTCAGAGGCCCATCTCCAAGTACAGCTACCCTAGGTGTTATGGCCTCGACATCTGAATTTGAGGGGGTACACGATTCAGTTACAACAAGGCCCGAGACAGACCGGGCTTGGCAAAGGCCTACTGGGTTGGAAGCTGCGTTCGCAGGTCTGTGGTTCATTCCGAACGCACAGGAGGCTGAAAGCAGCGAGTGCCCGCGTTCGGGACCACAGAGGGGATCAAGTGTGGACATTCCCAGGGAGGCATGAGAGATGCCCGTCACCCGGCCCCTTTTCTCAGGAGCCGCCCGGGTGAGGAGGACCCAGCTCAGTCCCGTGAAGGCTGCCCTGGGCTCAGATATGAGGGCATCGTATGATATCTTCTCACTCTTTTCATGACAGATTTTGATATAATCAGAACCAAATCTCATTTTTTAATCACGTTTATTTATTTGTTTTTATTTATATTCAAGTTAGCTAACATAGAGTGTAGTCTTGGCTTCAGGAGTAGAACCTGGTGATTCGTCACTTACACAGGACACCCAGGGCTCCTCCCAACAGGTGCCCTCCTCAGTGCCCAACCCCCGTCTAGCCCATCCCCTACCCACTTCCCTCCACCAACCCCCGTCTGCTCTCTGTATTTAAGAGTCTCTTGTGGTTTGCCTCCCTCTATGTTTTTATCTTATTTTTCCTTGCCTTCCCCCATGTTCATCTGTTGTGTTTCTCCAATTCCACATCTGAGTGAAATCATGATATTTGTCTTTTTCTGGCTGACTTACATCACTTCTCATAATACCCTCTAGTTCCATCCACGTTGTTGCAAATGGCAAGATCTCATTCTTTTTGATCACCAAGTAATATTCCAGTGTGTGTGTGTGTGTGCGTGTGTGTGTGTGTGTGTGTGTGTGCGCATGTGTACCACATCTTCTTTACCCATTCATCAGTTGATGGACATTTGGGCTCTTTCCACAATTTGGCTCTTGTTGATAGCGCTGCTATAAATATTGGGGTGCAAGGGCCCCTCTGAATCAGCATTTTTGTCACTCATCATCAGAGAAATACAAATCAGAACGGAATCTCTTTTGACATATAGGTCACAAGTGATTCACGTCCAACAAATGCTTTATAAGCAAAGTGAATTTGACACAGGAGTTATTTCGGTTGTGAGCGTGTTAGTGATCACATACGTTTTGATGAAGGACAATCACTCAAGCTGGCGAACCAGAGGCATCAGGCATCGACTCCATAGCCTCCAATGATCTTCTTTTTTAGTGATGATCATAAGATCGTGTTTGAGCCACCCCACCCCATCCTTCCTTCTTTGCTTCTTTCTTCCCCCACCGTCTTCTTTCCATCCAGCCAGCCAATCCGCTCAAATCCTCCTGTGGTCTGGCTCGGCTCATTCCCACAAATGTCTCCCGAAAGCAGGACAGACCTCTGACAATGACCAGTGTTATTGATGTCACACTATTTGCAATGGGACAGAAGTTTCAGATTCCCCCTGAATGAGGGTTTCTCCTGGGTGGGGGGGATGATCGCTCACAGTAAGCTCTTTGCTCCGTCATTCCCAGCGGACTGGTCTCCATATTGGAAGCATTTTCTTCTGATTCCATGATCTATACCTGCAAATGATCAGACTGCAAATGGGCTCATTATGGGACCAGAGCATCATGGAGTTAGCGGATGGCTTTCAGTTGTAAGTTCTTTATTTTGTTCCTTCTGAAAAATGGTATTTTACAAATATTGAGGAGCACAGCACGGGGCGGAGTATGCCTCCTGAATATCGTGTGAGGGAAAGCAGCTAATCCCCAGATAGGGCTTTGTCTGACCCCACTAGCTTGGTGACGTGAGCGTTTGGTCTTGGGTTCTTTTTTGAGAGGCACGCGCACACACTTTCCTCAGGACCCGAGGTGCAGGCCGACGGTGCCCATCCCTTGTGGCCCCAGCCCCATTTTTCTGAGCCGTGTGGCAGGAGCTCCGGGGGACACGGGAACGTACCCCACACCTTTCAGATGGGATTTTATTTGCAGCAGCTGTGGGGTGCTGCCCTGTCTCCTGATCACTTAATCTATCAGAGGGAGGGCCGAGTGATCCAAAGCATCTCCTACTTTCAAGTGTTTCCAGATCTGAGAGAGTACTCCACTGCCTTGGCTCTGTGTGAGTCTGATCTCCTCATGAGGAGGAATGGGAAATAAGAACCAGCTGAGCGTAGGACACGACAACCCAGCTATTTGAATTTAGAAACCTTTCAAAATATACGTAAGCCCATGACTATGGTGCAGCTCTCACCAGTGTTTGAATGGTTTTCAGGACAGGGCGGTGGAGAGGGCTACGGAGCCAGCTGGGCTCAGGGTGGGTGCCCCGGCCCCACCACTCAGTTCCTGGTGTCTCTAAGCCTCAGTTCCCTAATCTGTAAAATGGGATAGCAAATGAAAGCGAACGTTGTAGGTATTGAGGATTGGGAAGTCGCATGTAAACGGTTTTAACACCTTGCTCGGCCGACAGTGAGCGTCTGGGAAATCTGCTCGGGAGTATTAGGATCCGAACCATATTTGGACTGTGTTCAGCGGAGTAAAGTGGTTTCCTCCACACTTGGGCAACGCCATGAAGGTGTCTGTCGAGGGAGCTTTGGAGAGAGTCCCTCTGAAGGTCACACGGGCAGACAGCTGTCCTCAAGCCCCAGAGCCCGCGCATTCCCAGGCAGAGGGCTTCTCTGTGCATACTTCTGCCCCTGGGTGGAAAGAGACCCCTGCTCCCCGCCCGGGCTGAGCGCCCGTGACTGTCAGCGCCCATTGGATGTTGCCAGGAAATGCAGCCCAACACGGGGCTGTTTGGAAAAACCACATGCTCTCTCCCCCATGCTCCCCCCGTGGCTCCCTGGGGCCCTGGGTTCTCTGTGGGTCCTGTCCACACTGGGGGAGCTCTGGTCGCTCCCTGGGTGGTTGGCTGATGGCTTTTTAATTGGACCCGAGTCTGTTGACATAAAGGCAGAGTCAACAACCATCCCACTTGGAGGGGGCGGAGGGCAAGAGAATTATTTTGCATTTTAATGCTTCCAGGGAGCAGTGTTAGTTTTCCCTCTTAATTTTATTTTCCTTTCTCGTTTGGGCAACCTTGAGAAGCTTAGAAATGGTCTTAAGAGTCTTTATAACAGTGTTTTTTTTCCAAGTTAATCTTGGCAGGACAAGAGTTGTTTCAGCGTCACTCTGGTTGATAAATGACACTCGTTTTAATTGCATGTTGTGGAGAATTGATTCAAGAAGACTCGTGGTGTTTGGAACAACCAGGCCCTAATACGAGTCTTGTTTTGGTAGTCGAAAGTAATTCTTGCGGAAGGCAGCGAGACCTTTTAACTGAGATGATATTACGGGGAACGTGTGCACGGTCACGGAGTGGCGAGCGGGTCTGGAGCCTGCAGTCGGGGCTGCGATCAGGGCCCACCGCCTCCTCCTGGGTGACGAGGGGCCCCTCACCTCGGCTTGCTGGGCGTCAGTTTCCTCAGCTGTAAAATGGGCTCCTGGTACCCACCCTCGATGGTGTCAGGAGCAAACGAGTTGCGGATAAAGTGCTCGTCCAGGAGCAAGAACCGTGAGAGCACAACCTCAGGGCAAGCCTGGTGGTTTCCAGGATGTGCTGTTTCCGGAAGCCAGCCTGCAGATTCCCAACTACAAAGCCATCGTTGCCTGTGCGTTTCGTGTGACCGGCTCCCTCGCCGGCTAGTGTGCATGAAAATGCACGAGGAGGGTGGTGTGAGAGCGGCTTCCCGGGGATGAGAACAGAGCTCAATCCCCTTCTGCAGTGAGGACACAGCCACCATCCCACACCCCCAGTGCTCCTGCCCGGGGCTGGGCCCGGCCTGTGATGGGGACGCACTGTGAGTGATGAGTGCCAGGGGCTCAGTCTGGGCATCCCGGAGGCTCATCCGGAGCCCCCTTGAACGCCACTGGCTGGGGCTCTGGGGTCCCCCGAGATGCCCGACACCCTCACCAGGCCTGCTGGGCACGAAGGCCACAGTCCGGGCAGCTCGGCTGCGAAGGCAACACCGTGTCAGGCCCAACTCATCAAAAAAGGAGGCTATCCCTCTGGGTTTCAATTCCGACCGAGTGAAATGTCAACTTTTTTTTTTTTTTTTTTTTTTTTATTATCAGGAAGCCTTTTAATAGATTTCCACCAGTAGCCTTCAGGTCACAGGAGGAAATACAGGGCAGCAGATTAGACCAATACTCTCATCTGGCTTTGCTGAAACCGGTTACATCTACCCTATAAATAGTCGCCCCGTGCAACCTTGAGACTTTTAAAAACGCAGCGATCAACCCCACTCAGGCCGCTTGGGGAAATCTCTGCTAACAAAATGTCAGGAGGTCTGCAGGCCTGGAAAAATGTCTCCTTCTCTTCTCCAGCCCAACTCCTTCCTCCTTCCTTCCATCTGGGGATGGTTCCGGGGCTGTGTGTGTGCCCCGCCGGGCAGGCCCGTGCTGGGAGCTGTCTCCCTGGGACTCAGGTGCCGGGACCCAGCATGGGGTGGGGGCTTCTCTCTCACCCCCGCTACTACTGCAAAATTCGGTTTCAAATTCTTTCAGCGGAAAGTTGCTTCTCTGACTCAATTACGTGGTAAGGCCAGGAAACACGTGTTGTAATTATTTTACTATTTTTTCCCAGGTCTTTCATGACCTTAAGCGTCATGCCCATAATAAGGGAGGCCTTCTTATTTACCGAAATGTAGCATATGGTGAAAAGAGTGAACAGAGTATGGGGGAACGGGGATAGAGCGAACAGCTTTGAGCCCACGCTGCAGTTTAAGACGCAGAAGCACGTCACCGTTGATGGTTCTGGATGTCCTCTGTGACCTTGTCCGTATCCCTGTTTCTCCCTTGAGCTTCGTGGTTAAGATCCCCTGTGTCTCTTACAGTCCTGTCCCTTGCTGGTGCTGTGGTAGGGTCCCCTCCTGAAAGAAAGAAAAAGAAAAAAACCAAAACTCAAGGCAGCCTGGCTATACACGTACCTGACAACATCCCTCATGACCTTGTAACGCGAGACCACTTAATCAGACTGCGTGGCTGTGTGTTACCATATATGTGAGACAAAGAAGTAGAAAATATATAAAAAACTATGTCACATGGCTTCCGGGGATGAGTTCTTTGGGTGCGAACCCAACTGAGTGGTGCCGGCAGAAATAAAGTTGCTTCCTGGAAAGAAAAGCCTCCTGGGACGACTCTGTGTGAATCCTGCTACAGGGCAACCTCAGCCACATACTGCTTTACTTGACAGGCGGCTTGTTCAGTTTCTGTTCCAGCAAGCCTTCTAGAACCTTCTTGTGCATGTGCCTTAAAGAGGATGAGAGTGTTTCCCTGGAGCACTTAGGTCTGAACAGGACCACGCTGGGTGGTTGTGCACCAGCCAGCTTTGCTGAAGGTTGCCTTGTCCGAATCAGCCACGCATGAGTTTCCCATGTGCCACTGTCATCGCCAACACTTGCCATTGGCAGATATGGCAGCTGTTCCAATCTGATAAATTGTTATATACATTGTTCTCCTTGATGTTTCATTGGTACTTCCCTTGTGTTGAGTATGTATGGTTTCATGTGGTCACTTGTTTTTTTGTTTGCTTTTCTTCTTCTGTGGACTGCCGATTCACAGGTTTTGCTCATTTTTTCTTTAGATTGCCATTTTTTTATTTACTTTAAGAAACCACAAGAGATTCTTATCGATAGAGAACAAACTATGGTTTGCTGGAGGGAGGTGGGTGAGGGATGGGCTAGGTGGGTGACAGGTACTAAGGAGGGCACTTGTGATGAGCACTGGGTGTTGTATGTAAGTGATGAATCACTAAATTCTACTCCTGAAGCCAGTATTGCCCTCTATGTTAACTAATTAAATTTTAAGTTAACAAAAAAAAAAAAAAAAAAAAAAAAAGAAAACAATAATTTACACTCTGTGTGGAGGGCTCCTGCTGGACTCTGTTCTGACCCAGAGGTCTGTTGAAGTCCACGGCTGGGTCCATACATGGCCACTTCCATCCTGCATCCTGAGATCTGGGACAACAAAAATCTCAACAGCAGACCTTCTCCTTCAGAACTATCCTTTGTATGACGTTGTTCCGGATCTTTAGATCCAGTTTCCGGGTCTTTAGAAATTTGAGACTTGCTTCACCACTGATTACTTGCTGAGATTTTATAGATGATGCCTATTAATTTGTCGCTCACACTGAATTCATCCTGAAATTTTGGGGTCAGTTCAGTTTGATCTTTCAGTTTCTGGGAGAGGCATATTATCATCTCTCACCATGGTAGATATTTCAATTTGTCTTATTTAATTTTTTCTTCTTTTTATTCTTTCTTTCTTCTTTCTTTCTTTCTTTCTTTCTTTCTTTCTTTCTTCTTTCTTTCTTTCTTTCTTTCACTTAATTTATTTTGGAGCTATACTATTAAGTTCATAGAAGGTGAAAATTTATGTATCTTCCTGATGACTTAAATGTTTTCAATGTCCACTAATATTGCCTTTCTCCTTACCATCTACTTTGCTTTATGTTAATATCATTGGTCATTTCCTTCTTTTTTGCGTTTTCCTTCCAAACTTTCTGGATGCTTTTGGGTTTTTTTAGGGTGTCTATTTTTAAGAACATATTGATGAATTGGATGATAGCTAGTCTGACAATCTGTTTTTAAGATAAAGGGTCATATTTCTTTAATGATTTTGTATACTCTGGGTTTATTTCTGCCGTGTGCTTTCTATTCTTAATCAGTTTTTCCTTTCTTTCTTTAATTCTTTTTCTCCTTCCATTTTTGTCCTTGACAAGTTTGGAAGATATACACTTCAGTTAAACTCTTTTAGTGGTTTCCATGGGATTTAAGAATTTTTAACTTGACTAACTCCAAATTAAACACATATTTCTTGTCTTTCCAAACAACGTAAGAGACTTAGACTTCTTTAGGGTTAATTACTTCCCTCTTGAGTCGTACGCTTTCTGGCATTTAAATTCTGATATTTTATTTCCGTATTTTGTTTCCTAATGTGAGACTTAGCTATTCTCACTTCATTAAGGCACTGCTTGCTTTGATCTATCCTCGTGTTCACCATTGTCTGTGTTCCTTTTCTGCTTGTGCCCCAGATATTCTATTCAAGTTTTATTTCCAATAGTAGTAAACTCTCTCTTCTTGTATATTTGTCAGAAAAACACCTTTCTTTTGCCCTCTTCTTTAAGACAGGGGTTCTGAGCGGTCGACCCTAGAATGGCAGACTCTTTCGACACTTTGAAGAGAATCCATTGTATTCTGGTTTCCATTGTTATTTTTGAGAGGTCAGATTTCAGTCAGGATCACTCTCCTTCATAGACAAGTTATCTTCTGGCTTCACTTGGTGGTAAACTTCTCAGCATCTGATTGTCAGAAAATGTCTTTATTTGCCCTCGTTCTTGAAAGATAGTATTTCGGGGCATTACACTTTAGGCTGAGAGTTACTTCTTTATTTCTGGCTCTATCAAAGCTCTCCCCTTTGTCTTTGGTGTTCTGCAAAGTCCCTGTAGGGTGTCAAGTGTGGATTTTTTTTTATACTGTGTGGGATTTATTGGGTTTCCTTAATATAAAGATTCGTGTCCTTTACTTTCTCTGGAAAATTACCAGTCATTATCTCTTCAAATATTGCTTTTTCCTCATTGTTATTTTATTCTGCTAGTACCAGAGAGAGGTACATTAGGCCTTCCTACTCCATAATTCACATCTCCAACCTTTGTTGTAATTTCGTATCTTGCTGTTTATCTCTGTTATAGTCTGGATACTCTCTTTAGATACATTGTCCAGCTCAGCTCTGTCTTAAGTTGTTTCTAATATTTGCCTGATACATAAAAATTAAATATCCATTGGTTTTTCTCCTCTTAATAATTACATAATTGCATATTTACAATTTACAATTTATTTACATACATACAATTTACATACAATTTACAATTATTTACATACAATAATCCCATAGTTACTTTCACATGCTTCCTTTAAAGTCTGCCTAGTTATCTAGCTTGCTATTTTGTCATACTTTTATGCTCTTTTTTTTTTTTCTTATTAAATAAGTTGTTACACATTTTGGTGATTTAATCATCTGAGGACTTCATGAAACTTATGGCAGTTGCTTCATTTTCTTTTCTGTTGTGTCTGACTCATACTGGCTTGTTTCCCTGCGAGCTTCCTGAGTTTTTTCTTAGTTGTCAACCGATGGTCATTAGAACTTTCTCTGTGGATATTATTGAGGTTTTTGTTTAAGATATGTTTCTCTAGAGAGACCTCATGACTTCATCCAGGCTCCTGAGTGCACCAGCAACTCAGGGTCGCTTTATTATGATGACTCTTACATTTGTATTTTGAAATAATTTTAGACCTGTGTAAAATAATACAGAATTTTCATGCCCCCTTTGCCCAGCCTCCTTTAATTCTACCCTCTACACCCTCAGAGCAGTTTTCAAAATCAGGAAATTAACACGGTCATAGTACGTTTTTTTTAATGTTTTTTAAGGTGTATTTATTTTTGAGAGAGAGAGACAGAGACAGAGCATGAGCAGGGGAGGGGCAGAGAGAGAGACACAGAATCCGAAGCGGGCTCCAGGCTCCGAGCTGGCAGCACAGAGCCTGACCCAGGGCTCGAACTTGTGAACTGTGAGATCCTGACCTGAGCCAAAGTCAGAGATGCAACTGACTGAGCCACCCGGGTGCCCCTACTTGGTCACAGCATTTACGTTTAATTTAATTAGGCTACAGATCTTACTCAAACTTCACCGGTTTCCCATGCATGCCTCAATTCTGCTCCACCACCCCAGCCAAAAGGACACGTTACATGCATTTGCTGGGTCTCCTTAGCCTCCCAAATCTGTCGCGTCCTCTGTGTTTGCCTTCTGTGACTTGGCACTTCTGAAGACACTGGTTAGTTACTTTGTGAATGTCTCTCCATCCGGATTTGTCCGATACCTTCTCATGATCACCCTGAATTTACTTATGCCTTTCTTCTGGAACACCACACAGATGACGCCGTGTCTTTCTCAGGCATCGTATCACAGCCATTGTAAACTAACTTCCGGGTGTGGGATTACTGGGACATATGGGGCATGAGTTAGAGCCCTGAACCCGTGGGTTTGTGGTTACGGGCTCTCAGGAAGGACGTGGGTTTATCTGCCCAGAGCCTGGCCTTGGAGAAGTGTGGTCCATTACTGCTTTGTCTTTGGGGAGAGGCCCCCCTCCCCCACCTCCTTTCACCTGCTAATTACCAGTGTAAACTTTTGTAGTTCTATTATGTGGATACAGATCAGCTTTTCCATCTCCTAGTGACAAAGGCTTTATCTCTTTTCCCTGCACATGTTGTATTAAATTGAACACTCTAAATCTGTAGAGATGAGCAGGTGCACTCAGACTTGGTAATATCTCTGAAGTCACCTTGTCTTATTGATTTTAGCTTCTGTGAATTATCTTATGCTTGTTGGTGTGCGTTAAAAATGCATATATACATAAATACATGAAATTTATTTTATATTATCTATTCCTTTAAAAATTCTATGTCAGGAAGGTTCTGAGGTCGCCTGACCCACCATATAATAAATATTAATTGAATAGATTAGTAAATAGGGAAATGAAAAAAATAAATAAACCTATTACAGGCATCTATCCCTAGCAAATACTCAGAGATGTCAACAATATATTGTACAAAGATGTTCACTGCGGTATTATTTATAATAGGGAAACACTAAGGATAAACCAACGTAAAGCAGTGGTTACATAAATTAGGGCATTAATTTGATGAAATATTTGACACAGTCTCATGCAACCATTGAAGTGGAGTCGTGATGGGTTGTGAAGGGGTCAGATGGTGTAGGCAAGGGGGGGTTGGGTGGGCTGAAGCACGTTCCCAAAGAAGGATGTAGGGAAGCGTCTGAAAGAACTGTGTCAGAGGCTAACAGGGTTTATTCCTGATTCACATACATTTCTGTGGTCTCAAGATTTTGTGCATTGGTGTATATTTGTAGCTTCAATAATCAGAGCAAGTGAAATTTCAGCTGCACTAACTTACTAAGTATTTCTGGAGCTTGCAAACGTGTAAGTATTGTGTGAGTGCGGGGGGCTGTTCAGCCAGCATCTATAGTAAGGTCCAATCAGTGGGGGGCTAAATCATGCCCCTCCCCCCACCCCACTCCCTACCCCCCCACCTCCCCGCCAGCTGGCTGACATAGCCAGCAAGCCTTTGCAGAATTGGCATTAGAGGGACACGAGTCCTCACATCTCTTCCCTGCTCCCCAGTAACTAATAACTGAGACACACTCTGTGAGGTGGAAAGGGCAGTTGCTGTGTCCATGCTGTGGCAACAGCAGCCGGGCTGTGTTTCTGAGGGAGCCAGCCCTGGCTCTGTCACCCGGGCCCCTCCCCTCTTGCATGAGTCACTTCCTCTTCCAGACCAGCCTGCTTGCCTCTACCTGGGGTTGTCTCTCGGCCCGATTTCCATTTTGTGATTCCAAAGGTGGGGTTGCCAGAGGAAGCAAATTTTATTTTGTCATCATTTTTCCCAGTGACATTTTGTGTTGAGCATAAAATGAGGCTTTTATCAGACCCAGCTTCTTCCTTCAGAGTAGCCTTTTGGGATTTTAGAAATGTAACATTTAGTTGGACATGTTTAGTCCAGGGTGACTCCTTTTCCTGGAACTGTAGTTTGGGTTTGAGGGTCAACTTGTCCAACATGAGAGTGTCACTGCCAGATGACATCTAGAGGTCACTGCTGTTCACTTAAATACTATTCATGTCAAAACCAGGAAGTGATGGAGAGGAAGAGTGGGTCCTTGGTGACCCTGCCATCTCCGAGTGCTGGTGGCCACATAAAGGAACATGTCCCACTTACAGAAGTTTCAAAAACTTGTGTGGCTCCATAAAATGAGTTTCACATTGCTTCTCAGCCTTTTGGCTAAGATCGAGTGGTTTCACAAGCCTTTATGTCTTTTTGTTTTTAAAGTTTATTATTTGGAGAGAGAGAGAGAGACAGCGAGAGAGAGAATCCGAAGCAGAGTCCTCTCTGTCCGCACAGAACCCGACGTGGGGCTTGATCCTATTAACTGTGAGATTGTGACCTGAGCCGAAATCAAGAGTCAGACATTTAACCAACTGAGAACCCAAGCATCCCAAGGCTTTTAAAAAAAAGTCATTTGGATCTAATTTGGATCTAATATTAACCTATGTTAAATTTTGATAGTGGGCCCAGGAGGGTTAATTATTTTCTGTATGTTGGAAATATGCTCTATGTGAAATAAAAGCACGTTTAAATTGAAAAGAGAAATCTACTCAAGGTAGGTGCCCCAAACTTGATGGTAGATGATAGAGGCCCCCCAACTGCCATGAGTCACAGGAGGTGGACGAAGGCAGCTGAGATTGGAATACGTTTACTCTCTTGATGAACAACTGCCCTAAATGATCCCACGTGGTGGTGTGTGGGTGCTTCTGGAGGCTGCTAATCCTTTGTCAAGAGACCCACCTGTAGCATCCAGAAGGGAAGGGGAAGGCCACAAGGAGTGGCCCTGGCTGTGTCTATGGATTGACGTGACCTGGGGAGCCGCCTCTGGGAAGTGTGACAGGTGCCTAGGCAACCATCCCCTCCAAAGCTGCGCCTGTGACTCCTTACACCCACGTTACCTCCCAGCCCTTCCTGGCACCTGGATCCTAGAGGCACTGAGTGTGTCCTTCATGCGTTCCCCTTCCCTCGCCCACTCTTTTTATCGGGGCGCTGGAAAGGAGGGTTAGGAATTTCTCACTTCTCTCTTAAATTCTCTTACCTTTCTCTCAGAAGGGATCAGAGCTCCCAGGTAGATAGCTGGTCACCATCAGACGTGGCCTTTTGACACCAAAGGGTATTCGTCTCCCTTTAAGATATGTATTATTTGTGTACAGTGTATTTACGCGCTTTGGGCATGAAAATACTGAACTCATAAACTGGGCTTGGCCTGGTCTTGCAAATTCTTCTGACTAATCTTCACCTCGTATTTTCATCGGAGTGTGGAGTTAAGTGTTGGATGTGCAGTAGAGAGAGTGAAGAGACTTCCTTTCCCCGTTTCACGTAGAACTCTCTTCAAGCTGGAAAGTATCAGAGGCTGCGTTCGTGGACTGTGCTGTTTGCACTCTCACAATAAAAGAACCAAACAAAAGAAAGCGAACAGGTGGTATGCCTCCCATTTCTGACCGGTTCTGCAATTGCCCTGGACCTCCCTCTACCCTAACAAATAAAAGTACTTACGGGAAGATGGCGTCTTTCTCCAGACCAGGGCACGAGCCTAGGGCACCACCTTCCGACTAGGGCAAAGCATGGGAGCACAGTGTGCCGTCAGGCAGTGGCCACTGTTGACCATCAGGACACGGTTTTGATCTAGAAAGGCAGAAAACATTATTTTCCTCAGAGAGCATTGCCTGTGTCATGCGACTGCCCCTTGACTAATTGGTTTTATGTAAGTACAAAGTTGGCTTACTGGCTAATCTTGGTTCTAAAAACTGTGGTTGTCAGTTGTTTACAAGTCTCCTTTGATTGGCATCACCCGTGTCCTAAATCATTGTGGTTTTATTCAAGTCGATATCGTCTGCATTTATCATGCACTGAGCGAAAACTTTGGTGGGACTGTTGGGATAATTGGGCATCGGGGATTATTAGAAGTCTTTATTATGTGGAAATGCCCAAATAACATCTGTTCCAACATTCCTGTTATTCGGGCCTGCTTTGTAGTTACCATGTCTTCAGGGACCTTCAAAACAAGAAACAAAGAAATTCAATATAAGCTGCACTTCACGTAAAGCCCTTTAAACCCATCAAGTGAGTGTGGCCTGGGTCTGGGTGAGCCTAAGCCCGGGCGAAGAGGGAAGGACTTACCCAAGGCGCTCCCTCCGGTTTTCATGTAAACACTAATCATAGTGCCTCCATTCTCTCTACTTCCAGCGGGCGTGATTTGACAACACAGTGCTTACTGAGCCCGGTCGCTCTTCAACTGACTCAACATAACACTGGCTGTTTAATCCGGGGGCTTAGGTCCTTCTGGCTCATAAATACTTTTGGTATGGCTTTTCTGTGATTCTGCACCCAGGTCTCTCCTGAAATGCAGCCTTCCTTCCCAAGAAAACGACGATTTTTGGTGCAACGTGGAGAGGACCGGTCTGGCGGGAAGACGGGTCATGGGCTGCCATGCTCCGTGCTGTTACCGTGCCCCACGTGACTCAGGCAGTGGAAGCTGAGTCCACACCCGCTGAGCCCCTAGGCACGGCCCTTGTGCCACATCCCCTAGAGGACTCGGCCTGGTGTGTGCTGTGTGCAGGGGCAGAGCGAGGGTTAGCCAGCCTCTGGCCTGCCTGACCTCTGAAGGAAGTGATGTGGGGCCTGGCGGTGGTGTGGGGGGAGCTGGGGGTACAGGTTCTGTGAGAAAGACAACCTGGGTTGGAGGCTTCGCAGATTCCGGGGTGGGGGTGGGGTGGGGTGGATGTAGGTTCAAGCACCTTTGCTCAAGGTTCCAGGAGATTTAGTCCTTCCCAACCTGCCCCCCCTCCGCACAGCCATCTTTCAATCCAGCCACCCGCCCGGGGGACCTCGCTCTCAGCACCAGATGCCAAAGAATATTTTAGCAGCTCCCACAAAGGCAGCAAATCAAATCTCATATGAAACCCCCCATTCTACATTGTTTCTAGTAGTCTGTTTGACCTCTGATTTACATAATGTGTGTGCGTCTTGTATGGCTCCAAAGGACTTTTCTGGTTTCTTTCAGACTTTGTTTAACCCTCTATGCTTTTAAACTTACATGGTGATTCTTGTGGAGATTCTTTTTTTTTTTTTTTTTAATTTTTTTTTTCAACGTTTATTTACTTTTGGGACAGAGAGAGACAGACCATGAACGGGGGAGGGGCAGAGAGAGAGGGAGACACAGAATCGGAAACAGGCTCCAGGCTCTGAGCCATCAGCCCAGAGCCTGACGCGGGGCTCGAACTCACGGACTGCGAGATCGTGACCTGGCTGAAGTCGGACGCTCAACCGACTGCGCCACCCAGGCGCCCCTCTTGTGGAGATTCTAAGAAAAGGCCTGAAAATCTGTCTTTTCCTCCATTTCCACCACCCCTGAGCCAAGGAAATTGCAGTGGACAGGCCAAAAGTCAGGGCAAGGGCTACACCTCTTCCCTGACTTTTTCTTTTCGGGGGATGGGTCTAAACAAGACCAAAACAAAACAAAAAACAGCCAAATCAGGAAATAAATGCAAGAAAAAGATAGACATTGTCACACCAGAAGTTAGTGGCCTGTAAAATGAAGAACAAATACACCAAGAGATAGGACACGGTGGGAGGGAGAAATCAGAGAATTGCAGGAAGGATCTGAGAGATCTAATATAGTGTAACTGGTGTTCCAGAGGCAGAAAAGGGATATACGGGAAATATAATTAAGCAAGTAATAGATGAGAATTTCTGAGCTAAGGAGATGCCGCATTGGTAGGCTGAAATGGCTAACCAACTAATATACTTAGATATCCCTAAAATGGAAGAAAACATCTGATAAGTTTTCAGGCACGAATACCCAATTATTAACAAAACAAAGACCAAGGTTGCTATTGCTTTTCTCCAGTATCAACAGTGCAAATGAAACACGAAACGTAAAACGGCATTTTACAGGAGCAAACTCAGTTACCGAGGGTTTAGGACAAGGACAGCACACCAAGATTTCTATACCCAGCCAAGCTATTACCGACCCATCAAGGTGAAAGATATTATAGATAGATATGTATGTTAGAAAATACACAGACTGGGAGTCTGTCTGAGCAAATACTGGCGAAGATTCTAAGGAGAACACAGAGCACCTGACCCTCAGATGTGGGAGACGCAGAGATGGCCACAACTGCTTCACCCTGAGCCTAAGCGGCATCTCTCTTTCTCTCTTCCCCTCCCCACCCTTTCTCTCTTGATGATTATATACTACTTGGAAACATAGCGTAATGGTACGCTAACTTATGTTTCTTGAAATAGAAGAGACATACATCCAGGGAAATTCTTAAAGCGATCTTAAATAAAATCTACTAAATCCTCTGAGCAAATCCAGGAGTAATTATGTCCCGGGGAGAACATCTTAGGGCGGAGGGCGGGTGGTGCTGAAGTAAAACCATTCCAAATGTGTCAACCTAACATTTCATCCGAGTTGGGCATGGGTGGGGGCGGGAAGATAGAATAACCTGATGTGGCAAATGGTTTTCTCATTGTCATATTGCAAAGAAACACGCGTTTCATTGAGTGTGAAGAAAGCACTGTTAAACATCAGGGGAGCAAAACCAAACAGACTCCCAGGTTGTTGATGGAAGGGGAAAGGGGAAAGTGTTAGACCAGAAAGGAAAACCAGGGTGGCTGGGGGGGGCGGTGGTGGGAGGAGAGGAAATCAAGTAAAATCAAAGGGATAAAATCCAGCATAGGGACCCAACATCAACTGTGAAGGAAGTGAATCCTTCCACTGAAAAGCAGAGACTGTCGGTGAAGTTAGGAATCAACTCCAACTTTGTGCCATGAATGGAAATGTTTCTGTTCCTGCCTTCAGCACCCATCAGGACACCTTCTGTATGGAAGATACTCTAAAGGTCTTTTAATGGGCAAGGAACGCATGGAACCATCTCAAACATTTCTGTTGAGGACTTCGCCGCTTAGAGAGGCAAGGAAATAACACTAATACATTTTAGAAAGGTTTCCAGCCATAAGATTAATATGAAGATAGTTTTTGCTTAATCCTCCATTGACAGGTTAATCTGATAGTTGGAAGATCCCACTGTCCTTAACATTGGATTAATGGAAATTGACTACATCTAAAAGAGTGCATTCTATCACTAAAAACATCTCACAAGGTAGTTTTGTTTTGTCTCCTGGAAAGACAAGGGCTGGACACGTGACTCCTTCTACACACGCTGCAGCTCCGTGTCGAGTTACTTCAGTCCCTGGTGCATTCTCCTTGCTTTGTGGCCCCGTGTCATTGTGTTCAGGAGCCCTTGCCAGCTCCGGTCCCTTTGGGGAGAGAGCCAGCTCCTTGCCCAGGGTCACCCTGCAGGGATTCTCATGCTGGCTGGGTGCCCAAATGCACCTCTCTCCTGCTGCTGTGCCTGGAACCAGTGGCAGGTACCCGCTTCGAGCAGTGCACAGGGCCCAATCTGGCCTGTTGACCAGCTGTGCCCTCCTAGCCTCTCCTGTTCCCAGGATGCCTGGTCTGCAGTCACTGGGAAGCCGTCACTGCAGATGCCCCACAAGCAATGGTGTGAGAAGGGGAAAGTGTGGCATTGGCTCCATGCTTCCCTGCCAGGCCTTTCACGGGCCCCTCTCCCTCTCACCCAGGAGGGGACTGCCTGACTGTCCCTCCCTTGCTCTCTGGGACCGGCAGCCTTGCAGAACCCCCAATAGAGCCCAGCACGATGCTCCAGGAACACCTCTCACCCCTTGCAGGGGGCGAATGGGGCTCCTTCTGGCCCGCCCGGCCACGTGTGGGGCCACACGATGTCCACGCCAGCCCCGTGCACCAGGGAGGACACAGCGGCCGCACGGCAGGAGTTCGCCGTCTCCTGGCACCGGGCCACCTGCTAGTGGCTCCAGGGCGGCCTTATAAATGGCAGCGTTTTGTGATTGACGTGCATCTGTGGTAGGAAAAGAGACAAACGGGCTGTTTTTGCCTCTTTACTATTTCATTTTGGAGATGTTTCCCCAGTGCGCTGTTCTGGAAAAAATTTCCACATAAACAAATTATGAGTTTCACCAGCTCTCCTCGTAAATGCTTTGCCGTCTCCTCCAAAAGCCGTATCTCGATGAAGCAGGGGGCAGTTTAGGATTTGAGGGGCAGGCTGTGCGGCCAAACACCGTGACTGTGTTCAACATCGTGATGGGGCGCTGTTGGCTCCTCCCACTTCGGGCGAGGCGCGCCCCTGCTGGGTCACCTGATCCTGTGCCTGGTCACCGTGGGAATTGCCAAGCAAAAGCAGATAACGATCATTTCCCATACTTTCCAGAGGCCTCTTTCTCCTTTCGGGACCACAGAAGCGCTGCACGTTGCCCTTCTCCAGAGCACGGCTCTCCCAGGACCTTGGGCCCCCGTGGAGAGCACGTGGAACGCAGTCTCCAGAACCGGCAGTGTCCTCCCAGGAGCTGTGCGTGCCCGGGGTGGCTCTGTGGGGGGGAGGGGGAGCCCTGTGTCGCTGGGAATATTCCGCAGCTGCTTGGTTCCATCCAATCTCGTCAAGACGTGCTGATGAGAAAATGGAAAGTTATCCAAGCAGAGCAATTTGTTTGTTTGTTACCTCCAGCATTGCTTTGCCAGAGACCGGGAGAGGAGCTTCCAGCTTCTGAAACAAGAAAAGAGCCTCTTCTGCTTTCGGAGCTGTGACAGGTGCAGCGGGCGGTTGTACCCAAACGTCTTGGTCCCTGATGCATCACTTTGCTTGTCTGGGGAAGGGTCTTCCTGTTTAGTTGCCACATTTCCCCTTCTGTCTGCTCTCCCTGCTTCTGTCCCCTCCCCACACACCCTTGCAACGGGCGAGCTGCATGCCCTTCTGTTGCCCTGTGGCTTTGTAAAGGTCAGCCTGGTTGTCTTGTGTGTATGTGTTATAAAGTACTGCTAATTGCATTGCTGGTGGGATGTGATATGGTGGAGCTCCTGGAGAACACGGTGGAAGGATTCCAACTATTTCTGGGAATGTAAATTACCATAGGATCTAGCCATTCCATTTCTGGGGTGGAGACACCTAAGAACTGAAAGAAGGCCCCCGACAGATGTTTGCGGACCTACGATCCTCGCGGCATTACTCACAATGGCCCACAGGTGGAAACAACCCAAGTGCCAGTCAACAGATGAATGGACAAACCAAACCTGATCTATCACCATGCTAGATCTACTATCTATCAACGTGATCTATACCTTCAGGTTTTATTCAACCTGAAAAAGTAAGGAAAGCCTGGCACGCTACAACACGGGTGAACCCTGAACACATGATGCTAAGTGGAATAGGCCAGTCACAGAAGAATAAATGCTGTATGGTTGCACCTCCATGGGACATCCGGAATGGTCGAATTCAGACAGACAGAAAGCATCATGGCGGTCCCCAGGTTGTGGGGTGAGAGGCATGGGCACCCCATGTGGGGTGAGAGGTAGGGTTAAATGTGTGTAGAGCTCCTTTGGGGAGATGAAAAGATTCTGGAGGGGGATGGCAGAGACGGTTGCACAACACGGTGAATGTACTCAAAGCCCAGAACCACACACGGTTGGGTGAAATTATAAACTGCATTTCATTTATTCGACTAATGTAAGTTTTTTTTAAAACAAGATTCTAATGGCAAAATGCTATAAATCTTGGGGCGCCTGGGTGGCTCAGTCGGACCGGCTTAGCATCTGACTTGATCTCAGCTCGGTCATGATTTTACGGTTCATGGGAGTGAGCCCTGCGTTGGGGTCTGTGCTGACAAGTGTGGAGCCTACTTGGGACTCTGTCTCTCCCTCTCTCTCTGCCTCTTCTCCCACTTGTTAAACATGAGAGAGAGAGAGAGAGAGAGAGAGTGAGAGAGAGAGAGAGAGAGAGAGAGAGAGCATGAGCGGGGGAGGGGCACAGAGAGAAGGAGACACAGAATCGGAACCATACTCTAGGCTCCGAGCTGTCAGCACAGAGCCTGACCAGGGGTTCTAACTCATGAACCATAAGATCATGACCTGAGCCAAAGTTGGACACTTAACCAACTGAGCTTTCCAGGTGCCCCACATCCTTCTCCCACTTGTGCTCTCTCTCTCTCTCTCTTAAAATAAATAAGTAAACGTTAAAAAAAAAGATGCTTCCCTTGAACTCCGATGGAAACATTAAAAAAAAGAAGCTATAAATCACTTTCTATCCGTTGCTGTTTCCCTCCTCACTCTACACATCTCTCCAGATTACAGAATATTCTCGTAGTCTGCGGCTTCTGACTCACTGTTGCATGGCATGTAATGCCGACATTCTACTCATCTCTCCCCAGAGCATCAGAGGGAATCCCTCTGGCTCCCTATCACCACACAGGGTGCTGTGGGACACTCCTGCGCAGGACTTGGGTTTTCTCTACCCTCTTCCTGGGAGCAGAATTGCTGGTCAGACAGTATATATGCCCTGGCACCACCCTGGTGGTGCCAGTCTACTCCCTAAAACACGGTGAGTTCCCAGGGAGCCGCCTCAGGGCAAGGTGCTGCCTTTTTTTCCTACTCACCTCCAACACTCGTCGATCCTGCTTTCAGGCACTGGCCCATTGGCTGGACACAAGGTGAGATCTTGCTGCCTTAACTTCCAATCCTCTACTGATGGACCTGGTCATCTTTTATGTCTTCTCAACCTTTTGTCTTTCTTCTCCCTGTGAATTGCCTCCCCAAGTTCTCTGTCTCCTTGTCTATGGTGATTTTCTTTCTTAATTTTTGATTTATAGGCATTTCTTGCATATTCTAGATAGTATGGTCCCTTGTTGGTTTTAGATAGATTGCAAATATATTATCTCAATCTGTTATCTGTTGCTAACTTGGCCCATGTGTTTTTCATTAAAACCAATCCCTATTTTGTGTCATAAATCCAACCTATTTTCCCTTTGATTAGATCATTTGTTTCCAATCTGTCCTGCCTCATGAAAATGCATTTTAACGTATAAATCTTACTTTACGTACTGTTCTAGATATGTCCACACATTTTGGAGTTTAATGTGTCCACGTCGCCCCCAGTCTTGCGTATTTCATAATTTCCTTTATAAGTCTCATTTTAGCAAAACGTGTAATGTTGAGATTCTCAAAATAAAGGAAGTTTGGGGAGGTGTGCTTTCTAATGGGTTTCTGGTTTTAGTCACTGTAGTAGGGAGAACATAGTTTGGTGACACTGACTCTTCATCCGGGGTCTAACATGAAGTCCTGTCTGTGGCTCTTCCCCTGCTCACTCAGAACTCGTATTGCTCAAACATTCTGTGCTGAAGGACCAGGGGGTTTTGTTAGGTTTTTCTGTTTTTGTTAATTTCCAATCTGTCACAAACCATTAATTCCGCAAAATTCAATAAAATGAGTTACCGGAGAAATGATCACATAATTGGATGTCTCAGCAATACCAGATTATTTTGAAAGTTTTTGAACACTCTGAATTTTCATATCCACCTCGCTTTAGATGGGCAAGTGCTGGTGACGGTCAGGCACCAGGCAGCCCAGCAAGTCTGGTCTGCTTCTCTTTGCTAAGCTCGGAACAACAGGCAAAATCACTTGAGTTTATTAATTGAATTATTTGTTTAATGTTTATTTACTTTGAGAGAGAAAGAGAGAGAGAGAGAGAGAGACAGATAATAAGTGGGGGAAGGGCAGAGAGTGAGTAGAGAGAGAGAATCCCAGCAGGTTCTGTGCTGTCAGGGGGAACCTGACACAGGGCTCGATCCCAGGAACCATGAGATCATGACCTGAGCTGAAATCAAGAATCAGTCGCTCAACCAAGTGAGCCACCCAGGCATCCCAGTAATTGCATTATTCACATAGCCTCCCTATCTCTGCTTATTTTTTTGCCCTTTTCAGGTGAAGGGAGGGTGTAAAATCTCCAGTTACTATTATTTATTTATTTATTGACTCAATTTGCCAATCATTTTGCATATGTTGAGTATATATTTCTAAGGGCACAGAGGTTCATGGTGGTTATATGCCATTTTTACTAGTAGAGCATCCCTCATTTTCCCTTAAGATAAGGTTGTCTGAATATTTGTTGAATGAAATATTAAAATTATCATTACAACTATTTTTTTATAGGTCACCTTTCCCTGGGATGTACTTTTCTTCTGCTTAACTTTTCTTGATTCTTTTTTGGGGAGAAAAAAAGTATTAATTTTTTAAAATCAAATCTGGAATTCTTGGTTTCTCTGTTCCTGAGTTTCATGCACTTTCACTGATTGCAATTCCTGTTATATTAGGATTTTTCTACCCTCAACTCATGTTTCCAATTTAGTATACTTGTTTAATTTTTATTCTTCTCTCATGTTCTTTATTGGACAGACCAGGTTTAAATTATGAGTTAGAATTGTAGATTTTATTTACTTTTTTACTCTTAGAGTGGTTTCCTAAAATTAGGAACCCATAATTATGTTTATTAACTTTTATTACTATGTCTGAATTGAGGCAAAATTAACTTACAATAAAATACATCAGCTTAAGTCTTTAGTTGGGTGAGTCCTGGTAACTGCACACGTCTCTGTAACCGCCAGCTCCAATGCGCGCATCAGCAGCACTCCAGGAACCTTGTCCAGCCAGTGTGCTCTATCCCCTAGACATGTTGCGCTCTGACCCCTTAGATGCCGTTGCCTGCGCCCGTATTCCGGATTAAACGTGACACAGATCTTTAGTGCGTGACTTCTATTGTCAACTGTAATTGTTCTGAGATCATTCTTATTTGCAAATTACCTGTGTTTTATTCCTTTTTTATTGCAAAATAGCACTCCGCTCTATGAATATATGAATATAGCGTGATCATAAAAAGTCCATTCTTCTTTCGATGGATATTGTGGTTATTTCCAGTGTGAGCTATCATGAATAAAGCTGCTATAAACATTCTTGTATGGTCTTTTTTTTTTTTATGGTCAAAAGTTTTCATCACCCCTGAGTAACTACCCAGCAGTGGAGCTGTGGGTCATGGGGTATGCACATGTATAACTTTTTAAGAAATTGGCAAACAGTCCCTCAAAGTGTTTGCCATTTTGCAGTTCTCCTGGAGACACACATTTGGCAAGCGGCGCCACTCCCTCAGCAACAGGCATACTGTCAGTCTTTTTAACCCATTTCAGCGGACAAGAAATGGTATCTCGTGACGATTTTCATTGTCAGCGCCTTGGTGACTAATGATATTCAGCATCTTTTTGGGGCTTATTGGCCATTTGGATGCCTTTTTTGGTTACATGCCTGTTTAACTCACTTGCTCGGTTTAAAAAATTAGATGGTTGATTGTTGAACTTAAAAAAAAAACACATAAACACATCAGATGCATGCACTATACCAATATTTTCCCCAAATTTGTGATTTATTGATTTATAGTTTTAGTGATCTCTTTGGATTAGCAGAAATTTTTTAATTTTGATGAAGTTGAAGGAATTCTTTTTAATTTTGGACTTCCATGTCCTATCCCAGAAGTCTATGGCCACCTCAACCCTGTGAAAATGTTCTGTTGTTTTTTTTTCTCCCTAGAAACATTATGGGTTAATTTTACATTTAGATCTATGATTAATATGTGTATATGGATTGAGATGACAGGTTTCTTCATTTTTTCCCATATGACTATCTACTGTCCCAGCAATATGACAGGGCATGTGACCGTCTTTTCTGGCCCTCCCTCTTTTGTCCATTGATCTATTTGCCTCTCCTTATGCCAATATCCAGCTGTCTTGTGGCTTGATAGTAGGTCTTAAAATCACATGGTGCTAGTTCTCCAAATTTGCTCTCCTTTTCAAGATTTTTTTCATTGCTTTACATTTTTTACATTTCCATCCAAATTTTAAAGGTTTTTTTAAAAATTTTATTGAGAGAGAGAGAAAGAGAGAGAGAGAGAGAGAGAGAGAGACAGAGCATGAGCTAGGAAGGGGAAGAGAGAGAGAGAGAGAACCCCAAACAGGCTCCTCACAGTCAGCACAGAGCCCGACACAGGGCTCGAACTCACGAACAGCGAGATCATGACCTGAGCCGAAATCAAGTGTCAGATGCTTAACCAACTGAGCCACCTAGGAGCCCCTCTGTCTAAGTTTTATTTTTTTTTTATTTTTATAAATTTTTTTTTTCCAACGTTTATTTATTTTTGGGACAGAGAGAGACAGAGCATGAATGGGGGAGGGGCAGAGAGAGAGGGAGACACAGAATCGGAAACAGGCTCCAGGCTCCGAGCCATCAGCCCAGAGCCCGACGCGGGGCTCGAACTCACGGACCGCGAGATCGTGACCTGGCTGAAGTCGGACACTTAACCGACTGCGCCACCCAGGCGCCCCTCTGTCTAAGTTTTAGAATCGGCTTACCTATTTCTTTAAAGAAAGCCTTCTGGGATTTTGGTAGCATTTGCATCGAATCTATAGATCAACCTGAGATCACTGATGTCTTCACAGATTTTAAATGTCTCTGTCTCTTGTCAAGCATGCCAAGAATCTTCAGGGATTCTTACATCTTTTCGACAGCTTTTCCCTTTGCCTGTCCCACGTCCACTTATGAAGAATTTTGTGACTCTAGTTCTGAGTGGAAACGGTTTATTCCCCCCCCCTTTTCCTTTGCTCTTTTTATATAAAGACTATATTAAGTTATTTGATTGATCTTACGTTGCATACCTGTTGCAGAACTCTCTTAGAAGCTTCTTAGTTGTTTGCTTGTTTTTGTTCTTCTAATCTGGTTTTCCTCCAAGAAGGGTCGCAGGGTGGATGTTCCTGTACATAATCCTCTAAGGGGTTGTGTGCTGCAGGATATATTACGTTTGCTCCCCCACGGAAATAAGAGTTTGATTGAACACATTATGATAGGTTCAAAGGTTTTCTAACCTCTTCATTCGCTTAAAAATATGAGTCGATATCTTCTTGCAACCTGTGTTGTTGTTGAGGAATCTGGTGATAGTTTGCGTGTTTTCCTTGGTAAGTGATCTGCTCTCTTTCTCTTGATGCTGTTAGAGTTTCTTCTTTCTTTGATATTCTTTTTCAAAAAATATTTATTTATTTGAGAGAGAAAGACAGAGACAGAGACAGAAAGAAAGGGAGGGAGAGAATCCCAAGTAGGTCCTGAGGCCCCCAACAGAGGGGGCTTAATCTCACGAACTCTGACAACATGAGCTGCGCTGAGGTCAAGACTGGGGCGCTCAACCGACTGAGCCACCCAGGTCCCCCCTTTCTTCGACGTTTTTATATTTCCCTACAGTGTGTCCCTCGTGGGTTTTCCTCACCAAACCTGTTCGGTCTCCTCTAAATCCTTGCAACATGGGCTCTTCCGTCCCTCTTTTGAAGAATTTTTCCTCCATCTCCCCCCCTTTCTTGGGACTTCTCTTGTGGGGGTGTTCGACCTCTCTCTCCTCCTCACCTCACGACTTTTGTTTGGGTTTCCACTTTCCCGATCTGCAATCAGTGGAGATTCCCAGGCCACGGCTCTGCTCCACCAGCGTGGACTCTGCGCCCTCTCCCACGCGGGGTGCTCTCTGTTTCAGCCCTCCTGTTTTTCGTCGTGTCCACATGTTGATGGTTTCTGGACTGGAGGCGGACTGCTTGAGTTCCTGTCTGGTTCTGCCTCAGCCCGTGTCTAAGTTACACAATCCCCGTGCCCCCATTTCCTAACCTTTAAAATGAGCTGTTATAGTAACGGCTGGCTCGGGGGGGTGGTGGTCACCGCAGGGGTGAGGGAGACAGTGCATGTCAAGCCGATAGGACGGTCTCTGTGGAGACCCACGGGGGCACATGCTTCTTGTGATCACCTTTGACAAGCCATCGATTAGGTGTGTCTGAAGTCCTCAGCCTGTCCCAGTCGCTGGCCTCCAGGTGCCGTGTGGTGCTCAGCATGCGGGTGCTCCTCCCAGAAGCTCTCTCTTGTCTAGTTACCGTTGTCTGGGGGCACCTGTTCCCAGAGGGGTCAGCTGCTGTGTCTGGTGATGTGTGCTGCAGAGGGGACCCTCCGTGTTGGCCCTTGGTTTAAAGGCAGCTGAGAAGGCGAGCGTCAGGGCACAAAGCCCAGCGTGGCAGGACCCATGAAAGGTCAGGGGTTCCAGATGAAGCCGTGTCCCCATTCACTGTGGTCTCGCTCTCTCTCTCCCTCCAACCTTCCCTCCCTCCATCTATCTCTTTCTTTCCCCAGGTCTTCTGTTTCTAATTTCATACCCCTAGCATTACAGAATAAGTGACTTGTTTTTCTCTTCTTTTGTGCGACGTCAGGAGCTGGATGTAAGCATGTGTATATTCTTTAGTGAATCCCCTCTGACAAAGAGTCCGTCCTGACCGTCACAAAACGTGCAGCCTTGCGGCACTGTTTTCTTCACCATATACTCACATTTTACTTTCCTACCCTTTATAATCCTGTAAAAGAAATGGAAGGTTTAAAGAACCAGGAAAATCCGCAGACAACGCGACGCTCTTAAATGGAGAGAAGAAAACAATTCCATCCCGGCACGTTTAGGAGACGTAATCGACACTCCCCCCATTTAGATGAAGGGTGCGTACCTCCCAGCTCTCTGGGTGATGACAGATAAAATCCCAAGAAACGAATGACAACTTTTGAATTCATTATTTACAGTGTAGCTAATCTTTCTTTTGTGATAGGGGAACACTTGATGGAAGTTCTGTTTATAAACATTTTTCAAAGTCTGATCATTTCTGGCTTTTCCATTGATTGCATGTTTGCAATATATTGTTTCGTCCATTGGAATGTTACAATTGGAATGAAAACACATTCATCCCAGACACTCACACACCTGTTAGGAGAGGCTTGCCAATTTCCACGATGTGTGTATCACTCTCTCGGAAGAATCCAGGAGGGGGCAGGAATCAAGTTTGGAAAATTAGGGGTGAATCTCGCCTCACTAAAGGAAGGTGTGCCGGAGTCCGGGGCTCTACCCTGAGTAACATCGAGAGGCCATCATTGCCTGCTGAGCTTTTCAAATCAGTTCAGGTTTCATTTTGTCTGACTAGCTCCCTATAATTTTTAAATGAGGCATACGAACAGTACACTTCACTGGAAAGTGTCATAGCACAATTGAAAACCCATCAGCAAATATGAGTTGAGCCCCACTTTTTAAGCGAGTTTCATCCGTGAGTGGTTCTAACACCCTCCCCGCCGTGGAGACGCTCCAGGGGCCGGTCAACGTGCTGCTCTGGCCAAGCACTGACCTGAAAGGGCCCAGACTCTACGTCCCCCCAGACTCCACGACCCACATCTGCTTTGATCTTAATTCCCAATGGTTCTTTAGACCTAGTAGAGACTTTCAAACTCACCTAACAAATCAATGACACACGCTAAAAATGAAAAAAACAAATACAAGGTAAGAATCTATAGTATATATGTATATATTTTAATGTCAGCTATAGAATTTGGGGAGCTATAGGGATTCAGTCTCAGCAATGAAACGACTAACTTAGAACAATCAATTAAATTCTTGAAGAGCTAAAACTGAGTTCTGGGGCACCTGCGTGGCTCAGTCAGCTAAACGTCAGACCTCGGCTCAGGTCATGGTCTCAAGGTTTGTGAGTTCGAGCCCCGCGTCTGGCTCTGTGCTGATAGCTCGGAGCCCGGAGCCTGCTTCGGATTCTGTGTCTCCCTCTCTCTCTGTTCCTCCCCTGCTCCCGGTCTTTCTCTCTCAAAAATAAACAAACATTAAAAAAAAAAAAAGTTTAAAACTGAGTTCTGATAAATACATGACAAAATCTTATTAAAATAAGGAATTTATTCCTTACTTTTTTTAGCAGCCCCTCTGAGCACACAGGTTAAATTATACACCCCTGGAAACGTGTGTGGTGAAGAAAGGGTACTGACGAATCACAGCAGCGTGCACGCTTCTGTATATGAAATAAGGAATCGCGAGTAAAACTGGAACAGGTGCATCACGCTCACAAACGTCATTCCATGAAACGTCCTGCACACAGTGGAATTTTGTAGGCAAAACTGTAGCACGTGCGCGAGCGGGGCTCCCAGGCCAGGGCGGCCGTAATTAGTCGTTCGCGGGGTGAGTCTGCAGCGCGAGGCGCACCCCTCCGTGTGCACGCTGCGCACACGCATTCCACCGTGCAAGCCGGTTCCCCCAGCACCGCTTTGCGCCTCTGTCTTCACGGCCCCGTGTTTAACCGGGCACACTTTTCTGTTTGGTGCTTCACTTTAGAAAAAGTAGGACAAGTTTGGTTTTGACAGCGTCTTTGCGCTTGGAGTGGGCGGCCTATCTGTGAGACATCAGTCCGTCTCCGCGGGTGACTCTTTTCCTTTGTGATTGCCAAACGAGATTTGTGAGGAGCACTTACTCCGCGATTTCAGGCTTGGGTTCGCCTTGGACGCATGCAAATAGCTCAAAATGCTGAAATATTCAAATACATTCCGCAGAAGCGTGACTGCAGCTTCGCGCGGGGCTGAGGCACCTGTGATATCTCGGATCTGCAAAGCTCACGTCTTGAGAACTGTCATTAAGCCTGGAATATTCTCAGCCAGCCAGCGCGGCGTTCGTATTACATATTTATGGCATGCAGTAAGTCTCTGCTTCGCCTTCAGAGCTTGGGGGAGGAGTGAAAAACACACCTAAGTGGACGGAATCCGTGCCAAGGCAGTGGGTCAGACGCAACTAACCTCGTATAATCAGAAAAAGGTGGGATGCTTTCATTTCTGGCCTCCTCCTGTCCTTCTCATCCGTTTAGAGCGATTTCTAAACTCCAGTAGCCAGCGCTGAGTGAACTTTATTGCTGATACAATGCGACCTTGCTAGGTAATTAGCAAGCTCCATGCATGTCTGAGGGGGTAGAGAGGGGGGCTGTACTCTTTCAAGCATTGAAATATCTCTTTTCCCTTAAAGAAAATTTTAATGAAAGGTGCCATTAAAATGGAAGGCTTTTGTCCATCCTTAGAATGTCTCAGTGTGGGGCCGCTCCTAACATATTTAAATGCCATCCTGCAGAGAGCCTGGCCCCGGGGGTCCCCTGCAGCCAAAAGCTTGAGTCCATTTTTTCCCTCCCTTCTCCACGGGGACTAGGGACAAGTGAACCAGGCAGCACTTGGGGTGGAGACCCGCCTCCTGGGAATGGAGCTTGAATCCCAAAGTCATTTCCTGGGGTCCTCAAGCAGGTGAGTGTGTGGCCACAGCCTCATCGCGGAGTGCCAGGCCCAGACTTCCGGCCCTGCACCGGGTTGTTCTTGGTGGTTTCCGTTTGCGCCCTTCCCATAGGAACAGAGGTGCCGTCCACTAGGTTCACAGATCAGAAAGTTGATTTCAGGTTGATCAGTGTCCAACATGGGTCACTAGAGAGGATCACAACCCAATGATTCTGACATGGAAGAGCTTAAACACGGGAGTGGAGACCCTTCTACATTCATCACGTGATGACATATTGAGAGCATCAGTCGTTGGCCTTAAGTTTTAAGAACCAAAACTTAGATTATGTTCTTTCTTCACTATACTAGGTATTTGATGATTTACACATATGTTTCTAAATCACCTGATCCTACGGGGCACCTGGGGGGCTCAGGAGGTTAAGCATCCATCCAGTTCTTGGTTTCGGCTCAGGTCATGATCTCATGGTTCCTGGGATCGAACCCCGGGTCTGCATAACACAGAGCCTGCTTGGGATTCTCTCTCCCTCCCTCTCTGCCCCTCCCTCCCACCCCCCCCCCACACCTCCCTCTCAAATAAATAAACGTTAAAAGAAATAAATGACCTTATCTTGCATTTTTCAATTACTTATACTGTTAATTACAGCTATTCTGCCTGTGTGTCAAACTATTATTCAGGTTGAATCTATGCTTGTCACTGAATACAAGTAATATTTGGATATACTTTAGACCGTAAGTGGCAAAGAATGAAATAGTCTTCCAATTCAATAAGTAGAAATTTCAGACTCAAATTTATGTTTTCGTTCACGTAAAAAAATGCTAAAAATAAAGCGTGCTCAGTAGAGACGACCATGTGTTGTAACCCCGACTCCCAGAGATTACGCTCTGCAGTGTGGCCAGGTGACCTGCCAGCTTCGGCCGCCCCGGTCATCCTTCACAGGTAGACATTTATAGAGTAGACACATGGGCCCCATGCCCGGAATTGCCCCAATCAGCAGGTGTGAGGTTCTGATGTCTATCAATCTACTCTCCCCTCAAAGATCTGTTCCTAGTCCTGCGGGTGTTTGGTTGAGGGCTCCATGGGGTTAGGGTAAAGAGCACAGACGCTGGAAACAGACTAGGATTTTCTGGATTTGAATCCCTGCCCCTTTACTCACCAGCTGTGTGACCTCCTTGTGCCTCAGTTTCCCCTGCGAAATGGCGATATCTACCCCACGGGCTCATCATGAGGATTCAGGGCCTCAGCACTCGGAAGGCACTTTCGGGGTGTTACATACGTAAGTATTTGATAAAATAAACAAAACACAAACAAGAATAGATCTTTCCTTCATCGAGATGTTTCAGCTCATTTCAGAGCAATAGTGGACAGATGGTGACAGGTAGCCATTTGGGCTTTGGAGTAACCATAGGATGTCTGGGCAGCAGTGATGTGGGGACGTGAGTTCCAGGACTTTCCAAACAGTGTCACCTGGCAAACCTTCCACATGGAAGCATCTCCTCCGCTGCCCTCACAGCCCTTCCAGGAGTGAGGAATGAAGCCCTCCATCTTCCTGTACTTGAGCCTCACGTTTTCTCTTCCTTCTCCACATACCGTAAGGTCAGACACTAAGTTCTGAAAACTGATGTGTGGCCTTAAGGATGCTTTTCACAGAAGAGCGGAAGCGTCCTTCTGGAGAGCAGGAGTGGGTCGCATGGGTCGTGATCACCCATCTTGGGCCCTGTCACCCGTCGAGACACAGGTAGTAGAATGGGGTGGCTTTTCGAGTTGCCAAGTCAATCACTTCTGTGTGTGTTTCAGGATGAACCAGGCTTCCTTCTGAACTCCCTGGAACAGTGTGTGAAGCAGACCAGGGCAGAGCGGTTGGAATATAATGATTTCCCTTTGAGTCCAGCATGTTGCAGCCAGGTGTGGGCCTGTCAGGCTGAACTTGGTTCTTAACTAAAGAATTAAAAGAATCTAGAACGTTGACAAGGCCATCCGCTTTGTGGATGAGAATAACGCAAAATAGAAAAGAAACAAAGGTGGTCAAGAGACTTCATCCGTAGGTTTGTACTTGAAGGAGTTTTCCTCAGAGACTGAGTCTTCTTAGTCTATGGGTCTCTAGTGGGTGGAGTGGGGAGGGGAGGCAGCTGCGAGCTTCCTTCTTGGGGCGTCTTGAGGCGATACTGAATTGCCTGGTGATGACTCCCCCCCCCCCCGCCCCCAACATGCTTGAGCATAAGGGCAGTAAATCCACTTGGGGATTGCAGATTGACTATTTTACTATGGAATATCCTACCGTCTGTTTAGAACATCATGCACTGGCTGTGTGTTTATGGTCAAGAAATGTTGTTGGGAGCCTTCGTGTTGCAGAGGACCAATCCACAATGTTTTGAGGGTTTAGGATCACGGTGGAAATACTGCTTACAAAGGAAGATCACATTCATAAACAATGTAAAGTGGGAAGGTTTCATTGCGTCTTAGAATATTCCAGAGAACAAATTCAACTCTTGAAGTGCGCCAGCCTTTCAAGAGATGTTCACAGGGAGGGGAGGGGTGGGGTGAGACAGAATTACAAGTAATATTTTTCTCCTCAGGGAACTAATTGAAACCATCTTTCATGAAAAGGGAGTCAGGGCAAAAGAAATTGCAAAAGGGTCTCTCACATGAAGGTGGAGAGGGGCAGGATTTCCCCATCCAAAGTGTGGGATGAAAGACAGAGATCCGATGGAGTTGATTCAAAGCTTTCCCAACCTGTTCCAAAATGGGGCGTCTTCCACCAGAATTGGCAGAGGAGCCGGGACCGGAGTGTGAGCCCAGGTTTCTGCCTGGACTCCACCGTGGACCAGCCGCTCAGATGGGTGCCAGACCACCTGGGGGGGCCCTGCCCCTCCCACTGAGGACCAGAGGGAGAGAACACAGATCCTCACTCTCCTCTCCCACCTTAAGACTATTGTTCTTGGGTCATTAGGAATAGGAGAGGGGAATAGCTTTCCAAAGAGATCTCCGCACTATCCTATTGTCCTCAGTTCCACATAAACTCTCCCTTAAGTGCTTGCCCGTGTCAGAACCTGAATTTGAGTTTTTGAAATTCAAAAACAGCACAATAGAATGTGTGTTCATGTGATGCTTACTGTTCATACAAACTTTTGAGTCATTTTTATAAATATCAGAACTTGTACATTCAAAGTAGTACCGCCTTCCAATGTAACACTTTGGGGAGAATGTTCCCTCCAGTTTTATTGAGAAATTGACATGCTTACTTTACATCTCGTGAAATGGTTATCACAACAGGCTTCGTTAATATCTATCATCTGCTATAGATACAATGCAAGGTAAAGATAAAGCTAATTTCCCCCTGTGAGGAGAATGCTTCGGATCTCCTCTCTTCCCGCTCTTCCTTCGCCCCATCCGGCAGTCATCATGTTGTCCACGCATTACCTAGTGTTGATTTATCTCACAACTGGAAGTCTGTACTTGGGGTGAATTTTGAGGGTGTAACTTGTGTTTCCCCAAAAGGTAGCACAAGGTACAGGTCCCAAGGGGCCCCCTAAACACCAGGGGAAACCAAGGTGGTGTCACTTAGAATGGACAACAAGAGAGAGAAAATGGAAAACTAACAGTCCAGTCCAGGGCGGGCGACAGGAGACAGGCGGGGCCTGAGGGGCCGGTTCAACACAGAATCTGCCCTGGCCCAGGTCCCGGCGAGAGGTGACCTGAGCGCTGGGAGGCACAGAGCCGGGCGCCATGGCCACGGGAGACCACGTCTCTGAGGTGTGGGAGCTGCCTGTGGAAATGGTGTCAAAACCGTCCTGTGAACACACAGCATTTTATTTAGGAGAGACTTTGTGAAAAATCGAGTTTACAAAATTCTCCAGGTCGGTCGCCACATCGGTCCACATACTTGGCTCTACATGGCTCCTGCCGTTTCCCCAAATCAAAATGTGATCTTCCTGCAATGGACTCGGCAAACCCCTGAGCTTACTTCCTGCACTTAATCTCACTGAACCCCGGCCTTTTCATCTGTGAAAATCGACCAACAACAAGAACTTAACCTCCCAATTGAAACAAACAAACAAGCGGAAAAGCAGTGACCATTCTGCAGCATGGGGTAAATAAGCTGAGATCACATTGTGCTTTTTACGCTATCTGGCTTGGGGTAGGTGCATCGTAAATATTTAGTTTCTTTTGACATATGCGGCAGACTCTGGAGATGATTCTGAATTACAAATTCTAAACATGTTTTGAACGACATCAGCGTTCATGGAAAGCAGTTGCCGCGTGTGATCCTTGGGTAAATCATTTCCGCAGGCCCTGGGCGTCTCTACAGACCTAGCCTTCGTAGCTCGTTTCCATGAAACACGCGTATGTCCCAAAGCGCAGTTTTTGAAACAGTTGCGTTACATGAGCTAAAATAATTAAAGGAACTACGTTAAGAAATAAAAAGATGCGATCATAAATCTGGGTCCTGGACACAAACTGCTCAAAATTCAAAAAAAAACTTGTAAGAATCGTATCGGCTTTTGCTTTAATTTGCTTTACACATTTTTCGTCTCCATTCCGTAAAAGTGAATATTAGCTCATCTTTTCTGTTGATGGATAGAGTAATTGTTAAACGGGCACAGAAAACCACTTACGTACATTTGATAAACCTGTATGAGTGTGAAAACCAAAGCTACTACATGTTTAAGATTGGATTGAGACCTACTTTACAAAAAGCTAAAATTTCTTTAAAAAGAAAAAGTAAGACGTTTCCCTGTAATGCCTTAGGAGATTAAAACACTCAGTGCATGGTATGATGGCATTTCAATAAATGCAAAACATACCATATGTAACTTTTATTTTTCAAATGTAAAAAGGCAATTTAGGAATTGTTTTTATAAGTACTTAACGCCTCTCTCTGTTCACCCCTGGGTAAGCTTTATTGATCACACATTACCATAAGGTTCTAATATTGAGGAATTTAACTTGACACGAAAGCCCCTCGCGCCCGCCGGTCTGTAATTTACTGTCTTTACATGGTTGCTTTCCCACGGAAGCCACACGGACCCCATCTAGCCACTTGCCTGCACGTCTGCCCCCGGAACAATGTGCTTCTAGCGGTCCGTGTCGCCTTCTTAGAGACTTTCTGGGTTATATTCTATTAAGGTTTTACTCTTCTAATATTTTTAACTTTTCCATAAAGATGTGCAATAAACATAAGTAGTAATGGAAACAAGAACTGTCAGGGAGCCAAGAGCTCAACGCAATTTCTGCGAGTATGAACGTTCTGGATGGAGATGAATGGTCTTATTTCCATATGGTTTATTGTTGCCTTTAGCCTCTGGTGTAATAGCAACTATTAGGATTTTAATATATGGATTGAAAGGCTATTTGCTTCAGATTTGATGAAATATTAACATTGCTTCTGAAATATGTTATAAATGTTGCACTAACACGTCTCGACGAATGACATTAAGGAGAGTTTATACTTAGTGGTTCTATGATCACTTCGCGAGTTATTACCATGTGTCATGGAAACACTTTAGATTTATGTTTTAAAACCTGTAAAGTCTTCTACTTAAATATGTTATTAATTTTTAAAGTTCTGTTTCAGAATAACCATATATTTGTAACTAGAAGTACTGTAAAAGAAATAAATTTGTCCCTGAGTTAGAGCAGTTTCTAAAGGAACCAGTGAACAATTACTCAGAGGAAAGACTTTATTTTTCTGCGTAGATCATCGTTCGCAGCTCTGTTGAAGGCGGCGCAGGGGAATTTCTGGTCCTCACCGCCTGCCTCCCCACCCCTGCTAAAGCTTCTGACTGAGGATAATTTATTGCTGAGGGAGAAAGAGTACTGAGAGCTCAGAAGCCAGAAGCTGGGATTCTGGGGCCGAGCTGTTTCTACCCAAACACTGGAGTCCTAACCCCACCTCCCTGTGTCACTGTGCTTGGAGTCAGGATCTTTGAGGAGGTAATTACGGTAAAATGAGGTCACGTAGGTGGGCCCTAATGCAATATGACAGGTGTCCTTAGAAGAGGCGGGGGTGAGGACAGAGACACACACTGAGGAACGGAAGTGTGAGGACACAGGGGGAAGGAGGCCGTCTACACCCAAGGAGGGAGGGCTCAGGAGAAACCACCCTACTGATGCCGCCGTCTTGAACTTCCAGCCTCCAGAACTGTGAGAAAATAGACGTCTGTAGTGTCAGACACCCAGGCTGTGGTACTTTGTTAATTGGACGTGATGTTTGTTCAAGCATGGCATATTATAAAATAACATGGAAATCAAGGTGCTGGTGAAAATATTCAAAGTCAGAAAAAACAGGAGAGGTGGGGTCTACTGAGGAAGGTCCTGGACCGCATCTCAGTAATCTGAGCACAAGAGGGTCCGCAGACAGATGTGAAGGACCAGGACCTACAGGGGTGGGTCCAGGCTTTGTGGGGTCAGGACTGACGCAAACTGGAGCCTCGTTAAGGAAAGAAGACAGCCTGGGAGTTCCGTGTCAGGTTCTTGGAAGGGGCTGTGTTGTGGGGGTTGTCCTTAGCTCGCATACATCTTCCCCGGGCACAGGGTGTGACCAGTGCTCGAGCTGGTCACTGGGTTACCTTCCCTCCTTTCCATGTCATTCAGGGTGACCTCCTGGGACTGACCTCTGCCCTCCAGCCATCACCTGCATAGGCATCTACCCCTGCATCTTCCCCCTCGCCTGCCACAGCCCTACCGTAGTCTCAGAGAGGCTTGCAAGGGACCCTTTGCCACAGTAAACCCTGTCTTACTACATTTTCTTATCTGATCGAGGTCTTGTTTTCCATTTTCTTCCCTTATTGGCAACTTCATCACGAGCATGTGCTCCCAACACCCCATTCTTGATTCTGGAGGACGCTAAGGGATGTTCCCCTGTGCGGTCATGACCCTGTCTGAAGGGACAGCACAGGACACAGCACCCCCATTGCTTTCCAAACAGACGGTGCCTGTTTTAGGCGCCTCCACGGCACTGAGTCAACGGGCCAGGGTGGAGGAAGTCACCACGGCTGACATGTACCCCTTTCAGTTCCCCGCCGCTCCCATCTCCAGCTGGTATAACTTGTGTAATAGCATTTACCGTGCATCGGCTCACGTCTAGCACTTTTCGTATCTGTGAGCTCACGGAGACTCTTAGTGACCCTGTGAGGCAGGTGTTGAGCTCATCCCATTTTACAACTAAGGACCCCACAGGGCAGAAGGCGATGGGTTCCATCCCTCACGGTGGGGAGGTGAGCGGGGACAGAGCCCAGGCCGTCTGGGGTACCGTCCCTGACGGTTCCACTCTCGACTGCCTCCCCTCAGGTACGTGCTTATTAACCCTCAACGTGTCTGTCCCCTCACTTCCTGGGGCTCCCCCTGCCCTCCTGGGTCCAGGGTGCAGCAGGAAGCTTGCTGCCCTAATCTCATGGCGGGGGAGGGGCTGGCCCTGACATGAGGAGTTGCAGCACCTTTCTGGGAATCAGGAGGAAGGGCCCTGCTTAGCCAGAGGGGTTCGGCTGGAGGCCAACCCACCCTCGCCCCGTGGCCGGGCACCCTGGGGCATGATCAGTTTGTGGGGCATGCAGGTGGCCAAGATGGCGAATTTCATCCTTGGGAGCGCCCTGCCTAGTCTTCACCGGGATGAGGAGGGTTTGGTACCTCAGGCCCAGCAGGGCCCTCAGGGATGAGGAGGCTCCCGCTGCCGTCTCCCGGCTTAGCCGGGTCTGGCGATCATCCTTCCCGTCTCAGAGCTGTGGCATGTGCTGGGCGCAGTGTGATGCCCCCAGGTCTCGGCTCTATCTCAGGCCACAGTGCTCCCCACAAGCATCCCGCCTGTGCTCTCAGCCCCGCTGTGCATTCACTGGAGGCACTCCTGTATCAGCTCCGCACGTAGGCCAGGGGCGTGCAGGATCCTGGCCTCAGTCCCACCTGGCGGGAGGCGCCAGCCCCAGGCCATGTCCCTGCACGACCACACTCCCAGGATGTGGGGCTGAGATCCTCGGTCCACTCATCCCGCAGCATCACACGGGGGCCGGGGCTCCGTACTCTCAGCTTCTGCTCAGGGAGCTCCTCCAACACTGGGCAGGCAAAACCCCCGGCCCGGGAGGACAGTCACATGTTCAGAGACCTCGCCCACGGTGGCAACACACGAGCTTGTGCGGCACACGAGGAGCGCTCTCTGGCCGGAGCCGCAAACTCTACGCAGCAAGGTGTCTTCAGAGCGAGGAGTTGGTGAAATTGCCGGAAACTCTTGCAGAATCAGCCCCCAAGTCAAGACAGTCAGCATCCTTACCCCGGTGGGCACAAGTCCGAAGTGATGGCACCGGGGCGGAGTCTCCTGGTCTCTCATGGGATCCTGTGACCCAGTTGGGGGCTACGCACGTCTGGCCACGCAAAGACCATAGTCCCTGTGTCAGAACCGGCTCTGCCGGGAGCGGCCGGGAGCTGCAAAGCGAGATGGTCTCCTTGTTGCCAGGCTGCGGGGCCGGAGCTGCGGTGCGGGCTGGGAGAGGGCAGGCCGTGCGTGTTATCAGGCTGTTGAGGGGGGTTACAGAGACAGCCCCATCATGAGAGCGCGGTCCTCCTTCCTCCTCGGGTCGTGGCTGGTCCAGCAAGAAACACGTGCCCACAAGTCCTTTGCTATTTAAATAACTCTTCGCACTTACCCCTTGGCCATAATCAATGGAAATTCACTGCATAGATTGCACAATACTCATCTCTCTACACAGGGCTTCTCATTCATTTGCTTATTCATTCATCTACTCACCCGTCCATGCAGTTCCTCGTTGGTGCCAGGCGGGTGGGTGCTAGAGGTGGGGACGCTGTCGGGTCACACCGTCCCTTTGGTCTGTGGTCTGGGGGGCTGCGTGGACGCCTGAGCGCTCATGGCCTTTCAGAGTGATGGAAGCTGTCGTCAGCAGGGCACAGTCAGCACAAAATTCTCTGACAAGGACACAGACCACCGTACAGGACCTTGGGGCACACCTGAGCTGGCTTCCCGCATCCTCACCGTCGCCCAGAGCCCCGCTGCTTGCTCCCCAAATGTGCCTGTGTCACTTCCCGAACTGCTCTTGGCGGGAGCTCCCGCTGCCTTCCTGCTGCACGTAAATGCTTGCCACAAAAGGAGAATTTCTCCAAGAACGTCTAGACCTCATGTTTCTTTCTTGCCATCATTTTGGATTGGCAGGAACCAGTAAAAACCCCAAGGTTTATACACCTGCTACCGGGAAATAGCGGTGTCAAAACAAAGCGAAGCAAATCCTTTTATCTAACAGTTTAGCGTGGATTTCTGAAGCCGCATAAGCCTCAGAGAGCCTCCTTGTAATCGTCATCCTCGGGTCTCTTGCATTAGCTTGTTCGAAGGGAGGTCACTTTCCAAACAGCTAACAATCTTGTATGCGGGAAATGTGGCAGAAACCTACATTTTCATTTTTTTTAAAACTTTTTTGTGGAGAGCAAGTGGCTGCGTTTACTATGATCCTATTTGAGGCTATATCAGCTGTATCACACGTTCCTTCTAAGGAATAACATGAGGGTGTTCTAGAAATTATCTGACAAAAGCATCTTGTTATCAGAGGCATCATGGCTAAAAGCGATCAGCAAGGGTTTCTTTGTCCTGGAGAAGGGGGGCCATGAGGGATGAGCCCCTGGGAGGGGCGGACGCCCCAGGAGAGAGACGCGCAGTCATCCTACAAAATGTCCCCTGGCCCATTCTCCTCCCGCCCCTCCCATCCCCGGCTAGCGTTTGGTTCTAGAAATGGTGACGATTTCCTTGCTGAATGCTAAAAAGAATGCTCAGTTTTCCTTTGATGGGACTACAAAGGACAGAAGATTTTACCTCCGTGAGACAGAGGGCAAGGCAGATATTACGCACCTGGCGTAAACCTCTCAGGTAGCAAAGGCTCAGTGAGTCAAATGACATGAAACCATCTGGCTTTTAAAAGAAGTGTTTCCCTAGAATAGTTTCTAACAGCAGAGTTACTGGGCATCGCGTCCGCATTTCTCCCGAGCTCATCATTCTGAAGAAATATCTCCCCAGGATAATCAGAATCTGCACCCCAGAAACCCAAGCAGGGTGTCAGTGAGCGCTGCCCTGTGTCTGGTGTGTGGCCCCAACTTCTGCTTTTCTTTTTTTTTTTTTTAACGTTTATCCTTTTATTGTGAGAGAGAGACACAGAGTGCCAGTGGGGGAGGGGCCAAGAGAGAGGGAGACACAGAATCCAGAGCAGGCTCCAGGCTCCGAGCTCTCAGCACAGAGACCGACACGGGGCTCGAACCCACGGACCGCGAGATCGCCACCTGAGCCGAGATCGGATGCTCCACCGACTGAGCCCCCCAGGCCTCCCCCCAAGTTTTGCTTTTCGGTGCAGACCATCTTGCACTCTTACTGTTGGTTTGTTTCCTTACATTGACTTCTCTGGCACGGACCTTCATCAGTTAGTCATTGGCTCCTCAAACGGTTCAAGGGGCGAAGGCAGGGACGCCTCTTTCGTTTGCCCTTGTTGGCCGCGGCGACAGGGTGGGGGCGGGCATCCCTGTGACAATGGGCACGAGGCAATTTGTACCTTCAGGGGTGACTTCCGCCTCGTAAGTTTGGTCGTGCCCCCCGTTGTTTTCTCACACAACCATCTCTTTATAAACACAGGGGTCTGGAGCACCTCACCCGGCTCGTCTGGACGTGAGCTGTCATCTTTGCGGGTTGTGCCGGCTCCCACATCATCAGCTCGCGGCCCTGCCGCTCGTCCGTTACCCCAGACTCCGCAAACATTTCCACGGATGGAAGTTGTTAGCTCGAACTGCAGCTGCTTCTCCACCTTGATGTTATGTGATTTGATTTTATTTTCTAAATGGCTGTTTATATTATGCATGAAGTCATTCCGTTCGCCTCTGGGGTTTGTGTGATTTGAGGGCAGCTAACTGCTTCTGTCGGGGTCATCGGTAAAGTGATATATTGTCAGGAAAGAATTAGGGATCGTTTGGAAAATTGACCTCTAAGGCTACTTGTGTGCCCTGCAAATTTAGAACAGCGTTGCCAGGCATTTATTATATCAGACTTAGGCATCTGTCCCTACTGAAATGTCACATTTTCGGTTGTTTAACACAAAGATTGCCCCGCTGCCGGGCTCTTGAAGATATAACCGGAGAGGCGCGGGCTTTGATGCTCTGAATCCTAAAGGGTTTTTTCTTTCCTTTTTTGACTGTCACAACTACTCACGGAGGAGCGGAGTCTGACAGATATAATAGAATGAGGAAAAAATGAGCGCATCGTGGAGAGCTTAGGGAAGTTCCAGGAGAGAACCCAAAGTGATACAAGGTTTGAACATAAATCCCCTTGAGAGAAGCTTAAATGCATTTTGCCTTGAACACACGCACACACACACACACACACACACACACACATATTTGAGGACGGACCTAATAATTGTGGCTGGGTCTGGGCCACAGGCTTCAGATGGTTGAGGTTTGAGGGGAAACAAAAATGAAATTGCCTGTTTAGTGATGTTCTAAACCACTAAATGTTTGGTCTAGGCTTAAACCAGACCACAGTCTCCACCTCTCCCAGCTCGGCCCCTTCCCGGCCACTCGCTCAAGTCCACGTCCTTGCCAGGAAGAGCGTTTTGCGCTAGAAAGGCGACTCAAACTTGTTTCTCTGTAATTTTCCTCCTTTCAGCTAAGACACCCACGTCCACTGCTTTGTATTTTTAACTCTCGCCTGGGGCTCATAGACAACTGTGTTGGGCAAACAGTGCATAGACCCCTTTATCATGACAAACATTTACAAACAGTAAAGTTATGGCCAGAAATAGGACTGTGGCTATAGCACGCCTGTGTTGCTGATGTGGCCATGTGCCGGGGGACCCGCGTCCGCCACCCAGAAACCCCCTCCAGCCTTCCCCAAGGCCCGCGGAGGACCCCACAAATGTAGTTCTTCTGCATGTTAACTAGGACATTTTTTTTCTGTTGTATTTGACAGTAAGTGACACATAAAAGTTAACCGCGTGTTTGCAATCGGTTACTGCTAGGAGAGCTGATGCAATCATCGAATGCATGAAAAACAATCCTTCCTAAGAAAGGCTGCTGGTCTCCATGTGCTTTGCAGTTACGATGCCCTGAATGTTCTGCTTCCAGGTCGTGGAAACACACGCTCAATGAGCAGATTGATTCTTAAATATTCGTCCGGCATATAACGAATGGGACATGCTCTCCCAGGAACGGAGGGATCAGTGACAAAGGAGCAACAGTTCCTACCCTCAACCAGCAGGACTTCCATGGAGAGAAAGGCCACGGGCAGTTGTCGCAGTCTGGGGAGTCATGCCTCGGGCCGCGTGGCGAGATACACCCGGACAGGTGCGGTTCCTCAGAGAGGGAGCTGAAGTAGTGCTAACCGGGGCCAGCATGGCCGAGCGCTGGCGTTGCTGGATGCCAAGACTGCCGTTTTTGGCCAGTGGGAGCCTCTGCAAGCTGGCTCTGATGTCCTTGGGACACGGCCTCCTTTCTTGCGGGACGAGACGTCACACGCTCCTTCCGTCCCCGTCTTAGCCCAGATCTGAGGTCAGCCGTTTCTCCAGCAAGCACGGCTCCATTGTTTGAATTCTGCAGAATGTGGAGATGCGACCGTCAGAGTTACATGCTCTTCCATTTCAAGTGTGAACATACGTCTTCCCGTAATTGAAAACACAGGAGTTCAGTAAAAGGCGATTGAATGTTTGGGTAGAAAACGTAGTGCTACCGTGGAGCGGGTCACCTCTGCATTTAACGGTGACTGCATTTGACCAAAGTCAGTCCTTCCCGAGGCTTCAGCTTGTCAGTTTATCCTAAATATTTTAATTAGCTCCAACTAATAAAGCTTAAAGTTAAATAAGCATTTAGGAAGTTAATTACTTTCCATTTAAATCAGGAAGAGCCACACACTATTCCCCAGGCAAATGTGTGCATTCTAGCAAAGCCATCAGCAGGCCGGCCTACAGATGAGGATCTGGGATGCCGTGCAGTGTGGCCAGGCTGAGTCCCCGTTCGGCAGCAAGCGGTCAGAAGCTGAGGGCTCTGGGACAGGTGGCTTCCTTTTCTGAGCATCATCTGAAATCAGCCATGGCACCATCCCCTTGAGAGATGGCCGCAGGACTGATGGGACCGTGTTCCTGTTTGACACACAGAAGTACTGAAAGGAATCAAAACGCTCCTGGAAACACACGGAGAATGTGACGACGACTGGTAAGACGTGGGATCTGATGCTTGCTCTGCCCTTACACAGCAACGAGGCTGTTGACCCATCACCGGGTCCCTGGGATCCAGATCCCACATATGTGGAGTGGTGGGTCTGAGCCACCACATTCAAGGGTAGAAAGACCCTTATGGGCTGTGTGTGTGTGTGTGTGTGCGTGTGTGTGTGCGTGCGGTATGAAACGCGCTGTGACCGCTGACGGTTGTAGTTCTGAGATACTTCTGATCAGAATTGCACTGTGCACAGTCTGTTGGAGACCGGTCCGGAGTGAATGCAAACCACCGGACTGTCAGCTGGTCGGAAGGAAACTCCCAGAGCAAATGAAAACCTGCGGAAAGTCGTGAAAGCTGCTAATTCTTAATTTTTCTTTGCCTGAAATACCGCCTGTATCCGTTCCTTTCTTTTTCTCTCCTTCGGAGGTGATTTTTTGGGGGTGTTGTAAGAAATCCACAAGAGCAGCAGTGGATATTGAAATCCCTTTTTTCTTCATAAAGCAGCAGAACTACTGGCAGCTGTAGAAAGCAAAATCTCGTTTCCCCCTAGAAAAAGGGGTCCCTAGAGTGATGTGGAGGAATATTTGGCAGAAAAATGTCTCAGCCAATCTTTGATGCCTCTGCTTTCTATCAGTCTCTTTCTTGTTTCTGCTAGCACTAAATCCCTAAATAAGATTTTTCCTACATCTTCAAGTCAAAGGTTATTGGAAAACAATCCATCCTTAAGGCCGCCATTTTGTCTCCCTAATCAATTAATCTTCATACCCCAAATGAAAAAAAAATCCTATCTTGTCTGCTGAACCCTAGGGAGGAGATATACATCTTACATCTCCCTTGATGGGTTGACTTCCCAGCGTCTCTGGCACTGGGTGACTCCCCCAGCTTCTGTTGGTGACAATAGGTAATTTACAGAATGTGAGCCATGCCCAAGGCCATGTCTGTTAGCATGATGTGTGCAACCCTATTGCCTGCGTTCCAGATGTCTCAGTGGTCTGTGGTCCCTGTGGGGAGCGGTGGCACCAAGCAGGTACCGAGCTGGAACTCATTAATTTAGGATTAATTAAGAGAACTTTAAGGTCTGTATCTTCATTTCTTATTGCCTTTCAGAGCATTAAAAAGAATATGTTATTTGTTATTATTTTTTTCACTCTCAACATGGCTAGTAGTAATTCTTTTGGCAGAAGATCATTTTAAAAGGGCAAGTTAACGATATGTTAGAAGAAAAAAATGGACAGCAGATGTTCTTGGCTGTAGAATCGCCTATAATACTGACAAACCGAGGCTGGAGGCCAGCGTGGAGGTCGAGGGACATGTGAATCTGAAGTCCTTTTCAGACCATGTAAGATTGTAAGAGGCAGAGCAAACGAGCGTTTGAGTTCAGTTTAAATTTTAGAATATTTGTGTATTTAAGCATTATGACCCATGGGTATATTCAAGAAGCTACATGCTGGATTTTAAGATACTTGTAGACATTAAACTACTGAAATAAGTTGTAGTTCATTCAGCAAGTATTTTGAGTGCTCGGTGTGTGGCCGGGAATGTTCTGGACACTGGAAATATGCCAGTAAAGATAGAGATCCTTGCCCAGTAAACGTGATGAGTAGTAAATTGTGCAGTCTGTTTGAAGGTGCTGTGGAAGATGGACGGCAAGGATGCAGGGTATGATGGAGAGAGGACCTGCCTACAAGGAGTTGATGGGTCCAGCGTCACTGAGAAGGGAAATATGCACAAAAATGAGAAAAATGGGGAAACAGACCCTGGGGACACCTGCAGGGGAGAGTCTGAAGTCAGTGCATGTAGGTCAAGGGAAGAGCCAAGCAAAGGCCGAGGAAGGAGGGCCCCTGGTGTGCCCGGGACAGCAGGTGACCCTGTGGCTGGCACAGAGGCATAGGCTAGAGAGGACATCTCAGAGCACCTGGGGCTTGGGGCCACTGTGAAGACTGGACAGCACTGAGTGGGAAGGGCCCTGGCAGGGGTTGGAGTGGAGACAGACAGACCTGACTCAGGTTCTGAAATGGATCGGGCTGGCTGCTGGGCTGGGTGTAGACTGCAGAGCCTGGGAGAAAAACAGAGACCCCCAGGGTGGCTGCTGAGGGGTCAGATGGGAATGGTGGCCACCTGTGGCCGCGGGGCTGAAGAGGGAGTACCTAGAAGTGACTGTGGGCTGGACCTGGACAGTTGAGCCAGGGAGATTTCCCAATCAATGAGCCATGAGGTGTGAGAGAAAGAGCAGAGTCAAGATCGATTCCAAATGTTTTGGCCCGAGCTACTGGTTATGTCTATGAGTCAGAAAGATGGCGGGTCTAGTGGGTTTGGGTGTGACTTTCAGAATTCAATTCAAAACATGCTCCTTGGACGTCTGAGTCGAGATGAAGAGGTCGAGGGGGGTGGGGGGGGTGGATGGATGGATGAAGAGTTGAAGATGGTTCAGGCAGGGATGCACAGGGGTATGTGCCAGAGTAGAGGCAACATTTAAAGTCAGGAGATGGGAAGAAATCATCAAGGAGGTTGGAGAAGAGAAGAAATTATGTCAAGACCCCAGAGAAGATTAAAATTAAAAAAAAAAAAAAAACAGATGACCCATGTTCAAGAGGATTTTTAAAATTTTTTTTAACGTTTATTTATTTTTGAGAGACAGAGTGAGACAGAGCATGAGTGGGGGAGGGGGACAGAGAGAGAGAAGGAGACACAGAATCCGAAGCAGGCTCCGAGCTGTCAGCACAGAACCCGTTGCGGAGCTCGAGAGATCATGACCTGAGCTGAAGTTGGAAGTTGGACAGACTGAACCACTCTGGCGCCCCATGTTCAAGAGTATTTAATGTCCTGAGGCACCTGGGTGGCTCAGTGGGTTAAGCGTATGACTTCGGCTCAGGTCATGATCTCACCATTCGTGGGTTCGAGCCCCACATCAGGCTCTGTACTGACAGCTCAGAGCCTGGAACCTGTTTCGGATTCTGTGTCTCCCTCTCTCTCTGCCCCTCCCCCGCTCCTGTTCTGTCTCTCTCTGTGTCTCAAAAATAAATAAACATTGAAAAGAGAGTATCTAATCTGTCCTCTGTTCAATATTCTAATAAAACAATATTGGACAAGATTTTAATTTTTTTAACATTTTAAAATTTTCAGGAAAGAGCAAACACCCAAAAGGAAGGATAAATTCCTCAACAAGAAGGATATGGTGGATACTTGCTGTCTAGACGTCACAGCTTATTGTGAAGTGCTAACAATTACACGTGTGGTGTTGCTACAGAGGTAGATAAATCCACCAACACAGCACAGTAGAAAGCCTGGTATCAGCCCCACGAATATATGAAAACTTGATGTTTGACTATAGCTTTTTGAGATATAATGTATAATATTGTGTCTGTGTCTTGTACCGCATAAATATCAGTTTCCTCCGTGTTGTTATTTTCCTGTACTTTCAGTTTGGGATATTGCGTGTGACCTCCCTTCTGGAAAATTAGGATTGAGACTCTTTTTCTCTCTCTGAGCCCCCCTCCCTACCTCACGTAACCCCACACTTTCTTCCTCCTTCGCCATCCAGCCAGTACACGTGAATCATACTTACGGCTGAATCATTATTAAAATGATATAATAGTATTTAAAGCTGAGTCATGTCGTATATGGTTGTTTTTTCTTTCCTAGACAACTGTTGTTTCAGCTAAAAGCCTCTTGTTTTTTAGTTGGTTTATTTGGCTGTGTAGTGGTCACTAATCCATCTCCAAACTGCGCTGGCCATCAGACCTTCTCTCCATGTATCGGAACACCTGGGCGTCTGGGTGACCCTCGCGATCCTCACCACCTGAAGAGCCCCCTCGGGAGACTTCCCACCTGCTCCTTGGGACCGCAGGGGCCCCAGAGCTTCTCCGCAGGGTCTCCCGCTCCCACCCTGGAGGGATCCTCCTCTGCCCTTCTCTTGTATTGGACCCCGTTTCCCTTGCTTCTGTGTGGACCTCTTTCTTGGTTTACTTCTTCATCTTCTCGGTGTGAATCTTCCAGCATCTTTCTTTTTTCTTTTTCTTTAATTTTTAAAGTTTATTTCTGTATTTTGAAAGAGATAGAAAGAGTGAGCAGGGGAGGGGCAGAGAGAAAGAGAGGGAGAGAATCCCAAGCAGGTTCCGCACCGTCAGCACGGAGCCCGATGTGGGGCTCGAACTCACGAATTGTGAGCTCATGACCTGAGCCCAAACCAAAAGTCGGATGCTTCACTGACTGAGCCCTCTAGGTGCCCAAATTTTCCGGCTTTTTGCTGATTGGGAGGGAATGATATTCGGGATCTAGAATGCTTCAAAGTGTCTTTTGGCTCCCCTCTTTATTTCTGGATAGTTTTTCTTGAATATAATTATAAATATATGATTAAATAAATTTAACTTAATTTAAATATAATTTAAATAAATTTAATTTAATAAATTTAAATATAAATATAATTATATATTTAAAAATGTGTACTTATTTATTTTGTGAGAGAGAGAGAGAGAAAGCGAATGTGACCAACATGATTCTAGATTGAAAATCACATTCCCTTACGATGTGGTGACATGTTTCCATCACTGCCCTTGTGAAGCCCAGAGCCGTTTTTCTTCTTGTGTATTCTCATGTGACCTGTTTCTGTATACTCCCCTCTGGAAAGTGCTCTTGGAGCTGGTGTGTAACCACAGTGTTCTCAATTCCACAATGCTAGGCGTGGTAAGACCTATCCAGGATGCTCCTGTCACACATGGACTTCCTGGCCTTCAGGTTTAGGGGATCTTCTGGAATTATTTTGGTGACAATTTTATTCTTTCCACTTCCCTCTTTTCCTGTTCTTCCTAGTCTTGAGATGCCAGACTTTCAGAACGGTACTGCCATCATCATCCTCCTCTTCTTTTTTGTTTTTTTTGCTGTACATTTCACTCAACTTTATCCTTCAGACCTATTTAATTTTCAGTCGCTACTTTCATATATTTAATTTACAGGAGCCATTTTTTCTCTATTCCAAATGCATTCCTTTTTCATAATTTCCTTTTACCATTTCAAGCACATAGGGCTTCTCTGACTCTTCAAGGACATCACTTAGCTGTTTGTGGACATGTTATCTTCCTGAAATTTGTCTTTGTTTGTGGTTTCACTTCACACATGCACATGCACACACACACACACACACACACACACACACACTGTTATGTCTCAGGAAACAAACATGTGCATGTGTGTGTGTGTCTTTTCCTCACATTGCAGAAGCTCCATGATTGTGACTCTCTACTCTGGTTTAGGAGGGACATGGGAATGATTCTGTGGTTCTGGAAGGTTTTGGGTGTGGGCTGGGCTGGCTCATCTGGCTGGCCTGTGTCTGTGGGGGCTCCTTTCCTCTTGGGTTGGTCGGCTCGCCCAGAAAAGCATCTGCCAGTCTCCTCACCCGGCCCACGTGAGTCTGGCCACTGGTAGCTGATCTGGGAAAGGCTGGGGGTCTCACCATGACACAGGCTTCCACTCTATCCTGCTTGTTCAGCATGACAGCAAGCCGTGCCTCCTGCGGCACAGGCCTCTTGGAGACCCTACTGGAGAATATGCCTCCTGGCTTCCACCAGGGTCAGGAGAGCCCGCCTCCACGGCCATCTGGGAGTCCAGCAGTCCTCTGAGCACTCTCTCCACCCTTCCTGTAGCCTCCAGTCTGCCCTCATCCACTTCTGGAAAAACATGGCACCTCCGCGTATCTCTGAGGGGCCTGACTGTGTCTCCTGTCGGCCAGCACGTCCCAGCTCACCCATCACATACTTAGAATTTAGCACACTGTGTCATATTGACGTCTGCTCATCTGTTTCTTAGTCCCCATGGTTTTTCATTTTTATCTCATTTCCATCTGCTTTGTCCTTCTATGCATCTCTTTAAAACAGTCCCTTAACTATCATTATGGGGAGATTGTGGATGGAGTCTGGCTCCTCATTTTCAATGAGATGTTCTTCGACCTACTTTGCTTTATGATCACAGCCAGCGAAGGTACCTAGAATCATGTTTTCGCTTTTTAATATTAATAAACAATTTCCTTAAAGCGATTCCACTGCAGATATCTATAAGGCATGCTTGCCAGTAGACAAGAGTCTCAGGGTTAGACAACAAGGATGGGAATCAGATAAGAGAATGCCCGCAGCCGAGGCTCAGCGCCGGAAGACAAGAGGACTGCCTGTGGGTGGGGGTGGAGAGACCCCCTCACCCGCCATGTCTCCTCCTCCAGCCAAAGTTCCACTGGAACGTTAACGTCCTCACGCTCATGCTTAACTCTCAGACTCCTGACTCTCGCTTGTTGGAGTCCAAAGGTTCCTTTGCTCGCACCTTCTTCTCTTGCCATCCTCCTTCCTTCCTGACATGAAAACTCACACCACCACACCGAGCCCATCTGGGGATCCTTCCAGGAGCCATTCTGAAAATAGTTCGTGTGGTTCTAAAGGATTCTGATGGTCTCAAAGTCTTTCCTTATGTCAACCTAACATTTGTTTTCCTGTTACTTTCACTTAGTGGTGATGATTTTCCTCCTGGGAATGATACAGATTGGGTCCACTCTGCTGCTCTCTCTTAAAATATTTTCCCATCACGCCAGACGTCAGACATTGACTTTGTTAATGAATTCCTGACATATTAGGGCTGTGGAATTGGACCAGACACTTACCTTTGTGTGTCTCAGTTTTCTGCCCACTTGAAGAGGGAGATCATGTCCTCTAGTGTTTCTGAATAAAGAACTGTCTGGGCAACTATAACACTGTATGAAAGGAGACGCACTCTTGGGAAGTACAATTATCGGGAAATGGCTTCAAGGCTGTTCGGCCTTCTGGCCAACTGCTCTCCACTGTTCCCACTCGCCATTATCCTCTGTGAATTTTGTGGCTGAGTGCGAACCAGTCCAGATACTGTCTGACCGTTACAGTTTTCTATGGGTTCCTTTTTCCTCAGCACACTGCTCCATATCACTCTCCTCCTGGAAACCTCCAGCCCTTGGAAAGCCAGGCACACCAGTCAGTCCTCGCTCTCCTGTGGCAGGTAGCTGGCCATATTCCAGTCACCCAGGACAGTCTTGTGGGTCAGCTTACGCATCCTTGCTCTTTCTGCTGCCCCCTTTGTGCCTGAGGATCCAGACCAAGCCCTGTCTCTCCAGAAAGTCCTCGTCTTCCACACACACACCATTGCCTCTCCAGCACAGCCCCATCAAGCTACAGGAGGGTTTAGGTGTTTTTCTCCTGAAGACAGAGATTAAGCCAAGTCTGTGGTTATATATATTTAAACTGTGGGCTTCATAGTTGTGATGGTTAATCTTAGGTATCAATTTGACCAGGCCTTGGGGTGCCAGACATTTCACCAAGCATCATCTTGGACTTGTCTCTGAGGGTATTTCTGCATGGGATTAGCATTGAAATGAGTAGACCGGATAAAGCCTATGATCCTTCCCAGTGTGGGTGGGCCTCATTCAATCGGTTGAAGGCATGAGTAGAACCAAAAGGCTGACTAAGGGAAAGTTTTCACTCTCTCTCTCTCTCTCTCTCTCTCTTTCTCTCTGCCTAACTGTCTTAGAGCTGGAACATCAGTCTTCTCCTGCCTTCAGAATGGGACTCAGAATGGAACCTATGTCACTGGCCCTCATGGGTCACCGGCTCGCCAACTATAGATCTTGGGATTTCTTAACTCTTATTGATTCTGTTTCTCCAGAGAAACCTGACTAAGACAAAAGATGTTTCTTTTTTCTTAACTTTATTTATTTTTGGGAGAGAAAGGGAGAGAGAGAGAGAGCATGATTAAACAGAGGAGGGGCAGAGAGAGAGGGAGAGAATCCCAAGCAGGCTACACGGTGTCAGAGCCCAACGCGATGCTCCCAGGAACGGTGAGATCATGACCTGAGCCAAAACCAAGAGTCAGACGCTTCAGTGACTGAGCCACAGGCGCCCTACAACCGATGTTACTTGAGTGCTGATATGGTTTACCTGTTCCCTGAGTTGTTTCACAATTAAAAAAGAATCTAAGTTTTTTAGGATCAACAACTATAATTATACAATACATATGTTCAAATTTTCTTTCAATCAGATACCCCATAAGCAAACAAAAATGTACAGAGTATCCAGCACATTCCTGAATTAACATACTCAATAATCACCAATTTTAAAAGCTACACTCTATACATAAGGGAAGAGAAGATTATATTCACATGTCGGTATTTCCAAACACGAGGATTTCTGGTGTGTCAGGATGCAAGCCTCTAGAATGTACAGGGCTTCTCGCTTCTGATATTTGACAGACTTCAGAAAGGTTAGTGTGTAATCAGTTAACAAAACACAAGCCTGTGCAGCTCTGGGTGGACAGGACTCTGCATTTAGGCCGTGCACTTAAAGCTAAGTGCATATTATGGCTCGTGCTCAAGAAAGAGATGAATTGTGTGGTCTCCGTCACAGTAGGGCAGACCCGCTGTTTGCGGTGAGGCCTTCAGGCTGCTCAGAGATAGGAGAGGGCCATCGGGGGGAGCTGGGTGCTGGGCGGACGTCAGCGAAGCCAGGGTTGTGCCAGGCGGCAGGGGCCCGTGGGAGACGCGGGAGCTGGGTGCAGGGTACTTGCGCTGGGACCGTCCTTGAGGTGTTGGCCGTTTCCTTGTTTCTGCCTTTTCGGGGCTGGAGAGTGAGGATTGCACAGCCTTTAGGAAAGAGTGAGCCTCTGTCAGAGAGGAAGTGAAAGAGAAACACAAGAGTGCTTTCTTTGTTGTTTTAAAGACAAAACAAGCCAAAAAAAAAAAAAAATTCCGCCAAGATGTACGTGTACAGAGAAACGGAATGAAGTAGAATTTCATCTGAGCTGAGTGCTCACAGACGTTCCTTTCAGAGCTGCCCCTGACTCCTGTCTTCCCGACTTTCAAAAATGCTTTGTTTATTCAAAACCACAGGACAGATCTTTCCTTTGCCTTAAACCCATCTTCAAAATAAATAGAGAGTACAAAGAAGCGGCTATAAAAGGAGCCGGCCTCTGCAGTCAACCAACACAGACGTAGCAGGATGTGATGTCACAGCCACGCACAGCTTTTCCGGCGCCATGTGGGGAACATGATGGGCGATCCCGAGTCACACGCTGTGTCCCTCTGCCGAGGGCCCCGAGAACTCACCCGTTCGCACGTCCTCTCCACTCAGTCTCGCCGAACCTCCCCTTTGGGAGAAAGGTTTGCTTTTGGAGACTCTGTGCCAGGAATGCTCGAGAACAGAGGACACATGCAAACGAGACTCCCAGGTTTGGTTGAGTCACGTCCATGGCTCTCAAGCTTCCAGCCCCGACTAGGCAGCCCAGGTGCAGCGGGGATCCCAGCTCCCCTCCCCATACTCACCTCAACCAGGACTACCACCTGGGCACACAGAGCCGGGCCGTGTGTCATGCAGAGGCGCTCCTGGCCACGTGGGTGGCATTAAGCCGACCTTCCCTCACGACAAGCATGGGTCTAGGTGGATGCTAGTGACTTGGGGTGGTGCCCGGTGATTTCTCCTACGGGGGCAACAGGGCCTGATGGAGGTGGGGCACGCGGAGTGGCGGCTGCACCCTAGCTCGCCCCCGGGTTCAGGGACGTGGGTGTCACGGGCCTTGCGTCTGGGATGGTGTGTTGGCCGGTGGAGGACGTGGTGCCGGACGACCCATCACCACCACGACCCGTGCTTGGGAGATCGCTCGGGAACTGCAGAAAATCTGCCCCAAGAGTAGCCCCTTGGCTGAGAGTCCTCTGGTGAAACCCCAAGTTTCTCCCACCAGCCACTCCGCCTCCCCTTTGAGGCTCCCAGTGTCAATCGTCAGGGTTTTCTGGTTCCGGAATTACGTGTTACTGAAAGCAGAGCTGTCCGAGTTGTGTGTGATGGCCCCTGAAGATACAGCAGTGACGGGTGGGGCTACTTTTGGAGTCTGGGGCCTATTACAGGATTTCCCAGAGAACGTTCCTGAACACGGTCATTCAGTGCCCACAGAGTCCAGTGACGGGCCATGAGGAAGTCTCCCTGTGGACCGCTCACGTGCTGGGCACACGGCCTCCACGGAGGTCACTGGGCAGGGTCTCGTCGGTCCTCCCCTGACACAACTGTGGGGTCAGGGAGCCACCCCACACCCAGGGTGTCGCCACGTAGGAGACGGTAATCGGCAGGCTCCAAATGTGACACCCGAGATACAGCAAAGACTACAGCTGGAGCCAGACATTTCTTTCCGAAAATGCAAATTCTGCTAAAACATCTCTTACATCTTAAGTGACAGTTACCTTCACAGGTACCTTTTGAGCCTGGTTACCCTGATCCGCAGTCCTAACCTGGCTTGTCCCCCCTGAGCACAGGGGAGGCCCGCCCGCACCTCACCGGCCTCACTGTCCTGTGCTCCCTCCGCTCCCAGGGCGGGCGGGCTGAGCCTCTGCCAGCCCCCGGCCATGACTCTGGCAATGCCGGGGGGAGCTGGGTCCAGGACCGTCAACCAAAGGCAGACGCAAAAGGCAATAATGGGATGAGAAACACAGAAATGAGTTCTGTGGTGTCTAAGCATTCCCGGAGGACCCCAGGGGCACCGAGACCCTCTCGTGCTGCCTCTTGAGATCACCTCCCGGGTAAACCAGCGCACCCGAGTCCGTCTGTTTCTAGGGAGCCCGGCCTGGGACACAGGCGGCACCCACTCAGTGCTCTGATGACTGGGGAAGGGGGAGGCCGGTGCTGGTTTTGCCACATTCACCCCACTGGAACGTCCCTTCCCACCCGTATCTTTCGGCAGTGAGGAATGGAGCCTTCTCTTGGGGCCACTCAGTGGTCCTCGTGAAAATTGCCCTGAAATAGAACAATGGGTTTTGTTACTTTGGGGCCATGTGGACGGACTGTGCCTCCCCCTTCTTCCTCTGCACCTTCCTCCCTGACCCTGCCACGGAGGGAAGCCGGAAGAGAGAAGGAGGCAGCAGTCAAGGGTGGGCTTGAGGAGACTTTGACAAGGCGTGGCCAAGAGCTGGCCAAGGTCTTAAAGCCCAAGAGCTGTCCTTCAGCTTCTGTGGGTAAAGCGGGCTCGGGAGTTGTTAAAAGGCAGTTGCCAGACTACAAGTAACTGTACTATGAGTGACGGCTCATGTTACATGTCAACTGGATTGGTCCACGGGACGCCCAGATATTCAGGTCAACATTATTCTCAGTGGGTTTGCAAGGGAGTTTCTGGAGGAGGCTAACATTTTAGTTAGTAGATGAAGTCCAGCATGCTGCTGTCCCCTGTGGAGAGAGAGTGGGCCACAACAAATCAGTTGAAGGCCAGAATAGAACAAAAAGGCTCTGAGAGAGCGCTCCTCTGGCCTGGCTGCCTTCAGACTCGAGCTGATACATTAGCTCTTCCTGGATCCCCAGCTGCTGACTTCAGATGGTTCAGATGGAACTATACCACCGGATCTCCTGGGTCTCCCGATGGCCATCTGGCCCTGTAGGTCCCAGGACACTACCGTCTGTGATCATGTGAGCCAACTCCTTACAGTCTCTCTCCTCTCTCTCTCTCTCTCTCTCTCTATATATATATATATATATAGCACATGTAGGGTATGTGCTATTTCTCTGGAGGGCCCGGACTAATGCACTGAGTTTAGGCCAGAATGCCAGCCAATGTTGTGGGATATTTGGTGATGCAAAGTGCTTGGGCCCAGGGCTGAAACGGCCCTAGGATTTCATAGTCTGATGAAAGAGTGTGTGTGTGTGTGTGTGTGTGTGTTCAAATGTACCATATACACATATATCAATAGATTTATATTTGATGAAACTCTTTATGAAGAAACCGTGTATTTATTCCTTTTATGCAAATCTCAGCCAAGTACGCTCAGAAAGGCCGCAGCTCCGAGCCGCCATCCTGAAGGGGAAGGAAGTGTTCCTGCCGCGCCTTGAACTCACCTCTGTGGGACCTGGGCTGAGTTATTTTTCTGCAGCTTGCCATCTACAGAAAGGCACGGTCTTTGCTTTCCCCATCCCAAAAGGTCCTTGAATGGAGCAAACTCACATGCAGGGAAAGGCTTCCTGAGTTAGGGGGTCCTGGGAGTAAGAAAAAGCAGGCGGCAAACCGCGGCCCCGCCAACTGGCTCTAGCAGAGTTTGCTGGTCCCGCTGACGCTCAGGAGTTGGTGGGCTCACTGTTCTCGGCTCACAGTCTCCGATCGTCTTCCCAGGCTTCCTGGGATGAGGGGCGCAGCGCGTGTCACCGACAGCTTTTCCAGACACAAAACGCTCTTGGCCGTCGTCCACTGAGAGTGCTTTCCCAAAAGTTGATGAGGGTAACACCCCAGTCAGTGGGTGGGGGGGTTGGCTGCTTTTTCCAGGAGGGGTCCATGGCCATTCCTCTCCCCTCTTGAAACGGAATGGAGAGACACTCACCCACCCTCGGGGCAGCAAAGCCACCAGCCTGCGTGTCTTCAGACCAGATCGCTTTGATGCACGTGATGGGGAGCCTCTGCCCCGGTGACACGCCAGGTCAGCCACACGGTCCTGGTGCCCAGCTGGGCTGTGCCTTAGGTCTTTAGCATCAGGACAACGGGAAATTCCCCTCTGCCCTCATCTATCCAAAGGTCTCTCCGGAGACCATGGGACAGATATCACTGTGACGGGGACATCACTTGTGACTCCTGCGTGCTAAGATCCATCCTGCTTCACGGCCCAGAGCCACCCAAGAAGAGTGTGGCTAGACTCGCGCTGACAGGACAGAAGGAAGCTCACCCTCGGGGACGTCCGTGGGAGATCTGCCGGAAGTCACGGCGGTCTGCAGGTAAGTGCCAGATGGGTTTGCCTGAATTACACCTGTGAACACAACGTTCGGACTCAGCAGATTAAATAAAGTATTTCGTATGGTCTGGAACCATTACAGTCGCCAGCCCAGTGGCAGGGATGCCTCCGTTGGAGGATGTTGTTCTTCGACATCCTGCCCAGGAAGGGAGCAGGTGCCACAGCCATGGTGCCTTCCAAGGCTGCAAAGCTGGCTGTTGGGGCAGAAGGTAAGATGCTGTTTCACCCAGAAACACAAGAATGGGGAAATCTCACTTTTGCTGCTTTACCACATTTGTCCTGTCCGGGAGCTGTCTTGGAGCTGTCTTGTCTAAGGTCTGGCTCACTGAGGGGGCGCGATGCCCATCAACCTGCCCCAGCTCTCTGGAGTGTCCGGTGAGGCTCTCCGAGTGTCTGTTGGGACAGTGACTGTTTGCTCCACCCTGCGAGGCTGGGCCTCTGTGTCCGTCTCTCCTGGACCAGCATGTCAGCCTCCTGTTCCAACAGTGCCACTGCGGCCTCGTGGGCCTCCCGGCTGGGTGCGAGCTGTTCCGGTAGGCCCAGTGATCCCAGTTTCTCGAATCAGCCTCATGGTGCCCTTGAAACCCCACAGCGCTGGTGGGACAGGGCCCCCCATCCTCAGAGGTCTTAGTGTCCACACTGTGGGGCTTCTCCCCAGGTTCCTGAATTCTAATAATTCAGCTTCTTCTGGGGCGCCCGGGTGGCTCCGTCAGTTAAGCGTCCAACTTCGGCTCAGGTCACGATCTCGCAGTCTGCGAGTTCGAGCCCTGCATCGGGCTCTGTGCTAATAGCTCCGAGCCTGGAGCCTGTTTCAGATTCTGTCTCTCCCTCTTTCTGCCCCTCCCCTGCTCGTGCTCTGTCTCTCTCTCTCTCTCTCACTCACTTTTTCTCTCTCAAAAATAAATGCACATTATAAAAAATAATTTAGCTTCTTCTGTTTGTTCCCCGAGTCTTTGGGGTGGTGGCTGCTTTCACGGCTGCTACAGCATGGTGGAGTGCTGGCCTGGGCCTCCCTGCTTTTGCCCAGTGAACGGTTCTTCATGGCACGTCCTCCCATAGAGTAACTGATGTGGTTCTGTGTCCTTCCTGGCCTCCTTGCCACAGCCTGGCTTTCTGAAAGCAGAGGTGAGGTCACCCCTCGCTCCTCTTCCTGACCCTGCCATGGCCACCATGATCTGCACATCGTCACCCCTCCAGGGCAGTGGTACTCTGTCCATAGTCCAGCATGGACGTGTGCACGGGTGCTGGGGAGGGATAAACTCACCTTGGGACACGGAGAGCAGACAAGACTGGAGCTTGGGGACATTTAATTATCCATTAATCCTTCTGTGTTTAGAGAAGAGATTTTTCATACAGCTCACCTGGAAAGAATGTTCTTTGGTGTAAAACTCTATTCTATTCATAAAAAGCTCCCTTGACTTTACTCTGGCAAATGCCCAGGACCAGGTTACATGTCTGAGGAGAGCTTTATACAAATAATACAAACAGTATAAAATTCAGCTTCAGCCTGGAACACTCAGCCCTAGATTTTAATGAACAATAATGACTCCAACTGAGAGCAAATATTTTATGCCTTCTGGTAAGTTTTCTGCCACCTGCCGGTGGAAGCTGTCCTCCCTGACCTGCTTCTCTGTACAACTGCTCTCGTTTGCTTCCACCTTTTGTGACCATAGCACCATGAGATGGCTCCTTGTTTACCATCCTGGGATCTCACAAAATGAGCTTTCTCACCGCGTGCCCTATTGGAAAAATGTCCTTGACGACGTGGTTTCATCGATGGTGACTTTTGTCTTCCCTGTACCAACACCTAGGGATCTAAGGTCACAGGGCTGTTATATGTGTCTGAGGAGTCTGGTCCTAATTCTTAGGATGCAGCCATGCTTTGAACACCAGCCACGCACCTTGGATGAAGTGGTCTCAGAACAGGGTGACTCCGGGACGGCACATCTGAAAGCAGCCGTGAAGACTTTATTTCCTAATGAACTTTCTAGAACGCATCTACACTTAGAGAAAAGCTGCCAACATAGCCCAGGGTGTTCATTTCTCCTCGCTCTCCTTGTTCAAACCCTCCACGGCAGTATATGTGACACGTCTGTGAACCAACATCCCTGTGTTACTATGAACCTAAGCCCATGTTTTATTCAGACATCACCAGTTTTCCCCCAGTGTCCCTGGACCTTAGCCAGAGGTCACTTTCCACTCAGTTCCCATGTCTCCTTGCCCTCTTCTGGTCTGTGACAGTCTCTCAGGCTTGCCTTGTTTTCAGTGGCATGGAGAAGCTTGGGGAATATTGGTCAGGTACTTTGTAGAATGTCCCTCCACTTGAGTTGGGTACTGTTTTTCTTAGGCTAGACAGGGCATAGGGATTTGGGGGGGAGAGAGCATGGGAGTAAAGTGACTTTCTCCTCATAGCATACCTGGGGTACATGCCATTGATGTGACTTATCATTAATTGGTGATATTAATCTTGGTCAGCTGGCAGAGCAGTGTCTTACCAGATTTCTGTCCTGCAAAGTTACTTCTGATCCCATTTCCATACTGTCTGCACTGTTTGGAAATAGGTCACTGATTACATACAACTCACACCCAAGGGGAGAGAAGAGGGATTCTTTTTTTTTCTCTAGAATGACAATGACCCTTCCTAAATCCCTTGCTTCTCCATCATGAGCCTTGATGGTCCAAATCTATCTGGCAATGTCATTAGGAAAAAGGTTGATCCCCTCCCCGGCTCCGATCTGTGGATTGGGCCCCCAACTCTGTAACCTGGGTAACACATCTACTGCCCTTAGAAGACATGTCGTGGATAACTCCTGTCTTCTAGTGTGGGAAAACTAACCCTGAATAAGTCCCCATTTGGGACGAGGAAGATGCATAAAACTGGCCACAGGATAAGTGAGAAAAGGTCAACATAGACAAACAGAGCAAAGAACTTGGACAATTCAAGACTTTTTTTAGGAAACGGAATTATAGCCTCAAATAAAAATATAAAGGGAGGGTCAGTTGAGGGTCTGAATCTTGATATCGGCTCAGGTCTTGATCTCAGGGTTGTGAGTTCAAGTCCTGCATTGGGCTCCGTGCTGGGTGTGAAGCCTATTTTAAAAAATAAACACAAATATAAAGAAAAATCTGAAGTGCATTTTCTCATTTTTTTTTCTGTTCCATGCAAGTGTGCACACGTGACTTGATACTTTCCTTCGAGAACCTTGGGTCTTCCTCGGAATGCTTCCTCCTGGCTTATCTTCATCTGGCATCATAGTCACTGACATCAACAGGCACGGCAGGGGAGGACCACACACCTCAGGGCAGCCACTTGCCACATGAAGGGTCACAGATGCACACAGCCCTGCCAGCCCTGCCCCCATGCAGGCTTGTCCCATGGGACAATGGGAGGACAGCAGGCAGAACTGGTCTCCCAGGGACCATGTGAAATCAGTGTTACCAATTTCTTTCAAAATAAGTTGCTCACTTCTCCTATTTCTTTCCTAATTAAAAGGAAAGCAAATGTCGAAGTTCTTTTTCATTCACATTATTAAACACATTATAATATTTTGAACTTCAAGCCTAAAAGTTTATATGTATATGTGTATACATGCCTCTATATATGTCTATATGCATCCATGCACACATTTCTTTTCTTTTTCTAGGATCACAAATTGATGTATGGCAAGTCCACGGTTTGATTTTTTGCAGCAATTTTCTCTTGTTTTTGGGATCTAAAAAAGCCCACAAAACCCAACTGTCCATCACAGCCCTGCTCTCCTAGGGTTTCCATTAGGATAAGTACACAGCAAACACTCAGAACAGCCCCTCACATGGTATAAACACTCTGCAATAGGGACTTTTATTTTTGCTCTGTTGCATAACCACCTCTGTCAGCTGGGACTGCTGTCACCGAAATACCATAGACTCGGGGCTTAGACAGTAGACATTTATTTATTTGTCACACTTCTAGAGGCTGGAAATTCAAGATCTGGCTCTGACAGGTGCTGTGTCTTCTGAGGGTCCCTTCCCAGTTCCTGGATGGCCATCTTCTTGCTGTGCACTCACAGGGCATGAGGGTGGAGGGGGGTCTCTGGCATCTCTTCTCAGGGCACTGATCCCACTCATGGGGGCCCCACTCTTGTGACCTAATCACGTCCTAAAGCCCCACCTCCAAATACCAACTCATTAGGGGTTAGGATGTCAACATATGAGTTTTGGGGAAGACACAAACAGTCAGCCAATAACACCAATTAACCATCATAAATGGTGGGTTGTAAGAAACTAAAATTCCTCTCTTGCCCCTGGGCGATGATTTCAAGAGCAAACACAGCAGATTTCACCACTCTTGGGGAGTCTACACGTATTATTGCCGCAGAACCACTAGAAAAGACATGCGGGGACCAAGGCTCCTCTCATGTGTCACTGAACATAAAATTTCAAGATTAATTACAGTGGTATTTATTTGGATTATAGATCTGAGAGCCGAAAGAGCCCCTCGATGTTAGAATGGTATGGAATAAACATATTTGGCTTGAAAGTTCTTTTTCTCGGTATCGTGTAATAGGAGTGAGTGATAAAAGTGAACAATTCTTCCAACATCGGCCAATGGTGGCCCCTCTCCCATCAGGGACACTTGCCCTCCATGGCGCATCACCCAGCGATCATGTTCAGTGAAGGAAGATGAATGCGCATTAACCACTCGCTGTGGGTGCCGTGACTTTCCTTCCAGGCAATGAGCACGTGGCTGGGAGAACCCAGCGGGTCCACAGCCAAGCACGCCAGGCTTTGGATGGAACTTCAAGCCCTTGGTCAAACATCTCAGGCACCCCGGCCCCTGATCACACGTGCTTGTCTTGACTCAAACATCCCCTCGTTAGCACCTCCTGTGTGCGAGCGCCCACAACCAGGGCCTGGGAGGGTCTTTCAATCAAGGAACAATGTTTCATTTCAGGAAAATGGCAATAGCTGCTGGTGATTGTGGTCCCTCACCCACACCTGGATGACAGACTTGGCCTTGTGGATCTTAGCACATGGGAAGGACTCTCACAGCCCTGTCCCTCCTCCCCTGCCTGGCTTCATTTCATTCTCCATTTCCTTGGGGCCTCCCCAGCATCAGGTCTGGGTGGGTCCATAACGACCCTCTGAGTCTCCTCCTGGGGTGACATCAACTTCTTGTTCTTCAAGTCCTTGCTTCTAAGTAGAAGCTCTCTGGGGCCTGCTCTGCCAACCTCCCTGTGGTACAAAGCACCTGTTGTCCTACAGAAAGGCAGTGAGGCTGAATCCCCTTCTTCAGGGCTTCTGCTGAGATGGGAGAGCCAATCTCACTCATGCTTAGAGCTTGTAAGAAGTTGGCACATCCTTCCTGGAGAATCTGCATCCTGCCTTCCGGTAGCCATGGGGTCACCTTGATTTAGAACTTGGCTCATTGTCTTCAGGCAGAGGGAAAACAGCACGCCCATCCCTTGACCATGGGTTACCTGGTGAAGGGGCAGGACCATGGAGTCAACCTTGGAGTCAGGATAGGTCAACCTTGTTTTTATTTCATTTGGTTTTTAATGTTTATTTATTTTTGAGAGAGAGGGAGAGAGTACAAGTGGAGGAGGGGCAGAGAGACAGGGAGACAAAGTCTGAAGCAGGCTCCAGGCTCTGAGCTGTCAGCACAGAGCCCGACACGGGGCTTGAACCCACCAACCGTGAGATCATGACCTGAGCTGAAGTCGGACGCTCAACCGACTGAGCCACCCAGTCACCCCAGAATAGGTCAACTTTGGAAGATAAATCCATGCTTTCTGATTAGGATCCAGATTTAATTATTTGTCACTTATAAAAATCAGAGGCCAAAAGTTGCTTTTGTTTGTAAAAACAACCAAAAAACCCCCTCTGTTTATAAGTTTATCCGATCAATTCTTATTGAGCATTAAGTAGGGATACACCAAGGGTTAGGACCTGAGTCTACAACAATGAGCAAACCCAACACCCTCCCTTTCTGAGGGTGGGGGCCGAGGTCTCTGCACCCTTGGAACCCAGGCCCGGTGCTGTGCTCACACTTGGGAGCAGGAACCCACTAAATGTCCACCGAATGGAGCAGCTCGGTTTTCTAACACCAAGATGTTCATTCTGGGTCCCCCTTCGACACTCTCCAGAGGTAGCGCTCTGATAAACTGGGAAAGCCACGGATCTGGGATGCAAGGGGAATGTTCAGAACGCAGGAAATGGCCCATTTTTACACCATTTCAGCAACCACAGACACGGAGGAGCAGGATGGTAAGAGTGTTTGCAGGCAGTTCGTGATATAACCCGCTGTAGGAACCATGACTTTAGGAGCAGGGGAAAAGCCTTTCGCTAGTGACCTTCTGTGAGCCTTCATCACCAATAACACGTGAACCGGTGGGCATTCGTGTTTCCCAAGATGGCATTGTGTAGGCTGGACCTCACACCTTCACATCAGCCACTGGGGATGTTAAAGGGAAAGTAAGCAGGGGAACAGGTGGTCATTTGCGTCTCCATTTACCACAAATATTTTTAATTAACTCCATATCGAACGCCTTCTAGGTAATTCTGCAGGCTACGTCGTAAGTTATGCAAATGCGAACCAAATTACTATTTTCAGCAGAATATGACTAAAGTGTAATAACAAGACAGCATTTTTAATTTGAGTCTGCTTTTTATATGGATGCTCTGTAGCAATTTGTAGGGCCCAGAGTTTTAATGCACTTATCCATCCCAAACCTGTATTAGCTCTTTTCTGTGAATCAGGCCATAGACGCGGTCCTGTGGATGTAAGGCCCCCATTAACTACAGTCATTGTTATTCATCAGCTTAAGGCGGCAAACTCAGGTGCTTTAGTGCTCAGGGTCCATCCGAGGCCTGATGGGGTCAGTGAAGCCACAGCCACACGGAGTGTCCTAACTGCATCTAAAAGAGGCTACCTCGTCCCATGCATGTAGCAGACCCGACAGGGCCGGACTGCATGGGTTGTTAAGAGAAGGTTGGCATTTAGATTTTCATATATGGAATATCTCACGTAAACAGTCTTGCCAGCTAATGTAAATGTGCCTGCAAGAAACCACTCTGTAAGTCAAATCAAACCTGTCACTGAGCTGGAATGAACTCCGGGGTAAGCCGTCACTTTGCAAATTCTTCAGGGTTGACGAAGGAGGAGGGGAGGGGAGAGGGAGGGAGGAGGCTTTTCCATGGCAGCCCGGAGCGTCTGTGACATGCCAGGGCCGACCTCAGGACTTGGAGGGATAATGGCGAACACACTTGTCCTGACCCTACAGGGTATCATGGACTAAAGCAGCAAGTTCCAGTGATGTATGGACAGGCCTATGTTGAGTATTTGCAAGAGTAGGTCCCGGGTCCCTTGGGTGAGCAGGACAGATGGGCTCTGCATCAGGGATGCAGTGGCTTTAGCAGAGAAGATCCTATAGGACACAGACGACACTGGTGGTGAGGCCTTGGAAGGAGAAGCATGGGCACCTGCATAAGTGTGCACCATCGATTGGGGGTTTGCTCACTGCTAGGTCTCCAGGGAAACACCGCTTGGTGGCCACCTGCGTGGCAGTGCCCCTCCACGCTGTTGACACGGACAGCAGACTCCAGAGAATACTCGTGACGCTTGTGCGAGGGAGTCTGGAGGAGTGAAGACCCGGGAAACCTTCTTCCTTCAAGGGAAGATACTTTTCTCTCTTTTTAAAGTTTATTTATTTTTATTTTTGAGACAGAGAGAGACAGAGCATGAGCAGGGGAGGGGCAGAGAGAGAGGGAGACACAGAATCCGAAGCAGGCTCCAGGCTCTGAGCTGTCAACGCGGAGCCTGACGTGGGGCTTGAACTCACAGACTGTGAGATCATGACCTGAGCTGAAGTCGGATGCTTAACCACCTAGGCGCCCCCTAAAGTTTACTTATTTATTTTGAGAGAGAAAGAGAGAGAGAGAGCTTGGAGGAGGGGCCGAGAGGGCGGGAGAGAGAGAATCCCAAGCAAGCTCTGCACTGTCATCGCAGAGCTGGACACGGGGCTCGAACTCACAAACCTTGAGATCGCCACCTGAGCTGAAACCAAGAGCCAGACGCTAAACTGACCAAGCCCCCCAGCGGCCCCCAGATGCCTTCGTCTTGGTTGGCCATTAGTAGGTGCTCATACTGAGCGCATGAATGAGTCACAGAGTACTAAACAGCTCTGGGTACCTCCCACCACCCTCCTCACACACACACCACGTGCACACACTCAGCAATGCACACACATACACGTGCACACATGTATACATACACTGTCGTATCCACACCCTGCACCGGACACAGGTGTCACTCAGCCGTTTGTACACAGAGGCAGCGGGATCTGGGCAAGGTGCTTCAATGGTCAGACGTACCAAAGTGCAAACTGATCTTTTTTTGCCTGTGTCAGGCATGTCGAAGGGTTGGGAAATGGGTCCGTCCGTGGAGGCATCTGCTGTCTCCTTGGCCGTGCCGTTTAAGGTCTTGTAGTACCTAGAAACGAAATCTCGGAACAGCGAGCCAATTGGGTCTGATCAGATTAGTTGACAACATCGGCATAATCGGCGAAGACGCACGTTCGGATCTTTTCGGCCGTAGTCGCGAAACAAACTCCCCGCCGCTCTCCTCGGCGCAGGCTGGCCATTAGATAAACCGTCACGTTTTTCCCAGGCATGCGGAGGGTGCATTAAGTCAGTCTACATGCGGCCTGAGCTGGGAGGCTCACCTGCCCGGTCGTCTTCCAGGCTTCATTTGTGGAGTGGCCCTCCACGGGCCAGTGCCCCAGCCCCGCTCCGCGGCCTCTGGGGCTGCCGGTGCAGAGGCGAGCGCCTTCCCGATCCGATCCACAGAGCTGGGGACGATTTGTTTTCTTATCCAGGTTACTGGAGTGGCTGCCGGAGCTGCATATGAAATCTACTGTGGCTGATTATGAGAGCATTAGAGATCCCTTTTGGTGCCTGCATTTTATTCCCCGCTTTCATATCAGTAACCCTTTTTATTTCCTAATATCCCCTGTGTCTGACAGTGCGTCCTAACCTCTGACACCAGGAAGTCAGTCAATAAACCCAGTGCTCTTTGATCCGCAGGATTATGGGATTGCTGTTTATGCAAAGGGAAACATCAGGATAAGCAAATACGGAAGGGAAAAACCCCTCCGGACCAGGGGAGTTTGAAGACGAAGAAGAAACAATTCCACGGCATTTGCAATGCAAACCGCACTGGACATCTGAGCCTAATTTATCAGTTGTGAGAAAGGAGACCAGAATCCAGACTAGAGGGGGCATTTCTGCACCATAATTCACGATACCATGTGACTTCTGGCGATTTGCAGCAAACGTACTGCCCTTGGTTATCCATCTGTGACCCTTCTGGTGACACAAGGAAGTGTCTATCCTTGTAGCATTTCTCCACAAGAATACCCTTGAAGACTCAGCAGCTGGAAGCGATATTATGTTCCCGGCGCCGCCTCTCACCACAAACCCAGGGACGGAGAGGCCATCGCAGCGGCTGCACCTTTCTATCCGTGCTCCTTCACCATCAACCGGGGAAAAGAACGCCGATCTCTTCAGACATGAATGGACGTTCCTACACACCTTCCTTAACTCCACAGGCCCTGCTGTCTATCTCCCGGTGGCCGCACACTCCGCTTCTGGTGAGGGGGGCTTTTATTCTCAGATCAAGAGTTGTCCAAGGTGGGTGAACCAACAGCGTGCATTTGAGACCCAGCGCTTTCTCTGTGTCATTTCCTTGGTGTGTTGGGAAAGCCCTCTGAGCCATTGTTTCAATCAGGCGGGGGGCTCGGACAACGGAAAATGGGAAATACCAGCACGGGATGGCGACTAAATCCGTCATGCGTCACCTCTTCTCTGATACTTCAGGTATGCACGCTTCCTCAGCGATCTCCAGAGAGAGACCTCTCCGTGGAGGCCAGTGCTCTGCACATAGACTGGGCTCCAGTTGTCTTTGCGGGGTTCCCCAATATTCCATTTACCCCTCGCCCCTACGAAGGCAGGGTGGATCCATGCTTTTTCACCTCCGGGGAAATCTGTAGATGGGAAGTGTGTTTCCAAGAACCCAGACTCACCCTGAAGATTATATAGGAGCCCCTGAAGGGAAAAACAAGGAGAGTGAGACGCGATGTCTTAGAGGAGGCAGAGAGAAGGTGGGCCTTGTTCTTTCACCTGGCACTGCCCCCACAGCCATGGACACTGCTCTCCACGGGGCATGAGGGGACTGAGAATGGCGGACCTGTCCCGTTGCCTGCTGGTCCCCTGCAGAGAGGGTGAGACCGGGAGCGAGGACCTGGAAACATTTCCATGTCGGAAGGCTGGAACCTCAGAGAGCCACCAGGCCTGTAGGCACTACAGGCTGGGGGACTTTGTTGGTGACCTCAGGGGGCTGACAGGACACTTTACCTCCAGCCGGCTCCTCTTGCCACCAGGGAAGTACAGAGAAGCAAGACAGGCTCCCAGTGATGTCTCTGTGGAAAAAGTTGTCAACAAGCCGGTCCCACGAGGCGAGGGTGGAGAAGGGGTGCCCCAGTAGGGGACCCTCATGGGGCCCACAGGGCAAGCAGTGCATGCTTATGACTTTCAGTCATGCTACCTTAAATTATTTTCCAATTACTTTTTCAAGGAAGAAAAAGGTAATTGTAAAAAAACACAGAGAACTCATGATGTAGATATTCCATTAAGAAGCTGCATCAAAAATAATGCTTCTCAAATAAGGGCTTCAAATTACTTTTAATTTCAGAAAAAATTTACAATCATTTGCCAACTGCTTTATGACAGACAAAACATCAAACTTGGTTGTATTTTTGAATGATTTTATATTGATTGCCGAGATCTATACTTTGAGAGAACAGATTCCTTTTTCTGTATTAACATCTATCTACTAATTATGTCTGAAAATGTTTACTTTAAAAGTTGTTTTCTTACATGGGAATTGTCTTAACTTTGCATCTGATTTTTTAAAATGTCTATTTATTTACTTTGAGAGAGAATGACAGCATGAGAGCCCAGGAGGGGCAGAGAGAGGGAAGAGCAGAATCTCAAGCAGGCTCTGCACTGTCAGCATGGAGCCTGATGTAGGGCTCGAACTCACAAACTTTGAGATCATGACCCGAAACAAAACTGAGAGCTGGATGCTTAGCTGACTGAGCCACCCAAGTGCCCCAAGTTTGCATTGATTTTTGAATACCACTGATATAACATGTTATATGAAAGTACATGTCATATATATAAATTAATAATAATTTATTTTAAATGGGCTTGCTTTGCTAATATTTGTTAATACTTTTACAAGAAACTTGGAAACACAACATGAGCTTTTCATGATTATGTATTTAGTTATATTGAATTAATATACATTAAGTTAATTTTTCAACAAATCTCAAAAGAAGCTTACTTTTAAGTGAAAAAAAAAGAGCTACCACTCATTTGAATTATATAATTTGGAAGATTCCCCTAGAATTCCTTATAAGTTAGTAAATAATATTATCAAAGAAACGTATGTCATCTTCCTTGTTATATTTAAATACATATACTATTAGAATATGAAAACGTCAAAGTAAAATCACAAAATAAGGGCATGACCCATGATCTTATTTTCTAGCCGATTTTAAATGAAATGTATCCTCCCTTCTTGTCAAATCACCGAATGCTAGAACAAGTGTGTCAGACCTGCAAACCTGTTTGTGTGGGAGGCATTTGATTGCAGAGGTGCTGAGAGCATGTCAAAGCTTCAGGATCAATCTGTGGGAAAAGCGCCTTACTGCTCACTTATGGGCAGTGCCCTCAGACCCCAGAGTTCTGTGGTGATCCTACCCACTCTTCACAAAAGGACACCGTGGGGTGATGCCTCACTGCCTGGGGAACCCTAAGGGGCTCAACTGTCTCCCTGTCCCAGGGACCTGGCTCCACAGTGACCCAACCTCAGGCAGGACCTTCCACAAGGACGAGAGCTATTATTCAGCCAGGGCAGCACAAGCCCCAGCCTGAGGGCCAGGAAGCAGTCAAGTCTCTAAATCTTAGTGTCTTCCTTTGTAAAACAAAACGATTCTGGTGGATGCATTCAGGTCCATGCCACTTGAAGACACGATTGAGGAAGGGGAAAACCAGCTGGTAACATGTGTGGGAAAACTGATGGGTCATAAAATAGCAAAAACAGCAATAACAACTATGCATCTCCTTTTCTCCATGTGGCAGTAGAAATTGCAGGTGGATTAGTGTTTGATGTCAAATCTGGAAGCTGAAACCTTGGGGTTGGCAAAGCCATTCTAAATACTAGAGTGAAATCAACACCTCCAAATGAATTACTGAGGTTTAACATTGTAAAAATGTAATCTAATTTGTCAAAAAAGGCACATGACCAATAAGAAAATACTACAAATGAGGTTTAAAAATTCTTTGTGTATAGGAGCGCTTGGGTGGCTCAGTTGGTTAAGTGTCCAACCCCTGAATTCGGCTCAGGTCATGATCTCAGTTTGTGAGTTCGAACCCTGCTGACAGCACAGAGCCTGCTTGGGATTCTTTCTCTCCCTCTCTCCCTGCCTCTCCCCTGTTCACACTCTCCTCTTTCTCAAAAGAAATAAATATTTAAAAAAGCCTCTATGTATAAAAACTCATAAAAACAACAAAAACACATATGAATAAAAGAAACCTAGCAGTCTGTGAATATTGCATTTACAAAAGATGACATACAAAGAGGAATAAAAGCATGTGAATGATTTAATCATAGTAGTAAGCCAAAACATGTGTGAATGCAAGTAATGGGGATTATCCCAGGTCACCCATCACATCAGGAATCATTTACATTTTTCATCTTTGAGATATCAGGAAATGTAACTTCTCATATATGGATACCTGGTGAGGCAAAGTGAGGAAAAAAGTAATTGAGGATGTTGGCAATGTTAATGAAGAGCTGCAAAGGTAGACCTGTACTTTGCCTCATAAGCGCTACTTCTAGTAAGTTTTCTTAAGTAACTCATCAGTTATACAAACCTCTGGCACAACACAATTGTATTGAAAACAGTGACATAATTCATAATGACCTTTGCATTTAAGGATGAAATATCCCATTAAGACATTTGCACTTGTGTTCTCTGACAGAAATGTTCTTCCCCCAGATACGTGCATGGCTCGTGCCCTCACTTCACTGTTCTCTGCTCAAACATCATCTTTTAGAGACCAAGTACCCTTGCCCAACTACTTGAGGTAGCACCCTCCTGCCTCCCGTCACCACCTGACACCCGTGCACTTTATGGCCAGCCTTGTGCACCCACACGTGAGAGCTCCCCCAACGCTGGGCTTGGCCGTGTCTGTTCCTGCTCGAGCCTTCCTGCTTGGAACAACACGCAGCGGGCACTCGACGAGTGTTGAATGGAGTCAACACCATCTTAATACATTCTCTTAACTTGCTGAAACATATCCAAGGTGCATATTATCAGACCCGATTTATGAGAAAACAGAGGCTCGGAGTGGTGAGCAGACGAAATCAACATCACACACCACAATCCAGCACAACTGAACAGTGGCCCCGCCATGTGATTCCAGGTCAGGGAAAGAAGGGGTATGTGAGCTTCTTTATGGGGTTGCATCATATCCGTAGGATTGGCGGACCATGATGGGTGGTGGACTTGAGGTAAGGAGTGCCATTTAGGAGAGTTTTAGGAGGATTAATCTGGTAGAACATAAAAGATGAGTAAGAGTGGATTAAGAATAGAATCAAAATAAAGCAAAATCATTTTGCTTAACCTGTCAACTCTAGGAGTTGCCTCAGTCTCTCAAATTATTGAATAACGTTTTCGGTCTTATGTAAGCATGCACAGAATTTGTCAATTTAGCCAAATATCTAAATAGTTCCAGATATGTGAATAGGTAAGAAGATGTTGAAAAAATAGCCACATATCTAATTACCTTTTTGACATTGCTTATCATAGAACGTGGAGTATGATTTTGTCTCTGTGTTATCACCGCATAGCTCTTATTAAATGGTTGCCAACTAGTTAATGTCTTGAATAGAGCTAGATAATGCTATATTCTTTTGAGACAGAAATAAAAATTAGGTTATCATGTGTTTTCACTTATGAACATGACCAAATCGGTAGGGGCAGGGTATGGGTGGGCCAACCAGGGAAACCTTTATCAGGATTTGGAAATTATTGGAAAAGGGCACAGAGGTGTTAGGATTTTTCATTACTTACTTTCCCCCCAAATTATCTCTTTTCTTTTTGGATTTATTTACCTATGTTTATTTATCTTCTTAATTTTTTTTCTGCTGTCTGTTGAAGCTTGAGAAGGAAAATCTGATGCACTTACACCGTCAGCCCACTGGATGGTTTAAGACTTACCCACGTGGCCAATTCCCATCTCCACGGCATGAAATACCAGCTTAGCCAGTCTATTTCCCTATGTTTTTTGCTTCAAACTCAACCTGCCGCGTACCTCCTCACACATGAAGGGGCACCTCCTCATTGGTCAGGTGACATGCAGTATGACTCATGGGGAAGATTCCAGAGCAAGGGAAGCACAAAATCTAGTGTCAACAGTTAGCTTTGTCGCTTAAGCGGGTCTGGGAAGCTGTGAAATCCTAACCTTTCGCATCTCTAAAACGGGGTCATGGTGCTTTTTTACCACATGGGGTTCCCGTAAGACTGAACAGATGGCACGTATGAAATGTGTGGCCCGTGTCTGGACACAGCGTGTGTGGAGAAACGTTAGCTCTGTCGGCTGTCCGGCCCCTTCTGAGGTGATCTGACACTTCAGGTAGACTGCCTGACATCTGCCACGTATGTCTGAAGAATTCGTAGGAAAACCCAACAGTCTAATTCAAGATTCCACTGCACAAACCGCAAGTCACACACTGTGCCCATTGTCCAGATGGGAAGTGTTCAGGCCTAAGGGAAAGAGATATTTACTGTAAATTGAAGAGGCGGAGGAGAGACTCGATCTTGTTGGAGCATTGAGATAGTAATTTGCTGAAGACTCGGTAATTTGGTTCAGAATTTATTGAATGCTCTATTTTATCAAAGATCCGAGTTTATTGACTATTGGATTCACTTCATGTCGGGATGTAAGAACCGAGGCGGGTGCAGGGAAGGAGGGATATGCACCTGGGGCCCGGTGCTGTGTCGGCCCCTCCCCCAGCAGAGCATTGGGTTCCAGCAAATCCCCAGCACTTCCTTTGTTCTTGGCCTCCTGGATCCCAAAATCACCCTTCAGAACTCCAGCTCAGGACAGCAAAGGCTGGTTCCACATCTTCATGGCAAGACCTTGTGCAACATTCGACTTTTAATTTCTCATGGGAAAGAAAAAGCAGCATGTGAGATAGATATGCCTGTACCCCACGCGTGTGTGGGAAATGCCCACAACCCATAGGAAGGGCTTCTCCTTCCCACAGGCCTTTGATGGTGTGTCTGAGTTCATTAAACACTCAACTGGCTCATTTATTTATTTTTGCTCCGAAGCATGAATGGGGTCGATCTCGGGGTCTCTGCCGTATCACAGTAAGAACAACAATGGACATCTAAATTGATGCTCAAAGCCTTGAGCGGAAGACAGCCTTCCTGACGGTCCCCATTCCCACAGCGGATGCCCAAGACCCACACCCACACCTCTCGGGGCTCTGCTGGAGGATTTTCTTCCAAAACCTAGTCATATGTGTATAATATACTTCATAGCTGCCATTTCAAATGCAAAACTCATTCTTGAGGATAAATACCCAAACACCGGCCAGAAAAAAAGAGTTTCCCTCCAGGCAAAAAGTTTTCATGACTGAAATATCTCCTTAATGGACCCTTCACGATGTACTCAGGGATTTCCACCCCCCCCCCCCACCAACCATCAGATACATACACATTGTAAAATTTATTTTGAAGTTAAAACCTTTTCTTTCCTAGTGTGTTGTAATTGGAATGTAACTAGGCACTGTTTGATTATGAGTACACATGGGGGGTGGAAACTAGACATCACAAAGTGCCCCTTTCCCTGGGGACTTGCTGAACTCACCCATTCTCTCCGGGACGCAGGTGATGCGGGCAGGAGGATGGCCACGTTTACGTCAGGCAGGGCACCTGTCGTGATAAAACCCTGGGCCCAGCCTTGCTGCAAAACCATCGCTGCAACTGATCATTAAAATAATTATGGAAGGTGGGGCGTCTGGGTGGCTCAGTCAGTGAAGCGTCCGACCTCGGCTCAGGGCATGATCTCACGGTTCATGAGTTCGGGCCCCGCGTCGGGCTGTGTGCTGACAGCTCGGAGCCTGGAGCCTGCTTCGGATTCCGTGTCTCCCTCTCTTTCTGCTCCTCCCCTGCTCGTTCTCTGTCTCTCTCTCTCTCTCTCTCTCTCTCTCTCTCTCTCCTTCAAAAATAAATTTAAAAAATTAAAAAAAAATAATTATGGAAGCAATAAGAAAGCATAATAAGGAAAAAAAAATCTAAGAAGTGATTCAGAAAATATTAGAAGCCACTGCTCAGGAAACATTCCACTTCGCTAATTGCATCTCCATATGTGAAAATATCGTGCAATTGTTCAAAGATGAAAGTCTCCCCACAGTCTAAATTCCATCACTGTGTGATATTTTTCTTTAGTTAAATGAAGTAAATGTGGCGATTATCACAACGTAAAAGAGATCCTTAGTTTTAATCTAAAGAAGTGTCGCCATGCACTCTCAAGGCTCCACCACGCAGACTGTTTTCCAGACGCGGCCGAGTCCCCCTCATTCGCCCAAATAGAACAATCTTGGGTACATTGTGGAATCGTGTTTCATACTTCAAGAGGAAAGTGTTTTTTTGTGTTTTGTTTTGGTTTTTGCTTACAAAGAGGGTTCACAGGGCATAACTTCATTCTTCTTCCCTGTGATTCTGTCATATTGCATTGAAACCTCACCCTGGGTTCCCCATCAGGCTGGTGCCCTCACACTCTGGAGGCAGTGGGGAGACACCTGGGTGGACCCTGGGCGAGGGTGGGGACAGCAGAGCTGTGTTGCAGGGGGAGCAAGGAGGCGGCCACCGCCCGGAGCTGTGGCCCGGTGAGCAGTTCCCCGGGTTGGACACAGAGCCTGGCGCGGCCAGCCCCTTGAGCAGTGCTCTGCTCAGATGCAGAGCCTGGCTGGCTCTGAAACCGGGGTCTGGAGTAGAAGTGCAAAGTGGAACAAAGCTCCGCGGTCCTGACTGGTGAGCGGTGGCCCGCCATGGCCCTGTGGCCTCTGTGCTGGCAGTCCCAGGGCCCCGCGTCACCCTGGGAAAAACCAAACACTTGCCGTTGTGTTTGGAAATGTTATAGCAGAGACTTTACAGACGACTAAACACAAAAGCACTTAAGCCTTCAGCTTGCTGATGGAGAGGGGGACACAGGAGAGGGGCGGTGGCCACACGGTGTCAGGGACCCCTGGCCCTGGGTTCTGCTGGGTTTGGCTCTACAGTCCGAGGCAACTCCTTATGGGGTCTCAGCTAGATGGGGGCCAGCCTCAGGATAAGGGTTCCCGGGCCACCGCTGAGCCTCACACCCACTTTGGGGCAAAGGTCATTGTCTCCTGGTGCTCCAAGGGTGCCAGGCAGAGGTAGACAGGATAGTGAGCTCTCTTCAAGCCCCTGCTACTCAGAGCCCGGCTCGCAGGAGCCCAGGACATAGTCTGGGAGGGGCCAGCACTTTCTCCAGCACAAGCCCCCAAATCGGTCCTGACTGGGCCGATGGCATCAGCTATGTCCTTGGTCCCTGGGTCTAGAGGTGGAATCAAGAGCCCTCAATCACAAGGGGTGTGCAGTCAGACGGTTCCGACAGGGGAACATCGGCACAAGACGTTGGTTCTCCAAACCAAGGGTGGTTCGTGAGCTCTTCTGGTTCTGTGGTTTTGGCTTTAATCTCACTAAATTAACACCTCCCACAACCTGGCTCTAACTTCACCTGAAACCTTGAAATCTGTTATCCATCCCAACAGGCACTCATAATTTTATTGCATAACGAACTGAATCTAACCGAATGAGTTCAGTTCGCATATATGCATATCTTCATCTTGAGGACATTTTTTAGTATAAATGGTTTTATCGCCAGAAACACCATGGCTTCTATCATTTAGAGATGTCAACAGGAATTAAATAACGTAGGCACATTCTGTTTTGTTTGGATCCTACAGAGGAATGATCTATGGGGTGGGCTACTCTGGAAATTCTCCTTGGAGGTGACCCGGGTGCCCTGTCGCTCCCAGAGGCTCAGGCCAGACAGGCCTGTGACTGCAACCTGGTTCCAGACCTTGTGTCTGGCCCAGGAGCAGGGTCAAGTGTCCACTGATGTCCACAGGGACCAGCCCCTTGGCCTTTGGGAAGTCGCATTAAGACCTGGAACATGGAGTCTTCTGTGCCTACTTTCCTTGCCCTAGTGTTTCTCTTCATAGTTTGGGGGTGTCACAGAGAAAAGCAGAAAGCAAGTCCCTCTGGTCCGTCCAGATGTTTGCCAGGGTCCTGGCTAGATGTGGTCAGCTCCGTCTTGCCACGGTGGTTTACAAACAGGCGTAGACCCAAGAGAAAGGTGAAGACCCAGAATTCAGTCCTGGAGAAGGAAACCCCTTCGGCGTCCTAGGGCAATGCTTCCTTCCTCGGGGGAGGCAAAGTTAGGGGCTGAGTGGCACCCTCAAGATCTCCCGGTGACAGCGTTGTCCACCTGCCCTTGGGGAAAACGGAGCTGGCTCTGGGCAAAGTGCTGGAGTCTGGGCCACCTGCCCAGGACAAGAATTTGGGGGCGCCTCTCTCTTCTGCTCTTTTCCCCAGAGCTCAGTCATGAGAAGGGAAGGCAGCATGAAGTATCACGGGGAGGCCAACGAGATGGTGACAAAGGAGGAGCCGGTGGGGGGGGGGTTTGACATGACCTTACTTGCAAGGAAGTTGTTTGAAATTTATTTCTTACAAAAACTGCCTTGTTAGATTTTTCAAGTTGATGCTGAAAGGCAGGTGACGTAGGGCGTTAAGGCTTCATCCTCCACACCTAAAATGCTGCCTACATTTAAAACAACAGTGGTGTGAGCCCTTGAATTCAGCTTGGATGTGGGAACGTTTTGTTTCAGGATGAACAGCACAATGGAAATCTGAAAATCCTCACCAGCAACGAGCTTGGGTCGCAGCCCATAACTTAGCCCACGGTTTTGCCCTGTACGTATATTCCCGTCTAAACGTGACCCCAAAGAAGTGGTTCGTCCCAACTGTTCGTGTCAAGCAGGCAGCCCGCCTTTCCCACGGAAGGTAGCTTTCCGGCTGCGGGCGCAGAGGGAGGCTGTCCTGGGCCCGGGCTCTCCTCCGGGCCGGCGCGTCCCCTCCGGCCCCGTCCGGCCCGAGATAACCCTTGGTGGTCCCTGTCGGTGGCAGTGCCATATAATGCTGGCAAATTAATGTCGTGCAGGACAAGTTTTCACAGACTCCTCATCCATTACTGAATAATTTTTCTCAATAAGAGCACTCCGTAAGTCAAACAAAGCCCGCGTGCGGCTCAGGGAGCCGCTGCGCTGAGTGCATCAGGGTTTATTTTTCTGGTGAAGAAAATAAACTATTACTTTGACTAATAACCACAGTGGAATGCGGGTCAGGAGCGCCGTTCGCTGGGCCTTGCCAAAAGAAACGGGTGCCGTGGTCCTCTTGAGATCCACGCTGGATCTGTGGTCACACAGACAGGCTCTCAGGCCTGGCCTGTGTCAGGACTGGAAATCTTCTACATCTGCAACGTGGGGGAAAACCACTGTGGTTTCGTCGGGTCTGGAGACACACAAGCGACCACAAAGGTTTGTTAGTAAAATATGTCATTCTTAAAAGAAAATTGTTGATTCTCCTGCTTAACCTTTAGAGAGCGTTTAATACTTAACATTTTTTTTAATGTTTATTTCTTTTTGAGAGAGAGAGAGAAAGAGAGACAGAGAGCGAGCAGGGGAGGGGCAGAGAGAGAGGGGGACACAGGATCCCCAGCAAGCTCCAGGCTCTGAGCTGTCAGCACAGAGCCCGATGCGGGGCCCCAACCCACAAACCACGAGATCATGACTCGAGCTGAAGTCAGACACTTAGCTGACTGAGCCACCCAGACACCCCATAGAGTATTTAATATTTTAAACTGATAAAAAAAAAAAAAGTGCATCCAGACAGCAGCGTGTGTTAGGTAACAGTGTTTTGGAACAAGAAGTTTGCCTAAAAAATGGAGCTTGCTCGAAAGGATGTGTTTTTTGTTGTTGTTGCTGTTGAAGAAGAGACTTTGACAAGCCAACCCCTTGCTGAGGCCCTCTGCTGGCTTTCTCCGCAGAAGTTTCCAGAAGGCATGGACCCCTCCTCTGAATTGGGGACACTTGCCATTTTTTTCTACAGGCTTTTCCTTTCTGTTTCTGGAAGACTCTTTTCTGAGTTATTAAAAATGGGCTACAGATTGAGAAGTCTTGGAGATGTGTCCTCGCTTCAGACTTCGACGACATCAGCCTTTTACTCCAGGGTGTGGAGCCGTGAGTCCTTCTGCCAAATAACGCGGCTTTTCTCCCCCTGTTGTTATTTTACATACAGACGTCCCACTCCGCAAGTTCAAGTGTATTCATCAAACGACGGGCCCCAGTTTGTATTTTTTGTACGAGAATAAACACGTTGGCTGCTTTTCCACTTAATATCCTCTCATAAATGGGGTACCAATTATGAAATCTAGCCATTAGCGCCTTTCCACGGTACTCATCATCATCTTACGCCCATTCATTATGATCCTGTCTGTGTATTTATGGGGTCTTTGTGTAGTCTGTTTGGTTTTGGTTTTACCAACATCAATTTTTTTTAAGTTTATTTATTTTGAGAGAGAGAGAGAGAGAGAGAGAGAGAGAGAGAGAAGGGGAGGAGCAGAGACAGAGAGGGAGAGAGAGAATCCCAAGCAGATTCCAGGCTCTGAGCTATCAGCACAGAACCCGATGCAAGGCTCAAACCCATGAACCATGAGATCGTGACCCAAATTGACATCAAGAGCCAGATGCTTAACCAACTGAGCCACCCAGCTGCCCCTCCACCAATGTCCATTTGTAAAGTGACCGGTGAATTCCATGAGCTAGCAGGGAAGGACCAGTGGAACATTCTCCAAAGCATCCCGGTCCCCATGCAGATCTGGAAGCGGACCGACTCTGTCACGGGTGGTAACATCATTGTTCTTGTCACTCCTGATCATTCTTCTCCTCTTCCAATATTTTCCTTTTGAGAACTGATAAGCCAGGGGACTTTCATATTTGCTGTATCATATACTGTTCCCTTTATTTCTGACTTTTTGGTAATTCTCTGTGACCTTCCATAGCCAGCAGCAAACACTTCATAGTGATTGTCACATGCCACATGCTTACACACCCATGTTCAGAGTCCTTAGAGCCCGGCAGCAATGTCTGTGTGACTCTCCCCTCCTTACAGGTGAGGAACCAAGATGGAGGGCCGCACGTGTCTGGTTAAGGGTGGGATGCCACGGTCTGTGACCACATGCGCCCTCTGCTCTGAGACTGGCCCCCATTAGACGTTGCTGGGCCAGGGGCTCCCCAGCACAGTCTGAACGTCTCTGCACACACGTAATGTGGGTGTTTTAATTTTTCTGTGTTGTCGTGTTTTGGGGTTTGGAGGAGAATGGGCAACCTGATGCATCTGGGAACCTCTGGACTTTTGAGACTCCTTGAGTGGTTTCTGTTCACATTGAGCACTGAGTCTGAGGTCACTGTGCTTCCTGCTAACATTTGTGTCACTCCTATCGGTGCCAGAGGTGGAGCCTGGGGACCCAGTGGATGATTTCCTTCCTGTGTTGGCTCCTTTTGTGAGGCGGCCAGAGTGACGCTGACATATAGGGTCAACAGTTTCACTTGAAACATGACAGCAGTGGCCGATCCCCTAAAACATAACGTGCTGGAGAAACACAGAGGGGAAACCATGTCCAGTAGCTAGCTTGAAATGATGGCAGATTGGATCAGCTGCAAGTAGGTACGCTGTGATTTCATCGCCACCGAAAAGCACTGTATCTTTGCGTCTGTAGAAACAGGTAACATCAGGCCACAACGTTCTTATGACATGCACGTAGAGTAAACAGACACCTTAACTCTGAAAGTGTCATCACCCTCACAAATGCCTCTGAAAGGGACAGAACAAAGGACACTCAGCAAAGAGAGTACGCATTCTTCCGCGGGCATGAGTACATAGGAGTGTTGACTAAGTGCTGTGTAATGTGAGGGTTCTCAAAGCTTGAGTGTCCAGGTGGTGAGAGCATAGCAGGACTGGGTCTCTAACCCAGACACGGTGACCACCTCTCCTCTAGGAGGGAAGACGGGAGAGGAGAGCTGAAAAACACAAAACGCGATCTTGCGCGGAGACGTGCAGCTCCGGAGCGGAGGGGGACCCGTGAGGCCGGTGGGGCTTCACCAAGGCTTCCCCGTCTCCACCCTGTCCTGGGAGCCGTGCCCCGGTCCCCCTCTGGTTGCTTCAGCCCCTTCGTGAACCTCCAGGTGGTCCCTGGGCCACCCTGAATGCACATTATTGGAACCTGCACGACATAAAGAATGATTCCTGACTCCCAAACCATAAACACACAAAAACACTTCTTAACTTTTGAGAAATAAATAAAGCTAGGGCTGTTCTTTTTAATTGTTTTGCTCAGAGTGATATTTGAGATTTTAATTGCCTGCTTTGATAACACCATACTTGAATTACTTCCTGGATTTTGATGAGCACACAGAAGTTAAGTTATCTTGCTCACAACACCGCTCCTTCTGACTTTCGATGATCTAAATGATGAACTAGTCCTTGTGTTAGGTGACAGCGGGTCCCCAGTAGAGGCGGGACCACTTACACCAAACCGACGCCCTTCCCTGTCTGGTACCTGTGTATCTACCCGGGAGAGATCGACACTGAGCGAACGACAGGAACCCCCTCCCCAGCCCCTCCCACGGCCGGCCAGCCAGCCGGGGGCTCCGGGCCACCATCCGATATCGGTACAGGTGTTCTGATTTGATTCCTGGTCTATTCTCATTTTATATGTATAGGGGTGTTCCTTTAGCGGGGCAGTTAATAATGCTGTCCCCAAATCAGGTCTATGAAATGTGAGTCCCCGCGCCCCAAGCATGAGCCCTGCAAGCAGACCCTACTGGTCCCAGCCCTGCCAGGACAACAGTGGGGGCGCCCAGTGATGCCAGCTCAGGGAGGCGCACGAGCCCCGCCCTCCTGGCGCTATCCCAGCTGCACCGAGGACTCAGTCACAGCCGCGACACGCAGCCCAGTGCCCTGTGTTGGCTGGATATCTGCACTCAGCTGCAGCCCTGATGGCAAGTCCTTGGCGACAGGTTGTTCAAGGGCCAGGACTAAACAAACACACTGACCCTTCTCAAAAGTTCGGAGAGGCCAACGTTGCTGGTGACGAGCAAACAAAAACAAAATCATTCCCGTGTGAGGAACGAGGGGGGCGGGCAGAGCTCTGCACAGAAGGCCCTTCACAGCTTCACATAAAAACGAGCCCCAGATGCCCGCACCCCTGTGCAGACAGCAGTGCATGTGTGGTGTGTGAGGGGGGGCCCTGCCGGGGTCACACGGGGTCGCACGCAGGGCGCAGGCAGCACATGGTGACAGACACGTGGTGACAGACACGTGGTGACAGGCCCACGGGCACACGAAGGAGCCCATCACGGAGACTCAAGACCGTGGGCTTCCAGAGATGGCGTTCAACTGGCTTCTTTATCACTGATTTTAAATGCTAGTGATGTGTGCATCCATTAAGCCATTTTGAAAGCCGTGGGTTTGGAGGAACACGTGGTCAAGGGACTTTGGTGACAAGATCTCAAGCGGCTGGAGGACAGCAGGAGATGAGAGCCAGCAGCCACATAACCCAGTGGCAGGCCCCAGTCTCCCAGGCTTTACAAGTCCTTTCCTGAGAGTGCCTGGGCTCTCAGCTCGTTCCTTCACAAGCAGATGGGTCCCCGTGTGTCCTTCTCATCATGCTATCGATGCCCTACTTCTCTGGGCAGCCCTTTGTTGTCCCTGCCAGGGCCTCAGTTACAGCCACTCTATCTGGAAGCAGAATGGTTGATTGACTGCAAGTACGCACCATTAGAACGAGTGTGACCAGTAGCAGGAAAACTTAGTCAATCACACCCTACGTCAGTAGCTGTGGGTGGTGTCTCCTTCCACAGTTCTGGGGACCAGACATTGTGGATTCCCTCCCATACAGAGGGGACCGGGCCCATCCCCCATGGTTCCACCATCCGGTTGGCAGTGGGGCCAGGATGCGGCCACTTTGTCACAGAGCAGGGGAAACAGTGTCGAAAAACAGAGCGGCCCCCACCCAGAGTGGGTAATCTTCAAACTCCTGCAGACCAATGTAAAGGGACAGGTGTGATGGGGGAAGGTCACACTGTGGCTGCGATGGGTCAGGAAATTCTTTCTGAAGAAGTGGCTGTGGGGCTGACAGCTGGGGACCGTCCGGAGGGATGGGGATGGCAAACACAAGGTACATCAAATGTCTCCAAAATGTCCTGTGTAACATGACGCAGGACCGTCACCATTGAGAATGGTACTTCCAAAAAGTTATCATCAATGAATCGATTAAGTTGCAATATGGAGAGAGTAGGACACGCAGGGATGTGGTGGAAAAACAAATTAAAATACAAGCATCCTTGAAGGATGCAGTCTGACCTGTGAGTCGGCTAGCATTGCTTCCGATTATATTTTTAAAAAGGTCACCCCTCGTTTCAGGGTAGCTCAGGTGTTTACTTTCTGGTTCTCATGTTTGCTGTGCATTTTCACGAACTCTGAATTTTGCTAGCTTCTGAATATGCACAGAAACCTTTACTTGTTCTAGAGAAACGTCCCCCTGAAAAATGGCTTTCTGAGGCTACTGAGTCCTCAAAATTTAATTTTGCTCCCAGATCGGGCTGTTAAACAGTAAAAATAAAGCCAGCAGAATTCAGATTCTTTTTGCCCACTTCCTGTCATCACAGGTTTAATGTATAGCGAAGAGAGAAAGTAGCGAAACTAAGGCCTGTTCTCATCCTTGATGGGCACATCCTCTAAAGTAGAAACAGATTCTTGGGTTTATGGTTGTTTTTTTTTTCTTTTTATGCAAACTTCTTCAGAAAGACATTTCTTGGCACAATAAGTTTGATTTTCAGTCAGCACCCATTTAGAGAACAGTAAGTCCCTATTTTTTGCTTTTTAAATAAACATCATTTACATGCTTCATCGGAAAATGTGCAAGAAATTTTCTAAGACCTGGAAGGAACTCATGAGTTTCTGGAACTCAGCCTCTACCTGAGGGACGCTCTACACAAGGTTACTTCCTTGGCGGGGGCTGCTCGCGGCCAGGCGAGTGGGCTGAAGAAACAGAAGTGAGTGTTTAATGGTGGGGTTTTCCGGAACTCTGGACATTCTCCCAGAAGCCTTTCCTCCAGGGTGCCTCCCAGGGTTACACTCCCTGAACACGCGTGGGGAAATGACGGCCCCCCAGTCAGACAGGAGCTGAGACCCTGCCAAGGCGAGTGCACGTCCTGTGCTGAAAACCAGTCTTGAACTCCAGATCGCCCTAGTGTTAGCAAAACCCTTTTATTGGTGCTGAGAGATGCACTTTCTTTTTCTTTGAAGTGGCTTAAAACCCATCAGATAGATGGTCAGTTTAGTCTGAGACCTTGGGAACTGCTTTTATCAATGATCAAAATGTACCTCCTCTAAGTACTGTCTGTCCTTCAGCACTGGAACGTGAAGTTCTGACAGGTTTTCATAATAAATCAGAGAGAAGTGATTCTAATGTTTCCTTAACGTCACTTAAAACTAGAAGTGTTTGTAAAAAACTTTAAAAAAAATAAAGAAAAACTTTTTAGGCACTTTTTTTTTTCAATTTAAATTCAAGTTAGTTAACATACAGTGTAGTCTTGGCTTCAGGAGTAGAACCCGGTGATTCATCACTTGCATCCAACATCCTGTGCTCATCCCAACAAGTGTCTTCCTTAATGCCCATCCCCCATCTAGCCCATCCCCCCACTCCCCTCCCCTCCAGTAACCCTCAGTTTGTTCTCTGTATCTAAGAGTCTCTTATGGTTTGTCTCCCTCTGTATTTTTATCTTATCTTTCCTTCCCTTCCCCTATGTTCATCTGTCGTGTTTCTTTGAGAAGGTGTGAGGTATTATAAAAATCCCCAAGTGGGCACCTTTACCTGCTTATGTTTCGACTGAGTGACCAAGGACGCTGGTTTTTCCAACCTCTGTTTTTTCATGTTTATGTGGCAACCGGTCCCAACATGGTGACACTCTAGCTCTTGTGGAATGTGACCCTTTGACAGCCTCTGGCCCTTCCAGAGACCCAACCTTGGCAGTTCACCACATCTGAGGACACTGCTTCCCCTTCTCACAAGCTACCCCCTTGAGGGTCAATCCTGCTCTTGTCATGGCAGCCGAGGGGCCCATTCAGCTTATTTCCAGTATCTCCCGTTACAGCTGAGCCTCCCTGGGACTGGCAGTTCCTGGATGATCCATTGACATGAAAGCAGGACCCTACCTTTCTGGGAGTTCCCCATGGTCCCCTACACCTCAAAGCCCACATTTCCCAGGACTCAAGATGGGGTCTGTGTTCTAGGAATAAGGCATGGTCTGTCATTCTGATCCTTTCCCACCAATGCAGAAAGCCTTGCAGGTCTCTCTTTGGGGGTCCTCCCTTCCCCATGGATCCTTCCATAGTCTTACCTTACTGTCCCCATGTGAATGTCTTCTGGCCACAAATAGAGTTGAAGACTCTTGTGCACAGCACCCTAACTCCATAGAGGTCTCTGCCAGGGCAAGGTCCCCGGGTGCCCTGAAGACAATCTTAATGCACCTGTCATCTTGTGTTCCTCATAGAGGTAGATGGAAGAACCCCCTGTCTCCATGTCAAATATTGTCACTAGGTACTATGGGCTGAATGTTTGTGTGTCCCCAGAATTTGCATGTTACAACCCTAATCCAGTGGGATGGTATCAGGAGGTGGGCCTTTGCGAGTTCATTAGATTTACATGAGGTTGTGAGGGTGGAGCCCCCAAGATGGGACTAGTGCCCTCACTGGAAGAGGAAGAGAGACCAGAGCTCTCTGTCTAGCTTGTGAGGATACCCAGAGAACGTGTCCATCTTTTCAGAAGCCCAATCAGCTTGCACTTGATCTTAGAGGTCTAGCCTTCCAAAATGTCATAGGTCAATATCCGTCATTTAAGCCACTCAGTCTGAGGTATTTTGTTATGGTGGCCCCAGCTGACTGAGACACCGAGAGCCAGCGGGCCACACTCCTGCATTTCTGCTTCCTCCGGAGGACAGTGTCTCCGGTTGCCCAGAGCCTGAAGTGCTCGTGAGGCTCACTCAGAAGCCTGCATTGCTGGGGATGGAGGGCCCTAGCCCCAACTTCCCAGGGTGGCCTGCTGACCCCAAAGGCCATTGTTTCTTGAAATGCTCTCTCACCTGGAGGACTACCTTTTCTTCACCCAAAGAGAATTTTGGTGGGTGGGGCTACGTCAGTGATGTGCCAAGTAAGCTGTGACATATGACCTCCATCCAGGGGTACCGTTTAGGCACACATGAGGCTTTACACCATAGAAGGACACGGGGAGCACAGTTGCAGTCGGAGTGTCCTCTTGCAGAGGATGATCAGAGATGATGGAAGGAGGTGAGGCCAGCAGGTCACTGCAGTGGGAGGAGCTCATAGGTTCAGTAGAACAAACTTCCCATGAGTCCCGGGGGGCCAGGTGCACTTTGACATGAACTGGGGGTACAACCTCAATGACCAGAGAAGTGGACACATTCTCATGTCACAACCACGGTCAGTGGTTGTGAGGCTGTGGGAGAAGAGAGTAGGACAAAGAGATGAAGGTGAATCTCTAGGGGCAGAGCCAGAAATAGAGGCAAGCGGTTGGAAATGAGATCCACGTGGCCATAAGGAGTCACATCTTAGCGCTGCGTACTGATGGACTTTGTACGTATTCTGAGGACACTTTACTTCCTGTCTGTGCCAAGGGTCCATGCTGATAGCCCTGCAAACATGTAGGAAGTGTTTATTCATAGGAGTCGCTGGCTTAGGATATATGGAATGAACCTGTAACACTAAGAGGAAATATAGGGGTTGGAATGGAAATTTTGTGTTCCTGAGGTGATATTGAGTAAAAACCCCAAAAAAGCATTGTTTTCACTTTGCTAGCCTCAGGGTGGGCCTTTGAGTGGCTAATGAGGTGGCCTTGGAACTTGGCTTTGGCCCTTGACTGCCCTTCCCTCCCCACACACCTGGGCCTGGTTATAGCTCATTTAAAAACGCCATCCAACCCTCCACTTAACATTCTCAGTCTCCGTAGAAAATTCTCATTCGCTTAAAATGGCATACATCTTCTGGCCCTCATGTAATAAATGTTTTTGACAAAGATAATGCTTTCTATGAGCACAAATGTTTCTTAGCAGAGATGCACGTCCCTGAGGACTGACAAGCTTTTTCATGGCACCCATCTTGGACCTCTTCATGGAAACTCTAATTCACACTGTGTAAGGAGCACTAACTATATTCAGCTGTTCGAGAAACAGAAAGAATAAGTGGTCTATTGGATTAGCCAGCAGATGGAAAGATTTGATTTATTTTACATTTTGAGATCTGGTCCGCACAGTACTACCGAGGCACTTGAGACTTTATCAGCCTAATAGCCTGACCCTTCTGTCTCTCAGAATGGCTAGAAACAAGGACAGGAATGCACAATTCTTGTGTACAAATAGTTCTGTGGGAGGCTTACTGTGGAGCTTTCCTGAAGTTTGAAACGTGAAGTACAGCAAATGACCCATTTTGTACTCTGACTTGGTAAACAAGTAGGCAGGTCTAGAGCTGAACCCCACTATAATTTCTATTCTGATGGATTCTAATAAAAATCTGCCAAATCCAAGAAATTTAGCTCATGGCCCTATTAGCCATTGACGACTTACAACTTGAAAAACCCAGGGTTATTGCCCCAATGGACAGAAACAGCAAAGTTAAACCAGAGGAACATTTAAGAAACAGAACCCTTGAGGAGGACATCTGGCTGAGTGGCCCACATGAAGTGGTTGGTTGATTTAGTTGACGGCCATGTTCATCTCCAGGATCAATTTTATTTTTCTTGAGATATATACAAAACATGCCATAAAACGCGCCATTTGAAAATGTACGATCCAGTGGATTTTGGTAGATCCATAAAGTGGCACAACTACCAGAACGATCTAATTCCAGAGCATGTTCATCACCCTGAAAGACGCTGTGCCCATTTAGTCTTGGAGATGAACCATTAGGTACACACCAGATGTATCTGACAGTGTGCGTGTCACTTCATATTTCCTGAGAAGTTTTGATAATGTTATGTGAGCCCTAAAATAGCTAACCCGGAATAGGAAAATCTATACTGTACATTGTCTTTTAAAATAGATCAGAAACTGACACAGGTTTATGGCATAAATATTTAACATTGTTGAAGAAAGCCAATTGTTTTCCTTTCGGAGATCTAGACTCCCACAAATGGCTGGCAGGCATCTAGAAGTATTCAATATGCTGCTGGAGATGACTCGTGGAGGCTACTGGATTCCAACGTCACCAGAAACATTATCTTAGCAAATACTAAGTGGGTAAGAAATGTCATTAAGGTAAGAAAGCAAGTGGCCCATTGACCAGTGACAATTATGGATTATCCACTCGTGCAGCTCGGAGACTGGGTCTTCTTTGCCTTCATCCCTGAGCCTCAGAGAGGATTAATTTAGTTCAAGTTTTGTCTCATAATTTCCAGTCAGACCCCCCACTGGGCATCAATCCCAGGCCGGCTTTATCAACAGCAACAAAACTCTGACAGTTTGAAGCTTGCCTCTAAAAACACACAGCGAGTGAAGCTTTTAAAAAGAGGGAGACATTGACTTTCAAAATAGCTCTGTCTATTGCCTGTGATCTTGATAAGGGAACTTTCCAGCAAAGAATTTGCTGGGTGGGTGACTGATAGCAAAGCTGTCTTTCCTGGGGAAAAGTGGGGCTTCTCCAGGTTACATCAGTTCCCTCTCATCTGAGACAAAAAATTTAAGTGAAAGACCAAAGTTTATCCTCTACCTCATCCCTATGGCCCATGAGAAAATTCTTCTTATGCTCTTAAGTTTATTTAGTTACCTTGAGAGAGAGAGAGAGAAAGAATGAGAGCAGCGGGGAGACAGAGAGAAAGAGAGAGAGAATCCCAAGCAGGTTCCACACCATCAGCACTGAGCCCAACCCGGGGCTCGAACTCACGAACTGTGAGATCATGATCTGAGCCAAAATCAAGTTGGACGCTCAACCAGCAGGGCTCCCCCGGCACCTCTTCTTATGCTCTTTAAGTGAGAGAAGGTGGTTGGAACTGGAGAAGGGAAGTCTTCAGGGAAGTCTTCCATCTCTGTCCCCAGGTGACATCGCCTTCCTTGGAAGGTTCCAGCAGCGCTGGGCCTGGGGGCTAAACCATGCTCCAACGACACGTGCAGCTCGTGCCAGCCCAGCGGAGACAGCCGTAGCCACTTGTTATTCTGCTCTCTCTGCAGGTTCAGTGGCAAAGTTTCCTAACTGAGAAATTTCCCTCCATTTGGAGGGAATTTACACACATACCAGGAATGGCTTTGGGGAGCAGGTTTAAACAAGGAACGATCCGGCCCTTTGCCCACAGCTGGCTGTCTGGTGACAGAGATTGTGTGGAGATGAGCCATGGGGCGGGGGGGGGGGAGAAAGTGGCCTTCATACAGAATCGCTGGTGCTCCTGGATCTGGTGTCGAAGCAGGAAGTTTGGCAAATGGGGGCAAAGAGCTGTGGTGTCAGTAGGGACACAGCACCCAGCCCGGAACATCTGCTTCCAAGGGCTCTGCAGCTGTGGGCCCTCCAGGATTAGTCCAGAGTGGGGGGTGTCTGCCAGGGCGGAGGACAATGCCCTACAGAGCAGGGGGTAAACCAGGGCTGTGCAATACACCCCAAGGAAGTGCACTAGCTCCCGGCTCCCTGAGCAGCATTTCCCAGACCGAACACTCTGGCTTTCAAGGAACACATTGCAAACATGAGCTCACCCAAGGCTGGATACCAAGAGCATTTGCGTTCACCTCACCCTCACGGCGCTGGTGGAGATGCCCTGGGATGTAAGTCAACATACATGTTTCAAGTTGATCACTTTGCCACATGGCTCTCGTCTGCTTCCAGAGAAGCACCCCCTGGCTTATTCGAGCCGCAGGGTGTCACTGCTTGTCTGACCCCCTTCCTGGAAGAGCTCCGCTGGGGAGTGGGGGACGAGAGCCACCTGTGGCCTTTCCCCACTCCCGCAGGGAACCTCGTGTCCCCAGGCTCACCCCTTCATGAAGCCTCCGGTGCCCTTAGCCTCGACCCTTGACCCAGAGTACAGACCCTGAAGTTTGGCAGAAGGGATGGCAGTATCTGGAAGGCCAGAGTGCGGAGGAGGCATCCGCACGCCTGACACGGATGGCTTGCAAAACCAGCGGATATTGTTCAGAAAACAAGTTAGAAATCTTGACTATGTGCTCTGCTTGTGTTTCTTAACGTAAATGTAGATGATCTTTGGAGAAGCTTCTGTGCCCGGTCTTTAAAAATCTCCACAAACTCAGGAAGGAGCCAAGATGTGGTCTCTATACCTTGGTGCCCATGTGGGATGACTCCAGTCTACCAGTCAATCCCAACCAGACAAAAGGTGTTTTGTTTTTCTGTACGAAGATGGAGTATGCAACTGGAATTGGGCAGGTCTGAGTTTGAATCTTTACTCTGCCACCGGTTAGCTGAGGACAAAGTTTTAGTTTTATCATCCCTGAAATGTGGGGCTATGATATTTAGTTTGTAATGTTGTTGTTGAATCAAATGAGAGAAGGCCTTACACACACTTACGCATAGAGCATCTAGACATCGGATTCGGTGGTCTCTCCTAAGCAACTGCCAGGCCTGTGGACCATGGCCACAATCTTCCTGAGTTCTAATGGCAGCGAAGACATAATTATCACAAATAGATTGCCTATGATTAATAATATATTTAAAGCAAAGATACATTTATACTTCCCTCAGAGAGAATGTGACCCATGTAAGTGTCTAGGAAGGTTGGTGAATCTTGAATCTTGGGATCCCCAGAATTTGGGGAATTTTAAAAATACGTGTCTGTTTGCTTTTTCATGTTTCATTGTCCTCCCTGCTATGCCACATCATATATGTCTGAGGATCCCATGGCATCATGGTGAGAGCTGGGGACCGCCCAGGCACGGTGACACAAGGGTTGGGCATTGCCACCAGTGTGTAATCTGGAGCTGGTTATATGAAAAACTGGGAATTGCTGAAGTGGCAGCTTTCTGGGCTCCCAGATGGAAGCAATGATCACCCAGGGGACTTTCCTCTAGTGCAAACCCCTCCCCGGGGGGAGGGCAGGTGAACTCACTGATATTCTCAGGCTCGTTTGCAGGATGTCTGTGACCCTCGCCTTGACTTTAATGGTAACCCATGGTTCACTGGCTTCCCATTCAGTTTGAGAAGCCTTTCTGGAAAATCAGTGTAGCAGGTGTTCCTACAGCACTGTTTCAGAAAGGAAGCTGGGCCCCTTCTTGTGTGCCCTGCAGGGTTTTACCTGGAGCCTCGAGGAGACGACACTCGTCTGTGCCTCGGTGAAGCAGCACCCCTCCAGTAGGCACGATGCACTGATACATCAACCCCAACGTGACAGTGGGGGTGCCGTCAATTTCCCTCAAACACATGTCATGCTTTTCAGGTTCAGGAGAACCAAGGCCACCATGACAGGATGGACAGACAGACCGACCATAGCAGGTAGCATCTTTTCTGCTGTGGGAAAGGACAACCCACAATTCATGAACCTCGTTGGAGGTCGGCCTCCTCCAGAGGCTTTCCTCCAGAGTTGGGACACTGTTCTGCTTAGGTGTGCCTATAGTAGATGGGCTGAGAACATGCACAGTAGAGCATTTGCATTATTTTACATGACTATGAGAAAAAAATAACATAATAGAGTAAGGGAGACTTTGAGACTTTGGGAAGAAAACACTGGCGTGCTTGTGACAATCCTCCTTCAAAAGGCTGTCAAGAAGTTGAGATCCTTTGCTGTCAGTGCTCAGTGAAACCAAGGGTGTTCTGGAAGCTTGGTTAGCTCTGGGCTTCCTATGGGTAGTTCCTAAAATATGCATGAGGCCCAAAGACATATTTGCAACTTAGAGTTGCCATTTTACAAGTCTTGGGGTTAAAAAAATAAGATAACATTGCATGAAGTGGATGTTTTTTTTGGCAAGATAAAAATATAAAAACTACTAAAATTGCACTGCTCATTTCAGCCAGATGCCAGAGAGCCCTTCTTTGGAAATCCGGTCCTCACGCTGCCTGGGAATACGGACAGATGCTCGGTAGCACTCCATCAGCGGGATTGCCAGTGCATCGACGCTGCATAGAGGGCATCGCAGAGGAGGTCTGCCATGCTCCACGCCAGCTCGCGGCACAGATGAGGCTCGACTTGTCCCGAGATCCGCTCCGTTTCCTGCGACGAAGAGCGGCAACGATCGCTTTAAGTGCATTTTCAAAAGTTACATCCTTGATTTGCAACGTGCATGAAATGTATGGTGGGCATTGCACAAAAGGGTAAGAAATGCTTAGGTGTGCCTTTCATTTGTCATCTTTCGAGGACGAGACCACACACCGTCTTCTTCTCAATAGTGTGTTTGTGCGCCCTGGGTCCAAACATCATTTCTGAGAAGACTGCCTTTTCTCCTGCAACCAGGGAGGGAAGCTATGTTCGGCAGGAGGAGGGGTGGGGACTCTTGAAGTCTCAGTCAGCTGACAGAGGTGATGGTTGGACCTCGGAGCTGCAGAGAGCAGAGAATAATTCCTTTCCATGAGACTCTCCTCCCATCGAACTGTACAGCTCACGGCAGTGGTTAAGAGTCTGGGGTTAGAATCTGTCAACCTTGGATTTAAAATCCTGATCTCAACACTCACAACTAACTCAGTAACACACTCTGGTGTGTTACTGGGTGTTTCTTAGCTCCAGAGTCCCGTTCTCACCATCCCATAATCATTTCTACTTTGCGGGGTTGCATGGGTCAGAGAGGCTGGGAAGGGTGCTTAAGTTCTGTTGCTGGGTGTGTGCGTGTGCACGCACGTTTGCGTGCAGATCCACATAAAGTTACCAAGTGTTACTGCTAAGGAAATATCTAGCATTCCAAAAGCTTTCTCTTTACCATAGCTCTCATTTCCTAATTTATATAACTTTTCCTCACAGATGAGCAATTTCTTTTGTGGCAAATGTTCTCATAATTGGATTAAAGAAACACTACTAGCATAACCCAAATATTTCTTTTCTGAAAAATTTTTTAATGTTCATTTAATTTTGAGAGAGAGGGGGACAGAGTGCGAGCAGGGAAGAGGCAGAGAGAGAGGGAGACACAGAATCCGAAGCAGGTTCCAGGCTCTGAGCTGTCAGCACAGAGCCCAATGCGGGACTCAAACTCATGGATCTCAAGGTCATGGCCTGAGCTGGAGTCGGATGCTTAACTGACTGAGCCACCCAGGTGCCCGATAAAACCAAAATATTTCGAATCACTTGTATTTTGGGCACGTCGTGCTTTTTATGCACTTTCTCTTTTTCGAAAGAGAGAGAGAAAGAGAGAGCACGAGGGAGGGGCGGAAAGAGAGAGGAAGAGAAAGAATCCCAAGTAGGCTCCACGCTTTTAGCGCAGAACCCCATGTAGGGCTCGATCCCATGAACCACGAGACCATGACTGAGCCAAAGTCAAGAGTCAGATGCTTAACCCACAGAGTCACCCAGGCGCCCCCAACACTCCTACAGACCAAGGGAAAACAGCTCCTTGGCACTAGCGTGAGTGGGTTTTTCTGACGTGACCATCAACGAGAATGTCAGCTTCAGTCTTCCCTGAGCTTGTAACCCTGACTCTGATGTCCACAGCGAACAAACGTGAGTCAGTGACATCTACAGGCTTGTCCGCATCTGTCCCATTTTCTTCAATGGGAGCAGTAGTGTGGAAAATTGCAAATATAATTTTCATATTGGGAAAATGGAATTGATGGCTGTGCCGATGTTGAAATGTCCCAGGGGTGGGTGAAGGTAGAATTCCACTGAGCATCAGGCCCAAGGCAGGCAATGGCCGAGCCCAGGAAACAGATTAAGCGGCTTCCAGGCAGAGTGTTGGTCAGTCCCACCTGCCCCCATTGCTTCCATGACAAGCTGCTGGGATCAGGAGTCCCCATCGGTCAATCCAGTGGCATCGGGAGGCCAGGGTCTGTTGTGAAAGGGAGGTGCCAATGCCCCAGTGGGAGCCGAGGAGGCTGCCCCTGCAGACAGACCCCCGTGGAAGGACAGACAGCAGTGGCTTCTCTAGAATTGTTCAGTAATGGGTTTCTCTAGGGCACAGATTTTTTCATCAAAGTAGAAAATGTTCCAGTAATCGTATGATTATTTTATGATTAAACTGTTTTTTTTTTTTCCCTCCCACATTCCCTTCACTAGATTGTAAGCAATGTGAGAGTAAGGCCTGAACCACATTCTTCTTCAACTGCTCAGGGTCGCAGTGCTGTACCCTGAATAAAAAGTTATGAAGGTTTCACCAAACTGAGTCACTAGCTGCTTCTGTATCTGTATTCATATCAGTCTCTGTGGCTAGATTGATATATATATATATATATATACATATATATATATATATATATACATATACATATATATATGTATATATATATATATATATACATATACATATATATATGTATATATATATATGAATCTATTTCCATCCATATATCTATGCCTGGACCTATTTATATCAGCATTTATATCTACCTATATCAATGTCAATATCGATATCGTATCTCTATCCATATCTATAGCTGTCTGTATCTATCTGTATCAACACATACATATCAGTAACTAAGTCATATCAGTATCTGTCTCAGTGTTTATATCCACAGCAGTATGTGTATATCAATATCACATATATCATGTATAACTTTATGTGCACCCGCATTTGCGCAGGCACCCCCACCTACATTTACAACACACCTACACTGACATCTACATCCACAAATGTGGTAGCTTTACCAACTTCACGTTCACAAAAGTCATGGCTGAGGAAACGGATACTAATTTCTCTCTAACAACTGGCCCTTTAAGAGTGAGTTTGCTTTTCCTCCTTGGTATCGATTTAAGTAAAAATAGAGTCCTCCAAAGGCATGGGATTTCTGAGACAAAGCTAATAATCCCGGTCTTCCCAGGTGACTGGTGGAAGGTATCATTGCATCCAGGTATGTATTGTGGGCCGAGTCTCGGAGTGGGCTGGTATCTCACCTGTGGGGCCTGGGCACCTTCTACCCATTGCTCCCAGCTGTCCACACCCTGCCTTCGGTCATGCATGGAGGCCCAGGACTCAGCATGTCGGATCCACCACGAGGTTCAAAATGCATTCAGGGGAAATCTGCCAGCCACCACGAGAAAGGAAAAGAAAACTCAGGGAGTCCATGGGACACTTTTAGTTTCTGTGAGAATTTTATTTGGTGAAGTTGTTTACATCTGTCTCCGTAAACCCGCCCGAGGGGGGAGGGTGAACTCCATATCTTCTCCAGCTCCTTGGAAATCATGGTCAATTCCACAAGCCCTCTGTTCCTTGACACAGGGGATACGTACGTCCGCATGGTTAGTGGTGTTCAGAGCTGGTGTTTTCTGGACCGAGGAGGAGACAGAGGCCGCGTTAGTCCATCAGGCCATCCAACCAGGGGCTCCTTCTACCTGTTTCGGGCAGAAAGTCTCTTAAATTGAATAATTGTCATTTTCCAGCTCTCGGCGAGGCCAGAAATCACTAAAAATCTCATTTAAATTTCCCAGTGTAGTTCCCAAGCAAATTCACAGCAGAGGTCAGTCCTTCTGCAAGATTGCTGGTGAGAATTCCTCATCAGAACAGAGGTATTTTTCTCCATTGCCGAACCCACTACCTTCCATCAATTTTTCTCGTCACCTCGCCCACCTTATTATGACCTTCATGGGATAAAGAAAGTACAGTTCGAACTCTTTTTTTCTGCAGACGGCGCCTCCCTGTATATGATGTGGTTAATATTGATTATACACTGCAGTCAACCCAGGGAGCCCGGTGTATCCCCCCTCCCAACTGCCCTCCCTCCCTCCGGAGACCATTTTCTGCCTTTTACCTGTTCTCAAATGCTACTCTGGGTATTTATTCTTTTAAAATGGAGTCACCACTTCTAACTGTATTTATTTAGAGCCCAAACCCACCAAGACGACTTTATGTCAGTGACAGCATCCAGAAGCAGAATCCGATGAGAACTCCTGCCGCTGACAGGGAAGCCGGGTGATCTAATTTACCAGCAACTAAAGATAATTCTCTGCATGGGCTCTGGGTCCCTCTGGGTTACTGACTCAGAGGTCAATTGAAGGAGAAGCAAGGCAAGGCTGGGGTCACCTGCTCCTTTCTGATCTGCGTTCTCTCGTGTAGACAGTTTAAAGAAACACGCGATTTTGATCCAGGACGTAAAATTCCTTAATGAGTTTGTGTACAGATGCCCAGCATATAGGGATGGATGAGAATATTGACAATTAGTGACCTTGCTTTCTTCTATATGCTTTTCCAGTGATGCTAAATTCAACTTCAGTCACTTGGGTTTTCAATGTTACTTTAAAACTCCCCATCACCATTAGCTTTTTCGAGGCTGATTTGATTGTAGGGACATTATTCCTGAGGCTACGGGCGTATACTCTTCTCCATCTAGCTGACTTTAGCATAAAAATAAAATTGAATCATAAGCAATGAAATTTTATCTATTCAACTCTCTTCATTCCCAGCTGGAGTTAATAACGCTTGATTTTACTCCTTCTCCCTAAATGGCATGAAATATATGAAATTGAAATTAACACATCTCCAAGATGATTAGGTCACAAATAGGTTTTATTAAATTTACGTCCTCCGTGTTGGTTCTTTCTTAACCACACAGTGAATGTGGCACTAGACCTCCTATTTTTATTATCGAATTATGGTAATAGAGAGAAGTAATTTTTTTTTCAGTTACACACTAACAAACAAAGCAAAGGAAGTCAACGTGAAACGATAGCAGAAAAGCAGTGATTGCCACGACCTCAGTGGTGGGAATGAGGGTGACAAGTTCTTATCAATCGATCCATTGCTCTCTGCTAAGTCCTCCGCTAAGTACTCGAGCGCAGACTGGTTTTGACTGCATAATCCTGGCGTGGTGGGGAGGATAATTGCATTTGAAGAACCAAGGCATGTCTGCCATCATCCGTCAAGGAACAAGGGAGCCATGCAGGGTGAGGCGCTGGCCAGGGGAGGAGGAAGAAGGGAATGTACGAGAGGCATGAGCATGTACAAGAATGGCATTTTCAGAGAAGGTCGAGGAATCTGTGAAGCACAGTCTGGGGTTTGGGGGGGGACAGAGGTTGACAGCAAATACGGATGTTGGCCTTGGGTGTGGAACCTGACATTCTGAGGGGCCCAGGATGTGCCCGGGTGCCCAGAATGGGGGCGTTTGGCGGCCCCGGGGGGCAGGAGCTAGGGCGTGCAGAAGTCCTGTCCTATGGAAGCCTTAGAAGCTGGGCTGCCTGCGCAGGATTTCCGGCAGTGACAGTTGGTTCAGGGAGGTGGGAAGAGACGCGGGGGGTTGGAGGTTAGCTCAGGCATGCCGTGTGGAGCAACTGATGCTGAGGGAGAGCGGGGGCCTGACCCTGACCCAGGGAGTTGATGCACCCCTGACCAGGCAGCTCAGGTAGGTTGTGCCTCTGGAGGAGGGGTGCTGTCCCCAAAGGTGAGTTTCTGGAAAGCAGGAAACAAACGCCCCCGTGGGTGAGCTCAGTGGGCACCGAGTCTCGGGGAGCTGCGGGCCGTCACTGGGGCACAGGTGCTTGCTGACTCACGTGCCCACTGCAGTTTGGAGTCTGCACTTGACCGTGACTTCCCAGTGTCGTGGGGGGACAGTGGAGCCCTACGGTACATCCCTTTACACCGAGAAAAACAAAATTTCTCATGGTAAAGGCAACTTCCTGTTCCAGGAGCCAGACGGCACACGCCCTTTTTGGGATCTGCCAAGAACAGCTCGGAGAGGCCCAGTGCATTCAACGAGAGTTGATGAGCCTCGTTTCTGGAGCCAAGACTGATGGCCACCTTGGTGGTGGAAGGTTCCATGCACTACGGGCCCTGTTCAGACAGCTTCAGTGGGAAGACGTTTCGGGGCTTTGGTCACATTGTGCAGATCGTAGTACTTTAGAGCGGAGGGAGGGGAGAGGGACAATTTCGCGGCCTTCCGGGCCAGTCACGTTTTGTTACCGTCACAAAGAACTTACCTGGTGTCCAACAGGCAGTTCCCTGGATGAGGCTGGTACTCAGTCTCCCTCTGTCGCTGGCCCGGCAAGGGGTTAGCGTACTCTCTGAAGCTGAAGCTAACAGTTTGCGTTTTCCTTGGATGAGGGTGGTTTGGACTGAGATGGTCTGCTGAGCTGACCACTCTCACGTTTACTGGGCGACCCACGGATATCTGAGAACATTCCAGAACCTAGAACAAAGAGGGGCCCACCTGAGCCCCTCAGGCTTGGCCGTAGCCCCCCTTGTAGGACGAACCCGTGTGGCCAAGTGCCCCTTCAGGAAAGCTGTTTGCCTCACCCGGCCCGCAGGCTGGTCTGTGCTCAGTTAGACACGTCCTCACCTGGTCAAGTTCTCAGGCAAAGGGACCCGGGCACAGAACCCTGAGGAATCTGGTGAGACGTTGGCAAAGTTCAGGGGCCCTCAGGTGGTCTGACGCTGACTCTTCTCCTCCCCTCACTTTTCCAGGGAGACTGAAAACCATTTTCACTTCCTGGGACCTAATTCCCCTGTAAAAGGAAACGTTTGCTCCAAGGGCCTGGGAAGACATCGCCCCACTCACCACACTCAGACTTTAAGGGGGAGTCTTGGTTCTGCTCCCCTGTTGTTGGCGAGCTGATAATCTGCATGTATTTCCCAGTTTGGTTCTCTTGAGCCGATGCTACTGAACACGGTCACTTGCGGTGGAAAACGTTCAGGCTTCCACAAGCGCAGCCTTATTTTGCCGCATCCCGCCTTGGCAAACTGGGGGCAGTATTGGGAGATTTAGTACATCGGGGAGGGGAAGTAAAGAAAAGGTGCAGTGCCGTTAGAGTCAGGCTCAAAGCCCGGGGGGGACTTGACCTCCTGTGTGACCTCAGACAAGGCGCTCTCCCTCTCTGAGCCCCCAGTTTCCTCCTTTGTAGGTCAGCAGCAAGACCAGAATCTTGCAGGCTTACCCGAGGCACTGACGGAGAGACTGCGTGTGAAATCACTATACACTGACCGTCGAGACGGTGGTGGCAGTGTCATGGCCATGCTTTTCCATACAAGAGATGCCTGGATTCATCACACTGCGCAGGGGCAAAATCAGAGCCAGCAAACCTTGTGCAGAGCATCAAAGGGGCTTCAGATTCCAGAGGAGAATAGACAGGGCGGGACGCAGCAGGGGCCGTGCATCACTTACGTTCTTCAAGTGACAAGATGGGAAGTGTGGGCCTCTGCTGAGCTCCGCAGCCACCGGCAGGAGAGCGTGGTCCCGTGAGGGTGGGGCTCAGACCGACTCTGCCTTCTGAGCAGATCCTGAGCATCATGTAGCTGAAAGAGAGTCAGAGGGGCGCACAGGAGGCTGATAAATTTGTGTGAGCATTTCCTCCCCCAAATCTGAGGTTTAAAAATGGGAAACATGAAGCGAGAGATTAGACGTGTTTTTAATTGTGCTATTTCAGTTTGCAAATTGGCGAAAGAATAACACTATCACCTTGTTGGAGACAAAAATAAGTCTTATGCACGTATGTATTTACTTTTGAGTGGAAGGCCAGGGTGTTATTTTCAGAACCAAGAAGTTGCCACATCTACTGTTAGTAACACACTGAGAATCTGTGTTCGCAATGCTGGGAGGCTCAGTGAAGACCTTAACACATCATATTTTAACAACTATATTAATGTTCTAAAGATGAACAACAGACAGGGGCTGATCATAAAACAGATAAAATGATGTATATGCGTTGTTTAACATCCTTTCAGTTAATAAGTATGAGCTTTAATAACATTTCCAGGTGTTTTAATTTTTTTAATATTTGTTTTTGAAAGAGAGAGAGACAGAGCATGAGTGGGAGAGGGGCAGACAGAGGGAGACACAGAATCCGAAGCAGGCTCCAGGCTCTGAGCCATCAGCACAGACCCCGACGCAGGTCTCAAACCCACGAAGGGCGAGATCATGACCTGAGCCGAAGTCAGATGCTTAACCCACTGAGCCAGCCAGGCGCCCCAAAGATTTTTTTTTTAATGGTCACTGTTATTGTGTGGATGGATTCCTTCAAATACAAATTTTTGATGTAATGTAACTTCACGTTCATTGACTTACATGTTTGAAATTGAGCAAATAGAAACTGCCTCAGGTGTTTGATAATCACTGAGTCAGTCACACACCTAGGATTGTGCTTGTGAAACAGGCTTTTCAGTTCTGCACCTGAGCAAATTCATGCTTCTGGAGGTTTTGCAAAAATTTTCAAGACACAATCTGAGCATCTTCAAGCTAGCAATAAATGTTCAAAATGAAGAAATCTCCCCCTATTCAGTAGCAGTAAAATACCCCTTCCTCTCCCCATGCCATGGCTTAGAGTTCACTGCACACACACAATTATGTTTGAAGGAAGAACTAACTTTCTCCTTGTCTTGTATTTAGAGCGGAAAATCGATGTGATTGGTGTTCTAAATTACACATTGTTTGAGAAACAGGTGAATAAGTGATTATTTTATTTGGCTTCTAAATAGCCCCGAATATGCTGGGTGAGTACAAATGGTTTAGAAGTGATTGCAGGGGATTTCTGTAAAAGAGAAAGATGTTATTTCTAATTATGTATTTTAACTTGTGTGGGCATGAAAACATCAGATTGCCTTGAGGTTGCCACGGAAGCATTTCTTCGGTTGATTTTTTAAAAAGTTAATGAGTAAAATATATAGCATGGCTGAAAGAGAATATGTGTAATTAGACCTTGGAGACCAAATGCCATTATGACAACATTTCCCAGTAGAAAAAAAATATATATGTAATCAATTATTTAAAGTATATAAATTTAAATATATAGAGCTATATAAACCTTTTTACCATATGTAAGAGAGAATAATTAGTCAAAAACAGATTTTGCTAATTGTGTCATGAATTTCTTTTTGTTTCTCTGAATAGGGCATCCAAGGAGGGGGAGGGGGGAGAATTCTGGTGACATTTTGTTTAGTGAGGAAATTTAGGTTTACTGTTTTAAGATAAAAGGTTATGATTAGGAGAGGCACTCAAGGCCCGAAAAAATAAAGACTATTGAAATTGTTGAGAATATGAGGAAGACGTAGCACAGTCTCTGGGAGCTCTGCTTCTGGAGTGACGTGGCATCTTCTGGCTCTGGGGACCCCCGAGGGCTGATTGCTCAAGCCACCGATGGCATCGCATGCAAGATATTGACTCAGGCAGATGAAACAGACATGCAGAAATGGAAAGATCTGCTACTCCTTCTTCCCATAGTCTCGTGATGGCACGTCCATGCACGCTCTTCAACCGTGTCAAGACCCCCCACTTTCTCCTTGGACTACCCTGTAACCACAACGACCTCTCTCTTGTTGACCTCCACATCCACAGAGGTGATACACCACCTTCCTTTCTTTTATTTCCCCACCTCCAGTAATCTGAGTCTGTCTCTCACCTAGGCCTGCCTGATAAAGGCATTACTCGTCTGTAATCACCTCTATCTTTCTAGAATACCCTTCAGGTAGCCATGCTCCGCAAAAACTCTCCAAGCCCATCCCACCCTTTGCTTCACCGGGAAACAAGTTCCTGGGTGCTGGCTTGTTCTTCTGTCTACACGAGTCTTCCTCAGAGAGGGTTTCCCTGACCACCCCATCAAATTCTAGCCCCGTCTTGCTTTGTTTTTGCTCGTAGGAGGTGCAAAGAAGCTCCCAGGCTCTCATCACACTGGAAGAGTGCTTCACTGAGATGAGAGCCCCTCAGGGCAGACCCCTGCTCCTTGCTCACCAGCCGGTCACATCCCTGTGACAGCTCCCTGTATAAGAATGACTAATTCCATAAAGAACCCACACAATGCCTGGCATATAGAAGGTGATTAACAGTGTTCATCCACTTTCCCATTTTTATTTAGTGAAAAGTTGTCCGTCATGAAAAAAAAAACATTTCAGTAACAAAAAAATCTCCTATAGAAAAAGCTGTGCAGTGTTTCAGAGTGTAACTCAGACGTCTGAGCCAGTGCCAGGTGGGCGGTGTAGACAAATAGCTGACTCACTATCTCTTCTCAAATGGCCAAGTCCACATAAAAATGGAAGTGTCCATTTTTCCTATTTATCAATTGTGTAAAGCTAACCACATGAAAGATAATGAAGCCACATCTCTATGGATACAGATAATCATATGAGAGTAGAAGCCAGATAGCTGCTGTGAAGAATGTTGCGGACTGAGTGTTGGCGCTGGTCCCCCTCCATTCATATGCCAAAACCCTAATTCCCAGTGCGGTGGTACATGGGGGCGGGAGGTGACTAGGCCATAGGGTGGAGTCCTCTGGGTGGGATGCCTGCTCTTATAGGAAGAGACAAGGTGCTTGCTTCCTTGGTCTGCTCTCTGCCCTTTAAGCACGCAGGGAGATGGTGGCCATCTATGAAACGGGAGACCCTCCTCAGACACTAACCATGCCTGCACTTTGACCTTGGACTTTCAGAATGCAGGACTCTGAGAAACAAGCAGCAAATAAAATCTATAATGACTTGTTGCAGCAGCCTGAGCAGAACAAGACAAAGCCATGCATATTTGGAATCCAGATAGTGTGCATGTCCAGGGAGGAAGCCACACGGCTTACCAACCTCTCCCCGTATGTTGGTCAACGATCCTCGTTTAAAGTTAAGGGAGATTTTCTCTAATTGGCTTTTTCAGCAAACAGTAAAATTCCTTATCCAAATTGTGTTTTCCTTACCTTTGGCTAATGAGGTGAACTAGTGGCATGATTCATTATTAGGAATTAGGAGATGGGGGCATATTTAATAAATGATGTAACTCACACGACATGTACCATGGAGCTAGGGCCTTGTATCTGAGCTGTGAAATTACATATTCAATCATCAGCTGTTTTGCATATTCTCTTGGACTTGGGTTTTTTTGCCAACATTTCAAATGTCCCATGCTCAGAACTGTATTTGAGGCCGTTGTCACCCCCTCTTTCCTTGTCCCCAGCGTTGCCCAGCCTTCTGAGTGGCAGGGCTCTGCACCCAACTGCATAGGTGGGCACTGGGGTCTTTGAATGACCCTCTGTGGTGGTCCTGGCAACCGGTGCATCACTGGACGAGTCTGCCAGGCCATCACACTCCGTATTGACTCTCCCTCCTCATCGTATCCTAGGCTGGCTCGTCTTCCAGCTTTGACCTTGAGCAGGAGCGTTTGGTGCGTATGTGGGAAACCAGAATGAACTTTTAGATGTTATAAATATAAAAATTAGAAGACCTTGCTCCATGACACCGCACCCTTCAGTCATTTCTCACCTGACTTTTAATAAAGTGAAGAACTTGGGGCCCCTGGGTGGCTCAGTTGGTTGACTGTCTGACTGCGGCTCAAGTCATGATCTCACAGCTCATGAGTTGGAGACCCACATCGGGCTCTGTGCTGACAGGTCGGAGCCTGGAGCTCGCTTCAGATTCTGTGTCTCCCTCTCTCTCTGCCCCTCCCCCACTCGCACTCTCTGTCTCTGTCTCTGTCTCGCTCTCTCTCAAAAATAAACATTAAAAAATTTCTTAATAAAGTGAAGAACTCTCCACGGCTGGGCAGACCCCAAGGGCTCTGGCAGGATCACTCTTCTCCCTGTGCCTTACTTTTCCACCATCTCGGTTCCCACTATTCCTTGAGTTTCCCAGAGCTGTCTTCATTCAGTTCCTTAAAAATGGTAAGTGGCTGTCCGCTTCATGGCATCCTCCGTGCTATTTCTTCTGTGTCCCACCGCCCCAGGTCTGAGTGCAAATGTTACTGCCCTCCATCCCAGAGCTGGTTTAACCGCCGCCTGCCCCCCCCGAAACCCACTAAGTATCTCATGTCCTTTGTATGATCTTTTCATCATGTCTGTTCTTTCCTCCCAAATGCTTATCACTGTGCGATGCTCTAACAATGTGTGGCCTTACGTGTGTAAGTCCTGTGCCTCCTGGAGCCTGAAAGTGTCAGTTTACTGAGTATGTCACCCAGTGCCTGACAATGGGGGGCATTCGATGGTGGGGGGATGTCTAGAAGGACGGATGGGTAAGTGTGTGGAGAGATAAAACCTGAGGGGACTTCGAGACAAAAATCCTTTAGGCCATCTGAAGAAAATCAAGCTTAATCACCTGAGAACAAGAGGAAGATAATACACCTTCGTGAGTTGATTTAGAGTGACTCCACGCTCTGCTTTAATCACCTCTTCTTTTGTTTTATTTTTTGTACACATTTTGCAACAACTGGTCTTGGAAACTCAACAATATTCTTCCAGGAATAATGTCAGACAACCCCAGGGCATAATTATGTAGAAAACACAATTTCCCTTGAATGAATACGTCTCTGCAGGTGCTGATTTGGGCATACAAGAGAAATGTGCGGGACCTTGCATTTCCTCGCTGCTCCTGGAAGGAACTTATTTAACGTGGAAAGCTGGTTTCCGTCTGTCCTGGTCCTTGAGCAGGGAGAACACGGGGTGCCCGCCTCTTCTCCCGGGAGCTGTCACTTGCACATTATCGCGCCAGCCACAGTTCAGATCCTTATCACACACTTAGGCTTGCCATGTTTTCATCTCGTACTCAGACATATTTTTTCCCCCTTGGATGATAGTAAAGGGCATCTTCAGGCACCCTCACCTCTCATATTGAAGTGTGAATTTGTCGTGGTGGATTAGATTAATCAAAATGGCCTTAGAAGAAAAATCTCCATGTGTGCTTCTCAAACTCAATTTCTGTCAATTTTTTTTTTTATAGAGACACTACTTTCTGTAGTCTATTCTCACATGCTGTTTTCATATTTCTCATGCAGCTGAAGATGTATTTATCCCAACCCTTGGTGGCTTGCATTTAAGCTACTGTTTAAATTTATGCCCAAGCGGTGAAGGCAAGGGTTAGAAAAATACCATCAGAATTGGAAGCAGGCAAGATTTAAGCTACTTGTCTTCAGCAGAGGAAATCTTTAGAACACTTGAACTGCCTTCAAACTTCTAAAAATCGTGTATTTGGGAAGTTTAATACAAGCTTATTTGAATAATGGTGTTACAAATCTAAAACACTAATATCAAAATAGTTCAGCAAAACTTTATCCAAATGAATCAATGTCTTGGAGTGTTTGCATTATTCCTACATTCTCATCTATTTCCTTTGTCAAAGAAAAAAAGACCAAAAAAAAGGAAGGATAATTAACCAGTAGGATAATATATGGAAAACAATTTTAAACATATATCTTATTAACAAACAAAAAATCAAAAAACACTTTTAATGTTCTCTGCCCAAACTCAGAGAATTTTGTTTATATTGTAATTTGGCATTTGAAAATGTTCTCTTTGGTAAGATAAAATTGTTATGATCTTTTTCTACCTACAATAGACATTTATTATGAAAATAATGGGAGTACTTGCAAACATAATGTAAAATCACCTACAGTCCTTCTATACATTTTTATTTATTCCCTCAAAATGAGATCATAGAGTAAGAGATTTTACAGTTTCACTTAACAAATGGAAATTTTCCTATGATGAAATTGATTCTGAATTTCACATTTATACCCTCTACTCTAATAAGGAATTTCCTTCTCTTTAAAATATACAATAAAGGGATGGGCGCTTTATTGCCTACAGCTTAGAATACATGCTTCACTAGCTCCTCAGCAAAACTCTTACAAATGGAATCATTTGTACAACAGTATTCATATCTTGAAAGAAATGAAATATCTGTAGCCAGATTGCCCTCCAGAGAGGTTGCCCTCATTCAGACATTGATTGAACCACAGAAAAGGAGAGTTCCCCAGTTTTCTCCCAACTTCATCACCAACAGGAATTATAAGCTCTGTAAACCCTGATTGACAAGAGAAAATGAAAATGAAATGTCGTTTAAAATGTCAGTATCTTTTTTTTCAGGAGATAATAGTTGTCTGTTTATGTAATTTGCCTTTTTTGGGGGGGTATTGATATTGGTATGTTTTGGTATTTTGGATATTGGTATTGGGCATTGCCCAAAAGAAAAGAAAAGAAAACAAAACAAAACACTTTTAGTGTTACAGTTATTCACTCTTTCCTGGTCTTCTGCATATCTCTGATGTATGTAACATCCAAATAAGTGTGTGGAACTTGAGCTACTGCCGTGACAGGGAATTTGGTATTAGACTTACTCTGTGGCAATCAATAGGTATAAAAACACAGAAACTATAAGACAGAGTCAGCAGACATCGGATGATAACCCATGCAGGGCTACAGTATTTGAGAGAAGTTTTCTCCCCGAGGGTGTCTTCTAAACTCTCGGTGCCAGCAGACAGAGCCCAAGCAGAGTGTGGCTGTCTCACAGGACGGTGTGAATAAGAACGCAGAAAGGCATGCTAAGGTGACCATGATTTGTAGGGGTTAGGTTACCATTAAAAACAACACCACAGAGTGAGCATGAGCAGGGGAGGGACAGAGAGAGAGAGAGAGAGAGAGAGAGAGAGAAGCCCAAAGCAGTCTCCATGCTGCCAGTGCAGAGCCTGATGTAGGGCTCGAACTCATGAACTGTGAGATCATGACCTGAGGTGAAATCAACAGTCAGGTTCTTAAATGACCGAGCCACCCAGGTGCCCCAGATTGACATTTTATTTTATTTTATTTTATTTTATTATTTTTTTAAACGTTTATTTATTTTTGGGACAGAGAGAGACAGAGCATGAACAGGGGAGGGGCAGAGAGAGAGGGAGACACAGAATCGGAAACAGGCTCCAGGCTCTGAGCCATCAGCCCAGAGCCCAACGCGGGGCTCGAACTCACGGACCGCGAGATCGTGACCTGGCTGAAGTCGGACGCTTAACCGACTGTGCCACCCAGGCACCCCAGATTGACATTTTAGAACTATCAAATATGATATCTAAAATTTAAAGTAAGTCAGTGGATAGGTTTAGTGGCAGACTGGGCACAGAGAAAAATAGAATTTATGAATTCAAATCTATGAACATTAAATACACAAATTACAAAACTGAGATAAAACCAAAAGCATAGCCTATGAGTGATGAAATGAGATGGGTAAGTGGTCTAGCACACATATAAACAGACTCTGCATGCGTGTGTGTGTGTGTGTGTGTGTGTGTGTGTGTGTGTTATTTGGGGGGTATTTAACAAGCTGATTCTAAAACTTACATGAAAGTGTAAAGAACCCAGAATAGTCAAGATACTTTTGAAAATTAGACAACATGGTCTGCTGGATATCAGGATATTATTCTTGACCTTGGATATTATTCCAAGGGTATAATAGTTTGGATGGTAAAGACAGGAGCCAAGACAAAGAAGAGTAATGGATCAGAGTAGGGAACGTAGAGAAAGATGCACACCTGTGCCGACAGTTGATTTACGACAAAGATAGCCATTTACATAAATGGAGAGATGATCATGGGTACTGAATGATGTTTCGGGCTTTTGGCGGGGGGGAAATCTTAAGTAACGTTGTCTTCTCTTCTTCAGTCAGGATAGTTGCAGTTTGCTCAACTGTCTAGTGGTTTCTATCTTGTCGTAGATTCTGTGAGTTGTTTATGTCTGTGATGATCTCCTTTGAAACATCTCCAAAAATATGGCACCCAGAATATTGCAGTGTCAACGTAGTGCAGAATAATTGCTTCCTTTCGTCTTAGAAAGATATCCTCCACAGTAAAAGCCTGGCTTTTAGGAGGGCTGGATGGCCCTCTTAGCAGCTCCCTTGCCCATGCCCATGGGTCTTCCTCATGTATCTGCAGGAAGGTGCTCCTCACGACATCAGTCATTAGCAAACGAGGCACAGAAATTTCCAAATTGCCCCACATTTAATATCAGGCATTATTTCAACTAGTGACGATGTTTCTCTGTGACAGAGACCAGGTTCTATTGTCCCATTCTCCATGTTCTGCTTCCCTCTTATCTTTTGCTTTTCTTCCCTTAGGTCTTGCGTCATGCATGACATTTGTGCCATTTCTTGCAGTGACTGAAATCCACTTTCTGAGTCAGCTGCCTATAGCCCATCTCCTTAGAACACAACAGTTGGATCACAGGCCATCTATCACCTTGCTCAAATAATGCTGTTACATGATTACAATGGGACAAGGACTGTGTTTGCAGTAGGGAAAACGTTCCAGTTAAATTCCGCATCAGTTGTTCATTGGCTAAGTCTTCTTTAAAAAGCTCTTTGATAGGCCATTTGTAGTGAAAGCTTGTTAGCTGTGCTGCAAACATCCACCCCACTTCTGCGAATCAAAATAGTACATTGTTGGGATAATGGTCTGCCTTCTACTATGAGCAGTCTTTGTGGGAAGGTAGTGAATGCAAAGGGGACAGTTGTGTTTTCTCCTGTTTTGGTGACAGTCTCTAAGAGCATGGTGATAGTCACATGATTTGAGCTCAGCCAATGGGATTACCTCCTGGGATTTTGCACCATGAGTCGGAGATTCAAGAACTGAGGAGTGAATTGGGGGTTATTCATCACACGGGTACAAGCAGCCCAGCCATTTTCTTGCCACGTGGCTGTGGCTGTGTTTTCTGCACTGCACTCTGGTGGAACAGTTGTGAAATCTCTGAGCCATTTCCCCAACAGTTTTACTGTAAAGTCCCTTTATTTATTTTGGACAATCCATCTCTGCTGTTTGCAAATAAGGAACCCTAAGTAACCAATGCCAAATGGTCCCCTTTGAGGCATTCAGAAACCTATGAGCCACCACCACTTGAGTCTATTTTCTTTCTTTTTTTCTTAAATGTTTATTTATTTATTTGAAAGAGAGCACAAGTGGGCAAGGGACAGAGAGAGACAGGGAGAGAGAGAATCCCAAGCTGACTCCATGCTGTTAGTGTAGAGCCCAGTGCAGGGCTCAGACTCACAAACCCTGAGATCATGACCTGAATGGAAATCAAGAGTCGGACACTGAGCCCCCCAGGCTCCCCAAGAGTCTACTTTATTATAGTGAATGTCATCTTAGGACAAGTATATCCCAAGCTTACTTTCCAGTAACTTTTTGAAATCAGTGTTTCCATATTTTCTGTGATCTGTCACATTAAAAATGCAACTTCAAATTAGGTGTGTGTTAACCTATTTGGTATTGATCAGCCAATTGATTGGCTATATATATGAACAACATGCAAGTTAAGAAATGGAAAGTATCTAGTATCTCACCATCCAAAATTTTGCCACGTTTCTACTGGACTCACTATGATGTAATCTTAGTGTGCGCTGTTTTTCTTCTTTTGAAACTGGGCCAGTCCTTGGCGTCTCTGTCAATCTGGTCCTTTTACTTTCTCCATGCATTCTCAAGTATTTTTAGAAAGTCTATCACTGAAATTGTGTCACTGAAACAAACAAGAAAATGGGGGAAAAAAAACTACCTACAGTTCTTTGTCCTGGAAATCATATTGGACTGGCTAAACAGTTTCATGTTTTAAAAATGTGTTCTCTGTTCTGCCGTTTTGAAATTGAACACTTAAGTTTTCCCAGAGAACTTCTAGAGGAACTTCTGGGGGAGGTGGGTGCTGTAGGAACACTCCACTACCTTTCGACTCCCCAGGCAGTGGCTCAACTTGCTCGTCCTTTGTTCTGCCTCCCACACCTGTGCTTTTTAGACTCCCGTTCATTAGCGTTAACATCTTCTGATGAATGGACACAACCTTTTAGCTTGTCACCACCCTTAGAAGCAAAAGCACTTTTAAAACATAACAAATTATTGCTAAGAACCAGGCAATACATTTGCCACTAAACATTTCTGTGTCAGTTTATCATTTATGCAGAAGTGCTTTGGATTAGAAGCGGATCCTGAATTACTCTAAAGACGGACAATAGAAGCACAGGGTTGTATCACTGGGTGGCCACACCAGCTCTTAGGCTTACGTTAGAATGGAAACGTGGCTGGGGATCAGTGTTGTTTTATTGTATTTTCCCCACTAAATTGAATTTTATCAATAAGTGGTTTTCTTGTTCTGAATTTCATGGATTAGCAATCTTTAGTGCCAGAATTATTTTTCTCTAAGAGTGTGGACATAGACACTATTATTAATTTGTTAAATCTTAAAGGTAATTTTAGCCCATTTTAAAGAAAAGATTGTGTTTGGAAAGTCACAATATTTCAACCTATTAGTACATTCTTGGTGCCCCGAAGCCATAATTGAATAATTATGCATGGCAATCCTGAAAGCGTTGATTAAGTTTCTCAAAGGGCTTTCCTCACAAGGAACAGTTACAACAAGCCAGAGCCTAATTTCATACAGAGAACTCCATTGTCTCTAGGTCTTTCTTGAACAATCAGCTAAATGATCCCTTTGTGCCCTTGGATGAAGCATCTAGTATAATCCTCAAAGACACTGAAAGAAATATTTGCATCCCTTTGGGAATGTTTGAAGCTCTGACCTGTATTATAGACCAGCTAACCTATAGCAGATTTGTTAGAAAAATCATCTTACCTACAGTTACAGTGTTTATGGAAATACACTCATATAACCTTGACAACAAGACATTTTTGCCCCAACTAAATCTCAATAAGCACTCAGGGAGTGCTTTAAATATATACAAAATAAGTACATGTAAAAGAAAGAGTTGAAGGGCACCTGGGTGGCTCAGTCAATTAAGCACTAATTTTGGCTCCTAATTTTGGCTCAGGTTCTCATGGTTTGTGTGATCGAGCCCTGTGTCGTGCTCTGTGCTGGCATTGGGGAGCCTGCTTGGGATTCTCCCTCCCTCCCTCCCTCCCTCTCTCTCTCTCTCTCTCTCTACCTGTCTCTCTGCCTCTTCACCCCCAAAATAAATAAATAAATTTAAAAAATGAGATAGGATGATTACCTTGTACATAAGCTAATACTTTGGTTTGGACGTTGGTAGTACCTAGTGTCTACAAAAAGGAAAATGATACCACACCAATCAATCATTAAGTCATTCATAACAATAAAGTCAATCTATGGAATGGAAGGGCCAATGATCTGCAGGAAGGATCCCTATCTTTCTTCCAATGACAAAGTGAAGTTTTGGCATCAGGCCATCTAATTGACACAGTTATTGGCCAACATCATCTACTCTTGAGGCTCCATAATTTTGGCTTCTTCTTTGATTTTCTTCTTGACCAATTAACTTCAGTGAGATTTTCTTCAGATTGTGTGATAACTGAACGATGTGTGATAGTCTCACATCTCGGTGAGGCAGGAGGAGCCTGGAGGGACAGAATAAACTGGAGACAGTGTATACAACACTCATAATGATGTCACTTTTGCTGAATCCACTCTACAGCTGGTACAAAGGTTACCCCATGGCAGATACAGTCCCATAAATCCTGGGGGGAGGGGTCCTGTTAGATGACAAGGTTACAAGTCACCACCCTTCTATTTGTACCTGGTAGACTCAAAAGAAAAATGGAGAACAACCTATGTAGGCTGGCCTTCAAAATCAGTTCCACGACTGGGGTAACTGGGTAGCTCACTCAGTGAAGCGCCCGACTTCAGGTCAGGTCATGATCTCACCACTCGTGAGTTCGAGCCCAGCATTGGGCTCTGTGCTGACATCTCAGACTCTGGAGCCTGCTTCGGATTCTGTGTCTCCCTCTCTTTGCCCCTTTCCCACTCATGCTCTGTCTCTTTCTCTTAATAAATAAACATCAAAAAAAATTTAAATCAGTACCAAGAGAAAGCACAGGGTCTGAGTGAGAGAAGCAGGTATCTTGACAGAAAAAGGACAAATGGAGTCAGAATATTTACAGTGGAATTATGGCCTTATGGGCAAAGCATGGAAAAGAAATATAGATTTTGATTTCCAAACTTCATCCTTTTTTAAAATAAATTTTAACATTTTTATTTATTTTTGAGAGACAGAGTGTGAGTGGGGGAGGTGCAGAGAAAGAGGGAGGCACAGAATCCAAAGCAGGCTCCAGGCTCCAAGCTGTCAGCACAGAGCCCGACTCGGGGCTTGAACCTACGGACCGTGAGATCATGACCTGAGCTGAAGTCAGATGCTTAACTGACTGAGCCACCCAGGTTCCCCCCAAAATTCATCCTTTCTATTCACAGTTTAAAGTATAAATTGTTGAATTGTTTATTTTAAAATATTAGTCTTCTCTTAAATGCTGTCTACAATTACAACTGATGGTAGCTCTCCCTGTTCCTAAGGGAGTGATGTGATTTTCCTTCTAAGGCCATGGCCATTTTTTGGTAACATGTCTTACTGGGCTCTCTGGATAGGAAAAAGGAGAGAAAAGAGCTAACAAGTCTCCACATGTAGGGAATAAGTAGAAATTTGGAGTAGGAAAGGGAAAAGAAGAAAGGAAGATGGGCAGTTCTGGGGGCTCAGCATTAGTCCTGGAGATGGGGCTGTACAGAGAGCCGACAACCCAGGGGGGGTGGCCAATGCTCCTGTGGCCCCACCATCTTGTGGCCCAGGCAAAGGATCCAAGCACACAAACACCTGTGGGCTCAATGTTCCTGAGGAAACCCAGCTCAGCGGGCTGGCGGGCAGCGTGGGCCAGGCATGAATGCATCCAGGCAGGAGTTGAGAGGACGATTCATCAGGGTCATAATCCAGAAGAGCTCTGCACAAATCTTGGGCAGAAAAAAATTTCCCATTAGGCAAAGAAATAGGAGTTTGACCCAATTAGATGGACCTCCCTGTAAGAAAATGGTTCCCACTGATACCAGTATTGAAAAAAATTTTTTGAGAAAATTTAAATCTAGTATTCAAATGAACATTGAAATTAAGATCATATAGACACAGCTGACGTGAAGGGAGATATTTGTATCACATGAAGCTAAGTCAAGTATTTTACTTATATTTTGTTTGGTCAAGCAGACTTGCAAAATTTCTAAAATTGTGTAATTATTTTGATAACATATCTCCTATTTTACACTTGAAGCCAAGCACTTTGAGATTATTAAAGTGTATCGAAGTTACTGAGTTAATGCTCCACAGCACTCCTGGGAATCAGGTCAACCTTATTTTCAAATGTGAGATGAAAAAAACAGACAGTGTAACTGCTGATGTTCAAAGTCATCTCCCAAATGTAATGTAGCAATGATAAGGAGTTCTTGATTTCCCTAATATGTTATTAGGTGTGACCTCCACCAGACCCACTATTGTAGACTGTAGGCTTCTACAGTCTCAAGTTCCAATTATGCTTTCTTTTGAACATGCTGAATTCTTCTGTATCCTTCATGGTTGTGGTGGAATGTTCCTGTGAACCACATGTTCTCCTACTTAACCTACGGAGGCTCCACATATGCAGAACACCAGAGACTTTGAAAGAATAATCGTGACACACGAAGACATACCTCATACGAAGCAAAGTGTGTTTGTAATAAATTTGGTATCAAACTTGTGTTATTACGCAATGTATCTTTGCATCGGGATGAAATGACTTTGCAAATCCAACTCGTAATGGGAAAATGCCGTAGATGCAGAGGTAAGGGGTTGCCTGTGTGTGTGTGTGCGCGCGTGTGAGTGTGAGTATATGCGTGTGCCCAGAGTGTAAAAACATGAAATGTATCTCTAGTTTTCAAAAGTCATTTGGCCGGCCTGAGTCACACTCAGCAATCTCTCCAGCTATCGGGACAGCGCGCACATCAACGCACAGAGGAAACTGCCATGCTTTTCCCACGAAAGATATTTTCACAGATTTCTCAAGTCGACTGAGCAGTAAACTTAAGAAAATTATATTCTTTTGTACAAACTTTCTTGGGCTTAACAAGAATATCAGCCCAACATTTCCAACAAGGTTTATTGATGCTTGGAGTAATTGTGTGTGTGTGTGCGTGTGTGTGTTTCTTCCTACTGCCAGATGATTATTTTTAGTAACCTATTTCATAATCTCTCTTTGTAGAGAAATAAGATATCAATTTGATTTCTGCAACCAACAGGGCTGTGCAGTTCCTTTTCATCAGCTTTAATACCATCATCTACAAGGATTTAAAAAAAAAATGTAATGTTTATTTTTGAGAGACAGAGTGCGAGCAGAGGAGGGGTGGAGAGAGGGAGACACAATCCAAGGCAGGCTCCAGGCTCTGAGCTGTCAGCACAGAGCCTGACCCGGGGTTTGAACTCACGGACCATGAGATCATGACCTGAGCCAAAGTTGGATGATTAACCGACTGAACCACCCAGGCGCCCCATCATCTACAAGTTTTGGTAAAATGTGGTGAAATGTGGAAAATAAAGTATAACAAGAATATAATTGCACACTGACTGAATTCATTTAAAAATTACTTTGTATATATTCCTTACACCAACTGTTCCGACTCTATTGTAGGGGAATTCTATTATTCCTAAACGAGATTTTAATGATATTTTCTGTTTTTAAAGAAAACCAGAAGAGTGTGCTTTAAAATAAAACTAGCAACAGAACACGTCATCAGTATCAGATCATTTAACCAAGTAAATGGAAATAAATCCTTGGGAGAAAAAAAAGCACAGAAAGGTGTATTTAGTTACCCTGGATCCCGCAATTACAAGTGCTCAGGATTACAGTAATGCCATTTCTCAGACAGCATTCAACAATGTGTTCACACATTGCCTTTTATCAAAGGTTCTCACATGCTAACTCTGAAATCCAAATCACGCCTTTGTGCGACAAGAGCCTGGCTCTTATCACCACTCCCTCCACTTGCTGATGGAGGTGAGGCACGGGAGGTTAAGTGCCTTCCTGAGGCTACAGTAATAGTCGGATCTTGGCTTAAGAGGACCACCTTGCTCCTGGTTTTGCATGTGGCCTGCTTCCCAGACCGTCATTTATGGCCATTCTTCCCATTAACCCATCCTCCCTTGGGTAGTGGCTGGGTACATAAGCTAAAGCTGGATTCTTAAACACTATCTTTGACGGGCCCAGGAGACTTGACCGCAGAGTTACAGACACTATTGTACCTGTGATTGAACATGTGGTTTTGTTAGCACCTCACCCAGCTTATGAGTTGTTTTTTTTTTTTAATTAAATAATATTAAGTGAATTAACACTCAGGCACTCCTCAATTCATTCACATTTCCGGGTTCACAATGTTCTCTGGTATTTGAAGACCTTGACCAAGGTTAGCCCCGCCATGCTGGCTTGTTGTTGGATGGCGATCTTGAAATGTTAGCAGACATGACAACCATCTATGTGATCGAGGTGTTCATCTGCCTGTCTTCTTAATCACACTGTTTTACGTCTTCTGAAGGACTGACTTGAAAATACTGCTCATTTTTGTTATTCATGTTTATCATCTAAAATTTATGTAATCCGTGAATATGGGTTCAATAGCCACCATCAGTCACATCCGGGTTCTGTATGCAGTTATGTGAATTCTGATCTGTTTTTAATCTTTATGTTAACTCATTGTGCAGATGTTTTATGTGGAGGGTTTTGTTTCTTTTTCAAGGGAAGTATTCATGTTACAGAATATAAATAAATACATATTCTGGAATTTAGTTGAAGAGTAGAATTAAAAACAAAGATATTTAATATATTTTAATGATAGAGATATGGCCAACACAGTAGTAACGGTTACATAAACCAGTCTTCTACCCATAATATGGACTGTTACATAGCCATTCAAAGGAGAACACTAAATAGTTTGATATTGCTGTAAAAGGATTACGGTATATTAAATGAAAAAAAATCTACATGTAGTATGATTTAAAATCTAGTTTGAAAAACAGATGTGGAAGGAGAGAGAGGAAATTATCCCTCAAGATGTTAAAACCCTCTGAGTAGAGAGACTAAGGGTAAAATTAGTATTTGTCCTATAGGTTTTTTTTTTTTTTTTTTTGTATTTCTAAATATTCAACCATGAATATTATACTTGGAAACAAAATCAATGTTCTAAGCACAAATCCAGGAGATGAGTTTCATCTCTATTTCTCCATTGTTAAGAGAATTATATATGAGAGTTTTCTGAAGCCTCATGTGTGCTGCTATGGCATCCTTATAAACTTGATCCTTGTTTCTAGGAATGCTGTGAAATGAAGAGAGATTTCAGTATCTTTTATAGGATAGTAAAACGATGTAAATGATCTGAGATTAATGCTTTTTATTTGAGAGCAGATTCTCATTTATTTATTTTTTAAATATTTATTCAGTTTTGAGAGAGAGAGGGTGAGCGGGGCAGGGGCAGAGAGGGAGGGAGACAGAGGATCTGAAGTAGGCTCCACACTGACAGCAGAGAGCCCAACACGGGTTTGAACTCATGAAGCATGAGATCACGACCTGAACTGAAGTCGGGCGCTCAACCGACGGAACCACCCAGGCACCCCGAGATCAATGCTTCTTAAGTATGAAATAATACCAACGCACCTGTCTGATTGGGAGGGAGGCACAACCGGGTGGCGGTGGGGATGCTGTCATGGGCTGTTGGCTGCCATCCCCTGGGAGCCATCTCAGGGCCACTGTTCCACCTGCCCGGTCCACTTCAGTAAGTTCAGGAAGCAGGAGGATTTTGTCAGAAGGAGACGGGGAGGCATGAATTGGACGTGATCATTCGGTGTCTGCATTCACAGTGAGTGTTTTAATTCTCTGCCACTTCTGGGCCCAGGGCTCTTTCAAGGACTAGTGGAAAGGCGCCTGTAAAGTGTTTGGAAAGTACCCTCCCTGAGTGACTTATGGTGACTTATGGTTAATAAGCGCTTTGGAGCACAGCAGAGGTGTTGGGCTGTAAGAGAAGAGAGCCCAGAAAGGCCAGGTCTTAGGAGGGTTCATTCTAGAGGCTCCAAAGAGGATCTGATGCCTGTGACCCCTAAACGCGCTGGGGGCACCTGGACGTGAGGAAGACAGGGAGGGCCCTGCAGATGGGGCTGAGTGGGAAGCACGGGCTGGGAGGTGGGGCTCCGGCAAAGTGTGGGGTGGGGCCCAGGAGGGATGCCTGGGAGGTCAGCTCTGCTCCCCAGGACCCTGGGGTCTGGGGGAGGAGGGGTTGAGGGGTTGAAGGGCTCAGACTCTCATCTCGAATGCCTGCTGAGGTTTGCCTTCGCCCAACATGGAAGTCAAGGGGACCTTTTGCCAAGAAGAGAGGGGGTTTGGTTCTGGGCTCCATCGAGCTCTGCTGTGGTGAGAAACAATTTCCAAACGCATTCCCTGATCCGCGGGCTGAATCCACACCCCACCCCCGTGATTGCTTCTTGCGGAATGACTCGCATCCCAGAGCTCTCACTTGGGGGGGCCCAACTACGAAGGAGCCTGGGGAAGTTACCGGCACCCCCATGGTGTGTGTGTTGTCCAGTGACGTGGGCTCCAACCCACAGCAAGTTCCTCGTTTCCTCTCCCTACACTTCCCCTGAGTAGGACTGAGTTATAAGAAAGTTGGGAGGAAAAGGACACACCCCGACGCATCACATTCAAGCAAAAAGGCGAGATATGTCTAGTGACCCCATAACAAATGCCTTCAAGGCAGCATTCGATTAGATGTGTCCTTATAAAGGCAGAGCAGGTTCCCTCGGTGAGTAGGCAGTTACACACGCACACAACAGCTTATTTAATAAGAGCTGCCCGAACGCAGAAGGCGTAGCTCTCCTTTCTCTGGTGAACGTGTAATAGGGAGCTGGAGAAAAATGGGCCACTAACAGTTTAAAATAAAGGACTTACTTCTCTGGTGTATCATGTGGATCCACATTAGTATTCTGTGCTCATCTTGGGCTTGGAGAGATTCCAAGTGTTTCACATCTAAAACCTCACGATCAAGGGCAGATCTTTTCTAGCCCTGGAGTCGAGATGGAAAAGAGGCTGCACGTATGGTTTCATCCCTGTGTTTCACTGTAAGACCTTGGGAAAAGGATCTTCACTGCCTTTCATTTCATTAAAGCACTCTGACATTTTTTTTGACACTTTTAAAAATTAAAATGGAAATGGTGTTAAGATTCAGGCTGGCATTAGACCGTATGTTTTATTTGGATGAAATGATATTCTTCCATGGGGACAAAAACATTTTCCAAAGTTTTACCCCATCCGAGACTGCAGTTAAATCACTATGTAGGGAAACAACCGCCTTTGAATAATTAATTCCATTCAAAATGAGCTCCTGACACGTTGGAGTGGAAGGTTGGCCATGAGTATAATCCTAATTGGAGTTAAGAGTTTATTCTCATCCTTCCTACATGGTTGTGTTCGGGAAAACTCCAGGCCGCAATCACTACCTTGTCTCTCCCCGTCCTGCGGAGGCCAGAGGGATGCCTCAGAAAGCCTACCGTAGAAACTTCGATGGACCCCATTCCAACTGTGTTGTGGTGTGCTTTTCCCCCAAACTGAAATGTTACCGTCATGAGAACAGACCCTAGGAGGTCTTTCTGGGCATCATTGTTTTGGGCTGTCTTCAATGGACTGTGAATTTGAGGTCACAATATCATGATTGGATCTTTAGAAAGGGCTTCCCTCAGGTGAAAACACTTAGCACAGAGCTGTGCATATCTGAGTGACTTGACTCTGAATTTGAGCTGAACCAGTCTACCTTTGAATTAAATGGCACAAATAGCCTATAATATGTGTTACCTCTACAGCATAAATATCACAGCACGTAATATCTCCTAATCTCTCTTTCCAAGCACTGGTAAACAGCTTGATTTCTGGAAGGTCTTGAAAACACTGACCTGCCAGAAATTGCTAAGTAATTTAGGAATAAACCATGTAACACAGTATTTAACTCATTTCATTGAGCTTTCCCCTCGATTTTGAACATAGAAGCATGAGACACATGAACAAATGTTTATTAGATGTCCAAAAATTTCCTATTTGTAACTTTCACAGTGGGTAAAGTGCATGGTAAAATATTCTCTTCCTCCAGAACTTTTTATCCAAATAAACTGGAGGAAAAAAGTTAAGTATGCAAAGGATATGTTATAAAAACAAAAAAAGTCAAATTTCCATAATTTGGGACGGAAATGAATGTCCTTTGTCTTTATCCTGTAACACAAATATTGGGGAAGTAGAGGAAGGGAAGCCTTTCAGACTTGAAAAGGCCATTAACATGTTTCTTTTAGAGCAAACACTAGAAAACTCAAAGTTGTTTAACTCGTATTATTTAATAGTTATTAATATTGTATATTTATAATAAGTCAAAGTATGTGCTAGTTTAACATATAAGACTTATATTCCCTACTAATAATAGCATCCGCTAATAAGAGGAATAGTAATATGTGGTGATCTCCATTAGTATTAAATACCAGCAAACAAACCCACGTGTGCTTTGCCCTTTGCTCCAGGTAGCACTTCCTGCCCCCAACCCGGAAGCTCCAAAGTCGAGGTGGCAGCGGGGGAGTGAGGAAAGCCAGAGAGAGCATGGGTCCCCCAGGCTCAGGGCAGCTTGGGGATCCCGGGGCCCTTCCGGGGAAGCCCTGTGTCCCTCCTGCCTACACGGAGGTGGCCAATCTCAGCTCTCCCTGGAGTTCACTGCAGAGAGAACCGTCCTAGAGCGTGGCTCCTGCACCTCCCTGCCCCGTCTGCCCTCACTTACGAAGGCGGTCCTGCAGCAGCCAGCCGGAGTGCGCCCCAGCCCCTGGCCCTGCACCCCTCCTCAGGATCGTTTCTCCACGGGTTCGCGGCGCATCACCTTCTCTTACTCTATTCTGGATTGTTCTGTAGGCAAGGAAGTATGCTGTTCCCAAGCCATATGGGACCAAGTTTATTCACTCCTACAAGGAAGTGTTGGCACCCGCCCTCTTCGCTTGCTCACTTCAAGATGCGCTGTTGTGGGAGAGATGTGGGCTAGGGGTGCTGCTGGCCAGAGATTACAACCCATCCATCACCTGTCTATTGTCTGCCTATTTTCTATCTACCTATATCTATCATCTATCTATTATCTATCCATTATCTACTATCTATCTACCATCTATCCATCTATTATCTATATATCTATCCATCTATTTATCTGTTATCTATCTATCATCAATCTATTTATCTATCTATCATCTATTTTCTATCCATCTATTATCTACCACCTATGTATCTATCTATCTATCTATTTATCTATCATGTCTGTCTGCCTACTTTCTATCTACCTATATCTATCATCTTCTATTGTCAATCCATTATCTATTATCTATCTATCTATCTATCTATCTTTCTATCTATCATAAATCTATTTATTATCTATCTATCTATCCATCTATCCACCTATCATTTATCATCTGAGTTTCTACCTCAGAAAATTAAATAGTGATAGGATTTGGGCATAATTATTTCCAGTTTTCTACACACGTACACACACACGCACACAAACATACAGAGAACAGATACATAATTAACATATGAATATTATTATCTTTGGAGAAATCAGAACGTCAGAGAAATTTTCCATTCTCTCGGACCTCTCCCCAAAATATGGCGATTTCTACCTTTCCCCACATGTAAATGCAGCTGGGAATTTGTATCTTTCCACATGATTTTTAATGCTTTTAAACACACATTCATTAAAAATTTAGAGTATTGATTTGCATTTTTTAAACACAAACAGTATTACACCATATTTATGGCTCTGCAGTTTGTTTTTTGCATACAGTGATGTGTTTTCAAAGATCTTTCCATATTCCTAACATGCATCTCATGTATCCTTTTATCTTATGAATATATTAGCCTGCATTTACCCTTCTCTTATAGCTGACTATTCAATCATTTTTTATATATTGTTTTCAGTTGGTATAGATATGGCTATTTCTGTAATATAGCCAAAATGGAACCACTGGGTTATAAGGAATGTGCAGTTTTAATTTTAATAAAACATGCCATAATATTTCCACAGTGACTGGATTGGTTGATTTGGGCTGCACGACTATCGGGTACCAGGAAACCGCAGGACTCCACACCTCACAACCACACTTGCCCCTGCCCTAGCAGTCTGCAGGCTGGCAGTGGTTGGACGGGTCCACAGGCTGGGCACTGGCGGGTTCAGGTACGTCTCAGTGCCTTCACTCCTGGGCCCAGGATTCAGGGCTCATGGCTGGGCACGCTCTTCTCTGGGATCCTCATCAGAGAGGCAGAGGGTCAAGAGAGGCTGTTCATCGGCCCTGTCGCTCCAGCCTGCATGCCACTGGCCATATGGGGCACGTGGGCAGGTCCAGCATCAGTCGGGGGCAGGACACTCAGTCTCCTGGCAAATGCACGGAGGGGCAGTTGTAGTCGGGCGAGGGGGAAAGACACCGTGTGCTCCCCAAGGTGCCCGAATGTGCCAGGTTTCCTCCTTGAGGCAAAGTTTCTAGGACAGTCGATGTCGTCAACTGCACGTCTTTGTTCACATCCTGGTGCTTCTTTTTCTGAATGGCGTCTTGGTTATGTAGTAGAAACGACCTAAGAATCCTAATGCGGCAAAGAATCAAGTTGGAAATAATTCGGAAACCCAGTAAAGTGTGTTTCTGCAGATTTCTGCAGATTTCACATCTCTCACTCATAAGTAAGCCTGGGGCATTATCTTACCTTTCAAAAATCCAGAAGCCACGTGCCCCTGTGCAAACCAACCCCAGCGGACTAGAAGGGCATGAGGGCCTTCCTGGTGAAGAGAGAGAAGTGAATTTCAAAAGTTCCTCTGTCTTCCTTTTGCATGTTTTTAGAATGTAGAATACAGGAGTAGTTTTCAGTTTTGGTTTGCTGAGGGTGCTAGAAAGCCCATGATTAACTAAGCACCCACTACCCATGATTGACTGAGCACCTACTACCCATGATTAACCGAGCTCCTACTACCCACGATTGGCTGAGCATCTACTATGTGTCAGAGGCTGTTTGAAACCGTGGAGACCCTGAACAAAGCAGTAGGATCACACAGAAGGGAAGAGGACCAGGAAGTGGAGGTGACAGAGATGAGGGACACCGAAGAGCTACAGATGGTTTCCCTTCCTCGTGGTGGTTGTGCCCTGCGACGTCCCCGTGGACGCCGAGTTAGGCATTGCGGGCCCCTGGCCCTGGGGAAGCAGGGCTGGGTTCCTGCCAGCCTCTGGTCACAGCATTGTTGTCAACCAGCCAGGACACGACCTTGTTTTCAGTGCATCGCCGTCTGACGGCATTTTGTTTAGTACCTACCGTGGGCTGATTCATACAAAAACAGGTTTAAAGACTTGCAGCAAAAAGACTGTGAAGAGCCATCTCTTAGCCACCCCAGCCGACACAGGAAGGGGCTTCACGTGTTCATCCTCAGCTGGCAAGGCATGAGTCGCCGTCTCCCGGCTCTGCACGGCCTCCCGCCTGCAAATGACCAGAAGGCCCCACGGGCATTGGTTTGGGGGATAAAAGGAACTTTAAGTGAGCACGCGGATTTGCAAATACAGACCAGGACGGACTGTCTATGGGAATCCAGGAACAAGCCGTAGGACAACCCCCGTCCATTCTCTGATGGGGACTTGCAATCAACAGAGGCCACAGGAGAAGACTGGCAACGTCTGATTTGTGTGCTTAGAAACTCTGACTCAGATAAAGCATTCTGTGTGGAGTTATCCTTGGAAGGGCTGAGCCACAATTCTCTGGGGAGTTTGTCACTGCCTGCTGGGTAAGCAGTTGGAGCCCAGATCAGAAGGGAGGGATCCCCCCCCCCCCGCCGAGGTGCTGAGGGCAGACCCACAGTTACTGGAACGTGATCATTTTAGAAGTTCAAGGAGCCTTAGACAGGATCTCACCAGAGCCCTCCATTTTCCAAGTGAATGCAGTAAGGGTGAGGAGGGAACCGCCTGGGCAGCAAGCTGGGGGAGCAGGGTCTTAGAGGACTTACCGCCTGTCACATTATGGTAGGAGGTTAATCATCGTTTTACAGGCAAGGGCTATGCAGACGGTGTGCTGTGTCCACATTGCAGTAGGGCCACATTAACACTCAGCTTTCGTTCTTCCTATTTATTGCTTTAAATAATATTTAAGAGTCCGAGTTTCCCCAAAGCCGGGCATTCTTTTCCAAATTTACTCCACATAAGACTTATTAGATATAAGCTTTGGCTTTTTATATTCAACCACAAGAAAGCCAATGAAATTTCTTCCCTATATATTAACTCATCATTAAAAAAAAAAAATTTCCATGGAGGGATGCCTGGATGGCTCAGTCAGTTAAGCCTCCAACTTTGGCTCAGGTCACGATCCCATGGTTCGTGGGTTCGAGCCCCGCGTCAGGCTCTGTGCTGACAGCTCGGACCCTGGAGCCTGCTTTGGATTCTGTACCCCCCTGTCTCTCTCTCTGTCCCTCCCCTGTTTGCACTCTCTCTCTCTCTCTCCAAAAAAAATAAAAATAAACATTAAAAAATTCCATGGAAGTGTATATTTTATCTTCACAAACCAAAGCAGTTGTAAAATTGCCACACTTTAAACTGATTGATAGGAACAGTTACGTCAGGTAACATCATGAAACGGTAACGGTAATTACCTTGGCAATATCAAACACAGACTCAGCATTAAAGATGAACCTATATATTTTTTTCTGTGTTAAAATAAAATTTAAATTCTGGAACATCTGTGCCAAAAGAAATATGATAGTCAGCTCAGGATTCGTTTGCAAGTTGTTTTTTTTTTTTTTTTTCTTTTCAATTTTCATATGGGCAGAAATAGGCAACAATTATGAAGACAGGAAAAAATAGGAAGGATGCGTTTTTTTAAATGTATGAGGGGTGCCTGGGTGGCTCAGTCGGTTAAGCGTACGACTTCGGCCCAGGTGATGATCTCACGTCCGTAAGTTCGAGCCCCGTGTTGGGCTCTGTGCTGACAGTGCAGAGCCTGGAGACTGTTTCGGATTCTGTGTCTCCCTCTCTCTCTCTGACCCTCCCGCATTCATGCTCTGTCTCTCTCTGTCTCAAAACTAAATAAACGTTAAAAAAAATAAAAAAATAAATAAATGTATGAATATACACAGCTTTTCCTCAGTGTCCCTCCTGTCCCTGCCCCCATTGCACACCCAGCCTGAGAGTCCCCTACAGGCTCGATGGGCAGTGCTGGCTAGAAGGCACCCGGGGGTGCCAAGGTGGCCGTCTCACCCGTGGGCCGTGGCTTGCCCAAGCAGGGGGACAGAGGGGCAGGGACAGGGCCTGGCTTCAGTACGGTGAGGGGCCCAGCATCTCTTTCCTTCTGCGGCCCCACTGATGTGAGCCTGGGGTGAGGCCGTGGACTGGACTCTGTGGTCCCATAATTATGTGACATGGTGGCTGCCCGTGAGAGGGGTCTGATGCTTTCCTTCCGCTGACTTATTTCAGGGCAGTGACTGTCCAAGTTTGAGAGCAGCCATCATCACTGTCGCCGGGTGGGAGAGCGGCTGGGTTCGTGCAAATTCGAGGGGTGACCTGCGGTGGGGGGTGCTCAGGACACCCGTCCGCTGTGACGTCCAGCCTGTGCGGAGCGGTGTCCTTGTGGTGTTTTTCCAGCAGTCTCACCACAAGCACGGAGTTTGTGACCAGTATGGTGCAGGTGCACAGACATGGTTAAGTATAAAGTGAGAGACGGTCACGTGATCTAGTTTTATGATATTAACTGATAAAAGCCCCATGGGCCTGAACTGGGTTCCTTGAAACCTTTCTGTTTCAACATGCTACATCCCTTGACCATATGACCCCCCCGCAAGTCCCGAGCACCCCGGTCCCACGCTGGCCCGCATTCCTACCGCTGAGATGGCTCAACGGGTCTTGGAGGGCACGCCTGCCCAGGACGGTCCCTAACATTTCACTCGATCCTTCTACGAAACTGCTTGCACATGGCTCCTCGGGGCCTCGCCCTGTGTATGGAAACAATGCCAGTAGACTGGGGCAGACACAGAAAATGACACATTCTGGAACAAGCCACCTTGGGCCCTATTGAAATTCCCCTAAATGAATGCCCCCCGGGAATCCGTTTCCCCGGCTACTCCGTCATCTGTGCTGGGAGACCTCGGCCCTTTATGAACCTGAGCAGACATTGTGGCTGAGAGATGGCTCGCTGTTCTTACATTGTGTCCTGCGCCGGGATGGTGAGCGCTTTCCCAAGCAGAGTGAGAGGCAATGCCAACTATTCCCGTCCCCTGCGGTTCCCGACAATGGGCACCGGGCTGGGGCTCCCTCGCAGAAAGAGGGGGGGGCTCTTCCTAGTTGGCTCACCACAGAACGCAGCCAAAAAGACGGCTTCAGGATAATAAATGGCTGGTGGCTGGAGATCCCAGCGAGCTCGAGGGAGGCACAGAATGTGCATAGATCACCCTGTTGGAGCCCGTGAGCCCTGTGAGAGCCTGGCCCCGGCAGAAAGCAACTCCACGGACAGGAACACACCACCGTCTCTTTGTAAACTAGACGATTTGTTTAGGGAATTCCAAACAGGACGGGGACATTGAGCCAGGGTGTTTTTCTCTGTGGCCCTCCTCTTGACACACAGATGAGAGTAAAACTTCAAAATGGGACTTGAGGAGGTCTTTCTTCCCATCACCGCTGGGACAAAACCCTGAACTAGTTGGCCCACGTGTGAGAGGAACGTAACGGCATTTGATGTCAGAGTGGAGATGAAGCCTATGCAGTCACATAACGTAGGTGCAAAAATTTTAAGGAATGGCTCTGAACCACGAAGTGCCCTAAGCGGAACTCACAAAATGGGTTAATTGTCCAAACTCTTTTCTGGAGTTCCCATTCTAGCTGAGTTTGGAGCTAGGGTAAAGCTTAGGTGGTTTCCATTCAGGTTCAATGAAAACAGGTCCTCCTCCCCCTGCCTGGGTCCCAGGACCAACTGCCTTCAAGTCTGGACTGCAAATGAAAAGACGGGGAAGCTGGCATTTCCAAGTAAGGAGACAGGGACTCTAGACGGGGACACACTGAGCTCCACGGGGGTCGAACAGGCCAGAGGAGAACAGACCCCAGGGAGCAGGGCAGCTGACTCTTTGTTTTCGGGACGACAGGCATGGGAGATGCGATTTGGCCAGAATCGTTAGCCAACAACTGTCCTGCACGGTGAAAACCCATCTCTGACTTTCCCATATTGGCTGGTTTTGTTCACGTTGAAAGATCTCTTTCCAATAACTTCAGAAATTCTCTTTTTCTTTTTAAGACATTCCTTCCCTAAGGATCTTTTTGTTCTGAAAGGTGGTGGTTGTTGTTGTTGTTTTTGTTTCCAATGAAGTAGTAAGTGAAAGCTTAATCGTGACAGCATGTTTTTTACTACTCGTTTAGCATGGTCTGTCTCTGCTTCTGTGACCTTTTGAAACTTCGACAGTGCTGGCTTTTGGATGAAGTTATGAAATTTGGTTCCAAAGGGAAATCTTACATGCTGAACTTTTTTTTTCTCTACTGCATTTACTTATCTATTTTTTTTCCTGGCATCCTAGTAGAGAGGTATAACAAGGTTTTATGTTCAGTCTGCACCTTTACCTAAACTTGTTTGGGATCCAGAAGACAACTCATATTCCTTCGGAGAAAACAAGGCACAGACATGCCTTTCACTGGCTTTTTAGTCAATAGTTTAGATTTCTCCTATTTGATCAAAACAGGGAGAAAGCAGCAATATGTTCCTACTTCTAGCACCCATTTTAGAGGTGAGTCCATTAACCGTAGGGCTCAAGAAGCCCAGTGGCACAGGAATTCACTTTACATTTTAAAGCCAGATGATGCTTTTTGTGGCCATTGAGATGTAATCCAGCAACAGAGGGAACTAATATTCGGGGCTCTCATATTCTCCGTGGGCTCTGGAGGCCCCACATCAGTCAGGGTCCAGTGGGGAGACAGAAACCACACAGAAATGTGATCAGGTCAAGTTTAGTATAAATATTTATTGGCTGTGTTAGAGTACAGGCATCATGCGGGATTGGCCAGAAAAGGTTAGAACTTTAAAGAATATAGGAACGGAGGGTCCTGGGAGGGGCCCCTCAATCGAGGGCTGTACATGGAAGAGTGTCACAGGGACAAGTCTGGAAGCACCCCCGTCCTAGAGCAGGATCTGGACCTTGTGGTGGAGGGTGTCTACGGCTTGAAGGATGGGGGGGATGTGTTCTGAGTGGGATTCCTCAAGGACTCAGTGGGAGTTTACATTCTAGTGTCACGGGGAGTTGTTGGCAGGGATGTACTGAGCCTGAGAACTTCAGCAAAGTCGCCGTGGGGAGTGTGTGTGTTGCTGCCCTCCATAGCATATGGCAAGTCTGGGCCACAGATGCTGCGCCTGCCACAAGGGTGTGCAGAGAATGAGTACCCCGGAAGAGGTACAGAAGCCGCTTCCTCCTTCATTGTCTTTCCAGCATGCTCTACTGATGAAGTGGTCCCAAGTAGAAAATGAAAAGTTTACAGCATCCCCTCTGTTGTCACCAAGCAAGCAATCAAGGGTAGATATGGGCCTGAGACTGATAGACCTGTGATTGATTCACCCCTGTCCTGCCCCACTTGCTGGGAGAAGGACACACACAATGAGAATCTTGGACTGGGATCTGCTATGTTAAGACGAGCCCAAACCTTGCACCTGCATGTCAGCATCTGAGTGACCTTTTTTAAAAAAATAGATTAAGAGGGGGACACTTGGGGGGCTCAGTAAATCAAGCGTCCAACTCCTGACTTTGGTTCAGGTCACATCTCATGGTTCTTGGGTTGGAGCCCTACATCGGGCTCCACTCTGATGGTGTGGAGCCTGCTTGGGGTCCTCTCTCTGCTCCTTCCTCCCTTGGTCTTCCTCTCTCCCTCTCTCTCTCTCTCTCTCTCAAAAAATAAATAAACCTTAAAAAATAAATTAAAAAATAAAAATAGATTAATAGGGAGATTAATTTGTATACGAGCAGTGTGGGGGTCATTTTGAGACAAGTCTGCACAAATTTTACAATTATCGGTCATGAGTGAACGTTGAACCTTTCTAATCATGAGGTTTCAAACGTGAAACAGTCACTTGGGAGCTAGGTCAGTCTGCCAAGAGCATTTTAGGTCCGTGCTCCTGTGGCTACAATAACAACAGCCAACACATTGATGGACAAAGGGGCATTAACCAGAATAAACCTCATTGTCCAGAAACATGGCACAATTCTGGAAATGAAAGACAGTAGGTGCCAAGGTGGGTGAAGTTCTCATAAAGAAAGACTGCAGCCCAGAGAAAAAAGCATTTCAGGAAGATCATGCTCTCATGAAACATTGTCTTTGGCTAACACCAAACTGGGGAGAAGGGGCTCCCCAAACTATCCCAACAGTGTAGCTGAAATTGAGTTAAAATAACCAACTGAAATGTCTAAAAACAAGGGAGAGTGTGGTATAACCAATGTTTAAATCACAAAACTTGTCATCTGAAGTGTAGCTCAAAACTTTCATCCCTGAAGATTCCAGTTAAGGTTAAGATGTAATTTTGGCTTGACTTACACCATGTAAAGTATTATGGTGCTGGGATCACCCATCTGGGGACCATGTTAGGCTGGGTGGCCTTAGGCAATGTTGTGAGGTTTACCTGCTCTCCTGCTGCTGGACCTCCATTTCCAGGCCTCCTGCCACCTCACCGGCTGGTCCCCTGAGAACAGTGCTCAGTCAGATGACCAGAATTGTTGCACTTGCCTGGGTGATCCGGTCTTGAGCCAGGGGGTGCCAACATGGTGTGTGACAGAGATGTCCATCTTGCCTGACGATGGTGATAATGTGTCTGTACTTACTGTGACTGGATTGATTCTTACTTTGATTCTATTCTCAGGAGTAACACTGAAACATTTTGGGCAACAGCAAAAAGCCAAGGGCTGGATGTATTTTGGAAAAAGAGGATTTTTCAATGTAGAGGTTATGTCTTCACATGGGAGATGGGGTCTGCTCACCAGTCTTACAGCCCCTGAAGCCAGAATGGAAGGCACAGCAGGGGATCAAGTCACGAGAAGAGGTGGGATCACTGGCCCTCCCCAGGTGTCTTTCCAAAACCCCCTCTGCCTAGTGTTTGCTCCATATTAGTGACCCACTCATCTATTTTCCAGCGAGAGTCCTGTTACATAAATCGAGTTTCAGTAAGGGCAATGGAGATTTGCCTACTAAGTGAATATGAGAAAACCTTGAATTTCTGAAACATTCCTAGCCTAGGGCTTCCCAAACATTCTGGATCCATGAACTCCTTTTGCAATAACATATCTAAAGAATCCCTTGGGAATTTTTCTCTTTTATGAAAGCACTTCATCTGTTGCATAATAAAACAGTGGTTTTTATTTAAAAAAAATATTTCAGTTCAGAATATCATTAAAATTTTATTCTAATTTTTCTGTTCGTATAGTCTTCAGTAATCGTTAAAATTTAAAGACATATTTTCATGTTTCCCATTTAACAAGTACACTTGCTCTTTAATTTATTTTAAATTAAATATTTATGCATTATCTGTCAATAATTTGGTTAAAAATGACATCTTCTTTAATTTGATATCAAACAATATTAAGATAAAGATGAATTATTTTAATTTTTAATTTTGCTTTATTATACTTTTTCATCAGAGGATCTGCAATCCACTAAATTGTGGAGGACTTTTATAACATTTGCAAAGTAAAAGAAATGCACAAATAAAAACATTTCAACACAGGGTCATCCATACACAAGTATGAGATGTTATGTTCACATAAATCAAATGATATTAAATTTCTTTTTATAAATGTTATTTAAAGTTACTCTCTAAACCACTGTATGGAGATATGATTGACATACAAAATGCTGTATCTATTTAATGTGTGCACCATGATGAATTTGGAAGTAAGTATACACTCATGAGATCATGACTATAATGCATGCCATAAACCTATCCATTGCCAGCAGAAGTTCCTTCCTGTTCTCGTATTTATGTGAAAAGAGTTTTTCTTTTGTAATAAGGGCACTTAAGATATGACCTGTCTTCCTAACACATTTTTAAGCGTGTAGTATAGCGTTGTTAACTGTGGGCACTGTGTTATAAGTGGATCTTTAGGTCTTACTCGTGTTGCGTAACTCAAACTTTGTATGCATTTACTAATACTTCCCATTTCCTTCTCTCCGCAGCCTCTGGCCACCATAGTCCAACTCTTTGCTTCTACAAAGTTGACTACTTTAGATCCCGCATATAAGTGGAATCTTACAGTAGTCAATATTTTTCCAAAGAAGAAATACAAGTGGCCAATACGTATATGAACATATGCTCAACATCTGGGAATTGCGAATCCCCAGATAGGATGACTATTATAAAACAGAAACAAAACAAAGCAAAACAAAACAAAGGGCAGTAGGTGTTGACGAGGCTGTGAAAAAAGGGAATGCTTGCATACTATTGGTGGGGATGTGAGTTGGTGTAGCCCCTGTGGAAACCTGTGGGGGCTCCACAAAACAGTAAAAAAAAAGAACTATCATATATTCCACTGATTTTACCTTTGGGAAAATATCTGAAGGAAACAAAACCACTATCTTGAAGAGATATCTTCATATCCCCCTTATATTCATTGCAAATATTATTTATTATAGCCAAGACATGAGAACAACCTAAATAAGCCAGACAGAGGAAATACAGACAAACTTGAAATACAAGTTACAATACTGAAGATACATAAAATTTGCTACATGGGGTGTAAACCTTTTGCATAATCAGTTGGTTTACTTTCAGTGGTTCTCGTGTCGTTTCTAATTATAACAAGCGAGGGAACTTCAGTCTGTTATTGTAATTACTTGTGCTTTTCAGGTGCGATTCAAATCTTGTCTACATAAACTCAAAAAGCAAATTGGTCATCATGATTGTTGTGATTTTTTTCTCACAATGTCTTTGAAATAAGAAAACAATCTCATTTGAGTTTGCCTCTCGGAAAGTCCATACATTCACTTGATTATGCTTTTGGTTGCTCTTCTTGGGAAATAAAATGCAAGCCCTTGTCTTGTTTCAACTCAGAACAGCTTTCCTCTAGATTATCATTTTAGGCCCCTTTTTTTGGTTTGTTTTTCTTTTTTTGACTTATTCTTTTAGCCTCTTTTGGAATATCTTTTATGAATATTTTGACCTCTGTTCCTATTCTTTAGCCTTATTTCTCTGTGAATTTTAATCACTTTGCAACTTTATTCTATTTTCTGAAGCTTGCCATCCATAGCACTGATTCTCTTTCTCATAGCTTTGACTCAGGACCATAATGACCCTAATATTACTTTATATTCTTCAATTCTCATTTTTCTTAGTTTTTTTTTAAGTTTCTTTTTAATGTTTATTCATCTTTGAGAGACAGAGAGAGAGACAGAGCATGATTGAGGAAGGGGTACAGAGAGGGAGACACAGAATCCAAAGCAGGCTCCAGGCTCCAAGCTGTCAGCACAGAACCCAACGTGGGGCTCGAACCCACGAACTGTGAAATCATGACCTGAGCTGAAGTCGGACGCTCAACTGACTGAACCACCCAGGTGGCCCTTTCTTAGTTTTTTTTTTTTCCTTTGGTTAGTTCATTTAGTTTCTTTTTAAAAAAAATTCAGCATATTATCTTACTTTTTATGGAATCTAAGGTTTGTTTATTTTTTGGAAAATACAAATGATTTCAACAAATACCTATTTTTTCCATTCTGTATTTTCCAAATATTTACAGTATATTTTATAAACTATGTTTATTTCTCCTTTCTGTGGAGATTCCTTTTCTTTTGGAACAGTGGTATTTGCTTCCAGGGCAGACATTTCTTCTTCATGGGCATTGATTGTCTTTGGGGCTCCTCACTCCTTGACTAAGTGTCTATTTGTCATGCCAAAACTTAACTTATAGGTCTAGATGATGGATATTTCCTTCACTGTTTTTTTATGATCTTGAAATTATAAAGCAAAAGGCCTTGACAAAAGTAAAGAGCAGCACATAATAATGATAAAAGGTTCAGCACAAGGCACATGTAGCAGTTAATAATGTAGCTGCAATATGTAGGGAGTGAAAATTGACAGAAGTAAATGAAACAAAAATAGAGAACTCTGTAATCATGGTAGGGGAGGCTAATATGCTTTTCTTATGAAAAGACAAAAGATAGGAACATTTTAGAAGATATAGGGAATAGAGGTATGGAAGGGGCATGATCGAAGAGATACAAAAGATTTGAACAAAATTATTAAGAAACTTCACGTGATTGATGCATGTGTGTGTATACAGCAGTCAACAATAGTAGAATACACACCATATTTGAGCACATTTACAAAACTTGACATTTGCCAGTGTGCTAATTCACTATTCTATAAAAATGCTGCACACCATGACTGAGATTAACGTCGGCACATTCAAAAGGAGGGGGCAAGGGATGTGGAAAAGGCAGTGTGGGCATGGAGGCGTCAGGATTTCAGGCAGCACTGAGCACTTGAGGATCTCAATAAGGAAACGTCATGGGCAAGTGCCATGGAACACACAGCACATGTGTGAGGAGGCCACCCCACATCAGATTTCACTGCAGTATGATTTTCACCTCCCTTCTGAAGGCCCTGGCCCTTCTTGGAACTATCATAGGCAACAGAAGTAGTGGACAGGGAATAATGTGTGCATGTGTGTGTGTGTGTGTGTATGACTTAATTCTAAATACAATGAATAAATGCCTCCAAATTTTAACATTACGATTCCATGTTATAATACAATAATTAGCTTCTCTATAAGCAGAATAGGAATAACAATTACACAACAAATTCAGATTGGCTTGACAACAGTTCACATCCACAGCATTTATTATGCTCAGAAAAAAAGTAGAAATGAGACTTCTTAGAAGTCACTGTTCCACCAACACTTTGGACTCAATACCTATCTATCTATCTATCTATCTATCTATGTATCTATCTATATCTATCCATTTATCTATCCATCTATTATCTATCATCTATCTATCTATCAATCATTTATCTATCCACTTATTATCTACCTATCCATCTATCATATATCTATCCATCTATCCATTGTCTATCATGTATCCTATCTATCCATCCATCAACTATCATTCATGTATCTATTCTTCTATCATCTATCTATACATCTATTATCTATCCGTCCATCCATCCACCCATCCACTCATCTATTTATCATGTTTGTATCCATCCATCCATCCATCTATCCATTTATCATCTATCCATCCATCCATCTATCCATTTATCATCTATCCATCCATCCATCTATTCACTGTCATCTATCTATCCATCCATCTATTACCTATCCATCTATCATCTATCCATCTGTTATCTATCTATCTATCTATCTATCTATCATCTATCTATCTATCTATCCTTCCATCCATCCACCCATCTCTATTCTAGCCACCTAACTGTCTAGATACAGATATATGTAGAGAGGCACATGCATTCCTTTGCTGTCATCCATCTGGGACATTAACTGAGAAAAATACAAGCATATTTATGACTAAATTGACTTACTGACCTATCACACAAGGGGCTAAACACAGTTTGAACCTTAATCCCAACCCTTTTGCCCAGCTGGCTCCCAAAGGGTCAATCTTTCAAAGATGATTCTTGTCCAGCTTGTCTTACACTTTTTAGATTCAGATTACTGTTTGATGTTCCATGGGAGCTTATACAAAAGCTCAAAGAGTAAGTATATTTATCCTCATATCTAAAACTAGCAAATCGTGGTTTTCTTCTGTCCAGGAAAAGAATCAAATTCCTGGGGCAACGGCTCAGTGTTAAATCACTGGGGATACTCAGAAAGTTCAGCCACAGCATCTTCAGTGTGGTGAGATTCATGTTGAAATATGACATCCCTTAGCATTAGCATTGTCCTTTACTTTTCCAGTTGCATTCAGAAACGTTACGTTAGTGAGGCTCCCAACAATCTGGGGTCAACGTGTTCTTTTACTTGCTTTACCAGTAAAAACATTTCCTCGATGGTGGCACTAACGAAAAGACTCACAAAAATAACCACAAATGTGAAGTTCAAGGTATAACACAGTGTTCTTTCCACTAAGCCACGTGAGCACATTTAAGACCAAACGTAAGGTCATTGCTTCTTAATTTCATTAAATTGCATCAACTTACATTGTGGCCATAATTTCTTTTTGCTGGATAATTTGCCTCATCAAATAAGGCACTTTGCCAGCTACTGAGACATGTTAAATGCAGTAATTGACAGTGAATGATAATAGCAGTAACAAATGTTTCTTAACTTTGTACTCTGTGCTAGATGCTGGGCTAACTATCTTACATACACAGAGAGCTTGCTCAATGTTCATTATCCGATGGTATGGATTCTCTTGTCATACCCCCTGTGCGTGAGTAGGCACTAAAATTGCTGTATCCAAAGTGGTTGGATGGCTGGTAGGCTTGGAAGAGATGATACTAGGACCTAGTCACAAGTGGATGGCTCTGCAGACTGTGTGCTGGCCACTATTTCCTCCTCCCTGTTACTGTGGGAATGCCAAATAATGCCGGTGGTGATTCCCAAATGATTTTGAAATGATCTTTGCTAGTGTCAACATAGCACAAATGGATGCTGTTTATTGCTTTTTCCTCATGAAAAAGTTCAAATGATAAAATGTGTAGTTTGAAACAGTATTTCTCTAAGTGTTGTCTGTAGAGTACCTGCATCAAAATTAGTTGGGAATTATGTTAAAAATCCAAAGTTCAGGACCTCATTTTTTTGAATTAGATGCTCAGAAGAAGGAACTGACATTTTAACGGACATCTTGGGTCCCTCTCCCCACACTAAAGTTTGATGGTCACCGCCTAGGAAATTGCATGAAAAATACAGCTTGAAATGCAAAGTAAAGCCTTTATATGGAACCATAATCCTTTTTATGGACTATTTCATTACCCAGTTAAAAAAATAAAATTAGCTTAATGTTGCTTATGCTACTAAACATCACATAGTATGTAAATTTTCAAGTCAATTCAACATCCGTAGAAGTGAGTTGAAACTATGGCCATTAAATAGGGCTGGAATAAAATGATTTCATACAACTTCCAAAACATTAGGCACCTTTAAGATCCAGGTTCCAAAGGATAGAATCTGGTGTGTTATTAGAATTATAGGTGTGATGATGACATAATGCAAGGTGCAGGATGCTTCACCCCACTCCTGTTCGGCCGCGCTAATCAGTGTTCCAGTTAGCACACCGGCACACACAGTCCGCCTCTTTAACCATGTTGGCCACCACCGCATTGCTGGCCTGGGGTTCCTTCTTTCTGGGAGTCTCCCCTAGCCCTATTTAGCTGACCTCACATGAAGTCACCAGGACTGAGAGTGGTTAGTGCATCTTGTCTGTCTTCTAAGGAAATAGTTATTAGTTCTGGGATTAATACTGTACAGGCAATTGGTTTAAGGTCACTGTTCAGAAATGATTAACTTCTATGGTTGTCTTATTAGATTTTTATATAGTAGTTCCTGATAATCAGTTTATGTGGATGTTGGCCAGTACAATCATTTGAATCGCTTCTGACCCTAAAACTGCAGTAGCTTGATGTCCTTGAGAAGGCATTGTACACCCTTAACCCCAGCTCTGCCTTGGACACCCCACCTGGTACTCTCTGGAGAACTTTATTATTATTTTTATTATTATTATTATTATTAAGAGAGAGAGAGAGAGAGAATAACAAACAGGCTCAGAGCCAGAAGTGGGGCTCGAACTCACGAACTGAGCCTTAATCAAGAGCCGGATGTTTAATCGACTGAGCCACCCAGGCATCCCAAGACTTGCAGCGTAATGATCAGCATATATATATGGGTCAATCTGACGAATGACTTTGAAGAATATATATGGATTCCCATGGTTGTGCAAATGTTTTCTTTTTATGTGATGGACTGAAATAATTAGGTAACCAATTTAATAGAATAATATATTTACTCATATTTGATGCACCCGATTTCAAACAAATATAAGACTCTCGTTCATTCTTCACAGAGCAATCCACTCTTAACTAGTGAACAGAGTTTTCTTCTTGTTTGATGTTCTAGCTACAAAGCTACTTTTCCTGTATTTTTCAAGTACCTAAAAATTAACTTCATCTCAGTGGATACATGTTTTTTTTTTTCTTAATTTCCAGCTATTTCCACTCTCCACCCCTCTGCCCTGGCATTTGTAAGTCTAGTTAGTGTTTTCTGCTGGAGCTGGAGACCCACACAAATCATGACCAAAGGAAATAAAGAAATCAACAAACACTTGAACCCTGGGGGTTCTGAAATTGATTGCCATAAATCTATGTCATTTGGCAGCTGATACTATAAATCTATGTCATTTGACAGCTGTAAAAGTCAAGAAAAGGAAATACCTTCAAAGTAGAAATAAGTAACCTCTGACCTCTCTTTGCTGAGTGGTTTTAAGACTGAATTTTTCACCATTTTCAAAAGTCTAGAGAGTGGAATCAGGCCCCACCGTATAATCATGGGAATGACACCTGTTGTTTATGAGTAACAGCATCAGACCCATGATCATTCACTAAAGACTCTTCAAAGAACTTCAGGAGCAGTTACTCAATTTTTTTTTTAATATAATCATTTGTTCTGATTCAATTTAGAGACACATAAACCATTTACCTGTGGTTGAGATTTATTTTATCAACAAATCACTTTCCGACTTCATCCTCAGATGTCAGAAGAGTGAGTCACTGCCTCATACCTGCAAATCCTTGACCTCGCATTTCTGTAGGACGTGTGGTTGGTGAACGTGTTGTTTAGCACCAGGTTTCCCTGGAGCTCAGCGACATCTGGATTCTGGATCTAAGTTTGAAGTACATCCAAAGCCTTTTTAGTTACATCAGATAAGACTTCACCTGTACAATTTCAAATCTCACCATCCTTCAAGGGATTGAACATAATGTTATGTTTCTTTATGGTGGTTTATGCTTATTAAATATTAAAACCAAACATTACCACTATAAAAAGACTTTTACAGCCATGGGCATTTTCCTTGTAATAAAATTTTACTTAGTTTTATTATTCCTTCTGTAGGGCATATCTGGGATCTCAGAGAAACTACTGAACTAGAAACATAAGTAATATGGAATAGCTAGGAAGGGACCAGGCTGTAAAGGACTAATGAAGAAAAAACTAAAAGCTGCATGCAATTCTATTTGAGCAAAAATTACCTGTGGGGGGAAAAAATCCTCATATAAACACAGGTAGAATGTCGTTCTTTCAAAGAGAACACCTTGTGCTACCTCTTTAATATATTAAACTTGATGAAAATGTTTCTATCATAAAGTAACAGGCAGCAGCCTGGGCTTCCCGCACCTGAGTGAAGGTCTCTGCAATGATTTCCATTCTCCACCACCAGTGATAATGCGACCTCATGGCTTGAGATGCTTGTCACTGATTTTGGGTGCGTTCTTCAAAAAGGCGTTTTCATGGTCCGTGACCATATCCTGGCCGGTGAGAACGCCAGTCCCTGGCAGGGAGACCAGATCTGCGGGCCGCCAGTATGAACGGGGAGACCCTTCGCAGAATCAGCAACGCTTCCATATTCATGAGGCCTCTGGAAGAGTTCCAGGGCCCACAAATGTTCCAGAAAGCACTCTGAATTGTAAGAGGGATGAATAATGAAGGAACCACCACCAACTTAACATAACTTTTACTTGTACTTAGGAAGGGGAGAGGTAACCTCCCTCGGCGGCCATGGGAAAGATCAGTCATGTGACAAAACACTTTCCTCCGACAAGTCTTGGGTTGAGTGGCCCCGGTAGGCAGGCTGGGAACAGGGAGCATGCCTGAAATGTAGTAAAGCTTCGTCTGTGTGTGTTTCTGATACCATGCGCCTGGGGAGGGGCCAATGCCCGGTGTCCACAGGGAGCGGAGGCTCAGGGCCACACTCACTGTGGAGGTTAAAGACACCATTCAGTAGGACTCTTCAGAAGAGGGTCTTGATCCAGCTGCCAGGGGAAGGATGGCTTGGAGTGAAGTGACCTTGCAGAGGCCACCCTGTCATTGAACAAAACCATGTAGGATCAAAGGGCTCATCAAGTCCAGACGGACTGTTGACCCAAGAACCTCGCTGCATAGTGGGTTTTGCTCAGGAGAGCTGTCCTGTCAGGGCCCGCTTGGTGTCCATCAGCACAGGGCTACTGCCTGAGCTAATTCAGGCTAATTTGGCTGAGCTTGTCCATACTCGGAAATTCCCAGGGTTAGCTGACAACTTTGTAGATGTTTCCCCTGAGGTTATATCCTCTGTGGGGAAGGCATAACAGGGATAGACACAAGAGAGTTAAGTGAGAAGGTGGCTTGCCCCACTTAGTGGACCGAATGGTGGGTCCCAAAAAGCTATGTCCATGTCCTAAACCCTGCTACCTGTAAATTGACCTTATTTGGAAAAAAAGTGTCTTTGCCGATGGCATTAATTTAAGGGTCTTGAGTTATGGAGCCGATCCTGGATTGAATGGGTGGGGCCTACATCCAGTGATGGGTATCCTTAAAGGGACACACAGAGAAGACAGGAAAAGGGGACAGCCACATGGGGAACGGGACAGAAATGGAGTAAAGCAGCCATAGGCCAGAAACGCCAGGAGCGCCAGCATCTGGAAGAGGCAGGAAGGATTCCCCTGGAGTTTCTGGAGGAAGCATGGCCTGGCTGGTCTCCAGAACTGTGGGAGAATGAGTTTCTGCTGTTTTAAGTCGCCAGTTTATGGTGATTTGTTACAGCAGTGACAGGAAACTGACACATTAGAATCACAGAGCGTGGTGAGGAACTCTGAGCCAGGAGAGACGTGGGAGGGATGGAACCAGCAAGGGGCCCCTGCTAGGGTTTTCCTCGCGCAGAGCCCCCCACTACTTGCCACAGGGCCCCCTGCCTCCTCCACCAGCTTCGGAGTCCCAAGTGGGGGCCATTGGACCAAAAACCAGTTGCAGTTTTGTTCGTTAAGAAAAACAGACACCACATGTTTGATTAAATAATTGAGCTTCACTATATTGGCTTGTTTCATAGCTGGTAGGTTTCATCATGTGTTGTAGTCTGTATTTGAACACTGAGCAGGATATTTCTGTTTCACCTAGGTCGTTAGGGAATTACCCACTTTCCACAAACCAAATATTAGCTCTTTAAAAATACTCAACAGGGTTTTTCTTTGTTATCGCATTTCTGGTTGTAAGAATCAGACTACGAATTTTAATTTTTAGTTTTGAAATTCTACCGTTAAAGCTAATTTCTTCACCGTCAGACGAGTCACAAAGTTTTTCTGAAAAACCAACCCCTTCGTCACTCTCCTCCTGGGTGATTTTGTGGCCACACGTCAGGTTTCTCTTCTGCTTCCCACCTCCTGTCCCCACTGAAGGGAGGCGAGCACGTCTGTCCCCTGACGCACTTCCTTAGCTTGGTACTGCTTTATGTCTGAATGTTTCTGTTCTAGATTGTGGCGAGTCTTTGTAAGGGTCCTTTCCGATTAACAATCAGTGCTTCACAGATTTTACCGCACCAGTGGACGACGTCGAGTCACTTTGTTTCTGATTTTGTGACGCTCTGCACTGACTATTTGCAGGTCAAGGGACAGAAGCTCTTGGGCATGGAAACATGCACACGCACTGAGTGCGGTGAGCCTTTTGGTCATGTGGCCTGCCCCCACCGGGCCCCGCTCTGTGCTTCTGGGACAGGCCTGTGTGATGCCAGCCTGGGGGGCTGTAGGGTGGGGTTTCTTGCCACTAAGCACACGGGGCTGACAGAAACAGGCCGGCAGCCCCACCGTGCTCCACAGGTTGCCCAAGGGCTGGCGGAAGGTCTTTCTTCAATCACCCCACTTGTTTCTTTCAACAGGGCTCCTTTATACTAGACAGGCATAGGCTTTTCCTTGACAAACTGTTGGTTCCAAGGCTTGCCGGGTTGGGAGCCAAAACGGCTCTGCTGCATCTTTGAAGAGTCTGGACCAGAGGAGATGTTTTGGCGGGGGGGAAGCAAATGTTGTGGAAGCCATAAAAACCAACAGACCAACAAAACCTACTCCGCACTGAGGTCAGAGTTGAAGTAGTGCTTCATCAAGGAAATTAAATAGTTTCCTTTGTTTTGGTCATTGCTTGACTGATTGATTATAATTTCTGGTATAACTCATGGAAAAAATCCGTGAAGAATAGGAGAGTCTCGGGTTATACAAGCTCAAAGCAACTGAAAGGAGAAATGGTACCTCAATAAACAGGGGGTTTGAGACATGACTTTATTGGTGGTTTTGGAGACATTTGGGACATGGCGGGGGTGGCAGAGTCCTCAGGTCACGGAATTCCCCTGCACGTGGGTTTACGGCGATTCTGTTCTCCACCAACACCATGTGGGAGAGGCCTCGGTAACCCGTGGGCCCACCACAGCAGGAGTCCTACTTAGGGAGTGAAGACAATAATAAGTACATGCCGTAGAACGTTGGGTGGTTTGGAATGAGTTTTGTTTGGATCCGCGTTATGTATTTCAAAATATTTGTGAAAACCACACTGAGAGATGTTAACGTTTACTTACCTAATTTGTAAGAAGCTTCTCAGGACACAGCATGATCGTACGTACCTTGTTCTCCACGTGGACCATTCACCATATAAGACCTCCTAGGGCCATCGCCATGGACCTCTGGTCACTCAGTCTGCAACCCAGGATCTATATCTGGACACAGTGATGTCATCTCTAGCCCTAACGGTTGGAGTCAGGTTAGGGAGCCGGCAACGGAAGGCTCATCAATGGGGTGCTTGTGGGGCACAAAGTCAAAAGACGTCACGATGGGTTGAAAGTTCAGGCTGATGGAGTGAATGAGTGTTGGAACCTTTCCTCCGGGTGGAGACGCTGAAAAGGAAGGAACAGGTGGGGAGGTGGGCAACAGCATCCAGAAGATCCATTGGAAAGACCGTGCAAGATCTGAAATCATCGATCCCCATCAGTGGCTACATAGTGCTTCTAATTTTCTGTAAGGTTTTTTTTTTATATATATATATGGATCAGCTATGCAGTTATATGGAAAATGCATACTTAATATATCAGGCTTCAGTAAAAGAGAATTACATGTAAGTATGTGTGTCTTTTCTATCCCTCTCCCTTCCCTTCCCTCTCTAGTGCCGTGACCTGGCCTCACAGCCCAACGCTGCCTGGGACGGCTCAGGTCAGCATGTGTCCTCCTGAAGAAGGCTGCTGTTGGCACGCCCCAGCGGGGAGAAATTTGGCTTTCCTCTGGCTGGTGCAGAATGGACCTAGCTTTCAGAGGACCCACGGCCGGGGGAGGATGCTACCAACTCCCACCCCATGATCTGCTTGCTGCAGTCCTCTGCCTGAGAAAGACAAGTCTCTGTCAGAGTGTGTTTGCTGAGGTGACAAAGAGCCCCCGGCCCCAGTGGCTCCCCTCCATCACGGCCCAGTGCAGGGTGGTAAGGATGAGGGAGGCCATGGCTACCAGGGAAGTTCTACGTGTGGCTCTTCCCTCCTCTTGCAAACTCAGGACACCACCCCTATCATCGCTTTTGTGTCTAATCCATGCTCTATAACCTCCAAGTGGCTGGTTTCCCAGCAATGACTTTTTCCACGCCCTTTGTGCCCTCTACCCCTGTACATGAGTTACTCCATCCCCGTGCATCGTGGGTGGATGGAAACAGACCAGTCAGAAGGACAGCGGCTCCGTAACTATTTCTTCATGGGAAAACGTGTATCCCACCCACTTTGGCCTAAACGACAACAGTTAAACTCTCTTTTGTTTAAATCTTGCATTGTGTCTCGATCAGAGGAGAAAAAAAAATCTCTGCTCCAAATTGAGCAGGTGTCCCTGGCGTTAAACGTGACGCGTCGAAATGAAGAGAAACGTCGTCACTGGCTGATAACCAAGGGCTAACCATGAAGAGAACAAAGCCTAAACGGGTTTTCCTGCGACGTGTAGAAAACGGTGGCCTCAGAAATGTGTCAGTCACGAGGTTCACGCGATGTGTCATAAAAGAACGCAATTTTATCTCCAGTGATGCCTATTAGTAATTACAGACAACACCGCATAATGTTCTTCTGCTTTTCTTTGGGTTAGTTTTTATCCCCCAAGTAGGAAAACCCGGACGGCAGCAGTGTGATGGTCAGGGACATGTATGTGGTTCACAAACACCTGTGAGGCGTCCTGCGGGGGGCCCAGGACCCTGGCTCTGCGTTCGCCGCGCTGTTTTGAAGTTCCATCCCTGCAGGGCCCGCCGCCCGCTCCCTGTCCCGGGGCTGGCGGGGCGGTTTCAAATGCAGGCAAGTCTGGAAGCCACGAAAGCCGGCCCACAGGCTCAGCCCCGTGTCGCCGTGTGCCGTGCCGCTCACAGCCTGGGGGCAAGCAACTTTCCTGCCTTGAGGAAGCGAGTCTTGCTGTCAGTGCTTTCTCAGAGGAAATGCATTTCTGTTTCAAGCGTGAAGAGGAGAGTCTCTATGAAAGAAGAAAGCCGGTGCCCCGGGACGCGTCCGGGTGTGTGTTTATGAGCTAAGCCCTGGAAGAGGCATTAGATCTCCGGCTTTTGAGTTGTAACAAATACTGCGGATTTAAAACAGGTGAAATTGCCTTCCGATGACAGGGAGCACGTCACTCAACGCTTGCGTCCTCGCCTTTCGTAAACGGCTGTGGACAAATTTTTACCACGATCTTTGTCGTGTTGACTCTTGGCCGGCGAAAGCCTCAAAGCCCTACCAGAAAGGGCAGGCATGCGGGCGAGGTCAATCCCCTGAGACCCAACGTATGAAAAATAAATAAATTAAAAGGAAAGCCAGACTCTGTGTGTGGAGATTATAACAAGGACAGTATGTTTCTTCTTAAAAGACAGCTCAGAAGAGCAAAGCCGACTTGGAGAGGAGGGAAAACACAAGATCCCTCGGTGGACAGGAACTGACAGGGAATTTTGATAGAAAACAGTCGCTTTGCTTTATCCCCCTGGAAGGTGCACGGAAGGGCAGCTCCGGGCCCATGGCCTGCAGCGTGGTTACAGACTGCAGGCCTCGCTCTGGGGTTCAAAGTGTTCCCACTAAGACTGGCAAAGTGTGTCTTTGGGGACATCGGTGAGATGTTAACTTGGCATCGTGGCTTGGAAGGGTTAGGGCCGTGTGGGCACAGTCAGGGAGTCCCTTCCTTGTCATTTTCAGTAACTTCCCCGCCCTTTTGAGGCCCATTTTCCACCCAGGAGCCGAAAGCTCACTGTCTCCTGGACTTACAAGATGCCTGGTCTCAGCGCTTCCAGGATTTCCTCCCCGGAGATCCCGCCTGGAATCTGGCCCTGGCCCCGCTTGGAAGGGGGAGGTGCCGGGTCGGTGGCCTCTATTCCTGCATTCCCTCTCTACACTGAGAGAACCGGCTAACTCAGCACAGAAGACGAGCCCGAGCCTCACGTGCCATCCGTGGACCAAGTAGTTGTGTGTGAACGGCATCTCTGGGGCCTTTATCCAAGGGTGCTGGTGGCTGGTGCGTTCAGCACGCAGCGATTCTGTGTCACAGTTGTCCCTGTGGATGCCCTAACCTTGCTTAGGGGATTTCTCTTCCACTCTAACTGGCTGTGGGGCATTAACACAGACACACGTGGCTTGTTTTGCAAGTCACTTTGGTCATGAAGAAAAGGAATTTGGTGCTGGCTGGTCATCCTGGGGGACTTGAAAGGCCTGATACTATTAAAAATGGGACCCAGCAGCTGATGGTCTCCAGCGATGAAAGATCTACTTAAATATGGCTCTGGTCCTTGAAGGAAGGGCTCACTGCAGGCAAGGGCTGGGGACACCGCCTGGCCATGTCACAGAACAATATGGCGAGCGTGGAGACATGGGGAGTGGGCTGGCCCTTTATGGCTGTACTGGGAGCTCCAAGGGCACTTATAAGCTCAGAGTGTCAAATCTGAGGCTCTAAGTGTTCTCAGAACCAGAACCTTTGTCTGTACTAACAGACCCCTCGTTCGCAGGCTGCATTGGGGTTGAGTACTCCACAACCAAGCCCAAAGTTTGAACCAGTGACAAGGCCAGTTGAATTCATAGCCTCTCCAGATCTTGTCTGAAAGTTGGGGTTTTGGCCAAGAAGGAAGGGGACTCTATACATGGCAGGAGGACATAGGAGTGCATTTGGAGACTGAGATATGTTGGATCCTAAACCTCTCCGCTGGTTCCGGTTTCTGCTTGCAAATTATAATTAATTATAAACAGCAGAACCCACTCCAGTGATCTGAACCAGAAAACAGCATTTACTCAAGGCTACCAGGCATCCTACAGACTCCTTGGGAGCCCAGATCACCCCCTGCTACTGGCTTTGGATGAAAGTCACACGAGTGATGCTGGCCACTGGTCTCCAGGGCCTCCAGCACTGGCACTGTCTTCATGGCGAAAGACCCTCCTTGCCTCATCCCCAGTGGTAGGTCCTGCTGGGGCTCTGCTTCTGCCAGGGCTCCTTCCCCAATGCAGCTCCCTCCTTTCTTTCCTTCCTTCTCCCTCCCCCTGCCCTCTGTTCCTCCCTCCCTCCCTCCCTCCCTCCCTCCCTCCCGTCCTCTTTCTTTCCCTTCCTTCCTCCCTCCCATTGTGTGTGTTGATACCTATTCTGGCAAGGACAGTATAATAGGGAATGAGTACAAGCTCTCTTGTGTCCAAGGAGCATGTTGTGGTTGGAGAGTAAAGGTAACGTGAGGTGAACTACAGTAGACGTAAGACGGGTTGCGAGACTGTCAATAAATACAGCTCAATAACAGGGCAGAGCCCTATTCATCCCTGGGAGAGGGGGGCAGAGGGTAACGATTGGTCGGGAACAGTGGTCTCCTGTGACCCCGTAAACTTTCTCCCGAAGCAGGGTCAGCTGACACCGGCTGCCAAATCAGCCCAGGAGCGGGGTCCCCTCTGCCCGGTGGGGCTTCCTGTCTGAGACCCAGGACCATATTGCTTACCCTGGGAGGACTACTGGTCGCTCCCCTCCACCTCACGTTCCTTGTTCCCTCTCTGGAAGTCTTTGTGCCATCTGATTTTCCTAACTCAAAGTCACTGTTTTTTCTGAGCATCTTCAGAATGGGAGGGCATATGTCCCAAAGGAAATAATGGCCCCAAATGTGCAGGACACATTTTCTGTTTCTGGCTTGGGCTGCAGACGGTCAGAGCTGCAGCTACATCTACACAGCCAGCTGGTGACCTCAGTGGCTTTTGCGGGGGTCTCTGCTGGGCTCTCGTGTCCACTTGGCCGGCCTTACAGGGGCTGCCCCCCTCCCCGGCGTGGTCGGAGAATGCATGGGACCTACGGAGGGGCGGCCATCTGCGAGCACTTCTGCAGAGACAATTTCAGGGGACGGGTCTCGCATCACCCCCGCCAAGCTCTTTTCCAAAGGGACCTTGAGCCTGGGTCACATGGCTGTAGCATCTCCACTGCTTTATTTCTCATTTTCCCCTTTGTTGCAGCTCTAAATTAAACTGCTGGAGAATGAAGCATTTTATATCATAATAATGCCTGTCAGTTCTTTACCGTGCATGATAAAGTATAAATCCTTTAATTAACTTTTTTTTTTTTAAATAACAAATACTAAGAACTGTTCTTGGATCTTAATAAGGACACATTTTCTATATTCCTTCCTCTTTTCATTCTGTGTCTGCCGACCTGTTGTACCTTACATTATCAATCTCCACGTAATCAACTTGGTGACACATTCTGTTTTGGGGATGTTGTTTCAACTTGAACAATAACTTGAGTTCCACTCGTTGAGATTTTCTTGTCATATCCCCAGTATATGTAATTTTGACTGAAATTTATATTTCAAAAAAAAGCGTCTGGGAATCGTCAGGGTACTACTAATCAGGAACGGAGCAAATTCAAGCTAGAAGTAATTCGTCTTCAAAACAAGGAACCGGTAAATTTAGAATGTCTTTGCATGATCTCAGCTCTGGGCCTAGCAATTAAATCTCATATGCTACCAGGTTTTTATAATTATAATATATTATGTGATGCTCTATTTTTTTTTTCATTAACTCACCTCCTACTAGTAGTACAGATTTGTATCTTGCTCAACAGTGTGTAATGTACATGAAAGTAATAAAACTGCGTTCAAATACACATTTCATAATTCAGGATTATCACACCATTATTCCTGATTAGGAAACGTTGTACCTGTACTTGAAGATGTATGTGAGCTACCCCAGTCTGGTTTCAAAGGACCCAAACACCAGCCCAAGAAACTCTGGATAGATTTTCCAGGTTAAAAATGACAATGTGGTTGTTAATGAAAACTAATGACGGTAACTCACAGAGTCACTGATTTCCCAATTGCGTTTGAAAAAGCATAGCTCTCGTTGCCCCAGGGAGCGCAGAAAAGTTTGTTTTCCGTTGCTCATCTGTTCATTCATTCGAGCAGAATATGGTTAGCTCGAGAGGCGGATGCTGGGCGGGTCCCAGCAAGTGTCCAGTGTGCAAAGGTGGCCACGGTGGGAGGAAAGTCTTTGGAGCCTTAAAGCCCTGTGGTCCTGCTTCCCAGAGGAGAACTGGGAATTTTGGGAGGAGGTACAAGGGCACTGGAACAGCAACAGGGGCCTCAGGTGAGGTTGGGCTTGGCTTTGGTGGCCATCAGCCATACCTGGGGCGTGGGGGCAGCTTAGATGATTAGCTGTTCAAAGGAATGTTCACTGGCACATGTATGAAGCCACCCTTTGAACTGAGTCCTGATTTGGGGGAGGGGTTGGCAGCCCTTTTGATTTTCACATTTCATGATGAGCTGGGCCAGCTGCCTGTGTATGTTTTCTACATCGGTCACATCATGGGATTGTCATACACCGTTTCTGCATCACGTCTAATGAAAAAAGAGTGACATTGATGAAATGGATCATGAGTGCTTAGTTTCAAGCTCATGATTTTAATTCTGATTTGGTCATAGAACCACTTATGCTTAACTTTGGTGTTCAGTCTAAACACAATGTGGTTATCCTTCTAATGTTAACATTTAAAGGGTTTCATAGCCTCTTTCAGCTGCTAATACCGTATACAGAGACACGTGTACTGAAAACAATACAAGAGAAAATACAAAGAGAAAATAGACACGATCTCTTAAACGCTTCTGAATGACTGTTTTAAAAACCCAGAAAATTCGATTGACAACCTCACGTGACATAAATTAAAAAAAGAGCCTAGCTAATCGAATAGCCAGTACTATATATTTTAATATTAAAACATTTCTCATATGCTTAATTCTTTAGCACTCAGAGAATCAGGGCAGCATTTTGAAAAAGGGAGTTGGTGTTCAAGAGGTCTCTTCCACTTTGCACAGACCTCTCTTTCTTCTTGGTGAGAAGGTTACCCCGTGTCTGTCCTCACCACCCTTACCAGAGTCATCACCACATCACCAGAACGGCCGGCGGGTACGTGCAAAGCCCTTGTGGACTGCAGCGGGCACGGAATGGGCTTTATGGAACGCGGGACCCTTTATCGACATCTGGGAAGAAAGTACTCTACCCGAATGGATTTTTCACACACGCAGTACTTACGTCTTAAATCACCTTTGCATCGCATTTAACAGAATTTTGTGACCTTGTGTGACTCCTTAAGATAAATAAGCTGAGTCCGGTTTTATATTTCCTTGTAATGCCGGGAAATTATTCAAATATCAATTATAAGTGACCCTATCTGGACTCTAGATACAGAGAAAAGCTGTTTAACTCACATCGGCTCTCTATTTTTTTTTTTTTTTTAATTCCTACGCTGTCTTCTCCTTTTTTCCTTGTCCTCTTTGTGGCCCTTCACTCATAGCTGAGTGATTTCTGCTGCTTCATTATTCTTTTCCCAAATGATATTTCTGGTGTTACTTTTCATTTGCTGCCTCTGATCTTCTGTTTACTGGAAAAGAGTTACTTTTGTTTGTTTGGATCGTGTACAAAAACAGTACATGATACAGCTGCTTGGGGAAAACAGGGCGGCTGCCTCCTAAGATAAACACAGAGTTTCCATCTGAGCCAGCAATGCCCCGTAGCTACGGCCGGAATGAAATGACAATGTGCATCCACCCAGAAACGTGTACGTGGATGACCAAAGCAGCACTGGTCACAGAAGTCAAAATGGGGGAACGAGGGGCGCCTGGGTGGCTCAGTCGGTTAAGCATCCAACTTCGGCTCAGGTCATGATCTCACATCACAGTTCATGAGTTTGAGCCCCTCGTCGGGCTCTGTGCTGACCGCTCAGAGCCCGGAGCCTGTTTCGGATTCTGTGTCTCCCTCTCTCTCTGCCCCTCCCCCACTCACGCTCTGTTTCCCCTCTGTCTCAAAAATAAATAAACGTTTGGGGCGCCTGGGTGGCGCAGTCGGTTAAGCGTCCGACTTCAGCCAGGTCATGATCTCGCGGTCCGTGAGTTTGAGCCCCGCGTCAGGCTCTGGGCTGATGGCTCGGAGCCTGGAGCCTGTTTCCGATTCTGTGTCTCCCTCTCTCTCTGCCCCTCTCCCGTTCATGCTCTGTCTCTCTCTGTCCCAAAAATAAATAAACGTTGAAAAAAAAATTAAAAAAATAATAATAAATAAATAAATAAACGTTAAAAATTTTTTTTAAAAAACGGGGGAACGACCCAAACACCCCACAGCGGGCGACTAGATAAACAAAATGAAGCGGTCTACCCTTACATGGGGATAGAATTCAACTGTGAAGCTGCCACCACGTGGATGAACCTTGAAAACGTGGTGTGCAGCAGGAGAAAGCGGACGCAGAGACCACTTCTGTGGCTGCCTTCGCATGAAATGTCCAAGCAAATCCACGGAGACACAGGCAGATCCATGTTGCCCAGGGCAGAGGCGGGAGTGGCTTGGGGAGGGGTATGACGGGTGCCGCCACAGGGCTCCTTCTGAGGTGACAAAATCGTTCTAAAGCGGACTGTGGTGGCGTTTGCAGAACTCCACGTAGACTGAGTCCCTGCACTGTCTACCCCGAAGGAGCCCGTTGTGTGGAGTGAGTTCTATCTCAATAAAGCTGGGACAGCAGCGACAGTGCCCAGCGCTGGGTCAGACCCTGGGGGTGCCGCTGTGCCTCGAGTGGCCCGACGGCTTTCCCTTCCAACTATCTTCTGACTCCTGCGTATTTTCTGGGGAGTAAGCTCTGCCACTTTTCGGACGTTAATTATTTGCATGCAAAACAGTCTCCAGGGTTCGGGGACACATGTTTTAGCCTGGAAAATGGGAACTCTGGGCCTCAACACCCAAAGGCATGTTAAAGTTACAAGTCCAGGGTGGGTGCGGGGGGGGGGCGTAGGTGAGGCAGGTGGGGGTGGGGAAGCCCCGTGGGGAGGGGGAGGAAGAGGAAAGAGGGGGGGAGGGGACAGCTGGCTGAGGAGACCCCCGCCCAGCTCTGCCCCTCGTTGGGGTTCTGCTTTCCCAGTGCTCCCCCAGTACACATTGTGATCCTCACTGTCCGGGACTGGGGCTGGCACCCCCGGGACAGAATGCCCGCCGCTGCCCTGTCCTGCCTCCGCCCTTCTGACGTCCACACGAGGCAGAAGCACCCCAGGCAGCAGTGTTGGAGTCTGAAAGAGGGGAGTCTAAAACCACCCGCACGCTCAGAAAACGTTCAGACTTGAGTTTGACGAAGGCACAGACACCCCGGTACGTGCTGCTACTTCCAGGACGAGGCGTGACTAGTGATTTAGTTTCGCGACACAGGAGAAACATCTCCGGGCTCCTGAACCCAGTCACGGGGAAAGGTAGGTGTCCTGCTCACCAGCGGCCAGCGGGCCACGCACAGAGGGCCGCCCTCGGTTACGTAACCTCGTATCTCAGAACGACTCTGGCCTCGGCTTAAAATAGATGAATTTCCCATAGAGCTCTGGCCTAACACGTAGTGAGAACAGACAAGGCCGTTCAAATGGAAGGTCACAGACAGAAAAGCTCAAGATCATGCAGTTTTCCTTCTGGCCGTTGGAGGAGGCAGATTCCCAAAATATGTCAATGGCAGGTGGAAGAATGATTAGTGTTTTATGCTATCAGCCAGCACGGCATGTTACATGTGTGTCAGTGTTTTTGAAAAGAAGGGAGGAGGAGGAGAAGGGAGAAAAGGAGGAGGGAGAGGAGGAGGAGGAAGAAAAGGAAGGAGAGGAGGAGGAGGGAGGAGGAGGAGGCAGAGAAGGAGGAGGAGGAGGGAAAGGAGGAAGAGAGGGAGGGAGAGAAGGAGGAGAAGAGAAGAGGGAGAGGGGGAGGGAGAGGAGGAGGGAGAGGAGGAGGAGGGAAAGGAGGAAGAGAGGGAGAGAGAGGAGCAGGAGAGAGGAAGGAGAGGAGGAAGGAGAGGAGGAGGAGGGAGAGAAGGAGGAGGAGGAGGGAAAGGAGGAAGAGAGGGAGGGAGAGGAGGAGGGAGAGGAGGAGGGAAAGGAGGAAGAGAGGGAGGGAGAGAGGGAAGGAGAGGAGGGAGAGGGGGAGGAGGAGGAGAGCAAAAAGACACGAGGGAAGACAGGGTCAACATTCAAAGAGACGAGCAACTCAGCCGCCTCCGGGTAGTTAAGTGAGATGCTGGGACCCGCGGTCTCATTTTCTCCCTTCCTTTTGGTGCTTTCTCAGCCTGCTGTAGATTGAAGAAAATAGGAATAAGCATCTTTCGACCACAAACAGATGTGCTTGATAAAGAAAATGTCAGCAAAAATACTAGAGCGGCCCGTCACAGCAGCTTTCTGACAGATAGAGGGAAAAGGTAAAAAATGTTCTATCATGTCCGACAAGGTGTTCTTTTTGAGATTTAAAGATCACTGTGCAACTTTAAACATGTTTGTCACTCCGGCTCAGACTGCAGTTATCTGGGGTTCAGAAGAACTTTATCAGCTCGGCAGAGGGGGGGGGAAGAAAGCAGCCGTTCCCCATTTATCTCGGCTCGGTTCCCTTCAAAGCCAACAAATAAATTACAGTGTACATTTGATACAAATTGATTTCTTAACTCAAATAACAATGTTGTCCTCCCGGTCGGGCCATGTGTCACTCACTCGCGAGCCTGAGTGAAAGCCTCAATCTGTCTGTGTGACAGAAATAGGGCTGGCGGGGCTCACCGGGGAATGCTAATCGCCCGGGCCGGCCGGCCTTTGTGGGGAGGCCGCGATAAGGGGGATCGGGCCGGCCTGTCACGCGGCGCGGGGCCCCGTCTGCGTCTGTTCCCGCCGGCTCCCCGGGCCCCCGGCCCTGCCATCCCATCTCACGTGGGAAAATAAAGAGGCGGCCACCGCGGCCGAGACGCCGGTGGCTGGGACGCGGGGCCGGGGCCCGGGTGAAAGGCAGCCCATTGAATCTCTCCGGCTGATCTTATCGGCCGCCGGAGAAATGAGATATTGGCAGGGCCCGGGGACCGTCTCCCAGCTGAGCAGGTTAATAAGGTTGGGAGGTAGGCCACGGGCTAATTGGATTTGCCCCGGCCCACAGAGTGGCAGGCCCACTGCCAGAGAGACAGACGCGGGGCGGGCGGCTTCTCCTTTGTTTAGACCCGAGCCGAGCCGGGAGAGGGAGAAATGAGGCCGCCCCTTGGAAGGCGACGTGTCTTCCCGAAATCCCGGCCCCGGGCAGACCCCGAGTCTCACCCTCTGCGGCTGAAGCGGCTGGCTTCTGATTTGCACCAGAGAGTGTTTAACCTCGCCGACCCTGGGCGGCAGGTGCATGTGGGAATCTCAGAGCCCGGGAGCCGGCTGGAGGTGAGGAGGGGGCTGGTGGGGGGGGGGGGCTGGACGGTGGGCCCCTGAGCCTGTGCGGCCCCCCCGAGCCGCCCCTCTGTGGTGTCCCGATGGGCGCTAAGCTGCTACCCTTGGGACGCGAAAGGGGAAAGGGTCTGCGTGCCACTGTGCGGGGCACGCGAGTCAGGCCCCCACTGCCTGGGGGGCCTACAGCGGGGTGTCTCTCCTCCCGATCCGTCCCCGTGCCCGGGGCACCGCTCCACACCAGAGCCACGGAGCTGGGACAGAAGGCACCCTCCCCGGAGTCTCCACGGCACCCCAGCACCCGTGGTTTGTCACGGTGACCCATATTTAACACTGACCTTGGGTTGGAAAATGCAGAGCTCTCGGTGCACTCAAATGACGTCCAGACTGTCCCTGACGATTTTATCCCAGATGTATTATTTCGGTTGAGTTTAATGTATGGGAATTAACTGCAGGGTGAATTTTATTAAGGGTAGATTTTTCTTTGGGGGGTGCCTTTCCATTACCTTACATTACCTAACGTCTTTAAATTGTTTTGCAAAATATCTTTAGCCTTCAAAATCACTCATCTAACTACTCTAGCCAGACTCGGCTCATTCACTGTTAGGCTCTGATACGACGCTCTCCCCAGGAGAGAAACAGTATGTTAGCAAATGTCCAGCTGACTAATGTATACTTTTTCCAGCATCTTTCGTTAGGTACCTAGAAAACACCCTGCAGCATAGATGTTCAACTCAGACAATTAATACAAAAATAAACAATGTCAGGTTTTCCTAGGGGGTACCTCAGAGAATGTTGATGTTATGAAGAAAATCGTGCTCCATATCTATTTTTTCTGCTACGTTTTCTGCCCAGCGACATTTGTGGAAGGACAGTCGCCATCACCCTTGGATTGGGGGTTTCAGAGGAGATAAAGACAAGCGGTTAAAGACTTGCCATCAAAGGGCACACTATCTACATGATGTCCGTGTACAATGTTGAGAAATCTGGGGGAGCCTCGCCCCACACGTCCTTCTCACGGGTGATTCTATGCCACTTGAGAAGTACAAGAATCAGGTAGACTAAATAAAGTGCCTGTTCTGTTTCCAGTAAAGCTAACTAGGAGAATGTGACTGAGGCCCGAGGCACCAAATGTCCTCCTTTTTTGTGGCCTGTAGGTGTGGGCCACAGCCAGGATGATGGAGGAGGGCCGGGCCTCACCTGGCCCCACTAGGAAGCAGCAGAAAGGGCCTGGAGTCCCGTGGACATCAGGCTGGCGTCCAAATGAGTTATCAGGCGGCAGGGATACTGACTCCACTTTCTTCCCCGTATGAGCCACTCTGATGTCAAGGGCGAGAGCTGAGACTAGGGGGGAAGGCCATTCTGGAGGTGAGGGGCCGAGTCTCCCCAAAGCACACTGACATGGGAAGTTGCCTACATGGGGGCAAGCAAGATCCAGAATGCTTAACAGAGTTCCAGGCTCCAGAGCCTCGATTAAGTTTCCCAAAGTGGAATGAGTTAGAGGTAATTTTTTTTTTTTGGCCTTTTGGGATATTAACCCTATTGATTTATTTATCCAAAAACATCATTTGCGGACTGCCTGCCGTGTGCCTCCAGATACATCCATGAACAAACATGGGGAGACCCTGGGGCCTCAGGAGCTGGAGCCGTAGGCGAGGAAGACAATCGACATCAACTATAAACTTAATTAAATGTAAATAAGTCAATGTGTTGGCGGTTTTGAGTGTCCTAGATGAAAATAAAGCGAGCCAGGTCAGGGAGAAGGAAAGCGGGGGACAGATGCTGTGTCTGACATAAGTGTGGTCAGGGCTGGCCTTACGGAGAAGGTGGGTAAGGGAGAAGTCACAATCTGTGGCCTCCGGGGGGGCAGGGGGCTCGCTGAGAAGGACAACTGCAGGAGAGGCAGTTTAGGGGGTATGATCAGGCTTGCGATCGCTGGGAGGTGTTCATGGGTTTATTTGTTACCATTGGATGTTTCTGGAGAGGCCGCGGTATAGGAGACAAGCTGGGTAGAAGGACAAATCTGGAAAATGTCAGCATCTGAATGGTGTGTTGGAAACCAGGGCACTTGAAGAGACCACGAAGGAAGCTAGTCGGGATGGAGAAGAGGAGGGGCCACACTGGGGGTCCCAGGGGAGCAGACGAATGGGGCCTGGAAGGAGGTGCAGCCGGAGAGGTTGCTCGTGCTGGAGGGTGACAGCCGAGTCCCGGGAGGGAGCAGGCTGCACGAGGCCTGGAGCGCCCTGCGTCCCGAGGGCCCTGCGGCCAAGGAAAGCAAAGACCCAGGGGGTAGCTGGAAGGGGGTGTGGGCACAGGGAAGGGATTTTGCTTGATTCTTTGCTTCTCTGGGGGAGAAGTGGTAGCTAGAGCCTAAGGGGGTGATGAGCAGAGGAGGACCCCGGGGAGAGATGTGGTGAGCAGGGTGGGACCCAGCGGGCAGGTGAGCTGTTCCTCAGCTTCCTGTATCCTTCAGTAAGCGTGTGTGTGTGCACCTGTCACTGCAGGGACGGTGGGGGCGGGGGGGCGCACCGTGCAGAGGCTCCTCCCCACGGCCCTTTGTTCCTTAAGTAAGAGCCATCGGTGTGTGACTCAGGTCCCTGAAGCAGATGTCAAGGCAGATGCAAACGGGTAAGGAGCCCCGGGGTCCCGGCACCTTCACTCCGACCAGCACCAAGCAGGCTCCAGGACGCCCGCGAGGGGCAGGGGGAGGAAGATGGGCTCAGGTCCCCTTTCCATTCTACGCTTCCACCCAAGTCAGCGTCACAAATGAGCCTCACAAGACGGTAACTGGCATTTTAGATTCATCGTCTGTTGGATATGCAGGTGTGGGAAGCCGAATTCCACTTACATGTTTATTTATTCCCTTTTTCTATAGGAAAAAGTGCTCGTGTTTAAAACTGATGTAACGTCAGCCGTGGTCAAAGACCTTGACTGGGTCATCCTGTCCTCAAAGGCGGCATCACCCAGAAAACAGCGATGGGAGCCTGTGACAGCCCAGCCGCTCTGGCTGCAGGTTTGGGGGGGGGGCTGGCGCTTGGAGCACAGGCCCCCTCCCTCTTGCCCCCTTGCTGAGACCCCCCAAAGCCCTGAATCTCTGTTCTAGGCCACCCCGCGGTGGGTTAGACAGCAACACGTTTGCTCACACTTAACGCCAGGCCTGTTGCTCCTGAGTTTTCGCCACGCGAGTGCCACGAAGCCAAGGTCACCGCAGCTGGCGCCCTTTCCAGACTTGCCCGGAGCGCACGGCCAGCCCCCAGCACTGCGCATTGTGCCTGGGTTCTGGCACCTCCCCCGAGTGACGATGACGTGTAAGTGTCACAGTGGCCACAACCCAGGTGCCCAAAGACCGCACCTCCCCAGGGAGGTTGCGGATGCAGACTCACAGGGGACCCCAGACCCCGAGGGGACGCCTGGCTCGGGGAGGGACAGGGTTTGGGGCGGCAGAGAATGGGCTTGCGTTGCCCTGGAAGGTGGTGCGAGCGAGCGGCTGATAGGTCGTGCCGGGCTTGGAGGGAACAACCTGCTGCGCTCTTGGGGACCCCGGCACAGCGACGGGGAGTGGGTGAGAACGTGCTGGAGAAGCCGGGCGCCGCGGGCACGTGAGGACTCGTCATTGAGGTCTGTTCTCTCACCTCTGCCGCCTGGTCCACACCTGACCTTTGTGGCCTGGGGACACAGAAAGGTATGTTATGGCCTGAATAGTCCTCTCTCAGACAACGAAGTTCCCCTGTCGTTACACGCGGCTCCCTGGGGGTGCTCCCATAACAAAGCGCCACAAACAGGGTGGCTGAAACAGAGATGGGTTGTCTCCCAGTTCTGGAGGCTGGAAGTCCGACACCAACGTGTGGGCAGGGCTGGTCCCCGAGAGCTGTGATGGCAAACCTGTTCAGGCCTCTCTCCTGGACTCTGGGGCTTGTCCGCAAGCCTTGGCGTCCCTGGCACATGCCTGTATGAGCCCCGTCTCTGCCTTCGGCTCACAGGGTGTCTCCAGGCTTGGGGCTTCCCTCTTCCATCAGGACACAGCCGTCTTGGGCCGTGGACCCACTCTCCCCCAGCATGACCTTGTCCTAGCTAATTACCCCAACGACGACCCAGTCACACTCTGAGACACTGGGGTTTAGGACTTCACCATATGGACTTCGCAGGGACACGACTCGACCCTGAATGGCAAGACCCTTATCCCTTCCTCAGAGATTCCCTGGAACTAATCAGCCTTCTTGCCCCATGCACCAAAGATCAATAATCCCTGACACCCGGGAGTAATCGCTAGAACTCCTCTGTTCCCGGTAACCTTACAAGGGAAGGGTGAGCTTCATTTTCCAGGTAATGAAAATGACGGGAAAAGGAGGGGAAGCTCAGAGAGGTTCAGTGAGTTATCCAAGGTCACACAGTGAGGAGTGAAGGTTCGGGAATTCAAATGTAGGCCGTGCCTACACGACCAGCCTGTGGTGGGCCTTTCCCGAAGACACAGGCACACACGTGCTCCTGAAGGCCTTGTACACGCCGGCTTCGGGAAATCCTTCTCCAACTGGCTGTGCTGTTTTTATGCACCCAGGAAACACTGAACACTACAGCATTGCTCTGAGGCTACTGGGTTTTACATACTTGAGATAATGAAAACACATCTTGGTGGAAAGTCGTGGGGTGTGTGTGTGTGTGTGTGTGTGTGTGTGTTTAAGGGCTTTTGTCTAATTACCTACTAGAGACGTTTTGTCCCCAAAGCAATCACAGTGCCGAATGTTCTGTTTATTCCGGTTGTCTGCTGCAGAAATGGGAAATATTAAATCAAGCCTTGCTCTCTGGAAGAAAAAAAAAAAAAGAGAGAAAGTCTATGGAATAAAATGCAATATTATAAGAACTGTTCTGCAGCAGAAGGGAGCACGTTCAGTCAGGGTAAATAAAGAAAAGAAAACAATTTCAACCAAACTTTGCTTCAAATTAAAATGCAGGTTTATTTTTAAAGAAAGAAAAATCACCCCTCACTGTAAGTGTATGTCTGGGACATAAACCTCTGATATAAAATTGGTCTTAAAATATTTTATGTGTAATGATTTCTTCCTTTAACGTTTTGAGAGTTTTATTATCTTTGGATACATATCAACACATTGTAGATGCAAAAGGGAGCAGCCTGCGGATACCAGAGAGAATTTTCAATAACATAATTACAGTGTCATAGCAAATCAACCAGTCCTTGCTCCTGAAATACATTCGGTGAGCAAAGAGACTTCCTGAGAATTTGGTGACTTCTTTCTTAGTTGGCCAGGTCTGCCATAACAAAATACAACAGACCGGGGGGCTCAATCGACAGGAATTTGTTTTGCTCATTCAACCTTCATTACGTCCTTCATGCAAATGCAGTCACTTTGGGCTTAGGGATTGAATGCAGGCCTTTTGTGGGGACACCCTTCAGTCCTTGGCAGCAAGGACATGATCGTTAGAGGGTACGTTTTTCCATGTGTAGAGGCTGGGGCTAGTTCCAGAGAAGGTGTTGCTCTGGGAAAATCATTTGGGAAAGCATCATCTGTACATCATTGCATGATAGGATCTAAACGTTTCGAGCGGGGCGCCTGGGTGGCACAGTCGGTTAAGCGTCCGACTTCAGCCAGGTCACGATCTCGCGGTCGGTGAGTTCGAGCCCCGTGTCAGGCTCTGGGCTGATGGCTCGGAGCCTGGAGCCTGTTTCCAATTCTATGTCTCCCTCTCTCTCTGCCCCTCCCCCGTTCATGCTCTGTCTCTCTCTGTCCCAAAAATAAATAAACGTTGAAAAAAAAATAAACATTTCGAGCACCACGGGAGAAAGGCATGGGAGTTCTGGAAACTTCCATGTGGGTTGTCGTAACGAAAGAACTCTCAACGTACAGATGGCAAATTTTGAGGCATATCTCAGCACCCTGCATCCACCAGCCAATTGAGCAAACACACTGAAAATCCGACTTTGGAATCTGCTCTAATGGTCTTGCCACCCAAGTGACCTCTGACACAACAACCTTCGCTCACTGAGGTTTTGGTTCTCCTTGAATAATCTGTTAACTGGTATTGGTCAGTTTAATAGATGTTACTTAGACCACTTGTCTGCTTGATTCCTTACGTCTTATGCCACCGTTTCAACAAAACATGTTACACCAATATTGAACCCCACATGTGGGAATAACATCTATAATGGAATTTCTTAGATTTGAAAATATATCCATCAAGATACCGTGTTTTACTTTCAAAACACTTTACCATCTATAAAAGCTTCCACATATGTTTTCCAGGCTAATCCCAACCTCACACAGTGAGAGAAGGTCCTCGTTGTCATTTTCCCAGGGGGGTGACCAAACCATAGGGAGAGCAAGTGACTGGGATAAAGCCACCCCATAGGCGAGGCTTGGGGCTGCAGGTTGGGTTTTCAGGTTCTAATTAAGGAACAAACTGACTTTTGGAATAAAATGCAGCATTTTATAACCAGGTGACATTTGAGACATCCATTTGTAGCACCTTGAGGCTTCAGTACAAAATGATCATCTTTGAAGGGCAAACACAATTATTCTTTCTCTTTAAAATACCCACTGTCGGGGTGCCTGGGTGGCTCAGTCGGTTAAGCGTCCGACTTCAGCCAGCTCACGATCTCGCGGTCCGTGAGTTTGAGCCCCACGTCAGGCTCTGGGCTGACAGCTCAGAGCCTGGAGCCTGCTTCCGATTCTGTGTCTCCCTCTCTCTCTGCCCCTCCCCTGCTCATGCTGTGTCTCTCTCTGTCTCAAAAATAAATAAACGTTAAAAAAAATAAAAAAAAAAAAATAAAATACCCACTGTCACTAATGGTGTTCTATGAATGAAGCGTGTGGCCACGTTGGAAAGGAGATGGAAGCCACAGAAGGTATTTCGGGAAGATTGATTTGTGGCGCTACAACCCTGGTGGTCAGAATAAAGCAACTTATGTTGTTAATCAACACACTAGGGCTTATCCTGCTTGAATGGCACTTATTTTCTCCCCTTGAGAAAGAGACACACATGCTATAATGATATTCTGGGTTAAGTAATTCAAGTAATTGTGTTTAAAATGTATAAAGGATCAGAGTGGCCAGATCACATTCTGATCCCTGATCCTGCTGAATCTCGCCTCTGTCGTAAAACAAAGTACCTGGACGGATGGCAAAACGGCTTCCTCCTGTGAGCACTGTGGGGTCTGTAGCGTAGCTGCATGCGCTAGGCATGGAGAAGCTTGCTAAGAGGCAAACACAGCTGGGTCCTGATTCGCAAGGGGTGTTTGAGACCCACCTTGACCTCTCCTGTCACCCCGTCAGTGAAAGCAAGTGGCCGAAAACCGGGCTCCCCATCTGGCCCTGGACCACGTGTACCAGCAACACCTCCCTCAGCCCCACAGCTGAGGTGGGAGGTCGCCCAGATTCCACCTTCCCTGCGCACTGCCCCCACCCATAGCCACCGGCTCCACTGGGGAGGCATCCTGAGAACAGAGGCCTTCAAGTGCGGATTCGGGGCTTGGCTTGTCCATCAACGTCTTTCAACGGGAAGTCCGTGGAAGACACATAAAGGCGTCTTCCCGTATGTGACAAAGACTGGAAAGTGGAAAACCGTAACCAGGTTCACAAGGATCAATCTGTTCTAAAACGAGTGACTGAAACTCACAGAAAGACTCAGCTTCAGAGGCAGGACCTGTGGGACGGCTTCCAGAGAGCACTATCTAATGAGGGGCGTTCCAGCTGTGGGGTGGCCTCCTCTCGCTTCTGGCTAATCCCCACATCCATGAGGTCATTCAAGGGTAACTTTCTGAGTGCCTAAGATGTGCCGGGACCACTGCAAGCTCCAGTCTCCTCTTTCCCAGTCAGCAACAACATGGGCTGACATTGCAGTGGCCGGAATCCAATAGCCTCCATGAATATGGAGAAGGCGAGGAGAATTCATCTGTAAGTTGTTTAACTTGGAGACAACTGAGTTCAGCTGCAGACTGAAAAAGCCATTCAGTGACCCAAGTGGTCAGAGTAGGCAGACATAGGCAAAATTCGCCATTGGTCGATAGCTACTGGGTTAAAGTCGACTTAATTATTTTTTCTCATAATTAGACTTTGTCTAAATCTAACTAGGATTTTCCCTCTTGTATCTTGGAGGGGCTGCCGTGCCTGCTTCGCAGGACTGGAGGCACGTGCATGCACGCATGTGGATGTGCGCTGGCGGTGGGGGAAGGTGAGACAGATACATTTCAGCCCCAAGGATTTCATTTAAGGGTTCTGCTCCTCCCAGCCGTCAAGATGAGCTCCGTCCTTGGAAACTTGACTTCATGCCATTCACAGTGTGTTGAAGGCTTCAGACAACAGGCAATTGATATTCCTGAGCTATGCAGCCAGGCTGTCCCCTGGTTTCGTTGACGTGGGAGGGAGCGGGGCATAATGACGTGGACAGGGAGGAGAACCTCAAAAGGAGAGCTGGGACCAGGGAGGCGCCCGGGGTGGGGGGTACATGATGCACAGGCAGTGAGGAGGTTTGGGATCTGGGAACAAACTGGGATTACTTTCCTCCAAAGATAATCACCTCATACATCAACACAACCCCTCTGTGTCCCTTTATATAATTGTAAGATAATGGAAAATATATATATACTGGTATCTGTGCTCGGTTCCTGGTGTGGGGCTCCTGAAACCCTCGGAATTTCCCAAGTGACGGGAACACTAGGACCGTGTTTGGCTTCACTGAGGGGACTCTAGGTGGACTCCTGTGTGGCTCCTGGATGGGGGCCAGTGGCCAGAAAGACCAAGCCGTGGTCAGAAACTTGGGCTGTTCACCGCACCCATCCTACAGAGACAAGAGAGGCTGCACCTAGCCTCCGTGAAGTCCCAGTGGTACAGGGTTCGGCGGGGGGGGGGGGGGGGGGTTCGAGGGGGCGAATGCATCCACACCGCGACGGGGAGCGCCCAGCTCCATGGAACAGAAGGGCCTGCACTCGGGACCCTTGCGGAGCTCGCCCCGGGCACCTCTTCATCTGCCTGCTCTTCTGGGTCCTTTATTACATCCTTGAGTGACCTGGGACGTGCGAGTGATGGTTCCGCTGCGTTCTGTGAGCCGCTCCAGGACATTAATCAAAGCCTAGGAGGGGTCGTGGGAACCTCCGATTTGTATCCAAGTCGGACAGACATCTCGGGCAATTGGGGGAGGTGCTCCTTGCAACTGGCGTCTGAGTGGGGGCGTCTCCTGGGACTGAGACCTGAATCTGCAGGATGTGACGCCAGCTCCAGGCAGATGGTGTCGGAGCGGAGTTAAATCGTAGGACCCCCAGCTGGTGTCACAGAAGTGCCTGGTGTGGGAAAACCACATGTCCCGGGTCAGTGTTTGGAGCGTGGCCATCGTGTGTCATAAAAGAGCCACGCGGGATGAAGGGCAGGGTGGTGTTTCTATACAACAGTGTACAGAGTGTGTTATGTTAACCATCCATGAGGAAAAAAAGAATATTTCTAAATGATTTTTAATAAAAATATAACTACCCCCCTTTCTCTGTCCATCTTGGTGAGGATCAGAGAAGAAACGGAATAAACTTCCTTTGTTACCAGCCAACATATTCGTCCTCACCATGGCTCTCAGAGAATGTTAGTTAGGGAAAATACTTTAGATGTCAGCAAAATATAAATACCCACACCCGTTTTTCACCATTATTTTTCAGAATGTACTATTCTGTGATACTCCTCAGAAGGCATTATTTCATCTTTTTGAAAAGCTTTATCTTCTAATGCCAAAGGATACATGCACCTGATGTTTATAGCAACATTATCTATAATAGCCACATTATGGGAACAATCATGTGTCCATCAACTAACTAATGGATAAAGAAGATGTGCTATTCAATGGAATATTACTCAGCCATCAAAAACAACGAAATCTTGCCATTTCCTTTGCAATGACTTGGATAGAACTAAAGAGTATTATGCTAAGTGGAATAAGTCAGTCAGAGAAAGACAGACACCATATGATTTTACTCTTAAGTGGAATTTAAGAAACAAAGCAAACGAGCAAAGGGAAAGTAAAGCGAGAGAGAGAGCCAAACCAAGAAAAAAAAAGACTTTTAACTCTAGAGAACAAACTGATGGTTACCAGAGGGCAAGTGGGTGGGAGGGACGGGGCACAGATGATGGGGATTAAGGATGCACTTGTTGTGATGATGCACCAGGCAGTGTATGAAGTGTTAAATCACTACACTGTATACCTGAAAGTAATATCACACTGTATATTCACTAACTAGAATTTAAATAAAAACTTAAAAATATATAGCAGTGACTAATAATGAAGAAAACAAAAACCAATAAGTTTTCTCTTCTTAACATTCTGAGAAAAAAAACATCAAGTGCTCATTGGCGGACGGACCCAGCTTGTTTGGGCAAAACAAACGATGACTTTTCTCATTCCACAGGGAGAGTGGATTGCAGCTATCTTGGCGAACTCTCCATGGCCAAGAGAAACAAAGTAGGTGCTCACAGGAAATAAAATTAATTATCTCTATTTGCTACATATACAATATTTTACGCATTAAGTACACCATTAATATATACAAACACTCAATGTTGTACAGTATTTTATTAAATTCACTTATCTTGCCCTTCACTTTATTATTGCATTACAGAGTAAAAAGCACTATGAACATATCTTATGTCAGATAATTGCATTTCTCTTCTGTGGGTTTTTTTTTCTCCTCTCAGAAACAAAGTACACTCACAGAATATCCAAAAAAGATAATTCATACTTCTATTGCCCTAAAATTAATCAAGTACTTACCATGTACCAGACACGGCATCAGGAACTTCTGCACACATTGCCCCATTAACGAGAAAATTCTCATCAGGCCCCAGTTTGCACCAAAGCACAGAGATGTGAGGTTGTTCCCTCAGGCGACATCACTGCTGGGGGTTGCAAATCCATGTTCCAAAGAGATTCGAACTCGTTAATGAGGATGCTGTCCTCTACCTAATGTGTCCCCTTCACAGACTGTGCAAGGAGACATGGAAATTTGAACAACTGTAGGGAAAATGTTGTCCCTGAGAACTCAGCAACAACTTACAATGAACAACCCAGTCAAAAAATAAGCAAAGGGCTTGAACGGACATTTCTCCAAAGAAGATATACCAATGGCCCAAAGGTCCATGGAAAGGTGCTCAGTGTCACTAGTAATTAGGGGAATGTAAGTCAAAACCACAATGAGGTGCCACCACTTGGCACTTGTTAGGGTGGCTATTATAAAAAAGAGAAAATGACAGGCATTGGTGAGGGTGTGGAAAAGTTGGGGTCCTTGCACAGCTCTCATGGAAATGTAACATGGTGTAGCTACTGTGTAAAAGGTATGGAAGCTCTTCAAAGAATGAAAACTAGAATTACTGTATGATCTGGTAATTTCATTTCTGCATATGCACCTCCCAAATTAAGGACTCGAACGGATATTTATACTCCCATGTTGATAGCAGCATTTTTTTCACAAGAGCCAAAAGGTGAGAGCAGCCCAAGTGTCCATCAGCAGATGAATGGATAAACACAATGTAGCACACGATAGTGTATTATTCAGCCTTGAAAAGGAAGGAGGTTCTGCGAGTACTACATGCTTGCACGGATGGACCTTAAGGACATTATGAGGAATGAAATAAGCCAGTCACAAAAGGACAAATACTATGTGATTCCACTCAAATGAGGTCCCTAGAGATCTCAAATCCGTAGAAACAGAAGGCAAAATGGCGGCCGCCTGAGTCTGAGAGTAGGGGAATGGGGAGGTGAGTGTCTTGTGGGCACGTGGGGCCACACAACAGTGTGAATGTGCTTAATGCTGCTGAGCTGCCCACTTAAAAGTGTTAAAATGGTAAACTGTACGTTATGTATATTTTACCACAATAAAATTGTTACGGATGTAAAAGCTATGACTGCCAAAGTTTCTAGACCAAAATCTAGATTAGAAAGGGCAGAATGTAACACAAAGTGATGAGAAACATCTTTCAGATTTACAGATGTCCTGAAATCCAGTGTAGGAAAATAAAACTGTGAGTTATTTAGTTGTCTTTTGAAATGACAGCTTAAATGGTGTGAGTAAATATCAATGATGCGATGGATAGAGATTCTGGCGGCAGTGATTGCTAATTCACCCCCAGGGAGGGAGCCCGTGCCGTCTCCATGACTATAACCGCGTAATGGGCTGACTTTCCCAGGGGCCTCCTTTGCCGTCTTCTCCTTCTCTTTCTGTCGGGAGGCACTGCAATACTCAAGACCATGAGCATACTTTCTGCTTATCCGGTCTTTCACTTGCCAGCTTTTGGTTATTTCTTCCTCACATAGTCATCTGGCAGGTTGGAGCACTCTGTCTGTGGCTACAATTACGGGACGCTGACACCACAAATATGGATGGCAATGTTGCCCTTTCCATGCTGGTCTAACCACATGACCTCTACACCTACAGGTCCTCCTGAACGGTAGCAGTCAAGCGGCCACAAGGTGCTTGGAGTGTAAAGGCCAACAAGGCGCCATGTTTGGCCCCAAGCCCAGTTTTCCTCCACTGCATTTAATCCAGATGGAATCAGAGCTGACTTCCATAGGTAAATCGTCGCTGGAGGGCATCGTGTGGACACTGACAGACACACCAGACTTGAAGGTAACATTGTTCTCTTCAGGAAAATAGTAATGAAAGCAAACATCTGTAACTCCAATTATAGTTCTCTTCTTAAATGCTTCTTGGGTGCTGTGTCAGCATGAAAGCAGAGGGGGAGCCAATGAAAAACTCATGCCCTTCACTTCAACAGAAAGACGAAATGGCTCTGGGACCTGAGAGATCGGAGATGAAGGGACCTGGCCGCCAGCCCCCAGCCCTGAGTACTCATGACCCAATGACGGCCAAGAGGAAGGGACACAGGTGGGAAGGGCAAAGTGAAGGGTGGAGAAGGAAGCAGGTGGATGGGGTGTGGTCCGAACCCCGAATCCAGACCCCCTCCAGAGTAAGGCAATCTGGGAGGCGTGAGCAGGAAGGACGCCCCTGTCTCTCACTCCAGGTTATTCCTTGTCAGTAAGAAGTAAACATTTTAAACCTTTTTTGTAACTGTTCCAGAAGGAAGGAGAACAGACACAGGAGGCAGAGGAGGACAGGGATCCACCCTTTCTTCTCATTTTACCTCTGCATCCACACACCAAAAGCAATTTAAGACCCAATAAAGAGAGTTTATTGGTGTCCATCTAATTGGTATTCCCAGGAAAACTTTATCTTCAAGAATACAAGATTATTAGATCACTTTATGCCTATGGTACATGCTCAGCCTGAACTTTTCAAAGTCTCTCTTACTTTGAGCTGAATTGATGTGACATAGAAAACTTTATATATAGGAGAAAATTATGGTTAATCCAGTGCCCACTTGATGACATGAAACGTGATATTTTCCTGACTATAAAGGAAGACGTGGAGCATGAAGACAGTTGTAAATATTCCCATTGATGGGTAAAAAAATGAAATTGACTAGGAGCTCTTGGGAAGGGAGCACCGCCTTTAGCAAGAAGCCCAGTGTGGGATGTGGGTTGAGACAGCAAAAGTGGTCCAGGAATGGCCCCCTGGAGATCTGTTCAGGGCTGGCAGTGCAGCGATTTCTGGAGTCTTCGAGGAGCATGGGATCTGCTCACATGAAAAACCCATACGTACCTACTAGAATGTCCTAAGTCTGGACAAACCACATGCTGGTGAAGGTGTGAAGCAACAGAACGGCTCACTCAGCCTTGGTGGGAAGCTCACATGGTGTGGCCACTATAGAGGAAGGTCTCGTGTTTTCTTACAAACTGAACGTATTTTTTTACCATGTGACCCAGCACTTATGCTTTTGGGTATTTTCCCAGATGAGTTAAAGTTTTATGCCCAAACATGGGGCGCCTGGGTGGCGCAGTCGGTTAAGCGTCCGACTTCAGCCAGGTCACGATCTTGCGGTCCGTGAGTTCGAGCCCCGCGTCGGGCTCTGGGCTGATGGCTCAGAGCCTGGAGCCTGTTTCCGATTCTGTGTCTCCCTCTCTCTCTGCCCCTCCCCCGTTCATGCTCTGTCTCTTTCTGTCCCAAAAATAAATAAACGTTGAAAAAAAAAAAAAGTTTTATGCCCAAACAAAACCCTGCACATGGATGCGTATAGCAGCTTTAGTCACAATTACCCAAACTTGGAAGCCAACAAGGTGTCCTTCATTGAGTGAACAGACAGGTAAACAGTGGTCTATCCAGACAATGGAATATGATTCAGCATTAAAAGGAAATGATCCATCAGGGCACCTGGGTGGCTCAGTTGGTTAAGAGCCCACGTTGCAAGTATTCCCACTGATGTCTGATGCTGACAGCTCGGAGCCCGGAGCCCGCTTCAGATTCTGTGTCTCTCTCTCCCTGCTCCTCCCCCACTCACGCTCTGTGTCTCTCTCTCTCCATCTCAGAAATGAACACTAAAAAAGAAGAAACTTTAAAAAATAAATGACACATCCAGCCATGAAAAGACATAGAGGAACCTTAATCGCGTATCACTCAGTGGAAGGAGCCAATCTGAAAAAAGTTACATGCTATATGAATCCAACTCTGTGACATTCTGGAAAAGGCAAAAAACTGTGAAGGCCACAGGAACATCAGCAGTAGCTGGGGTTGTTGGGTAAAGGGTCGAATAAGGTGGAGCACGAAGGATGTTTAGGGCAGCGAGACTACCCCGTGCAATGTTATAATGGTGGACACATGGCATTTTGTCCACAGCCATGTACCACACCAAGAGTGAACCTCATGCAAACTGAGGACTCCGGTGATGATGATATGTTATACAGCTTCATCAATTATAACAGATGCACCACTCTGGCTGGGGAAGCCGTGTGTGGAGAAATCTGTACTTTCCACTCAACTGTGCTATGAGCCAAAAACGACTCCAAAATATCAGAAGATGTTAGCAGACACTTTACCAAAAATAAATGTAAGAATGGTCAATAAGCACATGAAAAGATGATTAACATGATTAGTCAGTATGAAAACGTAAGTGAAACTATGATGAAATACCATTGTTCATCTCATCAAGTGTCTAAAAAGAAAAGCAGGAGAGGGGCACCTAGGTGGCTCAGTCGTTTAAGCACTCAACTCTTGATTTTGGCTCAGGTCATGATTCCAGGGTTGTCGGATCCAGCCTGCATAAGATTCTTTCTTTACCGCTTTCTGCCCCTTCCCCACTCACATGTCCTCTCTCTCTCTCTCTCTCTCTCTCTCTCTCTCCAGAAACAACCCAAATGCCCATCAACCAGTGAATGGATAAAGGAGGTTTGATCTACTCACACAATGTAATACTACTCAGCTAAGGAAAGGGGCAGAGGAGCTGTGGTCTTTCACACGGGCACACACAACATGGCACATCTCAAAAGCAACGCGGTGAGTGAAAGAAACCGGACGAAAAGGATACCAAGAGTACAATTCCATTTATAGGACATTCTGGAAAAGACAAACCTGTAGAGACAGAAATCAGAGTTAAGGGTGAGGGATACCCAGAGCATGAGGGAAGCTTTGTGCTTTGATGGGATTGTTCTGTATTGTGATTGTAGGGATTACACAACTATAAGCATTTGTCAACTTAGAGACTGTATGTTTCAAAGAGTCATTTTTGCTCCATGTAAATGATACTTCAATAAATCTGATTAAAAATATATAATGAGAATTCAAAGAATTTTTTTTTTTTGTAATAAGGTTTGATTTTACTGTATTTGTCCCATAAGAACAGAATGGCATCAGCTGTCCAGAGCCAAGGGGACAAGGTACGAAGACCTCACAGAGGTGTTCTTGGATCTGAAGCAGGTTCTGCACTGACAGCACAGAGCCCAACATGGGGTTTGAACTCATGAACTGTGAGATCATGACCTGAGCTGCAGTCGGATGCTCAACCGACTGAGCCACCCAGGCGCTCCTAGGAGGTTTTAACTGAAGGTCAGGGCTCAGTAAGTTTCTCCAGTTGGCAGGAAGGCCCAGACTATTGGTATCTTCATGAGGGTGTGTGGGGACCCACAGGGCAGTGTGAAGGAGGAAGGGGCACAGCAGAAGCCACTGTCTCTAAGGACAGAACTGCCAGACCCTTTGATGGCTAAGACCAGAGACCTGGTGGGGGGCTCTTGTCTGCTCTGTGAGCACTGGAATAGCTCCTCAAGTTTCCAACCAAATGTAACTTTCCCCATCTGAGCACCACGCGGGGCCAGCCTACAGGTGTGCGCAGTGTGGAAGCATTTCGTTCCGTTCAAGTCAAGAGCCATTCCTGCCCAGGTCAGTCCCTGGCGCAGGTTTTGTGTGTGTCTTCCCGAATGCATTGATTTATTCTCGAAAGTTAGTCTCCTCTGTGTGCGCTTGGAGAACTGGGATCCATCCTCAGTCAGGGGTTAACGGATGTTCAGTGCAAACTCCCCTTAACGATTCTGACAAGAGGTACTTCACTTTAGTTGAACCATTTTTCAGAACAGTCCTGGAAAAGACGGTAGCGGTATGTTTAATTTAATACCGAAATTTCAAAACTGTCGCCTATTGCCTGTTATATTTTAAAAATTCTAAAACCTAGATACATTTTAATACTTTCTGCTTGTAGGAGATAAACCATTCTACTCCATGTGTGAATAGTTCCCTAAGCTTTTAATCGAAGGAAGATTTAGGCCCTCGCTCTCGCAGCCCTCTCTGACCCCATACCCCACGCCCTTCGCCATCTGGACTCACACACTCTGAATTCTTCATTACCACACGTAGATTGTCTTTTTTGGATGATCAGATTCTTAATTTTACCACCTATGGCTCAAGCCAGTTACTAGTGCAGCCGGTTCAAGAAAAGTCATACTTTATTACCCATTATCAATCAATAAGATGAGTTTTATTTTGCTCATGCCATAAAAATCGCACGAAGGCAGGAGAGAACTCTGCTGCATTTGTCCGGGAGCCGGGGCACAGTGGCATCCATACTCCATCATGCAGAAACGCAGAAATGGCATTTATGAGCCCACTCCTGTGAAGCTTGAGTAGGCAGATTCATGAAATTCGCCGAGATTTGGATTAAATTTAAACCATTCTATACAGCTCCACTTTTGATTAAGGCTGTGTGTGCAGTGAAAACCTCACATTTGAATAGAACTTGGGTCTTTAAGAACTTTGAATGTGCGCAAATCTAAATTGAGCTCGGAGCTTGATCTCGCAATGGACAGAGAGTCAATTTACATTCAGCATTAAAAGGGGGAGAAGGACGAGCTAATGCTCCGTCCTTTCAGAATTTTAGCTTTGGATCAGAGTTTATTAATATCAGGATGAACACACAGAGATGCCTCACTCCATCGGCACTTATTAAATTACAGACTTAAAGCCCTTAAACAGAGGGCACCAGCAAAACAATTGATAACCAGCAAGGGAGAGAGAAAACGGTGTCCCACTCATCCCTAAAAAGAGAAGAGCTCACCAGATGACACTCCATGGGCTTTTGGGGTCCGAGAAGTGAAGATTTCTCTTTTTCAAACAGCACCCAAGGACTCATTTTATCATAATACTTTAAACAACAACAACTGTTTTTGAGCCGGTGATGCCAACCTACTATTTTCCCTTTACGTAAAATTCTACATTTCCGTCTGCCACTGTTCTCCTTTTTTCTGATTATCAGCATACGTGGAATGAGCATCTTAAGCCCCGGAGCTTATTTTAATATGTTTCAAAGAACCTCATCTTATTCTTCAGGAGTCGTAGGCTAAGAGATGACGTTATTCAGTCAGTGATGAGACATAGGCAGCATGGCGGGCTAGAGCAGTTTGGGACAAGCGTCTCCAGGGAGCAGGTGGTAGGTAGCTTCCACTCATGGCCAGAGCCAACACACGGGCATGCTGGCCGTGGGTTCCTACAGAAAGGCTTGTCCCGGGAAGATGGCCTGGCTCCCGATTGACGATTACGTGGGTGGGGAGGGTAGGTAGGAAATTTTTGCTATCAAAAGTTGGCAAAATCTCAATTTAGAACCCTTTTCTATAAAGACCTGTTCACTTAACCATGAACCAGATTCTGTGTCCCTGGGCCTCTAGTGGGGGACTCCACACACGGTCTGTCTCTGTTGCCAAGAAGGAGGCCTCATCTCTGGCCCGGCTTCCTCTGCCTGCCTCCGGGTGGGACAGCAGTGTGCCCACCCACAGCTAGATTAGACGGAGACCCGCGAGAATCCACGCTGATGCGGCGTTGGAAGAAGCAGAGACGCCGCACCCAACCCGGAGAACAGCCCCCACATGCAATGAAAGTAAAATAACAGAGTCATCGAAAGACAATTACTCTGCAATTGTGTGTGGCTTTTTCACCACGAGTTGGAAACTGCAGAATGATCGCAAGCCGTGCTTGTAACTTCAATCAACAGGAGACTATTGTGTTAGACTTATTATCCTGCCCATACACACAATGTTAAGAATGTTACTGTTTATAATACATATATTTACATATTTTTACATATATATACATATTCATATGTAAAAAGATGTGTGTATATATATGTATATATATTCCCAGTTCACTGGTGGGAGACATTCTACCTCTGGAATTTGTGGTGTGGCTACAGGAAGAGATTCCATTGAACCCCATTTTGTAAGGAATGGAGTCATTGTAAGCAACAATTTATGCTAATATTTGAGAAGCCCCATGCACTGCTTTCTTTCCTTCCTGCTGTTGGTAATGCTCAGAGAGCTGCCTGCTGAGGGGCTGGCTAAGGGAGCCTTCCGCTCTTGACCCTGAACATCAAGGGGTCGTTGGCATAGACGCACGGATGGAACGGTAGAGCCAGTAAACATGTTGCAGGAATCCCTGACAAGCAGGAGGCTCACCACCTCACCCTTACACTTTCTGTAAGGTGGCTTGGAATTCAGAACGCCATTCAACATAAAAGGGGTTCAGTCCCTAGGACAGGCTGTGAAGCTTCCTGGAGAGCCACGTTAGAATGGGCTGTGTGGGTCACTCTGAAATCTATGAAATGGAAGAATCCGCGAATGCTGGGTGTGCGCTGAGACAGGAGTTTGAAGAGCAGAGTGTTGTGATGGCTTTGGCACCAACTGGAAAACTCAGCTTCCAGGCCCACCTCTTTTGCTGTTTTTAAAGTTTATTTATTTTTAATTAAGAAAGAGAGAGAAAGTACATGAGCAGGGGAAGGGCAGAGAGAGTGGGGGACAAAGGATCCGAAGTGGGCTCTGTGCTGACAGCAGTGAGCCCGATGCAAGTTTCGATCCCAGGAACTAAGAGATCATGACCTGAGACAAAGTCTGACACTCAACCAACTGAGCCACCCAGGCACCCCTCGGGGCCCACCTGATTGTGTGAGTTCAATTATTGTGTAAACTTGCCCACATATCACTTTGCTCACTTGAAAATTGAGAGGGCTGTATTAATACATTTCTAGCAATATCTTTCCAAGTATGTTTTCCTGATTACTCATCAATTTCCAACACTCACTGGTGTGCAGATGTTGGGAACAATGCGCTCATCTCAGCCACACCTGTTCGGACCTTAAGCACTTGTCAGTTTTTGTATTCTTATCCACAATAGCACAAAGACTTCAAGTACCTTCACTTCCTCGTTTTTTCCTTCACAACTGGACAGTGGGCTTTTCTGGAGGACACAGGATGTGGGATATCCTCAGGGGTTAAACACGCAAGCGGAGAGGAAATCTGGCTGCCTCTATCAAACCAGACATAAAGAAAGATTCACAAAACTGTAACACTCTGCCACCTTGGCCATTGATCGTTTTCGTTTTTGTTTCGGAGAATATAGTTATTTTCATAAAAATATGTGACATGTGTCAACACGCCATGGCTTCATTTTTAAATTAATCAATGGACATTTAATACTTCTCTCAATTTCAATTTCTAATATCATGAATATTCATAGATCAAACTCACAGGAACAAAGCTCTTTGGGATTTTCAATAAGTTTTAAAAACATGAACGTGTACTGAGCCTGCAAAGTAGGAGGACCATTGGGCTAGTGAATGCATAACACTTTTTTTTTAATTAATCTAACCAAAAACACGGATTTCATGAAAAAAATCAGATGAAACAAAGGAACAGGACGTACCTTGTTGACGAATAATCCTTAGATTATGTTATTAAAGTTTCATAACATTGAAAACGATAGACAAATATACTTTCCGGTAGGTATGCATTTGTTTTTCTAGCCTCAGAGCTAGATATTAGTACAACGCCATGGCAGAAATATTTGTTCATAGTGAGTCTTAGTGGCTAATATATATGATGACATATACACCAAAGCACTTCTCATTTTAATGTATAAATATAATGTGGATCTTAAAATGTATTCAGAAAGGACAACACCTAATATTTGATTAAAAGGAAAGAATGTCTAGTGTGAAATAAAATGAAGAATAAAAGCTTTAGGAAAAAAGGAAAGAACAAGAGAGGAGGAGCAGAGGTAGTCAGTGGGCAGGAAGAGAGTGGAACAGAAGCACCAAGGCAACAGACAGGAAGCGCCCTTGGCATCTGAGCAAGTGAGGAGGGAGGAGGGAGGGGAGCAGAGCAAGGAGGGAGGAGGGCAGAGGGAAGAGGAAGGAGGGAGGAGGGAGGAGGGCAGAGGGAGAAGGAAGGAGGGAGGAGGGAGGGGAGCAGAGCAAGGAGGGAGGAGGGCAGAGGGAAGAGGAAGGAGGGAGGAGGGAGGAGGGCAGAGGGAGGAGGAAGGAAGGAGGAGGGAGGAGGGCAGAGGGAGAAGGAGGAGGGCAGAGTGAGAAGGAAGGAGGGAGGAGGGAGGGGAGCAGAGCAAGGAGGGAGGAGGGCAGAGGGAGGAAGAAGGAGGGAGGAGGGCAGAGGGAGGAGGAAGGAGGGAGGAGGGAGGAGGGCAGAGGGAGAAGGAAGGAGGGAGGAGGGAGGGGAGCAGAGCAAGGAGGGAGGAGGGCAGAGGGAGGAAGAAGGAGGGAGGAGGAAGGAAGGAGGAGGGAGGAGGGCAGAGGGAGAAGGAAGGAGGGAGGAGGGAGGGGAGCAGAGCAAGGAGGGAGGAGGGCAGAGGGAGGAAGAAGGAGGGAGGAGGGCAGAGGGAGGAGGAAGGAAGGAGGAGGGAGGAGGGCAGAGGGAGAAGGAGGAGGGCAGAGTGAGAAGGAAGGAGGGAGGAGGGAGGGGAGCAGAGCAAGGAGGGAGGAGGGCAGAGGGAGGAAGAAGGAGGGAGGAGGGAGGAGGGCAGAGGGAGGAGGAAGGAAGGAGGAGGGAGGAGGGCAGAGGGAGAAGGAGGAGGGCAGAGGGAGAAGGAAGGAGGGAGGAGGGAGGGGAGCAGAGCAAGGAGGGAGGAGGGCAGAGGGAAGAGGAAGGAGGGAGGAGGGAGGAGGGCAGAGGGAGGAGGAAGGAAGGAGGAGGGAGGAGGGCAGAGGGAGAAGGAGGAGGGCAGAGTGAGAAGGAAGGAGGGAGGAGGGAGGGGAGCAGAGCAAGGAGGGAGGAGGGCAGAGGGAGGAGGAAGGAGGGAGGAGGGGGCCCTGGGAGGAGGGAGTGTGCAGGAGGACAGAGGGCACCAGAGCCCAGTCCTCAGGGGCCCAGCTGTGTCTCCATCAGCAGATCTGGACGCTCCCTCCGTGTGAGCTTCCGGTAAGTGTCAGCCCTAATGTGTGGTTTCTTTATGAGGACAAACTCGGGGGACCCTGGGGGCTCACACTTCCGTAGCGTCTGTGTGTTGTTTGCACACGCACATCGGTGAATGTGAAGCTGAGGACGTGAAAAGAAGACATGAGCACAGAGGAAGAGGAAAAGGAAAAGAGGGTAAAGGAAAAGAGGAGGCGGAGGAGGCAGAGGACAGGCGGAGGGAGGGGCTGGGGACACCGGAAAAGAAATCGGAGCGCCCTGCCTTGGCTGACGCCTGGGATCAGAATTCCGTCCTCCACCGGAGTGGTCGGGAAAAACGGGCATCACAGCGAGTTCTTGACAGTCAAGCATTTTCCAACCCGTGATCCTTTCGACTGAAAGTGCGTTTACACCAGTCAGCTCTTGCAAATGCTTTCCCAGTAGAGGCTCTTGCTTAAAATGCTCTGTGGTGGCCCCACCCTGCACAGGAATCGGTCTGTGTTTAATAGACAAGACTGTCCATTGTCCACCTCTTTCGAGACCATCCAGACTGTCCCGAGGCTTGAAGACTCACCCGGACCTCTGCCGGAAGGCCAGGGAGATTCTGGGGGTGCAGTCACATCCTCTCCCTTGAGCGACTGAGAAGCACATACCCCACTGCAAAGTGCCCTTGGGGCGCCGCTCTGAAACTCGGGTGGGTCCCGTGGAAGGTTTGCTGAAAGACAGGACTTTCTAGAAACCCTCTGGCCCAGGTAATGGGCATAGACCCCCAATGGGGCTGCTCTGAGACTAGGAAGAACCCAGAGGAGACATGCTGTTCTCTGAAGGTCTTGGGGTCCAGACAGCTGAGGTGAGGCTAAAAGGGACAGAAGGGTAAGCCTGGACTTTCCCTGTCGCTCACCCCCTGGGCCACTTGCCCCCCACCCACCCTCCCACCTGAGCCTCACCCTCTCCTCACATAGGCCTCTTCTGGACTCTGCTGTCATTATTCCTTCCACCCGCCCACTGTTCCAGGTTGTTCGACAGGTAGGAGATCTCTGCCCCCCCCCCCCCGCCCTGGAAGCCAAGACAAGGCCCTGCCCCCAAATTATCCTCTGCCTAGGACTCGGCATAGTGGTCACCTCCTGCGGCCTTGACACGTCTGGATCAGAGACAGGCCTATGCTCGACTTCAACTGCATGTGTCTCCATCCACCTCCCCGCCCCCCACCCGCTGCCCCCAGGACACTAGGCTTTGGGCAGGGGGGGCGCAGTAGCCTGCTTGGTCCCGGTCCAGCGGAGCTTGGCGGGTGAAGGGCACTCGCAAACCTGGGTGGCCACCAGGACGGGGTCCCCAAGGTCTCCACAAGCTGCTGGCGCCCCCTCTGCCTCCTCCCCATTTATGCTCTACCTGTTCTGCCCGCAGAAGCCGAGGGCCACTCACCTGTCTAGATGTCCCCTCCATCCCCAACATGCTCGTGACCTTCATGGCCTGCGTGACCCCAAGTGTGATGCCAGCGGAGAATGACAGATACGAGCCGATGAGGAAACAGGGCAGGGGACAGTGGGGCCCCCGGGGACTCTCCCAAGTGCACGGAGGTTCCCACAGAAAGGTCGGATTGGGGACTGCGGGGCTAGAGAGGTATCAGCTCAGGACAGGCAGAGAAACACCCGGGGAGAGCAGGAGTCAGGCAGGCACCTGCAGCTCTGAGTGTCGCCGGGAGAATGAGCCAGCTTGGCGCAAGGAGCAGCCGCGTGTCCCCGGGATGCGCCACGTGGACGGACACAGAGAGCACACAGCCTAGCAGCAACGGGGTGCGAGCGAGGAGGCGCCAACGCCGGGGTCCGGGCTTCGTAAGCACCAGCAGGCCAGCCGCTCCCCGCTTGCTCCTGAGGCTGTCCTACCGCCCAGGTTCCTCTTGCATCTGAGTGTCTGCGGGGTCCCTGATCTGCTCGTGAAGCACCACGCGAGGTCCGGGGGCCCAGACCCGGGGGGCAGAGTGCGTCCAGGATGGGTGCCTAAATATCGGGTGGATAGACGCGCCCCCGTCACCGTCCTCGTCTGCTGGGGGCCTCGTCGGTGGGGATGGCGGGGACCTTCTCGACGTGTGCGTGTGAGGGTGTGAATAAGCACGTGTGGGGTCCACACCCGCAGAGTGGATGGGCCCCTCCGTCTCTTCCACAAGCTTCTCTTACCATGACCTGAAGGGGTGTGATGTCATTATGCTCTTACAGTCACATGCCCGAATACTTCTCATTAAGCTGTGGAGAACGCCAGCCAAATTCGGGATATTTTCAGGATATTTTGTCTAAAATTGCTTACCTTCGGGCCTCAGGTGGCCTCTGAGCATTTAATTTAAAATAACAAGGCAATATCCCCGTGCTGAACGTCTGCCACGGGGAAGGAGGGAAGTAAGTGTGCAGCTCTGGCCGTTTCGGCTCGTCACAGGCTGGGGCCAGTTGCCCCGTGTCCGTGACCAACGGGCCGATGGACAGAGCAAGCTGCTAAGGAGGCCGGCATCCGGGTGGATTCCCAACCACCTGGGTGCCCCGAGCTGGCAGAGAACCTAGGCTGGGGACGCAGAGAGGGTGCACAGTGGCCACACCTGCATGCCTAGCCACCTCTGTGTACCTCTGCATCCCACGGGACCCCCGGTGCAGCCACAGCCTACGGTAAGTCCAGGGTTCCTGACCGGGCTTCTCCGTTTGGGTCAGTGGGGCCCTTCCAAACCCTGAGCCAGTAGAGCACAAAACCAGAACCTTCTCGTGGAGTCCCGGGTGCATCCGAGAAGCCGATGCTCTGTTCCGGGAGAGCTGGGCAGGGGGGCGAGGGACGGGGGAGGGTGTTGCCAAACATCTGGTGGAAGTGAGGTCGTTGCCAAAGATTAACATCTGTTGCTGAAGCATGAACATATAGTGGCTGGAAATGTAATAAGATTCGTGGTTCTGTTTTAAGTAGATTCATTTTGTAATATTTGCTTTTCGCCCCCTGCATTTAATATTCAGATTTAGACTTGGGAATTGCCACATGGAATGACTCCCACAACTCAGCCTAACGGTGCCGTGTCACATGCTGCCTGGCAGAGGCTGTACTTTCTGTCTCTTCTGCGGGCCTCTCGCCGCACGTAGAAGCATCGCGTTCCCACCTACCTGAGGCTGACCAGATGGTCATCTTTAAGTCTCTGCCTCCGGGCCTACCATCTCGGAAAGGACACGCATCTATTCCCAGTGGGTTGTGGATTCAAGGTCTCTATGAGCATATCCTTAAGATAAAGTACAGGTAGCCCAAATGATCGACGGGTAACTGCAAAAAATAAAAATAAAAAATAAAAAAATAAAGGTAAAATCGTTTACCTTCTGTATTACTCTGCTCAGAAGCCGTAACAATAGTTCATGGGCTGGGCAGCTTGACAACAGACACGTATTTTCTCCTGGTTCTGAAGGCTGGAAGTCCAAGATGGGAATGTCGGCAGAGCTGGGGTGCCCCCTTGGCATGTAGACACCCCCATCTCCCTGTGGCCTCATGGGGTCATCCCTCTGTGTGGGTCTGTGCCTTCGTCTCCTCTTCTTACAAGGACACCGGTCAGATCGAATTATGGCCCACCTTTAAAGCTTCATTTTTCTTTAATTACCTCTGCAAAGACCGCATCTCCAACCAGAGTCACATCCCAAGGCACTGGGGCTAGGACTCCAACATACGGATTTGTGGGGGGGGGGGGGGACATAATTCGCCCAGAACATCCTCCTGCAAGATGAAAACCGAGGTTCTGATCTCTGAAGGACAACCACTTTGTTCCTGCATAATCCCAACACTGAAAGAATTTTATTTCTGTTAAAAGCCACTTGTCAGTGTAGAGGGATAAAACCACATGCTCGTGTCAGCTTGGTGTCCCCGGCTTATAACTTATTTAACAGTGCATGTCTAAGGATTATAACAGAATGCATAAACAAATGTGTTGTGCTGGTCTTTCTTTTTTTTTTTATGCAAAGAACACCTGATATAAATGGGAGACAACAGCCTCCACCTTTTATTAATACTTACGCTATCTTTGAAACAACAAAATTCTGAAACTTCCTTCCAGAGTTTTGGTTCTTCAGCTAAGTAACGTCTCAGGCGGAGCTTGGAGCAAATGGAATACTAGAAGGTAAAGAGTTCCCAAACCAAGGAATTCTACAGGTATTATTAACTTAGCATCTTGTTTTTCGAAGTTTGTCATCAGCTGTATCTTCTTGGCTTGGTAGCATCTGTGTCCCCTGGACACTTGTACACCCAAACTTACAACTTCAACTGGCCTCTATCCTACAGATGATATGAACAGTGGACCCATCAAGATGAACATCGCACAGACTCTTGTGTGGCCCTTCTGTGCTAACAACCTTACCCTGAGGTAACTGAGACTTTCAACTCGTCTTAAAATGAGCCGTCGCTGTGTCTGTGCCACAGTCAGTGCAGGGGAGAGATAGAAGCTAAGGAAAATCTCTGCCTCAGAAGGACAACTGATTGAATTGAAACTTGAGACTTTAGATTTTCTGGCCTCTTGGTAACGAATCAGGCCACATGCGGTATCTCATGATTAAAAGCTGGGGGGCTCATGATAAAGTAAAACAGTGTGTGAGTGCAGGGCTAGATGAGGGGAGAGTGCCTGGAAAGTCCCCAGCCTGGACCACGGTCCAGGCAAGGCCGCCATTTTGTTTGCTCCCTCGTAGTCTGTGGAAGAATAAACAGGACCCCAAATTTGTTTTTCATAATTGTCTGTCCTGACAAATACAAGTAACATAAATATTCTAATGTGAATATGCTCCTGGCCTTAGGCTAGGCATGCTTGTGGGGCACTGTTGGGGGCAAAGAACCCGTGGCCGAATGTGGGAGAGGCTCTCACTGCCCCCCAACCACACCCTGGAAGTCAAGCTCATAAATGGAATGAGGAAACTGAAATGTGTTCAGTGCTGACAGTGTGTCAGAAATGTGGCCATGTGTCATTGTTTCCTGTCCCCTCGGCTCCCCAGATGAGTGGGTTTCACCTGGGGTGGGCAGCCTTCTGTCTCCCATCCTTAAATACATGTAAATAGATTCTCCTTCTCCTCCTCCTCCCCTCCTCCTCCTCCTCCTCCTCCTCTCCCTTCCCCTCCTCCCCCTCCTCTTTCTCCTCCCCTCCCCCTCCTCCTCTTCCTCCTTCCTCTTCCAAAAAGGATACTGTACAAATAAAAGGAAGCAAACAGGAAAAAAATTAAAAATACCCGTTAGAAGCCATTTGGGAGTGTTCACTGTGTCTGGAGACACGGCTGCTTTCTGTCACTGCCTGAATATGTAAACCTAACTTGATCACGTTCTGACGAATTTATGAATCATGCTTAATAATCAGCTTTAGGCACTTCTGAGGGAAGAATAGCATTTTGAAGCGACAAAGGTCCCCTAAACAGCTCTTGGGAAATGACCCCGCATCCCATTAAATGTAAGAATCAGCTACTGCAGGACTGGCCTTAGAGCTCAGCCACTTGAGTCCCCAGCTTTTCAAAATGTCAAGGTGCCTCCACGTAAGCGCCTCATTCATCTGAAAGGACCAGGGCAGACGGTTGCTCAGGGAAGGGAAAATATATATTTTTTTCTTTAAAAAACTTTTTCTTTGCACTTAAGGAAAAAAAACAAACAAACAACAGCACTCTTCTCCTTTCCCCCTTTCCCCTTATATTCATTATTTTCTGTCTTTAAAAAGGCTCTTATCTGACTTTTATCTCTTCCATATGCCCGTGGCAAACACCAGCATCTTCTTCCATTGTAGAAATCTGCCCAGGTACAGGCTTTATCTGACTCACGCCGGCTTACTATTTTCCTATTTAAATGGTTGATGCAGAATCAAAGTCGAATGTGAAGGTCAGAAAAATGGTTTTGGGAGCGTTGTGATCTAAGACACAAATAAGGCTTATTCGATAGAAGGAGCCACGCTCGGAGCAAAGAACCACAAGCCTCTCCCAGAGTCAGCGAGGAAAAATGTGCCCCTATTGTCAATATTTACAGCCCAAGCTTGGAAGGATTTGGATTCTTGATTTGTTTCGTCTTTAATTATTAGAAATCATAACATATCATTATTGTATTTTATAGCATGTGTCAGTTTTAATGATAATACTATTAACTCATTTGCTACCCTTATTATAATTGATAAATTACAGTAAATAAGCATTCAGATCACTAGAATTTTAAATTAAACTAGGTCCCATAGAGTCTACAAAATAGACATTTTATTTGGAAAGCATCATAGAATTTCTATAATACCTGTAAAAATAATCATCATTGTACATTCGTGATATTCCAGAAAACAGAGAAGTTCCTGGTTATTTATTACTTTGTCCCAGGAATTATGTGGTTGAAAGTCACCTGGATGTTTGGCAAAAATTAAAATGTGCCCAATGCCAAACAGGGTGCTGGTCACTCAGCGCCTGTATCAGGTGCCATCCAGTTACGGATTTCTGAACTCCGTGTGTTGGGTGGGTCTTCGACGCAAGCTGGCATTCACCAGCGTCCTTGGGGTTCTGGCCTTTGAGGAGATTTCTCCCCTGGGGCATCTGTGCCTTCTTCCCTCAGCTGTGGATGGAGGTCAACCTGATTGCTGGGAGGCTCTCACCCTTCCAGAGCTGCTGGCCACTTTCATTTCTGACATTCACTTCAGACTTTGCTAGAAGGATATGCATCTTGTGTCAAGTGTTCTTATTGCATTAAAAAAAAGAAAGAAAGAAAAAGGCGAACAGAAAAAACAAAACAGTAAACCAGAGGGACACAGGGAAGTCTGGGAGGTGTTGGGTACGTCTCTTCCTTTGATGGTGGTGATGGGGTCACGAGTGTCCTTGCCTGCATCCAAATTCATCACAAGATACATGTGAAATCTGTGCAGTTCTTTGTACGTCAATTTCACCTCGACAAAACTGTTGGGAAACTAAGAGGATTTTAAGAAAGACCCCTTGGGGGGCCATGGTGCAAGAGCAGAATACACCATTGGGTCAGCAGAAAAAAAAATAGTGCCCAGAGCCTACTCGAGACCAGAACTGGGTCCTTGTTTTGCATCCCCCCAGTGATAGTCTGGATCACCCTCCACTCCCAGCCTCTGTCCACGGATAGACAGCACCAGCCCACAACTCCCTGATTTCCGTGTTTGCCCTCACTTGTCTGAAGGATACCCAAAACCTCCCATTTCCCCCCCTTTGGCTTTTGGGCTGATTCAGAGAAAAGTCTCTGCCCTCTTCCTTCCAGAAGACAGAGAACACTGCCCAGGACACAGCTGGCCAAAGGTCCTGCAGGGGGCCTCAGAGGTCAAACGTTCCCCACCCATCCTGCTGTCCCACATCTCCCTGGGCACTGTGCACTAGCCCAGGACGTTGAGTCCCTTGTTAATGCGACCAAAGTAATTAGAATCTTCATGTCCTGTGATGCTGCTAGATCAAGAAATGGTTCTTCTTGCTCTATGACTGGAGACCGTTGCCTTTTTCAAAGTCACCTTGTGTTGTTGACCCAAGTTATTTGAGGGGAACCAAAATCAACAGGTCTTTTTCTGTGAAGTTTGGGCTCCCCATCTTCAATCTGTGAGTCTCAGGAAGAGCTTCCTTTCTTATTTCTGCTGCGTGCTACATCGTGTTGAGTTCAGGTCTTCATCCCAGCCTGGGAATGGTGGGTGATCCAGACTATCAGTGGGGGGATGCAAAACAGAGGCCAGGTAGAGGTGAGGGGTGGGTGATCATGCCCTAAATAATGATACTTGTCTCCAGATAGGTGCTACCTTGGGGTGGGTGGGGCCCTGAGCACCCAGTCACCTTACACCAGCACACCCCTGCTGGGGAGCACCCCAGACACAGGGACGTGGATGGGAGACACTCTTTAGGGAAGAGACATGCATTTCTACATTTAATTTGAGTAATCTTTTGAACTGAATATTCACAAGTAACACCTCAAAGAAAATTAAAATTATGATGTATTATGTGAACTATTAGAACAGACCATTATTTCATTGACATCATTTTTGTGCAAATGATGCACTGACTCAGTTTCGGACCAAGCAGATCATGGATTAAGTTAGTAAATGAGAGTTAATTCCCTAGTCATGTGACACTCATATCCCAGAAGTGTAAGTTTCGTTAATGAAGTAACTTAGGAATATGGTGATTTGGAAAAATACTCAATACTTGTAAATAATAAAAAAAAAAAATAGAAGGAAATATTGTCTTGGTATGCTCAGGCTGCTGTTAAACAAAATACCACAGATGTGTGGTTTAGACAATGGACATTATGCTTCATAGTCTGGAGGCTGAAAGTTGGGGGTCAGGGGGCTCCCAGGGTTGGGTCCTAGAGAGAGCCCTCCTCCCCAGTGCAGATGGTGACTTCTTGTTGTGTCCTCATGTGGGGAAGGAGAGCTCTCTGTTGTCTGTTCTTTTAGGGATGCCAACCTCATCAGGATTCACCTTCATGACCTCATGTAACCCTGACCACCCCCAGAGACTCCACCACCAGTACCTTCACACTGGGCATCAGGGCTTCAACATATGGGTCACTGGGGAATACAGTCAGTGCAGGGAAAATGTATGTTGCAAAAAAAAAAATGTATGTGAATAATAGAGACTCAGGTGGGAGACAATGTGGGAGCAAAGGTCTGCAAATTGACAAAGGCTGGCCACATTGGCGTAAGCACCCTGTCCATGCTGTGACCTCAGTGGGTCAGTGAAGTCAGGGTTGTGTCTCTTCTTTTTTTTTTTTTTTTTTTCAACATTTATTCATTTTTGGGACAGAGAGAGACAGAGCATGAATGGGGGAGGGGCAGAGAGAGAGGGAGACACAGAATCGGAAGCGGGCTCCAGGCTCTGAGCCATCAGCCCAGAGCCCGATGCGGGACTCGAACTCACAGACCGCGAGATCGTGACCTGGCTGAAGTCGGACGCTCAGCCGACTGCGCCACCCAGGCGCCCCAGGGTTGTGTCTCTTCTGAGCTGTGCTTCCTCACTTTGATTCTATGGTAATTGTTGAAGTTCTGTTAGCACCTCACAATTTAGTTGATTGAATCATCTAAATATTTATGGGATCTCCTACGTATCAAGTGTTTTGCAGGGCACTGAAGTGCAGGATGAGTCAGAGAGGACTTGGGAGTCACTTCTACAGGCACGGGAAGAACCCGGAGACATGTCCAAACCACCTGAACCAGCTGTGGGGGCGGTAGGTGGGAGGAGGTATAAAGCTTTTCTCCCAGGTGTTGCTGGGCAAGACTAGCATGTGTGTGTATGTGTGTGGGGGGGGAGGGCTGGTTGTCCTATAAAATGTCAAAAAACAAAGCAAGGTTTGGTGGGTGTGGAGACCATCCTGGTGCTTCTGGAGGAGAGCACATCAGAAGAGATGCCCCAGGGAAGGCATCAAGTGAGGAAGAGGGACACAGCCTTTCAGGAGCAGCTGGTGCAGAGAATCTTCAAGTGACACCTCTGTGCTCCTTCCCTGATTGCTTTCTTGCATCTGGATTATAATTCGGCTGCTCACGTTATTTCCCACAGGGACAGATGGGTTGTCTAGAGCAGAGGTGACCGGGTCCTATTAACAATACCAGTCTTCACCATGACTTCAGGAGTCTACTTGGGTGTTAGTGTATTTGTTTCTTGAGTGAGGTTGGTTAAACTGAATTTGCTCCAAGGATATGGCTCTGCTCTTGGGGGTAGTGAGGAGATCACCTCCCTTCTATCTTCTTCCAAAGTGCTTATTGTTGCCTATATGTCTCCTTGGAGTCATTCTCTCCTGAAGACCATTCCACTCATCACCCATCTTAGCCTTCTTCTCCTTTCCCTGGAAACATTGATCTGGATAAACGGATTGCATTATATGCCTAGAGCTTGCTTTCTGGCCACTGGCAAGCTGAAGGCAAAAATGTGAAGGTGTCTTCTATACTTCTGCAAGCATCTTATCTTTAACAAAGTCACAGATCACTTCTTTCTTCTCTTTCCCTCAATCACATGCTATCTACTCTCCTTACCAGTTCACTTTAGGTTAATGGACTTCCATAAAGGTCAATTAACCTTTCTATACATGGCCACTTCCTGTCATTCCTTAGTTATTTTTCTTTGATAATCACTGAATCCTTTATTTCTTATGTCTTACTCACAGGAAGCACATAGAATATTGACTAATCTCTGGAGTTTGCAGTCTCTCTCTCTCTTTCTCATTTTCTCTCCTTCTCTTATTCTTTTTCTCAGGAGAGTTGTTCCATGTCAAACAGTCCTGAGTTTGGGTCCCTGTTCTGCCACTGACTGACTAGACATGCAAATTTGGGCACTTTGTCAGACCTGTCTAACTTCATTATTCAGGTCTGTGACATTCGGATGATGGTGCCTACCTCATTGGCCCATGACATCAGAACTAAGTGGTTTCATCTGAAAAGCACCTAGTGTGGCATCTAACAACCCTGGCCCTTCTCCTCCTCAGGGCCAGTGCATGCTATGTGCAGGATATGGGAGCCATTGTCTGATGGAAGGAGGGGTGCAAATCAGTCCACTGGTCAAGCCCTGACCCTTCCCAATCCATAGAGAATAGGCCTTATGGGCTAGCCTTGGCCCTGAATCCACTCTAACTTTCCAGCATGTGTTTTAAGAAAACTATATACAAGACACTCCTCTCCACCCTCACTTAGTATCATAATTCATTCCTAACAATAAGACATTCTTCTAAATGCTAACGAGGAATCTATTTCCAAATATTGCACATGAGAAAAATTACAGTGTATGACACATCAGTCCCAAACGTGCAATTAATATTATAAAACACAACAGAGACACAATTAAAGTATCATATAGGACACGAAATGCTTAAAACATTCGTTCCTGGTGTCCAGTTAATATGGTTAACAGCTACTTGCTTGCAGTAATATCCTCTTTGCTTATTATAATCAATTGTCTTGCTTAGCTCACTCTTTTCTTAACAATTGTTTTATCAGTTTTTCAAACAAGAACTAGGCAAAAATAAGACCTAACTACAAAACACACAGTGGGAAAGCAGTCAGTATAGACACATGAGGAGAGAGTGCCCTACCCCAAGATGCAGTGATGCCTGTCAGCACAGGTGCATCTGAGAAAGCCTGTCTTCTTCTGTAACCACAGCACACTTTTCCAATAAATTAAACATGAGTTTGCTGAAAGACTAATTGTCTTGTGAAAGTAACCCATAGTTTTCTAACACACTGTTTTGTTTAAAATGTGTCTTGGGGCGCCTGGGTGGCTCAGTCAGTTGAGCGTCTGACTTCGGCTCAGGTCATGATCTCATGGCTGGGGAGTTTGAGCCCCACGTCAGGCTCTGTGCTGACAGCTCAGAGCCTGGAGCCTGCTTCCGATTCTATGTCTCCCTTTCTCTCTGTCCCTTCCCCCACCCTCTCAAAAATCAATACACGTTAAAAAAAGTTTTTTTTTAAATGTGTGTGACATTTGGGAATGTCATTATAAAATATTCTCATATTATCATTGGGCACAAAACATGTAAATAAAAATACATATATTATAAGACGTTGAGTCTCAGATATCAAGAGGTCATCTCCAGGAAAAATATGAAGTAATATTTATCAGCACATTCTGCCCATGTTTCTCTCGAGTATTTATTAACTAATTCATTCATCCAAACCTACATTTAACAAGTAATTATTAGATGGTCTCTATGTCATTCAGATTCAAAATACACCTTTGAGAAAGATATAAATATAGGCCCTGTTTTTATAAAGTTTACACTTTATAAAGAAAAGAAGAAAAAAAAGTTATTTTCAAAATGTACTTCATATAACATTTGGAAAATAAAACAGGCTACATTTATTTCCACTAGAGTTATATAAATTTAACTAAATATGTATTTAAAGCAATAGTGAAATAATGTAAAGAACAAATACAGCAAAATAGTAATGATAACCTCTTCCTTTTCATCTCTTTCTTAGTTTGATTGCTAAAGTGTCTGTGGGTGTGTTTCCATTCACATCTGGAACATGTGTTCTATATTTCATGTCATGTTCTTATAAAAATACATGCAAACATACAAGAAAAATATATAAAATCCTTCCTATTTGTATGTTCATATATATATATATACATATATATATATATATATATATATATATGACTTAACTTTTTTAAATATGGCAATATGTACTTTGATTCACATTTAAAATCTCTTAGATTATTTAAAAATACATATTGGAAACTGTGACCAACCACAAAAAAAAGTTTTAAGAAGGAATATAAGAAAGATAAAATGCTAAGAGAGGAAAGGAAATGGAATAGTATAATGTTCAATTAAAACCAGGCAGGACAGAAAAGATGGGAAGAAATGAACAAAGAACAAATACAGCAAATGACATTAATTACACATTTGGGAAAAATCTATCCAACTTCAACAACTACCACTTTAAATGTGAATGGTTTAGATAGATGAATTAAAGAGAGATTGCCAGAATGGATTTAAACCTCCCCCAGGTTTTTTAGTCTAAGAACCCACCTTTAAATATAAAGACATAGCAAAGTTAAAAGTAAAAGAATAGAGAAAAATATACCAGGCTAACACTAATTAAAAAAAAAAAAAGTTGGAGAAGCTGTTTTAAATACAAGTAAAGGAGATTTGAGAACAAGGTTATTTATCAAGGATAAAGATGTATATTACACATGGATAAAGGGGTCTATCCTCTATCTGGATGCACCCAGCAGCAAGATATCAAGATATATAAAGCAAAACTGATAGCATTAAAGGATACGTGAGGATTTTAACACCTCTCTCTCATAAATAGGGAGATCAAAGCAGAAATAAAACCTTTCAGGACACATAGGATGCAAATAGCACAATTAATCCACTTTTCCTAATTGACTTTCATAGAATGCTCCATCAAACAACCGCAGAATACACATTCTTCTCTAGCTGAGATGCATTATTTACCATGGAAAACCATATGTGTGTCACAAGCACACACCAACAAATTTAAAATACTGAAAATCATACAATGTTCTCAGAACACAGGGAATCAAATTAAATAAATAACAGAAAAATGGTCGGAATTCCCCAATTATTATTAACAATTTAACGATATCTGTCAAAATAATGTATGGGTCAGGTAAGAAGTCTTAACAGAAATGAAAAATGTATTTTGAATTAAATAAGTATGAAGATACAATGATCAAAGTGTGTGGCATGACACAAATACAAAACTTAAAGAGAATTTGATATACTGTATGTATATATCGTATCTATCATCTATCTATCTATCTACCTACCTGTCATCTGTCGTCTCCCCCACACCAATCTATACTAGAAGAGAAGATGATATAAAATTTAAAAAAAAATGTAAGCTTTAATTTTAGGAGTCCAGAGAAATAGAATATTTTAAGCCTTCAAAAAAGCAAAAGAAACAAAATAATAAAAATTAAAGCAGAAATCAATGAAATCATAAATAAGAAAACAATAGAGAAAAATGATACAATTTAAAACATTCCTTGGAAAGACCAATAAAGCTTATACTGCATCACAAACAAATGGGATTCATTCCAGGTGTGCAAGTGTGGTTCAACAGTCAAACATCAATTAATGTAAGCCACATAAGCAATAGACTAACGTAGCAAAATCATGTCAACGTGCCAATTAATGTAGAGAAAGGATTTGGCAAAATCTAACACCCATCTTTCAGCATGCTAAGAAAGAAGAGAACTTCCTCAGCCTGATGAAGGACACAAGGAAACACTAGCATGAAACCCAGCTGGCCTCATACTTAATGGTGAGACTCTGGACTATTCCCCCTAATGTCAGAAACAGAGCAAGAATGTCCTCTAGCACAACTTCTCTGTACTGAAGTTGTGGCTAACATCATATGGAAAACAAAACAAAACAAAACAAAACAAAAAAAAACAAAACAAAAACAAAATGTATACAGATGTGAAAGGAAAACAACAAAACCAGTTTCATTTTTAGATAACATGACTGATTTACAGAATCCTCCAAATTTACCAAAAACTCCTGGATGTAATAAGCAAATATAGCAAAGTCAACACACGTTAGTCCACTGTTTTCCAGTATGTCAGCAGTGAATAACTGGAATTTTAAATTAAAAAGCAGTACCATTTACAATAGCACCAAAAAGGGAGAAATACTTAGGGATAAAACTATCAAATTATGTGGGTGAAAAACTATAAAATGCTGATGAATAAAACGAAGAGATTTAAGTAGATGGAGAGCTATTTTTTGTTCAGGTACAGGGAGATTTGCTTTTGTCATTTCCTCCCATACTGATGTGCAGATTCAATACCATTGTAATCCCAATAAACATGTCCCTGCGTCCGTGGGTGTATATCAACACACTCATTCTACAGTTTATGTGGGAAGACAATAAACCCCAAAGAGCCAACACAATACTGAAGAAACAGAAAAAATAGCTGGGGACTCATATAACCCAAGCCATCTGATCTCAAGGTTTATTATCAAGCAACAGTGGGCAAGAAAGCCTTTCACCAGTGAAAGAGTGGACAACAAAACAATAGAACAGAAGAGAGAACCCAGTAATGGGTCCATGTAATTATATTCAACTGATTTTTGATACAAGTGCAAAGGTAATTCAATAGAGAAAGAATAACTTCTTGTATAGATGATGCTGGAACAGCTGGGCATTATAGGCAAAGAAAAGGAAAAAGAAACCACATATAGAATTTACACAGTTTACACAAAAATCTACTCCAAATGGATGACAGACTCATGTGTAAAATGTAAACCTCTGACATTTCTCAAAGAAAACACATGAGGGAATTTTTCTGACTTGGAGCTTGGTGATGCGTTTTTAGACACAAGCAAAAAATACCACCCTTAAAAGGAAAAACGGTAAGTTAGGATTTATTAAAATGAAATACTTTTGTTCTACAAAAGACACTGTTATGAGAAAGAAAAGGGAAGCCACAGACTGTTGAAAATATACCTGATGGACTCATATCCGAAGGACCTGTATCCATAATGCGTACAGAGCTCTTATAACTCCAAACTTGTAAAACAAAAATGGGCAATCTGTATGCACAGAAACTTCACCAGAGGGCACAGACATATGGAAAATATGAGGAGAAGCTCAACATGGTTTGTCCTCAGGGGATTGAAAGTCGTCACCGTGCCCTGGTCAGAACCACAAACATCCCTACCCGGGGAGAATGCCGGTTGCTGGTGAGGACGTGGTACAGCAGGGATTCTCATCCACCTGATGGGAATGAAAAATGGCACAGCTACGTAGAAAGCAGCTTGGTGGTTTCATCCAAAGGTAACTGTTCTTGCCATACAATCCAGCAGTCACACTTGGAGGAATTTACCCAACCAATTTGAAAATTTGTGTTCATACAAATGCCTCTATGAAAATGTTTATAGTGGATTTTCTCATAGTTGGTAAAAATTGGGAACAATCAAGGTGTTTTTGATAGAGGAATGAATAAATGGATTGTTGTTTTTCTGAACAAAGAAACCATTGGGCAACAACAACAAAAGTAAGTTGTCAAGTCATGTGAAGACATGATGATTCCTAGAGTCACATGGGTTAGTAAAAGAAAGGAATCTGAAAATGGCACGTGATGGATGATTTCCTTGAATGAAATTCTGGAAGAAGCAAATTATAGAGATTGGATGGCAAACAATTCCTTGGTTGCCAAGGGTTCTGGCAGTGGGAAAGTTCAGATAGGTGAAGACGGGATCTTTTACAAATATCATGCATATTCTGTACGCCACTGTGATGGTGAACATGTGACATTATGCATTTATCAAAACCTACAGAAGTTTGCAGCAAGGGGTAAACCCTAATGAGTGCCCTTCTTGGTAATTCATAAGCCCAGCCTAATCATGAGGAAGACATCCACAAATCTAGATAGAGAGGCATTCCACAAACCACCTGACCAGAACTCCTCAAAACTGTCAAGGTCATCAAAAACAAGGAAAGTCTGAGAAACTGTCACAGCCAAGAGGAGCCTACAGAGATGCACTAAGTAAAATATTGCATCCAGAATGGGATGCTGGAACACAAAAATGATATTAGTGGAAGACTAAAGATATCTGTGTGAACTATGGAATTTAGTTAACCGTTATGTACTAATATTTTTTTTAATCTTTATTTTTTGAGAGAGAAAGAGAGAAAGAGCACAACTGGGGGAGGGGAAGAAAGAGAGGTAGACACAGAATCTAAAGCAAGCTCCAGGCTCTGAGCTGTCAGCACAGAGCCCAACGCAGAGCTCGAACTCATGGACCGCGAGATCATGACCTGAGCCGAAGTGGGATGCTTAAACCACCGAGCCAGCCAGGCACCCCCAATATTGGAGCATATGAAGGAAAGATGTTAGATATGAAGGAATGCGAGTATCGACACATGGGAACGGTCTATACTAAGTTTGCAGGGTTTTTTTTATAAATGTAAAACTTTTCTAAAATAAAATGCATAACTTAACAAATCTAATTGTTGACTCAATCTTTCTGTGAAAGTTGGGGAGAACATCTTCCTATGGAAACGTAATGATGACATTATCTGGGACTGAAGAGTTGGGGGAGGGGAAGCCACCACCACCCCACCACCCCACCCCACCCCCAGAAGCTCTCTCTTGGTTAGAATCAGCAGTTGAGCATTTCCAGGACCTCACGTAGCTGTGCCAAATGAGAATAAGTCAGAATTGGGCCTCCAGGTAATAGCATTTATAAGTTTGGAGAGGAGTCATAGCAGCAAAGATAACAAGGACCGTCAACCAGCAGCCAGAGAATCGGGGTCCCCGGCGCGAGCTTAAGCACTCTCGGGGGTCTGTGCCCTCCCAATTACACGAAACATCGCTGTCAAACAGCACCATGTGCCAACTGAACTGTTCACCTCCAAAGCACCAGTTTATTTAAACTCAATTACTTACATGACCAGGGCCAGTGATTTCTAGAAAGGAGCCTCTCATCTACTGGGATAAGTGCTCTGCCAAAACTCAGCATGAATTTTGTTTTCTTTAAAAACTACCATTCCCATATAATTGGATTAACCCAGCGTGTGACTATGGCCAGATGTCGAAGCTTCCCAGGTTGGGTAGATCCCTCATGTGACTTTTCTCAGGCTTCTCTCATTCTATTCTGGGAGGATAAAATGGAGCCCTTGGCTAGAAATGACTTTTAAGTGTCCTTAAGCAGTTACCACTGGCGGCCAGAAGAAAAACAACCAAGGGCTTGAGGAATGTTTCAGACATTCAAGCAGCTATGGTCAGCGATCGAGGAATTATTTGCTCATTAATTGCTTGCAGAAACCTTTAATTTTGCGGAGACGTGGAAGAACAAAAGAATTCCCGAGCAATTATTCAACTCAGAGAGGATCTCTTTGAGCTGTCAAATCTCCTTTTTAAAAATACTCCAAAGGCCACTCATCTGGTTGGTCTCTTCCTCTGAAGCCTCCATCTTTCTTCTCTACAGGCTCGCCCGTTCGGCCAAGCAAGCAAGTACCTATCAAATCTCTCTGTGTGCTGTTCCGGGGGGTGGGGGGTGGAACAGCACCTGCTTTCAAGGAACTCCCCCTCATATCTGAAATAAGAAGCACACAGAGATGGCAGCTTGTAGAGGAGCAGGGACAAAGTTCTATGAGGACGGAGGGCAGTATTGTAAGCTGGGGGGAGGGGGAGGATTGTTTCATGGAGGAAGTGATGTTCCAGTTGAATTAGATTTCCAGACCTGGGATCTCCTCACTGTGGCAGGGAAGGGTGCCCTCTGGCTTTCCAACGTTGGCGAGTTTCTGTGTGTGTAAGTTATTTCCAATCCCTTGGCACTTGGGGAACTAAAGCACTCTCTGAATTTCTGTTGGTAGATGAGATTTTCATACCCTTCTTGGGATTTCCTTGGGTACTACATCCTTCATGGAGTTTAGAAACCAACACAGAGCAGGGGCCAGCGGCAAGGGTTTTGCAGATGTAGCTCCTTGGGGCATTGGCGAGACCACTCACCACCTTCTTCCACAGAGGTGGCAGCTTTTCTTCTTAAATGCTCCAAATAGACCACTTGCATAGTAGTGCATTTGGAACTACTGACCGGCCCCAGGTGAGGCTGCCCATCTTGATGGCTCCAAGGACCCACACATGTATTTGGAAGTCCTTCCTCAAAAACTAACCCCTGAATGACCTACCCTCCTGGGAATGATCCTAAGGGACTTTCTAGTACCTCTCATTTTTTTTTTTTTCACATTTTTAAAGAAACGTAATCTTCAGTAGAGATCAAGGGCAACCATGTTGCAGAGGTGCTGAATTGCCATGGTGGGGGTGGGGTGCGGGGGGGCAAATCCTTCCCTGACTCTATGTTGCCCTCTCCAGTAAATTGATCCAATTTATTGATTGATTCCAATTTATCGTCCCTGAAAACGTTTTAGACAGGCTATGGAGACATGCAATTAATTCTCTAAACCTCCATGTTTTTCTTCTGTAATATGGCAGCAATATGGTTCCTAACACACGGCAGGGGTTCAGTGATATTCTTCTCTTTCACAGGATGCACCTTGTAAAACATAAAACTCTACACTGGCCTAGTTGGAACTGAGGTGTGCCCATGTCGGGCCACAGTGGTAACTCTGCAGGTGCCATTGATAGCACAGGCCAGGGGATTGCCTTTTCAAAAGTCTGATTCTGTTCTGTGGCATTCTAGGGTTTTATGTGTCCCTATTCGCCTCTGGACTGAGGCCTCAGGACAAGTATCTTTTTTTCCGGCATCTCTCCTGGGGTGAAATTCACCCCCTTCCCGGATTGGGAAAACATGCATCATGGCACGGAGACAGGTTCTAGGGAAAGAAAGGGGTATATCTGTTAGCAAAGCCACAGATCGAGACTGGGGGCCGACTGGTAAGTGGTCCGTCGGCCCCCCAGATAGTGATGGATTCCCACTGAGTTCAGTTCCTGGTGCCACTCTGGCTCACTCTGTCTCCAGGCCTCTCCTGGCTGTCCCTTCATGTCCTCATCCCCCTACTCCTGCCCTCACCCACCCCCTCTGCTTGTTCCAGACACGCGCTGCCTCACACGCCCTGAGCACAGCACCTTCCTCCCAAAGGGGCGGTTCAGAATGTTCCCCCAGACTCTTCATCCTTGAAGAAGAAACTGAGCCCTTGATTTAAAATAACAATTTCACCTGTAACACCCTGGGAAAACAAAAAACAAAAACAAAAACAAAGACACCTCACTGTTTTACCCTCTACACTCAAAGCTCTACTGACCTCAGGTGCGCGGGATTTTCCCCCATGCCCAGCACTTCAGCTCTCCAGACATCCGCCAGGCATCCTACAACTCAACTCAGTGCTGACACTAACTCAGCGGAGTTAGCACGGACCCCGCATAAGGCTCCCCAACCCCAGATGCCAGTTCCCAGTCCAGCTGGCACCCATGTTCATGACCAGCCATCTATAAATTGGGGGCTCCCATGACCCCTTCCCCAGGAATGGCGATTTGCCGGAAGAGCTCACAGAATTCAGGAAAGCGCTTTCCTTACTATCACTGGTTTTTATAAAGGATGCACCTCAGGAATAGCCAGATGGAAGAGATTCAGGAGTGTGGGGTGTGGGAGGGGCCCTGAGTTTCCAGGGGTCTCTATGTGAACCTTCTCTCTGCACCTTCATGCCGTCAGCAATGAGGAAACTCTCAAATTCCTTCAGTTATGGCTTCTGTGAAGGCTTCCTGACCTGGGCGCAGTTGATTAAATCATTGGTGGTTGGTGATCCCCTCAACGCCAGCCCCTCTCCCCTCTCTGGGTGGTCACGGGGTCAGGGCTAGGAGTCCCCACCCTCTACTCCTGGCTGGTTCCCTTGGCAACTGGCCTCCACCCAGTGGTTATATAGGCACCTCTTTCCCAAAGTCACCTCACTGATGTAAACTCAGGAGCAGCTGAAAAGGGCTTGTTATAAAGAACCAAAGATATTTCTTTCACTTCTGTGGGGGTTGTCACTTAAGGAATTCCAAGGGTTTTAGGAACTCTGTGCCAGGAAGGACGACTAATCTATATTTCTTGTTCTAAATCACGGTGTCATGACCATAGACACATGTCCACTGAAAATTAGGACCTTCTTTTTTCATTTTTATAATTTAGTCATCATGTTCTTTATTAAGCCTCCACCCCCCCCCCACACCCTTCTGACCCCTGGATCTCTCTGTGATTCCTGTTAAGATCTGTTCAGACATTGATGCTCTGATGTTTTATTGCACTACGTCTATGCTTGTGTTTAGTTTTTAATTTATCTTGCTTCAGGTTGGTTCTTCTTCCTGAATTAGAAGAATCCTAGATTCTTAATTACAGAACTTTCTGAGTATTCCTTCTCCCTCATTCTCTTTCCCTGCGTTCTGAAACTCCAGTCACACTTGTGTTAGATCTCATTCTACCTGCCATTCTTTCATATTTTCTGTCTTTTGCTTTCTCTGTCCTGAATTCCAGGTAATTTAGTCAGTAAATACCTTCATTTTATGAACCTTCTTTTCAGTTGTGTGTAATCTGCTGTTTCACCCATTGCATCCACTGAGTTTTAATTTCATCAAACACATTTTTAACTTCTAGCCTTTCTCTTTGGTGCACTCTCAAATTCCCTTAGTGTTGAGATAGAATTTAGTCCACTTTTCAAACTTACAACTCAATTTGTAAATATTATTCTTAGTCTGTCTTCAAATTAATTATTTTATAGTATAGATGTGATGATTAGATTATCTGTTTTTGTTTAATTGAAATATAATTGCCCTACAACATTGGGTTAGTTACAGGTGCACAACAGGTCGTTCGACAGCTCTGTTCATTGCTTAGGGTGGTACGTGTGGTGTCCTTCAGTCCCCAGACGTTACTACCATATTACTGATTGCATTCCCTATGCCGTACTTGTCATCTCTGTGGCTTATTTATTTTGTAACTGGAAGTTTGTTTCTCTGTTTTAAATTTTTTTTAATGCTTATTTAGTTTGGAGAGAGAGAGAGAAAGAGAGAGCATGAGCGGAGGAGGGGCAGAGAGAGAGGGAGACACAGAATCCGAAGTAGGCTGCAGGCTCCCAGCTGTCAGCGCAGAGCCCGATGCGGGGCTCGAACTCACGAACCACGAGATCACACACACACACACACATGCACACCTGCAAACACAGGCACATTCACACCAGGTGTGGCCTTTCACCACTAATGTCCCTACACATCCAAGCACATTCTGGAACACTTGTACTTCCCAGGGATACCACACCTGCCCCCACAGGTGGACTCAGAGGAAAGGGGAGGAGACCCTAGCTGCACACACCCGGATCCTTCCCCAGATCCACCAACAGCTATCTCTTTCCTCCTCCATAGGGAAGAGGGAGGCAGGCAAGAACAGATAAGGGGGATCTCCCTTCACGAAGCCTCTGGAGCCGCAGAAGTCACACCGGTGTGTGTACAACGGCTCAGCACAGTACCTGGGGCGTGCCTGCCCTCTGGTCCCGGCTTCCTCCCCCAGGGATGCAGGGGCTCTGCGCTTCCGGCCCCAACTCTGGTGGCTCTCCTCCTATTCCTTCATCAAGGGCCACTTTAACAGTCATCACTGCTGCAGAGTTAGGACCGTTTCCCAGCAGTCCCTGCAGAGGTGGCAGGCTTCCTCTCTCTGTGTTTATGGATTTAAGTTGTTGGAGCTCAGGGAAAAAGAGAGATAGAAAAAGATCATTCTTAGGGTAGAGAACGGCAAGGTAAAGAAGTTGGATTGGAAGGAACACAGGGCGTTCAAGGGTAGTGTTGGGTATGAGTGACACTCAAAGACCGAGAAGAGGCAGAGGGGGCAGACTGATGACAGAAAGGGGGTCCCTGGACACTGAGAAGACTGGGGACCATGGTGGGGGGTGGGGAAGCTCCAGGCCTGTCCAAGAGAAGAGGGAGTTTAGGGGGACATCATCTTAGAAAGAGCCAAGAGAGATGTTCCAGTCATTCAGGCAGCGAGGGTAATGTGGGTTCCATCCCTCCTATTCCCAGCAGGTCCTACCCCGCAGACCACAGTGGATGGAGGGTGGGTGGGGTCCCAGCCTCTGCAGCCCACCTACACTCACCTCTGTCGTCCTCCAATGGCAGCTGCAAATGTCTGGGGTACTCCAGTCAGGGTCCATCCTTTGTGCTTCTTGGGTAGGGTATCGGAGGAGCAGGGCAGGGCCCCCTAAGAAACAAGGATGGATGGGATTTGGGTCATGTCAAGGCGGCTGGTGACACCTGACAAAGGCCACTCACCAGTTCCTTCAAAACACCTGCATTTCAAAACTCACTCATGTCAGGTATTGTACTCAAGTACAGTCGCCTTCTAAGGCCCACGGGTTTCAGGGAACACTTGGAGACCAAAGAATGGAGGTCTCCATGCAAAGTCGTCATTGCTGGCTGGATCTTGGTCCCTGAAAGAGTTTGTCTTAGAATTCTCTGAATATGTCCAGAGGCAGCATGGTCTTTCACGCAGTTGTTTGTCCTGGGAGCACCATGATTCACGACTCTTTCCTCTCCTTTGGGTCCCGACGCCCTCTGGCCATCTTCCCTACCAACACTCTCCAACATCACGTTGCTACTTTATTCAATGAATGAACGCATGGTTGAGCATTTTTAGAACTTCGCTTCCGAAACTTAATATAAAACACTTCCACTTAAGGTCAACGTGCTAACACACTCTACAAAATGTTTGAGGCAAAGTGTTTGAGGCATTAAATGTTATCAGTGTAATTATGAACATATGATCACTTTAATTAATTTATATACGCACGGGTTCACCTAAATGGTAATGAAATAATCACCCTAAGAAGAGATTTGTAGATGTGTTTATAGTAACATTATCAACCGTTAATCTATGTCCCAAAGTAGCAGAAGGTCCAGGTGAAAATTAATTTTAAAACCTCAAGTTTCACATGTGCAGTGTGAGCGAAGAATAGACTTCACTGATACGAGAGAGCAGCCTGTTAGCAGGACCTGGGGTAGAGCAGCTCAGGAAGGCAGCCACCAGCCTCCAGTGCGGGGGTATGGCCTGGGTGGGACAGCCAAACCTGGGGCTCATTCTGTGGTGTTTGGGACGTGCTGTGACTTTGGAGAAAGTAGATTAAACTTTTTTGGTGTTGTTGTTGTTCTGCTGTGTTTGGAACGAAAAGCTTCAACGGACCAAAACCTCGTCCAGGCAGCTTTTTAATTACACATGTATTGATTAGGCTAACAGCTACGTGAATTGAGGTAGGACCAACTTTTCTTGAGATAATTTAAAACAGATTTCAGCAGTTTCTGCAAATAAAACAAAGCAAAGACACCAACAGTCAACAACAGCAACCCCTTACAGGAGCCCAGACACTAGCAGCTCTAATAGATCAAAAGTGATGAGAAAGAGGGAGAGAGAGAGAGAGAGAGAGAAGTGGAAAGACAGAGAGGACAGAGACACAGAGAGAGAAGGGGAGAGAAAGAGAGGGAGAGACAGAGACAAAAAGAGGGGGGAGACACAGAGAGAGAGAGAGAGGAGGGAGAGAGAGAGAGATGGAGAGAGAAATACAGAGAGGGAAAGAGAGAGGGGGAGAGAGGAAGAGAGATAAGGGGGGGAGAGACAAGAGCGATTGCTACTGGGTCATCACTCCTGGGTCACTTTCCATACGAAATGCTGATCCAACAATTAGCATAAATGTGACAAAGCTGCAGAAAATCTGGGAGGTAAGTGGGGCAGTGAGGAGTGGCCGGGGTCGCTGCAGCTGGAATTCATTCCAGGTGTTCTAAACAGGAAGGGGCAGAAGAGGTCGGTGCGGTCAGATGTGTTGGGAAGACCAGAGTGGCCAATAAGGAGAAAGCTTTCAAAATGATAAATAAACAGTCGGGTACAGAGGCAGGTTGAGGAGGGCCTATCCAAATAATCCTGAGGGGGCAGTGGGGAAATTGATAACCACAAGAGAGGCGGCAGAATGGAAAGGTGGGGGCCTGCAGAGAATATTCCAAATAGAACGGTGTGATTCCAGAGTGGAAGGAGTGTGCAGACCATGTGCTCACTGGAGACAGGGCAGGAGCAAGCATTCAGGTGAGGAATCTTCTGGAGCTTCCCCCACGGCAGAGAGGAGCAAGGAGGAAATTCCCCCACCTCCCTCGTCCCTCTGAGGTGGGGACGGTCTTCCCCAAGGTCACCGAGGATGCCACAAATCTATGAGACAAAATGCCCATGCTCCAAATGGGGGAAGTGATATTCCAATGACATGGCACCCAGGACCTGGTACTTGAATAGAATTTAACACTGGGAAAGGCAGTCAACTCATTCACACCTCAGTGTTTTCCTGTGAGAAGAGAGCTGGATAGCCTTCTGGCCCTCGAGTACATTCATGCTCAATCAGGTCAAGGGGGGGTGGGGGGCATTTCTCCGTATTCACTGCACAGAAGAAAATGCCACCATGTTAGAAATGGCTGGATGAAGCACATTTCCCAAACTGATGTCTGTAACTCATTAACAACGAATTTCTTTTCTAAGATTTGTTGGCAGTGTATGCCACAATAGCATTAGATAATTACCAAGAGATTTCCAGGCTTTTTTTGGAAGAGGAAAATGCTATACGGAACCATCCATCAAGTAATCAGATAGTAAAATACATATATATATATATATATATATATATATATATATATATCTCCATCCATCCATCTCTCTCTCTCTCTCTCATGTATATATATGGAGATATATATATATATCCCTCAGAACTGAAACTCAGAGTAATTGAATACACGACATGCATTAATGGCTGCAGAAGTGAATATTTACTGGTCAGATAACGCTTCCATGGTACTGGATGAATAAATTACCCTCGCATCCACATCATAACCCTTTGGGGGCATATATTAATTAAGTGCTTCCCCCAGTGACTCTATCTTACAGATGAGGAAACTGAGGCATAGAGAAAGAAGCTAGTGGTCTATCCAAGGTGACGTGTAAGAAGCGAAGACTAGTACAGCGATTGCAAGGGGCTGGGGAGTTGAGGAAATAGAAACTTATTGGTCCAAGGGCATACACTTCCAGTTCTAAAACTGATAAGTTCTAGGATCTAATGTCCAGCATGGTGATCATCGTTAATAGTACTACATTATAAAGCTGAAAGTTGCTGAGAGAATAGAGCTAAAATGTTCTCACCACAGAAAAGAAATTGTAATGAAGCGATGACTGGGGGGAGGTTAGCTGAGCTATGGTGAGCATCCCTGCAATAGGTAAGTGTCTCAAATTAACACGCACACACCTTAAACGTAGACATAGTCCTGTGTCAGGTGTCTTTCTGTAAAGCTGGGGGTGGGGAGAAGCAGAGACGGGTATGAAATCCAGGTTGCCTTTAATTCCAAACCCCATGTTCATGGTCCCTGAAAAGTACACGTTGCTCTCATCAGCTACGTCTGAGGGCCACGCTCTCCCACAAACGTCCTGTGACAGCTTTCCAAAGCCAGCGTTAGATTTGGGTCACGCCTCAGCCGAGCCACAGCTTGTGGACAGCTTCTCACACCCATCACTAGGTTTTTCAACACTGAGGCGGTCCCAGAGGAAAAATTTAAAAAAATGAATAGCTCAAGTTTTTCTCTTGAGCAAACCAGGTAAGAAGAAACGTGTTATTGTTTTTCAAAGCCCCAACCATTTCCTCCGACATATGACATTTTTCTTTCTCCGTGGATCCTTCTTCTTAATTTCAAGTTATGCATCACTCTAACCTGTCATAGAAGGGGAGACATTGACTGTCCTGCTTGTCTTTGATTTCTCTTCAGGTCCTGGCTCTCCTCTTTCCTTTGGCTGCCCGCCTTCTTTTCTTTTTTTAATTTTTTTTCTAATGTTTATTTATTTTTGAGAGAGAGACAGAGAGGGACAGAGACAGAGCGTGGACAGGGGAGGAGCAGAGAGAGGGAGACAGAACCAGAAGCAACAGCCAGCCTTCTTTAAGAGGTAATGTGTGCTCGCCAAGTGGATTCCTGTAACCCCCCTCCCGCCAAGTACAGGTCAGCATCTGGGGCACCGGGCCCCTGCACCTGCCCTAGGCCCTCAGCCCCGCGCCCACACCCCTCCTGCACACTCCCCAGCCTGTCCTTGACCTCTGCCCTTTCCTAGCTTCTGGGCTCTTTCTTCACTGGCTCTGCCCTTCCCCAGGCTCTCATGTCATCAGATACCACATGGGGTTCTCATGACACCCGGGTTCTAGAAACCCAGCTCCTGTGTCCTATCTCCGTGCCTCTCATGGGTCCCAGACCCCGTTTTCCTCAGCCCCGGACGGTGCTAGAGCCTGGTTGCCCCCGCGGCCCCTCTCTCTGCGGGGCCTTCCACAAGTGCTGGGGCTCCCTCGTTTCCACGCCCCTCCCTCCCTCCCCAGTCCACAGTGCCCTTGCTCGTCGCCCCAATGCCATAAACCCTTCAATGGAGTTGAGGGAGGGGCACCCCATCTGCGCCTCGTCTCAGCCTGGACCGGACTCTTTATCAACAGCACAGAGCAGGTCTGCGGAGGACCTCGTGGCTCCCACGGCCGCTGGATGGCGTTGGCTGCCCGGCACCCCCACCCCGTCCAGCCTCCGCCTGCCCTCCCCACTCCCGTCCTGGTGCCAGTGTCACTTCTGTGGCGCTTCTGTGCCAGACACAGCTCTATGTCTTGGCCGAGGCTATTGGCACCTCCTCCGGGATGCTCCGAGCTGGAGTCTTCTCCCATCCTGTCTGTGTACCACCTGCCTCCTGGAGGAAGGGTTTTCCTAACGGGCTCTCCGGTTACAGGGGGACAGTGGGGCGGGGGCTGTGTTTCAGCCGTCTCCCCGGCAGCCCAGGGCAGAATGACCCCGGCCTCCCCTACGGCTGGCGAGGCCTTGGGGTGACTATGTTGCTAGCATCGATTTGCTACCTCAAAATCAAACACCCTCTGAGCTTGATTTCCTTGCCTACCTATTTACCTGCCCTGGCTCTGCCTGTTGACACCCAAGAGGAAACGGAGTATTTTCTGGAAGCAAAGGCTGTGCCCAGCAGCAGCAGCCTGCGGGAGCCGACGGCAGGGCCACCTTCACGGGCACGTCTGGCATTTCGGGAGCTGACTCCTCTTTCGCTGACATTTTTAGTGGAGTTGAAGCCACCCTCGGGTTCCAGGGGGACACCTGCGGGCCAGCCACACTCGCCTGCCGAAGACACCCGTAAGGGGTGCAAAGCATGTGAGAGGGGGTCATAGTGGGCTGGTGACATAAATGCCCAAGCGGAGAGACTGCTGCCCGTGACGTGGGGATGTGACGATTGCTGCCACCGCAGTCACCACTTGGTGGGGGGGAGAGCCGTAGTGGGTAGAGCACCCAGAGCCGGGGCTGAGCATCCAGGGTGCCCGCTGGGCTTCTGTGGCTGGGCAGGTGCACGCGGCTCAGGGGGAGGCTCTGGCTGGCCCTGTCCATCCACTTTCGGCCCCACTCACAGGCGTGTCTAGTGAGGCCACAGGTACCGCTGTGCCCAGAGATGTTTTCCGGGAGGTCGTATTGTATCCCGAGTCACTGCCTCATTTATGACCCAGGCTGCTGCCCACCTTCGGGTTTTCCAGTCCCCTCCCTGACTCCCGAGTCATCACAATCAATAATGTGTATTTTCTCCAGTCCTTAAGATATTTGATCTAGGACTTCATGTCTACAACAGGGCTGGATTTCACATTGGATATTGACAGACAGACTCTCTTCGACCAAACCATAGGGCTCCTTGGAGCCCTTTTCCCGACCAGGTCTTGACCTTGGCCTCTGTCTTTGCCAGGTCTGCCCAGCCCACAGCCCAGTGGTGGCAATAATCCTCCTGAGTCCTTCAGCAAGACTCCCTACTCTCCCTGTCTCTGCAGAGATGCCCATCCACGGTGCCCCTCATTCTGTTTATTGGCTGTGAATCCCCACCTGTCTTTGCTGTGTCCACGTGGAGCCCGTCCTCTGTCTCTGTGCAGCAGCCTTGAATAAAGTCTTCCTTACCATTGCGATCAACGTCAGGATCAGTCTTCTTTTCACCATCTGCACTTACAAGTTAGTCCCTACCTTCCCCAGAGACGGCTTTTGCGAGTTTTGCTTCTGCTGGGGAGGTCCTGCCACAGTGAAGTCCCACCAAACCCACTGGACCACATGCACCTGACCTCAAGGACACAGATGTTCCCATACTTTTTCATCCTTTCCCAGTACATACTTACCTAGGTCATGTTTTCCGCTCCTGGGCATGACCTTAAGCAAAAATTTAAAGGGGATGCAGTTTTCCTGGTAAAGTCTCTGGTCTTCTTCTAAATCAGTTTGGTGAGAAACAGTAAGGCCAATGATCTCCCTTCACAAAGGGGGAAATAGTTTTGCAGAGTCCCTGTTCAGGAATAGTTCTGTGTACTATATTACGTCTTCCATCTTCTTCTTTTTTTAAAATTTTTTTAACGTTTATTTATTTTTGAGACAGAGAGAGACAGAGCATGAACGGGGAGGGGCAGAGAGAGAGGGAGACACAGAATCGGAAGCAGGCTCCAGGCTCTGGGCCATCAGCCCAGAGCCCGACGTGGGGCTCGAACCCACGGACCATGAGATCGTGACCTGAGCCGAAGTCGGACGCTCAACCGACTGAGCCACCCAGGCGCCCCATGTCTTCCCACTTCTATGTTGAAGACCCATTTCCAGTTACAATAAGATGCCAAGCTAATTTACTATATAAATGCAAAATTTTCTTTTGCCTTTGTATTTTTGTATTTATATAAAATAATCCTTAAAAGGTCATTTCAGGATATTACAAAATATCTATCCTACTCAAAGCAGCACCCCCCACACACACACCTTTTCAAGATAAATCTTTCTCTCTGATTTCCATAAGGAAATTATTTACAATAGAGTGATAAGCTTTTAGTTTTGGTTAGGATTTTCTTAGATTGTTAGAATAAAGTCGTAGTTAACATCTCCTACTTCTTTTAGAAATTTAGAAAGCGTAGAATTAAAAATACACCACAAAAACTCGGTAATGTGTAAAGATACAGAATGGAAGTGTTGACGTGAATAACTCAATCACAGATATCTCTTAAGAGAGATAGCACTGCTCTTGTGAAGGCTGAATGTCCTGTAACTCTATTAAATTCACCCAAGAGAGTAAACAGATTGCTAACTTACTACCATTGGATATTCTGCTTCAAACGGAATGGCATTTGAAAATAAAATTCTCTAATGATTTTGGTGATTGGGAAAATTTGACAGCCAGTGAATTGGACAAGATTATGATAAGACGACGAAGCCATATCCACACTCATGGACAACTTGCCGTTTGGTTTCTGATAAAGTTGCATGCAAGTTGCAATTATGAAATACTGGATATTTCCGGATTTCAGATCTCTTGGAGACCAAAAACACAAACAGACTGGTGGTTTTCAAACCATGCCTAACTGCAGAGAACAGGACCCAGAGGAAGGCCTGGAAGGTGGGAGAAGCCACGGACAATCCACAAGAAAAAAGAGCATCTGTATAGTGACTTATTTTAACAGCATTTTCCCATCTAGATTTCCTCCAAATAAAAGGCTTTTTCTGCTTTAGTGGGTGTTGGAGAGCAATGGTAATCTAGACCAGCGCTACCCAAACCAGGTTCAAATGTGGATTCTGATTCGGTGGGTCTGGGGCTGGCTGGATGTCCTGCATTTCTCACAGGCCCCCAGGTGATATTGTTGTGGCCGAAGCAAGGATCACTTTCTGAATAGCTAGGTCCTAGACCGGTGCTGTGGAACAGAGTATAATGTAGGCCTCGTGTGCAATTTTAAATACTTTCATAGTCCCATTAAAAAAAATGATGGGTGGCTAGGTGGTTCAGTTAGTTGAGCATCTGACTCTTGATTTCAGCTCAGGTCATGATCCCAGGGTCGTGGAATTAAACCCCATGTTCATGCTGAGCACGGACCCTGCTTGGGATTCTCTCTCTCTCTCTCTCTCTCTCTCTCTCTCTCTCTCCAACTGCCGCTCTCTCCCACTTGGTCTCTCAACTAAAATAAAGTAAAATAAAATAAAATAATTAAATTAAATATTTGTTGAAAAGTAGAATTATTTTCAGGAGCTCTATGCAATCCAATTTTGCTAACACGCTATCGGTTAAACATGCAATCAGGATGTATTGGTGGCTCAGTTGAGCGTCCGACTCTTGACTTCAGCTCAGGTCAAGATCTCACAGTGTGTGGGTTCCAGACCTGCATTGGACTCTGTGCTGGTAACCTGGAGCCTGTTTGGGATTCTCTCCCATCTCTGTCTGCCCCTCCCCCACTTGTGTGCACATGCTTTCTCTCTCTCTCTCTCAAAGGAAATAAATAAATCTTAAAAAATTTAAAAAAGGATGCAATCATTATGAAAGCATACCCATTAGATATTTTGCTTGCTTTTTGTGTATGCTGAGTGTTTGACATTTGGCAGGGATTGCCCAGTCGGGGCGCATCTCAATTTGGACCTGTCCCCTGTCTAGTGTTTGGTGCCACATGCTCTACGACGTTGGAAAGCACAGACCTTGATGAACGACCAGGTCAGCAATGAAATGATTTTCAAGAACCTTCCAGCAAGGGATCCTCAGCCGTGTCCCAAACATTTCACATCCCACGAAGCCTACTGCCGTCAGCCAGCTTTATTAATTTTCCCCTCTCTGGGTCCAATTCCTCTGTGTAGTTCACATTGATTGTTTCCATCTCTAACTTCTGGCACTACAGACAAATGAGTTGACCTGTTTTTGACACAAAATACGTTCAGATATTGGGGGTCATTTTCGGTGCTTTGTGTTTCCAGAGCTTCTCCCAATTTTTCCTTCTCTTTTTGTAATTTTTTTAGAAAAATATTTATTTATTTTTGAGAGAGAGAGAGAGTGAGCAGGGAGGGGCAGAGAGAGAGAGGGAGACACAGAATCTGAAGCAGGCTCCAGGCTCTGAGCTATCAGCACAGAGGCCAAAGCGGGGCTCGAACTTACAAAACACGAGATCTGACCTGAGCGGAAGTCAGACACTTAATTGACAGAGCCCCCTAGGTGCCCCAAATTCTTCCTTCTCTTAAGCCACACAGGCCTGATTTCTTTCTTCTAACCCACTTTTGAGTTCTTTTGCCCAAATCTTTTCTTCTCCAGCCGTGATTCATCTCTGCTCCTCTTAAAGTCAGAGTGCAGGTCTCAGTGTACCTCGTGGCTCTGACCCGAGCAGGGTGGCCCTCGCTTTAGCACTGGCGCAGTTAATGCCATCTGGGACAGCTCAGTTTTCTCAGAGCAGTGACCCCAGGAAGGACTTCATCCCAGGGTCCCCAAGCTCTCTGAGTGCTGTCAACACAGAGGCCACTGGGATGGCGTGGACTTCACCTCCTTCTGGAAATTGCCATTGTGTTCTACTGAACCCATTGTCAGGAGGGAAACGTGTTTTGGATATTCTGTCATCCAGCAAAATCCCTTCAAGCCCTATGCCATGCAAATAAACTGGGTGACTTGCCCTCAATGTCCACAGCCCAGTGATGGGCAATGGCAGCATGGCCTTTAGTCAGTAAACCACATCCTTGGGAAACTGTCTTTGAACTAGTGAGCAATGGAGTGCATTAACGTGCTACGTTTCTCCTTCGTGTCCAGAAGGAAAGAGCATAGTATTTGCCATCGTTTTGCTGATGTTCATCCTCAGCTATGTCTATGTTATGTTCCTCATCTAGAAATCCATTAATCTTGTCCCCAAAGAAGAGGAAGTTTGCCTGACTTACACTTGGGGAGCCGGGGTCGTCTCCAGGGACTTCTTTTCCACATGCTCCTGGACCGTCCCCAGGTCCACCTCTGACCCAGCGTTGATGTCCTGCTCTCTGAACTGTAGTTTCCGAGTCTACCTCCCTCTCACGGAGCATCACAACCGCACCCGCTCCTCGGAAGGCCCCCTGCTGCCTGCCACTGCCCCATGTCTGCTCGGGATCTTTTGCAACATGTCAGTGATGGCCTTCCTACCTTCCTTCAGTATCCCAGGATGGAATTAGTCTGGGCTCATAGGTGAGAACTCATTCACAGTTGGAAAGTTACCTTCTTTCAACCTCGTTATCTAGTTGGGACTTTAATTTAACTGTTCCGCTACTTACTTGATTCATGTCTTCCAACCCAAAATATCTATTTTTTTCTTTTCTTTTTTTTTTTTTGGAGAGAGAAAGAGTGTGTGTGCACATGAGTGGGGGACAGAGGCAGAGGGAGGGAGGAAATCCCAAGAAGCCTCCATGGTCATCACAGAACTGGATTTGGGGCTTAATTGATCCCATAATCCTGGGATAATGAACTGAGCCAAAATCAAAAGTAGGATGCTCAACCTACAGAGCCACCCAGGCACTCCCAAGCCAAAATATACTTGACCTCAACAAAGAGGGGCAGCAGGCTAGCAGCTGGGAATTAATTTGACGGCTTCCAATCAGTTACCGGAAGATTGCCAACAGCTCTGAGCACTGAGTGGAAGCTCCTGTCCTTCCTTCTTGGTGTTCTGTGGCCCTTCTTATGGTTCTACGGATTCATGCAATGACCGTGGCTCCTGTGTGTGAGAAGGAGCTGTGGAGCACTGGGGACAGTCTCCGGCCTTGAGAACTTGAATCCCAGTGGCTTGTCAGCCACATGGAGCTGGAGCCTACGGGTGTCAGGGTCCGGTCGAAGACTCGGCATGATTGGATAATCACCACAGAACCAGGTGCTTTATACATTACCAGGAGGCATGCACGGAAGGAAAGCATTGCTACTCATTTGTTGTTTTATTTCTCTTGGTTTATGAGATCTAGGTTCCTTTAGATCTAGGACATAGACTGCATGAATCACCGGTTTTATGATTTTAGCCTTTAATACTTGCATCCAGTATGACCGCCTTAGTCAAGTTTTAAATTTGGAATTTAGAGATGGTTATTGGGTTGTTTTTCAGACACTATGTCCAATGAAATCATATTTTATGAATTTATTTTCGAGCTGCAGGTGAGCACCACAGCAAAATGTGATGCGAGGTCCAAAAAGGGTGCAGTAGCTATGTGAACATCCCTTGTGAATGCATGTTCTTCTTCCTGATGGTTTATTTAGCGTTTGTACCATGAACATTCCTTTACTGGGGTTGAAAGCATAGAATTTTCATATTCCCAAGATAGCTAATTTTGCTGGGTTTTGTATTCATCAAAACCTTAATATTTCCTGAAAGTTTTGTGACTGCACAATTTCAAGTTACACACCAGTGTCTAGTTTTATTAATTCGAAAAACTAAAATCTTGGTCTGTCTCATAATTTTACAAAGCACAATGTCACACAGTGCACAAGATCATAAAACCCGTCCATCGATAATTAATACGCCTCTATTAATCACAACACAATACACCTGTTGTGCCTTCCCTCTTGTTACAGATGAGACATATATTCACATTACCCTTTCAGGCATTAGAAAAAGTGAAATAAACCCAGGTGAAGAGCAAAGACAAATAATCCCCTTAGAAAACAATTCTCTTGCATTGGATATGTGTGAAATGTTTTATTTTTAAAGACAAGTTGGATCTTTCAAAAAAGGCAGCGTTCTGTATCATGGTCATCACACAAAGAAGAGAAGTTCCATGGCTCTATGCAAATATTTTAACGTTCCGTTTCTGTATAGTGCAGTGATCCCAGACTGAACTCAATCTCCTTGAGTGTTGGGGTGGGGGGCTGCGTGGGGGCCCAAGGAGGAGCAGGGGACCCCCAACCCTGCCAGAGAGCCCCCACCACCCCAACCTCGGGGCCAGACGACCACACAGACTGAGGTCTAAAGATGTTGCCCTTGGTCCATCTTCGTGACAAGAGCCAAGCAGCATCCCCTTCTTATGGCTGCAGATGATGTTGGGGATGATACAGAGAAAATGCAAGGAAAAAATTTCCCAAATTTAGAATGTAAGAAAGTTCAGAAGGAACCCACAGCTCCAGACTCAACTACCAGAGGTGAGATTTCCGTATGACTCCCATGTCTGTACGATTTGTAAACTCTTTAAACTCTAAGCATGTGGGTCTGCGTGCGTGTGCACTTGTGTGTATGATCAGAGGTGTAGACGTACACACCATCGCTTCAACAGGCTTGTTTGCTACGAGAAGCTTGACATGAGCCATGCCTGTCTTTCCAGAACACCATGTGTCTGCGACCTAAAATAACAAAGCTCACCTCTGCAGAAGATGATTCTACTGCCGGTCTGCGAGACTCTGTATTCTGCAAATGTCTGTTGCATTCCTGGGAAAATGTGCCCAGCTCAGTGCTACCAGGGAGAGGGAGGGAGAGGGAGACAAGAGAGAGAGGAGGAGAGAGACGGAGGGAGAGGAGAGAGAGTGGGGAGGGGGTAGTTAATTTTACCTTCTGGGAGTTCGTAGCATGTTTATTCAGCTCCAATATTATTTGATTTCATTAGGGATAAGAATCTAAGTACCCGGCACATTCTGCTGACAGTAATTGTCTGAAATTCAGTTTGGGCGGAGCCTTCTCTGCAAGGCCTTGGGGCTTTCAGCAGTCACAAGATACGTTGTGCGGGGCGCAGGGCAGAGGTGCCGGGCGCCAGGAGCTCTGTCTTCACGGGGAGGCCCGGGTAGAGTGTATTCCCGAGCGTGGTTTATAAGTACTCTTTCAAAGTTGTGGAACACGTTCAAAGCCACTTTTCGTACTGTTTTCATTGAATTCTGGCACAGAGAAATGTGTCTGCACAATAGCTTCTCCTAAATCCGTGTTAGTAGCCCCTTGCAAACCAGGGGCGGAGACGGGGAAACGTCCCTTACGCCTTTCTTATCCCAGCGCGAGAGCGGGTAGAGTTTCGGGGAGCAGTGGTAAAGAGGTGTCCACAAAGACCCATGCACCACACGGGTCAGGGACCAGAGGTACACAGCTCGACGTGCCGTTCAGTCCACATGCCAAACAATTTCTCTGGTCGTGTTTGCTAACTGACAGACCCGAATCGACTAAATGCCCAATAGTGTCTACAGGTCAGGCTGACTCCAGGGTGTCCCTGATCACTTTGCTCCACTGTCCCGGCCCTGGGGACCCTCCTGACCTGCATCTTGCCATCAGACAGGACTTACTTGGAGCAGGGGGTAGACTGCATCCCTGGGTCAGTGGGGAAAGTCAGGGTCCTGCGGAATGAGAATCCCTCCCTCTGGTCCCTCTTGTCCCCCGGCACCTGCTTTCCCTGGGCTGATGTAATTCCTGATAGGGTCTCTGTGTCTCCCACATGGACAGAGCCCAGGGCACTTCCTCCTTGCCATGCCCCTCTGAGGCACCCTCCATTGGCCACTGTGCCGTACGGGCCCTGGGTGGGGGTGGCACTGTGCCCTCTCCTCCATCCTGCATGAGCAACCTTCTGTCCCGCGCCCAGCAAGCTTAGTGACCTCGGTCCTTGCCTTCTCCAGGGAGGTGCAGGAGACTTCCACTGGGTGCCTCCCCAGGTCCTCGAGGTGCAGAGCCAGGTGACTGGGGTGGTCTGGGTGGCCTGGGTGGTCCCTCACAGAGTCCCAGAAGGGATGAGAAGGGTTCCATGCCTTCTGCCTTTGGGGTTCTCTTCACATAGTTTCCCTTGTGGGCTGAGGTCCTAAAAAAGAGACCTGGGAGGCCTATCACCTTCAAGTTCATGCCCCCTCCCTTCGCCCCGCAGTGTCCCTGCAGCTAGGCCATGAGTCTGCCACTCACACCCTATCACAGACACTGTCCTGGGGCTCCTTCAGGCCTGGGGAGCTAAGGAGGACTGGATGAAGGGCCTGGGGTTCGTCTCTCAAGGCTTGCTGAGCTGATGTTAGCCACAAGAACCCCTTTCGTATCACGAGCAGGTGCCTATTACCTGGAACCTCTTCTCTACGTTCCTCTGTGACAAACACCAACCTCTCTGGGGTACGCCGTTGGGGGGGGATTGGGGGAGAGGCATGAAGGCCTGTGCTCACAAAGGTCAAAACCAAAAGATGTTTGCAACTTGAAACGTGAGAACTTAAGCAGCCGTGCATCGCTCGGCGGTGATTTTCGGAGTGACTCCCAGGGAAGAAGCCTGTCGGGTGCTTTGTTAGGAGACGAGGTTGACAAGAGAAGCAAACTGCGTCCAGCTAAATGAACGAGCAGCAGACAACAGCTTTGACTTCATGCAGGTACACTGCCTGTTGCCAATATTCAGCGGAAGTTTCCTCAACTTCAAAGCCACGCTAAAGTACCGCTCTGGAAGGGAGCGCCTCGCGAAGGCTGGTACTGGGACCGAGGAAAACCGTGCCTTGTCTGTGCACGTTTCCGATTTGGTTTGCAACAGGAAGCGTAACTGAAGGTGATCGTCTTGGGGGAGAATTGTCACCCACTTACACCCGCCCGCGTGGATCCGCGCCTCCTGGTGTTGGGTGACCTGGCTTGAAAGTCGATCCACGTTCCCGCAGAGTAACGTGCCGTGAGCAAGCGTGAGAGTTTAGAACTTCTGCCAGTGTCTGTAAGTCATTCCCCGATGTAGGAGCGCGCGCGTGTGTGTGTGTGTGTGTGTGTGTATTTGGGGGAGGGAGGGGTCATTCCCTGCATCCTAACTAATGTCAGCCAGTTGCGATGCAGGATGGCCCTACCGGGCCAAGCTACTTTTTGTTCACAATAAGAAATCATTCATTGCCAGCGGCCCTCCGTGTTCGCTGACTGTCCGTGGGGAAGGCTGGCCTGCAGAAGCCTTGGCAAGCACCCTGAGGCAGGCCCTGCCGCCCCCCACGCCCAGCGTCCCCTGCCCCTTCAACCGGCCGAGAAGCACCACAGACAAACGAAGGTGGTAGTGAGCGGCCGTGATGGAAAAATACTTTCTGCGTCAGAAGGCAGGACTCTGGCTATCAAGTTCATAATTAAGCAATAATCCCAAGAAACGCGGTCATTACCAGCAGTTAATGACGACTTTGTTGGTTAACAGCTCGACCTGAAACTGAAGATTGTTAACACTCCATCAAACTCCTTGTTAAGAGCGCTGAGTTTTTATGGAAACACACTTGGGTCGCAGCTGGAGAGCCGTGAGGGCATCGGGCATCCCCCAGTGGCTAGTGACCGGGTTTTTTCCATCAGTCAGAACACGGGGCGCATTCCATCATGTTTATATAATAGTTGTTAACTGCCGAGGGCCGGTGCCACCGCGTTTGGGGACCTGCCGTGACACCGGGTTCAACCCCTCCCCCCACCCTCGGCGTCAAAGGCCTATTTTCTGGTGGTGGTGGTCTGTGTCCTTTGTCACCGACGTCGCCGCGATCGGTCTGAGCCCTTCCTTGGATTCTGCAGCGGAAGAGATTGCGCGAGAAGAACAAGAGGTCGGCTCGGTTCGGGGACGAGCCCTCCGTGTGCTCACTTACCCAGCGGGTTCCTGGCGCTCCGCACTCGGGGCTGGGTATCCGCACCTGCCAGAAGTTCCGGCCTTTCCCCGGGGGGCCTGCTGTCAGCCCCTGCGATTGTCATCGGTAACACTATCTGTAGTTAACCGCCAAGAAGGAGACTGTTTTCCCTGCAGGATGCCGGCGTTTTGGGACCTTGTCCTCTGGAGCCACCGCGATGCACTCCCTTCCCTCCTTGGACAGAAGAGAGAGGCGAGTGGTCGCACGCAGAGAACTCGCAGAGGCGCCGGGAGAACGGGGTAACGTCGCCGTCCACACGGGCCCACAGGGCTGCGAGGTGAGCGCAGGGATGCCCCGTCTACACGGAACCACACACGCTCTGCCTTCCTTACCGGTCCCAGAAGGAAACAGTCTGCATCTTCAGGTGGGGCCAGAGGGTCCACATGGAGTCAAGACCAAACTGTGTCCCCGCTCTGCTAAGTTCCCATCCCAAGAACCCATGCCTTTGTTGTGAGTGTCAGAGGCATCCCGAATTCATTACCATGCTAATGTCAGGGCAGGGCTCCTCTGGACTGGGGGAGGGGGGGAGGGGGTGGGGGAGTGGGGGGGTGGTTTTGTGTGAGCTGGGCTTCCCCGGGGTGCCGGAGGAGGAGCGCGGCCTTTGGAACAGGAGGCACGCGGAGCCGGTACAGATGGGCCTGGGCCCTTTGTTCCGCTCGCCCGGGAGGCTGTTATGGGAAGCAGCCAACCTGCGTCTGTCACGGTGAACATGGTCTCGCCATTGTGTGCTTTTAATTGTCACTATGTACATGGAATCCGAGGGGTCGCTCTGGATATTGAGAACAAGTGGCGGGAGCCCGCGGCCAGACCAGACAGATGTCCCGGGGCGTCCCCACAGTCAGCCTCAGCCACCTCTTACTCAAAGAAAGACCCTTCCGACAGAGCAATTAAAAAGTATGATTTATTTACAGACCTGTCTACAAGGAAGCCCCGGAATGATCCGTCTCTGGCACTTTCCCATGCGGCTGCCGTAACAGCGTCCTCCACGGTGAAGCATTTATTTCCACCCCTGTGGTAGGAAGGCGGTGGGCCACTAAGGAGCAAGCCTGCCCTCTGCACAACACAGAAGGGAGATCAAGCCACCGCAAACGTGTTTCCTACCTTTGAGGTGTTATTCTGTCCCCCTGATCTACCGCAGGTGCCCTGGCATCAGCTTAAGTCCACATGGGTGCCCTGTGATGCCGCCCACGCTGTCCAAAGTCAGGGGCCCTACATCTGCTAGTCTGTTCTTACGACCTCAGTAACTAAGGGGGGTCTTTGTTCAGTTTAGGCAGAAGGTGAATATTTACTTTGCTTCATGGTCTTCAAAAAAAGGGGGTGCCTGGGAGGCTCAGTAGGTTAAGCATCCGACTTGGGCTCAGGTCATGATCTCACGGTTCATGGGTGCGAGCCCCACGTAGGGCTCTGTGCTGACAGCTCAGAGCCCGGAGCCCCCTTCCGATTCTGTATGTGTGTGTGTGTGTGTGTGTGTGTGTCTGCCCCTCTCCCACTCATGCTCTATTTCTGTCTCTCAATAATAAATAAACATAATAAAATTTAAGAAAAAGAAGGGTTTAAAGTTTGTTTGTTAGTTTTTTAAGCCAACCAAGGTCAAGACCTGGTGATGTTAGGTCCAAGGTCAAAACAAGACACTCTCTGCCCTCCAGCCATCTTGCACACCCACCTAACACCGTCTTTCTTCTCTCTAGCTCCCTTAGTACTGCTCTGAGGGCTTGCCGTGCCAGAGTCCCAGGAAGTCCCACAGTCATCCTTCTTGGATTCTCCTCCGAAGCCTCCTGGGAGACCTGCTCTGGGTCTGTCCTTGTGAGCCAGCCCGCCTGGTTCAGCACACTGCTCTCCCCATCCGGCCCTTCGTATGGGGGCTTCTCCAAGCTTGCGGGTCAGGTGGGTCCCAGCGCTAAGAATCTGCCTTGTTGCCGGGATTGCTCTGTGGAAACTTACGTTCCGTCCCTGCAGGAAGGACTCAGTGGCAGAGTGCAGCCCCCCTGTGTGCTGTCCTCACAGCACCGTGTGAGCGGCCATCGGCAGGTGTCTGCTCAGTGGTCATGAGTGAGCGCGGAGGCACGTTTCCTTCAAGTGGGCGGGGCGTCAGCTGGAGCTGCCTTGCCCCTAAAACCTCCAGCCTGAGATCCCTCTGTCTGGACACAACCCTGCATTTTTCCATCTTCTTTGCAAGACACGTCAACAAAAGAGGTGCATATAAACATCTTCCTCACTTTCCAGAGGTGTCCTTGACTATCAGATAAGAGGATGGACCCGAAATGTCCTCAGATTCTAGGCTGGTCCAGGAACTCACTCTGCTTTTCAACTCATTCTTCTTTGTTTGATGCTGAGGTGTGTTTCAGGGGCGTCTGAGGGTCCAGTCCCCAGAGAGCCCACAGTCCAGATGGAGAAACCCCATGACCACACCCACAACCACTGCTTTCTCGGAGGGATATGGGATCCTGGTCCAGGAGGAGCCTGGCCCACTCACCCATGCGCCTGGTGCCCTTGGCTCCCTCCTCCTGAACTCACCCCTGGCCTCCGGCTCATTTCTGCCAACCTGTCTGCACTTTACTCCATGTGCAACTAGGCAGGAATGCGTAAGAGGGCAGCCTCATTCTCCCTGGAAAACAAATCGCAATATGTAGCTTCCACCGAGGAAGTGAACTTCACCAAGATGTGAGGGAAAAAAATCACAACCAACAAAAATCAAAAACAAGTAAGTAAATAAATAAAAAATAATTAATTAAATAAATAAATCACACACACACACACACACACACACACACACACACAACAACAACAACAAATCTGCCTTGACCATTCCCATATGTCTAGGTCCATTTGGGCCGCTATGAGAGAATACCGCAGCTTGAGGTGGGGCGGGTAGCTTAAAAACAATAGGAATTAATTTTTCTCAGTTGAGGAAGCTGGAAGTCCAAGACCAAGACCGAAGTGCAGGCCAATTTGGGGTCTGGCGAGCCTCTGTCTGTCCCCACGTGGTAGAAAGGGCAAGGGATGCTCTCTGGAGTCTCTTTTCTCGGGGTGCTAATCTCATTCATGTGGCTCCACTCTGGTGACCTGAACACCACCCAGAGCCCCTCTCCAAATACCATCGCTTCAGGATTAAGATTTCAGTATTTGCTTTCTGAAGATACATGAACATTTAGTCTTATAGGACCTTATTTTCCCCCCTAATATTTAGTTCCACGATTGTAGCCCTTTACTGAGTATTTCTAGTGCAGTCATCATTGTAAACCAGATGGCCAGAAGAAGGGTAATCCTGGATAGGAACTGAAAAGCCATGGGGCCTATATGGGGAGGTAATCCAGTTACATGATACTCCTGAAGGAATCTCAACATTCAACCATGGAGGATGGTTATCACTGCCGACTTAGGAGATCAGTCATGTGAAATCTGTTCCCAGGGATAATTTGTTTCCTTACGTTACCAGAACACTTTTATTTTAAAGAAGGTTCAAAGATATTTGAAAGGTTTTAAAACTATGTTTGATACTTTAATACTTGCACGGCTTAGTATAATAATTCTTTATCTCATCGACCGTAGGATAGATAAGATTCTGCACTATCTCAATAAGGTAGATACCAAAGCATGACACCAGACAAGAACATGCGTGTAAAAATACACAAAGATCAAATGAGCAAGACTTTGTTCTCTCAGACTGTAGGAGCTTCAGTTTTGCCAGAATTAAGTGGCTCATTACTAGTAGAGGGATGTAAACTGGTCTCAGATGCCCAAGTTCACTTTTTAAAGAATAATTCAATACTAGGAAAAGATGCTTATTTTTTAAAAGAAAGTTACGCTTCTGATTAAGTTTGATCCCATGTCTTTTGTTCGGAACCCCAGGTTGTCTTGTTTGTTTTGTTTTCAGTGTAAATTGAGCCGCAGGAAAGTGACCTCTCTGCCTGGCTCACCTGCCCCAGGGCCTACACACCTGCCAGTGCCCGCTGGGGACCCGGAGGGAGGTCAGGGCCCCTCGCGAAGGATCCCTGGGATGTTCTTCCCACTGTGGCCCCCAGACTGCATCCTGCCCTGGTTTCTCTCTTCTCTCAACCGTGTCTCCTGATATGCCTTGGGCTGTAAGCCGCCCAGCTATGCCTTGAGGTAAACACTTCTAAACCAGGGAGTCGAGAAATGAATATTCTATTCTTTTCCTTAAGATAACTGTTGGCAGCATAAATTAAATGCAATAAACATAGGAAAGCCAAGGATCCCAGCTCCTGCACCCGAGCATGGGACTTCCTTTGTTCAGCAATGATACCCAGTTCCAAGTGACGACAACGTCTAAGAAAAGAAATCTGAGTTCTCCACTCTGTTATTAGCATTTAATCCCTAATCAAATTTCTAGGGACAAGAATGGTGATTCAAACTACGAATGTCTTCCAGCTAGAATTTAACAACCTGTGAATCATGCATTAATATTATATACGCAGAAATTAGTGCCACGCCCATCTCATTATTACCATACCATCTCCTTCCTTTGTTTTCAGTTCGCAGGTGATCTCTGCCCCAATCCACCTGACCTTCCAGTCAAGGGAAGCGATCGTCACCCACCATCTCATCTAAGCCCCCTTGGTCTCACGCTCACTTCTCCAAGCCTCCGTGGAGTGCCTCTGTGCATAACGAAAATGCTGTATCAAAACCAGAGGACGTCTGCAGTGGGCAGAATGTGTCAATTAAAAGGGAGAGTTTTAAGAAAGGCTTTCATGTGCCTGCACGTCCCTGAGCCAGACCAGCGTGGCTGGGGCCATGTGGCGCAGCGAGCTCTCGCCCGGGGAAAGTTTGTAGGCAACATTCGTGTGCGCGACCGGCACTCCTGAACAAAGATTCCGGCCAGAGCCGCGTTCGTGGCCCCCACAAGACACCTGCTTGAAGCTGAGACTAGATGCCAAGCTGGAGACAGTTCAAAGGGACAGGGTGACAATCCCGCAGCGTGGATCAAGGACCACGGCAGCCCGGTGGCTGCCGCCTTTTGTCCACTGCTGCTTCGTGGGGATAGCACCTGGCCAGGCTCCAGCACTGCAGAAATTTCTCACGGCGCGTTGCCCTTTCCTGTGGAATCAAGACCGAATCATGGCGGGCTGAAAAGATGCATCGGGGCCAATTCAGACATACTGACCCCACGTAGTGGAGCCAGAAGCCATGAAGGGTGCCATTGCCTGGGGACAATCCAGTTGCCCTAGTTTTCATCGTTGCCCTTCATTTCTGCCCCTGCCTGGAGGCACGCAGACACCTCTTATGTACCGGGTCCTTGCAAGACAGACATGCCTCCAGGGGCCTGGCCAGGGTTTTTTCAGGCAGTGTGATAAAGCAGTCCTTCTTGCAAGAGGTTGCTTGAAGGGACAGGATTTGAACTTGTGTTGCCCCCTGAGAGCATCGTTGATAGCTCTATGACCAAGACTTGACAATGTTCATGGAAAGAATAAACAACACACCTTGCGATGAAAGTGAAAGACACTTTCTTTGAAGAGGTGGGAGACAGTCCCAACAAGGCAGCAAAGAAGGAAGGTCCCCTGAGGGAGGCTCGGCTGATTTTGCAATTCTGCCCAGTATCGGCCCTGGCCTTTTTCTTTTACCCGCAGAGACAGGCCTCCACTCCTGAACAGGTCTCTGGAAGGAAACAGATGGGGGGAGGTAGCGACCTCAGCCTCCGCATTGTCCCCTCCAGGAGACCTGGATGGGGGAGGTATTCAAGTTCTTCAGACAAACAGAACCCAAAGGAGGCATTTATACATACAGAGCGTGATTTATGACGGCGACCTGGCTTATGTGATTATGGAGCCGGTAAGTCCCAAGACCCTCAGGGAGAGAGTCACAAGCCAGACAAGTCACAAGCCCCTGGCAGGGAGAGAGTCACCACGTTCCCCATCAGGTAGGTAGAGTCCCCCTGGAGGGAGCTCGACCTTTGTGCTCTGTTGGGTCCCCCAGTTTAGGGGAGGAGGCCACTGACTCAGGGTCCATCAATCTGTTTGACTCAATCTACCAACTCAAATGCTAGTCTCCTCCAGAAGTGCCCTCACAGACAGACCCAGGATGGTGTTGGTCAGATGTCTGGGCACCCCACGTCCCAGTCAAGTTCACACCTAGTATTAGCCATCACAGGGGGCAAAGCAGGACATGAGAGGTCACGCCTGGACATGCTGAGGCAGACAGTCCCTCCACAAGTACACACAAACACGGGGCCAGAGAGGCGAGCCGCCAGCGGGACCACCCCCACGCAGAGACTCCCTGCGCATGCGCGAGGGGGAGGCGGGAGCCATCGGGGAAGGTACCCCTGAGCTTCTGAAAAGTCAGTGGGTGGAGACATGGGCCAGTGTGTGGCTTAGGGCCCTAATCTAAGGTAGCAGGGAGGGTTTTCTTTCAGAAGTAAAGTAAAACCAAACAAAACCAAACAAAAACTCTCTAGATGAACAGCCATGTCCCCTTCAACCAGACAGCGGGAAATTAGAGTATGACCTATTAGCTTCTTTGCCATTTTGGCCAGGACAAGTAAAATTAGATGCACTGTAAATTACAACCGATGCTTTTGATAATATTTTCTCTCTCTTTTTGTATTTTAAGGTATTTTTTTGGGGGGTGGGGAGCGTCTGGGTGGCTCGGTTGGTGGAGCCTCCGACTCTTGCTTTTGGCTCAGGTCATGATTCCAGGCTTGTGTGGTCAAGCCCCTCGTCGGGCTCCGCACTGAGTGTAGAGCCTGCTTAAGATTCTCTCTCTGTCTCTCCCTTTGTCCATTCCCTGCTCGTGCTCTCGCTCTCTCTCTCTCTCTCTCTGAAATAAAAATTAAAAACCACACCAATAAAAATTTTAAAATAAAGTATTTTTTTAAATTTCTACTTACAGAAATTACTTTGCACATGTATGTGCATATGTATCTCTCTCTTTTCCTCAGATGGCATCACCTCCTTGAAGGAAGTGAGGATATGAATTACACAAACTCTCAATAGTTTCACGTATGTCTGCTCAGGAAACTTGTGCTCTTGCTTAAACGTTCACATGTCTTCAAAGGGCAAAGTAGAGGGGCCCTGCGTCTGAGCTGGGTCTCTGTGCTCACATTCTTCCCACCTGAGCTGTGGTTTCTTCCCGTGTAAGAGCCTGGCTATAAAGCTATCAGGACATGTGGACCCTTTTTTTTTTTTTTTTTTTTTTTTTAAGAATCACTGCACGTTAGATGAATGCTAAATGTTTTTTTTTTTAATTGTTTTAAACATTTATTTATTTTTGAGACACAGAGAGAGACGGAGCATGAGCGGGGGAGGGGCAGAGAGAGAGGGAGACACAGAATCCGAAGCAGGCTCCAGGCTCCGAGATGTCAGCACAGAGCCTGACCCAGGGCTCGAAACCATGAACCACGAGATCATGACCTGAACCGAAGTCGGGCGCTTAACTGATTGAGCCACCCAGGCGCCCCGAGGACATGTGGACTCTTGACAAAGGGACTCTCCAAAGGGATTTAATAAAGGACCTTTGAAAAGAAACATGTAGCATCCCTCCTACCACCAACCTCCTTCTTTATTAAACATAAGTGTATTTTCATGTTTTTCATAGATTCTGCTCAAACTATCCAAGCTCCTCATTTGACCTTTTCAGAACAATCCAATAATATTATGTCCCTGTTTTTGCAGAACAAAGGCACTGATAAAGTCTGCAGGGCTCAGATCATTCTCAGCACTGCCTGGACGGCAGAGTGCTGGGGATCCCTGGAGCCAGTGCCAGCGAGAGGGGACTGCACTGCACAGGAGAGCCCAGACGCCATACTGCTCTGCATGGACCAGCATCCTGTGCACTCGGACAAGTCCTGCAACCTTGCAACTTCTGTGTCCTCATCTGTAAAGTGAGGCGTTTGGAGCAAGTAGTCCGCTGTGCTCTTTCTACCTTTCATGTAATTTAGAATTCAATGCCATTTGAGCAAAGAAGAGAGAAACTGAAAATCAGGAAACTTAATAGCAAAAAAATATGTGCAGAAATTCTGATTTGAGGAATCCAGTCAACTTTGATGGCCAAAGCTATTAAAAAAGCATCATTTTTGGCAGATACACCCACCTGCCAGGGCCAAGAGAGGAAGCCCCGTGCCTGCAGATGCCAGGATGCCCACAGATCAGAATGTCCCCTCCTCCACCGCTCGGTTTTGGCCTGTCACTTGAACATCATGTCTTTGCTTCAAATCCTGACAGTTCTCAGAATGCAGATATCCCTGGGGTAAGATTGTGGCATCTTAGCAAAAATGAGAAATCTATGAAGTTTGATAAAGACTGGCTTCAAGATGAGGGTGGAGGTGGAACGTGGGCATGGGGGCCCTGTGTCCCGACACGGGAGGGGGAGAGGGCGAGGTTGGGGCGCGTGGAGGAAGGCATCCTGGGACACCCCTCCACCTCACTATTGTGCGTGGAAAGACCTCCTGCAGCCTCTAGACCTTCCCAGCTCGCTACCAGGTACAATTCAGCAATTTCAGAATAAATTATTCTTTTCCTCAATGAATGCATGATCCTTGCATGCCTAAATATTTCGTCAACTCGTCTGGCAACAAATGGCTGTGTATTAAGCCAATTTGTCCCTCTCACTTGAAAATAAATTCTGGATTCAGACCATTAGAGCTGCTCTTGGGAGAATATGATAATAGAGGTTTTTCGGCTAGTGGAAAACATTCTCTCCCCATATAATATCAAGACGTGGATTGTGGAAAACGCTCCTTTATTTTCATGCTGGATGCCTTGTGATTCATATTAATGTTTGTCGGTGCGAGCCTTTTTTTATTTTAAAAAGCAATAAAACAGAAGCTTCGGCATTCATATCTGTCTTTCCTTGGTATAAGCACCGGGCATACAAAGTGCAAACTGAGAACAAGAGAGTCACGTGATTGTTCCAACTTACAGACTTTTAAAGACGAAACTCTCATATGCTTCCCCAGCTTCCTGAGAAGAGGAATTAATTTTCTTTCTTGAGACACATTTGTTTTTCTGAAAACTTTTTTTTTTTTTCTTAAAGAAGTTTTATCTTGAGATTTCCGAAGACAGTACAGCCACAGGGATATGCACAGAGGCCCAAACAGGCAATTTTAGCTGAAAAGTAGCAGGAAATGATCTGGCCCAGGCTAAGGCCTCTCTGTGTACAAACGTGTGTGCAAGGTGTTTGCATATGTGTGCGTGTGTGTCTGTGTGTACAATGTGTTCAGTGTGTGTGTATGCATGTGTATATTGTGTATCACAGTTATGTCTATTACCCTGCACCAATGTCAAGGGACAGAGACCCCCCATATGGTTTTGAGAAGTATACAGAGAGACAACTATTCCAATTTTCCCTCCCAAACAATCCCTGACATGATGAACAAAAGGTGTGGCTGTGAACCTGGCGGTGGGTTCTCGTGCCAGGGCGACTCATTAGCTATGGAAATCATGCAAGGTCTTTACTTTTCCTACGCCCGCTGTCTCCACCTACAAAATGGTGGAGTTGAGCTGGACGGCCCTACCAGAGGGCTTGGAAAGGTCAAGGATTCCATGCCATGTGGGAGGATTAGGGATCACCAGGACAACCTGGGTCACACTGGCCAGCTCCCCTGGAGGGCTCTGAAGGGATGGGCAGGGGCCATGGGGAAAGCTTCTCAGCTGCCGGCTGGATCTACCAGCTCTAACTAGGAAAAGAAGGGGGAAATGAAAGCAGCCTGGAAGCCCAGAGGGGAAGAAACAGTAAAGACTCCCCTACTTGTGGGGCCAGCTGTGGACGGGGTGCATGGCAGAGTGGGGCCCGATGTCCACACATATACAGGAACTGTTGTCATAGGACTCTTTGGTCAGAGTGAGGACTTGCATCCCAATTCTTAGAGCGTCAGGGCTTCATGGTTGGAAGAAAAAACTGGATGGTAAAATTTTGGATTCATACAGACACAGGTTCAAAGACATTGACCATTTCTTAACCCTGGCCTCTTCATTTTTAAAATGGGGGTGGTATTATCTTTTTGGAAAATTTTCATAGAAATTCATTCAGATGATGAATGCACGGAAACGAAAATCCACTACAGTAGCTGATGTTGATAAAGAGGAGGAATTATAGTGATAATGGTGATGATGTATCAGTTAGCTATGGTGTAACAAACACCGCCACACTCCGGGACTTCAAACAATAAACGTTTATCATTGTTCAGATGCTTACAGCCAGCTGGGCTGCCTTATGCCTCTGTGATCATCCACGGGGAGCAGAGGGGTTGGCTGGTTGTGAGTACGAGGTCTGGGATGATGGCTTCTCTCCAGGGTCCCCCACATCCCTGCAGGTTAGTCTGGGCTTACTCTCGTGCCAGTGTTATCTGACTCCAAGAATTAGAGAATGCAGTGTTTGGGGCTCAGAACTGCCACAGCATCACCCTTCCCACTTTCTGTTGACCAGCCCAATTCAACGTTTATTTATTTTTTGGGGGGACAGAGAGAGACAGAGCATGAACGGGGGAGGGGCAGAGAGAGAGGGAGACACAGAATCGGAAACAGGCTCCAGGCTCTGAGCCATCAGCCCAGAGCCTGACGCAGGGCTCGAACTCACGGACCGCGAGATCGTGACCTGGCTGAAGTCGGACGCTTAACCGACTGCGCCACCCAGGCGCCCCAGGCCAGCCCAATTCAAAGAGAGGGGGAGATAGATTCCACTTTGTAATGAGAGGGTGGCAAAATCATGTGGCCAAAGAGACGGGTCCAGAAGGGTAAGATGAGCCATTTGGAAGCCAACACACCATCTGTGATCACAAAGTTCCACTTTGCTGCTCAGTCATGATGGGAGGTGTGAGTGGTACATAAACGCCCCTGGTTGGTGCTTGTGGAGAACAGTTTCCAAACCGTGCATGTGCACAGCTACTTTCCTCTCTGGGAAACACGCCCTCTCCCGCTTTCAGATGGGACACAGAGCTAGACATACAATGACAGCAGTCTAACCTTCGACTGACATTCTGTAGGAGGACTTCAGTGCAAAGGTTCGTGATGCTGAAAAACATGTCAGACAAAACATGGAGATCTTCCTTCACAAACCACTCTGCCATGAACCACACATACACTCAAATCTGCCAATTTGCTTTTTAATTATATTACTACTACAATTATTTAATTATTTAATTATTATTACCACTAATTATATATATTATTATATTACTACTTCTCTGTTATTGAACGGAGGCTATTTTGAAAGGAAGAGAGAAGTTCCAGTGGAATATTTACCCATGACCTAGCTCAGAGCGGTGGCTTCTTCGAGATTGTTATATGATACGGTCTTATTCGATTGTCGGCATCTTAGTTTAGTAGAAGGTCAAAGACTTCTTGGAAACAACCCCACAATCAATGCTGGTGAGAAGCAGCAGAGGAATCCACTGGACAATTGCTCCTGCCTCTACAGGGACGCAGACAGCGTGGATGCTGCCGGAACCGGGATGGCGACCCGGCGTGCGCTCCCCTCTGGACATCAGGCACTCTCCCCGCAGCTCTCCCCCAGCTTCCGGCCTGGCACCGAACTATTTTCATCTTTGAGTATCGGGGCTCTGCTTTGTTTTTAGGGCCCTTAAAAATGTGGAGGCAATATTTTGAAGAGGTTCTGGAGACAGGATTCTGAAACTTCAGAGCCTGCAAACAAGGGAGGGAGCACAGGTGTCTCAAATACCTTCAGAAATAAGTTAACTCTCTTGTCAGTGCTGACTGACAGGTCTAATAAATTCCTACATTTTAAGCAGACTTACATTTCATATGCAGTTGCTCTCCTCTCCCGAGCAGAGTGGAACATCTATTGTCAAATGCATAAAATAACATTAGAAATGCAAACTTGGTGTAGCCAATGGTAATGTGTTATTTAAAACTTATGAACCCAAATGAGGGCTTATTTTCTCCAAATTGAAATTTATAGTTTCATTTTAGAGTGCTAACCTGCATATTGATGGGGCCTAGGCGTGCAATTATATATAAAATGGGAATGGAAAACAAAGCAGGTAAGCGCCAGGCACTGAGGGGCGATTATGGAAATGCACGGACCTCATGTGAAAAATCGGGTCCTGTTACCTGTACTGATGGCTACAAACTTAGAGCAGATTTTATGCAGGTGATAAGCACACCCGGCCTCGTTGGCGTTTTATTCGCTTTTGCACCACGCGATTTAAATGAAAAGCAACAGCAAGGAAATCACTGGTCTCTGTCCTTCACATCGTCCGGGTCATTAAGTGGATCACGAGAAGCAGAGGCATCATCTCTGCCATCGGATGGCCTCTCCATTAGATCAGCGCGTGATGGACAGCTCTGCCTGTCACCTGGGCAAAATTATTACAACATCTTACTTCATTCCAGTGGGAAGTGAAGTCAAATTACCTACAAAGAATTAAGGGTCAGTGATTCAAATCAAGCAGAATAACCTGTCTTCAGGGAGCCTGCAATCCAGGCAAGGATACAGTCTCCTGTACAGTTTCAAGAGTCATAGTGAAACACATGTGATATAGTTTTTTAAATAAAACGATATAAAGGAAAAAATAGTGAACACATAAAACAATAAAAAATGAAATCCATCGGGGTGCCTGGGTAGCTCAGTCAGTTGAGCATCTGACTTCTGCTCAGGTCATGATCTCACGGTTTACGGGTTCGAGCCCCGCATCGGGTTCTGTGCTGACAGCTCAGAGCCTGGGGCGTCTTTCACATTCCGTGTCTCTCTCTGTCTCTGCCCCTCCTCCACTCACGCTATGTGTCTCTCTCTCTCAAAAATGAGCATTAAAAAAATACATCATACATAAATAGATAAAAATAAAAGAAATTAAATATCAAAATAAGTTAAACAGAATAAAACGACATAATAATTGCAATCTGAAAAACAGGAAACATAGAAAGGATAATTAAATTCATTTTGGCCAAATAATAATCTTGAGTGTTTAAAATATCCTAACTCCCATTCATTAGAGAAGTCACCTCAGCCCTTGCCCTGGACAGGGAGAGCCGTCCTCCCACGTCACCGCCTGAGTGACACAGCACTTGTGGTCCGCGTTCTGCTTCTGAGATTGTTCTGGACGTGCCAGGGACTCCAGGGTCAGTACTGTCCTGTCCGGCTCTGTGCGCTTCCCCCATTGACTGGGATCCCAGCCCGCTCGTGGCCTTGGCTGAGGCCTCAGTCCTACAGATGCTGGAATACAGAGGTTCCAAACTTCCTTTGGCGTCAGTAGCCTCCCTCCCCACCTCGCCATGGAAAGTGCTGCATGGTGCAGGGCAAGCTTCCATTTTGGAAGGGGTGATGAAATCCGAACCAGGAAGTAGAGAGAAAAGAAACCAGGGGCTGCAGCGCTGGGAATGTTCTCCCCTTGTAAATGCGTGCACGAACAAGGATCCCAGACCCAGAAAGAAAAGGGCAAACTTCGCCTGGAGTTTATCGTAGGGAACAGCACGGGGTCAGAGACACAACCCGTTCGCCCCAGGGGGGTTCCTGCACCAGCCATGGCTGGTTCCCCAGGGTTGCTTCCTGAATCCTTCCGGAGAGAAGTACCCATCTTCAGGATTCAGTAAACAAGTCTAGTGTGAGCAGGTTAAGTGACTATCACCCTTGTTGCATTCTGGGGGCCCCAGGGGTCCACCTAACATAATAGCAGAGCCTGATTTCCTCCTCAATATGATGCCAGGGCTATGGTAACATGCAAACGCAGTAATTAATGGCTTTTGCTAAAGACCATGGCCAAATTGTCAAAAAGACAGAAGAGAGTTGACAAGAGCTTGTTAAAAAATCAAGATGCTTGTCTGCCCTGGTGGGGAGACGCCATGGGGGGCCCTGGTGATGTGTCGACCAGCTGGGACAGTTCTCCATTCATGCGCTCATTCCCAGGGAGCTGGGTGGCCAGGCCGGTCCCTCGCCCCCTTGGATCCTATCTTCTCCCATCACTTCATGTTCTTTGCTCTTCTCCGCTGAACCAAGAAGCAGCGGCTAACGCCATCGAGTGTGACCATCTCAATTCGTTATTACCCGTACGTGAGAGATTCAGAGCAGTTGAGGGTGTGGCTGAGTTCCAGCTAGCAAGCGTCAGCGCTGGGATCGCATAATGACATGTGGGGCCCAACAGCCAGGAACACCGTGGCCACCGTCACTTGTGTCCCTGGCCTGCCCCTGTGCCTTGGAGTGGGAAGCATGGGCCAGAGGCAAACAGCTACTGCACTCACTCTTTCCTTCCTCCTGTTGGCTCTTTACGCAGAGGGACACAGGCAAGAATGTCATCTTAAATGGCCTCCTTCTTCTCCACCTTCTCCAGTATTTTCCTTTAGGCTTTTTAATGCTTCTGTGTGTTAAGATAACCTTGGGAATGTACAAATGTGGCACAAAATAGGATCCTCTGCACATATTAACACAAAAAATAAACACTATTTTGCAACGCCTCACGTTACACGCACATTCACACAAATAACACAAATTTAATTCCAAAGTTTGCCGTGATGGAGCACTCAACAGCTGTGCAATTTTGGCAAGTTACTTAACTTTGATGTCCCACCCATGTAATTTTTCCTGCTACAAAATGGTGATAATAATAGTATTTGCTGCATTGGCTGTGCTGCGTGGTAAGTGAATACTCATGGATGATGGCTTGTATCTTGTTTTGTACTTAAGAACTATTGACTATAATTATTATTAGTAGTATTAATATCTGCATTACTCTCTTTGTGAAGTTTCCAAAACAAGTCACTAAACAACCAAAACGTTCATACAGATAAGCACGTTTTATTTCATGCAATAAATCTACTTCAGTCAGCATTTCAGCCTCTTCTGAACTGGGGCATCGTAATTCCTTGGTCTTACGGTCCTTACGAGTAGACATATAATGCTTTCCTTTGGGTCACTATACTCCTGTGGTCTCTTTCTGTTAAAAGGTACGGTTGCCACATCAAGTGCATAAAATGCATAAAATTTCATTAAGACAAAAGATCTCAGATTCCAATAAATTATAGATTCTTATTTGTTCCATTTAACCTCTAAGCTCGGTTACAAATTCTTCCTGATCACTTTTATCCATGCACCACGAGAATATTATTTAGACTGAACTATAAGTAATTGCCTTTCCATATGTCAAAATGGTCAAATACTGGCAATTTCATGTGGCTTAACCTAAGGTCTAATTTGTGCAATAAACACAGATAGATCTGTTTGTCAATTTTAGCATCCACATATCCAAAATTCCTATATTACAGACACTTAAAAGTTAGTATGTTCTAAACTAAGTACAGGCAATCTCACCATATATACATCATCATTGTGAATTGAGTAGCTGCCTTGTTTAGGGCTGAATAAAATATTCATGGTGGACCAAATAAAGAAGCCATGTAATGGCAAATTCCTATATCTGGGGACATCGCTGTCACTGTGGGCACCAGTGAAATCGCTCTGGCCTAATTTCATCTGACTCTGGATGTGTGCAAATCACAGAGAAATGTGAATTGACTACAGACTGAGAAAATCAGCAAAGACAGAAAATCATTGCAAATCAGAACCTTATCAATATTTCACCAGGCTAAGACTAAACTTCTTACTGCTCCAGAAATAGAAAGCTGTTTTCTTGAAGCCTTAACACTGGGATATCAAAGTTCATCACAATAGCGTTAAATGCCCAGAATTTCGGTTAGACCAGCATCCATTGTTTGTCTGTATCTACATTGTGCGAAAGGAAAATGTACAAGTCCAAAGTCAGGATCCCTGGAAAACCAAGATTTTTATAGTTTATTATAACTGGCAAACCATTCATTAGTCTGTGCTCTGCCTCTCGCCTGCAATATATAAATAGGCGATAGTCTCAGAGTCTGTTGGAATTCATTTTCATCCATTCTAACCAGGGTGACCATGACCTAGAACCCACCCAGCAATGCCATGCTAACTTCTCCATCCTTCCTGAGACCAGAAGAAAGAAAGAGTGCCTTCGTGGCCCGCTTCTGTGTTCAGCCTAACAGCCCCACTGTGACAGTGACAGCTTGAGAGTATCCAGACAGGAAGGGAACTCCAGCCTCCCCCCTAAGCAGACTGGATTCTCCATTTGATCAGCCTGGAGTTTGCACCAAGGAAGACACTCGGCTGCATAAAGGTTTTGAGACAGAATTCTCTGTTCTGTGAGCAATTTCCCTTGGATGGAGGCAAATAAGCCAAGGAAAATAAACAGAGCATCCTAATTAAGGTTCAAGTTAATACTTCACATAAACTGAGAGGACATTGATCAATTTAGCCATTCACTGCGCTTGGAAGGCTTAGGTTTTGCCTTGTCATCTGAGTTTTTGCCTCGAGGAAGAACAATGACAAAAACATACTGCCAGTGTCCATAAAAGGAGCAGCTCAGCAGAGGGAACTGTCTTAGAGACATCAGAAGTTTTGTTCAAATTAAAATGTTCCAGCCAGGAAAGGAGGGTCATTTGAGGGAACTTAAAAATGCACAAATAAATAAATAAATAAAACCATTAAAATGACCCACAAGAGTGGATCCTCTCTCTCTCCCCCTCTCCTTCTCTCTCTCTCTGTCTCTCTGTCTCTCTGTCTCTGTCTCTCTCTCTCTCTCACACACGCACACACACACACACACACGCACAGTTGGCTTCCTTTCTCCAGCTTGGGAGCACACTAAAACCACTCAGAATCTCCTGGCTACTTGTTCCTCCTCACCCCCTCTTATATAAGCAACACATCCAGGGTCACCACCTCCACCCCCAGCTGCCATGCATTCCCGAACTCCATCGAGCCCATCATGCCAAAAGAATGGCTCCAGCTAAGGGTATCACCTCCTCTTCCTCCTCAGATTTAAAGGTCGCATGGTAGTCTTTATCTCACGAAACACCCCCCCTCCCCAATTCATGCTCTTTCTCATCCTTTCCTTTGTGAAATATTCAGCCCCCATATCCTCATGAGGGCCCCAACCTCCAGGCACTCATAGTCTCCCATGGACTTCTCTGCACACCGTGTCTCTGGTCGCCGTGCGCTTCCTGTCTCCATCTACCATGAGGGCCCTCACACTCCCAGCCTTGGCCTTCAGACTTCCCCACTGCACACGTTTCATGGGAACAGAACCCATGCCCATGGTTTCTCCCCTATTATCTACAGGCTCATGATTCACCAATAGGTATTGTTAGCCCCGTTTTCTCTGTGTGCTTTTTGAGTTGTATATCTAGATAGCTGATAGTGTGGTAGACGTTAATTCTGCAAGATAAGCATTTCAAAAATTTTGTACTCATCCTTATTCCCAGGACCTGTTATAACTTGCAGCCCCCAAAATGAATGTGTATGACTCTTTGTTTAAAATATTAAGAATTTCAAGGTGGCAATAGTGCATCAAACTTAACCATAGAGTCCTGAGGACTTGCACAGGTCAGACACGGTTTCTGGACTTCCTTTGCACCAGGTAGAACCTTGCATCTGAAGATGTAGCTAATCCCTCCCTGTTAGAGGTTCACCTCGCGGTATCTATTATTGAAAATGCAAACGTGAAATGTTTACCCTGTCCCAGGGCTCAGCAATAATGCAAAGGCTACTGCTGTACAAAATAGTATTCAGTCCCCTTAAGACACATAGTCTCCTCCCCTGCCCTTCACAGATCAGTAACAAGGATTGAGTCAACACATCCTGGCCTGGTGATTTCTTGGCCAGCAACTGAGATGCAGGACCCAGAGGATACGCCCCATCAGAATCCAACACAGCAGATGCAGAACTAAGTCCTCAGGGGCTTGGATCAAAGAGGATGGACCACACAGGTAGTTGATTAGGGCGTTTCCGTATGGGAATCACTCCACCACACTGGATTTAAAACTCTGGCTAGGGCCCTGCGAGATAGTGGTAGGACACTGCTATGTTGGCTCTTGGGAGAGAGCAGTGACCCAACCCAGAGAAGTGGAAATGCTAGAGTTGCCATGGAAACCGGTGGAGTGGTAAAAAGGAGACAAGCGTAATGCTTGGAGCAGTGGACTAACTAGACCTGTGTGTGTGTGTGTGTGTGTGTGTGTGTGTGTGTGTGTGTTGGGGGTGGAAAGCACCTGTCACCGAAATGTAGAGCAATATATTTATGGGAAAAATACCAGCGATATTGCACTATATGGTGGCATCGCCTGCTGAAGGCTAGGTCTGACAGTGGAAGATGTTGTGCAAAAAACTGGGCCTCTTACAGCTGTATGGATGAGAGAATCCTGAAATTAACAAAAGCCTGATGGCAGCATCTGATCGCCCAAACCAAGGAAAGTGAGATTACTGTAGTCAGTGCTAGTCTTGGATCCATATCAGAGGAGCCTGAGCCATAGGCAGCCATGGAGATGGTTAGTGGAACACAGAGAGCCCAGAAGCAAAGAAGATGGGTAGTAACAAGGGTAATGCTCAAGGGTACAAGCAAAATAAGTGAAAAATAGAATCCCAGGGACCTGAGCCACCCCACAAAATATCCAACAACCCCTAGCCCAGTTTTCAGACCTGAGCCAGCTTCACAGTCCCAATCCACCAACTAAAGGAAGGGCCAGGTCCCCCTGAGAAAGACAGAGACCCACCCTGCTTTTCTTACCTGGTCCACAATGGATTTGTCCAGAACTCCATTATTTTCCTGGATCTTGTTCATCTCACCCTAACTGGGCAGCCATGATGGCATTCGGTTACCCTGGCATTGATGAGCGCCTACTGTGTCACGAGTGCTTGTCCTGCATTGTGTCACCCAGAAAAGTACTCATCAAAACCTTCTGAGGAAGACATCTTTATATCTGCTTACCAATGAGATGTGCCCAAGGTCAGTCATCCTCCAACAGCCAACCTGGCATCTAGTAATCTTACGTATTACTCTGAATGGAGATTTTCTGTCAGCGCTGCTTTCTACTGGTTTTAAGTTCACTCTTTCAGACTATAATTTGCCCATTTGTTTTAGACTTGTGGCTGTATTTGCAATGACTTAAAAATCTCCTACCCTCCCCGTATGTGTATTGTTATATCACTTTCCTCCTTGTAAAGAAAAATTGTAGTCTTTTTTGCCTATTTTTAAATTGTGCCAAAGACATGCAGTGATATATATTTTCTTCAAAACTATAGTTAATATCTTTATGTTTTAATTCCTGTTCACAGCTGGATTATTTTTTTAGACAATGTTTTTTAAAAAATTTTTTAACGTGTTTTATTTTGAGAGACAGACAGATCATGAGCAGGAGAGGGGCAGTGAGAGAGGGAGACACAGAATCCAAAGCAGACTCTAGGCTCCGAGCTGTCAGCAGAGCCCGATGCGGGGCTCAAACCCATGAACCCATGAGATCATGACCTGAGCCGAAGTCAGACGCTTAACCAACTGAGCCATCCAGGTGCCCCCACACCTGGATTATTAGTGGGAGCTCTGTGACTGCATTTCAGCTGAAACGCTGGTGGACTGCAAAACATGGAGGACTGGAGACTTCCTAAAGAGAAACATTATCCAAGGCCCTCCCATGATTTTCCCATGATTCTCGTACTCTTCCCAATTGCCCCATGCCAGAGGACAGCATCCACTGTTAGAAATGGCATCTTTGCAACAACAGCTTGCATGTCCACAAGCGATAGGAAGCCACTATCCCTTTGCCTCCACAAGCCATTCTTTTTTCTCTAAATCGCTGCTTCCCTTGGCAGCCTGTCTGTTCCGTGTTGATTTGTTCAGCTTGTCCTGTCTGCATTGCCTAACGAAGATGGCACGCAGATGAGGCCCCCGGTGACACCCTTGACAGCTACCGGGCCCACGTTGGTGAGAAGTGGACTCATGTCCCGGTCACAACTTTGGGGTTCCCCACACCGCAATTTGGGGAGCTGCATGCGATGACTCTTTCCGGGTTAACCTTTCAAAGCTTTCTTTTTATGAAGTGAGTATATAGATAAAACAGGCAAAAACACATCAGCAAGCAGGAAAGGGGGAGACAACCACGGTGGCATTCAGTTCTGTGACCACAGTGGAGCTGCCCCGTCCGTGGCTAATGGAAGGGTTATGGGATACCATAATCCCTTCACTGAGCTCCTTTACTGCGGTCATGATGACTAAATTTCTTGTGTCTTATCACACTGTCACAGGCTGGAACCAGGAGAAGCACTCTGAAGAAAGCACAGCATGAAAACGGGAAAGACGGTGATCAGATTACCAGCTCCGGATCTGTGAGCTGGTCCCAATCTGACCAGAGCAGGCTCGATTCCAGACCCACGGGGGACTGAAGCCCCCAACCTCGCCTCATACAGCCCAGGCACACCACTCTATTTAAAGTACCCTCGACCTCTTTGCGATCATCATGGTGCTGTTTGCCTTTTTCCCCTTGTCTATCTTTTATAACTCTTCTAGCGACAGAGGGCCACACTTCTGGAACTTCGGGGGTGGAAAAAATCAGATGCCTTGGATGGATTTCAGGTTAGAAATCTTCCTCCAGAAGACTAAATATCCAAAGAGCAGGAGAGGTGGAAACCAAAGCTCTTTGCCCTTCAAGAAGTGTTGTGTATCTCACATGGGCTTTTCAGCCACAGACACAGGTGGGGTTCTTGAAGACATACACCACACAATCATTGCTTCCAAGAGCTTGAACTGTCGCGATGGCCCTGGAGAGAGACCAGACTCACTTATATGCTCAGTGCCTCTCCGTTTCTCAGAGGGTTTGCCTGTATTGCATTTTGGAGGAAAAGATTTATTTTGCCTGTTGAGGTGGCAAGAAATTGCCTGATGCCTGATTCCCATTGTGCTTGTACCAACCATGCTAGGATTTAGTTTCAATGATATAAATAATCTGCATTAACTTTATGATCTAGGACTGTGTCAGGCATGGGAAGCCCATTGTGTGTAATCTCTACTTGAAGTGTCACAAGCAGCCACTTGCAGCATCATGAAGAACCAATATTACACACCTCCTACCTGCCGTGTCCTTCACCCAGGTAGTGTCACTTTGAGGCAGTTTTTCATTACCTTGAGGAAGACGCTAGATCCATCTACGTGAAGCACAGCTGTTCCTTGGTCATCAGGCTTTTACAGCAGACCACAATATCAGTGCATCTAAAACAGGTTAACTTTAAAAAAATGTCATGGAAAGGTAAGCATGCACAAGGGCTAGAAAAAGAAGGCTCTGAGAAAGGAGTCAGGCACTGAAGAAGCAAGCCAGCTGAGCTGTAGAAAGACATACAAAGTGAAGTGTTGTGGCAGAGAACCTTGAAGAAGCAGCAAGGATGCAGAGAAGTCTTTTCAAAAATGGCCACACAGGAATCTGTTCAAGAAGAAGAAAAATGGAAAGGAGTGTGGTGTCAGGGGCACAAGCCCTGGAGGCAGATTTTGTAGGAAAGGGAGGTCCCTCAGGAAAACCAGAGAAGACTCAGCCGTGGAGAAAGCAAAATGAAGGGCATCACTGGGAAGCCCGGAAGGCTTTGGTTCTGTAAGGCAGGTGGCAAGGACAGACCTGTGAGGACAAGAGGAGAAATGTGAACGAGAGCCACTGTTTGCTTCTCAAGCATCAGTTCTACCCTGTTGTGTTTTCAAGGCACGAGGAGAAAACCACTGAGGACTGAACAACTCTCTGAAATCCACGGAAAAGGCTGCAAGAGAGAGTGGGCATTTCGCAAGTGAGAATAAGGGACGGGAAAAGGTAACAAAATGCTGATTTGGGTGTTTTAGGGTCCAGATCTTACAGATTACGATGAACTATCTACATTCCAGTTGTCTTAAAAGAACCAGAACTTATTGTACCTAGGAAGTCAATTGTCCTTCGAGGGAAAATTTACTCATTGGTGAAATTATAATGATTTCAGTAATATGATCCAACATCATATGAATTAAACATTACACTCAATTTTGAGGGACTGATATTGTTTACCCTATTTGTCACAAACATTTCCATGAAATAATTTACAGATTAGTCCTGTGTAAAGAATGCTTTATTTATTTATTTAGAGAGACAGAGAGAGAGAGAGAGAGACAGAGACAGAGAGAGGGAGAGAGAGAGAGAGAACAGGGGAGGGGTAGACAGAGGGAGAGAGAATCCCAAGCAGGCTCTGTGCTGTCAGTGCAGACCCTGAAGTGGGACTCGATCCATGACCATATCATTGTAACCTGAACTGAATTCAAGAGTTGGATGCTCAACCAACTGGGTCACTCAGGTGACCCTAAAGAATATTTTGCATGTTCAAGTGTAAATCATTAGAACTTGGGAAAATACCAAATATGGTATATTTGGTGGTAGCCAAATAGACCTAGAGAAACTTTGGAAAATGCCGTGTTGTGTAACACTTTTTAAAAATATTATATTGACATAGAACTAAAAAAAAAAGTCAGGTTTGCAAAGCTAGGGAAAAGTTATTAGAGCTAGGGGAGCAACAAAAAAAGGATATATATATATATATATATATATATATATATGTGTGTGTGTATATACACACAATTAGACAATGTTGGTAAATGATACAAAGCATGCCAAGTTCTTTTGCAAAATATAAAGTAAAATAAGGTGAATATGTTTTAGAGTAATAATAAAGTGCAAAATGTTAAGCTTTTTGAAATTTTCCTATGAAGTTAAATAACATCTATTGCAGAAAATCCATGTTATATATGCTAGCGGCAGCCAGACAGATTTGAAAGGCACTAACTCTGTTGTCAAAGCCCCAGCTTAAAAGCTCCAACGCTCCCAGCTGAGCTACTGGCATGAGCAGTTTGCTGAAACTCTCCACTGCTGTGTTTCATCATCTGTAGAAGGGATGTTACATTGCTTTTCAAAGAATTGGTTGACAAAAAATAAAATAAAATAAAACAAAATAAAAATAAAAATAAAACATGGTATAGAGTAAAATATCCATGAACATTGGCTACCATTACTAATGATGGATTGTGGGATTGTGTGTGTGTGTGTGCATGTGTTTTAAAGAAAGCTTTGTTACAGACACATAGATAATATAATTGAGTAATTTCTTTCTCTATAGCTGTATTTCCTTGGATCCATAGATTCAAAGCATTGTGTAAGAGTATTTGCATGCCATTGGTTTCAAAAATGTTTTTTTCCACAAATTTGCATTTGTACAGACATTGGTTTCTCAGTCTCAGTGCTACTGACATTTTGGCCCAGATACTTCTTTGTTGTGGGGGGATGTTCTGTGCATTGTGAGATATTTAGCAGCATCCCTGGCCTCTACACTTAGATGTTCATGGCATATCACACCCCAGCTGTGATGATTAAAACTGTCTCCAGAGATTGCCAGGTGTCCTCAGTAGGGCAAAATGCCCCAAAGTTGAGAAGCACTGACAGATCCTCAGACAGGCTCCGGGAGTCTGAGAGCAAAGCATTCCCATGCTTCAGTGTCCAGTACTTAACCACTAAGCACGTACGCAGATTTGCTTGCAGATCAGCTCTGAGTAGCTCTGTGTCCTGAATAGAAAGTGTCCTGTGGTGTAGTTTCAGCATGAGCACGTTTCAGACCTTACCTGTCTTCACATGCCACAGGTAGGTGGGGACATACACCGTAGCGTCCAGTAGGCTGGCTTCAAGGGCCAACCTGCTGCTGTAATGCAGATCAAATAGAGACCTGGACGATTTTCAAGGGCCCCAAACATTGCTTCTGCGTTTTTTTCTTCTTACACAACTCTGAAGCTGTATAGTGTTTCTAAAAGAGCATGGTTTGCTCGCCTAACAAAGTGTACGACAGGATGGATGTGAAACCCTCTAAATCTCCAGGGGAAGGAAGAAGAGGCACATCCTGGTGGGGGTGCAGTGACCTCTGTGCTTCCATTAATCAGTCTGGATGTGACCCTCTTTGCTGGTCTCTGGAGATCCTGGGCTGGAGGAGGAACAGCTCAAGCCATCAAGAAAATCAAGTGGGATCACTGAGTTGTCCAGACACTTAAGGACCAAATCCATGCTTTGGAAGACTGAATAAAACTTAGACTGATTTGGTACCTACCTTCTATAAGCAAACTTTCTTCAAACCCTTTCATTCCCATTGACAATATGGCCTCACTGCACAGATTGTGAGGAAATGACCCAGCCAACCTGTAGGATGGTTAGAATCTTGGAATTGAGAAGTTTCCTGGACTGGCCCAGAAATTTTTAAAAATGTTTTTAAAGGTTAACTTTTACACATAATTCAATTTATTCTACAAATTGATATAAGATCAAAATATTCTTTAAAAATGAAAGACAATAGTAACTAAATTGTAAGGAAAAGGATTATTGAACTTGATTTGTAACCATTTGCCATTTTCTAATGAGCTGGTCTAGTGCATATGCTAATATTTTAATGTTTTCATAGCAAAGATGAAAGTGTAAACCTGCTACATATTATTTGTTCGAAAGGAGGAATAAAGGAGGGAACTGGAATTCAGAAGATTTAAAACATTGGCAGATTTTGTTTGTAATGAAGTCTCCAAGAAACTCAGTGAAACAATCCAGGAGAAACTTATTCTTCTCAATTATCTCAGAATATGGAAAAACAGAAGCAAATGGTTTGTATAAAAATATATTCTTTCACACAATGTTGTACATTCAGAGGAATATGTTTTTCATTTAAACAATTTGATACCCTTATTTCTATGTAATATCTGTGAAAAAACAATTTTTTTAAGGGATGAAATTTGCTGGAAGCTCTATGCATTTGCTAATGAATACAGTGAACATTTTATGTGGCTTTTGTGTTAATACAATTTTTCTGCAATGTATGATCTTGCTGATAATTTTATCTTAAGATTAAATTTTAAACTGATTTAAAATGACTTATTTTGTAAAAAAACCTTGAAAAAAGACTTGAGTTTTATGTTTCTGCTTATGATACTGCATTTTTAAGATTTGTTTTCTTTAATCATGAAAAGAGGTGACATTTAAAGAGTGCTTGGAGTACCTCACGGATTAAATTCTTTGCACATACCATCTCAATTAATACATACAATAAAAATATCATATGAATGTATGTTTCTACATATTTATTGAAATTCTCATCATAATGCATAAATGATTTATACCTTGTATTTTAAACTTAATGTTTGAGGCTGACTCTTAAATATGTTTTATTTTGTATTATTTTATTCATAAATTTATTTATTTTATATTACTCTAATATTTGAGTTAACTTTCTTTAGCTAATCTCTGTAACTGGACATTTACTGGACATTATTACCAGTTTTCCCCAAAACATAATTCAATGAGTCTCCAGCATAAATCTTATTTGATTATTTCAACGTAGAAGTTTCTCTCTCACACAAGCAATAGCATATTAATATTTATATCAGTTCTATTCATAATTGCTAAAAACTGAAAGCAATTAAGATGTCTTTAAATAAAATGGATCAACAATTTGTGGTATTTCTATTTAATAAAATATAAAATTAAATTATATTATAAAATGAAATTAACAATTGTCACAAAGTATGGATGTCTTCAATGTATACTTCTAAGTGAAAGATACCAATCAGAAAAGCCCACTAACTATATGATTACATTTATAGAACATTCTAGAAGAGGCACTGTTATAAAGATGGTATAGAGATTAACAGTGGCCAGAAGTTCCAGGGGTTGAATAAGCAGAAGATATTTTAGGGCTATGAAACTAGTCTGTATGAAATTGTAATGGTGGATACGTTATACTATTCATTAGTAAAAATCCATAGAACTCTACATCACAAGGAGTAAATATTAATGTATCCAAATTTTAAAGGTTAACGCAGGAGGTTGAGAAATCCCTTGTTTGAATGCACAATGTTATCAGAATCTAACTATATTATAAATGTATAAAACAATCTCACTGGGGGGGGGATAGGTGGAAAGGTGCTGACCTACATCTCTTTGGAAATGAGTGGGACTTATAGGCTAGAGACAAAATGGAACTGTACATATACACTGTACTATAGTTGATAAAGTCTTTCCCACAGTGATGTATGTTAACAATTCTGAAAAAACATATACATGTACACTGGCATTGAACAATTACATAAATGGGTGGTGGATGATGGGAGCCAGGCTATTCAGTGTTGGAGTGGAGGGTTACAAACAAGCAAGGGGAAATGCCTAACGTCATCCATATGGTGATGGGTGAAGATTGGATATGTCAGTGGGAACCCATATACAACTTAGTGTAGACACAGATAGGGTCACATACAGAAGTACATACAAATAAGTGAACATACATAGGTTGGTATACATTCACTCATTTCCTAGCTGAGAGGGCCTTGAAGGAATGACACCCCAGTAACAACAAGAACACCTAAAATTTGTTTTCTACTCCCTTTCTCCAGTACACAGAATCAGGGACGTTTGTAAAATAGCTGATTCTGAGACTAAGGCAGAAAATGGACAAGATGAGCCTAGACTATTTTACATCTTGTGGTGCCAGAAAATTAGGAAGTGCTCAAAGGAAAGAAGGAAAAAGAATCTATATTGATAGAGGTATGTCAAAGGGACACAGAGACCCCTGCAATACCAATAATTAAGCTGGAGCAGCTTGAGTAATCAAATAAATAAAGTGGTATTAGATCATAATCCAAAGTATAAAATAGGGGTACCTGGGTAGCTCAGTCGGTTAAGTGTCCAACTCTTGGTTTTGGCTCAGGTCATGATCTCCTGGTTTCCTGAGTTTGAGACCCACACCAGGCTCTGTGCTGATGATGCAGAGACTGCTTGGGATTCGCACACATGCTTTTTCTCTCTCTCTGCCCCTTCCCCATTCACACTGTCTCTGTCTCTCACAAAAATAAATAAATAAACTTAAAAAAAGTATAAAACAAATATCCATGAGTTCAAACTGATATAAATAAACAAATAAACAACAACAACAACAGCCAAACATTATTGAATAGGTGAGAAGTAATAGAAAAATCTTCTGTGCAGGAACATTCCAAATGATGTATGTAAATATTTTATCTTAAAAGAGGTGGAATATAAGTTTCTACACATTAAATGGGAAGTGCACGTAATGATAGTCCAAAAAGTACAATAAAAAAGGGAAGGGAAAAAAGGTAACTTTGCAGTGGAGAAACCTGAGAAATACTAGCTCAGTAAGGTCCAGCAAGGTTAATATGAACAGTTTTAAGTCATGTTGATGCTATTCGCCCTTGATATGATGCCAGTTCACCTCTGCCTTCCTCCCTAGAACCTGGAACCTGTCTAAGCATGAGAAAGAGTTAGATAAATGTCAATTGAATATTATTCTACAATATACCTGCCCAGTGATTTTCAAAACTCTCAAGATTATCAAAAACAAGGAAAGTCTGGGGCACTGAAATGGCTGAGCTGGTTGAGCGTCCAACTCTTGATTTCTGCTCAGGCCATGATCCCAGGGTCATGGGATCAAGCCCGTATCAGGCTCTGTGTTGAGAGTGGGGTCTGGTTAAGATTCTCTCTCCGTCTCTGTCTCTGTCTCTCTCTCTCTCTCTCTCACCCACTCTCTCTCCCCTCTCACCCCCTCAAAAAAATAAAAAAAAATAAATAAATCAACAAGGAAAGTCTGAGAAATTGACACTGCTATAGGAGACATAGCAACTAGATGTAATGTGGTATCCTGAATGGGATACTGGAGTAGAATAAAAAGCTATCTGGTAAAAACTGAGAAAATTTGAATAAAATATGGTCTTCAGTTAATAATAATACATCAATATTGGTTCATTAATTGTGATAAACTAATGTAAAAGTTTACTAATAGGGGGAGCTGGGTGTGAGCTTTATGGGAATTCTCTGTTATTTTTCAGTAAAATTAAAACTGTCATAAAATTAACATCTATTTAAATAACTCACTGAATGGACTTACCAGAACACTGGAGTCTACATCAGAAAGTGTCATAAATTTAAATATAGACCAATAGGGGCGCCTGGGTGGCTCAGTCAGTTGAGCGTCCGACTTCAACTCAGGTCACAATCTCGCAGTCCGTAGTTCAAGCCCAGCATCGCGCTCTGGGCTGATGGCTCGGAGCCTGGAGCCTGCTTCAGATTCTGTGTCTCCCTCTCTCTCTGCCCCTCCCCCATTCATGCTCTGTCTCTCTCTGTCTCAAAAATAAATAAACGTTTTAAAAAAATAAATAAATATAGACCAATAGTAATTTTCTAACATGAAGAACAGAAGGAAGAAGTATAGAATATAGATCTTCAGTAATGTGTGGAAAAAATGTTTTTCCAAAAGATGTGTAATTTTAGACCCAGAGAGAGAAGGAAGAAGTTGGAACAAAACAAATAAAAAAAACTAATGACTAAAAATCCCCCAAATTTGGTAGAAAATGTCAAGTTAGGCAATCAAGAAACGTATCAATGGCAGAATATACATTCTTCTCATATATACATGAAATGTCATTGAAAACACTGAGAATATCTAGAATATTCTCAATAATATATTAGACAAAGAAGAAATTACAGAAGAAATTAAGAAATGTTTCAAACTAATCATAATGAAAATACACCATATCAAAATTTGTGGGATTCAACTAGAACAGTGTTTACAGAAAAACCCATGTATTAAAATGCTTATGTTAGAGAAGACAACAATGGTTGTTATGCTTATTTTTGAAAAGATTAAAAAGTAAGTCAAAGAGTGAATTAAAAAAGAGCAAAAGTCATTAAAATAAACAATTTAAAAAAGGGAAAGAATGATAAAGGCAAAAGTTGGTTCCATGAAATCATGACTAAAATAATACACATTCAGCAAAAGAGAATATATATATATATGTATATATATATATATATATATATATATATATATATATAGACAGACAGATATACCATGTTCATGGATCAGAAAACTCAATATATTTTTTAAAATTTATTTTTGAGAGACAGAGTGCAAGCGGGGGAGGGGCAGAGAGAAAGAGGGGGACAGAGGATCTGAAGTGGGATCTGCACTGACAGCAAGGAGCCCCATACAGGGCTTGAACTCGGGAAACATGAGATCATGACCTGAGCTGAAGTCAGACGCTTAACCGACTGAGCCATCCAGGTGCCCCTGAATATTAATTATTATTTAACATATCTGTAGAATCTTATCTTGAAATATAGACCCAAATGTATAATTTAAATATATAAATTTTCTGGTAGAAAACACAAGTAAACTGGATAATTATCCATTAAAATAAAACTCTATCCCTTACCTTATAGCATGCACAAAAATTAATTCAACATGAGTCATATACCTAAACATAAAATCCAAAACTCTAAATTTTTTGGAATAAAATATAGAAAGATATTTTCATGGTCTTGGGGTAGGCAAATATTTCTTAGAAAGGAAACAAAAGAACAAACCATAGAAGAAAACTAAATTGATTGATTGAACTTACCCAGACTTTAAAACTGGTTCTCATCAAAAGATATTTTTGAGGGAATGAAACAATCAGTCACAGACAAGGATGAAATATTCACGATATATATATCAATATTACATAGTGATGTTTTGTAAACCAATTATAAAAAACAAGAACCCAATGAAAAAAAAAACAGGCATATGGCTTGAACATACATTCAACAAAAGAAGATAGATACAATGGCCAATACATTCATGAAAATATGCTCAACATCATACTTTGCTAATGGGAATATACTACCTATTAAAATCACTTGGGCATAATGTCTGGCAATTGCCCGTATACTGAAGCTCACGGCTATTCTATGATCCAGGAGTTCCACTCCTGTATATTTACCCAAGAGGGATGAAAACATATATGCGCCAAAGAACTTGCTCAAGCATCTTTATTTTGGCTGTATACATAATAATCAAATGCTGGAAACAATTCAAATAACTATCGAGACAAGAATGGTTAAACAGATTCTCTATGCTTATGCAACCCTTACACTACTCAGTAATAAAAAATGAACTTCTAGTACATATTTCAACACGGATAAATCTCACAAACTCTATGTTAACTGAAAGAAACCAGTTATAAAAGAGTACCTGCTGTATGATTCCATTCATATAAAGTTTAAGAACATGCAAAGCAAACCCATGTTGATAGATATCTGAAGGGCAGTTGCTTGTGGGGGGTGTGGCGGCAATAAAAGAAATTTCTGAGTGCATGGGAATGTCCTAAATTTTAACCAGGATGTGAGCTACACAGACCAATGCTCTTATAAAACCCATGTAATTGTACACTTACCAGTATTCATTTTACTCTATGCAAATTTCATCTCAGTAGATGCAGGAATTTAATGCTCTATTCTCTCTGCAACCTACAGCTATCTGTACACTATGTCACATTACCTATTTCTTCAAAGGTAAAAACGGATACAAGTAAGTGTAGTTTTCTTATAATTAAACTGCTTCTTCTTCACATGTTTTCATATTATTTGTAAATTTTGGTGAAGTTTTGATCACCACTTTACATGTACATTTTATCAATACAAATTATTGTCTCTGGACAATTTCCTTTCCGGTTTAATTTAAAATCTGCTTGGGGAGCCTTGGACGCTTGGGGTGGCGTCCAACTTCGGCTCAGGTCATGATCTCACAGTCCATGAGTTCAAGCCCTGCGTCAGGCTCTGTGCTGATAGCTCAGAGCCTGGAACCTGCTTCGGATTCTGTGTCTCCCCCTCTCTCTGTCCCTCCCCCACTCACACTCTGTCTCCCTCTCTCTCTCAAAATAAATAAACATTAGAAAAATTCAAATCTTCTTCATTGGGCATTGATATAGCTACTCTATTGATGTTAAGTCTTTCATTGTAATCCTTCTATATTCTTTAGTTTTAAGCTTGTCTCTTGTAAACAGGTTAATTTATTGAGCTTAATTTATTTTTTAAATGTGGTTGTTTAATTCTTTTGTAGTTATTTTCACAAGTAAATACATTTGATCATTTGGATTACTATCTTCTCCTATGGTTTGTTTTTCTTAGACTGTATTTGCTATGCTGCCCTCTCATGACTTCAAAGTTGAGATCTTAACTATTAAAGTCAAGATGCAAAGTTTCTCAAATTCCACATGTGAGCGAAAACATATGATACCTGTCTTTCTCTGACTGACTTATTTCACTCAGCATAATACCCTCTAGCTCCATCCACATTGTCGCAAATGGCAGAATTTCATTCTTGTTCACTGCCAAGTAGTATTCCATTATATATACAAACCACAAGAGACTCGTAAATACAGAGAACAAACTGAGGGTTGATGGGTAGGGGAGAGGGGAAAATGGGTGGTGGGCATTGAGGAGGGCACTTGTTGGGATGAGCACTGGTGTTGTATGGAAGCGATGAATCACGGGAATCTATCCCAAAAACCAAGAGCACACTGTATACACTGTATGTTAGCCAACTTGGCAATAAATTACATTTAAAAAATAAATAAAATTTTAAAAATAACAATAAAGTCGAGGATGCCTACATGGTAGTGTTTTTCCTTATCCACACAAAGAGTAAAGTAGTATCTACCATTATGAGAACACATAAGATGAGAATTTCAGGAAACTCACTTGTTGACCTCACCTTCTCCACTTTTTAATTTTCATTGATGTAATATTAAAGAGTTGCTTTAATTACTATATTACATTCCTATTCTCATCATTTTTCCCAAGCTTGTATTTGGTGTCTACGAATTACAGTTTGACTAGAATACCCTCTGCTGTTGGAGAGCTTAGAATTTAGGTCTGTGTCTCCCAACCTCTGGATTTTAAAAAAGTGATCAAATTAATTGTATAGATGCTGTTAATCATGCAGATTAGACATCTAAGGCTTTGAATCCATTTCTTAAATTTTATTACATTACTTTTGAATAGTGGTTAAAGCAATTCTAATTGCATGTAGGTCTTATTTTAGGAGAAAAATTGTACTACAGAAGTCACCTACTTCCCAAAATGTAGATCGGCATCCAGAAGCTTAGGCCATATACATGCTCTGCAGCAACATAAAGGCACAGAGGAAGCGAACCTAGACACCAACCAACCACCTCCATGACACCATGTTCACTGCAACTTCCGTGACTGTAACTATCACCTGCACTGTGGACAGAACCGTCCTACTTCAACAGCTAAATGTAATAAGACACTAAGTGTTACATCCATATGGGAGAAGAGGGGTGGAATTTGCCAACGTTGTAAATAAAATTTACCTTATAAAGATTAACGGCTTAAGAAAAATCCCCCAAATTTACAGTATTTAAAATTATAAATGCAGAGGACGAACATCTATCTGCTCTTCTCATTTGTGCTAATAACTCCTCTGGCATTAAAAATAGGAAATGAGTGGTTTCATTTTAAGTCTTGGTGGCTTTTTTTGTTTCCATGCCATGTGGATGTGCTAATTGTTGGGTGTTGGTGACACCAGAAATTGGTTGTTTTCTTATATTTCTAGTGGAGAGAAGATATATGGTGGCTGCATTTAGTCTTCATATACACACACACACACACACACACACATATACATATATACATATATATATACATATATACATATATATATATACACATATACACATATATACATATATATACATATATACATATATATACATATATATATATATACATATATATATATATATATATATATATATATATATATATAGTCAAGTTAGCTAACATACAGTGTATACAGTGTGCCCTTAGCTTTGGGGGTAGATTCTCATGATTCATCACTTACATACAACACCCGGTGCTCATCCTAACAAGTGCCCTCAATGTCCATCACTCATCTAGCCCATCTCCCCTGCCCCCCATCAACCCTCAGTTTGTTCCCTGTATTTAAGGGTCTCTTATGGTTTGCCTGTCTCTGTGTTTGAAACTATTTTCCCCTCCCCCTCCCCCATGTTCTGTGAAGTTTCTCAGATTCCACATGAGTGAAAACATGTAATATCTGTCTTTCTCTGCCTGACTTATTTCACTCAGCATAATACCTTCCAGTTCCATCCACGTTGCTGCAAATGGCAGGATTTCGTGCTTTCTCATTGCCTAGTAGTGTTCCATTGTTTCTATAAGTCACATCTTCTTTATCCATTCATCAGTTGGTGGACATTTAGTCTCTTTCCATAATTTGGCTATTATTGAAAGTGCTGTTATAAACATTGGGGTACCTGTGCCCCTATGAATCAGCCCTCCTGTATCCTTTGGATAAATACTTAGGAGTGCAATTGCTAGGCCATAGGGTAGTTCTATTTTTAATTTTCTGAGGAACCTCCACATTGTTTTCCAGAGTGGCTGCACCGGTTTACATTCTCACCAACAGTGCAAAAGGGTTCGCCTTTCTCCACATCCTCGCCAACATCTGTTGTTTTCTGAGTTGTTCATTTTAGGCACTCTGATCAGTGTGAGGTGGTATCTCAATGTGGTTTTGATTTCCTTTCTCTGGTGGAAGAGAGAGAGGTAAGGGAGAAGTGGTTCTAGATTTTATAGAAAAATAATTACACATGAATTACATGTTTGCTAACAGAGCTAATATATTAAATGTATTCTTGTCTAGGAAGAAAATAAATCACTAAATATATATCATTAATAAAGACATATGAGACCTTTCACATTATGTCAAATTATTACATTAAAAAGCTTGAGAGAGAAAGGGCAAGCCAATAAAACTTGAATATGCTAAGTGATCATTAGAGCTGGGTGTGATAATTGAAATTTGCTTTGCAGTAATTTCATTAAAAATTCATAAGTATTCTGGCCTTTCCTTCTCTGACTGTGCTAGTGAGGAGTTAAACCATGTCAGTAAAGGATGCTTGAGCTCTACAGACAATCCTGACGACTGCTGAGCCAAGGACACAGGTGACAAAGGTGAGAGAAAGATGTAATACAAATTAGCTAAAATGGTTTCTTTGGATCTTGAATTTCAGTCTTTTTCTAGGAGTGTGTGGGTCCCTCCCATTCAGTTTTAAACTCCTAAGGAAGATATATTTTTACTTATAATCTCATATTGCCTTATACAGTGTTTTGTGCAGTGTGGAATACTTGGCAATTATCCTAGACTGATTAATGTTACAAACTATTTCACCTCTTAGGATGATATATTTCATTACCTATTCAATTTTTTAAAAAATATTATATGTGGGAGGAAGATAACTGTCACTGATGTCTTTCTTCTCCCTGGAGACTTCCTGAGAAATTTGAGTACTTGGCACGGCACATATAAACTCTTAATATGTATCAATTGATACAAGAGTTTCAAGGGATATTCTTACAGAGAGGTGTCTGATGTCATTTTATGGTCATTGTCAATCCATGAATTTGTTTTCCAAAGCTTGGGTATCAAGTCTGAGAAATCAGTTATGGTAGGATTTCTTCAAAATCCCTTACTTTGTGTTAGGAGGGGTCTTGTCGAATGCATTTTTCCTAATAGATTTTCTTAAAAAAAAAAAAAAGTCCTGTGTTTTTTAAGGACAACTGACCATGTGTTTTAATCCACTTAAAGTTAGCATACTAAAATACCTGTTGGTAAGAGCTCTTAAAAGCCCCTAAAGCCTTAAGAATTTAACCTACCACTGATTTGAAGCTTTTTCTCAAAGAAATGATAACTATCCACTGAGAGAAAACCAATTAGAATCTCTCATGACTGGGCTTTCCATAAATCCTGAATTTCAGAATGTTTTGATACATTCTAAAAAAATGTAATATTCAAGGTGATTCTTATCTGAAGGCTTTAAAAGATAGATTATAAATTTCACAATCATATAGTATACAAATGCCAATCTATTTAAATCATCCAAGATATGTATCCTAAAAATACTGATGCTTTAAAGGAACAAACTTATAATCGTATGTCATGGAAGCAAAGTTGCATCCATTCATTCATTTCCCAAATGGGTTTGATGGGTTGATGCTATTCATGAGATATAAGCTCATATCCTCAATTACGCTATTTAACACAGACTAAGCAATAATTTGTTTGGTCCAAACTTAGATTCTACTGATTTGTTTTGGCTTGGCTATATGTACTGGTACAAAGGGTTTCTAGATCAGTTTCTATAGAAGGGATATAGTAACAAAAGATAGGAAATTCTACCAAATTTTGTCACTAATTTTACTTCCTAGACAAACACTCATATACAGCCAAGCCATCTTAAAAAGTTTTAATAAGTCGTAGCAATACACATGAGCACACACACACTCTCTCCAATACTCACTAAGCAAAAATTTAACATGAATCCTTTATATTGTGTATTCGGGTTATTTTATTTTTCAACCTCCACAAATTTGGGAGGAATATTTAAAAAAAAACTATTGGGAAAACATCATTCTAAGGGAGGTTTCCTTCAGGGGCCTCATGTAATGAATTAGAAGGTAATCAAATTACTCTCCAACAACCATAGTTAATGTAATTTTACAGGAGCGAAAGAATAAATAAATGAAAGTCCTCAATGCACAGTATGAACTTGGCTGATTCTCAGTCATTTGTTCTTCTTCAAATTCTCCACATTCATAGAGGGCTTGCTCAGGCCCTTGAATCACACTTGTCTTTGTCCATTATCCTCCCCTCCACTTCCCCGGAACTCCTTGTTCTAGGAACCATTATTTTTGTCCCTCACTGCTCACCCCAGCACACAGAGGACACTGGCTGTGGGGATCATCCGTGCTGAGCACACGCCACATTCTGGATTTTCTTCTTGTTCATACAGTGTGTCTAGCAGAGTTGGTGACAGTCCCTCAGCCAAGAACACTGTTCCATCTACACGTGTGTGGTGGCCAGCTGGGGCCACTGAGCTCCCATCTGCATTCCAGAGCCTCCTTGCCTACCTTGTGTCAGCGATTCCTTTCCTCTTGCCCGCTGATACTCCCGAACTTTCCCCTCACTGTGTTTTAAGAACATTGAGACACCTGGGAGGAGAAATTTGCCCACTCCTGTTCCCTTCCCACGGAGAGTCTACATTTGCACTTCCTCCGTCCAGCGCACAAGCCTCCTTCTATGTGCTTGTAAGCTCATGGGCGTTCTTCTCTTTGGATGGCTCTTCTCCCAAGCCCATGCCTCATTCTTCTCTTGTGTAACCTACACGTATCATGTAAATTTCCCTTGAAGAGTCCTTTATACTCTTGTCTTGTGCGCCCTCAGAACACTCTTCATTTGCACGTCTCTATCATGGCACTGGTACCTCGTGCTAAAATTATCAGTATATAAATGTCTCCTCCATGCATAACCCTCTAGAAAAAAGACCATGAAGCCCTAGGTAATAAGGATTATTTTTTACCCATCTTTGTATTCCCTCACTGCCAAATCATGACGGTCCCAATGTTTATTTCATTATGTATTATGAGGACCGAAACTTGGTGTTGTTTAGTGAATGAATGAAGAGCAGTGTCTTCTTGAGGTCAAACAAAAGATTGACACTCTTCTAAGCACTCATTTTACCTGGCATGGAGCTTACGATTTGAAACAGATTGTTGAACATGAATTGCTGTATTTCCAGAGTTAAGAAGGCCATTATTTAACCAACCTGTATTTATTTATCACCAACTACATGTAGGTCACCCTTCCCCGGGGTTGCCTGCCTAATGCCTGACTACTAGCTCTTGGGGTCCTGCACTGGTTACCATTTTGCCTCTACAAAAGAGGTCTTCTTTAGCTTTCGATGATTTTTTTTTTCTAGAGTTTCTATCTGGACTATCTGATCTAACCTCTTGATCAATTCTTTGCCGTTACCTCAAATTCACACCTCTGCCTTTACTTTCTTCCCAAGTTGTCTGCTAAATACCTCCACTCGATGACCAGAAAACCTCTAACTCCATCCACATAAAGCACAGAAAACTCCATGTGAGAAGCTGTGCACCCTGCTGACCAAGGATGCACGGCAGGGGTTTGCTCAGACTTGGGGATGTGTCTTCGGGATCTGAGTAAATTCCAAAATGTCTGTGAGTTGGTTATGTCATAGAAACATGTGAATACCAGTGTCAGTCCCAAGAAAGGGTGCAGTGAGTGCTAAAGTGGATAACCGCACAGGTACCCCTGCCCTCCAGGTGGGTCAGCAAGTGGCAGTTCTTATTAACAAACATTCCAGTGTCTGTCGTCTGATTTCCCTTAGACCTGGAGGGTGTAAAGGTCCTAGAAGGACTTATTCGAATGTGCCCATGACAAAGTATTATATATTTGCATTGCTTTTCAGTTTGAAAAATTGTAGCTGCAACCTTTCACTTTATATTTGTTAAGAACAGCATATCTATTAGATATTCATGAAGAACACCAAATCGACTAGTTGTACAATCATTTCCAAATTATTCATCGCTCTTTTAGTTTTTAAGCTGTTACCCAAATGCATATATTTATTATTATTTAAATGTTTTAATAAAATGTATATATGCAAGATACATTACCCTGTGATTTGATAGACAGTCATAGCAATCACATAGATTGTAGAAAATGCGTGTTCAGTTAATAATTAACATCTTGAACTCCAAAATTCTCCCTATCCTAGTAAACACAGAGTGCCATCTCTAAATGAGGTCGAAAATCATCGCAGGTGATTTTAGAAGTTGGAACCTGAGACTGACTGGGTCCTGTTCTCAACGTGCTGGCCCGTTGGTCATAGCTGCTTAGTAGAGAAGGAGGCAGCTGCCTGGAGCTTTGTGTTAAGAAAGGCCAAAGACAGATGAGCAACTCTGGTTTCTCCAGGTCGGTTCATGCTCCCATGTACACACGGGCTTGCTCGACAGTTCACTCAGTTTTGGTCTTTTTCCTTTGGTGTTGCTTGGCCACCATTTTTGATATCGTTCTTGAGATTTGTTTTTCCTTTTTTCTTTTTTCGTTATTTTGCTTCTTTTCAAAACTGCCTGGTTGTCTCTGGTGCACCCTGCTTCTGCAAAGGGAGACTATTATTCTTGAGTAATTGTTTGGGAAAGCCGCTCTCTGGCCTCGCTCATTGAAACCAACCATGAAAGTGAATGTCGGGCTGAATAAGTCATGCAGAAGAGGCCCTTCGTGTGTGCTACTGATGTAAAACATCCTCAGTGAGATAAGTGGCCTCCCTGCTAAATGTGAAGAAAGAACTCCTCTCTAAGATTGCATCTCTGGTCCTAAATGGATTCACAGGGGCATCTGACATAGGACATAAGAACTATCAACACCAGCTCTCCAATGGCAGGGTGAGTGTGGGGTCGTGGCCTGTGTGTGTGGCTCTGGAGGAGAGGGAGAGAGAGAGAGAGAGACCAGGAGGGGAGAGAGGACAGAAGAGAAATTGTAAAAAAAAAAAAAAAAAAAAAAAAAAAGTGACTTCTTGTCAAAATGTAATGATGTAAGTTACATAGAATCCAGGGATATATTAAGGCATTAATTAATGTAATGTATATTAAGAACTTTAAGAAAAATTAAATATAAAAAGATCTGTTTAAGAATATTGAATTTCGGGGTGCCTGGATGGCTCAGTCGGTTGAGCAACCGACTTCAGCTCAGGTCATGATCTCACGGTTTGTGAGGTCGAGCCCCGCGTCGGGCTCTGTGCTGACAGCCTCAGAGCCTGGAGCCGGCTTCAGATTCTGTGTCTCCTTCTCTCCGCCCCTCCCCTGCTCATGCTGTGTCTCTCTCTGCCTCTCAATAATAAATAAACATTAAAAAACATTAAGAAAGAAAAGTGAAGCCTTACGCCACATATCCACGGTAGTTTGGAGCACATGCTCTGCCCTACTGACTAAAACAGGTAGGCTATTGACTAGAAGAAGGTTGCTATTCCAGAGGCTCATGTTAGCGACCTAATTATGAAATAGCAAAGGAGAGGGGGGGACATCTAATCAGAACCCGTGATGCTACTCTGCTGAGTATTTCAATCCCTCCCTCCCTCCCCTGTCTCTGTGCCTGTCTCTCTGTCTTTCCATCCCTCTGTCTGTCTTTCTCTCCTGGGGAGGACTAGTAAAATCTACCAGGATTTCTGCGATGCAGCCTCCATAACAGAGCTGAGACTCTGGGTGATGGTGCTCTGGGGCATTTTACCGTTGACTCACATTCTACGCGGGAAAGTCAGTGAGACTCTGGGGAGGACTTGTGTCCTTATCGGTTCTTTTACCCAAGAAGCCTTTCTGTTTTGTTATTTTGTTTGTATTTAATTTGTCTCATGGGTGACATATCGAAATCTTGAACTCCCCTCCCAAGGCTCCTGTGAAAACCACATGACAGATCACATCTGCAAACACGGAGAGGCAGATACGGGGAGGACGGTCCAAGTGGACAGTAAATGGAGGCTGATCCGTGGGCAGGGTGAACGTCGCACTGAAGCATTTCATTTACATTTGATCTGTAAATGACAAAATTTCCTCGGAAGGGGGTGTGAGGATTAAGGCAGATGACACGGTTTCAGAAATTAGTTTAGTGCCTGGCACAAAATAGACACTCAAGACTTGCTGACTGTTGTTCTTTTCTTCATCTTGCCTGTATAATTGTATCTCCAAACGCGGTAATGAAATTATCCTCTCTAACACCGTCCCTGGATGACAGAATCAGCCACAGTTACTAAATGCTCCTCCAGGAGATTAAAAAACAAATGTTCCTACTTTTAAAAATCATATGTTTTTACCACAAAGAATATTTTTCAAAACTGATTCATGCTAGTTTTCTTTTACTGGAAAACCTACGTTTTTTTCACTAATCATACCTGGCTATTAAATTTGGGGGGGGGGGGGGAACTATCATTTAATGGCCACTATTTCATCTGTACCTTGTTGATGTAACTATTCTCTTCTATTTGTATTTTTGTGTTTATTAAGTTTGTTTCTATTAAAAATAATATTACAATAAAATGTGAAATAGAAATCCTTTCTTCATTATTTCCGTTGAATATACTTCTATGGGTGGAATTACTGATTCTACTTACATATGCATCAACTTTTAATATGTGTAAGTTTTCGGACACACTGCCAAATTGATTTTATGAAATGTTGTATCAATTTTTTATTCACACCAACAATCTCTAAATGCGGCTATAGTCCCAGCCCTTCCAGTATTAAGTATTCTAATATTCATGCTTTACTAACTTGATATGTTGAAAGATCTTTTATTTTTGCTACAGGTATTAAACTATTTTTATGGCTACTTCTGTTTTTCACTTTCTCCTCTGTAAAATTCTGTAAAAATTTTATATCATTCTGTTTTCCCTATTTTCTATTGGGGATTTTAGTGACGATCATATTTTTGTACATTGAGGAAATTTCTTGTGGGCATATTTGTTACAATGGCGTTATAGTGTTTCCCTTTTAATTTTATTGTTGCCAAAAAAGGGTTTCAAATGTAGTCTTTCCATATTACTGGTTTCCTTCCTTAGAAAATGTTACCTCATCAAGGGATCAGATCATTATTGGACCCTATGTTAATTTAGCATGTGTGATTTAATTTTTACATATGTCCCTATAATGTGATTAAAATTTGCTTAGGTTTTAATAAGAGGCGAAGATATTTTATTTAAAGTTTAAAACACAGGGCACCTGGGTGGCTCAGTCGGTTAAGGGTCTGACGCTTGGTCTCAACTCAGGTCATGATTTCACGGTTCGTGAGTTCGAGACCCGCATCGGGCTCTGCCCTGATGGTATGGAACCCGCTTGGGATTTTGGCTCTCCCTCTCTCTGCTCCTTCCCAGCTTGTGTTTTCTCTCTCTCAAAATAAATAAACTAAAAATAAATAAATAAATCTTAAAACATAACAGACTGTCCTGTGTAATGTTGAGTCTCACTCATGTGGACGTGTCCACACTGCTCTTCCAGACTGATGGCGGCTTCTACACTCTGCTCTGTGCTCCGGTCAGCGGATTCTAAATTGGCTCTGATGTTTGTTGTTCAGTCTGGGGCTCAGTAGCCACTTGAAAACCAACATGAATGCTTCCTTGGGGTTCCGATGCCCTTACCATGGAAGTGCCCCTCACGTAAAATACACAATTTCCGATGTGGCTCCAGAGGCTCTCTCCCAATGGTCTTCTGAAGGCTGTTTCCTGGAATCCACAAAGGCGTGGTCAGACGTGGCTTCTCAATAAAATGCACCTTCTCAGCATAAAGATTCTAGTCAATAAGTTAATGGCAGGAATCGATGAGAAAGATTTGAAAGAGATCTTAATTAAAGAAACAGCCGCTGATACTAATTTTGTTTCCGATGTATTGACAGAGTGCAGGGCTTCTCTGTAGCCAGGGATCAGGGCGATGGTAGGCCAGGCAGTGGCTTCATCAGGAACCGAGCCTCTCCAACATTTCCCGGCGTTACTTCCCGTACAGATAAGGGAATATTTAATTGATCAGGGTGAGCCCAGACATGTATTCACACGATGAGGGAGTCCCCAGTAAATTTATAATTATTTTCCCTATCCTTTACCTGCTAAAGTGTGAGTCAATGATGAGAATTATCTCTCTCTTCTTTAAAAAATTTTTTTTAAATGTTTATGTATTTTTGAGAGAAAGAGAAAGAGAGAACAAGCGAGGAAAGGGCAGAGAGAGAGGGAGGCACAGAATCAGAAGCAGGCTCCAGGCTCCGAGCTGTCAGCACAGACCTTGATGCGGGGCTAGAACTCGCAAACCATGAGATTCATGACCTGAGCCGAAGTTGGATGCTTAGCCAACTTAACCATCTAAGCGCCCCTCCCTTCTTTTTAAAACAGATTTTCCTTGAGCCTTTCTAATCTGTCAAAATACCAAATGATAAAGTAAATCTACAATCTGACTCAGGAAAGATCATTTTACTCTTATTATTGTGATAATGGGGTTCTTAATGAGCCAAACAAATGTGTCATTGAGAAGCAGCCTCATAAACCTTTGCTATTCATACCAGAGCCTGCTCAAAGCTGCACCCGCACATCCTGGTGAGAATCATTCCCTCATCTTAGAGAAACAAAGATCCGAAAATTGCTGGGGCACCAAAGAAATGTAAAGGGAGTGGGGAGGGAGACGGTGGGCCAGGGGATTGTCTGGAGCTGCAGAAAGGAGCCCAGAGGCTGGAAGGGAAGGAGGGCAGGGAGCAGAGAGCCCTGTCCCCTGACGGGACACCACTGCCATCTCAAGTCAACGGCCAGAGTCCCCCAGCGGCTGACTCCGAGAGCCGTTTAAAGGAGCATCCATCTGACATGTCAGCGGTACTCAGCAGAGAGCTAATGGACCTTCACAGATCAATACGCAAACTTGCCCGCTGCAAGGTCTGAAAACCCACCTCTCCGGCAGCTTCAGCGGGGTCAGAGGGGCCTCGATGTTAAACCACCCACTTCCAACTGCCACTCAGAAAGGCACAGATGCTATTTCTCTTCCCCTTGGCTCTCTACTGTGGTCAAGAGGCTGGGGAGGTCTCAGAAGGGCGGCCTGGTGCCTTGCCCCGCGGTCGGGCTCGCTTGCCCGTCAAGGCTTGAACAAAGTCACCAGCCGCCAGGCCCTGGTGACAGCATCCTCTGGGGCTGTGCAGGGGCGAGAGCTGGGAATCCAGGTGTGAGCTGAGGTTTTCCCAGCTACGGTGAAGCATCACCAGCATGTGGGTGAGTGAGCTAGGAACCCTCCAAATGCACCAAGTGTTTAGAATAATTAGAATGTTTTAGTGGTTTGCAGCAAACCTACGGTGACTTAGGAGAGGTCAATGGTGATACAGCTTTGATGGTTAATTAAATCTTTTTCACAGTAGGTGAGGGTCAGGAGCAGAAATTTAGGATTTATTCCTTTGGCATTAGGCTGATAATAAATGTGTGCTGTTGGGGGCGCCTGGGTGGCTCAGTCGATTAAGCATCCGACTCTTGGTTGTGGCTCAGGTCATGATCTCACAGGTTCGTGAGTTTGAACCCCGCCTAGGGCCCTGTGCTGACAGTGGATAGAATCCCACTGCTTGGGTTTCGCTTTCTCTCTCTGTCCTTCTCTCTCTCTCTGCCTCTCCCCCACTTGCGCTTTCTCTCAAAATAAATAAATACACTTAAAAATAAAAAAAATAAAAATAAACGTGTGCAGTTAGGTATGTTATCACTGATTGTTCTGGAATGCTTGACTTGTTCCTCTTGTGAACATGGGCTGAGAGGCCAGGCTGATTTCCATGCTCATTCGCCGACTGATAAGGAAGGGGTGAGGACCCGCCTCTGTATTCAAGTCGTATCTTATGCTCTCTTCTTCCTGGAGAAATTAGAGGAAAATGAATCTGAAGTTAAGACTATAGAAATCTTGGGGCGCCAGGGTGGCTCAGTCGGTTGAGCGTCCGACTTCAGCTCAGGTCATGATCTCGCGGTTCGTGAGTTTGAGCCCCACGTCGGGCTCCGTGCTGACAGCTCGGAGCCTGGAGCCTGTTTCAGATTCTGCATCCCCTCTCTCTCTGCCCCACCCCTGCTTGTGCTCTGTCTCTCTCCGTCTTTCAAAAATGAATAAACATAAAAAATTTTTTTTTCAAGGAGCATAGAAATCTTTATATGTTGCTACTCATTCAAAGATGGACAGAAAATCACTTCTTTATTTGGTAGCCAATCGAAGGGCCGCTGACTATCTTTTCCATGTTCTCGGCTATTGGTTTGTATCCCAGAGCAGAGGCAGAGAGAAGCCACTTCTCCATCGCTGTTTGTAAATCCACGCTTCCCCCAGAGTGTGCCTCCATGCGGACTTAGAATCGGGGGACATGCCTGACCACTGTGCTGTGTGGAAGGAGGACGTTCTGTTTTCCAGGAGAACACACACTTCACCACATGTGGAATGCGTGTTGTGTATGGGAGCATTTCCTATGCTCGCGGGTCTCCTCCTCAGAGCACCAGGGATTGGATGCAAGTGATGTGTGAGCCCACCAGCACCCAGCTCAGCAGGACCCACGAGCTGCGGCAGCCTCTTAAAGAGCACACACACGGACAGGCGGACACCGTGGAAAGCCACCGCCGGGACGTCCCCGCACGCTGGGGAGTGGCCCTCGAGCTCCAGCACAGCCCCGGCTGAAGTCTGTCAGCAGGCGCGATCGGTGGAATATTTGAGAACCAAGGTTTGGGCCGGTTCGGGCAGCCCAAGCCTCCTTCCGACCCCATCGCCTCCCATTACGGGAAATCAGTCTTGCTCCAAAATGACATTTGACTACACGGGGAACAAAGTCCTAATGTGAATGAATAAATTCCGATCCGTTAGGCTCAGAAGTGAGGCGGGGAGACGAGCGTGATAAATATGTTATGTCTCCGTGATAGTTCCCCGTGTGATATTACTCCAATAAATCACGGAGCTTGAAGGTCACACAACATTCGAACACTCTCTCCCTTTCTGCAGAACGTCTGCCTCTTTAACTCAGCCTGAAACCAAGTGAGAAGTTAATGAAGCGCCTGGACGTGGGGGACATGCTCCCCACAGGGCTGGTGGGAGGCAGATCTGTCCCCAAGGGGGGCGCCTCCCCCCCCCTCCCTTAACCCACCGACCACAGACCCCCAACTCGGAGGGACGGGGTAGCAGACGTCACATGGTACTTGGGGGGTACCGTGCTTCACAGGGACAACCACCCTCTAATGACACGTAAACCTCACGCCCAGATTTTACGTTTAAAAATTGCATTCCGTGGGTAAATGTTGCCAGCTAGAGGAGGCCGCTTTCAGTACGTTAGCATTGTTTCTACTGCTTTCGGGATTCAGTCTGAGTAAGTCGAAGAGGGAAGAGACAAGTGTCCGCTGATCCTTAAGAAGAAGTCATCTCCGAGCATTTCGGTCCATGAGGAAGGGAGTGGGTGCAATGGGAGGGGGTCCATCCTTCTGGGAGGTTCAGGAAGATACATAGGAAGATACATGTGAGTGTTTTCCCTTGTTTTTTCCAAAGCTACAAGGGCTGAGGGGTAAAAGATGCTGCCAGCATGCGAGTCAGTCAGCCAAACTCACCCGATGAGGGACGTTTCTAGAATCCAGCTCAAGGAAGGCTCTGGACAGTGAAAAACGAGCCCTGTTCTCCCTTCCGGTTCTGTCACAGACATGGAATGTGGATCTGGGCAAACATTTCTTTCCTCAGAGCCCAGGAACCCCACCATTTAGAATGTGGCAAATGGCGGGGCGCCTGGGTGGCTCAGTCGGTGGAGCGTCCGACTTGCGCTCAGGTCGTGATCTCGCGGTCTGTGAGTTCGAGCCCCACGTCGGGCTCCGTGCTGACAGCTCGGAGCCTGGAGCCTGCTTGGGATTCTGTGCCTCCCTTTCTCTCTGCCCTTCCCCAAACTCCCTTGCTCTCTCTTCCTCTTTCTCTGCCCCTCCCCCCAGCTTGTGCTTTGTCTCCCTCTGTCTCAAAAATAAATACACGTTAAAAAAATAAATAAAATGTGGCAAATGGCAATAATCACTATCAGCATGTTCCATAAAGAAAATGTATTTACTCTTATATCAGTGCAGAATTAATAGCTATAATTTATATGTGTGTATACATAAACACACACACATCATGTTGAGCTCTTCATAAGAAACATATCATTTAAATGCAAATTGCTATTACTGTTTTGTAAATAATTCGAGGATGAATAATGTCTGTCATAAGGGAAAAAACCTGTGTCTCCCTCATGCATTTTGCAACTTGGGATAATTAAGGTGTGTCTACAATTTGTGTTTACACTGGATGATTCTTTTTCTTAGGATTTCTGTTATTAAATACAAACTGTTATTTGGAAGGCTTTAATTGGATAATTTATTGCAGACCACTTGAATTCTAAAAGTACTGCTGAAGACACGAGCTGAGGGTTCCGGATGGAACAGAGCACGGAGTGAGGCTGTACAGATACATGTGGAGCCCTGTGATCACATAGGCTGCACGAAATTTATCTCCCCTGTGGGGAGTCCGTTTGTTGGAAAGAGTAATAGCACATTTTCCAAAATTCAACTCTTTGAGGTTATCCTGCCTGGGGTGATTTATCGGTGGCTTTGTCTTCAAAGCAGAGGCCATTCAAGTTGGGGAGTCTGGGATCTGTCTCCACTATTACAGGGCAGAAACACACATCAGGATTAGAAGTGATCAATCAATCAATCATAGATCGATACAAAAAATAAACACAAGACCAACTCCCCATCAGTTTCATTTATATAAAACCACGTAACGAGCTTGACTGCTCACCCATGGCAGAAATAAATAAATGGAATCCATGCTAAAATGCTTGCATTGACAAGATGACTAAACCCTTATGAAGACCAAGCCGGAAACCTACATGGGTGCGTGACAGAATTGGTCCTGATTAATCAAACCTTTTTCTTGTGATGACAGCTTGATGGGCCGTGTTCCACTCCAAGTTCACAGATCAGACTTGAGGCCATCAACGTGTCTCCTACACAGTGGTGGCCATTGTGTCCTCTTGGACCACTTTCCCCGACAAGACTCCCCAGGTGGGCAGAGTTCTCAGGAACAGAGTAAGCTCATTCTTAGGGAGAATGTGAGCATCACTGGAGGGTCAAAGAACTGCTCCCCACACGATTCACCCACACTCGCACACACCTTAGAGCCTGAGAGGTGCCCTCAGGACACTCCCGCCATCCAGGGAGCCACTGCCCCCTTGGCACTCAGTTACTACAGGGGTCACCATGTGCCTCTGGGGCTCCTAGTGGAAAACAAATGGGTGACAACACTGGGGACCAGACTCTCAGGACTGAAGCCAGAATGACCTCCACCAGAGACTCAGCCTGCGCAGAAGGCGCAACCATGATGCTCCCGCGACAAGGGACATGCGCCAGGCATGAGGCCGGGGTTGGGGCTTCGCTGCTGGCTCTGTTCCTTAAAATCCTGCTGGGGGGCTGGTGATTACTGCTCAATTTCAGATGAGGAAACCAAAACTGAGGTTGGGGGACAGGGTCAAGGTCACTGAGGCATCCTGCAGCTGGTCTTGGACCACACAACAATTTTTAACGAGGTGTGCTCAATTTCGTTAGCGAGTGCAGTGAGTTCATCACAGTTTTTAAGAAACCTGCAGAGGGGCGCCTGGGTGGCTCAGCCGGTTGAGCAACGGACTTCAGCTCAGGTCACGATTTCGTGGTCTGTGGGTTCGAGACCCGCGTTGGGCTCTGTGCCGACAGCTCAGAGCCTGGAGCTGGCTTCTGATTCTGTGTCTCCCTCTCTCTATGCCCCTCCCCCTCTCATGCTCTGTCTCTGTGTCAGAAATAAATAAACGTTAAAATAAAAGAACCAAACCTGCAGAAACACTAAACCACAGTACAGGGTATTGATTCAGTTAAAATACACACTTGCACGTAAACCCACAGAGAGAGACACATATACAAAATGCCCCCAATAAAACAGTTTATTGCATTTTATCGGTTTATTTATTCCTTCTTCATTTTGTCTCCATTTCAACTGGTGAAAGTAAACTAGTTCATTCACGTCTGTCAATGTGTGAAAATGTGTTTTTCGCCCTTTGTATACCTTTCAAGCCCCTGAAGAGACAGTTCAAGTGTGTATTTAATGTTTTTATCATGTAAATAAATGATTGAATTGAATGCTATGAGTGAGGATTTTTTTTAATTCAAATTCAAGTTAGTTAACACATATGTAGTGCTGGTTTAAGAAGTAGAATTTAGTGATTCATCACTTACATACAACACCTTGTGTTCATCCCAACAAGTGCCCTCCTTTTTTTAAAGTTTTTATTTATTTATTTTTGAGGGGGCAGGGGCAGAGAGAGGAGAGAGAGAGAGAGAGAGATCGAGAGAGAGAGAGAGAGAGAGAGAGAGAGAGAATCTTAAGCAGGCTCTGTGCTGTTAGCAAGGATCCCGACGTGGGGTTCAAACTCACGACCAGTGAGATCATTACCTGAGCAGAAATCAAGACTCAGACACTTAACCGACTGAGCCACCCAGGAGTCCCCAAATACCCACTTAATGTGTAACACCTACTTAGCCCATCCCCCCACCCACTCCCCTCCATCAACCCACAGTTTGTTCTCTGTATAACAGTCTCTTATGGTTTGTCTCCCTCTCGGTTTTTATCTTATTTTGTTTTTCCTTCCCTTCCCCTATTTCATCTGTTTTGTTTCTTAAATCCCACATACGAGTGAAATCATATGATATTTGTCTTTCTCTGACTGATTTATTTCACTTAGCATAATACACTCTAGTTCCATCCATGTTGTTGTAAATGGCAAACTTTCATTCTTCTTTTCTTTAATGCTTATTTATTATTGAGAGAGAGAAAGGGGCAGAGCACAAACAGGGGTGGGGCAGAGAGAGAGAGAGAGAGAGGGAGACACAGATTCTGGAAACAGGTTTCAGGCTCTGAGCTGTCAGCACAGAGCCCAACATGGGGCTCGAACCCACAAACCATGAGATCGTGACCTGAGCCAAAATCGGACACTCAACTGACTGAGCCACTCAGGAGCCCCTGAAGTTTCATCCTTTTTGATGGCTGAGTAGTATTCCATTGTGTATATGTATAAACCACATCTTCTTTATCCATCTGTCAGTCGATGGACATCCGGGCTCTTTCTGTATTTTGGCTGTTGTTGACAAGGCTGCTATAAGCATTGGGGTGCATGTGCGTGTTCAAGTCTGTATTTTTGTATCCTCTGGATAAATACCCAGTAGCCCAATAGCGCAATTACTGGATTGTAGGGTAGCTCTATTGCTAACTTTTTGAGGAAGCTCCATACTGCTGTCCAGAGTGGTTGCACCAGTTTGCATTCCCCCCAACAGTGCAAGAAGGTTCCTCTTTCTCTGTATCCTTGCCAACTTGTGTTTCTTGTGTTGTTAATTTTAGCCACTCTGGTACCTGTGAGGTGGAATCCCATCGTGGTTTTGATTTGATTTGTGTTTTTTGATGATGAGTGATGTTGAGCACTTTTCATGTGTCTGTTACCATCTGGATGTCTTCTGTGTCAGAGTGTCAATTCATGGCTTCTGCCCGTGAATGAAGATTTTTTTACGCACCGTTGTATTATCTCCCCACTGCCAACAAAAAGTGCAGAAAGTGAGAGAGCTTTCCAGAGAAAACTCCCTCCAACCCCACTGCCAAGGGGCCTAGACATCAACAAGCAAGCGGATGGAACCCCAGAGCATGAGTCTCCCGAGACGTGAGACAGTGGTCCACACTTTGGATGTCATGGCTGTGGTCTGAGCATGGAGAAGTTGCCAAGCCAGGGAGCCTCGAGTACCAACTCACAGCACGTGCAGCCTGCGTAGCTTCAAAGCTAGCACCCGCTTCAGGTGAGAGGACACACCCCTTCCTGGCGGTGTCTGAAAACAACACAGACAAGGCTCTGGTTGTGCGACCAGGCACAGGAAGGTGGTTGGAGTTCGATTGTTTAGAATGAAGAACATGCTTCTTCTTTTCATCCTGCGTGAGGTTTGCAGGCCTCTGCTTGAGAGCGGGACACTGCTCTCCAAGGATCCCCACAGGGACCACGATCCTGCCTTTTGGTCCCCCCTGTCGGACCCTTGGCACATCTTTGCCAGGTGGCCTCCTCAGGGTGGCTCTCGCAGGGTGCGGGCAACGTGGAAGAGAGAAAGGGCAAGGGGCCAGGTCACCTCTGTGCTCCGATGGGGAGCCGGACACCTCGGTGCTCCACTTTTCCATCTCATTGTGTCAGGTAGGTCAGCAGCACAGACAGGGTGGCTTCTGCTCAGTCTGCTTCTTCTTCTAGGGACACCCCACAGGTGATCCTGCGGGGGACATCCCCCAGCTCCTGACTGCCGTAGCATCTGACTGCTGCGTCAAGTGAGATGCCAGGAAGGATCCAGATGGTTGTGTTGTCATATTATCTCCACTGCTGTCCCATCCCACCCTGTTCTATTCTGATACTTGTCTTTGGGGTCACTAATAACAAACTTCAACCAAGGGCAGCAGAGATGAGGAGGGTTTTCGTGAATCAGCTCCTGGTTGTGCCTGAATGGTGGCCTCGATCTCTCTTGGGACACATCACGTGCTTGTGTTCTCTGGCTCCTCTCCACACAAACACCTGTTGCTCAGGTCCACAGCTGACTCTCCAGCAGCATCCTGCAGTTGGCAAGCGTGTGGTGGTGGCTCGACATTCTGAGCACTTCTGAGCATATGACACCCTCAGAGCTCTGACGCTGCGCAGCCACTTTTCTGATGGCTTTTTCTCTGGGATGTGTTTCTGTACCAGGGATGTCGGACTGGGGGCAGAATGCCTAATAAGGTGAGTTCTCGATAAAGAATAAGTCACCTTTTCTTCACTACACGTATGATGGATGGTTTCATCCAATTAACAGAAAAAAGTCTCCTTTTGTCACACAGCTGACCACTGGGCCAGTTGTGGGCAGAGGCTGATGTCAGTAAGGAGAAGTGAGAGATTGAGTTCGTGTGGAGAGTGTGACACAACCAAGTGACTTGTCATGAACTTGGTGGTCCCACTTACGGCTTTTACAAGTGAATTTCAAGAAGAGGAGAGCGGTTGCTTCTTGTTTTCACATTCGGACTGAGCAGCGGCAAAAAAAAAAAAGTATTGTTCACATCTTGACTGAAATGATGCCTGATGGCTCAGTCCAACTTCGGTTCAGGTCACGATCTTACAGTTTGTGAGTTCGAGCCCCGCGTCAGGCTCTGTGCCGACAGCTCGGAGCCTGGAGCCTGCTCCGGATGCTGTGTCTCCCTCTCTGTCTGCTCCTCCCCTAGTCGCACGCTCTCTCTCTTGCCCCCGCAAAATAAATAAACATTATAAAAGTAAATGCATACATGGGTTAAACTCAGGTGTTAAAAGAAAGCAGAATATGACAAACTACAGAAAGGAAGCATTTGTTTTAAACGAATGTCCTATAAAAGAGAACATCTAGGTTTTTATTTAATTATTATTTTGTTTTTATTTTATATAGAGAGAGAGGATGTGTGAGTAGGGGAGGGGGCAGAAGGTGAGTGAGAGGGAATCTTAAGCAGCTCCACACTCAGCACAGAGCCTGACACTGGGTTCAATCCCGAGACCCTGGGATCATGACCTGAGATGAAATCAAGAGTCAGAGGCTGAACCAAGGGAACGACCTAGCACTCCAAAGCTTCTAGAGATTTATTGATATCTGTGACCCATAATTTTCCAGCAGTGTGTAAAACCTGTGTCTTATCCATTCGAAGATTGTCATATTCTTGTAGCCAAGGCTCCTCAGGGTTTGGTCCACCCTGGTGCCTGGAGAATAATGACATTGACATGATTATTGAATACACAACTGAGCAACCAAAGGAAAATCAGGAGAGGCCTCTGCCATCTCATCCCGGGAAAAGCGGGCACACAGCGAGACGGTTCCTTTGCACTTTTTTTTAATCAGTAGCCATTCAACATTTGTTACCCTCCATTCATGTGGTTCTAGTGACCGTAAGCAGGCGGCTGAAAGATGAAGATATTTGAACTGGCCAGCGGGACCTACCCTCACTTCAAAAAGACTGAAGATAAGGGGGAAGACATTTTTGCACCTTTGAAGTAACTCTCTCTCCAGAGGAAAAAAAAAAATCTCCAAATATCGCCCACAGCCTCTTATCAGAAACCAGTAAGTTTCTCATCAACTCAAACATCAAGTGCAGACTTGCTTCATTCACCAAAAGCACTAGAAATTCCTCGGGAAAACAGTTCCCACAGATGCCTCCTTGTGCAGTGAGCAATGGGGGACTCCTCAGTATTGCAAGCAGAAGTCCTTTACTTTTTCCGGAAATGACGATGAGGTCTGGCTCAAGGAGGAAACCCGCAGAAGAAGATACAGAGCAACTGCTGCTTCTGCAGAGCCTTTCGGCCTGTGTGGACCACTTCCCTTTGGAAACCAGTGAATTCCAGCAGCTGAATGTTGGAACTCAGGTCCACCGGTTTGCCCACCGGCACCTCCAACAGCCATGCCCAGGCGGACCCGTGGACGTCCCTCCACGGAGAGCTCTAGGTCCCATGTGCCTCAGCAGCACCTAAGGGCTGGCGCTGAGGATGTGTTTCCATCTGCCCTCCACTTCCGAGCTCCAAGCTCACTTGGGGATGCTGCACAAAGGCAGGGTGGGGCCTCCTGAATTCCACTTCACCTGTCGATGTTCCTCTTGCTCTCCCGAGTCACATGCTGGAGGGAGAAGGCCTGGCTGCCAGAACGCACGTGGGGGTGAGGTCCACAGGCTTGCTCTGGACCCATCAGATTCTAACTGTGTCCACAGTGACCGAGATCCAGCGAGTCATTCTCTATCCAAGATGTCAGCAAGACCTCTGCTCTTGTGCGGGATGGAACGGGTCAAGGACACTGGCCTACACGTATCTGTCAGCACAGTATGCGGAAATGGGGTATCCGTGCGGCCACATGGTGACTCACCCCCGTCTCCACAGTCAGTGGCATGTTTCTCCTTCTTGCATAACTTCCGTGGGCCCCCGTCTCTGGCATAGCACTGGGTTCTGACACAGAGATGGGATTTTCCAAAGTTACTCGTCTTTAAGGTGATGGCATACCCAGCCATGAGTGCCCCTGTCAGGTGTCCCCCCCGCACCCCCTCCCTCCCAGAGCTACCCCTGACAAATTGGATGTAATCAAATGCCTGGTGTAATCCCGATACAACTCTGGGGATAGAACTCTGGGCAAGGTCTGGATAGAATTTTTTTTTTACATTTTTTTTTTCCAGACAGCCAGATTCTTCAAAATTACGACAATCAGACACCGGTGAGGAAGGAAAATAGTGATGTGCTTTACAGAAACCACTTAAATGCCACACGTCTCGATAATGTAATGTCTCCACAACTGTTTCTGTTTAAAGCTAATAAAAGTAAACATACGACATCCCCGTCCCTTCCTATCAATTTATTACTTTGAGCGACAAAATGACAAAATGATTAGCAGTTAATAAGGCCTCGGCTGAAAAGATTGACTGACATCGCATTACTCAGTTAATTTCCGCTTCTCTGAGTTTTTTTTTTTTTTCCTCTTCCTTCCAGCACGGAGGGAATTAATATTATCACATCAAAGGCTTTCCTTTAAATGGGGAGAAAAATCATTTAAAAGGACACAGGCTGTGATTATTCACACTAGGTTATTTGCACCTTGCATATATAACAATATCATGGAACAACTTCATTGCACTGCCGTCACCGTCACTCATTAATAGAAGAAATTTGCTTCCATTTTATCAGCGCCATTGTGCAGCACGGGTGGGGGAGGGGCAGTCGTCCCCAGATCTGATAAGAAGCGTATGCACACGGAGCAAGGACCGCTCAGAGCGACACAAGACGGATTTCTGGACTAATGCTCAGTATGCAAATTCTCCCCTTCCTGCCAACCTTCCCACAGCTTCTTCCCACTCTGTCTCGAGTCCCTTCCCCAGTGTTCCTTTAAGAACCGTCCACGCAGGGAGATAAGTGCCAACCTCCGTGGGCTTTGGGATGTAATTATATGACGCAGCCTTGGTATTTTACTTCCTCCCATGCTGAGCTTGGCAGACAAATTGTCCCAGGGCTGATTTAATACCTAAAGAAGTATGTCATATTCCCACAGAACAGTTGTGTCCGTGGCTGAAATTACGAGGGACCCAACGCTCGGCCCAAGTACCAGCCCACGATCTGTTAGCATTTGGGGCTTGACGGCTGGAGTTACTGCCCTCTCTAACTGTAACTGTGTTAGCGCTCGCGACAAACCGCTCGCTTGTCAGACGCGATTCTTTCTTCTAGAAAGATGAGGGGCGTGTGTGCTGACCGGTGGGTGGAGGGGCGCGTCGAGGGCAGGGAGACACATAAAAGATGAAGCATCCATCACGAAGGTCGGGAGGCAGGACTTGGTTACCAAGGCTCCAGGTGGATTAAGTCCCGGGCGTCCTGGGGGAGGATGGGGAGGCCAGCAGTCAAGTGAGATTGGAACAGAGTGCCCCCATGTCGAAAGGCTGGAAGACAAGCCTTGTTAATTCAGGAAACCGCAGAGTGGAATTAGTCCAGGCCCTGGCGGAAAGCAGCGGCACCGTATTGTGCCGGTGAGATAAATTTCCCCTCGCCGGCCGACACGCCGGCCACTGACAGGACACTGCTGTGCGTGGTTCATTAAAATGTCCAGCTCGCAGGAAATTTTAAAAATTTATAACGCTTCCTATGGATGGCGGGGTCAAGTTCAATGGGCAGGAAAAAGCAGTAAAATAGCTCGGGGAATTATTCACAGATTACTATTTCAACAAGTTAGCATTTTTAGCAAAAATTAAGACTGTCGTAATGTCTTCTGAATTAATAATCACAGAAATAGACCAAATGTATTCCCTTCTTGGTACCGATCTCTGTGCCTGCTACGAGCACGTCAATAAGATGGCAGGTGTTGTGCCAATAGCACACTTTTAATCAGATTTTATTCAAATAGCACCTGAGAAAATAATGTAGTTTCTGGTCACTGCCAGGATGGCGGAGAATGCCTTCTGAGTGGTTCTAGAGTCGCAATTTAAAAATGGGTGAAATGGTGGCTTAATTATATTTTAATGTTATGACAGGATTTCCCTAGTGTCTGTGGACTTACTAATGGTGCTCTAAGGTCAGATAAATATTGCCTTACCATGGGAATACGCAGTTTCCTCGGTGGACTTGACTCATGTAGGGATGTGAACGCTTTCCAGGATGTGTAAGCTCTACTTATCTATGCTGGTTTACATCTCCTGACACTTTGTCTAAATGTTCAACTACAGTGGCCATGTCTTGCTTCGGGGTCTTATAATCACTGTTGAACAGAAGTATTAAATGGAGTGAGTCAGTCTAGTTGGGGAGTAAGACTCCACGAATCACAGAAGAAAAGGTAAGTCTCCGTTTATAAACCTTCTGGTTCCTGAAGACTCCTCTTGGGTTCATATCCAAAATATAACAGAGACATCTGTAAGTCAATAGAAAAAGTAGTAACCTAATTTAAAAAAATTGACAAATGACTTGGATAGACATTTCTCCAAGAAGACGTATAACCGCCAAAGGCACATGAGAAGTTTTCAACATTATTAATCAATGCAAATCAAAACCGCAGAGAGATATCACTTCACACCAGTTAGAATGATTATTACTGGGGGAAAAAAAGATAACGAAAGTTGGCGGGGACATGGAGAAGAGGTGCCCTTGCTCACTGTTGGTGGGAACCCAAACCAGTACAGTCTTCCGGAAAACGGCATGGAGGTTCCTCGAAAAATTGACTGGAGAACTATCATATGATCCGGCAGATCCAGTGGGATATAAGCTACAACAGGCTTCTGGATATTGATCCAAAATAATCTAAATCAGGCTCTTGAAGAGATATCTGCACTGGCACGTCCACTCCAGTATCATTCACAATAATGCAACGATGTGGAAACGATGTAAGTATCCATCAATGGACAGATGGGTAAAGAATAAGCCGGTCACAGAAGGACAAACACTGACTGATTCCATTTGTCTGAAGAATCTAAACTAGTTGAACTCATAGAAGCAGAATGAATCATGGTTTCTAGGGACTGGGGACAGGGGGGCAGGGGCAGTTCAGCGACTATGAAGTTTCAGTTATGCAAGGTGACTAAGTTCAAGTGTCCATCAAGAGATAAATGGATGAAATATATTATATATATTATACTATGTAATATCGTAATAACATTGTGTGGTGATATATGGCACTATCCTATTATGGTAAGCATTGAGTAATATACAGAATGGTTGAATCAATATATTGTACACCTAAAACCAATGTAATATTGTATGTCAGCTATGCTTCAGTTAAGAATAAAAAAGCTAGGGACGCCTGGGTGTTTCAGTCAGTTAAGCGTCTGACTTCGGCTCAGGTCATGATCTCACGGTTGGTGGGTTCAGGCCCCACGTCGGGCTCTGTGATGATAGCTCAGAGCCTGGAGCCTGCTTCGGATTCTGTGTCTCCTTCACTCTCTGCCCCTTCCCTGCTCATGCTGTCTTTCTCTGTGTCTCAAAAATAAATAAACATTAAAAAAAAAAAAGAATAAAAAGCTGACAGAGAGAGAGAGAAAGAGAGGAACCTCCCCAAATGGTAAAGTCTTAAAGGCAGAACAGAAAGATTGCCCACTGTCAGGGCACAGAGTTACCTGGCCCTGGCTTTGCTCTCAGGTGAGCAGGTCATGGAGGCTGCCTTTCTCTCAGGGCAGGGGCAGGGGACAGCTGGAAGGAGTGGACTCTGTCACTCTGGCATTGTTCTCTGGGAGCAGAAGAGTCCAGGCTGAGACCCATGCACTTCCTCGAGCAGACGGCCTCACGCCCAACCTCTAATAAACAGATAAATCTATTTAATTCAAAGGTACAGCTTTGCAGCCAGATGTCATAAACTTTCAAATGGCTTAACGTGTAAGCGGTTTGGGCTTGTTTATGATCTGGAGAGGCTTTCTACTTATCCGGGGTAGGTAATGAGAAGACTAGTCGTGCAAAATGACCGTATAACTTCACAGCTGCTTGAACACATAGAAGCCATCGTGGAGAAGACGGAAGGTTTCTCTGAAGTTCACTGTGAGCTGGACTGTGGAAACTCTTGGTGTGTATGTCCCCTTGGCTATTCCCTTCTGAAGAGAATGTCACCTCTAAATGGCTAAGTCCAATGATAACGAGGACACAAAACTCCAGAATTCACTGGGCCCGGGGCTGACTTGGAAAATACTTGAAACTTTGGAGTTCAGGGTAGAAGGACCAGACTGGGTGGTGTTGTGGAAACCCCGCATCCGGGAGCTGTGGGCAGAGAAGCGGATGTCGAGTGTGGATGCCCATGTGGCGCTGAGCGTGATGGAAAGGGTCTCTGGAACCCAAGAGAGATAGGATGTCCTGCACACTGCACTGATGCCTCCCTGAAGCTACGGGCTGAGCCCCAGACCGGGACCAGTCGGGGCATCAGTCAGAAGAGCAGAGAAAGATGGGCAGGATTGGGTCCTGCTGGCAAGACACAGACAGGGTAGTGGTTGTGGCTGAGGGAACAGGAGTCAGGGCTTGCTTTGTTCGCTTGTTTTCAACAGGAGCTACTGGGGGGATCTTGGATTCTTGCTAGAAGGTGCCTACTGGTGACAGGGGGGCTGAGGGATGGCGCAAGCGAGTGGAGGATGGTCAGAGGGAGGCAGGGATTCGCCAGGCACCAACCTGCCTGGACGGTGCCTCCCTCGCTCCTCCCTGGTGCTCAGCGGGACCAGTGTGGCCCAGTGCGTGCCCGTGTCCTTCTGGATGGGAGCTGCTCAGGAGGCCACAGAGGGGAGAGGAGGCAGCAGGAGAGTGCCATCACCCCCATGCCTTGGCATCCAGCTTATGAAGGAGACAAGTGAAGTGAGGGTGAGCCCATGGAGGCAGAGGGAGAAGGTCTAAGGAGTGGAGATCATCCAGGGCTCCGCATGACCATGGGTGCAGTTAATCAAGTCTGCCGTGAGGTGGCCCTGCGGTCAGAAAATCCACCAGGAAAGGTTATCATCAAATAACACACTTCAGGGGGGCCGGCACACAACAACCCTTCATTTAGCGTTTAAACTAGTGATGATGGGCGCCTGGATGGCTCAGTGGGTGAAGCACCTGATTCTTGATTTCAGCTCCGTTCACCATCTCGTGGTCCACGACACAGAGACTTGAGTGGGGCTCTGAGTTGACTGTGTGGAGCCTCCTTGGGATTCTCTCTCCTTCCCTCTCTCTGTCCCCCCTCCACTCACACTCTCTTTCTCAGAAATAAGTAAACATTAAAAAACAAAAACATACAAAGAAGGTAGATCGTGGGAGAAAGAGTCAAGGCACCAGGTGATGGTGCCCAGCGTTCCCAACCCACTGACCACAAAGATCACCATCAATTTACTTTCAGTCATGATCGTCGCACCGGACGGTGGGTGACGGTTGCTGAAAGGACAAAAGATACCTGAAGAAATGCTTTGTGGCCCATTAAATGTACCTGTTCAGACGCGTTGCTGAAAACCTTTAGGGTTACAGATGCCTAGATATGCTTACGGGTAGTTTCACAACAGTGTTGACCAAGGGTCTTATTCACGCTAGTAAATTCCCCAAGACCCACTTCCCCCTTTTCCATTAGCTAATTTGCTCCTGCCTGCCTTCCCAGGAATGCAAATCAGCCTTTCGGGAGCCCCCGAGTGAAGGCGCATTTCTCCTGCAACCTGCAGTGTTCCCACCGGACCCACCGGGCATTTCTCAGTCTTTTAAGCTGTCATTTGTGGTCCCTGGGTATCCAATCTGTTAAATGAATTAGCCCTCTATTGTTCTGACTTTGAGCTGTATGACCTGCCTGTCCCGGCGTGGCATTTTCCACCGCTGGCCCCCATCCATTACCCGCACGCAGCAGGGTCCAGCGGCTGTAAATCATGGGGGAGGCGGGTTGCCCTTTCTCCCTCCCCGAGCTGGGCACCCCTCGCTTGCACTCACTGCCTGCATGTCAGCTCAGCCCGCCGAGAGGCTGGTCTGGGGGCCACGTTGTTTGGCTTTAACGGAATTATCCACACTTCTCCTTTTCTCTGAATCTACCATAGACTTTAGAGATAGATTTAAGATCCAAATACTGGGTATGTCAAATAAAAGTCCAAAACTCATAAAAGTCCAATTATGACAGCTCAGATCAGTCAGGAATGCATTTATTCCCATTCTGTGTGAGCTAGGTGGGCGAAAGATGGATAGGAGAGGAAGCACTGATCTGGAGCTCACTGCCGGGCGTCCCCCGAAGCCAGCCGCCCTGGGCCTTTCTCTTCTGCTTCTGTTTCTTCCTCCGACTCTACAATTGCTCCCATCTGATATTTTCATTTTCACCTCAATTGCACCTTCGTGGGGCTGCATTTCGTACACCTGCCCAGAGGCACAGGCAGAAAGATCTTATAATAAACGTAAGCCCCTCTCTGAGGGCTCACTCTGGGCCAGTCTCTGCCCCGAGAGTCTGATATACCGTCACATGCTCATTGCTGGTACCCCATGGGGGGCAGGCGATATTGTCACCACATTTTACAGATGGCCACACTGAGGTCACACTCAGAGATCAGCTGCTTGTTCAAGGGCACACAGGCGGTCAGGGCTCGGGGGAAGCTCCACTCGCTTTGCTGAAAACATGGATCTAACATTGAGATGGTCCTTCTGGCCACCAGCTCAGCAAGCTGGCTTGATGCGTGGGTGAGTGTCGCTCTTCACCACCTGTAACTCGATTCAGGCCCCAAACACTTTGATTTTTTTTTTTTACGTTTATGTATTTTTGAGACAGAGAGAGACAGAGCATGAACGGGGCGGTGGGGGGGGGGGGGTCAGAGAGAGAGGGAGACACAGAATCCGAAACAGGCTCCAGGCTCTGAGCTGTCAGCACAGAGACAGACGCAGGGCTCAAACTCACGGACCGCGAGATCATGACCTGAGCTGAAGTCGGCCGCTTAACCGACTGAGCCACCCAGGCGCCCCTGAACACTTTGATTTTTAATCTGGGTACTTCACACCAAAATACCTTTGCCTTTTGTACTGATTCAGGCAATTACCATGCATTAATTTGCGACGGTGTATCAGTTGAGAACAGGGAATAGAAAGCAAACACGCTCTTGTGATTGTATAATCACCATCCGATCTGTCGTGTCGTATGGTGTAAAGAAACGTAATGTGCTCTGTTGCAGGATGGTCCACGCTAGAAGTTGTGCCCTTTGCCCCACTGAGACAGGAGGAAAGACCCTCGGGAGCAGCGAGTGGTGCCAGAATAGGGAGTGAGGATAGGGCAGAGTCAAGAGATAAAGTAATTTACTGAGGCTGGATCTTGGATGTAGACCTGGTAGGGCATGATGTTTATGCAATCTTTGAGAAAAACATGCCGCAGCGTCTGGGAGGCTCAGTCGGTCAAGCATCTGACTCTCGATCTCAGCTCGGGTCTTGATTTCGGGGTCGTGAGTTCAAGCCCTGCATTGAGCTCCATGTTGGGAGTGGAGGCTACTTAAAATATGTGTGTGTGTGTGTGTGTGTGTGTGTGTGTGTGTATATGTATGTATTTATTATATATATATACGTATATACGTGTATATATATGTATATTTTTTTAAGTAGCCTCCACTCCCAACATATATACACATACATCCATGAGGAAGTGAAGGAGCCCTTGGGAGGGGCTCTGACATTTATATGTCATTAGTCCCAGGTCCTCTGAATGTAGGAGGGAGACACGTGCTGATAAAGTCAGGGGTGGGTGGCAGCCATGTTTGCCAAGACAGGGAGTATGGGCTTGTCATGGTGGTGATGGAAGGTCGCTAGAGCTGTGCAAACAGGGCTTGGCATGATCATATTTGTTTTCCAGAAAGATTTCTCTGAGGTTCTCCAGAGGAGCACAGCTACACTGGAAGCAGTGCGCGCACACACACCCCTGTACAAACATCCGTACCTAGACCCGTCGTGGGCACGCACCCCTGCACGTGCTCACATGTACACACCACAGTCATGGGCTCACATTCGTGCATGTACACAGGCATGCACATACCACTACATACATGTGTGCAAACAGGCACGCACGCATACAGGCATGAGGAGGTCCCATTCACGCAGAAGGAAAATGATCAGAAGGACGCCAGACTTGCTGTGGTTGTCAAATAGAAGAGGTTTCAAGATCCCCTCACTGGCAGATGTCCAAGAGAATGCTTTAAGAAATAAAGGGAAGGGAGTGGGCAGCGTGCACGTTCTCGAATGTCTGCTCCCCGGCGTCCCTTGCTCTGGGGGCACATGCTCATTTTTGTCACTGATTCACCAAACAGAGAAATACCAGGTCTCTGCTTCAGACAACTAAAATTGGTTTCTTTCTTGTCATTTTGTCCACATGAAATTACCATTCAGCTTAAGATATTCAGCGTACGTAAGCCCTAAAGTATTTATTTATTTATTTATTTATTTATTTATTTATTGCAAAAGTAATAAACTCCTGCAAATCGTGAGAAGAGTTGCCACCTCGAACTCACGTCTGGAATTGCTTGTGTGATGCTGTGTGTTCCATAATTGTACCTTGTTTTAAATTCATATGTATTCATTTCATAAAAATAGTCTGTATTTTATACTGATAAATTTATCAATAGAAAAAAGATAGCACGCAAAGATATAAAAAATTACCTGCCAAAATAATGATTTATGCCGGTTTTGAAGCTTCCCCTCTATTATTCATGTGCATAGACTTTTTTTTTTCATTTTGACATTTACTTCACATTATAAAAATGTGTTCCTCTATGCCAATATCTTCATTCGAATAGCAGGTATGGACTGGAGTACCAGCTCTGGGTCTGACAGCCTCAGTCAGGATGCAGCCGTGCTCGTCAACAAGGACAGATCAGAGAGGTCAGGCGGGTCTGCAACCACCAAGTGAGGGAACACATTCTGACAGAAGCTGGAAGCCTCGTAGGGAGAAAGCAATATAAGAAAGTCTCTGCCAATTGCCGATCGGAAACAGAGCTGTTTTGTGTTGACTTGGGTCATGCTTGTTTGAAAGATCAAAGACAGCGTGCTGTCATTAATATTAAATTGGAAGAATAAATGATTTGACCTTTGAACAATGAGCAGGGAAGAGGAGAGCAGGCAAAACAAAACCTCGGGAGGATGGTGTCCGTCCCTCATTCCTGTTTCCCTACCTGGAGCTCAACGATAGCTCTAAGTTCAAAGAGGAAAGTGCATCCTGTGTAGAAGACGCTGACGTGGGGTGGGTGCAGTAGGGGTGAAGGGACAATAGGTCCAGTGAGGGGCAGGAGAGGCATGGAGAGGGGACAATGGAAGGAGATAGGGCCATCAGTGAGGGGAAAAACCTAAATCTTGAACCCAGAGTATTTCCCGTCGGCTCCAGGCAGAGAGGCTCATGATGGAGCTTTACTGTGACCACACATTCTTTCCATCTGAACGCATACCCATCTTGGCATGTTGTACTTCTCTCTTTTTTTTTTTTTTTAATTTTTTAAAATTTATTTTGAGAGAGAGAGAGGGGGAGAGAGAGAGAATGCACAAGCAGGGGAGGGGCAGAGAGAGGGAGATAGAGAATTCCCAAGCAGGTTCTGTGCTGACACAGGGCTCAAATCCACGAACTGTGAGACCATGATGTGAGCCGAAGCCAAGAGTAGGATGCTTACCCAACTGAGCCACCCAGGTGTCCTGGTATTTCATCCTTCCTACCAAAGCTCTGTTACCTGACCTGTGCGGGCACCCAAGCCCGATGAAATCTCCAGCACCACCTTGAATGTGTTCATATGTAGAGTGGGGCTAGGCCTCAATCCACGCACTCAAGGGTGAAAGAGATAGAATTTTGTCTGGAAACTAGTCTAATCTCTATCTCGAATCTGTTCTCGAAGCTCAAACCTGTGTCAGATGGCACTGTCCCCGAGTTGTGTCTGCTTGGAGGGGTTACAAAGACCAAGGGATTGGGACGGTCTTGTCCTCAGGGCTCTGTCTTTCTAGGGTGGTGTTAGGGGAGGGGGACCTCAGTCCATGCAGGCTGTTGGCATGTGTTCCCTTCCATCAGACCCCTCTCCAGAAGACTTGTTGTGTCTTTGTTCTGGTGGAGACACTCCATGCACCCTGGGTCTTTGGGTTCTGGTCCGTCCACCATGAAGTACCATCGGGAAAACATACATGATGCAGTGGGGGTGCCATGATGTCTCCTACCCCCCAGCACACACTCCATATCCTCTGGTCGTTCAGCCGGCCTCCTCCCCATAGAGACCTACAGGCCCTCTCCTCTGACTGTGCTCCGGTCCCCCATGTCTACTCTCAATGGTGACTTCCGGAGCGAGTATAAACACGAATCCACTTCCTTTCGGGTGGCCAGAGGAAAAAGGGGCAATGCAACATAACATCTCTCCTCCTGGGCATCCATCACGGCTGTGCTAATGCGGCTACCAGAGTTTTTGTTGTACAAATGCCTCTTTTGCGTTTTCATGCTGCACCCTGTATTTCTGACATTGCCTTTAAAGTCTAAATTATGTTTCGTTCTCAAACACCCACAGGTTTGAGGAACGTGACTTCCAGGTGCTCCTCCAAGTCACTGATGATGCTAGGACACACAGGGGCCAGCGTCCCCCAGGTGGTAACTTTACTCCTGGTACCTTTTAGATGCAGTTACTCACTAGGACTGGAAGGACTAATTAGATGCATTTGCAGTCTATTTTTATTTACTTTTCTACTTTCTTCTCCACTTTATTTTTCCAACTTTATTGAGATATAACTGGTATACACAAAAACTACACATAATTAATGTGTACAATTTGAAGAGTTTGGACAGATTGATACACTTATACTGTCCTCACCAAGATCAAGGTCATGGACCATCTGTCACCTCCAAACATTTCCATGTATCCCTTTGTGTTGTGTTCTGTTTTCTTTTGTTTTGCTTTGTGTTTTGATTGTAAGAGCACTTAACATGAGCTCTAACCAATTCACAATACCTTGTTAACTGTAGGCCTGATGTGGCACAGCAAATCTTGGGAATGTGGCCCTCCTGGGTCACTATAACTTTATATTCCTTGGACAGTTGTTCCCATATCCCTCCCCCTCAGACCCTGATGACCACCTTCCTTCTGCCTACTTTTGTGTGTTTGGTTATTTTATATCCTTCATACACGGGGAGTCATGGAGTGTTTGCTCTTCTGTGTCTGACTTACCTCCTTTAGCATAATGTCCTACAGGCTCACCCATGTTGTTTCCTGTAGCGGGATTTTCTTCTTTTTTATTTTATTGTTGTTTTTTAAACGTTTATTTATTTCTGAGAACGCAAGTGGGGAAGGGCAGAGAGAGAGGGAAAGAGAGAGTGTAGGGGAGGTTCAGAAAGAAGGGGGGGACAGAGGATCTGAGGCAGGCTCCTTACTGACAACAGAGAGTCCAATGCAGAGCTCAAAGTCGTGAACCATGAGATCATGGCCTGAGACAAAATTGGAAGCCCACTGGATTCAGCCGCCCAAGCGCCCCTCTTCCTTTTTAAAGGCTGAAAAATATTCCAGTGTGGATGTGGACCACATTCTATGACACATCCTCAGGAGGCATGTACTTTGTCCTGATCAGAGACTCAGGGTAGCTGGTGACAGAGGCAAGGATTAGAGGATATTGCTAACAACCAAGAGAGCTATGTGGATCCCCAGATCACAGTGAAACCCATGACTCCAACAGAGTTACAGTTAAAAATAATAGAGTTTAAGGAATTTTAAAGATGTTGATCAAAACACACAGAAAATACATGTGTAGGCCCCCAAACTCACCTCTTTACCCTCCTATGAAGCAATTTTAACTTTTTTTTTTTGTCCCCACCCTATGAACAATCTGGTGATTGGCTTCAAATGCCCACCTACACGGCAGCTAGGCACAGGCTTGGGTCACTGCAGCCCCAGCCCCAGAATGCCTCCTGGGAGTCAAGGTGTCCATAGGATCTGGCTTGGGATCTGTGATGTTTAGATTTTGTGTCAGCGTGGGTGGGCGTGTAGTACCTGGTTATTTAGTCAGACGCGAGTCTAGATGTCACCGTGGATGCATTTTGTAGATGTGGTTGACACCTGCAGTGAGGTGGGTTTTGGGGAAAGGAGATCATCTTCCATGATACAGATGGGCCTCTTCCAATTCTCTGAAAGTCTTCACAGGAAAGCAATTTTCATGGAGATTAGTGAATAGAAATCCTGACTGAGTTTGCACCCTGTAGGTTTCCTGATGGATTTGGGACTCACCAGCTCCCAGAACTGCATGAACCAATTCCTTAAAATAAATTTCCATTTTGTTCTCTATATCTATCTATCTATCTATCTATCCATTATCATCTATGTATCTATCATCAATCTATCATCTAGCTAGTTAGCTAGCTATCATCTATCATCTGCTATACCTCTAAACCAATGGATTTATATCAGTATCTATATGGACACATGTCTTGCTTGTTCTGTTTCTCTGAAAAACCTTTACTTATCTACCAAATATCTAATCCCAATATTTCTAACGTTTTCCACAGAATGCATCAACAACCTATGTCACCTTTTTCCTGGGCTGGAAGTATATGTTTCTCATCTTTAGCTTTTTCTTCATAGAATTTATTTGCACCTGAGACTACATTTCTTTTGGTTATGTTACATACAATCCTGTACTAAGCTATGTGATATTTTCCTCGTATCATGGCACATCATATCGTCCCGTATCACACGCACCATAATGCTGTGTGCGCATACTCACCGTCTCTCTCCACAGCGAGACAGAAAGGTGGAGGAGGACAGGGAGTGTATCTGTTCTCTTCTGCCCCATCCCATAAACCTCTTCTTGGCACATTATAGCGGCTCCATAAATATTTGCTGAAAGGATACAGGATGAGGTTTACAGCTCCATGCACACACATTCATCTAAAGTATAGATCATATTGCACTGAAAAAAAATTAAAACCTGAGGAAGACAATCATAGGGCTTTCTGCCTTGTCTGATAAATAGGCCCTTCTAAGCCGTGAAAAGATGTCATTGTGTTAATGAAAAATAAAAACAAACCCTATAATGGGGTGGGGAGTGAGGGCCCCCGCTAGGAGCAGGGGGGTTCGGCCCATTGCGGTTTCGCACAGAGTGAGTGAGGGGAGCAGACTATGTCCCAGCTCCGGCCTTCCCTCCCCTGCAGGGTCAGGATTAGGGGGTCCAGGCCTGACCCCGGGGCCTTGGTACGTGCCAGATGCTCCAGCTACTTGCTGTGTGGCTCTCGGGTTCTGCTCCTCAGTCTCCTCATCCAAAAAGGGGGTAGTCATACCACTTGCCTCAGAGGGGTGGGGGAAAATTCTGGAAGATAGCATCTGGCCGAGGTTCAGGGCACTGCCTGGTATGGGGACCTTCCCAGGGAAGAGGGGGTGCCACAGATGTCAGGGGGCAGGAGCACCCACCACTTTATCACATACCTTCCTCCTGTCCTTCCATCTCCTTATCTCACATCCACCTGACAGTGACATCCAAACTCTGGCCACAGAAGGGATGATTCATTAATGGTCACTGGGTCTGAAAATAGCCCTGAGATTTTCAACTATAGTGAACCTTGGTTTACAAGCATAATTCATTCCAGAAACATGCTTGTAATCCAAAGCCCTTGTATATATACAAGAAATGATTGCAATACTGTAATATAATGCAAACTAATAAAGACAATACAAAATATAAAGAAAAATAAACAAATTAATCTGCCCTTACCTTTGAAAACCTCCAGGGCTGGTGTGAGGGAGACAAGAGACAGGAGGAGGGTTATTGTGTAGGACGACTTTCACCATCACTAACGATCACTGCTATTGGCTCAATGGAATCTCTTTCTGCATGGGAGCCATTGGATACACTCACATGGATGTTGCCTACAGAACAGTACCAATAAACTCTTGTCATAGACTGTATTTCATGCAACTGGCCATAAGGTAGGAAAGGGTCTACATCTGTAGGCGTCATGACCTAGAATGAGGCAAAGCATTCTTAGGCTAACTCTTGGATGGAAAAGCAAAGGACTGTCCTTAGGTGCTTGGAAGTGACAAAAAATACACTAGCGCCAGTTGTGGGCACCTTCCAATTTTGTGAAAAATCACTGATTTCTGCCAAACATGGCAGCCTGAGACAGAGCATCCAAGCGTGGGAGATGATTACTCCCAATTCCACAGTGAAAGACAGAGAGAAACAGAGAGAGAGAGAGAGAGAGAGAGAGAGCAAGTAGGGTGGGGGGGGGGGCAACCATTGGCTCAGTTGTGATCATGTGACATTCGGTGTCACGTACGACGCATATTGCAAGACATCGCTCATCTATCAAGTTGAAATGTATCAGAAATGTTTGCTCGTCTTGCGGAACACTCGTAGAACAAGTTACTTGTAATCCAGGGTTTTACTGTATTTATGATTTCTTGTCGGTCCATGACTGTGCAAGGGATTGGAGGTTTCTGCTGGCCCACCTGGGCTCCTGCACCTGTGATAAGCTTAGGCTGGTTGGACTGGGCTAGCTATGAACACGTATCCAGCAGAGTGTTGTGGATCCCAGCCGGGGTTGGCAGGGACGGGCGTGCTCCGTGTTGAGTGTCTCTCTTCCCCCTCATGGAATTAGCGGGCAGATACTGGTGCCCCCATTCCTCCATGAGGGCAGAGTCTCAAGGGAACAAATGGAACGCTTGGAACCTCTCCAGGCCTGGGCTGGGAATGTGCACACCTTCACTCCTGCTTCCTTCTATCGACCAAACCAACTCAGGCCAAGAAACTGGATCCGTGGTCCGAAGACAGCACAGAGTAGCCTGACGAAGGGCCGGACTTAGGGAGGAGGGAGAGCCAGGACAGAGTGCAATCCTCAGCTATAGTGGGTAGCAAAGGGCCTCCGCAGCGGATACATATCGTGGGAGACACGATGGAGCCTGAAGGGACGTGAGTGTGTGGTTTGCAGGGCAATTCCCATTAGGATTCAAAGCTGGAGAGGAGACCATCTAGGTCAGCATTCCTGAACCTCGGCCAGCACCAGGCTCATCCTGCATCCAAACATGGGAGACAATCACCCACAATCCTGCAGCCAGAGAGAAAGAGAGAGAGAGAGGGGGGAACCATTGGCTCAGTTGTGATCATGTGATGTTCGGGGTCATGTACTAGTCGTATTGCAAGACATCACTCGTTTATCATGTCAAAATGTATTAGAAATGTTTGCTCATTTCGTGGGAAATTTGCGGGACAAGTTACTTGCAATCCAAGGTTTTCCTGTAATTGATATTGATATCAGTTCGATTTCATGATAGGCTGATGTGTTGGTAAATGTTCTTCAGTTTTTGCCCCTCTGTTTGCCAGTGAACCTTTTGTTTTTGAATTGAACAAGTCTCTTCCACTCCAACAGCAGAGTGGACCACTGTCGTGGAGAAAATCCTCGGCTTTGTGCTCAGCACTTGGAGAAGTGAAAGATAGTTTGGCATAAGTCAATTAAGGGGTATATGATGAATTCGTCAAATAGATAGGGGATGGATGGATGGACGTACAGATAGGTAGATAGGTAAGTATATATACAGGTAGATGACAGATAGACAGACAGGTAGGTAGATGGATAGATTCATACAGAGAAGACTGCAGACCCCAACGTCAATCTTCAATACTTGTTCAATTTGTGTCATTGTGGAGATCTCCCCTGGAAAACTCACATAGAATCATTTATCCTTCTTTTAATTATGAGATACACGTCTTCGAAAAATACTTTGGTGTTTGATGTGCGCGTGAGTCAATCAGAAAACCATTGCAGCCTCCGTACTAAGATGTCTGAAGCCAGAAGGAGCCTGCCCACCTTCACGCTTCCCCAGTTCTGCGAAGCCAAGGAAGAATCTGGCCCAGACAGCACATTTTTTTAAACCTTTGAACAAAGACACATAAATGCATAATGCTGTAATATTCAAATACTTTCTCAGCACAAGCTTGCAAATCTGTTTTCAGTGTGATCTGATATTTGACTTCTTGAAAGAAATATATAAATAACAAATTGACTAGGCATAGATATTTATCTTTTGTCTTGACATATGCAAAGCAATAGTTTTTAAAGTAATAAAAGGCCAGGCTGAAAGTTGAACTATAAAGATGTGACATTTGAGAAAAGATGCCAAAATAGTGGGTGACCGTAAAAAAAAATTAGCTGTGTTTTCCCAACGCGAGGAGGGCTTGCCTTAAGAGACCACCAGGCGCTCTTGGTGAGTCGCTGCTCGATGTGCAATGCCTTACTTTCATTTAGAGTCCTTTGGGCAGCCAGTTGCACGTTTGGTGTGTAGTTAATCCCAAGTGTTAGTTGGGGATTGAAGGCTCTCAGCCTACTGTCAGTCAGCCCCTTGTCCAGCATGGGAGCTTCTCCGTATATTCTACCTTAGTGTCCCCCAGGTGAGGACAGGGTCCTGTCTTACCCACGGGAACACTGCGCCGCAGGAGGGGAGAAGCCCTCTTCCCAAGATAACTGAGAAATGGGTTCCAGGCAAAATCTCAGCCCCTGACAGAGACGTACTTCATGCCCTGAGAGGTGCCTCTTCTCCAGCGTATGGCATTATCTCAAGGCTGGGCTTTGATACCCCAGGGCTTTGGGGAACCCCCCCCCCCACAGATGAAAAGTTCTGGTGGCTCCCCTGTCAGAGAGCCACAGATCCTCCACGGGCCGGTCTTGCAGAGCCAGGAAAGCAGGTCGTTTCGAGACCATGAATCAAAGTTATCAAAATGAAAGTGTAGGCGCAACTCCACATCCGAGCAGCATGTTTTTCAACAAACACCATCGTGTGTCCACTAGGAAGGCCCATCCAGCACCCTGCCCTCCCGAGTCCATCGTCCAAAAGAGCGGCACATGGCAGATTGCAGGACGGTTTCTATTAAGACACCTAGCAGTTACAAAACCAAAAGAAAAAAGGGAGTGCACAGTAGGCAAACTTCTGCTGAACGGAGGTGATTCATTTCCCGACGATGACAAGTCAAGGGGGTATTTTTTGCCCTCTTAGAAAGATTTCCAGTTTCGCGTTTTCCAGGGAAGGGTCTTGCTTTTATCCCGAATTCTTTGCTTTTATCTTGAAAATGTAAAAGGGAGGGGAGGATACTTTTCAAATGAATCCATGCCGGTATCGATTCATACTCCAAAGTGGGTGCTGTCAGTGTAAACAGAGGAGAAGGTCCTTTGCAGGGAGCGCTGGCTTGGGGTGGGTTTTCTGGTGAGGGAGGGGGCATAGGCCGTGAGCCAGGGGTCCTCCACTCTCTCCTCTGGTCACGGCTGTGTGACAGAGACAAAGAGGGGCACCCTCCCCCACCCTCCCGCCTGCCAAGGTCGGATCTGCTCAGTCCAGTGCCCCTAGTCCTGCGGTCCCCAGAGGCCCTCCTATCACTTCCCGCCACCAACTGGGTCACCTCTCTGCCCAGCAACCCCCGCCCCCCCCCCAGCCCTGCTGTTCAGAGTGAAGAAGAAATTCAGAGCTGTTGAATGATGATACGAGGTAGTGAATTAAAAAAAAAACAACAACAAACCATGAAGTGCTAGGAACAACAACCAAATAAAAGGTGAGGGCGGGTGTGGGAGAAACGGGGGCCTGAAGAATGCGGGAAGATAAATAGGGCCCACACTTTGTTTCATTGTCTGAAGCAGTTATTCATGCTCCGTAAGCAGAACAATACTGGAGAAGAAATGATTAAATACCAGCTCTGCGAGCAGCAGACGCCTCATTGTGGCCTGGGCTCACCACTGAGCGGTTCTGATAAAGGCAATATGAGTTGATAACTGATACAGTTTGCCAGGAGTCATCTGGGGCCTCTGACAGCTCGGGCGCTTTAATAAAATCATTAGAATGTAAATGTTTTTATTGCGGAATAAAGAGCCTCTAGCGAAGTTGACACTGCTCTCCCTCAGCTGAATGGGGGTGCCGATTAGCATTCAAATGATATCATGATAGGCTGGTTATCTTTATTAAAATTTTTCAAATCGAGTCTTCATTTTGCATGATTGAGTTTTAAACAAATGCAATATCCAGTCGGCTGTTGAGCTGGCCTGAACACTCCTGAAATAATTAAAGTGTTCCTTTTATTTTTTTTAAACATGTGTTTCATAAGAAATGAATTGGATTTGCTATTTTAATATGACAGTATCTAGTTAGCTTTGCATAAAAACAGGGATGTTATAGCATAATTATTGAAAGTGTACAGCTTTTAAACATATGTTTCATAAAGCTGAATTCAATTTTCTGAAATATGACAATACCAGTCACTTGGTGAAGTGTAAAATCAAGAGATGGCTTGATTACTGAGATCTATCCTGCAAAAGTCTTTGTAATTGACGGCGGCTCGTGGAGCGCCGAGGTGGTGTTTCCGAAGAAGGAAGGGTCCTTTCTCTGAACATTTACACCTGCCCCGACTCGGAGAGTAGAGAGGGTCTCCGTGCATGCTTGGACTGCAGGCACTTGACTATGGAGGCAGAGATTACCCAGAACAAACTAGACCATCATAAAAAGAAGAAAGAAAGAAAGAAAGAAAGAAAGAAAGAAAGAAAGAAAGAAAGAAGAGAAAGAAAGAAAGAAAGAAAGAAAGAAAGAAAGAAAGAAAGAAAGAAAAAGCTGAAAGAGTCTTTGGTGGACGTGAGCAGACCTGCTCCGTCTCCCCGTGGAATGGATCCGGCAGTGGAAGGCTGGCTGGGGACATTTCACTTCACGCGTCCAGCCATTCTTTTCCCTGACTCTGAGGTTCCCACTGACCGTTCTTTTCTTAAAAATCACATTCTGGTACAGACTCCACGACTGTTAGCAAGACTACCGTGAGGGATTCTTGGTGATAAGGACTCGAGAAAATCAGTGTGACAAATATTCCTTAAAAATATGTGGCTGGGCGGGGTGTTGAATGGAAACCGATTTGACAATAAATTTTATATTAAAAATAAAACACGTGCCTGGAGTGGCTGAGGCCTCGATTCCAAAAGGGAGAGCACTGTAGAGCTCATGTCCTTCAAGCGTAGACTTGGAAAAGCCGGCCAAGGCCAAGGACAATCCTTATGCCTCACGGAGAGGAGGGGTCAGGCTGCTCCCACATGGACCTGAGCTGTTTTGGCTCTTTGCTTTTTTGCTGAGATTAAAAAAAAAAAAGGATTTTGAGAAAAATGACAATATATTTTGTCAGCCAGCATTACCATATTAGCAGACTCTTAAATTTTGTGATAATATCTGTCTAACCAGAGTATAAATTCTGAATCAGATAGGTTCAAATGACACGTATGCTAGTGTTTGTTAGTATGATGACGAAAGCTAAGGTCAACGTGTGCCTAAGAAGACAGGAGTGCAGGAAACTTGACATTCGATTCTGAATCAGCACAAGTACCACACGTAAGCTGTCATTTCAGAGTGGAGCACACAGGGTAGGGTGTTGGGCATTTGGGGCAAATTGGAACGAGTATTTTTCTCTCATGAAATTGGTATCAAAGGAGGTGTTGGTGGTGGACGTAGAACAACGATTCTTTAACATGGTGTTTGGAGCAGTAGGTTTTGCACAAGAGTCCTTAATGTCATCGCAAGGGACAGAACCGTGAAGGTTCCGTGAGCCATGTGCTTGCAGGAGCAGTCCCTCGTTCTGCCCCAAGAGCCGCTGGCATGGTCAGTTTGCATGTCTACCTCAGGGACAGAAAGCAGGGAGAATGGCCAGGAATCACGGAAGAGTCTCCGATGAGAACGTCCCTCGTGGCAGCTCCCCCGCTGGAGAGGGAGGGTAGCCCAGCACATTAGCAACTCACAGTTGGACTAAGAAACAAAGATCTGAGGTGATAAAGGGAAAGATCACCCTACTCCTGGCTGTGATGGAGAACGGGGAATTGAAATAGAAACCAAACCTCTCCAAAACAGGCTGCGGCATAGGTTGCAAAACAGATAAAGGAGCAAAGCAAAAGGAAAGTCATTGCAAATCTGAGCCCAAACCCCTTAACACCGGTGTGCCTGACCCAGCGCTCGAGGATGCAACCACAAACCGATCTGGGGGGAACTCCGCATGGACTTATGGTCTCTACAGTGGGACCATTGTTCCAGCAACATCTAGGCTTACACATTCTGACCATTGCCTACCCAAGTAGCCTATGAGTAACTCCATCCTTTCGACTTTATATGTGGTCCTTCCTAGCATACCCCTTTGGAGACTCTCTAACTTTCCCACGGGACACGATATTCCTTGCTGCAGCAAGTTATACGCCTGATGTTACTGACTAGTGGTGGCCTTCCACTGATGGCCATTGGTGTCACTCCATTTTAGAAACCTTAATTCTTCCCATTTTCTCAGAATTTTAGAGGAGGGAAGATCCACAAATGAGCTGGAATTTAAAAGGCCTCCTCTGGTACACGGGAGAAGGGAATCACCTTTAGGCTTTACAACACTGAGGTCAAACAGTCTTGCCAAGCACTGGGATACCCCAGGTAGATGGGTGAGTAGGCTGTCCCCATTACCTGTGCGTAGGAGTTATTCTCCATAAGTATTGTTAGTCCCGTTGATCAAATCCCTTCTGAGAGCTGAGTACTTAGCTCTGTGTTATAAACAGATGCCTAAGATGTGAAGAAGCCCATGCCCTCATGACCACAGAGCATGCATTAGATGCCAGGGCTCCAAGTCACTACTGTCTAAAGGTGCAACAGAGAAGAGGTAAGGGCAGCCTAGATTTTAGCCTAGAGGCATAAAGTCTACTGAACTCAGCAATAAATGCATAAAGAGGGAGACAGAAAAGACGGGTCATGTTGTGGAATCGGTTGACCAAACTACTGGAAAGTTCCTTACCAGACTGTATGCAAGTATAGCATGTAATAGATGTCCGCCTAATTGGTGTTATACTGTCCCCACTACCTGATTAAGCCAGTCAGGCTTTCAAGTACTTACCTGCAGCCCTTAGTTCTTCTAATAGATTTTTCTTTTCTTTAGTTTTTAAATCATTTGACTTTTATCTGGCCATAAATCATGAGCTGAGTTTCATGACTCATTTGATTAATATCTACCACCTGCTGTGTTAGCAATAGTTCATATTTAAATCAGAGGGTTTTAATCACCAAAATTAGGGTGTGATTTACTTCAGAATGGTGGCTAGTTTTGCCTTTTTCAATCTTTATTCCAGAAATTTGATTTTTTAAATACAAAGCCAAGAAGTGAATGATAACGTGAGGAAGTATGCCCTGTGTCTCTTCCCTGCATGGGTTCTGTGCTCTCTACATTTGGACTCTCCCACTTGGGACATCATGGTAGCTATGGTCCTCACCAATTCAACATTTTATTCTTTTTTCTTAAATTGTGCTGCCTTACACTGTTAACTTTCAGAGTAGAATGAAGTAGAATGATCTTCACTGCCCAGGACTGAGACAAGATTAAATGGGTGCTGCGTGGCCCACAGCTGACCACAATCCGGGGGTGCAAATAATACATCCCCATGCAGTTGTCAAACACAGAAAGCAAGGAGACAAAGACGGACCAAGTGTAAGGAAGGCTCCCAGACTCAGGAACTTCTCCTCCAACAGAAAGGCGACTGTTCCCTTCAGAATATTCTAGTCACACAAAGGCCAAGTTATCTCAAAAGGAGCCACTGTGTTTAATTTGACAACAAAGATCTGAGCTCTCAGCGTCCTCTACTGATATAGATCTTTCTCATTCCACTGTGCACAGGCATAGGGCTCCACTGCAGGAGAGCGAGCCCCGTGGTGGGGCTCAGCGTTCCACCGCCCCTTCCTCTGGGAGGCATTGGAGGGACTGGCCTAGAGCTCTGTGGGTTGGGCTAGAAAGACCATTAGGATTCCAGTCAATGTTTAGAGTTTATGATAATTTTAAGTGTGAACTCCAAATGTGCCACTCCTGGTTTACGTCAGCTGATACGGGTGCTTTGGTGTTCCTCTTTTAGCCTGAGAATGGGAGAGAGAAGAAGCCACACAGCTTGCACATGCCTCTGAAGGTGGAGACTGAAGCAGAAGACCTTCTCTGCTTCTTACCTTGAGGAAGGAGAATGCATAGTCAATGCGAGGGCTCGATTTTGTTTGTTCCTTTGTTTGTTTTATCCTTGTTCACATGATTTCCATACATTGGATTCTGAAATCAGTACAGGCGTGTGCACAACGTTCGTGTTCCACCCCATTGCTAGGTCTTGCATGAAAGACTCTGATACGAAAAACCCATTTCTCCTACCTGAGCCCTATGCCTACTCCAAATGAGTATCAGATTTTCCATATTGAGATTATCAAACATTGGCAGCCTCAGTGGTAACAACACTAAACAAATTGTCAAGGGAAGGAGGAAGTTGTGTGGGTTTTTTTTCCCTTTTTTCTTTTTTTTTCTGTCTCTTAGCAGCTGGACTTAGAAAAGAAGACAGGCATGAAATTTGTGGGTAGATCTGTTTCAACAATGGCAAGAACTACCAATTGTGTAATCCAATTTCAACAGGGGATTTCTCTTTATCTTAATAACTAGTGAAATGGGTGGACCTCAAATTTCATTTCAGTTTGGAAACAGGCCCAACATTTTGGAGATGTTTATTCCAAACTCGGCCAGCTCTATAAACCTCTCCAAGCTCTCAAATCTTTCTGGGAATTGCACCAAAGCAGATTTTTTGGTGAGATTTCTAATACTTCCGGCTTCTGGAACAGCCTCCCCCCTAATCCTTCAGTTATTCAGTGTCTAATCCAGACCAGAAAAAAGAGCATGGCAATTCTGGAGAAGACAAATAATAATCCCATAAGAAGTTATGTCTGAATTGCAAATAAAGATTCAAAGAAGTCCTGACTGTATCCAAATCAAGCATCTCCCTCTGACAACTTCGAGGAAGCTCTTTACATGTTTGTGTGCCTTACTCTTCAAGCATTAGGAAAAGAATATGTCCCAACACGGCCAGGTTCTTTAAAAGGAGGGAGAATATGAATAGGTGGGAATTTTAACATTGGGTTGCTATTTTTGCAAAGTTTTTCTTCACCTCCTGTAGTCTTCTGATTCTAGAGATAAGCAATTCTATGGAGCCTTCTTCACTCCCCAGAGACCTCCTTTTGTCATGTGGAAAGGAATATTAAGAATGAACCCTCAATGTCAGTCACTTCCCGTGACAGCCAAGTTCATGCTCCCTTGCTGTATCTGTGTTTAATTTTAAGGTGTTTTCAAGTCTTTACTGACTGAATCGTGTCCAAAGACACGAGAACGTTGAAAGCACAGAGCTGTACAAGTACAAATAAAGATAGGACTTATGTAATTGGGAGCAGTGAGGAAACAAACACATTGCACAAGGCAGGGATGAATCACGGGATGACAGAGACAGTTGTGAAGGCCTAGCTGTGGTCCTGTGGCACGTGGGGAGAGTGGGGCTGTGCGGTCCACGGGATCAGCTGGAAAGACTCTGAGTAGACTGGAGAGGCAGGAGAGAGGGTATGCAACCCCAAGAGCCACCAGGCATCACTATCAGTTCCTAGGGAACTTAGAGCTCAGGGCATGCAGGGGAGAGCCAAACCATTCGTGCTCCTGTGGGCTCCAGGCACATTCCACTCTGAGCAGCATAACGTGCATGGGGAGGGCACACCCAGTAGCCTGTGACCCTGGGAGCTGCCTGTGACCCTGGGAAGTCAAAAGGAAGTCCTGATGTACATGGAGCAAGGTCACCTTGGGAAAAAACACCCAAGGCAATGCACATGTGCAAAGAGGAGACTAGAAGTCTTCCTTCAACATTTGAAGAAGCGACCAACATTGTATTTGATAATAATGGCTCCAGGACGTAGCTTAGAAACATCCTAGTCACTTTGGACTTGTGAGAGCAAAGAAATGATAAAAAAAAAAAAAAGTAAAAATACGGACTTAGGACAATCCTATGATTCATCTGTATTGAAGAAGAGGCATCTATATATTTAAAGAGCCTGTAATTTCTGTTTAGATGAGACAAATGGATTTTGTTGTTGTTGCTTCTTCAGTCAATGGACACTTCTTGAGAACCTCTTCCACCTGCAATCATGCTGGGTCAATCATGAGAAATAAAGAGGGATAAAGTCACTTCTCATTCCTGAGGAACTGGGAAGACAGAAACAAGTAAACGCACCATCACCGGACAGCGAGACAGGGAACTCTTAGATCCTATGAGGTTCCCCAGGGATTTCTGGCTGAGGCAGAGGAAGGAGCAGTGGGTTGGAGAAGCCCCACTGGCTTAGTCTAGAGCCACATGGGATTTTCTCTGAATTTTAATCACCCGTGAACTCTGTTTTTTCCCCCAAACATACTATAAAGTACAGAAGATAGTAAGACTTTCCAGACCCCCAGATATTATAGGTGGTAATAACTTGCCTTATTTGCTTCGGGCTTCTCTTTTTTATTGTGGTAAAATATATCTAAAATATGTTGTATGAAAACCAACTTGATGATACATTTCATATTAATATATATGTTATAAAATAAAATCTGCCATTTATTCATTTTTAAGGGTGCAATTTGGTATCATCGGGCGCCTCCACGCTATTGTTAAGCCAACTCACCACCCAACTCCAGGGATTCTCTCAACCTGCAAAACTGAAACTCTGTCCCTACTGAACACAGACTCGCCCTCCTCAGCGCCCCCAGCCACCCACCCCCGGTCTGCTTTCTGTCTCAATGAACCCGGCTCCCCCGGGGACTTCATCTAGGTAGAATGATGCAGGATTTGTTCTTTGCTACCTGGCTTCTTTCATTCTGTGCAATACTTTCAAGGCTCATTCATGTTACAGCATGTCGAAGATTTCCTTTCCTGTTTTAGGCTGAATCATATTCCATCACGTGTCTGGACCCCATTGTTTTATCCATCCATCCATCCATCCATCCATCGGTGGACACTCAGGCTGCTTCCTCCTTTCGGTTGTCATGAGCAATGCTGCTGGGAACATGAGTGTTTACACCCACAGTAGAAGTTGGCACCTGCCTCCTCCCCTGTCCAGAACCCCTCATTCCTCTCTTAAGAGGACTCCACCCTCCTGAGGTTACTCTTTATCTCTCCCAAATATGTTATGGAAATTGTCCACGTATGTGTGTATTCATAACTATAGGTAATACTTTATGTGTTTTAAAATTAGCACATAATCCGTATTGTCTAGTTTCGCAACCAATTCAAGAAGCGTATGTTTGTTTTTAAAAGTAGGAGAGAGAATGAAAAGAAAATTTGGATTTCCGGAAAGTTTGGTTGAGAGTTGAGGTATCAGTTTTGCTAATTATGCCCAAAAGTGTATTAGTTTTTATTTCCTTGCAAAGACCTTACTCGGTTCCAGAGACACATGAACTTAAAGTTAATTATCAATACAAGTTTTTAAATATAAATATATTTATAAATTATTTATAAATAAATAATAAATATATATATATAAATAAATAAATATATTTAAAAACTTGTATTGATATGTATATATACACACACATATACATATATACATACATATACATATATACATACATATACACATATACACACATATACATACATACATATATGTACATGTACATATGTACATATGCACATACATATACATACATATACATATATGTATATGTATGTATATATATGTATATGTGTGTATATGTGTACATATACATATATATGTATATGTATGTATATACATGTATTTAGTGGGCAGGGGGGCGGAGGGTGGATAAGGAGGGTGCATACAGGGGACAGACCCTTTTAGAAGGAAGCATAGAGGGCAACAGAATGCGGGCCACCTTGCTTTAATTAATGTAATCCTAGCTGCAATCCTAGATCCTTTTTTTCTCACACAGAAGCCCCATCTGGTGGCCGGGCGTCAGTGGGACGGGTGTCCCTGCAATCCCGGAGGCCAAGTAAGCAGCTCCTGCCTCTCCGATGAATGCCCCCGGGCGTGGGCATTCCAGCAGGCGGGAGGTGGGGGGGAGCCAGCTGGGAGGATTGGGGCTGGCCCTAGAGGGACCTCGTGCCGCCTCCGGCCCCATGTGGACGGTCCCCACCCTGGTCATGGCTAACCCCGGGGACGGGGTGGGTCAGCAGATGGGGAAACAGGGTGCTGCAGGGCGGCTGTGGGTGTGGAGGTGAGGGGGTGGGCCAGCAAGGTGGTCTCATCCTCACTCACTCTACGGGCCTTACTTCAAACACCAGAGGGAAGCCAGACGTTGGTGGGACCTGAGGGGACCAAGGTGGCCCGGGAGCCTCCGGAACACCTGTGTCCCCACAACGTCGGAGCAGGTGCAGATCCCTCCAGAATAGCCCTCTTTCCCTCACGTATCTGGTGCTCTCACTGGCTTCCTCTTTCCTGCCGGATGCCCTAACTTCCATTTTCTGGATTTCTCTTTCCCTTCTCTTCTCCTTTTTCCTTTCCTTCCTTTAGCTTTTCTGGTTCTGGAAGGTCCGAGTGCTGGTGTTGGGCCGGGGGAAGGCCCTGTGACCCTTTTCCTGCCAGCCGTAGGCCCAAATCCACAGACAGCGGTGACCTCTCTCAGGATATCCCACCTCACTGGGAAACACTGGGGCACCCTAATGCCATGCGGGCTCTTGTCTGGGCCCGGCTGAGGAGACCAAGCCTACAAGCCCCACATAGGAACACGGTGCATGGGGCTGCGGGGCCAGCTACAGACTGACATCGCACGCACGGCACAGCCCCTGAGCAAAGCCCCTTTGGAGTCCAAGAAATTCTGCTTCCCAGAAGTCTGTTCTGCCACTCAACCCGTCTGGCTGCCAGCATAAACCACAGCCACACATGACCCCACCCCCCCCCCCAAAAAAAAAAAAAAAAAAAAAAGAAAAGTTTTCTGTTTCATGTTAAAAAGTATAAATATTGCATTATTGATTCAGAAAGGAAATGTGCCCGGCGCGATCTCAAAGCCCAGCTGAATGAACCCCAGGACAGCGCATGGGACGGGCGGTGAGCACAGTCCTGGAATGAAAACAGATGTTGTTGTTTACGAAGGGGGAAAAGGCAAAAAAAAAAAAAGAAAGAAAAGAAAAAAAGAAAAAGGTCGCATTTGTGGCCTCAGTAACAGCAGGATACCACCTGGACAAAAGATTTCGAAATGAAAATGTGCGATCGTGTCTGTTGCAGAGAAGGGGGCAGAGCAGGGACAGAGCTAGGTCCGATCGCGCCGAGTACAGGATGCGTGTGGAGCCCCCGCACAGTCGGGAGAGGAAGAGAGAGACACCTGCGGCCTGGTGTCATCTGGGGACGGAAGGCGGATGGAAATGAGCGAGCCGTCGGATCAGCCAGCAGCTGGGTCAGCCGCTCCGTTTTCATGGGCAGAGTTCCTGCAGGCAAAACTCACTTCCTGCCTCACCTCCCCTGCATATTGAAACACCCGCCCCCCCACCCCTGCTCACGTCAAGCCCACCAGGTACTTCTTCCCCCGAAGTTTGAAAGATTCTTCGCCTTCACTCGTCTGTCACTGCTGTCATCGGCACTTAGAGTGTTTCACCTGGAGCCTGCGATGTGCTTACTTGGGGCTTTTATTCTCTCCACGTCAAAGTAGTTTGATCCTGAGTGTAATTTTGCAAAGAAAAGCCTCCCAGGGGAGAGCTTTAGGAGATGCCTCTGTTTTTAACCCTGCTTCCAGAAAGAATTAGATGCAAACACTTCCACTTAGTTCATTTGCTTCTCAAGTGAATGGATCACGTCTGATATCTGAACACGATATGGCGGAACGCTTAGGAGATGAATTTGCAAATCACAGCTTGGCTCCCAGAGGCTCGGGCCGCATTGACCAGATGGTGACCAGATTTAAGCAATCGTAGTCTCCTGGTCCATGACTAAATTTCCTGTGCATAGTTGCTGTCCATTAGCGTACGGAATTCATACTAGAACAGTGTCTCGAGACACGGGAGAAAAGTTGGCAGCTTTTTGGAGGGTCCTGTTTGGTCTGCATGAGGCATGTTCAGCTTTTGCCTCCACAGCCAGGCCTGGGCCCGGGTGACTGCCCATGTCTTGCCGCTGTGAGTAGGACTATTTTCTCGAGGGAATAAGCAAAACAAGGGGAAATCAGGTATTTCTCTCGGTCTTGGCCTTCATGTTCGAGGGGGTAACTGAAGATCAAAGGTCTCTTGGCTGTGAGGAGAAAGACCATTCTTTCCAATCTCTGTCATTGGCTCTGTCAACTCTCCTGCCCCCTGCCCCCGGCCCTCCAGCACCCAGGCCTGTCCACGATCACCATGGAAAAGAAAGACCACCAACCTCCTGTTTCACGCTGAGCCCCAACTCCAACAGAACTGACATACCTCTGCACCCCATGACCCACCTACCACCCAGACCTGCATCTCAGACCCAGGAAAGGATTTCAAAGGGAAAACAATCATCCTGGCGGCTCCCTAAAGGGCCACCCCCTTAATGTCATACTTCACTGTAGTGTAAAAACAAACAAACAAACAAAAACAACCACAAAAATAATCACATAAGATGTCAGCAGTCATTATTATTTTATTTTAGAGAGAGAGAGAGAGCATGAGCAGGGGACAGGGAAGGAAAGAGAGATTCTTGACCTGAGATTATGACCTGAGCCATATCAAGAGTCAGATGCTCGACTAACTAAGCCACTCAGGCTCCCCAGCAGTGATGATCAAAATAGCATTTTACATCGACCAGACCGAGTCTAGACTCTTCTGAAGTATTCTGGAATTAAAACAGCCGTCTTGTACATCGGTACTCTTAGGTAAATGATCTAAGATACCATAAGATACCATAAAAAATAGCATTTTACATCGACCAGACCGAGTCTAGACTCTTCTGAAGTATTCTGGAATTAAAACAGCCGTCTTGTACATCGGTACTCTTAGGTAAATGATCTAAGATACCATAAGTAATCCAAATAATAGGACTGATGTGAGGAACTGAAAGGGACCCCAGATAAACCAGAGGCTCCATGGGGACAGTAAACCAGCCACACGCACATTAGCTGACCAGCAGCACCACGCAGCAGCCCATCGTGCTATTCTGTGGAACCACCAGCTTGCTCCTGGGGAGCTGCTGCTGTCCTTGTGGGTGACGATGTGAGGCTGGAGTCGGGATTCAAGCTCCCCCCAACCCTAACTAGGTCCAGAATGAGAGCGAGACTTCAGGCCTCTCTGGAACCCTCCGCGGGCCAGTCTTGCCCAGGAAAGACTGACACGCATTTGGCATAGTTTAGTCGGGTTTGTGCCGTGACCCACCTCGTTCTCCTCTAAAAATTAGGTTTTAAAAAGCAGCTTTGGGGGCACGAGACATGAGGAAGAGGGCAGACGGACTGTCCCCGGAGAAGCTGCGTGGCCATGGCAGAGAAGTCTCCGCGGGCGCTGCCCTGGGTCTCAAAGCTCCTGCTGTGGATTCAGCCCTCGGCCCCCTCCTCCCACACCCAGGGGCTGGGAGTCCTGGTATCCCCCAAACTGTAGGGCTCAGGCCCTGATTCTTTTAACCATCTGCCCCGGAATGGGGACACATGCATTTTGTAACAGACAAAACAAAGCAGATCAAGATCCTGGGACTGCAAGTTTTCATTTCTTTAGCTCTTACGAATCCCAGGTTGGGACGAATGCACGGCTTTTGATTGGAAGTCTATTTGCCTTAATAACCTTCTGCTTTTGTGTCTTTGCTGCCACAATACTTCGCTAATCATCATTCTGAGCTCCTCTCGCTCTGGCCCTGGGTGAGGACGCCTGCCTCCTGCCAGGCTGCTGCACGGGGCTCGTTCTGCTTTGCCAAGAGTGAGAAGTGACCATGGGCATTCTGGGAGGCTTGGGGCTGCTCAGGAGCTAGCTGGGCTCAGGAGCTAGCTGGGTGAGCCTCGCTCACCCTCCCCGTGGAAAGAAAGGGGCCTGGCTTTCAGTGGCACTGCTGTGGGTACGGCTCACAAAGGCACAGGCATAGAAAGGGTCTGACCCCCGGGGGTCCGTCAGTAGGTGGTCACGGCCACTTTCCGCAGAGAGTGACCTTTGGGGAAGTACCCACTTGACCCAACTTCAGAAGTGACCACAATAAGCTAACACAAAGAGGGACGTAAATTGGCAGAAAAACACAGTGTAATAGACGCACTCACACCATGCTCAAGGGGACTCCAGGGACCAGTCGATCCATGCCAGAAGAATGGTGCAAGCTGGAAGGGGCCCCGCAAGATTAATCACCACCGCGATGCAGATGTAGCACGTTAGGTGAAAAGATAAATGTGTAAAAGCTGTGTCAAAACCCATGGTGTGGCCCACATGGCAATTCAGGGTCAGTAATTGAACTTCACTCTAATTATCCTGGGGAGATAATATTAACTTATAGTCCAGTGTGAGCGAGCGATTCCATAACTCATCACTCGATGGGCTGCGCGTCGCATTGTGTTATTGAAATATGATGGCTCCATTTTTACCCTGTCATAATGACAACTGATGTGCTTTTTTTCCTTCTCTGCGCCTCTGGGGATGATGAAATAGTAAGCAAACATTCTTTCTGGGGAGAGAGCGCCACTTTATCATGCCGGCCTCAGCTCTGGAAAGGCATTGGCAAACTCAGACGCGGTTTCCCAGAGCGTCGGCGGCCCTGCCAGGCGCCGGGCCCCGGGCCTGGCCCACCACCCAAGGCCCCGGCCGCGGAGCACCCTTGGTTCCTCACTGCTGGGGATTCTTCAGCATCCAGGCCTCTGTAATGTACTGTCGGTGCAGGGTGGAGCCTTCGGGAAGGAGCAGAGATTTATTAAAAGTGCAAGTCTTGTTTAATTCCTGTGTTTACTGACCGGGCCTCGGAGCTCACTGGTCCCCACATCCTGGGAAAGATCGTTCTGCAGCTGTGCCTTCTGATGTGGGGTCCCTTCTCCACCTTGCTCCCCACGCTGAAATGTTATCTTTGTTTTCTTCACAGATTTGTAGTTACATCCTAGGAAGGATTCTTTTTTTTTTTTTTTTTTTTTTAAGTTTGTTTGTTGTTTTTTTGAGAGAGAGAGAGCATCAGGGAAGGGGCAAAAACAGAGGGAAAGAGAATCCCAAGTAGGCTCCACACTGTCAGCGCAAAGCCTGACACGGGGCTTGATCCCATGACCCTGAGATCATGACTCGATCTGAAATCAATGCACTGAGACACCCACATGCCCCCCACTAAGACGCACTCTTAATACATTATAGACAAATGCAGGGTTAAGAGTATCTGCCCTAGGGACACTTGGGTGGCTCAGTCGGTTGAGCGTCCGACGTCGACTCAGGTCATGATCTCACGGTTTGTGAGTTCGAGCCCCACGTCGGGCTCTGTGCTGACAGCTCGGAGTCTGGAGCCTGCTTCGGATTCTGTGTCTCCCTCTCTCTCTGCCCCTCCCCCACTCATGCTCTCTCTCTGTCTCTCACAAATAAATAAATGTAAATAAAAAAATCTGCCCTAAACTTTCAGATAAAGTCGCATAAAATGAAAACAAGCACAGTTTCTGGGTGATTTGAAATGAGGTTAAAGAATGTCTTGTAGGGAGTTGGAAAGCCAGGTGGTGTACCCAGACATACGGAGGGGGCAGGAGGGCCTGGGAAGAAGTCAGAAGCCCCCCTCAGGTGACAGGGAAATGGGGGGATAGCTGAGGCCCTGGCATCGACACCCCCCACCAAGAGGGGCGGAGAACAAAGTCAGCCCCAGAGGAGGGCCAGCAGCTGCGGGGCGGGGAGGGGGGCTGGGGTGAGCCACAGCTACCAGAATGGAACCCAGCAGAGCAGAGGCCGGGGCCCCTCCCCAGGCCTGCCCGGCTGGCAGATTAATGGAGGTTTTGGTTCTCAGGGAGATGGTGGTAAATAACAGCATTCAGAAGCCCTCCGCCCTCCCTCTGGGGAAGTTTATACACATTTCGACAGTTTGCTATTTTAATTGGGAACAGAAAGCCAGTGCAGAAGCCAGGATCTCGGGAAAAGAGGAAGTTGGTCTCAAATCATCCTCATTTGGTCCTTAACCTCGTGGTGCTCAAGCGTGGCCTCCGAGGGCACACGTGTCTATTGTTGGTCGGGCAGAAGTCAGCTGTCCCCAGGAGGAACGCCTCACCCACTTACATTGTTTGGCCTCAGAAGAAGCTCCAAGGAAGGATTCCAAGAGGGGAAATGCAGTCCCTGGCCTGGCAGCTCCCAGGAAGAAAGCACCAAATCACCTGGTTCCTGCCTTTCGGGCCCCAGCCAGGGGACTCCCAGAAATACACAGCTGAAGGCGCAGGCCTACGGCAACTCATGCAACAGACTGAGCCGGAAGCTGTCCGTGTATTCGGTTTGTGGTGAGGTAGAGAGTCCACACCAGCTTAGTAAAATCTGTTCAGCCCCTCGAAGGCATCAATCAAATCTCAGGGTCACCATAGTGAGAGCGTCTCTCCTCTCAATTATTCTGATCGCGGACTAGATAATCACAAGCACATCGCTCATTCATAATCACCGAGTGCAGGCTTCCTAATGGGGGAAATGAAGGGCTTTCCATCTGTTTCTTTTTGGGTTTTATGGCCAGTCACCTGAACACAGAGATAAACACATAGAGCAAAGCACCTGGGCCTTAGAGATAATAACTGCTCAGACATCCGGGCCTCATCGTGGAAAATCAACTAAAATACCGATAGCTAGATGGACACTGATGCGGATCAACAGAGTTCACTCACATAGAGACAGAGGAGGCCGGCCTTTCTGAGAAGGCGCGTGTGGGTCGCAGGTGATGGGCGGTTATTTTATGCATCTGTGGCCCCCCAGACTCCGGGACTTTGCAGCATAGTCCTGGACGTGGGAGGATCCACGGGAGGGGCCAGGGGCGTGGACTTGAGCAAATCTCCTGGCACCAATGGCCAGTCCCAAGCAGCACAATCCAAAGTCATTTCCCAACTCTGTTGACTCAAAGTCGATTTCACGGTTTCCTAAGTATCATGGTAAAACATCCACTTTCTTTAGAGATGTCCTAGTCAGCTGGGAAGACAAAACAGCACTTTAAAAAGACATCCAGTCCGTATTTACATGAGGAATCATGACAGCCTGGTAAAGCATTACTGTCTGTAAAGTATTATATATTTTAAGGGTCCTGGTAATTTATGTTTTAAAATGTTCTTTCTACACATTCGCAGTATATAATGGAAGGTTCCTATGACATTTATAAAGGAACAGCTATGATCTGCTAGCTAAATGGTATGCAACGTTCTATAAATTATAGGCTGAAATTTGCTCTAATGTTCAAGTATTTCTGTGACAGATTTTTCACCAAGAAAAATTGGACAGAAATGTGCAAAGGTATAATCCGTTATAACTGTGTTAAAGGCATGACTAGAACATTACTCTCAGAGTACCCAGGGTGGCAAATGGGACGGTATTTATTTGGTGGTTTATTCTACTAAGACTAGACTTTTTTATTTATATAGGCTCTAGTTAAACACTATAGGCATCTTAGTAGATGATATCAGGCAATATTCTTCAACTTGTATTGAAGATAATAATGGTAAGCTTAAATCGCACCCCTGCCTCCTGTCATTGCTTCCTTCTAAACAGCCCTGGTTCTAGCTGGGGTCAGATCACCTGGAGTAAAGGTGTTTCTCAGCTTCCCTGCAACCAAATGTGACCCTGTGACTAAGTTTTGGTGAGTCATGTAAATGTCCTGTGGCAACCTAGGGGAATGCGTTTACAGGAGGTGGTTTCTGCCCCTGGCATCTCCTCACCTCTCGCCTCCAGCTTGCCTCTTGACATGTGGTCTGATGATTAGAGCCTCCTGGAGCATGCTGTGGGCCCATACCCGGGGGGGTGGGGTTCAGGAGAAGAGTCACCGAATCCCTGATGCCTGCTATGGATTGCTGCTACCCAAACCTCGATAGGGTTTTGGTAACAAACTTTTTGTAAAGAGTCAGAGCACAGAGAATTTGGATGTATAGACCATGAAGTCTTTGTGGAAACAACTCAACTCCATGAGAGCTGTTGGGTAACACAGTTCTTACATTTTTTAATGTAAGATTTGTTTATTTTTGAGAGAGAGACAGAGCGCGAGCAGGGGAGGGGCAGAGAGAGAAAGACACTGAATCTGAAGCAGGCTCCAGGCTCCGAGCTGTCAGCACAGAGCCCAGCGCAGGGCTCGAACTCCCAAACCATGGGATCATGCCCTGAGTCAAAGTCAGACGCTTAACCAACTGAGCCACCCAGGTGCGCCGACGACAGCGCACCATAGACAGTTAAAAAAGAAATAGGTGTAGCTGTGTTTCAATAAAACTTTATTTACAAAAACAGGAAGGAGACTGGATTTGCCCCCACAAGCCATATTTTGCTCGCCCTGTATGGGAGACATTAAAATCTCTCGCAAACTAATTTCTTTGTCAAAAGACAAATCTCTTCATCTGGCATGATGTCCACAGGTAGGCACTTAAGAGGCTTCGATATCTTGGCTGTTGTGAAATAAGCTGCCATGAACAGGGAAGCACAGACATCTCTTCAAGGCAATGATATCACTCCTTTGGGTATAGACCCAGACATGGAATAAGACCAACACAGGGAGAAGAATAGTGCGTGGCCTCCCTTGATATGGAATCTAAAACAGTTCAACCCATGGAGCCAGGGAGTTGAATGATGGTTACCAGGCACTGGAGGTGGGGAAAGAGGGAACAACTGGTCAAAAGGTAAGAAGTTGCAGTTACGCAAAGTGAATGCCTTTGAGAGGTCGAACGCATGGCATGGTGATTCTGGCTCTAACACTGTCTCTTGCACGTGAAATATGCTACAACAGACAGTCTCAGCTCTTCGTACCATGCATGAAATAAGGTAACTATGTGAAGAGATGTAGATGTCAATTAGCTCGACAGTGGTAGTCATCACACGGTGTGTATGTATACTGAAACGTCACGTTGTACTCATTGAGTACATGCAATTTTGAGACTTCAATTATGGGTCTTTATTAAGCACAGCCAAATATGGTCCCCATGGTCACACAAGCCCCATATGGCCGTCTCTGCTTGGGTTTCTTCTCTTCTCCTCCTTCCCTGCTCGGCTTTTTTCTCTTCTCCTCCTACTCTGCTCAGTTCTCTCCTCTCTCTCTTGCTCCATGGGCCACTCCTCTGCCTCTGGCTCCCCTCGGTCTACTTCGCTGCCTTCACCATATTCCTGTCTTCCTTCACAGTCTCTCTACCTAATCAGCAGCTGCCTTGAATATCCCTTGATTGCAGGGGTCTAACAAGGCTGTGGAATGAAACATGTACCCAACACAGAAAGTGTCCCGCAACTTACACACACCGGACTCTTGCCCGTGAGGGCTGTGTCCCCAAAATTTTGTATTGCTATTCAGGAGACCAGAATTCAAAAGAAGAACCAAGCACTACCACCTGAAGGAAATAAGCACCAAGAACTCAACCGTGATGTGACACTCCAGACCTGGACTGGGCTTCATGAGATAATTATAATGCCGTCCTTGCTCCTACCATACTGAGCAGAACGTTCAAAGTGTATAAAATCAGGCAGCCAGCAATTGTAGCCAGCTCTGGCAAAAACATCAATCTCCTGTTCTAGGATGTTTTGATCCATGCGTATAGTGCAATCTCAAATGGATTATTTTTCTCTGCTCTCTTCCGGCCAATAGGTACATAGAAGTGGGACTGGCCATGGTTAATTGAGTGTCAGTGTTCTGCATCTGACTTACTGGCAAATTTCACTTGAACAAGACATAGAGGGAAGTGCACACCTGAACATTTATGTTTGTTGATAATTGTACAAATTTTCTTACCTCTGTTTTCAATTCTTCAACAACCACAATTTTGCCAAAGTTCTTGTCTGTGAAAGTCCAAAGAAAATCTCATATTTCAGGGCAGAATCAGGAATGGAGGGTCCCGCTGGAGACTCCATGAGGACAGGAGCTGGCTGTCCTCTGTCACTGTGTCCACAGCACCTGAGTAGGTATCTGAGAGGTATCTGTCTGCTGAATAAATGCGAGGATTGATGACATAATTCAACCAATTTGCTGACCTTATCATGCATTAGGAAGTAGTGAGGGAAAATATCTGGATGAATTTGATGGATTAGGCTTCCACTAGAGTTGATTTAGTGATGTCTAAGTGTCTAAATGATAAGCTGTTTCCAAACACAAATGGAGGAATCAGAATGTGAGTTAGAGCTATAAGGATGTGAATGATTTAGACACAGACAGAAGAGGCTGAGGGAGAAAATAAATGAGTCTCAAAGACTGTTGACTGCATCTTAGGTTCTCCCTGGCAGAATCAGAGCAAAAGTTTGGGAGATGATCCCAGGATGAGCCATTTGGGAAGTGTGGAAGGAAGAAAAGGAAGGGGGCATCAATCAATAGCGTTCCACAGGAGCAAGGGGGGCTCATGCTGCTTGGGGTTGCTAGGGAGCTCAGTTCCAGAGTGCTGTCCCTTGGGAGAGAGCTAGGACTTACCTTCTAACTCTCTCCATCACTGGATGAGGGCTGTTCCTGGCTCCCAGGTTGTTAATAGAGAAAACCCTCTACAGACAGCGCCCATGGTACAAACAAGCATCATTGAGGAGACCAGTTGATGTGGACGGGTTAATGAGAAAGGCATCCATGCTCTCTGCTATCATTATGAACAGAAATAAAACCCAATTCTTTTGGAGGATTTGCTTACCGAAAGTATATAAAGGAAAGACTTCTATAATGTAAGGGGGATTTTTAATTGTTCTTTTTAAACAAAGACACACGTAATCCTGGGACAATCATTCTTTTGGTCTTTATGGATTGCCTAAAACTCAGATTCCACAGGATCAAGAGTACTTGCCAGAAATACAACAATAGGAAAAATTCAACAAAATCTAGAAGAAGTTTACAAAATCCAAACTCTTTATATCACAGAAAGTATACAATTGCTAGGTATGCAAAAATTGAGGGAAAAATGATCCAGCATCAGAAGGAGAAAAAAAAAAATCAATAGCCTACCCACAGAAGACAGAGATGTTGAAAACTATTATTCTCGTGTTTAGGCATTCCCAGGGAAAAGGGGGACAGAATGGATAAGCAAAGAAATGTGAGCGATTCTGGCAAGGAATAAAATGCTTCATGAGGACCTGGAAATCAACATTAGGCAACCCAGAATTAATCATTCATTCATCTAACCGACATTCCCCCAGAGTGGATTCTGTGCAGAGCTCTGTTCTGGAGCATGGGACACAGGGCTGTGAGACAATTCACATTCTAGTGCCAAGACATGGAATATATATTTACATAAATATAAGGCATCATGTCAGGCAATAATTACATGGCCTGTAGGAAAAATAAACAGGCTGTAGAGATGGAAGTTTTCAAGGGAATGCTATTCCAGATAGCAATTTCCTGGAGACAGAATAAGACCTTACCACCCGCCGCCCCCCCTCCCCCAAGGACCACGGGCCCCTGGGGAAGACTTGTGTCAGAATGTGGGCAGATAGGGAAGCCTGGGTGGCTCAGTAGGTTGAGCTCCCGACTTCGGCTCAGGTCGCAATCTCACAGTTTCTGGGTTTGAGCCCCATATAGGGCTCTGCACTGACAGTGTGGAGCCTGCTTGGGATTCTCTCTCCCTCTCTCTCTTCCCCTCCCTGCTCACACACTCTCTCTCAAAATAAATAAATAAACTTAAAAAAAAAAAAAAGAATAGGGTGGATAAAGCCAGAGCTAGGGGGAGCTGTCCAGGCTCCTGGGGCACTGCTGAGGGGCTGGGGAGGAGTTTTTTTGGGGGGGGCAGGGGAGCTGCCCATCACCGTGCATGTTCACTCCCACCTCTACTGGAAATGGCTTCTCCTTGCCAAGGTAAAGCCAAGGCAGCCTGCAATCGAGACCTTTGCCCTCCAGACGCTCTGGGACCAGGCATACAGATCCCTGTGGCAGAGGAGAACCTGGAATAAGAGATCCAAGGGGCTTCTAGAGTAGAAGCTCCTCTCCCCTGTCCCCGGTTAAACAGGGAAAGCCTCAGGAGTGGTGAGCCGAGTTGAGCAATGACCCTTTTCTCCATCAGTTCCAGTGAAAAGGGACAGATGGACATGTACAGGAATGTCTTATTGCCCCCTAGGACAAGAGTCAAATTCTCTTATCCAAGGGCAGCTTCATTAGTTTACAATGGCCAATGTCTTTAACTTTTAGTTAGTATTTAGTTTAGTTAGTATTAGTTTAAAAAAAATTTTTTTCATGAAACACAGATGTAGGTCTTTGAAAGGAAATTCATGCTTACAGTACAAATATGTGTGTAATTTCAAACATTTTGGAGCAAGGTGGGCTAGGCTTAGAAAAAAAAATCATGTCCCCCCACCCCCAGGACACCTGAGCGTTCCCCCCTTTCCCCCTTCATGACTCCTTTCCACGGGGGTCCCGCCCACCAACACACAAGTACATGCAGGGCTTCCTGTCAGTGCTGCTGCTGAAGTTGTGCAAGAGGTAAGACCAGATCCTGGAGACAAATATCAGTGGCTGGTGTGCAGGATCAAAGAGGCGTCGGGGTCTTAGACACCATGAAGGGTTGGGTGAAAGGGTGAAGGGAAAAGACCAGAGGGGAGGCGTGCACCTGGAGAGGAGGCACAGCCACACACACAGGCAAGCACATGCACGGACGTCCCGCACATGCCAAGTAGGGAAGAGGGAGGAATACAGAGAAGGGAGCCATGCACCAGAGTTGCATGGTTAATCAGCTCTCCCCTTCTTTCCTCCTCCATTTCCTTCATCAGCTGTATTCATTTGGGAAACTATTACCTGGATTTTACAGCAAAGAGTGGCTAAAGTTTTCCTCAGAGTCAGAATAATCTGACCAGTGGAAGGAAGGTAGGGCTGTATTGGGGGCGTGGTTTCCTTCTTGTTCCCAGCCGCCCCGCCATCTTGCCAGTTCTGGGGAGGAAACACTAGGGTGGGCTTTCTGTCCGGTTTTCCTTCACAGAGAAAAGCAGAAGACGTTCCTGTGCGATGGAAAGTAGAGATTTTTGTATGAGTAATTTAATAAGGGAACATATGCAAGAAACACATACTCACAGATTATCTCCAAACTCCGCATCATCTGGTTTGAGCACATCTGTGACTCGATGACTTGTTCATTTGTACGCCAGGCCTTCTCCAGGGCAGGGCCCACACCACAGTCTCAGCAGCTCTGCAAATGGCATCACAGGTGCTCAATCTCTCTGTCTTGGGAAGCAAGTGCTACAAAGAGGGGAAAACAATCAGTTGTAAGGGAAGAGGTAAGTCTCACGAAAAAATCCATTACTTAGAAAATACTGGTTGTCTTGGCTTTGAAGAGGCCGACTTGCTTTAAGAAGTGTTTTAGTTGCATTGGGTGGGCCAGACCATTTTTTTAAGTTTATTTATTTATTTATTTTGAGATGGAGAGTGACAGAGAGAGTCGGAGCAGGGGAGAGGCAGAGAGAGAGGGAGAGAAAGAATCCCAAGCAGGCCCCGTGCTCAGTGAAGAGCCCAACTCGGGGGTCAATACCATGGCCATGAGATCATAACCTGAGCTGAAATCAATAATTGGATGCTTAACTGACTTGAGGCACCCAGGCTCCCAGAGGCAGAACATTTTGAATTCACTCTTGGGGAAGTTGATTCTCAAAGCTCAACCCAGAAGGATCCCATTCATGCAGAAGTTCTGTGTCTTCTAAATTCCCGACTATTCCTTGGCATTGTACAAGTCTGCCAGATGTCCTGTTCCAGAGGCAGAGTGCTAGGCCCCAGCATAGAGTGTTTGTGAATGATAGGCAGGTCTAGAGCCAGAAAGATAACTCAAATAAGAATTCCACCAGCCTGTGCATTGGAGAGTTGAATTAGTTTCTCACTGGCTGCACACCAGGGCAATCCCTTTAAGCTCCCTCCGTCTGTGTTTTCAGCCATAAAATTAGGACTTGGAGCTCGGTGCATCCAGGACTCTCTCAAACCCAGAACCATCTGCCACAACTCACGACCACCTACAGGTTCTCAACATGAGAAGCCCACCTACACTGTGTTTTCCCCATCATCACCAGGGATTCCTTGAAGCAAGAAACGTCTTCAATTCCGGAACGCCAAGGGGACAGTCCCAACCCCTGATGGGAGCCATGTCTCTGTTCTTTTCCAGAGATTCTTCAAATAGTTGTTTCTCCTCAGGTCCTTGAACTGCTATAAAATATACCTGGGAGTCAGTCTTCCATAGTGTGTGCCAACCTTGTGCTGCTTACAATACAAAACAGGATCTCGACTAGGAACTAGTTGAGAACATGAAAACGGAAACCCGTCCATGGTTCCAAAAATGTTTTCCTCCCTACATAGGAATAAAGTAATAATTTAAATATGATTCTTTATGCCATTACAAAACTCTTCTGATGTTAATTCTATGTAGGTATTTTATAACTTTTGAATTACGGTTTCCTCTCCGAATGCTCATTTGTGTGTAAATTCCTATTTCTGAGGAAATACATCAACCACTTCTAACGTAGTTCCTGAACCATCAAGAGTTTATGTTTAAACATTACAAAACGCAAACAGATCATCACAGGTTTTTTTTTTTCTTTTTTTAATGTTTATTTATTTTTGAGAGAGAGAGAGAGAGAGCGTGAGCAGGGGAGGGGCAGAGAGAGAGAGAGAGACAGAATCCAAGCAGACTCCAGGTCCTGAGCTATCAGCACAGGGCCTGATGTGGGGCTCAAACTCACAGACCACGAGATCATGACCTCCGAAGTCGGACGCTGAACCGACTGAGCCACCCAGGCGCCCCAATCATCACAGGTTTTGGAAGTGACCAGTGATTTTTAGAGACATGTTTCATGCAACACATCTAAATGAATATGACGATTAAAGAAGACAATAAAATAACAGAAACCCTAGCACACAACACCCACTGCTGAACACCTGTGGAGGGAGGGAGAGCACTGGAAGCAGAGAAGAAGAAATGAGATGTACCAGATCCGCATCGTATCATCATTTTGCCCACTCGGGAGGGGAAACGCACTCACAACAGTTTAAGGTAAAGTGATGTATTTATGTCACGAGTGGGACCCGCCACCGCTGTGGTCACATGTCAGTAATTACCAGGCTCTGGGACCTCTGCGGGGAGGCAACGCCAGCGCGACACGCACGCCTCTGCTGTCCGCGGCTTCTCCAGCCGCTGCACGTGCATCACAGACACTGACCATGTCCCGCACGCCGAACAGCGTGTCCCTTTTCTGCTCACATGAGCCGAATCGGTTTTCTCTCCTTGGAGGAAAGCAGCTCCATTTACATTGACCGACTGGTTCGTATAAAAAAAAGCCTGATGTCAAGAAACCCATTTGCTCTTTAATAAAAGTTATCCTAACGTCTGAAACGGCTGATTTATGGGGAGCCTGTCGTCGCCTCGACCGCCTGCCACTTTCTCCTCGCCATTAGAAGCCCAAGACAGGTCACGACATTTAACGCTGGGCCGGAATAATAATGCCGCGCAGATCCCGCTCCTGGACAACACGCCGTTTGTCTCATTTAAATAATGAACGCGATTGGTGGAAATTGCCGTCTGTAACCCTAACCCACGAAAGAAATGACAAACACACCGCTGTGAATAACGAGCTGCACGTTGACAGGTACCACGACCTGCTTGCTGCAAATGGCCGGTCCTCTATTTACTTATTTAACCTTCACAAAGCAGATCTGATAAAAGTCCGGATGGTTTGGAGACAGAAAAATGAAAATATTTTGCTGAACATGCTCTGATAAGGGGCTCTGCTGATGCTGGTGGTGGCGGGGGTGGTGCCCTTCTGATCGGGGGCTGCTCTACGCGGACACCCCCACCCGCACCCAGATATCAGCCCCACTTGGACGTGCAGAGGGGCAGGATATCACCCCAAGGTCACCTTCGCCTTGAAACCTGCAAGGCTCCGGGAGCAGCCAAGCCACGCTGCCGTCTGCGGACCACACTCCCTTGCCGCCACCCCAGGGCTCGGCTGACCGCTGACGGGGAGCTGGGTCACCTGGCCACTGACCCTGGGACTACTTGCAGGTGGCAGGTTCTGGGGAGGCCGGGGGTGTGGGGGCAGGACGACTGGGACGGAGCTCCTTTTTTGGGTAACGAGGTGCAGGTAAAAATGAGGAGACTCACCCAGAGTGGGCAGAAGGGGCAAAATAAAAGTTCCTTTCACACAAGGTTTTTGGGAAGAGGGTGAACGCCTAGGATCACGTTCTTAGGAGAGATCTGGAGCCCTGGAGGCTAAGCAGGGTGACTCCATGACCTACATTCACTGGACTGGTTTTGGGGATGGACTCCTCTGTTATGGGGAGCCAAGCTGCCCGCTCACTACCCGGCCCCTCTCTCCAGCTGGTGCCACCCCTGCTGGGGCAGGGGTGGGGGGCGACGGTAAGGCTGGGGCCTAAGACCTGAGCCACAGTGTTCTGTGGGTTCTGTGGGGACGGTTCCCGGCAGACAAGCTGGGGGCGGATTGGCCGTCCTTCCTCTTCCCGGTGCCTCTTAGGTCACTTTGCACAAGGACGTGGTGGCCTGTGCAGCACGGAAGTCAACTGCCCCTGTCCCTCTGGGGACAGCCAGGCTCTCCAGTGCAGGGACCACGTAAGGTCACCTTTTTGTAACAGAGTCAGTCACGTGTTAGGGAGCTGGCTTATGGTCTCAAAGCTTCAGTTTTTAGTGTAAAAACTCTCATAACAGCACCGACTTCATATGAGTTGTTCTAAGGAGTCTGTGAAATGGAGCACATCCTCTCGGGGAAGGCAGGGGAGGTGATCCCGGGTGACATGATATCTCTCCTTCCTGGAGGCCCCCTCTTCCCCGGCCCCCTCCTCCAAATCAGCTGTGTTTGTAAGGCCACATAGTGTCCCTGAGGCCTGTGCCCTCTGTCTGCTGGCGCCCTTCCTTGGCATCAGTGACCAGGACCAGAAGCTGCCCTCCTACCTTCGCACGTTCCTGGATGGTTTGGTTGGATGCCCCACTCGACGAGAATACTCAAAATGTCTAAAGTGTGTTACACAACCATAATTCCCTCTTCAAAAAATCTTGCTTCTGGCATGTCCACTTGGGTCCGTGGGATCTGCGTCCTCCCAACCCGGTAGTGGTGGGGTTAGCGTCTGTCCGCGTGGGGTCATTTGAAGTGTCTGACGAGAAACAAAGACAAAAGGAGACAAGAGGTCTTCCGGGCTGAGGCAAGGGTGTCGTCACGTCTGCCCCACTGAGCAGACACCTGAGACAGTTTTGACAAGGGGACCCCTGCGTCTGCACGGAACGCTGGTCAGCAGCAGTTGGTACACACTGGCACCTCGCTCAGCAGCAAGACCCTGGTGGGGCCAACCCTTGGGTCTGATCGCTCCCGGCAGGTACTCGTCCTTTGCTAGCCCTTGGTCAGCTGTTTCGTATCTAACCGGTGATCCTTTGTAGGAATGGAACCTACCTGCTTAATGATTTCTGACCGCATTGGTGTTAAATCATTGTGGTGTTATGGACGATTATCATATCTGTGAAGTCTCCCCTGCTCACCTTCCTCTATGGATACCGTAGAATTTATAAAATGATGTTGCCCTACCCCCAAACTGTGAGATTGTAAACTAAGGAATAGTGCTATACAATATGGCTAATTCCTACGTGGTTCTCCAGATACACTTCATCACATGCTAGTCCTCTTGCGAAACAATGGCAAGCTGATCCCTTTGACTGCGGTGTGATTATGCAGAGATAGGATAGTGTGGTCAGGCAGCATAAATTTAATCATGGGGCTCAAGCGTGTTGCCTAGCTTGAATGAGCAACTCAGGCTTTCCAGGAATCAGTGAAGTCATCTGGGTAATGGGGTGCCTCAATGTTCACCGTATCGTGATGATAGACATGACATAGTACACACGAAGCCCGCAGATGCCTCCTAAGGTAACGGTGATGAGCGCACAGTACAGGGAGGCTATTATTATTAGACATTGAGTGCTACTCTCGCACCTGGCATAAGATAAGAGCAAGGGGGAAATTCAATGGTGTTGGATAAAGCAACATGGTAGGTCCCACCAATGTAACGGGCTGACATCTGTTGGGACACAGTCTTGTACCTCACTGGACCATGCACGCATGACTCTTGAGGGCTTATCCTTCCTATGTAGCTAATGCCTGCTAAAGGGCAATGAATGAATGAACACAAGAATGACATTTTCCTATAGGTTTGAATTTGTAGCTTTTGGAGACGCCCCATCACAACTTTTTACAACCGAAATGTCCTTGGTCATTGTAACACATTCAGACAGCGTTTCGTTTGAGATTTTAGAAACATTGTTATCGTTTGGGGTATTATGTCCAGTTTCTTAAGTTGTTGTTGTTGTTGTTGTTGTTGTTGTTGTTGTTGTTTGTCACTCAACTTTGTAGGACTGAACAATGGGTGACGATGATATCATACCATGTTGGCTAGATGACACATCAGTCCACTTCTGAACGCAGAAAACGACGCAGAAAAGAAGAAAGAAAAAAAATTAAGATTAATCTAAGCATTGTTTTTTGCCAATCCGTTCTAATATTTGAAAAGTTTCTGGCAGTATCCTTGAAAAATTTACATACGTCCTGAATGCTTGCCTGCCGAACACCGGTAACCCGGCGTGATAGACAATGGTGAGATTATTAAACGTCAAATATCAGGGTTAATTATGGGAAATCTGACAAAACCCTAAACTGTGTGTGGAGAGGGGAGGGAAGACAGTCTTTTCTGACATTATAATGGCTCAGAAGCCTTTAGTCTGTCAATCAAGGAAGCTGTGAATGGCCTGGAATTCATTTACCATTAGTGGCTGTTCCGTGGGAAGCGGCTAGTGGACACAGTGTTTTCAAATGGAAATCCCTCTGGCATTTCAGACGCTGGTGTAGGTGTTGTTTTCCACCTTAATGTATGGAAAACCATCAGCATCTGTGATTATAGTAGGTTCTCTCAACTGGTTTTGTGACACACTGTGATCACACAAAATAACCAAGGGCTTTCTGGGATATGGATTTCGTGTGTGACCTATATATGTGGGAAATTAGCATATGCCGAATGTGTCACACGCCCTGCCTGCTGTCAGAGTGCCGGGCCTCAGGTCTCCCTTAATGCGCGGTGAAGGTACCTATCGGCTTAGTCACTCTGCCACTATTTTTATTGCTAAAAATAGTGAGCATCCTGGAGCCCAGCAATGAGACTTCTCGGGATTGCTTGGCAAAGGAAGTGGCTATTTTTTTTCTTTTTGCATAAAGCTGCCAATCCGCTGGGCAGCCACTGACCCAGTCTTACTGAGCGATGCTCGCTCGAAATCGGACTGCCTTGGATTGTCTCCCCAAATGCCGAAAAACCTGAGATTATGTCCATTTCTTTAAATAAGCGTACTGAAAGTTTAAAACTTACAAGTGAGATGTCAAATAACTCTCCTGAGACAGACGTTCTTATGCCCAACACATATTCTCATGACAATTTATATAGTTTTTAAAGTGGATTTCTTCTTTCCGATAATCGAGTGACTTTAAGAATTAGCTTCACGAACAGACCCCCACAGGGGTCTCAAGGATGGAACTGAGGCTGACATTTACCGGGCTCCTAGCAGTAGGTGAGTGTGAAGGCCACAGCACAGGGGCGAATGCAAAAGAAAATCTGAGGGGGCTTTGTGGGGCACTGCATGCAGCCACAATTAGAATATGTGCACATGTGAAAGGGAGAGAGTCCCTGGGGCGAAAAGTCACCTTGCCATGAAGCTGGTACAAACATTCTACATGCTAGCAGGTCACGGTCTCCTGGTACAGTCGGTGACAGAGAAGTCAGCCCTGCAACCTCTAAAGGGACACTGGAGCCTGGAGGAGAGGTGGTACCCCTTTTATGGCAGCCGACACGTTGTCGGGACAAAGGCACGGATGTTGCGGGAGCATGGCTTCCGGAGGCTCGGTGGAGACGCACCTCCATGGGCTCCTGGTGTCCTAAGAGGACAGACACACAGCTGCACGGCCTATAATGAGGCCACCTCCCTTCACTGCTCTGCAGCGCCCTTGCAACTCTTCGTTGCAAACGCATGTGCAGCTGTGGACGGGAAGCACAATTGAAAGTGAAGGCGTCTAGGATGCCACCATCTAATTTGTTTGCATTTTATGCCTCATCGGTCCTGCCTGGCCTCCCCCATGAGGAGGGACACACCTGGCGTCCGGAAGAAGGACAGTGGCTCTGACACCGTGCAGAGAACGCCGTGGCCACACCTCCACGGAAGAAGCTTCTTGGGCAGGCACGTTCAGACAACGGGAATGCGCCCCAGTCCAGCATTGGAACGCAGGCCATGGAAAGCTCCGGAACCTGTATTTGACAGAGGGGGTTCAAACCAGGAGCAAAAGAGATATTAGTCAACCGCCTAGCATGGGGAAGTTTGTAGCATTTTCAGACACGAGTTGTCTCCTCCTTTGACAAACAAAGTAGTTGCCTTGTGACCACACCATGTATCTCCCGTCCTGAGATCAGGTGAGTCATGGAGAAGTGAGTGTCTAAGCGCCACTGTAAATCCCCCGGCCTTGTCCCTCATGGCAGTCAGATTACGTCATGTCCAGTCAGGTCTCTGGTGGGAGCGGGGTCTGAACTGTCCCCTCCAAACAAATGCCATCATACAAAATAAAAAGTTATTTCATTTTGTAGAAAGCTTTTCTACTTGGTGGCAGAGGAATGTGTCTTATTAGCTTATGGCCCACCTGTCACTTCAGACTAGGTCACCCCGCATGCTGGCGAGAGCGGTTAACCTGGGAATTCTCAGAGGATCACTTTAAGAAATGAGTGTCCGGACGCAGGGAAGCCAAGGGAATATAAATACATGTCCCCCGGATATGGCCGTGTGCCTGTTTGTGTGTGGCCCTGTTTTCAAACGCCCAGCTACGTGCAGACCACGTGGTGACACCCCACCCCCACCCCCACAGGCATACGTTTTAAAACGAAGTGACTTCGAGCTCAGCCTGAGATCAAAACTCACGTCTCATTGTTAGCTACTGAGGCGAATGTGGTAGTGCGATTTTATGGCTTATACTCTGGTGATGATGTACTTGTCTTTCCGTAAGGACTGAGCTCATCACGTCTTCTATTCCAGTGCTCTGTTTCGTTCTGCTGGGTTTGGGGTCAGGACCTGAGCCGGCCCTGCCTGAAGGAGCGCTCCCCTCGGCCTGGATCCACGCACCTGCCCCTCGGTAAGACGAGGCTGAGGGCACCTTCGGGCCCTCGCGAACTCTCCTACAGACTAGAAAATACTTGATGTTTCAAAAACTTCTCTGCAATTTCACGGTACCTTTTGCATTAGAGTTTTGAGTGAAGGAAAAAGAAAGCGGGTTTGCTACGTGCAGCGATTTGGCCCAGCTTTCAAGCCAGCCCTTCTGAGTGACAAGTAGCCCCGATCTGTGCTCCGTGAGGCTGAGGCCATGCTCCACGCGGCCCAGTGCACCTGCCTCTCTCACGTGAACCGCGGTCCCCCTGTGTCCTCCAAGCTCTCCCTCCGGGGACAGCGGGTGATCAGATGGTCTTCCTACCAAACTGATCCATTCAATCCCACGACCTTACTAATCACAGTCGTGTATCTGTGAAGTGCACCCTGTTCTCGTGAGTTAAACGCATTTTTTGCCCAAAAGTATTATATTAGTACTATAAAAAAAAAATACCCAAGCAAAAGTGATTTTGTGTCTTTTAATATAATTTTCGTTCTCAGACCATCTCAATGAATCCATAGTCACTCTTCCGAACTCCTGCTTGCTAATGTTGGAGTTTTATTTATTTTCCGTTGCTAAAATGTATTTATTGACTTATGCATTTCAAAGACATCTGATTGTGTATTTAAAACAATTCTCCAACTATAGTTTCTGAATATTATTTTATAAATAAATCGTGTATCATGTTTATTTATTGTTTCAATCGCTAATAATAACTTTGAGAGAATTTGTTTTTATAGAACCTATTAGGAGCAATGGGAAAAAAAAGTAGTTGAAGGGTAGGTGAAGCCCTTTTTCTGAGAAGTCCTGTGTAAACTATGTGCTCGTCTCTATGAATTAATTTAAGTAAAACCTTGGCTGAAAACATGGGAAATTGTCATGGCTTTTTAAATTCTCTTATCATTTTTTATTTAATAAGAGATAGATTTTCATCTATTGTTTTTGGCTTGAGAGAGAGAGAAAGGGAAGGGGGAAGGAAAGAAGGGGAGAGGGAGGGAGAGGAATGGGGAGGGGGAGATAGGGGGAAGTGGAAGGGGAAGGGGGAGGGGGAGGAAGGGAGGAAGGGAAGGGAGAGGAAGAAAAGAGAGCTATAATGGTGTGGGAAGCCATTCAAAAATTTGTCAGTTGAGTAGTTCTATGTTTTGCTCATTTGGAAAGGGGTACAAACTGTGCACAACTAGGGCGTCTGGGTGGCTCAGTCGGTCAAACATCCGACTCCTGATTTTGACGCAGGCCATGATCTCAGTTCATGAGTTCGAGCCTGGAGTCAGGCTTGGGATTCTCTCTCTTTCCCTCTCTGTCCCTTCCCTGCTCTCTCTCTCTCTCTCTCTCTCTCTCTCTCTCTCTCAGCCAGGAGGCACAAATGGTCAGATTCCCATCCTGGTAGTTACTCAGATTTTAGTATTTGGCAAAGGGCTTCCTTTTAAGATTTCAGAGCTGAGTGAAAAGGGACACACGGAGATATGTGGTTTTCATATTTTAACAAAAGATCACAAGCTAATGTTTTACAAAAATGTTATTTTTTTCCCCCTGGAACCAAATTTAAGTTTGTGATCTTGGTATGAATTGGACAATAGCATCAAAGCATAACTGTAAAAGAGATGAAGATATTATTTGTACTTAATATTTTATTTTATGTTTTTAATATTTTTAATGTTTATTTTTGAAGGAGAGAGAGACAGATTGTGAATGGTGGGGGTGGGGTGGGGGGGCAGAGAGAGAGGGAGACACAGAGTGCAAAGCAGGCTCCAGGCTCTGAGCTGTCAGCACAGAGCCCGACACGGGGCTGGAATCCACAAACTGTGAGATTATGACCTGAGCCAAAGTCGGACGTTCAACCGACTGAGCCACCCAAGCACCCCAGACTTAATATTTTTATAATAAACATTTGAAAAAATAAGGGGCATGGGTGATAAGGTACTGACCTTTTGTTTTCTGATAACTTCACACAGGAACAAAGTCTGAAGGACAAAGGTGAACAGCTAGCATGCCCATTAAGTTGTCTCCTTGAAACATCAACTGACTCCCTGTCGAGTTCTGGACCGTGACGGGGTCCTAGTCCGTTTCTGTTCATGCCTTCTGTGGTCGGGGGTCATGTTTGTGCCCCCAGTGCGGCTGCATCAGGAGGTGGGATCTCTAAGGAAGCAGTTAAGGTTAAATGAGGTCATAGGGTGGGGGCCCCCCTCTGATGGGATCAGTGTCTCTGTAAGGAGAGCCACCAAAGAGCTCCCTCTCGGCCACGCACTGAGGAAAGGCTTTGGGAGGAAGACCAAGAAGGCGGCCATCTGAAAGCAGGAAGGGAGCTCGTACCGGAACCAAACTCTGCCAGAACCTTGATCCTGGGCTTCCAGCTTCCAGAACTGCTTGAGAATAAATGTCCCTTGTGTAGGCACTCAGTCTACGGCAGTCTGTTATGGCAACCTAGGCAGATTAACTCAGTGAACAAATGCTGTTATTCTATTTATCTGGTCTCCCTCCCAGCCTCACCCCTGGGAAGCAGACCCTCACCCTCGTGGCAGAGATCTCTGTGGTATTTGCAGATTGATCTATCCCTAGTGCCAGGAACAGAGCCCCTGTGGGGAGCCCCTGCGGATACTCCCCAAGCGTCTGTTCGAGGCAGAGTGTTCTGGGAACCCAGTAGACTGCTCCTCTGAACGTGCTCCCCATGGCCCTATCCTGTCTCCACTCTTCCAGCTCGTGGGGGGCCTCTGGTCCTGTTTCGGTTGGAAGCCATCCCTGAAGCCTCCTCGCTGCACACACTGATGCTCCCCGTACTCCTTCACGTTCCCGTGAAGTTCTTGCTGGCCAGTGTGCCCTTGTCACCATCGTTGCATGTTGGCTCTACTTGGAAATTCACTGTTAGAACGTATTTGTCATATTTTACACGTTCCTTTAAAAACCAGCAATGCGTATGTAGATCTCTTCGTGAATGTGGCTGTGCCACTTACTGCCAGCTCCACGAGTTAAGTTACTGAAGCTCTCTGCACTGAGTCTCATCTCCAAGTGGCGAGGAGGGGTTCTCTGCCACATCATGGGGCCACAGGTTCAATGGCGTCTCACACATCCACTGCCTAAGACTGTGTGCACATAGCAAACGGGGGCTCCCGAGGTGTCCCTTCATGACAACACCCCCCTTCCCAGCATTCCCATCTTCCTTTAAGAAGCCACATGTGGGGCACCTGGGTGGCTCAGTTGGTTGATCGTCCGATGTCGGCTCAGGTCATAATCTCACTACTTGTGATTTCGAACCCCGCACCGGGCTCTGTGCTGACAGCTCAGAGCCTGGAACCTGCTTCGGATTCTGTGTCTTCCTCTCTCTCTGTCCCACCCCGACTCCCACTCTGTCTCTCTCTCTCTCTCTCAAAAATAAACATTAAAAAAAAAAAAAAAAAAAAAAAGAAGCCACATGTTCCCGCATCCAAGCTGAGCCTTAGTAGTTTGGTCATCGTTAGGTACAAACTGGCTGACGACTTGGGCAACACAAAGTCTTCTTTCCTCGAATGTGCTAATGTGTTAAAGGCGGACAATTAACACCAGGAAATAATTTATACGTGAAAAGAAGGAACAATTCATGTACGTGAAACGACAATACTTCTCTCTGACACACAGCAAACACTTAGTTTACTGCAGGCACTGCTTAGTGCAGGGACACACAATTAAAGGAAAAACAAGGGGCTCCTGGCTGGCTCAGTTGGTTGAGCACCCGACTGCGGCTCAGGTCATGATCTCACAGTTTGTGAGTTCGAGCCCCGCGTCGGGCTCTGTGCTGACAGCTCAGAGCCTGGAGCTGCTTCGGATTCTGTGTCTCCCCCTCTCTCTGCCCCTCTCTTGCTCATGCTCTGTCTCTGTCTCTCTGTCTCTCTCTGTGTCAATAATAAATAAGCACTAAAAAAATAAAAAAATAAAGGAAAAACAAAAACAGCTTTGCAAACATTAAGCATGACAAGGGATGGGATAAGACTTATCTTTGCCTTTCTATTTTCAGGATCTCAATCCCCATCCACAGAGGCAACCACTCTGCCTCCAGGGTATTATGGTTGTCAGAGAAGAAAGTCAAAGCAAAAGACACAGTTAATATTCACTTTTCATTGTTTTCTCATTTTTACTTTCGAAATAAATATTTGCGGCTTCTGCAAGAAAGAGGCCGTGCATAGTTTCCCGTAATGAGTAGTGACAAGAGGTGAGCGGGTGCGCATCTGGGGACTGGCTCTAGTTCCACCGCAGGTCCCTTGGGCCCCCCACGAGGACCACGTGGAGAGGAGGAGAAGGCAGGGCCGCAGATGGCTCCACGAGCAAACCTTTGGCATGCGTGCCGATGGGACATGGGACCGATCTTCCTGAAAGGAGGATAAGGCAGAGCAGTGCGCAAGGGTATTTAGGTACCTGTCTAGGGCTCAGGAGAATCGCCCAGAGGTGAACCTGACCGTTCACGGTCACACACCCAGAGGGATGTGCGGTCTTGTACGCTCAACGAAAATGCAAAAGCAAGGGCACCACAGCCGTCCATGCCTTACAGGCACGTGCACTGCTGAGCGTGGGAGCTGACTGGTGTGTCCCAAGGAAAGGAGACTGGGAGAGTTTTAGCCCATTCTGAGCCCGACTCTAGGACAGCAGTTGGAATTTCACAAACGCGTATCCAAACCTATGTTGGAGACCGAAGTTGCCATCGCGCTGCCCATTAGTGGTGAGGGGGGACCCTTACAGACAGCTCTGCTTCTCTATGTGATAATGATGTCATTACAGCGGTGATCCTTGTTTGTCTAGATGGCCCCGTGCGGTTTTTGCCCTGGGGGCTGTCAGTGCTCGCTGCTTGAATTAACACCACGCAGTCGGTCCTCTGAGCCCTGGGATCCACCAAGATGGTCTTTCTGTTGCCATGGTTTTGCAGCCATTGATTTCCTAGCTACCCTGAGGATGGAGATGCAATGTGTAGTGTGCATTTTACCGATTTCGTCAACACGTTATTGTTTTATTTTGGGCAGTGACTTAGAAACTCACACCACGTGCACAGAGCCTCTGCCCTTGTGAATGTAGAGAAAACCCAACCCCTTGTGCCCACCTGCCCGTGAGAGTGGCACGGTGGGGTGTCAGCAGCATCAGGCCTGAGTGGTTTGCAGGCTAAGTCACTGCACGGCTTGGAGTGACCATGGCTTCCAGCGCTCACACGGCCATGTAGGCATGGGCTGAGGACACAGAGAGAGCCCAGGACCGGCAGCTCTTATCACCTACGGGCCAGCTGAGACCAGCGCAGCTCGTGGAACCTATTTTGAAAGCATCTCATTTATGTGTCTGTGCCTGTTGCCCTGGCGTTGAAGCTGAACACCCCACCAGCGCCATGCCCACCCGAAGGTTCCAGTTTGGGGGTTTATTTCCTACAGTCCTAAGCACACACACACAGATACTATAAGAAACGCTATTGATGCCTATTCTTTGTCATATTATCATGCACTGTCTCATCTAAACCCTGTGAGAAGGTATGATTATGGTCCCATTGTTCAGATGAAAACAACTGAGGGCCACTCTGGCAACTGAGTGGATGCAGATCTAGAAGGTTCCACCCTTCTCCATCTTGTATCAGAGCAAGCAATGCGGTGAAGGCTGACGTTTCCTTCGTGCTCCTGGAGAAGACTCAGCATGTGGCCATGCTGATCTCAAAGCAGTGGACTGGGAAGGCTGGAATGTCACCGTGGCATTTCCACATGCTGTGGTATTGAAGCTTCCCTTTTGTGGGCTTGGCAGCTTTATTGGAAACTGGAACAGTATCTGTATCTACAGAGAGAAGGGAAATATGGACAAATGGGAGGAAATCTCTACCCAGCCAGGAGGTAAGACTGCACCCCCGAGCGTCTGTGATCTTATGACCCGTGGTGAGAGATACAATGAGGGTCACTAGCATTCTTGATAACTTGCTGATTTCTTCCATAACTGTGGTGCTCAGAATCTAAGAGCTTGGTCTCTTGCACTTAACCTTGAAAATACCGTGTGCAAGAGTGAGGTCGACCTCCCCTCGTGGAAAGCATGTGTGCAGGGAGAAGAAGAGAAGAAGGGCTACTGCACAGGACGGGCACAACCAAAGCAGGGCCAGCAACGTTGAGCCATGTGCACAGAACACAAACTGGGAGTGAGGAGTTTTAAACTCGGGGCTGTTGATGGGTATGGCAAGGTCAGTTCCTTTCCTCAGTGGGTCTCTACCATGCCAGTACAAACAAACTACACTTGACTGTGAGCGTGAGGAGGGGGCGCTGCTGGATGTGATGCACCTGAAGGCAAACCCATAGCTCCTGCTCTGAAAGCGACGCCAGGGCCCTGCTGTCAGAAGGACGCAAAGCAACAAGCTGGAGAATGTATAGTGGTGTCTCGGAGGTTTCTTTCGAGAGCTTCCGGTTTGCTTGTAGACAACATGGCTGTCCTGATGGAGCCAGAGAGTCATCTGGGGGCTCAGAGCAATGCTTCTGCTCAGGACGGGTGCGCGTCCAGTATGGACGAGGCTTCGAAAGAGGCGTCTTGCCGCAAGACCCACACCTGGCACTTGAGGTGCCAGCACAGTTACTGATGAGATAGGCTGTTTGACAAGCTCAAGATCCTTCAGATCCCGTCTCCTCCGCTAGACTGAGGCATGTGCTACCAGAAGGCAGAAGGGGACGCTGACACGGCCAAGATAACATAAAGCAGTTCCCTTCCTGGACCATAAATCTCCATGAGAAGTCGGGAGAGTGGACATGTTCACTGAATTTCTTCACGGGGCTGTGTCTTTCCCTCTTTCTTTTTTTTTAAACTCCCTGTTACTTGTATGATTAAGGCACTTTTGCCCGACCTTGGAACCTGCCAAGAATCAGTGTGTTGCCTGAAAATGATTTCAGCTTCAAAACATTTGACCTCCGATGATGCTCATCATTTAACCTATTATACAAAGACCCTCCCTAAGAATGACACATCACTCTTGGGCCACCCTCTGGGAAATACCCTTGGTTACATAAGAAGAGAAAGACCAAAGTCCAATGACACTGGATGTAATCACTCTGAAATATTTATTAGTAACTTTGGTCCATAATAAAGAATATTGTAGTTAATTATCAAAAGATGAGGGTGAAAATAAAGCATTCATAAATAAATAAGGGCTGCACACACTGAAGATCACCTTTGTTTATGTGCGTCTCATAACTCCCCCTGCTTCTCACAGGATATTGTTGAAAAACACCAAGCACGCTAGCTTGCGTACAGTAGGCACTCAATAAGCCTGTGCTAATTTTGAATATTTAGTAATGCATAGTACCGAATTCCTTTTGGGTTCCCTTCTTAGCAAACAAAAAACATATGTTTACCTTTACTGTCTTGCTGCTGAAAACAAGATGTGTATTTGCATCCACCGGTAACCGTTGATAAGGTCTGCTACTATATAGAACAGATTTTGTCAGTCACAGTGTTCAAGTTCATCTTACTGATGGCTAGATATACCCAATCATCCCCACACTGAGGAAATGAACAAGTCTACTGTTGGCGATTTATACATCTCAACTAACAGATTTCTGACCTTGTTCCTTGTTTTCAGCCTATTAGAGTTTTCTTCAGGAGGATGTGTTCACATATAAATCAGCTTGTTCAATTAACGCATTTTCTCAGAGCACAACCGGATCCTTCACTCAGCCAGGACTCCGGAGGGGAGCCGGGTGTGTGAGGGATGCTGAGGGGTGAGGAGGGCCTTTGTCACCCTCAGAGGCTCAGGGAGAAAAATGTGGGACTTGCTTCTTCCAAGGGTGAAGAATAAGGAGACTTTTGAGGGGGATTTTGAGGGATTAACCCCAAGTGGGGAGGTGATTCAAGAAGCAAGGCAGTCTGCAGTGGCAAAGGACAGATTTGGGGGAGTAAAACCATATCGAAAGGTCATTGGAATACGAAACAAGAAAATTATACTTTTTTTTTCTTATAGTTCTTTTTTTTTTTTTTTTAATTTTTTTTTTCAACGTTTATTTTTATTTTTGGGACAGAGAGAGACAGAGCCTGAATGGGGGAGGGGCAGAAAGAGAGGGAGACACAGAATCGGAAACAGGGTCCAGGCTCTGAGCCATCAGCCCAGAGCCCGACGCGGGGCTCGAACTCACGGACCACGAGATCGTGACCTGGCTGAAGTCGGACGCTTAACCGACTGCGCCACCCAGGCGCCCCAAAAATTATTCTTTTTTTTTGAATGGCTTAAATTTTTGAAAGCAGGGTGATCAATTAGAGGTTATTGACAAATACCAAATCTAAGCCACCATACCTTCTTGAGTCACGCTGTGTAATCACTGTGAATATTGATCATCTCTATTTCTGTTTTCTGACCTTCAACATTTGCTTTTTTTGATCTTTTTTTCCTATCACCTGAGCTAGCAAAAATGAAAACGTGCAGAAATGGCTTTACGTTACATTCTTTTCATGCATGTCACACAGAGATGGCTGGGATAACATGTGAAGCCAAGATTGAAAACTGATTGGAAAAATATCATGAAAAATACCACATCTGCACAAAACCCCTTAAAATGCCAAACATTTCCCCAAGACCCTATAACTGAAAAATAAAGTAAAAACAAATTCATCTGCCACGATGTTTTTGAAAGCGAGACACTTGCATCCCTGGCTCCCGTCTGTGTCTGTGGCTGTGTAGGGCAGAATGATCCGCCTACTGGAAGAACGCCGGAGAAGAAGCAGCCCGGGATGCCCAGCCTGCAGCAAAATGGCAGGAGGATTGGTAACAGGCGAACACAGGTGTTCCCGTAAAATCCATGTTGGCAGAACAGGGGGTGCAGGCTGATTCTTGGGTAAAGATTCTCCACTGAGAGACTGCTAGGAGAGAGACAGGCAGGCCAGCCCAGAGCCTTTTCCTCTCAGCCTGACCTACCCAGGGTGACTGTCACTTGTTAGTTCAGTCCCCGCCCCCCTGCCTCTTGGGTGTTTATTGGAAGGAAAACCAAGGCCAGGTGTTGCCATCGGCATCATTGAGACAAAGTCTCCTGGTCATCTCATGTCCATATCCCTTCTGTAAGTCAGCTTCTTGAGATGGGATGATCAGCGGCATTTCTGATCAGCAATATGGCTGAGCTCATGGCCCACTGTTCTGGGCGGTCTTGTTATTGCCAAAGGTATGCTGACATGGGGCGCCTGGGTGGCTCAGTCGGTTAAGCATCCGACTTCAGCTCAGGTCATGATCTCACAGTCCGTGAGTTCCAGCCCCATGTCGGGCTCTGTACTGACAGCTCAGAGCCTGGAGCCTGCTTTGGATTCTGTGTCTCCCTCTCTCCCTGCCCCTCCCCCACTCATGCTCTGTGTCTGTCTCTCTCTCAAAAATAAATAAACATTAAAAAAATTTAAAAAACACAAACAAAGATATACTGACATTCTAACTTCCAGTATCTGTGACTTTGACCTTATTGGAAATAATGTCTTTGCAGATGATCAGGTTAAGGTGAGGTCACAAAGGTGGACCCCTAATCTGGTAGGTCTGGTGTCCTTATAAACATGAGACATTTCAAGATAGACACACACACAAGGAGATGTCACATGAAGATTGGAGTCACACTGTCACAGCCCAGGAAGGCCAGGGATTGCCAGAAAACCACCAGCCTCAGGGGACTGGAATCTTCCCCCACTGGAATCTTCAGAGCAGTGGCTCTGGTGACACCTTGATTTTGGACTTCTGGCCTCAAGAGCCTTGGGAGAACACATTTCCGGTGTTTGAAGCCCGCTGGTTCGTGGTACTTTGTTACAGCAGCCCTAGCAAAGGAGTGCTGGCCGCTCGCGGAGATTCACTTTCCAGCACTGAAGACGCCATTCCTGTGTGACACCACCTGGCTTGGGCTCCCGACTAGGTGGCCACAAGGGGGAGAGTCATGGAGTTGGGCCTGCTTTACACCCCCGCCCCCATCTCAGGTAGCCTTGTGAAAATGGCTGGTTTCCCCCAGAAAGTCTGTGCTGGCTAGAAACGTCCCCCCGTTCCTCCCTCTTACCCAGGAAAATGCCTCCTAAAGCCCACCATCCTTCCTCTCCTACAGTGGACCACTGAGGCACAGCAGCAGCATGCAGGAAGCTGAGTGGGAGGCTTGCGACCCGGCCTCACAAGATGCTCAGTCCCCGCTGTTAAATTCTAGCACGAGGTCGCCTTAACTCACCTGAACGTAGCTTCTAGTTTGCGGAAGTTCATGGCCCCTCCGCCGTCTTCAACACGGGGTTCCGAAGGAAACGTAACGGGGATTCTTGGCCGCGTAAGAGTTGACACTGCGTTGTGTTTCATTCACTACTGTGTTTTCTTAAAGTGCAGGGTACAAGCACTCCCTCTGTCTCCGGAATTTGTCAAAGACGCAGATGACAGGCAAGCTGGAGATCGCGCCTCATTCATAATGAAGGAGTGCCTGGCGGTACAGCCATGTTTTCAAATGCACATTTTCAGACTCACATATCGGAGATTGGGCACGCAAGAGACGCAGCCCTTTGTGTGCATTCTGTGTGTGCCATCCGGAGCCAGGGTGCTGTGATGTCCTGATAAGGTGGATACACAGGTGTGCATGTGCAGGGAGGTCACGCAGCAGTGAGCTAAGGATGCCCTGGGGATTTGGAATGGCAAAGGAGCTGCTGATATTGATGGGATCCTAGATGCAAAGATGGGGACAGGCAGGGAGGGTAAACAAATCCCACCGCTTTCTGTGTAAGAGCAGTATTTTGTAGAAAGTCGTCTATGAATGCAGAATGTATCACCAGCAGTTCATTTATTTTTGAGAGAGGGAGAGAGAGAGAGAGCAAGCGGGAGACGGGAAGAGAGAGAGGGCAAGAGAGAATCCCAAGCGGGCTCTGCACTGTCAGCACAGAGCCCAGCGTGGGGCTCAAACTCACGAACTGTGAGAGCATGACCTGAGCTGAAGTCAAGTGTCTGACACTCAACCGACGAGCCACCCAGGCATCCCTCCAGCGGTTCCTGAGGGCTGTATTTGTCACACCAGCATAGAAGCACCGAGATGGAGTCACTGGCAGGGCAGTTAGGATGAAAAATTGGCTTCCCTGATTGCCTGCGCAGTTACTTAATCAAAATAGCTAAATTCAATTTTCTTAAAACACACTGTGCGGAGTTGATCGCCTCTCTCATCTTTTGAAACAGTTGATGAGCTTCAACACTGAGTTAGAGCAAATTCGATCTGACATGGCCAACGGTTGGCTGAGAAACCAAACTGAATTTCCCTCCCCAGCTGTTACGGGAAACCCCAATAATAGATGAGAGTGCTTGTGGGGTGCGGGTCCACCCCCGGGGCTGGGTGAAGCCTCACTCACCGTGCTTGCTGGAATATTCCCCCCCTGTTGTTTATCCAGCCCATATATCTCCCTCGATTAGCCGCGTGATGCCAAAACGTCGGCTTGTTTCCCAGGATGCTTGCGGAGGAGGGAAGGTGTCCCAACAATGTTCAGCTGGGGTTTGAGTATTGTCTCCTTTCAGCTGTAAAAGGCATTGGGTGACGTGCTTGTCACTCAGGCGTGCTTCTTCCATCCCGCTTGCCACGGTGGACCTCTGCCTGTATCTCAGAGCCACACCCTGTGCTGCCCTGGACCCCGGGCTCTTGCTCAGAGAAGCAAACGCTGAGCACGCAGGAGCAAATGTCCAGCCCGTGCCTAGAAGATGCACAGCATTCGCGGGAAGTGTCAGCCGCGGCGCCCTTGCAGACAAAAGGCAGTGTACGTGGATTCCACGTCCACAGGACGGGGCGTATCGGAACACACAAGCACGGAAGCGTGTGGGGCGTCGGGCTGATGCACTTAACCAGTTTCAAAACTGTCCCTTGTGACTGATGTCATCTTTTCCGATGAATACAAATATACAGCTTTAAATTGTATACTATATTGCATGTTCTATACTAAACTATATATTGAGTCACCTGGGTGATTCAGGCAGCTAGCGCCCAACTCTTGATCTCGGCCAGGTCACGGCCTCATTGTTTGTGAGTTCGACCTTCATGTCAGGCTCTTCAGTGACAGCATGGAGTCTGCTTGGGATCCTCTCTCTCTCTCTCTCTCTCTCTCTCTCTCCTTCTCTCTCTGTGCCTCTCCCCAGTTGCTCGAGCGTGCTCTCTCCTCTCTCTCAAAATAAATAAATAAATAAACAAACAAACATTTAAAAAGCATTTTTTAAATAAAAAAATTAAATGAGATTTATAAGTAGCTGTCACGTGATGCATCTCTTAGCAGAGCCCATGTAAACTGGGAAATTCTTTTCCAACTTTATTTTATTTATTTTTAATTTTTTTGTTCATTATTGTTATTTTCTTTTTTTTATTTTGTTAATATAATTTATTGTCAACTTGGTTTCCATACAGCACCCCGTGCTCATCCCAGCAGGTGCCCTCCTCAGTGCCATCACCCACTTTTCCCCCTCCCCACCCCCCATCAACCCTCAGTTTGTTCTCAGTATTTAAGAGGCTTTTATGGTTTGCCTCCCTCCCTCTCTGTAACTTTTGTTTCCCCTTCCCCTCCCCCATGGTCTTCTGTTAAGTTTCTCAAGATCCACATATTAATGAAAACATATGGTATCTGTCTTGCTCTGCCTGACTTATTTCACTTAGCATAACACTCTCCAGTTCCATCCACGTTGCTACAAAAGGCCACGTTTCATGCTTTCTCATTGCCAAGTAGTATTCCATTGTGCATATAAACCACATCTTCTTTATCCATTAGTCAGTTGATGAACATTTATGCTATTTCCATAGTTTGGCTATTTTTGAAAGTGCTGCTATAGGGGCACATGTATTCCAACTTTATTTTAAAACGTAAAGTATATTTTTAAAATTTATAATAGTGTATACATGGGAAAATGTGGGTTTTTTTCCTCTCTTCCTATGTGTCTTCCATTTTCCCTCTTCCCTCCCTTTGCATCAGTCACAATCCCCTAATATCAAACTAAAGCATGTGTATTAGTTTCCTATGCTGCATAACAAGTTACCACAATGTTTTAAAATTTATTTTATCACAATTTCTATAGGTCACAAGTCTGGGCACAGCTCAGCTGTAAGGTCTCTCGAGACACTGGGCTCTAAGTGTTGACTGGCTGCGTTCTCATCTGGACTCTTGACTGGAGAAGGAACCCCTTCTGAGATACTCCAGTGATAGGTAGAACCCACTTCCTTCTGGCTGTAGACAGTGATGGGTGGAACCCACATCCTTCTGCCTGTAGAATTCACAGCAGTTGCTTCTCCAGAGCCAGCAAAGGAGAGAATCTTTGTGGCTTCAAATCTCTCACCACTGGATCTGCTCTAAAGGACAGCCCCCCCCACCCCCTGCCAGGATGATCATTTTTTGATTAAATGAAAGTTAATAGATCAGGAACCATAATTATGCAATGCTTTTGCCTTTGCCACATAATGTAGCACAACCAGAAGTGATGGCCGGTCACCTTTGCCATATTATATTGATTGGAAGCAAGTTACGAGGCCCATGCTGACTTGGAGGAAAGAGATTCCGTGGAGTCACGGATCTGCATGCCCCAGTCCCAGTCTCCCTGTTCCCAGGCATTGAGAAAGTCACTCTGTATGTCTCTAAACATATCGGCCTGCACACTGACGGCACCCCTGGCAATTGGCCTCACTGTCCACATGACACAAGAGCTTTGTTTGGTGTCAGACATTCATAAAACGTTGCCTGAGTACTTTTGATCCCCATGAAGGCAGGCTCGAGGGAGGGAGGGGATCTAGTGCCCCCCCAACAGGGCTCCAGCTATGACCAACAAGAAGTGGTGTGTAAATGTCCCGGCTCATGTGATCTTTGGTTTGTTCCGCTGCTTTCCAGGTCCTGGTGGAACAGAGTCCCTGTTTTCTACAGAGGTAATGCCCGCTGCTGTGCATCTTGAATTACTTACGTGACTTGCATGTTTCCCTATGGGGCTTTTCTTGGGTTACCTGGCAAATAAAGTGTTTGCCGTCCCAGCGTGGCTCAGCTCTGCAGCTGGAGAATCCACAGAAGACACTTGTTACCTTTACAAAAGCAGGGTCCTGGGAGAGCATCCTTAGTGCTCCTAGGGCCACCATAACAAACACTGCAGCCTGGGTGGCTTAAACAGTAGACATGCATTGTCTCACGCTTCTAGAGGCCAGATCCAAGCTCAAGGTTCCCACAGGGCCAGTTCCTTCAGAAACTGTGAGGGAAACTCTGCCCCAGGCCTCCCTGGGGGCTTCTGGGGGTCTGCTGGCCATCTCTCACTCCACAAATGCATCTTGGCCTTTATCTTCATATGGTGTCTTCCCTGTGGGTGTCTCTGTGTACAAATTCCTCCCCCTTTAAAAATAAGGACAGGGTAGCTTCTCCAATAAGTAAGTTGGAAGAAAAATTTTAAAACTTGGAGTCCTCTTTCTCCTGCTGTAATGAGAAAACTAGTACCAGGCTAGCCAACAGACACACAACAGGATAAAATAGCCACGTCTCCTTTTTTGCCAAGGAGAAATCCTAGTTTTCCATGACTGAGATAATTGCTCACTTGCTGTCTTCAGACATAGGCTCATCCCAGAAGAACAACATCAACGGTACCATAACCAACAGGAGGACCAAAAACATTAAAGTATTTTGCAGTTTTTACATGAAGAGTCACATTACTGTATTTTATAATTTCTCAGTATTAGTGTTTCTCTCTGTTTTTATGGTACCAACTGCAGACATAGTTAAGTTTATATCTTTTGTCTTTTTTTTTTATTTTTAGAAATGCTGCAAATTTTCATGACACATTTTCATGGTTGCAAAGTTAAATCTACAAAACAAGTTGCATTCTTGTCCTTTCGACATTATTTCTTAACTCATTTAAAAATAGCCCTATTTATATGTTATGGTTTATCTGTCCATTATTTATTTTTAATATAAACAGATGAATGCATGTATGTGTGCACATATATGTACGAATGTAATTATGTTCTTATGAATATCTATCTCTCATCTCTCATGCATCCATCCATCTGTCCATCTATATATCATCTGTATATGTACATATCATCTATCATATATCTTTCCACCCATTGTCCATCCATCCATCCATCCATCCATCCATCCATCATCTACCTATATCTATCTCTCTATTATCTCTCTCTCTCTCTTATCTATCTATCTCTCCATCCATCTATTATCTATCTATCCATCCATCCATCCTTTCATCCATCATCTACTTATTATCTATATCTCTATTATCTATATATCTATCTATCATCTATATCTATTTCTCCATTCATCTATTATCTGTCTATCCACCCATCCATCCATCCATATGTTCATCTATATACCATCTATGAATTTATTCTCTCTCTCTCTCTCACCTATCATCCATCCATCTATCTTTGTATCTATTGATATTATCTGTTTATGAAGCAACTATTATGAGACATTAGACAACAAGCAGTAGAAGACTGTGACCTCTGACAGAATGGAAACAAATAAGGTGGCCTTCTCTTTGAGGAGACATAAATGATGTAAAATGAGCACACATCCCAGGAGTGAGGTGATAGAACCTGGAGCCCAGGGGGGCTGGGGAGTTTGGGGTTTGAGGGCAGAACACAGAAGAAAAGAGAAACACAGACACAGAGCCTGTTGAGTTAATATAGGGTCCCTGTGAGTATTTGGGTATACACCAGCCTATGAGCTGTGTGTCAGGCAAGGGTGAGGCTGCAAAACAATGGCTCTGGGAAGCTTCAAGGCAAATACTGGGGAACCGCAAATAGGACCCTGAATCTGGAACTCCAGCCAGCCAAAGCAGGAAGACAGGGACATAGGCTGCCGGGGCCAGTGTTTATGGGACATGGCTACATGACAGCCAGTACTCTGCCACAGGAGCTATGTGGTTTTGCCTTTCAAGCAGCAAAAATTAAAAATGGCTGCTTCCCCATATCTTTATCCATTGGATTTGTTGTCAAACTTCTGGATGTTTGCCAATCTGATAGTGAGAAAAGATTTCTACCGTAGTTTTGATTTATGTTTCTCTAATTACAAGAAAAGTTAATGTCTCTTTAAGCATCACCTGCATTTTTTTACTACAACCTCTCTATTCATATGTGTCTTCCATTTGTCCATAGGGATTATTCCCAATACTTTTAGAAGCTTTTTTTATGGATTAGAGATACTAACTTTGTGTCGTGGTTGCAAATATTTTTCCTGGCTTTTCATTTATTTTTCATCCTGCTTATAATTCTTTTTACAAAAATGGTTTTGCAGGAGTTGTTTTTTTCACATCACCAAATACATCACCTGCTTTCAGGTCTTACCAGAATTCACCCATGTTTTCTTGTACTGCTCATATGGTTTCGTTTTTCGTCATAAATCTTGGACAAATTCAGAATTTATGCTGGTGCACGCTGAGATGAGTTGACCCAACCTAACCTCTTCTTGGCCAGCCCACTCACTAAGACGTCCACTCTTCCCTCATTGGAAACGCCACCCTCTTTGTGTTACAAGATTCCACGCACAGGTACATCCATTTCTGAGCATTGATTCCGTGTCATTTACACGGTTTATATCTTCATTAGCAACAAACACTCCGTTTTCAGGCACAGTTCTACCATGCACTAAACTATATTCTAATACTGTCCACCTTCTTTATTACTATTCTCCTGGCTATTCTTCCTTGTTTCTTCTTCCAAGGGAACTTCAAAACTAATTTGCTTAGTTGTAGAAGAAAGAAAGTGATGGTACCATAGTTGGAATTACATTAAATGTACAGAACAACTTGCAGAGATTCAACACGGTGTCATGACTTCTCATCCAGCACCTTGTATAACTTCAGATTGCTCAGGTGCCCTTGCTTGTTTGTTTTAATTGTTTTTTTTTTTTTTAATTTTTATTTGTTGAGAGAACAAGAGGCAGGATGTGAGCATACAGGTGCATGCTTGAGTGGGGGAGGGGCAGAGAGGAGGGAGAGAGAATCCCAAGCAGGCTCCACACTGTCTGCGCAGAGCCCAAGGCAGGGCTCGAACCCACCAACTATGAGTTCATGACTTGAGCCAAAACCAAGAGGCACCCAGGCCCCGTCTTTGTTTGGTTTTTATTACCATTCTTTCTAGTTTATCTCCAACATAGAAGACAGAAGTCATTTTATATATAAATCATATCATGCATTTCTCTGCTAAAATCCTTCCATAATGAATGAATGCTTGCTCTCAGGACAAAAGCCAAACTTGTAACTGCTCCACAGCCTAGTCATCAATCTGGTCCCACCTCCTTGTCTGTTATTCTTGCCTTGCTCCCCGCCTGCCTCACTGGCCTCTGTGTGCCCAGCCCTGAACTTTGGGCTCACTAGCCCATTTGCTTAGACTCATCCTCCCCAGATCTGGACTCACCTCTTGAAAGCCTTTGCCCAAACGCTGTCTTCTCAGCGAGGCTTCTCGGACCATCTACGGAACATGGGGGCCCTCCTGTGCTCAGAACTCCCTGTCTCCCTTTTATGCCTTATTATTTTCATACTTCTGGTCACTTGATAAATACAGAAGTGTCATGTTTTGATGAGTCAATGACTCATGGTGAATTGAACTTGTTCTCACTAATGACCCCAAAGCCCCAGAGCACTGACTGGTGGAGTAGATCCTCAGCAAATTCTGGATAAACAGTCCAGGGAGCAGTTCACACTGAGGACAACAACTCAATTCATCTGAAAATGGTTGGAAGCCCAAAAGAGGCTGTTGGGCCACCTGACAGCACCACACATGGCTATCTGTGACCACTGTCTTCTCCTTCCTTGTCCCCTGCCCCTCCCTGTCCTGGGTACAGGTATTTATTGTGAGTTCGAGGAGACTAGCATTTCCAAGTCGGTACATGGCAAATTCCCTGCCCCTTTGTCCTGGGCCACTCTGTCACTGAGCAGAGTCACAGCTTAATCTGATAAATGGCAACCCATTCTGCAAATAAATCCAGACCCAGACATAATAATCAGAACTTTTAAGTAAATTAACACTATTTTATCACTAAGGAAGGAAAGTTTAGATTCACTGAAGTTTAATTTTCTTTTGCACCATGAGGGGGCTGTCTACACCTCGCCCCCACTTGCGTGTACGCGCACACACACATGCTCACACACATATGCACGTGCACTGATGCTACACACACGCACATGCATGCACACGCTCACACGCACATGCATGCACACTCACACCACACACACTCACATGCACATGCGCAGGCGTGTTACGCACACGCACAAATGTGTCCAGATTCACTTCACAGCAATCCGAGCACCCAGCAAAAGGCGGGACACTGTTTCTCTCTGCTCAGCTCAACTTGCCTTCCCCTTCCTTAAAAAAATTACTTTCCTATTTGACATCAATACATCCACTAATGTACAATTTGACACATTTGTGTTTTATATGAGCCTGTGCTCTTAAAATTTCTTGTTTGGAATGCAAGTAACCTGCCAGTTCGATGGGCACCCTTAAGTAAATAGAAAGTAAAGGAAAAAAGTGTATGTTAACAACAGAAAAAAAGTGCAGATTTCTAAAATCATTGATTTTCTTAGGAAACATCAAAGACGTTGAGAATGACAATTTGAAAAGGCAGAGGTTGAACTCAAGGAGGCCATTTATGGAGGTTTGTTGTCTGCGTGTGGCAGTTGGAAACGATGAGAAATGCGCACACCAGTTCGAGCTTATCTGACACAAGCCAGTGGGTTGACACTATCAGGTAGGCTCACTTCAAAGTCCCAGATGCTGTCTTCCTAACAAAAACCAGAGACAGAAATTCACATAGGAAACGATACCCTTTCCTTACCATAAATTTTTGTTATGGGGTACGAAAGACTACAAAGTACAATATGCTTGACCTCTTAATCTGTGCTAACTGACAACTGGGGTTTCACATGAATCACCCCAGAAGATGGCTCCAAGGCCACAGAACCTCTCTTCTCTGTCTTTTCCCTGCTGCGTACCAGACGTCCTGCAAGGTGGGGGGGAGGAAATATGGATGCCTTGATGGCAGGGAAGATGGCTCTTGTTCCAGTGTCCTCTCTGTGGTGCTCAGCTCTCTCTGAGCCCCTTTGAAAGAGGGATTTTATAAAATACATCACATGGAACCATGCGTTTTCCTCTTGGGTACTGTTGGCTGTAGAAATCTCAAGCGTGGCTGTGGGAGCCCTTCTCTTTGCTAGCAGGACCTTGCAAGTAGTTCATAATTTAGAACTGAGGGTCTGTCTCCAGGACCCCACCCCTTTATGATGATGTATTTTTATCTTCTGATGCACTCTTCCATCAAAGACAAGAAAATCATGTTTCCATTTCCAACTCCAGCTTGCTCTTTGATTGTCTTCTACTCAGCAAAGTGACTGACCAGTAAGACTTGGAAAATGCCAAGTAAACCCTAAGGTGGTTTCCACCTAGGAGACCAACGATAAAAGTAACCTCATTGCTGTAATTGTTGAGTATTTGGTCAAAATAAGTAGGAACAACATCTTCAAGATAATAGTCTTCTCTTTTATGAGAAAACAGAAATGTTAGTGACCTCGAACCTAGCACAAGGCTTCTGACACGGAGCCTGAGTGTGTGTTGGGTGGGGGTGAGGGGGGGGGGCGGAGGGAGGGGTTGGTTACCATGAGGCCCTTTCCAGGGTCCTGAAAATCTAGACGACCTGACTCAGTCTCCAGCAGAGGCTGGAGGGTGGCTCATCTGAGATGTTAGGAATAACATGCCCTGTAGGCAGTGCTCACTCCCCAAAATATTCTGAAGAAGTTGTTCATTTAAGCCAAGTAAGTGTCTCAGATCTTTGACCATTCTGGAATGGAACTTGGCTCCAAGCTAGAAAGGGCCCCCCTCTCCTCTGAATGTGGCCTTACCTTTACCCCACAGAACGATGGTGGGCACCCCTTACAGCACACTTGCCTGAATCGCGGGCTTGGCTCTCAGGCTCCTCCTCACCATGCCTGCATAGACCTGTCCTGGGGTTTTGAGTTCATAATGGGAATCATGTTTGCATGCAACACCCCTTCAATTGTTCCTTCTTGCTTTCGTGGAAAGTGTTCTAAGCCCCATATGTATCCCATTTTCCAGTTTGCATTTTCTGACAGATGTCCTGTTTGATGTGCTGTGAGCCTCAATGAGAAACATGCAGGTGACCAAGGTAAGGTACGTGCCCGTGGTGCAGATGTGAGCTTTCTGGGTCCAGGTAAACTGGCAGAGTTTCTCACGAGTTGGAGATTCAACAGAGTGATTTTAATTGGTTCTTCTGTTCAACCACACATCTATATTTGCTTACCAAATTTGCCTCATGAACCTAACGTTAATGCAATACATTTTTTTTTAATCACCCCCCCCCCAATAGGAAAGAAAAACCCAGTGATGCTATATTACACAGCCTGGCACATCCATGCTTTGATTTTGACATGTTTTCTTGCAAACACATGGTTTTCATGAATGAATGGATATAATGGAGATCAGGAGAGCTGGTGTGGGGAGAGCCCACTCTTCCCCCTTTGCGAGCACGTGTCTCGTGCTCTGAGGTCAGATCACTTCAGATGAAGGACACCCTACATTTCAATGCAGACACCATTTATCTTTCTAAGGGCTATCTTTAACCAGATCATTCAGCTTTTCAACATCACAAAATGGAACCCTTCATAGAGTTAAGGTAGAAGTTTATCGTTTCCTTATGAAGATCACTGGATGTCATCAAGTCAATGTGCTTCTCTAGGGAAAGAGGCTGGTCAAAGGAGTTAAAATTTTGTTGTTCTTAATGCCCTCCCGCCTCTGGGGCAGTACGCCTTGGACTTCTTCCTATTCTCCTATAGAACATGATTACTGTTTTTCAGGTGTCACGGTTCAGCTGTTATCAAAATGGGGAAGGTTTCCTTTTTTGTTTTGTTTTCTTTACTTTTGCTTACAATGAGTGATCTGTGGGTTTTGATCCACTTTGCGTCTACACCCCGTGACTAGCACAAGGGAAGGAGGCCGAGCGTGAAGTTATTTGTAAATTGGGTATTGAAGCCCACTTCTCTACATCTTGTTCTTTCTACAGGTTGGTCTTTTGGGGGAAATGATTCATCTTCTAAGTGTTCTTTGTAACGTGTTCCATTTACTCAATATTTTCTAGTGCTGTTGAAGACACGCCTAAAATATACCCTGGTCCCAACAAGCAGGGCTCTGCAAAACAGGTGGTGAAATTCTTGGGCCACACATGGATCAGAATAGACGCTGGGAAGACCTGGTCACTTTATGCACTTTGGGTCCTTTTGTGGACACGCTGATATGTCATGTAATTCATCACACAATGCCGGCCCCGAGGGAGATCCCCTGATGCAATTATAGAGGGACCGTGAGCTCTGCTGAGTTCATGGCAGCGTTCCTGGATTTCCACCCTGCCAAGGAACCGTACCTCTTCTCCTTTTACCCTTTGCTTTTCTTCTGGCAGCACCTCCCAATTAATCAATTAACCCCTCCCTATCTCTTTCTGTCTCCTCTCTCCTTGCTCTCTGCTTTCCTTCTGCTAGTGCTCTAAGCCCACTAGCAAATATCGGTTCCTTGAATAATGCTTAGACTTTCTTTTGAAGCCAATGTCTAGAAGAATTAGCTAAGTCAAATAGGAGTACAAATATTTGGCCAGAGAATAAAATAGTTCAGACACCTAGATTAATCAATGAACAAATGTAATTGATTAACTGATGTAAATGAAGGCAAATGAAATTTTAAAAATTTCCCTGCTTATGTGTAAATCATAAAAGAAATTTATTCTTCCCTCTTAGTATTAATGCATTCTCAGAAATCATAGTTTATAGAGCAAAGGAGACGGGAACATTGTTTCTGTTATTATGTTTGTGCGTGTTTCTCATTCAGGGCTTCAATGTCCTAAGTCTGATTGGCTTAGTGCAGGAAGCAAAGGTAATAAGGTGAGCCGGGCGTGAACACAGCACCCAGGAGTCGGGAGGAGAGCAGGTTGTGGCTCAACCCTTCCCCAGCTTAAATCCAAGGTGAGACCAGACATGTATGGACGCCTGCAACTCTGAGTCTGTCTCTCTACCCACCCAGCTCTCCACTTCCCTACACATTTGGTGAGCCCCTAAAACATTCCAGACACTGTGCTAGGCTCAGGAGACACTGTCACAATGTACAGAAACTTGACTTCAAGCAGCAGACAGAGTAAGAGCCAGACAAAAGAATTACCAGTGGGGGAAGAGTAGGCAACCAGATACATGTCTTTCAAGCCGAGCAGAAAACGAAAACGCATTGCACTGCGTCCATTATCACCATTTAAATACATAGAAAACATTGATGGCATCATTGTGGTTTGGAATTCTGCCTCTGCTATTGCATTTTTAGTGAATGGGAAAACCTGATCTTGTTTTAAGGGTTTTCATAAACGAACTTGCAATTCGGATTCTTCAATCTTATTTATGCTGCTTGGCACCTCGTTCTCTTATCGTGCATGTTCCAAGAACTAAAACTTCATACTATTTGGAAGACTACTATGCAAATAATTTAATAGCCCAGAAATTTAAGTCAACGGTGGTTATTCTGCAGGCATTGGTTGTAAACATGCAATACAGTCTCTTTGGTTTTCACAGCAGGCCAAACACACAGTAGACTCAGGCACTAGACTCGAATTCTGATTCAAGTGTCTACTGTGCCCTGTGGTATTGAACCCGTTGTGAAATTGCTCCGTTTCTCAATCTTGCCGATCCTTAAACTGGGGATGATAATGCCGTGCCGTGGTTCGTTGTAAGAACTAAGTGAAAGAATAAATGTGAAACTCTTAGCAGAATTCCTGGTGCCTGGGGGATGAATGGTAGCTGCCATTATATCATTGTCCTAATTGCCAATTACACAGGGGGCTGGCTATTCCTTTCCTTTCCTTCGTGTTTGTTTTTGGTGTGCAGAGTGGAATCTTGAAGGAGGATGGGAGAAAGTACTGTTTCCACTTGGTCGGGAGCTGAGGACGCTCTCCTGTGTCCATTTTGCCTCTCCTCAACTGCAGGAAATGGGTTTTTGTAAAGCAGAGTCTAAAGGAAGAAGAGGGGCGCCTGGGTGGCGCAGTCGGTTAAGCGTCCGACTTCAGCCAGGTCACGATCTCGCGGTCCGTGAGTTCGAGCCCCGCGTCGGGCTCTGGGCTGATGGCTCAGAGCCTGGAGCCTGTTTCCGATTCTGTGTCTCCCTCTCTCTCTGCCCCTCCCCTGTTCATGCTCTGTCTCTCTCTGTCCCAAAAATAAATAAACGTTGAAAAAAAAAAAATTAAAGGAAGAAGAAAACCTCCCATAAAACAAAGAAGATTCCGGAAAGGAAGAGCTTTCTCTGGCTTAGTTTCTGAAATATACAATATCGACTTGCAGTTGACAATTACATGTCAATATGGATTATTTTCAATAAAAGAACTTGCTCATCCCGCATGTCACTGAGTATTCCCAGGTGTGGACCTTACGCCGAAGCTCTCAGGTCGGCTGGGGTGGTCAGTGTGTACCTTGCTGGGATGCCACCGTGTCTGGGTGCACTCCGGGACTTCAGCCCACCCACCGCACCCCAAGAAACACATTGAGGTCCAGCACGCAGAGGCTGGAAAATATTAGGAGTGTCCTCCTTTTCCTCTCTGCTGACCTTACGCATTGCATACTTATCCAGCCTTTCTAGTATTTCATGGGAAAATGTCGGACCATCCTCTCTGTAATTTCTTGAGAAAAGAAGACATGAGCTTACAGCAAATTAAGCTCCTTTCTCTCCCCAGAGGAGAGTTGTGAATCAGGAAAAATGGGGGTTTAGTTTATAGCAAGGTCAAGTGATGGCCATGGTGACCTTCCAGAACACCGCATTGGACTGAGCACAAGTCTGCACAGGCATGGTGTTACCCACAGTCCTCTACGTGGTGCTCGGGGGCCCATCTGGGCCGGGCCACCTTCGGGGGGTTGACTTGTACCTGCCTCTGAGCCACTGCTCTCGGCTGACTGAGCAGAGAATTGAAATGCCCTTTGTGAAGTCCACTGTTTTAGCATTTGAGTCGATCTGTGATTCCCAAAATTGGTGAAAGAAAACTGTCTGCCTTATTGAAAAATGGACATTTCCGAGGGCACCTGGGTGGCTCTGTCGGTTGAGCGTTTGACCTTGGCTCAGGTCATGATCTCAGGGCTGGTGAGTTCAAGCCCTGTATCAGGCTCTGTGCTGACAGCTCGGAGCCTGGAGCCTGCTTGGGATTCTTTGTCTCCCTCTCTGTCTGCCCCTCTCCTGTTCATGTTCTGTCTCTCTCTCTCAAAAATAAATAAACATTACAAAAATTTTTAAAAAAAGAAAAAAGAAAATGGACGTATCGGTCAATCAGCAAATATGCAGCGCATCGAGAGAAATGTTAAGCTATCTCAGAAGCTGAACACATTTTACAATGATGCGCACTTGTCACCACATTGACCCCACCTCCAGCCTGCTGGCCTGACCCTTGCTCTTTTCCACCTGTTCAATGGGAGAATAATCAGAGAGGTAGGCCCTCCTTGCCACTGACTCAAAAAGACCTACAGATCCCCTGGAGAGACCTCATCCAGAGACCTTGACTTCAGGAGAAGCACGAGCAGGTGTGTAAACAGACCTCCGATTGTCATTTAATGCACACAAAATGACACAATGTGGCCATTCACCTTGTAGGTGCTAGAGCTGCAAGCAAGAAAGGGTTCTGGGACGGTTTTCCCGGGAAACACACAATAGAGAATCTAACACGTCGTCCGTCCGTGGAGTTAAGGAAGTTGTCAGCCTCCATCCAGCTGAGGGGGGTGGTGACTTCTCTCGGGTTCTGGATTTGCATCTGCCGTTTGCAAGACAGACACACACATACACACACAAAGACAGGCACGCAGATACACATACAGTAAAGCCAGAAGCACGATATCTGTCTGTAAATCAAGATTTCCACCTTTAGGTCTAGTGGCCAACCGATGTTGAGATGGGTATTTACCGACCTCACATCCGTGTAAACACAGGGCGGGATCAGTACGGTTCATGATAATTTCTTATTGAAGAGCTGGAACATGTTAAAGCCTGAATCTTTATGAAGCACCTTGTTCCTGCTGTGTTCTGCTCTAGATGTGCGTGTGTGTGTGTGTGTGTGTGGTGCCTTTCTATATAAAGCAGGCTTGTCTGGCTCCAGCCTAAGACGGCAGGAGAAATACAAAGTGAGAGAAGGTTGTAAGAGTCTTGGGTCGCTCCCTGCAAACATGCTGTTTTTTATGAATAATCGTTCTTTAACTGATCAGGCGTCGAACGTCCAAAGATATCTTCTGCACTTAAAAACTTCCTCTACACAAAATGCATTCATCCTTTCCTGTTATATTGGTGTTGCTTTCGAGTCGTCTGTCCGTTTGCCAGGTGCCGTGCAGGGCTCCCCTGGGCCAGCTGTGACCAGCGACTCTGCCCAGCAGCCTGTCTGTGTGGGAGGGCTCGAGGAGCACCCAGGGGTAAACGCCCTTACCTGCGGCTTGGAGTTCAACGCCCTCTTTGGGTTTCACGTCATTCATCCAGAAATGCCAGGTTCAAAACACAATCATTACTCTGCTGGTTTCAATGGACTCAGAAAACGAAGTTTTCTAATTTGGGGGGAAAGTTGACGTGCTGGTGTTCTGAAGGGATTTGCGGATGGGTGATACCTTGGTCTGGTGATAAATCTCTCTGCACAGGCTCTGAACTCAGAATCTTCAAACCTCGGCTCGGAAAATGGTGGAAATAGCGCAGTGACAACAGTAATTATCTAATAGGGCTGCTTCTAGGCTTAAATCAAGCGGTCTGTAAATTGTCTAACACAAATCTGACTCGGAGAAAATGATCAAAAGAAAGGGAAGAAATAGAACAAATGTGAAAAGTCACGGTTTATTACTTGCCCTAATCCCATTAAATCTGGCTCCAGCCCCATTCACCGGGTGGTCCCGAGTCCAGGGTTCCGTCCTCTTGAGAGCCTCTTCCACTTTCCTAGAGTGACATGAAGGTCCTGGGGCTCATAGGAGTTTCCAGGGAGAGTCTCTCCCTCAGTCTGTCTCTTCTTGCAGGCACACCATGTCTCTGAGGGTCTCTGGGCTCAGCCAGAAAGTGGGAAGCTGTGCTAGAGCCTGGTGCCTCACTCATGGCCAGTGGTTAATGTCAGACCCGTGAGGAGTCACATCCGGATGCTTATTAGGGAACATTTCTATACAGACAGAGTGGGAAACTTATTTAATTAGAAAGAGGACAAAGGAAGGGCCCAGAGGTGTTTAATATCCCAGCTCACGGCTCCTTCCAACCCACAGAGTCAAAACTGAGACTCACTTCTGACACCAGCCGGGCCCACACGGCTGCCTTGCACTTCAGACATGCGTTTGAGAAACCCGCTCTTTATGAGTTAATCTGACCAATCTATTGAAATGTTGGGGGAGCGGGGAAATGGCTAAGAGCCTGTTTTGATTGGTAAGACCTCAAATTACGGCTGTCAGGGAGGCAATCGTGGGGTCAGGGACAGGCTAGGTGTTGACGTTGAGTAAAAAGAAAGCATCCCGGGGCCAGAGATTTCTGTTCAGCGAGAAAGCTGTTTCCCACCGGTGCCGGATCTGGAAGCGTTTTACTCCCCTGCGAAATCTAGGAAGACTTTAAAACCTCACTCAGAAGGAAAAGCTTAGCGAACCAGGAGTGCAAAACAGCAATTCGGTAGAAAGAAAACGAGCCATTTTTGGGCTAGAGTAACAGGCCGACCCCACGGGAGCCTTCCCTGAGAGAGGGAGGCCGTCCCCGGTTTGCTGGGGGTGGTGGGGGGCCATAACACCAGCACTTGTAAGAGCAAATCACCTGTGGCTGTTTGTTTGTTTGTTTGTTTGTTTTTTAATATGAAATTTATTCTCAAATTGCTTTCCATACAACACCCAGAGCTCATCCCAACAGGTGCCCTCCTCGATGCCCTTCACCCACTTTCCCCTCCCTCCCACCGCCCATCAACCCTCAGTTTATTCTCAGCTTTAAGAGTCTCTTATGGTTTGCCTCCCTCCCTCTCTAACTTTTTCCCCCTTCCCCTCCCCCATGGTCTTCTGTTAAGTTTCTCAGGATCCACATAAGAGTGAAAACATATGGTATCTGTCTTTCTCTGCCTGACTTATTCCACTCAGCATAACACTCTCCAGTTCCATCCACGTTGCTGCAAAAGGCCAGATTTCATTCTTTCTCATTACCAAGTAGTATTCCATTGTGTATATCAACCACAATTTCTTTACCATCCATCAGTTGATGGACATTTAGGCTCTTTCCATAATTTGGCTATTGTTGAAAGTGCTGCTAGAAACTTCGGGGTACAAGTGCCCCTGTTTGAAGAGAGCTCTGCTTACAAAGTAAACATCAACTGATCCGGGACTCTCAGGGTCTGATGACCACTGATGGGAGAAGAGCCGCGGGCGTGGATGGAGATTAGCAGGTAAGCAGGTGACGGCCAAGTAGCTCAGAGCAAGGCAGAGAAAGCAGAGAATTCAGTCGGAACTAAAGCAGAAATACCTCCGTGCCCTGAATACCACTCGGCCATGGGTTTTGTCAGTTTCTTAGAAAAAAAGATACTTTGCCAGTTTCTTAGGAAAAAAGATACTTTGCGATTAACATACTGTATTACTGTGTCACCGCAGCTAAGAGCCCGGGTGAGTGCCAGTGACAGTGAACTCGTCGCTGCCAGGATCGGTTTGCCTCCACTTTTCATTAAGTTGGGATCTGGTTCGTTCTTTCAATGACTGTACATATTCTCAAATACTCGTTCTATTGCTGGCATGTTGAAGACCCACTTGAGTTTCCCGGACAGACACCTGTATGGAGTGGGCAACAACGGGTGATTCTGGGGCCCATCCTCCCGGGAGCTCCTCACGCTCCACCAAAACTGGGCTCTGCAGCACCCCACGATGCATCTCCCGCCAGGGCAGTAGAGGTTCATTGATCAGTTTGCCCTGAACTCAGTGATTTAACCACCACTCTTTCCTATCATTCACTTACAAAACTTCCTTCGAATGTTTCTATTAAAAAAAAAAAAAAGAATTGAGGTGCCTGGGTGGCTCAGTCGGTGGAGCATCCGACTTCAGCTCAGGTCATGATCTCACGGTTTGTGGGTTCGAGCCCCACGTTGGGCTCTGTGCTGACAGCTCGGAGCCTGGAGCCTGCTTTGGAGTCTGTGTCTCCCTCTCTCTCTGCTCGTCCCCTGCTCACACTCTGACTCTCTCTCAAAAAGAAATAAAGATTTAAAAAAAAAATAAATGAATAAATAAATAAATAAATAAATAGAAGAAGAAGCAAAGAAAGGAACCCAGCTCACTAGCGAGGTGGGTAGTGTTGATGTGGTACAACTAAAATATAAACATATTTAAAACACAAGTAGGTGATAAACACCAGCACTAAAAGCCAGGGCACTGAAAGGAAGGACATGATGAACGGATCTCTTGGATGAAAAGCTGGTTTGGAGGCGCACCAGATGTGGGCCAGGGGGAGCGCCAGCAGCTGCTATGTTGGGTGTGTTTGAAGAAAACAAGTACATCCAGGGACGATCATAAGAATTTTGGGTACAACCACCACGGTCACATTTGGGCCTGGGCAAGGCTAACAGGTACGGAGGTCCTTTCCAGACCTGCACACCCATCTGGTTAAGTGGCCAATGGTTATTCTCCATTCTGTTCTCACAGGCATCTCGGACTCAGTGTGGCCAGCCTGAACACACCGTCCTCTGCTCCCCTTTTTTCTTCCACAGACCCCCAAACAGATCATCACTGCGAGTCACCAGCTGCCAAGTGTTGATCACGTACGTCGTCTCCTCCCCACCAGCCCTTCTCACTGTTTGAGATCAGGCTCTTCCTATCCCTCACCTGACTCATGCCACCCACCTGTCTGGTCTCCTGGCACACCCACCCTCCCCCCACTGCGTCACCAGTGATATTTCTCAATTGCAATCACATCACTACCCTGCTGATGACCTCCAATGGGCCTCCCTCACCATCAACATAAAAGTCCAAATATCTCATGCGAGTTACAGGATTCTTCATCATCTGCACTGAGTTTGCCCTTCCAACCCCATGCTAACCTCTCTCTGACCGCTGAACTCTTCTCTCCTCCTGCTCTGCACCCAGCAGTTCGCCTCCCCAGAGAAAGAAGAGAATTCAGTCACAACTAAAAACTCCTTAGAGGTTCAGCTTTGCCCTCTCCTCTCCCGTGTGCTCCTATTTACTGCCCCCATCCCGCCTCCACATATCTCACCCTGCGGTCCTTCTTGACTCGTCCTGACCCTCGGATATCAAGTCCTTGAGGATAGGGGGTGTCTGTTGCTGGTGGCTTGATTTCTGGGCCTTCCATAGGGGCGGGTCAGGGACTTCTGCTAGGAGGTGGGTTTGGGAATGCTGCTAGCCAGCGGTTTACAGTGGGAGGCGTAAGCGTGGGGACCGGGAGAAATGTCTGTGCGGTGGTGATCTTGTCCAGGGACGGGTCAGGTGCAAAGCCAACCATCGAGAGGATGGGAGAAGAGTCCTAAGGGATGGGAGACATGGATGGAAGCAAAGGCCCATTAGGAAGGGGAAACGAAACCAGCCAATTGGAACCACGGTGGCAGCACGCACCCCGCATGTGTCCTTAGCCTACAGGATTCCCAAACGACCTGCGATTTGGTTCCTATTGTGCAGGAACTCCTGCATCGACTAGACCTCAAGTTTCTGACAGTCAGCGATGTGAAGAGTTTTTCTCCTCCCAACGCATCCTGCATACATGGCGACACCTGCAAACACCACACACACAGATGCACCCGTATGTGCCACAACTCAGACAAGCACCAGACCCTCACATACAACATCTTCCCAAGTAACACAATGGTATCTTTACCGCTGGGGCAGGCTTCCCCATGCTAAAGGCATGTCCTTGTGGCCCTCCGCAGCGCCTAATGTTAGAGGCCTCGTTGATACGGCTATTTACACACTAACGCCTCCGCGTGTGTGGACTTCGGGTGCGAAGCTCAAATTAGGAGCTTCCCACGTGATCTCATTTACTATCACGGCGATCTTATCTGACCTCCACATCACATGTCACTGACGAGGGAGCATGGGGGGCCCGAGACTGCAGATGGTCGCTCTGCCAATGCCCACGAGCCGTCACAGTGTGCGATCTAGAGGACCTAGGCGTTAGAGCATTTCAATCATGAGGGTGTCAACCGTGTGGCGTCACTGTGCTGGAACCAACTCTGAAATCAGCTTGCGTAAAAAGGCAGATACAATCATGTCAGCACAACACTCTCCCTTTGTGATTGGACCCAGGCCTTTCCTACAGCCCCGTGCTCAGTGTTATGCACCCAAACATGAGCAATGATTAATGAGTTGGCAAGAATTCTAGAAGGTTATGGGAACTATACATATTTAGTTTAATGATGAGATGGTTGACAGCCAACCTGGGAATGACGTTCAGGAACAGGAGTGAACCTTCCTCTGAGGATGGTGACCAGCTGCTCTGTCTTCCTTGGGCAAAAGGGAGACATGAGCGGAAATGAATTTAAACTGCATCATAAGGTAATAATTTGAGATACAAAGAACTTCCTGCGGCTGGAATGGGTTGCCATGGAAAGGGATGGAATCTCCTTTCCTCAAGGTCTTTAAAAATAAGTTCTGTCCAACTTTGTTAAGGTTTGGGTGTTCCTCTGAACTCAGAGCTTGGGATCTAGCCCAGAAGTTCACCGTATCCATGGACGTCCATCTGAATTCATAAATGGTGTTTTCTTCCCCTTCCCTTTCTCCTGCTCAGCCTCCCTCCCTCGTGCCTTTCTTTGTTTTTCACTTTTTATGTACAAAACTAAAATCTGTCCTTTTGGAATATGGCTGTGAGCTTTGACAATGTGTATCAGGTAACCACCACCACAATATGGAACAATTCTTCTCACTTTACCTTCTTTTCCCCCAGGTAATAGTTTTCCTTCTCTCTGTACACACATATAAAGTTTCAAAATCTCTAAGACATCAGCACCAAACTGTCCTCTGCAACTCTGTGTCTTTAATAGGCAATATAATGGAGGGAGAGAAAGAGAGAGATACAAAGAGACAGGGATAGAGAGAGAGAGTGGCTTCTATACTTTCCTTCATTTTCTTTGCACTTGGGGCAGTAAGGTGTCAATGGTTTAGAATGTTGTTGGTGAGTCTGCTTATCCTGTGCTCTGGGACAGAAGTGAGTAAAGTGACCAGAATGAATGGGAAAGAAGGGGGATGGAAAATAAAAAGGGAAATTGGCAGAGTCGTCTCCTTAAGTGGATGAATTGAAGCTAGAATTCTTGAACTGCAGGACAGAGCTGCCCATGGACGGTGGGGCAGCATGTATATTTTGAGATCCAAGGAGTTTCCTTTGCCACATGCTTTCTGAGCCTTCTCACCTCCACCCAGTGAGTTGAAGGCACCCCACGCCTTAAAAGAACAGTAGGTACAACCTGGAATAAAGACGTCAGCTGACTTTCGGAATGGCCTTTTATAATCAAGCCTCTTGGGACTTGAGACTTTGGGTTGTTGGAACCAGGAACTCAGATCGAATCCCAAGGAGCCTGAAATCCTCACAATGCAGTACGGAGCGGAAAGGGTACAGTATATGTCTCCAGAGAGGAGAAAATGCCCGGTCTGCTCAAAGATAGGGAGTCAGAGAGAGAGCTGAGAGCTGGAAAGTAGTCTTTGGCTATTGCCTCTGACTGTCCCACACCGTATCCAGGGGGACAGCAGAAGGTACGGTTATAAAAAACAAAAACAAACAAAAGACCGGGCGCAGGAACAGATCCAAAGGAAAACAGATCCTTGTGCGTTGGTTGTAGGAGTGCAGCCAGGGAGAGTGCGAGAGCTCTTCAGAACATCCACAGCAAGCATGGCACCAGGGAGCTGGAGCAAAGGAGGCCAAGGGAGCAGTGACCAGAAGAGCCCATTTTCTACACGCCCTGGAAGCAGGCTGGCCGGATTCTGGACATTCCCATGTCTCCTTCTCTTAGAGGGAGTCTGAGGAGGTTGGGGACTGGACAGGGTTGTCCACTATGCTGAGTCGTCCTTATCAACATACATCAAATAAGGCCCTAGGAGACCCTGGTTGTCAGAGCAAACAGCTCGAGGCTGCCCCAAAACCAGCAAGAAGGGGGTCGCGACCCAGCGGAGGCCAGAGGTCAGAGAGGAGTTTACCGGGTTGGACAGCTCTCACCCAGGCCAGATGCACGCCCCCCCCCCCCCCAGAGAAGCGTGATCTCCTGCAGCGAGGCGTCTGTGGCAGAGAACGAACGCCCTGCTTACGTGCATAGCAAGTAGTACCAGAGCTTAGTTCTGATCTGAGAAGTTGCACACCCGGCTCTGGAGAACAATGGGCTCACACCCACAGAACAGAGTTAATCCCAGCAAGCTTAACATGTATGCAATCGGTCTCCAAGATCTGCTTTTTGGCCGGATTTTTATGACACACGCTCAAAAACCCATTCCTGTAACTGCAGCCACTATAATTCAAATGATCTTCTTCTTCCTTCTTTTTAATTTTTTTGAACGTTTATTCATTTTTTTTTTTTGAGAGACAGAGACAGAGAGTGAGTGGGGGAGAGGCAGAGAGAGAGGGGGAGACGCAGAATCCGAAGCAGGCTCCAGGCCCCGAGCTGTCAGCACAGAGCCCAACGCGGGGCTGGAAGTCACGAACCTCGAGACCATGAACTGAGCTGAAATCAAACACTCCACCCCCTGAGCCATCCAGGAGCCCCTTTCTTCTTTCTTTCTCTCTTTCCTTCCTGCCCTCCTTCCTTACCTTCCCCTCCCTGTTTCCTTCCTCCCTCCCTTTCCTTCCTTCCTTCCTTCCTCTTTCTCTTCCTCCCTCCAGGAAGGTGAATGTTGAGTTAACTACAAGAGTGTCTGTGGCTGCTCCTCTTTCCTCCTCTCCCCTTTCCTCCCCTCTCCTTTTCCCTCCCCTAGTCCCCTCTCTTCTCCTCTCCCCTCCTCTCCCCGCCACTCCCCTCCTCTCCCCTCCCCTTCCCTTCCCTTCCCTCTCCTCTCTTTTTTCCTCCCCTCCTCTCCTTCCCTGGAGTATTTCTTTTTTATCTTATTACCCCCACACTACATCTGCCCCTCCTTTCTTTACACTTCCAAGCATGTTTCCCATTTTGCCAGAATCAGGAGAAAAATGTACATGTGCACAAATGCACCCATGAAACACTTATATATGAAGTAGACATATGCAAACATACATGCTATATGTGTTATTCAATAAACTTTGTTTTTAGTAGCAGGACCGTAATGAGTCGGACTTAAGCCTTTCTTTGGGAAACGCTCTTTGCTCAGCGTGGTGTTCACAATGACAAATCCCCCTCCACACGACCCAGACTCGGTCGGAGTCTTTGGGGTGATTAGTAGCACTGCGCCCCGAGCAGACTGTGGGAAGCTCTCCGAGCGCCCTGCCCTAACGGTGAAGGTGAAGAGCGGCACGTGAGCGCCTGGGGTCCAAGCCGCCTGCGTGGCCCGAACTCCTCGCTCACGCTGGGATTTCCCTGCTCAGACTCCTCCGTTTACTTTGGCTCAGGCTTGTCGTTCTTGAGTTATGCTTCCTTGAATCCCACAGGGTTGATTTCTGCACAGAAGACACTGAGAAGCCCTCTTCTCCCCTACCCCCCTTCCCCCCCATCCCCCTACCCGCCTCCGGTGGAGTTTTGTATCTTTGCAGCTGCTGGAAAAAGGACTTTGGTTTCAGTAGGTGAGTGGTGGAGACAGGAGTTCCCAGATCAGGTTTTAGATTCCTTCAGGGCTTGGATGTGGATGGAAAAAGATCCTCCTGCTGGGGCGAGGCCCCGTTTCCGAGGACGCCCGCCTCGTCCGCATGAATAGGGAACATGAGAAGCGAGAGAGAAGGGGATTAGTCTTGCGCAGAGTCAATGTTCATCTTTCCTCACCTGCTTTTAACAAGTCTTCGCCTTGCTGAAATATTTTCTTATTAAATTTTAATCAAAGGCACAAAAACAGACTGTTTATCATAGGGAAGAGTGAGCTTATTGTGAGCTTCTGTCGTCCGGCCAGTCTTAGCGGGAGCAGCACCTTGATGGTGGATGTGCTGGGCCTACGTGTCCACCAGGGGCCGGTGAGCCCAGGAGGCCTGGGTCGGAAGGGATGGAACCGTCCCTCTAGTGTTTGCACCACACACGCCCTTCCACACAGGGTGCCTGGGGAAGACCCGTTTGCTCGCTGATGGTTGTAGCCACTCAACACTGGGTGCGGACGCAACATGCTGAAGAACGGAAGATTTTCAGCTGCCGTTCACGTGTTTCTTCTCTGGATGGCCTTATAAAGCTGCCCTGAGTTTTTCAGGGTGGATCAAATTAACCCACGTTCACGAGGTGCTGCTGGTCTTGGGTTGTCTCGTGACATAAAGTCTTAGTTTATTTTTATGACAGGCAAACATAGCATCCAGTATCTGTCAATAAAGTTCGCCTTCTAAATGGTACCTGAGGAAATACCCGGGTCCTTGTACAGGAACTCGACTCTTTGCTTAACAGTACTGTCCACAAGCACAACACACTTATCCTTGGAGCACACTTGAACGGCCGAGTGATGAAAACCAACCAAAATCCAATCTAAGAGAAGTCAGAAAACAATCAAATAGGAAAAGACGTACTATCCTCGTATGAGGGACAGTGCTGTTTTATAATGTTTGGTCAATATAAAGTTTTATTTTATGTTTTATGATATCTTCTGTATATGAATTTTATGATGAAATAATTAACAACTGTTTTTATTGAATTTACCTAGCGGGGGGAACATGATCGACGAGAATTGGATTTCCGTGACCTTGCAAGCCTCCTTCTACCCTGAGCTACAACTGACAGACTCTCAAAGCTCGCTTTCTGCTTCCTCACTAGACTCGAGTGCTCCTTTTCTGAAAGATTAGGGCAAAGATGGTGAAAAGGAAAGCTGCTGTGGGCCAGGAGCAGGAAGGAGTGAGAAGTAGGCACTCCAGTGTGGTTCCTGGTTGCCCCCACACTGATTTCCTACGACAGGCGTTAAGCACAAAATCCCAACAGTGTCCATGGCATCCAGCCTCCTTCACGGGAAGACTTGGGTTTCTTAAGAATATTTCTGCTGCTTGTTAAGTATTTTATGCTTGTTACCAGGTGCGTAACTACCTAGACTAATTAGAAAGGCTTCTGTAATTTCAAGTGTGTGTTTTCACATCACAACAAAACAGTGTCGATTTTTGTCCAAATTGGAAAACTCATCTAGAGAGAAAAGGGGAACCAAGCAGAGGAGGAGGGCTTTCCTTGCAATATTTTCTGTGGGAGCGAGTTCAAGCCTTTGCCAACTCATGGGGCACGGATCTGGCCTTATTTCTCCTCGGTGATGCTGTAGTTTTAATCTGTGGATCTCAGACTGTGGGGTCAGACCAGCAGCGTCAGCATCCGCTGGAAAATGTCAGCAATGCACGAGTGTCAGTCTAACTCAGTTCTATGAAATCTGAAACTGGGGGTGGGGTCCAGCAAGCTTTCTGGGTGACTCAGGCGCACACACATGGGAACGTGAGAACCACTGGGACAGATAAGTGTGATCGACTGGACTGCGTCTCCCCCAAATCCGTGGGCTGCATTCCTAACCCCAATATTTGGAATATGACTGTATTTGAAGATAGGGCCTTGCAAGACAGAATCAAGTTAAAATGAGATCACTAGAGTTGGTCTTAATCCAATCTGACTGGTGTCCTTATATAAGAGGAGATGTGGATTCAGACATGCACAGAGGGACGCCCACGTGAGGACAGAAAGAGGAGTTCGTGTCTATATGCCAAGGAGAGACGCCTCAGGAACAACCAGACCTGTTTGGACCTTGCCTGGACCTTGGACCCTCAGGCTCCAGGACCAGTAAAAAATGCATGTCTGCTATTTAAGCTCCTCTGTTCATGGCCCTTGGTTGGGGCAGACGTAGGAACACAGTAGCGAAGCTTACGAAGGTGGTCATACCAAACGTGCAGGTGAATATTGGCCAGTTCACTTTGAGGAAGGTCATGGAGAAGGCCTTAAATGTCTGGATGGAGTTCCTCTCTTATCCACTGGTACCCTAGGTCATCAAAACACACACCAGATAGATACACCCACGTGTTTCTTTACATTCACAGTGTAATATGGAATATTTGCTAGCATAGTGATAAACTGCTACCATTGTCACATAGATTTTCATGTGTTTGGTGATTTTTTTAAGTTTATTTATTTTTTTTTTTTTGAGAGAGAGACAGAGTGGGAGCAGGAGAGGGGCAGAGGGAGAGAGGGAGACACAGAATTTGAAGCAGGCTCCAGATTGAGCTGTCAGCACAGAGCCCGATGCGGGGCTCGAACCCATGAACCTCGAGATCATGACCTGAGCCGAAGTCGGTCGCTTAACCGACTGAGCCACCCAGGCCCCCCAACATAATCACTGTTAACTGATTTATTAGACATCTCTTGCATGTTAAAAATCTTTATGTACATTATCTATAAACCTGACAACTTTGCAAGATAGCTATAGATATTTATACAGTAGTGAATAAAGTAGGTCTCAGTGAAATTAAGGTATTGTCACAAGACCGCACAGCTGGAAAATATTAATTTTGGACTCAAATCTGCCTCTGCCCGACTCTCCCATCAACCTGTGTGTGCGTCCATTACCCCAGTGCAAACTGGTGACCTCACACGCACCTTGCACATGTCCAGCAGTGATTGTGAAGGTCCCCCCGTGCCCTTTGATAGCCTCCTACATGCAAGGCGTGTGTCCAAAAGTCTTGTGAAAGTCCCACCACAGAGAAACACCACTTGGCAAATTCTGACTGACAATGCTTCAAGAACTGATTCACTGTTCAGAAAACAAAGACATACAAAGACGCAGATTTTTATTTGCTAAAGAGTTCATTTCGGAAACACAGAGGGTCTGATGTGGTACTGTTAATTTAAGGGTTTCTGTGCTTTTTTCTTCTTATTTTTTTTTTTTTTCATCATTCCTCAAATGGTAGCTGCAACATGAGTCACATTCCATGCTAACGCGCTTAGGAACTCTCTGAGGTTGAACGAAAAAAAAAAAGGTTTCATAATGCTCTTAATTATGATCTTGATACTTTTTTGATTTGTGCAAAAGACTTTATTGCTAAACTTATCCAAAAGTAATTTGATAATAAGACTTGAGATCCATTGTTCACATGTTTGTAACTTTAATAGCCTGAAATAGTTGGTAAATTGCCCAAAAAAGGGGAAATGCTTTTAAGCTGAACGGCAGGAGGATAAAGTCAGACCATTTATATTCATGTTATCTTTTTCCTTCCGGACTCACTTCAAGATGTGTGAATTGGGTAAATGCCAAGATACTTTTAAATTCAGAGATTTTTAAAATAAAAGTAGCTCATATTTAGATTGGGTTTAGTGTGGAATTCTCAGCCTAATCCTACGCCTGCTTTTATAATCTGTTGGAGAGAACACTCTATTTTCCTGACTCATGGGCATCATTCTATATTTCCCCATGCTTCTAAGACATCACTTCACATCCATTCTGAAGCCTTGCAGAGTAAAGCAAATAAAAATCAACAAACAAACAAAACACATGAAACATATCTGGGATCGTCTTTGTTCACTGAAAATCACACCCAGAAGTGGCTCTTCTGCACGATTGCAGGATTCGGGTCTGGGAAACCCAGCAAACTCAGGTGTAAGGGAATCTCCTGGTCTCAGCACACTGTCCGTCAGCACCTTTTCAGGGCACTCGGCGAAGCCGGGGGACAGGCTAACAATACCTGTTTTCTGCAGGACGCGCATCGCCGAAGGGCTGGCCGTCGGGGGGTTCCGCTCACTCTCCCCTGTCAGTGATGAGAAATCCCACAGAACCTGAGAAGAGGGGAAACGTGCCAAGGGGGCTGTGTCAGTAGCCGACTGTCACCAAATTAAAATCAGTTAAAATGGAATAGTCCTCAGTAATTGCCCAAACACTTTGAAATGTCTTTAAACCAGCTCGTTTTCTGTTCTTGACTTTGCAGGGACCGAAAAAAAGAAAGAACGTGAAGTAACTATGTCTTAAAGGAGAACAAACGTAGAAGTTTTATTTTAGTCCCGGTGAAAGACACAGTCACAGGCACTCGGGGCGACTCTGAGGTCTTCAGTCAGTGCTCCTCGAAGCCCTACGAAGCCACCCCTCTACAGCCTGCCGTCCCCACCTCCATGTAACAACACAAGCGGTTGAGATTCGACATGAGAACGGTACAAGATCGCATTTCATTGCTATGGGGGTTATTGTAATCAAATTCCTTTGAGATTTGAGCTGTCCTTTACGCAGCCCCCAAAGGCACACCTACTCACGTGCCGGCACGTTCCCAGGCAGCCACCTGCGTGCCTCCGTTGACTGATCCTGTCCCTGTGGCCGTCCTGCCAACTGCTGCCCCCTGGCACTTTCCTGGGGAGCAGCCAGGTGGGGGTGGACGAGGACACGCAGTCCTCCAGAGGCAGAAGCCCGGATGTGGCGGGCCATCCAGAAAGCCCTGCGACCACTGACTCTGGTTGCAGTGGGGAGCGATCTGGTGACCGCCTCCATGCCACCTGCCACTGTAAAATTGACCTACGTGGGAAAATGAGAATGGTATGCGGGATTTTGCTTTAAAATCAACCGGCTCATAAAGTGTGCACTGGGCCGAGGGATACGTATATATTGAAATCTTCAAAGAATATTATCTTCCCAGTAACCTATCCTAACGAGTCATAACTCAGTGTCAGAGAGCCATTCCCCACACCTACCCTCCATTCTTCATGCTGTCATTTAAGCCTTTTCCTTTCGTTCTGCCTTTGGTAACATGAAGGGCCACTGGCTGCCCCTGTCCCGTGTGGGAGCAGTTGTATGTTTTTGTTGTAGGTACTGACTCACTCGAGTCCCTGCTTCTGCATGTTAAATAACTCTTCGCTTCCCACTGATTGCCTTGCCCTCTTCCCAAATGGCCCTGGGATGCCCCCAGGAAGGTCCTCCAGCGTTCCCTATGTCAGGGCAACAGAGCCGACAAATTTCTAACCAGCCATCACCAAACACCTCCTGATCACCCATCCACACGATTCAAACCTTTGGGTTAGGACTTTAGAGAGAGCAAAAATGAAAATAATTCAGCCTCTAACCCAGGTTCTCAACGGTTTGCAGAGGGAGGTTGTCTGGGCTCCAGAGGCTGGTTTCCAGCCGTGAGAGAGTGCCTGGAGCTCTCAGTGCCCTGGGAGGGGTTCAGCCGGCTGCACTCCGCACCCTCCCCTTCCCGCTGCCGCAGCGGCTGCTCCCTGGAGTCTCCATGGCACCTCTGGCCCTGTGCTATTGGCAAGGGGTCTGTAAGGCCGAGCCGAGGGCCAGGGCGGAGAGATGGGTAGAACCCTCCCGACAGCAAGGCCGTGCACTGCGCGTGACCGTCAACTGCAGCACAGAGGGTGGGCACAGCAAGTGTCCCTAAGCATACATGGAGAGGACCCTTTAATTTTAACCGATGTGTATATATAACCTGTGCCATACTTCCTTTTATAGCTTTGTAAGTTGCACTGTTATTTTGGGCCTAATAGACGTTTGTATTTATCGATTCACCATGATTTTGATTACCTCCTAAGTTTTACTATGTTAACAGGTGCCTCGATGTGATCATGGATCAAAGTTCCCCACGCTTTGGGTTTAGGATGAGGTAAGGAGGCTTAGGAATCCAAGAGTAGAGACAAAGGGGCTGCGACAGAGGTGTGGACAGTCCAGGATCAACCAGGATCGGCCCCGGGCCATCAAGGGACCGTGCTGGTCACTAGGCAGAGAGAGCTCCGGAGCCCTCAGCAGGACGCCAGCGAGTCACATGGACCCACACCTGCCTCAGGGGTCAGAACCAGCGTGATGAAAAGCCCTGTTACTGCAGATATCTTCCAGGTAAAAATTCAGTTTTTTCCAAAAGACAAATTGAAGGCCCCAAGGCATCCACTGATAAAGAAGAAAGTGACCGCATAGGTTGTAGTTGAGGACTCAGACCCGTGCTCCCAGCAGGCCCCGCTGTCTGTGGCCACCTTGTGCTTCCGCAGAGGGGGCCCAGGGAGGTCTGTGGACGTCCCTAGACTCGTCAGCAAGCAAGAAGTTAACAGACCCAGGGTGGGACTGTTTAGGGTTGTTCTGCGGGTTTCTGCGGATCAAATTCGGCCCATTGAGCGTGCCCCTGTCTGAAAGCTGGGAGGTGCACTGAACCAGACATAACCCCGCATTCGTCAGCAGCAGGCGGCAGTGGGGGCCCCCCGCGTTACAGGCGCCAGACACTGGAGCATCTCCAAGACAGACGGAAGAGGTAGCATTCCGGAATTAGCAGCAGGCAACTCCCAACTGTCTCACACGATGCTTGTCTGGTCGGAACTTATCTGTGCCCTTCCAGCCTCAGAGAGGGGGATTTTTAAGTAGTCGACTTGACGCTCCTTCTACAAAACTTCCCACGTACCCACTAAAATAGGAATGAAGGCGCATAAAACCTATCACTATTAGAAATGATTATTGGCTGGGGGCCTGGGTGTCTCCGTCGGTCGAGCGTCCGACTATTGATTTCGGCTCAGGGCATGATCTCACAGTCCATGAGTTCGAGCCCCGTGGCAGGCCCTGTGAGGGGCCTTCTTGGGATTCTTTCTCTCTCTCTCTCAAGATAAATTAAAAAATACACTAAAAAAAGAGATTCTTGGCAATCTATGTGTCGTAGGCTGACTCTTCACACCTCCCCCCAATAAAGAAAGAACCCCTGCAACAGACCTATGTGCAACTGACCTTAAAAGTGTCCCTATAGTATGGAGTGCTCCCTGTACTAAGGGTGTAGCCGTGATTCTTTATCTGTCTGGTCACAGAGCAGCAAGATGTATAAAGAGAGATGAGGACAGAAAAACAAACATTGCTTGACAGGAACTTGACAAGTTAGGTAACGAAAAGCCCTTATTCTGCGAAACTGGGGAAATGACGAGGGCCATATTCGTCTGCTCTGGCTGCCCCAACAAAGCACCACCAACAGGGTGAGTTAAGCTGCAGAACTTTATTCTGCCCCCAGTTCTGAAGGCTGGAACCTCGGAGTCACCGTGTCAGCAGGGCTGGCTGCTGGTGAGGCTGTGAGGGAGGGGCAGCCCCACACCTCTTCTGGCTTCTGGCGGTGTGCCAGCCATCTTCGGTGCTCGGCGCTCTCGCTGGGTAGACAAATCTCCCCATCTCTGCTCTCATGCCTCCACTTGGGCGTCTGTGTCCAAATCCCCCCTTTTCATAAGGACGCCGGTTATATGGGACGAGGGTCCACTTTAATGACCTCATCTTAATTACTGGCATCTGCTACCATCCTGTTTCCAAATAAGGTCATATTCTGAGGTGCTCGTGGTAAGAACTTCAACACACAACTTTTGGACGGACACAAGTCAACCTATCCCAGGAGCCTCCTCCTGGGATTTTTGTGAGGATAACAAGAGCTCCTCTCTAGGAGCACTTAGATGGCACGGGCATGTGAGGAGCTACATGAGATTGGCGTCCATGGGGGGGGCGCCCCCTCAGCTTCTTGTGTGCACTTTGACCCGTTTCCCTCAGACTTGGACAGGCAGCCCTCGATAACTGAGGACACTAAGTTATTAATGAATTACTGAATTATTCAATTCAAAAAGTTGAATTGTAGATGTGCGCCCAATTTAGTTTCTGAAAAATAGGGAATATAGACTCCCCTTAATGCATTCATGGAACGTCCACAAAACTCACCCGGATATGAGGTCTTGGAGAGACCCTCGGTGAATGCTAAAGAGCAGGAACCTTGCCGCCCTTCTTTGCCCCAACGCTGTGAAGGTAGGATCCATTTCATTAAACAAATTTGCAACTGATCAGAGAATTTAAAACTATGCTTCCAAACAAATATTTGGTGGATTGAACATGTTTAAAGCACATGGCTGATGCATAACTGGGGGAAATTGTTTAGAAAAATGAAGGGGTTATTTATAGAAAAGGAAGGAAACCCGCTGAGCCCTGGGTTGTGGCCGCTGCGGTGTGAACACTTGCCTCATACAGAGATGAAGTCCAAGGCGAATGGGAGAAATTTCTGGCCTCAATTTTATTGCAAAATAAAGAGAAGCCGTTGCATATATTTCGGAGATTCTTTCCACGTTTCTGAACCTCTCCAGCCTTGACTCAGAACCTGCCTGGGTCAAGTGCAGCGGTGAAGCATTCTACTTCTTTTGGTGGAATTGACCCAACAATTAAATGGGGAGTAGCTGCTAGCTACTTAATTTTTCCATTGCCTTCGTTGTTGTCCAAATTCAGGGAAAGATATTTTGGCCCCATAAAGAGAACATTACGATCAGATGTAGTCTCAGGTCTGACCGTAGTAAAACTAACTAATGTCGAGTGGTTCAGGGCACAGAGATGGGGAGACATTCCACAAGGAGTCTGTTGTCAAACTTGAATCAAGGGGCTTTTCTTTAAAGAGGCCGGGTTAGTCCGTCCAAAGCACGTATGAGCTTGGAATCTAGATTGCATTACAGAATGAAAATAATGAAAATGATACCTGTGTCAGATAAATTAAGCATTTCTATCAAAATATCAACTGGAATTTAAAACACCATGAAGTGTGTTCCCCGTTGACATATTCAAAGAAAAAACAATATCCATTTCCTTTATTTTTTATTAAATTTCTAGGTTATTAAACTGTGGATATGTATCATTTTACAGCTTATCAAACACCCTGTGAAACACAGCGAGTGGAACCACGTGTGTGCCCTGCCAGCAAAGCCGGGTGAAAACGGCGACACTGAGTTGGAAAAGAGTTTCTCCTGCATAAGATTCCACGTCTGGATCACACCGCACCCTGGCGACAGCCACGGCTGGAGCAGACGTCGCAGGCGCTGGCGGGCGCCTCGAGAAACCCAACACAGATCACCATTCTTGCTGCGGAGGGACAAATTGGCCCTGGGTTCCTCTCTGCCTCTGTAGACATAGATTTGGAGGGACAGGGAAAATGCTATAAAGGAAAGGGTAAAAATAACAACAACAGAAAAAGATGAACTGGTACTTACCAGTTGAAATATAGCATTGATCTAGTTTGTATTTATAATGTGTTAAGTATTAACACATGAGAAAAATATTAAAGTGAGGTATTTATTAGAAGACCTATAAATAAAAGAACAACATGTGCACTCAAAATTAACTACAGGCAATTGAGCATCCCATGTGCTGTACAAAGTAACATGAAAGAAATATCATTGTCGCATTAAACAAATGTCTATGGTATGAAGGAAGGCGAAAAGTTCACGGGGAGAAAAGAGATATTCCTCTGATGTCGATCAGAAAATGCATAGATGGTCCTGCCCCGAGTCCTAATATCACCCGCACAACGTGCTCCCCACGCGGTAGGGAGGAGAGCGGGTTTTCAGAGTCGGGCTCCGAAGAAACAAAGCCGACACGGGGAGCCAGTCTAACTTCGAGACGAGGGTGACAGGACCCGGGGTGATTTCAGCCAGAAGAGCCTGTCAGCAATTTTTGAGTGGGCCACTTACCAGTTTTCGTTTGTGTTTCTCTTACAAATTATTATGAATTCGGATGTAAAAGATGAGTTATTTGTCATCGAGAGAAGAAATGCCTATTGAGATAAAAAGATTTAAAATGCTTTCATGTTTAAAGAGTTTCTTTTTACAAGGTATGTTCGGGGCTTAGATAAGGAATTTTTTAAGCTGCATTCACATGCTGCCTGTTTCTCACTATTCCAGTTGTATTAATGAGTTTGGGCCGCCATGACACATGCCACAGCCTGGGTGACTTAACACAAGTCTTGGGGGGCTGGATGGATCGAGGTGCCGTAGACACGGGTTCTGGACAGGGTTCTGTCTGACTGCAAAAGATGCCTTCTCGCTCTGCCCTCACTTGGGGGAAGAACATCTCTCTAGCATCTCTATAAGGACATCAGTGCCATCATGGGACCCCACACCCGTGATCTCCTTGAACCCTCATTACCTCCCAAAGGTCTTGCCTCCCAACATGGTCACGCTGAGGCTTAGGGCTTCAGCTTGTGAATAGGGGTGCGCAATTCACACAGTCCATAGCACTGTGGTTACAGAATTTAGGAAACCGTACGCGAAACCTATTTTTATTCTGTGTCTCTGATTGTTCTTGGCAAAGTAGTGGATCTCAGACTGTAATTAGTCCACGCAGCAGTTGGCAATGTATTCTCTGCAATCCAAATCCTGCAGATAACGGTTTTTATAAGTCAGTGCGTGTTGGAACACGGCCGCGGCCATTCAGTTGCACACGGCATATGGAAAAGAGATGACTTCTCTCTACAGCCGCAGAGTTCAGTAACGCAGCAGAAACTGTGGTGGTGGAGCCTCAAATATTCACTCTCTGGGTTTCACAGAAAAAGTTTGCTGACCCTCGGAGAGTCGCGCTGTCCGATCGAACAGCCCTTAGCCGTGCGTGGCTCTTGGGCTCTTGAAATGTGGCCGGGCCACTTGAGGTGCACTGTTAAGTGTAAAAATGCAAAGTGCACGCTGAATTTCCAAGGTCTAGTGGGGAAAGTGTGTAAAATCACACATTAATTAGGCTCTCTACCAACTGCATGTGGAAATGATGATGTGTTAGCTTTATTGAGTTGCGTATAATATATTATTAGACTTAATTTTACTCATTTCTTTTTCTATTTTTATAAGTCTACGAGAGAAGTTAAAATGATCTCTGTTGCTCACGTTTCTACCACCTCTCTGCTGGGCAGCCTGGGCTAAAGGAACGTGCGTTATTTTTATTTATTTTTTAATTTTTTAACGTTGATTTATTACTGAGAGACAGAGAGAGACAGAGCATGAGCCGGGGAGGGGCAGAGAGAGGGGGAGGAACTTGCATTATTTTTAGCGGGAAAAGTGTCTTTAGAATTCTGCTTCTCAAATGGGCCCCTGAGAGATAAAGTTTGGCACACATATTTTTTTCTGGTTTTCGACAGAATTGCTTAATCTGGGTAAATATAAACGGAACTATTCCAGAGCATTTCAAGTATCGGGTTAGTAATATTAAGTCAGAATTTCTTTGCCGTGGCCCTGGAATAATTGGGAAAGGGTATCCCTGCACGTGCGGGGGCCTGGGCCCCCTTCACCCCATCCCTGGCCTTCTCTCACAGCCCAGGAGGGAAGAGACATCTGACTGGAGAATCGGGGAGGGGGAGCCCCAGAGTACGGCAGGTGGGTGCCCCCCCTCCCATCCACCCCGAGGCCAGGCCACAGGCCCCGCGAGGAGCCGACCCTTCTCGGGGTTCAGTGTGAGGCCATGCGGCTTCCACGTGAAGGGGCCTCAAAACTGGGCACAGAGAAGGCAGGGTCTCACCAGGCCCCGAGGCAGAGCACAGCGTCCCTGCCTGGACGTGTTTGGGCACCAGCCCAACCGCGAGAAGGGGATTCTCCACTCTTGCCTTGTGCCTGGCTCAGTCAGCGTGTCTGCACCTGCTGGTTTCCCCCCCTCCCAAGGTCAGCAGAGGGTCCCAATGTCCTTGGCGCTGAGAGAGAGGAAAACATGGGGCTGGGCCAAAGGCGAGGGCAGGGGCTTTGGTGCAGTGGTCACAGAGGTGTGGACGATCGTTGGTGGGGGGAGGTCTCAGTTTCGGCGTCCTAGGGGCTCCAGTCCCACTGAGGCCCGAGGCCAAGGAGCAGGGGCCCAAAGCCGACTGCCCAAGGGCTCAGGTTCCGAGGAGAGAGGGTGAGATGAAGGGCAGGCAGGTGATGGGTGGGAGGTGGGCACCTTCACGAGCCTCACAAACCACTTTTAAGATCCGAGAAAGTACAGTTTGAATGGTTTTGCTTTTGTTCATGCAAACGAGATGAACCACACAGCGAGGCATGTTCTGGCCACTTATATTCCTTTGAGGGACCCTCTAGTATGGATGTGCACATCCTGGCCTAAACTGTGCACAGGCTCCTGGGAGTAAAAAATATGCTCTAAATTAGGGCTCTGTCCTCTGGTCTGGAAACTGGTGATCATTCCGAGCTGCGTGTGGCATCAGATGGGTTCACGGGCAAACCTGGCATGCCCTGTGAAGTGTGCTCCACGGGAGGCCTCTCCCCTCAGCCCCTCCACAACCACGTCCACAAAGCAGTTCCACGGCAGTTTCGCCCATAAATGTGCAGCCCGGCTTTTCAAGAAGTCAATATTCCCTCTTCTCCAATTTTTCAAAATTCTCTCCACCCTTTACCTTGCTAATACCCACGTTTCCGGTTTAAACCAGAGGCTATTTCAGCCGGGACCTGGATCATTTTATCGTTTGTAACAGTCGGTCCCGCAGCTTAACGATCGCTGCCAAAGGATAATTGTGCCTCTGATACGAATTCCAGTCGTGAGGTCAAATCCAACATTGTGTCCACGACCCAACAATCTTAGGATTGCCAAGTACAGTAACTGAAATAATGAAAAGAGAAAGACAGTTAATGAATACAACAGTCCAAGCACAGAAGAAAAACGTATGCACCGGTAATAATTATTCAAAAAGACGTACAGCCTCATGCGTGACCCAAAATACACAATTGCAGACACCAACAGTATAGACGCCCTTCATCTTGACAAAAGTTCAAATCGGCATCATGCCTGGAGCAGGGGCCAAAGTAAGAGCTCTCGTACATACGCGTCTGGGAAGCTGATAGGACCGCACGGGTGCAGAATTTGGCAGTAACCATCAGAAGGTCACGTGACCTTGCCCTTTGGCTCAGGGCCCCTCCCCCGAACCTATTGTCTCTCCATTGTCTGTTGTCTATATTGTCTTGTGACATGTGCGCAAAGAAGTCATTGCAGGGATGGCCATTGCCTGCATCACTCATAATAGCCAAGGAAGCAGAGAAGAAAACGTGTTGATCAAAAAAAGACATCAAGTAAGTTACCATCCATTTCCACTCCAGATAACCACTCTACGACCACTGGAGGAAGGAAACGCGTGCACTAGCAAGGACTAATGCGTAGTGCATTGTGAAAAACCCAAGTTCAAAGAAAACAGCGTGCTATAAATATGCGTGTCTTACATATCTGACCTGCTCTTCGCCTGGTGCGTGCTGTGTGCGTGCACTTGTTTTTGGTGATAGGAACTACACCGTGTTGCCTGTAGAAGGAAAATAACCACAACAACGCAAGAGACCTGTCCGTTTGAGGACTCTGCCCTTTAGCAATTGTGAAAATGTCTTCCTGACATTTTCCCTGTAACTATCAAATGCTTAAAAATAAGCGTGTGTAAAAACCTCTCGGAACAAGAACACGCGTCCCCGCTTATTATAACTCCATTGTTATTTTCACCCACCGTTCCCGCAACCCCATTCCCAGAGTAATTTGGTTAACCCTTTCGGTCTCTCCATTACTTGCATGTTCCTCCTCGGGTTTTGTAATGGGAATTCTCGGCGGTAATGAACATCGCAATTATGCATGAAATTCAACTTTGGGAACCTTGTGCCTCACGTTAATTATAAATCCTCTCCTAGAACACCTTTGAGACCCTGCTCCTTGCTTTATTTAAATCTCCTCATGGACACATCTTCTTTGTGCTAACCCTGCGGTGAGCCCTGGTGGGGGAGCCTTGCTACCAGCCAAGGCTTCCCACGCGAGTCAGATGGCACTTCCTTCGCGTAGATTCTTTCCGAAGAAAGGCACTTACACGGAATCGTGACTACCTTGACTCTGCCAAGGCCACCCTCAGGAGTAAGCACAAGGTTTCTCCCAAATCATCACAAGTGTAAAACAAGACCATGCTGAAAAGACCCCGAGTGTTACTTAGAACATCGGAATTCACGCACATTTCATTGTTGGCTCAGCTCCCATAAGCAAGCTCTGTAATGCGTACTCTTTCCATTCTTCTCAAGTAACTTGGGTTTCCTCTTTTTCTGTTTGGTTTTGACAAAACCCAGCATTTAGACTGCCCTTTGTTCTCCTTCCGGAGGGCTGTGGAGAGTTCTTTCCGTCCACGTCTCTGTGCAGCCATGTTTGTACATCAGCTGCTGTGATGGAAGCTGGCCACTGTTGAGTGGACACCAGTCGATTCCAGATTGGCCAGACATCGCCAAGAGGCACCTTCAAGTCTACCAGAAGACAAGTACAATTCAGATCTGGGGCGGGCTTTTCAACTTTAGGAAATGCCCTTTATTTCTGCTTTCCAACTAGCCTCTATCTTGACTGATTTCTCTTCCCAGGTAAGCTGGTGAAAAATAGAATATTCTGGGCTAACATGGCTCATTTTCAGGAGGGAAGCATGGGCATGTGGAAATACCCCCATGCAGGAGCCAGGCCAACCTTGGGTTTGCAGCCCAGGGTGACCACTTTGCAGCTGTGTGATATCCAGCAGTGAGGCCAGTACATACTCTGGTTTTCCATCTTTAGAAGTACCGTAATGTCCATACCACAGACCCTGAGAAGTCAAATAGTGTTGAAAAAGTTCCTGATGGGGGAGCCTGAGTGGCTCGATCAGTTGAGCGACCAGCTTTGGCTCAGGTCGTGATCTCACTGTTCATGAGTTTGAGTCCCACATCGGGCTTGCTGCTATCAGTGCAGATCCTGCTTTGGGTCCTCTGCCCCCCTCTCTCTCTCTGCCCCACCTCGGCTTGTGCGCTGTGTCTCAAAAATAAATAAACCTTAAAAAAATGCCTCTTGGAGCCAGCGCACTGTAAGAACTGATACCATCGTGAGGTTCCATTTCAGGTAGGAACAATAGCATGTTATTCTATCTCAGAACCACTCTTCTGTCTGCTGACCCCAGGGAGTCTATTTCTGAACAATGGTTTGCACAGCATGGAATGTGGATTTTGGAGAGAGCCAGGCAAAACTGGTTTGAAATGTGTCCTGCTGAATACTGGCCGGGATGAGACAGGCAATTCTCCAAGTGTCTTTTCTCATCTGAAAGGGAAGATAGTGATGCTGTTTTTCCTGGGCCTTCTGTCAAGACCACCAGTCAAAGATACAACGGGTTCCTTGCAGGGCATTCTATGTCTACTGTCTCCCATCCATGCGTGACTTTGCAAAGTTGGATCCTTTGTCACTACTTCATAAGTGAGGGATGGAAAACAGAGTCTGGGCTGTATGACCACCTCAGCCTCCAGATCTAAGGAGGAGATGGGAGGAGGTTCTGGAGAAGAGGTCTGTTAGACTCCAGTGGAGCCAAGCGGACAACAGGCCCACTTGTCAGGGTCTCGTGCCCTCACAGACGAGGGACAGGAGGGAAGCCTGTAGGACTTGCAGGGTGACTCTCATAAGCTCCAGGGTGGGGCACCGCCATCTATGGTTCCTGGATTATATCTTGTAGCATCACTCTAGTCCAGGAAGGTGGACTGGGTCTCTCCCCCACATCCAGATTTCTAACAAGATGGCAGCAGCAGTCCAACTTAGGTCCAGTACCTACTCAGGAAAGATACCTCTGAGAGCAGAGAATATTCCAGACATCCACTCAGGGTGGCATGCTTGGACAGGACCATGTTTTACAGAGTAATGGCTTTCCATTTCTGACCTGTCCGGGTTCCAAAATGTTTGAACATGCCACATAAACTCATCTGAGCTTGGCCATCTTTCCTTGTCAACCTCTATAAGGGGAATTTAACTCTGGATTTCACAAAGACAATAAAACCAGTCTTAGAGAGATGCTTGAATTGACACTACGGAAAAAATTATATACCATTTACCGATCAGATAAAGTGGGTTCAACACAGCACATTTATTCTGGCATCTGCTTTCAGACCCATTTTATCAAAGAATGTTAATTCCCGCTCCGGCAGGTTGTAGACAAGGACACCTTTCAGGGAAATGGCACACCTTCCTCCTGGAGCCTGCCAGGATTGCTTCCCCGAGGCCCTTCCTCCACAGGGATGGCATCCTGATGACAGAGGACTGTGGGTTTTCTGCACCAGCTCCAAAGGGGAAACGAAGTAAACAATCAACTCGAGTCTTAATTTCCTCTCTCGGGGGCCATTGTTTCTGTAAAATATTTGCTAAAATCGCACCTTCACCGGAACAGTTTCTTTCTATATCATCTGCACTTTTTTCTCTATCTAGAAAGAGTCTTCTTGCATCAGGAACAAGCAACAAAACTTGTGTAATAAATGGTGGTCATCACGTCAAATGTACAGACTGTAACACCGTGTTTCGTCTAACGTATGCTTAGGGTCGGTCTTCTTTGTTAAAGATTCCCAGAGATAAAGCACATCTGGGAAAAAAAGGAAGCCACAGCATCATGTGAGTTGTGGGCAGAACCCGTTGGGGACGAGGCCGGGGCAGAGCAAATCCATTCGATTCTTTGGCACCGGAAGATGTCAGTTCTACCAACTTGGCGATTCCCGGTGTTTGAACGAGGGCTATTCGGTAGCAGTTTGAACCTGTGTGACCAACAGTGGTCCGGAATTGAGAGATGGGCTCCAGATTCCCGCATAACCAGCCTCCGGGAGGAGATTCTGCATGATACTCTCTGATGACACTTTGCCAACATTGGCTCCAATAACTTTGATGGATTCCTATGAAGATGGCAACATCCACCTGATCAACAGAAGGGCCAGGAGCTGAGAGCGGCAAAGGCATTGGGAATTGTGACCCCGGGGACAGGACCCACTTGGAGGAGGGGAGATGGGTGTGCAAATGTCTGCCCCTGGAAGTGTGGGGGTGGCCACTCCCTCCCCTGCCCACCTCCGACCTCCAGGCGCCAATTTCTACCTCTTTTCTCACTGCTGGCATGAAGGAATCTGTACTTGCCTAACAACCCCGTAGACATGAAAGATCAAGAAACAATGTCTGCAATCCCTGGGCCGTATAAAGAAATTATAGAAAACAGTTATCATTAATCTCTGTGCTGGATAGAGAAAGGGGCCAAAACATCAACATTTTGATAATCACCAGCAGCAGTTGGACTTTACTTTGACTCGTTGCTGCATTTAGTGGCTTTAGGAAACCATGTTTTCCAAACCCTATTTGGCTCAGTATCAGCAACAAGCACAAGGTGCAAGGTCACAAACAGAAGATGGAAAGCCAGCAATTTGGAATCAATTGTGGTAAATTCACCAAAGTAGCCATTTTTTTTACTTAGTCTGAATACACAATGGTGTTAAGACTTTTAAGATAAATTTGGATTTAAAAGAATTTTGGATTTTTTTGGGGGGGGGGCGTGGAGAGGAGTGGTGCGGCCATGCTATAAAAGTCATAACCTTGGATTCCATTCTATTAGATCCCACGCATCTAATTTGTACAGCTGAACGTCCAATAAATAAAACATTCAAGAATATTTTGTAGAAAATTTGCCCTTCACTCTATTGATTTCTATCAAATCTATCTAAAACTTTTCAGGCTTGACCTTTTCTTCTTTGAAGACAAAATATTCTCCCAAAGTGACAACATTAAAATGTTTTCATGTAGAAAACCCTTCGGTAAGGGCTGTGTCATCAGGAAATAATGGATGATGGTCTCCGCCTGATAAAGCAGGAGGCGGCTTGTTGTCTCAGGCAGTGATCAATGATGGGGTGGCCGGGGGAGGTGGGGTCTGTGCCCACAAAGGACAGTCATGAGGCCCATTCCCCTGTGACCAGGGACCTCCTCCCCGGTTCCTGGAAACCACGAGTTGCCTGCTTCAGTATATGCCTCCGACTTTCACCAATTTTTCCTGAACTTCTTCCAGAACTTTCCTTTGTCAGCAGGATCATTAGTTTTCAGTCTTCACCACCTAATACAACATTAAATGTTGAGCAGAGAGACGGAGCACAAGTTAGAAATACTGGCACGGCTATGGCCTGTGATTGTCTGTAAGTCATTTCGAGAGAGAAAGAGAGAGAGAGAATCATGTCGCTCCATTTCCTATTTTTAGCATGGATTTCTTTGATGTTAAACATACACAGAATATTTAGAAGCCCAGGACTAAGAAGAGGCAAGATAGCGGTAGTTAAATAACATTTTCATAAAAATTTTTCAAAACCACAATTATTGCAAAGCATCCACGATGAAGCGAATAAGAAATTGTAAAGAAAGACGGGATCGGTGTTGCCGATATTTGCTCTTACGCCAGGCTCCAGTGAGACTTGGCATAGCACAGCAAACACAAAATATAAGGGCCGGAACATTCCGTAGGACAAAGTCTCTCCTGTGGGAATCGTTGTCCGGGTTGCAGTCACCATCCACCAGCGGTCATGGCGGAGAAAAGAGAAAGACAAGGAAATAACGTCGTGAATGCCCGATCTGTGACACGTGTTAGGAAGGGCATATTTCTTTATGGGTAGGGATACTGATCCAAGTGCACACACACCCATATACGTATGTTTATATGCACATGTATTATTACCATATCAGTTACGTATATTACATCTTTTAGTTCCTAATTTTGTCAAGCAAATGCTAATTTATATAGCTATTCATGCAGTGTCTTTCAAATACTGAATTTGTTTCCTCCGCTTCACAGCTTGTAGAAAGCCTCCTCGTTATGCCCCAAACCCAATCCTAGGAATCAAGAGTGAGGATCCTCAGTCTCAGACACCGAGAAGAAGCCGCAGGTGTTAATGGGACCCTCACGCAGCTCGGCCCCTGTCCTTGAGCTCAGGCGATTTTCTAGACAGCAACATCCAGGGGTGTGATTTTCAGAAATTGAAATAATTAACGTGAATTGCTGAATCATCTGACATACCTGGGAGTTTCTCCTAAGAGACAAGCTTGCACTTTCCGAGTGAGAGGCAATATCATGCTCTCCTCAGAGCAAGAGAGGAAGGGGCTGGACCCGAGTGGGAGCAGGTGGTCCTGAGGACCAGCACCCATGGGTCACCTCGTAGAAGCCCAAGGAACGTGACCCGAGAGGAAAGGCAACCTGAGGTTTTAGCAAATGGAGAGAGCTCTGATTTATGAAGTATCACCGGGACCCAGATGAACTACTTGCAGGAAAGCTTGAATGCACTTGTCAAGTAAAAAGAACAGATCCCCTAGAAAGAGGACAGAATGAGCTATGTCAAAAAAAAAAATCTAGAATTGCATTAAAATTCCCTAAAACTGTGGTGGAATCCCAGTCTGGAGGGCTTGACTCAAGATCAAAGGAGAGAGAGTAAAACATACAGTGGGTGAGGAACAGAACAGACCACACTTGCAAGGCAGAAGTCAGCCGCACACATTTGTGGCACGGCCCACAAGAGCGACGCAGCGCAAGGGCACGGCTCTGATGCGCGATTCCAGTTCAGAGGCATCTGTCGGAGGTCTCCCTCAGAAAACACTGTATCTGATAAGTTCCAAGCTTGCCCTGCTGACAGTTTTATTTCGCAGGAAGTCGAGGCAGAATCAAAGGCGATTGTTACTCCGGAATTAATGTTGAACAGCAGGGACTGGCTGTTGGCTCAAGAGGAAGAGGCAGAAATCCCAAAGATAAGCTGCCATGGGGTTGGCAATAACCCTCCCGAGAGGACGAGAGGGTTTAAAGGCTTTCAGAAGTATGATTCTGCTGCGTGATGTGACTTATCCACAAGAGGGAGAGGAGGAGAGAGAGAGAGTTAGGGTGGAAGGATGAGCCACGTGTCCCCAGGCGGGAGGCGTTTCTGTGCCCTAAACTGAGAAGCCCAGACCCTGGGCAGCCACGAAGGGGGTACCGCGTCTCGGCGACATCTGGTGAGACTTGGCATGCAATCTCAGTTGACTGACCGCGTGATCTTGAGAACTGGAAACAGCAGTGGAATACAGAGGTTCCCTCAATGAGTGTATCCATCTCCTAGGCAAGGCCTTTCAGAGCAAGTGTGAGCCCCTGGGGGGGGGAGCGAGCCTGCTCCCCTCACAGCTCTAGACCCGCCCCTCCCCAACACCTGTGCGCCTGTCGGACCACCTGGTAAGGCACCCTGGGATTCTGCATGACGTCTTCTGGATGGAGCAGTCTGCATGAGGGGGCAACACCAGGGACCCCAGCAGATTGGCTGTATTAAGACAAAAAATCGCCCCCCCCTTTTTTAAAGACTGAAATCCTGCCATTTGCAGCGACGTGGATGGAACTGAAAGGTTTGTGCTGAGTGAAATAAGTCAGTCAGAGAAAGACAAATATCATATGTTCTCACTCATATGTGGATCTTGAGAAACTTAGCAGAAGACCATGGTGGAAGGAAAGGGAAAAACAAGTTACAGAGAGGGAGGGAGGCAAACCATAAGAGACTCTTAAATACAGAGAACAAACTGAGGATTGCTGGGGGGTGGGGGAGAGGGGAAAATGGGTGATGGGCACAGAGGAGGGCACTTGTTGGGATGAGCACAGGGTGTGGTATGGAAGCCAGTTTGACAATAAATTATATTTTAAGAAAGACAAAAAAACCTGTCTAGTCTATTTTTAAAAAATATCTGAGCACTATGTCGTATCTTCTTTTTTTTTTTTTTTAATTTTTTTTTCAACGTTTATTTATTTTTGGGACAGAGAGAGACAGAGCATGAACGGGGGAGGGGCAGAGAGAGAGGGAGACACAGAATCGGAAACAGGCTCCAGGCTCTGAGCCATCAGCCCAGAGCCCGACGCGGGGCTCGAACTCACGGTCCGAGAGATCGTGACCTGGCTGAAGTCGGACGCTCAACCGACTGCGCCACCCAGGCGCCCCTGTCGTATCTTCTTTAAAAAGAAATATGCACACTTGTTCTCTGCACAACAGAAATGATGTTTAAGTTATTAACTCAAGAAAGGTGAGTCATATTCCATGATTTCAAGCCATCTAGGAACTTCATTTCATGGTGCTCAAGTCCATTTCAAGGAAGAGGAAAAACCCTCATTCAAATAATATGATTTTTTGAATTCTTGTTTCATTAAATAGGGTCTTTACATCATCCGGTTAACAAACTTTGTCTCATACTTAAACGTGGAGCCCCTTGACTTGTGGCCCCACCGCCTTATTCTGAGAATGTTCTCGAGGTGGCACAACACGGCAGGGGTCCCTGAGCTGGTAGCCCTGTCCCCGGCCAGAGGAGGTTGAAGAAGCATTCTCAGTGGGGCGGTGTCCCCTTATTCTGATACCAGAGGACATTTGGGGACATGCAGGATGTCTGGAGACTTTTGGTCATCTCTACTGGGGTGGGGGAGAAGTTCTGCTGGCATCCGGCGGGTACAATCCTGAGATTCTGCAAACATGGGGCGGCTAGCCACAGCCAAGACTTCTCTGGCCCCAAGTGTGAGGAGTGTCAGGGCTGAGAAACCCTGGTGCGAAGAGAGGGGAGGGATCTAACATTCGAGGGAGTGGCAGGTGACGCTAGACAGAATCTTGGCCATTTGTGGATCGTCTTCCCTGGTAGAGAGGGAGGGTCACGAAGGTGGGAAGAGAGTGGATCTCCATCATCTTTTTTAATCCCTCCCAGCTCATGGCCTCTCTCTCACTGTTCACAAGGTGCCTTCACAAATCTGGTGGAAAATTCCAATTCCCTTTGCTCTGCATTAGGTGTGTCAAGTCATTACTGCTGGGGACTAAAACAGCCCTGTCACCTCAACCACAAGGAAAATGCGGTATTGCCATGGTCTGTGGGAAGCGTCTGATTTTGGAACACACGTGATGCTCTGCGCGTCGACGGCCGTGTGCACGTGCTGTCCTGCATTTGACCACTGCGACTGACCCCCACTCTCTCTGCGGTCCCTCTGAGTGACCTTCCGTGTAGAAGGGCTCGAAGAATTCCTTTTGTACTCTGGGGTTTTGAGGGAAATCTTTGTTTCGCTGAGTCCTGTGCCTTTTCTTTCCACATTCGTTTGTGTTGCGATTATTTTCATGTCCCTTCATGTGTATTTTCCACAAGCGACTCTGTTAGTCATGTCAGCTTTGGGCAAAATGGGAAAGCATATTCTTTTAAAGAACCGCACCCACTAGCATGCTAAATTGCAGAGATAACTGACGTGTCCACATACTTATCTGCATGCACGCCTTATACGCATGTGCATCCACACACAAGCATAACATACATACACACGCATGCACTCACATATCCTTAAGACCCTGACTTCTAAATTTAAAATACATATTTTCCTCCTATTTAAAAGATGCCTCGCTAGAAGAAATAACTCAGCGGTCTAGCTGGAGTTCAAAGTATTTTAGGAAATGCTTTCAGGGATCTCAAATCAGTGGCAAGAATTTGTAATGAAACACTCCAGAGCCTCTGGGGTCAGCTGCCAGGAGAACGAGGAACACATAATCTCCGTCAGGGTGAAAAACATAATTTATGTTTTATCAAGAATGCCGGAGGACAGTGATGGAGCCTGTCCTCCGTGGGTACTTCGAGCTCCTCTGTGGCCTCTGGACGCGGTGTGAGAATCCATTCGCGCCCCCGTGGCCCGCAGGCAAATGTCTGGTCCCTTGATGGGAACGCGCCTGGGGAAGCTGAGGCTGGCTGCTGTCTGCAGCTGAGCTCCGCACTTGAAAAGATTCTTCAGAAACATCAAATTGAAGAGCTGGGAGGGCTCACAAGTGCCAGTGCCCAGGGTTTGTGGATGAGGGATTTGATGTACAGAGAAATGGAGTGACTTGCCCAAGGAGCGACCGCTGGTCAGCGACACAGCTAGATTTTCAGTCCAGAATGGCTGCACTTGACTCCAGCCTTCTTTTCCCGACAGCCTCCAGGAAGAAAGGACACTTTTCTCCAGGAATTTGAGATTTCAGTTGTTAGCGCTCTCCTGCCACTTCCTGGTCTTCAAAAACAAGCGTGAACCTGACCACGCACGTGGAGAATTTTCTACCTAATCTGGCACACGGGGCCTGTACCTCATTTCATTGTTGAGTTGACCATACACTGTGCTGTTTTTCCCACGATATCCCTGTGAAAAAGGAGGATTTCTTCAGCTTCTTTTCTGTTCACTACAATTTCTAGATGCACCAACAATAAAACAGCACGTAACTATGTCAATGGTGATACATGAATGGAGGCGTAGATTAGATGTTTACTTAAAATCTCAGTTAATAGCATCCTTCGGGCACCTGGGTGGCTCAGTCTGTTGGGCATCAGACTTCAGCTCAGGTTGGGATCTCACCTTTCGTGGGTTCAAGGCCCGCATCAGGCTCTGTGCTGACAGCTCAGAGCCTGGGTCCTGCTTCAGATTCTGTGCCCCTCCCCACCTTCACTCTGTCTCTCTCTCAAAAATAAAGATTATTTTTTTTTATTCTCAGTTAATAGCATTCTGAATTTTTTGGTTATTTGCTGATTTAAAATGGGAACTTACCATCTAGATTTATTATAAAAATTTAGTTGGTTTTGACAGAAGAATTCCAGTGATGGCTAATAAACCTTATAGCTCTCCCTAGCTCATGGCACTAATATTTGAACACCTACAGACCCTTTTCCAGAATGACCCCTTCTCTTTTAAGAAGATGTCCCTTTCCATGGAAATTCAATTTCTTGTTGATAATTTGAATCATTTTGTACATATGATGAAGTTTCTTTTGTAAAAGGGAGGTTTCATTATAGAAATGTAATATAAGTAAAGCACCCGACTTATTTTGCAATAGACAGTTGGTAGATCGATAGATAGATAGATAGATAGATAGATGATAGGTAGATGATAGATAGACGATGGATAGATAGATAAATAGATAGATAAACAGACAAGATTTTATGAGGTTGTTTTGCATATTTTGTGGAAATATCTCCTGGGTTGAAATTGAGTCTAAAACCCACCATTAAAATGACTCCATGAAAAACAAGTGACTCTGTGCTCCCCCGGTCACCTACTGGAACATTGTACGGAGCTGGACCTTATCACAACGCATTGACTCAGTTATAAGAATGTTACATAGAATTGAGGCCTGGGTGGCAAAGTTAGAGTGAGTTTTAGTCAAATAAGGATTTTCGGATGAAGCACAGACTTTTCTATATCATAGCGTTGTATGCGAATAAATAAAGTAAGCGACTTTGTTACAGAGACATGTGAATCATCAGCCAGTCATGTAGTGAAACAATAACTACATTCCAGTTAACAAGGGCAGAGAGGTTAAAAGGTCAATGTAGATCTAGCCTCTCAGAAAATACTTCATAAAATTCAAGATGCATTGTTAATCCAGCCTTGAAAATAAAATTAGCACCATTTCCATAGTCGCTTGAATGTGAAACATTACCGAATACCAGTATCTTAGGCTCAATAAAAGTCACTACCATATTACGCATACACATTGATAAGGCACAGCCTGAATGCCAAACCATCCAACCTTGTAAAAACAAACCTGGAAACAAAAGATTGGAAAAGCCATGGACCGCAGGCACAGGAGGTCTTGCCCATGCAGACTTCACTAGGCGCTCTTTACATGCCAGCGAAGCATGTGTGACAGTCCGTGGACCAGATGCACGAGCCGGAGGGAAGTCATGTGATGGAGGGTGATGAAGCTAACATCACGAGAACCACAGCAAAGCTTGCTTTGCATCTCATTGGGGCCTCTGGATGGCTCAGTCAGCTGACCGCCCGACTTTGGCCCAGGTCATAATCTCAAGGTTCGTGAGTTCGAGCCCCCCATTGGGCACTGTGCTGACAGCTCAGAGCCTGTATCCTGCTTCGGATCCTGTGTCTAAGGAAGAAAGAAAGAAAGAAAGAAAGAAAGAAAGAAAGAAAGAAAGAAAAGGGAGAAAGAAAGAAAGAAAGAAAGAAAGAAAGAAAGAAAAGGGAGAAAGAAAGAAAGAAAGAAAGAAGAAAGAAAGAAAGAAAGAAAGAAAGAAGAAAGAAGGCATCTCATTTATTTCTCCCCAAACCCTTTGAGAAGTCTGAGATACAGAAGCACCCAGACTCCAGGGCTAACAAAGGGTGAGTGGGGACTGGGCAGGACTTCTCAGTCCAGAGAGCTATACCATGATTCCACAGGAGCTGCCCACTGAGAACCTCTAATGTTATTTTGAGTAGATTCTTTTTTTTTTTTTCCTTTAGAAACTATTTTTTGGCCAATTAATACAAAGACACATTGATAAATACAGACTATGGCTATATTTGTCATTGTACCTTTGTCTGGAGCTTATTTTTCCATTGCTGATTTTATTCAGTACGCAAACCTCTCATTTCCACACCAGTGACATGGCCCCAAATATCTGTGTAGTTACTGAAATTAGAGTTTCTAAGCTGGAAACCAGGTCCATGCGGACCATGTGGCTGGCTAGGACCTTACCTTCCTGACGGGGGGCGGGAGAGCCTCCAGAGAGGAGCTGGCCACCTGGGTCCACGTCCGCCACTCACCTGCTACACGTGAGCCACCTGTGACCCCACCTCAAGGTGTGGTGCCAGACATATGACCTACAGGACGGCCCTCACCAGGAGAAGCTTCTCCATAAATAAACACCCTGTAAGAGCGTTTTGAGATACATAAAATGCTAGCGTATGTGATTTCGCGGATTGGATAATTGAGAGCAGAACACAGAAATCTTGGAAGTCTGACTGACCCTCCTGGGATATTTGTACTGATTAAACAAAGCAGATAATTTAAAAATCCTTTCTGTATTTCACAGTTTTATATACAACCTAATTTCTTGAGATGCGTTCAAGTCTGCTCATTGGGACAATGATTCCGGGAGTGAAAAAGCCTGTTCGGCGATAAAAATTGTTTGCAGTAATAGGTCAGTCGATAGTCTGCTAAAAGTTAAAGGATCCACAGGAGTTTCAAGAAACAATTGGCTTGAACTTAGACATGCAACTTTGTCAAATGGCAGTTAGTGTGATTATTTGACAAAGCTGTGGCGGCATCGTGGGCCGTTCTCCATGGCACAGCCCTCCCCCACAAAGAGAGGAGACTCGTACTCTAATGAGAAAAGAAGAACTTTGGCATGGAAGCCAATTTAAAAGAAAGGAAAGCTTTCAAGACCAAAAATGTTTAGTCTAGATACTAATGTTTAGGCTCTGTAGTGCTCAGAAAATGTGACTCCTCCGAGTCAATAAATCTTGGTAACGGCCCTCCTCCTAGTCAACAGGGCACACGATGGGAGAATGCATTTAATTTATGGGGGGAAACAACTGTCATTCCACATGGCAGGGATGACAGTAAACGATGAAGAAAATTCGCAGCGCAGCGGTTAGCGGGCAGGTGTGGATTCAGCACCCCCTGGCTCGCGGGTCACAGGACGCAGGTCTCCAAGGGGCCACCAGAGACCGGCACCACTCAGCTTAATTTGCTGGCCAGCTCAATGCCCCTGTCAAATCTCTTTCCTTCCGTGTCCAGCTTCCCATGACTCTGGAGTATGTGTCTTATTGGTTCAGAGGGAAGAGAAGTCCACTGCTAGAGGACGGTGAAATGTCAGAGGTCATCGACTCCTCCCGAGACGGTCATCTGCATGTTGTACACGAAACGCTTCTGCAGAAGAATGTGTTTAAATAGCCCGGGTAACACACTGATGCAAAGCAGTTCCTTTTCTGAAACGAATGCTTGATACATAGGCTTCACCCTGCAGTTTGGGGTTTCTCTCCGAGAAAGTAAATAAGAATTTGCTCTAATCTTTAAGCGGGCTTGTCTTCTCCGCTACGTTGAGATAAGTCTATAAATGTGGAATTCACACCGCCAGGCAGACGCACCCCGGAAGCATGAGTGAATTAATGATTCCACAGATGGTCATCAAGGGCCAAGTGCCTGCCAGATCTGGGGCTGCTGCCTACACCCCTCCCGCTCTCCGGATGCACCTGCCAGCACTTAGGGTGCAATGTGGTAAACCCACTGGTGCAGACAAGCCCCTGGGGAGACTTGATGGGGCTCCTTGGGAGCATGCGCTCTGGAGAAAAACAGTGACACCCAGTCTAGGCTCTGCCACCTGCTAGCCATGTGACTCTGGCGAATGACTTAATCTCTTTTCCTCAGTTTTCTCATCTCCATACTGAGAACAATAATAGAGCATTAGTAGGACTTCAGGGGCAGAGGGAGGCTCGTGCATTCAGGGCCTCCCAGCACAGGGCCCTTTTGAAAATCAAGGCCATTTGTCAACATCCTGATCCCGGAGAAGGGAGGGAAGAAGGCAAGGGACAATTCCTACAGAGCTTGAAGTCTGAGCTGTCCTAAAAGGCGAGCAGGAGGGGGCCTGTGCAGGGTGGGCTGCAGGGCAGGAGGAGGGGGTGAAGCCTCGTTGTCATCACGCACAGGGCGGAGGAGCGTGTGGCTCCATCGCTGCGGGCACGACGTGAGGACTGTCCGTGTCAGGTGAGGCTGGGAGGTCGGCAGGAGCCGTGTGGACAGAAGAGCTGGCCTGCCCCAGGCACACGATGTCCACCTCTGCCTGGAGGGCCACATGGGCACAGACAGGACAGGCCCCCTTCACAGCATCCATAACTTCAGGAGTTTGGGGGCGATAGTGATAGGGGTAACAGCAAGCTACCAATAATGAGCCCACTAATACCTTGAAATTGACCAGCCGCCGAAGCACCTCTATGTCATGTTCGCACTGCGTATTCTGTGAAGGCAAAAGTGTAAACTTGCACACAGAACCCGGGCCTCTGAGAATAACGTGAAGTTTCCCAAAGCAGCTCGCGCTGGACGTGAGGGAGGATTTTCAACAGAGACGCACGGCATGCCGGGTTGGCATGTCAGGTGGGCCACGCCACTGTGTGGGCAGATGTGAAGAGGGATGCCTTCCGTTAAGGGTCAGGGGTCTGCAGGGCGTCCTGGCAGCCGTGCTAAGAGGGGAGGACGCGTGGGGGGCATGTGCAGAAGTGATACGTGATGTCGTCCACCCCACCGCCCACCCTCCTCCCCCAGACCCTCGGTGTCCCTCGTCTAGAGAACAGAAGCAACGTTCTAGAATGCCATCCCCTCGGGGAAGGCGGAAGGTGGACACGGTCCCCCTGGCCCTTGGCCCCCCGACCCCCAGTGAGTGCTTGCTCAGTTCTTTCTTCTGGCCTCTTCTCCGTCTCTGGGTACGACGCATGTGACTTCTTTCTTTGTTACATTCCCGTCTCACCCACATCAGTGCCCCCAGGAGGCATTTTTCTCTGCCTCATTCGCATCTGTCCTGGTTGGAGTTCGTCCCCCTGACCCCGGTTTCTATGTGGAAGGCCTAATCCTCAGCACCTCGAAAGGTGACTGTGTTCGCAGGCAGGGCGGCTAGTGAAGTAATCTAGTTAAATGTCACTTCGGTGGGTCCTAATCCAAGACAACCTGTGTCCTTGACAAGAAGAGAAAATGAGGACAGGGACACACACACACAGGGACGTCCGTGTGAGGAGCCCCAGGGAGGGGCCCCAGGAGAAGCCGGCCTGACCCCTCCGTCCCCGGGACTCCCGGCTGCCAGCATTGAGGGGACACAAATGTTTTCCTTAAGCCTGGGATGCTTTGTTGTGACGGCCTGTGGATGCTCATACGGCTGCCTGTCCCCAGTGCTGCAGGGTGCCTGGCAGGTGGGACTCACGAAGCACACACGGAACGAATGAATGCATGGACGCAAAGACCACCACATGTGTCTTAACCATGCTCCTAGCCTTGCTCCCCGTCTGTCTGTCCTTCTGCCCACGCTCATCTGTTCTCGGGTGCCTCTTGCCTTCTTTTAACAACCGAGTCGCCTGTCAACAGTCGTCTCTCTCCCAGCCCTGACCCTGGCCCCCAACTGAGTGCAAGCCACTGTCCGAGGAGGTGTTTCCGGGAGGGACAGACAGCGAGGGTACAGGACAAGCAGGGTGGGAAGGGTGTGGACTCAGGGGAGGCCCAGGCCCAGCTGGGCCCAGCGGCAGGCTCGAGGGCATGAGGGACACCAGGGGACCAAGGCTTGTTTCTCGTAGTGATAGCACGCAGGTGGCTGGGTCCTTGGGGCCTGGAACCCTCAAGTGCTGGTCACTTCTGGTTTTCGGGGTGGACAGGGCCGCTCCAGGGCCTGGGGCTCCTCTGAAGAAGTTGACAGAGGCCATTCGTTGGCAGAAAAGCTCAGAGGCCAGAAGGTGAGTAGCACAGAGCCGCTAAAGGGGTCCCCGCCTCCGGGCAGGCCACCATCCTCGGTCACCAGAGCCCTGTCCCCCTGGAGGTGCTCGCAGCCCGCTGTCTGCTCCCCAGGCCGATGGTGTCTGTCTCAGCTCAGACAAACCTGCGGAGACAGGCTGTGGGCGCGTCTCCTTCGGGTAATCCCTCCCGGTGGGGACAACCCCGGATCTACTCTGCTGCTTCCGGTCAACACACCGGGCCTGGAGCAGGCTGGTCCCACGGCGAATATTTAACTGAAATGAACAAACACTGATTGTTGATGGAGACTTTCATCTTGCCCGGCTCCGTCAGCTGCAGGATTGCTCACAGACCCCTGCGTCGATTCATTTCCTACAACTTCTTGATAGAATCGTAATGAGAGAGTCAGTCCCCCAGCAACTGTCACCAGGACTGTCCCGGAACTAGAAAAGACTTCGAGGAAAGAGATGATGCAGGGAAAAAATAGGGGAATACGTTTAATAAAATACAATAGTTAGCATGTTTGTTTCTAGAGCCTTGCTGTAATTATCATAACTTCCCAGCATGGTGTCGACTTTTCAGCTTAACAGAGATAAAAAAATCTGTGACCGTGTAGAACAGTTTCAAATGTATCTCCAGTAATCCAGAACCTGATTCCAGTGAAAAGGCATTGTTTGTTTGTTTGTTTGTTTTTGTCTTTGTTTTACTTTGTCACCTTGACTCCATGGTGCAAAAGTGGAAAGACACTAAGAGATCCTAAATCTATGATGTGCTGCAAAGGGATGGACCTAAAAAAACCACACACACACACACATACACACACATGAACAAACAAACAAACAAACAAACAAAAACCCTGAAACAAAAAAAGCAAAAAACAAAAACCACACACAATAAACCCCCACTACTACTTGCTAGGATTGGAGGAGAGTTACCATACTTACTCTGAAAAAGGTAAATATTTGCCCACACTGGAGCCGATTTTTCTGAATTAGAAAAAAGCATACTTTAAATTGAGACTTTTTAAGAACGTGAGAACCCAGACATCTTCGGTGAGGTGTATTCCTAGATATCTTATGGTCCTCGGTGCAATTGTAAATGGCATCGATTTCTTGATTTCTCTTTCTGTTGCTTCATTATTGGTGTATAGAAATGCAGCCGATTTCTGTGCGTTGAATTTGTATCCTGCGACCTTACTGAATTCATGTATCAGTTCTAGCAGCTCTTTGGGGGAGCCTTTCAAGTTTTCCATGCAGAGCGTCATGACATCTGCGAAAAGCGAACGTTTGACTTCCTCCTTGACAATTTGGATGCCTTTTATTTCATTGTGTTGTCTGCACGGAGGAAGGCACTTGTGGGGACGAGCACTGGGTGTTGTATGTAAGCGATGCATCATGGGAATCTACTCCGAAAGCTATGAGCACACTGGATACACTGTATGTTAGCTAACGCGACAGGAAGTTATTTTTCAAAAGAAAACAATAAAAGGTAATTTGAAAAAAAAAAAAAAAAAAAGATGTGAGAACCCAGACAAATGTTAGTGAGGGGGTTCTGTTACTTTATAGAGGGTGACTGCTATCAAATGCATACACCCCCAGTGGCACGTGTACTTTTTACTAATATGTTTTAATTCACCTCATTTTAGATTTCTCAGCTTTGTGTCTTTTCTCTCCCACCTGCCCCTGCCACCATTACTTCTCTTCCTCAGAGGCAAAAATATCGCATGAGATCACTTCCACTGTGATGCACTAAGAGCGGATAAAATAAGTTATCCTGTGCGTGGAGGGAAGGGAATACCACCGTCTCTCACACATTTCAGCTCAGAAAGTAGGAGCCGTTGTAATTTTTCGTGTTGAGGGTATTAAAGAATGCAGATGGTTCACGTCAGATGAAAAGTAGAAAGTAGACAGCAAATTCGTATCATCGCTGATCTCAAGGAAATGAACCAAATTTTAGCAACATCAAAACCATCAAACCTAAGACGTTATTTTACATACTTCAATGTCATTGATTACTTGTTAACATAGGAATTGCTAGATATAACACACGTAAAATATTGGTAAGGTATAGATGCTGAGGCACCCACCATTTGCTGTTGTAAATGGTGACAAGCCCCTGGTTGATGCCTTGTCCCCATGTACCTGTCCCCAGTTGTCCCCTGTCCCTGGTCCCTGGGAGAAATCACCTCCCTCTGGTGGGGATCTGTGTGAGCGGCTGAATAATGGTGGGTGCTCCTCTCCCTGTAGCAGGGAAGGGATCTGGGTTCTCCTTCAACTTTCTTTTTCCAAACACATGTGACCAAGGTCTGGTGTCCTAGGACTGATCCACCCTCAAGTGAGGCAGGTGCAGAAAAATGGCTAGAGGTTACATGCTAGGGAAGGTTCTGTGTTGTGAGATTCCTTCTTCTCTGCTCTCAGGAGCATCCTGTCCTCGCCCCCATTTGCACCTATGTCTCTAGCCCCCCGCCCCCGAGATTGTCCGAGCCCCACTGTCTGCCCAATAAACATCCTGACTGCAGTTACCCACGGTCAGTCTAGAAGTCCAAGTAGTAGATGTTAGTGAGAGGTAAAAATCCTGCCCCTTTAACATAGCACACTCCTGGGAGGTCTCTGTCACAAGTTGTTTCTTTGCTTTAATACACGTCCTTCACCCTTTCTTTCTCTTGTGCTCTCTCACCCTCCCTCTCCCTCCTTCTCTCCCTTCCTCCCTCTCTCTCCCCCTCTGTCTCTCTCCCTCTGCCTCCTTCCCTCTCTCTCTGTCTCCCTCTCTCTGCTTCCCTCTCTCTCCCTCCCTCTGTCTTCCTCCCTTTCTCTCTCTTCCTCTTTCCTTCTCTTTCCCTTCCTTCCTCCCTCCCTACCTTCCTCCCCCTCCCCCTCTGTCCCTCCTCCTCCTGCAGAACCTCCGGTTTCCCTTTCATCACATCCTGGGTACTAGAAACAAGATTCCCCCTTAAGTCATTAGTGATCTCTTGGTGAGCATTTAGACCTCATCAGAATCAATAATGACCCTCAGAGGCTTTGTTTTCCAGGACAAGAGGGTGGTCTGTGTGGGTAGCTCTCTTTCAAGGACTTCTGGCCCATCCATCATTCTCTTCCTCCTGAATTACTGTGTGTGATGATCCTGGCCATCCAGCCATTTCTGCTCCTAATTCAGCATTTTTCACGCTGATTTGCTAACCCGTAGTGCTCTGTCCTCAAGCCTCAGGACTCTGAGTTACAAGCTACAGAAACACAGCCTAAAGTTAGCTTGCAGGGGAACCGGCGGTGTTGGGGTGCATGCATGGTGCGGATGACCAGGAAATCCACAGCTAGAGTGCCCGTGGGGGCCCGCATGCTGTTGGCATCCTAACAGTGCCCTCGGGGACCTCCCTCCTGTCCTGGCCTGGCCAGGTGCTCTGCACACACGCCCGACTCTGGGGCAGCTGTCTGCCAGGGCTTCCCGCAAGAGAGACTGTTGACCTTCATGGAGGGACCTCGTCACGAGAGGATCAGAGTCATAACGGTGAAGACGGTGAGCTCAGAAGTCCTGCGACAATACGTTTGGTAAAATACGGGCAACAAAATCTTTCCAGGACTAATGGCAGAAGTTTGAAAACACATGAACGGCTCACACTGTGCAATGGACTATAAGGAACTGACTTTCTTTTCCGTTTCAAAATTTATTTATGCCTTGTAAAGTAATTTCACCTTCCAAAAGCAATCTGGTTTGGTATGTGACTGCTCACGTGAGTGAATCATGGGCATAATTCTTTGTCACTTGCTATTTGTTAATGCTTTTCATCCAGTGTCATGAAAATATTCTAGACGAGAGCAATTCTAGAAAGAAACTGGGTTTGGGTTTGGGTTTCTGCGTTTCGCTTGTGTGAAAATAAAGAATCCTAGGTGATAGTACAACCAGTTTTTTTTTAATGCTTAGGATTTCAAGACACTCGAGAAAAAGTTATCTTTTCATTTAATAACACACTTTCCCCTGCAGAAAGAAAAAAATACAGTGGCGTCTGACATGGCTTGGTTTGTACAGTTATTCTTTCTGCCCCTGCGGGGACAAAGTATTTTCTCAACGGGGAATCACTGTCATGTGAGAGCTCAGGACCCCGCGGCCCGTCCGTGATCCTCTAAATGATGCTGTATGTCTGGATGAGCTTCTCTGTACTGGCGACTGGCACCAGATCAACAAGGCTTCCAAACTGGGGAGCGCGGTGGCCCAGCGCAGAGAGCTGTGAGGAGGCCACTGCGCTGGCTGTGATTCTGAGCACGGCTCAGGGGTCACACGCCCGCAGGCTCCCCCTGCAGCGCTAAAAGGTGTGACCTGTCTGGCCTCGGATTTTGAGAAATGCCAGAGGTCTGTGTGTGAGCAGTGCCCTTCTCCTAACGGCACAGCGGTCGGCAGGTGAACAAGCCCCAGCAGCAGTGAGGGGACAGCAGCGTGTTCACCCAGAGCACTGGCTTGCAGAGAAGCGTCTGGAGAATGCCAGTCTATTCCTACTCCTTTCTGCAGAGAGGGATGACGTCACGCTTTCAATTTTGCGGTGGGTCTTGTCACTTAGCCCAAAAACAAACAAACAAGCCAACCAAAAATGACAGATTTCCTTTCGAGGCATTTACGTGACTGGAAGTCTATATTCCAGGCTCTTCCGCCGCTGTGAGCTAAAGCATTTGTGGGGATCCCCAGGAAATGGCTCCCTTGTTGGGTGCCATGCGTCTGCAGACGTCTGGGAATCGGCTTCAGGGCGAGTACTCATTCCTCAGTGGCTGCATCTGTCACGTTGTGCAGGTTCCACCCATGCCCACCGATGGGCTCACCGTGATAGAGGTTGAAGAGCGTTACATGGTCTTCACAAGCTGAAGAATGCGGCTACAGACATGTTTCTGTAGAAGGAGGATGGTTTTCCCACCTGAATGAATACGCTCAGCCACAAGGAAGCCCGCACTCCATTAGCAAAACGATTTCACTCATACTGCCGACTGAGGCGGGGGGGGCCTCGCTGGGCTCAGCGTCCAAGGATGCCCTGCTGAGTGCACTCTTGTCCACACCGGGCCTCGGCCCCACGTGGCCCCCAGTGCTGCCCCAACCTGGGGCATGTTAGAAACCCCACTCCGAGAACGTTTTGCTCTCGTCTGTCCTGCAGAGACTCCCTCTCTAACTCCAAAGACTTTGACAATGGAAACCAATAGCTCAGTTGTTGTTTTTTTCTTTCCCATCCAATTTCCGAGGGAAGTCAGAGCAGGGGTTGATTTACTGTTCTATCAGGGCATTGCTATCTGGGGGATGCTCAGTGTTCTTGGGGAACGCTTTCCTGTCACTTGTGGCGAGAGTTGTGTCTATCTTGATCGTGACACTCTGCCCTCCAAGGTGTAATTGTGTGCACACCTGTCTCCCTGAGGAGGTTAGCAGCTGCCAGAGGGCAGGACTGTCTGTATCTCCATGTAAAATTTGGTCTCACAGAGTTCCCAAATTATGGGGGGTCACTATCTATTTGTAGGATTTGGGGCCCTTAATGTCCTCGTTCCACCAAATTAAGCAAACGCCCAACGATCACCATACATTCACACATTATTTCTGAAAAATTACACACTATTTCCTTTCTATAAAGGACTCATCTCCAAACGTGTGGCTCACAAACGTCTTCTCAAGGTTTCTGGAGGGAAAAATGAATTTCCAGACACATGACCAGCTTGCCATCGGCATTCCAGTGTCCCCTGGCTATTTTTGGTAAGGAGCAAAAGAGTTTGAATTTGAGTCATTAAAACCTACTCAACTGTTGTTTGCTTGTTTTTTTGTTTATTTGTTTTTTTGTGTTAGGAAGTAAGAAGTCACCTCCCACAGTTAACTAAATGGATTAGGATTTCTATTATTTATTTGAGAGAGAGAGAGAGAGAGAGAGAGCACGAGCAGGGGAGAGGGACAGAGAGAGAGAGAGGGAGATGGAGAGAATTTTAAGCAGGCTCCACACTCAGCATGGAGCCTGATGTGGAGCTCGATCCCATGACCCTGGGATCATGACCTGAGCTGAAATCAAGAGTTGGATGCTCAACTGACTGAGCCACCTAAGCGCCCCAAATGGATTAGGATTATTAAAGTCACTGGGTCAACAGCTGTCTGAGCAGTTGGGGAGGGCCCAGCACTCATAGTTGGACATGCAGTCTGCTGCCCCTGCACACTCCCACGGGACTTTTGGGGCTGTGGGTCCACACACAGTATGGCTGGGCCACGCCGGGGGCTCACGTTCATTTTGATCAGATCGTGTAACCTGATTTCCAAGGAAGCTGCTGTTCCCAGCGTCTCCTTCCTCCCCTTCCTCCTCCTCCTCCTCCTCTTCTCCCTCCTCTTCTTCCTTATTTTTTTTCTTCTTCTGTCACTGCTAAGGTCATCTTTTATGTACTATTTTGTAAAGAGAGTTTGTTTTGGATTTTTCACCACCACGGCCAGATGTCAACCACATTGGTTTAAGGTTGGCTCCGTGCCCATGATGATGGCGCTGAGAGGCGGAAATTCACTCCTTAATACTGGTGACTCTCCTGTAAGGCAGGTGCATTGTTAACGTCCACTTTTCAGTAGAAGACTGAGAACAGAGAGGTTAAACACCGTGTTCAGGGATACCCAGCAAGGAAGCGGGGGAGCTTTGCACAGCAGCTTCCTCCTGGATGATTTTGGAAGGGAGTTCTAAGCAAACGAATCTCCCCTTCCTGGGTCATCAGTCCTGTTAGCGTGCTCTGGGCCGCGTGCATGGTGAGCATCAGGTGACCGGCCACACACCCTGAAGACGGGAAGGTGAGACCGGGAAGAATGCGGGGAAGACATTAAAGGAATGTCTTTCTTTGGATTTTTGGACACATCAGACTCCAGAAGGGAAGGTTCATTGCTAGCTGACAGCCTACGGTTTGTTTGATAACACGATGGAACCAAATGGGAGCTCGATTGCTCATAGGGACGATTTTGTGCTTCCTTGCATGGCAGAGCCTGGGCGATCTAGAGCCTTCCTGCCCAGGGTAGAGGCTTTTGCACATTGTTGAGGCGATGTGATTTCTGGAATAGAGGAAGGGTCACCAGCAATCATGAATTTAAGTCACAGCTGCAATGGGTGTGTAGAGTAAGCCAGCCACAGCAGCAGCGTGAGGAACAAGGCTGCGTCCCACCTCCACGGGCTCCAGGCCGCTGTGCGATCACATGGTCAGGGGTCGGCTTTCATGTGATACGAGATGTGTCTTTTATTACCCTGTCTAGGAAGCCGTCCTGGGTATATAAAGGTTGTCACAATAAGAAACATTCAAATTTCAGTAATGACGTGAGTCCAGCTGAATAGGAAAAGTTTAGCTTATGTCAACATGGCTCTAAATTTAATACCAGTTAGGGGCACCTGGGTGGCTCCGTCGGTTAAGCGTCCGACTTGGGCTCAGGTCATGATCTCATGGTTCGTGAGTTCGAGCCCCGCGTCGAGCTCTGTGCTGACAGCTCGGAGCCTGGAGCCTGCTTCAGACTCTGTGTCTCCCTCTCTCTCTGCCCCTCCCCCACTTGTGCTCTGTCTCTCTCTGTCCCAAAAATAAATAAATGTAAATTTAACACCATTTACACCATTTGCCAGTGGTCTGTGTGTTCTGTATTTCTCAGGTCAGTCTTCTGGTCCCATAACGTATAGTATTTGCATGTGCATGTGTGTGTGTGTGATGTAGAGATTTAGAACACCCTTAATCGAGTCCAAATTGCATAAAACCTTAATTACATGTCTTCCAAGTTACTATGTTCCCCGTGGCTTCAAGCCTCTTGACCTAGAGATTCAAATTTCCTGACTTTGGATTTGAGACGCAGGGAAAGGAACCGAACTCATTTTAAGTAGTGGATTTGGAAGATTTCTCCTTAGAGGCTCTTCACAGACCTGGATTTGGACAAACGCCCCCTTTAGAGATCTTCTTGTGCCCCATGGTCTTCCCTTTGTAGACTGCTTTTCATCTTTAAACCACTTTCCTGTGCATTATTTCATTTTCTTTTTTATTCAGAGAATAATTTTCAAGTACAGAAAAAAAAATTCAGAGAATGATATAACAAACAGCCAAGTTTTCACCACTCAGAATTAATGGCACTGTGTCATATGGTTTTCTAAGTCTTAAAAAAAAAAGGAAAAAAAAGATGCATTAAAGACAGACCCCAACCAGCAGGAACCCCCTCATTCTTTGCAGCGAGAGGCGGGAACTGAGTGAACAAAGAAGATGATTGACCTGTTGATAAACAGCAAGCATTTGTACGTCCCTTTTCTCCTGTCTTCCTACTGTGGGCATTATTGCCTTTTGTATTTGGCTTTTAAACCAGGCAGCTGGCAGCCTGGGCCACTGAGATGCCCCAGGGATGTGGCGGGGGCCCAGAGGCCCAGGACCTTCTGCCATCTATGGAGACCCCAAGGCAAGTGATTCCAAAGAGAATTCCCCAAAACGTTGAGCTTGATTCCACACCCCCCTTTGCCTTCTCTTTACTTTCCCCTACCCAGACTTCTCTTAAAGTCATCCTAACACGGGAGTGTGCCAGGGGGACCCCGTGGACCTCGTGTCCAGGACACTGTTGGACCAGTATCTGGGAAAGGATGGCCCGGCGCCCGGTGACATGATGCCCAGGAGTCTGGAAGGCGGCCAGTGGTCACAGCGGAGCACAGTGATGTGTGTTCTGTACGTGCAATGCTGGTTTCTCCAACATGCTGGAAACTGAGCGGGAAAGAAGAAGGAGGGTGTAACCTTCTTGGAAAGACAGCCCCACCTGCTGACAGTGGGTGCAGACCGGGAGGGTCAGGGTGACCTAAGCAGGAGGCAAAGAAGTGGGCAGAGGGCTCGTGCTAGGAGCCCAGTAAATGTGTCCCCGTCACCCCAGTGCATCGACTTTGGCTCAGCACCATGGCTGAGACCGCGACGACTCAACAAAGGGAAGAAAGGAACAGCGTGTCTGGGACCTCCCAACTCAGCTCTAAATCGTGGGCACCACTGACTAGTGTTCCTTCACTATGACTCAACAGCAAACACCCATCCCGACTTCCCTCCACGTCTACCCCTCCAGTAAGTAAAACAAGGACAACACCAGTGCCCGCAGGGAAATCCAGGCCCAAACCCTCTAAGCTGTGCCCTGCCGTTGGTGGGGAGGGAGGGCACGAAACCACAAAGCAAGGCACCGGTGTGGGGGGGTGTTGGGGGAGGGGTGGGGGGGAGGTTGTGGGGGAACTCGGTGCTACACTCCCATCTGCCTGTGGTTTGCTGACTTTTTATCTCGGCTGATCGCTGACTTCTGTAGTTGATCTAAACCCTGAAGACGTTAGCACCGACATTTTTCTCCATTTCCTTAAAATCCAAGTGAGTAATTGAAATCGTCCCTACCGTTTTGAACTTTCTGTGGAGAGCAAAGCCCAGCAGCCCATCTGTTGAGAAAATTTTTGAAAGACACGGAAGGTACATTATTCTTAGCCAAAAGGATTTCTCTTGGTATTTGAAATTGTTCTCAGCCTTTCATCCTTTCTTCTCTTGGCCTCCCCAGTCCCCATGTTGTGACCATATGCCCAAGATACACACACTGAATGTTTTCCTTTTGCTTTACATTAGGGCCAATGCAACTCTTCAGCAGCTCCCTGAGTTCCTTTCTAATCGGAGTTCAGCCTATTTTCTATAATAAAATAAAGTCGTAATTAGTAGATGCCTCTTTCAACTATTTCCCTATCAGTATATAGGTGGAAATAGATGGGGAGAGTACATAGATACTGTAGGCATAAACCTCTCTAAAGTTGTGAGCGGGCGTTGGGCTAACCCCAGCCAGCCCATTCTACCATATCTGAAGGCTGCGTTTGTGTCCATCATCCCCATGCGGTCGTGAGATGGCCAATGAGATGGCCCTTCCACAGTGGGCCAGACACGGTATCTTTCTTCTCCTTTATCACCTCCATCACCTACCTTCGTTTGTCTTTTAAATCAGATTCTGGATTTTGAGGCACCTGAGTGGTTCAGTTGGTTAAGGACCTGACTTCAGCTCAGGTCATGATCTCATGGTTTGTGAGTTCCAGCCCGCGTCAGGCTCTGTTCTGCCAGCTTGGAGCCTGGAGTCTGCTTTGGATTCTGTGTCTCCCTCTCTCTCTCTGCCTCTCCCCCATTCACTCTCTGTCTCTCTCTCTCTCTGTCTCAAAAATCAACATTAAAAAAAAATTTAAATAAATTTGATTCTGAATTTGAATCAAGCTATTCATGGGTTATGACTGCATTTCATGACATATCTAATATATTTGCAAATTCTTCTAATTTCCTTTAATCAAAATATTTCAGAAAGCTAAAGGATATGTAAAATCATACAGGTAATGAGTATATGTAATTTAAATGTTAAAACGGACAGAAAAAAAATTATAGGTATTAATAAATAGAATTGAATATTCGTTAATTTTTATTTTCGAGACACTTTGGTGGAGTTATTTATAGGATCATAATAATTGAAGAATATTCCATAGATAAATATAGCACTCATTCTTTAGGCAGCTTGTCTTTTGGACTTGTGAAAAGTTGTCCCTGTTAGTGATAAGAACTTTAAACGCTGAAATTCTGTTTTCCTCACGTGTCTTGTTGACTCAGACAGTAGTATCAGTGATTTCACATGGTCCACATGCTTCTTACCGTGACTGTAGATCGACAGACAAAGCTTCGAAACTGATGAACCAAAGCGGATCATGACTTGTCTATTGCTCCAGCCTTGAGCAGCATAACCATCCCTGGCAACAAGTGGAGTCTGGAAAGGTTGCTGTCATTTCACCCTTGCTCGAATTTCAACGCCATACCCATGCCTGGGATCCCTACCCACTGTCAGGTACAACAGGAAACGCCAGTGACTCAGAGACAGTCTCCCCTCCCTCTCTGGACTCTTCTTCCAGTGTGTGTCTTCCCCTTCTCCCTCCATCTTGTCCACCTCTGCCTTCTTTTTTTTAATGTTTATTTACTTTTGAGAGAGGAAGAGAGAGACAGAGCACAAGCAGGGGAGGGGCAGAGAGAGAGGGAGACACAGAATCTGAAGCAGGCTCCAGGCTCCGAGGTGTCTGCACAGAGCCCGACGCAGGGTTCAAACTCATGAACCGCGAAATCATGACTTGAGCCAAAGTCGGACGCTCAACCAACTGAGCCACCTCGGTGCCCCTACCTCTGCCTTCTTCTTGTTCTGAGTGTCCGACTTCCCAGGACACTGTGGGCATGTCCTCACTTCACAGAGCAGCAGCTACATGAGAAGGGATGACATTAAGTAAAACAATTGACCTTGATGATTAAAACCAACTTAAAGTAGAGTTGAAAGCATGCCTGACGAGGTTTCCTTCATGTGAACAGTCTATAGATCAAATCCTTCACTGGTTGTGTGTATGTGGGCAGGTGTCATGGCCATAGCACTTCAGAACAGATGAGAACCGCCCTGTCAGGAAGGGGTCATTGTGATATGGATGCGCTCACTCTTACATCGAGCTGCCTGTGCTCACTGTCCCATCAGTAGGTAAATAGTAGCATTCTTTCACTAACCCGCACTTTTTTTTAATTTTTTTTAATGCCCATTCATATATAATTAGAAACTCTGTCTGGAAGATCCCAGCCTCTTCCAACCTCAACATGTTTTACCATTCACTCTGCAATGGAGACCCTGGGTCCCAGCAGTCATGTGTTGGGGATTGGCAGGGTGAAACACCTTTTCTTGTTTTTAAAGTTTATTTATTTTGGAAGAGAGAGAGAGAGTGAAAGAGAGAGAGAAGGAGAGACAGAATCCCAAACAGGTTCTGCACCGTCAGCCCAGAGCCCAACATGGGGCTCGAATTCACAAACCACCAGATCATAACTTGAGCTGAAATAGAGAGTCAGACACTTAACTGACTTTCGACAGACAAAGCTGGATGCCGAGCCACCCAGGTGCCCCAGCAAAACATCCTTTCTAGGAGAGGCCCTCACTTCCTTCAGTCCCAAAGACCTGCCCTAATTCTGCAGCTCCCGCATACCATCAGGGGGCGAAGTCGGCAATGACAAGGGGGTCTGAGCAGTTTTGTATGTTACCAAGAAAAATAATAAGTACATCCAAAACCAAATCCACGTTTGCTCCTGAATGACCTTTCTTGACTTCCAAAGCTCCAACTGACCAGATTCATCCCCCTTTGCAGTTATCATTTTTAGCTTCATCGTCTTTGGGGTCTGACGCTGTTAACTCATTTTAGTTTTCCTGGAGATGCGATGACACCACACCAACAACCGTGAGTGACAACGGCACACTGTGGGGAGCTTCCCACCTAAAGTTCACACAACTCTTGGCAAATGACCATCATCACCACGCCCAGCCTAGAAGCCAATGGCAACCACTCAGTGTCACCTTGACTCATTAGACACCTCCAGCCTCTCTAGAAGCTGGAGAACAGGGCTCAGAGAGAAAGTGTTATTTGTCACCACTTTGACTAATACATTTTAAGTGGCCGATTCTCAGTGGTCTTTGTAGGTTTGCTGGTGACAATGTGACCTTCAGTGGGGATGGCCCATCCATCATGTTTGAACTTTTCACTTCGTTCCACGCTCATTTCATTTGTGCAAGAAAATCTTTGTCCCCAGCCCTGTTTATGACTCACGAGGGAGCTTTGATCGGTGTATACTTCTGTAGCTCATGTGAGGCCAGGGAGGGGCAGGGAGGGCACCCCGTCAGCGCCTCCCACATCAGGTGCAGATGATCATCTAGAAAACTCATCTACCGTTTTCCACCATTTTATTGGGTAAATAAAATGATGTACTTTTACCATATTTATAACAGAAACCAATGACTATGTTGGTGAAGCTGACTTCCTAAAAGGAATCGAATGCATTTCCATAGCATCATACAGATTTTAGATCTGTCCACATCAGTAAGGTAGAGCAAAATTGGACCTGAACATTGTCTTTGCTCTAATGTACAGCAAATGACTTGTAAACATTGACCACTGGCTCTTCTAAGTTTCCAAACAGAGAACATAACCCTCTAGGCTTTTGCGGATGAAAATTTTGAGTTAACTTTCACAACTTCATCGTGTCTTCTGGGCACAAAAATGGAAAAGCATCTAGTAATTGACAAATAAGCTGGCAAAACAAAAAACCTCTTTACTGAATGCCAGATTAAAATGAATTTTCTAATCACTCCCTAGTCTTAAAAACTAATAATTGCTGATTTGGAAATGCAGTTGTCTGGAGGTTTGAATGTAAAGGGTTTGTCACCAAATATTCAGCTCAAAGCCTGGCATTAGGCATGTTCCCTGAAAGGAAAGTGCTTCTCAGTTAATAATTCCATCTTGTCTCTTGCACTTTATAAGTAGAACAAAATTGCTCTGAACAGCATTTCTTATTCTTCAAATATGTGCAAAAAATGTGCAGAGAAAATGTGCCCAAAAGGACATATACAATCTTGTTAAAAGTGGTTATCACAGGCAGTGGAGGATGTACAATTTCTAATCTTTGGTTAAATGTTTCTATACATAAATAAAATTAAGTGTAAGAGATAAAAACTGCACATATGATTAATACACTACTTGCTTTACGTTGTTAACTGACCAATATTTAATGCCAATTCATGGGGCATTAGGTTTAGTTATTTCCCCAAAGTTTAGGATCGTGTGAGCACACAACCTATCTTTGGATGACTGCTTTCCGATTGACTTGTGAATATCTCAGTTTCATGCGTTAAGAAAGAAGCAGGGAAAATATATTTACACAAGATCTGGACATAATGGAAATGACAACCTCCCTCAAAAAAATCAAGTACGATGCATTTGAGAATGTTCTTCTGAGAACAGTATCTTCTCTGAATTTCAGGCAAGTCGATGCTTTGACATTTTATAGAGAATGTATCCTATCACACTCTAATTGCATATACAAGATCAAGAGTGTAATATGTTGGAACGTGTTGGGTGGTGTCCTCCTCGGTCCTGGGCCTTGCACAGTGACCAGAGAGCATTCACAGAGGAGACTTCCAGCTGGGCTGCAGTCTTCAGATGGGGCCAGCTCCGTGAGGGGCATCGACACACCAGTGTCGCCCAGAGTAGCGGTGAGCACAGGGAGTGTGGAAGGAAAAGAGATCGGGGAGGTGAGCAGGGCTGAACCGTCTGTGGCTTCATTTCCTACAGGAGGAGACTTTATATAACCCTCAAAAGAGATGAGAAGAGGAAGAGAAAAACAGCCTTTGTTTTGGGTTTGTTTGTTTTTTTAGTTTTGTGTGTGTGTGTGTGTGTGTGTGTGTGTGTCAAATAATCTAAATATAGGAGACTTCCCAATAATTTGTGCAGATACTCCGCTCTCAGGAGGTAGAGATGAGTCCCCATATGTACGTGCGGGCTGTCCTTCATGACTCGTGTCCAAAGAGCACGGCTTGGAAGGGGAAGAGAGTCGCATGTTACAGGAGCCGCAGAGACAGGACCTCAGCCCAGCCATCACAGCCAACACCAGTGGTGACCGCTTCCACCGACAGCACTGCCTCTGGACATGACGTGACGAGGAAGACACTTCACCTCTGTGGGTGGGGGGAGCCCACAACCCCAGCCTAGTCAGGAGAAAAACATCTCCCAGTGGAGAGGACGTTCTACAAAACCCCTGACCGTTTCCCCTCAGGACCGTCAGGAGCACCCAAAGCACGGAGAGTGTGACAATCACAGCCAAGGGCCACCGAGGAGACAGGACGCCTACGTGCCCTGTGGTGTCTTGGGTGGCACCCTGGGACACAACGGCGACGTCAGGTAAAACCCGAGGAAATCTGGATGAAGCACGCTGTTTATTCGATGATAATAACAATAACGTATCAGAGCTTTGAGTTGTGCCAAAGGCCTCACACTAATGTGAGAGGTTCGTGATGGGGCAGTGGTGGGCAGAGCATATGGAAACTGCTATCTTGGCAACTTTTCTTCAAACCTAAAATAATCATAAACATGCATTTAAGCTTTTAAAAGAGAAAAAAAAAAAGTGATGCGAAACCAGGGAGAAATTCAGGGGATGGAAAAGGCGTGATTGGACTCTTGCTGTGGTGCAGGGACAGAGAAGGACTGACCGCTGGGAGGTTTTCCGGGTGAGAGGAGGTAGCCCGTGTGTGCGGGCAGGCCGGTCCCCTGTGTGTTTGGGAGCACAGGACTGAGGGGCCATGAGGCCTGGGGCAGAGGCGTGGGGGGACCGCCAAGCTTCAGCCAGCAGGGCCTGGGGGAGGCACTCGGAAGAGAGCCCACCCACACAGCACCTAGATAAATATTTATCAGTTAGTCCGTCCAGCCAACAGGTTATTTTTAATTATGTGCTGTATCTTTCAGTCTTTCCAGTCACATCCTCACAAGGACCAACACAGCCTGGTTTCAAAGCTGACGCAGAAAAAGGGCGAGCAGAGGTGGGGACCCCAGCCTGGCCTGTGGCTCGTCTCTTCCCACTGCAGTGACAGCAGGCCCAGGAAGGACTCCCTGCACACAGGCATGGTCATCCCGGCCACGTGCCCACAGGCCTGGCTCGCGGGCACACACCTTGGCTGCAAAATCCGCCCAGGGCTGGGCCCAGGAAGGAATCCCGTACAGGGCCGAGAAGTAGATCTGGGTCACTCAGGAACGAATTCTGGGGTTTTGTGTATGAGGGTACGTCTGGAAGAGGGGTGCATGCTAGCCTCGTGGGCAGGGACAGAGCTGGATGCCGCTGGAGTGAGGTCATCGGAGAGGCAAAGCCCAGGGAAGGGGCCCCTTTTAATAAAAGCAGCAGTGTTGAGTTAAATTTGAAGGTCAGAGGGCAGGGCATTTCCACTCACAGTGGAGGGGTGAGGAGAGAGAGCTATGTCTGAGCCACCACCACTTTTCCTGACGGTCTGTGGTTCTACACACAGCATTTAATTTAATTGTTTCGGCTGCATTATCGTTTGGAGAAACACCGTAACATTCTCTTTTTTCAACACAGTTCCATGGTGAAGTTCAAATCGTTGACACCTGTTAGTTCTTGGGGGTGAAAGCAGGCATTTTCCCCGGAAGACACATAAAGTGATCTCCTTCAAATGGTACAAACTCACAAGGTGTCGGTAAGTCCCTGGGGGTGTCGGGATGCCGTGGACGTCACGACGACCATCGTTCATGATGACTCGTGTGAAAGTTGCTAAGGGGGTAGATCCTAAGAGTTCTCATCACCAGCGAAAAGAAAACGTAATAAAACATCTATTCTTTTTCTTTGTATCTGTGTCAGGTGGTGGGTGTTAAGGAAACTCACCGTCGTCCCCACGGCTCAGAGCAGGTCAGAGCGTCACTGTGCTGTCCTCCAGAACTTTCAGGGCGCCAAGGGTCCGTTCTACCTCAGTGACACCCACAGGGGAAAGAGAGATGATGTCCTTCCCTCAAAACGCGCAAGAAGGAGAGAGACAAGGCTAGGAAGGCCCCTAACGTTCCCCGGTTCCTAGTGTTGGTGATCCCAGGCAGTGCCGTGAGCTAAACGAGCAAACAAAACACAGTAAACAGAACACATGTGAAACATAAAAGTTGAGGGGTTTTGCTTTTGCAGACACAGTTAAAATTGTTAGCTGATAATGTCATCGTGGGAAAGTGTTTTAGGAGTTTTATTTACCCCTTAATTCAGGTGGAAGGCAGTGTAAAAGGCATTATGGGGTCTTTCCTTGCAAAGAAAACCACAGAGTGATTCAGGATTGCTGGTGAGCAGCTGCCGTGGGGAACGGGGCCCACAGCGCCCCCACCCCTGGCCTGGACGTGCCCACCTGTGCCCTCTGTGGTGTGTGTGCCCCGCTCCTGGGGCCACCACTCCACCGCCAGCATGGGGAGAGGGGGAACAGGCGTTATCCCAGTTCAGCCAGCCTCCTGGTACTCTGGAGCAAACTCTGCTTCCAGGGCAACGTGAGTTCCTGAGATTAAAGCAAAATCCAGGAGAATTCCGAGGGACTTAAGAGGCTCAGTTGTGAAAACAAGCCCCTGACGGCAGAGTTCTCCGGGTCCGGGGCGCTCAGTGCGGGGCTACATGAACTCTCCCGGTGCCCGACGCACCAACCCTGACGTTGTGGGGTAGTTCATACTCAAAACCCCCGACAATCATGTGCACAAACATCACTATGCCCATTTCAAGGAGGAGCTAGTAAAGGTCATTTAATGGTTTCAAGATCACACGATTAATGAATTTCAGGCATGAAAGCTTATGTTTTGTCAGGCTCGAAATCCACACTTTAAAAGCTACGCTGCCCTGCCCCCTTTTGCTGAAAGGGAAGCCTGACTCAAAGATTCCAGGCTTCTGTCAATTTAAATTTGACTTTGTTCTGGCTTCTAAAGCACTCAGACAGACACTTGCCAGATGGGCAGTATAAAAATAAAGGCATAACCAGCTAGAAAACAGTGATAGGTCCCTTTGTGGAATAAGGACTGTAATCTTTTATTTATTAAGATGTTATGTTAAATATTTGAAGAGATCAACATTTAATTTTAAAAAAATCTGTTGAGTTTGAAATGAGCCATGGGCATCCAAAGAAATAATGTCAGAGCCTGCACTGTACCGTTTGGATGGAGTCACGACTTCAGCGACGTGTTAAACTTTGTTTCCCTGAAATTAAAGGCAGTAACCCAAAGATCATCCACATTTCGGCTGCTCCCAGCAGGGACATCGGACTTGGAGAGAAGTTACTTACCTGCCAGGCATGGGTAGCAAGAGACCATGAAGCTTCTGGCTTTGAAACCAACCGCCAGGTAAGGAGGACCCGGGCTTTTCTTCCGGAGACACGTGGCCCATCAACAGCCAACACCAACCCTTGACAGGTGAGCGAGGCCACCAAGGAACACCTAGTCTCAGGCCACCAGCCATGTGACTCCAGGTGACGCCAGCAGACAAAGTCTGCAGAAAACGCCACTCCCACCCGCTAACCCAGAAACTCCTCAACACACAAAACGTTTTCAGCTAAGGTTTTCTTGTGGTGTGCTCACTGCAACGAGAGGGGATAGATTAAGTGACTGTAATATTGGACGTGTTTTACATTTGCAAGTTGTGATTATTGACCGATGTGTGTAGCAACTAGAAAAATAGGAAAGCTTAGAGTGAATTTAACTTTTAACAGCAGGAAGGTCGTATGTATCCTACCCGCCTACTTTTATGGCCCTGTTTTTTTCCTTTTTTTTTTTCTTTTTTTTAATGTTATCTTATTTGTTTTCAGAGGGAGAGAGAGAGAGAAAGCTCATGTGGGCGAGGGGCAGAAAGAGGAAGAGAGAGAATCCCAAGCAGGTTCCACGCTGCCAGCCCGGAGCATAACACGGGGCTCAAACTCACAAACCATGAGATCATGAACTGAGCCGAAATCCAGAGTCGGAGCTCAACTGACCTTCAACCCCCTCCAGGTGCCCTGGCTCTGTTTTTTCATTAGTGAGTGGGAATCATACAGAATGGAATGACATGTTTTACTTAAATATTTATTATGTCTGTTCTCCAGTGAGAGATGGGCCAGAAAATTTTCATTCGGTCTTGGATTTGGCTGTATCAGAAGGGTAGGTGTGGACGCCCTGAAATTATCTGAGGACTTTTACCGTCAGCTGGGCTGATGATGGTGGTGACCTCCTCAAGAAGGGTGCGGGCCCCTAAAGTCACTGGGCATGGTGGGCAAATCATGGTCCCATGACCTGAGGAAGAGAGTATCATCAGAACTTGAAGGGTTTCAGATTTTGGAAGAAGCACTTCCCAAGGCATAATCCGGAATTGTCAAAGGGAAGAAAGGAGAATCGATTCCAACAGAACAAGATGGCAGACAGGAGAGCTGTTCCTGACTCGACATTCCTGCGGTGGCTCGTTACTCCTGAAGCCTTGGGAGCCTGCGATGGGAGCCTACAACTACAGCTGGACTAGGTGCCACCTTGGTCCCCGGTGAAGCCGGTGTGACTGTTTCAACCACAAATCCTTTCCTTCCTCACTCCAGCAGGTAAAGTTCCGGCCAAACAACCATGCTTATTGAGCAGACCAAGACTTCTTCCTGTGTCCCCTGGAGTTGTCAGTCCCCTGCTAGCCCATGGAATTGTCCAGACGTACCGAGCACAGTGCATGGGGGGGTCCTCACCCCGCCAGCACCCGCTGCTTTGCTGTCTCCGTGGCCGGCATGCAGTGCCTTCCTTCCCACACTGAGTGTGTAAACCAACACAGTCTAACAATGCTCTAATCTAATGACTAATGATGGTCAATGTTGAGTGCCAGGTGTCGGTCTATTGCCGTTACCCCAGGGTGGGAGCTCCCACCCAGCAAGGGGGTGCGGGGAGGAGGTGAGAACACAGCCCTGGTCGAGGACTAAGGACGGGATCACCCCCTCAGGGCCCCTGGATGACTTCAGCAACACTGCAGGCAGCAAAGAGATCACTGAGGATGGGACCCCGGTTCCCCGGCAGTGGCCAGGCCTAAGCCTATCCTACGGAGCAGTGTGGTCACTTGAAGCAAAGGTGATGACCGCAGATCGGAACTGGGTGTTAGTCTCGCTTGAACGTACATGTGGCCTGTGCAAGCCCTCTGGGTTTTTGCATCATTTCGGGTGAATGATGTGATTTAAGCGACCGACTGGGTATGAAAGCTCCGAATATCTGTGCATCCTTACTCCATACTGCTTACAGTAATACAATTGTTCTCCCCACCTCACAGCTTCGGGGGAAATGATCTCTCCACACCATGAAGGTACCGAGAAACATTTTTAGAAATGTGGCTTTGGGGGCACCTGCGTTGTTCAATCAGTCAAGTGTCTGACTCTTGGTTTTGGCTCAGGTCATGATCTCACAGTTTATGAGTTCGAGCCCCACATCGGGCTCCGTGCTGATGGTGCAGAGCCTGCTTGGGATTTTCTCTCTCTCTGCCTCTCTCTCCCATCCTCTCTCTCCCCATCCTGTGTACTCTCTCAAAATAAATAAATAAATTTAGAAATACAATTTAAAAAAAAAGAAATGTGGCTTTCAACTGCTCTGTACCTTTGGTCCGTCTCCATACTTGTCCTCCGGGAGCTTCTAGGGACCTCCCGCATCCTCAGTTTCTCCTGCCTCGGCCCTCCTGCCCTGCCCTCCGTTTCTCTTCCGAGCCCATGACAAAGATCTGTGGCAAATGCTTCCAAGCGAGTGCACACACTTTCTCGAGACTCTCAGCTATTCCGAGCTAACACAATAGCCAGCAATGGTCAGAAGATTCTTTTTTTTTTGCAATTGTACCTAATTTCTTGGTATCCACATGAAACGGAGCCCCTCTTTCTCCCACGCTCTACAAAAGGGCAACTGAGATCTCCTGTCTCGCCTCTCATCGGAAGCATCTGTTTCTCTTTGGGATTTTGGTTCCTTGGTTGCCTCGCTACATCAGCTCTCTCACATGGCCTGCATAAAATTCATGACTATAGATCAGCTGGCTTCTTCTCCTGGTTAAGGTGGAAGCAAAGCTCTCTACTCCTTTCTGACGTGCGACTGGGAGCTGGAGTGTAGCACTGGGACCGTAGCTGACAGCTAAACTCCTAGCACTTAGGACAGTGCCTAGCACATAGCGAGCGCTCAATAGATAATTATGTAATGATACAAGAAACGATGAAATAAAGGACGATGTAGGCAAGTTTCCACTTAGCCATCTTAGTCAATGACTTACAAGTGTAATATTAAGTGTGCTCAGATATTTGTAAGAGGACGTGCCAGTGTGATGCTCACATTGGACCTTTTATCTGATATTGAACAAAGGAATCCACTCTTAACCCTAGCTCCGCACAAAAGATAAAGAAGTGCAGAGTGAAATACAAGATCCCTGATGGTTGAGCCAAAAGCCCTGCACAGGGAAGACGTGTAGAGTCCCGTGTCACCACGGGAGGAGCTGTACGCGGTGACGGCTGGCTGGCCCCAACCAGGAAGCCGTAGGCGGTTTAACGATGTCCACACATTCCGACGAATGGTTCCCACAAAATGGGCCGTGAGAACAGACTAGCAGGGACACCACAGCTGCATGGTAGAAAGGAGGACAAGAGTCACTTGCAAGCTGGGTGAAATTATCCCATTTTTTATAAGCAGATGAGGACATGTACAGTCACCATCAATACTGTAAAACTGGCTTTCGCTAGAATCCATTGTTCTGCTCACACTTTAAAAGAAAATCCCTGGCCTTATGTTTCCAGCTTCCTCCAGTCCTGGATTGTTGATTCGTGCCACGAGGTTCCCGGGCTCCACGGATCTTAGAAACGTGTCCACTAACTCAAAGGCGATTTTGACCATTCTAGGTGACTTAGTTTTCTGTTCCTCTTACATCATTCGTCTCTCCGTTGTTGTCTTGTGCACATTTACAGACACGCTGGACATCTACAGATTGCTCTGTCTCTACATCTTAGATTCCAGACTTCTTGCTTTTTAATCCACACCAACCCCACGAGAACACCACTGGTCCCGAATATCCTTAGGAGGTGCTGCCCAGCCTGCAAGGTCTCAACGTCTTTATGCTCAGAGCAGCTCTGACTACTGAGTGCTTATCGAGTGTTTGTCTGCCTCTGCTTATGTGGGCCAATAAAAAGTTCTTCATTTCAGGGGCGCCTGGGTGGCGCAGTCGGTTAAGCGTCCGACTTCAGCCAGGTCACGATCTCGCCGTCCGTGAGTTCGAGCCCCGCGTCGGGCTCTGGGCTGATGGCTCGGAGCCTGGAGCCTGTTTCCGATTCTGTGTCTCCCTCTCTCTCTGCCCCTCCCCCGTTCATGCTCTGTCTCTCTCTGTCCCAAAAATAAAATAAAAAAACGTTGAAAAAAAAAAGTTCTTCATTTCAAATAGCAGAACTTGTTTAGTTTAAGAAGAAAACCACATAGATTTGAAGATTTCATCTACAAACGGAAAGTGTGGACCATGGCCAGACCCTGCATAGAAGTAGCATCCTGACACACAGCTTGTGTAGTCACGGCCCCGGCAGCAACGGACCCAGGGAAGCCCCGCCTTGTTCAGTGATTCTCCATTGTTTGCCTCTGCTTCCAACCCAGGACCAACCAGAGGAAGCCAAATGTGCACCCCAACCGACCACAAGGACGTTCCACTTCCTGCTTGCCGCCTACAGCATCCCCAGCCCATCCACCGAGGCAGACACACCTGCAACTTTTCCTTTCCTCTAATCCTCCCCCTTCTTCTTCTCCTTCCTCCTCCTCTCCTTCCTCCTCTTCTCCTTCTTATTCTTCTTCCAACTATAAGGCCTTCTCATTCCTCTGCCTGCCTTTGCAAGTCATGGTGGCTGACTCCCTGACTATAGAAAGTTCTGAATAAATGGCTGTGGCTTATTCCCATTTGGGTGGTGGTGTTATTTCCTCAGGTCTCCTAGTGAAAAACCACAGATGACGGGACCATCACCCCTGGCCTGGCTCTTGTGGCAGTGAAGGGAGAAACAGACTTTGTCCTGGGGGATGGTCTGGGTGGGGAGGGGACATGCTGCCCGTCCTATCCCAGGCCAGTATCCCTGCCTCTTGGGAGACAAGTCACTGATTACTCCACAGATTCTCTGATGGGCAACTGCACCTCCCGATTCTTCCCGTGGACACCTGACTCGTCTCTGTTGAGGGATCCTCCCTGTTGTCAGTGTGGCAGTGGCACAAACACCGATCCTGATACAGAATCATGATGAGAAGCATTTGGTTACTTCCTGAAGGTGCCTTACGAAATAAGAACACGGGCCACGTGCTGCTGTTACTGGGTGATCCAGGAAGGAAGGCTGCCCTCCCCAAGCAGCTTCTGGCCACATCTGTCCTTGGACAAAGACTGAAGCTTGTCCAGGCTTGTCACAGCCCAACATTCTCACATGTAGGGGGACCAGAACGTGTAGCAGAATTTGAACATTTTCTAGAGCAGGGCGTCTGCATGTTTTCTTCTGTCGTATTAGTTGGTGCTCACCCTGGGAAGCCGAGATCAGTGAAGAGGGTTGTGGAAAATGAACTGCTACCGGGCCTGGTGCGGAAGACATTTCCGCCATGGCTGTCACTGTTGGAGTGAAAACATGCTTTTGAAAACGCGCATGAGGTCGGGGTCCAAACTATCTGGTCTCTGATTCGAAACGCTGTGTCATCTTGACCGCCACCGCCGTCACAGGAAGGAGCAGGAAGCAGTATGGAGTTTCAAGCAGCCACAGAAAGAAAAGGGAGCCTTCCCCTTGCTGTCCCCGGCACTCGGGATCTGTGCTCCGGGGAAGGGCCGTGAGCTCACATCAGCTCCAGACAGAGGTGCCATTTCTGCAAGGCTTCCTGCCTGTGGCAAAGCAACATAGGAAATTCAAACTCGGGACCAATTTTCACATAGAATGATGTTACATAAATCTCATCCATCACAAGATGCACTTAGAACTTATGCTGGAAAAACACAACAATTTAACTCTCGAAGCAAGAGGATGTCTGGCCCCTCGTTATGGTTAGGGTGGGGGGGGGCAAGTTACATAAACTTACAGTTAGACATTCTACTTGACCCAGATATCAACAAATAGAGCCTGGGCCATGCGTTGTAAGGAAAAGACAAGGGACCAGAGAGGCCCAAACCTATTTCCATGGTAATTTTCATCTGATTGTATTTCTTTGTGTGTTAATGTTATGCTACACTTTTCCCCGAGAATGGGATTTGTAAAAAGAAACAGAAGGAGGAAGAGACAGAGGAGAGGAAGAGGCACCGTCCATGGGATTCATTCAGGGTGGAGGGGCCGCTGGGTCAGAGCCATTGAGGAAGAGTGTCTGAGGAAGGGCAGACAGACACCCAGCAGTGGTGATGTTCGCGGTGGCCACAGTTGTCACAATTGTCCTGTTATCGCATATATGAAAGGCCTCTTTCTCTGTCTTCATTCCTCTTGATGCTTTGTCTGGATCTGAGTCTCCTCACCATGACAAAGTGAACCCACCCCAAGGGACATTAATCCCCATGTGGCCATGACGTCTAACCCAAAACTGAGTCTGCAAGCAGCAGAGATCCAAGACAATGTGGGCAAGAAAATGTGGATGGCCATTTTTGTTGGAACAAAAACAAAACAAACAAACAAACAAACAACAACAACAACAACAAAACAGTGACTTTTAATCTTGTTTAAGACTGATAGGGAGTGTAGGAGACAGTAGAATACATGAAGAAAACAGCATTTGGCCTAAGAGAACTCTGGTCTAAACAATGTCCGTTTTATTTTATTTGATTTTGCTTTTTTAATGTTATTTATTTTTCAGAAAGACAAAAACATAGCATGAGCGGGGGAGGAACAGAGAGAAAGGGAGACACAGAATCCAAAGCAGGCTCCAGACTCTGAGCTGTCAGCATAGAGCCCTATACGGGGCTCGAATGCACGAACTCTGAGATCATGACCGGAGTTGAAGTCGGACACTTAAGTGACCGAGCCACCCAGGTGGCACCTAAACAAAGTCCGTTTTTTTAAAAAAAACAAAGTCCGTTTATTTATTTTTGAGAGAGAGGGAGACAGAGTGAGTGCCGGAAGGGGGGGGGGCAGAGAGAGAGAGAGACACAGAAACCGAAGCAGGCTCCAGGTTCTGAGCTGTCAGCACCGAGCCCAACACGGGGCTTGAACCCACAAGCTGTGAGATCATGACCTGAGCCGATGTCGGACGCTCAACCGACTGAGCCACCCAGGCGCCCCTAAACAAAGTCCGTTTTAAAACCTCATTCTCTCAGAAGGTCAGTGTCCACACCTATCACGTGCCCTAAGCTTGTTCACACTCCTAGTTTGTGTCTGCATATTGTTTGAACCCTTTGTAACCAAGTTATTAATCACAGCTATAGCCAGCCATATTTCTTAATCACCTTTTGGGTCTCTTCTTATGAGATTATGCAAATGCTTTGCCCTAAATGATCCCCATGTGGAGGAGACCTTACATCTGAGCTTCTGACTAAACCCAAAGAGAAGGAAGAACACGGTCCAGGATGAGCAGTGGTCACATCACCGGGCTCCTTTCGGGGCGCTCATCTGTAGCATTGATCTCCTCTGGTATCTGAGGTGCCCTGGCTTTTGCAGCATTCGATGTAGAGAAGAGAAAAAAATGCTGTTATGAGGCATACATATTCGTAGGGAAGATCACAATCCATACAGCAAGTTGTTAACTAAGTAGCACTTCATAGTATTTGCCCACTTAACGGTAGGAAACAGTCATATGTAATCATCATTAGCTACCTCATAGAATACATGGACGGTTACATTGCTTCTAACCAATCACTGTAGCCCTTTCTATTCTAGCCAGGAGTCCCTTATCTCCCCTCTGGCTTCCCAGAATTTCTAAGAGCTCTGAGGGTTTATGCAAAACCGATGCGAGTCAACCGTTCACACCCAAAGAGAGAACACTGAGGAACCATCACGTCATTATGACTTTGCCCTTGTGTCTGAGCAATGTTATCCATGGCTGCCTTGAGACCCCTGAAACACTGCCCCACATGTGTTTCCATGATTATTGGTGAAAGAGGGAAAGTCCTTCTCCAATGTGGTCCCATTGGATGGGCACACAATTGAACCATGCTGGAGTCCCTGTGACTCCAGTTCTTGGTGACTCATTTCCAGATCACAGTCAGGCCAAGAGGCCCAAGTAAAGATGGAACTTAGATATTGTTCAGTCCTAGTTCTTGGGCTACCATGTCCCTTCCCAACATGGAGAGCCCCACCCATGGGGCTGAAGAACTGATGGAGTTCTTCAGCATCTCCAGTTTTCATTTAAAATTTTTATTTTATTTTATTTTATTTTTCAGAATCTCCAGTTTTTGAACCATCAAAACACAAAATATAAGATTATATTCTCTTTTCCCAGACAGTGAGTTACTGCCAATGTTCAAGTGGGAAGTCGTACTGGGAGATTTCATTTGACCCTAAGCTTTTCTTTCTGAAGGAAACTGATACAGTACAGGTGACTCAGCCTCCTGAACATGGTCTCCCAAATGTTTCGTCCTATTGAAATCAGTTATGTCAAGAAGAATTACAACACCATGCTCAGGAGAGAAAAAAAAAAATGCACATATATCTTAAAGCACAGTGCGGTGATACAGCAGTACAGATTTAATATAAAGAGCTCAAAGGTATTTGACAATCACCTCAGGTATTGTTAACAAGTATTGGGTAGAAATGGCTCGTTGCAAGCTCTTGTGCCATGAAACATTCTACAAGATGGAAAGAAAAATTCCTAGAGCTATGAGCTATCCTTCTCACTCAAGAGCATGAACAAGGCTCAGAGACAAGTTATTATAGTTTCTTTGTCTTTTTTCAAGGAAAAAAAAAAAGACCGTGGCACCAACCAACTCAGGAGATTCTACTGTGTTCCATCTTCCCATCTTTTTGCTTCATTTTGGCACACTGGTCGCTTGAACCTGACTATGGAGGGAGTTTGTACATCACAAAGACTCAGCAAACACTAAGAATCGGGTTTGTCCAGTGAGCAGATCACAAAACATTTGCCAGCTAGTTATTCCCTACACAACAAAATGCTTGAAAGCTACGCAGGCTGGGAAAGCTGTGCTGAAGAAGGGGTAAGAGCAGAGGCTTCAGGAAGAAGTTTCTTCACCTGATACAACACTGTAGCAGCGTTGAGGGTTTTTATGCATAGTGGTAGACGATTGTGCAGGGTAACTGTAACTGGACGGAAAGAACATCCAGAGATACTGGAAAACTCGGCAATTAATTTAATTAAAGAGATCATGTCACAATATTATTCCCAAAAGAACACCTTTAAAGGACCATTTCAGATATAGCAAACATTTATTTTAATGTGTAATGTCTCAACTGTGAACATATAGCTAATATTCTAAATAGAATTTATAAATAAGAAATTGCCTTTGACAAGGTTGTTAAAATATATAAATATTTGACAAGGTTTGATAATATTTGATAATATTTAATAATTTAATTAAGTGGTTCATATATTACTTACAGTAAATTTTGAGAAAGTAAGAGTTAAGTTATTAAAAACAAACAAAGCCACCTAGAGTGTCCAGATTCATAAATGTATGGAGTATAAAATGGCTAAAATAATTTCTGCGATAAAAGAAACCGGTGATTTTTCTATGTTGCAACAATATTGCATGTAACAGATATTAAATTTGCCTGTCTACATTATCTCACAGTCTTCACTAAATCCCAGTGGTAACTGATCATAGGTCTGCAGGTAAAACTAAGTTCAACAGAGTCTGAATTTACTAAGGGCACCAGACAGCATAATTTGGTATAAAATCTATCTCCTGAGGGCTCCATTATGAAAGGAACAAAATGATAGTGAGCTGTTTGTGATGCTACTTGAAGTCAGTTCAAAGTCTAGTTTATGCTTGAAATGAATAAAATAATCTAATACTGTGATTAACAAGGTTATCTTCACTTATCTGGGTAAGATAAATAAATAGGCAATGTCACAGTACAAATATTATCTGGACTATTTGGTTATGGAGTATTTAATTTAGTTCAAATTCAATATTTCAATCAAATTTTCTTTTAGATTTAAATTTGCAGATATTACATGAGGAAAATAGCAGTGTAGGTGCTCAAATTTATCCACTCATTAAATATGTGTGTGTGTGTGTGTATGTGTGTATATACATGTATATATATATGTGTATACACACACACACACACACACACACATATATATGAAAATGCCTTCAAAAGTAGACTATAAATAAAACTAACTGACATCAGTAAATAATCAGTGGTTCCAAGTAAAGTGGGAGAGAAGATAAAAGGTTTATTTGGGGAGAGATATCAGTTATAGGGTAATGATTGTGAAGATTTTGATTAATAGATAAATTGCTAGGAAATTTACAAACTTCCAAAATGTATAAATCACAATAATAATTATGAACCTCTAAAAACTATAAACTGACTCAAGAAAAGAAGAATTCTTAAAAGGTGATACCATTATTCATTAAATTGAAATGAGGGTTAAAAATCTTCTCTAATAAGCAGAAAATCGGTAAGGACAAAAGTGAACTTAACAACACTGTTAATCAAGTGGGTACAGCTGACATCTGTAGACTGGTTCATCCACAGCAGAATACACATTCTCCTCAAGCTGATGTGGAGGAGATAGACCATATTCTGGGCCATAAAAAACACCTTACTAGGTTTAAAAGAATGAAAATTATACATTGCCCACTCTCAGACCATAATTGAATTAAACTAAAAATCAGTAACAGAGATAGCTGGAAAATCCCAGGATGAACAGAGATTGAACAACACACTTCTAAGTAACACATGGGTCAGGGGTGCCTGGGGGGCTCAGTGGGTTAAGCATTGGACTCTTGATTTCGGCTCAGATCATGATATTGCTCTTTGTGAGTTTGAGCCCCACATTGGGCTCCGTGCTCACAGTGCAAAGCCAACTTGGAATCCTCTCTCCCTGTCTGTGCCCCTCCCCTGCTTGCACTCTACCTCAAAAAAAAAAAAAAAAAAAAAAAAAAACTAACTAAATAAATAACACATGAGTCAAAGTAGTTTCAAGAGGGTACCTGGGTGGCTCATTTGGTTGAGCATCTTACTCTTGATCTCAGCTCAAGTCCTGATCTTGGGGTTGTGAGTTCAAGCCCTGCATTGGGTATGGAGCCTACTTAAAAAACAATTAAGAAAAACTGTAAAAGTTTTTGAACTAAATAAAAATGAAAATACAACTTGTCAACATATGTGGGATGCAATGAAAGCAGTGACTATAAGGAAATACATAACATGCAACGCACATACTAGAAAAGAAGAAAGATCTAAAATCAATAATCTACATTTTGATCTTAGGAAACTAGATTAAAAAGAACAAATGAAATCTAAAGAGATGATAATAATTACAGCATAAATCAATAAAATTGAAAATGGGAAATCAATTGAGATAGTCAACTAAACCAGAAGCTTAATATTTGAAAAGAACAATAAAATCAGTAAGTCTCTAGTCCAGGCTAACTAAGAAAAAAAGAGAGAGAGGAAGAGGGAGAAGACACAAATTATTAACGTAAGAAATGAAAGAAGGGACATCAGTACAGATCCTACGGAAAGGCTAATAAAAGAATACCAAGAACAGCTCTGTACTCACAAATTTCATACTTCAGATGAAATGAACCAATTCCCTGAAAGATACAATTTGCCAAAACTTACACCAAAAGAAAGAGACAATCTGGGCAGGACTATGTTTATTAAATAAATTGAATCAATAATAAATAACCTTCCTAAAGAGCCAGCACAGAACCCAGATAATTCAATAAGTGAATTGTGAATTCTATCAAACATTTAAGGAATAAATTATGCCAAGTTTCTACAATATCTTTCAGAAGATAGAATCAGAGAGAATAATTCCTAACTTATTGCCTGAGGCTAGGTTTACCGTAACACCAACACCAGACAAATGCATTACAAGGAAAACAAATACATTATATCTCTCCCTAACATGGATGCAAAAATTCTCAAATATTGGAAAATTGAATTAACAATGTATAAATTGAGGTAACAACGTATATAAAGAATTATGCATCATGACCAAGTGGGACTTATCCCAGGTATGCAAGACTGATTCAACATTAAAAAATCAATTTGTGTAATCCATCACATCAACAGACTAAAGAAGAAAAACAATATGAACATATCAATAGATGCAGAAAAAGTATTTGACATCCCCCTAAACTCATTTATAATAAAAACTCTCAGTAAACTAGGGTTAGATGGTAATTTTCTCAACATGATACAGAATGTCTACCAAAACAAAACAAAACAAAACATAACCAAAACAAAACAAAACAAAACAAAACAAAACAAAACAAAACAAAAAAAACCCCACCACCCTGTAGCTAATATAGCATAATTAATGATGAGAAACTTAAAGGGGATAGTTTTACTATCTCCACAATTCTGCCTTTTCCAGAATGTGGTATACTTGGAATCACACAGTATATAGCTTTTTTTTTTCAACACTGACTTCTTTTACTAAGTAATATGTATTTAAGGTTCTTCCATGCCTTTTCAAGACTTAACAGCTGATTTCTTTTTAGCACTAAATGATATCCTATTGCCTGGATGTACCACAATTTATTTGTCCACTCATCTAACTGAGCCACATCTTGGTTGCTTCCAAGTTTTGGCAGTTATGAATGAAGCTGCTATAAACAACGATATGCAGGTTTTTGTGTGGACGTGAATTTTCAGCTCCTCTGGGTCAGTAACAAGGGGTGTGATTGTTGGATGGTATGCTAAGAATAGGTTCAGTGTTGTGAGAAGTCACCAAACTGTCTTCTAATTTTTTTTTTACACTTATTTATTTTTTGAGAGACATAGAGAGAGCACAAGTTGGGGAGGGGCAGAGTAAGAAGGAGACACAGAATCCGAAGCAGGCTCCAGGCTCTGAGCTGTCAGCACAGACCCTGATATGGGGCTCGAACTCACAAACCGTGAGATCATGACCTGAGCTGAAGTCGGATGCTTAACCGACGGAGCCACCCACGTGCCCCTAGATATTAGGTGTGTAGTGGGTATCTCACTGATGTTTTAACTTGCATCTTTCTGATGACATATGACGTGGAACATCTTTCCATGAGCTTATTTTCCATCTGTATATCTTCTTTGGTGAGATGCTTGTTTAAGTCTTTGGCCCATTTTTTGATGGGGTTGTTTTTTCTCTTAGTGTTGAGTTTTAAGAGTTCTTTACGTATTTTGAATAAAACTTCTTTATCAGATGTATATTTCACAAACATTTTCTCCTGGTCTGTGCATGCCTGTCTTCTCATTCTCTCAACGTTGACTTTTGCAGAAAGAAATTTTAAATGTTAATGGAAGTCGAGCTTAGCAAGTGTTTCTTTGATAGATGTGCCTTTGGTTTGTTATCTAAAATGTCTCATTGGGCACCTACGTTTTCCCTCGTGCTATCTTATAGGAGTTTATTAGTTTTGCATTTTACATTTAGGTCTGCAATCCACTCTGAGTTAGTCTTTGTCAAGGGTGTAAGGTCTAGGTCTAGATTCTTGTTTTCTTTGTTTGTTTGTTTGCATGTGGATGTCCAGTTGTGCAACTCACTTATTACTGTTGAGTACTGGTAGTTTCTTCTGGGAAAAATAAATGTGTTAGAAGAGGTGTCACCAATGGATATGCAATATGGATGTCAGTGTGGGGGTGACAGCCCAGGGTATGGTTACTGAATGTTAACTCAGTTCTTTTACACTTCTCTTTGTGTGAATAACACTCACTATTCCCATCTTTTTAAAATTTCTATTTTCAACATATATATTCCACTTAAAAAAAGCTTACACACAGACTACTATCTTACTTACCATCTATATCTAACACATATGAGTTTTTCTAACTGTTATAGTAATTTGTTTATTTTGTCTCTATGGCGAAATTGGATATTCTCAATTAATGCACCAGGCATACAAACACATTTGTAGAGTCTGTACAGATACGGAAACTTGGTATGTGACGGAGGGCTTGACAGATGAGTGGGGAAAAAAGAGGATTATTTAATAAGTGGAACTGAAAACCTGATTTGCCATAAAGAAAAAGGTATATTGGCATTCCTACATCATATGGCATATAAAAAAAAAAACTCCTGATAAGTCCAGATAGATTAAGAACTTAAGTATTTTGAAAAGGAAATTTTAAAAGTCTTGGTAACGGTATGGGTCAAGATCTTTTATGCTTTATGTTGGAAAATATTTTTAAACAATATACCAAGACTATTAACTACAAAGGAAAAGATCAGTAAATTTGACTGCAGTAAAATTTAAAACTTCTATATTATGAAAACACACCATAAACAGAGTGAAAAAAACGGTTACAGTCTTTGAAAAAACATTCTTGCAATACATATAATGAATAAGACTTTGGAATCAAGAATATATAAAGAAGGCTACAAATAGGTAAGAAAATACAAATCGGTTACAAGTGGGCAAAATAGACGAATAAGCATTTCGTAGAAAAAGAAAGCAAATGGCCAAAAAAATACATAAAAAGAAGTTTAACATCATGAATAATAGGAAAACACAAACCAAGACTTAAAGGAAATAACCTTTAAACCTATTTCATTGCTGAAAATCAAGAAGTCTCCAAGAAGACGCTGATTCAGAGAATTTCTTCTACTATGTGACCGATAGTTATGGCAATGGGTGCCACTTCTTGGAGGGAGCACCTGGCATATTTTCATCAGAATGACCATTCACAAGTTTCCTGGACAAAGATCCCACTTTCAGGAACACGTCCAAGGGACGTTCTTGCACAAGAGGGACAAGGGCTCTCATGCCTGTAGCAGTGCTGTTCAGAGCAGTGGTGACCTGGAGATTACCCAAATCCCCATGAGCTGGAGAATTAATAAATTGTGATGTAGTCACATAATGGGATATTCGATATTAGTCAAAATCAATTAATGCAATGACGTACAACAAAGGGGGTGAATTGAAAGCCCAACACATTCTTGGTCAGTTACTTTCATGTGTCAGCTTGGTTAGATGATGGTGCCCAGCTGTTGGGTCTTATTGTGAAGATACTTTTGCCTGTGATAAACATTGTTTTTAATATAATTTATTGTCAAATTGGCTAACATACCATGTGTAAAGTGTGCTTTTGGTTTTTGGGGTAGATTCCCATGGTTCATCGTTTACATACAACACCCAGCACTCATCCCAACAAGTGCCCCCCTCAATGCCCATCACCCAATTTCCCCCCACACACACCCCATCCGCCCTCAGTTTGTTGTCTGCATTTAAGAGTCTCTTATGGTTTGCCTCCCTCTTTCTCTGTTTGTAACGATTTTCCCCTTCCCTTCCCCCATTGTCTTCTGTTCAGTTTCTCAAGATCCACATGTGAGTGAAAACGTATGGTATCTGTCCTTCTGTGGCTGACTTATTTCATTCAGCATAATACCTTCCAGTTCCATCCACGTTGCTGCAAATGGCCACATTTCATTCTTTTTCATTGCCAAGTAGCATTCCATTATACATGTATAAACCACATCTTCTTTCCCCATTCATCAGTTGATGGACATTTAGCATTTAAATCAGTAGACTCTGAGTAAAGAATAGCCTCCATAATGTGGGTGAGCCTCATCCAATTAGTTGAAGGCCTTAAGAACAAAAATAAGTTTCTTTTCAAAACTAACTCAGAAACTCTTCTTGAGTTTCCAGCCCCCTGGCCTGCAGAAAGCACACTCATAACTGAATCAATTCTTATTTGAATTGCCAGTCTGCCCCTCTGCCATACAAATTTCAGACTTACCAATCCCCATAATCCCATGGGGATACATTAAAATAAGTGTCTGTTCTCTCTCTCTCTCTCTCTCTCTGTTCCTTTCTGTCTCTGTGTCTCTCTTCTCCTGTCTCTCTGGTGCCTAATACGATAATACAGATACATTTAGCAAAATAGTTTTGATAAGTTAAATGAAAACTTAAATACACTTGTAACTGTAGAATACATACGGTTGGAATCACATGGTAAGGAAAAAAGGTCAGAGAATAATGAACATAAGATAAAAGTTGGCTGTTGTCAGGGGTATAGGAAGGCAGAGGTCAAAGTCACACTTGATTTTTGAAGGTGGGTTCATGAGAACGAGTTACAGTATTAACAATAATGGACTAAAGAGCATAGGAAAAGGAAACCGTCACAGAAAACAGAGAGGGTGCAGTCCATCCAAGTTGGCACGACCCAATCTTCAGCATCTACGATCCTTTCAAATATAACCAAGTAGGTAAATAAGCATACGGAACAATAGCATCCATGGGTTTCTGGCTCCAAAGGATGGAGGTCGGGAGGAGACACCCGAAAGGTACCCATGCTGAGAAACACGCACTTTTCAACTGTTCAGCTCATTTCCCAAACTTGTCTGTCAGGTAGACTGAAGCGAGGTGAACTTCCCAAACCTCGGCTGTACCCTGAGGTCACCCGGGAAGCGGGAAACCCTCGCACCTCATTCCCACTTGTTCTAATTTAATTGGTCTTGAGTGTAGCCTAGGCATCAACGTATTTTAAAAACTTCCATGTGATTCTACGGTGCAGCTGAGATTGAGACGCACGAGGAAAGAGGCCGTGGGTTACTGGGATGGTGTGCGGGCAACCGCTTAGAGCTAGTTTTAAAAGCAGATGTGGGATTTGAACAGATTTGCTCTGTAGACAGAATATCCAGGAGAAAAGTAAGGGGCGGGTGGTTTAGGGTGGACTTTGGAGGTCAAGAAGCACGTTGGGGACGGCCCCTCTCTATGCGAGTGGAGGACCGGGGGCATGTCTGAGAGGGGTCAGAGAGAATTTAATCTGCTCACCGGAGCACAGAGGCAGAGAGAGAGGCCTGCAGCTTCCTATGGGTCTGGGAGGAGCCAGAACCCAGGCTTTCCATGAGGTGGCAGGTGGCCTGCTGAGTGAGGAGGGGTCAGGCAAGAGGAATCCTTGGTCTTTTGATATGTTGCCTTTGGATGGCCTGAGAATTGTTCTCAGAAGATCCTGTTGGCTGTAGGAGATCTGTGTTTCACTGGAGCAGTTGGAGGCTGAGTTCCAGGCAGATGAGCCAGGGAAAGAGTGGTAGTGATGTTTGCATTTCCTGAAAGCGTTGTATGCTCTGTTCTAGAACTCTTGCTTCATTTTTTTAAGGTTTACTTACGTATTTTGAGGAGGGGCAGGGACAGAGAGAGGGACAGAGAATATCAAGCAGGCTCCATACTGTCAACACAGAGCCCTATGTGGGACTTGAACTTGTAAACCGTGAGATCATTACCCGAGCCGAAATCAAGAGTCAGACGCTTAACTGACGGAGCCTCCCAGGCTCCCCCCAGAAGTTTTGTTTCTTATTCTCTGAGTTCTCTGCACCACGTGTGTGGCTGTGTTGTCCCTCCTGTGATCGCTGTGTTTCTGTCTGCGGCTCTGGGACCCGCCAACCTCTCCCAGTTCCCATTAGGGCTGGCTGGAGATGCCCCTCTGCCTCCAAGAACCCAAAACTTCAGTTTAATACTGCAAACAGACACCTTTCTTGTTTTGTTTGTGTGCTTATTTTTTAAAAAGTGAATGATCCATTAAGGTTACAGCTAAAGTCATTAGGAAATAATATTGTTTTTTCCAGGTTTGTGAGGCTATAGCAAGACATCTCGAAGTTACCATTAACAATGCGATTAATGTTACTATTTCTTTTTTTAAGTTTCTTTATCTATTTTGAGAGAGAGAGAGACAGAGCACATGAGCAGGGGAGGGACAGAGAACAAGGGAGACAGAGGATCGCAAGCAGGCTCTGCACTGTCAGCACAGAGCAGAACAGGACACTCGAATCCATGAATGGTAAGATCGTGATCTGAGCCGAAATCAAGAGTCAGATGTTTAACCCACTGAATCACTCAGGCGCCCCTAGTATTTCTGATAAGCATGATCAAAGAGAAGATAAGAATGTCTTTATTTCATTAAATCAAGATTTATTTATTGAAAGTGTGGTCCCAATTATTTCCATACCATGAGAGAGAGAAAGACAGTGTGTGTGTGTGTGTGTGTGTGTGTGTGTGTGTGGGCGTGTTGTTTTATTTTGTCTTGTGGTTTTGCCACTGTTTCTCTTGAAGGAAACTGAAGAGTGGCAGGATCTGGGTCTACATCAGAATTTGAAATCATCTGACCCCACCTTCTTTTCTAGAAGCTTTGGATATTTAAACGACTTTACTTCACCCCCCTCTGGTTTCTTATTATGGACAATTTCCATTTAGTCATGGTCAGATAACGATTTGCTTGGATTTGGGAGATAAAGAAGAAAAGGGCATGGTAGAAATACGGCCTTATTTTACCAGTGCCCAAAGTCCCCGGAGCTTAGGTCTGAGCGCTCAGCACTCATTGCTAGGTGCCCGGATGGAGAAGGCTCAGCCCGCACAGCCCTTCCTCTTGGCCTTGCACCCCTGATCCTAGAGGAGGCGAGCCCGGGCAGAAATGTTTGTCAAATTAAACCTGGAAATGCGTCAGTATTTTTGAAGGGAATTAGGAGCAGAGGGAAAGCGTCTCTAGTTTTTGCAAACACCGAGTGGAAAGGATGTGCGCCTGGGCCTCGCCTCTGTCAGGCCCCCTCACTCTGGAAGAAAGCAGAGGCGTCTGGAGCGGCAAAGGTCAGAGCCAAGTCAGAGGGGCGGCCTGCGTCCGAAACTCCGCTTCCTCATCCCGGACCTCTTGACAGCCCTGACCAGCAGCCGCTCCGACCCCTCAGTCTGCAGGATGAGCCGGGGGGAAGAGCAGGCCGGGGGTACGGGAGGTGTAGGTGGGGGGGGCTGGGGATTGACACATCAACTCTGAATGCTTCTCCCCCAGACGCGCTGCCTGGAGCTGAACCAGCCTCTTGCAATCGTCAGATTGTAGCAGGAATTGTCTCCATGGCCTCCCCTGAAGGTAGGGAGAACACAGAATTGTAGTTGGGGGTCAGGATTCATACTATTATCAAATATATAAAAGGAGCCATAACCTAACGCTAATTGCAAAGGAGCCCCTCTCATGGTTTCTGCGATAGTGTTGTTCGTACAAAGCCAGTGTTATTTTTAGGAGGGAAAGACAACAATCCCCGGAGGAATCGGATCATCCGGCGTTGGAAAAAGGTCTCTCTGTCTCCTGCACAATAAGGGGTTGGAGGGTTGTTCAAAGTCTCACCCCTGGGCTGGGGAAGCACGCACGACTTAGGACTCTGCCCTCTTTGATTCTGAACATGAACATAAAATATCTGGCCGGTGGAGTGACTGAACCAGTACAAGTCTGGAATGCAGAGGGGCACTTATGATAATTAGAAATAATCAAATCCAGACCACGGAAATAGGTGCGAGAAAATATTAAGTAATTTGTAGCCAAATGACTTTAGGACCTTAAGGTAAAATTTCCAGGTGGTGCTTATAGGACCCATAAACACTTGATTTAAAGGGGCAATATTAACATGGAGGTTTATGATCAGAGCACTGGAATTAAATTGATTGTGTCTGCTCTGGCTCTAAAAATAAAACTGGTTTAACAAAGCAGCTACCCAAGTTACAAGGCTTAAAGCGCTAACTTGCAGAGCAAAGCAACATCTGACATCAGTGTGGCTCGGGGACCACACTGTGTCACAGACTGCCTGGAAGTCTCCCCACCGGGATTCAGAGAACCCAGATTCTCACCCCGAGTTCCTGCTTTGTTTCCCTGCGTCTTCCCAGGACAGAGCCGATGCCCAGTCGCATGAGCAGTTGGCAAAGGCAGTGACCCGGGACAGGATGTGCTCAGGACCTTCAATGTGACCGTCCAAGGAGCTCACTGCCACGGGGTCTGGGTGACGCGTGCAGAACAGGATGTGAACAAGATGGGGGGCCGTCCGAGCTAAGGCACCGTTAGGCGACCCAAAGAGGACTTCTCGGATACTCTGAGTTGGAGGGAAGGACTTGCTCAAGTAGGAAGCTGATGCGAGAAGTCGACTTGATAACAAAAATCCTTGTCCTGCTACCTTATAGGGACTTCTCGGGAAAATCACCTAGGAAAGCATATTGAAATCATTCTGGAGACCACAAATTGTGGTATAGATGTGAGCCCTCATGTAAAACGTGTGAAGGGCTTGATAATTATTTATTGGATGAACAGAGCCAATATATGCCTGGTAGTGTAAGAAACAGGAGAATTCATAACCAAACAGTTGAAATCTGGGTCTTTCTGCCTCCTAAGAGGTTTCCCGGCCATTTAGAGTTGACTAGAATAGCAGTTAAGAATACCAACCCAGGGGGCACCTGGGTGGCCCAGGCGGTGAAGCTTCCGACTTCGGCTCAGGTCATGATCTCACGGTTCTCGGAGTTTGAGCCCCGTGTCGGGCTCTGTGCTGACAGCTCAGAACCCGGAGCCCGCTTCGGATTCTGTGTCTCCCGCTCGCTCTGCCCCTCCCCTGCTGACTCTCTTTTTTCTCTTTCTCAGAAATAAACATCACAAAATAATTTAAAAAAATACCAACCCAGGAACTGGACCTGATTCCAAATTCAGTTAGCTCGCTCCTCCCCTGTGCCTCAATTTCCTTGTCTGCAAAATAAGGCGGTGATAACACATTGCCTAGCTCGAGCATGGCCATCAGCATCAAAGGGCTTGGTCCACAGAGAATGCTCCCCAAAGTGAAAGGCTCAGAGGAAAGCCAGGCCAAGAAGCAGAAACTTGGGGTTCTCGACAACATCACAGGGAATAATCCAGACGGAGAAGGGGTTTGAGGGCAGAGTCCCCAGCACACGTGCTTCAGGAGGTTGGGAAAATTAAAAGAAAGTCTCAAAAAAGTTACTTCTCCCTCTGAGCAGGGGCAGCCGGTGAGGTCGAGGGAACCTGGGAAGGGGTGCTGCGTTCCACGACCCGGTGAGACAGAGACTTCTGAAGAGGAAGCTCAGGTCGACCATCGCACACGCTGCTCGTGGGACAGACCACATCAGACTGAGACCCGGCCACCGCCTTTCACATCGTGAAGGTCGCCGCTGCCTCTCACAAGGGCACTTTCCGTGGCAGAGAGGGGACAAAAGCGTCACAGAAGAGGGTTCGAGACAGGCTGGGAAGACGAAACCCAGCGTCAGGAAGAACTCAGTCCCGCTCAAGGGCAGTGCAGCTCCAGATGTGTCAGCAACGGTTTTCAAGGTGAGACATATCAGTCACAGCCTATTATGATGCTCCTGAGGCCTTGCAAGCCATGGGTCCCCAGCACCAGGTTCACGTAGGACCCTTTTCCCGTGTCTGGGAATCTTGCTCCAGGCCTCCAGCCACTGTGGCACGCGTGACACCCTCTCTAGGGCATGTACTCCAGACGACCGGACCAGCAAGCTTCCGCAGCTCAAACCCAATACAGTGATAAGAGGAGCACTGTGTCTTGAGAGTGAGCCGAGGGGCCTCATAAAGTCGGACACAATACGGTGGAGCAGGAAAGAGAGAGAGAGAGAGAGAGAGAGAGAGATCCACCCTCCTAGGGCGAAACGGGCAAGTTGGCCGCAGCACAGAAGATTCCAGTGGACAAGCTGCTGTGTGTCTTCCACTCTGACACCTGTTTTCTGTCTTCATACAGTGTAAATGTATTGGCATTAGTGGCTTTTTTTCTCTGCTTTTTAATACACAGGAGTTTATTTGAAAGACGGCCATTAACACACGGCACGCACTAGAGGAGTTTAGAAGCAAGTGCGAGCTGAGCGCCAGGTCCGCAAGCCTCAGTCCGCAGAACCCAGATTCTTTTCATACACGTCACTTTATCTGGCATCCAAACGGCCTTGGGAAGTGGGCACTGTCGTCCGTTTATTTACAACAGGGATGCTGAAACTCAGCCCACATGACGTGGCCGACGGGCGGCCTGGCCAGCTCTGGCTCTCGGGCCAGATGCTCTCCTCACCCTCCGTGCCACACGTCAGAGGTTAACTCATCGTCCCCCCCCTCCCCCCGCACCTTCAGAAGAAAACAAGGGAGATGGAAACAAAGGCCCATCTTTGTGTGCAAGTAGGCATATTACAAAAGCTAAAAATGTCTTAGAGCTTCGTGAGGATTCACAGTAGATATTGAGAAATTAATAAGATTGCCATTGTGGTATGAACTTCACTCCCGCTCAAATGTCAGCTCCCCCAAAGAGGGAAATGTGTGTTTTGGTTTCAGTCCCCAGGAAAGTAGTGAGTCTGCAGTCGACACGGAGAACGTGGTGGTGAAAAGAAGGAACGCACGAATGACCCCCTGCGTGGTGGACACATGCACGGTGGATGGCAAGGGATGTCTGAAACGGTAACAGCAGTTTAGGGATTCATTTTAACTTTTGGAGAAAACGCCCTAACGGTTTGATCCGTGAGATCCTATGTCCCTTCTGTAGCTAAAAGGTAGTGCTGAAGTAATTGATTGGCAGCTGGCATTGTTGAACTGGAGGTTTTCCATTCAGCTGCATTTTCCAATAAACTGAACGTTTCTTCAGGCAAGTGTTTCTTCAGTGAACCCATAATGGCATTGACCTGTGTCTAATGTATATTTAACGTACCTTCAACTCCTAACATTACAAAATTTGCCTTTTTTTTTTTTGATAACCCTGAGTTACCCAATAGTGAACTTTGCTATAATAGAGAAAGTTTGGGGTTGTAGGCTGGGGTGGAACTTATGTTTATTTAATGTATATTTCAATCTCATGCATGAGGACCTTAACGTGATACAGGTAGAGGGTGCTGTGTGTATTAGTTAACTACCGATGCATAGCAAACTATCACGAACCGGCTGGAACTATGCACGTCGATTATCTCGGTGTCAGGGGGTCAGGACTCTGGACCTTCTGCTGATGGTCCCTGGGCTGCAGTCAGGGTGTGGTGGGGTGGGGCGGACCTCATTTCCTGTCCTAGAGGATGGAGCTCCCAGCCCCAGAGGCTGCCTGCCTTCCCTGCTGTCAGCCCTCTCCTCTTCAAGGCCGAAGGAGACACCTGCTGCTTGAAAAGACTCACCTGCAGACTTTTCTGTAAAGGACTCACCCAAGGAGGAGAGGTATACCAGGATAATCCGCCTTCTGAATACCTAACGTTCAACTGGTTGGGGGGCTTCAATTACACTTGCAGAATCCCCCCAAATCATAGGTGCTATGGGCTGCATTGTTTTCCCCCAGAAAATACGTCCAAGTCTTAACCCCCAGAACCTGTGAATATGACCTTATTTGCAAAGAGCGTCTTGGCAGATACAGTTAATTTAAGGTGAGGTCATTAGGTAGACTCCAACATGATGGGTGTCCTTCTATAAGGGGGAGGGGAGGGCTTGGGCACCTACACACACACTCAGGAGAAGCCGTGTGAACACAAAGCAGAGGTGGGGGATGTTTCCAGTAGCCACACGACACCAAAGATTACAGCAAGTCACTGGAATCCAGGGAGTGGCCTGGACCAGACTCTCCCTCCCAGCCTCCGAAGGAGCCAGCCCTGCTGATGCTTCGGCCTTGGACCTCCAGCCTCCAGAACCGTGAGACAATACATTCCTGTTGTTTAAGCCACCTGGCCTGTGGCTTGTTGTGAAAGTGCCGGGATTTGAACACAGCGTCCTATTCAGTTCTGCCCACCCTCAACGAGAGGGGTTTTACATCATGGGGAGGCAAACGTGGCCACCCGGAAGTTCTGCCAAATCCACAGACATTCCATCAGCCCCAGGCAGGGAGGGAGGTGCAGAGGTGCCCTGGACGCCTGGGGGATGATGCATGGAGGTGTCCTGCATGCACGACCCAGGCCCGTGCAGCGCGTGCTGTCCAATAACACACGTGACCATCCAAGCCCCAGTGTTCTCATCTGTAAAATTCGAGGGTCACAGTAAGTGATCCCTAAAGTTCTTTATTTTCTGAAATTCCACGACTGAATCTTTTTGCAGAGTTACGTGCAAGGACTTGGTTAAAGTCGGTCTCCGTGCAGCTCTGAGGCCCGGGTTCCCTCTGTGAGGTTTTGTAGCTGTGCTCTGGGCAACAGACTTGCCAACGTTTGGGTTATTGGATAAACAAGACATTACCTCATTTGGTTTTATTGGATGGGGTGTATAATTAACCTCTTTCATAGGAATACGGACAAGCAAGCTTATCTTATGAGCATCTTTGTACAAACTCACCCAGTGGATTGCACCTTTGGTTCTGACCTGTCTTGGTAGATAAATTTTTTTCTAATTAATTGGAATCTTTTCAGTACAAATGTCACTTCCAGCCCATAATTCTACCACCTTTTATTATCCTAGTTAATAAATTATGTCTTACACATTTTCCTATGTTTAAGGACTCTGTTCTGTACTAAAAAAAAAAAAAAAAAAAGTTCTCGTTTTGTTTAAAATATAGTTTCCAGTCTATTAGGGAAATATTCCTGGTTTTGGTTATACATGAGTTCAAGTGGGTATGCTTCGTAGTAATTAGGTCACCTCCTTAAATATTAAACAAGAAAATAAATAATAGTTTTCATATCAGAACACTATGATGTTTCGACACATACTTTAACTATGATAAATCTTAGAGCACGTCCAAAAAAACAACTGGAGAATCCGAACCATGCACAAACACGACCCCATCCCATGCTAAACTTTCATTTCTGCAAATGCTTTGTGAGTAGAATCCATGCCTCACTTTGTAAGAGAAAAGGAAACTCATATGGGCTTATGGTTTAAAAGAATGCCATCTTTGAAAAAACATAGAGTGTCTTTTCATAGAGGAGCTGCAAGGCAGTACCCAGTCTTTTCATAAAAACTTTTCTTCATCTTGTTTTCCAGTTTGAAAGCCCCAATTCCACAGTCGCTGGTGAAAAACCTCTTTTAAACCGAGGCTCTCCTCACAGTCGTGCTCTGTGGCGTTTTCCATATTCTACCTCCGGTAAAAAGAAGCCCCGTGACAGCGCGTTAAATGAATATAAAATCTGACGAAGTTGTGGTCGGCACAGGGGCATGACATTGCCTCTCCCGGGTTGGAGTATTTCTTTCTGGGTTCCTTGAACTTGGAATTTCTCTTTAAAATGTCCATTAATTCCTATTAGGGAGCTACTAGTAAAGAAAATTGCATGTTGGCTTTTATCAATCTGTATGAATAAATGTTAACCATTCTCAGTTAAAAGGCCTCCTTTTAGCTCCACTCATGTGAAAACAGCTAGAGCGGCGTGCACATCAGCAAATCATTCAGAAGATTAATGCACTCAGGCCCGGCACAAAGACTCGGAGATGTGTATTAGCATTATAGATTTTAATTTGAAATAATGTCAGTCTTTTCGGGCCCGCATTGTAGTGCATGGACTGGCATCTGCTTATAATAATGAGGCTGACAATCCACGTAAATGTGATTTGCTGCCTCTTTGCCAACATAATGGCTGGGATATTGATCCTAATGGCGGAGCCGGCGCTGGCATTCCATTCAAGAGACAGGGGACAGGCTCAGGGGCGGGGCGTTCTGACTCTTCAGGTAGAACAGATAGAAACAGAAGTGTTTCACCTCCCGGCGACACCGCGCACGTCTGCAGCGGTCACACTTTCCAGCCCGTGTCAGCATTTCAGAGCAACTCAAAGTGCAACCAGCCGGATGAAGCGGAGGCCAGACCTGGTGTAAAGATGCTAAACTATCCCCATCTGCCTGTTTCTCACTGAGACCTGTGACGTGAGAGTTGCCAGACCAGTAACTCAGAGGAGCTCCGTGATCCAGATTAACCTCGGAGGCCGCTGTCCGATATGGTGGCCACGAGCCGCCTGTGGCTACTTACATTTAAATTAGTGAAAGTCAGGTGAAATTAACAATTTAGTTCCTGAGGTCTCAAAGAGTTTATCTGTGCGCTCCTGTCCAGGGAAGCATTATTCATCGTAGCCCAAAGGGGGGCGCGCCCCAAGTGTCCATCACCAGGTTGAAGGACAAACTAATGTGCTGTGTGTGCACCTCGGAATATCATTCCGCCTTAAGAAGGAAAGGGATTTCGACCCCTGCTGCACACCGATGAAGCTTGAGGACATCGTGCTGAGCGAAATAAGCCAGTCACGAGACAACATCAATTGTACAGGTCCACTCATATGAGGTATCTAGACTCGTTGCGTAATGGGTACAGACTTGCAGTTTAGAAGATGGAAACATTTCTGGAAATGGCTCCTGATGATGGCTGAGGAACTATGACAAACAGACTTGATGCCATGGAACTGTCCACTTGAAAATGATTCAAATGTCACATTACACATTATGTATATTTTGCCCCAATCAAAAGAAAGAAAGAAAGAAAAGTCCCTCCTTTGCCTGATTAGCCGCATGCGGCTAGGGGCTATGGTGCTAGAAGGCGCAAAGATAGACCATTGCCACCGTCGTGGAAAGTTCTGCTAGATATCGCCTTCCAGGGCTGCTTCAGGGTGCAGGCTGGAAAGGGAACCGCTGAGCTGTGGGACAAGGTCGTCACAACAAGAGTGCTGTGTTCTGTGTCCCGGAGTGCACAGGAATGTGGCAGAAAGTACCATGGCCCATATTCAGCCAATAGAGACGTGACTTATAAAATCGAGCTTTACTAGCTTTGACTTAAATTGCTTCTGTGTTTTCTGTGATGCATTTTTCATTTTCAGAACGATTAACCATCAGCCTGCAGGGGACTATTGCACTCAGTCCCCTTGCTTCCCCCATTTTCCCACTCACGTGCATTTGAAAGACGGAAGGGTGCACCTTGAATGTTGGTGTATAGGTAAGCCAGGGCGTCCTATGTCACCTCAGTAGTAAAATCTACCCTTTACATGCAGTTCACCAATGAAGAAACCAACCAAGTAATCATAGGATATGGATAAATAAGTAGGAGAGATAAACCAGAGGTGGGTACGGGGATTCAGTTCTACTGGCCCATCGGCCATTTGTAATACTACTCGGGGCTTTAAGGGAAAATGTATTCAAATACAGAGCTGTATCCAATGGAGGGAGCTGCTGAGATTTTGAATAAACCTGATGGTATAGACGCTCATGTTACAGGTTCCACATGATTTACATGTTACTTGTTACTATGACCTAGAATCGATTCTCATTTTATATTCTCTCAAATTCATTTTTTTTTTTTCTGCAGAGACGGCAATATCTACCTCCTAATGTAGATGTGGGAATTATAAAAAAGAAAACCTGCAAATAATTTAAATGAAAAGTGGTCAATGTCTTTTTGTTATCGTGTATAATTAGGATGAAGAGTGTTTTGCGACTGTCAACTACGTGTACGTTCCATCGGACCTTCAGGATTTGTTTCCCTTCCTCACATTATAAGATCTGTTCAGGATTATGGGAAATGGAGGGAACCTGCCTTTCATGAGTTCGGCCTGAATGTGCTGAGCTGGGGTTTCACGTCAGCTTCACACGTAGTTCCCACTGGTTATGGCGAGATGCTCTTCCCATTTTCAGATCTGAGAGAACCGAGTTCCAAGGATAAAAAATGTCTCCTCGAGGTCATGAATACTGGCCAGAACTATTCTCTGGTGGCTGCACTTAAGCTATCCAGGTTTTCCAGGAACCCCGTCACTTCCCTTCCTATGACCTTGAGCTAGTAGTGTTACCTCTGACCTGGACCTCTCAGTCCCTACATTAGAGCTCAGGCTCATTGTGGGCAAGTGAGTGGACAGAGCTCAGTGTCTGCCAGGCGGTGTGTGCTGAGTCAGTGTCAGGGACTACTGCCCGGTGTCTGTGGGGTGAGGTTTCAAATCTCCCTCACCCCCAGTCCGAGCCTTCTATACAAGCCTGAAGGTGTTATCCATCCATTTTTTTATTCAGTTATTCATTTTCACCCAAAGCCTTAAGGGTAGAGATTCATTTTATCATCTTCCCATCCATGATACCAACATTGATTTCACACTCGCTGGCTATTCACTGAACGCATCTATAGAAGTGATCCCCAAGGCACCACAGAGAGTTGCCCACAGACCAGGCGCTCTTTTCATGCCGTGTTGTGGACCTTAGGACATCTGTAGGGAAACGTCTCTGATGCCTTTCTTTTAGCCTCTCAAAACCCCTCATGTGAAAAGTCAAGAGCACAATATTATTCTGGTATGACTTCAGTGTTCCCTTTTGTTCTTTGTTTACGAAGGTGACTTCCTCATTCCTCGTGCTGAATGTATTTTTTAAACGTAATACCCGTTTATCAGTGATACTAAAATGTGTAAAATCACATAACTTGTATATGTACCTGGATGTGGTCTAGTCGACCATCAGTGGATCTTCTGAAATGTGCACATTTTTGGCATCAAGAGTTATTATTTTGCCTCAGCCGTCCAGAATTGCCTAAGGCCTCCATTAAGGTCAAGTTCTAATGGAGACGAGATCCACATGGTCGCTACAGGGTGGCTGGATTTGTCCCATCTGGATTCACTAACTCTAGTTCGAGTTTAATTTAGCTGCTATTTCGACAATTAAAAATAGTAATACCATTGGGTCACCTGGGTAGCTCAGTCAGATAAGCGTTCCACTCTTGACTTCAGCTGAGGTCATGATCTCATGGTTTATGAGACTGAGTCTCACAGTCAGTGCAGAACCCACTTGGGATTCTCTCTCTCTCTCTCTCTCCCTCAAAATAAATAAATACACATTAAAAATAGTAATACCACTTGCCAATCTCTGAGATGTGTCTCCTGGGAAACAAGGAGGATGTGCCCCAGGCTCCAGGGTACGCAAGGTATAGGACATTTCCCCGGGGCGTCACTTGGAAACGCCTACTAGAAATCTGGAATCGTGAGCCAGGAGCTCCAGTGAACAGTATGAGCAGACATAGTGACTTGCCATCACCAACACGTAGAGAGCTGCTAGCTCAGGGCTTGGGCTCGGGGGAGGTGCACTGGGTCGACAGGGAAGACAGGACACGGGGAGGACCTCAGGAACACGAGGGAGACTGGGACCTGGAAGGAATCGTCAGTGAGGCAGAGGGAAATGCAGGCCGTGGAGATCACAGAGGTGGGGAAGGAAAGAGGTCTGCCCAGAGCTCAGGGCTTAGGATCTCGAGATGAGCAGCAATCAGGGACACGAGGACTAGGCCCAACCTCACCTTCCTCTCCCGGAAATGGGGATGGTGGGCCTGCAGGGAGCACAGAGAAGGGCACACTCGGGCAGGCCCACAGCGTTGAATGACAGTGCGGGGTTTGCGCACGGCCCTGTCTTCTGCAGGTGCCAGTTCGGCGCCGTGACCCCTCCAGTGGTCCCTGGGATGGTTCTTCAGTTGCTCTTTCCCATGTGAATGCCTTCTTCCACTCTGCTTACAGCAGTCAGAAAATCTACTCTATGGATATAAAATCTAAGGGTACTTTGTCCAGAGGAATATCATCTCAATGTAAATTACAACTTTCCTTGACCCTTCTATTCTTTACTGATTTTATAGGAATTCGTTACTAGTAAGTGATTTCCTTGACCTACTCCACGTGCCTTGATAGATTCTGTGACTCTGTCTTCAAGAGTCGATCTAAGCTGCAGTTTCTTTGTCTGCAAGATGGGGATAATCATGTCTATTTTGGAAGGTTATTCTATGTGTTACAAGGGATTATACAGCCAGAGTGTTGGGCATGTGGCCAACAGGTGGTAAATTTAGTAAATAAAATCAACGATGGCCTGAATTCCAATATGGATCCCCCCGTCTCAATGGCCCACGTGCATGAAGTATGGGAGAGACGTGGGCACTCACTGCCTCAGTCACACACACTGCACTGGGGACACCATGTGAGCAGGACTATGGAAGCAGCAGGTTGGGGCAGATGTGGAGACCCTGGCAGCTCCATCCACCGGGGACCAAGGGGGTGGATGGAGGGTGGAGCATACAGCACCGGGGGTGGGGGTGGAGGGGGTCATGGTGAAGACCGCCCCGGTTCTGGAAGCCAGGTGGAGTGGCTTAGGAGGCCAGCCGATGTTGGTTCTGAGTGAGTATAACACGATCGTATGCACATCTAAAGGAATTTTTAAAATATCATTGCCTAGATTTGTGCAGGACGGAGTAGGTCGGAGAGAGAGCTGAGTCAGGGAGATAAGCAGGGAGCAGCACCTGTGGTCCAGGAGGGCGGCCCAAGGACTGTACTGAGAAGCAGCAGAAGCAGAACAGATCACCATGCAGGGTTCGGGGGAGAAGGCAGAAGGGGAGTCACGGAGGCCCACAAGGTTTTGAGCGTTTGTGTACGGACAGATGGCGTGCTGCATCAGAAATAGGAACTAAGAAATCCACAAAGGAAAGGCACTGGAGAGAGGGGATTAAGAAGTCAGCAAGGCTTCAAACGTGCCCACCGGTCGGGATGGCCAGCACACGCTGGGGGGTGTAGGTCTGACCCTGGTGGACAGCACGGGGTTTCAGGGGATTCGATGCGAAGAGACGCCGAATGTGGTTACGTGGTGAGAAACGTGATTGGGTGGGAGAGCACTGACTGAGGCAGATCCTCGCAGCATCTAAGGGAAGCACGGAGGGAGCATTTAGGAAACGAGTGCTGGAGATCGGGGCTTTGAACTCACCTCATTCACAGGAAGGGGAGGTCCTGCTGTCACAGGCCATGACCTTGGAATGGGCGGCAGCCCAGCTGTGGGGCTGGAGAGAAGCAGTGTTCACGTGGAAGCCGCGGTGTCTAACTCGAGAGTTCCAAGTGGGCTCCAAGGTGTCGATAGCCACGGTCTCCAAAATTCTAAAACCGATGGTACCCTAAGGTGCAGTCATTGTCACGTTTGGAGACAGTATTTTCTCCCGTGAAAGAACCTTGTATTGTGGCACCATCAGGGCACCGATGTCCCCTTAAACCATTGACAAAGACGCCGATCCCTTGTGGAGAGCCCCTCGCGTGCCCTCACTGCCGCCCGAGCAGAGAGAAGGCAAGCAGGGTCCCCGCAGGGGGAAGATGGACAAAATATCGGCCACCGGGGACAACGGGCCAGGTGGGCTCAGACGTGTGCAGGATGCTGACAAGCCCCCATGACGAGAAGACCCCTCAGAGGAACCGCCTTTCTGGATGTTACCAGGCCACATGGCCCAAGAGGAACAGATCTCAGGACAGAGCGATGTGCCAGGAGAAACAGAAAGCATGTCCTTTTATTTCTACGACCGCCCCCCGCCCCACAGCACCGTGTGTAGACTACTCTCCGATCAAATGTGGGCACATAGCTGGTTCTGTGCTCTGGGGTCCAGAGCCGGCTGTCGTAGGTGGTATGCACGCTGGCGGTGAGCTTCCGGATGGAGAGTCAAGTCACTGCTGGAGTGTCCTCCCCTGCTCTCCATGTGCCCTGCTGAGACATGGGGATCAGCCGCCCCCTCGCAGGGCTTCATGTCTTTCACTCTTCAAGGAGAAAGTGAGTGGCTGCCCTAGACCGTCTCTGAGCTTCCTCTAGACCCCTGAGACTTATCTCAGTGCTAAACACAACAAGCCCGCCATCTTTTGTCTTGGCTCTTTTAGTATAAAAGGGGAAACTGTGTTTTGTGTGCCTAAAGAGACCGTGGCATTCCCCACTCTGCACACACACACACACACACACACACACACACACACACACCAAAAAAGTCTACTCAATAAATGTTGAAGTAGAATGCCTTTTATTTTAAAGCTTTGTAATGAGTTTGAATAAAGTTTTACTGCCTCATAGTCCCAAGAGTATTTTTTTATAAGAGCATTCTCATTACCTGAATTTTATTGTCAAGAAATTTAAAAGAAGGAGATGATAGATATTTGAGAAAAAATTCCATTTTTAATAACGTCAAGTTCTTTTTATAATTGTGATGTCAGAATTTGTAATCAAATTGTATAATCGGATAAAATTCTGCATATACCCAATTACTACCAGTGCCTATTTTAAACATTATGAATATTCCTGGGAATCATTTTCATCCCCCCTCCCAGAAAGACTTTTGAGACATTAGCTCACCACAACATTCAACCACCTGCCAAGCATTTTATTAGTCTCTCTAACCACCCAAAATAATCCTCAAGATTCCTTTTGAATAAAACTCCAGGCATTGAATGATAGAAAATAGCGTTAAGTTGCTTGAGGAGAATGTTCAGGGTAGAGCTACGGACAAGCAGACTGGCTGGGTGCTGGAGAAGGCAGGGAAAAGACAGGAAGCACCCTGAGCACTGAGGTGGGATTCCACATCATCTGACTTAATGCTCAGCACATCCTGAAGGGTAGTGACCTCTGTCCATTTTGCTTGTGAAGGCACTGAGTTCAGCAGAGTTGATTGGATGGTACAAAGCCATAGAACAATGCTTAGGAGCGCCTGGATTCCAAAGAAACACCTGAGTCATCTCTCCTTGGAGTGACCATTGGAGGCGGGCGTGCTCATGGTTCCAAGAGCCGCCACAGCAAAGGCCTTTGTGCATTAAGTTCTGAGTAGGTCAACCCCGACCTCCCCCTTACTCAAAGATATCCCTCCCTTAGTCTCAGTTGGAGACCCTGGAAATAAGTCTACCTGTATGGAAATACACCACATATTGCTGTCTGGTTCCAAGCAAAGACCTTAATTCAGTCTTTTTGGATTTTGGTGTCATGTATGGAAGCAGTGAACACATGGCATTCTTGTTTTGGAGTCCATACTTTTCCTCTTTGTCTAACTGTTCAGAGCCCGATCCCACGGTTCCGTCACAAGGTGCTTAGTCCCCAAGTGTGCAGTTAAAACAAAAGTTTTTTTTTTTTTAATTTTTTTTTTTAATTTTTTTTTTCAACGTTTTATTTTTATTTTTGGGACAGAGAGAGAGACAGAGCATGAACGGGGGAGGGGCAGAGAGAGAGGGAGACACAGAATCGGAAACAGGCTCCAGGCTCTGAGCCATCAGCCCAGAGCCTGACGCGGGGCTCGAACTCACGGACCGCGAGATCGTGACCTGGCTGAAGTCGGACGCTTAACCGACTGCGCCACCCAGGCGCCCCTTTAATTTTTTTTTTAATTTGGACTTACAAAACCTTGATTAAATGGCCAACATGATTACAGTGTATATAGCACTGAGGAAGTCCTTGCTCATGAATCAAGGAGCTGTGTCTATATGGTCTTCCCCACAGGACTTTAATCTTCACTCCTACGGTTGACCAGATGTTCATCAACTCCATGAAAACCTAACAGATGATTTGACTTTATCTGGAAAAATTGGCATGTAGGTTAAACACTAGTTTAAACTTTTTTACAAGAAAGGCTGGTATCCCACATGCTTGGCTTTTTCAAGATGGTCAGAAAATATTGAAAACTAAAACGGATAGCCATTTATCTGGTGTTTTTAAGGTACAATTCTGCGTAAAAGAAGGTTACATCTCCCCCATGTTTTATCAAAGTTATTTTGTTTCCCAATGCGTCAGGAATAAGTGAAGATAGACAGTAACTAAATATTTAAAAAAAATACTATTAACAAGCCACTGCTTATTTGTACGTACCCTGGATTCATGTAAAGTACTTTCATGTGTATCATTAGATAACACAGTGCAAGCAAAGTGCTTAGAACTGAGTAAGCATAGGAGGCAGAAGCAAGTGATAAGGGCAACTGGTGGCTCAGTCAGTTAAGTGTCTGGCTCTTGGTTTTGGCTCAGGTCATGATCTCATGGGTTCATGGGTTCAAGCCCCACGATGGGCTCTGCTCTGACAGCTCAGGGCCTGCTTGGGATTCCCTCTCTCCCTCTCTCTCTGTCTCTCCCACACTTTTGCATGCTCTCTCTCTCTCTCTCTCAAAATAAATATTTAAAAAAAAAGAAGTAATAAATGCTGTTGAATAAATGACTGGATGCATGAATGGGACGCCTTGGGAACGGGTGTTACTCCTACCTCTTGCCCATTTTGGAGATGAGAGTGAGACACAAGGAAGTGACCCACCTGGGAAGGACCCCAACTGGGATTCCAGATGGATTGGCCATCTGTAACCTTAACCCCCTTTATCTACCTCAAGAATACTCATTGGTGACATCCATGTCTCTGCTCATATTAACAGTTTGTAAAGATACGTTTCATCACGATTTCATTACATCACAGTCATGTTGGGTCAGATGCACACATCTGGGTTCAAAAGCTGTTGAAGGAAAATCTGCGAAGACCTGTATTTAAGCGTCCTGACAACCGAGTGAAGTCGTTTGTGAACCAAGCCCGTGACTCCAGTCCAGCGCCACCAGCAGAAATGGTCTTTCCTTTATTCCTTCTGAGGAACTGAATTTGCCGCAATTTCCTCAGGAATTCTGACTGTGTCTGATGCGGCACCTGCTCCACAAACAACCCGGGACGGGCACACCTGAGGGGGCACCACGCGTCGTTCTGGGTTCCAGTGACGGGCGGTGAGGGGTGGTTCTAGAGGAAGCTGGGCCCCCAGACATGTTTTCCTCCATCCAGGGCTCCTCTACCTCATAGCTTGACTTGCCGACAGCAGGGATGAGCCTGGGACCATTTCCAGACCCCACACTCCTCCTTTAAGCTTTAAAGGAAATCGGCAACCCGGACGGTGAGCTCTAGGTTGTCCTGTGGCTAGAACGTTCATCATGGCTGTTGTGGCTGGTTGCCTCCCTTCAAAGGGAATCGTGTCGATCTCTGGCTGTGACATGTTCCTAGTTTTTCCCAGGACAGTAGTTTTGAAGGTGTTTTCGTGTGTGTGAGCTCTAGCTGTTGAAATTTTTATTATGATAATATAGTACGAAAAGACCAAGTAGGAAGAAGAGGACAAGAGGAGGGGGACTGTAAAGGGAAGGGGGAGGAGGAGTTGGGGAGGAGGAGAAGGAGATACAGTGAAAGAGGAGGAGGTGAAGGGAGGAGGGGAGGAGAACAGGAAGGTAGGGAGGGGAGGGAGAGGAGGAGGGAAAAGAGGAGGAGGGGAGGAAGAGGGGGGAGAGGAGAGAGGGAAGGGGAGGAAGGACAGAAGGAGGAGGGAAAGGAGGGGGGAGGGGAGGAGGAGGAGGGAAAAGAGGGGAAGGGAGGGAAGGCCTTTTGCCTTTTGCTGTGGTGGTGGATGGGGTCCAGAGCCAGTGCCCAGCAGTCCTGCCCATGTACCCCCACCTTTGAAGTCACCCCTTGCCCCCCCAAGGCCCCCGGAGGGCCTGTTCTTCTGTTCAGTTTGAAAAGGCTCCTTCCTCTAGGGTTCTGAGATTCAAAAAGGGCACTTTCTTTGGACCCTACCCTGGTCTTGATCCCATCAAGCAAGTACCGACTAACAAAATGCAACAGGCAACGCGTTCTCCTGTGCCCGCTCTTCCAAAATCCACACTTGTTTCAACGACAAAACAAAAACAACCACCACAGAACAGGTGTGCAGACTAAGTGCCGGATTACGCGCATACGTTTGTTTTAATACCTAAGGATTTTAGAAAATTCATTTCACTGTAATAGTAACAGCAGTGACATACCACTGCTAATAATTCTAATTAAGTCCTAACTGCCTTTCATTTTCCCAATGTGTGTTATTATTTTTTTTTTTTTAGTTAAAATCCTTCTTACTTTATCTGCTTCAACCTACTTGCGTATTTATAAAGACCAGTTAAAAACAACTTGCATAACAAGGCACCTGTTGCCAATACCCCAAACACACAGCGCTGCCTTCTGCTTTCGGAATAACTTCCCGGCGCTCGAACACTCGTGAAAGGACGTGTTACATAGAGGCCAGCAATCAAGCAGGGAATTATAAACTTCTTCTTTGTTTCCACTATTTGCTTTAATATTAACTTGTGTAGGGATTAGTTAGGCTTAGCACACAGTCTTTTATTTTAGGGAGCTTTTTCTTTGTTCAAGGGCTTAAGATAAGCTCCTTATGTGGCCCGTCAGAAGACTCCACACCGACATTCGCCGCTGTGTGATGTATCTGTCATTTTCCTTGAGCACTCTCACAGTTCACCCTGCTCTGAACACCGTGGAAATGTACGTTCAGTGGGTGACGAGTATATGCACCGTCCCTTGTCTTTTTTTAACTCATTATTTGTTGTTGAACTTGAGAAGACGAATGACTGAAAGACCCACCTGGATGGCCCTGTGCGCTCAGTACCACAGAAGTAGACGTGACATACATCTACCTGAAGCCTTGTGTTGAACTCTTAAATATCATATTTAGGTTTCCTCCCTCGTCATGATGGAAATTGATCTGAATCGGCAACCACGCGCATAGTCTGGTTGACAAATATGCAAGAATATAAACTTAGTGTCGGGGAACCTGGGGGTTCAGCTGGTCAAGCGGCCAAGTCTCCATTTCAGCTCAGGTCACGATCTCATGGTTCACGAGATCCAACCATGCGTCGGGCTTTGTGCTGACAGGCTCTGACAACAACCAAGAGCCTGCTGGGGGTTCTCTGTCTCCCTCTCTCTCTCTCTCCCCATCCCCGGCACATGCGCTCGTGCTCGCTCTCTCCAAATAAACATTTTAAAAAATTAAAAAATAAGAAATAGATAAAAAATAAGCTATCACGTATCCCCGATCCTCCCTTCCAGGTCAGTCTCCAAGTTCACCGGTGACTCTCAAAATTTGCAGGAAGTTATTGGGGCTCTGATTTATGCTTGTTATTTATAGTGTAACAACACGGAGAGTGGGGCAGGTGGGGGGTACGGCGTGCCTCTTTCGCTGCCGTCTGCCTCCTTTCTCTGAGGCACAGGATCGCTGCGACCGGGAGAGGAAGTGGGTATCACATGTCTCTGGCTAACGGTCCAACGACACTTAACGGTGCAAAGTTCTTGCGGGGATTTACTCCAAGGAACTTCTGGTCAAATTTCGGACTGTAACGACACTTGCGGTGATGTTCGCAATGCACTAGTGACACGGGAGTGAAGCCCCACTTTAATGACATTTTAAACAGTATCTTCCTGCTAACGTGCGTCTCCAGATAATACACATGAAACACACACCACAGCTACATCTGCTTCTACATCTGAAGCCGCAGCTGTATCTATGGTTGTAGGCTGTCCCTTCCATCCAAACTGTCCACTTGCTCGCAGGAACAGCTACAAAAACTAATGGGGGCACCTGGGGGGCTCAGTCGGTTAAGCGCCTGACTCTCGGTTTCGGCTCAGGTCATGATCTCCGGGAGCGTGAGTTCAAGCCTCGCATCCGGCTCTGTGCCAACAACACGGAGTCTGCTTGGGATTGTCCCTCTGTCTCCCTCTGCCCCTTCCCTGCTTGCTCTCTGTCTCTCTTCCGAAAATAAATAAGTAAACATTAAAAAGGAAAAGAAAAGAAGACTCATAAACAAGTTTCCCTTGTTTGTGAATTTGCAGAAAGGGCCGGCTGTGGGCTGGCAGGAGGCACAATCCTGGCTAGCTGTGGGCATCACCCACTCTGCCACTGGGTGGAAGGATATAGATGGATGGCAGTGTATGTTTCAGTTCCCCTTCCATCACGTGATGGACAAGGGGACATCAGAAGGGGACAGCTTGGGCAATGAGTGAACTATTGTAAAGATAAGGGACTTCCTTCACACCTGCATTGCTTTCTGTGTGTGTGTGTGTGTGTGTGTGTGTGTGTGTGTGTGTGCATGTTCCCAAGAGGGAGAAAGAAGGAATGAAAAAAAACAGTGATAAACTTCGGGTGAGGATCAGGCTTCGATGAAATAAATGTGATGTTGGAACTGATTAGTGTTAAGGAGAGTAGATTCAGTTTCCTCTCTCTCGAAGTTACAGAGAGAAAAAACAGGGCAGGGAGCCCAAGCCTGAGGTCGGCAGGCAGGTGACATGGGCCCACCCCTGTGTCCCTTCCCGCCAGGACCGGCTGCCCCATGGGGCCACAGGCACTGGCTGCTGGGAGGTTGAGGGTCCACGCCAGGGAAGGAGAGCCAGTTCAGGTGAAGTTGGAGAAGGGAATAAAGAAGAAACAGAAGAGGGGCGCCTGGGGGGCTCAGTCGGCTGAGCGTCTGACTTTGGCTCAGGTCATGATCTCGTGGTCCATGAGTTCGAGCCCCGCATCGGGCTCTGTGTAGACAGCTAGGAGCCTGGAGCCTGCTTCGGATTCTGTGTCTCCCTCTTTCTCTGCCCCTCCCCTGGCTCATGCTCTCTCTCTCTCTCTCTCTCTCTCTCTCTGTCAAAAATAAATAAACATTAAAAAAAATTTAAAAAAAGAAGAAACAGAAGAATATTTCCTACATTACTTCCTTGAACTTGGCGTTCTCATCCCACTCTCTTGTTTATCGCTGCCTGCCTGTCACAGAGTTCAAGGTTTCAGCCCTGGAAAGGGACTTTTCATCACACATTACACTTTCTACTGGCACATGGGTCTGGTGCCCCCCCGGGCAACCACCTGCCTCTACTGCCAGTGTCAGTCTCGTGCTTTTGAAACTGAAATTTACCTCCAGCCTGGCCGCCCCTGGTCTTTCTGTGATCAGAGGAGGCGAGTCACCTGCAGACTGCTCACTCCTGGGGAAATAGAGTCAGAGACCCGGTGGGTCCTAGAGACGCCATGTCTATGCTCCTTCTGAAAACCGTCCCCGTCTGGTGACAGACAGGGTGGAGGGGCTGCCCTTCTCCGGGGGGGGGGGGGTGTGATGGGCCGGGGTGGGGGGGGGATGGGGAGGAGGCTTGTGTTGGTTCATTTCCTTGAAACAATGGCCGTGCCCACATTGTCTATTCAGTGTGGGAGACAGGCCGTCAAGTAAAGCAAGACAAATGTGATGTCCTGACTGATTATTCCCTACACACCAAGTCAACGAGCTCATTATCAGTGCAATTACATTACTAATGTCAACAGATGCTACGTGTAGACAAGGAGTTAACAATTAAGTGGGCTCTCTTCCCCAGAAAACCCCGTGCAAACCCCCTCCCGCCAAAAGCTCAGATGTTTGCCCGGACACAGTGGGGACCTGAGGACAAAGCCCTGGGACCAGGCAGCGGGTGGCTGATTGACAGCATTGTCTGCATCAGGAGGACGATGGCACCCCTTGGTGGCCGGAGTTCAGTGACATCTGTAAACGGGTCAGGTTCGAGAAATAACACAGTAAACGTAGATGCATGCGTATGCAGAATATTTGTCCCTTCCGGAAGAAAAACAAAGTTACCTGAGACTGGCAGTTTGCATCTCTGAGAATGTGCACGGTGTTCCTTACTTTTTTCACCATAGAAAGAGAAGTTTCCTGACAACAGAAAATGAGTTTTCCTATCAGCCTGTGTTCTGGGTAAAATGCAACACTTTGCCCCGATTGCTTGACTTCTGTCCCCAGAAGTCCTGGGGATGGGTCCTCGGAGCCTCCCTGGGTGACAGTTCTGCCCCCTAGTGATCAGCGAACAGGATGGACTCCCACTGGCTCTGCGCCCCACCCACCGCCCCAACTCTGAGCTCTGCACCCTGGGTCAGTCCAAACAGGCTTGCGTTTGGATTAGCACAGAAGGAGGGCCCACCTCCCTCCCGACGGCCAGCTCCCCCAGCACGAGGGGTGGGAAGGCCCGGGTCTAGGCTTTCATCACGGACTTCATTTCAAAGTTTCAAAAGTAAAGCGAAAGGAACCTCGCACTCCTTTCGAGAAGCACACTGGTGCAGACCGTTCTCACACACGCTGTATGAACAGATGGAGCCTTGAACGCCGGCTGCTTGGACACGGGCGTCTTTTATCCGTCTCCAGATAGGTCTGGGTCAGAGGCAACCACCTCGAATGAAGACTTTAAGATGCTTGTTTTGGGTGATCTTGGCGGTGAGCTCAGGAAGTAGAAGGAGGAAAAGGAATCATAAGAACGAAAGGCACAGGATCAGAAAGGAGTTTTTCCTCTAGACAGGGCTATAGATTCATACGGGTAATTAAAACTCACCATTAATCTCAGTTTAACATATTAGATGTAGAATGTGTGCTTGTTCCAAAATAAAGCAGTCTGGGCTGGGATTACTATTTCCAGACTTCCTGTTATAACCCACTTATAAAAACAGACAAACATACAAACAAACCAGAGATCACGTCTCTTCTCTCCTTTTAATTGAACGCACCTCCGAGGGTCTAATGCAAGTAAATATACACCGCAGGTTATCAGCTGAAGCATCCGAAATATTCTGCCCCCACCAACACACACTGTTCCTGAATTCTCAACGCCAGTCTTGCGTAATTTTAAAGTAGATTTATTTTCATGCTAACACAGCATTCAAAAACCTCAAGCTTATCAATATTTTCTGAACCTCATTTTAAAATCACTCTAAACATCAAGTCGCTCTAGAAGTCACTTTAAAGCGCGTGCGCGGTAAGTCTGAAAACATGTGAGGTTCAAGTACTTATTCTTGCAGGCAGAGAGTGGCTTTGGGGACACGGATACTAGATAGCCGGGAGACAGACGCGGAGCAAAGAGCAGATTAGAAGAGATACAGACAATTATGTAAATGAGTAGAACGGTATGCAAATACCAGCTCCATCCGGCACAGATGTGGGCGTTCCTCTCAGCTTTCATTGGCCCCCCAGTTAAATATTCACACAAGAAACGCCCACTGCAGCTTTGTTGTTCTAGTTTGCTTCCTCTGCTGTGAAAGGAGAGTAACTGGACAGGTGTCCGGGCCCGTGGCTCCTCAAGGGGCACGACCTTGGCCTCTTGGCCCTCTCCTGGCCCTCGCTGAGCAGTGGGGAGAGAGGCCTCCCCCTGGGCACCTGCCAGCATCCTTCACCTTCCTGCCAGTGAGGCCACGGCCAGAAGGGGCCTGGTCGTCTCCACTGTGTAAGCACAAAATGCCCGTCGCTAAGCCTGGGAGGCCCCTGCCTCGCTGTCCTGAGTGGTCTGGGCGGTTGCTGGTGGCTGTGGGAGGGGCAGGAGTGAAGCCAGCAGTGGCCGTGGCCATCCGTTCCCTCCTGCACCCAGCAGTCAGGCGTGGCCACCCCTACCTGTGGGTGAAGAAAGACTGGGGCAAAGCCTACACTCTTCCCTGTATGAGAATCCATGGCGAGGGGCAAGAAAGGGGGATTTTCCCAAGGTCACATTTGAGTGACCCAGGAGAGGGCTGCCCCGGCCCAGATAGGTTCATGAGAGCCCGTCCTTTAGGTCAAGAATCTGCAAGCCTGTCGTTAAACCACTGGTAGCTTGAAATCGAGGAAGGAAAAGTTTGCAGCAGAGAAATAACTCAGCGGGTACCACACGTAACTGACTTAGAAGCTCACCGAGCCCTGAGAGGTAAATGATGATACTGGATGCCTGAGAGATGCACGCCCATCCACATAAAATTATCTGGGCTCAGGTTTTGTCTTTGTTTTGGAATTGATGTCCAGGAACACTCACCGTCGATCTGGTATTTAGAGGGAGCCGACAGCCGTGGACAGGCCCCTCGGTGGATAGAAGCAGCGATGTAAGGGCTGACATCTCGGGTGACAGCTGGGTGGGGAGGGTGACCTGGTAGGTTTATTTGGCACCGCGGGGCCCGTTGCCCTTAGGGCAGGGGAGCCAGGCGTCTGCCTCTGCAGAAAACAGACACACGAGTGCACATTTCCAGTCTCAGGGAAGGTTGAGCGGGGTTGATCTCGCACAGGATCTGCAATGCTCAGCTCTGTGAATGTCACCATTCAAGGCAAGAAAAGCATGACCTGGGACTGGCAGGAGCCCCTGGCTGTGCCATCCCTGTGCACAGGAAAGGGTCTCCTGGAGGCTCCCTCTGCACTGTTTTTTTGTTTGTTTGTTTTGTTTTGTTGTTGTTTTCACTTAGTAAATAAATCATGTGTTATGCATTTAATAGAAACCAAGCACCTATTAAAAGGATTGTTAAGGTGAAACAGCGACATGGAAAACCATCAGTAATGCACTGTTGAGTCATCACCCACACGCATAATAGTATATATCAAAGGATCTTATTTTTGTAAAACGTGTTGTATCAATTTCCCAGGGCTACCACAACAAATTTTTGTAAACAGAGTAACTTAAACCAACAGAAATTTAGTTTCCAACAGTTCTGGAAGATAGAAGTCTGAAAGCAAGGTGTCTGCGGGGCCGTCCTCCCTCTGAAGGCTCTAGAACAGAATCCACCCGTGCGTCTTCTAGCCGCTGCTGGTTATTGGCAGTCCTTGGTGTTCCTTGGCTTGTGGCCGTATAACTCTAGCTCGTACACCCATCTTCACATTTTCCCATGTTTTCTGACATGAGCATTTCAGTCATTGGATTTCAGGCCCATCCTCATCCAGCGTGATCCCATCTTGATTATAACTGCAAAGACCCTACTTCCAAATACAGTCTCACCCACAGGTACCGGCGGTTAGGACTTGAACTTATCTTTTGCGGGGAGACCCAATTCGACCCAGAACACATGTATATGCATGCATCTATATAGTAAAAACAGTGGAAAGATACAGCAAAGGTAGGTTTTTTGGAAGAGGAATTTAGGGATGATTTCTATTGTCTTCCTTTCCTGGAAGGAATTTATATTTTACAAGTTTTTCAAATATTGAGCATTATGATTTTTATAGTAATTAGAAGAAAGGCGATGGGTTTTGTTAGAGTAAAACAAAAGGAAGGAGTGAGGATTGGGAGATTAGCTCTTTCCTACTAACCTCGGCGCCCGATGAACCCTTGACTACCGAATCATTACTCTGACCAATTTCTTGTCTTCTTAGAAACCAGTAGGTCCTGACTGGCTGGAAGAATTACAGGGGGAGAGGGCAGGGGCTAGAAGAGTTTGGAGAATGGAGCACAGGTTTTAGCGGCAAGTTGAAATAGGATACTGCAGTCTGCACTGTTTTCTAAATGCTCCTGATCTGATCCACACTAGGAAGTTCCTGGGTTTCCTGTGAAGGAAATCCCACCCGGGGCATGAGGATCCCAGGCCTCGTGGGACCTGAGGCTTATACGGTGCAGGGCGAGGGTCTACTCAGGCATGTAGCAGCCTGTATTTGCTCACTTAAAGAAAGAAAGCATACGGCCCTTTCTGAGATGCCTCCCCAGACCCGGAAAGGGGCCTGTGCAAGGGAAGGGTCCAGAAAGTGAGGCTTCCTGTCGGGCCGCCCTTGGTGGAGACCTCCAGATTTCCCAGATCTAAGGGACAGAGGCCCTGGGTGCTGTCAGTGGGCCCAGTCTGCCTCCTACCCTGTCCCTCTGGAAGTGTCACCTCCCCTCCGGGACACTGGGGACTCCACAGCGGGTGAATCTGAGCTGGGCTGGCATCAGAGTCCTGAGGGCATGCTGAGTATCTCCTCCTCCCGGAAAGGGATGAGACAGAAGTTTCCCAGCTTACACTACTCCCTGAAGTTCACAGTCCGGGTGGGGGCGGGGGAAGCCACTGTGCTCTTTGGGACCGACAATACTCAGAGCAAAGTTTGCACAAGACAGAGTTCTGGAGACTCAGCAGGTGGGGAATTACCACCCCTCGTCCAGCGCTGAGCCCGCCCACACATCCCCACACCTACCTGGTCCTCTGCCGGATGACAACCTTGAGCAGGAAGGGCTCGAACCAGATTTGTGCAAGCTGTGTCATAATGGCCCAAACGAAGACAGCACGGAGACAGAGAAGTCAGACCAAGCACGGCCACGGGTCTCCAGCCCTTCCAGGCTGCCCGGGACCCTCCCTCGCTACCCCTCGGAGTCCTGTGTGGACAGAAAGCCATCGCGCCTGAGCACAGCAGAGAGGTGGCCACGCTGAGAGAGGGATGGGAAATCCAAGAGGACACCACAGAGGCCATGAATAAATGACCCCCCAGAGCACAGGTCTGCTTGGTGGCAGATGGGCACCTGGTGCCATGGCAGGGACCGCCAGGCATTCGGCTTTCCAGAGGTGGTCTTTACGCTGTCTAGACCCTCCCACCACTGTAAGTCCTTGAACACTGGGCAGTACCTTGTTTTTAAAACAACATTTGATTATTATTATTTTTTTTTTTTTAGATATTCCTATCAACTAGAAAGACTAGGTTGGGACCTTGAAAAATATGTATTTCGTATCGGAATTTTGCCTTGCGATTGATGGAGATTGGCATTCCAATAATTTTTTAAAAAGCATACACCTTTGTTGCTAGACCGCATTTGTCCACTCACCTTTCACAAATGGCATGGCTTAATCGTGGCATAACTAACTTCATTTAAAGCAATGACGTTGTCGAATTAAAAGGCGAATATATTGGATATCTACATTGTAATTAACTACTAAGATACCCATTAGTATGCAGATCAGTAGCAAAGGAGTATTTGATTTGGGGTTTTCAACCATAAGTTATTCCTAATTTTAAAGTCCCCCATTTCTATTCTGCACCTGTCTTTCAATAATATGGATAGGTTGAGTCAACATTCAGGTTTCTTGCTCCCGTCCTTCTGTAACAGGTCCATGAAACCACGCACGACGGACCGGGACCTCACCAATCAAAGCCTCTCATTGTCTGCAGCTGCCATCAATGGCCGCCGAGCCTCCGAGTTTCCTACTGTGCACACACTATTCACTCTCCTTCAGGGTAATTGTGTGGCTGTGCCTGTCCCAGCACAGGGCACTGAAACTGTGCATAGGAGGGACAGCCCAGGAACACCCCCACCACCACCCGGGGAGTCCCAGCCCAGGAGACGCTGAACAAGCTCGTGTTCCTTCTGAGGGCACACACCTGACTGCCACTTGATGATGTTTCTTGAGACAGAGAGGGGTTTGGCCCCTGGTTCTTTTGTTCATTTGTTTTGCAATGTTCCAAGCAAGGGAATGCAGACCCACTGGCATAGACACCAGAAAAGGGAACTCACTGAAAGCCCCATTCCTCTCGCATTTAGTTCCTACTGTGCACCCCATGTCCCCACCTACAGTCCAGGGGGCCTCACCTCCCTCCGCAAGGGCCAGGAGCCCTTGTTCTGCGTTCCAAGATGTGTGAGAGCCTCCTCTGTGTAGCCCGTGGGCCCATCTCCTCCAGGTTCCTGTTTGGCCAGAGCTGGGTCCACAGCTCTCGGACGGCAGTGGTTTCCTAAGGTTTTCGCCTTCAATCACCTTTCACACAGGTAGCTATTGAGGAAGCCTGGTTAGAGCGCTAATCCACTGCTGCAGCTGTGGAATGAAAACCCTGTCTACCCCTTCCCACCGGAGGCATACTTCGATTTTATTCTATTTTTTTATATTGAGAACAACTAAATTCACTGTCACCTCAAACGCCACCATCGCCAACAAAGCAGTGTCCACATGGCACGTGATGGCTACTCCACTTACAAGCTTCTACCAAGCCAGCTATCCACAACGTCCCTGCACCAGGAAACATGGAACTTTTGGAAAAGTGGGAGACCCAGCGACAGAGTCTTCAAAGGCATCATTTTTGGCAGAGAGACCCCTGGGTTTGCGGCCCATCACGCTCCGCTCATGTTCTCACGGGTGAGCGTGAAATCACATAATTCTCTGACAGTTTTGCAAAAGAGTTGGGGAGATTACAAATATCCAGAATTCCTTCAGAGAATTCGGGCTATCTGCTTTCTTCTGCACTTTCTCTGTGATTTGGTTTTCTGAGCTACGCCGCGTGCACCCCGGCTTGCGACGTACGACAACTGAAAACAAGAACAGCACATTTCCAACAGATTTCATAAACAAACTGTTCTGATTTCATGTCAGGCAGGACGACGCGAAATTTGGTTTTCCCCACCAAATTTGGCTCCCAGCTGTGATGTGTCAAGTCAAACAGGAACAAGTAATTGTATTCAACCCTAAAATCAAGCTCCCAGCTGACATTTTGTATTAACAGTATCAGAAAGCAGGTCTGTTTGTCTTTTAAAAATAGTCACTCCTTGGTAGCTTTGAATCCTAACCCTGCACATGGGCGTTTTGCTCACGGATGCCTGCGTGTGGACGGGGCTGGGGAGGGCAGCCCCACAGGACCCCAGGACCCCGTGGACCATAGCCAGGGGGATCCCAGCCTCGAACCCTCCACCTCTGAAACGGAGTGCAGAAGAACGAAACAAAGCAGGCTTTAAGCTGCCACACCGAGTGGATTATCTTTTATTTCTTATTGAAAAATACAATTAACCCAGGACAGATCATCATGGACGAATATAGAGGCTGAGTTCAAAACGTTATCTCTGAATCTGATCGTCCCCAAGGAATTCTTTTTGTCATTGTTGTCGTTGTTGTTTGTACTGTCCACGGCTTCTTTCAGGGTTTGGGGGGAGGAAATCCTTCGTGGTTGTGTGAGCGGTGGGAAAGCAGTGGCTTAGTTTGTCCACGAACATTTCGGAGGCTTTGGTGGGGCAGGACGTGTCTGTCTCTAGGTCTCAGATTGCCCAGGTGAAGGGATGCAGGTGTGAAAACCAGGGAAGAAATAAAGGGGCCCAGGAACAGGAAGTTGTGGTGCAGGCACCCTGTGTGACACAGGGACCCAGGAATCCCCTGTGGGGAGGGGGGGGGTCAGAATCCAAGGAGGGAACAGGTGGGGACACTCTCTTGGACTGCGTTGCTCAAGGCTGGCCTGGGTGGGACCTGGTAAGTGAAGGTGTGAGAACACACTTGGAGCCCAGGAGAGAATGGGCAGGCGGGCTCTTTGTTCCAAGCTGCTTTGCTTGGATAAGGGCCCGAGGTTCCAGGAAGTTCTGGCCACACAGCAAATAGTCACAGGCCTTTCCTGGCCCCGTGTTCTGCGAAGGTGGCAGGGTGGAGTGTGATCCCACTTTGGTAAAACTAAATCCGCATAAAATTGCACTGTAGTATTTCAAATGCAAATGTGGCCAAACTTGACCAGCGTGTTCGTCCAACGTGGTCCTCGTCATTTGGAACTGCCTTCCGGGTATTCGGTTTCAAAATGAAAGTCATGAAGTCACATCGCTCTGTGCTTTAATGGCTTTAAAAAAAAAAAAAAAAAGGAAATATAGTTGCTCACTTATAAAATTTAAACATGCCAACTCAAAACCAGCAACATTGGGAGAAAATGATTATGCAGATCACACAGTTAACAAAATTTACACATAAATGAGAACGTTTTTTTTTTTTTTTTCCCCATCAAGTTTCTTATTATCACAAAAGCTTGGGAAGTAAATTATCTGTAGAAGAATACAGTATGAAAATGTATTAAAAGCTGTAAGAACTAAATTGAAATGTCAAACATAGTTATTTATATTGAAACCCAATGAAGCCAAACCGAACAGGTGGCCGGCCCTTCCGGAGCCTCGGGTGCAAGGCGAGGCCCTTGAGCTCCCTGTGGGCAGTGCCTGGACCCCAGTGGGCTCCTCCCCAGCAGCAGCGCCCCAGGTTCCGTGTCCTTCCCAAAGGCCATAAGCCTTAAGTCTAGATTCCTTGATCAGTCTTTCTAACACCTCGAGTACAATTAGCATCCGACTCTTTTCATCTTAAAGGGGTCGACCTCATACCCAGCACCATAGTCACCTGTAAAAAAAAACCCTGAAAAGGGGGAACGAAGGCAAAAAGCCAACTCCGCGCGCGCCAGCGCCTGGCGCGTCCACGCGGCTTCTCTCGGCCCCACCTGCCCCCCCATCCGGCCTCCTGCGCTCTTTCCTGGCCATTTGGGGCTCCGACCACGCCCCCGGGGCTCCGACATCTGCCCCCGGACAATGAAGCCCGGAGCATAAAGCGTGTCCTGCGACAGGGGCCCCCACCCGCCGGAGCTTTTCAAGTTGATGGGAAGAAGGACACGGAGCGGGACACGGCTGGCTTGCTGGCTCCTGACAACGAGGCTGCGCGCTCCGCGGTGCGCCGGGCAGCGCGGAGCCTTTGTGCGGCCCCCCGGCCACAGCTGGGCAGCTGCATGGGGAGAGCTAACTGAGCAGAAAGGGCTCCCAGCCCGGCCTCTGACTTCTCACATTTAATTACCTGATTTCCCTTTCCTGCGGTCATGGAGAAAATGGAATTGCAGGACACATCGTGTAGCCCTGGAAAGGCATTGAATGTTTCTAATAGAGCCACTGTTGACCGGCACAATAGCGGTGCCCCTTGTCTCGCAGCGGATATTAGCCCTCCAAACAAGGGTGGGCATTCCTCTCCGAGGGTCTTCAATAGGAAACAAAGGCGACCAGGTTTCCCCGTGTCACTCCCAGCCCCTCACAGAAGGAAAAACTTTATTTAGCCTCCCCTGGTCCGGCCGAGCCCCCTCCAGGTCTCGGGGGGACAGGGGCACCTCAGAGAGGCATCGCCTTTCAGCTCTAAATACAGATTTCGTGTAAATCTGAGACGCCTCCCCTCCTCCCCTCAAGAACCGCCATATGTCACCTTAATCCCTTTAGATACATTTTCATCTTAAAGCTTTACTCAGCTTCACTCTTACTTCCCAGCCAATTCATGATATTTTATGGAACCCAGGGATGAAAATGTCCTTCCGAATGCTAATGGAGCCCCGAAAGGACGCCGCGATTTCTCCGCACTCAGACAAAAGACAGGGCACCAAAGCCACATCTGCGGACAATCCCATCTGGTACCATGCGATCTGGCCGGGTCGATCGATGGACACTTATCTCTCAGCTTGAGTTTCCTGGCCGTCCCAGGTTTCAGCGCTTGTCTGGCATTGAGACAATTCCAACAGCAAACACGATCACCTGTTATGACTCTGTTTCAAAATCCTTTCTGCTTCGATGATGCAGACTGTCTTCAATTTCTAAAAATTCACAAGGTAATGGGGCGCCTGGGTGGCTCAGTCGGTTGAGCATCCGACTTCAGCTCAGATCATGATCTCACAGTTCGTGGGTTCGAGCCCCGCGTCGGGCTCTGTGCTGACTACTCAGAGCCTAGAGCCTGCTTTGGATTCTGTGTCTCCCTCTCTCTCGGCCCCTCCCCCACTCACACTCTGTGTGTCTCTCTCTCTCTCTCTCTCAAAAATGAATAAACGTTAAAAAATTTTTTAAAAATAAAAACAAATAAAAAGTCACAAGTTCAAAGACAGTGACAAATCTCCCACCACCTACTGATTTGCTGAAATTATGTTTTCAAAGAGGCGGACAATTATTGCTACAATGGAGTGGGACGAACACATACAAAAAACAGAAGTCAGGATTTGTAATTCAGTTTTGCCATCAGACACTGGTTATAAAGGGGAGTAGTTTCTGGGGTTAACGTGATCCATTTAGCATGAGTTGAACTCCTCCCCAAAGGCCTTCTTGGGACAGTGAAGATAGGAAGGTATGTCTCCTGATTCCAAGACCACTGCAATCAAGTAGGAAAAAAAAGAAAAAAAAAAAAAAGAAAAAAACAAATATGGACAGGCAAATGGTCCACAGAAATGAATTAATGACCACGAGAAGGGCACGTGGTTTGTTGTTGGGGTCCTAAGGGCTGAAGGAATCACATTGGCCTGAGACAGGAGAAGCCTGGTGGTAAAAACCAGGACCCAAGGCTGCACAGGAAAGGTGTCCGGGGACCCCCTAGTGGTGAGTGAGGGTCTCTGCTGGGACCTGGGTATATAAAGTATAAAGGTATTAAGGGCCAGTATGACCTGGACGGTCATTAGGGGCCAGACTTGATAAAGACTGGGCTTTTGACTCTAAGGACAGAAAGAAGCCATTAGAACGTTTTAGGAGGGAAAGATGTGACCTCATTACGTGTGTCAAATCTCTCTCAGCTGTGGCGGGAAGGTTCGGCTTTGGTGGCAGTTGGGCGAAGGGGCAAGTGTGGATGCTGGGAAGCCAGTCAGGCCTCCGGGTGGGAGACAGTGGGCTCAGAAGTGCATAGTGACTCCATTTTGAAATCGGACACCTGAGATGGTGATTGGATGTCAAAGAAGAGAACGAACTGGCAAACGAAATCAGGAAGGGTAGACGGGGGGTGAGAGAAACCAGGAGAGCATGGCCTCTGAAAAGTCCGAGGAGACCCATGCTTCCTGGAAGAAGGGGATGGCTGACCGCGTCCAGTGCTCAGGAGATGAGTAGGACAAGGACGGAAGTGTGTCCCCATTAGCCCTGGCAGCACGGTCTTGAAAAGGCTGGTGCAACGGAACCTGCCTGGTGTATGTTAAAGAGCCCGACACGGTAACGACCTGTAAGAAATGTGCTTTGAAGAGGCACTGAGAAACCAGCCAGCGGCTGCTAGAAGGTCACACACACGCACACACGCGCACACGCACATCCTTCAGTGATAACGTTGAAGCACATGCCCAGGTGAGTTGGAATTTCTAGTAAAACCAGAGGGTTAACGGTCTTAGTGAAGGGATGCCATGCAAATACAACCAGAGTGACCAGTCTCTGATGTGATGTATTTTGTCCTGAGTAAATTTTTTATATATCATTTGAGTTTTTTTAATTGAGAATACGTTTAGATTCATAGAAACGTCGCAAGATTACAGTCTCCATCTACGCAGAACTCAGTTTTCTGTGTTCCCGGCATTTCCGCGGGGCCTTTGTTACCGTTAAGAAGCCGGCGCGGGTATGGTGTCAGCATCCAAAGTCTCACACTTTGCTTGAACCTCCTTGGCTTCTCCCGCTGTGCTTTTTCTATTCCAGGATCTCATCCCGAAGATCACATGACAACAGGGCGTCCTGTCTCCTTGGGCTCCTCTTGGCTGTTGCCCGTGTCTTCAGCTTTTTTTGGTTTTGATGACCTTGGCAGTTCTTGAGGACTTCTGTTCAAGTATTTTGTATCCTGTCCCTCAACGGAGGTCCATCTGAGGTTTCTCCTGGGACCAGCTAGGACTGGGGTCATGGGCTCTTGGAGGAAGACCACGCAAGTGCTACTTTCATTGTGTGCTATCAACATGACTGATCACTGTTGGTGCTGACCTCGGTCATCTGGCTGCGGTCACATTTGACAGGGTTCTCCCCTGGAAGGTGACCCCCCCCTCCTGCCTCTCTGCACTGCACTTCAGGGAACCCAGTCACTCTGCAGCACCCACTGGTAGGAAGAGGAAGGAGAAGCACATTCGCTGAATATTTAGACTTCTTCTACATGGGAGATTTTTCTGTTCTTGATGGGAGAAAATTTAAGGGAAACAAAAGCAGCTTGTGGGACCATCTCAGCACAGTCTGCCTTTTAGTAAAAGGTGAGCTCATCAGCAGGACCGAGGGTGGGTGGGAACGAGGGACAGATTTGGAGGCTGGAGGACACATAAAACAGGCAACACTCTACCCACTGGAGATGGGGCTAACTTCTCTAAGTTTCGGTAAGTGCTGTGGAAGTTTACCTGGGTCCCCTGGGAAATACATACATAAATAACTGTTTCTTTTTTTCTTTTTCTTTTTTTTTTTCAACGTTTATTTATTTTTGGGACAGAGAGAGACAGAGCATGAACGGGGGAGGGGCAGAGAGAGAGGGAGACACAGAATCGGAAACAGGCTCCAGGCTCTGAGCCATCAGCCCAGAGCCTGACGCGGGGCTCGAACTCCCGGACCGCGAGATCGTGACCTGGCTGAAGTCGGACGCTTAACCGACTGCGCCACCCAGGCGCCCCGATTCTGTCATTCTTTTCAGTGCTCACCTGAGTGCAGGAAATGGTGAAGTTTTTCAAGACGCACAAATATTCTCTGCTTATTTACCCTTCCCTGTGGGAACCCGTGAGGAATGGCTGGGCCCAGCGCAGATGGCTCTCTTGACCAGTAAGTGGACACATGGTGTTGTTCCTTGAGTCATTGAGGTGTCCGTCCAACTGGCCCTGCCATGCAGGCCGACGGCGAGGCCGCCTCCTCACGTGCACAGGTGATTCTCTTCTGCGAATGACTGTTCTTTTCAACATTGCTGTTAGCATTAACGGACAACTGCCAAACTCTACAGGACTGAGTGTCTTCCTGAGCCCGGCCTCCCAGGGACCTACTGGAGGGGAGAAGATCTGGGGACAGTGTGGCCCCCTCCACAGTGGGACTCCTGGAACAGCTCTGTGACTCAGAGGCAGTGAACGATCCTCTTTAGGAATCACCTTTTGAAACGCAAGGTGTGGGGACAGCAGTACAGAAGCTGGTCACAGAGCAATTCTTAGGTAAGCCGGGAAGCATGAGACACTCTGTGTGTCTCAAGTGAGTGTCACATGCCCTTCCTCATCAGCACTCACTGGGGGAGTAAAAGGAAATGAGGTCCTTGCGTGCTCACTTCCTCTGTTCCAGGGCCACGAATAAAGCCCCCAGGCAGTTTCCTCTCTCCAGGAGCCCTGCCTCTCCACGGTGGTCAGAAGGGAGCCACCAGGGACAATCTGGCACCTTGTTTGGAGACACCAGTGAGTTCAGGTCTGTGCTGGAGAGCAGCCAAGAGGTGCAGGCACAAGGGACTTGGAAGGCGCGTGCTCTTGTCCCCCAGGCATTCTGGGCGGGGGTTATGTCTCCTTCTGAAGCTCCACTTGTTACCAGTCTCTAGAGCTCACCTTTTACAGACCCCCCCCCTTCCTCCCCACCCCCGGCAAGACTTCACAGGCAATAGCAGGGATTGGAAAAGCCAAGGGTGCACAGTGGACTTCCACACGGGGTTCCCTCCACCCCAATTCCGTGTGAATTTCCCCCTTGTGTAGATGCGCAGTAGGGGGAGAGGGGGAGCCTGGGGTCGGTTAGTCCAGGGCAGCTTCTGTATTCCGAATCTTGAATTCCTCAGCAAAGAAATTATTCATGGGTTCCTTCTCGGTCCTTATCCTTCACAATCGGGCTTTTTCTAACACTTGTGGAGAGAGGTTTGCTCGCAGGAGGATAAGGAAAGCAATTATAAAATCCTTAAAAATAAAAGCGGACTGTCAAAGAAATAAAAGAGAGTGCCGAGGAAGGACACTTGAGAAGCCCGTGACCAGGAGGGCTGTGTGCAGACGCTGCTGTGAACCTTCTGAGCCTAAGGTTTCAAAGGGAGGATTTACAATAAGTCACTTCACAGTTCCTGCTGAATGGGTTTATTTTGGTTTTTCTATGCCGGCGCTTTATCTCCAGGATCTTAAGGTCCAAGGATGGCTCTTCTCCCCGGAATCCCGCCCTTAATCACTTGAGGGTAGGGGAAGGAGAGGCCAGCCCAGCAAGCTTTTACCAATTCTCCCTGCAAGTCAGGTAATGAGGTGATTAAGTCATTAAAGGGATATGCGCATCTGAAAAGCAGTGCTCAGCCCCTCCAGAGGGATAAAGCCCCCACTTCATCTTTCCCCTCACCGCCCTGAAAAGGTGGTTAATCCATTTAACTCAGCTTTCTGTTTCCTTTTCTTGCCTTTCTTCTTCTCTCTTTCCCTCTCTCTCTCTCCATTTTTTTTTTTTTAAAGAAAAGGAAAAACTAAAACCGGGAAGCTATTCGGGAATAGTCTTTGAACAATGTAGACTGACAAATGCCTTTTTTTTGGGGGGGGGTGGGGGGGAGGGGGTACCTGGGGAGCAGCAGGATTTCAATAGGCAAAAGCCAAAAGGACTTCAGTAAGTGGTCCGGGGGAGAGAACACAATGGGGGCTTCGGATCTGGGGATTTGCCTATCAGGTCATTAGCCTGATTAGTAATCCGATGCCTTTTGAAGTGGACCTTTTTAGCACACCTTTTGTCTTTGCTAAATGAAGAGCTGGCATTTTGTGTCGTGTTTCCTCCCAGGTGACTCGCTCTGGGGCTCCAAAGAGGTAGGGAAGCCCTTGCAAAGAGACACTTCCTGGCTTTATCTCCCTGACACAGCAAATCCAATTTTCTGACTCTTCATCCTTGGAAGGAAGCCTCCTTCAAAGGAGGAGGAGGGAGGGCAGAGAAAGAAGAGGAAATGGCGTATTTTTTTTTTTTAAGAAGCTGTATTATGGGAAGGAAAAACATTAACCACGTGAATAAATCATGGCAAACTTGAAACTTCATTGGTCTTCGTACGATCACAGTGATCAATATTTCTAAATGCCCTAATAGCCTTGAAAGTGAGGTGACTTCTGCAAGCAGCACCTGAAAACATGTCCCCCGACGCTCCGACGGTGGCCTTTAGGGTTTGGACCCCATGATGCAGCCGACCCGCACCCCTCCTCCTGCGGGAGACCCACACAGGTGGATGGTGCATTTGCTACATAAGCGAGTCTCACGGCCTCTCTTCAGACGGTTGTGCTGCCTGCTGGAGGCACTTTGTCCAATATCTTCGCAGTTACTGGTGGACGAGGTTCAAAGGCAGCCCCTGATGCCAGGCTGGAGCCAATGATGGGGCAGGAGAGCCGGTCTCCTGGACACTGGTCCACAGCCGCACCGCCCCCTGCAGGCCACACACGTAAAGTCAGAAACGGAAGCATCTATCTCCTGCGTGGAGGTCGTCGTGTTTAAAACCGTTTCTCGTCTTTTTTTTTTAATTTAATAGAATTAATTTTTGAGGGTGATTTTATTATGTTTTAATTGAGATAGAGTTGGCCTCAATGGCACATGAGTTTCAGGTGCACAATATACGGATTCGGCAAGCCTCTCTGCGATGCTGGGCTCACAGCGAGGGCAGCTACGGTCCGTCCCCGCACGGCGCGACACCATTGCCGACGTGCCTTTTATTCCTGCCACTTACTCATCCTGTGGCTGGAAGCCCCCTTCACCCACTTTGCCCCTCCCTCTCCCCGCCCCTCCCCTCCGGCAACCATCAGTGCTGCGTTTAGGAGTCCCTTTCTGCCTTCTTTCTTTGTTTTGTTGCTTTGGATTCCACCTAGGAGTGAGATCACGCGGGATCCGTCTTTCTCGGTGTGACTTATCTCACTTAGCATGACGCACTCTAGGTCCACCCATGTTGTTGCAGACGGCAGGTCTCACTTTCTAGTTTCCCGCCGAGTAACAGACGTGCGCGCCCCCTCCTCTTCATCCATTCGTCCGCAGGCGGGCACCTGGGCTGCTTGCACACCCTGCTATGTAAAAAACGCCATGAACAGCGAGGTGTGCGAATCCCTTTGCATCGGCGTTCTTGCAATCCTTGGGCGAATACCCAGCAGAGCGACGGCTGGGTCGTAGGGTAGTTCTATTTTTAACTCTCTGAGGAAGCTCCCTTCTGTTTGCCAGAGCGGCTGCCCCAGTCTGCGTTGCCTCAAACCCCAAGCTACCAGACAGCGCTCTCCCAGGCTGAGCAGCGTCATACGATTGGCACGTTCAATGCCGATGTGTGATGCCCGAGCAGCGTTGTAACCAGTGTGACCTGTGGCGTTGGACGTTGGTACAAAGTCAGCTTTCTATCCCGCGTCCTTCACAAGCGGCACGTACACACGTATGCTAAGTACACGACCCTTGGGCACTGCGGCCACGTCCACACACTCCTTTCTGATCTTCAGGTTCCTATATACAACTTCCGCGCCAGGACCCCGGAAACACGCATGCCGCCTCCAGGGTCTGGTCTGACCTCCTGAGGACCCAGCCCCACTAGCCCTGCCGGGTGGCAACGCTCACTTACATCGCCCCATTGCTACCTCATGTCTTTCGATAGATTACTTCTGCCTCTTGAAAGAGGAAACATTGAGCAGTTTCATCCAAGCGGAAATGACCTCACTACGCAGCAGGAAAGGAAGTGTCTTAGAAAAAGGAGCTCACCACTTCTGGGAGGAAGTTCCTCCAGAAACAAGAGCGGACCCCACTTCTGATGAGATGCTCCACTGTCCACACCCACGCACCCCTCCCCAGAGGCTTTCCCGGATATGGCCCAAGACCCCTGCTAAAGAGGCGGGGTGGCCAGAATGGCCACTGTTCTCTATATCAACCTTCCCTTGTATTTTCCAATTTTTGTTATTTTTTTCCTCTCCTCTCCCCCTCCCCCTTCCTTCCTTCGCTCCTTCCTTCCTTCCTTCCCTCCTTCCTTCCCTCCTTCCTTCCTTCCTTCCCTCCTCCTTCCTTCTTCCTTCCTTCCTTCCCTCCTTCCTTCCCCCCGCTTCCTTCCCTCCTTCCTTCCTTCCCTGCTTCCTTCCTTCCTTCCCTCCCACCTTCCTTCTTTCCTTCCTTCCTTCCTTCCCTCCTTCCTTCCTTCCTTCCCTCCTTCCTTCCTTCCCTGCTTCCTTCCTTCCTTCCCTCCCTCCTTCCTTCTTTCCTTCCTTCCTTCCTTCCCTCCTTCCTTCCTTCCTTCCCTCCTTCCTTCCTTCCCTGCTTCCTTCCTTCCTTCCCTCCCTCCTTCCTTCGTTCCTTCCTTCCTTCCTTCCCTCCTTCCTTCCTTCCTTCCCTCCTTCCTTCCTTCCTTATTTCCTTCCCTCCTTTCTTCCTTCCTCCCTCCCTCCCTTCCTCCCTCCCTTCCTTCCTCCCTTTCTTTGCTTTACAAAGCAGTTTTATTTTATTATTTTATTATTTCCCCACTGTGTCTTCACCCATCAGCCTGTGTTCAGCCCCATACTGCTGTCTCTGTGTCCCTTGAGGTGAGTAATGGAAGCCCAGCCAGGTTGAAGAGCACACACGATGCAATACCAACTGCCACACACGCGCAGTGCGGGTGGCCAGTCATTTCTACTGTCCCCACCCACTTCCTCCCTTCCTGTCACTCGGAATCCCCGATCACCATCCCCTTTGCCTGTGCCAGGCCACAGGGCTGGTGCCGGCTGCTGTTTGATAACCTGAGATGTTACAGGCTACGTGTAATTAATGTTCTTGATGAACTAATTAATTCTACAATAGAGTTTATCCAACACACTTGCAGAGAACTTTTCAGGATCCAGTCAAGAAGTGTATCCAGGAGATGAAAAGCACCAGCCCCTCCCCTCTTCCTCCCCCCACTCCCCCCCCCCCCCCGGGGCCTGGGGCCCAGGTGGGGGTGGGGTGGGCAGAGGCTAACCTTCCCTGGGAGGGAAGGAAAGAGTTAGTCCTGGGAGGAGGGCATCCTGGGTCAGACCTGTTTGGTCAGCAACATTTAAGTATCATCGTGAGGAAAGTTCGCTTTGAAACGTACAATGATCTCAGGTCTGTGATTGTGGTGGTTGTTGAAATCCAAGAAACATCAGTAACAGGCCACGCTTTTCACTTGATGATCCGTTTCTTCAACAGCAGGTTGTAGTAAAATGATGACAAGCGTCAGTTACATAATACTGCATTTAAAAATATTCGGTGGGGGCGCCTGAGCGGCCCAGTGGGTTAAGCATCTGACTCTTGATCTCAGCTCAGGTCATGATCTCATGGTTCAGGGGATCAAGCCCCATGTTGGGCTCCACACTGACATGGCAGAGCCTCCTTGGGATTCTCTCTCTCCCTCTCTCTCTGCCTCCTCTCTCATTCACTCACTCACTCACTGCCTCTCTCAGAATGAGTAAACTAAAAAATACTAAAAATATTTGACAGAGCAATAGTCAGAGAAACACAGGCATGAAGGTTCACTCTGAATTATATTAACATGGTTCCCCAGGAAGGGTTTCTTCAGGGCTCATCTGGGCTCCTTCCATCTCATACTAATCCGGGAGAAAAGAGAGAGAAAGAGAAAAAGCCCGAATGTTAAGGAGTGCTATTATCCTTTTTTTTTTTTTTTTCCAACCAGAAGGGAAAGAGATTCCCTATTGTCTACAAGTAGACTAGCTCTTATATTTCTTCCTGTTTCCTGATCACGAAGTTGAAATCTACACACACAAAAATGTGATTTATTCATTGTGCTGCCTCCAGCATGCAAATAAACACAATTCCATTTCAAAAAACTCGAGAATTTTCAAATACAATCCAAGATAGGTTTTTAACAGACCCCGCAGATGCATCTCACACGCACCCACACCCACCCCCCCCCCCCCCACACACACACGCATCCCATAGAAATGTTGAATGTTGAATGCATTCCCCACGGATCCCAAGCACCGAGTTTGGTATGCAAAATACAACGCAATGAAGCCGTTGCCTATAAATAAGAGCCTATTTGAGAAGCAGTGATATTCCCATAGCCTCTCTCCTATGCCTGTGAGTGAGATGCCTGCCTTCCCAGCAAATATGGGGCAGATGTATAGTAGGATCCTGACCTCCAGGGGCCATAGGCGGGATCCAGACAGGTGCCCTGGGGGGGCATCTTCAAGGTGGCTACCTACAACTTCAACTGGTCCACGGAAGCATCAGCTGGGATTACACAAACACCTGTCTTTATCTAAATACAGATTCTTCAGCATCAAAGCCCCAGATGGGGTGTTATCGTAACTTGCTGGCAGAGTCTAAAGAAAATTCTGAATTATGTCCGCCCCTTGGAAGACGTGCATCACATCTCCCCATCAAGCTGGTTTCTCTGACTATACTCGCCATCTGGACTGCCTGACCATACGACGGGGGGACATGGTGACATGGTGCAGAACACCAGATTTTTGTCTGTGTTTCCTCTTTGCCTATTTTCCCCTTACTTGAATTACTTATCTCGGGAGGGGTTGTCTCAGCTAAGAGCTTTACGCAGATGAGTGCCGGGCTTCTGACTGGCCCCCTTAGACTGCACACCAGTCAGGCACAGAATCTGGTCGACATTCCATGGATGAACCTAGGAGATGGGTTCTTCCTTTTGTCTTCGTCTGCTTGGCGCCCTTGTGACCCGCAGGTTTCCATGGACGTAGTGATTACTTGATATGGTGCTCCATGAAATTGTGAGTTTTTTGAAGTCACTTGATGACAGTGGAACTGAAATTAAGTTAACCTTTACCTTGGTGCTCTACCTGGTACAGATACCATCCAGGAGGAGACACTAACAGATAATAAAAGTCTCACTTGACCAGCCCAGTGGCCAAAGCCACGCCTACTCTTTTGCTCCCTGTCTAGGGCCCAGCACAGCTTTATTTTATTTCATTTTATTTCATTTTTTTTTTTTATTTTGGCCACTTTCTTTAGACCTGGGTCCTAAAATGCACTCGGGATTTTAAAACGTCCTATCGTGAAGAAGACTGAACATTCTTGCCGGGTCATCCTCTCCAGTGTGGTCACTCGGTTACTGGCTTGGGAGCCGATTGTTTGTTTGGAGACAACATCAACAGGCCCAGAGCTTGGAGGGACGTGTGTCCCGCCTACCTTCTCCCGCCATCAGGCTGTGCGGCGATGACGTGCCATCTCCAGCCACACTCTGCCACATGGGTGGACATCTGATGGCAGCCATCCCTTTCACCCTCAGCTAGCCCGCGCTTCAACTGCTCTGGTGATAAGTAGGGAAGGCACCTCTCCTTTCGTCCACTGCTGGGGACAGTTTATGGGTTGTTTTAGTAGAATGTTGCATGTTGCAGACTTTCCTTGGAAGCCGGTACAGGAAAACAACTCAGGGTGTGTACAGCTGGCGAGAGCTTCCTGGCCCCACAGCACATGCGTGTTGTCACCTAGTGATATTTATGCTCAGAGGACGTGGAACGAGGGAGACTGGTGCTGTTGTCATCGGTGAAGGGCGGATTCCATGACCTGGGCTTCCCCGTCCCCAGACACGCGTCCTACAGGATCAGGTGGCCTTGCCCGGTGAGCTCAGACATCTCACAGAGTGGGGGTAAAGATCACAGCAGTGCCCTTTCTCGGTAACTTCTTTTTTCCAATGAGAAATAAAGACAGAATATATTGTTCTATGTGTTTCATTTTCCTTTGGATTTTTAATAGTCATCTGTATACCGTCCATCACAATTATCCCAAAATGTGTTTGAAGGTGTTACCAACTCTACTTTGGAAACCTCGGATCTAGGGGCCCCTGGGTGGCTCAGTCAGTGAAGCGGCCGGCTCTTGACTTCAGCTCAGGTCATGATCTCGCAGTCTGTGAGTTCGAGGCCCGCATCGGGCTCCGTGCTGACGGCTCGGAGACTGGAGCCTGCTTCGGATTCTGTGTCTCCCTCTCTCTCTCTGCCCCTCCCCCATTCATGCTCTGTCTCTCTCTGTCTCAAAACTAAATAAAAACATTTAAAAAAATTTAAAAAAAAAAGGAGATTTTAGTTTATATCAAGGTGAAAAGACGTTTATTTTCTCCCTGTGGCTCCGTGATCTGGTGACTGGGGATCAAGGAGCTTAGGCTGAAGCTGGGACTGGAACCCCGCACTGGGAACCTCATCCAGCAGCCCAAGCAGGGCCTTTGGCTGCGTGGGGCCTGAACACTTCGACCTCAGGGAGCCACACTGACTCCTCACTCCCAACCCTGAGCTAGAAGGCCTTCACGAGCGTTTGGAAAGTTTAGCGTCTCTCACTCCACACTCTGTTTATTTCTTCTATTAAATAGGAGACATGAAGCTGAAATATTGTCTTGTTTTCATTTTAGCATAGGTCTGAAAGCTCTGAAATGATAAAACTGTACTTCAACACGGTCACAGTGTTTGGAATTACCAGATTTTAAGCAGGATTTAGCAAACTCTGGCCCCTGGGCCCAAGTCCAAACTGTAGCTGCTTTTGTAAATACTTTTATTGGGATGCAGTCAGGCCCATTTGCTTATGTATTTCCTGAGGCTGCCTCTGTGCTGCCCTGAAGGCAGAGCTGAGCAGGCCCGACAGAGGCAGAAGCCTTTGCATACCAACCCTCCCCGGAAAAGGTCAAATCTAACCCACTTAGGTCACAAATTGCACACTTCAGGTCTGGTGTTATAAGCTAACCTCTTTCCCGCCTCCTAATAACACAAATGTTTCTTTTTTCTATTGTGCAGCTTTTCATAATAGGATATGGTGTGTAGGCCCTCGTGTCTGACTTCTCGCACCGGACCCCACATTTGAGATTCGCTCCTGACAAGGCACGTGGCCGTACTTGGTTCATTCTTATTCACATGCAAAGGTGGAATAGCACAGATGCATAGACACAACCCAGATATTGACTCCCCTGTTTACAGATATTGGGTCATTGCCAACAATGCTGCTGTAAGCATTTCTGGGTAGGTCAAGAAGTGCATGTATGTACCCCTTTCTGAAAGGTATTGTACTAGTTAGCTATTGCTGCATAACAAAATACCCCCCAGAACTTTGCAACTCAAAACAACAAGCGTGGGGTTCAGGACCTGGAGTCGACTCAGCTGGGTGATCCTGGCTCAAGATCTCTCACAAGGCTGTAATAAAACTCTTGAGTGATTGGCTGAGGCTGTAGTCTCATCTGAAGGTCCTACCAGGTGAAAACCCCCTTTCAAGCTCAATCTCATGGCTCTTCATGGGCCCCAGGTCGTCTCTGGCTCTTGGCTGCTGGCTTGAGCTCCTGATCACATAGGCCTGTCTATAGGCTACCTGAGGGATCTGATGACATAGTAGTTGACTTCCTCTAGAGCAAGTGATGAGAGACAGAGACAGAGACAGAGACAGAGAAACATACAGAGACAGAGAAAGAGAGAGAGAAATGAAGACACAAATTGATAGAGACAGATATCAAGAGAAAGAGACACAGGGACAGAGAGGACAGAGAGAGAGAGAGGGTGAGGGGAGACACAGGCACAGCCAAGACAAGAGCCAGTGTCTTTTTACCCTCGGAAGTGACAGCCCATTACTTCTGCTGCATTTCTTCATTATCGAGTCACTGAGTCCAGTCCACACACAAGGGGGTAGAAATCAATCTCTAACTCTTGAGAAGGGGTGTGTCGAAAAGTCTGTGAACGTGTTCTAAGACCACACACGAACATGTCTTGGAATAAAGGCACTGGTCCCCAGCATCTGCATGGGTTCGTTTTCATCCCGCAGGGGCTACCCAAGAGCTCTGCAGGGTGGCTCCTGTCACCCGCACCTTCACCAGCTCCACAGAGTTCAGGTACCTCCACCATGTCCTTGTTTGCTAATAACAGACTCAATTTCAGCCACTCTGCCAGCCAGTGGATGCTTCCAAAGCTGGCGATGGGAAAGAAGAGATGACTAGCGTGTGTTGAACTTCTAGGAGGTATCAAGCCAGCCGCGAGGTGATGCACACTCCCGGTTACTCTGCAGGATTGCCTTAGTCACAGCTGAGCTCTGGGCGATTATATGACTTGTCCCAGGTCACAGAGCCTGCCCCTTGGACAGGCCCTTCTCCCCCCACTCGTCCTACACTACCCTGCAGGACTCTTTAAAGCCTGTGTGGAGCCAGTGGAAGAGGGCCTTTTGTCATGGCTCCACGAGAGTGGGGTCTTGTGGCCCCATCTCGGGCCATGGTTGTGGGGGGGCCCTCCCCCCTCAACCACACCTCTCACCAGAGCCTGCCTCCTGCGTCCTCACCTGTCCCAGTTCCATGTGGAAATGACTGGCGTGCTAGGTGTCAGCTGTGCTCTGTGGGGTTGGGGCGGAACCGACCTGTGCCAGCGTGGCAGGCTGGAAGGAAGGGCCTGCCCTGCCCACTTTAATGCCCAGGGGTGGCCCCTTGCTGAGCAGGCCTCCTTCCTCCTGGGCCTTCAGGCAGCTGGGCACAGAGAAGAGGCATGGCAGCTGCAGAGCGAGGAGCTCCAAAGTCAGGAGCCGAGCTGGTCCTGTGCAGCAGGGAGAAAGCATGCTGGGGACCAAGGTGGCAAGGGAGGCAGGCAGTGAAGCGTTGCGGGACGAGGACTGTATGTAGCACTTTTGTAATCCCGGCAGGTTAAGCTGGGCACAACCAAACAAAAAGCAGGGGCATCTGGGTGGCCCAGTCCATTAAGCGTCCGACTCTCAGTTTTGACTTAGGGCATCATCTCATCGTTCACGGGTTCGAGCCCCGCGCTGGGCTCTGCACTGACAATGCAGAGCCTGCTTGGGATTCTCTCTCACCTTTTCTCTCTGCCCCTCCCCTGCTCGCACTGTTTCTGTCTCTCTCAAAACAAACATATTTAAGGGGGAAAAAAAAACAAACGTTTTGGGCGTTAAATACCAATACCACACAGCTGCACAGAGCACTCCCGGCTCCTGTATTTATCTGACAATTGTTCACAGGAGATCATGCTCTAAGGGGGATGTTTCTACCGTCCCAAGAAAGTGAGGCAGCAGGTTGAATACCAGTGAATCTCATGAATGCCAACTAGTATCGATTTGAAACACGACGTAAACACGGTACAGACACAAATAGATCTGCGTCTAGGCGGAAATCGCCTACTCACACACGTGTACCGGCTGTGACCCTACCTTGGCAGAAAGCACACAGCACAAGCATCTTCGCGCCCAGAGGATCAGTTACAATAGCTACATGGTTGCCCTTTTATACCCTCTTATTTGCAACTAATTGCTTCAAGGCCGTGCAAGATTTCAAAGGGAAATTCCTTCCCTTAAGTTAAATGAAAGCAAACGACCCTATTAGAAAATCTCGATAGCATAGTGGCAATTTCATCTGTCCCCAAATACTGAAATACTATTTGCATTTGTTTTGCATTTTGCTGTTTCTTGCACTGTCATTTGTCGTATTTCTACAGCAGATAGACCTGTTCTGGACTGTGACAAAATTGCGATCTAGGTGTCCAGCGAGGACACGGGTATCACGTTTTGTATGGAAGGACTGTATCTTATGCATGTTTAGAAACACATTTCATATGTGTAGTTAGGTTTCCCCGTAAGAAGAGTTTTTGTCATCTCATTTGCACAGAGATCTGTAACATGATCCTTTTGTATTTAAAGTCAAGTTAGTTAACATGTATGTAGTATTGGTCTCAGGAGTATAACGCAGTGATTCGTCTCTTACGTACGACACCCAGGGCTCATCCCAACAAGTGCCCTCCTTCATGCCCAACACCCATCTAGCCCTTCCCCCCACCCAACACCCCTCCAGCAACCCTCAGATTGTTCTCTGTATTTAAGAGTCTCTTATGGTTTGCCTCCCCCTCTGTTTTCATCTTATTTTTCCTTCCCTTCCCCTATGTTCGTCTGTTGTGTTTCTGCAATTCCACATCCGAGTGAAATCATGATATTTGTCTTTCTCTGACTGACTTCTTTCGCTTAGTGTAATACACTCTAATTACATCCACATTGTTGCAAATGGCAAGAATTTATTCTTTTTGATCACTGTGTAATATTCCATTGTGTCTGTGTCTGTGTCTGTGTGTGTGTGTGTGTGTGTGTGTGTGTGTATACCACATCTTCTTTATCCATTTGTCAGTCCATGGACATGGGCTCTTTCCATACTTTGGCTATTGTTGATAGTGCTGCTATAAATGCTGGGGTCCATGTACCCCTTTGAATTAGCATTTTTATGTCCTTTGGATAAATACCTAGTAGTGCGATTGCTGGGTCGCAGGGTAGTTCTATTTTTAACTTTTTGAGGACCCTCCATACTGTTTTCCAGAGTGGCTGCACCAGTTTGCCTTCCCACCTTTTCTCTGCATCCTCACCAACACCTGTTGTTTCCTGAGTTGTTAATTTTAGCCATTCTGACAGGTGTGAGGTGGTACCTCATTGTGGTTTTGATTGGAGTTTCCCCGATGATGAGGGATGTTGAGCATCTTTTCATGTGTTGGTTGGCCAACTGGATGTCTCCTTTGGATAACTGTCTAGTAATGTCTTCTGCCCATTTCTTCACTGGATTATTTGTTTTTTGAAAGTAACAATGGGGCGCCTGGGTGGTGCAGTCGGTTAAGCGTCCAACTTCAGCCAGGTCACGATCTCGCGGTCTGTGAGTTCGAGCCCCGCGTCAGGCTCTGGGCTGACGGCTCAGAGCCTGGAGCCTGTTTCCGATTCTGTGTCTCCCTCTCTCTCTGCCCCTCCCCCTTTCATGCTCTGTCTCTCTCTGTCCCAAAAATAAATAAACGTTGAAAAAAAAAAAAGAAAGAAAGTAACATTATTTGGGGCGCCTGGGTGGCTCAGTCGGTTAAGCGTCCGACTTCAGTCAGGTCACGATCTCGCGGCCCATGAGTTTGAGCCCCGCGTCGGGCTCTGGGCCGATGGTTCAGAGCCTGGAGCCTGCTTCTGATTCTGTGTCTCCCTCTCTCTCTCCCCCTCCCCCGTTCATGCTCTGTCTCTCTCTGTCTCAAAAATAAAAATAAAGCGTTAAAAAAAAATTTAAAAAAAAGAAAGTAACATTATTTTATGACTCTCCTGCTTGTTTCATTGCTGAGGGAAGTCGGACATATTCTTTAGCAATCACCTAGGGTAAGAGCATATAGGTTGATTGCTGCCCAATGTCAAACACTGTCCTGCAGTTCTCATTAAACCTGTATTAGTATCTAACCGAGTTTGTCTTTCCCCTTGTACACTGAGTGGCCCACTACCGGTGAGGCCTCCTGGAACTGAGCACATGTTTGGGCGGGGGCCTGAGCACCCCTCTGTCCTCCCACACACTCCTTTCTCACTCCGCACACGTGTCCAGCTCCTCGTGCTGTTCAGCTTCCTCATTCCTGACACCTCGGTCTTCCCTCACAATTTATTAGCCACTTTCTTTATCTTTTTCAAAGAATCCTAGCAGTTTTAAGGGTGGATCACTTTTCAGGAAAGCAGAGGGGGGGCTTTGGGGTTTTTTTTTTTTTTCTTTTTTGAATGAGCTTGCATTTTATTAGTCTGTCTGGAAAGGTTTTTAAGGGTACTCGTTTACGCTGCTGGAAAATTTACCATAAATTTTCATGAGGGAGGACTTTGGGTTTCCAAACAGAAGTGGTCTATGTGAAGTTTGCCGTCAGCCCTGTTTCCACGGCTGTGCAGTGGCTCCAGTGAAATCCCTCGGTGAGCCTCCAAAGTCCTGCTTTGTCGCTGTTGTTTCTGGTTGTGTTGGAAGGCAGGTGTTCCTTTGTGACCTTTCCGGCCGTACCCTTGCCTGCAAGGAGATCAGAGACCCAGGTACGGGCTGCAGCAGGCAAATCTATGAGCGTAGGTCCCATTTGGAAGAGTTCCCATGAACACGGCAGCCACGGGGCCAGAGCGCCTTGGCCCTGGAAGGAGACACCCGTTCAACGGGGAGGTGGGTCTGAGTTTCAGCTCTAGCCATCTATCCCTTGGATCCTGGCAAGCTGTTTGGAAAATTCCTAGAACCTGAGGGACTGAGGAGCGGCTTCCCCGTTAGGGTGCTGGGCGCTGGGGGTCCGTGGAGACACAGCCGGGCAGGGCTGACCGCAGCTCCTGCGCACTGCCCCTGCGCGCACGTCCCCTCGGCACGTCCCCTCCCCCTGGGGCTCCAGTGAATCCGCCAGGCAGAAATCGATGGAAAGGGGTAGCGGCACGGCCCCGAGAGGACACCTTCCAGAAGACGCGTGGATCCGCGGTGGAAAGGCCCGTGGCAGGCACGTGGCCAGCGGGAGGCACAGGTGAGAAACCGGGTGCAGCGTGCGGGAACCCACCGCCCTCACCTCCCTGGCCCCGCTGGCGGCCACGCGACGTGGCGTGGAGCGGGACTTATTTTGCAGAACGCGCAGTGGCAGGTGGCTCCGCAGAGCCCGCAGCTGAGCCCAGCGGGGAGAAAGCGGAACTTCTCGCCAGGCGTGGATGGGGCCCGCCGGCCCCCGCGTCATCCTCCAGGCCCGAGACGGAGAAGAGTGTCAGGCCCGTGGGCTGACGCCGGGTCCAGGCGCTGGGGCTGCTCATCTAGGAGACCGGCGGCAATCAAGCATCCGGCGAGGGCCATTTCTGGCGAGCCCCCTGGTGTCCCTAAAGTACAAAGCTTCACTGTCTCTGGTGAGAGCAACTTTGGGACCAGCGGCTCCCCCGCCAAACTGTTAGCCTCGTTCTCTCCCCAGCTGCACACACTTCTCCCAGCGACAGGGGCTCTTGTGGCTTAGACCTCCCACTCGGACGGGCGCTGCCCCCGCCTCCAACGTTTGGACGGTCCCGCGGTTTTCACCCTGCCAGGGGCCCGTCTCTCCTTCTTGCAAACCCGAAGGGAGAGGCAGAGCCAGGCTACCTCCTCCTGCCCTTGGACTCTGGCACACTGCTCACCGTGCAAACCCAAAGCACTCAGTCCCTACAGACACGCGCACGCAAACACGCTCACACGCACACACACACGTACACACACGGACCCACACAAAACAGACGTTTGTTCCGAATGTAAAAATTAAGTCATGCTTCTCACGGCTGTGTTGGCAAATCAAAACGTATTTGTAGATATTTTTAAATGTGTATTTATTTTGAGAGAGAGAGCGGCATAGGGGCAGAGAGAGAGGGACAGAGAGAGAAGCCGACCGCGTGCCCAGCACAGAGCCCGACGTGGGGCTCAGTCCCACAGTCTGCGAGGTCCTGACCTGGGCTGACACCAAAAGTCGAAGCTTAATGGACTAAGCCCCCCAGGCGCCTCGATTTGTGGCTATTTTTAGAAGTGAAAGCACACGTGTATGTTAAAATCTCGCTTTGGTCACTCAGAACCAGACTGTGCCCTACCGATGTTTACAGCACGGAGATGCCCAATGTAGAAGACGCCGTGACAGGCAACGTTGGATCCGTCGTGAGGACAAAATGCTGATTCGACACAGAGGAGACGGCGGGGAGCGGTGAGAATACCACAGCACTCCTGCAGGCTCAGTCCCCCAGCCCCCAGCCCTGGGGGCTGGGGAAGTGAGGGGTGCGTCGCCCCCCCTCACCTGGCCAGGTGCGGCCCTCTGCCAGCCCTGTGACTTCCAAACCCCGAAAGGAGGTGCTGACCGGGCACAGAACCCGAGCAGATTTTGCAAAACCACCCAAACAACCCCCCGGTGCCCATTGTAGATGGAAAATTCTGCCATTTTTCCATTTACCTCAAGTAACTTGTTAAGGAATAATCCCTCCTCGGAGAATTCTAATGCGCCTCTTGGAAGGATGTTTAAAAACGCAGACACTTAGTCCTGGGTGTGTTTACATCTTTCTGTATTTGGGGGCAATTCTTGCCATCATCTTCCAGGGCGTTTGGGCCTGGAACCCGCACGTGAGATGAATACTCGCACGTAAGGAGGATGCCTCCCCGTAGCCGTGGTCACCGGGGCTGTCGCCACAGTGACACTTTTTCTGCGGTCAGTGACTCCATGGCCAAGAACTCTCACGCTTCTCAAAGACTCAGAGCCCTTCACTTCCCTCTGAAACTTATACGGTTTGCTAATTGCCTGCATGTAAGGAAGGGCCAGCTGCAATTTCCTCTCGCTGCGCCGGGAAAGCTCCCAGCGCCGGGTTCTCGCCGGCCACCGGGGAGCGGAGGGCTCTGGCCAGCCCCGGGCGCGGGGGCTGGCCTCTGGGAGGCATGGGACACTGGCACAACGCCCCCCTTTCTGCTCACGACAAGTTTTGCTGGCTTCGGCGTTCCGATTTAATGAAAGACTGGTACGTCCAGAAATGCAAAGTTCAGCGCTGTTCTGCCCTTTTTAACCACCAGGAGTAACGAAATCACTGGTTCTCCTTTGAAAATGTAGAACTCAGCTAAATTAAGTTCACAGACTTTTTCTTGGACTTATTTTAATTTGGCTTTAATGTTATAAGTCTAAACCTTGAAACATTTCTATCTCTGGTTTCGGTTCAACTAATAAAGTATTACTATATTAATAATTGCTGCCCACTTTATTAAGGGCTATAGACATCAAATCCTTTATATCCAAGAAGAGTAAGCCCTTGGGCTCTAAATACCTTTGGCAAAAAAAGTCCTTAAGATATAATTGAGCAGAACGTAAGGTCTGACTCAAAACATGAATTAAAATTAAGGGCACCCCTTCTGTTTACAAATCGTTAAAGGGCTAACTTGCAAGATAATTCCTGTGATGATATTTCAATAGGGACTCACAGAAATTCAAGGGCTTGGGCTGGAGGTAAGCTTCCAAACCCTTCCGTGCAGATGGCCCAGGACCTTCAATATTGCCGACGTATTTAATACAAACCTCCAGCATCCGAGGAGGCAAATGTGGAAACACGAAGGAAATGGCACACTCAGTTAAAACGATTCACGAGCTGCCGTGAGAGAAAGAAGAATTTAGGGGGAAAACACCCTAACCATAGGTGCTTTGGAGGCCCACGTGAGCAGGTTCTGTCTCATCCAAGAGTAGCCAAACTTGAGATCAATTCTGCAAGTGGGATTGATAAAGGGGGTGGGGGTGGGGAGGAGCCCCACCACCTCCAAGTCCCCAGAGCGAGTTAGCACGGGTCCATGGAGCCTCGCTCACTGGATTGCCAGGGCTCCAGACTGGATGCCAGATGATGCCGAGGTTATTCCGGGTCCCCAAGAAATCACCAGGAAGGAAAATTAGATTCATGCATGAACCCCTGTAACACAAGACATACTACGGCCGGTGACAAAAGTAACATGTGAATAACGTGTCGCGCCTGCGAACTTCCTGCTGGAGGAGGACGTGTTTAGTAAGTGCAAATACCAGTGATGCACCTGTTCATGTACGTGAGACTTGAATTTCGTGCCGTCTTAGCCCATTATTACATTCAGGTAGATGGTTAAAAGCATTTAGTTGTTTTGTTTTGTTTTGTTTTGTTTTGTTTTTCATTTTTCTCTTTTACCACTTTCTCCTCTAAACCCTTTACTTTATAAAATGGTAGAATTGGAAACAAAACCCTGAGATACTCTAGCCTGTGCTCTGCAAACACGACAGAAGTAGCGACTCACGGTTCGAGGCGTGGAGGGAACGGTCCAGAGCCTGCCAGCCTTGTAAACGCGGCCGCACCCGCGGGCACACGTGTGCGCGCGGACACAGACCCGACACACGCAGACAGGTGCCCGCGCCTGCCCAGGGCTGGCCCCAGAAGCCCACACGGGGCCTGTCTGAACGCCTCCTCTCTTTTGTATTTATCTCCCCACGTCTCACCTATCTATGCACGTGGGTCTCCTCATTTTCCACCACAGATTGACTTGTTTAGCGTAGCCACAAAGGAACACCCACCCTGGTCATCGGCCCTGGTGGTGAGGGAAGCTCTTCCTTTGAGCGTCCCTCTACCAATCCCAGTGATGGCCACAGATGGGCCTGCCGGGCCCGCCTGTGTCCTTGCCAGAGTGACGGGGAATTGTTATGTGCAGGGCTGGGCCATGCGGCCCGTCCTCCACAAGAGGGGACGGGGCCGAGCATCACGATCGACAGACTCTTGCAGCCACAGGGGAGACAGAGGGGCAAGTTCCCCAGGAAAGGCGTGGGAGGTGAACCCAAAACCAGCTGTCCACTGCCCATGGCACTTTGGTGGAGGGGGCAGGTTGTGATGACGGCTTTATGCCTGGACCCATTGCTTTTATGACCAGAACCCTCACCTTCCAGAGACGCGAGACTAAGGCAGGCGGAGGTACTACTCTGCTGATAAGAGCAAAGAAGGACCTGGGTTCACAAACGGAGCCACGCACCTAGAGTGTTCCTTACATTCTGTGACACAGCCTCATATCCAATGTCAGCTTCTTGGTGAAACGACATCTGACCAGGTGAACACAGCGATGGCTAAGCTTTCAGTCTCGTCCTGCCGGGGTCTGCCCTGCCTCTTAGACCCGCTTCCAATCATCCCTGAATCCCCAGGCAGAGGTAGAGAAAGCGGCGACTGGACTCCATCCACCCCCCCACCCCCGCAAATTATAGGGTTTAAGAACCCAGACGCTTATAAAATTTGAGCAGAAAATGCATTTCATCGTTTTTCTTGGTACCAGGCCAGCCCGCGCCAGTCCCAGGCTGTGTAGATTTGTATGTGTAGATGGGGTCTCCGAGGTGGGTCAGGACCTAATGGAACACATGGAAAAGTTTAAGGATATACTGTGTGAGTTTCTTACAGGCGGATCTGTGTCCGTTTGTCTTTCATGCTTCTCATCCATTGGTCCCAAGATTCTCTCTCCAATCTCCCCAGTTGCTGTTCTAAAGATGGAAGTCTGTAGAAATGCAAGCATCTCAGGAGACAGCTCTCTCTCTCTCTCTCTCTCTCACACACACACACACACACACACACACACGCTGGCAAAGCTATAAGGCTTGATGTGTCCCAACGAGCTGTGAATGGCAGTGCCGGCCCAGCTTAGTCATGTGGTCCAACCACAGAGACTCAGGCAAGCAATACTCCATACTTTTTAAAGCATCCAGTATCACGTTCTGTCTCCAGAAATGTTAAAACACACTGAAGCTATTACCCAACCTTCTAAGAACATCACCCGGGCCTCCGTGCTCACTCTGAGTGTGCAGGGGCGATGCAGGGTGTGAGATTTCCTGGATGGCTAAGGCTGTGGACATGGGCAGAGAGCTGAGGGCGGAAGAGAGGAGAGCAGGAGGGCAGAAGCGAGGAGTGTGTGCTCGTGTGAGACAAGGATCGAGCAAATGGGGAGCAGCCGTGTGCCCCTGTCACGTCCTGTTTCCGTGGAGTTGGGATTAGCAGGCAGATCATATTCCGTCAAGAGTAGACCACGGCTCCGAAGGGTCAATTGATTCTACACCTGCTCTCAGGGTTTGCTCTGTTCTTGCCTCTGTGCCGGCAAATGATATGGCCGGTGCCATACGGTTGCCCCGTATCGTGGCCCCCAGAACTGCTGATGAAGAGGCAGGACAAGGAAGCAAAGCCACTTGTGAAGAACTCACAGCTCAGACAACTTTCTAGGTCATTGCAAGCCCCTTCGCCCCAGAGTATCCCAGCTTTGCAAGCTTGAGAAGAATTTTCCAACACACAACTAAACCGTGTGTCCTCAAAGGGCCAGGTATTCGACTAACTAGTGTTCGTGTCTATCGTGCTTGGCTCAGGGCATCGCACCCTGTAAAAAGATGAATGAATGAATGAATGAATGACAAAACGAATGAATGACACAGTGAGAAGTCCCCTAGAGATCTGGTTGAGAGTGACGCCTTCTGGACCGGTTTCCGGGCTGTATCTTCCCTTGTTCTTCCCTCCAGCCTTCACAGCCTGGGAAGAGGGCCGACTTGGGATGCCGTGTCTGCCATAGCCTGGGGGTCCCTGCCGGAACGACCCCATACGCTCCACTCCGCCGCTTCCTGTTAAGGGCATAATCTCGGGAAAGGGCTGGGGTCCGGGACAACAGTGTTCAGGGAGTCAGATGACCGACAGCCACCTACATCCTGCCATCCTGCCCCATAGCGAAGGGGGACTTAGAGCTCCCGGCATCCCCAGGCGGACCCTCTGCGAGCCCGGCCCCAGCACTCACTCTACCCTCCAAGCAGCATACACGGCATGGTTCTGCAAGGTTTAGGGAACGATGAGCTCGTGATGGAAGGCACTTAACAGGGTGTCTGGCACAGGGCAAGAGTTTAATAAATGTCAGGTGTTATTTCACACCATAAATCAGATCGCGGTTACAGGTGCCTGCCGAACACCGTATCTCCAGACACTGCGGTGAAGAAAACTCCTTGAGACAACATTGCGTGGAGGATATTTTAAATATCTAAGGTGTTAAGATGGTATCTGTATCAAACTCAAGCCACCAATATGCACAATTACTTCCAAGTAAATCATAGTAAGTGTAGCCCCAACATTATTGGAAGGCTAAACATCCCCCTACACACACACACACACACACACACACACACACAGTAGATGGATGAATCATGACTGAATTAATATGCCTTGGAAAGGAATCTCAACAGACATGCTGTGGTCAAGCAGAGCACAGAAGAGATGACCGGTACCAAGTACGTCTTCAAAGAGGTGGGCAATTATTCTGTGATCACGTCGCCCAGGAGGTGCGCGTGACCAGGCGCTCTAAGAGCGGACAGGCCAGGAGACCTAGGCACCGTGCTCCCCAAGATGTCTCCCGCCGGAGTCTGCACTGGGAAGGGAGGGGGAGCTACAGGTGCCGTGGTCATCCACGTGTCTCCAGAAGGGGATGCTGAGGCTTGAATGGAGACAGTGCAGGGGGAGAGGGGACCAGGCACCGACCACCAATGTCCCACAGCAGCTGCCTGTGCCCGTTTCGAGGTACAATGGGGCAGTTCAATTGGGCGCTGCCCTTGGAACAAGAACCTGGGAGGAGCGGCTGAGGCTGAGGAGGACACGCAGGAAGGAGGGGGAGGACCGAACGAAGCAGCCACACCTGGTGGCTGGCAGGTCTGGTGCAGGGGTGGGGATGTGGAGGGAGGGAGACAGAGGCTGGCCTGGCTCGCGCCTTCCTTCCTTCTGTCCCTGGGGAAGTGTGGTGACCCATCTGTGCAGGGAGGGGGTGTCCCTGGGACAAACACACCCACGCCCTTAGAGCCCCACTCGTCTACCCCAAGGCCCGCTTCCCCTGCATCACCTTCCACCACAATCCCGTCCTCCCCTCCCGACTCTCTTCCTGCCCCACTCTGTGTCCCCAGCCTCCCTGCCCCTTCAGAGCCACGGGCTCGGGAATGGTGGGCTTGTGTGGTCTCCTGGATGACCTTCTAGACTCTCAGGGCTTCCAGGAACCACAGAGTGGCCACTCCCCTCTCTGCACCGTTAGGTCCCAGAGATAATAAAGTCTTAGGAACTCTGTGTCTCCAAGGAATGACAAGGGAAAGACCAAGCCTTTGGGGACAGGTCAGCAGAGCTGTGCTTATCGCAACAGCCTCTGAAGAACATCGTAACCAAAATGACACAGCGGCCACATAGCCAGAAAAATGGCCGCTTGCGAGTTGCATCTTCTAGACCCCTCTCCGATCCCGGGCCAGCCCTGTCTTGACATGGGACGCACCCAGAGGTCTGGGCAGGCATGGCCTGCTGGCTGCAGCAGTGACAGGGAGCTGGCGGGACCCCGGGGGAGGAGGCAGAGAGGTGGGGCTGGCTGTGGCCGGCGTCCCCGCAGCACAACCAGCCCCCTGCGCGCCCCTGCCGCCAACACCCAGAAGACACCATCCCTGCCCTCTGCACCCCTTTATCTGCATCCCGCCATCTGCTTTTGAAAACGTGAATTTCTGCTGGCTGCAGTGATTACAAGGGTGACTTCTATTGGCATTAAAGCAATCCAGTCTGGGGCGCCTGGGTGGCTCAGTTGCTTAAGTCTCCGACTCTTGGTTTCGGCTCAGGTCATGATCTCAAGGGTTGTGAGATCGAGTCCCGCGTTGGGCTCTGCACGGTGAGAGTGGCACCTGCTTGGGATTCTCTCTCTCCTTCGCTCTCTGTCCTTCACCTGCTCACTCTCTCTGTCTCCCTCAGAATAAATAAATACGTTTTAAAAACTCTGATCTAGGGCACCTGGGTGGCTCGGTCAGTTCAGCATCTGAGTCTTGATTTCAGCTCAGGTCAGGATCCTGGGGTCATGGGATAGAGCCCTGCGTCAGGCTCTCTGTGTTGACAGAGTGGAGCCTGCTTGGGATTCTCTGTCTCTGTCTCTATCTCTCTGTCTCTCTCTGCCCCTCATCTGTTCCTGCCCGTGCTCTCTCTCTCTCCCTCTAAAATTAGAATATATACAAATCTGATCTCACGTGTCTTTTGAAAAACCCTCTCAACAGCAAAAAGGCACGATTTCCTGGGCCTGAGGCTGTTGGGAAGGCATGTGAAGGTTCCCCGCGGGGACAGGGGTGATTCTGTGGCATCAGCGGGGCCGCAGTCCCGGGCAGAGCGGCAGAGAACCCCCCCCACCTCCCACCCACCCCACCCCCCACCCCACTGGCCCTCCGCCCGGGGCCGGTGCAGGTGTTGGCGGGTCTGGAGACTGTTTACAAATCGTTAATGAAGCGACTGTGCCTCTTTTCAGTGGCTCGCACTTTGAACTGTGCGGGTGACCCATTGCTCAATGACACGCAGCAGAGCGAAGCCCACAGCAGCCTCATTATGGGGCCGCACCCACACTGGCCGCCGCTATGAGGCCAGCCTGCGGAGGAGGCCCGGGAAGGCCGGGCCGCGGGCACTGGGAGCGTCGTGGCCCAGTTGCTAGGCACACGCGGCTGGCCTGGGAAATGTCCCCTCCCGCACCCTCGTTTTCTTCCTGGGCCATGAAAGGCCCTTTCAAAGCCCGGCGCTCGGAGCCACACAAGGAGTGAAGCCACCGCGTTCTCTGAATGAAAGAACCGTCTCTTGTTAATTCCTCTACGGTTTGTGTCAATTCTCAGCGCAGCGCCATTAGGATTCCGCGGGAAAGGCTCATGCATTAGGCGACACTGGGTCCCCTTTGTGCTCTCGACTCCGACTCTCTCCTGCCTCCGATAGAGAGTTTCAAAGCTTAAACAAAGTGGGGGCTCCTGCTGGGGACACAAGCTGCACCGGCCACTGAGGCCACCTTTGTGCTGAGGGGCCTCATTTGAATAAGCAGCATGTTGTCACTGGTGAGGGCAGATGGCTCCTGAGCTCCAAGGCGGCCGAAAGAGGGAGGAACAGAGCAGTTGATTCATCCCGTTCTTTCAGGGCGCCGAGACCTCTCTTGGACGGCCCACCTCCCGGGGACAGGCTCACACAGCCCAGGGGAGACGCGGGCCGCTGGTGACGCGACGCTGCGTGGGAGAAGACATTCGGGCGCCGTGTCCCCAGACGTGGCCGCTCTCCCCACGCGCGCCCTGGGCTTCTGGCGCGGCCGACGCAGGAAGGCACGTCGTGGGGCACTCGGGGGAAATCGCGGGGACGTGGGGAGACGGGGGCCCGGCCTGCACCCCCCTTGTGTGTTCAGCTGTGCAGGACTCCAGCCCGGCACCGTGGGCTGAACGAATGGTCGGGGAGATTTAGGACTGCACGTCAGTTGTCCCCCTCGAAAGCCTTATTTCAAGTCGTGTGATGTTCTCTCTTGCAGGCCAGCAGATACTTTTCTTTCCGAGGTCAGGAAGGTTTGCATCTTTGCCCTTGAGTCAAGAGATTGCAGGTGTCCCCGGGAGCTCCCCTGATTTGGAGAGAAAGAAGAGAAAGAGAGCACCCTGGGTCTGCACGCTAGGAGAATTCTGAATTTACAGGACGCTGTCCGCATGGCCGGGGGGCCTGCAGGGAGGGTCTCTGCGGTCTCTCGGCTCGGGGCCTGCCCCCTGCCCGGCCCACCTCTTTGACGGACCCGCACCTCTGCAGCCGGAAAGAGGGCAGCTCGTGAATCACCCCATATGTTGTATTTTTGGGGTGTATTCAAGTAGTTTAACGTAAGGGCTTCTGGGAAGCAAAAGTATTAACTAAATCATTGTGAGATGAGTGTCCGCACAAAGTTTTCCTGGCAAATTCTTAGAGACTAATTTACATTCCTTTCAACACAGAAAAAGGATCTCTTTGAGCTCCAATTTTTAAAGACTTTACTTTCGGGGTTTGGACAAGAAGGAGGGGTTCGTTTTAGAAAGTGCATTGATCATTCAGGAACGTTCTCAGAACTGTCTTCATCAAGAAAGAACGAAAAATTCAAGGAAAAAAAAAAAAACAATTACAAAGCTCTGAACCTGCTTTATAATTATGCAGACAATGCATGACTTTTATACTTGGGAAGACATCTTCCCTAACAAGTTCAAATTTATTTTGCAAATAAGTATGAAAGTAACCTTAACAGAAAGTCTGGGTAATCGGGAAAAATACGCCACAAAGACAGCATTCTGCGTTCCGGTAAAGCGGTTACGTATACAGTTTATTCCTGTAGACCAAGACGTGTTTAAGTACAATGCTCCTTAGACAGAATTCCTTTTTGAAATGTGGCCCTTCTGGTTCGAATGCTTACCTGTCCATCTCTATTTATTGCTACCGCGCGTGTGTGGTATTGAGATCCCGCCTTACAGTTTTCTTTCTTTCACTAAACGCAGTGCTGGGAGAAGCTCGAGGGCACAGGAAAAGAGGCTCCTTTGGCTTGCATTTTAGGAGAGGGCGTAAATCCCTTGTAATGTATTACTCGAATCAAACACTTGACATCGTTTAACGCGGGCCACGTTCTCCCAGCTTGTAAGTTAATACCTGGGTGTAAGGTCAGGTCTGTGCACACTTTGTAAAACAGACCACAGAACAGCAAACAGAGTCCAAAGTGTTCCCTGCTGTCAGTCTTGGCAATGAATACGGATGGCTCAGCCACGTCAGTCAGCCCCCGGCCTCATCAATCAGGCGGCGGAGGGAGCCCATCCGGGCTTTGGCACGGGCCCGCTGCCTTCCCAAGGGTGCAGGAGGGCCTTGGGACAAGGCTGGAGGGGACGGTTCTTCTGCGTTATGCGCATCCTGGATCAGATCATAAAGACCAGAGACCCGGATAAATTCGCAGTTCGCCGAAGGCTTTGCTCACGGGTGGGTGGGTTGGGATTCAGCCTCCGTCAACTATTGACTGACACAAAAACTGTAAATGCCAATCTGTATTATTTCATATAGGGTAAGATCTGGATTGAGGGTTTTATTACAGCCACCATGGCGGACATGCTCTTTCTTTTTCTTTCACGCAACAAATAATTCTGAATATATCAAATGTATACTAAGTTGAATTAGTACCAAATAGAATGGGAGCGTGAGGACGTGAACGAACGGACTAATAAAAAACGAGGATAGAGGCACCTGAGGGTTGAGTCGGTTAAGCGTCCAGCTCTTCATTTCTGCTCAGGTCACGATTGCATGGTTTTGAGATCGAGCCCTGCCTCTGGCTCTGTGCCATGCATGGGGCCTGCTTGGAGTTCTCTCTCTCCTTCTCCCTGTGCTCCTCCCTGACTCTCACTCTCTCTGTCTCTCTCTGAAAAAAAAAAAAAGAAAGAAAGAAAAGAAAAAAAAAAAGAATAAATGCAAGAAGAGGGAGACAACATGAAAACATTACTGGAAATGGGAATCCAAGGGTGAGTGGTATTCTAGTCCTTATTGATGGGCTGGCCACCCCCACAGGGGCAGGAATCCAAGCAGGGCAGACTTGCCATGGCTCCATGATGTCTGGGGCCCGAGCTGGGAGGACCCAAAAACCTCAGGGTGACTTGAAGGCTGGAGGTCTGAATCTGACTCTGTACCTGACCTCGCCCAGTGGTTGGGACTTCCTTCCAACATGGAGACCTTGGACTTCTCACCCTCAGGGCTCCATCACTGAGGTTGTTATTTTTTTTCCTAACTGGGCTCAAGTTGCATCCTCTTTTTTGACTGAAGCTTAGAGATCATGCAGCATCATTTTCCCAGTTAGAAGTAATGCCTGGGTTTGGATTTCAGGGCACCAGAATTACAGCTCCCCCAGTAGTGGGGGGAGGGGTGTCATGGCCAAGTTCTAGAAGCCTGGTAGGCGCAGGCGATCAAGGCACCAGGCCCCACTGAAGGCAGAGTGCAGAGGGTCTTGAAAAGTGGACCCATTTTTTTTTAAGTTTATTTATTTATCTTGACACAAAGCCCTAGTGGGGGAGGGGCAGAGAGAGAGGGAGAGAGAGCATCCCAAGAAGGCTGCATGCTGTCAACTTGGAGCCTGACACAGGTCTCAAACTTACAAACCGTGAGATCACGCCCTGAGCCAAACTCAAGTCAGATGCTCAACCAACCGAGTCCCCCGGGTGCCCCAAAGGCAAACCCACCTTTATCAGAAGTATCAGCACCCCCAGCCTCCTGTCTATGCATGTACATCAGGGACCAGCCTTCTCCACCCAGGCGGCACAGAGGAGGGCGCTCCCTGGGGTCATTGACTGGGATGGCACCGGTCATGATTCTAGAGGCAACAGGAGGTCAGAACTGTACCCAATAGCTGATTCGGCAGGAGTCTGCAACCCAGACCACGGGGATCCATGGACTCCTGTTCATCTACTGCCGACTGATCAGCTTTCCTTTCCCAAGAGACACTGACGATTTCTATCTGAGGAAATGAGTTGGGGTAGGAGAAAAGACACATAGATGTTGACATCTGGAGAGTCCTGGTGAAGCACATCCATCCATCCTCACCACCTCAAAACAGAACCACAGGGCCACAGACTCTTCTCCATCCAGAGCCTGGAAAGACTCTCTCACTTGCCTCTCAACGATGCATGGAGACCCAGGAAGCACCAGACATTTGGAGGAAGCCGGAGACCAGAACAGACAGAGATGAAAAGAGCACGAGGTGAACGAGGCCAGGGCAGGGAGGAGAAAACGGCCCCAGGGAGACTTGCATCCACTGACCAAGAACCAGATGCTGAGAAAGTAAACATTTAAGAAACAAGAGAATACTCTGGGAAATTAATATATGTAATGTATAAATATGTATATCTGTGAATTATATATAATCTACAAATATGTGTATGTTTATGTATAACATATGAATTATACATATGTATGTGGAATTTTTTCCAAAGGATGAGAAAACAAAATTGACAAACTCATATGTTAGAACAAGAAGACTAAGAGGTAGAAAATGGGAGCAAAAAGGATGAGAAAACTGAGGATCAGTCCACGAGTTCCACCATCAGACTAATCAAAGACAAAACAGACAAATGGAGGATAAGAAATAAGAAAATCGAAGAAATCACAGAATGGTTCCAGATTCCACATGGAGACCATGGATCACCCAGTATAAAGAATGACAAAAAAAATAAATAAATAAAAAAGAATGACAAATAAATAAATAAATAAATAAATAAATAATAAAAATAGAAACCCCTCCAGAGACACCCATTGTTATGGCATTTCAGAACTCTGAGAACAAAGAGAAGATTCTAGAGCATTCCAGGTGTGGAAGTCACGATCAGCAATGATCTTGGCAGGCTAAGAACGAGCCTGAGCAAGCGTCTGAGTAAAGTCCTTTCTTATCTACAATTCCAGCTCCACTAGACAAGGAGGGTGAAGGGAAATTAAAGACACCTTCAGGTACTTAAGATCTCTACATTTACTGAGACGCCCTCCTACAAAGGTACCTGGAGTGCTTGCTCTACAAAAACAAGTATGTGAATTGACAAAATGGAAAACCACGTTTCAGGAAATGGGACCCAATGTGGGAGGGAGGCAGAGACCACTCCAGAATCCCAGGATGGCGCGTGGAATGCGTCCAGGGAACAAACATTCCAGATTGGAGCAAGGAAATGGAGGGCCCCAGGGTCACGAAGGAGAAGTAGGATAATTTTTTAATGTGTTTTGAGAGGAGTTTGACAAATCTTAACAAAGTGGCACATATATGTATACATGCACACACATTTTCCTCACTTAAGATTGTTCATTTGTCTCCTTACTGAACCCCGCATAAAAGAGAACCAGAGTCCAGAGGAGCAATTTACAATCCGCTTCCCGAAATCAGCTGAAAACTGACGGGAGTTCAGTTCGGCCACTCCTAAATCTGGCTATATAAATTATTCACTATATCCTACTCCCTCCATTCACCACCTTTCAGGTAATTTTACCTGGCATTTTATTTTCAGAGAGTCTGAGCAACACTTACTGAGCACAGACCCTAAGTCTACATATCGGTTCCCTTCTCGTACAGATAAGACACGGAACCCAAAGAATTCAAGGATGGTGTGCCCACGTTCACACGGTTCCTAAGTGGCAAGATGGGAATTTGAATAGAACCCGCCTGACAAAAGTCTGAATTAACGCTCTTCTCCAAAATGCCTAAATGGATGTGGTGTAGACATGTGCAGAGACAGGATGTTAGAATAAAGCCTAGAAGAACAGAGGTAGTGTTTGGTCTTGCGGTCAGTTTGAGTGGCTGAGACATCCTTATTTTTTAAGACACATTATGATGCTTGCGTGTCGTGTTATCATTTCATTATCATGACTCATGGAGATGAGAGGGAAGTACATGCATTTCATTAGCTTTAAAGTGACAAAAATGCAGAGATATGAGAGGGAGAGAGAGATCCACACACAGAGAGAAAGAGGGAGATCCAGGTGTCAAAGCCAGTTTTCTCATTCTTACTCTATTCCAGATTTCTTTCCTTTGTGTCAGTTCACTTACATTTAACTTCGGCTGAGTTTAGAAAAAGGCTATGACCCGATATGCATCCAAACCATTGAGGAGTTGTCATTGTTAGAAGCAAATGTCATTCACACGGCGAAAGGGCTTCATGGGCTCTCCCTTCCTCCTCTTGTGGCCCTACGCCGTTTTCAACCCAGGTTTGTCAAAAGACCCTGAATTTTGGTCGTTTTTGTGACGGTGATTGTTTTTAGGAATTGCGGGGTTTCCTGCAATTTCAAAACTTCTCCGTGTAGTTTAAAAATAATATATATTATTTCTCCATCAGAGAAAACAAGACTAGAAGAATGTGAAAGCTGTCCTCCATAGGTTCTGTCACTTCCCCGTGTGATCAGCGCTCCGCCAGTCAACTCGGGTCGGCCATGTACAGCCCATCCCCAACCCCACAGCTCTTCCCCAACCTCTGGGAACCTCTGCCCCCCAACTGTGAGCACAGGGGAGGGAGTCCAGGTGGGTACCCACCTTTGACTCGGGGCTTCCCTCCCCCAGGAGACCCAACCAGCTCTCGCTGGAATCCTGAGAGCTGGTGGAGCCAACAGCCATCCTGTGGCCCCCTGGGGGCTGAGGAAGGGCCACCATCACGAAGGCAGAGCTGGAAATGAAGATGTGTGTGACCCTCACCTGTGTGGAACCAGGGGTAGGCTGGACTCACAGTTGGAGAGCTCTTAAATTCACACCCCTTTCCCTCTCCAACCAGACTGAGTGGGCAACGCCTTAGCAACTAAAAAACCATTACAACTGCTCAACACACAGACAAGGAAAATGCCCGTATGATGGAATCAGAAGCAGTGAAAGCTGAATTTAGGTTTTTGGTCCATCTGCACTCTTAGAGAGGAGCAGAGGCCTAAAGCTTTCTGAGAGTCTTCCAGAAAACTGAGCAGAGGTGAGTGCAGACTCACCCTGTGGTGCTACATCATCCCATGTTTGAATAAAAGGAAACCTTTTCCGGGGCGCCTGGGTGGCGCAGTCGGTTAAGCGTCCGACTTCAGCCAGGTCACGATCTTGCAGTCCGTGAGTTTGAGCCCCGCGTCGGGCTCTGGGCTGATGGCTCAGAGCCTGGAGCCTGTTTCCGATTCTGTGTCTCCCTCTCTCTCTGCCCCTCCCCCATTCATGCTCTGTCTCTCTCTGTCCCAAAAATAAAAATAAAACGTTGAAAAAAAAAATTAAAAAAAAAAAAAAAAAAAAAAAGGAAACCTTTCCCGTGGCTCCTGTCTCCTTTGGACGCAACTCGGTCCGTCTTTCAAGCTTCCTTGTGTTCCTGTACAAAACATGCCCCTGCCTCATCTCGTGAACCAGTTTCCCCCCACCTGGAATCAGCAGGGTTTCCAAGGATCCGTGCTGACTGTCCTGGGGCAGGATTGCCAGATCAAGTTCTGTTCCGTGCCTCTGCTCACCGCTGCCTGTTTGGTATAATGTGAGGACTTTTCCAGAGAACCAGAAGACAGGTACTTCTTCAGGTAAAGAACAGGAATTCATAAGAATGTTGCCAATTCAAATGTTGTATCACAGGACTTAACGTTTGGTCGCATACTTCTATTTCTTCTCTTTACTAAACATTCAATTTCCGTAGCACTGATAATATTACCTATCTGTTTTATTTCACAGCACGCACAACACACACACACACACACACACACACACACACACACACACACCAGTATGGTTATATAACCAACCTGTCATACAGTGAGAGTCATTAATTCCTTTTGTATCTCATTCTAAAATACTTGGGATATTACATTTTATGAGATGGGTATTGTCTCATTCTTAGTGGGATGCCTTTGATTTCCTTTAATTTAATAATATGTGTTAACGCTTCCTTACAGGGTTGTAAATTTGAGAAATTCATAAATTAATCTTATTAAACTGTCCAGATTTGTGTGTTTATGAAAGCATGTGGTTCACAGTGACAACCACTTACAGGGTCTTTCCAGAAAAAAATACTTAGTATTGTCAAGGAAATAAAATGACAATTATTGAAAAAGAATAGAAAAAAAATGATGCTGTATGAAATTTACAGTGCCAAGATGCCGTAATTGATCCTTCCCAGTACACTTTGGATAAGTGAATTATCCTCCTTAGATTAAAGAAAGAAGCCAGTACAAGGCTGGGATTTTTGGATGACTCAGTAGGATTTCCATTCTTTGCCGTAAGTATGTCCACTTGCCCACTGACCGCCTTCCAGCGTAGTGTGTGGGGAGAGGTGTGTGTTCTGAACTCTTTTACTTAACCTGCCCCAACAGGATCAGTCTCCAAATCAGACTGACTCGCCCCGTCCGGGGCTACTCGCCGGTCCTGGGGTATCAGACCCTTGCGGAACATCCAAATCCGCCAAGTACTATCACATGTGATCATAGGAACTCGTTCCTTAGGGATAAACGTTTTTGTTCTGATTCTCTCTTGAGTGAGTGGAAAATGTCTCTCAAATATTTAGAGATTTCAAGATCCCTGACCTTCGGGTAACAGGCAATTGGGATGTGTCCACTTGGGTGATGCACGATAGCTGATTCCTGTTTGGATCCTACCAATGTTTTTAATAAGCTTTATTCTGTGTGGATGCCATCGTCCTCGACACATTGTTCTAACATTTGGGGCTTGGCGATTGCATCATGCATTTGGCCTGGAGCTTCCGAAATTAAAAATAAGGAGCGAACGAAGCTTCAGTATAATGGCTTCCTTCTGATATGTTCGGCTGTAAAATTAAGGGGCTAGCACTTTCTTCCTTCCTCCCGCATTGCCTCAAACTGTATCAGCTGTTCCTGAGTGCCCTGTAACTGTATTTCCAACAAAAATTACACAGATATTTCTGTCCAGCTACATGTCCTGCAGGGCTGTTCTGTGGTCTTCCGATCAGTAAAAATGTAATAACATTTTCACATAGTCAATATTTAATTCTGTAAAGGCAACTGGTGGTTGTAATCTAGGTTATTAACCACTCGGTGATTTATGACAGAGGGCAGACAGTGCGGTGGGGGGAGCAGTAGGAAGGTCCTCTGGTGACAATAAAAAGGTTATAAATTTCATAGCTCTGCCCAAGAAATGTATTTATATCCTATATTAAGAATAGCTTTTTATAAATTTTAATGATCCGTGTTATTAATGGAGTTGTCATCATGACTGCCTATACGAGACTGCAGTCTTTGTTTTTTTTTTTTTTCTTTTACTTTCCCATCAGCTGAAGGTCTTGTGGGAAAAAAAAAAAAAGAAAGAGAGAGAGAGAGTGCTCTTATTAGCAATTTGCCAAAAAAATCTTCGGGAGTCATAAGCCTATCATTGTTTCCCTGGACTGCAAAGCCTGTGAGCGGTAGTTTGCATAAAGTTTTATGACCAAGGAGACGTTGGGCTAATTGGATGGAGTACAATCAGTGCTCTATCATGTTGACGAAGGCCGAGTCAAGATGCAGAAATAAAATCAGGGCCATACGAAAAAGAGAAACTTATGTGTGGAAATGGTCCTTCTCGTTGGCTTCCTGTCCCCTCGCTGAGACCTTGTTGGGTTTCCAGCCAAACACACGAAGACACGCGCACATGCTCAACACGTTCGCGAGGAAACACGCATACCGCATCGTCCCCTCTCTTCCTCCCTGCCTGTCGCACGCATGCAGGATGGGAGGACTGAGTCCTGCTGGGCAGGACACAGCCTCCTGGGGGGTGAGAGGTGTTCAGCTGGTGGGATTCGGCAGCTCTTCCTTAATTCAGACACCGTTGGTTAAAACCAGAAGTTTACAAAGAAATCTTAAAGAGTCAAAGCAGATTTTGGAACGTGGTGCCCAGACGCTTCCTACAGACAACGTAACAGAGCAGGAGAACGGGCCGTTTCCGGGTATCTGTTTTAATGTCAATCCACCCCCGACTCTCCCACCAAAGATTATTCAGGCACAAGGAAGGCCACTGAGAGAGATCTCACACAAACAGATGAGCAAGCAAAACACTGACTTATGTGGAATTTGTGGTCATTGTTCTTTATATGAGATCCTACTTTATTTCATTATAACTACACACCAGTGAAATATTCAGGGGACTCATTTATTAATGACTGATTATTAAGCCGTCAATTAGTTTTTTCACATAGACAACAGAAAAAGTTCTGGAAATCTTTCTCTTGTGCTTACTGTAAATCTTGAACAGAAAAGTTAATGCCTACGTGTTTTCAATAAGAAAGATGAGATTTGAGACATTAGGAAAGACAGTGTTTGTTTTTCTAAGGTTTTCTCGGGGCAGTTTTAGGTTTAGACAGTGTTGTTCTGTTTTGTTTTGTTTTGTTTTTCCTAACATCTTTGTCACCTGAAAGAAAATCATCATATCACCAACATGAAAGTGATTAGAATTTGACCTGTATGTTTCATTCACTTTTCTCTTTCCCTTGTGGCTGATGTTAAATTTGAGATCAGGCATGGGAGGAGGTGTAGTTCAGACCTGCTTCCCTATTCCTCACTCCTGCCTCACCTGTATCAGCTGTCTCATAACCTTCCACCTAATGAAGGAGAATGTTCTACCTGTTCATCGAACTTTCTCTTAGAGTCTCCTGCTCACCAGGCATGTTGCTGGCCACCAGCGCTCAGCACCAACCGTCATGTGATCCTTCCTTTCACCCGGGTTACCAGGAAGTCTGGGCTACTGGATGAGCATTCAGGCCAACAACTGTTGTACCTGCCCATGTGTCGTCTGAGCTCACGCTCTCTTCTGTGAGTGTCCCCCAAGAATACCCACATTTAAAAGCCTGGGAGAGTAATTAAGAATTTACTGGTGACATTATGAGGGTTGAGAGAGAGGAGGGTCCACTTATACTCCCAGAGCAATGACGGAAAGGACACGGAGGTCTGCGAGCTTGCTGGCTATGCTGAGGCTTTGGTGGGGTCCATCATGGTTGACTTTCTTCCGAGTGGGATTCAAGCAGACTTGTTCTAATTTTCCCTCCGTAATCCTTGACCACCACACCATTCCCACTCTGCAAAATGTCTTTTCCTTTTCACTTAAGTCTGAATTCCATGAGCAGCCAAGACTTGTGTGTTGAACCGCCAGTCCAAATTCGTTTCTCAGGCCATCCCACCTAACACACAAGTCACTGTCTATAAGGATGCCCTTGGAAGGCCTGTCTTGGCATTCCCCGAAAGAATGGAATTTCTGTAGTGCTGTTCACCATGATCTGTATGCAGGGCAGCCTTTATAAGGAACCTCCTGCCGAACTGCCATCAGACTGATTCTCTGCTACCTTACCCATCTCATGCCCAGGGTGAACTGATCCCACAAGACTGCAAAGACCCCTTCACAGGGTCGCCTTACTTCCTGGGCTGAACTAGCACGCCTATGGGATCACGTGCAACAGTTACTAACTTGAACCTGAAGCCGGAAAAATGGGTAGGGAAATCAAGAGTGCCAACTAGCTCAGAAATGCTATAGGTGTGGCTCACGTGGGGGTCTGCCTCATGAGGTATGTGAGGACGTTCCTTGGTCGATCTAGCTGTTGAGGAATAGGGGAAATCCTCTTTTCCTCACCTGGGAGGGGTAAAAGCTATTTAACTAGTTATGAGATTTGGGTTTCAGATCCTTTTCTCTCCCCCGGAATGATGAAGAGGCTATGTGATCTAAAACATCTTAAGATTTAATTGAAATAGTCCATTATGCTGAAAAAGATACTACAATCACTTCTTTCAGCCACCATACACTGTCTGTGTTTAATTATTAAAGCCAATGTAGCAAAATGATAACCATATCTGTACATATAAACATGCCTGAGTAAAATATACCCTGTCACAATTATTACTTTTCTTTATTAGTTATTGCCTTTGTTACACCGGGCTCAATGATTTCCCCTGAGTCAGTTAACAAGAGCTCCTGATTATCTGCTGGCAGGCAAAGACCAGATTTCTCTCACCAATACTCAATCCTCCGAGAGCATATATTCCCAACAAAGATCCAATCAAGATGCGTGCCTCCTATGCCTCTAATCTCACTTGGGCTAGAACCCTTGCCTAGTTCCTCACCCGATCCCGACTTTCCAACGTCACAAACCAGCTGTGGAACACCTGTGTCCTGTCTTGTGTGTTTCCACAAGGTGCCATTTAACTTGTGACTCTATCCCCTTTATTCTCCATGATAAGCCAGTAGCTACTTGCCAGCCACGTGCTTCACGTTGTACCACACCGGGCACGTAATCCTGGTGAGCAGCCATTGCCAACGATGCCAGTCTTGAAGGTTTTAACGGACTGATCTCGCCACTGCAAATCCATTTTTCTTTCATTAGCCACTCACTGAGAATGGTTTTGGTATCCATTGACCAGTTTTGTCTACAACAATTTGCTTTTGGGAGGTTTACAGCATAGTGATTTTTTAATACCTCCATTCTTTTTTTATTTCTTAGATGGCACTCTTTCATAAAGAGTTTTCCTGCCTCAACTGGGGTATAGACGACAAATGTGTCAAGATCCCTGGTGAGTGCTTTACCTTTGATTATCAATTGTCATAGCAGGGTTTTAGTGTAATGGTAGACCCCCTCAGTGGACCAATGGGTTCCCCTCCCCTCTTCTGTTTACTTTCCTCATATACTATGGTTCCAAAGATTTTTTTTAGCGTTGATTTGCATTTATTAGGGCTCTTGGTGCCAAAATCATTCTCATTTGGCGGTTGGTCATCCCCTTCGTCTTGCTTCAGCAGATGATATGCTGGCATTAGTCTTTCTGGAACAAGATACCCCTGCTTGTTTTGTAAATTGCCTGCCTCACACCTAAAATTATCCATTTCTTCAAGAAGCCCTGGTTCTGTTTCCTGGGCTGGTTTTAGAAACCGAGATGTAGATGCAAGATATGGCTGTGGCACGTGGGCGTCATAGGTTCTAGAACTTTCAGTGTACAGAAAGTAGTCAATATTACAAATGAAATTATGAGCATGTATTAATATTTTCAATGGTAATTTAGGTTGACAATGTTTTTGTTGATGTCTTGGATTTTATTTTGGTAACTTTTTTTCCCTTTAAACTGACAGTCGTGGTTTCTAATATTAGTATAGTAGCTTGTCTGCTTTATCCAAAATACATTACATAGTTTGAAAAATCATGTCCCGTTGTTAACATGTTCAGTTGATCCAGTGAGTGAGATTTAAAATATTCTTGATTCCCTTGTTGTCCTTACAATGAGCTCCACTGAAAATGAAGGTGGTTGCACAGTGTTCGAATGGCATTTGGACCTCTTCTTTTCTCTGAATTGTTATGTTGCCAATCAGACGTGTTATTGGGCTTAGATATTTCAGTTTGTTTCCACTGGGGATATTTTTCCCCCTCTTTTTGCTTTAATTTGTGGGCTGTCATACATGCATGTCACTTAAATAACAGAGCTGTATAAAGAGGGATACTCAGACAGTCGTCACACATGAAATGATCTTCTCCAGCCACGTCCCCTAGCTTCTGGTTTATCATCCCAATGCTTCTCCCGATCTTTCACAGATGCTAGAAATCACTAGATTATACCGTTCTTGTATTCTGATTTTTCATTTTGTCAATACCAGAGTGGAAACTTTAGGTAGTGGTCAAGAGTTAAGACCTTGGAGTCAGATAGCCTTGGCTTGAGCCCTATTTTACCATTTACAAGCCTGGATTCCCAAACTCTCTGAGCCTCAGTTCCTTCTCTGTAAGTTGAGGACAATAATACTTATCACCCTGGGTTGTTTTGATTATTAAGTGAATTAATTTTTGGAAGTATTTAGGAAAGTCTCCGGGATCTGGTGAATACTCAATATGATAAGCCGATATTACCCTAACACAGTGTTTCTCAACCGGGATGGATGAGGGACAATTCTGCCCTTGAGCAGACACTTGGCAAAATCTGAAGACAATTTCAGTTGTCACGGCTGGGGGAGAGGGGGAGGGGTGTCACTGGCGCCCAGTGAATAGAAGACTGGGACGCTGACACAGGATGAAACCCCCCAACTAAGATTTATGTGGCCAAAAATACCAGTAGTGTTAACATTTGATTGGTCACAAAGTGACTCATTTCTGCAGAATATTAAAATAAATAAAATAATAATAATTTCAACAAATACAGATGGTTTTCATAAAATTTTAACTCAACAAAAAGTAACTACCTAATAAAAACATAATGATTCCCTTTTCTTGACTCATTTGTTTATCTATATTAAAGAAGATACTTTCACCGCACCCCCCAATCTGACAAGAGTCACTGACGGTGCCTCCCTGTGTCTTTCAGACTGCTCCGGCATGAGAATATTATTCTGAATATATCCTTTATTAAAAATAGGACCCAAATCCTTCTTCTTAGAAAAGTAACTTTGCAAACAGTTGGTTGCACAGAATTCGCTTCAACGTCAGAGGGAGACATACGTGTGGAATAAAGAACAGGGGGTATAAATTTTTCATGTGTTCCCAAAGCCACGGTCATAGTTTCACGAATGCAATTACTTAGCAAAAAGGCCAACAATTAGAGAATGAGGTTAGGGTTCTATTCCATGGAAATGGGCAGGAAAACACTAACCTCTCACATTACACACTTCAAAAAGTTATTTCAACTCTTTGAATTTATTTTTTTTAAAGAATGTTTTTCTACATATTCCGAGGATTAGAAAATGTTATATTTTTAAGAGAAAAAGATTGGCAGGCTTATAAAAGACTTATTTCTTCAAAGTGTTTAGGATTAATATGATGGGCAGGAACAATCTGAGTTTCAGTGTAAAAATACCAGAATTCAGATTTCAGGGTGAATGAAGACTCTCGAACACCCAAACCATGACTTAATGTAGTTTTTACGTCCCTCGGGAGAGAACTGTCATGTTGATGGTAGTGTCCAGGAAGCTGTGTCAGTTGAAAGAGCTACCATTTTGGAACTAGGTCTGTGCTCAAGAGGTAGACTTTCTAGATTCCAGCTGTGTGGCCTTGAGCCAGTCATATAAACTGCTTTGAGCTTGGATTTCTTTATAGGTAATACGGAGAACACCCTACCAATTCTTTGTCCATATGAGTCACTAGCCTGAGGAACACATCCGGGACAGAAACATGCATATAGTTGGTGCTCAAATAAACACTAGTTTCTTTCCTATAGCAAAACATAAACAGGCTACAGTTATCGTCCATAACACAAAGATTCCCATATAGCGCAAAGATTCCTATATGCTGCATCGCAGGCATCCCCAGATTATCACCAGGAGGACTTAAATGCATTAAAGGAAGCATGGCTCAACTATAAGAGGCAAGGTGTGCAGAGTTCAGGAACCTCACCCCTCCCCATGGTTCATTGACCTCTGAAGTTGGGTGTCATACCTTAGTGTGCATATATAGTTAGCATAGGCTCGATATGCTATTTATTAAATTCATGTTGTGATGTCGTAAAAACTGTATGGAATGAACTTATTATGTCTTTAAGAAATCTAATGCTCAGTGGGAGTGCAACAAATTTCCACCATGTCAAGAAACAGAGATGATACAGTCCTGGAATCCTCATCCCAAAGTGTCTCCAGAAGATCGTTCTTTACAAGGAAACACTCCGCATATCGGGACAGAGGACCGAGCAGAGCTCTGTGAAGGGTAGAGTCGGGTGCAGATCCGTAAGGACTCTACACAGGTCAAGAAGAGCGAAGGCAGACCTGACTGCCTGCTGAAGCGGTCACCTGGCAAAGGCACGTGAAGGTGGCATACCACGGGGTGAGGGAAGCTCTGGAACCAGGCATTGACTCTGACCCACAAGCCCCCGACTTTGAATAGGAAGACCAAGTACAAAGACGTAAGAAATGAGATGCTACTCACGATCTCTATGGCTTTCTTGTGCCACACTGGCCACTGATGTCTTGTGGTTGGAAAAGTTGTAAAAACGGTGGGAAGTGAAATTTTTGATCTTTCAACCAAGAAGTTACAAAATATGTTCATAGATTATATAATGATAAAAATCTCAGACTGGAAATCAAATTCAATAGGAACTCATGCAGCTGTCAGGAATGTTTTTGTTTGTAAATCCCGTCCTTGTTTCACTTTGGAAACTCATGTTTTCTATAATTTGGAACATGAATTTAAATATTTAAATATGCAACGTAATACATACTAAAACATCCACAGATATTTCAATATGATTTCCATTCACGGTAGCAGCAGGCCACTGTTAATTAGGAAACCTTTTCTTCACTCTATCCTTGGTCTGGGATGCCCATTAGGAATCCCCGGGGCGAACAGTATTTCATCAACTGTGAGGGCAAAGCCACAAGGGAAAAACTCCAGAATGACTGTCAAAAGAAGGAATCACAAAATTCCTTCAAAAAAAGTGAACATGATGCCTCAAACACTCCTGTGTTTTATTATTTTTTAAAAGTTTTTAATGTTTATTTATTTTTGAGAGAGAGAGAGAGAGAGAGAACATGAGCGGGAGAGGGGCAGAGAGAGGGAGACACAGAATCAGAAGCAGGATCCAGGCTCTGAGCTGTCAGAGCAGAGCTCGATACAGGGCTCAAACTCATGAACCGTGAGATCATGACATGAGCTGGTCGGACGCTTAACCAACTGAGCGACCCAGGCGCCCCAACTCCTGTGTTTTCTAGTGCGTGTGCTACCATATCCATTCCCAAAGCAGGAAAACGGCCCCTTCCCAGCTATGGAGCATGGACGTTGTGTGCCTATGTCTGCCACATCCATGGTGGAGACAGAGAGGTGTCTGTGTCATTTCCCTCCCTGACATGAGTTTTGCGAATTGCTTTGTGTTTGTATTTCCTGGTGGACATGTTTTCCAACTGGACTCTGGGTTCTTGGGGGTCCATGAAAGGTCTCTGCTTCCTCTAAACCCCCAGAGGGTGCCTAGTCAATAGTCTCCAAGCCCTATATGTTCACTACCACGATTTATCTTACTAATTCAAAATAAATTCTTACGGAAGGTAGCCGATTCCGTTTTCCAATAAGGGAAACATTTTTGTTTTAGCCAGGTCAGTTGATGGGAATATTACCCCAGCCGCACTCGTCTCCTTACCTATAGGACCGAATTACAGGACGACCTATGCTTCCTTGCCACCTGGACCGTGCTGTCCCGTGCCTACCATGCGCCTTATAAATATTTGTTGATTTCATTTGCGCTTCCGGTAAATATACGTTCAAGGCTGGAATAATTTATATGCACAAACATGAACGGGCTTCAGCATGGAAAACAGATTGCAGAGAAAAATGAAAATAAACATGATGCAGACAGATTTTAACCAGAGAGTTTAAAGTGCGCGGTAAGTAGTAATCCGTCGCCGTCATCGCTGCTATGACATTTCTTGGGAGGTCAGGAGGGGCTCACATACAGGAATAATATTTGTCTTCCGTCCAGTTGAAGGTTCTGAACAAAACACTCAAGATCTGGAATTGGGCAGTGTGCCAGCACTACTGGTGAGTGTCAACTTTCTTATAAAATCTGTTCACAGGGAAAGGTAGCAAATAACTCAATGCCACTCTTAAAATGTGCACTCAGCAGCTCAATCCAGGGTTTTAATTAATGCCTCATATGTGCTCGCCTACAAAGGGGGAGCTACCTGGCATCCCAGCAATTTGCTCTGCAAGGCTGGCAAGGGCAGGTTGCTTATTTGGCAGGAAACCTGCAAACAAAGGGCCATTGGTCAACATAGCGTTATAGCCAGAAAGATCACACTCCTACGATACGTGTATTTCACCCATCGACACCAGATATTTTTTTGCTTTAAGTACTAAATGCCAGAAATGCCTTTTCCTTTGGTGAAACGAGGGTCATGTTAATCAGCATAATCAATATGGTTTTGTCCCATGGTCTTGCCATTCCAAAGCTACTCTCACATTTGGCCCTTCCTTAGGTAGTCTTTTCAACAAGCGTTCAACAATCTGCTTCCCTAACTCCTTTCTTTCTGCTCAGAACTCCCTTCTCCCACTCAGGTTCTAGTTCCTCTCTCTTTACCCATCCAATGTAGCGTAGCCAGCTCAATACTCTGAAATACTCACAAATACTGTCATGGAATTGAGCAGTCCCTAGAATATATCTGTCAAGTATACATTAATGAAATCAATGTTCTTGAAGACACGTGAATTGAAATGAACAGGGGGTGAGAATCCTCAGAGATGATGCCTGAAGCTTGATCCCTAAAGAGACTTATGCCCAGCTATTGGACCAAATAATTTTGTATGGCTTTGTGCCAGCCCTAAAGATAATAGAAAATTGTTTCCAGAATGTAGTTACATGAACCATGAGGTTTAACACCAGTAAAATTTTTGTTAAAATTGTCATCAGAGAACTTGAGGGAGTAAAGAGCTGGCTGGGACTTCAATATTCCCCCAGAACATGTTGCATTGAAACATTTGGACCTTGTGTTCTTTGTTACCTTCTAGTGAGGTTGTCTGGGCTTACCAATGTCAAGCATTTGGGAACGTATCCAAATGAGAACTACCAGTGAAAACCTAAGAGCTGGCAGAACAAATTGGGTTAGATTGGTTCATTGCTCCATTGTGTGCTAGAATGGGTAGGAAGATTTTATGGAGATGACACATTTTAGGACGCGCTGTGAAGGAGTTGGGCTAATCAGAAATGGGGAGTGAAGACATCCCATATGGAGGAAGAGGAACATGAGGAGAGCAGTTTCGCAGCGACCATGCACGTCCCAGAAACTCCCGGGTAGCAGGCATGGTCATGTACACTCAGCCCCAGGCGCTGCAGAGGAGCCCAGATGCACACCCACTGCCTAAGAGTGAGGTCGAGTAAATCTCTGTGAGCCCATACTGACCCCCACCAGTCCACTTTGCCCCCAGACCAACGCCTCACAACTAACACTATGCAACGTCCATGCCGGCCAGCCTCCTGGAGAGTGGACAAGCTCCCACTCTCATGGCCCTGGGTCCATCCCTCTTGGAGTGTTCTCTCCCAACGGATGCCTCCCGGGACACCCTGCTGTCCTCACAGGACTTACCGCCTTCATGCCAGCAGCATTCTCAAGCTGTTGCTCGCCTGGCCTTTACAACCCTCTGGAGCCACCCTCACTCGCATTTGTTAAGCTGTTTCTGGACGAAAATGCTCCGGTGCTGGAGACGTTCTGTATGTGGACTCAGCTGAGCTCCACTGAACTCACAGCCATGCCCACCTGTGCTTTTCTGAAAGCACATGGGGCAACAGCCTCCTCCCCGATCACCTGACTCAAGCGTGGCGTGGGAGTAACATCATGTAGTTGAGCCTGTGTCTTCAGTGGCCTTCCTGCCTCTCAGACTGGCCCCTGATGGGGAGAGAGCCCACCACATGGTCTCCGACGCCCCACTGTCCGGTCCTGGGCAGGGAGGGTCCACATCTCCTGAGTGCCTTTGAGTTCCTGAGCTCATTCAAGCCAGGACCCCTTCTTCCTCACCTCTCCATCCCTGGAAGACAGCCAGCACTTGGAGCACATTTGCTGAGGGCAGGGACGCAGCAGTGTCTGTGCTCCACAGCCAGGTCAAGAGCTGCCTGCAGGAGACGTGTTGGGAGCCCACAATGGTAAGACAATAGCGACAGCAGGCACGGTCACAGTCACGGAGGAGCTCAGCTTGACGGTTGTTGCTCTTAGAGCTTCGGGTCTTACCTCACCTGGCCTTCGCCAGAATTCTGAGTCGCACACTCTTTCCTTTCCCATTTTACAGGTGAGGAAATTGTGTCACACAGCTCTTGAGGAGCAGAGGGGAATTTGGACTCAGGTTCTCTGGCTCCAGATAAGGTCAAAATTGTTTCACTTACGAGTTTAAGAGAACCATCGTCAAAAGGTACGCATAATCTCTTAGCTGGGATGTTCATTATTTTGAGTATATTATACAGAATAGTCTATTCTAACTTTTGGTTGGTTTCTATTCAAATTCAAATATTTAACCTGCCCAAATAGCATAAATTCAGCAGGTGGCTAATAAATTCTAGTATACTGGGACAGTGGCTCACAAGTAAGTTTGTTCTAATTCCATCTCGATTATTTACTTAGTTCATAATGAAACAGATGGATATATATATATATATATGAATATTGTTCCAAAAATGTATGTGCTATTCATTATCAGAATGTTCTTACACAGGCTAAATTGTGCTCAGTCAGAGGACTTTCTTAGGAGATAAAAGAAATGAAAGAAGAAAGAAGAAAGGGATTGTGAGGTCTACTCAGCACCAGACCCTGGATGGAGGTAGGCAATTTTAGGCAAAGATCCTGCTTCCTTCCTCCCTGGGGGTTTTCTCCAGGGTAACTCACACAGCTACCCTGCAGGTCCTGGTCCCCTGCCTCTGGTGACCTCTTCCTGCTCAATTAACCCCTTCACAGAACCAAACATGACTTTTGTCTTTTCAAGTGGCCAAATTGTTGACATTTTTAGAAGGGAGTTAGGCACTGCTCCCTGGCCCCATTCGCTGCAATTTGATGAGAGCCAGTGAAGGCGCAAAGCAGGAGCTCCACACAAAGCAAAGGCTCTCCCGAAAGGAAAGCTGGAGACCCCGATATGGTGTTGGAATGAAGCAGGGAGCTGTTTTCCCTGGGGAATTTCTGCTTTCACTTTAACTCCGTCACCCTTCGAAGACCAGATTTAAAACGGGTGCAAAGCATGTGTTTTCCAGAAGTGACCAGTTTTACATGAGGGCATCCAGTCTACATTGAATCTATCGCTTTTCAGAGAAGCGACAATTAGGCTGTAAACCATCACGCTTCTTACTTTGTTTTGTTTTGTGTTTTATTTTGTTTTATTTTGTTTTATTTTATTTTATTATTTTCTGATTAGCAGGACCCTTTTGATTTCAGAGCTCTCCCTTGGTAGAATTAGGTTGATGATTTTGATCAATTTGCAGTCTTGAAACTATCATTAATTCCTCTTTCAAACTCGGATTGATGAACCACTAAATTTAGAAAGGACACTAATGAGGAACAGGGAGGCATCCTTTCCACTGAAAGTGAGCCAGGGTGGCTGGGCTCAGTCAGGATGCCAGCGCCCATCAAATGGCTCCTTTGCATTTCAATGAACACGAGTTAGCGTGCTCAGGTTTTCTCCTAAGGCAGTCCCGAGGCAGACCGTCAGAAAGTCACCCTATGGAGAGTCAGCTTGGAGATTTCACCTTTAAAACTCCGTCTCCTATTTGGGTCCTGCATCCCTCAGACCTGCAGGACATTTTCTGCCCAGTAATGACTGCAAGATTCTGGGGGAAATGCCTTCAGCCTTAGCTGAGTTGCTACAAGGCAGCCATTGTGTGAAAATGGAGTTTGGCCGGAGAATAGAAGCTTCTCACCCCAAAATAACAGGGCCCCCCCTGCCAGCTCTTCTTAGAGCAGGCTTGAGACAGGCAGTGGGCAGCGGGCAGAGGCCCCCCATCCCAGGATCAGGGTTCACGGCTTGTGCAAACACCGTACCTGTGACTGTTGGAAAGCCCACCAACCCCAAGGGCCCGAATCGCTTGATTGTTGTCCTTTTCTGAGTATTGTTTTTAATTTTGCTTTTTGTGGATGTTGATTTGTTACCACACATTGATAGTAAACTCAGTCACTTGCAGGTGTAAATCATTATTCCCGCTCGTTAAACTAGAAGTGATTAATGGACTCAATAATATCCCGAAAGCAGCCTGCTTAATAATTATTGTATCACCCTTGTTTTCAATTATTACACAGAAAACATTGAATGATGTCAGAAATTGAGATTTGCCGTGATTTCTACAGCAGAGCTTACTGAAAGCTCGTGGACGCAGCGCCCCGGCTGACCAAAGGTCTCCGCGCATTCCCATTAAGAAATCCATCTTATTGAGAGCAGATAAATTAGACGTCATTTTTTTTTAATTGCTCAACGTCGACAAATGATTTTTAAAGCCCACACAAGGACACAATCTACTGTTAGAAAGTGTATATGGAAAGTTTGAAACTGGAGTACCCAGAGCAAGCGAGAAAAAGAAATTATATTAGAAAAATGACCTCGCCTAGAAAAACCGTGAAGCCATCCACTCTTGTATGCGTATTTTGTGTGCATACCCCACCCAAAATATTCCGTTTTTTTTTTTTTTTATTTTTTTTTAAATTTTTTTTTTAATGTTTTATTCATTTTTGAGACAGAGAGAGACAGAGCATGAACGGGGGAGGGGCAGAGAGAGAGGGAGACACAGAATTGGAAGCAGGCTCCAGGCTCTGAGCCATCAGCCCAGAGCCTGACGCGGGTCTCGAACTCACGGACCGCGAGATCGTGACCTGGCTGAAGTCGGACGCTTAACCGACTGCGCCACCCAGGCGCCCCATAAAATATTCCGTTTTTATTAACATCACTGATTTCTAGATTTTCTAGAAACCTATTCCTATAATGTATTCTGTCATTTCTTTCTTTCAAATCCCTTGCAACACCCTCATTACGGACAGTGGGCTTATCAGTACACGCAGCCTGCAGAATCACTATTTTAGGACAGAGGTAGATAGATTCTTAAATAAAAGTATCTCAGATTTCTATAATTCTGGAACCCAGCGAGTCCTTGAGAATCACTGTATCCTCATTGTGTCTCCCAGCCCAGGTCTGGGGAGAAGACTTGGGCCCCGGAGGGGCCTAGAGCCCAGGTGTCCTGAATCCCAGGCACATTATTCAGCCGGCACAGAAGTGTGACCGGCACAGGCCCTCTGGTGCATGTGTGAGTGTGTGTGAGTGTGTGTGAGTGTGTGAGTGCGGCTTGCACTGCTCCCTTACAGAGAGGGCTGACGGAGGACAATGGGAGACCGCTGTCCTGGAGAGAAAACCCCTCCTTGAGATCTCGGGCAAGACTGTGGGAGAGCAGTGGCCTGGGCTGAATTGTGCCCCCAGATTCCCAAGTTGAAGCCCTCACACACCCCCTCATACATCAGAATGTGACGTTACTTGGAGATAGGGTCTCGCCAGAGCGGATTAAGAGAAAACGAGGTCATTGGCGTGGTCCTGTTCCAGTAGGTCTGCTGTGGACATGTGGACAGAGGGGTGAGCTCACGATGAGACAGGAGGAAGAAAGAGACCAGGGGGGCCGACAAGCCCAGGAGCCCGGCCTGGGCCACACGCTTCCCTGGCCGCCCTCAGAAGGAGCTCAGCCCTGCCCGCACCCTGAGTGCAGACCCGTAGCCACTGGAGCTGCTGGGAAGCAAATCTCTTGTTTGAGCCGCCCAGGCGGTGACACTTCCTCATGGCAGCCCCAGGGTCCCCCTGGCACAAGGGGAGGCTCGCTGGGAGGCCAGCATGGAGATCCCGGCAGAGAAACAGGACAGGGTCCTGGCCGCACAGAGGTGCTCCAGGAAGGTACTGATGGGGGGACAGAAATGCTCACATTTACATAAAAAATAACCCCTCCTGCAGCAATGCAGGTTGACCTTAAAAGCACAGGGCTCCAAGGTTAAAGCCATGACCCCAGCAACTGGAAGGAGGCGCAGGTGACAGCCAAGAAAGGGAGAAGCAAACAGCAGGTGCCAGGTGTCTGGAGAGGGAAACGTGACAGGTGGTGGGGCCGCTGCAGTAGCCACAGGGGAAGAAAACAGTGGGGGTGGTGGAGGGCCTGGGGTTCAAGGACGCCTAGCTTCTGGAATTGCCGGCCCACAGCAGAGACTGGCCAAGGTCGCATTCGGAGGGTGGTAAGGGGCACCACGCACACCCCCTCTGGGGAAGGCGACTGCAGGCAGAGAGACCAGTGGGGGGCTGAACCGACAGCCACAGAAAGGAGGCGAGACTCCTTCGTTTCACATTTCAGTAACTTCTCGGTTCGGAAGTTTCCCAGTGACGCCGGCCGCCTCCGTGTCCCCCTGTGTGTGCAAACTCAAGCAGCAAGTGTGGGCGTCTGCCTACCTCAGTGCGCAGAGCGCGCCTGCATTCCAGTGGCTCTCTTGGCTAACCACCTTCCTTTATGTCAGGCCAGACGGAGGAGGGGCGTTCCTCACTTCCAGAGTCCTTGGAACCCGTCTCATTCCACAGAGCTCTGTGAATGTCAGCACACACGCGCACCCCCTAAAGCCCCTGGGGAGACTTGTTCCCAGATCGTCAAAGGGTTTGGAAATTCACGTGACGGAAATATTGACATAAGGTCATGGTGACACGGGTGACTAGCTTTTATTATTGTCAGAAACATTTTGGAAGTGATTGTGTGTCTATAAAAAGCAGACACACCCATAACTATTGCAAAAACAGTGACATCTGAATATCGTTCAGAATAAGCAAATTGTTAAAAGGGTGTTTAAATACGAGCCGGACGACGCAGGTCCTCTAGAAGCTGTCACATCATGGCGTCAGCAATTTTCCGAGTTTTGTTTTTATTCCCTACAAAGCTGGCATCCCGGACCTCGGAAGAGAAAGGCACGGTGGCTAAATCTTGCCGTCTCACCCCATCTGCCCCACCGAATCAGAATTGTCAGGGCAGCATCGGGCATCTCTATTTTAAATTAAATGGGTGTATGACTGCCACATTACGAAAGGACGTAAGACATTCCTGCATCCCAACTTGAGGTTGTCCGCGGTGTATGCCCCCGTGAAGTCCTCCTACCCCCCAGGGATGCTGCCCTAATCCTAGACAAGGGTGTCTGCCTCCTTGGGGACTGCCTCAGCCCTGGGCTACCCCTTCACTGGGAAACGCTCCCCGGCTGGCTTCTGCCTCCACAGAACCACCCGGCAGGTACGGCCCTTATAAAGCCCAGTCCGGCCAGCTCTTAGCTGCACCCTAGAAAACAGCCGGTTTGCAAATGTCCTCCCTGCCTATTGGGTATTTGTTATTTGCAGACATAGGTCCCACTGCGTTTCATTCTCTCTTTCATTGTATGTCAAGTGATCACAAATCTAGCAAGGGGTGGGAATGAGCTGAAGAATCAGAACTGATCACACCTTTACGGCTCTTCACTCTGACCATGGCGAGGGAAGCAGGCACAGCCCCAGCAGGGCGCTCAGTGATGCAAGGTTACGCTCGGTCCTGTCATTGGCCTTCACACGTCATGGAGAGGCACCCTGCCTGTTTTCTGATCGATGCAAAGTATATTTGGATGGAGCTCCCTCCGGAGCTTCCGAAGGCACAGGGGCAATCGATGCCCCCGCGTCTCAGGTGCCGCGGAGGCCTGAGCGTGGGGAGCAGCTGGGACGGAGCCTCAGCCCAGGGTTCCTGCCTCCACCTCCCCCTGAGTGCGTGTGCAGCCTTCCTGAGGCGGACCCATGGGCCTGGCCGTGTTCTACCACTGAGCTGTATGATGACACTCATCCCAAAGTCTTTCTGTGCAACTGAAAACAATTTTGTGGGGCGCCTGGGTGGCTCAGTCGGTTAGGGGTCCGACTCTCGATTTCCTCCCAGTTCATGATCAAAGGTTGTGAGCTCGAGCCCTGCATCAGACTCCACACTGGGTGTGGAGACTGCTTAAGATTCTTTCTCCCCCTCTGCCCCTCCCGCCCTCGCCCTCAGCAAAAATACATACATACATACATACATACACACATAAAAATGATTTTGAGCATAAGGACAGTGAACCAACATTCCCCATTCATAGAGGAAGAAATGAAAATATTCAAAAATGTTGGAAGATGTTTTCCATGAATAATGGGCGAACCCTTGGGACACCCTTGGGAGTTTGGGGGGTGCGATGTGGGACTCTGGGTGCCGGGTGGAGAAACCGAACCCAAGTAACATAGGCAGAAGGGGTAAGTTGGTGCCTGTGTCCCAGGAATTAGGCCAGGTCTGCAATGGGGTCAGGACGAGTGGCCGCGGGACGTGGGCGTCTCAGGGACAGCCCTCTTGCCCCTGCTCCTCTTGCCACAGGCTGGACCCTTTCTCAGGTGGCCCAGCTTCCTCCACACATGCAAATACAGCTGCCTGCACCCTGCACGTGGCCCCACAAGACGACACTGCTTTGACTCAGTGCTTGTTTGGCAATTCTGGCGGAAGTCTCCGGTTTCCCAGTATGGGCTGGGGGATTGTAACTGGTTCAGCCCAGGCTGTGTATCCACATCTGGACCACTTCCTCGCGGGTCGGGAGTGGGGGTCCTCAAGACTGGAGACTTCCAGCCTCGCCATGTGCAGGGGTTCCAGGGGGTCAATGCCATGGGCAGCCGTCAAGAAAACCTGAATGGTTGCTGTGGAATCACGGTCTTGAACTAACTACCATTAGGTGCTTGGACAGCTCACAATGTCTACGGTTCCTTTACTGCCCAGAGCGCCCCAAATCAGCTGAAACCTGAAGTTACTTACTTCCTCATCAGATTAGGCTCTTTGAAAATAACAAGATTATTTGAAACAACTAGTTATGAGAAAATAACTAGAATAAAATGAAAAGTTTTCCTCTCCCATAATGCCCTTACCTTGACTGTGCAAATGACCTTTACAGCTCTAAGCCAGCCCATCTTTAATTTTCCTGGTCATGGTCAAGAGGAACATGTCTTCAAGGAGCTGTAGACATACATCCTGGGAGCTCCTGAACGTGAAGGTGCAGACCCTACGATTAGTTGTTCATATGTGATAAGACATTTCATCAAATCACCCCTTGTGGATGCTCCTTAGACCCGTTTTATAGATGGAGATACTGAGCCTCCGGGCTACTTGGTTAGGCTGCCTGGAAAAACCCTTGCGTGGGACCCAGTGCTCAGCTACTGTGCATGTAAATCTCGCTTTCTTACCCCGTAGCCCATGCGGGTTCTCTCTGCAGCTCCCCAGGTGTGTTCCCCTCTCTGTGCCCTACTCAGAGCTCATCCAGCATAAACTCCTGGGTACAGTTGGTGAGACTGGATTTTTTTTTTAATATTTATTTATTTATTTATTTTGAGAGAGAGGAAAAAAAAACACGCAAGAGCAGGGGAGAGGTGGAGAGGGAGGAAGAGAGAGAATCCCCAGCGGACCCTGCACTGTCAGCACAGAGGCTGGAACTCACAAAGCGAGAGATCATGACGTGAGCCGAAGTCGAGAGTCAGATGCTTCACCGACTGAGCCACCCAGGGGCCTGGAGGGGCCGTATTTATTTCAATAGGATGCATCCCCATGCAATAGAGCTCCGTGAGATAAGGTAACATCGTGGGACCCCGTGCGAACATTGTCACCGCTATGCTAAGTTGAAATGACAATCTGAGAGAGAAAATAATTGGAGATATCTAACTTAAAGAAAGAGACAGAGGAGCCGATCCAAAATTTTCGGCACGGGTGTTGGAGGAGAGCAGCGATCAAAGGAGCCCCCGAACGTCGTGAAGGCCGCTAACCCTTCCAGCCCCCCGGCCAGCAGGCGCTAACAGCTCTGGGGATAGAAATGCCAGGTGTACCCCCGGCCGAATTTGTCCCCCAAAAAGCACGCGCAGAAGCCTGCCCTGGTGACTGTAGAGGACAGGTCTCTCGGAGGTGATCAAGGTTCAGTGAGGCCATGAGCCTGCGGTCCTGATCCCGTGGGACTGCGGCCGTTTGAGGAGAGGAAGGCAGAGAGGTGAGGACACAGTGAGAAGGCGGCCGTCCACAATCTGGAACCCCGCCACGCTGGAACCCTGGCCCCGTCCTTCCGCCTCCAGAACCCAGACATAATCCCGTGCTGTTCGAGCCGCCCCGGAGGTACTGTGGTCTGGCAACCATAGATGATGGCAAGTGTCTGCTCTGAGTGTCTGAGTCTGTGCTCCAGATTTTTCTGGAATGGCCGAACTGCTCCCTTACCTTCCCCGTCCCTGTATGTCTCTCACCTCCTCGGGTGGGACCCGCAGTGTCCCAGGGACCCGTGTGGCCTGCCTTTCTTCAGCAACTGCGGCCTTCCGGCCCACCCTTCTGGCAAAACACTACACCCCCAGCTTTTTCGCTTACGTCATTAGCTGGCGTGTCCTCTTTATCGAATTCAGAGGGTAGTTTTGCTTCCGAAAAATAATATGAACGTCTTGTTTTTCATTAAGGTTGGCATGGAGATCGCCACAAACAGCTCACCCCACACACAAATGAGTGTGTGTGTAAATTGCCTCCGTGTCGATCTTCTTTTTCCCCTGAACCGCAGTGATTACCGCTTGCGTTGAGGATCGTAATGAGAAATGAATTTTTCTTTATCTTCATGGAAAATCTTATTAGCTGTAATTGGATAAAACCCAGAATAAACGATCAATCATTCCTCATTCGGGTTCAGGTTTACATTTCGATCATTAGACGTTTAAGGTGGCGTCGCTCCCACGTGTGGTATGTGGGCACGCCGTGGTGGGCGCCGTGATGGCCAAAATGTGCACGTTTTGTGGAGTCGAGGCAGCAGGATTTAAAATTACTTGCAGAGGGCCTCATTAGAAAACCAAGTATCCTGTTGGACATCTGTGTTCTTTTCTAAATAAGTTCGCCACCCCAGCCCTACTCATTTGTAAGAGGGACCACAGAGTGTCACAGTGTGTGTGTGACACAGAGAAAATCACTGCTGTTGGCAGACCTGCGAGGTGGTGAGCAAGACGCTCCCGGGTCACTTGAAGTCCCACCCTGTCTCCTGCGACCCTGAAGCATCTCAGCGCCAGGAGATTTAGCAGGTGGATCAGAGCGACTCATACAAACAGGCTGGTGCTAAAGCAGACCTTGCCCCCTCTCCGGGCCGGGTGAGGGCCCCCCAGAGGATACGGCCGGGAAGGTTTCTCTGCCACCAGGAGCCTCGACCTGAAGGATGTTCACCTGCCACGACTTCCTTTTTAATCAAACTTAGAAATCCAGAACGTGAGGGGGGGAAGGACGCTAACAGGTAACTTTAACCTCGTATCCACATTTCTGCTTCAAAATCCGAGGCTCAGAGGTGACAGTTGCTGATGTGTGGCTACCGAGCGGGTTAATGGCAAGACTGAAGTAGGAACGTGTCTTCAGATTCCCCGTCTGCCATCACGGGCCCCGGAGCGGGCACACGTTTGCAAGCCACGTGTGATGAGTGGTCAGACCCGAGCTGTGTTTCCTACAACGTAGTGTTACACGAAACCCCAGAACACAGCGATTTAATCTAGTCACTTCTAGGTGAACCTATTCGAATTACGGAGGATGTACTGTGCTCATTTCAAACAAACCACTTGGGGAAGGGAGGGTTCTGTGTCTCCCCTCATCTCCATTCCAGTGGGACCCCCAATAGGGGGTCCTCAAGTGAGGAGGACAATACAGCCCTGCCCTCCCCACCGGGCCCCTACCTCCCTAGCCTCCATCCGGGCTGCAGGCATTCTGCTCGGGAGCACGGGGCTTGTGTGGGAGGACTACCCTCCCCTGAGCTACAGGAAGCAAGAGCAAGTCCCCGCTGCTCCTAGATCCCACCCCCCCAAGCCCGCCCGGACTTCCGCTCGCCCCTTCTCCCACCCTCCTCAGAGTGAAAATACCTTCTCAGGCCTTCACATGGAATCGACTCTCTCATTCTCCCCCCGGGACCCCTGAAAAGTATCTCGCTCTCAGAATGAAGAGATTTTGGAGGCGCTCTCCTTGTTGCAGGAGGAACTGGTACGAAAATCTTCAGAAACTTCACGAAGCATCCACACGCTGTTCAGCCATGTGTTATGGGCTACCCTCCGGAGAGGCCCAAGGGCCAGGTAAGTGACGTCTGCAGCCAATTGCCCCCGAGGACCGAAAATGTGCCACCAGCCAAGGCACGAGTGAGCTTGAAAACAAATTCTCCCCCAGTTCACCTTGGAGGTCATCCTCGTCCCGGCCAACGCTACAATTAACACCCTGCTGAGATTGAGCCGGAAGAAGCCAGCTAAGCCTCCACACCTCAAATCCTGACCCTGAGGAATCTGGGATGACAGCATGTTCTACGTCCCTGTGTGCTGGGGTGATTTGTTACACGGAGTAGATAACTAATACATTCGGGCTTTGACCAAGAAGAGACTTGGTGTCATTTATTCATGCTTCTTGTACCTGGGGTTCGTTACACTTCTGTGGGCTCATATATATATTATATATATATACACATTACACTTCTGTGGGTTCATATATATATATATGTTCATATATATATATGTGTATATATATATATATATATATATATAATTTTAGGGAGAGAGGCAGAGAGAGAGTGAGTACCCACAGGTGTGCATGCACAAGTCGGGGAGGGGCAGAGGGGGAGAGAAAGAATTCCAAGCAGGCTGGAGTCCAACCCTGACTCGGGGCTCCATCCCGTGACCCTGGGATCATGGCCTGAGCCTAAAGCAAGAGTCAGACCCCTAACCAACTGAGCCACCCAAGTGCCACTGTGGGTTCATTGTTTTGATCAAATTGTATCAAATTGTTATCAAATACTTCTGTGGGTTATAGTTTTATCAAAATTTGAAAATGTATGACCAATATTCTTTGCTTTTTCCTGCTTCTCCCTCCTTTGAAGACTCCAATTATACACATACTAGTCTGTGTGAACTTGTCCCACAGCTGGATATTGTTTGTTTAATCTTTTTTTGCCTTCTGTATGCCTTTTTTTAAAAAAAAAAAAAGTTGATTTATTTATTTTGAGAGAGAGAGAGAGGGAGAAAGCAAGAGCGGGAAGGGGCAGAGAGAGAAAGAGAGAGGGGATCCCAAGCAGGCTCCACACTGTCAGAACAGAGCCTGACTTGGGGCTCGAACTCACAAACAGTGAGATCATGACCTGAGCCAAAATCAAGAGTTAGATGCTTAACCGACTGAGCCACCGGGTGTCCCCTATCTTCTGTTTGTTTGTTTGAGTTTAATGATTTATTTTGAGAGAAGGAGACAGAGAGGGAGTGGGAGAGAATCTCCAGCAGTCTCTGTGTCCTCTGCAGGGAATCCTAGCCGGTCTGATCACCCCACAACGTACTTGTAGGTACCACACACGTGTACCTGCACACAGCCTGCTTTTCTGCAAGGTGGGAAGAAAACTGAAGACGTCCTACTTTGCTGCTGAAAATATGAAGTCAAGTAAGAAGACACATTTCCTGCAACATGAGCACGTACAGAAGGCCAGGGCTCACTCTGGAACCCTAAAGTCATACAAACAACTCCTTTTCAATCCCCCAGGTGATTTGCCTTTTTAACAGACCCAGAAACATTTGCCTTGGCCAATGGAAGTTCAGAATTAAGGAGATAGTACTCTATGGTGGGTAAAATTCTCACCATAGAAAAAGTTTCACCATAGAAAACCTGCCTCTAGACGCAAGAGCTTGGAGTCCAGCGAGAGCATAGTGGGTGGAGATTGCAGGGCAGAGTGATGGAGGGGACAGCACTGTATACAGAAAGAACTCTGGAGATGTGCCGGCAGTCTTGGTCTAAGGAGAAAGATGGCAACGTCTCAGATGGAAAGTACTCCGGATGTAAATAATCACACACTAGATATTGCAAAGGACGATACCAGTGAACTTGAAAACACAGTCATAGAAACAGTTTCAAACAAGACAGACGGGGGCGCCTGGGTGGCTCAGTCTATTGAGTGTGCGACTCTTGATTTCGGCTCAGGTTATGATCTCAAGGTTGTGGGATTAAGCCTTTTGTGGGGCTCCATGCTGAGATTCCCTCTCTCTCACTCTCTCTCTCTCACTCTCTCCCCCCGCCCTTACCCCCATCTCTCTCTCAAAAAAATATAAAAATTAATGTAAGTATTCAATGTATGGCACACACATATGTTAGTTACATTCTGTTTTACTAAGATTTATGTTAAATTCTGCTGAATGTAGTCATTTGAGGCTTCCCTCATAATAGATGAAGTCATTCTCATGGAAGATTCCGCTTCTCTTATTTCCACTCCAAATATTTTTATTTTTACTATTTTACGTAGTTTAAAAATACTTTGGCATACACGTTACAAAAGAAATATTACAGATATACTTAAAACCTTGATAAGACGTTGATCTTTATTATATTAACCTTTCCCAAACCGTAGGATTTAGTGGCCCCATCTGTCTGTGTCTAACTTAGTAGATCCAATCACCGGCTCTAGGTTTATTTTAATCAGAACTTTATGCCGGCTTGTCACATTAACAATTAAGTTTGCTCTTGGTTTAAATATTCCCTAAATGATAAAACCCTCTAGGCATTTCTTGAGGGTATGGCTACTACATCACTTTCACAAATATTATATAACAGAGAAATGGTAAATCATAAGTGGAACGTACAGGACAATTAGAACGTGATTTTTTTATAAATATTTGGAAAGCCCATGTGAAATATGATACTATATCATGGATCTGACAATCATGACTTCGACATATTCTATTCATTTTCAGCCAAACTGGTATAAATAAAATGTCAGGTACATCTTAACAGGCTCGCTCCCAAAGGGGAGGGACTCAGATTTCCTCAATTGTTTACACCCAGCCCTGTTAGTGGCATGGAGAGATCAAAAACGCTGTAATCACCGGGATCTTACGGATGAAGCCTTAAAAGCCTCATTTATTTTTCTTTCTCTCCAAAGCAAATGGGCACTAGCCATGCATTATGGATAATGCCCAAGCCCGATGTCTATTTTCGGGGGGTGGGGAGACCAGGGGCAGCGTCGCCAGAGTATTGACAGGGCATTTCCACCATCCCAGGATACCTCATCTGGAAAACGGCATTGTCTATGTGTTGAGGTTCAAATCCTGAAAAAAATAATGAAACCACTTTCTAATCTTGGGTTTCAGAATTAAATCCATGACTCCATGTCATTGACGAAAGACCCCTGCATTCGATTGGGGGTCTGCCGTCACCTTCGCAGTAACTTGAAGGAGGGACAGGGTCTGTGCCCTCTGATGTTTCTAGACTGGGGCCTGCCTATGGTCGTTCCTCAATAAACACTTGGCCTTGGTGCTCAATATGAAGTTTTACTTGTTGGCTTATCTCATTGACAGCTTCCCCCCACCCCTTGGAATATTCTAATTCATGCAGTAATGAACCAAATCACATCTAGATTATCTAGTCTGCCTCTGTAATGCAGTCTTATAAAGGTTATGAAATGGCATATTAACACCATTTCCTTTGGTTCCAAATCTCCTTCCTCACACCATTTCTCCCTCCCTCCCTTCCTTCCTCCCTCCCTCCCTCCCTCCCTCCCTCCTTTCCTTCCTTCTTTCTCCTCTTTTCTCCTCCTCCTTCTCCTCCTTCTCTCCTACCCCCACCCCCTTTTTCTGCACCCTCTATTCTCCGTATACTTGCGGAAGATTTTTTGGTTCACGTTCCATGCTTGAAAGTCTAAGTAGGCGAAGACGGGGAAGAGAAAGCCGGCAGATTCATCTGGTTGCATAAATGTGTTGAGTCTTCTAGGAAGGGCTGAACAGTGCGCTGTGCTTCCAAAATATTTCACTTTTGCCATGAAGGCCAACTTTCCTAAACACTTCTAATGTGTCTGTCCTCTGCCTTGTGTGTTTTCTTGGTTGAAAGAGCGAATGTTCTGTACGCTAGGTTATGCTGTTCCCAGACAACTCAGCTCATTTGAGAACCTTCCAAGCTTTTTGGTGCATATGGACTTCCTTGGAACTTATGCATTCTGCAATTTCTTTCGGAATTTGTTGTTCACTGTAGTAGAGGGGAGAATTTAGTCTGGATTTAAGTAAGAGAAGTTACCCTTCTAAGGTACCTTCTAAGGTACCTAAGGTTACCTTCTAAGGGTAACCTCTAAGTTACCCTTCTAAGAGAAGAATACCCCCTGTGCCATTGGGTCCGTTTGTCTTCTACTGTCTTTAAAGAACAGGAAGGCTTGGGCAAAAATTTGCACGCGTAAAACGTTTCACCATTGGTACCACGTAAGGAAGGAAGGGCAATCAGCCACTCAATCAATCCATCACTATTCTTAAACGCTTTTAATCTGTCACTTGCATATGTGTTCTAAGACCGAAATGTGTTTGGACCTGGTGTGTAATGAGTAATGTCACCATCTTTGCCTAAGAAGACCTTGCTAAGAGAGAGTGGGAGCCACTTTCCTTCTGTGTGGCGGACCATCTTTCCAGGTCACCCAAGCCACTCGGCTCCAGTAAAACTGCTTTCTGACCTCACAGACCTTCACGGCGCGATCCCAAGGCCCCAGATCAAAATCGACAGGAAAAGGAAACATTTAGGTATTTCCCATGCGACACAGAACTTTCAGGTGTTTGAACGTCCGTAGAGGAAAGTGGCTAAAGTTGCTGTTTTGCAAGTTTAATCAAGGTATGTGAGGCGAGCTGTGCAGAAATGTGAAATTAACGTGTCACAGATGTTCACATTAGCCTCCACGATTATGCCACTCTGAGTGTTTTGTCATACGTGAGATGAAATCTACCCAGATATTTTTCTGATGTCATCCAAAGTGCCACACCGTCTGCATACATGAGTATAGACACAGACTTTGTAACTTTTTGTCTGTACCCAGGTCTCTCAATCTGGCAACTACCGGCATTTGGGGCTGGAGAATTATTTGGCCGGTTCTGTCCTGTGCACGGTCAGGAGGTCTTTTTTTTTTTTTTTCTTTTAATGTTTACTTATTTTGAGAGAGAGAGAGAGAGGGAAAGTGTGGGGGGGGGGGGAGACACAGAGGGGGAGAGAGAAGATCCCAAGCAGGCTCCACGCTGTCAGAGCAGAGCCCAATGCAGGGCTCCACCTCATGAACTTTGGGATCATGACCTGGGCCAAAATCAAGAGTTGGACACTTAACCGACTGAGCCCCCCAAGTGCCCCCTGTAGGGAGTTTAACAGCGTCCTTGTTCTCTGCCTGCTCAATGCTGGTAGATTCCCTCATCCCGGTCATTGCCAGACGATCCCTGGGGAGGCAAAGTCACCCTGGACTGAGACCAGCTGATCTATTCAATAGAATCTGTCACCTCAAATGTACCTCAATTTAGGAGGTATATTGCTACAGCTTTTTGTCTAGGGTTAGATGATCATCAACCACGACATCATTGAATTGATTTCTCTCCCTTCCCAGAGGTTCTTTCAACTTGGAGAAGAAATGATAACAGTTTTCCTGATATCTCCGTTGATCTCTCGTGGTGGGCTCCCTCATAATGCCAGTGGGGCTAAGCGCATGACTGGGTGTCCACAGCAGCCCTGGACATTTAGACCAGAGCAGGAGGACACAGCTCCTTCAGCGTCCAAGACCGGGAAGACAGGGACAGCTGAACAAGGAGGGTGACAGGGCAGTGGACAAGCACAGAGTCAGTGGGACACGGGGCCACACCGTTGGCACAGGCCTATCTGACAGAGGAGAGGAGGCTATGCTACAACGGGCCTGCCTTCCTGGGCTTCAATCTACTGTGAAGATATCTCACGAGGGCCCCTTTTTCTTCAACCACCCACGCTCATTCTAACAGGGCACTGGAAAAGATAAATTAAAAGACATTTAGGAATTAAGAAAGAAAAGAAGAATGTGTAGGAAAGAATGACTCTCCACGTTGGGTAGAGTGGAGTCTGGAATATGGGAAGAGAATACACACTCATCAGCACCTGCCCGGTGTAGCAGAAACACCTGATTGTGAAGTCACTCTGAAACTCCCTCAGGTCATTGCCGGTATCGGGGTCAACCTTACTGACCTTGGACCTTCTGCAACAGGATAGCAATGACTGCCATTGACTGCCGCTGGGAGAAGGGAACGGGTAAGAACGCGGACCCACAGTAAATGTACGTTCCTGCCACCCTAAAATTCATCTCTACGAATTTTCTTCCCCTACGCAAATGTATCTGTGTGCCTTTAACACGTATGGCAGAGAACTTGGTCTGCTTAGCACAATGAGTGGGAGGATTTCTCTGGGGAGCACAGCAGTTGCTTCTACCGCTTCAAGGGGTGCGTCTCTGAGAGGGATTGCGTGGGCTCTCCAGGGGAACCGGCGCAATGGAGGGACTCGTAGCCCTCCTCATCTTACAGGTGTGCGAGTGTGGTCCAACCCAATCCCAGGGGTTTCCTTCTCCACCTCGGGATTTCTGTGAGCTCAGAAACGACTCCCTGCCGAAGGCGCCATAGATCTCTGTGGCCCACCGAACCACAAAATCGGTTCCAGAGCTTGGCCGGCATGGTTGATGGAGTGTAGATGCAGAGAAGCAGAAAATGAGCTGTGCACCGGGCTCTTCATCAAGCAGAGGCTCAACACTTTAATGGGTCTATAACTTTCTCTCTTGGGTAACAGTAGAGCAGGGCCGCAGTAATGTTTCAGCTTCAAGTGGGTAAATCATCTCGCAGATCGCAAATCGCCCGGTCCGTATCGCACAAAGAAACCACAGTGAGAATGTACCTGAGCGGACCACCCGACCTTTCTTTCCTCCGTGCTTCACAACCACGTGGCGATAGTTTATCTACCTGCCCCCCCCTACGTACACACACACAGACACATACTCACGCTCGCAAAGATGAAAACATACGCTTTTATAACAGGTGTAAGATTCTTTCTTCCATCAAGTTTAAGATTCTTCCTGTAGGGGCGCCTGGGTGGCGCAGTCGGTTAAGCGTCCGACTTCAGCCAGGTCACGATCTCGCGGTCCGTGAGTTCGAGCCCCGCGTCGGGCTCTGGGCTGATGGCTCAGAGCCTGGAGCCTGTTTCCGATTCTGTGTCTCCCTCTCTCTCTGCCCCTCCCCTGTTCATGCTCTGTCTCTCTCTGTCCCAAAAATAAATAAACGTTGGAAAAAAAAAATTTAAAAAAAAAAAAAAAGATTCTTCCTGTAAATTATCAAGAGATTCAGTACCGCCTCCTTGAGACCTCTGCCCCACTCCAGGCTATCACCGGAACCCGGGAGTCAGACTGAACTCTTCCGGCTTCAAAGACAAGACAGAGAAAGAATGAGGAGAGCTTGTGGCCTGGACTCAGCTCTGCATCTCTGGCACCTGCTAGGTCTTTGACCATCATGGTGCTGATTTGCTTACTTAGGGTTCTGACACCTACCTGAGCCCCTAGGACATCTCTGCTCCAGACACGGCTTGTGCTTCCCAGCTTCCCAAGGGAAGTGGTGTTGGAGTATATCCCAGCCTCAAGCCCACACTGCAGGATCCCGATGTGCCCCAGAGGTACACAGTCCTCAGATCAAGGCACTGTGCACCCCCCCTCCCCGTGCTGCTTGCCATGGGTGCCCAACACTGTGCCACCACAGACGAGAGTCTGAGTCAACCTGATGCTGATCCACACACACTGTTCCACTCATGGAGTCCTTCCCTGGACAAGACCTGGGGACATTTTCATCCCTCCTCTCTAAAAACCCATGGATTGTATGTTATCTACTCCTCATGACAGCTGCATATGCCGGGGCCCAGGGGAGACACCGACTTGGGCACCCAGGGCAGTGAGGGTCTCCTTACAATGCCTTTTCATAGACATTCTTGGCAGCATTGATGCAGATCTCCTCTAAGATGACTTTGTGTGGCTCACTTTTTCTTTTAATTAAAATCCAACTCAGCAGGGCGTGCAAAATTTCTGTACTAATACGCACACTCTCACACACTTGGATACACACATACATTGCACTTGAATTAAGCAAGTCGATAAATCACGCAAATATTTAAGTAACATGTCCCTCGGCGTGCTCAAATCTGTAGGGTTGGCCCTTAAGGGTACCCCTGGTGCTGGCATTCTCCTCAGTCATTGTTTTCATTCTCTATATCTCATACATGGTATGTCATTCCCCTGGAGCTTCTCTGGGTCTATTTTCTTCTGCTTATTAGAAAATTTATTTCCTTCTTTCTACTGAACACCGGCCTGAGTCCTAGCGATGAGCGCTTCTTGGGAGAAGACTCGTGGGTAACAATTGCCCCTTTAAGGTTCCCTGTCCGGGGCGTGTAAATGACCGAGCACCGACAATGACCTGGACACTGAACGTGTAAACCCTAGAAGGAGCTTCCTCTGTCTACTACTTAGACAACTTAAATACAGACCACAAGGGGCGCCTGGGTGGCGCAGTCGGTTAAGCGTCCGACTTCAGCCAGGTCACGATCTCGCGGTCCGTGAGTTCGAGCCCCGCGTCAGGCTCTGGGCTGATGGCTCAGAGCCTGGAGCCTGTTTCCGATTCTGTGTCTCCCTCTCTCTCTGCCCCTCCCCCGTTCATGCTCTGTCTCTCTCTGTCCCAGAAATAAATAAACGTTGAAAAAAAAAATACAGACCACAAGTCAGGCCATACTCTCACAGCTCCGGTAAAACCAGCACTTGATTCATTTCTGGTGAGATTTGCATCGGGCACAAAATGTCAGGAATGTGATTGGTCAAAATACATACTGAAATTTAAATATGGGAATACGTTTTAACCCAGAAATATTTTTTCTAAGAGTTTTTCCTAAGGGAATACATAAAGATATACAAAGTGTAAGTGAATAAGCATAGTATTGACTCAATGAATAATAGTATAATAATGAAGATTGGAGACAACCTAAATTTTAAAGGTGATGGGATTTTTAATTAGATGATTGGTCATAAAATAGAAGGTTAAAGAATCATAAAAGCTACTGTATTAGCAAACTACGTGTCGCTTTGGAAATCCTTCATCTTGTCACGTTGAGTGAAAAAATATGACTCTTCCTTGGGTATCCTATTTTGTACAAAACACGCACAGGAAAAAGACTGAAAAAAATCTGCCAAACTACTAAAAGCACTATGTCCGGGTGAGGATTCTACGTCACATTGTTCTTCCATATCGTACAGCTGTTGTTAGAATGCAGGCAGTTCCTTATACCCCAAAGTGTGGGATGTGGTTGCGAAATACAAGAGTCTCCAGCCAGGAGTGATTTTGCCCCCCAGGAAACATCCCCAACATCTGGGGACACGGTTGATCGTCACGCCTGGGGAGGGGTGTTTGCTGTCGGCACGTGGTGAGAAGGGCCCAAGAATGCAAGCAGTCCTACAGTGTGCAGAACTGGCCCCTGCGACCAAGGCGCCTGTGGCTGGAGGCTGTGACCAAGGCTCAGCAATGACGACAGTGCTGAGTTTAGAAATCCTGAGATAGGAGAGGGTACCCAGAAGCCTGATGTCAGATCCTGACCCTCTTGCTTAATAACCTTGTGGTCTCAGGTGAGTCACTTGGCCTCTTGATGACTCAGTTTCCACATCTGGTGAATGGGAACAGCACCGTGTGTCTCGTGGGCAAGCTGTGAGCCAGAACGGATCTGTGAACGCCAAGTGCCCAGCACAGTGCTGGACACAGGGGCAAGTGTCGACAAGTCCCCCGTTAAGGGACTGCACCACCTTCCGCGTCAGCATGGTGGAAAGGCTGATATAACCGAGCGGTGATGCTTCCTCTTCTTTTCTTCAGATTGTTCTTAAAACGTAAAGTCGTGCTAAACTTAAGTAAGATACCGTCCATCAGACTGTCCGTCTGCCTTTCTTTCCCGCCCAGTTTATCCTCCGGCTTTTCGATCAAGAATGTTGTGGGTATTATTTCAAATCCATTATTTTAGCTTTTCTGCAAGTAAATATAGGTATGGATCTACCTATTAATAACCTAACTATTTTGTATATTAAAAAAATGTAATGTTTATTTATTCTTGAGAGAGAGACTGACAGAGCATGAGAGGGGGAGGGGCAGAGAGAGAGGGAGACACAGCATGTGAGGTAGGCTCCAGGCTTCCTGTCGTCAGCACAGAGCTCAAGGTGGGGCTTGAACCCACGGACTGTGAGATCATGACCTGAGCCGAAGTCTGATGCTTAATCGACTGAGCCCCCCAGGCACCCCTAGTATTTTGTATATTTAAAAAAAAATTAATTTTTTTTTTTTTTTTTGAGAGAAAAGACAGAGACAGAGAGAGAACGCAAGCAGAGGAGGGGCAGAGAGAGAGGGAGACACAGAATCCGAAACAGGATACAGGCTCTGAGCTGTCAGCACAGAGCCCGGCATGGGGCTCAAACCCATGAACCGTGAGATCATGACCTGAGCCAAAGTCGGACGCTTAACCGACTGAGCCACCCAGGCGCCCCCAAAATGGTTACTTGTTTAAGTTTGAGACAGAGAGAGAGCAGGGGAGGAGCAAAGAGAGAGGGAAACACAGAATCCGAAGCAGGCTCCAGGCTCTGAGCTGTCAGCACAGAGCCCAATGTGGGGCTCGAACCCATGAACTATGCGATCATGAGGCAAAGTTGGACACTTAACCGACTGAGCCAGCCGGGCATCCCATGTTTTGTACATTTTTCAATATCAAAGTCATACTTTGTCACTTACCTGAAATTTAATTGTTCTGCCCTCCTTCAGAATGAAACAAGGTCATGGTGTGGTTGAATCTGCCTCCGTAACCACCTCTTCTGTTGTCTATGCTGTTAGAGCCACACGCTTACTTCTGTTTTTAGTAAAACATAAATAATAGTTATAATCAACCGTGAATTACATTACTCATACAACGTATCCATTTATCTCGTTAGGTTTTTTCCACGTTCTCCTTCTGAAAGCTTCCCTGAGTGCCTGACATTGTTTTGAGTCTTCTTCCCTGAGTGCCTGACATTGTTTTGAGTCTTCTTCCCTGAGTGCCTGATGTTGTTTTGAGTCTTCAGGGTATAAATTGCTCGCTAAGCTCTTTGCATGCGGAATCACAGCAGCGGGTCTGACCAGCCAGGCCCGCCACTGGTTTCTCTCACGCTTTGAAGACACAGGGTTCTATGATGTTCTAGCTTATGTTATCGCGAAGGAGATGCCTGGGGTCAGTGCGCATGTGCACCTCTATCATTATGAGGTTTATAAAAGTCTCTGGTACGTTTTCTATTTATACTTTATTCTACATGGTTTTATCAAAACACGTCTCTTGTGGACTTACTTTGATTATTCTTCTCAGCCCTGAATGTCCGAGAGCCTTAGAAGAGTGTGACTGCTATACTTTGCCACGCCATCATTTCTTTCTTTTATCAACCTTTTTGACCTTTCTGACCTATTTTCCTCCCTGTGATGTGTCTTCATCCTTATCTTCATATCTGATCATTTTCTTTCCAGGTATTTCTTGTACAGAGTTTATTTTTTCCCATTGGGTATTTATTTATTTATTTATTTATTTTTAATTAGTTTATTTTGAGAGACACAGAATGAGCAGGGGACAGGCAGAGGAAGAGGGAGAGACAGAGAATCCCAAGCAGGCTCTGTACTCTCAAGGCAGAGCCTGATGTGGGGCTCAAACTCATGAACCACGAGATCATGACTTAGCCCAAACCAAGAGTCTGACGCATATCTGACTAAGCCACCCAGGCACCCCGTGTTTTCAATATATGGTTTATATTTTATTTCCAGGATTTGAAATTGGTTCTCTTTCATATCAAATGTATTTTTTAATCTGTCCTTCTAATTTGTTTTATCAATTTAGTTATCCTTTCCTTTATTGACTAATGTAAACATATTCTGTTAATATTATTTCCAGGCTATTCTGTCCATTCCATTTTGTGGTGAGGTATTTCTCCTATTAGGCAGGTTTTTGTTTTGTTTTGTTTTGGTTTGGTTTGGTTTTCCTGAATCTTCACCTCTTTTAATGTCCCTCATGTGTATCAAAATGTGCTGTGCCTTTTCGTGAAGACTGGGGACTCCTTTTCACTGATTCACAACCAGATCTTGACTTGGTGACTTTGGATCGTGTTCTTCAAAGATCCCAGAGGTTCATGCTTGAGCCACTTCATGGCCTGACCTGGTTCCTGGTTCTGGTGTCTCTGTGGTTTCTTGCCACGGTAGGCACACGGTTCATTTCCAGCCACGACTCTCCACATCCGCAAAAAATTTTAGGTCCCTCTTTATGGGGAATCTCGCTCTTCCTATAATTAACCCATGTCCTACTTTTCCTGTATCTGTTTACAAAGCCCACTAGGACTATTTGTCATTTTTGTTACATTTAAACTTAACAGACCTTGAATTCAAATTTCTTCTTCTCCTCTTTCTCCCCCTCTCTCTCACAACTCTCTCTCTTTCCCCTCCTTTCCTTTTAAAGTGACTTTTAATTAAAAACATTGTCAAAGCTACGTGTTTATAGTGGGGCTTGGGGTTTCTGCTCTGTGGATGTATTCCCTCTCTGGTCAGAATCCTGCAAGGTTAAGTGAAGATGCTCTTGAGCTATCTTCTTTTTCTTAGCTAAACTCGACACATGTTTGAATGTCATCTCCTGTTGCTTTCTACTGTCTTCCATGATGTTGGGTCTCCAGGAGCCAACATCAGTGTTGATTCCTTTGGCCCCGTGCTTAGTCTGCGTGATGATGCCTGGTGATTGGAGTCGCCTTATCCGGATCCTGCTTTGGCCCAACTGGCTTTAGTGCACGCCTTGGCTCGGGGCTCCCCACTGCTTTCTGTTTACATTACTCAATGGAGACTGGGCGTATTTGAGCATGTGATGCAAAGGAGGGGTTGGAAAACACCCTGGTGAATTAGTATATTCACGTCCATTTTCTTGCCTCTCACCAGAACTTCTTCTCCAGAGGCTAAGCATGGATAGAACAGTGTCTGCCATGGAGTGGGGACCCCGTGCAGGTGCGCTCCATGACCGAATGACAGCCTAATGCTCGCGCGCTATCTTATCTTTGCAGAGCTGATGTGGTATGTGTTTGCCAGTCTGAGGATGGAGAGCCGGAAGAGTCTCATAAATAGGATTATTGCCACATGTATGTTGTATATCACTTCCCTCCCCCACCCCCCCCCCCACGAATCTGCTCTATTTCTATTCAAATTTAACGCAAATGTCCCTTGGAGATTCACAGATGATTTCAGAGCTCAATTCAAAAAGAAGAATGTTCAGTTGGAGACTGGAAGGTAATTTCCATTAAGTGTGTGGTTCAGGAGCATGAAAACATATGGGAAGAAAGCATCTTTACCTTCTCCGTATGGTACACTGGAAATAAAAGTTGGATGTGCGGGGAGAGGAGGTCTATAACTAAAGGCGATCTGAGTTGATTTAACAGTTGGTTAAGCAATACTCTCACCTCTCTTCTACATCATCACGGACTAAGACAGAAGCGTCCTCTCTGATCGTTAATTATTCTTTTTTATTATAGTCGCGGTACTTAACATTCTCTCTGCGCCTTAGTCTTCCCTGTAATTCAATGTTACGGTTAGAACACTTCTTTCTGCCTCGCCAAAGTTTTCCTTTCTGGGAACGTTACCTATACTCTTCGTTGAAGATTTACAGCAAAGCAAAGGCTGCAAATCTGGAGCAGAGGCGCCTCCCCAGCACGGCCTCCACGGCCTCCGTGATCAGGCCCCCGTGGGAGTCCCCATTCCCCGCGCAGCTCTGCCCTGTTCTCCAAGTACAACTCCTGACTTGGGGGTCATCGGCCAATGACCCATGAGGATGCAGCAACTATCCTGCCTCTGAAGTCAGTAAGTGTTTCTGGGGTTGAATTGCATCCCCCCCCCCTTAAAAGATACGTTGACTTTCTAATCCCTGGCACCTGTGGACGTGACCTTCTTCGGAAATAGGGTCTTTGCAGGTGTAATCAAGTTAAGATGACGTCATTCAGATGGGCCCTACTCCCCTGTGACTGGGGTGCTTGTAAGAAGAGAGACACAGGCAGAGATGTAAAAGGCCATGTAAAGATCAAGCCGACACTGGGGTGATGTGTCTACAAGTCAAGGACTGACGGCGACCCAAGAAGCTAGAACATGGAGCAGGTTCTCCCCAGAGCCTTCAGCGATGGCGCAGCGCTGCTAACACTTGGATGTCGTACTTCTGGAGGCCAGGCCACCGCGAGATGATAAATTTCCATTGTTTAAAGCCACCCAGTCTATGGCGTTTTGTACGGCAACCCCACAAGCCAACATGGGGCCCAGGCAGATGTTCAGTGAGGACACGCTAACAGTCCAGACACCATGGAAAGAAATGGAACCTGAGAAGGCACAGATCCGGAGCTCCGCTCTTCCAGCCCAGTGCTTGTTGAGTTGCCTGGGCCCCATCCATCCAGACCTTGGCCGGAGGGCTTCAGAGGCACTCACAAGCCCCGACATCGTCCATGCTAGTGTTACAGCCAGACCAGCCCCCCGTGACACGTGGACTCCTTCCAGTTCCGTCGAGCACACACATCTGCCGATAGGTGCTCTGCTTGTTTGTTTCCACTCCAAGTGGTGCAATGCCTACCTCCTTCGTCATCACAAATACAAGAACAATCCACTCAGAATCCTTGACGTTCGATTTAACAACAGCCTGAAGGAGAATGCTGCCGTGTGCGTATTGCTTTCTCTCCCTCTCTCCGTCTCCTACTGCACTCCGTTCCTGAAGCCGCTTCCATTCCTCGCCCCCCTCCTCTCTTCCAGGTCATACGGACTGCGTCTCTCCTGTTTGCCCTCTGCTTTATCCTTACGTTTCCTTCTTTTCTTATATACGTTTCGAAACATTTACAAACTACTTATGCAAATCATCTGCGCAACATTTGCAAAGTGGTGGCAAAATATTTGCAAACTTTTACTAACTACTTTTTAAGCAGCAGAGTAATATGTGCATTTGAAGAATCCGTATGAAATTAAAAATGTTCAAACAATTTGCCCAGTGGATAATGTCACGACTGGTGATACAAGTGGGCGATGTCTTATTGCCTGTGTCACGGCTGATGTCTGGCAGTTTGTGAAGTCCCATCAAAAATTAGATGATAGGGGCGCCTGGGTGGCGCAGTCGGTTGAGCGTCCGACTTCAGCCAGGTCACGATCTCGCGGTCCGGGAGTTCGAGCCCCGCGTCACGCTCTGGGCTGGTGGCTCAGAGCCAGGAGCCTGTTTCCGATTCTGTGTCTCCCTCTCTCTCTGCCCCTCCCCCGTTCATGCTCTGTCTCTCTCTGTCCCAAAAATAAAATAAACGTTGAAAAAAAAAATTAGATGATATTTTTTTAACGTTTATTTATTTTGAGAGAGACAGAGACAGAGCATGAATGGGGGAGGGGCAGAGAGAGGGAGACACAGAATCGGAAGCAGGCTCCAGGCTCTGTGCTGACAGCTCAGAGCCCGACGCAGGGCTCAAACTCACGTAGTGTGAGATCATGACCTGAGCCAGTCGGATGCTTAACCGCTTAACTGACTGAGCCACCCAGGTGTCCCAAAAATTAGATTATGTTTTTATTAATGCTTTACCAAAATACACTCTTCTTGTGGACTCAAACAGCATTCTTCTTTAAAGACTGGCTAGCATACCAAACAGAAGCTTAAAATAATTCATACTTGAAAGATATTTTGGAAAACAATTATATCACCTTACAGGGCCCACACACTCATTTTGAAATATTACTGGAACACTTGGATTTTTAGATTTTTCTAAGGCATAAAAAGTTTTCCAGGAATAGGCATGAGCTCCAACACTTGTCTAGACGTAAAGTATGTAAAGGTGACTTCAAAACAGCCAATTGCAGCACTCGCTCAACAATGTCATGCGAGTCACCCTGACATAGGGGTTCAACAGAAACACATTTAAATCCCACCTTGAAAAGTGGCTGAAGTTGGGGCGCCTGGGTGGCGCAGTCGGTTAAGCGTCCGACTTCAGCCAGGTCACGATCTCGCGGTCCGTGAGTTCGAGCCCCGTGTCGGGCTCTGGGCTGATGGCTCGGAGCCTGGAGCCTGTTTCCGATTCTGTGTCTCCCTCTCTCTCTGCCCCTCCCCCGTTCATGCTCTGTCTCTCTGTCCCAAGAATAAATAAACGTTAAAAAAGTTTAAAAAAAAAAAAAAAGTGGCTGATGTTACTGAAATGTCAGAGAGACAGGGAGCCAAGTAACTCTGTCCCTTCCCAAAGTAAGCTTTGCCTCAGCTTTCCACCCCGGACAGGATTGCCAGGCTCTGCACCCGGCCCCTCTGCCCCCATCCGGGCCTTCTGGAAACCCCTTGGGCTGAGCAAGGCACAGAACTCCGCGGATGGCCTCAGTGGCCGCAGAGGGTTAATGTCACGGTGCTCAATTGAGACACCTTCCAGATCATAAAACAAACCATTAGGTGGAGAAAAGAATGTCAGTATGATATAGAGAGTCTCCTTAGAATCAATGATTCTGTAGATTATGAAAAGTATAAAGAAACTTTTCCAGGTGCAGGCATTTCGTTCAAGTGTCAATGTGTCGATTAGACACAGTAAAGGGGTCACTTTCTATGACGGAGCTCAGACACTGCGCAGAGAATCCAGGGTTTAGCCACGAAGTCTTACACACACAGGGCACGGCGCTGGTCATATTTCCCTTGACTGAGCCCGGCTGTCTGTGTGAGGAGTTGCTGACACCTGCTATCGTAACACAGAGGTCAGAATGTAACCAGATGACCTAAACAGACAATTTTCCAATCCTTGTTGCCTTTGCTCCTTTTTAGCATGCACTCAAAGGCATGTAGGACAGAGATGGTATGAAAAAAAAAATAGGTAAAGATGTTCTTATTATCTTTCCCTTATAAACCAAGTTACAAGATTAATTATAGGTTTTATGGGTCTGCCATCAATAATACGTGTAAAAAAATCTGTGAGAATAACAATCCCTGGTTCTTTACACAGTCCCCCTGGCCCCGTTCCCCGGTCCCTCTGTCTTGGATGCTGGTCACAGTGATTTGCACCCATTCTCTCACTAGCAGGCACCCCCCTCCCCGTCCTTCCGCCCGGGGGCGGGGAGCGGCGCTTCTTGAACGTTCTTTTTTCTCAACAATGCGGTTACTCTGGGAATTGGACAGAAGCGTGAACGTCTTTGCTCAAGACTTACTTGTGTCCCACAAGCAAATTCCCCACTATCTGTTTGCTCTTTTCTGACTTGTGATTTCGGACTGAAGAGTGGGCTCACTGCAGGTGTATGTACATCTCGCGGCCCAGACGCTCTCCTTCCACCATCTCGGTGGGTCACTTCTCTTTAGAGGCTTCTCTTTCTCTTCGGGAGGCAGGGACAAGGCCGTGGGACGGCACTCCGGATTCCCGGCTGCTGGCCTGCAAGGATCAAGGCTGACAACGGACTCTCTGGAACAGAGTCTCACTGTAGATTGCCTGAGGTCTGAACACGGCAGGGTGGTGGGATGAGAGCCGAGGAGGGACAGAACTCAGGGACACAGGGTCACACATGCGGACACGGCAAAGGTGTGCTTGGGGCTCATTCAACAGCTCTATCCCAATCAGCCTGTGGAGGGCTATCCTCACGTCTCCTACGGGGCAGGAAGGTGCTTTGGCACGAAGGCCAGTGGTGGGTTCTCACCTGGGTTCTGCGTGATCTAGGTCGGTCCCTGACACCTGCACCCTCCCCCACACTCTGCACTCACTGCTCCCAGCCAGTACCATTTTCTCTGTCTAAAAACTGAAACAGGAGGGGCGCCTGGGTGGCTCAGTTGGTTGAGTGTCTGACTCTTGGTTTCGGCTCAGGTCATGGTCTCACGGTTTGCGGGTTCGAGCCCCCCATCAGGCTCTGTGCTGACAGTGCGGAGTCTGCTTGGGATTCTCTCCCTCCCTCTCTCTCTGCCCCTCCCTGACTCACTCTCTCTGTCTCTCTCTCAAAGGTAAATACATTTTAAAAAACAATAATAAGATAAAATAATAAAAAACCAACTGAACAAGGAGGCATGTTCTGAGAACCAAAGCGTCTTCTGCCCCATTGGTAAAGTTTGCTTCCGTGTGTGAGGCACACAGAAGATCCGGAGAAACCTCACAAATGTTCCCCAAAGTCACTGGGAAGGGGCAGGGCCCGGCACCGAGTTTTGAAAACACTACTTTTCAATCATGTCGCCAAGCAGCTTTCAATTATATACACTCACTGAGGGAACTTTCAAGACTCTATTTCCATAGCCCCGGGAAACAAAAATCTGAGCGGAGATGCTCCACTGGTCTGGAACCACCACCAGGAAGTGGCGGGGGGGGGGGGGGGGCGGGGGGCTGTATGTCAGCCCCCAGCCCCTTCTGCGCCCTGACTGCAGCCCGGGCCCGTCCTGCTGGGAAGCAGATTCTGGAACCAGACAGGGCCGCTGCTGAGAGCAGGTATGTGCGGTTCCATCAGTGGATTATTGACGGACCTGCAGACTCCCAAAGTCCGAGTAACTACTTCTCGGCACCTCCTTTCCGGGGCGCGGCGTGACCTCCGGTGGCACTTGCCGCCCGCGCTGGAGCCTGGCTTCCCCATTCCACAGGGGGACCCAGAAGATCCCGACTGTCCCCCTCCGACCTCGTTCAGGTCAGCCGCTTGTCCTTTTGTCCACTGAACCGCGAAGGCACTTCCAGGAGGCTCTGTCGTCGCCGGCTGTTGGCGGCCAGCGTGCGCACCCGCGTCCGGGTGGGGACGTCCCCTCGCCCTGCCCCAGCCTCCGCGGCTCGGAGTCCAGGACCGCGGCCCACGCCGCCCGCCGCGCGGCCGATGGGCTCCTCTGCCTGCAGGGCCGCGTCCGTCCGCCCAGGGGCTGGCATCCCGGCGGCGGGAAGGGCCCAGCAGCGCGGGGTCCCGGTCGCGGAGACGCGCGCCGGCGGCGGGGACGTGGAGCGCGCGCGCCCCCTACGGGCCGGCGCCCGCACGCTCGGCCCAGAGGCTCGTCCCCGCGAGGCCCCGCGGGTGCATCAGGGTGCAGGAGTGCGCTTTCCAGAGCCTTCCCCTGGCGGCCCGCGAGCAGGGAGAGGCACTGCGGGGCCTCGGAGGCCCTGGCCCGGGGGATGTGCGCGGTGCCGGCAAGTGCACAGGCCTAGGTGACCCTGGGGGACGCCGCCCCCTCCCCGCCCCGGGGGGGCGGGTTGTCTCTCTCCCCGCAGCGCAGAGGAAGGAGGCTTTGCAGAAGGGAGCAGGCGCCGGCAGGAGGACAGAGCTGGACTCCGTCGCTGTCCTGTCCGAGAGCTGACCTGCGCCGTGTGGCCGCAGACTCAGAACCTGCCCCCCGGACGAGTGGGGGCCGATAGGGAAAGGATTTAAAAATGTATATATGTGCATATGCATATGTATGTAAGCTGTTTACATATTTGTTTGTTCAAGTGTAATTAACATACTGCATTATCTTAGTTTCAGGTATACAAGGCAGTGATTCAAGGCTTCTATGCATTTCTACGCAATCTATGCGCTTCTATCAGAGCGCATCCTGAGAAGCCAACTGGCTAGTCCCCTCCGCCTGGCAACCGCCACCTTGTTCTCTGTATTTAAGAGTCTGGTTTTCTAGTTTGCGTTTGTCTCCTTTTTTTTTTTTTTTAATCTTTCTTTGTCCGTTTGTTTTGTTTCTTCAATTCCACACGTGAGTGAAATTTCACTGGATTTTTCTTCTTCTGGCGGACTAATTTCACTCAGCATTACGTGCTCCTAGGTCCATCCATGGTTTTTGCAAATGGCACAATGTCATTTAATCTGTATCTTAGAGGGGCGCCTGGGTGGCTCAGTCGGTTGGGCGTCCGACTTCAGCTCACGTCATGATCTCGCGATCCGTGAGTTCGAGCCCCGCGTCGGGCTCTGTGCTGACGGCTCGGAGCCTGAAGCCTGCTTCCATTCTGTGTCTCCCCCTCTCTCTGCCCCTCCCACGTTCATGCTCTGTCTCTCTCTGTCTCAAAAATAAATAAAACGTTAAAAAAAATTTAAAAAAAATAATAAAAATCTGTGTCTTAGAGATTTGTATGTTTACATATTATATTAAACACATAAAATAAAATAAAATAAAATAAAATAAAATAAAATAATCTCTCTGTACCTACCCTCTACACCCCAGCACCTGGGCCCAAATCCAAAGCTCGTGTGCTGTAAGCCCAAGGGTCAGTACTGAGCGGTGCAGTTGGGCGTGGAGTGAGATATGAAGGCTCCTTTGGTTTTAAAGGCTCCCACTTCAGCAAAGAGGAGCCTTTACAAACCAGGGTCCAACACAGAGACTCACAGGAACGTCACACAGAAATGTGAAGCAAAGCTGACTTTTCACACCCGGTTTGCTGTGTCTCCATTATGGACAGAGAAAGGAAGTGGCTGTTTGTATTGTCCGACTCCCACCCTGGCCCTTCAGCATGGACTGGCCTGGGTTCCCGTCCTCGGTCAGTGACCCTGACTGCCAGGCCCAGGGAAGTCACGGGTGCCCATGGAGGCACTCCATCAGTACACTTGCCAGGGGACGGTCTTCTCGGCAACGTGCCATCCTGCCCATGCTTTCTGAGGGGGGCATGGCCCTCAGCCAGCCTCTTCCTCACTTTGGAGGGTGCTTACTTATACTTGGGTGCAGGGGAGGGGCCCCCCTTCCAGGGATGGAAGACAGATAGATAAGGAGAGCGTGTGTTGGGGGGGATGTGGGTTGTCCTGGAGCCTGGTGGTCACCTGTCCCTGCTGGCCGACTTGCCCGATGCCGTCCCCAGACAGCCACCTGACTCCCTGATATCCCTAGAGCTACTTAGTACCAACTACTCCCAACCTGTTGAAAGAAGTGTTTGGTGGGAGTCCCACAGAGTCCCCTCCGTCATGGCTGTATTTTGACATCATCTTATTCGTATTTACTTTTTACAAGGTTTATTTATTTATTTTGAGACAGCGGGAGAGAGAGCACACATGAGCGGGAGAGGGGCGGAGAGAGAGAATTCCAAGCAGGCTCCTCACTGTCAGTGCAGAGCCCGACGTAGGGCTCGATCCCACGACCCGGGAGATCATGACCTGAGCCAAAATGAAGAATCAGAAGCTTTAGGAACTGAGCCACAGAGGTGGCCCTTGACTACATTTTAAATATGCAATTCAAACAGCCCCTTAGCAGAATTCTTGCATCTAGTCAGTGTTGAATACTTGTAGTTCTAGTAAGGGCCCAATTAGCAACAAATGTTCTTATATAGTAACTATAAAAAAAAGACTCTGATTTTTAAAATTTATTTAAAATAATAATAGCGTGGACTGGTCGTGGAGAAAACAAACCCGGAGAATTACACACAGCAACAGATCTGCATTATCCTGGAACCCGTACGATGCTGTTGCTCAGAGAATACCAGTGGTAATGCTTTGTTTATATTATCTGAATTGGAACTGTTGACAGAGATTCCAAAAAACTGGAAATTATTCACATGCAAAGCCCCGATAAGTCTGAACAATATGTGAAATTAAAGAACTCCATAAGAACATCTTGTAAAATGGCCTAAAACACAATGTATAAAACACCATTTAAAGTAAAAATATATTTTATACAAATAAATGACCTCCCCAAAGATTGAATGTATTCAAAATGCAAAGAGCAGCTAACCAAAGTGTTTTATGGAAGCTGCAGGAGGGTTTTAAGAAGGTCTCCTAGTAGGCAGGAATCCTATTTTGCAGACCTATAAAAGTCGCTTTCTTTTTTTACCCTCAGAAAAGTTCTAAAAAATATTTCCAGATTCTCGAACCTGCTGAGAGTCTGCAAAAATCCAAACGAACATTAAATTGCCCTTGCCATACATCTAACTTTTAAGAGTTTATGATAAAACTTACTCAAGAGACAAATAATGCCGATGCTATGATTTATGTAGGTAAATAAATAACTTAAAATGCAAACAACAAGATGTATTGTAAGGAGAATTCGGGTAGTTCTGACTTCTGTAGCTATTGCATAAAATAACTCTTGCCATGCTTTACACACTAAAAATGTTCTTCATTATTTTAGGAAAGGAAAACAGCTCATACGGCCTTCTTTGTTTAAACACCAGAAGCAGAGAGAGGGCATCTGAGGAAAGCTTTGAAGGCCTCAGAAGAAATATGATGACAGAGACCATTGAGATACAATGGCCAAAAAAATGGCAGGACCAAACGCAGGATTCGGGTTAAGAAAATCTTCATCTATTTTGGGGACTTTTCTTAAAAAGCCTCTCAAAATATCTTACATGGATTATAAGATTAATTGCTGTCACATTTAGAGAGTTAACAGCAAGAACACTTTGAGCTCCTCAGTTTGCAGCTGGGAACACCAAAGCACCATGGAACACACTTCTGTCTCTCCAAGGATGCTGTGAAGAGGAGAGACAGGAAAGCCCCAGAGTGGAAACACAATATCGGGTGGGGCCTCACATCCAACTCCCTACCTTCACGAAGACCAAGACCGATGACCCCATTCAAGACGGAGAAGAGACTGAAAGAATTCTGGCTCACAAGAAGCCTACCTAAAGGCTCTTGGACACACAGCTGAAGTACAATCTCATTAGAGATAAGGGAAATGTGTATTAGGGTTAGAAGAACACCCCACCGCATGACCAGCACAATGTCTAGAATAAAATGCAAATAAACAAGAGTTTCTGAACACGTGGCGTAAGTAGAACTCTCACTACTGCCCTCGGAAGCGCGAATTGGCACAACTTTGGAAACCGTAGCGTCTACTCATTCCGCCACGGACAGCGTGTGTGCATGATCGGAAGTCAGAAGGGAGGGTGGCCGAGGGATGGGGACTCTTCATGGTCAGACAGGGGGACTAGGGAGCAAAGACTCCTCATTCCAGATCTTCAACTGGAGGGCTGTTACATGAACGTGTGAACTTGGTAGAAACACGCGGAGCCAACGCGATGTATGTGTTCCATTCTGTATACACAGGACACATTTGGGATCCTTAAGTGATCCCGTCTACCCCGCAGGGCCGGATCCCACTAGCTATGGCTGGTCAGTTTCTGGGTAAGTCGCTGCTGTTCTGTTCAGCTCGAGTTCTTTTTCCCTGTAGGGGAGACAGAGACCTCAGGAGACTCTTCATCAGGATAACACTGGGAGAACCTTCAGTAACCTTAAGTTTTGAGAACATGATTGTTCTTTTGAAGCCCTACCTGGGGATAATGGGGGAAATCGTACTGAAAACTCTCCCTCCTCGGTGGTGAGGACAGCGTGGCTGGAAGCAGATTCCAGGACTCACAGGTATTATTGAAACCAAATTCTCTGTAAATGAAAGGATTCTGAATTTCATTCTCTCTGTGTCTTGAGGCAACAGAGTACAGAAGAAGTACTAAGGATCACGTGATGGGAGACCCCATGCCTTATCATTTCTGTAACTTCAGCAAGCCGCCTGCCTCTCCGTGTGTCTAAAGTCAAGGACATGGACACATTGGTCCATGGTGGAGCTTTGAATTTCATGGATGCAAGATATTGAATTACTAGATACATAGAAAGAAATGACAAACGAAACAAAAGTATCTCTAGTCCCTATTCCTTTCCAACGATGATAATAGTGTTTTGAGTGTATTGTTTTATTTGTCTTGCTTTGTTTTTATCATCTTTCTCCCAGCAGCGTTTGCTCCCGAAGGAGGAACGGGTTACCTGTCTGGTTTATTTATCGCAGAGTCAACACCACCTCATAGGCGACACCCAGAGTACATCTGGTGAGTGGATGGAATGATGAGTCACAGAATAAATAGTTTTATTTAACTGATATGTCCAGAGGTCCTAATCTGTGCCAGGCATTTTCCTAAAGATTTTCATAGTCTTTCTCTCATTAAGTTTCCCTTTAAAAAAAAGTTTATTTATTTATTTTGAGAGAGAAGGAGAGGGGGAGGGGGAAAGGTAGAGGGGGAGAGAGAGAGAGAGAGAGAGAGACAGAGAGAGAGAATCCTAAGCAGACTCTGTGTTGTCAGGGCAGAGCCCGATGCAAGGTTCAAACTCACGAACCCTGAGATCATGATCTGAGCCATGAGTCCAATCATGAAACCAAGAGTCAGAGGCTTAACCGACTGAGCCACCCAGGCACCTGTCTCAATAAGTTTCCTGAAAAGGTTGATGGGAAGGAGATACTATTATTACTCTGTTCAGTGTACATGTTAGGATTAGCTTTAAGTGTAAGCAACAGGAAAAAGAAGAAAATGTATTTAAAGTAACTAAAACAAAGTGGGACTTTCTCCACCCTGTTTAAGAAGTCTGTAGGTTGTTACTTCAAGGATGCTGAGGTCCTCTATGGCTTTATCTTGATGGCCTCTCATGGTCCAAGGTGGCTGCTGAATTCCAACCGTTATACTCTCTTTGCATCTAGCAGGAAGAAGAGAGAGGGTGGAGAGTAGGGGAAGGGGAGGGGAGTAAGGAAACACTTTTCTTCTCAGAACACTATTACAGTTGCCTATGTAACTTCCATATAGTCCATTGGTCAGAGTTTAGTCACGTGGTCACATCTACTTGTGACGGGTACTGGGGAATGTAGTCTTTGTGATGGGGAGCCATGAGCTTAGCTAAAAATCAGAGAGTAAAATTACTAAGGAAAAAGGGGAAAATAGATATTGGCAGGTAGTTAGAAGTCTCTGTTACAATGTATGTAATCATTTCGTGATATAACATGATCATTGAAGTCAAAGAATTAAAGGTTGTATCCCTACAGATTCTCATATTGACTTCCGTGTGCGATGACATTTCCAGGAACTCAATGTAAGTACCTGATGTCGTTCCTAGTTCACTACCTGGAAGTTCATCAACAGAAAATGTTCCTGTTCTGAGGGTTTTTCTACACTGCACAGAAAGATTGGTTTGTAAGCATACTTCTAATTTATGGGAACTGTGTAAGCAGTAAACCCTAGCTGAACAAAAGCAATAATAAAGAAGAAAGAAAGAAAGAAATCAAGAAAGAAAGAAAGGTAGAGGGGAAGGAAGGAAGGAAAGAAGGAAGGAAGGAAAGTGAGGGAGGGAGGGAAAGAAAGAAAGAAGAAAGAAAGAAAGAAAGAAAGAAAGAAAGAAAGAAAGAAAGAAGAAGGGAGAAAGAAAGAGAAAGAAAGAAAGAAAGAAAGAAAGAAAGAAAGAAAGAAAGAAAGAAGAAGGAAGAAAGAAAGAAAGAAGAAAGAAAGAAAGAAAGAAAGAAAGAAAGAAAGATCCTCATTTGAGCAACTTTGTAAAGCCCTCCACTCCTTTTGTTGGAGGAGAAATGGGCCTAATGTACCCCTCCGTGGAGTGACCAGAAGGAGGCCATGTCTGTTTGTAGAGACATGTATCCCTCTCCCTTTACTCTCCGTGTTTACCATTAGTTCTTCTCATTTGTTGGTTCTGAACTCACCCAGGAGTGTGGCAAAGACACCCAGTAATGCTCCAGGTCCTCGGGTCAAAGATAACATCATTTTAATTCACATCCGAAGCCCTATGGAAACCACTACCCTCTGGGCCTGTTACCAGAACTCTGCCTGCAAAAGCCCAGGCAAACCTCTACAAGTAAGAATATATTTTCTTTCCTGCCCCACACGGTGGGCTTCTGAGAAGAGGGGACTCACTGGGGATTGAAGCTTAGGTAATCAAAACGCTCTCATCAACAAGAAATGATTATTTCTAACGTTTAGGTTGTTTGTTTTTAAACAATTCTTTTTAAATTTTAATTCTGTTTGTTTCATCAGTTTATAATTGTCCTAACAAAAGTGGGAGAATTAATACAGATCAATAGTGAGAAGGCCAAGGTTATTCTGCCGCATTCAGATACTCCCTTTCAGTCGACCCAGAGTCAGTACCTAGGACACAAAGCACCAAAAAAAGCGAAATAGAACATTTGAAAAAACATGGAAGGTTGGGATTTCTGGAACTTTAATAGCTTTCCACTTAAATTTTTGGCTATCATGCACTTTAGCTAAGAGAAAAAAAAATAATGAGTTTTACAACATTCGACTCGCTTTATAACATATTACATAATGGCGTAAGCTCCATAAAGAAAGTCGTGTGCAATGCTGTAAAACTTATTAGGTCACCAATATTTCTAGTTTCATATTAAGAAATTAGAAATAATGGTTCAGATTAGAGTTACCAGAATTATTAAAAATCCTTTGAATTGAATCAGTCATTCCCAAGAATATACTAATGAATTTGTAGCCTTAAAAAAAAAAAGGAGAAAAACAAGTTTCATTTATAAATTCACCTGAGGTGATAGAAGTCATGTTAACATTTTAAGTTTTATGTGGACTTTCCATAGGCTAAAGTGCTCTCTCCACTTCGCCTCCCGCTCTATATAGCCCACCTTAATTTCCATTTTGTAGGCCCCAATGTGAGAATGATTTTTAAAAATCAGACATTGAGTCTGAATACAGTAATGACTAACCATCCTCCCTCAAATGTTATTTTAAGTTTAAATGTTTAAATTACATGGAGTGGTTTAAGGTCCGACATATTCTTCAAGTCGCTCTTTGTCCTACGCCCCTTCATGGGCTTCCCGTTTCTCCACTCTCCTTGTCTGGATAACATCTCACTTCTGGATCCGGGAATGGCCTCTGTGGACGGCAGAGCCCCAGAATCTTGTCTTATGGAGCCTGCCTTTGCGGAAGTATTTCCTGCATTGTGGCCTCGTACCTGCAACCAGACAGTGAGTTTCTTGAGGTTAGTAACAACCTGAAAAACAGGATGGAACTTAGAACAGGGACTCAAAAATGGTCTCTTCTGGGGTGCTTGGGTGGCCTCAGTCAGTTGAGCATCTGACTCTTAGGTTTTGACTCAGGTCGCAATCTCACAGTTTGTGGGATCAAGTTCTACATAGGGGTCGAGCATGGAGCCTGCTTGGGATTCTCTCCCCCCCGCCCAAAAATAGATATATAAACTTTTTTTAAAATGGTTTCTTCCAAACATGAGTAGGATAAGAAGAAGGGAAGATAAAAGAATAATGTCATAGTTTATGTTGAATGCTTCAGTGATTTGCCAGTCCCTTTTGAAAGCCTGAGTTACAACAAGTAAAGGCCTGGTTCTTGGACCCAGGATATAGTTTATTTGTCCTTCTCACCAATATGAAAAGGTGTTTGGACTGCACAAAGTGAATCTCCTTGATTTGGAGGGAGAATGACAAAATATAGAGAACATTAACCTGTTTATTAGTTTTATATCTCTTGGGGACGATGACACTTTTTTATCCCTGTATAATCTTTACCATTGATCCCATCCATCCATCCATCCACCATCCATCCATCTAACCAACCATCCACCCAGTCATCCATCCATTCACCCATCCAACCAGCCAATCAGCCGGCGAGCTAACCTCTACTGACCACCAAGTATTTTTACACCAAGTACTGTAATGCCATTGGTATATCGATATTCTCTCTGCCACAGGAGCTCACCACAGGGTCTACAGGCAACACAAACAATGACAGAGAAAGAAAGGCTATAATATGTTACTGGGTAAGATTCCAAGGGAGTGGAATCTCCAACAGAAATTCTTGGACAGTAGAATTCACTTAACCTCCTTAAGGAATTAATGAGGTGCTTCATTTACAATAAACAAGGGAGATGTATGTATTCCTTTACAGAACATCTAAGTCATGTTGATCTGTAAGATGTACCTTAATTTAATGTGCTATTAAGAAAAACAAGTACCGACATGGTAATCTTATAGAACACCTATGTAGATTGCAGTGATCAAAGAGTCAAGGCCTCAATGTGAAGATTAACAAAAATAGAGCCAGAGCCCAAAGAGGAACAGGGGGAAACTTGAAGATCTAAACTCTGGCCAAGGGCAAGAAAAAATCCCCAAATCTTCTCTAATAATTTGCATCTCATGCTGACATACACATGCATTCTTAGTTGGAATTCACATTGCCAGCCAAGTCCAAAGATCCTCGGGCAGAGAATTCATCTTAAAGTGGTTGGAAGCTGATGGGGCTCTCAGATTATGAAAAGTAGCAAATCCAAATCCTCTTAAGAAGACCCCAATCTCCATCCAGGCCTACAGTGATGACACAACACCATTGATAGAAAGTTGCATGTCAATTTCAGACAAGATAAAATGCAAACACAAGTAACCACCTTAGAGTCTCTCTTCGCACGTGTATAGTCATATGAGTTGTGGGTGTGCACTCAAAATGTTTGTCTCTTGTTTGCTGCAGCTGGTTATAAGATGCACACAGACTGGTGTATTTACCTGTAGGGCTATGATATAAATAGCTGGCAAAATTTTGGTAAAATTGTTTTTGAGTGGTTTATTAACCATGCATCTAGTAAGTACTATGTTTTGGTCCTTGTCTCATTAAGATGCACACTCTCCTTATGGGCACAAATTTATGCAGCTGGTAGATAAATTTAGAACAGCATCTTACAAGGAGTGGGATCCTTTCACTCTGTGTTTGCCAAAAGAGAATTTTAGTGAGGATTGATGTTATATTGTCTTTACTTATGAGAACGGGGCTCGTCGTTGAGATATGTGTGTTAGTTTTCTACAGAGTTTGGAATAGGTATTAATAAGCCATTACAATCTCTTTGTTGGACTTATTTTTTTTAAAAATTCACTTTTGTAAAGCTGTTTCAAGGGGTAAAGTCTAAGTGACATGGGCAGCCATGTTCAAGAGTGAAATTAACTTTGAGATCACAACGAGTAAGATTTAGAGTGAAATGTGTAACTGGGCGCCACCAAAGGTTCTGAGTGGTTGGTGAGGATAGTTGCCTTTGCAGGTGCTTGTGCCATTCAAACTGGAGCTCAGAGTCGCACGACCACAGGGTCAGACGGGGTGCCCCCTCCCCCCCCCCCCCCCCCGCTTTGGGAACTGAGGAGAAAGTGCCTTCCCTGAGCTTGAGTTTTATATCCTCGTGGCATTCATTCCGCAGATGCGTGTTGTCCTCTGTGTCAGCCTCTATTCTCGGTGCTGGGGAACAGGGTGGGGTCAAGGCCTCCTCTCAAGGATTCCACATTCTGGTTGTGGCCACGTTACCCTTGCAGGGATTGTGTGTACACATCGCATTAAACTAAGAGGAGCCCCTCCGCGATGAGGAATCACTAATATTATTATGGTAAAAGTAATCATAGAATTCTCAACCTTTGAGTTGAGAATATTTCTGAAAGTGGAAATTTTTAAAGAGGTAACAATGAGACACTTCGTATCAGGGAATGGAAATCCTCCTTGCATGAGGATTAAACTCTAAGGCTCTGATGTGTTGATATAATTTTTTTTACTTAAGTTGTCCATGAAAATTTATGAACTTTGCCAGAGGGATCATCTTTGTTCTACCTTTTCCTCGATTCTTGATGTTTTCTCGTAATCTGTGTTGAATGCCTCCCATGTAGCAGGAGGGCGTTGAGCAAGGCATGTGTCCTACTCAGGACCGTATTGCCCAGAAGCCCACAGTCCAGCAAGGAGACAGACACGTAATTTGTCCAGGACAAGGTGAAGGCTGGCAGAAAAGAAAAGCTACAGAGAGATAAGATTAGAACGTGAGCTATATCCTAAGGGGGGGGGGGGAAAGAAAGAAAGAAATGGCACCCTGTTGAGTTGAATTTGCTCATTTGTATTTGCATTTAATGTTTCCACCAGGACCTTCAAGGACAGCTCTCTGCGATGGGAGAGCAGTCACAGAAAACACACAAACACAAGTCATTCTTGTGTTCCTGTGACTCCCTACTGATGTCAAAGAGCTTCAGAAATATTTGTCCATCCTCAGTCGTCAGAGATGGAAGTCCATATTTCCATGGTCATGTCTAACTAAACAGAAGCCAAAGCTGAGGAGGAACTGTGGCAGTTCAGGGAACATCCAGCCATTATTCAGTTTGTCCTAATATGGTGCCCCTTCTCCTAGTGCCCATTACAGGCTCTGCCCATTCTAGCTCTTCAAAATTGGTACAGGCTTCCCTGGTTATTACAGTCAGCCCATTAAATCACCATGAATGGACACATCCCTGCAAACTCCGATCCCTGTACCCCATACCCTTTGAGTATCTGAGATTCTGAGTTCCTCTTTGCTTTTAAGATTTTGCCCTAGACTCAAAATTCTCATGGAACTTGCCTCATGTTTATTTTTATGGACTTACTTAAGTTGCATTCTTGAAGACCCAAATTAAGGTGTTTTTTTTTTTTCAAATAAAACAAATTGAAGTTAAAATTAACCACGTCTCAGTTAAGTCAGGCTGCCTTACGGTTCTTGAAATGTAAAAATAAGTAAGTGCTTTTCAAAGTGATATTTTAACCTCCTGCCAACACTTTTGTAGTAAAATATGATTTTTTATTATTATTCAAATGTGAGTTTGGGGACATGATTGAGGTTTTCCTATAATCCGTAAAAATGAGGAAACAACTTAAAAATGTTTGGGCAACCTCCAAATAGAGAGGGAAAAAAAAGTTTTTAAAGGTAAGTGAGTTAATGTAGCACATGTTATAATAAAAACCCAACAAAAAGTAGCCCTTATAGTCCAATATTCTGGCACACAAACTCAGCCATTCTTTGGGGAGACTTTACTACCTTATTTCTAATAGAGAGCCCTAATTATAACACAAACAACATGAGAGAATGAATAATTATCTAGTGCCATAGTCACAAGTGGGTGTAACCACGTCTGTACCCCATCATGGGCTTTTTCCAGCCCTTAAAAATTCTTTCGATTTACAATGTGTGACATTGAAAAAAAAAATCTTGTCACTAAATGTAAAAAGTGAGGTATAGCAAAAAGCAAAACTTTCAACTGCGTTGAAAACAGCTCCTTTTCTCCCAGGTGACGGTGTCTTTTGTTTTTACGGCAGCTTCCGTTGAAGCATCCCGTTTTAGCTTTCCTCCAATTTCCTATGCCCCCAGGCAAAACGTAAGATATGTTTCCATATATCATTGGTCGCCCTTTGTTCCTTTAACTGAATTTAACATTTGGTTAGTTTCATCAAAAGTGACTAACTCGCCATCACCATAGCCTAATATTTTCTGACTTTGCTGTTAAGCCATTGGCTCAAAGTTTATAGCCTAAATAGGTTTTGTCATCCACTAATGATATATACGACCACCGAGAGAAAAAGCATTTGGAAGCAGATGCACGGGAAGCATCAGGAAGTAGTCATCCGTGGCTCCCGCTTGCCAGAACTGAGTAGTCGTGCTGTGAGGACAGCGGGAATCCTCCTACCGAAGAAACAGCGCCAATGAAACTCAGGCTGAGCGCCGTGTGCGTGTAGCCCTTATTCCCAGAGCAGGCGAAACTCTGCATAGAGCTTGTTCACGTTCAACTGGCTCCAGTCTTTCGTTGAGGGAATTTGATCAAGCCAGTGTGCTGTGCAGTATTAAATGGCCCATCTGGGTGCTTTGAGGAACAGACAAAAATCAGCACCGTTTTCAAATTCCAAATATATTTTGGGACTTCTTCACGCATTGTCACCTGCTATGAACCTTAGGTCATTGCAGGCAAAGGAGAAGGTATCTGGGACTCAAAGTGGCTCACGGAAGGGAGTGATGGGCATCTCACGGGGCCTGGTTCTCATAAACGGGGGGCATGAAATAATCATCCTTCCTCCTAAGGACACCCAGCACGAAAAAAGTCCCAGACAGACGAGGAAGGTGGCAGCCAGCATCCGGAGGTCTGAAGCAGGCTGGCTGGGTTAAGACCCTGGTGTGAGGATTTGAAACAAGTGGAGAGTCGGGTCCCTGAGTCGAACTTTGATGACAGAAAATGCATGTGTCAAAGACACAGGCACCAAAAACCAAGGATGGCATCTCACGGCTGTGGTCCAGAAGGGACAGTTAATTTGCCAGAAACAGGTAAAGGGCAGTGATTTTCTTATTTTTTTATTTTTTTGCCAGAAAATCATCAGCCTAAAGCCAGTCTCTATTAAGTGACTAACATATGCAAAGGTTTAAAAAAAATTCAATTTCTAACGGATACCTTACCTGGGGTGGTAAAATGTTGAGCTCATTGGCTTTTTCTCTTTTCATGTATGTGTGTGGATAGGTTTCAGCAAACGAGAACTAATCATACTTTCCCCAACAGTTCCTTTTTCCTTCATGGGGGACACTGATAGAGTAGAATGTAATCATCTAATTAAAGATGTATGCACAGACTAGCCACTGCTGTGAGCAGAATGTTCCAAGGCGGGCATATTTCCTCAGAATACTTTCAGTTGCTAAAAGAATTATTGTTTGCTTTCACACATATGTCTGAGGAGAGTATTCACTCAGCCAAAGCCTTGTTTTATTGTTGTGAAGATAGAATGCATCCTCCTATAGCAAAGAAATGAAAACTTGCTTCGTAAAGAGGGTATGCGTCATATTTTAAGAGCTGAGAACTCAATGATAGAAAGACTAGGCTGTGGTAGGTTTAACTCTGTGTTTATTCTGCACCTGGGTGTCTGGGTGAACTGAAAATACCTGCATTTGAAATAGCTCACTTCCAACGATCTGCATTTTAGAGCGGATTGCTGATTCTGAATTTCTAAAGTTAACAAGGGAAAAGTCAGAGAATAAGATCGATTCCTTAATCCCCCTCCTCCCCCAAATGCTAAAACAATCACGTTTTATTGGATAATTCAGTGTTAGGATCTCTTTCTAACAGCCTCTGTTTTCTAAGGAAAAATGTGTTTCTTTAAACAGAGGAAGTTTTGAAGGAGAGGCATAGAATTTTGTACAACCTGGCAGTGATTCTTAAAAAAAAAAAAAAAAAATCATCATCATCTTGCAGTTCTGTATTTCTTTTGGGGGTATTTTCCCCCTTCCTAATTCGAGGCTTAAAGGAGTTTCTGAAAACCAACTGGGGAAAAACACCGTTAGCCCAACTCAAAATGTAGAACTTTTAAGTTATGTTAAAATTTAAGCCTAAAGGTTTAATTTCCATGCTTTCTGGTTTTAAGCCAGACAGACTCCAAATATTCGCTTAATATGCTTTCTTATGGTTTAATGTGTAGTAATTTTAGCATTTTAGAAATTTATTTTCCTGAAAAAATGTGTTCCACTGATATTCCTGGGGGATGGGGGGAGAGAAAGTTTAAGGGCAAACCTACCAATTAGAATTATGAAACTCATTCATATAATTTGAAAAAAAAAGTATAAAATATTTCACATGATTTTTTTTTCCATTTAACCTATATCTCATCCCAAAACTGGAACAAAGGAATTACTAATAAAGCTATGAATGTGGTTTCACATTTAAAGTAAAAAAGATATGATAGGCAAATATGAAAGTGTTACATGTGTCCAGGATGTAATGCAATGTTCCCTTATTTCAGATTGTCCCACCCGGCGTAAGAGGACAGAGAGTGTGCCTCACCTGCCCGAGCCCGTGTCCATCTGTCGGAGCCCATGGGGTGCTCTGGACAGGTTACCAACCAGCCCTGGGTCTGTTTCCACCCCCTCTTCTGTTCTCACGTTGCAGTGGGAAGGAGGAGGAGGAAGGGGTTCAAGGGCCCGGCAGCAGGTGCACGCTCACAAAGGATGCCCACGGCGCTCTGTGCCCCTCAGGCAGAGGACGCTGCAGGACAAAGAGGAGGTTTGTGCCCAGTGGTGGACAATCCGTCAGATTTTCGAAAGGCATGATAACTGCACCGTCAGCCTACATTTATAACATCCTATGGCGCGATTGCTTTTTAGCACCCTCCAAATTATTGCCCATTTAGCAAAGAAGAAAATGCGCTTTCTAACAAAGAAAAAAAAAAGGGAAAAAATAGGAAAATAGCAGCCAAATAAGCATACAGTTGGGTGAGATTTAGGGTGGAAATTGTGGACTTGTTTCCTTGAGCTGTAAAAGGAAGTTTCCCGGTCCACAAGCATCTTCCTCGTCAGCCAGGAATTGCACCATTAGAGATGTATTTCTTTGGTTTCTCCTGCCTCCCTCCTTTTGTTCAATGTGGATATGCTTCGGAGATGTGTGCTGGTTATGAATGCACCCAAAATTTAACACGAGTCCCTTTCTCTCGGGTTTCCTTTTACCCTTGGGGAGAGTGACATCTACTCCCTAGGGCTGGGTGCCCAGTGATGGGCGGGTGGAGGAGGAGGGCGGCTCCGGTGGCACCTGCCAAGGAAGGGCTTCAAGGTCACGGCTCTTGGGTGACGTCACCAGAAACTTTGCCTCACTAGCAAGAATTTTTTTTTTCAATTGAAGTATAATTTACATACAATATCCCATTGGTTTCAAGTGTATGTCATAGTGGTTCATTATATTTATTTTTTTTAACATTTATTTATTTTTTGAGAGAGACACAGCATGAGTGGGGGAGGAGCAAAGAGACACACACACACACACACACACACACACACACAGATTCCAAAGCAGGCTCTACGTTCTGAGCTGTCACCACAGAGCCCGTCGTGGGGTTCAAACTCACAAACTGTGAGATCATGACCTGAGTCTGATCATAACCTGAACCGAAGTCGGACGCTTAACCGACTAAGCCACCCAGGCGCCCCAGTGGTTTGCTATTTTTAAACATGATGAAGTGATGATCCCCACGATGCGTGTAGTTACCCTCTGTCAACAAACAATGTTATCACACCGTCCTCACTGACTCCGCTCCCTGTGTTGGGCATTACGTGCCCTGAACATATTTACTGTGGGATTGGAAGCTTGTAAGGTTTACTCCCCTTCCCCCATTCATCTGACCTCCACCTGCTCCCCTTTGGTAATGAGAGTTTGTTTCCTGTGTCTACATGTCAGTTTCTGTTCAGTTTCGTTTGTTTCTTCATTTTGCTTCTTAGATGCCACGTATAAGTGAAATCACACAGTATCTGTCTCTCTGACTTTTTTACTTGGTATAATAGTCCCCAGGTCCATCGCTGGCAAGAATTTAATGATTTTCCCCTGGAAAATCATACTTGATAGCAGTGGGTCTCAAAGTTCCTTCCAATATGGTACCAGCTGTGTTAGCATCACCTCGGGGCACTTTTAGATATGCAGATTCTCAGGCTATCCCCTGATGGGCTGAACTAGAGACTCCCAGAGAAATTGCCAGCTAGCCTGGAGGTTTTTTCTGTTTTTCACAAGGACTCTGGGTGGTTCTGATTAACCAGGCTCGCTGGCCATTTCTCTGACAGCCCGGGGCCAGGCGTCCTAATCCTGCCTTGTAAGGACCACCGGGTGACCCCTCTCCCCCAACCTTTTCTCAGTGGGACTCTCCAGGGAAGTGCTTTCACAATGTGTCACGTTAACAGGTGCTCCGGGTGATTGTCCTGAGCTGGGGGCTCTGAGGTCCAGTCACACGGTCCACAGCGAGGAGCAGATCCCTCAGGCCAAAACAGAGTCTCCGTTCCACCTCGTTGTCGATCGATCACAGCCCTCCACACCTTCACGTTCCTTTCCACCTTGTCTCTTAGTTGAAGGTGTCTCCTCCTTCAAGAGTTTCTATGAATTAAATGTGGAGAAAGGAACTTTCCCCCCGAGATCACCTGCACCTATTGAAAAATGAAATCACCTCATCAAATCCTTGAATTATAAAGCCGTCACACGTTCAGGCAGATTTTTCATGAGGACAAGACTGCTCCTTTATCTAACTGGATAAACAGTCTGGGTGCACTTGTGGAGAAAAAGGACTCTTTGTGTAAAAATAACATTGCTGTAGGGGCAGCTTCAACCCAGAGTCCCATTTATATGGAGATAATTCTTGAGTTTCTATTTCCTGCCTGGAGCGCTCCTGAATGTCAGACCCCAAATCCCAACCCTGCTCACCTCGGACCATGTCATCAGTCCCCGCATTAGATTTGGCTCTTTGGAAAGCAAGCCGCCCCCAGCCCTCAAATCATGCCCTCTCCTGGGTCCTCTTGATCAGAGGTACTGACCTTAGAGTCCCCCACAGAGCGCGGATTTCCCCGAGTCGCCTTTCCGGCCTCCTCCCTCAACTCTGTGTCCAACTGGTCCATTTCATCTTTTCTCCCAAAATATCAATGTTTCCATTTGGTTTCCCTTTCAGGGACCTACCGTTGCCGCATCTATCTGACAAGCTCAAATGTCACATCCTTCCATGCACTCTGTCCTTAGAGAGTGGGAGCCCGGTTTGTAGCGATTTGCTCAAGGCTTCCTGCAGGAGAGCCAGGGTTTGAACATGGGGCTCGACAGGACACAGCCTCTGCTCAAAGTCTGACCTTCCACTCCTCCAGCCCATGTTGGAGACTGGAAGCGTCCACGGTGCGGTCACGGCTACAGGGGAAGCAGCAGTCACGCTCCTGAGTGGTAGCATGTGCGTGGGCCCTAAGTGCTCCCTCAAGGGTCTCACAACACTGGTTCAGTTAGGGTTTATATTTTACACATAAGAGTAATGCTATGGTCTGAAAATTTGCAGACTTCTAAAATTCATATGATGAAATCCTAACCCCCGAAGACAATGGTATCAGAAGAGGGTCCTTTGGAAGGTGATTAGGTCATGAATGGTATCTGTGCCCTTAGAAAACCCCCCCACAGAGCTCCCTCGCCCCTCCCACCATGTGTGGACACACCAGGGAGATGCTGGCTGTGAACCCAGAAGAGGGCCCTCACTCGGCCAGACTGGGGCCTTGACCTTGGACTTCCCAGCCTCCAGACTTGTCTGGAGTAAATTTCTGTGTGTATCAGTTACCCAGTCGGTTGGTATTCTGTTACAGCAGCCCGCAACGACTAAGAGAAGTATCTCGTGAAAACTTAACATTGAATGGACAAGTCATAATTTAGAAAATTATTTCTCCATCGGGGTGTGCTTTGAATTACCTGGGGAGCTTTCTACAAAGACACGTTCCCAGGATCCACCCCACATCCAGAATGAATCAGAATTCCCAGGGGGCTTATCAATCCCCGATCCCAAAGAAGGCTGGTGCCAGATGAAACGGATGTTCCCACTAACAGGATGCTCAATGTCTTGGCAAACATCTGTCTTTCCGTCGACGATGGTGGAATTGGTCATGATTGAGTAACATGCCCCTGGTCCTCATCCATGACGGCATGTGGTTCTAATCACGTCTCTGTGTATGTTTGTTGATTTGGGGACTTCTGGGAGCACCCTCAACTCACGCCACTGCCTTCAGGTGGAAACTGCATTGTCACGGTCTATATTCCACCTCCTTTTCTCTGTTTTCCTTTCCTTAGCTGGATTCCCATTTCTAGTCCTCCAAGGAACTTTTCTGCTCACCAACTTTCCAACACGAGCAGCTGACCTAGCGCAAAGCCTGCGGACTCTGACATCCAGCAACGCACAAGACCCTGCAGGCCCGGGCTCCACCGAGGCCTCTTGTTGAGGGTCCCTGGGAACTTAGTGACCCTTCGCACCCACACAGGGCAGAGTGCACAGGTGCTAGAAGTGATCATGGGGAACGTTTGGTAATAACAACGGAAAAGACTCACAACCAAGGTCCTCAGCACATTCTTCTCTCCTGTAGGATTTCAGTTGTCATCCGGGTCCATCCACTGACCATGTCTACAGCATCAGGCTGCACTGGAAAAGGCAAACTTGACTCTAGTCTTGATTTTGCTGGCAATTACGTGGGTGACCTCCGTCAACTAACTTCCTTTCTCAGATTCCAGTCTCCTGATCTCAACGCGCTTTCCCGTCTGAAAACACCCTCTTCTGCTTTAATTCTGAGGGTTCTGTCAGGCGCTTTGCAGCTGTGGACATTCATCACAAGTCCTCAGATTCTCGGCCTTTTGTTCTCTCGGAAAGACCCAGCATCGGGTTGTGTTCTCGGTCAGAGTCTTTACCTCCTTGGGATGGCTAAGGGGATCTACTATCCTTCCGTCGCTAATTTCTTTTCTGCCAATATTAGCTGGAGAACATCTTGCTGGATTCTAAAATCAATGAGATTGTCACCACAGAGAACAAGGAATCACAGCTAGTTGATAAGCCTATGTTGTCTCTAGCCACATCTTTTTGAGTGATTATGCATGTATAATCACATATCTGCCTATGTATATATCATAATCGCTAGAACTGGAGTTTTTCAGGTTATATAAATTCCATTTGGGTTTACAGCTCCTGGCGGTGAAGGGAAGAGCAAAGATAGAAACAGACTCAATTATATACAAGATACTCAACCTATAACGACTCATTTAACTTCAGACAGGAGATGGTGGGGAAAAATTTCACTGAATAACAAGTGCATGTTCTGGGAAACGCATGAACCTTCCCTAGCACCGAGACAGCTGAGACAGGATCGATCCCAGTTGTGTCTGGTTGAAGCCGGACAAAGCCTGTGGGCACAGTCCCCCCATTGAGCGGTGCCCTTCAGCTGTCCTGGCCAGGCCATTGCTCTGGGGGCACCAAGTCACAGAGAGACATTCATGTATTCCTGGCATCGAAATTATATTTTCAATTATACACCTTCATTTTATTAAATAAAAATTTTTAATGTTTATTTTTGAAGGAGAGAGAGAGAGAGAGAGAGCAGGGAGGGGCAGAGAGAGAGGGAGACACAGAATCCAAAGCAGGCTCCAGGCTCTGAGCTGTCAGCACAGAGCCCAACACGGGGCTGGAACTCGCGAGCCATGAGACCGTGGCCTGAGCCAAAGTCAGATGCTTAACTGACTGAGCCACCCAGGTACCCCTGCACACCTTCATTTAAAAAAAAAAAAAAAAAGAAAACAAAAAACAAAAAACAAAAAACAAAAAAAAACCTCAAATTCTCAAAAAAACACAAAATTCAAAGGTTTAAAAATTGTTAATTCCGTTAGAAAAAAAGGAATGAAAATAACACTTACGTTTCAGGACACTTGAAAATAAACGCTTTTAGAAAGTAGATATTCCTCAGCGAATCTTGGTGACTGCCTAACCACATTCTTCTGAGCTTCTTTGGATTGAACCAAGAGTTTGGTGCATATTGGATTTAACTGTCACGTACCTTAGCTCAAGCACAGAGATTGTTTTCCAGACCTTGGTCTTATCTTATCAAGATAAGAAAGGGGATTTCAAAGTTCCCTCAGGTTCTGGGGACTGACTTATCACTTTTAACCCTCATGAACTTGGAAATAGATAACATTGCCGATTTACCTGGAGAAATAAACGTGCCTGCTAAATTTGGGATAGTTATTCCAATGTAAATTCAACAAAACTATATTGTAAATCTGGAAACTCAGATGGGCTAATTATTTGAGGTGCTTCAAAAGACTAATAAATAGGGGCGCCTGGGTGGCGCAGTCGGTTAAGCGTCCGACTTCAGCCAGGTCACGATCTCGCGGCCCGTGAGTTCGAGCCCCGCGTCAGGCTCTGGGCTGATGGCTCAGAGCCTGGAGCCTGTTTCCGATTCTGTGTCTCCCTCTCTCTCTGCCCCTTCCCCGTTCATGCTCTGTCTCTCTCTGTCCCAGAAATAAATAAACGTTGAAAAAAAAAAAAATTAAAAAAAAAAAAAAAGAAAGAAAAAAAAAAAAGACTAATAAATTGCATCGCCTTTATAAATATCTCCAGCTCTGGGAAAACGGATGAGATTTGACCCTTTCAAAACACTTCAATACTTACCAAATATCTCAAGCAATACCTTCATGTATGTGGTTGTTTCAGAGGAAACGCTGTGGGATCCCAATACCTACCACTCAGTACTAACGGGCTTCGCGATCGGAGCTTGCTGGTGTATGCACACGATGCGAGGAGGTCTTGGGTAGCCCGTGCGTGGAGTCGAGGCTGGCTGTGATCTGAGCTGTCTTTATTAGGCCCTTCCACGGTGCCTTTCCCCACGCCCACCCAGCCTGTGGGAGGACCAGGCAAGGGCTTTTCTCTTGTCTTAGTCTTCCTTCTGGAATATGCTCCTGTGGTGCACGAGCCTGTCCTTAAGTGCCTTCCGCGCATGGCGCAATCCATCATTCTGTAAGGTAGGCACGGCCCTTGTCTTTACGGGATGAAAACCCCAGAGGAACAGCCTAAGAGAATAACAGAGCACATTCAAAAGACACAGCCTAGCAGCCCTGTTGATACGAGCAAACTATGGAACCATGTTAAGTGTTCAAAATTACGGGATTGTATAAATAAATGATGGCTTCTCTACAAGGTAAAATGTTCTCTCCTTGTTATAAATGGGAGAGGTGGCTCAATTTGCAGTGGCACGGAGTGATGTTAATAATCTGTTAAGTAAAATGAAGCAGGTTCTAAAGGTATAATTTCATCTCGGTTAGAGTCTATTTACATATGTATATATGCCACGGGAAGCAGCTACATCAAAGTTTGAACACAACGTTTTCCTCTGAGTGGTAGAATGCTAGATGCTATCTGTTCCATTTTCTCTTTTTACCGGTGTGTATTTTCAGTGTCTTCTCTACATCCACGGGCTCATTGAGCAATGTGAGAACTCTCCACAGCATTCTCAGCAAGGTAGAGCAGAGGAAATGAGACACGGTCACAGCCTGTGGGCACGTGCTACGTCATCAGACAGGACTTTTTTTTTTTTTTTAATTTTTTAAAAATGTTTTATTTATTTTTGAGACAGAGAGAGACAGAGCACGAGCGGGGGAGGGGCAGAGAGAGAGGGAGACACAGAATCCGAAGCAGGCTCCGGGCTCTGAGCGGTCAGCACAGAGCCCGACGCGGGGCTCGAACTCGCAAACCGCGAGATCGTGACCTGAGCTGCGGTCGGACGCTCAACCGACTGAGCCACCCAGGCGCCCCCATCAGACAGGACTTCTTATGCACGAACCTGTGTCCCTCCTCAAATCTGGATCTGGAGTCCTTACCCCCAGCACGTCAATGTCAATGCATTTGGAGATAAGGTCTTTCCAGAGGTGATTCAAGTAAAATGAAGCCATCCTGGTGGGTCCTAGTCCAATCTGACTGTTGTCCTTGGAGGAAGAGGAGATCAGGACATGGACCCACACAGAGGGACGCCCAAGTGAGGACATGGGGAGAAGAAGGCGTGTACAAATCAGCCAGAGAGGTCTCTGAGCCAACTAACCTGCTGACACCTCGGTATCAGACCTCCAGCCTCCAGAACTGTGAGAGAATAAAGGTCCGTTCCTCAAGCCACTCCATCCATGCTGTGTTGTAAGGGTGGCTTGAGCGGCTTCACAGAGGGCTGTGGTCCCAACCATCAGTAACACGTTCGGAGCAGACTCAGACCTTTGTGAATTTTATCCCATGTCACCTTACCCTCTACCCTTTGAAGCCCATGATTCATTTAAATGGACTCACAAGGAAAAGGAAACCGAAGCAGGCAGAAGCGAGCTCAGGACTGGCCCCGTCCCTCGTCAGCTCGAAGCCCTGGACCTGGGCATCTACACTGCCAGCACCAGCAGGCAGCCCCGTCCGTCTGTCCCGCGCCTTGTTCCCCATCAACGTTAATCCCTGATATCCCCTCCCTGCCACTGCAACACTGGCCCTTGATGCATCACTCCCCGATTCTGAATATTCGTGTGTGAAGCTCTGTCTTCCTCCACCTGGCTAAGATATTGTACCTCCTCAAGACGTCCAGTAGAGAGCCTGCTTCTAGGGAGTTTTCAGGCATCTTGGCCAAGTGACGTTAACAGTGCTTGTGTTTTTATTTTTATTTATTTTCTCCATGTTTTTATTTCCATTCCAGCTGGTTAGCATAGAGCGTAATATTAGTTTCAGGGGTATGATGTAGTGACAGCATGTCTGTGTCCACATTCACCCTGCACTCATCTCGGTAAGTGCAGGTTTTCACCCCTATCCCCTTCTCCCCCCACCCGAACGGTGCTTTCAGAAGGCCATTTTTCAGGACCTTTCAAATCACGATATGTAAGCCGATGAAGGACGGAACAAATGGAATCTTCCATGGAATTGTTTCGTTTTGTTCTCAAGGCCAGCAGAGGCGTCCCCGTATCAAGCCACTCTGAGCATTCCCTTCAACATAGAAGGTCACTCTGGTTTCCAAGAAAATATGATTCGCTATTAGGAACAATCCAGTGCAGCTCTAGGTTTTAATGTCCGCAGTCCCTGGCAATCGGACATTTCCAAGAGACAGTCCGGCTTGTCCTTCTAAAGCTCCGTCCTGGAATTGTGATTTGCTAGTCACGAGTCCTTTCCAGAACTTGAGTAAAATGATGCTCACGGCATTCCGGCGGTTTCAAAGTTGGAATTTATCACAATAAGCCAACTGAGAGAGATAAAGTCATCTGTTACCAATGTGACAATGGTCCGTTCTGGAATCGTATCTTTCTGCAGAAATTAGAAATTACAAGCATAGCAGCCCTCCCTAAGAGGAGAGATGATTGCAAATTGTTCTAACAGAAAATGATTTCTTTTCTATTTCATGCATAAGATCCCCATGAAGAGTGATGTTCTCTCTCCCTGCTCATCTTTTATCCAGCACAAGCCTAGCTTCCCCCAAGAAAAATAGTAAAAGCTATCAAGATCAGAATTGCACCCTAACTTTTATTGTGTGGGTTGCCAAAGGCCACTGGGTTTTGATTGTGCAGAAACAAGATGGCAACAATGTTCTTGCAATTGGAGCTCCCATGACAAGCCTACTAATTTATAGGCGCGGGGAGATCTGTGCAGTTGTAGCTCTTGGGCCGATAATAGCTGTGCTGATCTTCACCCTCCGAGGCAGGTCGGCCCATATTGTGCGGCAGAGACTAATGCTAAGCGGCCAGAGCAAAGGTGGTGAGCTCAGCCATAATTTAAAAGACTCTGACATGAAGAAAGTGTTATGATGTTTAACTTATAGGGCATCCAAATGTCATAGACCCAAGCAAGTTCCTATTAGCAATAACTCAGGTCCTCTGAAGGGATTTGACATTCAAAACTGATGAGCGCTGGTCCCCGGGGCCTGCTCCGACCTAGCCTCGCCCAGGCCACTCGGTAACCTGAGTGGCCCAGGGGTCAACCCGTGAGAGCCCTCTTCAATTTAAAGAGCGGCTTCTCTCCGGCTGCCGGGGTTCTGACTCGGCACAATAAATTTCCCAAAGAGCATAAAGAGCCATCTAGTGTATATCAAATCAATATCATTGTGGCTTGCAGCGATATCTCAGGCTACAGTTCACAAAATAAACTAGGCCAGGGGCTGGATTCCTGCCCTTGGCAATCAATCAGGCTCCCGGGTCATGGATTTTAGTGTAAATTAACACAGCAGAAACCATCACGCTCCCCAGACGATGATATAATACAGGATTTACTTTTTTTTTTTTTTTTTTTTCCTAAACCCGTTTCATCGCTTGTGCTCGGAGGTGATGTTACACTAAACAGGAACAACAAGAAAGCAGTGATTAGGTAGGTGGTGGAAATCGTAAAGTAAAACATTAATATTCTCCTGACAAATGCACAGAAAGCACGTTAAATTAGGTAAACAGTTACGAAGCACGAGGAAAGAGTCTAATTGCCTTGGAACCTATTCGAGAGTGCAAGGCTTTTCTAAATTGACCTCGTCCAGCAGATAGTACTAATTGTATCAAATTACTATATGTGAGCAAAGGAAAAATACGGTGGTGGATATTTTACTAGAGGCTTTCTCCCAGTTTCCAGCACTGCCCCGTTTTGTGAAGGACCCAGTGGATGCCTCTGTGAAATACTTTACAAATGAGTCTAGCGCATCCCCCCACCCCCACCCCCCGTCACAAGATAAACAGCCCTCCCAGTTTCTCAGCTGGGAAAATGTGTGCTAGTTACCATTTGGATCGTTTGCTGAGAGGGAAAAGTGATCTTATCTTCTAGTGGAAGGCACCAAACTGTCTCCCTAGAATAACTGATAATGTACAGTTGCATATGGGACCCACAAATGAAAGTATTGTTTAGAACGAAATCTGCACGTTATAGACAGTTTGCAAATGTGATGAGTTGGTTAGAGGGAGGAAATCTGTACTTGATTTATTTGGAAGGAATAAAACAAACCCCCACACACCTCTCCAGACTTCTTCGAGCACTATACAGCCTGTCAAATCAATTTGCACATATCCAGTGGGATGCCTGGTCCCCTTTTCCCCTATAGCTTAGAATACCTAATATGTGGGCCTGGGTCGATAACATTAGAGGGTCCAAATATTGGAATGAATACTTTTTATAATTAGTACATTTTGTAACTTATTAAAACGAAACTGCTGGGCAAGATAATGTTCCTTTTGATAACATGTGGGAGGGAGACCCTCATGCTCGCTGGCAGGAAGCGAGGTGCATGGTGACTGTTTTTTGGAGCAGCTGCCTAGCCTTGGTCTGTCTCCATTTTCTCAAAAAAGAGTGTGCAGAAGGGCGTCTACTGTCCTTGATGATCTCACAGGGCTTCTTTGACCATCCAGTGAAATAGTGTGGGAAGCAGGACACAGAAGATTCTAAAGCGTGAGTTTAACCTAACACAGCATTACAATTACCGTCAGGCATACATTTACATTTCTGCCACTTGGTTGCTTCCTTAGGAGTATAATCAAGATCCGCTTATGACCTTACATTAAAAAAAAAAACATAGATCTTTTCAAAAGTTTTTGGCGCTTCATGGTAAATTGTCTGAAACTGCCTTGAACTAAAGCCAAATTTTTAAGGCAAAAGGTCGGTTAGGCGAATGTTCTCGAGACTTTTAAAGGACAGAAAGTCATCATCATCGTGGGGCCAAACGGAACGAAACAATTCCAATAGCACAACAAATAGAGCACCATCAGGGAGAGCTAAACGTTCAAATGGCGCACAATTACAGGACAGAGTCCCTGTCTAAGCCGCCTGTCCATCTGTGGGGAGGACATGTGTTCTGTGCCCACCCAGCAGTTCTGAGTTCACAGGGAGAGCCTTATTGTCAACTTCTATCCATATTCGGCCTCTGTTAGCCATGCTGATCTCATGCAGTTAGCTTGTTTCTAGGCTATCGCGTTACAGAGGAAGACCTATAAGAAAAGAGACCACACTCTGGTCAGCTCCTATTAAAAACTGAGTTTTGCGGGGCGCCTGGATGGCGCAGTCGGTTAAGCGTCCGACTTCAGCCAGGTCACGATCTCGCGGTCCGTGAGTTCGAGCCCCGCGTCGGGCTCTGGGCTGATGGCTCAGAGCTTGGAGCCTGTTTCCGATTCTGTGTCTCCCTCTCTCTCTGCCCCTCCCCCGTTCATGCTCTGTCTCTCTCTGTCCCAAAAAAAAATAAATAAACGTTGAAAAAAAAATTAAAAAAAAAAAAAAAACAAAAAAAAAACCCCTGAGTTTTGCATATAATGCCTTGACCAGCTTAATTTTAGTAACTGAGATCCATAGGGTGAACGTAAGTTACAAAATAGCCTATAAACCATGTCAACACAAGTGGGATTTCCCTAAAACAGAAAGGCTTAATGATAAGATCTCTAAGAAACTCAGTAAGAAAGAAAGCAATTCTGGTGCAAAATTCCTACTTACAGATAACCAACTTTATTTTTTTCAATTTTTTTTAATGTTTATTTATTATTTTGGGGAGAGAGAGAGAGAGCGGGGGAGGGGCAGAGAGAGAGGGAGACACAGAATCCGAAGCAGGCTCCAGGCTCTGAGCTGTCAGCACAAAGCCCAATGCGGGCTCAGACCCATGAACTGGGAGATCATGAACCGAAGTCGGACCCCACAGACAATCCGTCTTTAATTCAGTTGAGTTGTGTAGCGAGGACATGGGCTTCATGCCAAGTTAGGTGCTGGAACAGAATGAGACCGAAGCTAAGGAGAGCACAGTGCTGTGTGATTCAGGATTAACATGGTCCCTGTTCTCACTTCCCAAAGTTCATTACCACAAGGTCCCTTGAGTACTTGCTGTGTGTGCATCCAAGAAAATGGCCTGGAAGAGGAGGGTTGACAGCATTGTTATTTCACTCCTCCCTGCTTCTTGAGCAGGGAGGAGAAGCTTGAGCTCAATATCAGTGGGACTATCTAGCAGGGGACTGTTAAAATTGCCGTTGCTTGAAATAATGCAGAGAACCCCAAATTTTCTATGCACCTCCAAAACAGCAGATTCTGTTCAGTGTCTTAACCGAATATCTGACTTGACCGACTGGTTTGAACTCCCTTGATTGACCGAAATGGTGATTTTGGCCTTGTGTAGACAGAGCCTCAGTAGAAAATGCCAGTCAAGTGAGGTCTTAGCATCATGGGAGGAACTACATTTTCATTCTTCTAAACAGGTCTGGCATCAGACAGAGAAATTTTAACAGTAATGCCCTGAAACTTCCTCGGGAAAGTCAATAGCTGGCCAACAACTGTCAGGAAACAAAGCAGAAGAAGAATTGTGTCAAAAACAGGTTTCTGCTTTATAACAAGAATCCTGAATCGTCCTTGGGATTAAATATTTTCTTTTGCAAATATCGCATATCATGCAGAAGATGCCTAGCGACCCCTGCGAGTTGTCTAGAGTTTGTAAAAATGATAGCACAGAAAGCCCACTGCACGTAAGGTGCAGAAGGCGGCTATCAAACCAGGTCATGGACACGTGCCGTCCGCAGGACTGAGTGACTGACTGAGAAGTGGATGAGGGAAGCCACGGTGGTCCTGAAGGTCACAGGGTCCGGAGCCAGTGAGCAAACAGGGCAGAGTCCTAGAAATAGCCACTGGGAATACGAGAAAAGGAACTGAAAGCCCCAATGTCACCAGAGGCTTCATGGGACTGAGGAGTCAGGATCGAGGAAGGCAAGATGACAAATATTCAACGTCCTTACCTCTTTCCAGACCCAAACTCCTGAAGCCAGTCTTGGTTCTATCCCTTCTCCCACATTCTACATGCAGGACTTTAGGAAATCTTGCTGGAGCTACTTTTAAAAGATACGCAGCCCCCACCTGTTGGTCTCCACCACCATTGCTAGGACCCTAGCCTGAAGCCCCATTGCACTGTGCCTGGATTATTCTAGTACTTTCTATGTGCCTTTGCTTGTTAATGTTGCTCTAGTTGATGGTCCGAGCTCATCAGGAGAGTGCAAACCCACTGAGGGCAGAAATCTTGTCCGGCTTTGGACACTGACGTATCCCAGAGGTCTTAATGATATCTGCCACCTGGTAGGGGCTCCAGAAATATTTGCAGAATGAACAAAAATTGAATGAATAATTGGCAAAGATTGTTTATAAAAAAGATAAAGCCATCTGTCCCAGAGACAGCTGATTTTGCTTTTCCATTGGATCGAATCAGATGTCAGCTGGTCCTGGGGCCAGAAAGTAGCAAAAGTCAAACATACCTGGCTCTGAGCTGGGCCCGGGCATGTGGAACAAACACGTAGACGCAATGAGGAAATGAAGCCAGAGTCTCCTCATGTGTGGACAGGTGCCCTGTGTGGCCAGGGCACTTTGCAGCTGGGGACTGGCCTCCCCTCCTCCAACTTCTCTTCCCGCTTTAATCTTGGACTAATTCAAGGATCTGATGGACATCTGAGGCACCGTTAAGGTATATTTGTGCTTGCTTATGTGCATGGTCATTAAAATATTTATAGCTTGAGATAAAGATATAATAAGGTGTTGAAATAGACAGGAAGATACGAAACAGACTCAACACATTGACCATTAAGATTCCTATTAAAAACAATATGTTTAAAGCAGTGTTCTGTCATTCTGTTCATCACATTATTTCGAATCTTCTAGCTGAAGAACATACAATGATAAAGAGGACTGTTAAGAAACCATCCATTTTATGATATTATTTTATTTGTGCAGAAAAAAAAATCAGCGCATCCAATCACGGTCAACTTCCCGAATAAATCTGCTGACAATACAGCCCTGCAGTTTTCCAGCAGTAAGAGGAAAGCTGTGTGTTTGAGCATATCAGCCCTTTGTCTTCATGATGCTAAACACCAATTTAGATAACTTTTAATTTATTCGCTCATCCATTTAGATGATCATGAAGAAAAATACATTTAATTGAGAGATACGTTTTGAATTTGGAGGACATACACAGAAATCCCAGGAGGTACGAGGTGTGGCTAAAGCAGACAAGAGATGCTTAACTATATGAAGCGATGATGGTACCATCTGGGTTTAGCTGATTTATTTTTTGACAAAAGGCCATCGTTTCCAACTTTCTTGCTAGAAAATATTTACATTTAATCTAATATAATTAGGAAATCACTGAGCTGAAACATTACATAGGTTGGTTTTCATTTTAATTTCTGCATAATGTTGCCCACGTTTCCTAGATAGTAATTAGATGCATTAACGATGAAAGATTCCTCCCGGACTTATTCTAGAGATTGTTGTTGTTGTTGTTGTTGTTGTTGTTGTTTTTTTCCAAATTTGTGTCAAAGGTCATCCAGGGTGGAAAACCATGAGTGTCACTAAGGAAGACAGCGGATAAAAGCTTTTGAAATGAATCCATGCTCGTGGACCAAAAACTTGGACATTTAAATTATCTGAAGAGTCAAATGCTCTATTCTGAGCTGTACCCCAGGCAGGATACTGATAGAACAGAATCTTATATTTATACATTACTGGTGTTTTGAGAGAGAGAGAGAGAGAAAAAAAAGATGGATAGACAGGTATAACTTTAAGGAAATAAATAAAAGTTTGTGCTGAATAAGTGTATAATTGATATACCAGACAAAGGATTTATATAAATTCAAATAAGCAGGTGGAAGTTAACAGAGGATTGCTTTTTTTGATGTGGATGATTTTTGTTGTGACCTTTTTATTTAGCTTTTCTGGTATCTCTGAACTTCATTTCCCCCTTCATATTATAGGGTGTTATACTATATCATCCTTTAAATATATGCAGGTATAAAAGCATAAAATATGACTTTGTGTTGTTTTATAATTTTTCTGTGAAAAGCCTATTTAAATATATCTCAGAGCATCTTTGGACGTTAAAGTGTCTTTGTCTTAGTTTTCTTTTCAGAAATATTTATGTGTATTTACCTTTTGAATTCGCTCCACGCACTTAGTATGCTCGGACCGATTCCTTTTCAACTGAGTTTTCTGTGGTCCCCAGTCCTCATTTCCTAAATAGTCTCTTCAAAATCCACTCCTTTCTCTCTCATCCATCTTACGTAAAAATACCGTTCAGAAAAATAATCTAAAACAGCCTTCCAAAAATAAGAGTCAGCATTCTGTATCTAGAAAATAAAAATGTAAGACAACGAGCCAAATCGGAATTTCAGAGAAAACGACTATTTTTCAGAAGAAGTATGTTTCAGGTATTGCACAGAACACACTTAAACTAAAAATAAATGTTTCTGGTATCACATTCACATTTGAATGTGAATGTCAAACTTGTTCATGTCTTTAGAGAAGTCAACACATCAAATGTTTGGAAAAGGCTCAATCAGAAGGTACTAAGCTTATTTCCCAGTGCACGGAGCTGGAGCTGAACTCTACATTCTGCCACTGTGAGGCGCAAGACGGCGCTAGCAGCCCCTGGGTCCCCTGGGCCCCAATTCAGCCTCGGCTGGCTGGCCCAGTGTTCTCCTGGAGAAGGTGCCATGATTAATTTTGTGTGTCCACTTGACTGTGCTAGAAGGTGGTCACATATTTGGTAAAACATTATTCTGCGTGTTTCCGTGAGGCTGTTATCTTTGAATGAATTTAACATGTGAATTGACCTATTCAGCAGATTGCCCACCAATGTGGGTGGGCTGCATCTAATCAGTCGAAGACCAGAAGGCCAGAATGGAAAAAAAATCCTGACCTTCCCCTAAAGGAGAGGAAATTCTTCTTTCCTTAAATCCAGAACATTATTTTTTCTTCCCTTTGGCCTCCGACTGAAACATTGGCTCTTCCTGGGTGTTGAACCTCAGACCAGCTCTCAGATGAGAATCACACCGCTGGCTCTCCTCACTCTCCAGGTTGCAGGCTACAGATCTTGGGATTTCTTGGTCTCCATTATCACATGAAGCATGAGGAAGGAGAAACAAGTCACTGAAGGCTGGAAGAAAGGCAGTCCTCATCACAAAGTGATAAAGAGCTTGGCCGGATTGCAGACGAGGGTTTTGCAGAAGGTAGAGTTTGCGAAAGATGAAATTGGAAATTAAGCTGAGGCCATTTCTGAGGAAACTGTTGAAGAAGCAGCTGGGCTTCTCTTTGTTAAGCACACAGAACCAGGACTCAGAGATTTTGAAAATTCTCAGCACGTCCATCTTGTAAAAAAAAAAAAAAAAAATAGAGGGGATTTGCCGCAAAGAGAACATGGGGTGTATGGCCGAGCACGCATTATGGACGCCACTGCTGGGTTTCCCGGGCTCTCTCAGCAGAGGCTGGAATGGAGACAGGGTCACACGGGCAGAGACAGGACCAGTGTCCGAGGAAAGCTTCTGTACTGCTGGCATTCTACAGGACGAGTCGATAAACACCCCTGACTGCGTACTCCTGATACCCTTTGAGAAAAGGGAAGAGCGACCAAGAAGGTGACGGGGGGATCCTCAGTGCTGTCACCGCTATCACAGACCCAGGGACAGGGCAGGTCCCTGCTGGGTTCCAAAGGTTGGGGCTACCTTTCATGGTTTCAGTGGCAGGATGCCCCTGGCCAGAGTCTCGGGGGAGGACCCTCTCCGGGAGCCAGGAGAATAGCGCTTCTGTCCCTGCAGACCTGGGGAAGGGGAGAACATCAATTCAAAGAGGATTCTTCTTGAGTCTCGGGCTCTACATGGAATCTCCCTTGCTGGAAGTTGGAGTTGCGTGGGACCTATGCTCCCTTTCCATCTTCGAGTTTCTCCCTTAGAAACTAGAATGTTCATCCTGTGTGTCTCCCGCCTTTGTATTATGGAGCAGAGAACTCGTCTGTTGTCACAAGTTCACCTCTGGAGTGGAATTTTGGCTCAAGATGAATAACACCTGTGGCCTCGCTGTTATGTGATGCAGGTGATATTTACATGAGACTTTGGACTTCAGACTTCCCAAGTGGTCCTACGAGACTCTGGGGCTTTTGAGATGGATGAGCCTATTTTGCAAGACAGAAGGACGTACATTTGTGGATGAAATGTGGAGGATTGAATGTTTGTTCCCCCCAGCCCCCAAAATTCATACGCTGGAACCCTAGCCCCTGGCTGTATTTGGAGGGGGGCCTTTAAGAGTGTAAATAGGCCTAAATAAGGTCACAGGGGTGGGGCTTAATGAAATAAGATTGGTGTCCTTAAAAGAAGAGACACCGGAGAGCTCTCCACCCCCCTCCTGGTGCAAGGCCAATTTTATTTATTTATTTAAAAAAATTGTTAATGTTTATTTATTTTTGACAGAGAGAGAGAGAGAGGCAGAGCATGAGCAGGGGAGGGGCAGAGAGAGAGGGAGACACAGATATCGGAAGCAGGCTCCAGGCTCTGAGCCGTCAGCACAGAGCCCGACGCGGGCCTCGAACTCACAGACCGCGAGATCGTGACCTGAGCCGAAGTCGGACGCTCAACCGACGGAGCCACCCAGGCGCCCCTCAAAGCCGATTTTTAAACGCCATGTGATTGTGTGGCAAGGAACCATCCATCCGAAAGCCAAGGAGAGTCCCCTCACCAGAAATCGAATCAGAGAGACTCTTGGTCTTAGACTCCTGGCCTCTAGAACCATGAGACGAGAATGTCAATGGCTGCAGTCCCCCCGCCTCTGGCATGTGGCTGGGCGTGCATATGGCAGTCACGTGAGTGACTGCACAGACTCCCGCCTGCCACGCCTGGGGGCTGAACACGGGCAGAGTGTGCCTGTGAGATATCTGAAAGAGACACCCAGTGGTTCTCCACCTGCCCATGCGGCTGGGAAGTCTTCTAACCGTGTGGGGGTGGGGGATGATTGTCATTGACGTTTCTGGTCCCTGTTCTTCCATCCGGAGGTGGGGGACCAACGAGAGCAGACCGTTCGTACCGGGAACACACTGCATTTTCTGTGTTATTCTAAAAATGAAAAAGCCATCGCAACACGGGCCAGTTATTTTGCTTAGTATTACTTAATTAATAATGGAAACAATAGAGCTGACGATGATTGCGGGAACTTTGATCTCCTCTGGGGGCAAAGCGTTCGCATTAAGCACGGAAATGTTTATGAGATTTCTGTGCGAGATTTCCGTGAGCTGTTTGCAGGGCTCGATCATTTTCACCTGTCGGCAAATTCCTGGCCTCCAAAATAATCCATTTCTCTCCAGATTCTCAACTACTTTTTCTGACAGGTGGGTGGTAAGTATTTTTCGGCTAAATCGGAAAAGGTATTTTCTTTTTGTTTACACTCACGCAGCATAAGAAAAAATAGTAGAAGGTAATTATTGCAATATCTTGGCTATTTTCATCATTTGTGGTGACAAGGCTGCTTCTTAGTCGTTTGAAATGACAAAGACTATCTTCAAAATATTATTTGACACATTTCGGTGCTTTGCTGACAGTAAATCTGACAGTATCTAGCTTTTTAATTATATTTATTTACTTTTATAATTAAACAATACAATTTTAGAAATGGGTTTCGCCTTTAATTACTTGGGATAAAATGTGACAACTCCAATTACGGCATGTCAAGTTTTCTGTTTATTTTTGTTTTCCTTTTCATCTTTTCTTAGAAAGGGATCCCATTTCCAATTACAGCTTATATTTTTCATCTCCCTTTTATTTATTGCTGCAGGAATATTTTTAAAGCGTTGCCTTGTGTCACTAGAACCTCAAAAGTAAATGTCAAAGTTCTGTACTTCTCGCTGTTTAATATTGATAGAAGGTAGTGCCCGACAACACCCACATTGATTAATTTGTCAAATATTACCTAAAAGTCTTGATAAAATGTTGTCATAAAACCATATTCTGTCTATTGAACATTGACATATGAGGCATCTGAGGAAAGGCTCTTTGTAAATTGACTATTTTTCACATCGTAAAAGGCGTTCATATGCTGCCCGTGTCTCCCTCATTACCCCTGAGCTCCGAGCGAGCCCCTGGCATCCCAGGGCCGTCCTTTCGGTGCATGAGTTAGTTGCAGATGAGGACTCTTCACTCCTCCTGGCTTCCTCAGATGGCTCCTGAACTCTCTTGGTCCAGTGTCATCAGACCGTCCAGGACGTTGGAGGATTCAAAAAACACGTCCTTTCTCCCCGCCTTGGCCGTGATGGGCTTCTGCCGTTGTTGGGTTTAATGAAAACACAGATGATCAAGCAGTAAGGATGTGTCAGCCAGAGTCCAGAAACTGTCGGCGAGAGTTGCTGTGGGAGATTGAATATTCCATGTCCTGAGGTCTAATGATGTTTAGCTGAGTGATGAGGAAATCTGAGTTCATACCGCAGTATAAAACCCAGACTGCTGACGTGCCTGAGAAAATCGGGGTGCGCTCTACTGGCTGACTTCAAGGAAATCTTCACTTTTTCGAATGAGTCTTGGAAGGAGCGCTAAGCAACGTGTGAAGTGTCAGGCTGGTCCCACAACGTGCGATCCGGGACTCAGTGCGCTAGGAGAAAACACGCTGTATGATTCATTTCCGGGAAGGTCTGACCGTGTTAAACCTGCAGTGAAGGGAACACATTAGTGGTTAGCAGGGGTTGGTATGAAATCAACTGCAAAGTGGCCCAAAAAATTATTGTTTTGGAGGAATGAAATGTTCTACCTTGTGATGTGTTGTGACGCCTGAATATATATATACACACATGCATACATGTACTTGTCCACACGCTCTGTATTTTTCCCTAAAATGGGTAGCTTTTCATATATCTGTGTTATACATTGACAAAGCTGGTTAAGAAAAAATAAAGCCAGATAAAAATTGACTGCTGACAATAGACTTTTCTTTTCCTACTCAGGGAGCGTTTGGTACCTCTTACCAATTTATCCTGTGTAGAGTCCTTTATAGGAAACATGTGAGAGAAGAATTAGGGAAATGCAGGAGAGCAAGGGAATATAACGCTTTATGTATTTTACGGAAGTGCTTACAGATGTGCTCATGGTATGACCTTGGATGTCCTTGTCACTTGGGAACTCATGTTGTTTCTCAGTGACAAGGGGTCTGGTCAACTCCTGCCCTGCTCTGTCCTGGTGGGGACCCCACTGCCCGACTCAGCACAAGTGAAATGTCAGTGTCGGTGGAAGGTTCTTCTGGCTTCCCCAGCTCGTGAGGGACATCCAAGTCTATTTTTTGAGCTTCTTGTCTGCAGGAAGGCATAAAGGAGTTAACAACATCCAACTGTACCTATCAGTAAAGATTTAAAGGTCACTTTTGCAATATCTAATCCTCGAAAGAGATAAGGGGAAGACTGACTAGTTACCTTCAGGGAAACATTTTAGGTCATTATAATTTACATTTTCTTCATATCTGAATATTATTTATTGAAATTTCATACCTGGAACACATATTGTTGCCAACTACAATTAGGCCCGTTATTCAGGTTATAGTTCAATAAAATAGTGTTATTTGAAAGTAGCCTGGAGAGGTATAAATATGACTCTGATGCTAGCTTTTAATACAACGTAAACCTTCCAAACTGAGATCCGTCTTATTCTGTATGAGGCCAAACTGCATGTGTCTACATGAGACATAAGAAGAGCTCGGTGCCCCTGAGCTACTCAAGCCACCTCAAAGTAAAGGAAGCAACAAGCATGTGTAGCTGTTACATGTGGTTTGTACATAGTATGAAAGATACAAAACACCCACTTTCATCAGATAGATACTTAGGACACACCGTGTTATTAGTGTTAATACTGTCTCCTATATTTTCTGTTTGTCATATTAACTTTTATTTTTATTTTTTTTTAATGTTTACTTATTTTTGAGAGACAGAGAATGAGCAGGGGAGGAACAGAGAGAGAGGGAGACACAGAATCCGAAGCAGGTTCCAGGCTCCGAGCCGTCAGCACAGAGCCCGACACGGGGCTCCAACTCACAAACCGTGAGATCGTGACCTGAGCCGAAGTCAGTTGCTTAACCGACTGGGCCACCCAGGCGCCCCCGTATTAACTTTTAATGTTAACTTTTCTATAACCTGCCCTGCCTAATTTGTTCCTTCTCTGAAAAGTTAAAAACCAGCAAACAAAAAACAAAACAAAACAAAACAAAAACGCAAAAAAACAGACATGCTAATTATAATGCTATTTTTCTGGATTCAATGTTTAGTACCATGAAGATGAATCACATTAGGTCCTAAAAAAAAAAAAAGTGCTTTCCAGTTAGATGCAGAAAAATAAAATAATTAGCAATCCGATCGTTCGCTCACACACGTGGGTGGGACGATGCATTGGACGTCAAATGTCGAATTTTGGGTCGGCTGTGCTGTGAGTGTCGCTCTGAGCCACAGCAGTGCTCTGGGGGCTCGGAGAGGCCTCTCCCTGAGGAAAAGCTGAATCCAGAAACTTCCACAGTCAACACTGGAGATTTACAAGATGTCGCAGGTTTACAAGATGGCTCCACGCTAGCCCTGTAGCAAAGACAACAGCTTCTAACTTCAAGGGCTGACAGAGTTTGAGTTCTCTCAAAAACAAAACAAAAACGTGTATTTCGCAGGGCCCCCCCTCCCCGGCCTCGGCACTGGCCTGGGGATATGGTAGATTCAGGACACAGGGATGCTACAGGTCTCTGAATCTTCACGTCGAGGTACAGCCTGCTAGCTTCCCCAATTAAAACCATGGTTCTTTTTCCATATAATTTTACCAGAGGATTGGGAAAGAAAAAAAAAAAAAAAGATACTTCTCCTCTGAAATTATCTATCTGTGAATTTACATCCCGAGAAAGCGGGTGATCTGAGCAGGACAAAGGCACCATTTGCTCATGAAGACAGTGAGGAGAAAACAGGCAGGCCCGTGGCTCACTCGGCAGATGCAGAGCACTCATTCATCACCCGGAGAGGCCTTGATTGATGCGTCTGCCAACACCGATCCTGCTTTTGAAGGTCATAAACAACGAGAGAATATTCCAGAAAGCAATAATCCGTTGGCCTCCTAATGTAACATAAAAGTGTCCCGACTGAAATGGCAGGCCATCAAAAATCATTTCTAATTATTTTAAGTAATATTTAGATCAATTCGTGGTAATCTTATTAACTTGCATGTTTATATCTGAATTAGATTACTTTCATGTTTGTTTAAGCTCTTTTGCTTTTTAAAATATCTCTTTCAAAGACATATTGAGCCTGGTTAAACTAATCAATGGCTTCTGGGGGTTCAACATATGCAGAAGCGAGACCTCCTGGAACAGCCGGGCCTTCCCTCCTGTGGCTGTGCCTGCGGAAGGGGACAGGGCTGGCATGGGACTCCCCCACCCCCCCGCCAGTCCTCACCTAGGCCCCCTTGAAGAAGCCGCCTTCTTAACCAAGGCGTGTCGTCCTTACAACATGGCGTCAGGCTGCCTAAGGATGTGGTCTAAAGGACTTTTATTTGGAGAATAACATAAGCATCCTTCCGAACTTAAGACCTCCCCTCCGCGGAATGTTCTCGTTTTTCCCATAGATAGATGCTCTCATGTCTTTAAAATGTAAAGGAAGAATTTGGAATGTGTAACATGGAAATCGTGCATAAAAGAATGGAGCATTTTATTTTATTTTATTTTATTTTATTTTATTTTAATTTTATGTTATTTTATAGTAAGAGTATGTTTAGTTTTATTTATTTGTTTTAATATATGGAATTTATTGTCAAATTGGTTTCCATACAACACCCAGTGCTCACCCCAAAAGGTGCCCTCCTCAATACCCATCACCCACCCTCCCCTCCCTCCCACCCCCCATCAACCCTCAGTTTGTTCTCAGTTTTTTGTTTTTTTTTTTTTAATTTTTTTTTTCAACGTTTATTTATTTTTGGGACAGAGAGAGACCGAGCATGAACGGGGGAGGGTCAGAGAGAGAGAGAGAGAGGGAGACACAGAATTGGAAACAGGCTCCAGGCTCTGAGCCATCATGAGCCATCATGAGCCATCAGCCCAGAGCCTGACGCGGGGCTCGAACTCACGGACCGTGAGATCGTGACCTGGCTGAAGTCGGACGCTTAACCGACTACGCCACCCAGGCGCCCCTGTTCTCAGTTTTTAAGAGTCTCTTATGCTTTGGCTCTCTTCCCCTCTAACCTCTTTTTTTTTTTTTTTTTTCCTCCTTCCCCTCCCCCATGGGTTTCTGTTAAGTAAGAATGGAGCATTTTAATGAACGTGCTATGATAGGCGATTCTTCTCCTATTTTACATTTTTCAAATTAACTTAAAAATTAAGAATCCTCCCAAGCTCGACCATAATGCACACTGAATGGCCATTGCAACGACACCATGAATTCACACAGAGGGAAGGGTATTTCTCGTACCTTGTTCCCTTTTCAGTGAGTTTTCTTGTGAACAGCATTGGCGGGTAGGTGTTCACAGTTATCAAACAATTGAATTGACACTAAAAGTAAAAATGAGTGGTTATCACATCGCAGCTGCAAAAGGTTGGCAATCCATCCCCAGGCTTGCAAATGTGGTGAGGAGGGAGGTGTATGAGGTGCGCTGTGTTCTTACAGAAACTCTTTCCTGTGTTGCCACTCAGAACCCAGGGGACCGCTTTTGTTTTTGTTTCTGTCCTTGTGGATCTCGTTGAGAATCTGAGGACAGCTGAGAATTGACCTCCCAGGAAAATCATTGCTGTGTGTATTGTCCACGTTGTCCTAAGAGTTTCCTGGGTGTGGCTGTGCGAAGCAGGGTCACCCAGATCTCCATGGGGACCCGCAGACCATTCCTGCAGCCCAGGGCTGTATGCAACTGACCTCAAAGAGCCCAGTTTCCTTCCAGAAATGTCTCCTGGATGAAGGAGGAGGAAATTATACCCCTGCGCCCACTCAGTGACCACCCCAGGATGCACACGTCCAGCTCCCCCCCACTCAACTGGGGACAACTCTGAGTCCGTTGTGGCAGAGCCCTTGGGACCACCTGCCGTCTCTCTCATGGCTGCCACTGTCATTGGGTCCCTTCCTCTGCCCAGCCCCGCACCCACCCTTCCCCATTCTCGGCGCCTTTCCCAGTAAGCCTCCCGCACATCATCTTGGTCAACATGGCCCCCACCCCCCAACCATGCAGGTTTCCAGGGACTTCTGAATTCCAGGGGATGCTGCGATCTAGAAAACCCAAAGATAAATACCCACTTAAAGCCACAGATCCCACCTGCTCTCAGGCATTATCAGAGTCTGTCTGTGCACATGGTGCAAACTATATTTGCAAACCTTCTCCACGAGTGGTCAGATCTGGGGGCCACCTCTCAAGTGCCACAAATGCCATCACCGGGTTGCCGGAATGCAGGAGCATGTAAAGGGATGTTCCAGAGATGTAATTCCTGGTTGTAACCCCAGGGACCCTTCTTGCTCTTAAGAATGTGGCCCACGAAAGGTCAGATCCTTGACAGAGGAGTCCTGCATGACAATACGTATCTTCTGGGCTTAGAACCGTGTGATGGCGTTCAGCTTAGCGAAGGTGATGGAACAGTGAACCGATTATCGCCCCCCAGAGTAAAGTGGGTTTGGAAAAGGACCCACGGGGGTGAGTAAGGACAGACCAGCTGCCTGGGAGGCTGTCTGGCTGTAAGAAGAGGGTGGAAGGAGGGGACATGGGGTCCAAGCAGCTTTCCCGTCGGAGGCCATGCTTGAGATGATGTGTGAAGATGAGCTCTATTTCTGGGGATGTCATCCTGGGTAGAAAGCTTAGGCTGACACTGAAGCAGAGGGTGGAAGGGGGAGAGACTGGGGCTGGCAGGGTGGCAGGGCCCCGCTGCTGTGAGCCTGAGGGGGAATGGCAGGGGACCCCCTGCCGACACACACCTGACTGCAGTTAGGACCGGGATTCCTCCCTCGAGTTGAAGGCGGTCTGGAGGAACAAGGCAGCTGCACGGACACATTATCCCAGTGGATGGTAAGTGTCATGGTGGAGAACGACAGGATGACCACAGTCCCAAGGGAAGTTCAACGAGGACTCCATTCCCTGGGGAGCACCACTCGGCTGGGTCCTCTGCTGGGCTCTTCCTTGCACGAGCTCCTTTACCAGCCTTGCAACACTCTGTGGGGGCGAGGGGGGGGGGTATCATTTTCCCGGCTCTGCAGTTGGGAAAGTCAGCGAGAGGAGGTCAAGGAACGTGTCCCAAGCCACACACCTGGCAAGTCATGAGACCAATGTGCCGACCCTTCCGGGTGTTCCCCGGCCACTCCGACCCTCTACCCCCCGGGTCTCCACGAACCTCAGTTGGTAATAGGAGGGCACCTCCCTTTGGAAGCTGGGGATCTGACAGCTTCCCGAAATTGGCTGCTAAGTGGAGAAATCCTTTGCGAGCCCTGAGGGTGGACGGCCAGTCATAGGAACGTCTCCCCGAAAAGGAAGCCATGTGATCTGTCCACTCCCAGTGTGCTCAGAAGTGAGCTCCCCAGTCTGCAGGTTGAAGCCGAGCTCCTGGGTCTGCAAACAGCTCCTGATAATAAGTCAGGCGCTGCCCCTAACACGTTTATTGGAACTCGATCTTTCCTGAATAGAGATGTCACTCATCGACCCGCAAGGGCTTCTCAGCCTGAGCCGGGCATTCATTTCCAGGCCCCCACCTCACAGCCAGGGCCGTCGGCCTCAGGAGGCGGGCGGGTCCCTCCCTGTGACAGCACCTTCTCCTCCTGGTCCTGTGTTCCGCGACTTGCTCAGGTGGTTCTTTCAGATACAGCAGCCGCTGGAATGGTCCGTGCCCACGACCCACAGCACCTGCCCGGTCCCCAAGCTTCCTTCTGGGTGAGGAGGCAAAACGCAACACGAGGAACACAGATTGCAAAACGTGTCATGACTTTTCTTTACAAATACTTTCTCTAGCGTCTTGTGCCCACGCTCACTAATGGAAAACTCAAGAGATTAGGAAATGATCGTTTATTTTAGATAGCTTCCCTCGCAACATGTGTTCTTGATTTATTTCTCTTCTTTTTTAGGTATGAATTTTTCTTTCAAATATGAAGCTCTTTTACTGACTTCTATTCTAGAAGGTAAGCCACGGAGATCACTTGCCAACCCTTCAAGGAAAGACATTTTTTTTTCCCTATCTGAAACTACATCTCTGATATTTCCAGCCTCTTTCAAAAAGCCGGCCTCCTGAGGTAAATGAGGTTGCATACAGGAATTTGATATTGTATAACCATTCAGTGGCAAGATGCTTCTAGAGTCAGACCAAATTAAGGAAAGTTTTTCTTATTCTAAATGAAAAGAATAGAATACCAGTGCCAGTATGCTGTCAGGTGGTTTCTAGGGGGACGGAGATGGTCTAGCCAAGAGAGCCACTGCCCAGCGTGTCCAGCCAAACCCTCATTCAGATCGCCTATCAGCGCAGGAAGGGTGATGACTGTCCTAGGTGCCATCTGGGCCAAGGGCTCTATTTTGTGCTCCACCAGTCACTGCTACAGATTATGACTTTTTGAGGTGAGAAAACCTCGGCTTTTTGCCTCAAGCTGGTCATTAGGTGTTGCTAATGATAGCTTTCCTGAGGAAATTGGAAATAACAGGACGTAATTTTGTATAAATATGATGTGTCACGAGCTGTCCCCCACCCTGCCACATGTCGTCACTGAGGTGGGATAGCTTGTATTGCACAAGAAGTGTTGCCCTATTTTCACACAGAGCAGAAAAGAACTCTGATACCTGAACAAATCTCCCGACTGTCATTCTCGATCAACAGCACTTGAGCGAGAGAGGCAGGCGGTACCAAAGTCTGGATTTGGGCTGCTACTGCATGAATAAGAGATATTGCTTCTCTCTTACTTGCCCAGGCTACATGTCCAGATAAAGAGGCCTTCTGTTTGGAACTCAGCCCCTTCCCGTGGAAACCCAAGAAGCAAGTAGGTAGGAATGAGAAATTGCGGAAGACCAGGGATAAATGGCGCTTTGAAACAAATCACTGAACTCGTGGTCGGCCACCCTGGCTCTTGAGGACAAAGTCGCCTGTGTCTTCTTTAAAAGAATTGTCCACTTCTCCCGGAACCCACACCGGCCGACGGTGCCGTGGACAGGCACGTGTGCGAAGTTGACATTTGTGAGCCCGGCCAGGTCGCGTGGCCCCACTGAGTCTCGGCGTCCCCAGTAATCAACAAGTATGCCTGGCATATTATCAGCAGCGTTTGGAAAGTTCAAATACGGTAATAAAGTAAAAGAACCTAATGTGAAACCCGGCGCTTGGATATTAGTTAACTAGGATTCAGCACAGTCCAGTTTTGTTAAAGTGTTAGACGTCCCATGCAGAATCTGTCCATTCACTTGAGTGCCGATTCCTTCCTTCATCCTAACACTTTCTGAAGTGCCTCTATTCTTCCTGTGTCCAGGCTTAAACAATTCAGCGTCCTTTGATCAAGGGCATTTCCAAGGACACAGCGGCAGGCTCCCTGCCCTACCGCATGCCGTGTCCCCTGGGCAAAGGACACCGAGTGACCGGTGGCTCTGGATTCGAGCCTCTGTGTCCAGCATCAGCGTCGTGCACGGCTGACCCGCCCCAGGTGAAACCATCCTGTGAGGGGGTCTCCCTGTTTCTCCACAGTCCCCGCCCGCTTTATTTGTTTATTCGTCTTTACAAAGGGACATTTTGTAGTTACAACTTTGTAGTTACAACTATTTAAAATACTGTTGATGCTTCTAGATGCACTTTCCAAAGTGGCATTTTGTGAATGCAGTTTGAACCGGCAGTCCGCCCCCGTGGTGTTCTAGCTGTGTCCAGCTCAGGATCCTATCTTTCCGCCTGCTTTCTCCTTCTGTGTGGCCATTTCTAGGTACCAGGTTGGGTAGTGCCTTCCCAAATGTTCACCTGGAACCTCAGACGGTGACCTTTTTTGGAAATGTGCTCTTCACAAGTGTAACCGAGTTAAAACGAGGTCATGCTGTGTTAGGGTCAGTCCTCAATCCAGTGAGCAGTGTCCTTAGGAGAAGAGGAGACAGCACAGAGAGATAAACGCTTTACTTTCCTTCTCCGACTGGAATCACCCCGTGCGTTGCAGGACAGGCCTCGACATGTGGAGCCAGCGCTTGCTGGGGCAATTATGGTTCTAGGAGAGGCATCTCTGCCACTCCCTGACAGTGGGGTTGTGGGCACACCATTCATCCTCTCTGTGCCTCCATTTCTGCTTAAATAACAACAATTAAAAAAAGGCAATTGACATAGTTGATGTATAACATTCTATTGACAAATCCACAAAGTTTTATTAATGGACACCTTTATATTTGCCCCTTTGATAATAAGAGCCCTCTGAAAAACATGTTCATGTTCGATCAGGATCAAGTGGAAAGGCATCTTTGAGATTTCTGCAAGTAATTTAAAAAGGATTTAATTTCAGCTATTTTTGTCACCTTTGAAATAGGTTTCATGTACATTTGAATTCAAAGTGTTTTTAAAGTAAAAAGAAATGTGGTTTCTCATAGCAAAGGCATGATAAATGTCTGCTTAAAGTACAAGTACAAATCGTAATTGGATTTTTGTGTGTGAGGGGGTATAAATGTTCTGTGCTCCAGGCTGAATGTCTGTGTCCTTCCAAAACGTGTGTGATGAAACCCAACCCCCAGGATGGTGGCGTTAGGAGGTGGTGCCCTTAGAAGGAATGGTTGGGACCACCTTGAGCTTGGACTTCCAGCCTCCAGAGCTGGGAGATATACGAGTCTGTCGTTTATAAGGCTCCCAGGCTATGGGACTCAGTTACAACAGCCCAAATGGACGAAAACATTCTGAACATTCGGCTAAGTGGACAAAATGAAATCCCGGTCAATTCACTCTCTGAATCAGCAACTTGGGAAAGCTGGTGTGGGCCCAGCCTTCTCCGGAATGCCTCCACCTGGAAGCTGGTAGCATCGTGTGCATGCTGGAAATGCACCTGGCTCAGCGTAAGGACAAAGTCAGTGGCAATGACAAGGCAGGTGAGGTCCATGTCTTGGTTCTCACGGGTCTCTTCACCCTCTACCTGTCTGACATTTCTTCCTCAGTGTGGCTCATTCTCTTTCCAGGTCTCGCCTTGTCCTCCACCTGGGTTTCATTCATCTGTTTGTGCTCTGTCCCCCTTTCCTTCCAAGCTCCTTCTGACAGCGTAGGTGTCATGGTCAATGGCTGGGCAGGGATCAGCTGTAGGGAGAACATGGAAGCCTTGATGGAGGCCACACGGTCCAGACTTCTTCCCACGCCCTCTCAGGACTTGCTTCGGATAATGGCAGCGGGACCCTCATCGTGGCGGAGTAGCTGTGTTTTGAAAGGGATCCTCCTTCCCTTTTCTATAATCTTTCATTGCAAACAGTGAAAGAGCATGGAAATGAGTTCAAAGGAAAGACGCTATTATTTCATCACTCAATAATATATTGATCTTGTACATTCTCTTCCCTTACGTGCCCATGCTCACACGGATGCTTTGCAAAGCTGTAATCAGAGAGTACCTACGTTCCTGTATTCTGCACTTTTTTATTTAACATAAGCATTTTTCCTGGTGCTAAGCAATTTTGTACACATATTATAAATGACTGTGATGTTTCTTCTAATGAACGTGTTGGACTTTATCCTTCCCTTTATCCACAGGCATTTACATAGGTTTTCTCCAAATAACGATTAAGCTTGTTTTCTATAGTAGTCCTTGTGGGTCGAGATGATTAAACACTAAGTACCCCGCCTTAAAATCATTTCATAACGCATGTTTTAGAGTTGCGTTATTTGTTTTAGTAAAAAACAGTCACGTGTGTAAAGATGACACGTTGTTCTTGACATATGATACCGTATGTCCTTGGCATAAATTCCTCAGATCGAAGTTTCCGGGTCAAGCTTCTGTCACCTTCCACTTGGTGTTTGCTGTTCTCTCACCAGTCATCCCCCACGTTCAGGGCCAGTGGGGTTGCACGGTGAGTGATCTTTCTTTGCTGAATACTTTTTTCATTAGGACAATAGGAAGTAAGTAGTTCGTAAATAGGACATAGTTTAAATGATAATAGTTCCCATGACACTGTGGCCACATGGGTTTATTAAGGAGAAAGCGTCCCAGCCAGAGAGAAGTCTGAGAGCAGAACGCAGGTTCGGGAAGAGGAGCTGAGAAATGAGTGGGGCTGGATCGGGAGCCAGGGCACAGAGAAGGAAGATCTGGTGTCAGAGAACCACAGTGGACAGGATGGCTCAGGACCATCAAGGCTCTGAGAGGACCGCCATCTTTTTCTCCAAGGAGATGTGAAACCACTGGAGAATATGGAGCCAAGAATCAATGTGACCGAAACTGTAGGGTATGTGTGTCTGTGTGTGTGCACACGTGTGTGAGCACACATGCCCCCAGCTCCTGTAAAAATTGGTGGGAGATGGTTAAGGCGGGAAGCTGTAAGATCCATCCATCAGGAGACCAGGAAGCTAATACTACATAAGTGCAGGTGGTAAATGGCGGCGACGTGGGCTGGAGTTGTGGTCATCAGATTGTTAAGACACAATGAAAATACCCAGAAGGCAGAGCCAACTGGATTCTACAAGAAGAGGGTTGTGGGATGAGAGATGTGGTGAATAACTGGAATTGGTTGTCCTCACTTGTCAGGGTGACTTGTGGGATCAGTGGGACAACGTGATAAGCCTTTGAGGTCCGTGGCCAATTGTCTGAAGAACGTGTAGAATTGTTCTACAGAGTTTGTCATGGTTTGCATTTGTGTATAACACTGCAGCCAACAAACACATTCATGCAACTCTTTTCTTCTCCTTGAAGATGGTTTCATGTGTCATCAGTGGCACGGGCTCCATGAAGACCAGCATGTCATTGAGCTGTTAGCAGCACCACATGGGGAGGTGTCCTGTGTCCACACCCTTCCTGTGAGAGGAGTAGGGGGAACAGAAGCACATGGCTGGCGAGACTGGAAGTCTGGTTGACAGAGGCGGAGTGGGCAGTTGGGATCCAAGTAGTGACGGCTCCAGAGACACATGCTGGTGCAGTGCTGACAGACGAGCCGGGGCTCAGATTAAGCAGCAGGAGAAAACATGGGAGTTGGTGAAGGAGTCATGAACAGGGTCATGGCTTGTGGTCTTACTGTTAGATGTTTTGGTTTTGAATTTGTCCTCTCCTGTCCTAGTGTAACACTCAGGTTGCCTGGGTGGCAGAAGGACTTGGGGAAATATGCAGATGGGGAATGAATGGATGGGGCAGGGCTCTGCTTCTGCAGATTCATCAAGGTGGAAGTCCCCGCAGCACCGCTCCTCCCGCCAGCCTCACACCCTCGGACCAGCCTTCGCCTTCCTCCCTCCGAATCACAGAACCCCTGGGAGTTTGGGTTTTACATGAGATTATAGAGGGGACACCAAAGCGAAGCAAAATGGAAATAATTGTGGAAAGTATCTTGGGTTTTCTTTAGAACTAACACATATCACAACGGTGCTTCTGAGCAGACAATTGATCAGATTGTAGGATTTCATCGGGATTTACAGACTTGTTTTCCCCCAGGAGAATGAGGGGAACAAAGAACAGAGAACAGGTAAGACTACGACCACATGTTTGATCCAGAAGTAGCAGCAGAAAAGATGAAGTGGTCAAAAAAGAGTTTTTCTGCAAAAGTGGCTCAGGTGAGGTTGGCCGATAGAAGCGAGGGAAGTTTTGATCTGGAAATTGCCTTGGGCTCACTCTTTGTGCTGCCCACCAGTATCAAGGTACTGTCAGCATGGGAAATAGAGTTCAATGCCGATTATTAAGGATGTTAAATGTGACTGAGTATCCAGAGGGTAAAGTTTGCTGGTGACACAAAGTTCTTAGGTTAGTCGAGACCAGGGAGGACGGTTCAAGCATCACGGATGGGCTGAACAGAACTCAATAATTGGGCAACATGATGGCAGATGAAATCCACCACAGACAAGGTGAAACTCACTGGAGAGAATAAGTTAAATGCCTCTTCTCTGCTGAAGGGCTCTGAATTGGTTGTAGCCTCCTGAGAGTAAGATCTAAAAATCATCGTAGCTCAGTGAAAACATCTGCTCTATGCAGAGCACCAGTCAGAAAGAATGAACAAGATGTCAGGCTGTGTGAAGACGGGATAAAAAATGCATGAATGATTTAAAGTCATTATCGCAAAGACCCCTTTTATAGTCTTTTGTAAAAACCAAGGAAAGAAAACATTAAAAGAGGGGGAAAATGCTATAACAGGGGTCAACTGGCTATGCATATGTTAAGACTTCAACAAAGAGGGAAGAGAAAGAAACAGAACAGATTCCTATTTTCACTTCCTATAAATGGATAATATAACATGGTGTGTGCAGAAAGACGAAAGTCAGCTTGAGTCATCTTTATTCAGGAAATGATTGCAGAGGACTAAATATGTCATGACATTCCAGGGAGAACATATTTCAGACAAAAGACGGTGAGGATTTCCTTCTAAGGAAACTGGCTTAGTTTCTGCAGGTGGCGAGCAGCTTAAGTTAGAACCAAGTGTCCAGGAAGGAGTTTCAAGGGTTTTCTGCCAACACAGCTGGCCTAAGCCATCACACAGAAACCCGTGGAGAACTTCGTGTCACGTTCACGGTTAACATTCCCCTCTTCCCTCCACCAGCCAAGCTGCCTTCAGTGTCTTTGCATGTTCTCCGTGTGAGACACTTCGTTCGCTGCCCTCTCCAAGCTCCAGGGTCAGCCCTAATTAGAAATATTGACAAGTTAGTTTTCTCATGTCGTTGACTTCGTGTTTATTGAGAAGCCTCCTAGGATTTTACATATGCAGAACTGGCCATTCTGATCTTCCTCTATGACCCCATCACAGTTTTTATTCAGCAATATGAACCTCCAAGGAGAATTTGTCTGTAGCACCGAGGACTGATACAGGAGTTATTATCACCAAAACATTTAAACCCCCCGCTTACTGTAGGCGAACTCTCTCCTTTGACACAAACCAGAGCGTGCTCTGGAAGGAGCCTCATTCACTGCTATTTTCTGAAGTAGACCTCACCAAATTTCATGCCGCATCTCAATTTAACAGAAGCAGACTCCATCAGACCAGCTCTTCTCAAAGGGCAACCCTTAGGCAGTCTGTGCAGCATGAGCCTGGTGCTGGCCGAGGTTCAGGAATGCTGACCTAGATGGTCTCCTCTCCAGCTTTGAATCCTAATGGGAATTGCCCTGCAAACCACACACTCGCGTCCCTTCAGGCTCCATCGTGTCTCCCACGATATGTATCCGCTGCGGAGGCCCTTTGCTACCCACTATAGCTGAGGATTGCACTCTGTCCTGGATCTCCCTCCTCCCTAAGTCCGGCCCTTCGTCAGGCTACTCTGTGCTGTCTTCGGACCACGGATCCAGTTTCTTGGCCTGAGTTGGTTTGGTCGATAGAAGGAAGCAGGAGTGAAGGTGTGCACATTCCCAGCCCAGGCCTGGAGAGGTTCCAAGCGTTCCATTTGTTCCCTTGAGACTCTGCCCTCATGGTGGAATGGGGGCACCAGTATCTGCCCGCTAATTCCATGAGGGGGAAGAGAGACACTCAACACAGAGCACGCCCGTCCCTGCCAACCCCGGCTGGGATCCACGACACTCTGCTGGATACGTGTTCATAGCTAGCCCAGTCCAACCAGCCTAAGCTTATTACAGGGGCAGGAGCCCAGGTGGGCCAGCAGAAACCTCTGATCCCTTGCACACTCATGGACCGACAAGAAATCATAAATACAGTAAAACCCTGGATTACAAGTAACTTGTTCTGCGAGTGTTCCGCAAGACAAGCAAACATTTCTGATACATTTCAACTTGATAGACGAGCGATGTCTTGCAATATGAGTCGTACGTGATACCAAATGTCACACGATCACAACTGAGCCAATGGTTGCCCCCCCGCCCTACTTGCTCTCTCTCTCTCTCTCTCTCTGTTTCTCTCTGTCTTTCACTGTGGAATTGGGAGTAATCATCTCCCATGCTTGGATGTTCTGTCTCAGGCTGCCATGTTTGGCAGAAATCAGTGATTTTTCACAAAATTGGAAGGTGCCCACAACTGGCGCTAGTGTATTTTTTGTCACTTCCAAGCACCTAAGGACAGTCCTTTGCTTTTCCAGACAAGAGTGAGCCTAGGAATGCTTTGCTTCATTGTAGGTCAGGTTGCCTGCGGATATAGTCCCTTTCCTCTGCTGCCTTATTGCCAGTTCCATTACATGCAGTGTATAACAAGAGTTTATTAATGCTGTACTGTAGTCAACGTCTGTTCGTGATAGTGAAAGTCGTCGTGTACAATAACCCTCCTCTCTTTTGTCTCCCTCACACCAGCTGCGAAGGTTTTCAAAGGGAAGTGCAGGTTAATTTGTTTATTTTTCTTTATATTTCGTATTGTCTATATTATTTTGTATTATGTTACAGTATTGTAATGACTTTTATATGAGTATTTTTGCATTGTTGAACAAATCATTGGAGTTTCCACTATTTCTTACAGGGATATTTGTTTTGAGATACAAGTGCTTTGGATTACAAGCATGTTTCCGGAACAAATTATGCTTGCAAACCAAGGTTTTGCTGTACTATTTATTTATTTTTGTAGCACTGAACTTTAGGCTCATTGTACCGCAAGAGCTAACTGGTGTGCTCACGAATTTATCACCCCACTCTCTCTCCTTCTGGAAGGTAGGTTTTCTTTTCTGTTTTACTTCCCGCCACCCCAGAACTTAGAGAAATGTCTGGCCCTTTATAGGGACTCAGAAAATCATTTGTTCAAAAGCATCCATAGCTCAATTAACTTTGGACATCCAATAGCTCTGAGCTTCAACTTCATTGTTTGCACCGCTTGGAGTAGGGGGTCTCAAGACTTTTTTTCCATCAAAACTAGATAATATATATATCTTAGGCTTGCAGGCCCACACCCTTCATTTGTTGTTTCTGTTTTCTATTTTTTTTTTAAACTAAAAAATGTGAAAACCATTCTTAGTTCCAGGGACAAACAACAAACAGCCCCCTGGCTGTCCTTCTCAGACCCCTGCCTTAAGAATGTCTCTTATTGGATACACATTGGTGCTGAGCGTTGGGCTGCCCTGATGCACATCGGAGCACTGGCTTATGGAACTCGTTAAATTCTTTGTCGACACGATGGGGGCAGCTGGCGCACCCCTTGTGTGGAGATTTGTCTCCAGCTTCATCCCAGGAGGAGCGATATTCCTGAGGAACGGTGTTGATTTAGCTGGTGGACATAGAGTGTGGGGAACTCTTGTATTTACATTGCTACGAGATTCATGTTTTGGCCGCCGTGCAACCAGGAATCCTTGCTAATGTGCTGTTTAAGGTTGCTTCTACCTTTGTTTTACAACTCTGGTGTTTTGTGGGTGTTTTTGTTTTGTTTTGCTTTACTAAAAATCTGCCCTGTGTTTATTTATCCCACTATATAAATTACACAAGGCTCTGGATTCTTCTTGGGAGAGGGGCAGAGTACATGAATAGATTTTTAAAGCACAGTATTTGTAAATTAAGAAGACCAAATAAAATTGTGTAAAAAATTTCCACTTTAAGAAATGAACCACAGAAATGGTATTCTACCATGACGGACTAGAGAGAGCTGACGAAAAACAATTTACAGTAGTTTTTTGATGCAGATGCCTATTTATCCAAGTTCTATTGAAGATGGAGAGAGACACAGATAGATCCTTCACCTTCTACGGCAAACACAGACTCAACACGAGAAGCGTTTATAGCCTTGTCTTGGGAACACTGATTTATCTGTCACATATGCAGAGCATCTTGTGACAAAGGCGATTCCCTCCGTATTATTAATAAGAGTAGCACTTGCTGTACTGTAAAGTAATTATTTGCCCAAATGCTCCCACTAGACTAGAAATTGCATGGTAGGTCTTCCTTCCCTGCCTTCCCAAATACCTAGAATGGTCCCTCGTGCCACCTTAAATACTTGATAGAAATCTGCTCAAATAATTCATCCTCAAAAGCTTTGGATTTTCCTGAAAGGGTTGTTACTTCCTATTCATAGAAGACTGTGTATTTGTGTTTTACCTTGTTAATTTGCTTCTCGTAGCAAGAGCAAGCATTCCAAATGAGGAACCGGAGTCCTAGGAGTAGCTGGACTTACCCAAACGTAGGCTTCTAGCAAATGGCAAGTCATTGTCCAGAATCCAGATCTTCTCCTGGCTAGTGCAAGTTCACCTGCAGAACAACCCACTGCTTATGGGTATGAAAATAGAAACCGATAGAGCTCTAAACATAGGGGGACAAAGATGTTCTCCAGCCAAGGTTGTTTTCATTGCTTAGGCATGGGATTCTCATATTAAAACAACTCGTATGGATTCATCTCCCCAAGTCTCTCTTGTCCCAGTGCAGCGGTGTGCTGATCCAATTACCAAAAGCTACAAAATGAATCTTTACACACCACCATTTCTGCCGTTGTGTTTATTCTCCGTGGCCTCCAAGACACCTATGGCATCCACCCACCTGGTATGATAGACTTGACCCCTGCCAGGGATTGTCAAGGTCATTCCTAAACTTTCTTCGTCTACGGTCTGCCTCTGCCAATTATTTTGGCGAAAGGTGGAGAAAGTTAGAGGGTCTGTGCATTGCTAATTCTCTGGAAGGAAACCGGCAACTCCGTGGGAACCAGACATTCTCTCGGTGCTGTCTCTTCCAGCCCCGCGCAGGGCATCGGCTCAGCTCCCGGCCACGCTCAGCCCTGGCCATCCACCCTGTATCCCTCTGGTTTCTTGTCTCTGGCTGAATGCTGGAGGAGAGGTGAAACCAGGCTCCTTCAGCCCAGCCTCTGTGCTTCAGAAAGGTTTTTTTTTTTTCTGGCAGTCTTTGTTTCCCCCAATCACGATGCTTCTGGGAAGCCTCCACCATGGCCAGAGCTCCATCCTCAATTTGGGGTTTTCTGACACAACCCCTCACACTCTCCCAGTCAAGGGACAACAGAGCTTGCCTCCATGGCTGATCTCTGGGCTGCCTCACCATCAGCACCTGTGTGGTTCCTTGCTTCTTTCCCCACTTGTGGAACAAATTCCTGCTTGAACATCCCCACTTGAAATACTTAGAGTGGTCTTGTTTTCTGTTGGGACCTAGCTAGTATAGATCAGTGACTCTTCTTTTGTTTTAATTTTTTAATGTTTATTTATTTGTGTGTGTGTGTGAGAGAGAGAGAGAGAGATTGGGAGAGAGAGAGGGAACGAAGGTGAACAGGGGAGGGGAGAGAGAGGGAGAGACAGAATCCAAAAGCAGGCTCCAGCCTCCAAGCTGTCAGCACAGAGCCCAATGCTGGGCTCAAACTCACAAACCGCAAGATCATGACCTGAGCCAAAGTCGGATGCTTAACCGACTGAGCCACCCAGGCATCCCAGATCAGCAACCCATCTTCAGTTGAACTAGAGGAACGGAGTCCCACAACGTACAATGACCCACTGACAGCAACATGCCTAGTAAGTGGTCGAGTCAGGACTTTAACACACGGCTGTCCGTCTCTGGGACGCGTGCTGTCCTGCTGTGGCCTATTAGCCGAGCAGGTGCACAGTGCAGCTGCCGAGCTGGGCTGTATTGGTTCTGCTGGTCTTAACATTGGGCGGTGCTTGCTGTCCATCCAGCAGGAGGGGGCCATCCTCTGGCTCCATGAACTCAGACAGGAGAGCGGCTGTCTTGACACTGCTTTCTTGGGGACTACCAGTGGCAGACCTTCTAAACCGGCTTTGGATGGGTCAGCGGGCTGTCGGTGACCTTCAGGTAGTAAACCACGCTCAGTTTGGAGGACGGCAATCGATATCAATGATTCATATTGCATGAAGCTGGGCAGGATAGGACCTAGACAGGAAGCAATGGTCTCTGGGAGGCACTTGGATGTACAATAACTAATCAAAAGCGTCACGAGCAGGAAATGTTGCCGGCCACCGCAGGGATTAATAATGGTAATATTTCCCAGCATACAGAAATCCATAATCATGCTATCAATTTATTTTGAGAATTGCAAATTGAGCTGCTATCTTAAAAAAGAAACCCCTCATGCCTTGCACCTTGCAACTGCTCTGGAATATTTACTGTTTTGTCGGAATGAGAGCCCTAGTGCCGACCATCTCAGCATTTCACCTCTGAGGCTTCTGGACCGTGTCAGAGTAAAAGCAATCAATATTGGTTAATAAGCCAGATCAGTGTTATTAGTATTCTTTACAGCCTTGGCATACTTCATTTTATGTACAGATTGCCTATGAAAACTTGGGCTTATATCTTGTCTAGACAATGCCTTACATGGCCATTCCAATTAATAATGTGCCAGAATTATCTTATGCTTAATGCAGCTGGCTCTATATTGACTCTGGAAATTAAATTTACTCCACAATGGTATTGACAGCTGGGTCTCTGGCATATTTAATGGATTTGAATGTAGATGGGGCCGTATCTCGTGCCTTCAAGCAAAATGTTGATAACTCATCATTTTCATAAAAAGTGGAAAAGTGCTTTATCTATAAACGTTCCATCTCTCAGTAGAGTAAATCAATGTAAAAGGTGGTCGCAATCGGTCGAGCTCCCCTCTACGAAAGAGAACAAAAAGGAAAGATCCCGGGAAGTTTGTAAAACAAGGGCTTGCTGGTTCGTTAAATGCGTACCTCAGGAATCTCAGTGTGTTTCCAAAGACAGGGTTCAGTCCCGTGGAGTAACACTGTGTCCCGTGAATTTGATTTGAACATAATGAAAATTCTCATAAATGTGTATGCGCCAAGTCCGGCTTGGAAACGTGGCTCTCCGAGGGTCAACTGGTTTATTTCAGGGCTGTTCGGTAGGAACTCTGCCCTGTGCTGTCTTCCCCGCTTGAGAAAGTTGCCTCTTGGGGGAAAATAGTGCAGACCACCTTAAGGAAAGCCTTTGATGCAGACGGGTTTGAGTTAATGAAAGCACCCTATTGACAAGCACATGCTGATAGATTTTCTCAGCCTCCCCTGCAATGAGGCCCATGTAAGAATGCAGGAAAGGAAAGGGGCCGAGTTTTCCGAATTCCTGGACACCTGCCAGGAGGCACAGTTCCTTGTGAGACAGCTCTCCCGGTGCTGCTTCTAAACTAACCCAGTCCGGGCCAGTTCTGGGGCAGACACCCCACAGTAGTGTGTTTGTGTGAGGGTCAGAGGTCAGTGTGAATTGAGTGATGGGCAAAGCAGCTCCCGCTTTCAAACCCACCCCCGAGTATCTTACGGTGATGTTACGCACCACGGTCAAAGGCTTTCTTCTTGTGAAATTGCAGATAACCCTAAGAGAGTGTTGTCGACAACACATGGTTTGGGGAGAGAGCGTACCAGAACATTTCCAACCCGGTCTGGGGTTACAGCCTGACCCTGTAGGAACAGTCACTGAAGAGCGACGATTGGACATGCTCCCGGGTGTGAGGGCTCAACCACACTGCAAGAGGTTGACCCTGCTCACTGCTCTACTGTGTAGACAGAGGTAGGAGGGCTCCCAAGTCAGGCCTTGCTCCTGTGTAACCTCACGCGGGGACGGGGTGACACTGTGCGTCATGGGGGAGGGCAGGCCGCCCGGGCCAGGGAGGATGCCCACCGTCAGTGTGAAGAAGTCCCAGGAGCAAAGAGAAAGCCTGAGATGGAAGTTGAAGATGACAGGTCTCCTCGTGTTTGTCACGGTCACATCCCAGGACTGGTGCTCCTGTGTAGACGGAAGTCTTCAGTCAATCCTGGCCACAACGATGCAGGATGCAGCTGATGGGCCTGCACGCTGGGTAGATCCACAAGGCGGGGTGGCACGTGTCTGGAGAACGCGGAGTCGTGGCGTTCTGGACGTGGAGAAGCTCTCGTTCTGTGACCAAATTTGATTCTTTGGACAGGTTAGGCAAATAGGGGCTAGAGACGTCCCGATACTCCTTCGAAAGTGGTGCCCACGTGCCCGAGGAGCTCCGAGCCTTACAGCGGCAGAAATGTCTTCCCTCACACACCCAGAGGACAAAAGTCAGAAACCAAGGTGTCAGCAGGACCACGTGCCCCTCAAAGACTCCAAAGGAGGCTCCTTCATGCCTCTTCCGGCTTTTGGTGGCCGGTGGTTCTCTCTGGGGACCCTCTTTGTGGCAGCAGGTCTGCCTCCGTCATCACTTAGCCTCATTCTCTGTGTCTGTGCCCACATTTCCCTCTCCTGGCAGGACCCATTCATGGGACGATGACTCATCTTAACTAGATTAAATCTATAAAGACCCGATTTCCAATTAAGGTCGCATCCACAGGTCATGGGGGTCAGGCTCGCACAGGTCTTTCTGGAGGACACGATTCAAGCGCCATGGTATTCCACTGATGGAGAGAGGCTCAGGAAAGACCTTCGTGTTTCCAGAGAAGAATCAGTCACCATTATATTCCGCCCCCACCCTACCTCAGCACTGTTCTGCTTCTCCCAAATTCTCATGTGCTGTGTTTTTACATTCATTTTCTTGAAATTTCCTCTTGGCCCGTGGACCATTTAGAAATATGTTCGTTTCAAAGTGCAGACCTCTGGAAAGGAAGACATGAGAGTGACATCTTACCTGCGGGACGCATCGCTAGCCACGTCCGTGATATTTCGGTTCTAGGAGACGGTGGTGAATATCAGTGCAGAAGTTCCCTCCGAGTGACAACACTGGTGTGACAGTGACAACAATGGCATCGGCGGGGGTTATACCACCTTGGCGAAGAGGAGGCAGGTTGGTTAGAACTGGGAAGTCTTCCCTTCTGAGAGCCAGGTTGAAAACTGAAGGATCCAGGCTTCCAGGCTCCTTGCTGGACATAGACATTCAGAACAACTTCCCCTCTTGGCTTATTTGTAAAATATTCTCATAGCCTGTGGTCGCTTTATGCTGGTCAGCCACCCTCTCCACAAAACAGACCGTTTGGAACATAATTAAGACGCCTCTGCCCATTCTTTTATTATTTGTTAGATACATTTGCCAATGTAATCATTCGTCCAGGAATGAAAATCTCCTTATTGTTCCTGTGGTGGTAAATCAGGTAACTCAAGTACGTTAAGAAATAAAATGGTAATATAACTCCACTCACAAAACTCAAAGTCAATCTCCAGAACATCAAGATAAGAAAACATCCTGAACAATAATGTTTTATTTTGACACAAGGAGAAAGCCTTCAGTGCCAAATCAAGCAATGATTGTAGCCTTGCCAATTTTTTTTATCCCTACCAACAACAAAAATAGAGAACACTTTTGTAATATAAAATCATCCATTGTTCTTCTACTAGTCTGTCTTCTGACAAGATTCAACGAATCATCCAAAGTAGACAATAATTTCCTCTTACAAGCATTTTTAGTATTGTTTTTGTCAAGGGACCTTCCCAAATCAGTTCCTTTAGATGTAACGTTGGTACTTTTAATGGAGAATTGAAAATATCATGGGGAACTCTGCCTTAGAAGCATTCTTGTTCCTTCCTTCTCCATGCATTGAACAACTATGTACATCAAGCTTGGAACTAAGCACTGTGTGCAAAACAAGAATTAAAGACTCAAGAGACCCTAGTGCTCAAGGGATTCATACTCACTAAGTAGCAGAAGGAGCTTGTCCATTGGGCAAGGGAGAAGCCATAAATGCCGCCTTAGGGGTACGTCTGCGCTGGGGGAGTCAGAAGAGACGGAGAGGGCTTGTGACATCAGGGGAAGGAAACCATGAGAGCAGCTGCTGGAGCCAGACTTTGACAGTGTGTTGTTCTCGGGCCAGACAGGGCGGGGAGTAGACATTTGGACCAGGAGGCCAGGGAGCAGACGAGCTAGTGGGCCATGCCCAGGGCGCCAAAGTGATGGCATCGGACAGGGCAGGGGGTTGGGGTCAAAGCGGGCAAAGGCTTAGATTCAGAACCAGAGCTTTCTTCAGACCATTGAGGCTTTCTTTCTTCTTCTTTTTTTTTTTTTAATTTTTTATTTAAATTCTAGTTTGTTAACATACAGCACGATATCGGTTTCAGGAGTAGAATTCAGTGATCCATCACTTACATACAAAGCGCAGCGCTCATCCCAGCAAGTGGCCTCCTTAATGCCCCTGATGTTTTCTTAAGTAAGACCATTCTTGTTTATTTTTGCTTGGGTTTTAGTGCCGTTTTCACTGTATGCTTGTTCTTTATTTCTGCCTTGTTGTTGTTCAAGAAAAAAGCAAGGAAAGAATAGACCAAAAAGGGAGAAGAAAGCGAGGCATTCTTTGCCAAACCTTCTGGGACTTTTGCCTTAAGACTCAATATGAACTCCTGTCATAGATGGGACTTTTAGGTTGCGATGCATAAAAGTAGAACGCACACTTGAGCGCACGCCCAGGCCAGGAGCCCGTGCGTGGCCCACACCGAAGGCCACACTTGCTGGGTGCTTGTGTGGGGGCTGACTTTGTTCAGATTCAGTGGAAGAAGAAGGGGTTTTCATTAATTGCCTCAGGTTGTTTCCTTTTCAAGAAATAGGAATTCTGTAGCTTTGGTGGTTTCTCTGTACAATATTCTCTTTTCAGATTATGGAGCTTCTTCAATGGTTCACACCACTCAAACCTACTTTCTCAACTCACGCCATGTGAGGCTACCCAAATTTATCCGTGTCAACCTGATGCCAGTGTCAGACATTGTAACCTTCACGTCATAGTTCTTCCAGAGTCTTGAATTATCAGAACCCCTAACAAGGGTTCTAGTAAAGTGAACGCACGCTTAAAGGACTCTCAGCTAACTTTACTTTTATATAAAAGAAGATATTTGATCTGTAATTGACCTATTCAAATCCAGAATTTAAACTGAAACATGTGCAACTCTCCTTTTTCTGGTGGAGAAAAATTCCAATTCATCCAAATTACAGAAATACGAAAACAGACCAGAAGCTAAGATAAATCAACTATATATATATATATATATATATATATATATATATATACATATATACACACATATATATGGGTTTGCTTTTTTATAATTTGATACGATTTTTAATAATTTTACTAATGTTATTTCACAAATGCCAGAGAGAGGAATTTTGGTCTGTTTCGATTTTGTTTTTTTTCTCTCCATAATAGGACCCAGAAGTCTTCAAATAAAGTATCGCCACACAAACACTCTAGTATCTTTACTAAAGACGAACGCGTTTATGGGAGCTCTATGCTTTAGTGAGAAAATGTTGTCGACTTCATATTGACAGAAAAATCATGATATTTAAGTATGCCACCCTAAATTCAGAATGAAATCTGTTTAAATCAAGCAATTAGGTGGAACAGTGCCCCGGGCTTTACAGAGGTGTCCTTGTGGTCTGAGTCTGTTTTTTATTTGTTTTTATGTTTATTTATTTTTGAGACACACAGAGAGAGAGAGAGAGAGAGAGGAAGGGGCAGAGAGAGAGGGCAACAGAGGATCCCAGCAGGCTCCATGCTGACAGCAGAGAGCTGGATGTGGGGCTCAAACTCACGAACCGTGAGATCATGACCGGAGTCAAAATCAGACACTTAACCAACTGAGCCACCCAGGCGTCCCATCAAGTCTGGTTCTTAGATGAGCCTAATTTTTGCATTATGTCTACAGAGGTTTAAACAAAACAGTAGAAATTTGGGGGAGATAGCGACAACCGTTAACTTCATTGGGAAACACTTCGATTTGCCTCCTGTGTATGGTAACTATCTAATCCAGAAAGAGTGGTTGTGTCCGTATTAAAACAAACAAACAAAAAAAAAGAATTTAAATCTGGGCATACCCAGGTGGCTCAGTCGGTGGAGCACGTGACTCTTGATCTCAGGGTCGTGAGTTCAAGTCCCATGTCAGGCATAAAGTTTACAATAAAAAAATAAAAATAAAATAACATGAAAAAGTTTTTTGTCCGGCACACGGTCCTCATGAAGAAATGGCACACGCCATCCTTTCCCGCTCTGCCAGCCACCTTAGCTTGGCTGCACAGCGAAGCAGATTCTGGAAAGGGCCCGTGGAATAACCCGCACAGTGCGTGCTGGGCTGTGAGGTCAGGAAGGCTGAGCCTGTTCTGATTGTACATTCGTTACCCCGGACGGGTGCCAGCATCTCCAAGATGCACTGTTCCCATCTGCAAAATGACAATGGCAGTGCCTGGGATGTTTGCTGTGGGAACGGGAGGGAACCAGGCGTCGAAAGCGCTCACACGCTGCGAAGGTTCCAGATCCACAAAGGGAGGTGGTGTAATTCTTTGGCAGGTTGTGTGCATGACTCTCACGAGGGAAGGCCAGAAGGGTCAACTTTGTCCTGAACGCGGGAGAGGAGGGGGAGTGTGCGAAACCTGGCTGGAGGAGACAGAAGGCAGTGACAACTCCCTCCCAACCATGCCTCGGGGTGGATCAAAGCTTCCTGCTCTTGGAAACTGGAGGCATCCCCCCCTTCATCTTGGGGGCTTTCCTGTTCAAATAGCGAAGCCTAGCCACATGAAGGGAAGCCTGCTCCGAGGTACGCTGACATGCTTGTGTGCTTGTGTCATCTACATTGGCCATATGTTAATGGTATGCACCCAAGAGTTAGCCTCATTATAAGAGGGTTACACATCAATAGTTCTGGAAAACATAGAAGTGACTAGGGCTTTCAAAGAGTATGCTTCAGTGAATGTGCATTCCTAGAGCCCATCTATAAAAAGATTTTCAGGCACGCATTCAGCACTTGGTCTTAATTTTCTGTTGATTTCTAAGCTCTACCAAACCGCAAACAGCTCTGTGGGCTCCTCCACCAAGCTGGTTTCACAGATGCAGATGCAACAACAGCTCTTACCCCACGTCGGAATTACACGCGACCACGGGAAAGAGAAAGAGAACGGAGCCCCAAGGCTTTGCCCGTTGCCCATCTGACACGTCAACCATTTTGGAACAGGGATCCTCAAATATCATAAGCGCCGGAGAACATGTCGCTGGAGACATTTTGGGCGTTTTTATGCATTGCTTACGTATTTGTTTTCTTGATACATTTCTTCCTTTGAGAACAATTCTTAGGGGTCTAATAGAAGAAGATGATTAATTTTTTCACTGGCACGTTGTTAAGTCTAAAGTACAACTTGTTCTTTTATTAATTGTTTAGTGGGACTCCTATTCTGCGTGCACTTTGGACTATCAGCGGTGTCATAGATCTGGTGCAAACCCCACCTGAACAACGACAGGGTACCCCCCTCGCCCTACTCATCAGCCTTGGGCCTCTGAGTCCCCAGGAGCTCCTTCCCAGAAGGAAGTGCATACAAACAAGTAAACAAGCTTTCGCTGGTTCAGTCTGTCACCCTGAGCTGGTCCCTGATTCAATTCAGGTAATGGTCAGGGAATAAGGTCCCAAGACCCTCCGAAAAACAAGAAAAACATGTGTGACTCTTCCAAAGAGACATGTGGGAATCAGCCAAGTATTGGAACTTTCTGGAGCTACCGTATTCCTTTCTATTTCAGTTCTGCCCGTCTCAGGCAGGACACAGCAATCTTCGGAATGAGCTGCACGGGACCCCGGTGGCCTTTCATTACGCCTGGGGCAATTTGGCCTTCAAGAAAGCACTCACATGTCATGTAAGTCAATATTTTTCTTTCATGGGCATTATGCATACCATAAATGAAAAAATAATTAAATCCACTCTGGACCAAAAGGTCGGGGGTGGGGCAGGGACTCCCCGGTAGGCTATTTTTACAAAAAATCAACAGCTTGCCATATCTTTTACCGTGTTTTGTAAATTCTGATTTCAGTGGTAATATCAGATTTTCCTCAAGGGTGACACTCCTTCCTTTCTCAGTATCGCACAGAACCCTTCTAACTCCCAAAGAGCGCTCAGGAGAATCAGTCCATTACCCCTTCGGACTGAAACATTTCTTGAAGACCAGACATTATTTTGTAATAATAGGGGGCCCTCAAGCTTCTCTCTCTCTCTTTCTCTCTCTCTCTCTTTTCTCCTTCAGGAAGGAGTCATCTGAAAGGAACCCAGACAGGAAAGAGATTGGAAAGGCCAGTGATATTACAGCACATAAATGTTGACAGCAAAATAAAGGTTCAATAGTAACTCTACTTAATTAGGTAGTTTTAGAATCTAAACCCTTTCCAGTGAAAGAAGCACTATGTTGTTTTATTATGTTGGGTAAGAGTTTTCAGGCCAAGAGGGTGGCGAAAGTAAACACCGTATTTGAAAAAGACATGCGTATTGTTACAGGGAGTGTATCTTCGTAAAGCAAAGGTTTTTTTTATTTCTGGGAAACTCTGTGACCATTGGAGCTATAAATCCTCAGAATTTGCCACTATGTAGAGTAAAAGTTGAAATGATGCTGGATCTGAAGTTTGAATAAGAAGAGGAAGAGGGGGTGACAGAAGGAGAGAGAGAGGTCAAAGTATGAATGAATGGCAGTTACTTACTTAATCGGAGAAGGAAAAGCAAGTTACTACCAACTCCCTCCCTGATTTATTTACTCAAAGAATAGCTTTTAAGAACAAGAAGATTTTCACCCTTTTTTTGATGTTTTATCCACGGTTTAATTTAATTTGAACATCTCACTTCATTTTCACTGCCGGACATCTCATCTTCTACGCCATAAGGGCAAAGATGTATCACCGTTTCCGGGCTTTGCTCTCGCTCTTGGCTATTCTGGTAACAATCTGTGATGTTAGTAAATAAGGACGGTTTTATTTAGTCACATGGATTTTAAGGTCTTCTTAATCTTTCTGTCTTTCTCTTTGCTGGTTCTCATCAGGCAAAGAAAGCACCAGGTAGAGCCCTTATCGGATACTCTATCGTTTCACTGGCACCTCAAAGACGAAACTTTCTGGAAGCATCCTGGGATGTGTAAATCTCTGTGTTTTATCTTCCACAGTGTCCCTTTCCTCTGCTAGTTTTTGGCGGGTGAAAATCAACGTGAGTATGACATCCAGCTATCGATCTATTTCTAATGCCCGCATGTAGCAGCAATTAGCACATAGACTATTATGACTCTGTGTCCTTCCCCTCTGGCCAACTAGATGAGTGTGTGTGTGTGTTAAAAGTAGAGAATCCTTTTCCCTTATTCATCTCAAGGAGCTGCCAATGGAGTTCACAGCACTCACATTACAGAAAACTCATACCCTGACATGGTTAGTATGTAAGAAAATCAAATCGTTAACCGGCGATGTTTTAGGATCTGACCTGACGTGAATTAGTAAGTTGTGCAGAATTCACACATGTTGAATCCAATGGAGCAAAATTATTAAGAAAATGTTTTGGCTCATGAAGTTTGGTACTAATGGAAGACGTAAAGTAGATTGGAAGAAACAAATGAGATTCAAAAATTCATGTCTTGTAACGCCTTTTACTTCTTATACATATATGAAGGGCCTCTTTTCACTTTTCATCAATCAAAGAAACCCAGGGCAATTGGACATAGGAAGGAAACACGAGCATTCTGTAAACTCATATGGCAATTTTCACACAGAGAATTAAGGTCCCAACACCCACTCGTGCTCATTTTCTTATAAAAGAAAGCCTTGCTGTTGGAGTGTGGACACATCTGATGCGTGCATTCTCAAGATTTATTGACAAAGCATCCTCAGAAGGGAAAGCAGAGGTCAGTGCAGGCAAATGTGCCTTTGGGAAGATGCATCTGAGCCCAGGTGGTTCTTGGCAGGACTTTCTCTTCCGATTTCCCTTTCGTTCCGAGTGTCTTCTGCTCTGAACCAAATGACTCTGGTTCTATTAAATTATATGAATTTTACAAGAAATGCCCTGACAGACAAGTTTTAGACCCACTGATCACCAGCCCCAACACTTGGTCTGTGTCCAGTGGTGTGGACCGGCTGCCAGCTTGCCCTCAGGGTCCCGCAGATTTCACCATCATGAATAATTCACACTAGGGGATATCTTTATTCAGTCTTCACCATGGAATTAACTTTGCTAAATGGATAACTGTTATTTCAGAATAATTATATTGTTTTGACGCTTTGAATGGGTAAACTCCTGGATTGATTATCTTCTATTGGATTCATGTGCTGTCCCTTCTTTAAAGCCACAAATAGGATATCAAATTAAAAAAAAAAAAAAAGATCATGAATCAACCTGAAAGAATGAAGCTCCATGCTTTCATAATTTTAAAGCCTTCTCTTTTAAAATGTTGGCCTCTTGCTCTGGCAAAGAGTGTGGAGATGAGTTCCAGATAAAATGAGAAATTTTCCAAGATGAAGACTCTTACAGCAAAGGTATCAGAAATATATCTCCACACTGTAAGAGTTTTCTTTCTCTTTTGGAGGCATTTTTAAAAATTTTTCTACCTTTAATAATATTGATAATCATTGTGCTTAATTTAACTTTATTGCTCTTTGGCTAATCACCATCCGTATACAATTATGATTAAATCCCAATGAAATATTGGGCTTATTTTGCGAAAAGTATTATTACAAGTTTGGTTCTGGCACAGATCCACAGTAACCCCTGCAAATAATTAAAACATTATTTACCTTGTTTTCTGTATCTAATTTGTCTACTTGTACTTTTGTTCTCCCAGAAGGACCTGGTGATTCATTAATAACATTGTTGGAGATCCACTGAGCTTGCGATAGGAAGATCTTTGTTCCATGCTCCAACGCAGCTTCCCATTCATTCCTTTTGAAAACACAATGGTTCAAGGTGTTAAAATATATATGAATGACTAATGATCTCCCCAAAGAGGATACAGTCATTTTTCATAGATAGTGAAGAGGTATTTAGTGTGCTTTGAGGTCCAAATAATTATACCAGGAAAACAAACACACAAACAAATAGGTAAAATAGCCAGGTAGATCTTATTATTCAAGTGGTAATTTGAGTGTTGGATCTTATTTTATTGCCAAATTTTTAAACTTTATCCCCAGTGGTTAATGCGGCAGTGCATTCTGCTGGGATCAGCTGCTCTGGCCAGTTCCAGGAGTAGGTAACTAGCTGTGTATCCAGAAGCTAAAACTCACGGCCCCCAAAAGACCCCTGTGCGCATGCTGGTCTCCTCCGGCAAGCCCCACCTCCGTACATGGCACTGCCCTTGAACAAATACTCAGAGGAAAACCCTGGATTTGTGTGTTCATCCGTGTCCATCGTCTTACACATGGAAGTCCCTCAGGATGTCCTCTGTGTTGCCACCGCTCTCTCTCCCACTGAGCCCTCAGAACTCGTAAGACAGCGTGCGGTCTTGCACTGCTTGCCCGGGCTGCCTGGTCTATCCAACTGCCTCTGTTGGCCAGGTGACATCCGAGCCTCCGTGACTTGCTGTCTTTTTTCCATCTTGTTGCCCGTGGCCTTTATTCCTGCTGTTTCCTCCACCTGGAAAGCTGTTCCCTCAAGTTTTGCAGCGTCTTGTTCCTCATCATCCAGGTTTCTGCTCAGACAAGCACCCCAATCTCACCTCGGCGTTGCTTTCAGGAGAAGCCGCTGTAATTGGGTTCGAGGGTTGGTTTCCAGACTCTTAGTACACATTTATACACACGCTGATGCACGGATGAAAAAATAGAGACCTCTTTTTAACTCACCAATCGCCATTTTACAAAACCATTGGCCATTCTCTTTCCCGATGTGAGAGGTTATCTTGGGGACAGTTTCATCCTGGCACACGTAGTTGAATCTCTTTAATTTTTTTTTTGTAACCTGCTACATAGTCTTTTTAAGGTTTATTTTTGCTATTTTTTTTTTTTTTTTTGCTACAGTTTTTAAAAGACTTGCCGGTGGAGTGGCCATGAGAGTTGAGATAAACAGATGAACCAGAGATGGCAGCAAGGCTCCCCACTCGTGGGTTGATGCTTGGACTCCTCCTCAGAGGCCATTCTCCTGCACAGCTCTTCCTCCCATGACAGTGTGGCCCCAAGGAAGGCAGTAGAACATGGGGCACCGCATCCTAGGATACGTGTGTTTTTATTTTTAAAACACACTGCCAGGCTCATCTCCAAAATAGCTACACTTATACTGTCTACGCTATTGACATCTACACTATCTGAGCCCATCTACACTAGCCATGGCAAAGTGTGGGACACCTGACTCGTTCATATTTTAAAAATTGGGGCAATTTCACAGAGTAGATGGCCCTTCTCTCGCCCCCAATATTCTACAATATCGTGAACCCAGCAAAAAACTTTCACCCTAAATGGGATTCACAACGTGAAATCATCAATTTAATGGTGGAGGAAACTGCCCAAGAAGAAATGGCCACATAGTTTCTGCTCCTTTGAGCAGAGCAACTCAACATGAAGAGACCATCCGTGAGCTAGGGGACGGCTCACACTTGAGCCAGTGTGGGGGACTACAGTACTTTTCATCTCCTCTGATGCTGTCTTTCCACAAACAAGTGAGTTCTGGTAGCACAGCCCCTGCATTATTTGTTTATATATCACAGAAACCAGCGTTGCAAGGAATGATCCACCTGATACTTAGTTTGTATTTGCCCAAAGAGCTTCCAACCCTTGTGATTCTGATCAGATCTTAAAATAAAGATTATCGATTATTGAGTACATCAAAACATTTCTTTCCTTCTTTAGTTTTCTTTATTTGATTTCTGTAAGGTCCATCCATTGCTTTAAGGCTTTTGGAAATAGACACATAAAAATTCATCATTTAAAGTAAATGTGGCAAATACAATAATCTCTGAATATAAAGCTCAGAAGGGCTCACCAGGGAATCTCAGTCACGAAGGCCAAGCGCATATAAATCTCTCTGAGGAGGGATAAAATCTCAAAGAAGATACTTTTTCAAAATGAGTATCAGGAGAACATTTTTCCTAAATATAACCCAATGTAGAATAGTCAGAGTTGAGACATAACTCATTTAAAACTGCTTCTGTGTGGTCAAAAAGATACTCCAAGAACTGCCGCATAGAGCACTCCCAAGAAATTCAGTTTGGCCAAACTCTAGAGGCTGCTTGATTCTTAGAAAATGTGGAGGAGGGGCGCCTGGGTGGCGCAGTCGGTTAAGCGTCCGACTTCAGCCAGGTCACGATCTCGCTGTCCGCGAGTTCGAGCCCCGCATCAGGCTCTGGGCTGATGGCTCAGAGCCTGGAGCCTGCTTCCGATTCTGTGTCTCCCTCTCTCTCTGCCCCTCCCCCGTTCATGCTCTGTCTCTCTCTGTCCCAAAAATAAATAAACGTTGAAAAAAAAAATTAAAAAAAAAAAAAGAAAATGTGGAGGAATCTGAAGCCACGTGTGCATCTTATAAATGTGACAATGGGATCAGAGACTACGGACTTGCACTGCATGATTTCCACAGGTCTGTGGGCTATAGAATGTGGAACCCAGGATCAGCGGAATATCCTGTCGCCATGGTTTCCCAGATGTGTGCCACAGGTAGTGGGCACTAGGTCAAGAAGTGGGATTTGTCAGGTAGTGGGAGGCACAGCTGATTCTTCAGCTCTTGTGGGGGAACATGTCCGGGGCACACACCCAGACCTCCTGCCTAGCACTGACCCATCAGAGCAATCGAAGGTCTTTTTAGAGCTGCTCCTCCGTGACTCATTTCATTTCTATAATTTGGAGGAAATATCCAGATCATCTTAATTACTTTCCTTCAAATTGTACACTTCGGTGAAGAATCCTGGTAAACCCCAAAGCATTAAGAGTTAGAGCATCAGAGAGCAGTGTCCAGGGCAGCTAAAGACCCTAATCCAGGGTTCCTCAACTTTCGTACTCTTGACATTGGGGCCAAGTGATTCTTTGTTATGGACGCCGTCCTGTTTATTATAGGATGTTAAGCAGCGTGTCCGGTCCCTACCCAAAAGCTGCCAGCAGCACTCTTTCAGTTAAGACAAACAAAAATGTCTCCAAACATTGTCAAATGTCTCCAGGTTGGGGATGGGGGTCAAAATTGTCTGTATCGAGACCCATTGATGTAGACAGGTAATGCTTAACTGAATTCTCTTTCTGACGTCACAGCTTACCAATCACATTTCAAAAAGGACAAGTTGAGGAAGTTTTCAGGAACTTCAAGAAACGCTTGAAATTAAACGTAGTGTACTTTGGTTCTATAAAAATCCCAGTCATGGGGCTCCCTTCAACTTCGGCACAGGTCATGGTCTCCCGGTTTGTGGGTTCGAGCCCCACATTGGGCTCTGTGCTGACAGCTCGGAGCCTGGAGCCTGTTTCGGATCCCGTGTCTCCCTCTCTCTCTGCCCCTCCCTGGCTCATGCTTTGTCTCTTTCTCTCTCAAAGGTAAACAAACGTTTAAAAAATCCCAATCGTCATGTCCATTTTATTAATTTCTTAGAGTTACAATGACTAAACTGTGTGTCACATCTAGATTCTGGGTTAGAGCACACACAGGTGCAACATTGTCCCCCAAATCATTCCTAAATAAACTGATTTATATGAGAAAAAAAGAAGCAGTCTGAAAATCCACAAGAAATAAGATTTTTCGATAAAAGTCTCCACACGGATTTTTTTTTCCTACTTAGTTTCTGGGTCTTGTGGACACCTGAGTCAGAGAGCCACGGCATGCCTGCTCCTTGCTAGAGACGACAGCCAGACGAGTAAAATGGCTTCTACTCTCCTTTCTTCCCTGTTGCTGATCATTTTGGTTATTATGTTGTTTACACAAACTTGACGAGGACATTGCATTTCAGAAATTCTTTCAGAAACCAAACCCACAACAAAATGGCAGAATGTTGTTCTCTGTCACGAAGAGGGCAGGCCAATGTAAACACCTATAGAAACAACATGGAGGCAGATGAAGGGAATCACTCCCTAGAAAGACCGGAAAAGGGCAAAAGAATGTTTCTGTTGAAAGTCAGAGACTAAGAAATGGAACTTCTGGGTAAAAGTGAAATGCGGTCGGTCTCAGGCAAGGAAGAATTCCAGATTCAGGAGGAAAATAATGGGTAATTGTTCACTGTCCACACAATGCGGTTCATTCTGTTCCTTAAAACAAAAGCTTTGCAAATTCATTCACGAAGACATTCACAGAAAAACTCGGAATGTTGTTTTTGGGATCGAAAGAATATCCCCTCAGGTTCCTTACATGGTCGGTAGTGGATTCGGTGAACTGAAGGAGAAGCAACAGTAGGCTCTTGTCACCAGCGTCCAAGCACCCGACGATCCAGAGTCAAGAGCAGGGTGTACGGCCAACAGGGCATAGAAGAGCTTCGGTTCTCTCCCCTGCTCGTCTCTCGTCCCTTCTCCCCTTCCCCATCCTCCCCCCATCCTCCTTTCTGCCCCTCTTCCTTTTTCTTCTCCTCCTCCTCCTTCATCATCCTTTCTTCTTCCTCTTTTGTTGTTGTTGCTGTTGTTGTTCTTCTCCTCCTCCTCCTCTTCCTCATCCTCTTTCTCCTCCTCTTCTTCCTCTTCTCCTACCCCCTTTCCTCCTCTTCCTCCTCCTCCTCTTCTCCTTCTCCTCCTTCTTTCCTTCTTCTCCTTCTCTTCACCCTCCTCCTCCTTCTTTCCCTCCTCCTCCTCCTCATTCTTGTTATTCTCTTTTCTCCTTTTGTTCTCCTCCTCCTCCTCCTCTTCCTTCTCCTCTCCTTCTCCTTCTTTCTCTCCTTCTGTCCCCTCCTCTCACTTCACTCTCTCCTTCTTCTCTTCTTACTCCTCCACTTTTTTTCCCCTTCCTTCCCCTCTGCTCTTTCTTTCCAATGATCTTTTCTCCATAGTCACAAATGAGCATTATAATTGATTTCTTAAATGTAAAATCTGTTCTTCAGTGACCTTAACCAAGTGTATCAACCCACGTCTTGCAGCATGATGCTACGAGCTGGGAGGAGCCAACTAGACTCCACCCAAGCCTCCCTTCCAAGCACCAGTGGGCATGTGGGGGTAGCCGGTGTGAGGAGGGCACAGGACACCAGCAAGTAGAAACAAGGCTGGTTCCCTGATCTTTCAAGATCTGGAGAGATGCCTTCTTTATATCTCAGCCACTGGTGTATTTTCCTGTCCATAAACAGAAACAATAAAATGATTGGTTCATACTTACCTTCTTTGGCCAGTACAAAATTTAATTTCTGTGTTTGTGAGGATGGGGCTAAGATCTATCCTACTATTACCAGAATGGCATATTTCACTATTTACTTGTTTGAAAATGTCCTATAACTAATCATAGGAATGTTATTGGGTCTTCATTTTTGAAAGCTGGTAAAGGCTAAACATTAACGTAATAATATTTTTCATCAAATGTCATGTCAACAAATGATGTTTAACAAAATCGTAGTACACAAGAGCAAATCCGAGAGCAGATGGCACCAGCATCTCGGTCTTCTCTGCTTGGACCTAAATGCCGTTCTCTTTCCATGCCTCTTGAAACCTCTCCATCTAAAAAATACTTTGAGGCGTGGCTTAGAAACATCCAGCTTGAAATGCGAGCCGCCTTGAGTTTAGAAATCGAAGTCCATAACTCTTGTCGAGAATCACTCTTCCAAGGACTTCTTCACGATCATGTCACACAACAGTGTCCGCCTTTCACACAACAGGCAATATGGCAGCCAAGGAGCGGCCGTCAATGCATCCCCTCAGTATCAGGGACTGATGGAACCTTGACCTTGAGTTAAAGAATTGAGACAAACTACAATATCACAAAACAGTAGCAAAGAAAACTGATTTTAAAGATAAACTAACGAACTTCGACTTATTTGTTCCGTCCCCGATCCTTGCTTTTCTGCTAAATTCCCCGGACCATAGTTTCCTAGGCCCAGTTTTATTTATTCTGATGAAGTGAAACTTGTGTTAAGTCGATGGCTCCACAGGAATGTGATTCCCCGAACTGAGTGTCCTGCACGTAATCCAGGAAACTCGGTGAAGCTCTGACTCTGCCCTGAGACGTGGGCGTCCCGGGACTTTGGCCTGGTGGCCCTCTGAGGCCGGAGACAAGTGAACTCGCCCACGACGTGGATAAATATTCTAGCCTTGCCTTAGCAGGTCCTGGCCTGTTGTGATCATAGGCCCTCTGCTCCTTCACAATATGACATACCAAAATGCAGATCAAGTCTGCACTTAGTAAGTGAATTAATCACCTTGAACTTTTGACTGCAGCGGGGTGGTAAAAGCCGCTTTGCTAAGGAGCACAGCTCTGTGCTGCAGAGGGAATTATGGAAACGGTACGTGTGGACGGGCTCTCTGGCTCCTGCGAGTCAGATTCGGAGAACCTTTTGATCTCTCTGTCGTTAACACCAGGACTCCCACTGCAACATGAGAGACGGGATTAGAAAACTGAACAAAAGGTTACATGTGCCCAGAATATCTCATTTCAGAAAGAAAAGGACAGAACCCTTCTTACATTCCACTCTCTCTCACTTTCTCAGACATTTTGCTTTGTTTTCTTTTCACTGTAAGATTAAAAACAAAACAAAACAAACACCCTCGCTCATCTGATTTTTCTTACTGCAGATTCCAGCACCGTTAGATTCTATTGCTTGTTAATGTTCAAAGGTTCCGTACGATGTAATGTTTTTCAAGTTTTCTACCCGTATCCCTCGTATTGCCCTTCTATTCATGGCAACCATCGGTGAAACCCTGAGTCTGCCAAAAGTCATGTAACTTCACAGAACACATTTCCAGTTAGCACTGGAGATGACCTCCCTGTCCACTTTGCTGGAGCGCGTCACCAAATGGACGGAGACATGGGGGGCAGACGGGACCATCTTTTCAAACGTCATCTTACAAAAGGGCTGGATTAGTTTCCATCTGTTCTGGAGCTCCAGACAACCGGACCGTGAGGGCACAGGAGTCAGGGGACCCGCGTCACGGCTGAGGGGTCTGCGGGCACCAGGGTGACCCCATGCTCAGCTCTGTAAGCCACAGCACAGGAGGGCGGGCGCGTGTTCTGAGTCTGCTCTCTTAGCAAGACCGTACGATCCGATCGTTTGGGAAGTTTACGCCATGGGAAGCGTGGGGGTTGCAAAGCGTAATATTTATTTGGACTAGATACCACACATTTTTAATTTGCCCTAAGAAAAATTACATTGGAAGGAGTAGATTTGGAACGGTTCCTTTAATAGATCTGAAGGATAACATTCATTTTTTTTTTTTTTAAGGCTGAAGAGGACAGAAAGAACATTCTTCTACCTTATTTATTTTTAATTGAAGATGCTATACGAGCATTTGCCAAATTATTCAAGGGAGAGCCATAATTAGGCAATGCCAGTGGGGAGAGAAAAGCAGTAAGTGCCAACAATGAAGCATCTATTTATGGATATTACCACACATAATGAAAGCAAAACATTTGTAGCTGTGTCTTAAATTTAGAGTATCATTCCTAATAATATTCTCCATGTGTGAAACAGTTGGCAGGATGTATCAACATAAGGACAAGTTCATGATGGTTGGATGGTTAAGAAACTAGTGCAAATAATTAAGGATTAAATAAACAAAAGAACTGAACGTGAACAAAAAAACATAGTAGAGCCCACAAGACTTTGTAGTACAAAGTGAAGTCGTTCTGTCCTGAATTATCTTTTTTTTTTGAGTCTTTAAAAAATGTTAACGACATAATTGTCAGATAGCCCCTTTGCAGACAAAGCCACATTTTGTTTTTTTCTTTATTAAGCCGAGGGAAAAGAGATGAGTTGAAAAGCAATGTTTTGTTGCTCGTACAGATACAGAATCCGTGGCTGAATTTGTTAAGAAACAATTAGTTGCAAATGTAAACATAGTGGTTATGCCACGGACTTCTCAAATATAAGTGGAAGGAACGTTTATCCCTTTTCTGAATCCTAACTGGAATACGAGCTCACGGACCCATCCGTGTGTGGATATACCTGTTGGACATTTGGCATTGAGTTAATTCCACTTCAGTCTGTTGGCCAAGTCATTCATGGAAGAAAACCACCTCAAGACAAGAATTGTACTGTCCTCAACAAAGAAATGGCATTGTGTTAGATTTATCTGCATTAAGATCTGTATCTTCTTGTCCGTATAGGGAAACTTTTCACAGCATAAGAGTAGGAGAGTCCTTTAGAAAATACATACATGCTCTGAACTCAGTGTAGGAAATCTTGCCACTGGTCCAACCAACTCTATCATGGCCACACTGCAAAATCACAGCGGCCACCTCCTGGGAAGGCCCCAGGTTTCCAGGTCACAAGTAACACACGCCCATGAAAATGGAGAAGAGCCAAAAAAAGAACATCGTGTGAATTGAACAATCAACGAAATGTCTGAAGAACAGGATAGATTTTTGCCAGTGTGTAGGACGGCGAGGACCTCTCTCTGTGGTGCCCGTGGTTATTTCTCATATTTTTCCAGCTCTCTTGAAGGATTATGATTTTTAGGCACACTTTTTTTTTTTTTTGGCCCCAAATTGAAACTCTCTTCTAGAATGAAATAGAAAGTAATCCTGGAGAATTTTTGTTTTGTTCTGTTTTGCCAGCTACTAAAACACCACAAACATTTGAAAATACATTTTCTATCACATGTTTACAAAGAAGAGCAAATAAAAATTCCTGGGCTCCATTGTCCAGATTTCATTAAGTTTTTTCCCCAGGTTCCTGAGTGACAGTTGGAAAAGGTTTGCTAACACTTTGTAGGAAGTGCAGGCATGTTTCAGTCCCTGTGACAGCAAATGCTCCTAAGTGGCGTCTCCATGATTGGTCCCCTTCGTCCTTGTCCACAGAAACCGAACAAAAGCTTCCAAGTACACATCGCATTGTCATTCTCCTGTCTGAAACCCCCCACCCCACCCCACCCCACCCTGGAATGACTTCCCTTTTCCTTCCGTGCATGATCCTCCCAGAACAGGAACCAGTCGTGACCTGGTCCTGGCCTGGAGCCATATCCAGGGTCTGGGCCACCTTCTTCCCCGGGACACGGGAGGTCCTCCCCAGCCTGTGGGCTGGGCTCCGGCTCTGCTTCAGAATTCCTCCTGCTCCCTCTCCATCCCCCTCCCATCTGCGCCCAGATCTCAGCTCCCAGTGTCAGTGTCCCAGATGGGTCTTCCATGGCCCCTGATCTCTGGAAACCATGCAGTCACTCTCTGTCCCAACCATCTACACATTAGTATCCGCTGCTTTCCCTCGAGACTATGCTTTTCTCGTCTTGTTTCTTTCCTGCTTGCCTAGAAGCTAAGGCTCAGGAGAGCTCAGACCTTCTCAGTAGCCCCTTCACCTGGTGCCTGCAGGGCGCTCAGTGGGGGCTCGCACAGCTTCTGATGAGAGCGTGGGGGAGTGTGCAAATAAGTGAATGGAGGAGGCCGTAAAGGGGTGGCGGGCGGGGTGGGGTAGAGAACCCAGAGGAAATCCAGTGGGTGGGAGATGGTTGGCCGCAAGTGTGGACTCAGTGGGCCTGGGCGAACAGAGTTAGGTGTCCTGGTCCAGGTGTGGACAGCCTCCTACAGTATGAGAAAGTGGGCACTGCAGGTCGTGACCTTGGTGATGGAGGAGAACCTTCTCTACATATACCTGGTAAGTACCTCCCACCCCCCTCCCCCACCCCGTTCCCTCCCTCCCCCGAGAGAGCTCTGCAAAAGACTTCTGTAGTGCTTGAATTCTCCCATCAAAGGAACAGCAACCTCTTACACTAGAGCTGTGCCAGTACCTCCTGCTTTGCAACATTCCCTTTTCAATGGTCTGTTTGTTATTTGCTTTGTTTTCTTTTCCTTGCCACTTCCTTTGACAAGATTCAGCATCGTGGGCGAGTGCAAGCGACTAGCCCACTGCTCCTAAGAAAGCAAAAGAGGAACGAAGATTCCAACACCCTTTAACATGTGGCTGTTCATCCTTTAAAGGATCTTTGGCAGCTAAAGATTATGCCAAGACTGATTGTTGCCCAGAGGAGATTGACAATCGCCTTATTGTTTTACAAGTTAAAAAAAAGAATGAGTTGAATGGCATGGCTGTTGAAATCCTTCTTGCAAAATATGCTTCCCTAATACTACTCCCACCATACTTTTCAGTACAAGTTGACAATTGTTAGCATGTGAAACTAATATGATAAATTAGAACACCCTCATGGTGTTCTATTATTTCAGTATATTTTGTATAATAGTACTAATAGGAAAATTGCTCAGAGGTGGGCAATATTTTGCAGAACAGTATTTTGGGGACGCTGAGCCAAGTAGAGCACGCCTGCCAAGAAACTGAGCAATACTGCTTTTTACATTATTATTTCCAGAGGTGACAGGATCTGGGCCATAGAAGTGGAGTGGATATTGTTTGGGGACCCTCTTGAAGACACAGGACAAAGTGAGAGTGGTTTGTCCTGCCGTATCAGGTAAGAGGAAGCACCCACGGTCTCTAGCTCGGGGCTCTCGCTCCTGATTTTAGTTTCAGATATGTATTTTTATTAGTGGGCAAAGGAAAGAATGGAATGGTTGTTGATATGGAATATTTGGAAATTTGGGCATATCCAATTTTGATCATCAGCTTTCAATGTGAAATCATACCTCAGTAGATAAAATCTGGACCTATTAGGGCAACAAACTAGTGAAGTTGGGGGGGAGGGGAGGAATGTTCACTGGTTCCTCATTTTGTGGTATTATTCATGTTCCACAAACTTGCTGTCATATTACAGATTTTATGATTTGAATACACTCCGAGAAAGTACGTGCAGATTCCTAAATGCGATGCTACCATCCCGCTCCAATTTCCGTCTCAAAGTAGCAGAAGAAAATCACTCCCATTGTGTAGATGGGAACAGCAGAGTATCCTAAAATTTCCCTTTGAATATGCCTGAAGTGACCCCAAGAGAACAGGACACTCGCAGTCTTCGTGGAAACAGGCAGGGCCCTGAAAAAGAAAGCTACAGTAAACAAACAAACCAACCAACCAACCAATAGTAGTGTTACGCCTTGAATTAACTTTAGAGGAATAACCTAAATTATATACGATCAGATAAGCTTCTTCTGAAGCTTGAGCACTGAGGCCACAAGGCAGTGAGAGGCACACACTGGGCATTACTCCACCAGGAAACAGATGGTCTTTAGTTCCCAGGGAAAGTTTGAGAAAGGGTGTGCTTTCCGAAAACATGCCGAGTAACCGTGGTTTTGAAGATAAAACGTTGAGGGGCACCTGGGTAGCTCGGTCGGTTAAGCATCTGAGTTCAGCTCAGGTCATGATCTCGCGGTTCATGAGTTCGAGCCCCGCGTCGGGCACTGTGCTGACGGCTCAGAGCCTGGAGCCCACTTCGGATTCCGTGTCTCCCTCTCTCTCTGCCCCTCCCCTGCTTGCGTGCGCTCTCTCTCTCCCCCTCTCTCTCTCAAAAATACACATTACAAAAATTTTAGAAGATAAAACATTGAAGTGATGAACAAATGAATTGACTTAATTTTCTAATGACATCTTTAAAAAGGGGCAATAAAATAAGAAGAAATAATGATTTTCACATATGAAGAGATATTGTTAGAGTTAGATAGGTCTTCAGAGTGACTCATCCACGACCCTAAGGGGTGGGCATGCCTGTCAGTCTTTAATCTAAATCTTCTCTGAGACTGAAATGGCAAACTGGGAATTACGGAGTCTTGGAGACAGAGAGGAGTAAATGCAAGGGTTGTTTATTGCACATGAACTGGGACTTTCTGCCCAAGGGTGCAGCCAGGGAAATAAAGATCCCATCTCACTAGGCTCCATTCTATTCTCCCTCTCTGCCTTTGTCTCTCTGTCTCTTTCTCTGTCTTGCGCATCGTCTTGAGCTCCCCATTGACCAAAACCAAAAACTAGTGGGTGGTGAACTTCCCCTAAGGGCAGCTCCTGGGGCCCAGAACATGGTGGAGGAATTGGAGGGTGGAGGTCAAGGTCAGTGGGGCAAGTGGAGGATCATCAGCCCAAGCCCCAGCAACTTCTGCTGGTAAATCATTGGTCCCTGCAACTGCATTGGGTCTCCATCCAATCCAGGATGGAGAGAATGACGACAAGACACAGTGCCATTCTTAATTAAACCTGATTCTATTAAGTTATACGAGAAGGGGAAAGTCGGTATTGGAAAATCAACTAGCAGTGTCTGTATGACACAATTTTATCCAGAAAGCTATAGAACTCGGAGAAGACAGGAACAGAAATCAATATGGACAGAAAGAATTCAACCCCATATCACCTAAGGTACTGAAAACAAATAGAGATAAAAAATACAGAGCAATAAATTGAACAGGTACTGTGCAAATTATAATTTGAACAGCCAAATAAACACACTTTTCAGATACAAATAAACATACTCTGGATATAAACAAAGTATGAATAAGGAAAGTTAGTAATCTGTGAACAAATTAAATATCAACCGATGGGGAACACAATTGCCCGTACATCAAAGCTAGGCATGGGCACCATTTTGCTTGAAGTTTGCATAATTGAATACAAGCTGTCTCATCCTGGGATCTCTAGGAAACAGACATGGGCACCAATGCTTGATTAAGAATTGAATTGTAGTCCAAAGGGTGTGTGACTGAAGTCAGAGGTCAGTGAGGAAAGGAGTGAGGTGACGAGGACACCAGGAGATGCCACGTATGGGTCAATGCCTTATGCAAAAAACAACCTGTTAGTTGACCAGATCCTGGGAGGGAGGAATGGAGGGGGCTTGATCTAGTTGGCTGTCTCTTCCTCAGAATTCCCTTTGTTTAATGTTTGCTCCATTGGGAGCTAACTCTTCCCCACTCCTGGGCTGCCTCATCTGGTGTCTTTGGCAGTCACTCAGAAGGCGAGCTGGAGGCTCAGCGCATTTTCAGGGTAATCGGCTCCATACTGATGGGCGTAGTTGGGCGAGCATGGAGGGCGGAGGGGATTTTGAGGCCAAGAAAATTGGAGAAGGCATATAAAATGCGCCCAGCGTATAAAATTTTAGGACACAATCATTCAAATGAAAATTCCAAATTAAGAAAATAATCCCAGTTGTTAAAAGTTAAACTTTGACCTAATTTTACCAACAGCAATTTATTTTTTCTCATGTTTTCATAATGTACTTTTTATTCTGTTGTTTGTCTGCAAGTGCATAAAGAACACATGTGTTGCCGACAGATAATACATTTGTCTTGGTAAATAATAACTCAGGAAAATTCAATTATGCAGAGTTCTGATTTTAAAAAGTCATTCCCTACTTTTATTCATAATTATTTTTGAGGGGTAATATAGACAGATTTAATTATGCCCCTAATTGACCACTTCTCATCATGTTATCTGTGCTATAAATTTTGGTGTTATTGCAAATGAGAGTTGAATTCATACATTCCAGATCAATTTCCTCCAGTCTTCCTAACCATTGTGATTTGTATCTTTATTCCGTTATGAATGCTGATGAGAACAAAGAGTCTGTGATTTATAAGGTCTTTTTTCCAAGAGTGTTTTGGTCCAAGACAAAGCACAGATTTTATTTACGCCTTTACTAAATTTTCATGGTTCAAAACACTCTGAAATATTACTGAGCCTGGATAAACCATTCCACCCGGGAAAGACGTGTTTGGTTGGTGGTTGCCTTGGCGATCAATGATTCAGAAATCGCACCATTCAACATCGTCCCTCACACAGCCACCTGAAGGAGCAATGATGATGTAAGAAATCAAGTAAAATGAAGGATTTTTTAAGCCTCCATGGCAAAAAAAAAGGGTTCTTACAGCTACAATGACCTTGGTATAGGGCATTTTCTGGGGGATTGATGATCGCCCTGGACAATCAACTTCCCCCAGATGACCATTAATCCCCAGGCAATGTCCCTGCCGGCATCGCTCTTGCTTAATTCAATTATTTGTAGTGGTGGGCTTTCCTTTGTGAAGATTTTACCTCACAGCCAGGCTCCCTGACTTCCCTGTCTCTCTGCTTACTTCCCTGGCTCTGCTATAGACCAGCCCGGGTTTGCATTCACCTCACACACTCCGAACCGCATCTAATCCACGGAGAGAAAAAGATTACGCGCGTCCACAGGTGCAGATACAGTTATGTGGACCTTTGTGGGGGGGGGGGGATTTATAAACAAATTTATAAACAAATAGACAGACTATCCATGGGCACATATCCTGGTTTCATAAATCATTGCAGGTCATTTTATTAGAGTGTGTTTTTATGTCCAAATGTCACTACACCTGCGATTTTCACAAGGCAGATTTCGAAAATCACAATTTAGATAAGGTTGCATTTTACTAGTCGAATAAATATTTATCGCGTTTTAACATAAGAGTGGAATTTGAACATTAGAAGCAAAAAAGAAAAAGAGAAAAGAAAGAAAGCACTGCAAGTCTGAATGGCCGTGTGTGTGTGTGTGTGTGCCCAGGTTCTTGGGCCAGTACCCATGATGCTAGAAGACCACGTCCATTTAGACGAAGAGACAGGCATGCCCAGTAGCTAACACTCAGGGCTTTGCGGTCAGAGAGATCAGATTCAAATCTCGACTCCATCCTGAGGCCAGCATGCTTTGAATTATTCATCTCTCTCCCCGGTTGGGTACCTGGGAAGGACTACATACGTTCCCAGTGCTCTTTGGGAGGGTTACACATGAAGCCATCACAATGCTGGCTCTTGTGGCTGGTTCTCAGATATATTATAAGGGGGCATATAATTCTCAGTGTGGATCTATATAGATGTGCAAGTACATGGCTTATTATAACCACTCTATTCCACTTGCAATGTTTGTTTCTGTTCGAGATGTTGTTCTAATAGTAAAAGAGTTTATTGAATTATAAACTTCTAGCCTCATTAAAATAATAACCAAATTGAAGCACTTTAAAATCCATTAGACATTTAAATGTACCATTTTGAAATTTATTAATTTTATTAAATTTTGTACACATTGCGTGTACTTTTATTTGTGTATAAATTTTATATCATCGAATTTTTATAAGCATGGCCGTATTCCTACACTCGGAGAACACAGACTCTCAGTAAGTATATCATTAGTAGATGAACAACCGAGATTTTCCTTCCCGTGTCTCTGAGTCATAGCAATATTAAAACCCCATTTTAGAGTTTTCTTTCTTTCGGTGGTAACTTCCTCAACAACGATATGCCTACATTAGCACGCATTCCAAAGCAATCGGTTTGCTTTTTGTAGATCTATCATGTTAAACAACTAATTTTCTGTATCAGACACAAAGATAGGTTTTCCTGCAGAGTTCCCGGAAGGAGGGTATTTTGCCCGGACCTCCCTGAGAGCCCGTCCTGTTTATTCCACAGTCCGCATCCATAAGGACAGCCTCTCTCTCCTCCGGAGGAAAGAGGAGTGGCTGCCTCCATGCCCGTGAAACACAAAAACTAACATCCAACACAACGATCAACGCGAGGAAGATCTTTCCATTGAGATTTAAAATTTAGATATTGCAGGTGCACGAAATATTGCCACCAACACGCATATCTTCTAATACGCGTGTAAAATAAAACATTGTGGATCTGGCTATTTTTAAGTATATGTATTAAACGGATATGTGAGATGGGTTAATGCAGATGTCTTTAAGTCCCTAAATCCAGACATCATAGTGGAGGTGGCCCAGGCATCATTTTCAACAGAAAGAACCGAGTCTTCTCTCACTGGCAAAATTTGAACGCCTGAGATTCTGTTCAGGTTCTGATATCCTAGGAAACAAAATGTTGCTTCTATCTTTTTTACTGGACCTCGGTTTAAATCATTAAGGTTTTGTCCATACTGAGATATTTTCCCAATTTGAAGATAGTTTTTAAAAAGAATTTATCATCAAGGTTTTATTTTTTTTAAGTTTTTATTTATTTATTTTGATAGAGAGAGCATGTTTATGTGCACGCAAGCAGATCGGTGGCAGAGAGAGAGAGAGAGAGAGAATCCCAAGCAGGCCCCGCACTGTCAGCACAGAACCCGACACGGGGCTCTATCCCACAGACCGTGAACTCAAGTCAAGAGTCAAATGCTTAACCAACTGAGCCACCCAGGTGCCCCTATCATCAAGGTTTTGGATGGAGACATTAAATTAATGTTTCGGCAGTTGGAATATTAACCTGGGGAGGATGTCTTGGCACACCGATGGGCTCTTTCCTCTTTCTTGAATTAGATACGGGGAAGTAAATCGAGCGGGAACCTTTGATTAGCACCTGCCAAAGCAGCACACGGCAGGCTGTCCGTAACCTGGAAAGCAAGGTTTGAGTATATCACCTTTGGGGTCTCCGAACACCAGTAAGATGTGAGTACTCTTTCTTGAGTTCTCATCTCCTGTGTGGCATTGAATGTGGCTTCATCTCGTCTGTGTCTCAGGCTGCACGATGGGAGGGATTGCTACCATCATTTCCAGGTTCAAGGTAGGGTACTTGATTAAGGAGGAGGGCACCCCAGAGCCCGCTTTCCTCAACACCACGGGGTTCCGTGGCAAGAGGACAACCCTCTTCTCCCGGGTACAAACTGAGAATACACCTCAGGTCACACAGAAGAGCCCTTCTGTTGAGCTCTAACTGGGATTATAGAGAAACCTGGCATCCATCACATTGCAGAGCATAACTAACGTTTGTAGTATTTGATAGAAAAGTAGAATAATGTTCACGAGAAATATGTGGGTGAAATCATGCTTAAATGGCCATTTTCACTTGAACATCACAAATAAGAGATGAAGAATTCTCTGCCTTTTTTGGGGGGGCGGAGGTGAGTGGGGGTGAGGGCTTGAAATAATCCAAGACACCGAAAGCGATTTTGAATATATTTGCTGCTAGTTTCACCCATGCAAATTTATAAACTCTTAAATTCTCTCTTTTGTGGATAGCATGAGCATAAAATACTGTGTCAAGGTTTCCACTATAAATGTTATTTCTCCGGGATTTATAACGTTTGCCGTAAAACGTGACCCCAGGCATTAACTATCTTTTCTCAACACAGAGACTGACGTTTTTATGTGTGACTTTTCATGCACATGCTGAGGTGAAGCCAGCAGTGGAACTGTTTCTAGGCCACGTGTAATTACTGAGAACATACTAGTATTGTAGGCTGAGATGTATACCTGAGTCACATTTACTGCGGGTTAAGAGCATTCATAAAACAGCAGTTAATTAGTCCGTAATAGGGTCCAATCATATTTTATTTGAAAACACTTCTACGAGCCCTACATTGGGTCTGGGTGTTACTTTTTTTTTTTTTTTTTTTTTTTTTTTTTAGAGATACGAGCCCTCCTTTCTAGCTCTATCTCCCTCTTTCCCTTCCTTTCTTTACTTCACAGGAGACTTAGTTCATTACACACAAAAGCGCTCTGTGGCATTCCTGGTTTATGAGAAAGGAAAATGTAGGCATCCAGAGCTTCCTCTGAGAAATGAACATTGACTTTCTCTGAAGAAAATATAAATGGATTGACTTAATTGGACTTCAGGCATTGGGGCAATTAATAATAGACTGTGTCATAGTGAGGGCTTTGTTTGTATTTAAAGCAATAAATTACAAGTATTAAATGTATATTTATTTCAAGTTAAACTCATTTCTAATTGACATGTTACTTAGCCTAGGGCTTTTAAGATCTTTTAGTATAATTAAATTAATAGAAAGCTATAGATCACAGGACGATAAACAAACAGCCGGGACTTTAATATGACAGATATACAGAACAGGCCGTGTAAGTAGATCATTATTATCGGTTTAGGTTCAGCAAAAAAAAATACCAGCAGAAAGAAAAGAAAAGAAGCAGAGGAGCCGTGGCTGAGGCAGGCGACATTTTTGCCCATAATCTGACCGGCCAGCGTCAGAAGTCCCAGGCTGGGGAGAAACTTCATTATGAAAATTTCTTGGTTGGATCGATGCCTTATACCAGAAGCTCTTAAAGCCCCACATCAAACATTTAAAGGATATTATGATCACCCCAGGCTTTGGGTAGTCAAACAGCATAATAATGTTTCATGTATGAAGTGCAGAAATAGCCAGTTTCAGTTCTTATTATGTTCAAAATCTTCATCTTTTAAATACAGTCCTTAGTGCAAAATGCCTATCATAAATACTATGGCCCAAGAGTAATGCTCGTTTCAAGTTTTACAATTTCATTCATTCAAAGGACTCGACACGCTTCATGAAGGGTTGCTTGCCTTGTTTTTCGTTTTTGTTTTTGTTTTTGACCATATGCTGAAGAGACAACTACAGCCTTCTCTAATATGGAGAAAAATTGAGAATTAGGTCATGTCTACGGCCAGAATTGCTTTATTTCCAATCGGAATGATTCATTGTTTCCCACGACGTGGACACTGGTGTGTTTTCTTGGCCCCGAGGTAACTCACCCCTGAACGCGTCCTAATGCCACATCTCCAGCCTCCTGCTGTCCTGAGATCTGTCCTGTCCTGTGTCGCCCTTGCACACCTGACCAGTTACACCGTAAGGATGGGAGGCTTCGTCGCATTCCCAATGGTCATAGTGCCTGGTACATAATGGTGTGTGATCAACACCTGTCTAATGAAGGGACCCATTATTCTTCTGGCATTTCTTACTAGTAAAATGATTCTTGGTGATGGAATAAGTAAAGCTTGGGGAGCAGCAGGGAAACTTCTTCAGGACAAAGCATTATCTCTGCATGGCCACTGACCCTTCTTAACAAGATTCCATTGTTGGGGTTTCTAAGTCAGTTAGTTACTTCTCGAGTGCAATCAAAGGCATAGACCAAAAAAGCTAAACCCGCAAGTGGTCTTGTCAAGGCTGAACTTGAATATTTAGTCAATGGTTATTTACATTTTTGAGTTTATGGATATCACCATTTCTTGATTCTCAAGGGTTGCATAGACCTTGTTTTGTGGGGGGAGACTACATTGAGTTTTGTTGCTCTTGGTGTTGATAGGCTAGATGTCTCAGTAAATGTTTTGGCACAATTTATAGCCACAATTCGGTTTTTATTTATTTGGTGTCCAGGAGAAGATTCTAGACAAAGAGTTGCTCAACCCACCAACTCTGTATGTGGCATGTTCGGTGTGGGATTTTCTATACAACTGTGACTTCCTGTTATTTTTTTTCTTGAGTAGACTCTTGACTTTGGAATAATTTTAGATTTACGGGCAAGCTGTAGGGATGGTATAGAGAGCTCCCCCATACAAAGCTGTAGGGGTGGTATAGAGAGCACTCTGTATCCCCCATTGTTGACATTCGACTTCGTGGTACACTTGGCACAGCTGAGGAGCCAACAGCAATACGTTCCTCTAAATTAAACTTCAGAATGTGTTCAGATGTCACTAAGTTTCCCACTAATGTCCTCTTGTTACTCCAGGATCCCATCCAGGACCACGTTGGGTAAGCAGGTGCTGCAGGTTGCGCTTGGCTCTTCAGAATGTTTGGAGAGATTTTCTCTGGTACTTTCTGGACAAATTGTGGGTGCCTCCCACTCTACTCAGCTTCTCGCTTTGATTATTAGCCACCCAGAGTGGGGCAGGAGGGGCCCATCTGGGTGTTCTTAGAGTATGCGCTCCAATAATCTGTGTACTTCCACCGAAACCTGATAAGGCCATTGTGACAGGCAAATTAATAGGGATGTTGCTTCAAACAGCTTTTCTAACTTTGTACCAGCATAAAAAGGAAACCCACCCAGAAGCGGCACAAACAATTCTAATCAATCTACTTGTGAGGTGTCATAAGACTACTTCCTTGAGTCTAACACAGACTTAAATTTGCTTTCTTTTATGCGCTGTCTCAGCAGGAAAGACCAACGGTGCAGCATGCCTTAACTGGAAATGCTTCTCACCGAGAGGAGTCAATTAAACACATCACTATAGGTCTAAGACAATCTGGGGTTTCATACAATAGAACAAATAGAGGGTACATAAGGAATACACACCGTATTAAAAGTTTTGTACAAGGGGTGTATTTCCATAGTCCCGAGTTACCATAATTTTATAAAACAAATAATTAGGGGTGCCTGGCTGGCTCAGTCGGTTGAGCGTCCGATTTTGGCTCAGGTCACGATCACATAGTTCGTGGGTTCGAGCCCTGCGTCGGACTCTGTGCTGACTGCTCAGAGCCTGGAACTTGCTTTGGATTCTGTGTGTGTCTCTCTCTCTCTGCCCTTTCCCCCCACCCCTCTCTCTCTCTAAAATAAATAAACATCAACACGCATAATTTTTTAAAAAACCAGATATGTGTTTACTAAGGTCTATGCCGTTCCTGACAATATAGTCTTAAGTGTGACGTTGTTAAGTCTAGGCACCTGCAATGAATGCAGTCATCACGCAGTGGCCCTAACTCAGTCAATGCAGAGTCTCCCTTATGGGCTAGAAGTGACAGGCATATACTGTTTTAATGAAAAGCGCCATTACAATTTACCTAAGAATATAGGGCACAGTCCTAGTTTCTAAGGTTTTACTCAACAATCAGGAAAATATTCCGTGTACCTCTAAGACTTTTGAAAGAAATATAGAAAAATGGATGTGAAAGACTGTCGGATCCATCGGTTATGTCGATGTATATGTTTGAATCTATTATTTCCTTGGTCTATTTAATTTTGTGCCTAAGGGCTTTGAAGCCATCTATTCTAGAGAATAAGGCCTTTATCTGAGAGTTAAATAGGTCATTTAAAGTTATCGTTATTCTGCACAACGATCCTAAATCCCATAATCTCTGGTAAAACCCGTAAAATACATTTCGAAGTCCAATCACTTAATGAGGAATTAACACACACAAAAGAAAAGTTTAATCCATACAATTATACTCCCTACTGGATGCTATAATTTTTTTAGTTATACCTCAATTAAAATTTCAAACTCAAAATTGCTGAGTACTATAATTTTTTTTTATTTATTTTATTTATTTATTTTTTTTTTTAATTTTTTTTTTCAACGTTTATTCATTTTTGGGACAGAGAGAGACAGAGCATGAACGGGGGAGGGGCAGAGAGAGAGGGAGACACAGAATCGGAAACAGGCTCCAGGCTCCGAGCCATCAGCCCAGAGCCCGACGCGGGGCTGGAACTCACGGACCGCGAGATCGTGACCTGGCTGAAGTCGGACGCTCAACCGACTGCGCCACCCAGGCGCCCCTATTTATTTTATTTAAAAAATTAAGTTTATTTATTTATTTTGAGAGAGAGCGAGAGAGAAAAAGAGAGAGAGAGAGAGAGCATGAGTGGGGAGGGACACAGAGATGGAGAGAGAATTCCACGTAGGCTCTACACTATCAGTGCAGAGCCCAAAGCAGGGCTTGATCTCACCAACCGTGAAATCATGACCTGAGCTGAAATCAAGAGTCAGACGCTCAACTGACTGAGCCACCCAGTTGTCTCTACTTTTCTTTATTTTGTATTTTATTTTAATCGATAAATTTAAATCTTCCCAGCTACTGGTGGGAATTAAATTGGGGCAGCCACAATGGAAAACTGTATGAAGGTCCCTCAAAAAATTAAAACTAGATATGCCATATGATCCAGCAATCACACTTCCAGGTGTATATATCCAAAGGAAATGAGAATAGGATACGAAAGAGATATCAACATTGCCGTGATCATTGCAGCATTGTTTATAATAGCCAAAAAAATGGGAACAACCTGAGTGTTTCTCAAAGAATGAAAAGGTGACGCAGATGTGATCCACAGGCAACCACACACACACAAACACACACACACACACTTACACACACAATGGAATATCACCCAACCACAAGAAAGAAGGCTATCCTGTCATTTGCAACCACATAGATGGACCTTGAGGGCATCAGGCTGATGAGGTATGACAGACACATGAAGAAATGTGCTGTATGAGACTCTTAAAGGCAGAGAACACACTGAGGGTTGCTGCAGGGGCCGTGGGTGGGGGGATGGGCTAAATGGGTGATGGATATCAAGAAGGGCACATGTAGGGATGAGCACTGGGTGTCGTACGTAAGTGATGAATCACTAAATTCTACTCCTGAAACAAACATTACACTACATGTTAATTAACTTGAATTTCAATAAATAAAGTAAAAAAAAGAAAAATATTGTATGATCTCACATATATGTGGAATCTTCAAGACAGTTAAACTCATCGCAACAGGGACCAGAAAAATGGTTTCTAGAGGTTGGAGAGCAGGAGAAATAGGGAGGAGTTGGGAAAAGGTTACCTGCTTTCAGCTCTAAGATGTCTAAGTTCTGAGGAGCTAATACGTGGTAACTGTAGTTTCTAAAACCATATTGTATAATTGAAATTTGTTAAGAGAGTAATAAACTTAAACATTCTCACCAAGGGGGGAAAAAAAGATAGACTCGTAAGGTGATCAATGCGTTAATTAATTAGATGATGCAGATCCTTTCAAACTGTGTACGTATATCAAATCACCATGACTTACATTTCAAATACCACACAAGTTTATGTGTCAGTGATACCTCAATAAAGTTAAATAAAAATAAAAATAAAAAATGTGCCTAGCCAATGTAATTACAGATTTTCTTCCCAATATTTACCACCTGATATAGTTATAAGTACTTGGTGATGGGCAGTTTACAAGAGGCATGGCTTGGATTGACCATTCCTCACAATGTGGAAGTTAGAATCAACAATGACACATTTGAATTGTTTTTATTTAAGAAAAGCAAAGTGGCAGCCTCCAGCTTCGACCTGCTCTGTAACATGGGGACATTGTGACGGTGAATCTGAAGAGAGATTCAAGGGCAATTAAACTGTTGTAAGGACTGTAATCAAAAGCGAAACACAGCTAGACTTCAGTTAGGAAAGCCCATTCAGGCACTGACATAGACTTGACTTGGGTTCGGGACAAAACAATGGCTACGATGTTTGGATTGGAATAAGTGGTTTATAAAGCCTGCTTCTTCAATTTCCGCATCAGTCAAGGATGCCATCTGGAAAGCTGCCTAACTGGATGCCACAGGTATTAGGCCTTTTCAGTGAGATCCATACATGACTGAAACCGTCGATAAAAGTACAGAAAAAAGTGTGAATGAATTCTGTGTTCAATGGACTGATTGTCCCATTTATGTAACCTGTGGTTAGCCTCAGTCGGGGTTCTTAACATTGTTGGGTTTGTGCTTAATTCTGTAATATTCTAAAGATCACCATGAAACGTCACGAGAGAATGAAACTGTCAGCCTCCCCAATATTTTATCAAACCTGTAATAAAGTTGCTTTGCCTTCTCACTCAACTTAATAAAACTAAAAGGTTAGAATGCTTTTATTTAGGCAGGTATGTCCAGAGGCATTACAATATTGTTGCTTTTCTTTGTGTTAATCTGTAAACTAAACATGAATCCTTCCAGTGTGTTATCCTTTTAAACTCCATAAGCATATTAAATATGTAACTAAAATTGGTTTGAATCAGACAAGGCACTTCGAATGAGTTTTATACTTTTTCTTCAACAAAAAAGTTGGAATTTTGCTCATTGTTTCAATGAGTAGAAGCAACAAATGTTACATAATATTTTGTAAAGCTATGATTATGGAACAGATTTAAACTTAGAAAAAAGTAACACAGATAGTACAAAGAGTCTCTGTGTACCACTCACTCAGATTCTCCCAATGTTGACGCATCGTATAACATCGTCAGATCTGTCAAAACTAAGCAAATAACATTTATACAATACTATTAATTAACAATTGAATTGTATTTTACCAGGCTTTTGTTTTTAATTAATGTTCTATTTCCTGTTCCAAAATCCAATCTGGGATCATACACTGCCTTATTCAGCGCGACTCCTCTGATGTCTGGTAGTTTTTCAGTCTTCCCTTGATGTCCCGACCTTGAGAGTCTGAAGACTATTGGGCTATTACTCTGTAACGTGTCCCTCCACTTGGGTCTGTCTGATGTTCTCCTATCGAGTAGAGCTGTAGATTTGGGGGAAGAAGACCATAAAGCTGAGGTACCTCCCATCTGGGGGTTCGTGGTGGCCACATGGCATTACTGGGTGCAACCACCTTGACCACCTGGTTCAGTCACGTTCCCAGGTTTCTCCACTGCAAGTTACCATTATTCCCTTTCCAGATTCCTGTCTGGGAGAAGGTCAGTGAGCCTGGTCCATACTCAAGGGGAGGGAGATCAAGTCCACCATCTAGAGAAGGTGTATCTGGAATTCTTCGCTAAGAAAGATTTGTGACAACTGTTTCAAAAAGAATGAACACCTTTTTCTGCAGAAAAGTTTTCATGATTTGTCCTCAGCTACTGCAGCACACATTTCTGAAACTACACTGTTATCATCCTTTCTAGATGTCCTCCTTGCCATGCTGATAATTAAACAGGAAAGCCAGCTGGTGACAAATCTTCTGGAGATAAAGATACGATTTCTTCATTTTTTTTCTCCAGTGTATGTCGTCAATATAAACGAAGATAACTGACTGGAAACATCATTTCTGAGGACAACACGAGCAATGTGAAAATCTCATTGTGGGGGGACGACAGCCTAGTATAGTGTTATGCTCCACATTAGTTATTGGAGCTGCCTATTGTTTGACCCCAAGGCAGTAATTCTACAAGAAAATCCACTAGTCTTGAGAACTTTTCTCTGGGAAAAGGTGGTATCTATGAAGTTAAAGGTTAAGCACCCAATGTTGACAAATGATATTAAACCATTAAGTTTTTAAATTCAGAGGAGTCAGAATAAACACTACCATATGCTGTAACTAGATCCAATGTTGCCTTAAGTCCTCACCAGTCTTTTGAGAGCACCACATTTTATGAGTTGTCTCTATAAAAAAATAATTGATTTTAAATGAACCTAAGATCAAACTATGGTATTGCATCACTTATCTATTGCTGCAGAACAAAGGATCACAAAATTGAGCAGCTTAGAACTACACAGGTCCATGTCGCAGAGTTCTGCAGGCCAAGGACCTGGGCATTACCTCATCTTGACCACCCTCTTCCGTTTGCAGTCAAGGTGCTGGCCAGGGCTCAAGGCTCATCTGGACTCAACTGGGGAAGGGTTTGCTTCTAAGCTGATTTACATCATTGTTGGCCGTATTTGTTGTCTTGTGAATTGTTTGAGGACAAAAGTCTAAGTTCCCAGCTTGCTGTTGGCCAGAGGCTGCTCTCAGTTCCTTGCCATATAGGTCCCCTCAGCAGAAAGAAGGAAGAAAGAAAGAAAGAAAGAAAGAAAGAAAGAAAGAAAGAAAGAAGCAACCTGAAGAAGTTTCAGTTGTAAGGGCGCCTGGGTGACTCAGTTGGTTGAGCCTCTGACTCTTCATTTCAGCTCAGGTCATGGTCTCACGGTTCATGAGTTCTAGCCCCGCGTCAGGCTCTGCGCTGACAGCGTGGAGACAGCTTGGAATTCTCTCTCTCCCACCCTCTCTCTTTCTCTGCCTCTCTCCTGCTCATTCTCTCTTTCTTTCTAAAAATAAATAAATAAACGTGAAAATGAAAGAAGTTTCAATTGTACAATCCTCCGAAATCCAGCCATGTAAGAAATACCTATCATTCAATAAAGAAAAGAATGAGAAACAAAGGGTCTAGTTGGTGGGGGGGGGAGAGGGAAAAGGCACCTGAGCATTTGTGAAATGTGGCAAAGGACTAAACCTTCTTGTAGAGAAAAAAAAAACTGGTCAGCAATAATTCACTAGCATCCTGACCCTGCACGCAGGTGCCCCGAGACGTGGCTCTGGGCAAAAGCAGTATTTCTCCTGTTGGGCCCTGAAGTTGGATGAGACGTTTTCCACGTTCCTTCTACTGAAGCTCTATTTACTGAGACATCAGTGCCTGCATTTAACGGACAAAGAGAAGGGCTGCATCCTGGTGTCTGCCTCTCAGCCTCTGAGCCTACCTGCCACAGACAATCCACCAAAGTCTCAAGAGATAGAAGATACTTAGGGAGGGTGCCTGCGAAGATGAAATACAGCTATTCTCGGAATATTCTAAAACTTATTCTTGGTTTAAGTTGATTTGGCACAGCTGATTCCTTTGATTATACCATGTCAACCCCTGAGAAAGAATATCCTTTATTGAACTTTGATTCAACAGGGAGATCCTGGCTCTTCTCATGAGATCGGGCTAGAGAGAGGTCTCAAAATGCCATCACTGTGTTGACTTGGAGGATGTGGTCGAGATGGTTGAACATGACATCATCCTGGGCTCTTGTCCTGACGACCTTCAAGAAATCTTGACTTACGCTTTGGTTCTCTCCCTCTCTAGCCTCTTTTTTTTTTCCTTCCCCTCCCCCACAGACTTCTGTTAAGTTTCTCAGGATCCACATAAGAGTGAAAACATACAGTATCTGTCTTTCTCTGTATGACTTATTTCACTTAGCATCACACTCTCCAGTTCCATCCACGTTGCTACAAAGGGTCATATTTCATTCTTTCTCATTGCCATGTAGTATTCCACTGTGTATATAAACCACAATTTCTTTATCCATCCGTCAGTTGATGGACATTTAGGCTCTTAAAAACTGAGAACAAACTGAGGGTTGATGGGGGATGGGAGGGAGGGGAGGGTGGGTGATGGGTATTGAGGAGGGCACCTTTTGGGATCAGCACTGGGTGTTGTATGGAAACCAATTTGACAATAAATTTCATATTAAAAAATAAACAAACAAATAAAAAAACATTATATGAGAAATGGAAAAAAAATGAAAAAATACAATTTATTTGACTGCTTATAAAAAAAAGAACAAAAACAAACAAACAAACAAAATAAATCTTGAGTTATCTTAGAATCAGAATGAGGCTTGGGCCTCCTAAGCACTTTGTGTTTACTGCCTTCCCCCCCACCCCATTGTACAAGCCCTATGAAGGGACTGACTAGGCTTTTCTTATCCTATTGATTATTAAAAACATCAGAATGCATCTGTGCCCAATCCCTTGCAAGTGTATGGATATTTATGACATACACTTTTATATTTTCTTTCCTTTTAACTCCTAAATGTATCATTTTCTAGTTTAGTTTCCTTCTACCTTATATAAATTGCTTTGTTTGCCTTTATAAACCATGTTAATACCTTTCAGTAGTCTGCTGAGAAAAAAGAAAAATTGCTTAATCTTTTTAAGTCAGTTGATCTCCAGTTGGGGTTTATAAAATGATACAGTCAGCATATAAAGAAAATATTATCAATTTATATTTGTTTTCATATCACACGTTATATCCATATTATTTATAAAAATAAAAATGCACCTAATCTTTAGAATCAGGACCCTTACTGGGGCACCTGGGTGGCTCAGTCAGTTAAGCGTCCAACTCTCGACTTCGGCTCAGGTCATGATCTCACGGTTCGTGGATTTAAGCCCCACATCAGGCCCTGTGCTGATAGCACTGAGCCTGCTTGGGATTCTGTCTCCCTCTCTTTCTGTCCCTCCCCTGCTCACTCTCTCTCTCTCTCTCTCTCTCTCTTCCTCAAAAATAAATAAATAAACATTTTTAAAAAATTTAGAATAGGGACCCTTACTAAACCTTGGAATACAGGGCCCTCATTCTATATATAGTATCTAAAGGGTATAACCACATCATAAATCAAAGATCTGTACCTGCCAATGGAGCGGGTTTAATACATCTAAAACAACTATTAAAAACACAGACTTTCTTGAGCTGTCTTTGGATTCCAAAGATTGAAAAGTACTAGAAACATCCATTTAGGGGCACCTGGGTGGCTCAGTCGGTTGAGCACTGACTTTGGCTCAGGTCATGATCTGGCGGTTCGTGAGTTTGAGCCCCACGTCAGGCTCTGTACTGACAGCTCAGAGCCTGGAGCCTGCTTTGGATCCTGTGTCTTCCTCTCTCTCTTCCCCTACCCCACTTGCACTCTCTCTCTCTCTCAAAAATGAATAAACACTTGAAAAAAAAATCCATTTCACAACATAAATTAAACTGGTATTAACATGCTCTGTCTCCAGACTTGTCCAAGGTAGGAAATGGAAAGAAGATGTGAAGGAAGAGACCATACGCAGGGAGTGAAAGTAAATGTTACAAGTTTATACTCCGTCAAGAGTGAAGGCAAGAGAAATGCATCTTGAGACGTGAGAAACTTCAGAACATACGTCTCTTGAGTTAGCTTCTGGAAAAAAGTTTCTTGGTCTCCCGCCCCTTTTAAGAGCCCGATTAACAATTCTTCTATCTTCTCTAAGCCCTCTGTCTATTCTATACCAGAGACGAACGCACGGTCCCAAATTATAGTCTTTAAGTTCACATACACTCCTGCCCCTTCCTTCTGCGTCGGTGCAAGAACTCTGGGTGAGTCCCCAGTCCTACCCTCGCTCTGCGTGTCCTTCCCCACCGGGAAGGGCTGGGCCAAATAAGACACGGCCAACGTGATGAGGCCTTCATGCTAAGCCGGGGTGAGGAGGCTGTGCGCCATGACCTAGGTTGCATGGGGAGCACAAAGGAAACCACCATGAGGTGCCGCTACACCCCCGGGATGGCTAAGATGGAAACCACTTGGCCATGACGAATGTTGGCAAGGCCGTGCTGGGCCCTGGACGCACATGCGCGCCAAATAGTACCACTAATTTAGACAACAGTTGGGTAGTTTCTTTCTTTTTTTTTTAATCTTTTTTAATGTTTATTTATTTCTGAGACAGAGAGAGTCAGAGCGTGAGTGGGGGAGAGGCAGAGAGAGAGGGAGACAGATAATCCCAGGCAGGCTCCAGGCTCTGAGCTGTCAGCACAGAGCCTGACGCGGGGCTCGAACTCACGAACCGTGAGATCGTGATCTGAGCCGAAGTTGATGCTCGACCGACTGAGCCACCCAGGTGCCCCTGGTAGTTTCTTAATATGGGAGCAACAGCTCTCGTATATTCAGTCATTCTACTCCTAGCTGTGTATCCAAGGCGAAAGGCCACACAGCCCACGGAAAATGCACTTCCACATGAGCGTTCCTAGCTGTTTTATTCGTGAGAGCCAAAAACATGGAAGCAAGCTGAACGTCCGTCAAAAAGCGCACAGATAAACTGTGGTATATCCACATAGGGGAAAACCACTCAGCAAGACAGACATGAATGAATTACAGATGCCTCAAGAATAGGGACAGATTTCAAAATAACTATGCTGAGTAAGCAGAGCCAGAAGAAAGGACAAATGCAGTATGATTCCACCTTTAAAACCCTGATTCATGTTGCAAGAAAGGAGATTAGAGGCTGCTCTGTAGGATCATGGAGACGGACAGAAGGAAGGAATAATCGGTGGGCATGAGGAAACGTGAGAAGCCCCGGATACGTTCACGATTTTTATTCTGGTGGTGATTTCATGGGCGTATACACATGTCAAAACATTTCCAACTGTGTACTTTAAATATGTGTACTTACTGCCTGTCAGTTACACCTAGATAAAGGTGTCATTTAAAAACTGTACAACCTACATTTTGTAACCCCGTTGTAAAATGGCTAGAATTTCAAAAGAAAGCACAAGGCAAGGCCAGAAAAAAAAAAAAAAAAAAAAAAAAGCAGCCAGGGGCACCTGTGTAGTTGAGTTGGTTAAGCATCTGACTCTTGATCCCGGCTCAGGTCATGATCTCACGGTTTGTGAGTTCAAGCCCCACATCAGGCTCTGCGCTGATGGTGTGGAACTTGCTTGGGATTCTGTCTCTCCTTCTCTCTGCCCCTACCCCGCTTGTGCTCTCTCTCTCTGTCGCACATTCTCTCTTTCTCTCTCTCTCTCTCTCTCAAACTAAACACATAAATATAAAAAAAAAAATTAAAAAAAAGAAAGAAAGAAAATCAACCAGTCACAGTTAAGAATGGAGACACAGAAACAGATACAATGCTATTAGCTCAAAGATAGCAATGCACTCTTTTTTAAGTTTATTTATTTATTTTGAGAGAGAGAGAAACAGACGAATGCACACGAGGGAGAGGCAGAGAGAGGGGGGAGAGAGAGAGAGAGAGAGAGAGAGAGAATCCCAAGCAGGCTCTGTGCTGTCAGCATGGAGCCCAAGGCAGGGCGAGATCTCACGAACCATGAGATCACGACCTGAGCCGAAATCGAGAGCTGGACGCTTAACTGACTGGGGCACCCGGCCCCCTGCAATATAGTCTTTGTAAACAGCCTCAAAAACAACCATTGTATTCTTCAGAAATGAAAACACAGTTTACTTCAAAAAGTGACCGACTCCTGTTAACACACAAGTAGGTGAAATGAGAACGGTTACCAGGATCACAAAGTCATGAGATTTAACACCCAAAAATCCAAGTTCTACTCTTGCTTCAAAAGCAAAGTCCATTTCTTTTTTTCTTTCTTTTTTTTTTTTTTTTCAACGTTTATTTATTTTTGGGACAGAGAGAGACAGAGCATGAACGGGGGAGGGGCAGAGAGAGAGGGAGACACAGAATCGGAAACAGGCTCCAGGCTCTGAGCCATCAGCCCAGAGCCCGACGCGGGGCTCGAACTCACGGACCGCGAGATCGTGACCTGGCTGAAGTCGGACGCTCAACCGACTGCGCCACCCAGGCGCCCCCAAAGTCCATTTCTTAATACAACGCCATATAATACAAAGAAAATAATCATTTAAAAATATGCTATGGAATATCTTTCTGGAACCAAGAGCTATTAAGTACTTAACGATAAATGCTTCAGGCATTCTTACTCCTAAGATTATTTAATACAATTTTGAATGCTTCAGTTCGTACTCTGAGAAAATTTTAAAAAATAGGTTACGAATGGTACTCACAAAAATAAATTGTTATTTAGGAATAGGTTAAGTGCCTATTTGAAAAATTCAAGGGGCGCCTGGGTGGCTCAGTCGGTTAAGCGTCCAACTTTGGCCAGGTCTTGATCTCATGGTTTACGAGTTTGCGCCCTGTGTCGGGCTCTGTGCTGACAGCTCGGAGCCTGGAACCTGCTTCGGATTCTCCCTTGCTCTCTGCCCTTCCCCTGCTTGCTTGTGCTCTCTCTCTCTCTCTCTCTCTCAATAATAAATAATAAACTTAAAAAAGAAATTCAAGAGGATCAACTGATACGATTAAGATCCCTGACTGCAAGATGACTAATATTATGCAAAAAAAAAAAAAAATCCATTGACAATAGCAACAAAAGTATATACTACCTAGACATCAACTTCACCGCAGAAGCAGAGGACCTCTAGAAACGTGACTGGAGGACTCAAGTGAATTACAGAAAAGAAGATTCCACACACGGAGAATCTACAGTCCCAATGACAAGAAACAAACAAATAAAATACTCTAAGATGTCTAAAAGTCAACTGTTCCCAAACTAACCTTCGATGTAATCCAAATGCAGTAAAATGCGGAATATGATTTACTTTTACGTGGAACACGGCAGGGCAGTCATGCAACTCTTTCCACAGGAGAGCTGAGCGGTCTAATCAGAAAGACAACAGTGGCCACGTCTGCTATTCCCGCCTCCCTAAAGAAGCACCAGGATCAGACGAATTAGAATTAGAAAAATATCTCTGGGACAATCTCTCATTTTCAACCGTGGTAAAAAGAATGGGTTCTGACACACTTTTTTTGGAAGCCAGTCTGACATGAGCCTCATAGACTGTGCTTTCTTATATGTATATAGATCTGAAAATCCCAGGAACATATTCGTACGTTAACGCAAACACACTGTTAACAATTAAAGGCTGTTTCAGGAAAATGTTTTACTCTCCTAATAGTTTAGGCAGATAGGAGGTGTTTGGTCACAGTGCAAAAATGGGAAAGAGACACCTGTACGCACTGGAAAGTCAGCCTCAAGACATCATCATCCTTGTCCAGATGGTTCCTTGGAATTCCGAGGAAGCCCTTCAAGAGCGTTTGGGAAACAGACAGCGGAGTCGTCGGACAATGAGATCCACAAACGGGGTCCGGAGATGGGAGGAGAAATGGGCAAGGTGGAGTCCAAAGATAATAAGCAGATAGAGGGGGAAAAAATTAACTAGAAAGCACGGACAGGAAGAAAGAAGGAACCATGCCAAGGGGGTCCAGGCAGAGAATGTTAAGACGGGGCCTGTAGAAAATGCTGGCACAGGTCGAGGGAGGGTTTTCAGTCTGCAGAGGCCGCGAGAAAGATCCTCGGGGAGCCTGGGTCACAGGGGCTGTAGCAGGGCCCTGACATACAGGCCTACTGTTCCACCGACGGGCCCTTCCAGGTGGCGAGGACTTGCACAGGACCGCCACCCTGGGAGCCCTGCGGCACAGGTCCCTCTCTGCGTCACTGCGGGAGGCTCTCGCAGGCTGAAATCCCCAGCCCCTGTTGCTCTGTCACAGACACAGTCTAAGGAAACCTTTCTTGGCGTGTGCCTCTCAGTGGACCCGGGCATGCACACAACGACTGTGCTCCAATCTGACAAAATGGGTACAGTTGATATGAAGGGGCCCGAATGTCACCTGTGGGCGGTAGTCTGAGCTGCGCACTGCGGCAGGTGGTGCCGGCGGTGGGGCCATTGCGCTGTCTTCTGCACTGCTGCTGGGAGGGCCTGGCCACATCGTCAAGACCTGAGCGGAGCCGGGGAGGGAACGTGTCCTGTCGGGGGGCCCTGGGTGGCTCCCCGTCCCCGAGTCACTGAGCTCCCTGCCCCGAGCATGGAGACAGAAGCCATCTGAGGCCGTGAGCAGAGGCCCAGGGGGTTAAGGGCTCGTGACCTCAGCTGTGTCACTCTATGCCCACGGAAGATCGCTCCGGAAGATTCCGTGAAAATTTAATTCAGTCAACTCTAATCCAGTGCTGTGGCAAAGCTGGATGTCTGGTTTCCTCCTTTGTTTGCAGGGCGAAGGCTAGGGCCACAGTAGAGTTCTTTATTTATGCATAAAACACAAGTCTTTGAGACATTTCTAAAAAGCACATAAAGGAAAAATAGACTTCGGTAGCACCGTAATGTCATGCTTTGGGTTTTGGTAAACTAATCATTGAATATAAACAAACTAAAGCCTTCCACAAACTATTTAAAAACCAACAAAGCAACTTTTCCGATTGCCTTCCAAAACTATCTAAGTTATTCTTCAAACAATAGACTCAATGATATTTTGCTTTAAAAAAATTTTCCATTAATATGAGTGTAGGTTTTCCCGACTCTTTGAACCAGGAGTAACTGCATCTTTTGCTTCCTGAATGCAAATAGAATCATTAATTTCAACTAAAATTTATGCCACATAGAAATGCAGGGCAGTCCAATTCCCTGCGGAAGCAAGAGCCTGCCAGAAGGAAAAAATTAGAAATCCCTGACCTAAGGCACCATTAAAAATTTTATTTATTTACACGAACATTTCACTGGCCTTACAGTTGTTCATAATCTCCTGATAGGGAACGGAGCTATCCTGTGTAGCAGACAGGATTTTGTAATGAGATCAATGTCTCTGAGAATCACCTTCGTGGGTTCTAGAACATTCTTGGATACATCAGGAGCAGCTGATGCCAGACAAGCAAGCTGGGCCGCTGTCACCTTCCGGTACACGGATCGAGAGGGAATTCTGGGCCTCGGAGATGTTCCTCTCCTCCAAGTGGAAACCAGCTCAGAGGTCACTCAGCATTTCACGCGGACTGAACCCCTGAGTCTCTCCTTTTGCTCTGCAGAGGTCTGGACTCTGTCCAGTGGGTCACTGCATGGGATTTCACCGGGTCTTTATTACCTTGTTCTTCCATTTCAAGGGCACGGTGTGGTTCGGTGGGAGGGGTCAGGTGGCCACTGGAGAGGAGTCAGAGAGCCAGTGGAGAGGACCGGTCTGTGCCTTGAGGGGGTCTGGGAAGGAGGTAGCAGTTAAAGCCTCCGGAGGGCTAAGAGCTATTTTTAGAAGGAGTAACATGACTCCCTGGAATCACAGAAAGAGTGGATTTTCATCAAAAGGACACACGGAGGGCAGTCATCTTGATTTCCAAGAGCCACTTGCTGCCAGAGGTTTCAGCTGCGTTGCTTGAGACAGAAGGATGATCCTATGTCCTGTTTGGCAAGGATGGTACCTGCTGGCCAAGAGCAGGGAAGGCATCTGAGGCCTCTGTTGTCCTGGATTGCCAGGACAGTAGGTGGGGAAATATAAGGAAGAGAGTCATGAAAAAAAAGAGTCTGAGTGCCGTAGTTACATCTTGACCTTCCTTCCGCAGACCTGCTCTGATAAGGACAGGAGCCAGAGCCGGACCCCCACGGAGCTCACGACCATACGATGTGGGGCAGGGATCATCTCATCTAATGTAAGACCACCTGCTCCTGCCTGTGCCACCAGGCTACGTATCCCTCATCCTTCCTCCCGACTGTTTTACATTCCCCTTTGATGGCTAACATACAAAAGCATACAGCGTCTGACCGGTTTTTGTTTGTTTTTTTTCCTATAAGAGCGATCTGGAGCTTTCCCTTGGGTAAGGCAGGAAAACGCAGATTGCACACCGCCCGGCCTGGCTCCCTTCCCTACTGCCTTCTGGATCCAGGACTGCCGGGCGCATTCAAGTCACTTCTTTCCTCACTGGCCCAGCCCCCCTCTGCAGCCAGCCTCACCCTTCACTCCCAGTCACCAGGAACCGCCTTTCTGTCTGAAGCTAGGACAGGTGCCTTGACGGGGCCCTTAGAATCTCCTGTCCCCATTCCTTCCGCCCTACGAGTATTTCATTCTGACAAAGTCATATTCTCCAGCCAAGCTTGTGAGCGAAGAGTTCCCTCACATTCACAGATACTCCGGGTTCCAGCCCATGCGGAAGTTATAATTCCTGCTCGAATCAGCTGCTGTGTTATCTGGTCTTTCTGGATTCGATTATCTACACATTTAATAAAAGTGTATTTAAGACACTCCCTTGAGTCATGGTTGAACCCGGGAATACAATGGTTCCAGAAACAGAAATTGTAACAATTCGCTAGACATTTAACTCCATCAATTTTCATCCACTAATATTCCTTGAGAATCATTTTGTAACTAGCAACGAATTCTTCTAAGCCAATTCTATTTCGGACTCTCATTCCTAAGACATTTCCAAATGATGTCATGAGACCGTGTCACATGTGTTTTAGAATTCAGCGCAGTTGTGTCCATAACACTCGCCGATCTGTGCTGTAGTGACCTCACGGAAGCACAGGTTGGCCAGGACTTATTTGTGGGGAATCCACACCAGTCTTGCGTGACTTCTCCCAGTTTTCTAACTGCCCCCAAAATGACCTACCTAGCAATGTGTTCTAGAAACGTGGTGCAAGTCAAGAACACGAATCAATAGATCCTGTGATTCACTCACTTTTGAAAATGTATATACTTACCCATCTTAATTTCTTTTGGCACCTCCCTCTTCTTTGAAGAGAAAATCCACCATCTGAGTTAAGTAGGTCCTTTGCCTTAATTTTAAGCAGCTAGGAGATCTCTTGGGATCTTGTCACTACAGGTTGGGATACAGATTTTATTCTTTCCCTAAATTCTTCTATTTTTCTCTCTGGAAAAAATAATATAGGAGATCAGATCTTGCTTTCTGACTTACGACAGCAAATCATATTACTGTAGAAATGGGTCTAACTGGTTTACTGTTCCTGTTCGTCCATATTTAGATGAAAACTCAGCTAATTCTGCCCACTTGAATTTGAACCTTAGCCCTCTGACCCTCCTCCGAAGTTGTGAGCCAGGCTTTCACATTTCTCCAGAGATAAACCACAGCGCTACACGTTCCTGGGTTATCAATGGTCCCCGTCCATAGAGGCAGACTTTTATTTTGCCCCGAATCTTTGAAAATCTTACAAATTATTTTGTCAGTTGGCTGGATTGCATTCCTTATGTTACCCAACAGATCTGTGTGTTTGTTTGTTTGTTTGTTTGTTTGTTTGTTTGTTTTAATTGGGGTTGGGGGGAGGGTTGAGGAAAATGCAGCTGAAGAGAAAAACTTTGATGTCTAAGCTGTGTTTTTTGTAAACAGAACCCAGGGGATTCTGGGACTCCAAGGTGCCAGGCTCTGGGCTGGGGCCATGCTTCAGGCTGCACATCTCTGCTTTCTCTGTCTTTATGTGTCTTGCCGTGACATTGCTCGGGAAGCGAAATGCTCTTTCCCGGGGTCCTCCTCTGCACTCTGTGTCATTTCCCCTCTGCCCGCCCCGTGCGCCCCTCTCTGGCTCTCCTGAGCCCCCGTCACCCACAGATGCCCTCGTTGATCTCTCGTGTTGCCTGCCTCCCCCCACCCCCTGCAGCGTCAGTTCCAAGGGCCTTCTGGTCTGCTCCTTGCTGCTCCCCCAGCACCCCCAAGGGTGTAGGCGCCTTGGGGCTTAGCACCTCCTCAGCCCGGCCTCCCTCCCACGCCCCCACCCTGCGCTCACCCTGCAGGCGGACACGCACTGCGCAGGCGCCTCTCGCCTGCTGGTGCACCTGCCAGGGCCCGCCCACCGCGCGGGAAAGAGGAGGGGCCGCGGCACGCAAAGTGGCTGCAAGCCGTCCTGTACCCCAAATCCTAAAGGGGCCATTCTCCGCGAGTGGAATGTTTGCAGAGCACCGATTTTTGGGCAGCTGAACTCACAAGTACGTGTTTGGCCTGATCGTACCAGGTCTGAAGTCAAGGGTGGTCAGCAACCTATTCCCTCAAGCCCCTCTTGGGTGAGGGGAACAGTTTCAAACCTTGAAGCTGACAGCCTCTAAGGCTCAGTCATTCGCGAACACGCAGGGCTGTTCTCGCCACAACCGCCTTCGCATTATATGGGAGCTTGGAGGCTGGTTTAATTAAAGTTATCTGAATAGCATACAGTAAGCCAGATGTTCATAATAAATATAATGTAGCTTATGTAATGTTATGCCATCATGGAATATATTGGAATGGCTGTGATTATCCATTATTACCCACAATAAATCTAAATTTATTTCACTGTTTTTAGGCATTAAGCTTTCCTCAACCACTGTAAATTAGTATAGTATTTGAACTTTGCCTTTTGCTGAAGTTTTTCCAATAGAGATAATTAAAGAGCTCTTTTGGCAACATTAGTTCACGTTATTTCCATTAGAATTAAACGCACACACGGGAGACTACAGTCTATGATATTGATGTCTGTGATTGACATTTTAAAGTGCAAATGTCGGTTCAACGTTTCTTCTCTCTACGTTTTTTTAGACAAATTCTTCATTTCAGTCCATACTCTCTTCCTCCTCGTGCTCAAATGCTATTTTAACATGTGTGCCCATAGTAGCCTGCCTAATATTTTCTGAGGTAGAAGTCCTTGGCTTAATCACACCTGGCATCTGGGGGGCACTCACCTCTTCTCCCACACCTGTGACCAGCACCTGCCATGCACACTTGAGTGGGGAATGGTCACACAGGAGGACGGAGTTTGCTCACGAGCAGGACCGGGGGAGCAGAGGTCTTATTGGTAGAGCAGGTGTAGAGGGCAGTCGGTTTTGCCTAAGGACGCATTTTCACGGAAGCACACCTGCTTTTATGTCTGTGTTGGTGTTTCGGGGATGACGGCCACTATGGGATGAAGACTGAAACCCTCCAAGCCCATGTGAGTTCGTACTCCTTTGTCCCTGCAGCACACTCACCGATCGGCTCGCCCAGAGAGCCTTGCTTCCCTGATTCTGGGACCGATCAGGCCCGAATCTCCTTCTTGAGGATTAGCTTAAGAGTAAGTGGCTTAACTGTTAAGTTTGAGATGCCGATCAGACATCCGGGTTTCAATGTGAAGGTGTGCCGATAGGAGGGTTTGGAGTTCAGGGGTATGAATTTGGGAGTTGCCAGCACCCCGATGGTGTTTGAGCTACGAGCCAGGATGAGGTCCTCAGGGCAGTGAGGATTTGGGGGGGATCAAGTTGTGAGTGAAAGGAGAGATGGGAGGGAGAGAGAGACAGACAGGGAGGGAGAGTGGGGCGCTATGAGACCCCTGTTCACGTTTAGGGATGGAAGGTGGGAATGACACATATTTGGAAGCACTGTCTTCACTGGTGTGCACACTGAGACAGGTGTGCATTGGCATGTCCTTTGGCCAGATTTCTACCACAGCCCTCTGTTAACCCCAGAGAAGGAGATTGTAGACTCGGTATGCTTTTCTCTTCTTACAGAATGTTCTTTGCACTCTAATGGACTTTGCGGTGACCTTATTTTTTAAGCATCTAGATTAGTTGACAGGGATATTTTCATTCCCTGTCAGAAATTGTCCATTTTAAATGCATGACTTATATTAACTTTGAATTCAACGGCGTCTTTGGTAGCTTCTTGGTCATTTTCTGAACGAACACATCCCCAGGAAGCTAAACCCTCAGGTGGCGACGTGTTTAGAGCCCAGCTCAAAACCGGTGGCTTCACGTGTATGCATGTGTCACGGGAAACTGACCGATGTTTCTGAGCCACATCGAAGAAAATGAACGGTCCCGTAAGTGACGTGCAAGGGAAACGGAATCGTGAACTTACTTTGACACAAGTCTTTTGGCCATGTGGGAAGACGTTTCTGATGGGAAGGGTAAGTAACAGGAAAGCCTACTGGAATCTGCTTCTGACACCGGTTTTGGGGTGCTGTCACTAGACGAGACGGGAAGGCTGAGCCGTCGCCTCTGCTCAGCAGAAATCAAAACACAAGTAGCCAAATCATTTTGTAAGTCAAGCGAATGCTGAACAGACATTTTCACTCAAGAAATTAACTCCAGCAGGTAGTTCTTTCCCAGCATGAAAGTGAAATGCAGGTCAAAAAATATGTATATAATCATATAGTGATTTGGGGGGATTTAATGTAACTCAAGCGTTATTTCAAATGTGCGCCTGAGTCCTTAAGAAGTTCACAGGCATTTTTAGCAACCTTTACGTCTAAAATTAAAAACTGTTGGTATAGCTATATGTTCATAGCAATCATTACTAATGATAAGTCACTGGGGATGATGTTGTATATATAAGGCACACACACACACCCCACGCAGATGCAGAGATTCATTGAACAAAGTAACTGGGGGTGGTTACGATACTTAGATTTATGCCTATGGTCTCCCTTCTCTTCAGAAAGAGCATGGTAAGATCAAATGAAATCAGATTACTCTTAAATTGTTGGATTCTGAAAGTATTTTAATTTCCCTCCAGAGGCGTAAGTATAGACATATTTCAACTTTTAAACAATTTGCCCACTATAGTCTCCATAAAAGTGGCACAGATTAAATAAGATTGCTTTCAGGTCTTCTGTGTATCCAAACACTGGCTAGATTTGGCCGCATCCGGGCAGGACTGGATGGCTGAGCACCCCGACTGCCAGGTGTGAATGTGCTGGAATCGCAGGTGCTGCTCGGGCTGAGATACCCCTGCTCACCTCCTCCTTACCGCACCTGGTCACCTCGGGCTTGGCGCCTGTGAACAGCACGCGCCTCACCTTACGGTGGTGGAGGTCGGAGGTCCACAGTGGGTCTCACCGGGGGTGAGACCAGGTGCCTGAAGGGCTGTGCTCTGCTCGGGGGGAGGGTCTGTCTCCTTACTTTCTCCGGCTCCTAGAGGTACCTGCATCCCTTGTCCCCTGACCCCACATCACCCCTGTCTTCTCTCCTTCTCTGATTCTGAGCCTCCTCCCTCTTTCTTAATGTTTATTTTTGAGCCAGAGAGAGACAGAGCATGAGCGGGGGAGGGGCAGAGAGAGAGGGAGACACAGAATCCGAAGCAGACTTCAGGCTCTGAGCTGTCAGCACAGAGCCCGATGCAGGACTCGAACTCATGAGCAGTGAGATCATGACCTGAGCTGAAGTCAGATGCTTAACTGACTGAGCCTCCTCGGCACCCCCACCCCCGACTTTGTTTTTAAGTTTATTTGAGAGAGAGAGAGAGAGAGATAGCACGAGCCAGGGAAGGGCAGAGAGAGGGAGACACAGAATCGGAAGCAGGCTCCAGGCCCTGAGCTGTCAGCACAGAGCCCAACGCGGGGCTCGAACACACGGATCTCAAGATCATGACCTGAGCCGAAGTCGGACGCTTCCCCAACGGAGCCAGCCAGGCGCCCCCCCCCCGCTCTTTCTTACGAGGACGCTTGTGATTACATGGCGATTGCACTGTATTATATAATATATAGTGTATTAAATACATATTTGACCAATATAGTAATAAGTTGCTATACTGTAATGGCAAAGACTATCCAGGATAATCTTCCTGTCTCAGCATCTTTGACTTAATCCCATCTGCAAAGTCCCCTTTGCCGTGTAACATAACGTATTTACATTATTTTTTTTTTCCTGTTAAAACTCCTTTAAATTATTTTCCTCCTCGTAATTTTAAGATTAAAACTGAGCATTGCTCTCGGCATCTTTATTCCACAGAAGCTGACTGTCTCTTCGTGAAGTTCTCCAAATATTCAGCTGGAGGGGACCCAGGGTTACCTTCCAGTCAGAGTACAATGTGAGCTATCTGCTTTCTGATTGCATCCAGGACTTGAGTGCCACTCAGCCGGTGGGGAACATGCTGTGGCACCTTCACTGCACCCGAGGAGGAGTCTGAGCTGCTGTCTCCATTACTTACTCACTCACTCAACAGGTCTGGATGGAGAGCCCACTGTTCCCCTAATGGGCCCTGCTCCAGGCACTGGGACCCAACCCTGGAGAAAAGTCCTGCCATGGGGGGGGGGGGGGGATGAGAAGCCATCAACATAAGTATATTTTGGGGCGATATTTCAAGGGATGATGAGAGTTTTGGAAAACACCAAAGGTAGAACATATTGAGGACATTTGGGAATAAGAGAGAGGAGGGTAATTTGCACCTTGAAAACAGTGGCTGAGGTGTCCTCATTGGGAATCTGACAGCCGGGCAGCCACGAGGCCCTGAAGACACCAGGAGGAAACATGTTAACACCCAGGAGGGGCTCCTGGGCGGCTCAGTCAGTTGAGCATCTGACTTCAGCTCAGCTCATGACCTCAGGGTTCAAGCCCTGTGTCAGGCTCTGTGCTGACAGCATGGAGCCTGCTTGTATTTCTCTCTCTCCTTCTCTCTATGCCCCTCCCCCTCCTGAAATCTCTCCCTTTGCCAAAATAAATGAAGGAGAAGAAGAAGAAGAAAAAGAAAAGATGGCCCAGGAAATGGCCAGTGCAAAGGCCGGTAGGCAGGTGTCCAGCCAATGAAGGGACCCAGTCGCAGCTGGTGTAGAATGAGGGGAGATGGCTGACATCAGAAAGGACCTTCAGGATGTGCCCTTTTTTGCTCACTCAAATCTGCTGCCCACCCCTCACTGCCCTGCTCAGTGCTCCAGAGTCACATCAGTGCTCCTCTGCCCTCTGGCTTCTTGCCGGGCTCCTGTCTCTCAGCTGGAGCCCCGAGGGGCCTCTGTCCTCCGCCCGCCCCCCTCTGGAGGGCCCTGGCACCCCCAGGCTCCCTCTCCAGCGCCTGTCTGCCCTGCCCTCCTCCCTGGGGGCCCTGCCACCCTTCTGGTCCTCGCCCAGCACCTCACCCGGCCTCCTGCACTTTCTCTCTGCTGCTCATGCCGTTTGCAAAGAGGCCCTGATTAAACCTCCTCAAATATTCTCACCTGAGCGTGGCCTGCGCGTCCTGCTGGCACCTTGATGACACAGCTGAGGAGTCACACGATGGGACTTTGGCTTCCTCTGAGGGAATAGAGGGCCCCGTCCCCTAACGGGGCACTCTGTGGGACGGGGGTGCGAGGGGCAAGGCAGGCAAAGGGGAGGGGCGGCTGACCCTTCAGCGGCTGCTGCCGGCCGAGGCCAGGGAGGGGACAGCAGACCGCGGGCGGTCAGGCTCGGATGTCGCCTGAAGTCTGAGCCACGGATTTCTGATGCATTTTGGTGGCAGCTGTGGGAAATAGGATGACGCTCGCAGACTTCTGACATGGGCAGCCGGATGGGGCATCCCGCCACCGGTGGATGCGGGAGGGACTGTGGGTGCAACAGGCTTTGCTTGGGTGTGGGAGACGGAGGGGCTCGGATCTGGCCACGCCGAGGGCAGACACGCCCCCTCCTGGCACCGCTTGGCCCACGGGTGCGCCCCAGGCCGGGCGGGCCTTTGCAGTCTCGCTCCGATGGCACCTTGTCATCTCGGATTCTCCTTTGCGGCCGACCTACTATCGCGCTCTCTTCCCAGCTCTCCCCAGCCTCACCTCTGCTGAAGTCTTCTCGTGACTCAGCCCTGAGAGATGACATGTCTTTTACTCATGTATTGTGCTTGCCCTACGTGCCTGTGCTCTAGAAGGCGAGCTCCACGCGGGCAGGGGATCCTGTGTTTTGCTTGGTGGCTTCGACATCCGCCTTCGTCACCTGATGCCTAGCAGCTGGACGAATGGGCAGCCACACAACGCATGACATACGTGTCGAAGAGAAGAGCAGAGGGAGGCTGAGGGTCCCTCCCCTACAGCCTCCCGAACACGTAGGCACCTGCAACCGCATCCGTGACACCCTCGCAGATGAGTCCCACCGAAGTGTCAAGGTGGGACAGGAGGGGGGAGGGGGGGGCACTGCGGATTGCAAAATAAACAAGCTGTGGTTTCTCTCTCACCCAGATCTTGTGTTGAGTCTAAATATGTTCAAGAAAAGGCATCCAGCGAGACTGCATTTAATTCTTCCGCTCCCTTTGATTCTTCCAGGCTTCATCTGCCTGCTAATATTGAAGCCATGTGCCTGCAGGAGAGAACTAAAGCTTTCCCCAGATGTTGTTGTCCATTGTGGCAGCAATCATATTTTTACCCGACGTGAACATATTTTCCTTGATTAATACAAGGAGCCCTAAGTAGACGTTCTTAAAATTTACTTAACAGCTGCACGATCTTGTCAGATAAGATCGTGAGCAGAGTCTGCTTCTTTCAAATGGGAATATGACATAGCCTTCTTTCCCACTCACCTCTTGTATCATCTCTGTGGAGGTTCAAAGCTTTGGGTTTTAAATTCTTAGCTGCTGTCTTTACTGGTATGACTACGATGCGGTAAGAAAAGTACCAAATGTGCTTGCCAATCTCCGGAGGGAGGAGAACAAAACCTTTCCTTGGTAATCTCGGATCGGGTTTTGCATCAGTTAAAGAGGACATTTGCATCGACTGGGGCCCATGCTGGAGGGTAGAGGGTGTCGTCCCCTCCAGGGAAGAGGGTTGCGCTTGACTTTGAACCAATCCCAAGCATCACAGTGTGGTGCTAACAAACACAGGAGATGATGAGACCTTTCCCCATGCTCCCAGGGAGTAAGCAAATGTTCGCAGATATCGAAACGTAATTTTTAACCAAACTTTTCAAAACTGGTGCCTTTCTGCTTGACAACCCAAAGATGAATGTCAGTATTTGACCAGCGGTCACGCATTTATTTACCAGCAAAGTTAGCTTCTTCTGTCTCTTCTTGGACACCACTTACAGCCACCGGGGTGGGGCAGGGGGTGCTGGGTTACTCGTTGGGGGTCCCATTTCATAGTACAGGGAAATTGGGCAAACTTCTCAGAACTTGTTTACAGAATAACACAGCTCTTTGACCCGGGCCTCCTGCACTCTTCCGTCCTTTGAGAGGTGAGCGCCCTAGCTTGCTAATGAACCCTAATAATTTTTTCCTCAATCCCACATATGAAGTAGCTACATTTTCCTCATAAGATTAATGAAGTGAGTTCATGTAAAGGTTATGTATTCAGCAAAAACCTGGAAGGAAAATCGGGAACACGCTTCACATTATTTGTCATTAAAAATCACACCCTGTCTGATTTTCTGATTGTTGAGCTCTGATAGTTGAGCTCCTGGCCAACAAACAGAACTCAAACTCTGTGAGAAATATGCAAAAGAAAGAAAGAAGAAGGAAAGAAGAAAGAAAGAAAGAAAGAAAGAAAGAAAGAAAGAAAGAAAAAGTCTGTTCCGTTGGAAGGGCAGAAAAGGGAAAGTGGAAATACAACACCTTTAGTAAACACTTCACAGAAAAAAAGTTGTGAAAACAGCTATGATATGAAACTATTATTGCCGTCAAAATAGCAGATACGCGGAAAGAGATTACTGCGCCAGTAGCTGGCGGGTCATACAAGAATTACACAGCAAAATATGTTTGCGTGCAAAATTATTATAATGGGTGGGAGACATATTTGTGTTTTCAATTTTGCAATTAAACCAATAATAATAATAATAATAATAATAATAATGATAAACAGTACAACACAGTTAAAAGTAGGGCAGAGAGGAAACGTAAGACATTGGCACGAATTGCCGAGATCACCACTGTCAGATTGTCACCCAGTGATTTTGATGAGAGTCCGGAAATGTGAGGAAAAGACCACAATGCACCTTGGCTCTGTGCATCCCCCAGCTTCTGCTGCAGAACAAGATACAGGTTGTCAACCATTTGCTGAAAGTGTGGTAACCCATGTTCCCCATTATTCTGAAGGGCTGTCCAGGGCCAACCCTATGGAACCCCATCACAGGGTCAACGTTACAGATAAACTTTGCATAATGAAGGCCGAACATCAGTTTCAAAATGTACATTTTAGTGGCGTCCAAAGAAAACGATTGATTGCAAAAATAAAGAATAATCTGCTCTGTTTTGGAATACCTATTGGAAAAGAATGCCTGGCAATTTGTTAAAACCAAACTCCAATAAGAGTGACGGCCAGAGGACAGCACCTTTAACTTGCATTTCCTGGAGCAATAGTTCCTTACAGATTACGTTACTTCCCCAAACTTCATGGGCCGATGAGTGGGGACAGACTTAGCTTTTTTTTTTTTTTTTTTTTAATTTTTTTTTTTTCAACGTTTATTCATTTTTGGGACAGAGAGAGACAGAGCATGAACGGGGGAGGGGCAGAGAGAGAGGGAGACACAGAATCGGAAGCAGGCTGCAGGCTCTGAGCCATCAGCCCAGAGCCCGACGCGGGGCTCAAACTCACGGACCGCGAGATCGTGACCTGGCTGAAGCCAGATGCTTAACCAACTGCGCCACCCAGGCGCCCCCAGACTTAGCTTTTGCAAACGACGGTGTTTACAGCTCCTCTGAGGCAACCCTCACTGTGACTTCCCTCCCTGAGCCTCTCTCCGGCTCGCCTAAGAGCCGGCTGTGCCTCTTGGGGCTGCTGTAAAAACACGTCGCTCAGTCATAGGTGATGCTTGTTTTCTTTGGTCTTAGACCCCCTTGATTCTGTGGAGCCGTCAGCTGAATCTCCCTCCATTCTTTTGTCGTGGGTTGAAGGTCTCCTCAGAAAAGGCCGTGTTCAAGTCCTAGCTTCAGGCCCCTGTGAACGGGATCTTATTTGGAAATACAGTCTTCACAGAGGCAATCAAGTTAAGATGAGGTCATATTGGATTGGGGGGTGGGGGATGTGACATCTGAAGACTGTGTCCTTCTCACAAGGACTGAAGACAACAGACCCAGAGGAGGAACTGTGTGTGTGAGGGACCCAGAAATCGGAGGGGATGCAGCCCCAAGTCACGGAAGGCCGAGGGTTGTGGGCAAGTCAGAAGCTGGGAGAGGAATGGGGCATTTTCTGCCTCAAGTTCAAGGAAGGAACCCACCCTGTAACACCTTGATTCCAGACTTCTGGTGTCTACCCCAGGGGGGTAATGTGCTGTTGCCTGCAGTCCTTAGCCTCACCCCCCCCCCCACGGCCACACCTGGCAGCAGCAGGGGCTCCCTGGTGGCATGGGGTCCCCAGAGCACCCCCAGGCTGTAGGGGACAGACCGAAACGCGAGGACGGAACTGTGGGAACTTGCTCCGTAAGGAAAAAAAAAAGAAAAAGGAGACACCGTAAACCGTAAACATTTGCGAGTGGGAAAATGTTACCTGTGAAATAAAATGGAGAAAAAACTCACAAAAGGAAAACAAAGCTTTCCTTTTAAGTTGAAGAAAGAGTCTAAGAAGTAGATGTCAGATGACCCCCCATAAAATGTTGATTTTCATCATCTAACAAGCAAACAAGAAAATGGGGGAGATTAGGATGACTCTTGGATCCAAAGCATAGATGTTTTCTCCTTTCCACATTTTTTTTTACTGTCGTAGAGAGGTAAAACTTTCTAGAAACGATGGACGGCGGGTTGGTTTTTGCTGCTCTATTACAGAGAAGCGCGATTAATCCGGAACCCGCGGCTGAAACACAATAAACTCAAGCATGTAACAAATACCGTTGGAGAATAAAGCAGATTTGGTTCACATTCCTGCTGTTAAAACATTACCCAGTATGGAGCTCGCCTCTGTCACAGCGCTTTTTACAAATTAACTTAAATCGAAATGCTGTCAATGGCCGCCAGTCTCTTTGGCTGTGCTTCCGGTCAGAAATCTCCCTTCTAATTCTGCCCTCCCCCGTGATTCATGTGCAAAGGGCAGGAACTCAGCATCTCCTCTCCTCAGATCCCATCCATCTCTGGCAAAGAGGGAAAACAGCGCTTCCCTGTCGTATCTGTGTCCCTCTTCTGCTGGGACAGAGATCCTGGGAGGATAGAGTGATCACACATGTGCAGAGCCTGCCGGGCCTCAGAGCTGATCTAATTTGCCTACTTAGAAGGTTTATTGAGAAGCTCACATTCCCGTGAAGTGTGGTGAGGGTCTCCAAAGGAAGGAACATGTACTCTCCCAGGAGGTATCGATATGCAGGAGAATTGGAGTCAAGTGAATTTGTCTTTATTTTGAAGGCCCGAGAAAAGTTCTTCCCCTCTAAGATAAGTAGTTGGTCTTGTGTGATTTCACCAAAGGAGTTAATTCTCTGGCTACTGATAGCAGTAAATTTCCATTTGAAATAGAGGTGGTGGGCCCGGCTTTAGCTGTGGGTTTGATAGCCCTGTTATCAGAATTTGTTCACCATATCCAACTAAAAATAGAATGGGAAACAGAGTCTCATTTTTTTTTTTTTTTTTTTGCCGCACTGTTGTTAAAAACTTTGCCAGCCGGCCCTGCACGCACCGTCTGGGTGATACAGGGTCTGCCTTGGGCCTTCCGCTGGCCATTTGTCCGCCCCCAAAATGCTTGTCTGTCCAGGATCGAGGCAGCCCCCATGTCAGGTTATGGGTCGCCTCCCAACCTGGCTCTGAGTCCTTGGCTGCTTCTAGATCAATCCCAGCCTGATGGCCACAGCTCTGCCAGTCTGTTCTCTTTCTCGTTTCATTCAACCGACTGGAGAAAGTCTCTGCACCTGTCCCTCCTTGTATGCATTGTTCGAGGTCCTGCCTGGCCTCTGAGCCTGGCGGGAAAAGTCTGTCTCCTGGGAGGCTAATGTGCCTCCCTTCCATGACTGCTCTGTGTGATCCAGCTTGAGCCCGGCCGCAGCACATGTGATCACTCAGGTGACACTGAGCTGCCTGGCCCAGCGCCGCTCTCCCCCGCCCTGCCAGGCAGGCAGCACTGAGGGGGGGTGGGGGGTCACACCCAACGTCTGCTGGGTCACACACCTTGGCCTCGGTATTATTCCAGGCAGTAGCCAGCTTCTTGTTTTAAATAGTTTTGGAAATTCGTTATAAAGATAAGAGCACGAAGTGGTTATAAATCATGGGACGACGTTGTTAGGAAAGCAGGCTTTTCTTCCCTTTCTGCTACAGAACCCAGACATGGGCGTTGCCTCTCTCCTCCAGCATCTGGATCCTGGGAATCGATACGCGATAAAAACGGCAGAGGACTTTCCAAACTCTTGGTAAGTTACCAGTGTAAACTGCATTCTTTGGGAGTTACGTTCAATTGCAGGTGACATTCAGTGGTGTAGTGGATATAAAACATGCAAGGTAACCGTCGAGGGGGCAGATAATAGAATATATGCACCACCTACACATAAATTTGGAAAACAGAGTTCCACATTCTCGGGGACTTTCTTTCTTACTGGTAAGGTACTTAACATACTACTGAACAAAGCGTAAGTTGAAAATGATTTCTTTACTAGACAGTGGCAGGAACACACACATACACATAAGCCTCAAGCCTCAAATTCGGGAAGAAAATTGAAGCGTGTCCCCTGAGTTCCCTGGCGAGAATGGCAAGTCTTATCTGCCTAGGGACTATATGATCTTTATTACTTCAGCCAACACCTAACAAAAAAGTGGTTAATTCCAACTTTGGTGTCCTAAATGGGTTCAAATATCCGCCCCCCACCTTTTTTTTTTTTCTGGAAGTTGCATAGTTTTTTCAAGACTTGTCATTCTGAATCCTTTGTTCGGTCCCCACGACCGCCCCACTTCCCCCCTATTAATCGCCATCCACGACAACTATGGGAATACCCTAAGGAGGGTGTGGACCTGACAGAATACACAGGTGAGACGTGGCACCATCCAGCTAATGGGGCTGACCCTTGGCACATAGTGCTGTTCCAAGTGTTGTTTCTCTGTAACCACCCTGCGCTCCCCCAAACTCGTTGGCCTAAACAGTAATGATTGTTTGTGCATCATGGGTTCTGGTGTCACTGACGCAGGCTGGACTCCACTCGCTGGACCTTCCGTGGGCCAGTAGGGCCTGGCATGTCCCTGTACGTTTGGCTGAAGTCTGGTGCAAGTATGTCCATCCTGGCCACAGGCTGAAAGGGTGATAAATATCCAAGGACACTCTTCTTATCACAATGGCATTTTCTTGCATGACTTTTCATAACCTCCAATTAACCCAAGCAAGTTACTTGGCTGGGCACCAAATCATGGAGAAACAAGCATCCTCTGTCCACCATATCAGTCCTTTGGTTTAAACCAACACGAACGCACATGGCAAAGCCCAATATACACGGAGAGTGATGGTTGGAAGGGGGAGAAAGAATGACTGTTTCTGAACAATCTAATCTACCTCATGTCCAGAAATCCTCATGAACCATTGCAAATGCTCAGTCCTCTTGGCTTGGGGCATCCACAAGTGCAGGAAAGCTTCCTGTCAACCAAAGAGCTACTTTCATTAGCAAGAGAGAGAATGTCTGTGACAAATTTAGACTCTAATCCTACTCCTTTGGTTTATTTTTTTCAAGTCTTGAGGACGTTCTGAATTCTATTGTTCATAATATAAAGAAGCTATAATTCCATATGATCTCTATTCTTTTCCATTTAGGTTTCTACCTCTTTTTTTTTTTTTTTTAATTTGAAAAGAAGATAATGTTCAATGGACTTGAGTTTTAAGTAAGGAGATTAAGTTCTTTCGTAGTTAAATATTGAAGCAAATTCATTTGAATCTTGATTGAGACATTTTGAAGGAGAGTAGGGAGTTGTATACCACAAGGTTGGATTAATGTAAATTGATTTGTCCAAGGTTATTTGTTTAGATAATGGAGGTAATAGAAGGAGGGCCCCAGGTCTCAGGGAACGGATGCTCTGAGATGTCCTATCCTGTCATCATGTTCAAAGCGAGTTCACATCAGGGCAACTCCATTTAGGCAGGGAAAATTCAATTAGGATCATTCTGTGGACTGAGGACTCCCAGAGGGATCTGGGTAGAATATGGAGATCTCGTTGTCTTAACAAACTCTTACGCTAACAAATGACATTTTTCGTCCTGTATTGGTCTCCTTTCTTCCGTGTGTGTGTGTGTGTGTGTGTGTGTGTGCATGTACGTACGTGTGTGTTTTTGGAATATTACCACAAGAATCAAAGTGAGTCATGTTTTCATCATCCGTTTTATTCACATTTTTGCATATATCACTTCCTATTTAGAAAATATAGCGAATCGTTTCCACGATAGGTCTCTCCTCTAGCAGATGTCAGTGTTTGGATCCTTGTCCCATGGATTGAGATACAGGTCGAATCACTTGGTTCCAAACCCAATGATGTCCTGAAAAGTCTATCGTTGTGTGATTCTGACGTGGATAATAAGGCTGCTCTATAAATTCATAATTGCGAAGTTATTTTACTTCACACACACACACAATATCAATTCTCAAGCAAAAACAATTAAAAAAAATTTTTTTTAAATGTTTTTATTCATTTTTGAGACAGAGAGAGACAGAGCATGAGCAGAGGAGGGGCAGAGAGAGATGGAGACACAGAATCCGAAGCAGGCTCCAGGCTCCGAGCTGTCAGCACAGAGCCCGACGCGGGGCTCGAACTCACAGACCGCGAGATCATGACCCGAGCTGAAGTCGGACGTCTAACCGACTGAGCCACCCAGGCGCCCAAAAACAAATTTTAAAATACATGCATGCATTTTCCAATATGGGTGTCTCCTTGTGAATGGAAATCAACTCCCTGTACTTAACAATCTTTTCTGAAAAAAAAAAAAAAAAACCCATAAACCTGTGAGAATGACATATCTTCTTCTTGTAATCTTTGGTTTTAGAGACCACAGAAGGTTACTTATTTTCTCTTCAGAGTAACAAATAGAATCATTGATTCAAACTTCACAAATAAATAAAACCTCTAACAAATAGTATTCTAGAGACCTTTCATTTTGTTACCTTGACTCACTATAAGTCACAATGAAATAATACTAAGTGACAGTCTGAGACTTACTCTCAGGGAAATAAATAACAGAGAAAATCAAAATGCTTTCAATGTGATTACTGGAGCGCGCCCTAATTTTGTGAAGGAGGACCGTGGTGGGTGCACGTGGCCGCGTTCGACTGGGATACACACAGCCCTCACCGTGGAGGGTGCCACTGTCCTCCACGTGGGTTCTGATCACCCCACACAACCCTCGTGAGTCCACGGGGCACAGCCCTCTCCGGTGCCAACCTGTCATCTGGGGGGGGATCAGACCCCATGCTCGGATGGTAAGACCCAAAGTCCACCGCCCATCTATATGAACAATTTGTGAATACTTATGAACGATTTCCAAGGAGCAGAAGTGTGAAAACCCAAATGATCAAGGTTACAATGACAGAAAGTTACAAGAACAATCAGTCATCGCCAACACTGCTCCAGAAAGTGTTTTGGTGAACTTGCTCTCGTGCCACAAGTGTCTCCCTTTCCAGGTCCTTTCTCTTGTTGACTAGAAGGAAGGGGCATGATAATTGAAAATTCAAGGGCGTCAGGAAGAAGTGATCTTATCTTCGCCAACAGTAAAAAAAGTCTATCCTTCAGCCGCTTAACACGTGCTAGATTTTACTGACAGCTGTCAGATACAAGTACTGACTGATTGCTCCTAAAACATTGGTAATACCAAATCCCCCGGCCACGCTGCACAGGGCATGCATTCTCTGACTCTTTGTGCATGCATATGTGCGTGTGTGCATGTGTGTGTGTGTGTGTGTGTGTGTGTGTGTGTGTGCGTGTTTGCAGGCTCTATCTCATCTCCGCTCCTGAACCATGCATTTGGCCATTCTGCACAAAATGCGCACTCCCTGACCCTTGTAGCCACTTGTCCATACCAGGAACTCTCAATTTCTGCCTGCCTCCTCACGACAAGGAGAAGAGGGAATCTGGAAGGGCACCCTTTCTCCGAGAATCTCCCTTAATTCCTCGCAGCACCACCTATAAGGGATTATGAGAGATGACAATTTACGAAAGTCCTGAGTGTAACTGGTGGGAATTGCTACAGTCTGCTTAATAGGTTTCTGGAATGTAAAACGGCCTACAGACATGACTATTTCTATGCCCCAAGTGTGACAAGTCACCCGGTTTCCAGTCCTGATTTTTCTTGACCGTGACCTCTCCCTTCAAATCTGTATGGCCCGAGTTCTCGTCTTCCTTTAGGGAAAGGGCTTGGTCTTAAACTTCAATCTTTTGATGTAGCGTCACTATCGAAGGTCCCTGGAACCAACTGTGTCATTGGATAAATACGTAGTCAGTCACATACTGTGTCCGTGGGCTAACGGGATGCGATGATGGAGGAGAGGAAGAGGACGTCGAGAGTAGAATGAGAGACGATCCCCAAACTACCACCTTGGGCAGTCGAGTGGTCGGTGGTACAATTTCCTGAGGGGAGGAGGCACCAGGCACCGTTTCCCCCAAAGCCTGCGTTATCCGACGGTGGAATAAAACCAGAGTGAGCTGTAAGGAGGGGATCCCAGTTGGGGTTTGAACTTCTAAGTATAACACACTGTTCACAGCAAGAAATGGAATGCTCAGCAAGTGTTTTGCCTCTTCCTTGATCATGTAAGTTCCAGAATAAAGACCTTGGAACAGGGGGGGTCGTGCACATATTAAGGAAGAAAAGCCTTTCTCTTTGTTGACCATTCTGAGCTAGAGAAAGGCCGAGTCTTTAAGACAACAGCCTTTTGGGTTGGGTCAAGATCTCCAAAAAGGAGAATGTGACATAACCTTCTTATATTTATAATCTTCTAAATGCTCGTCTATTTTACCTTTAAAGCTACACGAAATAGGTTCTGGGGTCATTTGGTTTTACAATACAGAATTATCTTTGGAAATGAAAGTCTGCAAAAGCCGTCCGGGGTTGCCTTTCCAAGTTCACCACATCATACGCGTTGAGTAATCAAACCAAATGAACGTTTTATGACACGTTGCAAACCCTTCTGTTTTGCACACACTGGGTGTGTGCCCTGAGCCAGAAGGCATTCTTGTTCAAGTTTTTTTACCCATAATGCTCTCAGTTCGCATCAAGTTGGGATTAAGAGTGCATTTTCCTTATTTTCGTGCAATCTCCAGGGGTCGGAGGTGGGACAGGGTGGTTAAAACGGCAGCCCTACTTAGCTAAGGGCTCATACAGGCGGGGGGTCTTGGCAGCATCCTGCTGAGAATTCTCCAAAGCTCAAGTATTGTCAAGTGACTCTTATGCTCTGCGGACACGGCAATTGGCTGAGTGCCTGTGGGGAGTATCTTAGCTAACAGAGCTGGGGCCTTTGAAATAGACCCAATCTCCCTTGCTTCAAAGCCAGTAACTACGTGGTGTGTAAAACAATCGTGCTTAACCTAGGAAAAACAGAATTCACTCCAGGTATGAAGGCAGTGGGCAGGAGGGACTCAGCCTCACAGAAGCACCGGACAATAAGTACCTGAATGTTATGAGCTTACACGGCCATCGAGGACCTCACCCTAAGAATACTGCTAGGACAGATGTATTTTAAACGTTATGCTCTGTTGCACGTGTCCCGTAAGCATCCTTTACTGTAGTTATGGTGTGAGTATTTATCTCTTTAAATAGTGTCAAACCAAAACATGTCACACTTGAATTGTTAGGTAAGTAATAGTATAAACCATTATTTGGAAGATGATCTTTGTCTTTGTCCACTGTGTCCTCACAGAACCAAACACTGTGGCAAGATATGCCGGGCCGCTAACAAGCTGATCTAATCGTCAATGACACTAATGGGTGAACTGGCTGTTTTTTTTTTTTTTTTCAACGTTTATTTATTTTTGGGACAGAGAGAGACAGAGCATGAACGGGGGAGGGGCAGAGAGAGAGGGAGACACAGAATCGGAAACAGGCTCCAGGCTCTGAGCCATCAGCCCAGAGCCTGACGCGGGGCTCGAACTCACGGACCGCGAGATCGCGACCTGGCTGAAGTCGGACGCTTAACCGACTGCGCCACCCAGGCGCCCCTGAACTGGCTGTTTTAACTGCTAACGTGAAAACTGAGCGGATTCCTTACTTAAGTTCTTTGATGTGAATATATTACCTTAGAAAGGATTTGTTTTTCTTTTTTTTTATGTTTACTTACTTATTTTTTGAGAGGAAGAGAGAGAGAGAGACAGAGAGAGAGAGCAGGCCAGGGAGGGGCAGAGAGGGAGAGAGAGAATCCCAGGGAGGCTCTGAGCTGTCAGCAAAGAGTCTTACTCAGGGTTTGAACCCATGAAGTGTGAGATCATGACCTGGACCGAAGCAAAGAGTTGGGCACTTAACCCACTGAGCCACCCAGGTGACCCGGAATTTGCTTTCCTTTATCTTCTTCCAGGAGATTTAGATTTCCCCTTTTTCCCTATTAGAAGGCGGTAACAATAACCGCGTAAATTAATTGTAGTAAGGTAGTACATGTCTTTTTTTTTCACAGTTATGACTATACTCCAGAGACAATGCCATTTGGGTTTTCAAATAAATTGACAACATTGTCATACGTTATCCACATGCTTCTAATACAGAAGGGTTTGCAACGTGTCATAAAACATTCATTTGGTTTGATTACTCAACGCGTATGATGTGGTGAGCTTGGAAAGGCAACCCCGGGCGGCTTTTGCAGACTTTCATTTCCAAAGATAATTCTGTATTGTAAAACCAAATGACCCCAGAACCTATTTCGTGTAGCTTTAAAGGTAAAATAGACGAGCAATTAGAAGATTGTAAATATAAGAAGGTTACGTCACATTCTCCTTTTTAGAGATCTTGACCCAACTATTCTCTCTGATTTGCTTCATCGCACTTGGAAAAAGTTCTTCACTCACGTAGTGTAGACTCAATTGTCATTAAGACGGTATGAGCAGAGCAAGGGCCTAGGCATACAGGTACAGTTGCTCTGTGGCAAGTTTGTAAAGGTTTTATTACCCGTCCCCTGGAGGCCAAAGCAAGGGCATGGGTAATGGCGCCATGAGCTACAGCGGTGGCTGAGGCAGCCTGTGGGAAGAGCCAGTGTGGTCCCTGAGCAAGACACCCACCCTGCTTTTCCTGTCACCCACCCTAAGACTTGCCAAACGTGTCCCCTTGATGGAGCCTTGAATGTTAGGGACCCAGCCCCTCAGTCCCTCACAGATACCAAGAGAGGGATCCATAGGATGAAGTTGAGGTAACTGGAATTTTAAGGTAAAAATAGATAATGCCTTCTCGGAGATAGCAATCCATGCCTATGCTGTTGGAGATAATGATTTTTTTTAAATTTTATTTAATGATTGCTTTATTGACATATAACCCAAAGAAAATAATGTATATGAGTATAGGTACACCGAAGGCGTACAACAGGATATTTTGATATACATTATGAAATGATCACCACGATCCAGCTGATTAACACATATGGTATCTCACATAGATACTTTTGTGTGTGTCTATGTGGTAAGAGTACTCATGAACTACTGTCTCAGCCGATTTCAAATATACAATACATTATTATTAACTATAGTCACCACACTATACGTTAGGTTCCCAGAACTTACTCATCATACAACTGAAACTTTGTACCCTGTGACTAACATCTCCCTAATTTCCCCAGCTTTCCTCCCACTCTCCACCTGGGCCAACACCTTTCTCCTTGCTGGTTCCACGAGTTCAACTATTTTAGCTTCCACATATTGGTGGGGTCATGCAGTAGTTGACTTTCTGTGTCTGGATTAATCCACTCAGCACAATGCCCTATAGATTTATTTGTGTTGTCGCAAATAGCATAATTTCCTTTTTCTAAAGACTGAACCATATTCCATTATTTACCACATTTTCATTATTTATTTATCCATGCCTGGACGCTGAGGCTATTTCCACATGTTGGCTATTGTAAATAATACTGCAATGAACGTGGAAGTGGAGAGATCTCTTTCAGATACTGATCTTATTTCCTTTAGATACAGACCCGGAGGTGGCATTGTTGTATCATGTGGTGGATCTATTTCTTTTTTTTTTTTTTTTTTAATTTTTGAGGAATCCCCACACTGTTTTCCATCATGGCTGCTCTAGGTTACATTCCCCCCAGTGGTGCACAAGGGTTGCCTCTTCTCCACATCCTTACCAACACTTGTTATCTTTTGTCCTTTTGGTAATGACCAATGTAACAGGGGTGAGGTGATACCACATCATGGTTTTGGTTTGTATTTCTCGAAAGATGAGGGATGTTGTACATCTTCTCCTATATCTGTTGGCCATTTTCTAAATTTATGTATTTATTTTGAGAGAGAGATAGAGAAGAGAAAAAGGGGAGAGAGAGGGAGTGCCAAGCAGGGTCCACACCGCAGCGCAGTGCCTAACATGGGGCTCTAAGTCACAAACCATGAGATCATATCTGAGCTGAAATCAAGAGTCAGATACTTAACCGACTGAGCCACTCAGGCGCCCCACATGTTGGTCATTTTATATCTTTCTTTGAGAAATGCCTATTAGAGTTCTTGGCACAGTTTTTAATCAGGTTATTTGTTTTGATGTTTTTGCTATTGAATTGTTGAGTTCCTTATGTATTTTGGATACTAATGTCTTATTACACACACACACACACACACACACGTGTGTGTGTGTGTGTGTATATATATATATATATATACTTGGCTATGCAGAGGCTTTAACATTTTTCTTAATTTTATTCAGATAGCAACAAAAAGAATAAAATAATTAGAAAGAAACTTAACCATAGAACTCAAAGACTTGTACACTAAAAATTATAAAATGTTAAGAAAACTTAAAAGACACATAGGTAAATGGAAACACATCCAGTGCTCATGAAATAGAAGATATAATACGGCTTAAATGTCCATACTACTCCCCAAATAATCTACAGATTAACTGCAATCCCTCTCAAAAGTCCAGTAGCATTTTTCTACAGAAATTAAAAAAAAAAAAAAATCCGAAGATTCATATGGAGCCACAAAAGTCCCCGAATAGCTAAGCAGTCTTGAGTGAAAAGAACAAAGCTAAAGGCATCACATTTCCTGATTTCATAAGGTAATGTTGCATGGTAGTAACATAAAAGCAGACATACAGAAAAATGGAACAGAATAGAGCCCAGAAACAAATCCATTAATTTCGAGTCAACTGATCTCCCCCAAGGGTGCCAAGAACAAACAATGGGGGAAAGATAGTCTGTTTCATAACTGGTGCTGGGAAATCCGGACATGCACATGCCTAAGAATGCGATCGGAACGTTCCCTGACACCATATACAGAAATCAGCCGAAAATGGATTAAAGACCTAAGTGAAATACTTGAAGCAGGAAACTACTAGTGATACCGATCTTAACCCGTTACATACGCTGACTCATTCAAGCCCCATGCCAGCTCTGTGAGTTCAATGCTGTTTCGACTCCCACTTTACAAAAGGGAACAACAACAACAACAGAAACCTGAAGCTCAGAGGACCAGGTGCCTTGCCCAAGACGCCCAGTGCCTGTGGAAGTCATGAGTAATCCAGGGACAGAATCTGTGCACTTGTACCCTCAAGTATAGACGCTAAAAGAATAATGGTATCAGAACTCAACCCTCAGCAAATGAGGAAAACCCTCTGAAGCTTAAAAGTTAATTTTCTTAATACTTCAAATTAGGTAATAATACAAAATTGGCTTCTACACAAGACTAAGATTAGGCTTTCGCCTTATGGCATTCAGTGCAAACCCAAATATTTGAAGCTGTGTATTGTTCGTGTGCAGACTTCACACACATACCCTGATTATGATTGATTAGGGTAACACGAGACGTTTGAGTGTGACCCCTGGTCCAAGTGAGCATGTGAGTGTTTGGACGGCAGCCAAAATATCTCCCAAATTTTAGAACTTGTTGAGTAGGCAAGCATGAGCTGTACCAATAAGACTTACTCGGTCATTTCCTAAATACTTGTTCGGAAAATTATGGAGGAGTAGAGAATAATTAAAATCCCAGAGATTACTAGGTTCAATAAGCAGTATTGTCAAGTGAATATTAGCCCTATGAAATTAGCATTAAGAATCTGAAAATGAATTGCTCTGCCCATACAATGCTGGCATTAATATTCTGTGCTTTGAAGAATGTCATGACGGCTCTTCATTTAGAATCAGAGTGTCCAGGTAATGAAACAGTGTGATGGTCATCAAGTGTGAAGGTTAAGATGATTGGACTTCTGGTGTGTAGGTTGATTTAACGGGTTTCATTAAGCATTTCCCAGGAGTAGCACTAATTTGAGCTAAAATCTTTTTACCAGCTGTCGGAATGTTTCCTTGCACATTGCTGTGCCGGGCGACCTCGCAACGTGCCTTCTTTAGCGTTTTTATTATGACTATTTTTTAATAATAACCACCCCTCTGGCCGAACCCAAGATTTGCCAGTCCCAGGGCTCTGTCGTGGTTGTTGGCCTCAGAGGAGCGTGTGGGAGAGAACACCGTGGTGCCAGCTGGCTGTCAGCCTCCAACATTTAAGAGGACACTCCCCACAAGCCAGTGCCTCTTGGAGTCATTGACCATCTGTTCATTAAAAAGAAACGCATTCCTTTCTCATCGTGGACTTAGCATGGGAGAAGCAAGCCGGGGCAAGGAACCCAAGGAAATGGCACGATCTGGTTAAATATAACGATTTAAATATTCTAGTCCCTTAGCGGTCAAAAAGGTGACGAGATGAGCTTCTAATGAAAAGGGCTCAAACGCACCCACTCCCACTCACTCATTCATCCAGAGAAGCACAGAGAGCTGTCCTGTTCTGCTCCTTTACTCTCTGAATACCCTAGGACTCGGTGGAGGCCCCATAATTGAGTCATAGCCGTCACCCATATATTAGATTTCAGCCTGAGCCATGGCAAGTCTAAGTAATAGATTGAAAAATACAATTATTGCTTACCTACAGAATTCCTTTGCTTGAGAGGTAAGGCATATATATCAGAAAAAGTTGTTGTGTTTTTTTCCCCAGGCCTATTCAATAAATGAACATTACACCAGGATTCTTACACAGAGTATCTCTGAAATGGGTTTTGTATTGATTTTTGTAACTACCCTGTTAGATGACGTTATCCCTTTAGGGTGTCAGGTTTAGACCGGTCCGCCCGGAGCAGGCCACTGAGGTGATAACTGTCATTTGGAGGGACAGAAAAGCAATCATAGCTTTTTCATTACTTACTGTTTTCCCCGTGCGAGTGCGGGATCATTTGACATATTATGGCTTCTGTGATTTAAGCTGCATTCTGAAATTAAGTGCTAGAATATCACGCTGTGGGTTTAGAAAAATCAACTTGATGTCAGAGAACTGCACGCCCTGTGGGTCACGTAGATCCACGATCCTCTCGTGATATTTATCTCAAATTTTAAGACAGGTAGGGGGTTCGTGATGCAAATAAATCTATACCTCTATCTGAGAAGTGTCGCATACAAAGCAGAACCAGTCCAGCATACTATAATTTTCTCCAAGTTTTTATTGTTGTTGTTACTTCATAAGTATTGCTGGAAAAATACTGGAAGCTAAAAGTCTGTTTTTATCCTACACATAGATTACAAACACATGCATTTTTAAAAATTCTAATAGGCAACGGTAGCAATTTTTAAATCGCATGCATCTCGTGCAACACAATTGTTTTCCCCAGCAATCATACTTGGACAGCCCGACCTAAAGATATGGAGGCAGGTCCCCCCAGAATAAGTACATAAATGTTAACATACTGAACAACCATTTCCAAGGGCAACCAAGGGGTTAAAAAAGCACAATATAAAGGAGTGTGTCCACATCGAGTGGGTCGGGTCCATCCTGGCCCCACTAGCTTGGCCTACAGGAATCAGGCTGAAGGCCCAGAAATACTACTGAGGCATAGGGTGCCTCCCATGGGAGCGGGTGCCATTTCTTTCTTTTTTTTTTTTTTAATTTTTTTTTTTTAACGTTTATTTATTTTTGAGACAGAGAGAGACAGAGCATGAACGGGGGAGGGTCAGAGAGAGAGGGAGACACAGAATCCGAAGCAGGCTCCAGGCTCTGAGCTGTCAGCACAGAGCCCGACACGGGGCTCGAACCCACATACCGCGAGATCGTGACCTGATCTGAAGTCGGACGCTTCACCGACTGAGCCACCTCGGCGCCCCTCGGGTGCCATTTCTTCAGGACCCCCCCGTGATTCGTTTGCCAGAGATCCCCGCACGACTTTCCTTCCATTCCAATCTGTAATGGTCTGTCTGCTCCAACAATCGTGGGGTTTTTTTGAATCAATGTTTTCAAACACGCTAGCAATGCTCTTACACTAAGCACTCTGTAGCAACGTTCTTGACTAAATAGGCTCATTCTCAACTTGACCTCTGCTAGGTAATTCCCCTCTTAATCCTAATTATCCTCGAGAACAGCTCTCACTCATTTCCCCCCCTTTCAGTTTTCACACCCTGGTCTTTCTAGTCCTTCTTTCCCCATAATCTCATTCTTCCTTTAACTGAGATCACCACCTCTGTGACACTTGAAAGCAGGTAAAAATACCCTCCTTATTAAGTTAAAGATCCTCCATGGTTAATTTTCAGTTCTCACTCACTTGGCTTTTCTCTAATATCAAACCTGTTACTTTCTCCTTGAACTACCTTCTTCCGTCATGTCACAAAGAGTGTGTTCTCTTGATTCTCTTCCTACTTCTTGGCTCATTCTTGAAAACTGTATTACACATTTTCTTTATTCTTTGTCTAATGTGGCGTTAAGCCCTGCATTAGTCATCTAATGATGAAGAACAAATTGTTCCAAAATTTGGCAGCCTCAAATGGCACCCATGTATTTATCTTACAGGTTGTGGGTCAGGAATATGGGCATGACCTCGTCGCTTCCTGTCTCTCAGTTTCCCAAAAGGCTGCAGTCAGGTGTGGGCTGAAACCGAGGTCTCATCTGAACACTTAACTGGGGAAGGATCTGTTTCCAAGTTGGAATGGCTGTTGGTAGAATTCAGTTCCTCGATGGCTGTTGGACTGAGGGTCACCCTTAGTTTTTTTTCACCTTGGACTCCCAACGTGGCGGAAGCCTAGAAGTCAAGAAGGCTAGTCTGCTAGCAAGAAGACAGGAACAGTATTTTGTTAGAGTATTTTGTTACTTAATCAGGATAGGGCAGCCCCTCAACCTTGCCATCTTATATTGGTTAGAAGCAAGTCACAAGAGGAGGATATTATACAAGGCCATGAATACCAGGAGGTTGAAGTATTGGGGACCATTATTAGAGAACACCTATGGCAAATATTACTTTTTTTTTCTCTTCTTCTTAGTGAAATACTTTACTATGTTCAGATGTATTTAGCTATGACCTGTATTCTCTGTTGAATCATAATTTTAACCTCGACTGAAATATCATCGTGCGTCCTGGCCCTCTGTTTCTAAATCCTTGTCAGAACCTCCCCAAACTCAGTATTTCCGTGAGCGGGCATGCTCTCAGCTTACTTCACTCTGCTATCACACTCGGGGCCTCGTTCCTGCCACTGTGGTCGCCACCTCTGTGACTTTCTAGCCCGTTGCTGGGAAAGAAGCGTGAGCATCCTCCTGGACCACGCTGTCTTTCTCAACGTCCCAACGTGAGCAGCCACCTGGGAGTCTCATTCGAAAGCACCTCCAAGTTCCGTCCCCCATGTGGACGCTCCTCGGTGTTCCTTCGGCTGTTCAGACACGGTTTTGCGACGCCTACTCAAATACGGCCCTATCACGTGCCCGGTTCCCTGGACGGTGTTACTGTTTCACCCCTGATGTTCCCATCATGTTGCTCCCCCGCTGAAGAACCCTTCAGCAGCACCCCACCTTATCTCAAGGGCGATGGCCAGACACCTTCAATGTGTTAACAGCGCGTACCATGTCCATGGTCGATTTGCCTTTTGGGATTCATCTCTCCTCAGCCCCCATCTCCAGCTAAGAGAAGCCACTTGCACATTCCCAGAAGGCATAAGTAATCTTGCGTATTTGCACACATATTTTTTACTGCCTACACCACCTGTGCCTTTCAGCCTTTATACACCTCCAGGGTCACTGGTCCCCCAGGATACTCACGGGGACTCCTTTCCTGGGTATCCTGGGCTTGCCTTTCTCCGGGCACTTACAGATCAGCATCACACGTCACCAGACTGCTTTGTTTGTTTGTTTTTTTGGTTTGGTTTGATTTTTGGTTTTTGGGTTTTGGTTTTGGTTTTGGTTTTTTTGCTTTGTTTTGTTTGTTTGTTTTTTTTTTTTTTTTTTTGGTTTGGTTTGATTTTTGGTTTCTGGGTTTTGGTTTTGGTTTTGGTTTTTTTGCTTTGTTTTGTTTGTTTTTGTTTTTGTTTTTGTTTCTTTGTTTGTTTTTGTTTTTGCTTGCCACACCTTGAGGTAGTTGTGGGCAGGTTTCATATTTCCCTTATTTCTCCATCCCAGACATTGAGCCCAGTGCCCTATACATCCAATGGAACTAAAACAGAGGCATTAAGTGGGCTTTAAATGAATTAATGCCCTCACACATGCCTTATTCGCCCCACGCTCCCTTAAATGCCGTGGCCTCCCCTTACCTAGTGGGGAGAACGATTCTGGTAAGTTTGTCAGATGAAGTCTGTTTACTGAAATCGACATGAGTCTGAGTGAAATAAAACTTAAAGCCAGCACCAAGTATGAATGCAAATGCCCAGTTGATTATTTATATGCTTTTTTTTCTTAGACTGTCATGTGGTTTACATTTACCTTATTTTAAAAAGCAGAATAAAATGCGTCCCTCTCTTTTTCAAGAGGCAGAAAATAACCAAAAAAAGGATATCAGTTAACCATCAGTGTTGAGATTTTTAAACTACATCCCATGAGTGATTTCAGTAAAATGTCCTTGGGATTTCCACCATTCATAAACTGAGTGTGATAAAACAATTGTCGGCAAGATTTTCAGGCGAAACGTATTTTAAAGGAATAGCTCTTACAAAAATTTTGAGACAGAAATTATAATTTATTAACTATCTAGTGATTATTGAACAATGAATTTGAACATTCTGTTCTTTTGGAGGATGTAATTGTGAAGAGATATGGAATTATTTTTAGTTGGGATTCTAATGTACCTCTTCTTTAAAAAAAAAAAAAAGCTTGAAGTGATGATAGAGACACAGAAAGACAATGTCATAAACATTTGTTTCAACTGAGTATTTGGGCCTATCCTGGGAATTTTGATGTTACCCTATTCCTTCAAACAGATGAACTCAGCCATGAAGTTATATATAAAAAGATGATGTCTGCAGCTTTGACATTCCAAATAACATCCATAAGGAAATTATTATTTTTCTTGCAAGCATATTGTATAATATGATTTCCTTTCTATAGAGTGAATATATGCTTTTTCAAATGTTTCAACTGAATTAACAAAAGTATGTCTTTTAGCATAATAAGTAACTCTTGCAGAATTTGATTTCAAAAGTATATCTAAATAACTTAAAATCTGTATTTATTATCTTGAATAGAAACACAGAGGATTAGCTTTCAAAATATGCCCTGATCCGTGGTCTGTCTGTAGCTTATGGTGGACCTTTTAATAGCGATCATTCTTCAGGCACAGACGCGGGTCCCAAATGAAGCTGGAAGGGTGAGCTTCTCCGTAAGATTCTACATGTGCAGCTTCCAACATTCACATAAGCCCGCAGTGTGGCTCTCTCCACGGATTTTCTTAATCAGTTCATCTCCATTCAGGAATGTAAAAGGACTTTAAAGTAGCTTTACTTGGACTGCAAAACTGGGCAAGAGAAGATTATAGCAAATCTTCTCAGCACCTCTATTATATTTCAATTGGTCTTTTTAAAAAATGGCAGTGGGGGAGGTGACAGGGAAACTTTAAAAGACACTTAGGAAAGCTTTCGAATGTATAAATTTCCAACTTTTACAGTCGGGATATAAGTGTTTTGTCTTAGCCTCACAGAAACAAGTAGAATAAGCCAGCAGGTAAGTTTCCCTTAATCTTTGAAAATGATTGGGGCACACTAGAAAACCCATTTCCCAGAGTCCACTTAATGCAATGCATTGGGGAGGAGAACTAATTTTAATGAACTTGAGAGCTCAGTGAATCCTCTGTCCCAGTCAATAATCATATTGGACAAAATTGTCAAAATCCATCGTTTTAGAACTCTAGACATTGGCCAAAGATAGTTCAAAAATTAATAAGCGTTGATTCAAGGGAGAATATCCAACTTGGACAAACAGTGGAACGTTGGCATTTTTGTCTAAGGACGCTCTCAACCCACCCTCAATGCATCAGTTGCTTTTCAAGAGCAGATGCAAGCTGTGAACACAACAGCATTGCTTCTGGAGGGAACTGACTTGATCTGGGATAGAGCACAGAAAACCCCAAGTGCATAGTAGTTGCTGGAAGCGGGAGCCTTCTGAGTGTCCTGTGAATGGGGAGACCAAAGTTACAGGTGGTCTCAGCTTGGGGTCCCGAGTGAGACAAGGAACACACTGGCAGACCAGCCAGAAATGTAGCTGGAAGATACAGGGAACGAGACAGCCATGGGAGGGGGGGAGGGGGGCTTTATAAGCGTATAAGCTTTATAAGCTCCCACATAACTCTGTGGCCCGGACTGGTCCAGGGTCAAGTAAAAGCCAAAGAAGCCTTGCAAACAGCTGGCTTTGAATGTGCTTTCCAAGGCACACACAGACCTGTCAGCAAATCCCCTAAGTCTTATTGATTCAAGGTGTTTGAACAAACACCCTGACAAACGATTGGTGGAACATTTCACTCTGCTGACGTGATGTGACCCCCAAATTAAATTAGAACCAAAATTAAGAATGAAAACAGGAAGTAAAGAGTAAAAACTCAGCAGAGATGTCAGTGGATGCCCACCGCTGGAGAGACAGGCTTCACAGAACATATCCAAGTAACATATTAATTAAATAAAGAAAAAACAGCAACAGAGACGATTCCCAGGGAGGATAAAAGTGGATCCCAGGGTGAGGCAAGGATCCAGAATTATGACACTCTTCCCTAAATTATGCAATTAAAACCATGATGGGACAAGCAAAGTAACAGGAAAAGCATTACAGTCAATAGAAAGTTTCTCTGAGGAGATCCAGATGTTGGACTTAGAAAAAGACTTTAAACCACATTGTAAACATGTTTTTAAAAATTGGAAAAAAACATTTTTAAGGAATTAAAGCAAATTTATGACACTGACTCATCAAATAGAAAATGTCAATAAAAGAGCACACATTCTAAAAAAAAAATAATGATATGCATATTGTGGAGTTGAGGAGTCCAATAAATTTAAGCTGTCTGAAGGAAATCTCAATGAAATTCATGATCTAGCGATAGAAATGATCAACCCGGAAGAATGGAAAGAAAGAGCACGGAGGAGAATGAAGGGTCTCAGGAATCCGCAGGGCAGAGGCACGTGGGGGTGTGGGACAGAAGGCGGGAGCTCCAGAAGAGAATGAGAGAGACGGATAGAGAGAGAGGCTGCACAGGGAGCACCACTGCAGGGGGAAAAGCGGGAAAAAGATCTCAACACGCGGCAAGCAGGGCCCACACCCAGACACATCCAGGCAAACTGCTCAAAACTGAAGGCGGAGAGAAAATCTTGAACTCAGCGTGGGGAAAACACGTCCTGAGCAGAACAGTGAGACAATCCACAGCTAACTTCTCAGAGACAAGAGACCAGAGGGCAGCAGGATGGCATATCCAAGAGCTCAACGGGGGAGGAAAACCTTGTCTAACGTTAAATTCTATATCCACAAAATTCTCCTCCAGAAATAAAGGTAAGAATTCCAGGTTGAGCTCAGACATGCAAAGAGTGTACAAAAATGAAGGATTGCAGGCGCCTGGATGGCTCAGTCGGTTAAGCATCTGACTTTGGCTCAGGTCATGATCCCACGGGTTCATGAGTTTGAGCCTCCCGTCGAGATCTCTTCCTCCTGCACGGAGCCAGCTTCAGATCTTCTGTCTCCTGTCCCTCTGCCCCTCACCCACTTGCGTTCTGTCTCTGTCTCTGTCTCTTTCTCTCAAAAATAAGTCCACATTAAAAAAAGAAAGAATAAAGAATTGAAGGGAATGAATATGGAAAGGCACGGAGGGTGCTGGCCAAGTCCCCACTTTGAGATCAGGAGGCGGGCAAAGCTAAGATCACCCCAGCTGTGATCTGCTTCCCCTGGGGTGACAGCGGCCTGGTCAACTGTAGGGCACTTAAGTCATAATTCTGATCAATTGCTAAGACCTAGGAAGTCAGTGGGTGAGAAGCTCCTGGCGGCCTGGGTCTGAGAAGGATTCCCATGCTTCCATGGGTTTATGGAAGGAACGTCTCGTGGGGAAGATCCGATGCTTTTGTCAAACCCCGTAGAACCTGAGAGCACAAAATGTGAATCGCTGTACATGAAAATTAAAACAAACAATCATTTAAGGTGTCACGGGCCCCGGCACAGACGTGCCAGGCTGGCCATGTGCCACACAATGTGTGGATCACACTCCCCGGAAGGGCTGCATGGAGACAGAGGCCCGAGTGACTGGCAGCGAGGCCAGTGTGAGCTACCAGCAGAGTGAGCTACGCCAGCACTTTCCTCCTGCCGTGTGGTCGCCGGGGAGGGTTAGCAGTTCTGCCGGTGCCACACGCACCGCGACGGAAGAGACGAGCAGTAGACGGCAGGTGGTGACAGGCGGTGACGGGTGATGACAGCAGAGGCAAGAGAGGAAGGCAATCTGAGGAACCCAGGTGAGGACTGGTTGGAGACGGGCGTTGGTATGAATTCTTGCTTGGACTCACACAGGTACAGATGGTTCCACGTAGGAACGTCCCACGCGTGAGCTCTCGCACACGCACCTTCGTGCGGGTCAGCCGGGAGGGCCTGGGAGCAGCCACGCCAAGACTCTCAGGTCTCGGAGTCTAACGTGTTTCCCAGTGAGAAGAGCCTGGGCTGATTTGAGGCCCAGGGCCGAAAGGAGACACACGTGCGCGCGCGTGCACACACACACACACACACACACACACAGTGCATATGCTACTGCCAGAAGGCATGGAAGTGCTGAGAACTAACGAACAAACGGAAATAACCCCCATGATGATGAGGGATGTGTCAAAAAGACGCAGGAGCCACGTGAAGGGTGCCCAGTGGCCAAAGTTGTTAACAGTTTCAGTGACAAGTTCCCTAATAGAGTTGGGGCAGTTTGAGCTGCTAGAGACGATCCTATGGACTGGGTGGCCGGGACAACAGTCATTATTTCCACTCTGCTGGAGTCTAGCCGTCCAAGGTCAGGGTGCCGGCTGGGGGGGGGGGGGCGGTGGGGTTCTACTTTGTCCTTAAGGAGGAGACAGTGCGGAGGGAAGGCAGGCTGCTCCCGATTCGGAGGGCACGGATCTCGTTCCCAGGGCCCCATCCTTGTGAACTAATCTGACCCTAAGCCCCTCCCAAAGACCCCTCCTACCACCATCACACTGGAGGGTAAGGTTTCAACACATGAACTTGGGGGGCACAAATGGTCGATCGTGACAGGTTGACGCTGATGTAAGTCAATGATGAAATAAGTAAACACACGTGGGCGAATGTGAATGTCCTGTGCAGGAGACTTTATGTGGGCCCTTGGCCCTCCGGGAGGCGGGCCCTATCCCCACACACTGCCGTCTGGGTTTTGCATTCGCTCCCTTTCGAGGAGCACAATGCCCAGAAGAGGAAGAGTAGCTTTGCAGTGGAGAAACCTGAGAACATCAGCTAAGCGAGGAAATCAAGGTCAACATCAATCGTGGCGAGTGTATCGACAGCACACGCCTTCCGTCCGCTGTGGTGCGAATACTTTGTGGCCTTTGTGGCCTTTCTCCTGAAACGCGTGACCCCAGCCTAGTCGTGAGCCAAACATCGGACTAGTCCCAGCTGAGGGACATCTTACAAATGACCGGTACTCCTCAGTATGGTGATCAAAAACAAGGAAAGCCTGAGAAACTGTCAGGGCCAAGCAGAGCCTCAGGAGACAGGACCAGCAATCGGATGGCATCCTAGGTGGAATCCTGTCACAGAGAACAGTCACCCCCTTACGCCAGTGGTAGAGGGCTATGCCATGTGTGTGTATGTGTGTGTGTGTGTGTGTGTGTGTGTGCCCCAGCATTGCGGAAGGCACTGGGTGGGTGGCTGGGCTCAGGAGAATAAAACAACCCTGTGTGAAATTAATTGAGTTCAGTGGGCATGTCACGTGAGCAATGGCGCCCGTACTTACCACCAGGTGTAGCCCTTTTTCCTGATCGTTGCTGTGAAAACCGTATCTCTGGGCATCTCGGCTTGGCTCATACATCCTGTGAATAATTCATATGTTGTCGAGTCGACGGGGCTTGTCTTTACGTTTTGACCTTTTAACTCTAGCTCTGGTTCCTTTCTGATGAAGGACAAAGAGAAAAAGTTTGAGTGAGCACAAAAGTGTGCTTAGACACCCTTTTCACACCACCCGCTGCTTTCTTTTCAGGCCAGCAGCCTTTCTGTCCTTCCCAGAGCCTTAGATAGCAAGGGGTCCAGTCAGTGGGCAGGGGCAAGTCACGCTGGCCGCCACCGACTTATTTTCCACTCGCCAAGGGTAGTCCCGCACCAGCCATCTTCACTGAGTCCATTTTAGCGAAACGGCACAGCTCTCGGAAAACACGGGTCGGGCCCTTCGTGTGCCAGGCTGTGTTCTAGGTCCAGGGAATTCAGAGGGAGAGAAGAGCGGGTCCCTGGTAAAAGGAGCCACTGCCAGGGTCTTACGCCTGTGTCACTGAGGGAAGCTACAGGTGAGGGCCGGGGCGGGAGAGACAGGCCACGCGTCAGAGATGCCCGCGAGTCCGGGTGACGTGTGGCACATGGGACATGTGAGGGATTTGGACTCGCTCCCACTGACAGTGTGAAGAGCTGGGGGATTGCAGACCTCCGCGTGGCCTCACCAAGGATTTACTTGAATTATAGCACTTTGGTGGCGGAGGGAGGAAATGAGACGCATTTGCTCCAGTCGGGGTAGATGGGGGGGGCGGGGCTGGGAAATAGGACATCCGTTAAGCGGTCATCTCCACTGGCCGAGGGAACAGTGAGGAACGTGTGTGACATGATGGGGCAAAGAAGGTTGGAGAGAAAACGTGAAATTGACTTGGTGAGGTCAGAGTGGCAGCTCCTGCTTTGAGGGCGTGAGGTCGAAACTGAAGGTGAGGGTGTGGCCCTAGGTCAGTGGGGACAGATGTGCCACTGGACCGGCATACCATCAGCGGCTCGGAGGAAGGCCAGGCGGGGGCCGAGCTGCAGGAAAAAGGCGAGCTCGTCCGGGGTCCCCCTTCGTGGAGCTGAGCTTAGCTTGTGTGACTGCAGGCCTGTTACCGAGTGCTCCTCTGGGGTCAAATTCGAGCCGAGTGGACAATTTGGAGCTACTAAAATTTGAAGAAAAGGTAAGAGGACAGGAAAATGCCACAATCTAGGATCAGCGGAAGCTGGGTGTCTGAGACTAAGGATGTGCTACGGGGGCGTCATCATGGCCACAGGGTCTAGGTCAGGCAGGTGGGTCTGCCCGTGGGGCTCAGGTGCAGGCTGTGACCCCCTTAAGTCAGACACGCCAAGCGGTACATAACGTTTGATGAATGTAATTGTATTCTATTGAAATCGTTAAATATACACATATATCTAAAAATATATAGATACTCCCATACATGGGACGACAGGTATACTTCTCGTTTTAACAACAACCACTGACTGAGGAACTGCCCCCCCCCCCCACCCCCGGCTCCAATAAAGGAGAGTTATATCGGTGGCACAGGTGATTACTATTCAGTTGCATTCTCACTTCGGTCCCTTACGATTCTCCCAACAGCTTCACGCTAGCAACCTAGAAAATGAAGCAAAAAAAATAAAATTGGCCCTGTTTTTGTTTGCCGGGGTGTTATTTCCTGGCACTCTCTCTGGTCCGTTCAAAGAACGTCGATTCCCCCAAATATCCAGTGAATGAGGTGTGCAATATCCAACTATTACAATGCAAGGTTGTCCAGGCACATGGTCACAGACATCGGTTTACTTAACGCTGGGGTTATTGATTTTTATAAATCAAAGAAGCCAGAAGAATTTATTGAGGATATTCATTTAAAGCAGTGTTGGTTTATCGATGCCAATATTTCAATTTGTTTCTATCAAGCCCTGGCTGGTGAGGTCAGTAACATTTTCTGTTTCTTGCTTCTGCAGAACAGCCATAGAAAACCGCAAATGGTCTGATATTATCTCGCCACGACCTTTCGGAAGCCAGGCACTCCACTGCACATGGCAGCTGGACGAAGGGAAGAGAGCCACTCACCCAGCTCGCACAGGTCTTGAAGTAGTCAATCTTCTTCTGACCACAGGTCTGTTTTATTTTTATGCTAAATGCATAAGAATGAGGTAGCATAGTAGAAAAAGCAGAAAGAAACCAAGCCCAGGAATCTGTGCTTCTGTACCCAAGGCTGGGGACCCCGAGACCCCGTTTTCCTGAGTATTGTCCAGATATTTAGACAGATACCTGCCCAGTGAAGACACACACATGATAAACATCCCCCTGAAAAGATGCTCTATGTTATTAACCATCAGGGAAATACTATCAATAAGGTATGTGTGATAGCCCTCAGATGCAAACAACAGGAGGTAAATCGATAAGCAAACTTCGGCGTACTTATATGAGAGGACACCCCTCAGCAATAAAAACAAAAAGTACTACTGGTAAATGAAACAGCATGGATGATTTTCAAAAGTGTTTCTTGAGCAAAAGATTCAAGAAACAATACACACTGTTTGTTTCCATTTGCATTAAATTGTAAAACAGGGGAAATGAATCCTCGATGACGGAAAGCTTGTCGCGGGGGAACGAGGCCCAGGAGTGGGTTCTGGGATTGATTCCAAATAGGAAAAGGAGAACTTGGGTGCGGGGATGGGGAGTAGAATTCTACTAATTGTGTGTGGCAGACCTTACATGAATGGACACAATTTGCAAAAGTCATTGAACTATACATTAAAAAAGGGAACAAAATTACACTTCTGTATTGCTGATTAAATTAAACATAAGGAGCCAGTCCCTTTGCAAACACTGGAAGGGAGTTTATTGAGGACACATTGGAACACCACTGCTATTATTCTGGAGGCTACTGAACGTCGTTCCTGTAGATTGAAGTAGAAAGCTGGAAAACACAGGTCCCTGGCCCGCTGCACACAGAGGCCCTATGTTAGGTAGCAAATTACCAACTATTTCAGCCTCACATTTCTGAGCTCTACCCTTGTCCCGCTACGTAAATCTAGTGTGCCAGAGCACCATTTTGTAGAAGCATCAACATCATCTTCCGACGGGGCAAATCCAGTTTCTGCATGGAATCCGGTGCCCCTACGTTCAGCGTGCTTAACAATTTTGACTCCTTTGCACTAAGAGACAGCTCTCTTGTGAGGGACCTCATTCCTGGGCAATTGGCCCCCTTCCCCCGGTATATCCAAGTATAGCCCTTCGGTACGGCTAACATGCCTGCGTCCTACTCTTTCTGCACAGCCACGTACGCCTGTGGGCTCAGGAACTCTTCACGAAACGTGAATCAAGGCAAAAAGGAGAGATGGACCTACTATTTTTAAAATACATGCCACAAAATCCTCCTCTTTCAATGTCTGCATCAAAGTAGCCGTTCACAGGTGTCTTTATGTCTGCCCACATGGGTGGATGTTCAGTGCCATGGGCATCCACCTCTATGACCCGCGAGGCTCAGCCCCAAGGCTACTGTGTTGAACGATAATACGTGACTGATCCCTTTGATTGTGGCACGTTGGGTTTGCAAATGGAAACCAGCCTTTAGTCAGAGCATTAAACGCAAGCAAACCTATAGCATCCCGGAGAGGTAAGGGACATTGCTGTCAAAAACTTTCTCACGCGTAGATTTTTTGTCTTGTCATGGCTGTTTGTGTTATTCTCTCCTACCTCTGCTCTCCTTTGCTTCCTTGAAGAGTATTGTTATTTTTTTCTTTTTCATTTCGACCCTATTTCTACGATTTCAGTCTTACCCCAGATTTGTGAGCGAGCTAGAAATGCATAATGCAATGTGCGTAGTAACCAACAGAGCTATACTGTTGTCTGTTACGTGTCTATCTCCCCTAAATTGGAAACGAGCCAACAAAATCAAGCAAAACCAAACAGAACAAAACAAAACAAAGAAACCAAGCCCCAAATCTCCCTTTCAGTGACACTGAAGTGTTTTCCCCACTCCGTCTTATCACATTTCCCCTCATCCCGTCCTTCAGGGAAATCTTTCGGAAAGTACTGATGATTCCACATTTTTAAAGTGTTTTTCCTTTTTATAACGCATTACCTTAGGTAAGAATTTACTTTCTCGGCAGTAAACTGAAAAGCACTTGCAATGACAACACTGCTCCTCAGTTAATGACTCTCTGACGTTCCCGTGTTGCTGTAATGGCCGACTTTTCAGGTTTCTGGAAGTCCTTTCAAAATTGATTTCACCGCCTCCCTCACGAGATGGGCTCCAAAGTCCTGTTCTAGAGATGAGATTTATTTTTCTCATATTCGTATTATTCATAATAAAGCAGCATTCTAGCCCCGAAGACTGTTCAAAGGAGCAAACTGACATCTATGTACTACCTAACTAGAAGCAAATTGATAAAGTTCTGAAACCCTCTTTGAAAGGGAATGCCAGCGCGCTGCATTTCGAGGGCGGTTTTCGTGCCTCATCGGGGTACCCTGGAAACTGCTGTCAAGCTCCATTTTATTCCATGTGTGGCCTGACAGTTCTAAGGGGAAAGTGTATCCTAATTCTTCCAAATAAATTAGATTTCAGCCATTTTAAAATGAAAACACAGCCTCCGCTGAAGTTATAAACAGACCCTATTGAATAAAGTACCAACAGAGGCTCCACTGTTATCTCTGGCTGAGGCTCAGCGCTGTGAGACAGCAACACGCTAATCACGTCTTTGTACTCCCAGTAATGCAAATCAGTCAACACCTCACACAGCGGGAAAGTGGGTGCTCCCATCACGGCGCATCACACTTCTTCACCAAGAAGAGAGAAAGCAAAGCGAGGGAGGGAGAGAAGGAAGGAGAGAGGGATGGAGAAAGAGGACAGTTTGAGGCAATCAAGAATAAAGCATATTTTCAGTTCAGATTTAGACACAAAGAAAATAGTTAACATACCCACTTGAGGGTGTATCCGATCACATTGTGTCCCGATAAATGCATGTAAGTTCTAACTCTTCATTAATGTCTATATTTTAATGCATATAATCATAGGTTAGATCACTGGAATTTGGAAATATGTTAGAAAAATAGGAGACATGGGAGCCTGGGTGGCTCAGCGGGTTGAGCATCCAACTCTTGATTTCGGCTCAGGTCGTGATCTCATGGTTCGTGAGTTTGAGCCCCACGTTGGGCTCTGTGCTGACAGAGCCTGCTTAGGAGTCTCTCTCCCTCTCTCTCTGCCTCTCCCCTGCTCACTTTCTCTCTCTCTCTCAAAATATATAAAGGAAAAAAAAAAAAGAAAAATAGGAGAGAAACAGACATTTTCCCAATACATTTGTAGAAAATTAGGTTAGATTTAATGAAAAATATAACTAATAATGCAAAATAATATTAAGCATTAATAATAATAATAATAATAATAAATAAAGGATATCATAATTAGAAAAGAAGAAATAAAACAGTCTTAATTTGTAGACAAGCTAATTCCAAATGCAAACGATCTTAAGAACTCATCAAAAGAAAAACTATTAGAACTAAGAATCAAGTATAGTAAGATCTCAGGAAATAAGCTCTATATGAAAATTGTATTTTTATATACAAGCAATAAAAAATCCAAAAAGAAACTTAGGAATACATTTCCAGTTACACTATTATTAAAATAGTATAACACTTAAGAAACTCTTTTAAGATGCAAATCTTGTACACTGAAAATTACGATATTTTGCTGAGGAAAATTAAAGCAGTTTCAAATAAAATGGAAAGGGATGCTATGTGTATTGATTGGAAGAGTCAATCTCATTTAGATGACAAGTCTCCTCATATTGTTCTTTAGAATCAATAGAACCAATATAATCTCTATCCAATTCCTGGCAGGATTTTTTGTAGAAATTGACAAGCATGTATGAAAATGTATATGAAAATTCAAGTTCATTTAGAAGAGCCAAAATATCTGAAAAAAAATTATCTTTTTTTAAAAAATATTTTCATGTTTAGTTTTGGAGAGAGAGAGAGACAGAGTGCAAGTGGGGGAAAGGCAGAGAGAGAGGGAGACAGACTCCCAAGCAGGCTCCAGGCTCTGAGCTGTCAGCACAGAGCCTGACATGGGGCTTGAAGTCACGGACCACGAGATCATGACCTGAGCCGAAGGCAGACGCTTAACTGACGGAGCCACCCAGGTGCCCCTGACAAAATGATCTTAATTGATTTCAAAATTTACTATAAAGCTACAGTCATCAGGACATCGTGATACTGGTGTAACAATAGGCATGTAGATCAAGGACATAGAATTGAGAATCCAGAAATAAATCCTTATATTTCCATTGAAAGATTCCATTAAGAAAATGAAAAGGCAAGCAACAGACTTGGAGTAAATATCCTCATAACTCCTATTCATTAAATAGCTAGTATCCAGAATTTACATAAAGTTTTTAATTCATGGGTGGCTCAGTTTTCCAACTCTTGGTTTTGGCTCAGGTCATGATCTCACGGTTCCTGAGTTCAAGCCCTGCGTCGGGCATGGAGCCTGTTAGGGTTTCCCTCTCTCTCCATCTCTCTCTCTGTTCCTCCCTGGAACACTCTAAACCAATCAATCAATCAATCAATCAATCAACAAACTTTAAAAAAGATTCTTAAAATTTAATAATAATAAGACAATTCAATCAGATAATAGCAACCGATATGAACAAATTTATCAACAAAGAGGGTATTTGAATGTGACTTTAGACCATGATCAAGTAACATTTCACTTTTATTAAAATGGCTATAATAAATAAGACAGATAATCACAAACATTGAGGAGGACGCAGAGAAATGGAAGCCCGTATACATCACTGGCGGGAGTGTAAAATTGTGCAGTCACTTTCCAAAACAGTTCGGCAGTTTCTCAAAAAAGGTATATACCTTATATATATAATATATATTATTAGTATATATTAATAATTATTAATATATATTATATATTATTATGTATTAATTTTATATACTATATAAATAATATATAATAATATATAAATAATATATAATATAAATAATATATACTAATATATAAATAATATATACTATATAAATAATATATAATAATATATAAATAATATATAATAATATATAATAAAATTATAAATATAGAATTTTTTATATAATATATAAATATATATATTATATTAATATATAATATATAATAATAAAATATAATTTTTATGTTATAATTATAATTATAATATAATATAATATTAATATATATTTATATATATTAATATTATATATAATTAATATATATATATATATTATTACCCTGCTTCTGAGCAACACCATTCCTAGATATCTACCCAAGAGAAATAAATACATATTTCCACACAAAGACTTGTATGTGAATGTACCAGCGTGGCAGAATTATTCGTAATATCCAAAAGCTGTAAATTGTCTAATGAGCATTAACTGGTGACTGGGCAGACAAAAAATGTTCAGGGTGTACCCATGCGATAGAATATTATTCAGCATTACAAAGGAATAAACTACTAACACATGTCATGGCATGACTGAGCCTCAAAAACATTATTTTAAATGAAAAAAGTCAGAGACATATTGGATCATTCGCTCATATGAAATTTTCAGAAAAGGTAAATTTATAGGGACAGAAAGTAAATTAGCAGTTTCCTGGGGCTGCAGTGGAAATAGGGATTCACTGTAAATAGGCACGAGGAGTCTTATGGGGAATAGTACGTTCAAAAGTGATTTATGGTGATGATAGCACCACCCAGTATGGTTATTAAAAATCTCTGATCTGGACACTTTAAGTGGGTGAATTTTATAATGTATAAATATACCTTAATAAAGCTGTTTACAAAAGACACAAGGTAATAAAAAAGATTTCTGCTTCAGACCAAGATGAATAGAGACTGTGTTTATCTTCCTCCCTAAAGTAAAAAAAAAAAAAAAAAAAAAAGGACAAAACTTAACAGTAGTCTTGAAGACACTAATCATCAGACAATGAAGGACAATAATTTCTGAGAGATGGAAAACAAAAAGAACGAAAGCTTTGAGAGAATTTTCAGGGCAAGTCACAGAGAGGAAGAACCTAGACAAATCCTAGTAGACTCCGCGTGAGTGGAGACAAAGCCAAGAGTATAAGACCAAACCTGTATTTTTGCTGATTGGAGTAGTATACAGGAGAAGGGTGCCCAAAAAGAGAACACTGGAGATCTGAAGAGGGTTACTCTTGAGTCCTCTGTTGAGTACTTATCTGCTCATATCTGTGAGGGAACTACCCATGTCCAGAGAAAGAGCCACTAGAAAGGATTATAGATCAGTGTCCTTGTTCATAGGAGGCCAGAGGGAGTGCCCATTGCCATCAACCAAATGGAAGCTGTCATGTTTCCTGGGGCATTGAGCAGAAGACGCAGAATGGTTACGCCTCCGAGGAGGGGAATAATTAGCCTTGGACTGAGCACCAGTTCCACCTAGCAAGTCTTGAAAGAAAGATGCCAAAAGATCAAACTCTTGCCAAGTAAAGTGCCTGAGAACAAATCTCAACAATATTTATAAAAATACAAAATGAAGCCAACATCCAACAATGCCCGGCATCCAATCAAACGAGGCACGCGGTCAGTCTAGCAGAAAGATATGAGCCATTATGAAGATAAAACCCAGTAAATTAAAAACTCGCGTAAAACTGACACAGCAGAGGATTTACAATCTTCAGATGAGGGCACTAAGACATTACACATTATAACTGCATCCCACGCATTTAAAAATTAGGCAGCGACAGGGAAGATCCAACAAAAGACCAACCCTGACGTTAGGGGATGAGAACTAAAATGCGTGAGATAAAATGTACACTGAATCAGATTAACGACGGTGTAGATATTGCCGAATAAAGGTTGCGTAAACTTGAAGACATGGCAAAAACTATCTGAATCCAAGAGAGGAATAGAAGAATTTCCAATAAGTAATATTGGTGGACCAGGGGACTTAGTAGCCCCTTGTACCTGTGATTTATGTGAGTGAAGGAAAATTATGTGAAACAATAATGGCTGAAGGTTTTAACATTTAGTGAAAACGGTAAACCTAAGGGTCCAACAGGTCAACAAATCCCTTGCGCAAGAAATACGGAGAAATATATACTAAGGCTCATCATAGTCAAATTGCTCAGAACCATCGATAACAGGACATCTTAAGGCCAGCCAGAGAAAAGGCAGGCTATACCGACAGAAAGACAAATAAGGATGACAGTAGCTTTCTCATCAGCAACAGTGTAACTGAGAAGACAGTAGGGCCATGTTTTTATTTGACTGATAGGAAAAGAATAAAGACAAAGTGAAACAAAAAATATACAAACCTAGAAGCTTTGGCCAGAAGAGAATAGGCCTGAAAAAGGTTTTCAAATATTCACACACTTACTGAATTCATCACCTACCTACCTGCACTGCAAAACATGTGATTAACTGTGCTTTTTAGGCAAAAGAAAATGAAACCAGATGGATTTGTGAATCAAAAAAAAAAAAAAAAAAAAAAGGAATGAAGATCCATAGAAATAGTCACTCTAGGAGTGAACGAAAATGCTAATAATGCAAGCTGCTGTCTATAACATATAGAGGAAATCATGCTACCAACACAAAGGTCAGGGAGGGGGAAAACGAACATACTAGTGTAAGATTCTGACTCTATTCGTCAAGTGCTACTATAACAAGTGAAGGTAAATGGTCCTAAATCAATGCAACAATAAAAATAAAAAGCCGATGAGTTATCGTTACTAAACTACAAAAGAGAAAATATGGAATCATAGAAAAATAAAGCCAAAATAATGGTAGGTCTGCCATCATCACTCTTATTCAATGTTAAATAAAATTGGAGGTTGCAGCCAGTGCAATAAAACAAGAATAAAGAAGCACAAACATTAAGTTTGGAATAAAGTAAAATTGTGTTTACATATAGACAACATACTTGTGTCAATGGTCTAATGAAAATTTACCAAAAAAAGCCACTAAGACTAATCAGTGAGTTTAGAAGAGATGGAGAATACATGGTCAATGTGCAAAAATCAATTTCATTTCTTTATGCCAGCAGTGAACAATCACAAATTCAAATGACCGAGACCACGTACAATGTCAGCAATATATATGAAATACTTACAGGTATATTTCCAAGACCTATGCACTAAAAGAAGGAGGGTGTAGGGCAAGGAGGGGTGGAGGGAGAGATGAGACAGAGGCATGAAGAATTTTTGTCGGGGACAGAAACGTTCCCGTTCTTGATTGTGATGACATTTCACAGTGGTACCCGTATGGCCACACTTGTCACCTGGCACACTGCATGTCAAGTTCGCTGCAAGAATACTTTGATTTTATAGAGAAAAGAAACAAGGGAAGATGACACCACTATGGCTGGAGAGTCTACAGGCGCTCTTCCGCAACATCGCACCTAGTGGCCGATACAAGATGACAGAACAGGGCTCACCATCCCCGATTTCCTAAGTAAGTACTTTAGGGCTGAGGAGGTTACGTGTGAAACGTTACAGGAGACATGAAAAGAGGCTGCTTTTGCACTTATAGCCCAATGATGGCAAAACGAGATCTTTAATGGATTGTGTCAAACCGTCTCTGGCGAAAATCTGGAAGTTCTTAGGGCATAATTTTAAAACCTATAATTCTGAAGAATTCTATTTGGAGGTTAATAAAGGAAATGGTAAAGAATTGAACATTTCTATTGTGGTCATCAAGACTCACCCCTGGTTTTTGTTTGTTTGGTTGGTTGGTTGGTTGGTTGGTGGTTTTTCTTGTGAGAGAAAAGAGCACCAGACAGGTGTAAGAGGGGGAAAAGGAAAGCAATAGAGCTGTAGCACTGGGCAGTGGGGCCCCATGTTTGTTGTTTGGAATGAAATCGCCCAAAGGATGTCTCCATGCAACAGAGTATACGGCTGATTGTTAGCTTCTAGACACCTACATGTTTTCCTGTAATTCCACCCGAGGTTCTTTCTAGACAAAGTCCCCGAATCGGTTTCAGTTCTTTGCTTCCTCACACCTGTGCCTCCTTCCCAACCCGGTGGTCACACTGCAGAACTACATGGTTTGAGCAGGAAGCCACCACTTTAAATTTCCAACTGTTTAAGAAATAGAAAGACTTGACTTTTCTAGCCCATTAAGGCCCCACATTTGTTTGCTCTTTCTTCCATTTACTCTTGCAAGCCGATCAAGGTCACACTGGCCCTTTGATTTCAAGCACTCCCCCGGGGCTGCTGACTCGTTTACCTCCTGATCTGTCTCTGTGTGACACAGACCTTTCAACCTCACATAGGTGCTCCATCAGTGTCGGTGCCCAGCTGCTAAGCCAAATCCATGAAGAAGGTGTTCCATTAGCATTCTCTTCCGAGGGGCCCATGTCAGAGTTAGTCAGGGTCAGTAACGCTAGATTCTGTAAGGAGCAAACCTCACATATTACTAGCCGCCCATAAGGGAGGCTTACTTTTCATGTGACAGGTTCATGAGGGTTGATGTGGGTGGAGTTGGGAGGGGAGAACATGTTCCTCTCCACTGTCGCGTCAGGATCTGATCTGGACAGCCTCCAACACTTGAGATGTGTGTCCCAATATTTCCCGAGGCACAAACATGGAAACAGTAGGCAAGAGATGAGAGATAGAAGAAACAAAGAGGGACTTCTGTCCTACCCTCTTTGGACCAGACTTGACATGATGTTTATCCTCACACTAGTGTGGGCATGAGCCACGTGCACCCCAACCCTCAAGATGCAAAGTAGCTGGGAGATGAGCTCAGGTTGTGCACACAGAAAGAAAAAGAGGTTTGAGGAACATGTATACAGCAACAGCAATGGCACACACTGGCAATATTATTGCAACAGATTTCTCCGTTTCCATCCTCCTCTCCATTTCTCAACAATCCATTTTTCACATGGCAGCTGGAGTGATCTTTGCAAAAGGTAAGTTACATGATTCCAATCCCCTGTGTAAGCCCACAGTAGCTGCCTACATCGCTCCAAGGGAAAGCCAAGCCATTGCAGGGACCTCCTTGACATGACCTGGCATTGGCCCACCATCCCCACTGCTCTCTGTCTCCCCTCGCTGACTCCCCCATGTGTAGAGATGACCGAGTCAACCCCCATCTCTGCATCTCTGTCCTTGTTGTATCTTCTACCTGGACGTCCCTTTCTTCAGGTAAAGCAAGGATCATCATCACGGTCTACAGGTCTCAGCTCAGTGTCACCAGAGAGGTGTTCCCTGACCTTTCTATTCAGAATGGTAACTACCCCAAATTTTCACTCCCTGTTTTCTTCACACTATTGCATATTTGCCAAAGTACTTCGCACCATCTGAAAGACATATGCTTTAATTTGTTTTTCGTGTGTTTATTCCACAAGGACATGAGCCCCAGGAAAGCAGAATTTGGGTCTGTTGGGTTCATTTCGAGAACAGTGCCTGGAACTCACCCAACATTGTTGGCAGAACAAATAAACGAATGAATAGGTGAATGAACTTCAGGTTAAATTGAAACGATTATGTTATTTGCTCAAAGTCAAGTTGAGGTTAGCATCTACCTGAGATAAAACGCTAATCTCAAAGGCTCTGCAGATTAGAGGGCTAACCTCAGGGCCACTGTACTACTCGGTATCCCCACCCCCAGGTAACTGAAGGCACACTCGGAACGAGACAATTGGGGAGGACTTTAAGTAAGGGTATTTGCAATGGAGTAAATGGATAGATTTCAAGGGATTGCAGAGATGACACAGAGCCTAAAGCTGGTGACAGCTGGGCTAAATTCCCATCTGTAAGAACTGAAGAGCCACCACAAGGGCAGTTACTAGAAACCAGGTATCGGATGATGTGTAATAGGCCAACTATCCGGACCCGTGGCCTGCACTTCAGGGACAGATCTAGCCATGGAAACGTCACGTGGAAAGGTACTCCAACCTTGCTATCTGATGTCCCTCCGAGTCCCTGTTGGTTTTTCTTCTGGCCTGGACTCGTGAGAAGCTGCAGAGGAAGAGAACTACTTGATGAAGTCCAAGAGTCTCAGCGTGCAAGAGCACAGGGCAGGCTAGCCCGGCACGGAGAGGAGGTGGAACAATGACAGGAAGATACACAGCAGTCACATGACTATGTCTTACATGGTCACAGATGGATCAAGGCTTGGTGACATCAGAGTGGGGGCAACTTTAAAGGAAAAAAAGGAGCTATTTGGAAGAGGAGTACTGAATTTCCCGTTTGCCGTACGAGAGCTTCGGGCTTCCCAAGGGATATGGCTGCGACATCCCAGGGCAGTGGGACGGAGGTGCCCCCAAGTGGAAGTAGAATATTTCTAGGACTCCTGCCTGGCTGCAGATCCCCAGGCTCGTTCTGGGGCTTGTCATACAACGAGACTGCCCCTCTGTGGGAAAGAGGAAAGCTTGGGATGTCTTGCAGAGGTGTGTGCAGTGGTAATTCTATTCTTCATACCGTGTACAAGGAGCCTACAGGGACACGGAGATTCCTTGTCAACTACCAGTCAGGCTCCCCCGACACTTAACCAGATCTCTCCCAGCAACTGGAAGATTGAGCAGCAATCCACCCAGAGCACAAGTCAAGGGCCAGGCAGCGGCAGACTCTGAGCCAAAGGCAAACCCGGGATCGACTCATGGCGGGACTTCAGACCCCAGGTCCTTGTGTGTCAGAGGGAGGCAACTGTCCCATCACCCTCCCCGAGAGGGCGGTGTGACTGCTCAGCTGACTGCCCAGGTCTCAGGTAGAGGGTGCATCGCAGAGATGGCTGTCAAGCAGAAGGATGCAAAATTAAGGATTAGAAGGTTAGGCACAGAGCTCTTCACAGGTGAAACTCCGTGAAAAACAAGAATGAGACAGCAAACAGGCACCACGAAACAGCTCTCAGTCCAGAAAGAAGCTATTGCCTGTCTACAGCCTGAAAGTTCTCAGTCTTCCAGCAAAAGTTACAGTGCTTCTTTATGCTAAACATTTCGCAAGAGATTAGTTTCATAACATTAGTTATGAAAACATATTCTCAGTGGCTTTTGAGAGAATGCCCAAAGTAACTGAATAACGACTGCACCGTGTAACATTCTGTGTGGCTGAAATGACATCTGAAAAGACTAGGGCTTTTAAAAATTGCAGGTAAATTGAGAAAAATGTGCAATCCTTTTATCAGCATTGACATTGGGGGAGGGGGAGTTTCTTTATCTCCTCTCCTCCCCTCTTTCGCAAGTGTGCATGAAGACCTCCTCGGCCCTAGCCCACAGCACTGGCTCCGTGAGCTTGCAGGGCCAAGAGCACGCTGACCGAAGCCAGTCCAGCATGGTCCAGGAAACACCACAAGTTGGCCTGCCCTACGGGGAACTTGCCCGCCACGTGAAAATCAGAATTCTGTCATCCAACCGAGTCCAGCAAAGTTTGTTTTGTCACCACGGAGTGAATGCCTGTCTCTGTAACAGCCACTGATTCTGTGTGGCCATATACAGAAATGCTAAGAACACTATATTTCAGTGACTCTATAACCAAATTTTATCACATTCTTGTAAAGTCTGACCATGACCTTCTTCTGCTACCTCCCCGGCTCAGAAGTAGGAAAAGTAGATGCACAAAGAAAGGAGGAAGGGGTTGTACTCCCCTCCACGGGCTCATTAAGGAGAGAGAGAAACTTGTGTGAAGTCTCTACTCACTCTACTGATGGAAACGACAGATCTAGATGGCATTATATAGATATACGTATGCAAACATGTATGCGTACGGATATCTAGACATACAGACGTAAATAATACAGACATAAATGAAGTTGATGCAGTCGAGAGTTGCATGGGGGCACCCAGGTGGCTCAGTCGGCTGAGCGTCCGACTCGGCACAGGTCACGATCTCACAGTCCGTGAGTTGGAGCCCCGCGTCGGGCTCTGTGCTGTCGGCTCGGAGCCCGGAGCCTGCTTCGGATTCTCTGTCCCCCTCTGTCTCTGTCCCTCCCCTGCTCACGCTTTGTGCTCTCTGTCAAAAATAAATAAACCTTAAAAAAATTTAAAAAAAAGAGTTGGATGTACGTTACATGTGTGCACATATATGTAGGTACACTGATTACATAAAGAAGTAGACCGAGATGTGGATGCCGATGCTAATGTCAGTTTCATAGAGATGTAAAAACAGATATAAATACTAGATCGGAGATACAGAGACGTAGAGTGAGTATAAATATCAAAATCAACATATAGATCAGCTATAGACATACAACAGAGATGTATGTGTAGATACAGGTGTGGCGTTACAAGTACATGCAGAGGCAAATTTATATGTGCAAATGGCAACATCAGTATAAAGATACACATGAGTTGGATATACACGTCAGTGCAGATGTCCGTGTCATTGCTGAGGCTGGCACCGAAGTTATATAGATACATAGATAGGGACAAAGACATAAACACAGATGTGATGCAGATGTAGACGTAGAACTTTGCTGTGGAGATGTCGATAGAGAAATAGCCATGGACGTGGGAATAGATTAAATACGGAGATTGATGTGGACGCGAATGTCCATGTTGACACCGGAACAGGTGCACACATAGTCACAGACACAGTTCAGATATGAGGAAGTAAAGACAGGTGGAGATGTAGGTGGTGATACAGTTGTCAATGCAGGTGGTGATACAGTTGGCTGCTGCCAAATCCCTAGGGAGACACACATTCACAAAGATACAGAATTAAGTCGGATACAGATGTCGCTGCTGATGCCCATAGTGATAGTTACTCACACATATATGTAACTCCAGATGTTGACAAGGACACAGGTTACACGTATGTGCAGATGCACGTGATGATATCAATGTTGGTAGAGACGTGCGTTGGGTGTAGAAATGGGTGTTGCTGTTGCCGCTGGTATCAGTGTAGAGATACTTACATTAGATATGGGTACATATGTATGTAGATATCAATAGTTATATGTATACAGGGAGACACAGGGCCATTGATTAGATACGGAAACAGTTACAGAAGCTACCAGGTCCTTTCGCCAGCATTATTCCATGAAACTACTTATCTCCACAAGTGAAGCGATACGATGTGTTTAAAGTGTTAGCGCCCAGTACCAAGCGTGGGCTCTGGAAATGCAATTTTGAACACGCTCTTAGCTCCCACTGATTGCTGACCATTGCCTCAATCCTTCTAAGGCTATGTCAGGAGGCTGAGTGCCTTCGTAAGGCTGAGAAGCACGGAAATGTCTCCAATCTTTAACTCGACAGCTACATGTCTTTGCTCCTGCAGGAGCACCGAACCTGCTGAGCGTCTGATGGCCTTTGAGGGTCAAAATAAACAAGCTTAAAACCTCTTGCCTGGTCTCATCCAGTAATTTCCTTCCTTAAATTACACAGAGGAGTCACACTTGGATGGCAGACCCAAATTAAACATTCCTTCAGACGTTTTCAAGGGAAGGATGTGACGAGGCCAGAGCTGACCAACGTAAAGAGTCAGCATGGCTAAAGTGCCAACTGGCAGAAGCAAGGGACACACAGGATTGTTTTCAGACTGATGGCATTAGAAAGAGAGAGACCAGCCATCCAAGGCCACACTGTCTCAGGCTGGTCGATTATTAAAGTTACATATTTAAAAAGCATCACGCAAGACCTCACAAATATATGCACGCACACTAATGGATGCTTGAAAATAAAAGTTTGAGCATTATCTTCTGAATTTCCTTGAAGGTGGCAGGAACAGAGCCACGTGATGGCGACACCAACACATGTGAAAAAGCGTTTGAGAGGGAGGCTTGCCTAAATATTTACACACACCCTGCCCCACCAAAAAGTCGGTGTTTGCAAATTGCAAAAACTTTAAAACACAGAGATCGTGTTGTTGGTAATGATACTTTTCTCGAAATGTATCATCTTGAAAAAAAGACGCAATTTTATAGGAGATGATTAAAAGTCACCAAAAGAAAGAAATGACGTGTCTAAAGGAAGCTATGGAAATACAGTTCCGTATTCAGTACAGACCTTTTCAAGTGTCTCCATGTTTGATGTTAGTAACAGCGCCGAGGTCTATGGCTTGCAAATTCTTGAACATTAAAATACCGCACACATCTAATTTCCCATGACACGTACCTTTCTTTGTGTATACTAGGACATGTAGGCAGCTACAATAGGCCAGCCCATCACCAGCTTACGGAGAAAGCTGCCTTTTAGACTTTTTCACACTGCCTGCATTCTTCTTTCAAAAACAAAGACAGGGCCAGAATCAAACTTGTGTCCTTGTTTATTTTTTGCATTCTTTACGTTGTTACCCAGATTTTCTTTATTTTCCTATTTCCTATCACGAGGTGTATTATATTCATTATGTTCAGAACCAGATTGCTAGATGTCTGTATCTAAAGAATCTTCCAAGCTCTTCTGAGCACTTGATTAGGTTAATAGGTTGTGAGGGCGGCAAGGAGGTTATTATTTCCTCCATTTTTAAAGATGATGAATCTGCAGCTACAAAACATTGATTGTCTTGTCCAAGGTGGCATAGCTGAGAACAGGAAATGAAATAATTCAGACTTTGAATCCCAAAGACCTTGGAATTTCTTATAGATTATGCTAGATATTTTTCTTCCTCCTCCCCCGCTCCTCCTTCTCCTTCTTCTTATCTCTTTCATAGTAACATTAGAATGGCCAAAGACATCACTACGTAGAGAGTAAAGAACTTATTAAAATTCCACCCTGTAAATAGTCCTAATTTTAAACTCAAAGAATATACGGAAAGGGAAAGAAAAGTAAGATAAAAACAGAGAGGGAGACAAACCACAAGAAGCTCTTAAATACAGAGAACAAACTGAGGGTTGCTGGAGGGGTGGTAGGTGGGGGGATGGGCTAGATGGGTGACGGGCATTAAGGAGGGTGTTATATGTGAACGATGAACCACCAGTTCTACTCCTGAAGCCAAGACTACATTGTATGTTAACTCACTTGAATTGTAAACAGCATTATGCTTAGGTTCCACATCAAAACTTGACTGTTTGCCCTAAACAAATTAACCACCCCCCTAAAAATGCATACATGCATACATAAGATTTTGATGAGTTTCTAATCATGTCCTAATACATTACAAAGATGAGAAATATATATATATATATATATTTAAACCATATATATAAATATATATAAACCAACAACAGATGATTGTAAATAAACCCTAAACACACCCTTGATTAGAGTTTTGACCAAGTGTCATGCTCCTAACAGCTTTAGACTCAGGTCCTTTGAACAAGCACGGGTGAAATGTTTGTCCTGCCTTGCCACTGTGTGAAAGACGGTTGTCTAGTTAATGGCTAAAACTGAGCGAAGCGGCTTTTAAACGGAATCAGTGTCTGGGAGAACACTTCAGTAACTCCTGAACTACTGCCCCGGGCCGTGTTCCCAGGGACCTTGAATTACTTGGGCCAAGGAGATTGGGCCACTGAATTAAGCAATTTCCTTTGCCTCCAAAATTAATGCCCCTTTGCTTTGGACGATGTTTTCACTAGTTGCAAGAAACCAGGCACTGATGGATGTAGAAGCAATGCTCTGTACGGACGTAGCCTTTCCCAGCAGGTTTGATTTTTAGTTACAGAAAATGAAACAGAGAAGACCTTTGCCTTCTGACTGCATTATTACAACAGAGTCATATCAACAAATGCATGGAAGTGTTAGGGGCAAGTGGGTCCCTCCTTATGCTTCAAGAAGCTGGATGTCGTCCGTATCATTTTCCCCCGTCACCTGTCCTAAAAGATTCAGAGCAAAGCATCCGGCACTGGATGCCCTCTGCGTCTCCCCCGCCCCTGTACCACCTCTTCCAGAAAGTAAGGCAAACATAGTCTCGTTGTTTTCTTGTACCTCCTGCTTAATTCTGATGATGTGCACGGCAGATACTTGAGATTGCTTAACCTCAGGCTACAGCGAGGTTAGAACATTGTTCAACAGATGGTGATTTATGTTAAAAAAAAAAATAGATTAGCAGGGAAAGAGCTCAACAGAGAAAGAGGTATCGGGCGGGGCTTTCATAAGATCAGATCATTTTAGTCCAGCGGATACAATTCAGTTTCTGTCTCCCTCTCGACAGTCACAAATGTAGGCATACAGGGTAACTCAGTTTCCTGATCTGTAATCATATTCAAAATTATGTATGATGTGTGTATCTGATTTTCCATACTTTTCCCAAACAGTGTCAGGAGAGTCACAGCGAGGAAACAGCCTTTGATTGATTAGCCAGAAGAGGTGTTTAGACTGATGGAAAGGAATAAGTTTATCAGGTTAAAGCCACGAGATCAATTGGCTAAATATAGAGCAAATGGAGCTTTCAGTGTGTTGTAGGTAAATACGCAAGGCTTTAGATTAATCTAAAATTCTATCAGAAAACTTAGTAGAAAAATTTTGCCCATTTCTCTCCCCAGTGTCCAGCACAGAGCCCGGAACATCAGAGCCACTCAATGAATAACAGCTACTTTTGTGAATCATTTGTTCTCTAAAACTTTTAGTACTGGGGCAATAAGAATAATGCCAGCAGCATTTGCAATTGACAAATTCCACTTAAGGCCCAGATGGACGAGGATTCATGTTTTTTTCCTTTTTGTTGTTCTTATAAATAGTAAAAAAAAAAAAAAAAAGTTAGTGAATATTTTAGGTAACCTTCCCTCTTTTTTTTTTTTTTTTTTTTTTTTTTTTTTTTTTTTTTTTTTTTGGTTAGTGCTACCCTTTTTTTTTTTGGTGGCCCTTTGAATATTGAGTATATTTCTAAACTTTACAAGTCATGTCACTAATCAAAAAAGAAAAGGAACAAAAGTTGTAGTTACATTTTCACTATTCAAAACCAACCTAACGGATGTAATGTGACGGCTTTTTGTATATAAAACACACACACACACGCACGCACACACACACAAGGTCTTTGACAGTAATAGTAAAATATTCCACCAAGTCAGGAGATGGTTTTTTATATGCACTGACAGGCATAGTTTATACTTCAACACACATTTTCTGATATGAGCAAAGATATTCGACACGAAAGTAATTATTTGAATCGTATGGCTCAGAGAAGTTAGCCATTGCTAATGTGAGCCAGCTAGATTCTAAAAAGCATTTCCAACTTTTATCCTGGACATTATGTATGTTGAAATGTATTTGCACACCTTCCAAGGCTTGCAAGAAGAAACGAAGGGCATTCTGCCTGCGTGGAGCACAGACCAGCCCAGAAATCTGTTTCCTTCTTCCTCTACTTTCAGGAAAGAGATTTGCATACATGTTTGTTTCCTGCACCGCAGCACTTGGGGAGAATCTTGAGGGCATTCTGGGAGGACTATACCGACCAGATTACCTGGAAGTTAAAACGCCTCCGAGACGGGGTTGTAAACAAGGACGTAGTTACCTGTGTTAACTTCCCAGGAATATTTCCGTTGTTTTTCTTCCCACCAAAAGGGCTCAAGCCACGTCTCTACGCCTGTTTTTTCTGAATAAGGTGTGCTGATTCTGCCAAAGATATACTGATAATTCCAGGTAATCAACAGAGTGCATTACAGGGGAAAATCTGAACCAACAAGCTGTACAAACAGAATAGCAATCAGAAAATTTAATGCATTTCTGATGTACATTTAAGGCACTGACACTGGGCCACAGATGTACATGTGTTGTGTTTTATATTGCTGAGATATGGCCTGTGAGAACCTATTACCGCATATCATCATCCACACTGGAGGGGCTGGCGAAGGAAAAATTCCATCACACATTACTCCTGCGGATGTATTAGAGAAACAAATTGTACTCGGAATTGAAAAGTCACAGGCTTATTCTGTCTTAATAAATTCCTGCCAAAAGGCTAAGTGTAAGTCTAGAAATACTTCCCAAATGTTGTTACTGTATTATCATCTTTGACATCTCAAGGGCTGTTCCAAGAATCATCAGATATCTGTTCAGGGTTCTTACAATACATTCCTTTTTTTCTCTTTGGGCTTTTCTCTTTTCAAACAGTTCTTGATCTCATGTAGCCATTTTGAGTTGTCTGTACCTGATATATAAACCTCCCTTTGGCTAAAAGAAGTAGATTCCTTCCACAAAGTTCGTGTCTGAGCGGTTGCCGTTGGTTAATCTAGATAGTTTCATAATTTAAGGTGCTAATCCTTCCCTTAAATTTCCCATTAGATTTATCGGAAGATTTTTCTGTTGCGTTAGAACAGCTTAAAAATGGAAAAGTAATAGGACGAACTCTGATCTCCTCGAGAGTAGATTCTGGGTCCTGATTATCTCCGTGGCAGGAGTGCCTAACATCTAGTGGGATGTTTTGCAAACATCTGCCAAGTAAGTGAAAGAATGATGATGGGATGGGCCACCATCATGATGCTTTAAAATATCCTAATGAGATCAACTTAGTAATATTTTATGAACCACAATAAGCGATATCAGTTTTATCAAGCTCAGGTCATGATTTAAACTGTTTATTTTATATCAGTCTTCTGAGACTTCATTTCTCGAGACTGGACATTTCTGATCTTGTCTTGTCATGTATGTATTGAAATCTAGCCTTAATTCTAAAGTGAAAATATAATGGAGAACAGCCTACAGAGAAAACAATGGTTACCCAATACACACGTCTGGAATTTTCTATAGAAAACACGTTTATGAGTTCATCAGTGCTACGTGACCAGTTTCCCCAATGTGTGTTGTCCCTCGGACACCAAAGACTTACTATCTGACAGTTTTTGTGTGTCTGGACACTGGGTATAGCTTCTTGGGATCCTTGGTTCGGGATCCCACGTGAGGCCCCAGTCAAGCTGTTATCTGGACAGCAGCCGGGGCTTCCTTGGGACCGGGTAATGTACTGTCCAGCTCCTCAACAGTGACAGTGTCCTCGGAGTACCGCAGCAGGCGACGTAAGACAGAGTTCCAGAGAGGCCCCAAGATAGAAGCCGTGGCCTTTTGCCTGTCCAGTCTCAGAAGTGACATCTGTCAATTCTGTTATATAAATCCGTAAGGAGTGAATCATTGACATCTTTGCACATTTAGGGGGAAGGGATTGATCGCACAGGAGCTGAAGATGTCTACCACAGACGTCAACAGCAGAATTCACTTTCAAGAAATAAATCGCATTATAAAAAGGCCAGGTCAACGTCTAGAGTAAAACTAGGAAGATTCTCAAAGCAAGAGCCTCCCCCCCGCCCCCACCTACCCCTGCCACCAATTACCGTCTGTGACCAACAGATGGATCCATTAGATCGGTGCATTAGAGAGTGTTTACACGTCTCAAGTGCTGCACTGGATGCCTTGTAGACCCCGACTTCCTTAAACGTCACTGCAACCTTGCAAGACTGATAGATCCACCACACAAGCCCTCAGGGTTTAGAGAGCAGACATGCTGATCTTCCTGGACCTGGGAGTCGAGGACTCCCTTCCTAGACCTGCCTCTTCTAGTTGTTACTGCTTGACCTTTCACAAGGCAGGTGGTCTTTCTAAGCCTCAGATTCCTGAACTGAAAACGGGTGCATTTCCAGGCCAGAAACTCTTTGTTTCGGACAGCCATACCTTTCAATGAGGTCAAGGGGTCTTGACCTATTTTATTGCCTCTCGATTGTTGGATGATCAAAGATGGGACTGAGAACACAGTTTTTCGACTCTTTTTTTTTTATTTTTTAAACATTTATTCGTTTTTGAGAGAGTGTGAGTGGAGGAGGGGCAGAGAGCGAGGGAGACACAGAATCAGCAGCAGGCTCCAGGCTCCGAGCTGTCAGCGCAGAACCTGATGCGGGGCTCGAACTCAAGGACCGCGAGATCATGACCTGAGCTGAAGTTGGATGCTTAACCGACTGAACCACCCAGGCTCCCAGTTTTTTGTTTTTGTTTTTGTTTTTGTTTTTACTCTTAATCAGCATTTTCTAGTTCCCGCTGCCTTTGCACAAACTCACTTTTTTGTTTATGCAACCTCACAACAAAGTGGACTCCCTACCTGTGTGTCTTAAGCATTCTGTTTGTCCAGAAAAGAAAACAGTGGTGTCAAGGTAGACGTGATTCTTCCATGAATATATTCTAATGAGAAGCCTCTAAGCAATCGGGCAGAAAGGGGAATTTGGGCTTAGCAAAAAAGGCTTAAGTAGAATTAAATACATGGCAATCTTGTTCCTGAAAAAAAAAATGCCTTTGCTCTACATGAATCAAGCTTTATTGTGAAAAGGCCTTATTCCACATGAATCAAGCTTCATCTTTGCTGATAAAACTTTAGAGACAATTATCCCTTGATGATACTGACGCTATAAATGACCGACAAAAGAGTAGTTTTGATTTCAAAAATAATTTGGAATCATTATACATTACACATAGAACCAAATGTTGGAACACTAGCAATGAAGAAGTCTCAGGGTTTAAGGCAAAATAAATAATGTATGAGGTATTTGTAGAGACAGCACAGGCCCCAAATTTGTGAATATTTGTTAGTGACGAAAACACCCCATAGAAAGAAGGCATGTACAATATAGTAACTACCGCGAAAGGCATTTTCAGATACCAGAAGGGCAGGGAAACAGCTTTACCTTACAGCAAAATATGCAAGGGCAGCTGTAATATTCTCTGATGGGCGAGAACAGGATCGATGCCACCACAAGGCACCCACCCACACCTGCAGGATGAATCAGGACAAGCCATGGCGAAGGCACCATTAAGACACCTGTTCGTGTCCTCTCGCTGGCCCTCGGCACCCATGCTGTTAGTTCACGGTCCCACCGGAAGCCAGCCACTGTGAGTGGTTTCTAACAGGAATGCCTGGAATGACCTCCTTCTTCCCACCTTCCTGAAAAGGTAGCATTTGGTTTGAGCTTTCCCTACAGAAAGGCTTGAAGAGGAGTTACTTTGTACCCTCTACCTTTTTAAGGATTGGTTCTGAGGATTGATTTTAGGCTGCAGGGAAGTCTACCCCACTGGCTTTGGCAAAACCCTTTATTTCTTTATTTGTTTCGGCTTCATTGACATATAATTGACAAATCACATCGTGAGAGATTCAAAGTCTGCAAAGCGATGATCTGTTGTCCATATATATTGGGAAAGGGTCCCCCCCATCGAATTAATTTACGCATCCTTCCCCATACGTAATTCCAGGTTTGTGCGTGTGAGACCACTAAATTCTACTCTCTTAGAAAACAATGATTATATAATAATACAACTTTATCAACTACAGTCACCACATATGTTCTCGAAGAGATCCTCAGACCGGCTTCAAGTTGAAATGGAAAATGTGAGGGCACCTAGCTGACTCAGTCGGCGGAGTGTGTGAATCTTGATCTCGGGGTTGTTAAGTCCGAGCCCCATGTTGGGTGTTGAAATTAATGAAAATTAAAATCTTTTTTTTTAAAAAAGAAAGTTTGAAGACCCTTTCTTTCTTTAGAGGGCTGCTAATCTGAAAGTATTGCCAATCATTTATAGCATTACTGATATGCTAGGATGTCCTGTAGCCAACTTGCAAAGGCAGAAAATGGTAAGTACTTAGCCAAGAGGATTTTCTCAGTTAGGTGGAATCGTAATGCCTTGCCAATCATGTTAAGCATGTAACGTCCATGGGAAAAAAATGAGATCTTTTCCTTGATTTTCTGGTTATTTATATATGTGCAGAATGCATTAGCTCAAAGCTCTTCAGAGGTAAACACAGATGTAAAGAATTACTAATGATCACATGCACTGCTTAGTGTTCGTAACAAACAACAGCCTTCTTTCAACCCTGTGGAAGAAACGGGACTACCAACTACTATTCTCTACTTTGAATGTGTCTCCTCGTAGATAAAGATGACACACAAGCAATTAGGAATCAATTAAAACTTGTGTGAGCTAACGTGGACCTCCCAGGATACAGGGAGTTAACCGCAGACCCTCTCTCTCAAATAAATTTCAGACTTTCTATTCAGGGCAGAGTGATTTTTCAATGGCTTTGATGGGAAAAGAATGTTCCCCCAGTTCAGAGCATATAAAATACTGCACAACTGAAATGGGTTTATGTTAGTTGATCGCAAGAGAATAATAACCATGAGAAGAGAACAGAAAGACTGAAGGGGAATCATTTTGATATTTCCCCCTTAAAAAAAAAAAAGTGACGTTGAAAAAGCCATGTCGGGAAGAACACTTATTTTGTTCACTGGAGAAATGGAGGATGTGTTCTGATCTGCTCTGTAATCCTGTGGAGAAACAAAATTCTGCAGGTGACAATTATAACAGCTAACAATTATCGGACAACGCCATACACTTTTATAGTGCTTTCCATGGGTTTGTTCATTTAAATCCAGTGGTATTGTTCTATACGTTTTCCAGAAGGAGACCTTGGCTAGCGTGAACACCATTGGAAAGTGGTTCCATCAGTAAGGTAGGCTAGGCTGGACTAACGGAACAAGAATGTATCACTGACTGAAATGCTGGTCCAGTGTGGACCTGGTGGTCTACACAAACAACTCACTTTCAGGTGGGGACTCACAGGCTCAGGCTATCAACAAATGGAAACTTCACGCTTCCGGCCTGGAGGACTGGGGTGGGGGATGTGGGGGGGTGAAGTATAAGTAAATCACATATACTCTCAATTGCATTGGCCTCGCAGTGACCCATCATTTCCCCTCAAGGTCCACAGGCAAGAATTACTGATACGACCTTACGCCAATGCTTAGAGTCTCAAGGATAGAAAAACCCTCATGGATATTTGATGGGACTATTGGTTCTACCATAGTAATGGAGTCTGGAAAATTATGCTGTGTATGGGGACGCCGGTGATAAGTTCAGGGAGATGAACATTTATTTGTCTGTCACCTCCTCTGCCTGCCTCTGTCATGGAGCTTCGATATTTGGACCCCTCGGCTGAAGGAAACGCACATGGCGCTGTGAGAAGGCAAAGGACCGGACTCTCCAGAGGACTCTGCCAATAGACGTGGCAAGGATGGGGGCAGGGAGAGGACGCTTTCCCTCAGCTCAGAGAAGGGCTGCAGGGAACCAGAGGCTCAGGTTTACTCCATGAAGAATATGAGAGAAAGTCAGTGGTGCCAAATCTGTAGCCTTTGCACATCAGTAATAGCATGGAAACATCCTGAGTGTGGGGCTCAGGCTAGCAATTGCGATGTTTTTCCACAAGTAAGCGGATGAAATCATCGAAGGGTTCCCAACAGGAAGCAAACCCCTGGGAAAGCTTTCTGCAGTCACCATTTGCAATTCATGCGCTTGCCTTGAGGAATAGTGTCCACAGGGTCCTGTTTGGTTTAAAATGTAACTCTCAAGGCAGAGAAGGCTGAGCGTTCAGATCTCAGCTGGGTTTCTCCTGCATGTATTAACTTATAAATGGAAACACACTTAAAATAGTTTACTATCTCTCGGTGACCTCTTCTGAACTTCTTTTCTAGAAGTGACACCACTATTTTGGGCTTGTAATCTTGGAGGACCTGTGCCTTCTCTGCCCTTGGGCACTCAGAGTACCTTCCGCCTACCTTTCTGCCCACGGTTCTTTTACCACATTGACTCCTTACCGTCTCTCTGTATCCATATTTTAATCTCCACTCCTAACCACCCCGTAACTACACATTATTGTTCTCACCACTGCTAACTAGAGACAATACAAGCAGCTTGGTTATGCCCTTGCCCTTTCTCCCAAGGTTTATGATGATCTGAGGTCAGCCAGGGGAAGACCTTGGAACGAGCCATCGTACTGACCCTCCCAAGGTAACTGGAGTTTTACATGGGGTAACAGAAGTTCAGGAGCGAAACAACCAGCAGCATAAATTAGACTAAGAGATTTGGGGGGGGGGGGAAGCTTCTAAATAACAGGGGAAAACGTTCATTGTCCTGATGAATTGCTAGTTTCTTTACAGCGCTTATCTTCACCTGCGAAATTGTACATACCTAAGTCATCCAGATCAATTATCTTGTCCTTATAATTAACTTCAACTCCTGCACTAAAGTGCAGAGACTATTTGCCCCAGGGTCCTGACTGTTTGGTTTTTATTAAACCTCTTGTCTCTCTTCTAAGATCAAAGGAAGAGGCAAGACCTAGTCAATAATGTATAACACGTTTTTAACAGACTGGCTACGATAGGTTTCTCCTAGATCCACTGCTATTGGCTTATGCTGCCTTTCATTTCAAACATGTAACAGTGCAGCCTAATCAGTATAAACGGAAGACGATTCAAGGGATCTTTCCAGATACAAGCAACACACACTAGCTCATGATAAAGGCCCCCGTGTAAAAAAATAAATAAATAAATAAATACACAAAAAAAGTATAATACAGGGGATTTGAATCTTACTAAAAATGGTAACAGTAACACAGATGAATCCCACCCCACCCACCCCCCGCCCCCCTTAGGCTCTGTGATAGACACTAAGGGAGAAAATATTTTACGGCCAGTGACTGGTCACAGGGCGGGCGAGTCTACAAGTTGTCAACATAATAACAGGAGTAGGGGAATGAAAACTAAATTGATTGTTAAGTACTCTGATAAGCCTTCTTAACACGATTCTCAAAACTCAGAGACCTTCTGCCCACGGAGGTACAAGTTTCACGTCATCTGACTCCGGTGCACACCTGCAAACCCCCTTGTGCTGCTCAGTCTGTGTATTTTACTGTAGGTCAAGGCAGTTAATCACCAGAAGGCCTCGGGGCAGCCACATAGAAGCTTATTTATGGGCAAATCAAGAAACCGAAATACTGAACCGTGCCTGATTAGCTGCGCTAATATGCTACTTGTGGCTAATTTCTGAGCTGGTTAACCCACAGGTGTTTGCCCTCGCCCATAAATCATGTGTCCACCTCCTCTCCGCGCTCCTGGTCCTACCATGCATATAGATAGCCTGTTTAAGTGACAGGCAGGAAATAATGGATGACGCACTAAATCATTCAGTGCTTAGTCAACTGTCTCTCCTCCCAAACAGGTCCCACCACGTTCCCGCCGCCCAGCTCATTTCAGATGTTTTTGTAACCCAAGTCCCAGGGGCCGCTGCATGCAACCTTTCAAAGGTACAAAGTGTACATTTCCCCATTTGTATTTGTTTTACTTGTAGAGCACACCCTTTGCATAAGACAGCGCCATTAAAATTTCCACAACAGCCGGCGGTGCAATGAAGCAGAACAGAATTCCAATGACTTAGGTGGTGAAAGAAAACCCTCGCTGGGAATTTAGCAACTATGGCCCTCCATTTACCTTTAATTTATTTTTTTTAATTAAAGATGTTAATTAAATGGATCACAAACCAAACGACCTAAACACTAAATATTATGGGCAGGAAGTGCTTGGTTTGCATATAATTTGATTCTCTGGAGTAGTTCCTTATTTTAAATCAACTTACCGGTCAATATAAAAACCAGTAGCTAGGAAAAATACGGATTTCACATATATTTACAATGTATGCCCGTGTCCGCAGCAGAGGAAGATGTAGGACTTGGCAGGAAGTGTTGTTGTATTTTGTTTTTTTCCAAGCTCTGGCTGAGAAAACTGTTAGGAGGAATTATCAGTGAATGGGTACCAATTGAAATTCTATCCATGAACATGATAGGTGAAAAATAGTAATGAAAAACAAGGGCCTAGTGAAACTATATTGAAACAAGTGTAGGGGCTCTTGGCTGCTTCAGTCGGTAGAGCATGTGGCCCTTGATCTCAGCCTTGTGAGTTTGAGCCCCACGTTGGGTATAGAGATTAGTTAAAAAATGAAATTAAAAAAAATAGGGGCGCCTGATGGCTCAGTCAGTTAAGCATTCACTCTTGATTTGGGCTCAGGTTATGCTCTCACGATTTGTGAGATCGAGTCCTGCATCAGGCTTTGTGCTGACAGCACAGAGCCTGCTTGGGATTCTGTCTCTCCTTCTCTCTGTCTCTCCCCTGCTCGCTCTCTCTCTCTCTCTCTCTGTTCCTATCAATAAATAAATAAATAAATAAATAAATAAATAAACATTGAAAAAAACAAGTATAGCAATAGCTTCTATGTGATAGACGTGCAATACAAGAACTCCTCAGTTCTATTGCTCCCTGAGAGTGAATGTGGCTGTTTGAAATTTTCAGTTACTTTTAGGAATTTCACATGCCTTGTCCTTAGAATAGATGATATTACAGGGAACACACCAAATTATTTGTTATTTTTAGCACTTTCTAAGTGAACTCAAATAGCCAAGTAGAATGCCAAGATTCTGGTCATTAATATACATGTGCCGTAGGAAATTCCAAGTCAAACCAACATGGACTAACAGGAACCAGATGAACCCGTCTGCTTGAAGCAACTTAACACAGACAAACTGTATGATATATGGCTTTCAAGACACTGGACACCAGGCAGTGAAGATACTTAAGATATGGAAGGGGAACCTGGCCAGCCCTGTGATGGCTTACAGCTCCGAGACAGGGTCGAGGCCGGAATGCAGGGAGGTGATCCCTCTGGGTCCCAGGGGACTCTTCTTGCTAAGGAGACGCAGGTGAGCATCCAAGGAGATGATGGTGGCCAGAGTATTTCAGAAGAGGGCACCAGAGGACAGAACCACAAAGAGATGATCCTCTGGGTGTTTTACAAGGTTCTGCGGAGAATTTACCTCTAGGCTGATCAAAACGTACAAGTGAAGAAACTCCCAGGGCTGGGAACGAACCCTCAGAAAAGATGGCAGGTAACAGTGCGGGGCACTCATCCAGGTCTTAGAAGAGTGCCTATTTAACCAAACAGACCAGAACTCATGATCTAGGAGCACTGAGTCGTATTCTCAGGAAGGTCTCATCCAAAGCAAGGAGGAGTAACTCACCATAGACTAAGCATTGCTCCCATCCCACCTAACAAAGTTCAAAAGCAGGACTTGAGAGGATCAAACTGCTTTCAAGTTACGTAACTGTGCCCAAGAACAAAAAGATCGATATATTTGTATGTCCAACAAACAGACGAGTAAAACTAACAATGTCTATGATCCAATGAAACGTTACCGGGCTGAGAAAGAAGCAGAAAAACATGCCCTTGATGAAGAGCCAAGTCATTCAACCAACAATTTTATAGGCCTCAGAGGTAGCAGACGAGGACATTTAAAAAGTTCCTAAACTGTACTCTTGATGTTCAGAAGTTAAGTCGAGATTTAGAAAATACGAAGAAGATATAAATTGAACTATGAGAGCTGAAAATTCTATTTTATGGAAAGAAAAATTCATTGAATGGGATTAATTTCAGTTGAGACATTACAGAAGAAAACACCTGTAATCTTGAAGACATAGCAAAAGACACTGCATAACATGAAAGACAGATACAAAGAGAATTTAATAAAAATGAAGAGTATAAGTACTCTGTGGGGCAACTTGAAATGCATCAGTATACACGCACTTAGGTGCTCTGAGAATGGGGTAAGAAAAACAAACATAATTGAAGAAATAATGGCAGAATGGTGTCAAATTTCATTAATATCACTAGCAGATTAAAAAATCTCAGCAAATTCCAAGGATAAGAAACACGAAAAAGGAGAAATAACTCACACTATGTCACATTAGAGTCACATAACTTAAATCAGGTGATTATATAAAAAAAAAGATATGTTATATACAGAGGAAGGAAGATAAGAATGATCACACATTTCTTATTGAAAACAATTCAGGGGCGCCTGAGTGGCTTAGCTGGTTGAGTGTCTGACTCTTGATTCTGGCTCAGGTCATGATTTCATGGTTTGTGAGTTCAAGCCCCATGTCGGTCTCTGTGCTGGCAGCTCAGACCCTGAGCCCGCTTTGGATTCTGTGCCTCCCTTTCTCTCTGCTCCTCCCCTGCTCATGCTCTGTCTCCCTCTCCTTCAAAAACAAATAAACATTAAAAAAATGTTTTAAAAGAAAACAATTAAAAAATAAGAAAACAACACAACATTTTTAAATTACTGAAATAAAAAAAAAAATGTCAACATAGAATATCCAAAGAAAATATCTTTCAAAAATCACAGGTGAAATATATTTTGATCCATTTAAAAGATGGAATAATTTATTACCAGGAGATCTGCACTAAAAACAATGTTAATGGAAGTCTTCAGGGCGGAAGGAAAGTGCGACCAGGGGAAAAAAAATATTTATGATTATACACAGTGGAACCAAAAGCACTGGAAATAGAAAGTGCATGGGTAGGTTTATTATCATTGTTATTGTTATTATCATTATTACTGAACATCTTTAAATGCCAATTGGTCATTTATATAAAAATAACAACACTGTACCACAGCATCTAGCATATAAGCAAACCTCAGGTATGGCAACAATTGTACAATGTCTGAGAGATGATGAAAAATGGCAGCTGATGACGATGAGATTCTTACACTGTTAAAGATGTGGCACAATGTCACTTACAGGGGGACTGGTAAGTTATAAGTACGTGCTATCATATGCCAACTATATTTCAATTAAAAAAATTCAATCAGTAAAAATAAAAATGGAGGCTGTTGAGCCTGACACAGCCATTAACTTTGCACAACAAAGAATTAAAGAAAATAAGCCAAAAAGAGGACTAAAGGAAATCCTAAAAAAAAAATAATCCATCATTTCAAATGAAGTCAGCAACAGATGACAAGAGGAACAAAGAATAGATAGGACAATTAGAAAGTAACTAGCAAGAGGATAGTCCTAAGCCTGACCAAATCAAAAATTACTTTAAGTGTAAAGGACTCAAACACCCAAATTAAGAGGCAGAGATGATCAACTTTCAAAAGGTGAGAGAGAAATACCAAACTATACTGGGTCCACAATAAACACACTTAAATGTAAAGACACAAATAGGTTAAAAATAAACGCATGCAAAATGATATATCAGGCTGACATTTTCGAAAGACAACAAAGTATGTGTCAGCGAAAATCATATTACTGTGTATGAAGAAAGCCATTCCACAATCACAGAGGGGTCTATTTATCCAGAGGAACTAATAATCTTTAAGTTTTATCAACCTCGTAAGAGAGTCTTAAAATATATGAAGCAAAGAATGATGGGACTATGAGGAGAAATGGGCAAATCAATAATTATATTTAAAGATTTTAATACCCCTCTCTTAATAACTGATAAGCCAAGTGGAGAGAAAATCAATATGGGTACAGAATGTTTAAACAATACTACCACCTAATTTCACCTGAGTGACATTTCTAGAACACTCTATCCAGCAAGTGGAGAATCTAAATTGTTTTCCAATGCATAGAAAGCACTTAGTAAAACAGAACATATTTTGGGTCATGAAACATGTCTCAATAAATACAAAAGAATTCAATTCATACACAATAGATTCAATTAGAAATCAATAGCAGAAAGATCTCCAGAAAATCGCAACTACCTGGGATTTGAAATAACTTGCTCCTAAAAAACCCCACCTGGCAAGAAATATATCACAAATTAAGATATTGGAAAGAATTTTGTTCTAAGTAAAAATGAAAAGAAGTATGGCTTAAGCAGCACATGCTAGAAAGAGTGTAAAATTTAGAGCGATACATCTCCACACCAGGGAAGTAGAAAAATCTCAGATCAATGGCTTTAGCTTTCCCACTTAAAAGGCAGGAAAAGAAGGGGGAAAAAATCCAATTATGCAACAAAAAAATTAAATAATAGAGAACAGTACATAAAGATGAAATGAACACCACAAAAATAAAGGAGAAAATCACTGAATTTTTTTAACGTTTATTTATTATTGAAACACAGAGAGTCAGAGTGTGAGCAGGGGAGGGGCAGAGGGAGAGGGAGACACAGAATCCGAAGCAGGCTCCAGGTTCTGAGCTGTTTGTTAGCACAGAGCCCGACGTGGGGCTTGAACCCACGAACTGCGAGACCATGACCTGAGGCGAAGTTGGACGCTCAACCGAATGAGCCACCCAGGTGCCCCAAGGAGAAAATCATTGAAATCAAATGCTGATCTCAAGGAGATTCATGGGAATTGTCTAGAGAAAATATACTGTTATCATGTAGGTGAGAGGTGAGATTATTATAGGTTCTATGAGAACAATTCTCTTAGTTCAAAAAATACCCCCAAACAAATTTGAGATAGAAGAATAAACTTGAAGGACTAATGTTACTTGCTGTTCATATTTATTATAAAGCTACAGTCGTCAAGACGATAGGTTACTGACCTAAGAAGCAGACTGACAGAACAGAATATAGTCCAGAAGTAGGTTCCCACACATATGGAACTGAGTTCTGACAAAGATGCAAAGGCAAAACAATGAAGACAGCGTCATTTCTTTTGTTGCTGTTGTTGTTTTTCCAACAAATGGTGCGGAACAAGTCATATCCGTGTGCAAAAACACAAACAAAACATACACACAAAACCTCTGGCAAAATCTGCATAAACAGTTTGCACCATATACACAAAATAAATCTTAATGAATCGTAGATCTAAATGTTGGATTAAAACCATAAAATTCTAAAGTTACGTGTTCCTCAATTTCGTCAGTATCGCGTGTAGCAGTGCTTTTTCCTTTCTCTGAGCATCACTCGCCCTCCTCTAGACGCTCGGGTCTATCATTACATTTCAACCTCTGAGTGTAATAGATTTGAAAGGAGATCATGCTGTCCTTGTGAAAATGAGACATGTCTTGCGGTCCAACTTGGGACATAGAACACCTAGACTCCCGTCCCTCTTTGACACTAAGTATAATTACATCTGAGCTTCTCAAACCCTCGAAGTTCTGACTCAGCTAGAGCCTAAAACGTCTGTGGTGCTTGCTAACGTTTATTATGCTCTCCATTCAGGACACTGTTATAGTGTCTGCTTAAATCTGCTTGCATGATGTAGTTTTAGGGACCCAGGTAAGATTCTGGAAATATGCTAAATTCTCTATAAGTCTGCTAACTGTGTGTCAAGGAAGTTTCCTGTATTTGTTCACCTTTACATCTTTCAAAGCCCCAACAATTTCCCATATTTGCTGTATGCCAGGATTTTTAGCATAAGGTGGTATTCACACTGTTCTTTTCGTTCATGTTTGTAAAAACATTACTATTATTTTCTCGCGGTGAGAGCTGCCTTTCCGTCATGATCTCTCCTCATTCCAGAGATACTTTAGATCGCAAATGGTAGAGTCTTCTCCAGTATACTAACTCAATGTCATTCCTTCGAACCGGAGAATGTGTTTTGGCTGCTAAATGATACAGGCTAACCCTGCTGTGCTCCACGTGTAAAACGAAGCAAAATCCGTCCAATGAGTTAGATCGTGGACGTGGTTTTTGGGGAAGCGAGGACCTTCCCACTGAAGTGTGAGAGGCGGGGAGAAGACACGGTGCGTCCTTGAGATGCCGTCTGCCCAAGAAACCAAATCTAGATCCCTCTGGTCGAAATGGACTCATGTCAGCATGTTGGTATTAATATAAACGGTGCACACACCGTGTTATCACACGCAAGCCGGTCTGTATAACTCTCGTTGCCTAGTTATGCGACTCGTCAAACTTGTACCGCTGGCCTTTGCCACCAGATTTCTCTCCCCTCTGTTCTCTTTGCCATGCTGTACACCCCCGTGCGCTCCCTCCGCTTTTACGGGAATTCTAAACAATCGTCTCCAAGATACAACTCTCACTGCATTCCTATTGACTTCATGTTCACCAGAGGTAAGGTTACCGCAGAGATCAGGTTCCAAACCCTGAAATCAGCTCTGATTCAGGTTACCCTGGCACACTTCATCACATCATTGTTCCCACGGAGTCCCATTCTGCCGCTCTGTCTGGTTTGGGCTGTCCTCATGCTCCCCACCTGGTCTCAAGACCGTGTAGCTAAGACCAGGAAGTGGGGATTCTGTCAGGAAATTCCTTCCTTCCCTGTCCTCCACCCCTCGGTGTGTGGTTCCTTTGGCAAAACTCATCTTTTATATCTCTCTTAGACACCGGACTGCCAGACCCACTTTTTTTGCAGGACTCCGGTAGAAGGCAGGAAAAGGGCTCCCAAGGATATCCCCATCCAACCGGTGAATATCTTATGCTACATTAAAAATAGGAATTAGTGGGGGCGCCTGGGTGGCTCAGTCGGTTGAGCTTCCGACTTCGGCCCAGGTCATGATCTCGCGGTCCGTGGGTTCGAGCCCCGCATCGGGCTGTGTGCTGACAGCTCGGAGCCCGGAGCCTGTTTCAGATTCTGTGTCTCCCTCTCTCTCTGACCCTCCCCTGTTCATGCTCTGTCTCTCTCTGTCTCAAAAATAAATAAACATTAAAAAAAAATTTTTTTTTTAAATAAAGTGGGAGAGGGGCCACGGGCCAAGGAATGTGATCAGGCTTTGGAGACCGCACAGGGTAAGAAAGCAGATTCTCTGGAGCCTCACAAAAGGAACCCGGCCATACTGACAGCCCGACTGTGGCTCAGTGAAACCCCTCTCGAAGTTCTGATGCACAGAACCGTAAGATAACACATCTGCACTGCATTACACTGCTAAATTCGTAATAGATTGTTACCGCAGCAATAAAAGTAGCACACAGGGCTCTGACCTCTTCAGTGGCGGCCCCGTGGCCCTGTCGCTCCTCTGCAGGACACTGCGATTTCTACGAGTAAGAAACCAGGTCTGTCCTTTTTACTGCTGTCTAGCTGGCTGGTGGAACAGGGCCCATGCGAAACTCTACTGGGAGATCAAAGGAGCTCATGTAAATTTATATCTAACTATTCCTTCCCTGAGTTTTTCGAGATCCCATATCCTATTCTCTGAGATTGGGGAAATTCAAAGTTTTTGTTTCTTTCTATGTTATGGCGGGAGACCTTCCAAGGGGCATGGAATCGCAGTGGAGATAGGAACCGGCTGTGAAGGACTCAGTGGCCTGAACCCCAGGGGGCTCCATGAGTGTCCCCATCGTGAGGATGGCCTTTGTTCTTCCGTGCCACCAAACGAGGTCATGTCTGTGTGCCTTTGTCCATGCCTGTTTCTCTGACTAGAACCTTCCATATGATCCACTCCGCAGACTGTCCGCCTGCCTCCTTATCGCTCCCCCTCGGCTTCTCTTGACCCTACGGGAGGAGGCAGCCAGCTCCCCCGCGTGCGGCCCCGATCCTGCCTCGAGTCTGTGTTACAGCCACAAAGCTCTCTCCCACAGTAGGTGTAGGTTGGTTTAAATTATGGACGCTCTAACAGTAAATTCTTGGAAATGAGAGGCGCTCAATACATATTTAGCAGACCAATCTCTCTCTCTTCCCGCGTGTGTGTTACTTAAAAGCAACTTCATATTTTAGTTGGTATTCTATGTCCTAGATCTACTCTTGTGAGCTGACATTTCACGGAAGAATTAATTATATATGCCGTCATCTAGGACCCAGGGAGCAGAATAAAATAAAAGAGCCCCAGTTCTCCAGGACGTTTAAAATCATCTCCAAGAAACAATGGATTTTTCTTCTTTCTAAAATTGCCATTCCGTCATTGACTTGGCATGAATTCAGAGCCCGCCGGAGGTGTCCACAGCACAGAAGGGACCACAGGCTCGCTCACTCTTTCACTCACTGTTTATCGACTAGTTATTCTGCCTTGTGCTTTTCCAACTGTGAGGACTAAACAAGAAGCCAAAAAAGCATGCTTGTCCAGGGCCTTGCACCCTAACAGAGGATCCTGTGTGCTGGTCCAGTCACTGAGAAGAAAGAGAAGGTTGAAAGACCAAGAAAACCTGACCCATTCACATGAGACATGGAGTTCGGAGAAGGTGCATTGACACAAATGAACAATATAAATCACACAATGATAGAATTGTGCTCAAGATAGAGAGAACTCCGGGATCACTTTGAATAAGAAGAACAAAAGAGACTTTTCGGAAAGAAAGATTTTAAGTTGAAGCTGAAGGCATTAGGACACGTTCAGTAGGTGGACCGATACGGGAACCCCATTTCTCTCAGAGAGAAGAGCTTATGTGGAGGAAGAAGTCACGGAGCTTCTTGGCGTGTTGCAACTGGGTCTAGCTTCGTCCTCCATCCATGTTCAAGGTCAGCGCATTCCTCTCCAGAGTGCGGTAGTGCCTTATTGGAGGTCATCCCAACCCAAGAGCCACAGTCCTTTCTCTGAGAAATGCTTCCTTACTGATAAGGGTGGCCCTGGGGCAGGTTACTCATACTGTAGGACTCCATTCCCCTCCTACCGCCCTTTGGGCCAGAACTGGGTACGTGCCATGTGGGTGGGCACACCCTGCCTCATGGACAGAGAAGCAGAGTGAGAAATGAATGGCACTAACCGGCAAGGGGATCAGGAAGAACCCACAGTGGCAGTGTCGCGTGCCTGAGGATTTCCCGGGTTCAGTGCTAACCTCCTCCGCAGGACCCAGTATATTCCTGTCCCCTCCTGCCCTGTGGGGAAGTCTCCATTCTTATTTAGTTAAAAAATGGTTACTGCAACTTGAAACTAGAGTCTAAGTTAATGCATGCTTTAGTGACTCTCAAATCTATTTTTTCAGCGCAACCTTCTCCCTTAAGATCTCGGTAGATCTACGCCAACCTACCGCTTGGAGAGTCCAACCAGCACAACTCATGTTTTGCTCAGTTTTACTCTATGTCACATGAAACTCACCATCTTGCCATCCACACTGTATCCTCGTATTCTGTTTCCCCACCGTGCATTGAATCACCACCTGGCCCAGCAACCCAAATAAACAGCCTTGGAAATAGCCACAACGCCCCCATTCCCGGCTCCCACACCGTGTTGTTCCAACTCACCCACCACATAGTCTTCGTTGTCTGTGTTGCTGGTGCGATGTTCTCATTGGCTGCCATTCTGCCAGTCTGGATCTTCTCTTCTCTGTGATCCTCACTTATGTTGGGTATTTCCCATTCTTGTTTATTTTTTTAAATGTTTATTTATTTTTGAGGGACAGAGAGAAACCAAGTGGAGGAGGGGCAGAGGGAGAGGGAGACAGAGGATCCAAAGTGGGCTCTACGCTGACAGGAGCAAGCTCAATGTGGGGCTCCAATTCGTGAACTGTGAGATCATGACCTGAGCTGAAGTCAGACACTCAACCCACTGAGCCACCCAGGCATCCCCCCCAACCCCCACTCATCTTTAATAATAAAGCTCAGGAATCACCTCCTCCACAAAAAAAAAAAAAAAAAAAAAAACTCAGTTTATATGAGCCACATTTCTAAATCTCTAGTGCACCTAATTTAAAACACTTTGCTCCATATCCTCAAGTGCAGGTGTGAGAGCAGAAGCCGGAGAGGGCAGTGAGGACCGGGAAGGCAATGCTTCCAGAAGGTCAAAGAGAGAACTCCCGTCTAGGACTTGAGGCATTGCCATAATGGCTCACCCCGCATCCATGAGAAGTTGACATGTCAGCTTTGCTGGCTCTGTGACCAGATATTGGGACCACTGGAAGGACTAGATAAAAGATAGGTGCAACAAGAAGGTGAAGAGAGAAAGACAGGTATGTCAATTCAAATGGAGGGATAAGAGAGACGCCAACTGTGGCCAAGAATCAACGCTCGAGCTTCTGGGAGGCTTCAAGCAATTTCCAGTGGCCACGGCGATGGTGGTGAGGTGCGGGTGCGGAGGACATGAAGCCGGACCCAGTGGGAGAAGTCGAGTAATCCTACCACCAGGATTCCAGGTGCAACCACGGTGGGGAGCACGGTGGGATGAGCTGGGAGGCGAACTGGACAAGTCTGGTTCCGGGCGGCTGCGTGGAGGGCTGCCCGCCTCCTCCCCAAGGTCATCACAGAACAGTCACTTTGTTTATACCCATTTTCAGAGCTGGAAGAAATTTATTCATTTATTCCGCTTGAATAACAAACTCTTCATATCATCTCAATGGGATTAACATAATCAAACACCTAATTCTGTCACCCTCCAGGCTAGCATTAGGATCCTGCTCAGGAGTTCTTTCTGGTCACAGAGGAAGATGGGGTCTGTGAGCTCTCCACAATCATCCCAACATACACCTGCAGACATGCCCGCCTCACCCGCGTTCTTACCTCTTCTCGTCCAAAGCTGCCAATCACGCCGGTGTTCCATAGCTATTTGCAAGCAAAACCAAGTATCTTGCAGAATGAAGTCCGTGACAGAATTCCTTTTGTTAAAGCCAAGGAGCTAATCGCGAATGTGACTTTGCTAACAATAATTCTAGGGGCTTTCTCATCTCTTATTTCCTAAACAAACAATTTATTCTAATTGCTCGGAAACACGAACCTCACAGCCCAGCCTAGAGCGCGACGCTATTACAATGGGGCAATATCAGTTCACGGCGGGGGCAGGGGTGGGTGGCCCCGGTGGGATTCCGCCATCCTCTCCGACTGGGTTCTGTCTACAGAGGTTCATTTTAATCCGCTGACAGTGGAGGGCGGAGGGCCCCTTATTAGATCGCATCAAGGCAGGTCATGATCACCTTGAAAAACGGGTTACAACTTGAGACAGCCTTAGCAGAATAACGGTACGGCCCACAATCAACTGAAGACGGTTCACACTAGTCACAAGGGGTCTTTGGGAGTGACAGAGAGGGACCCGTGTACGTGGAGGCGGACGGGCATTTCCTACGGGGACATACCCCAGAACCTACAGGCTCCAAGTGGTGGTTTGCATGGCCGACATCAATCCACCCGCCCCTAGAGGAGGGCTCCAAGAGGATGTCTATATGTTTCCATTGCACTGACTTTAGATTTCTTTAGGCAAATGGCTATGAAAAAGTCAGCTGACGATTCGAAAAGGAAAAATGTGTGAGGTAGCTAGGGAGTGGCACACGCAAGAGTTATCATCGAACCGTCTCGGATTGACAAAGTGAAGACAATATGGGGCTGGCGGAATGGATATTCTAGGCAGGCAAGGCGGTTCCACTCTGGGAATTAAAAGGGCACCCGCTAAATCTGTCACGAGGCCCTTTCAGGATGTAGCACCAAAGAATTATATCACAAAGGTCACTCGGAGAAATACGAGTGTCACAAAGTTAAGTACATCTAGGGAAGATCAGATAATAGGAAATATCTTTTTTCAAAGCCGAAATGATAGATGGCGAAAGTGGTAAACTGAAGCGCACGGCAGATATAAGGGGAAATCAAGACGGTGGCAAAGAAATAAAATGGAAGGGTAATACAATAGAAGGGACGCTGTAGAAATCATAAAAGAAATGCTTGGAAACAACACTGAAACTTATTGAATAAAGTGAAATTTATTCAGAACATTCAGATGGCGAGATGCAGAAACATAACCCATGGAGTGGCATTCTGGCTGATTGCAAGATGCTGTGAAGAATACATTTCAAAAAAATTGTCATATGTTCTCATAGAACACCGTATGAATAATTTAACAGGAATGCCAAGATTTATGAAAAGAGTATTAGCAGTGAAATGTTAATGCCAGCCCCAAGAATATGTGTTTTAGGTGACTGTTTGGTTCTAATCTGCATAATTATTTCTATCTGCCACCCGCCTGCCAAAAACAGAACGGCAAAAATTAAGGAGAACCTTAGAACGTGCGATGCAGTCTAAGGTGTATTTTCTTTACTTAGAACCTGTCTTACCTGCTAATTGAACTCCTCTTGCTACGTTATCTGATGGACCCGCCTCCTGCTTTTCCATCTGGCCTTCTCCGTGGCCATCACTAGTAGGAATTCCGTGTGTCGGCCAAGGGCTTTTTCTCGCACATTCATGTCAGTGGGAACACCTCTGCCACCAGGCAAGGCATTACCAGGATCCGACTTTCTTGGAGGAGGCCAGTGTAAACAACCGTGAATCCACGGTGAGTCCTTGCTGCCACGCCCGGAGCCACCGAGGAGGGCAGTCCTGGGGTGCATGCTGGCCAGATGCGGTCCCGGGAACCCTCACCAAGCCACTGACCACTGGGGGAGGGAGCACAAGGGGCCACCTCTTCTCTTCTGCGTCAGCGACAGGAGCATATGCGTAGATGGTCATTTAGCACATAGCCTGGAAAGCTGCTCAAAATCAGCAGCGCAGAAATGCAAACTCTGTATTGAACATCACGAAGAGAAGATCGAAATTAGATGCTTGATTTAAAAATCTCGGTGAGTTTATCTTTGCCACCCTTTGAAAATTGTGGTCGGGGCTCATGTTCTGTTACATACCACAATCCTACGTAGGACGAGCGTTAACACCTGTAGCCTGAGTATGTGGTATGAGACACTGGCCACCGGATTCATTCCTTTGTCACCTTTTGCCCCAAGGTAGTCTGTGCCTTAGTCACTGATGCAAAGACGATTCAATTTATGGAATGTGATGGACTTCATGGGACACTTAAAAATCTACCGCTTTACTTATTTCCAAAGGAAGTCAAAGCAATGGAGGAATTGCTTATCATATTGACTCGCGGACATTGTACTTTCAAAAATGAATATGTAGAGAGGCTTTTTATTTCTAGCGTCTCGCAGTGACTGTGCGTGTTGCCTAAGGTAAAACTATTTTTCTGTCTCTTAAAAACAAAAGAAAAAGAAAAAAGAAAAAGATTGCAAAAGGAGTTCAGGTTCCACAAAGACACATGCTCTAAAATTAATGGGTAGCACATCGCCTTTCCTCCAAACTTGCCTGTACGGTGTTCTACAGGGATGGTTTGCTGATGGGATCTCTAGCGCTTTGGAAATAAATACCTTGCAAACGGTACTGAATTTCATTAATAATGCTTGGCCCCCGTATTTCGCTGTCTACCCTAAAACTACAACCGGTTAGATAGAATTCAACTGTGAATATACAAGCGCTAATGAATAAATTCAGTGCATGAGCCTCAATAAAATTCATGATTTATTATGGCTTAAAAATTGTGCGTTGATTACAAGTGTCCGTTCCTGCTTAGAGCACGTCTTTGGGAAGTAACTTTGTGGTGACGTTTCAGGCACTGCACGCAGAATACTGGCCAAAGAGCGGAACGTGTGGCCCTTACGGAGGAAATACAGCATGTCGGCAGGTGAAGAAACACTGAAAAATAAATCATGTATCTTTCAGCGTCTGCTATAGTACAAAATAATTTTACAGGCTTTATCACAGACGTCGCCTGCATTGGAGAAGCAGCAGAAATCCTCCCCTAATACATAAATTACTTGTTTGTAACATTGGGGGGCGCTGTCTCCTCCCCTCTCCATTAAAATAAACCCCGTGGACGTCAGAAGGCTCCATCACCTACTACATGCCCAGCCCCCTTCTTAACATCTTACACATGTTGACACATTTTACCCTCTCGACGGCCCCATTTTACAGGTGAGGAAACGGGATACTGGAGGGAGAGAGCCTTCTTGTTCTTGGTGGTAGCCTGGGGACCATTTCTGGACCATTTTTCTTCAGTCCCTGGGAAGACGCCCTGCTCCCCTGTGAGGAACGTCTCAGGTTTGCTATGCTGTGCACTTACTGTGACACGTACTCACCTCCTGGACACCCCTCTTCGCCGAAGGTTTGCTCTCCTTACCTCCACCAGCCCCCTGAAGATGTGAGCATCCCTGTAGACGACCGAGCCAACAACCTAGGCTTCCAGTGCAAGTATTCATCACTCCCAGTGGTCATTGCCCACTGCCCAGCCAGTCACGCCCTCCTCTGGCCGGTTTTCTGGAATACGCCAAAATTGGTGACTAAACTCCATCTAAGATTTCAAACACAAATATCCTACATTTCCTGGACATTCATTCTTTGTCTAAGCCATGGTTTCGTTTACCTAGGACTTCCAAGCTAAGGATTCCATGAATGAAAAAATGTATGTATAAGAATTCTAATGTTTTAATTCAATTGTAAAAGTGAATTACATTCTTGCCACTTACAAACGAAACAAAATGAAGAGCCAGACGGTGTGAACGCCTCGCTTCTACATCATCTTTCGTTTGCTCGGTTCTCAGCCATACGCCCCGTGGAACTAACAGGTCAACAGTTTTGTTTCTTGAGTAAACTTTCAAGATCTCTCTGCATACTCTAGCCAAGGCAAACCATGCTCTCAATGTCCACATTTTTATTTAAAAGGTAGAATACAATGCACGCTATTGGCCATCTTCTTGGTTTCACTTCATAAATGTTCAGATACTGTCTGTGTGAGTATATAAATGCTTTCTCTTTTTAAAACTATCTTAACCATTGACTCGTGTCCTGTTCAGTAGGCTTTGTACTGCAACAGATCTCTAGAATTTTCTGTCTTGCAAAACCGGAACTCTATCCCCATCAAGCAGCTCTCCATTTGCCCCTGCCCCCCACCCCGCCACCTCCAGCTTCTGGCAACCAGCGGTCTACTTGTGTTTCTAGGACTTCAACTATTTTAGATGCCACCTTTAAGTCAAATCATAGAGTATGGATTTGACTTATGGATTTGACTTAAGTTTATGCAAATGGCTCTTTGAGTCCCAGTTTGTAATTCTTTTGGATATACAACCAGAAGTGTGTGATTTCTGGATCACATGGTAATTGTTTCTCTGTCTCTGTCTCTGTCTCTCTCTCTACACAGACGCACGCATATGCACACACACACACACACACACACACACACACATATATATATATATATTTTTTTTTTTTTGAGGAGACTCCATTCTGTTTTCCATAGTGGCTCTGACATTTTACATGTTCACCAACAGTGTACAAGGATTCCAATCCCTCCATGACTATGCATTTACTGACTATTTTCTGGGGTTTATTTTGGGGCAGTGGATAGTAGCCATCTTTATGGGTGTGAAATGATACCTCATTATGGTTTGATTCGTATTTGTGTAATGATTAAGGATGTTGAGCATCTTTTCACGTACTTGTTGGTCATTTGTATGTATTTGGAGAAATATCCACTAAAGTTCTTTGCTCGTTTTTTATTCACATCATTTGTTTTTTGTGGCTGTTGAGCTGTAGGAGTTCTTCATATATTCTGAATGTTAATTCCTTATCAAGTATATCATTTGCAAAATTTCTTCCCATTCAATAGATTGCTTTTTCACTCTGTTGACTATTTACTTTAATGTGCAAAAGTTTTTTAAAGTCTGTAGTTCCAGGGAGCCTGGGTGGCTCAGTCGGTTAAGGGTCTGGCTCTTGGTTTCAGCTCAGGTCATTATCTCATGTTTATTGAGTTTGAGCCCCACGCCGGGCTCTGCATTGACAGTGTGGAGCCTGATTGGGATTCTCTGCCTCCCTCTCTCTCTGCCCCTCCTCTGCTTGCTCATTCTCACTCTCTCTCGCTCTCAAAATAAAGAAATAAACTTTTTTTTTTAAGTTTATAGTTCCACACGCCTATTTGTGTATTTGATACCTATGCTTTGGTGTCATATCCAAGAAATCACCTTGTAATCCAATGTCATGAAGCTGCCCCTTCTTTTCTTCTAGGAGTTTTATGCTTTGGGGCCTTGTGTTTAAATCTTTCACCTACTTTTGGTTAATCTTTGGGTACAATGTTAGGTGAGGATATGACGTCATTCTTTTGCACGGAGTTATGCAATTTCTACAACATTAATGCAATAATGTTGCAATGTTTCCCCGCTGCATGGTCTTGACACCCTTGTTGAAGATTATTTAACCACTTACAACTATTTTTATTCTGTTCTATTCTGTTCTATTGGCTTCCATGTTGATCTGTATCCCAGCATCGCCCTGTTTTGATTACTGGAGGTTTGTAACGTGTTTTGAAAACAGGAAGTGTGAGGACTGCTGATTTGTTCTTCTTTTGAAAGATTGTTTTGGCTATTCTGTGTCCCTTGAGATTGCATATGGATTTCAAGGTGTTTCTTTCTATTGCTTTTTAAAAAATGCAGGGGCGCCTGGGTGGCGCAGTCGGTTAAGCGTCCGACTTCAGCCAGGTCACGATCTCGCGGTCCGGGAGTTCGAGCCCCGCGTCGGGCTCTGGGCGGATGGCTCAGAGCCTGGAGCCTGTTTCCGACTCTGTGTCTCCCTCTCTCTGCCCCTCCCCTGTTCATGCTCTGTCTCTCACTGTCCCAAAAATAAATAAACGTTGAAAAAAAAAAAATTTAAAAAAAATGCAGTGGAATTTTGACAGGAATGGTGTTGAATCTCTAGATTGCTTTGAGTAATATGGACATTTGAACAAAAGTACGCCCTTCAATCTATAATGTATTTAAATTTACTTATGTTCTTTCTCTTTATTTTTACCATGTGGTATTACATACCACATACCACATACATTACATACTACGTGCATTGTAGTAATGCCACCAGGTAGCATTCTGTCTTATGTATGTATTGTTATATGTAGTTAGTGATTCAATTAATCTGTACCTGATTGATGAATATTTATATTGGTTCAATTTGGTTTTTAGAAGTCATGCTGTGATAGGGCACCTGGGTGGCTCAGTTAAGCATCTGACTTCAGCTCAGGTCATGATCTCGCGGTTCACGAGTTCGAGCCCCACGTCGGGCTCTGTGCTGACGGCTCGGAGCCTGGAGCCTGCTTCTGATTCTGTGTCTCCCTCTCTCTCTGCCCCTCCCCTGCTCTCACTCTGTTTCCCTCTCCCTCTCAGAAATGAAGAAACTTTAAAAAAAAAAAAGAAGAAAGAATGCTGTGATAAATACGTACATTCGAACACAGTTTTTCTGTTATGCAAGGATAAATTCCCAAAGGTGGTGCTCCTGGGTCACACTATAGAGGCATTTGTAATTTTGATAGATAATGCCAAAGTATCCCCTAGAAATGTTGTACTAATTTATCTTCCTAATAGCCACGGACAAGAAAGCTTTCTTTCTCACTGCTTCAACAAAAAAGCGTATTATCAAACTTTCAGGTGTTTGCAATGTGGTAGACCTCAGTAGCATTTTAATGTGGATTTCCCTTAGCTGAGTGAAGTTAGATATCTTTCCTTATATCTCCATTTTCTTTCCCGAAATCTCTGGTTATGTATTTTGTCTATTTTTCTGTCAGGTTGTTGGTGTTTTCGCCATCCACCGGAGGAAGTCTGTGTCAGGGAGAACGGTATTTGGCTTGCCATATGCACCGCAAAAAACTCTTTCTAGTTTTACGTTTCCCTCAGCTTTTGTTTTCCTTCCTTCTTTCTTTTTTTGGTTTACACATAAAATTTTGGCTTTCACAGTTCACTTAACAATCTCTTCTTTTATGGCTTCTTGACATTTATCCGAGCCTCCCTCTCTCTAAGATTATTAAAGAATTTGGCCATTTTGCAGGCCCTTTACTCGTTTATCTTATAAATAAATCTCTGAACCACCAAAGTGCATTGTGGGGTGTGGTGTATAGAATAGGTCCAACAGCAATATTTTCCTAAGTCGACCTAGCTGTCCCAGCACCTCTTATGGAAAAGTCCGTCTTTCTCAATCTTTATCCCTCATATTTTAATTGCCACAAAAATAATATTCCAAAGTCCCAGTGCATTGCAGTTTATTTTCTTTGGTCCCTCTTGTTATGTGCCAGTACGACGCTATTTTCTTAATGGGAATTTTATCATGCGTTTTAAGATCTGGTAGGGCTAGTCAGCGACCATTTTTTTTTCTCCTACATTCATTTCCAAATCTTACCTTTCCATGTGAGCTTTGGAATCATTTGGCCTTCTTTCTCTTCAAATATCTGTTGGCATATTTGTGTTGGCATTATGTGAAATCTGTAAATTAAATTGTATGCATTGGACATATCTTTAATTTTGACTACGCTCGTTCAGGAACCTGGTATGTCTTTTTCCTCCGATCACTTCTTTCTCCATTCTTTGATAGTAGCACAAAGTTTGCTCCAAGTGGACATTGTTTCCTTCCTCTTAACTGTTTTCTTCCTTATTTTATGTGTGGAGTTTTTTTGTTTTAAAGGAGGACTTTTCCTTCAAAGATATGACTTACCGATTGTACTTACGTTCTGCATCGCACAATTTTTGAATTTTGGTACTGCTTCGGCTGATTCTGCTAGTTTTTTTTTTTTTTTCAGGTAATATATCAACATGAAGTGAAAGAGTTCACTCATCGTTTCCAATTATTCCACCTCTCCTTGTTTTTCTAGTGTATCCACACATTTTTAAATGATACTGGTGATCGCAGACGTACAGATAGTTAAAGAAATGATTTCCCACACAAATGTTCAGCAATCTCACTGATGAATACTAGTGCAAAATCCTGAGTGAACAGTGGACAAATGCAATCAGAAGTCGCTTTATACACGTAATCATTTAATAATTAGGTGAACCTGATTCCAGATATACGGACGGTTGAATTTTAGGGAATCTGTTGACTCAATCCATGGTATTAAAAGATCTAAGGAAAAAAAGTACACCCATCTCCATAGATGCTGACAGGTATTTGGAAGCTTCCAACGACCATTCATAATTTGAAAACAAAATTAATAAATCAGGAACAGATGTCCACTTCCTAATTGATATAATGTTTCTATCGTTGTCTAAAAGCCAGGATTATACTCAGTGGTGAAAAACAGGAATTCCAAGTTCTGCTGGCCGCTCTGTTTTCTTTGTGCCCTGGTATCCGTGCCATTTCAGTGAACATCCAACGGTCACGTATACAGAAGATATTTTCTCTGTTTCTAGGGGCACAGGATTTGTTCTTACTGCAAAGGCAGATCTCCTTTGTTAATTATGTTATCAGATTTTTATACACTCCTGCTTTAAACTTGGTCTGATGTGGACGAAAAAATAACCTGAAATGCCCACACTAATGTTTCTTCTATTTCTTCTTGCACTTGTCATTTCTGCCCCATTGAAGGAGGGACCACGCTGCTTCCTGTGTGCACGCGCACATGCGCACGTGTGCATGCCTGCCGAGCTCCATTTGTCAACAGTTAGCCTTTGTACCAGAGTTTCTTTCTTTCGTCTTTTTCTTTTCTTTTTTTTTTAATCTTTTTCCAAGGTCTCCCCTAAACTGCTTGGTTTCTGATATTAAGATCATGGCCCCTGCTTTTTGCCCACCTCTTTCTTGCATGACTTTGCCTATTCTTGGGTTTTAAAATCTGGGCTTTGGTTTATTTAGTTAGTTAGTTATTTATTTAATTTTTATTCTAGAATCACATTATGGTTTTTTTTTTTCTTCTTTTTTTTTTTATTAATGTTTGTTTTTGACAGAGAGAGAGACAGAGCATGAGCAGGGTAGGGGCAAAGAAAGAGAGAGGCAGACACAGACTCTGAAGCAGGTTCCAGGCTCCGAGCTGTCAGCACGGAGCCCGATGTGGGGCGCGAACCCACAAACCATGAGATCACAACTGGAGCCGAAATCGGATGCTTAACCGACTGAGCCACCCAGATGCCACTGGAATCGTACTGCTTTAAATATGTTCCATTAAACAGCATAAATTTGGGTTTTGCTTTGTACGTCCACTGAACTTGAAACTTTTTTTGACATTTATTGAAATAAGAAATATGTTTGATTTTAGCTTTGCCATATTATTCTGTGTATTTTCTATTTTCTACATGCACAGAGTTTTTAACATCTTTAATTTGTGTTTAACTTGCGGGGTTTTTTTAAATAGATTTTCTAATATTTAGAAAAGCTGGTGGTTACCTTTTTAAAATTATAACTTGGTAGAGTACCTCTTTTTTATTTTTTTTTACTTGTTATTTATTTATTTTTCAGAGAGAGAGAGAGACAGACAGACAGACAGAGAAAGGGCACAAACAGGGGAGTAGCAGAGAGAGAAGGAGACACAGAAAACGAAGCAGGCTGCAGGCTCTGAGCTGTCAGCACAGAGCCCGACGCGGGGCTTGAACTCACAAAACTGTGAGATTGTGACCTGAGCCGAAGTCAGATGCTTAACCGACTGAGCCCCCCAGGCGCCTCTAGTTACCTCCATCCTTTAATTACTTAGACAGTAACCACTGGTCCCCTCCGACAAGCAGCGATAAAGACAGCATCCTTCCACTATCTTCCCTACCCACTGTTGGCTCAACGTTGGTCAATTATGTTACCTTTCTTGGTATTGTTACTATTCTATTAAATATCTTTGTATTTTTCTTAACGTTTCACTTAAAAAAGGTGCCCATCTTTTTTTTTTTTTTTTTCCTCTTCTGTGCAGTCTCTATTAGCTGCTCACCCAACATGGTGGAAACGTACCACACATTTCATTTTCTCAGTTATTGGCCATATTCCATGCATTCCAGGCTTCCACCTAACCTTCTGGGTTTAGTTCCCATGGTCCCCTGCTGGACTGGTGGAAGTTCCTCTGGTAGTTTCCTTTTGTACAGCTTATGAGGGAAAAGTGCCTTAGTTTTTGTGTGCTAGGGACAATAATTTTGATAGAATAGATCTCATTCTTTTTTTTTTTAAGTGTATTTATTTATTTTGAAAGACAAAGAGAGAGTGAGAAGGGGAGGGGCAGAGAGAGATGCGAAGACAAAATCCCAAGAAGGCCTAGCACTGTCAGTGCAGAGCCTGATGCGGGGATCCAACTCATGAACTGCAAGCTCATGACCTGAGCCGGAATCAAGAGTCAGATGCTTGATTGACTGAGCCACCCAGACACCCCATTCTTTTGGTGAATTTTTCCTGGACCAAACATGTGGACTTTAAGATCAGATTGCCCTTTGTTTCAGGAAGAAAAGAAAAGAAAAGAAAAGAAAAGAAAAGAGAAGAGAAGAGAAGAGAAGAGAAAAGAAAAGAAAAGAAAAGAAAAGAAAAGAAAAGAAAAGGAAAGAAAAGGAAAGAAAAGAAAAGAAAAGAAAAGAAAAGAAAAGAAAAGAAAAGGAAAAAGAAACCTTAAAATACACATACATGCAGGAAGCTGTCTCTCTCGGTGGCAGAAAAGGAGGAAGCCTTTGGCTTTTGCAGCACCTGGAAAGTCTCGTTTTGCTTTTAAGCAAACTTTTCTTCTGTTTCATTGTTGTATTTTATAGTTTTAGAGACTCCGGTAGTAGATATATTGTGTTCCCTTATACATTTTAAATCAGCTGTTGATTCAACCAATTACCTACAGAGATTTCAGTTAGGATGCTTTGAATGTATAAATCCATTAGGGTAAACTGAAATCAGTCTTCAAATTTATGCACACTACCTTTTTTGAAATTTAGTCTCTCTTTGATTTCTTTTTTCAAAGTTTATAATTTTTACTGTACAAATCTTGAACAAACTTTGGGTAGATCTACCCCTAACTATTTCAAGAGATTTTGGTCTTATCACAAATTGTATTTTAAAATTTTTGATATCTAATTGTTCATTTCTATCATCTAAAAATACTATTGATTTTGTATATCGATTCTCTGTATAACAACATCAATGAACTAATGCATTATACCCCGTAGTGTTTTTTAAGTGCTGTGGAGTTCTTGACATAGGCAATCCTATAGTCAATGAATAAAGATCATTTCAGTTCTTTCCTTCAGTCTCCTGTAATGTCTCCCCTTCCTTTTCTTGTCATATTGTACTGAACAGTTCTTCCATAGTGATACTGTGATAGGCAGAATAGTGCCCACCTCCCACCAAAAAGAAAGAAGAGATGTCCACACCGGAAACTCCAGAATTTGTGAATGAGTTACATTAAGTAGAAAAAAATGACTCTGCAAATGTGACTAAGAGTGTTGACCTTGGGGCACCTGGGTGGCTCAGTCGGTTGAGTTCTGACCTCAACGCAGGTCATGACCTCGAGGTTCTCAGGTTCCAACCCTGCTTTGGTCTCTGTGCTGACAGCTCGGAGCCTGGAACCTGCTTCAGATTCTGTATTTCCCTCTCTCCCTGCCCCTCCCCTGCTTGTGCTCACTCGCTTGCTCTGTCTCTCAAAAGTATTTAAGGGGTGCCTGGATGGCTCAGTCAGTTGAGCGACTGACTTCGGCTCAGGTCGTGATCTCACAGTCTGTGAGTTTGAGCCCCACGTCAGGCTCTGTGCTCAGGCTCAGAGCCTGGAGCCTGCTTCAGATTCTGTCTCTCCCTCTCTCTCTGCCCCTCCCTCGTTTGTGCTGTCTCTCTCTCTCTCTCTCTCTCTCTCTCTCTCTCCCTCCCTCTCTCAAAAATAATTAAAAACATTTTTAAAAATTAAAAAAAAAAAATAGTGTTGGCCTTGACCTCAGACCTAAAATCCCAAGAAACTGAATTCTGCCAACACCTTAAATAAGCAGGAAATGGATCCTCTCTTATGGCTTCTGGGAAGGAGCAAAGCCCCACCGACACCTGGAATTTAGCTTAGTGGATCTGTGCCAGATTTCTGACTCGCAGATCTGTAAATTAATAAATATAGGTTGCGTTAGCTACTAAGTTTTTTGTGATTTGTTGTGACAGCAGTAGAGAACGAATACAGATCTTAGATAGGAATGGTGACGGAGAACGTCCTTGCTTATCCTCCGCCTTAGGGGAACGTCCTTCAACATTAAGCAGGATATTCACTGTGGTTCTTTGCAGGTGCAGGTGGCACTTCGCAGATTAAGAAAGGTGTTACCAGGAATGGCTGTTGGAATTCCTTAATGCTTTTTCTGCATCTATGGGAGATGGCCACATTGCTTTCTTCCCTGCACATTCTGATAGAGTAAATGACATTGTTCAATTTACAAAGGTTGAACCAGCCTTGCATCACTGGGGTCAACTCCAGGTGATCGTGATTTATTACTTAGGATGTGGTTGGCTTATATTTTATTAAATAATTTTGTGGCCGTGTTTATTAACCTGTATTTTTCTTTTCTTGAAGTATCTTTTGTCTAGTTTTGAGATCACTGTAACCCTGGACTGATAAATAAATTGGGAAGTTTCTTTCATCTTATATTTTCTGGAAAAGATTATGTAAAACTGGTATTATAGTCGACCCTTGAACAACAGAAAGGTTTGGGACACCCACCCCCTGAACCCTTGAAAATCCATGTATAAGTTTTGCCTTCCCCCAAACTTACCTGTTAATAGCCTACTGTTGACTGGAAGCCTTATCAATAATGCAAACAGCTGAATAACACATATTTTGCATGTTATATGTATTCTTACAATAAAGTAAGTTAGAGAAAACAAAATGTTATTAAAGCCATAAAGAAGAAAAAAATACATTTACAATGCTGTCTTGTTATTTGTAGAAAAAAAATCTGCATGTAAATGGACCCACACGCCCACGCTGTTCAAACCCACGTTGTCCAAGGGTCAACTATATTTCTTTCTCAAACATTTGGTACAACGGCCAGTAGAGACACCTGGGTCCAGAGTCTTTGTTTTGTTTTGTGATTTTTGTGGGAATGTCTTAAACCAAAAATTTAATTTGTTTAATAAATATTACTATATTGAAGTAATTTATTTCTTCCTGAACGAGCTGTGGCACTTTGTAGCATTCCACAAATCTATTTCTTTAACCAATGACATGTTTTTGTGTATCTTTGGTAATATCACTTTATTACCCCTTTAACATCTGCAGAATCTCTAGAATTCTTTTGTTTCTCATATTAGTAGCTTGTTTCTTCTCTCTTTTATTTCTGATGAGTCTGGCTAAAGTTTTATCAATTTCATTGATCTTCTGAAATTAACCTGCTTTGCTCCCATCGATTCTGCTGGGATGTCTTTCCTTTCTGTTTTTAATTCCATTGATTTCTGCTGTTACATTTATTATTTTCTTTTTTATGATTAATTTAGGTTTAAATTTTTCCTCCTCTCTAATTTTTTAATGTAACAGTTTTAGCAACTGATTTGTAACATCTCTTGTTTTTAATTTAAGCTTTAGTGCTATAAATTTCCCTCAAAGAACTTCTTTACCTACATCTCATAAATTCTTATATGATGCGTTTTAATTGTAATTCACTTTAGAATATATTCCAAATCTCCATGTTATTTCTTTCCTGGTTCATAGGTTATTTAAAAGTGTGATGTTTATTTTCCAATTTGGAGGCGATTGTCCAGATGACTGATACTGATTTCTAGCTTAATTCATTTTAGTCAAAGAATACACAGTGTGCAACTTCAAATATTTTAAGTTAATAGTTGAATTGCTTTATTTTAAGAGAGCAACTCCGTTTTCTCAATGCTATTTGGTGAACACTCTGTTTTTCCCACTCATTTGAAATGTGGACATGACCACATACATTCATTTCGTACATTTTGCCAAATCAAAAATACCGCTCTGCAGAAAATACATGCAGTTTGTATCTTAGCTTTTGCCTGGGAATTACGTTGCAAAGAAAATCCATTACGGCACAAAACTACAAGATATTCTGTAGAGAATTTTCCCCCAATATTCTTTTAAATAAAGCCGCAGAGTTTTTCAGGAATTTAGTTACAGCCACCCAAATAACTATTTTATCTTTGCTAAGTTCATTTTTCTAACACACTTTGGGTTATTCTGGGCTCTTTTGTGCAATATGAATTCAAAACCTTGTATGTAATTAAAGGAGGGTATTGTTTTCCATCTTGGCTTGACTTACGGAATGATGGATGTCAAGATCATGAAGATACTGTTGATTTAAGACTGCACATGTTACTATAATTTGTGCTATCCTCAGAAAGAATGTTCAAGTAATAGTTTAAGTTCCAAGGACAAAGGTGAAGAATTTTTTCCAAAGTTTCTGATAATTTATTTTTTTTTAGACTCTTGACAAGGGTAGTCAGCGAGTCACAGAAAGCACAAGAAAACTTCTCCCTACCCTAGAGGAAGAGCAGGACAGAGGCAGGCACGCCAGTCAGGGGACACCAGGAGCACCAAAGCCAGCATTTCCCCACCTGCATCTGTGCTTACCCATCTGTATCTATATCCACTTCTGTCTATATTTACGCACAAAGGCTGCAGAGCCACCTTCTGAAATAAATTCACACTGTGAAAGACTGAGAAAAGAGAAGGAGAAAAAGCTTTCTAGAGAAAGTACTTTCAAATTCGCAGTAGCTCAGGGGGCCTTAGAGGATCTACCTTAAGAGAGAAATCCAAGCTCCTGACAGAATGAAGAAATGAGACTGTGAACAAAAAAAAGACATCGTTGTAAAATGAAATACTCCTTCTAGAACGCAAGTGTAAAAAGGAAGGAGCTTTTCACAGACAGGAGTGTCCGCCTAGGTTTTTTTATTTTTTCTTTTTTTTTTAAATAGAGGCTACATTTAAGGAAGTGAATAAATTGGACGGGACAAGAACAGAGCAGAAATTCATGGAAGACAATTCTTAGTAGAAGAACTCCAAGTAATGACTCGGGCTTTCAGGTTGTTCTCTGGAAAATTGCATTTATTTTTTGAAGACTGTTTCCTACAGGTTTTTCCATCACTCACACACAGTTTTGAATATGTAAGCACATGTACATCGACGCATATACATGATTTTTTTTATTTTTTAGATCAGGAAAGCATCTTTGCTCCTAGATGGCATTTCGTACTGACAGTACCTTCCGGAATACCTGTTCATTGATGATCGGGATCCCATATTTATGGGAGAAATATTTTCCTTATGTACCTCAAGGCATGACTATCTTTTATCTTTGCAAGCGGCCCAGGGCAGAGTACTCCGGCACTATCTGTTAATAGCAGAAGGTTCTGCATTTCATATTTTATGTTAAGATGCAAAATAGTGTCACCTAGGGGCCTCAGATCTTTGAGAAAAAAATTGTATTTTCGTAATGAGTGATGTGTGCCTCTCCTTCATCAAGTCACTTTTCTACGCATGAAGAGATGTTAATTTTTGGACCCTTCCTCCATAGCTGCGTTACCAGGAATGTTTCATGAAACGATTTATTGGCTGTGGTTACAGTAAAGTACATGCAGGAATTAAACGGTAAGAAAACGGAAAGCCCAAGCTGTGAATTTCGGGAGTTTTTGATTAATATTTAAATGTATTCCAGGCAGCACGGGGTCCATTTCATCTATTATTCTGACGTAAACTCGAAGTGTTGGTGACCGGCCTCCTGACTGGGTTTAGCTTCCTTCTTCTGGAGACGTGACAAAGGAAGAAAAAACGGTGCTGTTTTCATACAAAGCAGGCATCTACCAGCCACCAAATAGTCACAATTTCACTATTTTATTCTAAATATAATATCAACTGTGCCTACATATATATATATATATATATATATATATATATATATATTACTGGGTAGGGGGACTCTAAGGAAGCCGCAAATGACAGTTAGTTCCGACTGTCAATCTACACGTTTAATGAGAAACTCTGCCTGATTTAATGAATCCTGGGGCTTCACTCTGGCATCATTTTAAACAGAACTTGCTTCTACAACTCGGTGGTGTCAGTTTCCGGCCTCCACATGGCAGCTCGATGCACTTCTAATGGAAGGAGTTTTCCTTGTGAACTATTAAGCATATATGAGCAATCAGTACTCATTTACTCCGACGCAGAGAGCCAGCCGAGGCACGCGTGCGTGCGCCTGTGTGTGCGGGGCGTAGGGAGAGAGCCCGCGTGCCTGGCTGAGATGTGGAGACGCAGTAAAATGTCTGATCCGGACCGGAGACGCTCTGGCTGAGCATCAGCACGGGGCACAAAAGCAACAGAGGAAAACAATAGCATTTTGGGTCACAAACACAATGGAAAGTCCAAGGCCAATTGGGTCATACGGAAGGGAAAGCCATGTGTCACCTGCAGTCACGAGGGCCCGCTGTCCTTGTGACCGACAGGTGAGTGTGACCTTCGTGTGCACACGTGCCCTCATTGTGGTCCGAAGCTTTTGCTCTTTGCAGCCCACGTTCGTGGCTGGGGACAGGAAAATGACTTTGTCTCTTCCTTGGGGGAATTGCTTGGCTCGAGGATGTTGGGTCCCGGCTGTGTTTCCCCTTAATCGTGTGACGTGCAGCCCAGCTGACGATCGCCAAGTCACCCGGACTCAGATGAGAAAGAGGGGCCCCCTGTCTTACATGTCCATCACTACTTAAACAAAAAGAAGGGAGAAAGCCATTCTCACATGCACAGGGTCGCCCTATCCTCCACAGTCAGGTTAAAGAAGAGAAGACATTAGGGGCGCCCGGGGGGCTCAGTGGCTGAAGCCTTGACTCCGGCTCAGGTCACGATCTCACGGCTCATCAGTTCCAGCCCCTCGTGGGCTCTGTGCTGACGGTTCGGAGCCTGGAGCCTGCTTCGGATTCTGCCTCTTCCTCGCTCACACTCTTTTTCTTTCTCTCTCAAAAATAAATAAACACTAAGAAAACACAAAATAAAATAAAAGACAGATTTGAGAAAGAAAAAAAGAAGAGAAGACATTTCATTGCATTCTTTCTATCCACACCTCCCTCCTTTTCCTCCCCCCCCCCCCCATTCATTTCTGGTTTGGTTTTGTTTACTGCAAGCTCGAGAGAGGTTGCCGCTGTCTCTCAGATGGCAGGACCACCGTCTGGTACATTCCAGGTGCAGGAATTCAGGTTGATGTCATGCGGGAAAACAGTGAGTGGAAGGAATCGTTCACATAAGTCAATTCCAAGTGCCTCGTGGCTAATTACGAGCCGCCGTCACCGGCGAACAATGGAGCAGTCAGGAGGTGACAGTAAATTCTTGAAAGGTCGAAGTCCCCTCCACACGCAAAACTTCCTGCCCGCGCAGGCTGGCCCGCCAGGCCTTTGACAATGCTGCCACCTGCTGCCGCCTGGCTCTCGGGTGCGGCTGGGGTGCGCCTTGCTCCCGAGCCAGCCGAGCCGGGGGCCGCAGAACAGGCCGCCTGGCTCCGCGGTGATGGCAGGTGCACCTCGCTCCCCGGCCGGGGCTGGGAGAGCAGGCCTTTGCTCAGGCCGCCTCCCGCCTTCCCTGCCCCCGCCCTTCTCCCTCCCAGACTCGGAGCTCTTGGGGCTGGGGGTGAGGGGACTGTCCCTGCTGGAGACCAGCCCTACTCACCGCTGGTGCACCTGCTCCCCTGAGAACCAGACGCCTGGGAGCCCGCATTTGTTAGGCACCCTGCGTCCTTCCTGGAGGGGTGCTGCACGTCCCTGGTCTACCTGGCACGTCCTGGCTGTGTCTGCCTCTGCCCCTCTGTGTGCGCGGCTTCAGCCTCCGCTCTGTCGCCCATCAAGGCAACGCCGTGCGCGGCACATGCTCCTCTCTGCCGGGCGGACTAACTCCTCCAGGGACTGTCTCCGTGGCCCCGTCGCCGCGAGGAGACGCGGCCATAAGTAAGGAGGCAACGTGTAATCGTGCTGTGTGTCACAATGCGCCCTGCAGACGCACACGCGGCCCAGAAGACCGCCTCGGGGGCAGCGGGCTCCTTGCGTCCTTCCCCGCCCCCTTCCCGCACCTGCCCAGTGGCCGGGTCACCCCGGCGCTCGCCCCTGTCTCCTTGTCCGCTTGCGCCCCAACAGAGGGATTTGCAACCAGCAAAGTCAGATCCTTCCGACGAACGATGGTCTTTGGTTATTTTGTGATTTTTTTATCAACCCTGTTTGGAAGAGATTCTCAACTATTTTCTTTTTACTGCTCTCGGGTAAAGAAAAACTAAAGTGGGTATTCTTTGCAGTTTTTTAATGCAAGAATATCGAATAATATGGCAAATCCACTATTTTGGAAATGGCCTCGTGCTCATGAAAGAGTGACTTAGGGAGCCAACGTCAGGTTGTAGACCGGAGTGGTGGAAAAGGCTGGTGGCCAGAGGTCAGCAGGTCAAGCAAGGAGAGGAGAACTTTCTGGAAATACCGGCATGGGCAGAGAAAAGGGAGGCTCCCCACTTGACCTCTGAAGGAACAGTAAGGAATCCCAGTGAAGGAAATGGAAAAGCAGGGCAGAAATTTGTAATCACTTTTGTAATATTAAATACGGGGAAAGAAGAAATAGAAAAACACCATTACCCAAGTCAAGCAATTGCTAAGAAATCTTATAATCCACTTCCAAGGAAAGTGGAGTGAGTATTTCCCCGGCTCAAAGCCTGCCCCCTGGCCAGCTCAGCCGCACTCCCCGGAAAGAAAACATTCCGATGAAAAAGTGGCTTCTGAAAACCATTTCAGGGTATGAAATTCTATCTTGGCTTCTGGAAAAAATGAGCGCTCCAAAGCGCGTTACTTAAAGAAATATGTGTATCGCGTTAAGAGGCCATTTGATACTAACTGGGGGCTCTCGCAATCATTATATTCCTTGTAAGTCAAAAACGTAATTATTACCCCCAAATAAAAAGCTGATCAAAGAGAAGTTTCCTGATAGTTTCCGTTAGCCAGGAGAGCAAAATACACGTCCCTCAGTCTTCTTTATCATGCTCTGATATTGTGCATTAGGTAGCAGGTTTTGATTTTTATAGGTGAGTGAAAATATCATGTGTTTCAGAAAATGATGCCTGTCTTCAGTCTCTGAGTCATAATACAGCCTCTAAAACGCTCGGCATTCTCCTGTCTTAAAAACTGCGTCGACCCCCCCCCCCCACATGTGGGTTTGCGTGCTGCTAATCATACATTTTAACCCTCAAACACATGAAATCTAATGTCATGATAATCACAGTTGAGGCATTTAGTTGGAAATCGATTCCTCTGTGTCGCAGCGGCAACAGCACAGAACCACCTTGCCCTTGGCTGTGAGGAAATTGGCCGCTGGCCGCGTCACCAGTAAAGGCAGTGGGTACTTGCGGGGAGAGAAAGAGCGTGGACCCAACTCAACTCATAGGAAGGGGTCTGGGAAGATGGCGAAGGCACAGCTGTTGGGAGGAAGGCGACGATAAATCGTTGCAAAGCGTCAAAGACTTTCCGTTTAATATAAACACTGAGGCTCACACGGCCTTGCGCTTCCTTAGGTAAATAGGGCTCTTCTCTGTCCCCCGATGTCAGCAGATACCAAGCCCTGATTGATATTGACTTTATTCCCAGGGGTCAGACTGTCAAATCGTTATCCTCCATAATAGAGCATAGAGCCAAGTGCGCGGAAAAAGAAGATGATACTGACATCCCTTCCGGGCCACAGCCATTCCCTCCCATCCCGGCCCGTCTGCTGAGTGTGCCTCTATGAGGTGTGACGTGGGACGACATTCGCTCCGCAGCTGATTCACGGGCCAGCGCGTGTCAGCATTTACATAAACTGTGCCGTTATTTTTGAGTTGGCTTTGGCAAGGCAAATAGGCAGCACCCGCTCATTTTAACTTAAAATAATTTTCTACAGTGGATCTCACAGCGGTACGTTCTTTTCCACCTCCCGGGAACGACGAGGCGTGCACCCATTTTCGCTAACCAGATGAGGTTGTCTTCGGAATTTCTCTTTTCGGTTTCTCCTAAGTGTTCGCGCGCTGTTATTGTTTTCCGGATATTTTCCCTCTAACGTTCTTCCGCCAACGCGCCTGTTTAGAATTCCCCCAAAGTGCTGCGTAAGGAAGACAAAATACAGTTCACTATTATCTATGGGTCTTTCTATTCTTCCTCGTAAATCAATCGTCTCGGCTGCTTTATCATTTTTTTGCTTCTCTTCTTTGTACTTTTGAGTTTGTCAACATCATTTTGATAATGAGGCACAGTGACTCAGCGTGCGTCTATCCGGGTGGTAGACACTGGGGCCTCACAACCTGAGGGCACAGGACCACGGCTTGTCTCACAGACACGCGCGCACACACACACACACAGGTGCGTGTGCGTGCACACACCCAGGCACCCATTCCAGCAAATCAGTTGAAAGGCCAGGCCTGTTTTAACTCTCAGCAGAGACAGAGGCCTCTGCCCTCCAGCCTGATGCCACAGGGTTTACACACAAACCTGCTTGGCTGGGAAATCAAAGAGCGAGGGGAGGAGGTCAGGTGTTCTCACGCTGAGGTGGGAGCCTCGCCAAGAGACGGGACTGAACTAATAAAGGTCTGGAACCGGCGTTATCTAGTTAATAGCAGCCTTGGACATCACAGGACAAGTTGCTCTTTCCCTGTGTTTATGTCCTCAAGCGGTGACACGGTGAAAGGGAACAAGGTAGATTTTAATCTGTGCGCTAATGTGTCCGAGCTAGATGCAGAGTGAAAGGAAGACATTTTACACCTGTTCCCGCACTCTGATTGCAGGAGGAGGTTAGTCGATGATGCCGAAACTGTAAATGGATGATTTTCCCAGCTTTGTCATCTACGATCGCTTCTGATTGCTCCCCTGTCCCTGAAGTCAGAAATCGCCCTTCAAAGTTTATTCCTTCTTTCTAAAATGTGACCAGGGGCGCCTGGGGGGGCTCAGTGGGTAAAGCGCCGACTGCGGCTCAGGTCACGATCTCGCAGTTCGTGAGTTCGAGCCCCGCGTCGGGCTCTGTGCTGACAGCTCGGAGCCTGGAGCCTGCTTCGGATTCTGTGTCTCCCTCTCTCTCTGCCCCTCCCCCGCTCGCTCTCTGTCTCTCTCTAAAAAAACCAATAAACTTTTAAAAACTTTAAAAAAATAAATAAATAAAACGTGGCCCAGTCCAGGAGGATGCAGCCATGCCCTCTGCAGTGCTCAGCGTCCCCTTGCCCTCCTGCGGGCCCCAGGCCAGTAGCAGCCAGGGACTTCCCGCTGGGTTGGCTGTTCCTCTCCAATGTATCCGCACCTTGGGAAAAGTACAGTTTGAACATGATTTTAACTGATCAGAACGCACAGGCCAGAATTCTTGCTAATATTAACCCTGCAAAGCAAGTATTCCCTTCGTTGAACACTTTCAAACTGACAAAGACTTCCAATGCCTCGGAGTAAAAGTGAACTTAACTGCATTCGGCCAGCATTTACTCTGTGCCCACTCTGCGTGAGTATAAAAACTGGTAAGTTACAGTCCCTGAACTAAAGAATCCTATACTCCGATAGGGGAGGAGGATACAGACACTGACAGGTCACAGCGACAAAAGTGATGATGTATGGGATAAAGGAAAAAATGATTACAATTAATTTCCAAGAAAAATTTTATTTATCATATATAAACATATAAAATTATATACATATAATCATATATAATTTTATATATTTACATAAAATATAAATATATTTATAAAAATAAAATATATATATTTATATAAAAATAAAATAAATATATTTCTATAAATATATAAAATTATATGCATATAATCATATATAATTTTATATATTTATATAAAATATAAATATATTTATAAATATAAAATAAATATATTTATGTAAATATAAAATATGTATATGTATATGAATATATAAATATATAAAATTATATACATATAATCATATAATTTTATATATTTATATATTTATTTACTATTACAAGTATTATATATTTATATTTATTTATTTTTTTAAATTTATTTATTTTTTTTAATTTTTTTTTTTCAACGTTTATTTATTTTTGGGACAGAGAGAGACAGAGCATGAACGGGGGAGGGGCAGAGAGAGAGGGAGACACAGAATCGGAAACAGGCTCCAGGCTCTGAGCCATCAGCCCAGAGCCTGACGCGGGGCTCGAACTCACGGACCGCGAGATCATGACCTGGCTGAAGTCGGACGCTTAACCGACTGCGCCACCCAGGCGCCCCATTATATATTTATATTTAATATATAAATATTATATTTTATTATTATATAAATATATTTATATATTATATTATCCATATATAGCTTATATTATATTTATAATTTTATATATTTATATAGATTTATGAATATATATTTATAAATTTTTTATAATTTTATATATTTATATATACTTATATATATATATTTTATTGTCAAATTGGTTTCCACACAGCACCCAGTGCTCATCCCAACACGTGCCCTCCTCCATTCCCATCACCCACTTTCCCCTCTCCCCTCCCCATCAACCCTCAGTTTGTTCTCAGTATTTAAGAGGCTCTTAGGGTTTGCCTCCTTCCAAGAACAATTCTAAAACCATTTTTGACATTCACTTATGTACATATATCGCCCATCTATGTATTTACTGTCCCTGGACTTACTGAACCTCTAGTGTATGGAAGACAGTTCTGGGAGTAGGACACACGAGCAACACACACACACACACATACACACACGTGCGGCGCCTGCCCCCTTCCTGGAAACCGGCCAAGGAATTTGACAATAAACAATTGTCCCATTGAATTCCTGCAACAGCCTGGCGTTGTAATCCCCCATTTATATTTGAGCGCCCGGAGGATAACCCTGGGGAGGTGACCAACTCACAGAAACAGTCGCAGCCCAGGCGCCAGGGGTTAAGATTTGGCCACAGGACCTCTGCAATGTGATAGCTGTGTGACCTGGGGCAAGTTGCTCAACCTCTCTGTTTTGTTTCCTCAGGCTGCGGAGGTTTGTTTTAAGAATTAACTAAGTTCATCTTCATCTAGATCTACCTCGTTTAGCAGCTACTTCTGCTGCTGCCACTGTCCTCCTTTTGAATTGGCAAAAATCATAGCCATTCACCTCTTACCACCTGGAATTTACTGACAAATATGTTTTTACGTTCACTAACTCCCACTTAATTCATTAATATGCCTTCCGGGGAGCGGGGGGGCAGGGAGCCCACAAAATGTTAAGATGGAAACGATCGAAAAGTGTATCATTTTGCTGTAACTTACACCTTAGGGAAAGTTTTTTCCATGCAGGGAGTTAGTAAGGCAGTGGGAATCTTCAAACGGCAGCTAGTCTAGATTTTAACAATAGAAAAAAGAAGACGTCTGACATTGCTGTTACTTTTAAAAGATGGCTAAAATGATCCCAACCGTTTTTAAAATAGAAGAAAATGTGAGGTACCTAATGATAAATGAAAGCAAACAGGCCAATGGAAGCATTTGTTTTGAAAAATGCGCAGAGTAAGGTGGATGCGGGAGTTTCGGGAGTCACCCTGTGTCCCCCAAGGTGGGTCACTCAGAGCTGCCGGGGAGGCATGGGCACCTATGCGTGGCCAGGCTTGTGCGACCGGCGCCTGGATTGAAGTCACCTGTGTCTCCAAGAGAGCCTGGTTCTGCAAGGCGTTCTTTGCAGCACCCATTTCCCCCCCTCCCAATCTTACATTTACAAACAGGGAAACAGTGAGCATCTTCCTACCTTTCACAAATAATGTACAGTTGGGTGTGATTTTATGAAACAGACAAATGTTCAAGATCCTACCATTAGAAACGTGATCATTCTGCGTCTTTTTATCTAAAAATCTTTGGTTTAGGCAAATCACTTTATGTAAAATACACAATGTTATCAATTAAATGTAGCAACTATAAAGGTAATCAGATACTGTCAATGGGAAGCAATCTGGAATAGTTATTTGAGGAATTTGGGGGTCTGACTGTTCTCCCTGTACATTTTACTTCTAACATACGAGGTGGTCTTGGTATTGCACATCAAAGCTGGCAAATTAATTAGGGTAGTTCAAGTAGGAGATAGAGTTGCCTGTTAATGAAAATGCTTAATTTCAACGACGGTAATTTACTTAATGATATATGAAATGATCTATAATAGTAATAGAAAGATCATTTGATTTTATCATTTAGGAATATTTTAGAGATGTGATTCCTAATGAAAAGGAATAATTTAATTGTTAAAACACAAGTCAAAAAAATAAAGTCTGTAAAGTCAAGAGAAGCCTAATTAACGTCAGTGTTTTCAATACAACGTATTATAAAATGAAGTGAGCATATTAATACATGTTATACATATGATGGCATAAGTTGGTAATTCGCCAATTTATAGCACAATGTTCGTTACTCAAAAACTCATGTTTGCTTAAAATATATGCAGGTATTTGATTTTCGTAAATAATTTAAATACTGTATACAAAATATGTACTAAAATAGGTATTATCTCTATTACATTTTTCCTGTGCCAGCAAATATCAAATTATAGCAGAGTTAACTCCTATGACTTTTATATAATTTGAACATTTTATCTCTAAAAAATTGGAGATTATTTCTTATTAACAATGCCCTATTTACCAGAGAAAGATACTGTTGCACGAAACAAAAATGGTTAAATTTACATCAGTTGTTTTTGGGGTTGGATTTTAAAACAGCATGAGATTAAAAGAAAGAAAGAAAGAAAGAAAGAATTCCCCAATCATGCTGTTCCTTCAGGTTTTGACTTGATTTTTAAACTTGGAAGAACAATTCTTTGGAAGAAAGTCACCGCCAAAAGTAACAGCGGAAGCTATGAAATTGGGATGACCTTGTAAAGATCCCTACATTACACCAAAATATTATGGAGCTTTGAATCCTTTTTCCTAACTAGCCCCGCAATTGAAATGATACTAAGACCTAGTCTGGTTATTGTAGAAGTGCGCATCCAAAGGTTATTTGAATAACCTCCTAATTAAAAAGCACAAATCAGACCCTTGCACAAAGTGCGAGGGGAGCAGGGCTCAGCTAATTTGAGCCTCCTTCAGATGGGTTGTGGAGCCCTGGGGTGCATAGATTGCATTTGAAATGGCGTCATTATGCGGGCCCAAGGTGGCCATGTGGTGGTCACACAGGGCGCGCCAGGCTCAGCCCCGCTCCCGGGCCGCGCGCTTGGAAGGGCAGGTGGCATCGGGGGATCCCGGGGCGATCGGACGCCGCTCTTGCCGATTCCTGACTTCGAACACCGCCAGACGTGCAAACGCTCACAACTAGCATTTCCCTCCGCCGCCTAAACAGGAAGGCGATTTGGAGCAACCCCGGCGAAAATAAGACAAAGGAAGTGTGTTTTTCGCTCCGAAGGAAGGGCCCCCACCCTTCCAGGGAAGAGACAGGTCATAATGAGGAGAGAAAAGGCGCCTGGCATTTGCATGGCCCCGACACGGAGCCCTGGCTTGGAGAGGGTGTAATTAGAGCTCTCTCTGTGCAGGAACAAAGGCCTGTCATGATGAAGAAAAGCCCCGAGCTAAGCAGAACCCCGGCCACCTACCTCTCTCAGTCCTCTCTCGCTGCCTTGAAAAAGGGAAGCGCAAGAAAACAGGTATGGGGGGCGGGGGGCTTCCTGGTGTTACGAAGAGAAGGCTCCCTCTGCCCTGCGATTATTACAGGGATTAGTTACACCGTGTTGAGGCCAGGGAACGAGTCAGTGGGACAAATGTCTTCACCAGGGACGGTGAGGCTGGCACGTGATGCCCTGTTTCCCGCGGTCTTGTTGGTTTCCTCAAGGACTGATCCCTCAGCGTGCCTTGAGGTGGCGCACCGGGGTCGGGGACTCCCCTGACCCGGCCGCTCAGCGCGTGAGACGCCACGCCAGCGACCAGGATGGGAGCCATGCAGACGTGCTCCTCCGTCAGACCTTCAATCTGCAGGACGGGGAGGCCCGGTTGCAGGTCAGCAAGTTTGCATTTTCAGAGTGAAGTTCTGTTTCCACGCCCCACTAATTCTAAGTCGTGGCAAAGCGTGTCTCCTCCGGAAGTCGACGTATCTGGCCTAGGGGTGTATTCACCATCTCCCCCGGGCTTGTCCGTCCCCAAGTCCCTTGGGGTAAACGTCCCCTAGCCACAGAGTATGCAGATAGTGCTATTAGGTTGGAATATTCAGAGTCCCCACTTCGGTAAATTTCATCAGGAAAAGCTTATTTTCAGGGGATTGGAAAAGGTGGCCAGGCATCGTCTAAAGACTGCCCTAAGAAGTCAACCATTCGGAGGATGGTTTTTCATTGCTTTTGATGGTAGGAAGGATCTGGAACGGCACACTCTACGTTTATGCTACCATATAGACCCACTACCCGTCTCCACGGCAGTGGGCAGTTGGCCACGTCCTAAATAGACATGCGTCTCCCAAGCATATAGCAATGTCCTAAATGAGGAATAACGAATAAAGGGCTATGAGGGTTTGGAAAAACACGTATGTAAAACATGTGTGCTCTACAGAACATGTATGACATGTTAATGCACAGTGTTTGTGTTAACTCTTACGTTTGCATAGTCCTGGAAGACGGGCGGACATATGGCGAATCTTACTAGTTTCCATCTTACCATTTTTATATGGCTTTAATAACAGATTATTTTGGAAAAGATGAAATATAAACACATAATGGTGGATGCTATTTGTATTAGTGACTCCATTATTTGTACTATTAACGTAATTTTTATATTTTGGACAACATACTACACCTGCCTTTACTGTGCATGTATAAATTTCTTTGGCAATGCCCCTAGGTGGCAGGGTAATATTATGATACTTTAGTTCTTTTTAAAAATTTTTTTTTTCAACGTTTATTTATTTTTGGGACAGAGAGAGACAAAGCATGAACGGAGGAGGGGCAGAGAGAGAGGGAGACACAGAATCGGAAACAGGCTCCAGGCTCTGAGCCATCAGCCCAGAGCCCGACGCGGGGCTCGAACTCACGGACCGCGAGATCGTGACCTGGCTGAAGTCGGACGCTTAACCGACTGCGCCACCCAGGCGCCCCGATACTTTAATTCTGAAGATGTTCAACATTCTAACCTGAGAGAGAGAGAGAGGGAGAGAGAATTAGGAATAATTTCTTGGATTCTTAATCTTGATTTGGAAATCTCCAAAAATAAGGTATAAAAAAGTGGTTGGTAGCTGACCTAAGCAGGTTTTATTATCAATATGGAACCATGTGTTTGAGTATTCCAAAACTTATCTGAATGCAAATTGGTTTTTCTTTTACATTGAGGAAGAGGAGGGAGAGAAGAGGTCCCAGATCCTGGTCCCCTAACTATCAGGTAGTCAGAAGCTCATGTTTGGATTATAAATCCTTTCCAAAATAACCATGTCATGTATTAAGACTAACTAAACAAAACCCAACAAAACAAAAACAAAACAATAACCAGGGCATAGGGTGTGGGCAATAATTAACCTATATTGTATTTTGCCAAAATAAAATCTTAGAACATATGAAATATTTTCCATTGAATGCGTGGCTTATGTGTCCTCCGAAACCCTGCTCATATAAATTGGTACAATGATATAGGGAAGTAATTAGACATCTGGGCCAAAAATCTCAAAATATCTACAAACTTTGACCTCATGATTCCACTTCATAAATTAATCCTAAAGAAGTTAGATACAATTGCAATAATAACTCTTAAGAGCTTTGAGACACATTTAAAATGATATAGAATTTGTTAATGAAAATAACCTTGTATCCATGTGATGGAATAGTATATAACCATCAAAATTAGGTTTACAAATAATATTTAATATACCTAGAGATGGTTACTATTAAGTGAAAAATCAGGGCTTGAATTGTAAAAATGTCAATTATAATAAGATATTCAAAATAAAAGGTAGGCATAAAAAAATCCCAAAATACTTACAGGAGTTTCCTCTAGATAATAGAATTATGGGTAAAATTTTTCTTTGTTAAACAATTCTATATTTGAAAATTTTCTGCAGTGAACTATATTATATATTTTGTGTTTTGTTATATATAACAACAAAACCATTTTAGTTCATGTATTTCTGTGACTATGTCCAAACACAAAACACATTTAGATAAATAATTAAGATGTGTATACACAGTTGTGTGTGTGTGTGTGTGTGTGCACGGAGAAAAGTGTTCTGCTTATTTCTGTCTCCATATTCAGACTGAAGTAGACCATTGAACTTATCTGAGATTGCTATTTGAATTTTAAAAATCTAAATAGAATGACAACCAGCCAAGATAGTCACTAAGCTTTAAAATTATAATATTTAAGGATTGACAATATATTATAAATCTGTAATAGAAGTGCCAACTCATAAAGCTTGAATTCCTGTTCATGAAAATTAAACATTTATAAATGAGGTGTTTTACATTGTTCTTCTTCATAATCTTACCAAGCTATCTACTTCTGCTTAAATATATTACATGCATTTTATAGCTAGTAACGAACAAAAAATAAATGGCTGTTCCTTTGCAAAATGTCATAAAGTATATATTCCCTGCATTGACCTTATTTTACATGACCGTTTTTTTAGCTTTTTTTGGAAATATTTTTTGAAGACTTTTAATTTTTTTTTTTTTTTATCTTTATTTTTGAGACAGAGAGAGAAGAAGAGCGTGAGCAGGGGAGGAACAGAGAGAGAAGGAGACACAGAATCCAAAGCAGACTCCAGGCTCTGAGCTGTCAGCACGGAGCTCGACGCGGGGCTCGAACCCACGAACTGCGAGATTGGGACCTGAGCCGATGTCGGACGCTCAACCGACTGAGCCACCCAGGCGCCCCGTGAAGATTTTTAAACATGTTTTGATGTTTATTTATTTATGAGAGAGAGGGAGAGAATGAGTGGGGGAGGGGCAGAGAAAGAAGGGGACAGAGGATCCAAAGCAGGCTCTATGCTATTAGCAAGCCTGATGTGGGGCTTGAACTCACGAACCATCCTAACTTAGGCTGAAGTTGGACGCTCAACCAGCGGAGCCACCCAGGTGCCCCAAGAGTTTCTTTTTAAATAATCTCCACACCCAACATGGGACTCGAACTTACAGCCCTGAGATCAAGAGTCACATGCTCTACAGAGCCAGCCAGGCGCCCCCTTTTTTGAAAAGGGTCAGAGCATGAGAAGCCTTAGGGGAAGCCCTCAATGTGGGCAGAGGTGTCTATCCTGCCATCACTAAGGCTCTCAGCCCCGTCTTCCTTACCACGTACGCTTGGGGAACCTGTTCAGTGTGCGAGTTTCACAGATGTCTTTTACTCTCATCATAGAACTCAGTCTGCATTTTTCTCTTTTTGCCTCCCCTTTTGAGTTGTATTTCTAATCTGTTGGATAGTGTTCTACCAGGCTTATTAACCGTATTTGTTTTAGTCTTCGTTTCACAATTAAACCCATTCAATTCTCATTATCTCTTCTTTTGCCGAAATTTTCCAATCATCGCTTAGTCGGATGAAGCTTGACCCCTGGTAGAATGTACTCAGAAAGGCTTTGAGTACAAAATTTCTCAACTTCTAGGAAGTTTAAAACTGAAATCTTTGGCTCCCACTTTTATTGAGGTCTAGTTGGCCCATGCCATCGTGTCCATTTCAGTGTGCGACATAGTGATTGTGAAAAGATCACCGCAAGTCTCCTTAACACCCATCATGGCGGGGTTTGTGAAGGAGATGGGTGGGAAGGGCAAGGAATCTGCAGGAGGCGGAGAGAACAGGGCAACTCAGATAGATCATACATCTCTGGCTTGGACAACTGCCCATGTCAGGCAGGACAATGCAGGGAAGCACCACGGGTGAGACTTGGAGAAGGAGTAGCTCTGTTTCAGGACGCGGGACCTGTCAGGTTACCAGAGCAGGCATCAGTGGGGATGGTGCGGGGGGCTGGCCGTGTGGGGACAGCCTGAGGTAGAGACGGAGGTTGGTGATGAAGCATCGAAGGAAAGGAGTTGAGGGCGGGCACACTCAGAGACAGGTGGGTGAGTGGAAAACAGGAGCGACCCAGGGCAGGGCTTGAGGGACATGAACATGCACAGGACAGCAGGCACGCGGGGGAGTGGCTGCATGGGTCGACCTACACGGGGGCACAAGAGAGACACAGAGAAAAAGGGAAGGAGATGCCGGAAGAAGGAGGGCATGCCTGACCGCATGAAACACAGCTCAGAAGCCACATGAGGGAGGGAGTAGGAAGAGAGCATGAGGGCACCAGAGGAGTCGCTGAAAGGACAGCCCCACAAACGGCTGGAGGCTGAGAAGTGACATGACCTCTATAAATGAGTCTATCCCTGTGTTTCTAATCACACCTGCATCGACCGATGTCTAGTCTATATCAATATCATGTGTATCTGTGACTTTGTCTACACGCACATCGGCATCCACATCTGCATATCATTTACATGCACACCTACATCTGCATATCGTCTACGTGTACATCCAAATCTGCATATCATCTGCCTATCATCTCCATGTACATCTGCATCTTCGTCTATTTGGAATCGCAGGTAGATTCCTAACTGGCCCAGCGGCAGCAGATAAATGCCACAGTCTGAATGGCAGAAGGAACACTGGCACTGGCATCATTAACACTTGGGTTTCTCCTCAGTCATTTATTCCGTTCCTTTTCCTTTTTTCCACCTTGTGCCGTAGAACCAAACTCGTTCCCTGAGACAGAGGAAGGCCTTTCATGTTCTGCATTTTGCGCATCAGCTTCATTCATGGCGGTATCCCATTTCCTAACTTCATCCTATCTGCAGCCGTTCAATTATTTGAAATATTGAAACATGCAACAAAGATGTATTTTTAGCCCTCCTTACTAGGACTTGCTATGTGAATTACTGATGCTTGGGTGATGTAATAAGCCCAAAATGTATAGCAGGTGAAACACGATGAAAGCAGTGTGTCTCTCCTTCAACCCAAGTCCAAAAAGGTAATCCTGGCTGGCAGCCACTGTGTTCTAGGCAATGACCCAGGGAAGGCCCACCTTCTGCGTGTGACGTCCGAGCTTGGTGAGCTCTCCTGTCGGGAGAAAGGAGATACTATAAGCCTGATGGTGAGAAACTAAATGTGGGGCTTCTGGGTTCTGTGCCTGGGTTTGCTTCCAGGCTCCATTTCATATCGCGTGGGACAGACACCTGTCACTTAGCTGCCTCAAGTGTCCCTTTGTAAATGGCAGACGATGGTACTACCCAGGACATAAAGCTGTGAGTCCACCGGAGAATCAGAATGGTGAGGTTGTACATGAGTCCAAGCTGAATACATCTGCGATCTTTCATATTAAATGTAAAGACTGAGAAATGATATAATCAAAGCTACACAATGATGATGCCAAGAGACAAGAGAATAAAGTAATGTCAGTGAGCAAGGGCAGCCCTTGAAGTGAGAAAGTCGACTTTCCACCAAATGAAAAGAAACACCACTGTGACCAGCAGGCAATAGATAGATTAAACTCCACTCTTCCCAAGGGGTTTTCAGGGTTCCAAACTCTCAAGATCAGAAAATGTTGTAATTCATTCCATTAACTCGAAAATGATGGATTAAAATGGAATATCTTTAAGAGAAAGGAAAGGAGTCCCTGACTTCCTTTATTCAACTCTACAACTTAATATTCTGGGAGGTGCAGAGAGGCTCTGGTCTGGGCTGAATCTGGATGATCTTGTTTTCTTATCAGTAGAAAATACGTTTGTATATCATGTTTATTGTGCTGTATTTTGCTAAAATAGAATTTAAAAGTTACGTTACAGACATAAATATATGACGTATACTTTGAAAAACATACCGGCTTCTCGGACATCAAGGTTAAATTTCACGAAGACAGAAAATCTTCCCAATCTAATTCGCACATTTAATGGCATCTTAAGAGAATTCCACTGGAATTTTAACAACACAGCAAAAATAATTCTAAAGCTAATCCAGAAAATAAATATGCACAAATAAGGTTGAGAATTACCAAAGGAAGTGCAAAGACCACCACATGACCTCCCGGATAATAAAATGCATTTTATTATTTTTATTGATATATGTATGTATGTATTTTTAAGAGAGAGTGCAAGCAGGGGAGGGAGAGAGGGGGAGAGAGAGACAGAGAGACAGAGAGACAGAGACTCTTAAGCAGGCTCCACACTCAGCACAGAGCCCAACATGTGGCTCGATCGATCTCACAACACTGGTTTAATGACCTGAGCGGAAATCAAGAGTTAGATGTTCAATTGACTGAGTCACGGAGGAGACTCAATACAATGTATTTTAAAGCTAAATAATCAAAATGTGATGGGCATACAGATGGATGGATGAGATTAGAGGAACAGAATGGAGAGTTTAAAGTAGTTCTAGTTTTCTATGCAAATCTAATAATGGACAGAGATGGGCTTTCCACTGTAGGGACAAGTTGAAATTTCAGTGAATGACATCCATTCAACTGATAAGTCTTTTAAAAAAGAAAGAAATCAAGAAAACTCCTGATTCCTTATGTGGAAAACAAACTCCAAATGAAAACGTAGACATTTTGTATATTCTAGTCTAAAATTTTATGTTCTGTGTATAAAAAGAACAAGAACAAAAAAAATATGTGTCAGGCACGTATTATAGCTGAATCAATATTTGTTGAGATAATTTTTAAAACGTGGTCTTACAGGGGCGCCTGGGTGGCTCAGTCAGTTAAGCATCTTGACTCTTAGTTTTTGGCTCTGGTCATGATCTCATGGTTCTTGAGTTCGAGCCCTGCATCCGGCTCTGTGCTGACAGCACGGAGGCTGCTTGGGATTCTCTCTCTCTCTCTCTCTCTCTCTTTCTCTCTCTCTCTCACACACACACACACACAAACACACAAAATAAATAAATAAACTTAAAAAAAGGCATTCTCTTAGACTAGGGGTTGATACACATGTTCGTGTAAGTTTCTAGGACACAGTTTCAGAGATATCCAATGTTGATGACCTAGGCCTGAGGCAGTGACCTTTGGGATTGTATTCTACCAAAACATACACAAGAAATGTCATCACAACATGGGCTAAAATATGAAGAATAAAAGAAGGAAGCACAGAAAATAAAGAATTGTAATCATAATGAATATTCATCTACAATTTGCTAACTAAATTGAACAATGGTAACGCCCTTAAAACGCAACCATAGGCAGCCATGAAAACAAAGTTTTGTTTGTTTGTTTGCTTGTTTGTAACAAGTGAAAGATACACGTGCTGCACTATTAGAGAGGAACATGGACGGCAAGGTCCTCTTGGTGGGTGTCGGTGTCTATAAACTGTTAAGTACAACATGCAAGGGACATCAATAGCAGATGCTGCTGGGCTTTGCTTTCCCTTGAGCAGGTAAACAGGAAAGTTACAAGTAGGAAAAACATGCTTTCATTTAGAAGACACAAAATGAGAATGACAGAAAGTAAAGTCTTCCTGTCAGTGGCAGAGCTTTGTCAGGATAGGCACGTTACAATCCAGTGCGTGTGTGTGTGTGTGTGTGTGTGTGTGTGTGTGTGTAACACATGCATCTGAGGCTGTGGCTGAGGGCACCCGGGGGCCTGTTTGGTACCCAAACAACGTCCCTGGACTGTCTGATCCCAACCTTCTCAAGGGGAGTGAAATTCCATTCAGATTAAAATCCCTTTCTTTTAATCTTCTGAATGTAAGCTTTCAAATCTGGGGGGGGGGGGGGGAGGAATCATGAGCTCTAGAAGGCAGAGCACAGGCACATGAAAGTCTTGAAGCAGAAGTTTTGAGGTTGAAAATAATATATTTCTTCACCGGGGAGAAATTTTCAATGCTGCATAATGGACTGTAAGATAGGCTTTAAGAACTGAATTGGGGCTAGCCTGTCCTAATCTGAGAATTCTATTCAGGAATTGAGGCATATGTGAGAAAATACCGTGGAGAAGGGGTTCTGAGAGGGCTTTCTGCATGGGTCCTGATCTCAGCCACATGGGCTCGCCCACCCACCGCTTTATAATAAAAAAATCTCTCTTTAGTGAACGAGTTGGAAAGGGTTCTGCATGCCACTGACGAGTAGCAGAAGGGAAACCAAATTAAATCGTTGGCACACTTGAAATAGGGGTGTGAGGACATGGAATCACGGAGGAAAAATATTCTAAGACACAGCTTTGTTTGCAAGCAATGTCATGAGCTTGAGGAAAGCAACGGGCCATCTTACCTGCTTTGCGACCACCCTTACTTTAGATTCCTGTTTTCAGTTGGTATCCTTTTTACTGTAACATTTCCAGATTGGAGATTTGTTCACAATTATACTCAGGTTCATTTGAATAACATAATAACAGTCTTTTGGAAATAAAAGTTAGCTGCGTGGGAGAGATGCCTCAGGGGTCCCAAACTTCAGTGCTGGAAGAATCGTTTGAAAATTAGCAAAGCAGAAGCACTGCTTGCAAGAAAGGGCAGGTTCCTGGAGCTCTCGGTGCACAGAGGTCCTGGGTTCTTTGTACGTTTTCCGGGTTCTAGCCTACAGGGCATGGAGGCCATGGGTTAGTGCACCTCACGCGCCCTTGCTCGCTGCTCTTGACCACATGGTAGACTTCTGTTGGAGAGCAAGTTACTTCACCACGCCCTGCAAATTACTGAACCTCTCTGTTCTTTGGTTCTATTACCAATAAGACAGTAGGAGGAGGAGTCACAATGATAGTAGCTACTCTTATTGTGACTATTATTGCTATTATCATAATACTGTTTACGTTAGGGACTGTGGTGAGCGCTTGAGGACATAGGAAGCTTGATAAGCTTCCATAAACGGTGCCTATGACTGCAGGCGAATGCATGTTGTCATTTAAAGTGTCATTAACTTTCTTAAAAGGATAATGAGTGAAAAACAGGTCTTGACTACCTTGCTCCCAAAATGTACCTACAGGCAAGATTCTGGTAAAATCAAGCTGGCCTTCCTGGTAGCATTTTGCTAGACTTCTAGAAAGACAGCCGCTGCTGGAAACTCCCAGGTGACAGCTGGGTGCTGATAGAAAGCCACGTGCTTGCCGCGTCCTAGGTTGTGTTGCCATGTGCTTCTCCTTTTCGGGCCTCATGCTAAATGACGCTTCCTCACAATGTCCCAAAACTTATCGAAAGTGTGGGGGATGGGAACAGGAATCAAAGAATCAAACCAGGTCAAACTGGGAAAAAGTTTATGTAAAAGTGGACCCAAAGCAGACTGTAGACTACCCAGGGGAGCTTTTGCTTTGCCTTTAAGGTATGGGTTCATTATCGAAGAACTGCTTAGGTCATTCTCTTAAGTGCCTTGATCATAAATTGAATATCGTCAAGAAAACACTTACCACCGAGGGACCATTGCTGGGCTGTCACTCCCGTTATTCATTTCACTCTTGGCAGAATGTTGGGAGTTTGATATAATAACCTCTGGGGCCCCAGGAATCCGAGTGTTAGGGAAGTTCGTGCCAAATTTTGTGCCACCCTACATCAGCCCGGTCACGAGGCAGCCACATCTAAGATGAACTCATTCTCCGCTATGTCACCAAAGAGCTCTTTCTTGTTTTGACTTCAGATATTCTGAGTGTTTTCATTTCAATCCATTCATTGTTGATAATTTTCTTTTGAATTTTCATAAATGCTGCTACTTTCATGTAGGAACAGGAATTTTGCGGAAGTAAGCAAAATTATTGTCACTCTGAGTCGTGATTCTCCTGATGGTTATAAATTGCTATTCAACAGATAGCGTATCTTAAGATATTTTAGATGGCTTTAAAATTTTATACGACCAGATTACCTGGGAGGATATAAGTAATCATTTTAATCTAAGAAAAATCATGTGTTTGGTTGCCGATCCCCCCAATATAAGTGATCACCAAGGCATATTTTCTTATGGGGAGGCAGGTAGCAGGATGTCTTGGTGAGTTTCGAGCTGTTAGCCACACTGGATGCTTGAGAACATTCGGGCATCAGTGGATTGTCAAATGTAAATCCTCAGATTAAAGCTTTAGGTAGTGGTGAGCTTCAGGGGAGTGGAGAAAAGAAAGCCGAGCACATTGTTTTGATATTTTGTCAAATATTAAATCAAGCAACACACAATTCTGAGTGTGAGTTTGGGCCCCACCTAGCGTCACATGTCTGTAAGGCATCAGCCTTTGCAGGAGACTCATTACTGGGATGTGCGTTCAGACCTCCTTCTCTAACGTTTCAGAGGACAGTAGGTAAATAGTGGTACCATGAAAACAGAGTTGCAGACATAGGACAGGGGATGCTATTTACTCTTCTTAACACTCCAGCTTACCCAACAATGTGTGAATGAATGAGTCGGAATTTCACACCCTCTTTGGAGAAGAAAAATAAAACAGAGCATCTAAAGGCAGGCTCCTTCTCAGAGAGGGTAATATGTCCCGACACAGACCCAGGAGAAGGCCAGAACTATAGGCTCACTTGCCTTTTACGGGTGACCTTGAAACGCTGAGGGAAAGCTGGAGAGAAAAGCAATTTCATCTTTGAAATTACACACCACTGTTCTCATTCATCTTGATAAGCACTTTTAAGGAATCAAAAAAAAAAAAAAAAAAAAAGCAGCGGAATATTGCTTCTATAAGGGTTATGGAGACCTTCCTTCTGCAGAGTCGGTATAAAGTAAATTTAGATGTTCAGAGATGCATTTGATTTCTATTGGGATGCTCAATTGGCCACTCTCAGAAGGTTAAAGAAAAAAAAAGAAAAAGAAAAAAAAAAACGAGAGAAAATATGTTTTAAAAGATGATTTTGTAATCTATTTTTCAGATACATTTAAAAAGTAATAGTTCCAAAAGTAGATCCTCTAGCAATGCTAAGCAATTATCAGAATGTCACGAAACTCTGAGAATAACGGGTTGAAATAAAAGAAATAAATCATGTGACAAGAATATTAACACATCGAACAATTTTCCCCTCAAAAAATTAGACATTTTTAAACGTATTCTGACTGTGATGGGTAGTTAAACATAAAGCCAGTTAGCTATTTTGTTCTTGTATTTCCACTTGGGTTGATTTGATATGCATGCATGTGCGTGTGCATACGTGGGCTGCCCCTTGTGAACAACCTCTAGCCGCTCGCCGGTGTAATTATCAAGTCTTTGACCCCACGTAGCTTGGGGTCTCCCTCAAACATGCACAAAATAATGCAATACCTTTCACAAAATCTTCTCTTCTCCCCACAGTCGGAAACGTGTCCATTGTTAGAGGAACGGTAGGTCCGTCCTTGGAATCAAACACTCGACAATACCCTCCTCTGTTATCATGAGGGCTTACAGAGAACAAAGTCAAAGCCATGGTTTTACACCCAAGAGGGAGCCACGCCAGGCAGAAACAAAGAGCCAAGACCACCAGGAAGGGGAGTGACTCCTGCAGCTGGTGCCAGAGGGGGCTGTCCTGCAATCAGAAGGAGCTGGAGGAGCCCCGAACTCAGGAGCCTGGAGAAAAGGACACAGCCTGGGCTTCCATCCCTCTGGTAAGAGAGACAACAGGGGCTGTATTTGGAAGCCCCCGGCAGGTAAGAAGTAGGAGAAAAAGAAAGCCGCTTCACAAATCCTCCCTTTCCTTTCTGAAGACCCCCTCCGGAGAACTGCTAGAAGGCATCTTGTCGACCTGCCATGGTTAACAGTCCCTCAGCCACCGGGGTAACTGTTCCCCACAATCGGTGGCTGCTCCATCCTGCACGTCACATCAGTGCTGGGAGGGAAGGAGAACACAGTCCGTGACAGGTGCTTTAGAGCGAGAGTGGTAGAGAGCAAAGTGCCTGATGGCCCCTGGATCTTCCATCGGAAAGGGAGTGGGCTTTCTTCTAGCAAGGCAGGGAGACCGTGCGTCCCCAGCTCCTCCCGACTCCAGCCTGGCAGGTCCAGCGCTTCCCCTGCCATGGCCGGGTCAGCTCGCTGTCCTCACACATCAGCTTGCTGTCCTCACACAGAGAGCTTCTCACACCTTGGTCAGGCGAGAGGGATGGCCGTCGTGTAACCAACAGGCTACAGCGGCATGCCAGGGAAACTGGTGTCTAGGAGATGTCCAACTTCATGCAGTGCTGCTGGGTCCTGAACCTCTCCCCTCCAGAGGGAGTCCTCCTGAGTATGGGAAGCATTCAATGATACCTTCACTGGTTCTATGTGGATCTTTCTGCCACCAGACGCAAGCTTTGGGATTTAGGGCATATGCATCTCCCCTTTGCTCTCTCTTCTTTCTCCTGTATAATGGGAATGAACACACTGCATACCAAAGTCCTGTAGGTGGGAAGTGCCTGGGGTCCCGTGCGATTCAGCTCTGCACGAAGAGTGTTGTTTTACTCACAGCGATACCCAACCCCAGAGGAAATTCCCTGCAAGAGAAGCTCCACCAAGCTTTCTCCATCTTCTTGCACCCCAACCTTTCAGCGTAATGTTGGGGCAGCGGACAGCAGAAGTGACAAAAGGTGTGATTGGAAGAATAACCACGCCTGAATGCTGAACTCAGCCACCTGATTGACTTTCTCCTGGGTCTAGAGCAGGTTAGAAGACCACCACTCTTAGACTTTCCCCTTCTAAATGCCTGTCCTCCTTCATCTGGTAACATTTATTATACTGTAAGAAAGTGTGTGTGTGTGTGTGTGTGTGTGCACTTACCTACATACACATACTCAATCTAATGGTTATGGATTCACTGCTCAAAATTACAGAGACGAATTTAATCAATTATTTTATTCAGCCCTTTCCTGTCTGCTAAAGAGACTTTAGATTTGAACTGAGAAGGAGAACATTTGCCGGAATCCATCTAAAGGGAACCGATATCCTCCAGAAACACGACGGGTAGAATTAAGTACCAGCCTGCAGGAAGGTGTAGCTGATAAATTAAATAATAGTGCACCTCCAGTCACTTCCCTGCATACTCCGGGAGTTCCCTAGTCGCGTTGTCTGCAATTAGTTTTAGCATCTCCAAATTTCCAAGCGAATCTCCACACGGGAGAAAAGCGTGAATGATATTCATTGTTGGGGGAGTATTTATTTCTTCTTTGAAGGCAATTATCCTTTTCAAAGGGTAAGGAGCTTCTCTCCCTTAAAATCACTGAAAACCCTTGTGAAGATCTCCAGATTTGCATCATTTACTAGATGGCAGACGTACAGTGAGTAATTTTCTCAATTAAGAGTCTCAGACGTGAAGACATGATTGTTTTACTCTTGGAATCTCGAAGCTGGTGAGACAAATTCTTCATCAGTTGAATGAAGAGATAATCTATAGAATGAATTTGAGAAGGTGGGAAAAAAGCTGACTCCTCGAGGATCAGGTATTAATATTAGAGCATATTTGGAGCACCTGGGGGGCTCAGTTAAGCGTCCGACTTTGGCTCAGGTCATGGTCTCATGGTTTGTGGGTTCGTGCTGACAGTGCAGAGCCCGGGTCCTGCTTTGGATTCTGCGTCTCCCTCTCTCTGCCCCTCCCTTGCTTGAGGTCTGTCTCTCTCAGTCTCTCAAAAATAAATAAATGTTAAAAAAAATTTAAAAATAATAATACTAGAGCGTACTTAGTACTGAAAGACATTTTCAGTAATACTTAAAATTTAAGCTCTGCACTTAAACTACTCATGCAGTAATTCACCCTTGATGAATGATTAGCATAGAATGGTATGGAGTATTCAATTTCATATGAAATCAACTAAGGGTACAACATGTACGGGACAAGATTGTTACCGAAGATTTGATCTCCTGTGTTCTAATTCTTACTCCAACAATACTGACCTTCCCGCAAAGGGGAGTTGGAGGATGTACCTGTGGAAGGAAGTAGACTTCCTTGTGCAGACTAGGACCTGGCGATGTGAGGTGGAGACTCTAGGTACAACCACACAGGATTGGGGCACCGTGGCTGAGTTCCCCTGACGTCCTGCTAGGAGAGAATAGGCAGCTAAGCGAAGGCCAGACAGATTCTGGTCACATACAAAGAACCTATCATTCGGCGGAGGGGCTGGAGAGAAAATGCTAAAGACGAAATCATAGAAGTTTAAACGTCCAACCACAGTAGTTCTATTCTGCCAAGCTTAGGTCCCCAGTTGAAAACCTCTGAGATGCTATCTTAGCTGCCATAGCAAAACACCACAGACTGGGTGATTTAAACAGTTCACATTTATTTCTCATGGTTCTGGAGTCTGGATGTCGAGATCTAGGCGCTGGCCAATTTTGTTCCTGGTGAGGACTCTCGGCCACCTTCTTGCTATGTTATCAGGTGGTGTTTCCTCAGTGGGAGTGTGGATTAAGAGAGATCTTAGCCCTGCTCTCTCCCTCTTGTCAAAAGGACACAAATCTTGTCATGGGGGCTTTATTTTCATGAGCTCACCTAAATCTGTTTACCTCGCAAAGTCCTCCTCTTGAAATACCTTCATACTGGGCACTATGGTTTCAGCATATGAATGGGGGAATACAAACACTCAGTCCATGACAAAGACACGTGGGCTGGATGTTCCTTGGAAGGCACTCCCAAATATTTGAGTCCTCAGTTGCCTCAGAAACTTCAGAATCTGTAGAATTGTCCCATCTTTCCCAGGTATGAGGCAGGATAACCTCTCTATGCTAGAGGACAATACAGAAGCTTCTTCCCTGAAAGGTAAATGGTGCTCCTCCAAGATCTGCCTCCACTTTACGTTCCTTCTTCTAGATCTGGGACTAGGTTAAGTTGCAACATAACTCACCCGGCATGTCTAAAGGAGGTGTCATGGGTTCAAATGTGTTCCACAGAAAGATGTGTTGAGATCCTAACCCCCTTCCCTGTGGAATTGACACTATTTGGAAATAGACCCTTTGTAGATAAGAAAAAGTTAAAATGAAGCCCTTAGGATAACCACTAACCAAACGTGACTGGCGTCCTTGTAAGATAAAATAGAGGCGCCTGGGTGGCTCAGTTGGTTGAGTGTCCAAGTGATTTCAGCCCAGGTCATGACCCCAGGGTCATGAGATCGAGGGCCACGTCGGCACACTAAGCATGGAACTGCTTTTGACTCTCTCCCTCTCCCTCTGCATCTCTCCCCCACTCGGGCACTCTTTCTGTCTGTCTCTAAAATAAAGAAAAAAAGAAGAGATGATGCCATGTGCGATAAGTCCCCACCGGGAGAAAGCCATATGTGCTCAAAGGCAGAGACGGAGAGAGGCAGCCACGAGCTGACACCGACAAGCACCACGACCACCACCCACAAGGCGGGGATGGATCCACTCGGGGTCTCACAGGGAATGTGGCCCTGCTGATATCTTGATTTCAGACTTCTAACCACCGGAACGGTGACAGAATGATCTCCGTTGCTTTAAACCACCCGGTCAGCGGAAATTTGTTACAGCAGCTACAGGAAACTAATACAAGAAGAAAGAGATTAAGCCCCAAGGGATCTTTGAAACCTCACCAGTGTGTACCAGCAGGCACAAGGGAGTATGTCTAGACTCAGGTTTTGAGGATGTTCGATCAAAGGGCACCAGAACATAAAGTTGATGGGGAAGAGTCTATTAGCTTGAGTGTTCTTCCTACATAAAGAAATGACCACCCGGGCCCCTGGGGGGCTCGGTCGGTTATACATCCGACTTCGGCTCAGGTCACGATCTCACGGGCCGTGAGTTCGAGCCCCGCGTCAGGCTCTGTGCTGACAGCTCGGAGCCTGGAGCCTGCTCCGGATTCTGTGTCCCCCCCACCCCTCTCTCTACCCCTCCCCTGCTCGTGCTTTGTCTCTCTCTGTCTCAAAAATAAATGAAAACATTTTAAAAAAGAAAAAAAAAAAAAAGAAATGACCACCTTTGCAAGGACCCCGCAGGATGGGACATACTTCCTGCTAGAACAGAGCACAGGAGTCTGGGCGGAACGATGTCTATAATCAGCTGAGATGACAGAATCACTGTGGCAGACCACGGAGGGAGGAATAAAAAGGCTGAGAAGGTGGCATATGCTGCAGTGGCTATAACTGTGGCTAACCATGGGACCCACCACATTTTCCAAGAAGGCCCAGAAGACTCCCCTTTCCCAAAGCTGTATGGAATGTTCTGGTGAGAAGAAGCAAGTGATGTTTGGTGGTGCTTCTCATCTGCAGGCTTGGGTGATGATGGGGGAGATGGGAAAGGGCTTCTCTCATGAGTGGTCATGGAGATGACAGAACCCAGAGACAATGGAGGGTCCTTTGTCTGGTGCCACGAGGTGATACTTTTCTTAATGACTGACAGATGAAGTGGAATCCGGGAGTGTTCCTGAGATGGCCATCAGCTTCCCCAGATGGCTACAGTACTGATCGGGTTACAACAGCAGAGGGAATCAAGGGGACATGGCTGAGAGACTGAAGGCACTCATCTCAGGAAAATGTCCCGATCCCTGGCCCAAATTCCAGCCACTGACAGAGCTAGAGCCCAGCGGCCGAAGAAGTTTCACAGCACCATGACAACTGCACGTGGTAGCAATTCTCCCTGTGTTTCCTCAAGGAACCATGGCCATTTACCGTGGGACCTGTATTTTAGGGACTGGGGACACACAGCTATTGTGAAAATGGTTGGAGACAGTGTCTGAGATCACACTGAGAGGCAGAGAGCCAACGTGTTGTCGTCTTTTCCCTACATTAGAGTGGGTATGCATGGTGTCGGCTGATAACCGAGTCCTGTCCATGACCCAACTTACAAGGAATCTGTTGGGCCAGTGGACCCACTTGGTGCCCATTTCCTTGGTGACTAAATAGATGGTTGGATTGACAAACCTGGCCGCTGGACAACCTTCAACATGGGCCCCCAGTTTGGGCAGTGTGGAAAACACTATCACGGCAAAAGTCCCCCCTCATCAACCCAATCAAGGTAGATCACAAATAATATTGCATCCCAGAAGTCATGATGGAAATCAGTGCCAATAGTAGGGACCGAAAGTGTACAGGGCTGGTGGTTCCTCTGGCATCCGTTTGATTGAGCAGTCTGGTCTATATAGAAATGAGTGGGTTTTCCAAAGGATGACACAGACTTCCACAAGCCCTACCAAGCATTTAACCCACTTCTGGTCACTCGATCTGATACAGTATGTTGGCTAGAGCAGGTGCATATGGCCCCAGCTACATCACCTTCAATGGGTTGTCTGCAGTCAACCCAGAGAGGTGCCGACTTCCCAGATACCCGTGCATGGAAGAACATGCTGCCAAGATGTGGTGTCAACCCTTCAGGGTCCCCTCAGTGGAGAGGTCATACCCTTGTCCTTCTGGGTAACCTGAGTCCCCACACCAGAATCTCTGATGAGAAACGTGTTCCCAGAGATCCCTCTGAGTTGGATGGGAATGTGGGGGTCTGCATCCCAGGTTGACTTCTCTCTTTGACCAAACTGCTTCCTCCCCCTTCTTCTCACTGATGTTGACCCTCATGACCATCTAGCGCAAGGTCCATCCCCGTGCCTCCCTCCAGATGACCCCCCTGCGGCAGTAGTGACCTGTCCGGCTCCTCTGGTGCCACAGGACTCAGCACGGACTCCCCCCGCCCCGAAAAGTCTCTCTGCATTTCTGGCTCAACCACCAAGCTCATGGCTCAGTGCCACCCTGGGCTGTTCTCCTCCTGTGCTTTATCCACCCGCCCTCCACTCACCAGACTCAGTGGCGGCTTGTCTGTTTTCACGCACTGTCTGAACATCGCTTGCAACAGGAAATTGATCTAAAGACCAAGAGCTGAGTCAACGTACGTGGGTGATTAGGAGGATCCTTCACGTAAGTTGCATGAAATGTTTAAAATTGCAGTAGGATGTATGCCGATACGATCACCTGCGCAGCCATCACCATGTGGCTGTGCTGCCACCACTGTGTGGCACACGGGATCGTGGCTGACTCTTCTAGAGGGCTGACCAGCTCGGCCAGAGTTCTCCGTATTCTCCTCCACGGGATCCCGGAGCTCCGTGGCAGGGAATTTGATTCATCCACATTTTATGGGTGGGGAAGTGGAAGCAAAGGAAGGGGAAAAGCTCCCGGGAGGTCACTGTAACCAGCAGAGAGCCAGGACCCGGCCCCAGGCTGCCGGCCGCTGAGCATCTGCTTGGACCCCCGTGGACCTCTGTCTCAGCTGAGCTGGAGCTCGTGTGCAAAATGGGCCACAGGGTGGCGCATCGTCAGCCTGAGCAACCGTGGGAGCCCACGTGTCTCGGCGCTCACAGCTCTGGGTGCAAGGTGTTTTCTGACTCTGCGCGGTCCCATCCCGGCACTTGATCTCGTTGGTCAAACAGAGGCTTTGAGCAAATTACTTAAATTTCAGTGTCATCTGCAAACTGCTGAGAATAATCGCACAGTTTTGTGCGCATTTCGTGAGGTTAAAACACAGGCTGTTGTGAATATTATACTCAGGTGAAGCCTGGGGTACACGTCCCGTGACTGTAGTTTTAAAATATTACAACATAGGGGCGCCTGGGTGGCTCAGTCGGTGGAGCGTCCGACTTCGGCTCAGGTCACGAGCTCGCGGTTCTTGAGTTCGAGCCCCGCGTCGGGCTCTGTGCTGACAGCTCAGAGCCCGGAGCCTGCTTCGGATTCCATGTCTCCCTCTCTCTCTGCCCCTCCCCTGCTTGTGCTGTATCTCTCTCCCGAAAATAAATAAACATCCAAAAAAATATGATAGTATATTATGTTCTGATAAGTTCTACGTGGAGAGCCCCGTCAAAGGCACTTTTGACTCTTTCAACACAAAACAACACAAGCGGAAGCTCACGCCTTCCGTCACTCGTTACCTACCCTCTGATATTTCTTTTAAGTTAAAAAGCTGTGTGTGATTACAGTCTATTCTCATTTCCCACTGTCCAGGTGGGTTGCCTGTGAAACCGTCCTCCCGCTTCCTCTCGCTCGTGCGGGGCCCTGGCCATCAGCCCGTGTCCCCAGCACACAGTCCCCGAGGCTAAAAGCCCAAGGTGCGGGGTGAGGACGTGTTTGGGGGATCAGAGCCTGGCAGGTGAGTCCCGCAAAACCAGGATGTGATGCCAGCTTCAGGCCTTTCTCCAAGATGCTGGCTTATCTAAAATAATACAGTCAAAACATCCAAGGAGAGAGAGGCCATCCGGCGGTAGACGCCCCTCTGTCACTGTTTCTTAGGACACACTTCCACCAGCAAAGCCCCGCTCTGTGACCCGGTGGCCCGGCTATCTGTGAAATGCCACCAGAGTGCTCCCCCGTTCGGGTGTCCTCCAGCAAAAAGTTCACTCTCAGAGAAGGATTGTGGCTGCTTTCGCGGAAAGCTATTGCCGTAAACAGAATTTGTGGAAGAGAGACACCAACGGTCCCCTTTACCCCCAAACACGAGTCGCGTTTACAGAAGGAGCACAGTTTCACAGCAGGGGACAGAGGAACATTCTCCCAGCGTGTCCCCCATGCCTGCGGGGGGAAGAACCCCTTACCGTCCCTTTCTGGAATCTAATAAGAACAAGGCCGTCTGTTTATCACCCAGTGTTCTGACCACTTGATTCCAGATTTAGAGTTAAGACGGCACATTTTCCACAGGAACTGGATCCCTTCTGACTTTACGGCCAACCAGGGAGCTGTGGCCACAAAGGCTTCTTTCACAGACAGGAAGAGTTTTCACCTGGAAAAATAAACTGACAAAGACAACATTTACATATTGCTGATGATATAGTGCCCTTGGAGGAAACCCTATACGGACTTTTGGTTAATGGTGCATTTTAAAAAAGATGGAAATGCCTGGATGTATTGTCATACATAATTTGTCTGTTTCCTGTTCCAGTTTCTGTGAATTTCCCACAATGTGGCGTCCATGTGACCACCTCGCTGCCTCCGTTGCCCTAAACCAACATCTGGTTTAAAAAAAAAAAAAAAAAAAAAACCAGGGCCACTGCTCAGGCCGGAGATCTTTGAACAGCCAGCCTTGTTCACGGCTTCCCACTTCCTCGAAATGCTGCACGATGATGTGTGTTACTGAGGAAGAGTTTACCAACCTGGTCCCTGTCCTTGCTTACCTTGTGAGAAATGACAACAAAGAAGAAACAAACACAGTGTAAGTCCTTTGTTTGAGAGAGCTCATCTTGAGCTGACATGAGGAAAGCGAAGTGCTTGGATTATTCTCTAAGGGATTAAATCTGTGATAACTACTCTTTCTTATGGTTTTTTGCAAAGCCAGTTTTGTACGAAATTAACCACCCACAACCATCGGCACAGAGGCTGGAGTTTGGGACTGGGGAAGCAGCCGGGGTATGGCAGGGAGGGAGAGAGGAGCTCCTCAAGAATTCCCCAGATCGGGGCGCCTGGGTGGCTCAGTCGGTTAAGCGTCCGACTTCGGCTCAGGTCGTGATCTCGCGGTCCGTGAGTTCAAGCCCCGCATCAGGGTCTGTGCTGACTGCTCAGAGCCTGGAGCCTGTTTCGGATTCTGTGTCTCCCTCTCTCTCTGACCCTCCCCCATTCATGCTCTGTCTCAAAAATAAATAAACGTTAAAAAAAAAAATTTTAAAAAAAAGAATTCCCCAGATCGACGGAAGAGGAGAGCTTCGTCTTCGGACTTTTCCACGCCGCCTCAAATCCTAACCCCTCAGAGGGTCCCAGGGTCAGAAAAACCACCGCTGTGCCGCAGCGACGCCGTGATCCCTCTGGAGGCCGCCTGATATTTCCAAGAAGGTTCTGGAAGACTTCAGGGGGTCCCAAAGGGTAGCGCGTGCTGGGCTGGCCCTTAAAGGCGACGCCAATTGCCAGACCCCCCTAACGGTAAGCATCATGTGCCCCTTTGAAAAGAGCTTGTAGAGTCAACGAGCAAGTTTGTTAAACGTTCACGTTTGCTGCTGGTGTAACTCGGCGGGGAAAGATGTGTAACTTCCCTGGAGCTTTCCTGGCCTCTGGTGACCCCAGCAAGCCCTGTGCGGCCCTTCTCTCTGGCATTTCAGATCAACACATTGTGTCAGTGTGCGGGACTCTGTCCTCTCCCGGGTGAAGAGAAGCCCAGCCTCCAAGCGCACAGGACCCCCCCCCCCCCCGCCTTCGCACACCCCTCCCCAGGCTCTGGAAGCCTTCAAAGCTTATTTCAAAAGCATAGGGGAATCTGCAGTGCATCTTTCCAAAGTGGAAACAAAAGTCCTGTTTATCCCTTGATCAGTGGAGCTCACCTGTAGGAAACGTTCCACCTTTTTATCAACCCCGGGGACTGTCTTTTCGGTGTAGACTAGGACACATTCTTCACAGGCTCACCGTCCTTAACACCTCCCAGGAATTCTGGGGAGCGCCCCAAGCGCTCTTCCCAAGCCTCTGCGCGTTAGCGAACCCTCCGATCCCCCAAACCCTCAAGCGTATTTGCCTCTTGGTGCTTCACATGGCTGATTTATTGAAATGAGCAGAAGCTTCTATGTCGGCAGGGTAGTGCCCGACGCACATGTGCACAATAAAACACGTTTGATGTTTTCGAATAAAGACCTTGCCTTAAATTAGCAAGCTATTGGATTACCCTGACAGGCTGGCAAGACAACGCATCAGTCAACGGCTGTCACAACCTCTCTGGAAGCATCTTACTGGGGTCGGGCCAAGACGCCCACCCGAACGAACAGGCCGGGGGAGGGTGGTGACAGGGAGTAGGAAACACAAACAGTCCACACGGTGACTCTCCTTCTTCCTTTTAAAGAACGGGTTGAAAACAGATTTTCTTTGTAATCTGCCATTGGCCAACATCGAGTAGGTGGCCCCCCGTGCCTTCCCTCCTCCCCTCTTTTCTAAAAACGTCCAAGACTTAAACACTTTCCGAAGACCGATGACCCTGGATGATAACCATCGCCCTTTCTCGTCTATGAGAACCCTCATTTAATTAGCAGGGTTGCGAGTGGCACTGTCATATACGCACTTCTGCAGCTGGCTGTCGCTGGTCTCCACTAGGCCCCCGCATATTGAAATTGAGTTGGGTTCTTCTTCTCAATAGGCAAGTCATTGGAGCCGTCATTCATATACTCGGAAGAGTCAAATATTTATTAGCAGCCTGAAACCGTGCGCGGCCGTACTCTGTGTATTATCATCACTGCTCTGCTTTTGACATCTCTTATTTCCTCCTTCCAGTTGGTATCCTGGGGTCAGGTGAGAACTAAAATTGTTGACGGCAACAGAAAACAAAAATGGCATCGTTTCCAGGTGTTTGGGGGGTGCTACCTTGTCACATATCCGGGTCTCTCTAGTTCGCCGCGTGCTGGTGCGTGTTCAAGCCTTACTGTCTCGTCACAGCAGGAGGCCGGGCACGGAGACGTGCACGGTACCCATTTATGGGGTAGACAAGACCGTACAGCTGAAGTGGGCCCACAGGCTGCCACCCGCCATGACCCGTGGGCTCACGTGCCTGTAACCCAAGGGCAGAGCCAGGGGGTCCAAACCCAGAGGCTGCTTCGGGCTGAGTTTTGGGGAAACGTGGTCCAACCCAAAAAGGAAGTGGTTCGCTAAACACGTGCTGCTCTAAATGGCAATGTCTCTGGAGACTAGAGTACTTGGAAGTGAGAGCGGGCCGAGGGGGAAGGGGCAGTTCCCCTTCACGAGCCCAGGAAGGAAGGAAGACACCTGGGAGATGAGCGGGTCTCATGTGCTCTGCTTTCCCGGGACAGACATTCCCAAAGGGCTCTGAACACCACGGGGCGGGGGGGGGGGGGGGGGGGGGCTTGTACACTGAAGGGCACAGCACGATCCCAGGGACAAGGGACATGCTCCAGCGGGGGTGCTTCCAAGAGAAATCAGGAAAGTAAGAAGAAGCGTATTCACACATTTTGTATGTGTGTTGAATATGCTTATATAAGTAACTTTTTTAAAAAATTAATGTTTATTTTGGAGAGAGAGAGAGAGAGAGAAGGGGCAGAGAGAGAGGGAGGTGCAGAATCCAAAGCAGGCTCCAAGCTCTGAGCTGTCCACACAGAGCCCGACGCGGGGCTCCAACTCACAAGCGGCGAGATCATGACCTGAGCCAAAGTCGGACGCCCGACCGACTGAGCACCCCCAGGCTCCCCAAGTAACTTTTGGTAGCTATTTAATTCAGGCAGTTGAGTTACTGCAATGACGCCATTTAATCGTCAAATCCGGGTTCATTTTCTGGAAAACTGATTATGTTAGGAAGTTATCATGGCAGAGAAGCTCCTGAAGAATTTCAGATGGTGGTTGGGCAGCCCAGGCACCCATCCCAACAATCCATTGTGCAACAGAGGGTTGGGTGACAATGAAAATTTGAGACACTGTAACGAATCAAGAAGTTCAGCTCCATCCACAGGTCACCCGTTGTCAGCCAAGCGCCTCTGCCCCCTGCACTGGCCCAGCCGGAGGGCTCCCCGCTGTGTGCTGTGCCCCAGAACACGATGACCCTCCAGTGCCATTTTTCCAGATGAATTACTAGCATGCTAGTGAAGAAGGTTGTTCTCAACCTTCAGGTTTCCATAGGTCGCTCTTCAGGGAAGACTTACCACCTTCGGCTGAACCATGCGTTGTCGTAAATTGTCATATATTGCTGACAGAACTCTCCTAGCCGCACTCTTTCCACCCAGAATGGGCCTTGCGGGCAATGTAGCGATTTGGGGCCATTTCAGGTAGAGTTTATCATGTGACCCGCTTGTTGAGTTTTACACGTCCATGAGGCTGCCATGAAAAGAATGGACGGGGAGGGAGCAAAGGAATTCTGGGGGCTGCATGAGCATTGACGGTCGCCCCTGAGGCCCCTGAGAAAAAGACTGTATGTGGGTGCTGGGGGTTGGCAGGTGAGACAGAGAAACCATATTCGGGAGGGAGAGTCCTGGGGACAGAAGGACAGACAAAATTTGTAGGTAGGACCTGGGTGTTGAGTGTGGCCGTGAAGGTCCTAGACCCCACAATGGAGGGATGGGGTTCCCCTTGCTGACAAGGGGTTCCTGAGGAGGCACGGAGGTCAGGGAGGGGACAGGCGCGTCATGCTAGGTTATAAGGGAGCTTTTAAGACGTTCCCTGCGAAAGACAAACAGACTTTAACTTCCATTGAAAAGCATGTACCATTATTTTACTGTCCTAAAATTCAGACACATTATTGCTCTGGTTACAATTTAAACATGCAGACAATTAGTAAGTCGGAGGGAACCTTGACCTCTTAAGGAGGAGGCGATTCTGCACATTTAACGTCTCCCCCGATGACAATCCGGGAACGGCCAGCAGCACCTGAGTACCTGGGTGCAGGGGTTCAGGAGACGGGCCTTAGAGGGAAGAGGCAGGTGAGAGGGGAGGGCTGGGAGCAGAGGGAGAAGAGGAGCTTTTGTGTGAGGAGGGGACCTCGCAGTATGGCGCAAATGTGGCCATCTCATCAGTCACCACATATAATCACTGCTGCCATAGCAACAACCAGCACCACAAAATCTCGGTGGCTGCACCACGGGGGCTGATCTCCATGTACACTCCACAACCAGCACGGGGTTCTTTTCTCCTGGGTCATGGCTCTTCTTGTCCCAGGACACAAGGTGATGGAGCAGCTGGCCGGGGGACCTCTGCCCGTCTCCTGGGCTTTGGTGCTCTTGCCTGGAAGTGACTCGGGTGCCCTGCCCCTGTGTCGTCAGCCGAGGCGGGTCCCGAGGCCATCTGGAGCTCTGTGGGCAAGCACTGTGACCCTCCCTCGGGGAGCAGAGGTGGAGGGGAAGGGGTTCACCCTCAAATTCACCTCCCCTGCTCACGGGGGCTTCCTGCCTCCCTGCGTCCCACAGGGCTGCCGCGGGGTTGCTTTCTTTCTGGAGAGCAACTGATTCTGAAAGGCCCTTCCCTCCTATCCTTTTCGACTTCACATCAGGAAAGAGTTCATCATGTAGCCTTCATTTGAATGAGTATCTAACAACCGTACTATATTGTTGCTTAACCTGAAACACCAAAAAATTAACTACTTGCGGCTAAGAATAACATCTAGCATCGATTATGAGTCCGCAAGACGCCTGTGCGGTTTTCCGAACACATACTGTATGTGCTCAATAAAGGACCTTCCTACTTTTTGGAGTTTTCTTATCGAAGTCCCTGTGGATGAAGAAGAGACACCCTTGCCGCATTTGAATAATTCGCGGGGGAGAAAGGAAAGCATCGTGTGGTCCACTCCTACCCTGTCACGTAAGCGAGGACACAGGTCCGGAGTCATCCCCGTCTCACGTGTCCTGTGAATGTGCCCACAACTGCAGGATGGCTGCCTGGAGCCTCCTTTTCATCGCACTCCACAGCTGCTCCCTCTTCTCCGGAGCTTCTCAGTGGTGCTGACTCTAACACCAGTAAGGGCAGAGGTGCGTGCCGGCTTAGGGAAGTGCCTACTGGAATCCAATGTGCTTTCTTCACTACAGCAGTGTGAGCACTGACACGTTAAACTGCTGGCTTGACCTTCAATACTGCAGTGGTGGCCAGGTGGGACGGTCAAGTGCATGGGCTCCGGGACCGTCCCGCCTGACTTCTCAGTCCAGCATCGCTCTGATTAGGTCTACGAGCTTGGGCTAATTACTTAAACATTCGGTGCCTTGGTTTCCCCATGGATAAACTGGGCACAAAATAAGATGCACCTCTTCGGCCAGCGTGAGTGAGTTAGTGCGCCTGGAATGCTTAGCACAAAGCCCACGTCATCTCAATGCACCTTTGTTGTTGACGGTTTCATTATTTTTCCCGACAACATTAGGTCTTTCGTCTTCTTGATGTATTGGCATCTTTTTTTTTTTTTTTTTTTTAAAGCTTTATACATGTTCTGAGGGCGTGTGAAAAAGAGTTTTCAGCATGGGGTTCTGGTGAGTTCTCCCACAGACAGCTCAGTCTTTCTCATCCCGGCCTGGCAATTCATGATCCCCGTGAAATAGTCCCCCAGTGAGCCCCACCAGTTATCCCCGCTCGTGCTGGGAATGCTGCCGGTGCCGGGCAGGGGGGAGCAGAGGGGACAGTCCCGCCCTCGTCCAGGACGCCTGGAGGGGACACAGACGTGGACCCAATGAGCATGTACAATTGGCAACCTAAGTGTCTGGTGGAGAAGGATGGAGATGGTAAGGAGAGCAGAGTGGGTGCGACGTGGGGACAGGCCCAGTTTGGGGGAGACGCGGGGACCTCGGAATAAGTCCTCAGTGTGTGTCTAGGCAGAAACCACAGGGCTTTGGATGTCACCCCTTCAGATCACAGGCTCGTGCGCCCCGACACTCTCTCTCACTCCAATGTCCCCAGTCATTCCTCAGCCTCCCGTGGACACCCAAGAATTGTCTGTCAGCCATCCATCAGCCTATCTTCCAGAGCTCTGTACATGCACACATATTAACTCGAGGGGCGCCCGGGGGGCTCAGTCAGGTGGGCGTCCAACTTCGACTCGGGCATGACCTCACGGCTCCCGAGTTCAAGACCCACACCAGGCTGCCTGCTATCAGCGCACAGAGCCTGCTTCACATCCTCTGACCCTCTCTCTCTCTCTGCCCCTCCTCTGCTTGCGCTCTCTCAAAAGTGAAGACACGTGAAAAACATAAAATAAAACAAGAGTTATCTTTCAAGTGCCGCCTACACTTTCCTGCCACAAGGATTCTGAAACCATGGCCCTGGGACGTGCTGCCACCTCCGGGACCGGCAGGCTGCGAGCAGGGAGGTCACCCCACTGCACTGCGAGATGATGCTGTTGAAAGTGGCTTCAGGACGACCTTCTCGTTTTTTTTTTTTTTTTTAATTTTTTTTTTCAACGTTTATTTATTTTTGGGACAGAGAGAGACAGAGCATGAACGGGGGAGGGGCAGAGAGAGAGGGAGACACAGAATCGGAAACGGGCTCCAGGCTCTGAGCCATCAGCCCAGAGCCTGACGCGGGGCTCGAACTCCCGGACCGCGAGATCGTGACCTGGCTGAAGTCGGACGCTCAACCGACTGCGCCACCCAGGCGCCCCCGACCTTCTCGTTTTGATACATCTCAATTCATAAGAGCCTCCAAAGTCGTATATGTCAACCTCCAGGTCCATTTTTTTTTTGTAAACTAATGAGTCCAGTTTGTATCAAATAGCGTGCATGAGAAAGGTTAGGCTTATTAAAATCCGTGCTTCCGGGAGAGGTCCGGGGGCTCACCATGGCCCCCACACAGCCGCCGGAGCCACTGGGGGCAAAGCTCGAGGCTCGGGCCGATGCTTCTCTGCTCAGCAGCCCTTCCCGGAGCGGCCACCTCCCCTCTGCAGCAGGAAGCCGTCTGGGAGCCGTGGGCCAGGACGTGCAGACAGAGAGCCACCCGCGGAAGACGGAGGTGGGGGCAAATATCACCCAGTCACCCCTCCAAACAGCACAGGCCTGGCCACAGAGCTGTGTCCGTGCCTGCGGAGGACAGGAGGCCATCGGTCCAATTGCTTATCCCAGAGGCACCTCCCACAAGAACAGTTGCTTTAAAAATAAAGAAACCAGGGACACCTGGGGGGCTCAGTCACTTAAGCGCGGGACTCTTGATTTTGGCTCAGGTCAGGATCTCCTGGTTCGTGGGTTCGAGTCCCGTGCTGGGCTCTGTGCTGACAGTGTGGGGCTTACTTGAGCCTACACCCTCTCTCTCTGCCCCTCCCCTGCTCGTGATCTCTCTCTCTCTCAAAAATAAATAAGCACGTTTAAAAAATAAAGAAACTGGATAGAAGATGGCAGAAAGGAAAAAAAAAAACAAAAACAGAAAAACCCAGTCTGGCTTTCCAAAGTTGATGCAACTTAGAGGCGTGTTTCCAGGCTCTCCTTCCAGAACCACAAACCTGCAGAATTTTGTTTTTTCCGTGTGGCTTGTTCTTAACTTCTCAGTGAATGGGGTCCAGCAGCACAGGGGACCAGCCCGCCGGTCCCTCAGCTCCCAGGAGTCTCACTGGAGGGTCCCTCTTGAACCCTGCAAGGTCGCCAAACATCAACCACCTGCCTGCTGTTCCGGAGGGAGAACCAGGGGTGGGACTGAGACCTTACCTGAGACCACAGGAGATCCTTCTTCTCCAGGTCTGGGGTCGAGCCCTCGCTGAAGCCCATCCCCGGGGAAGGCAGCGTGCAGCTGGGCAAGAATTTCCGGTAGTGGGAGCTGGGGGTCACACTTTCCCCTCTCACCTCCTGCAGCCTGGTCCCAAACCTCAACTCCCCCCAACCCCATTGTGCTCCTGGTGACTGTCCCCTGGTCGTCCTGACAAGCTCCCCCAACTCAATTGGTGAATGGAGGGCAGGGCAATAGCTCTCTCCCCACCAATAGCTCTTTCCCCAATGAAAATGGCTTTTCATTAACAAACTGTCTTCTTCAATGAAACAAAATGTATTCTTAAAATATGGGCCTGAATACATGTGTCACGTTCCCCCCGGTTCATGTGTTGAAGCCCTGACTCCCACTGTGACAGTATTAGGAGGCGGAGCCATTGGGAGGTGATTAGGTTTTGATGAGGTTATGAGGGTAGGGCTCCCAGGAGGGCCTTGTGTCCCTAGAAGGAGAGAAGGAGAAGTTGGAGCTCGCTCTCAGCCACGTGAGGACATGGGGAGAGAAGGTGGTCATCTGTAAGCCGAGCGTGAGTTCTCTACAGACACCAAATCAGCCTGCGCCCTGACCTTGGACGTCCAGCCTCCACAAGTGAGAAGCAAATCATGTTGTTTACCCCCCCCCCCCCCCCACTGGCCTGCGGTGTTTTAAGAGTAGCTGGAGGAGGCTGACGGCTCTGACAATTTCTGGTGGCTGAAACAGCAGACACATGTTGTTCACAGTTCTGGTGGCAGAAGTTCAAGGTCAGGGTACCGTGGCGATGCGGTTCCGTGAGGGCCTGGCTTGCAGACGGCCACCTATCAGTGTCTCCCCACGGGGCTGAGAGAGAGGCACAAAGGTCGGGAGAGAGAGGGGAGGCACCCTGGTTTTTCGTCTTCTCCTTATGAGGGTGCTAATCCCGTCACAAGGGCCCCCACCCTCATGACTGCATCTATACATGATTACCCCCGACGGCCCCAACTCTGAATACCATCGCCTTAGGGTTAGGACTTGAGCTTGGGAATTTGGGGGAAGGGGACGCAAACGTTCAGTCCATGACAGTGCCCTTGATCTCGAACCTGACTGAAGGTGCTAAATAATGATGATGAGTAAGCATGGCCTCCAAGTAATTCCAGGTTATAATGAAAAGCAAATGGATAAACCTTTGTAACTGGAAGAAAAAAAAAAACCTGCCCGACTCTGGGTTTGGAACACCTGGGGAAGGAGTGTGAAAACTTGACCTCCTCCTTAGGAAGAATCCTGTCTCCTAGGCATGCGTAATCTCAGCACATGCTGAATTATTCTGAAAAAGCCCACAGGGCTCAAGTTCACCTACCCACTAACAGAAACATTTTACTTCTTTTCTTTTTTTGTGTGTTTGTTTATTTATTTATTTATTTTTTTTTTTAATTTTTTTTTTCAACGTTTATTTATTTTTGGGACAGAGAGAGACAGAGCATGAACGGGGGAGGGGCAGAGAGAGAGGGAGACACAGAATCGGAAACAGGCTCCAGGCTCTGAGCCATCAGCCCAGAGCCCGACGCGGGGCTTGAACTCACGGACCGCGAGATCGTGACCTGGCTGAAGTCGGACGCTTAACCGACTGTGCCACCCAGGCGCCCCTGTGTTTGTTTATTTTTGAGAGAGATAGACAGAGCGGTAGCAGAGGAGGGGCAGAGAGAGAGGGAGACACAGAATCCAAGCAGGCTCCAGGCTCTGAGCTGTCAGCACAGAGCCCGACGTGGGGCTGGCACCCATAAACCATGAGACTATGACCTGAGCCAATTGTGACCCATGAACTATGAGGCTATGACCTGGTGCTTAACCCACTGAGCCACCCAGGTGCCCCTTTACTTCTTTTCAACTGGGGGATAAAAACACCTTTAAAACTCATTTTGATCTTTCAACCTAAAGGAGATAAGAGTGTGTTTGGCAACATAAAGGGCCGTTTTCCCCTCCAATAAACCACACTACCTGGATGATGCTCTCACCTGCTCCTGCCATGGCTGTAGTGGGTGAGCAGGGCCACCTGTCACCCCAGAGTCCACCCAACCCCGATGTCATCCCACCCCCAGCTGTGTCCACAGGCATCGAGGTCAGGCAGAGGTGCACACACAAGTCAGATTCTGTGCCTGCAGGGCTCATGGAACACCCCAGCCCCAGGACGGTCTGTCCTGCCAGACAGCTCTTCATGGGGAGGCTAAATGGAAAGATGAGCTAACAGTGGTATTGGAGACAATTCTGCCTTCCTTCCAGGGCAGTGGTTCTCGCTGTGAGCTCCCTTAGAGCTCTGTCCCTGTCCCGGCTGCAGCCCGGGACCCCGATGCCCAAATCAGATCCCCAACCCCACGTGCAATACATAGAAACACGCACAAAAAGCAAATCAAGTGGTCTTGTGTCCCATTCTGAAACCGTTCACAATTTAAAAGTCTTTGTTTCCTGCCTGAGTTGTCTGTGTTGGCATGAGATGCAAGTTCATGAGATGGCATGAGATGTAGCCCAAGATTGCAGACCCAATTATTCTAAGTTTAGTGTAGCGATTATGCAGAATTTCGCAACTAAACCGGTTGGGAGAGCCTCTTGAAAGGGTGCAGCGAGGACAGGCCAACGAAACAGGAAAGGCTCGTAGCCCTCAAAGGGGAGACTGTGAAGGATGGGGCAGTGGAGATCATGCCCAGGAAGAGTGGGGGGATGGGAAGATGCCCAGGGAGCAGGAAGTTGCTGAAGGCGATTCTGATTCCTTGGGGGATCGGCGAGTGTACATACGAGAACAGGTGTCCTTGACAAAGCATCTCAAGACACTTTCAGCATTTATTGTCATCTCTTCTGACCCGATTGATTCCCAGTCAGTCTTTTCAGTCCCTGGCTTCCCCACACTATGACAGTAATGGGGAGAATGTTCACATTTGCATAATAACCTTCCGCAGTTCCAACATAGAAGACCTGGTCTTGTTTCGCTCACGTCTTATGCAGGCATGGATATCATTCCATTTTCAGGGATAAGGAAGCCGAGCAGTAGGGAGGGATCATTGAATCCCTTGCTCGTGCAGCGAATATGTGCTAAAACCGGACTTGGAACTGAAGTTCCTAGCTCCCAACCAAATAAATGCGCTTTTTACAGCATACACACGGATGAGGGGTGTGGGATGGGGCTCAAATCCACACAGCCTAGCCAGAGGATCCCGTCATTAGTGGGCTAATGAGATGGATGGAGCCGTTCTCCAGAAATCTCAACAAATGAAAATCTTAAGTTGCTTTCCTCTGATCTCCTCTCATGAGTTTTTTTTTTCCACTTTTTCCTACACTTGACCCATTTCTGTCTTAACACATTTTTAAAATTACAGGCATGTAATTAAGGCGTCTCTTTGGTGACATTTTGGGAGGAATCTTGAGGTAACGTTTTAGTTCCTGAACATAGACATGCAGGAGACTCTCCGAGCCCTGTGTGTTTGGTTCCCACCCCAGTCAGGCTGTTTCTCGGAACAGGGACACGAATATACCAATTAGCAGTTCACTAGATGAAGTAACACCTCTGAAAATTGTTAACACGCGCGTGGGGTTGTCAAAAAAGCTTCCTAAACTCCTCTATCCCACCGCTGACCACAATTCAAGTATTACTGAAGCCAGTGATTAAAGCTAAGCACTGTTTTTCGTAAATTACTGGCATCACGAATCGTCTTTCAATTACCAAATTATCTCCGCTATTGGCCATCATCAGCCCAGGCATTAAGCGGACAATGGAAAGAGAGTAATTCAATTCCAGACTAAAAACCCCCTCCACTCTCTTCCCAGTTAACACTGACACCTCACTGGCCACAGGCAATTCTCAGAGTGCTTTGCCTGACTTAATTTTGCTTTTAGCATTCAGTGCCCGGAATACCTAGAAAATTATCTACTAATTATCTAGCATTATCTATGTTGGTTCATGTCAAAAGAGCAGCTCATCTAATTACAAGCCCCTTTGCAATTTGCCTCTAAAGAGTGGATTTAAGTGAGAATTTCTCCGAAAGGGTTTGCACTAAAGGCTCGTAATTATGTGCCTTGCATTCTTTGGAAGGTGTTCTCTCAAGTATCAACAACAAACAGAGTCGCTCAAATGATGCTTTCACAGCAGGCAGGCTGTAAGCAATAATTACATCGGGGCATTTTCGGTGTTTCCTTCCACTGGACAATTAGCAAGCAGTGTGCTAACCCAGTCCTAACATTCTCAGAAGGACTGCGTGAACACTCACCCCTTCTAGAAACTCGTGGGCTCTTCCATTATGCTGTCATAGCACAAGCTAGCCTCTCCCAGCAGGTGTTTCTTGAACGTGTTCAGAGTCGCGGAAATAAAATTTGACTCTACAGTACATTGGCATCTAATCCTAGTCAGTATTTTCTTGCAAATTCTCAGTTATGAGGAAGTTATATTGATGACTGAATGCATGGGCCACTTTATCCACTTAACAAGCGAGTAAAAATAGTACCTCAGCACCTCAAACATGCTAGAAAATTCTGACAGGGCGGCTAATATAAGAAAGCATTTTAAATGACTAGGAAAAGCATACCTATATTATTATTTCTAAATTTTAAAATAATTCAAAACCTAGAGCAACGTTAAAAGTACGGTTGAAATACCTTTTATTCTTGAAACATCTGAGAGGAAGTTACTGAGCCGATGCTCCGTCACACATGAGTACTTCCTTGCGTATTTTCTGCTCACCAGAAAAGGACATTTTCCTACATGATGGAAATATAGCAGAGAAAATACTCTCTATGAGACAGTACTGGTGGCTTTGTGTCACTGTACGTTTCTCCAAAGCCATTGTGCCAGATCGAGAGTGAACCCTAATGTAAGCCATGTAAGCCACAGGCTTTGGCGATGATGGGATGACGGTCAGTCAATGTAGAATCATCGGAGTAAAGGTATCACCTGCCAAGAGATGTTGACCGTAGGGGGCACGTCCTGTGTGTCTTGAGAGGAGGTTCGCACTTTCTTCTTAATTTTGCTCAGAACCCAAATGTGCTCTAAAAAGTAAAGGCTTTAAAAAACAAAACAAACAAAAATTAACTATAGCTTTTGGGTGAGGGAGTGACATAGGCCATTCTTCGTCAACAGCACCGTTGACACTGACGTGCTCCCTTGGCTGCCGCTCATCTACAGCGGAAGAAAAACCGTACACAGGAGACTGCTTGAAGAGGGTGAGATAAACAGGACAATTTGGGGGTTTTGTTTGGTTGCTTGTTTGTTTCATCCTTATTGGGTTCTGTTTTGCTTTGCTGTGTATCTTCGATGGTTTTGGGGGGCTGCTGAAATGACAGTGGCCACTACTTCCCTGCTATTTTAGGACAAAACTATTCCATTTATTGTACATCTTTAGCCATACCTTATAAAAACTCAACATTTAGTTTACTTTCATCATTTTTCATAATTAGTACTTTTATTTTCTCAAACATTAAAAATAGTTGTTTTTGTTATGATCGTGTATTGTCTGTTCTTTAAAGTTGTCTGTGAGCCTTAAAATTGTTATGCTTTTTTTTTTAACTTATTACTTTTGGGTTTCTCTAGGTTTTCAAGTGTATGCTTGGCTTCTTTATTATACTTCCATTTTTTTCTTCAAAAGTTTAAAGTTGAAAATGTATGTCCAGTTTCTATTTTAAATGTATCCTCACCGGGGTGCCTGGGTGGCTCAGTCGGTTGGGCATCCGACTTCGGCTCAGGTCATGATCTCGAGGTCCGTGAGTTCGAGCCCCGCGTCGGGCTCTGTGCTGACAGCTCAGAGCCTGGAGCCTGTTTCAGATTCTGTGTCTCCCTCTCTCTCTGACCCTCCCCCGTTCATGCTGTCTCTCCCTATCTCAAAAATAAATAAACGTTAAAAAAAAATTAAAAATAAATAAATAAATGTATCCTCCAACCTCACACGTCCAAAGGTATTTGTCTTTTGCTCTTGTTTTTTCCTTAACTCCAGGCTTATTTAGTAATTGGTTTGATGCTTTGAAACACATGGAAACATTTGTTTCAGCTTTGCAGTGAGGGAGTAGATACGATATTGATCATTTAGAACACAGCCAGTCTTTTGTTCCCTGACGCATGGTCTACCTTCAAAACATACAAAGATGTGCAGCTTTTATTTACTGAAAATAAATATCTATATATTTTTAGATAGGGCTTATTGACCCGTTATTTAAATCTTTCATATGCTTCCTATTATATCCTCTCAATATCAATTTGTAAAGCGTTAGTTAAGATTTATTTTTCATTCATCTCTGTTTATTCAATTAAAATTTCAGTTTTACTTACAATTATGCCTGTGCTGAAGTTTTTTCTAGCTTTTGATCAATTATTATTCACCAATATGTAAAGTCATTTCTGGCACCCTGTGATTTTTTTTTTCTTTAATCTGGGTAAAGAGAAATAATACAGCACCTGAAGCAATATAGTAACAAAGAATCAGAAAAGACGCAAATCAGTGTGCCCATCCATCTTAAAATCACTCTGTGTCACAGCAAGAGAAGAAGATACCAGAATTTTTTTAAAAAGGAAGTCAGACCCAATACTTTTTAGAATGGGAGATTACACACACACACACACACACACACACACACACACACTCCATGCCATGGAGCAGAGGAAAACATAAAGACAGATCATCTAAAACTTAAAATACAGTGATTATTAATACAAAGGCAGGAGGTATTTTATTTATTTATTTTTTTCAACGTTTATTTATTTTTGGGACAGAGAGAGACAGAGCATGAACGGGGGAGGGGCAGAGAGAGAGGGAGACACAGAATCGGAAACAGGCTCCAGGCTCTGAGCCATCAGCCCAGAGCCTGACGCGGGGCTCGAACTCACAGACCGCGAGATCATGACCTGGCTGAAGTCGGACGCTTAACCGACAGCGCCACCCAGGCGCCCCGGCAGGAGGTATTTTAAAGCATCAATTGAAAATGTTACTCCGGTACTGGGAAAAGGCAGGGGAAATGCAAAGTGGGAACTTATTTGCCTAGGAAATTGTTGGAGGAAAAGAGAAGTGTGAACAAGAAATTAACACTAAATACCATGTTCTAGGGGTAGGGCGTGTATGACTGCAAATACAGAATTAGAAATAGAGAATATAAATGAGAATGCTAAGAAAATTAAACAGAATCAAGAGTGCTCCCAACAGATTCAGAAACTTATGGGGAAAACCTGTGAAGGGGTTCCCGTAGATGCATAAACGGTGTAATTAATCTACCCCCTCCTGAGGACAAGCATAACCATGGAACAGAATTAATATCTAAAACTGCAACACACACACACAACACTTTCCTTCAATCAAAGGAAACTTGAGTCTACATATTAAAGAGCCCATCACAGACTTGGAAAGTTTGACCCAGAAAGATCAATTCTTTTTATTTTTTTTATTTTTTTTATTTTTTTGAATATGAAATTTATTGTCAAATTGGTTTCCATACAACACCCAGTGCTCATCCCAACAGGTGCCCTCCTCGATGCCCTTCACCCACTGTCCCCTCCCTCCCACCCCCCATCAACCCTCAGTTTATTCTCAGTGTTTAAGAGTCTCTTATGGTTTGGCTCCCTCCCTCTCTAACCTCCTTTTTTTCCTTCCCCTCCCCCATGTGGATGGAACTGGAGACAGAAAGATCAATTTTAAAACAATCTTTAGGGGGTGCCTGGGTGGCTCAGTCAGTTAAGCCTCTGACTCTTGACTTCGGCTCAGGTCATGGTCTCACAGTTCATGAGTTCAAGCCCTGCGTTGGGCTCTGTGCTGGCCGTGTGGAGCCTGCTTGGAATCCTCTCTCTCCCTCCTTCTCTGCTCCCCCCCCCCAAATATAAGTAAACTTAAAAAAAACCATTTATCAATAAATAAGCAAACCAATAAGTAAATCGACCTTTAATACATCTATTAAACTTTAAAAGTTATGCAGAAGAATTTGTGAACTTTCATATATAAAGTCCAAATCACTTCTAAGGAAAGAAATCGAGTTGCTCCCAATTCGTGAGAGCAAGTTTGGAAACATGAGAGGAAGGAGCCTGGAGAGTGCACTTGTGGTAAAGGGAAGAAGACATTTCTTCTCCACCCAAGGACACATGTGCTGGGGCAAAAGGAATGAGAGAGACTAGTGTTGAGTGATAGAGGTTAACACAAGACCAAACGACAGAAGGACGTTTATTTTGCTACGTTTTGTGTAACAAAGGAAGAAGATTAAAACCTAACGCCCACATCTGATTACTTTTGCTGAAAGAAACAGTGGAAAAGCGGAACCTAAAACAAACTGAAATAATTCTAGTGTTGGGTAAATAGGGTAGATAGGAAGCTTCTGTAAGTACAACTTTTTAAAAACATTTTTAATGCTTATTGATTTTTGAGTGAGAGAGAGAGAGAGACAGAGTGCCAGCGGGGAAGGAGAGGGGGGCAGAGAGAGAGGGAGACACAGAATCCGAAGCAGGTTCCAGGCTCCCAGCTGTTAGCACAGAGGCCAATGTGGGGCTCGAACCCACGAACCGTGAGATCATGACCTGAGGTGAAGTCGATGCTTAACTGACCAAGCCATCCAGGCGCACCTGTAAGTATAACTATTTTTTTTTTAATTTTTTAACGTTTATTTATTTTTGAGACAGAGAGAGACAGAGCATGAATGGGGGAGGGTCAGAGAGAGGGAGACACAGAATCTGAAACAGGCTCCAGGCTCTGAGCTGTCAGCATAGAGCCCGACGCGGGGCTCGAACTCACGAACTGCGAGATCATGACCTGAGCCGAAGTCAGACGCTTAACTGACCGAGCCACCCAGGCGCCCCAATAAGTAAGTATAACTTTTAATACGGTTTTGACATTTGCATCGTGTCACGTTTCACGTATAAACAGGTCAAATTAAATAGGAGGAGAAACTTTAATCTTTAAATTTAACAAAAATAAATGAACCTAGTTATACAGTGGATGGATAGCTTAACCACTGAGATAAGAAATAACCCAAATTATTTTTTACAAACAATTCTGATGGGACATCCTGGGATATAGTCTAAGGATCAAAGAGACTGTGGATAGATCCGAAATGTCATGCAGTAGTTCTACGTGTAGTGACAAAACAGATTCTGTAATTTTGACAGTGTTTTCTGCAGCTTGTGAGCGATAAAAATAATCGTATATGTTAATGTTATTATGAATCAAGATTTTCAAATGTAAGAAAAACCAGATACAGATGGAAAATCAAAAAAGCTGAGAACAACAACCCCCCCACATTTTTTTTGGAAATATAATATCGTGATTTCCTTTTTAAAAATGTCGCTCTTGCCAGGCTCTCTGCTGAAGCAGCCTAAAGTAATGACACGTGTAGCAGAAGACATGTCTAGTGCGCAGAAACCGTAAATCCCATCCACTGCAACCAGGAGCCCGGGCTCCTTAAACAAGGGCTAATTCCAAATGTGCAGAGAGTAAGTCCCCAGTGTCCAAAGGCTAATGGGGCCAAAAAAAAAAAAAAAAAAAAGGACAAAAGAGCTTGAAGGAGGGGTTCACGGAAGGTAAATTGGGAAACTTTAGGTGCCAACGGAAAATGATAAGTGTAATTGAACATAACGTGCTGAACAATTTAAAATATTTAACCTCTACGGGTGCCTGGATGGCTCAGTTGGTTAAGCGGACTTACAGACTCTCGATTTCAGCTCAGGTCATGATCTAATGGGTCATCATGGGTTACAGCCCTGCCTCAGTGCTGACAGTGCTTACTTGGAATTCTCTCTCTCTCTGTCTCTGCTCCTCCCCTACTCGTGCTTTCTCTCTCAAAATAAATACACTTTAAATTTTTTTAAATATTTGATCTCGTAAAAAAAAGACAAAACAGAAAAAAAAAACTTATTATCCCCCATTGCAGGGGACTCTTACATCAACTGCCCATTTTGAAGAAAAGAAAAGAAATGGAGAGGTTAATGCCTTCCTCAAAAATTTTAGGTGTAAAAGTAGATAACCCTAGTTGATGAAGTAAGGCTGCTTTTTACATAATAACATCAATTAATTAGTATAAAAGCAATAATATTATTAAAAATCACTTTGCAACCCCCCCCCCCCCCCCCGCAAAATTGTTGACTCAGGCAAGTATCATCAATGGATCCTGAAAACTCAGGTGCATGGCTGTCACCACCTTAACCAAGGGATTGAATTTAGCGTCACTGATAACACAGCACCCTGACACGGGGCACGTCCTGATGTCCTGAAATGACAAGCATGTTACAGGAAACGAGAGGTGTCCCTGCTGAAAACAATGGCCAGGAATGTAGACGTCACCGTCAGTCTACAGAGAAGGTAAGAGCTAGAGAAACCAGGTAATGATGCCATGAGAAAACAAACACATCTAGACTGTGGGCCATAAAAATAATCATCCATGGTTTTATTCTCTTCAAAAAGTAGCATGAAAAAATGTTTAAAATCTTTGGGGATGAAGGGGCTCTTTTGAGTTACAAAAGAACGAAGGTGTCACACTATTGTACTTCATTATTTACCCAAATTTGATAAAACCAGGTCTAAAGTACTTTGAAAAACTTAGACAAAATGTTCACATTGTCTGGAATAGACTAGATGTTAGGGGAACCTTGTCGATGTGAACTGGAAGGTGGTGGTGTTTAGGATATGTACTGGGTATGTACGTTTTAGCAAAACATTTCCATCCATCTACCTATTTACCTATCGAAAGAAAGACAAAAACTAATAGAGACAGAGACGGAAAAGTAAAACGGTATTTTTTTTAATGTGGCAAAATGATAACTTGGATCTGAATGGTTATTGCATTGATCTTTTCTGCCTTTTCTTGTAATTTCAAAATTTTCACAATAAAAAGAAAAACACCAAGTAAAAATTATTTTCAGTTCAGAATTGAATTTAAATCCAATTAAATACAATTTTAAAAGATTCATCATTGCCCAGGGGCGCCTGGGTGACTCAGTGGGTGAAGTGTCTGACTTCAGCTCAGGTCATGATCTCATGGTCTGTGAATTCAGGTCCCGCATCAGGCTCTGAGCTACCAGCTCGGAACCTGGAGCCTGCTTCAGATCCTCTGTCTCCCTCTCTCTCTGCCCCTCCCCTGCTCACTCTCTCTCTCTCTCTCTCTAAAAAATAAATAGAATTTTAAAAAATTAAAAAAAAAAGATTCACTGTACCCAAATCTTGTTTGGGGGCTTGTCTGGAAATGAAAATCATTCAAATATGAAATATTACTAGGGTTATCACTTGTATTTACCAAATTAAACCATCATTTTGTCCAAGATTGTATTATATCAGTAAATTCTTCCGTCAGTAAATACATTTCTGTCGATAGTTCAGATAAGTGTCATTACAGTAGTTAATAATTCAATAATTCTCACGGCATTAACCTCTAGAAATTATAGGTCCCGCTGCCTCCAAGTCTCGCCCTTCTTGTCCTCAGGTCCCCGATCCTTTTTGGCCCAGCTGTTTATTTATCAAAGTGCTTTTTTTACCTTTTTTACAATTCGGACACAATTCCTTCTAACGCGGAATTGGCCCTGAGCATTTGTTGAATTGTCCTGGATTTCTAGAATGAAAACAACGGTGTGCGCACGCGTGCGTGCGTTCAGAGTCACACATGAATGCGTGGGCCATCCTTCTGACACGGAGTGAGTCTATTTCCAAATCCACGGTGGTGAATGACACGGGAGCCAGCAAGTTGGCCGACCACAGTACGGAGACCTGTGTTTCCTTTTCCCGCTCCTTGGGGGTCTCTAGTTATGGTCATGTAGTCAGAAACATTGACATTTTGTAGGTGAAGGCAGCTGAGATTCAGTGGAATAATGGAAGTGACATTAATAACATTAAATGTCATAACTCCTGACAACTGGATGCAAATGAGCCCCTCACTAAGCAGGCAGGGGAAACAATATCCCTGAGTATAGCTTGTCTTTGGAGGACATTTGGTATGGGCAGAACTCTCCAGCCAAAATGGAAGCCAGGAATCCGGCTTTGGGGCGGTCACTATGTTCCTCCAGGTCCGACCAGGTCACCCTTCCAGCTGCAAGCCTCTCCGCCTGTGGGAGACGGCGGTGGTATTTCTGGCGGTGGTATATCTGAAGCTATGCACCTGCTTCCTTGATTTATGGTTTTCCGTTTAGACCGGGCTCCCGTATTTTCCTCCAGCTTTTCTTTTGCCTTCAAGGTCGAGGAGATTGGCAGGCAGAGGGCCCCCGAACACCGCCAGGCCTCCGCCCTCTGTCCCTGTCCTCGGAAACACAGCAAAGGTGCCCTCAGACCGAAAGGGAGCGAGTCCTAGCATCCCTCCCTGCTGTCACCACAGGTTTAGCGGACCCTTCTGATGCGGTTCCCAGCTTTCTCGCCTCCCTTGCCTTGTCAGGGGTTGCCATCATTTAGAAAGGTACACACGGTATTTTGAAAGGATTAGATAGAGGATAAAACACAACTCAATCCTTTATAAAAGAGCGGCAGACGGAGAGGGAGGGAGAGAAATGTCAGACGTCACAGAGCGATTGGACGAGGATGGCAGGCACAAAGAGAAGCAGCACACGGAGAGCCCGCCTGTCCCCATGAGGCAGAGGGAGGGAGAGGTGGCATTTGACAAATATTTACTCCCGCGGAGGAGGCGTCTGGAGTGAAAGAGCCGTAAGTGGTTTCTGACAGTGTTTAAAGTACACAGAGGAAGGCAGAATCAGGCAACCGGGGGACGATCGCATCGCGTGGATCTCTTTTCTCCAACACGGGAGGGGAACGAGGCAAACGCATCATCTGCACCGCCTTTGTGATGACAGCCCTGGAAAGTCAGATGGTCCCGGTGAGAGCGGAGCTGAACGAGCAGGAGCCAGGAGCCTGGCGCAGGCAGGGCTCCCCTCCCTCCTCGGAGTCTCCTGAACCCTGGGACTGGAGAGATCTGGGGGCCCGAGGGCCCCGGGGGGCCAAGCCCTCAGCTCAGAGGTGAGCGAGCAGGACCTCTGAGAGGCTTGGAGGGCTCACCTGCCCTGCGGGCACCAGGTAGGTCATGCAGAAGACAGAACGCACACCGCGCCCCTCTAGGACCCCGCACCTTTTGTGAAAGGGCGCTGCGATCTGCAGACTTCCAGCCCTCCTGAGAATGGACAGGGTGCAGTCTCTTGGGCTCCTGCCTCCGCTCTGCCTCTCTGTCCACGAGCACTGATCAGAGAATCGCCTTCTTTCTTTCCGGAAAACTACACGCAAAGTAAGTCACGCACGCAATTTCGGCGGACGGTACACCACAAAACATTGACAAACCTATTAGGGGATTTCATAGACAGTCAGGCACCAGAAACCCACACAGCCAATGTCTCCCCAAACAAGATTTTTTGGATACACTTGTATGTAGTTTTAGAATTTACTGAGCTCGGGGTCGGGAAGGAAAGACTAAAAGGGGAACCCTCAGATTAAGGAGGGGAAAATATCGAGAGCGAATGGGCTATTATAGGTGCTCCCAGGGTGGTGCTTCCTCTACGAATGAAGGGTAGCACTGGGCAAGTTATGTGCGGAATCTTGGAACTTCAAATCCACCCGTGTTGGATGTGCATAGCAGCCAAATTGCACTGGCCATTGTTCTATGGATAAATGGAAATATTTGTCCCTCTTGGATACTCTTGGATGAATGGAAGTATTATTTGATTTGTTCTACACACATAAGCTAGGTGTGTGTGCATGTCTTACTGCAGAGAAAAACAACTAAAGCAACACCGAACTGTTCCAATTTGAAAAGTTAGCCCTACCTGCTGTCTTGTGCTTGGAGACCAGTGTGAACTCACGGTTAGGGTTAGATTTATATGCGTACAGATGGATAGATGAAGACATAATTATGGATGTGTGTGCGTGGTGTGTGTGTGTCACAGCGCACATTGAGAAGGGGTGAATCACTGACACCCCAGTCGCAACAAACACACTTAACGCCTAGATCTTGTTTTCTAAATACCGTTCTCCAGTAAAAAGAATCAAGACCTGTTAAAAAAAAAAAGGCTGATTCCAGCCATTTTCCAGCCAAGAAAAAATAAAGAAAAAAATCAATAGAAAGTCAGTCTAGAGTAAAGTGGGTGTGTAGGTGGTGGTGGTGGCAGGGGGGGATCTCAGGAGCTCACCTAAAAGTTTCTCCAACAGCCAGAAACGGAACAGGTGGTACAACGGCAGAATCGGTAAGTATTGTACTGCATTATAACCCCAAGGATCAAAGTAATATACCCAAATCCATTCTGATATATTATTCTGACATAGTGAATGATTACAATAATAAATAAATGGGGGAGAAGAGAGAAATATTCCATAAAGAGAAATCCCAGTCAACAAATGTGGAAGAAATGGGAGAAATAAAAGGTCGCCATTAGAACATCACGAGAATCATTACTGCAGACGAGAAGCCCGGATGAATGTTAAAATTAGTGGAAGGAATTTTAAGGAAAAAAGGATATTGGAATCTTCTTAAAGTAGCTTCTCTGATACATTTATCAGAGGTTTTGGCACATGTCCTCAAATTGTCGGACACTTCTCCTTCTGGGAGGGGGTGCTTCGTTGTTTCTTGAGCATGGGCTGTACTTAGTAACTTGCCTCTAAGTTGCAAAGAAAGGAAAGGGGAAAACAGTAACTTTTCAGTGGAAAAATCTGGAAGTTTCTGCCCTGCCAAGCGGTGAAGGTTAATATGTTGGAAGGAGAAGGGCACATCACCTCTGTGATAATCTTCCCCAAACCCACACAAGTAAGCTAATCGTGAGGAAACTTTAGTGTATTAATTTGCTAGGTACCGATACCATAGACTGAACCACTCATGCAACAGAAATTTATTTTCTCACAGTGTGGAGGCTAGAAGTCCGGGATGCAGGTATTGGCAGGCTGGTTTCTTCTGAAGGCCCCTTTTTAGCTGTAGATGGCTGTCCTCTCTCCCTGCCCTCGTGTGGATGTCCCTCTGTGTGTGTCTATGTCCTAAACTCCTCTTCTCATAAAAACACCAGTCACATTGGATTAGGGCCCCCTCTAAAGGTCTCATTTTACCTAATTCCCTCTTCATATGCTGTATCTTCAAAGACAGCCGTATCCTGGGGTGTGAAAGTTAGGTCTTCAGCATCTGAATTTGGAGGGACAAAACTCAGATAAATGCAAATAGAGAAACGTTCTACAAAATACCCAACCTGCGCTCTTCGGGAGTTCAAGGTCAAGACTAAGGAACTTTCACAGACAGGAAGGAACTAAGGAGACATGAAGACAAATGCAATGTGGACCCCTGGGTTGGAGGCTGGAAACAGAACCAGCATTGGAAAAACTGGGAAATCCATACAAACTCTACAGTTCAGCTAACACCACAAAATCAATTTTAATTAATATTTTATCATGTAAGACATTAATATTGGGAGAAGCAGACCGACAACCACAAGGGAGCTATCTGTACTATCTTTGCAATTTTTTTTTCTTTTGAAAATCTAGAATTCTTTCCAACAAAGCTAAAAATAAAAGTTACTTCCACCTCCAAAATTACCTACCACTACTGGAGAAGAGAAATGAAACCAAACAAAATCCAGGAGAAAAGATATTCATATTATGGATTTTCTTTTTAAATCCTCCCTATGTAAGAAATGTTTCCTCCATTATTGACTTCTGCGTCCTCCTAGTTTTTTGCCTTCTCAGTTTGAGAGCGAGTTATTTATCCTTTTAATTTTCCTAGTCACTCGTTCCTTCGTGTGTTCACCCGACAGCCCTTAGGCATTTACAAAGCACCCGCTATGCACTTTGCATAGAATGTGATTAGAGTATGCTGTAGCCACTGAGGTACACGTGAGTGTGCGCACCATCTGGGGTGAGCATGGCTGGGTGAGGAAGACCATCTGAAAACATGTCATTACTGCCACACAGCCAGTGATCTGGAGACATTAAGAATGTGAGATGGCCAGCGAAAGCAAGAAAATGCCTTACTCTGCCTAGACAAAAGTGGCCTAAAGTTCTCAAGAGACGAGACCCAAGAATGAGGTCATAAAGATCAACGGGCCATACATTCAACCATTCAGTGGGGAGAACGGTTTGTGTATCTAAAAGAGGGGCACGGATTTCCATTAGATAATTATCCGGAACTCTAAACAATTTGGTATTATTTGCGAATAGAGATGGGGGAGGAACGATTAGGGAGAGTGGAAGGGGGGTCTAAAGGCAGGCGGGCAGAGGACTGAGGTCCTGACAGCACACCTCAGCGTGGGAGGCGAGTGCTCTGTGTGAATCCTTGGAGAGCTCTGATCTCACCACGATGTTGCAAGTTACTGGGAGGAGCGGTAGTGAAATCTGCTGTTGAACCGGCCGGTAGCATTCTTCCTAGTGCTAATATTACTCCTAGAACTGGTACCGTTACCACCGCTGCCTTTGCTACAGTACTAATACTAAGTACCCTTCCAGTGCCTACTTGAGCGTCCCGGCAGAGCCGCCTCCAGCCGCATACCCAGCACTCAGGGAGGTCTTGTTGGGTCTTGTCTTTTCTTTTCTTTCTTTTCTTTTTTCTTTTCTTTTCTTTTCTTTTCTTTTCTTGCCTTGCCTTGCCTTGCCCTGCCCTGCCCTGCCCTGCCCTGCCTTGCCTTGCCTTTCCTTTCCTTTCCTTTCCTTTCCTTTCCTTTCCTTTCCTTTCCTTTCTTTTCCTTTTTCCAAGTAAGCTGATCTTAATGGTGACTCTCCATTATTCTGTCTTGGCAGAGTTTGAGCTGGTGATTCACTCTGTGACCTCAATCCTTTGATGAATCTAACATTTTCCGGTTGTTTTCTCGTGAGGACAAGGAGTAATGATTTCCAAGGCCTTTACACGTTGGAGCGGACATCAGAGGAGGCCCCCTTCTGGTCGCTCTGGGTCAATCCCAAAGAGCTCTGTGGGGCATCGGGGAGCCATTGGGGGAAAGCTCATCTTCATCCAGGACAGAGATAGAGCTGGTTCTGGGTGTCAGGCTGCATCAGACAAGCGACTACCTTCTTGGTTACTCTTCTGGGATGACTGACCCCACGCCTGGGGCTTCCACATGGATGGAGGCCCTGGTAACTACAGGCCAGACAAGAGAAAGCTGATGGAAGCAGGGAGTGACCAAGAGTGTTAAATACTATAGAGAGATCAGGGGATTCAGACTCGGGAAACTGTCCTTGGATTTGAGAAAACCTCTTAAATTCAAGAAGTGCTTTTATTTTACCCAAGTACCCAATATAATAAATATGTTCATTTTGACAACTGTTTCATGAATAACAGCATCAAAGTCTCCAGAGCTATAGGAAAGCGATGTTTAAGTCTAAGTGGTCTTGCAATAACTCATTTTCTAATTTTATAAAAGGGGCTGTGGAGTACAATCGAGGAGTTGTACGTCAGAGACGGGGGTGCCCTGGTCTATGGCAGGTATTTCAAGAGTATTTATAAATACAGCGACAAAAAGCACATGCATATACATATGTAAATACACAGAGGTGTGTGAAATAGATAGAAATAACATTTCAATTTGAAGAAGAATGTGGAGGGATATGTTTTCAGACAAAACATGATAAAGACAAAACTGAATAAAAGAGCTACAAAGATGTAATCATCAAGACAGCATGATATTGGCACAAAAACAGACACACAGATCAATGGAATAGAATAGAAACTCCAGAATTGGACCCACAAAAGTATGGCCAACTAATCTTTGACAAAGCAGGAAAGAGTATCCAATGGAAAAAAGACAGTCTCTTTAACAAATGGTGCTGGGGGAACTGGACAGCAACATGCACAAGAATGAAACTAGACCACTTTCTCACACCATTCACAAAAATAAACTCAAAATGGATAAAGGACCTGAATGTGAGACAGGAAACCATCAAAACCCTAGAGGAGAAAGCAGGAAAAAACCTCTCTGACTTCAGCTGCAGCAATTTCGTACTACTTGACACGTCTCCAAAAGCAAGGGAATTAAAAGCAAGAATGAACTGTTGGGACCCCATGAAGATAAAATCCTTCTGCACTGCAAAGGAAGCAATCAACAAAACTAAAAGGCAACCGACGGAATGGGAAAAGAGATTGGTAAATGACATATCGGACAAAGGGCTAGTATCCAAATCTATAAAGACTCACCAAACTCCATACCCGAAAAACAAATAATCCAGTGAAGAAATGGGCAGAAGACATGAATAGACACTTCTCTAAAGAAGGCATCCAGATGGCCACCAGCCACATGATAAGATGTTCAACGTCGCTCCTCATCAGGGAAATACAAATCAAAACCACACTCGGATACCACCTCACACCAGACAGAGTGGCTAAAGTGAACACATCAGGAGACTATAGAGGCTGGCGAGGATGTGGAGACACGGGAACCCTCTTGCACTGGTGGTGGGAATGTCAACTGGTGCAGCCGCTCTGGAAAACAGTGTGGAGGAGGTTCCTCAAACAATTAAAACTAGAACTACCCTATGACCCAGGAATAGCACTGTAGGAATTTACCTAAGGGATACAGGAGTGCTGATGTATAGGGGCACTTGTACCCCAATGTTTATAGCAGCACTCTCAACAATAACCAAATTATGGAAAGAGCCTAAATGTCCATCCACCGACGGATGGATAAAGAAATTGTGGTTTATATACACAATGGAATACTACGTGGCAATGAGAAAGAATGAAATCTGGCCCTTTGTAGCAACGTGGATGGAACTGGAGAGTGTTGTGCTAAGTGAAATAAGTCAGACAGAGAAAGACAGAAACCATATGTTTTAACTCTTATGCGGATCCTGAGAAACTTAACGGAAGACCATGGGGGAAGGGAAGGGAAGGGAAAAAAAAAAGTTAGAGAGGGAGGGAGCCAAACCATAAGAGACTCTTAAAAAACTGAGAATAAACTGAAGGTTGATGGGGAGTGGGGAAGAGGGAAAAATGGGTGATGGGCATGGAGGAGGGTACCTGTTGGGATGAGCCCTGGGTGTTGTATGGAAACCAATTTGACAACAAATTTCATATTAAAAAAAAAAAGATGGAGTTTAGATGAGAAGTTTACTTGAACTTCAGAGTAGAGACCTGTCTCCCCTTTCCCCCCAGAGGTACTTAGGAGGTACTTAGGAGCCCATGAAGTCCCACTGCTTGCCTCCTTGTCTCCTCCCCGAGGCTCCCATTGTAAGAAATCTCCCAAGGTAGATGAAGAACCTCCTGTTTGATTCACTGCCACATTCGGGGGCCCTGCAGGAGCGCTTTACCCTCACGAGGTCTTTTGGGGTTTTAACTAAACGAGTTCAAGCCATCCTTAAACTGGAAGTGGCTACAAGAATAGGTTGCTAAGATGCCCACTGAACAAGAAGGCGATCTGAGTGTCTCTCAAATTATGAGATGTCGATGTGCCTGACATAGACTCGACATGGATTCTGAAGTCCCCTCGCCTTAAAACGATTGTAGTGATGGTTCCATCCATTGTAAAGTTGTAAAATTATTGAGCAGAGCAATGGGCACGCAAGGTTGAAAGTACAGGCACCTATAGATATCTGTTTTATCACCTCCTTTTTGTCCTCTGAAGCCTGTCTGCAACACGCAGAAGTATTTTTGGCTTATGTATGATTAAATGGAGGAACTGATGAGAGCATTTACTTAAACCCAGACACAACGGTTGCAAGGTTACGATCAAGTCATGGTTCCTATTTTTCGATTCGGTTTAAATAATTCAGATCTGATGTCCTGGGGCCAGGGCAGCTGAGTCTGTGATGACATCGGCGAATCAGTACGAAACGATTTTGTGTTTTCTGCTTGTCCCCCAGATCCTAATTCACACTCCAACGAGACGCTTCCAGTGACAGGGTTTAAAGAGGTGAGAAATGGCAACATTTTGCATATCCTATTACAGCACAGGAGACGGAATGGTCCTGAATTAATTGACCCCCACGCCCCCCTCCAAGTTTGTCTTTTGTCCCAGGAAACGGTGGCGCTTTGACCCGAAGGGCAGAGGTCAGGCTGTTGTAGACTAGCTGAAGACGTGGCTTCTACGCGGCCCCTCGGCAGTCGGGAAATATGTTTTCCCCGAGACCTGAACAAGGACATTCCCTTCTTGCCCGCAGACTGCCTTGTTCCAAAGGGTGGAGACAGGGCTCAATAATGTAATTCCAGGTAAAGCGGAAGTCAGACGCATTTGGGACCCACGGTTTGAGAATGCAGACTTGGCTGCCTCTGGTTGTCCGGCTTATTTCCTTACAAACAGACTTAAAACGACGTTCTAGCTCCCCTTTTACCGGAGAAAGGAAGCCGCTTGAATGCGGCTCCAAGTAAATTCTGTGATCACCTCTTCAAGCCACCTGAAGAAGGAAGGGCGCGTGAGGCACAGGAGATCTTGCTGGAGAGGCCAAGTGTTACCCAATCAACTAGGCTTCGCACGATGGAGGGTTCAGTGCCAACATAGCTAGCCTGGGGACATGGCGAGGGAGTTATTAAAATCAGCTCAAGGGGTAGCAGGAGGGTGCTGAAGGTGGCGCGTTGTCCAGAAGGAGGGCTGAAGGCGGGTGGGTTTACATTGTGCCTGATGGCAGCCAATTACACAATGGCAGCCTAGAGCGAGCCAGGGGCATTCATCGAGGCCACAGCCACTCACTTCCTAGAACAAGTTGTAATGTCTGTTTATCATAGGGCTTAATTCCCCAATGGAGGGAACAAAGGCAAATATCAAAACGGAGCAAATTTTTTTGACACTAGGAAGCGAAGCAAGGGACTCACCTCTTCTCAATCCCATCTTTGTTAAAACAAACTCGGGCCTCAGCAGCTTATTTCAGATGTCAGTCAGACCCGACACATGAGCACCGGTGTCTGTGACGAAGCCACAAAAGAAACCGAGTCGGACATAAACGCAACAGCGATTCCGGCGTTGGCATAGACGGCCTGCTGCCTGCGCTGAGCCAGACCCGGTGCGCACTCTTGGGAAAGCGCAACCCGCCTGCAGAGCTGGACGGTGATCATTTGTTGTGTTTTCTCTTTTCTTGTTTCAATTACTAGACGCTGTGCTATTTGCATGTGTGAGTGAGTGAATGCTGGTCGTCATTTAACAAAGGGTGTGGAGCACTCTTGGTGCTTTCATTTTCTAGGGCAAATTATAACTCTGTTTTTCTTAAATGCAAGTTTTGCAAATGTGGGGAATTCATACCTAGCAATTTTCCTGTAAGAATATCCCCCTTTCTCCCAGGGGTGGTCCCTGTGGCGGGGGAAGGGCGCGGAATCTCATCACGGGTTCACACTAGATGTGCAATGAGGCTTGCCAGCCTTCGCTGTCCGTGTCGTGGGTCTCATGCGCACACAGGCTGAGACCAACTATCCACGGAGGCACCAGGGACGTGCAGTACAGTCGCCTAGACACAGGACACGTGGAAAGAAAAGTATAAGCTTCTGGTGACGGTAGAACGAGCAACGGTCACTGTTGCAGAACTCCTAGTCTGGACGGTTTTCCTTTACTCTGTCCACCGACTTCTAGAAGGCATGCCTGAAGGAGTTCAATGGGGAAAGGGACCCCTGAGTGTAATCACGGGGCAAAGTGCATTCTGGCTTCCGCTCGCTGGCCTGTGTGAACCACTTGTCTTTGGCAGCTGAGAGATAAAGCAGAATACACGCTCGAACAGAGCCACGAATACAATAGTGATAAAGTGATGACAAATCTGAACCCTTGGTTTCCGTAGGCTCAGAACCACAGGCTCCTTTGCAGAGGTCCTAGTTCCTGAAGCCTCTGCATGACTAAGCTGATTCTGCCTTTATATTAACTCTTCTGCTCCCAGAAAGAGCCATGTCTGATGCCTGCCAACTCAGCTATCTTCTTGAGTCACCCTGCTGAAGATCGAAAACTGGGACGTGAACGTGACTCCCTACCAACCTTCCTGGGTAGACGTGTATTCCCGCTCTATAGAGGCAACGCTTAGCCAAAGGTGCCCGTGGGGAGTAATGACCTCACAGTTTTCCGGAAGGATCGGGACTTTCCGGGATCACTGCCATCCTGACACCTCCTTTCCACCAAGCTGAGATTCAAGGCCACATGCCTGGCAGAGGGTTCTGCACAGAATCCATCAGTATTGGCCTATGGCCATTTCCAATCTGGAAGAAAGACCAGAGCCCCTGTGGATTTTAAAGAGTTTCAGGGGCGCCTGGCGGGGGTGGGGGGGCTCATTCAGCTGAGCGTCTGCCTTTGGCTCAGGTCACGATCTCATGGTTCATGAGTTCCAGCCCCACATCAGGCTCTATGCTATCCTTCATATCACTTCAGGGTAGCATCTTGTCCCTGAAACAGTCCGGCTGACCCTTCAGAGCAGTGGGGTGACTCCCCGACTCCCACAGGTCTATCACTTTTGCCTTTTCTGCCCTTTTTCTACTTGGGTCTCTCAGGCAGCTTATGAAACTCAGAAAGAAAAAAAAAAGAAAAACGATAAATGTGTCCAGGAAACACCAAATGGTGATAAAAACAGACGTGCGTCCCGGGGCTCATCAGGATCGTCTTGACGATTCCGCAGGAGCATCCGACCTCTCCCCATGTCGGGTGTGGGGGAGCCTTGCGACATTCAGAGTCTACGTGGATTGCAAGGTTCTGCCGGCTTCCTTCCCAGGGGCACGGCCCGCGCACGGGGCAGCCTGAGAGGAGGGCACCAGCAAGTCAGACCCTGTAGAGCTCAGGAAGGAGGAAAGGCCCAACAGGAAGGGAGAGAATGGGGCAAACACCAAGCAGCACACAGCAGTGTTGCCAAACTGGCTCATAGATATAGAGTTGGAAGGTGATGGGAGGAACAGGTCCAAGGTGGTGTGAACCAGAGCCCGAGGGTAAACATGGGGGGCGGGGAGGCAAATCATGCCACTTGGTGGGGTTTTCCAAGGAAGGTTGGCGGTAGGCACCCCTGCGATCTCAGTGCCCAGGTGTCCCTGGGAAGCATGGCGGGTGTCCAGATGAGCTTGCACAGCCCTCACACCCGCACCCACAGGCAGAGATGCTGTGTGAACTCTGAAGGGGGCAGCATCATGCCCGGCACCTGTCCTATGTCAGCTCTCACCTTGTCTTGGTTGACTCTACCTAAACAAGGGTAACAAACAACAAAGACAGGGACTGAGAGGCATGCGGAAGGCCTTTGTCACCCCAACTGAGTGGCTGCCAGCACTAACAGTAGAACATCACTGCAAGGGGATCCATCTCTGGGCACAGCTCCTGTGAGGTCTAATGGGAATGAAACAAACACAGACAGCACGTGCAAGATCGAGGTCACCGAGGGCATCTCTGTCATCTCCCCTCCGTGGGGCCCTGATTCGACCTTGAGGGAAGAGGAATCAAAGTTGGATCCAGTTCAACACCTGGGAACTTGCTAGTGATTAAAAGGAGATCGTCGTATCTGGGTAATAGGCAATGTTATCGGGGTTGTGTGTGTGTGTGTGTGTGTGTGTGTGTGTGTGTGTGTACGAACTTACAGCTAATGTCCTTTGCACAGCTCTGCATTCATAAATCATCACACTTTCCCAAACTGATACAGCTTCTTACTTCCCATTAATTCCAAGGCTACTTTCTCATTTGGTAGTTAGCTTTCCAACTGTCAAGAAATTCCTATAATTGAAAGTGAACTTGATGAGCGGGTTAACGGCCAAGAGTGCTGGTGACCTGGTTCTGAGCTGTTCTAGGGATGAAAAAGGACGTGTCAAAATCCAGGGAAATTCCTCTTGCTGGAGAAGCAGGCAGAGTGCCCAAGGAACAGCAGTCGGCTGAGGATGCGAGGACGAAGTCAACATTTCCTGTCTGAGCTCCGTCCCCAGGCAGCGGGAGGACAGGCGGCAACCTCCAGTCAGATGTCTTGTGTTGTCTCCCTGCCACCTTATGAGGCAGAGCCTCAGCACAGCCTCCATGCACAAAGAGAAAATGCAGGCACGGGAGGAGGGGCATCTCACCATCAGTAGCCCAGCTGCTGAGCAACACCAAGTTCTCATGCAGCAGGAGAACCCAGAGCGGAGACCATCAGCTCACCCTCACATACACTGCGGGAGAATAACACAGGGCATAAGAGGTTTTTGCAATAAATTTCCTACATCAGTCAGGAACAGTGTGTCCCAGAAACAGAATATTGAAACAATAAGGGACATTAAAGATTGTCTATTTCAAAATCGCTCATAAAATTGAGGAAATCCCAATGGCGTGCAAGCTTTGATCTGTAGAACCTCTCTGTGAGTGCCCACCCTAATCTCATCTCTCAGGTGGTGGCTGACTTTACGTCCACTTGGCTGGGCCATGGTATGCAGTGAAAGTGTTTTGTTGTTGTATTTTTTTTTCAGATGAGATAAACATTAAAATCAGTAGACTTTGAGTAAAGCGGATTGGCCTCCATAATGTGGGTGGGCCTAATCCAACAGATGAGACCTTAATAATCAGAGATTAAGGTCCCCTAAGGAAGAAGGAATTCTGCCTAAAGATGACCTTCAGACTTAAACTGCAGGATTTACTCTTCCTTGAGTCTTCAACCTTCTGGTCTACCCACACATTATGGCTTCTCTTCAGTTAAGTTAAATCTATTGTTCTCTATCCCTCTCCATAGATGATAGATAGATGATAGATAGATAGATAGATAGATAGATAGATAGATAGATAGATAGATGATAGATGTAGATAGATAGATGATAGATAGATAGATAGATAGATAGATGATAGATAGATAGACAGACATCCTACTGGTACTGTTTTTCTAGAGAATCATGACTAGGCACAGCGTTAGCAGTGAAAGAAGATGTTTTGGAGATACGGGTGTTTCTGGGGAGGCTCATGCATGATTCTCAACGGTAAAGACCTTTGTCAATACAGGTGAACACGTAGGAGCTCACACAAGATGATGTCATGGGACAATAATCCAAGGAACCACATGCACATACACCTGCCCTGCAGATGAGTGTGGCTGGGCTGCACGGGATGGCACAGATCTCTCAACAGCAGGAGTGTTTCCACCCCATCAGGATGAGGTGTGGTAGACGTTGAGCCCCACTGTTTTGGATGGTGAAGGGAGAGACTTCTATTACAAGGAAACTCTCCAGGCTGCAGGCTGCAGGATCCCATAAGACAGTCATAAATGGCGGTGCATACTCATGGGAATTCCAAAGTGCTTGGGGAGGGGCACTTTGTAAACAGGTGTCCCTCTTCGAGTAGGGAAGGAACTCTTTCCAGGCTTTGTGTGTTCAGGTGGACCGTCGTCGTAAATTCCAATTCTACTGGCCTTTCCTGGACCTCTTCCCAGGGGGACCAGGAGTGACTTAACCCAGAGATGAGCTTGGGAGGAAGATGGACTCTGGGTCAAGCTCCTTCCCCTTAGCCTTCCTTAGAGATCAGGGCACACACTCTCTCCCCTCTGTCCTTGACCACAGGGAGTAAGCTTGGGAGTAACTGCCCTGAGCTGTGAGCAGAGCTCCCACCACTGGCTTGATATTTCTGTCTAGTTCTGGGACTTGATGACAATGGGAAGATTTCTGCCACACCCAAACCCTGCTCTCTAGTGACTCAATCACTCATGAAGCTGACGCGTTAGTATCTTCTGCTGGATTCTTTTATCTTCTTCAACTGGATTGAGCTTGAAAACTCAACAGTGGTCATATCAACTGACTTCCTCATACCACTCCTTAGTGCATGGACCAGGAACACTGAGAAATGGAAAGGAAATAGGACCCCCAGGGGCAAGAAAGCTCTTGGAGTGGGTGAAGGGGTCTTGGGCCAGAAGAGATACTGGGCCCTTAGAGAGTGTCCTGTTGGGCTGTGCCCTGCAAGCCTGGCGAACCATACTTGCACTGGCCTCATCGTGCCACATGAGGCACTACATTTGGCCATGGGTACATCCATATCATAGCTGTCCCATTCCTTGGCTCAGCTAACAGGTGTGTCTGCGGCCAGCAATGCTAGGCCTTTGGTTTATCAAATGATGGGTCACTACACTGTGGAAGTGTCTGGTTATGTGGCCACAGACACGGGAGACAAGGGCTTCCCTATGTGAAAGCATCATTACGTAAAAAAGATGAACCAGTTTTTTTTTTTTTTAACGTTTATTCATTTTTGAGAGACAGGGAGAGACAGGGAGAGACAGGGTGAGAGCAGGGGAGGGGCAGAGAGAGAGGGAGACACAGAATCCGAAGCAGGCTCCAGGCTTCACTGTCAGCACAGAGCCCGACGCAAGGCTCGGACCCACAAACCGTGAGATCATGACCCGAGCCAAAGTTGGACGCTCAACCGACTGAGCCACCCAGGGGCCCCAAGATGAGCCACTCTTAAACAAGAAGGGGCCAGAACAGGAAACTGCTGTTGTGGACTTGGATCGTTGTAGATGTGGGTGGGCAGAACAACTGTTTTTCAAAAGGCAAGGATGCAGGGGGACCTGGTGGCTCAGCTGGTTAAGCATCTGATTCTTGACTTCAGCCCGGGTTGTGATTTCACAGTTCGTGGGATCGAGCCCCGCATCTGACTCTGCACTGACAGTGAAGACCTGCTTGGGATTCTCTGTCTCTCCCCCCTCTCTCTCTGCCCCTACCCCACTTGCTCTCGCTTTCAAAATAAATAAATGAACTTAAAAAAATAAAATAAATTAAATTACAGGCAAGAATGTAGAGCTACAGGAGATGATTAGTTTCTGTCTTAAACTCTTTGGTGCCAAGCTGGGTGTTACGGACCAAAGTGTATCCCCTGGAATTCCTGTGTTGAAGTCCTAACTTCCAGCGTGACCCTCTTTGGCAATAGGGTCTTTAAGGAGGGACTCACTCGGGTTAAATAAGGTCATAACGATGGGGCCCTCGAGCAATAGAATTGGTCTGGTGTCCTTGTAAGAAGATAGAGAGACACCAGGGATGTGTGCACACAGAGAACAGAAGGGCCACATGAGGACATGTGAGCAGGTAACTGTCTACAAGCCAAGGAGAAAGGCCTCAAGAGAAATCATACCTGGTGACACCTTGATCTTGGACTTCCAGCCTCCAGAACTGTAAGAAATACATTTCTGTTTTCTAAGCTGCCGAGTCTGTGGTATTTTGTATCTGGGCCCAAACTAACTAATACAACCAGGTATGTAGTTGTTCAAGCAGCTGTTCCAAATCCCATTCTGCCGTTAAGGCCATAGTGGGGACTGTGGCTGAGTTAACATTGTACTAATATAAGTTGGGGATGGGCTTGAGCCATCTGTCCTGCTTGTGTGTATATGCATAATGAAACACACGCAACCACACAGCCACAACCACACATGCACAGCCACAACCACGCACACACAGCCACACACAATCACACCCCTTAAGAACGTTCTACTTACCACTGGTGTATTCAAGTATTATGTTGACATTCCTGGATGAACGTCTTCCTTCTCTACTCAGTTGGGCACACAGACACCAACTCCTGCCTCAGGTGAAAGCTGAGTTTTTCCTAGAAAATCTTTGAGTTCCTGGGCCTTGCTCGTTGATTTTGTTTCTGTTCTCATTCTTCTCATCACCCCATACCTGTTTTGATTCCAGAATGAGACGAATACTTTTAGTTATTTGTAATAAAGAAATGTTTCCAAACACCTCACTGTGTCATAAATTTCTCTGTTTTGTGGAATTAAGGAAGGAGTCATCTGGCAGAAAGCCTGGCCTCGTTCCACGTGACCTCATTTCCCCCTATTCTGTCCTGGATAAATCACTATTGTTTCTTTCATTGTATGCAAAACATTTCTATCCCTAACTGGACCCTTTACGATCTATCCCATTTTTTTTCATTACTATATTTCCCCCCAAAATGTGGTTTCATTTCTTTTTTTTAATGTTCATTTATTTATTTTGAGAGAGGGAAAGAGAGAAAATTCCAAGCAGACTTTGGGCTGTTAGCACAGAGGGTGACACAGGGCTTGATTCCAGGAACTGTGAAATCATGACCTGAGCCAAAATCAAGAGTCAGACGTTCAACTGACTGAGCCACCCAGGCACTTCTAGTCTCATTTCTAATGAAATTTCTTACATATATAACTTCCCCCATCTTGTGACATATCATTGAACTATTTTGCAATATGCATTCATTCAACTATGAATTGATGTTGGTTAACTTTTTGAAATGATCGTTTGTTTTTAGGTTCCAACCCTTCCCATGGATGACATTATATGTTTGCCTTGACTCTCAAGTCTTTAAAAGACCACCAAAAAAAAAACCTGTGAATGAGGCAAAACTGAGTTTATCATAGTTAGTATGATAAAGGAGTTTCCCTTGACAGAGTCTTAATAATTTCCTAGAAAACAAAGGTCAGCAGAGAGGATTACTGGATTTTCATTTCTGGGCTTAGGTGATGGAGGCTGGATTTCTCAGTGCAGAGGCATGATCCGGACGATCTGGACGAACTTCATGACAACATAAGTCAGCATTGGCAGACAAGATGAGGGCTTTAAGGTGAGTCTTGATAAATATACTACTGTTTGATAAGCGAGTTTTTGTCTGAGTGAATGGAACAATTTGTTACCATGAAATGAGAGCTGTTTGGCTTGAGGGGCAAATTATTTACCCTGAAAAACGGGTTTGTAAAAATTTTCTGAAATACACAGTGAAGTTATTTGTTGATGGAAAGCTTGCCTTCCTGGAAATAGTTTCCTAAAACACAGTTAGACCACATTGTACAGACAGCCTCAGGTCCCAGCCCCTGGAGGTCAGTAATGTGAACACACGTGGTCTGAGAGCCCACCAATGATCCCCTTGCCGATGGCTGTTGCTTTTTCCACACTCTCAAACCTTTCTTCAACTCAACAATCCCATTCTGTAGCGATTCCAACATTGGTTCTGTCCTTGTAATTCCAGGGTTTCCAAGCACCCCGAGCACCAACCATGTGTTGTGACCTTTGTTGACCTGTTTAGTCTACTCTCCTTTCTTTCTCTGCCTCATTTTTGAGTTCTCTCCTGGTTTAGCTTCCAACTCTACCCGGCCCAGAACCCATGGCTTACCACTTCATGGCATCATAGTTCCTTCCTTTCTTGTTTTTAGCCAGAAAAATGAGACCACTCTGTAGGTTTCCAGCAATTTCCTCTAGGGCAATGTCTTTTTTCACTCTTTTTATTTCCTATTGCTCCCCTTAGGGAGGCTTTTTGACAATTTTCCCCATCATCCAACCTCATATAAACTTAATAGCGCAAGTATACTTATGTGTTTGTGAGTTTATGTATATCTGTATTTCATGCAAAAAAAGTAAGATTTTTTTCACCTACCTTCTCTTCCCCTAACAAATTACTGTTGTTCCTTTGGGGAGCAATATTGTTGCTATTGAGAATAGACTCTCTGCATCTCCTAATGGCAGCAGAACACTGAAGGAGGAGTTCACACCATAGCCATAACCAGAACATGGACTATTTCCTCTTTCTCTCCCATGACCACTCAGTGTTCCTAGATGATGCTTTCATCAATGTTTGGTCTGGAGAAGGACTAATGCATTCGAGCTGCCCCAACTCCAATCCAGGTGTCAGAGAAAGTAGAAGGTATCCAGAGAAAAGGCCCTCGAGGCCCATCTGCTCCGTTGATTAACTTCCCCCTTTGTCTTTTTGCTTCTTTCCTCTGAATAAGGGTTACTTCACCTTCTCCTCCAAAATTAATATCTCCAGCTGTGTTCTGAATGCTCTTGTCACTTCGAAGGTCTTATGCTCTCTGTTAATAATTTCATCTTTTGTTCAATCATTCTATCTTTTCACAAAGAAACATTCACATGCAAAAAAAAATAATCTCAAAAAAGTGTACAACATATTACAAAGTCCTGGGATATTCTATTTTAAGTGTGACTTTGGTGGTCTGTTTTCCCCATCTCTGCACCGTACATGTTTGCCAAGCCAGAAGTGTTAGCACTTCCAAACCCCCCACCCATTCCCTGTCAAGATCATGTAGGTCTCTGTCCACCTGGACTGCTCTCCCAGACCGCTCCCAACCTTCTCAACTCCTCCTCCTTTTGGGGAGACTTAGCCCAAGCTGTTAGCACGTGTGTCCTCAACTTCCCTGATCAATCTCTACTTCCCCTCCTGTGCTGTTGAACTTTCAGAGCCCTCTCCATGAGATTCTACCACCATAGCATGCATATTATCTTATGAATGTACTGTCACCTAAATGTGATCCTGCTAGATGTGCACCACCTTGGCACAAGAATTACATGATTTAGGGGGCGCCTGGGTGGCGCAGTCGGTTAAGCGTCCGACTTCAGCCAGGTCACGATCTCGCGGTCCGTGAGTTCGAGCCCCGCATCAGGCTCTGGGCTGATGGCTCAGAGCCTGGAGCCTGTTTCCGATTCTGTGTCTCCCTCTCTCTCTGCCCCTCCCCCGTTCATGCTCTGTCTCTCTCTGTCCCAAAAATAAATAAACGTTGAAAAAAAAAAAAAAAAAGAATTACATGATTTAGTTTGAAGTCTCCAATGCCTCCCCTAACTCCAGGAATAATACGTTGTCTCACTTGTCTATTGAGTGATGGAACAAATGACTGATTGATGAAGGCAGAAATTGCTGGATGGAAGAAAAAAGATAAGAATTTTAAAAAAATAACCTGCCGATGTAACAGCTTGACTAAATGACTGTGAAATGCTAACCACATCGAATGAATTCTAAGCTTCCAAAGATAAGCTAAATGCTTCCACAAGATGGTTTGCCACTCAGGCCTCCAGGATGCATCTATCTGGTTTATGTAAGCCAACTACACACCTCTCCAGGACAGAGTGCATGGCTCTTGATGATGTGCCCACAGACTCAGGAATCGGCCTCCAGAAGCATTTCAACGAGTTCTTGATGTTAACAATTGGTTCCTTTAGTACAGTTGAAAGAGGCAGCGGCACTGAGAACTCCAGGGTAGTTGTATTGGGCAGCAATCTTGGTACTGGCTGCATCTCATTCGTATGATGGCCTTAGTGAAGGAAGCACACCTCGCCATTTTGGGAGGGGGGGAGGGAGGAAGGTGGCAAAACTATCAGCCTTTTCCCCAATATCGCTATGTGGTCATGATTTTGTGTCAGAAGCCTGTAATAGGTTCACATAGTTAAGAGCTAGAAAGGACCTTTGAGATCACTTATATTTCCAAAGAGAAAAGCACCTACCCTAGGGTAATGAGTCTTTGACCAAAATATTTCGCAAATGTTTTCATTAAATTCAAGCAAAAGTTCTCATGGTAATGGAGTTTAAATATCGTAGGATGGGTTTTCTTTGGCACGTTCTTTTTTTAATGGACGTGAAAGCAGTCTGTGCTCATACTTTGTTGCTTTTTTTTAATAATTGGAAAGTGCCCAAGGACCATCATTAAATATTAAAAGGTGAGGGGAACCATATGGTCACCACTGAGGGATTTCGAGATCGTGATGGCGCTCCATCTGCATCAGTAACAATTTAGTCATTACATCAAGGACATGGAGAGATTCAGAAGTGGACTTGTGTGGGAGGAAGCACAAGTCTGAGGTGGCACAATGCCACACACACTATGCTCCGATCACCTTCTCTCAGCTGAGCGCCCTTGGACCCAGCTAAACAAGTCAGAAACTCACCCGGTAATGTTTTTCTTCCCCCCTTTTTGAAAAGAGATTCTCTATTTACACAAGGGTATCATCTGGTCTGCAAAACAGGCATTAAGAAAGTGTTTTTCCTTAAACACACGGAACACCCTATTTCAACATCATACACCAGTTGTACAAAGCTCTCTGTTGGGTGCTGGGATGGGTTACTTGGATTTCGTTTCTACTGTAAACTGTATTTCCAAGCAACTATTCCCTGAATTACGAGGATTACACAACAAGAATGGATGAAAAACTTATGCTGTTGATGCCTACTTCTTCCATATGTTGCCCCTATTGCCCCCTCCCTAACTTCATCTTAAAATCTCTGATCTGTCCTGTTGAAATGCATCTAAAGTTCATACTTTTAACAAATGAGTCCTGCGAATGATAATAGCAGTTACTTTTTAGGAATTTCACCTGTGTGCATGCCTGTCTCCCTGTATCTATATTTCTCTAATTGTCTATCTATCTTACCCCCAAATATGCTATGAAATGATTTGGTACTCCCCACTTAAGAAATTAAGTATTGTAGTTCAGAAGAGTCTAGCAACTTACCTAACATCTAGTAGCTAGTAATGTGCAGATCACAAATCCAAACTTCCATCTAGCCAGCTTCAAATTTTGAGCTTCTTTATTGCATCCTTGGAGATGTAATGAAACCTGGGTAGAAATCGTTACAATTTTCGATTTATTTAGGCTTTTCAAAAGCACACCATTGATTTAATTAACACTAGAGTTCACTGGTGTCAATATCCTAAAACTTTATTTTTAGATTTAATATGCAAACATGTCTTGTTGATACTTAAAAGGGAGAACAGGCAATCATCTCTATCTACCTGAAGTTACTATGAATTGTTACGTCTTCTAATTATTCTGATTCTAGTGTGTTTTCAATTATAAATATAATTGAAATTGGGTTAAATAGGTGATGGAGTATTAAGGAGTGCCCTTGTGAGGAGCACTAGGAAGTGTATGGAAAAGTTGAATCACTAAATCGTACACCTGAAACTAATATTACACTGAATGTTAACTAACTAGACTTGAAATAAAAACTGTACAGAGTCATACATTTATAGGTTGCATGTATCAGAATTCTTCAAAGTAAAAAGACACATCAGATTAGGTAGTAATTTTAATTTTTTTAATTTTTTAATATTTATTTATTTTGAGAGAGAGAGAGAAAGAGACAAAGCATGAGTGGGGGAGGGACAGAGAGAGAGGGAGACACAGAATCTGAAGCAGGTGCCAGGCTCCGAGCTGTCAGCACAGAGACGAATGCAGGGCTCGAACTCACGAACCGCGAGATCTTGACCTGAGCCTAACCAGGCAGCCCGTGAGTAGGTAGTCATTTTTAAAAACACTAGGGTTTTCAAACACTGGTAAGCAAGTTGTGTTAATATTACTTTAAACTTAAAAAGGGCCACTTGGTTTTCAGTTGGAATGGTGACCATGGGAGTTTGGAGTTGACAGGGTCCCCAGGGCAGTGAATGTCCCAGAACTGAGGGCAGCTCGAAACCATCAGCACAGAGTGGTCACTAGAACCTCTGTCTCCAGACTCTTCGAAGGTGCCCTTCTGTTCTCCCTCTTCCGTGACCACAGCTATTTTCCTTCACTTTCTAGTAAATGAGGCCTCTGAGTGAACAAGTACTTGGATACATGACTTCAAAACCCTCCTCTCTGTTTAAAATACTTTCATATATGTAAATCAGTTTGTCTAAAATTTACATACATATGTATGTCTAGATATTGTTTTCCGCAAATGCTGTCACAATGTCGGAATACTTACGTAACAAGTACAGTTTAAAAATGAAAGGGAGAAAAAAAAACAAAGATGAATCAAAGGAAAACCTGTCATTTTGTGGTAGATGTGAATTCAAACAGACCTGGGGAAATGCACTGCCCTGGGCAGCTAATCTACTTTCTTCCTTATAATTGACAAGTATTTTTTTTTAACCTGCACATTTACATAATAAAAATTGGAATAAGTCAATCGGTGTATAGTCGGACTTTATTACTTAACAGACGTCTGTCGCTTATAGTACTAGAGAAAAAGAAAAAATACAGATTAAAAGTGAAACAAAAAGTAATGTATCAGCAATGTTTACAAGTGGTTTGAATGCATGAAAGCATATTTTTAGTATATTTGTGGATTCAATTAATTTTAGTATTTTTTGTTTGGTAGTTTGCTAAAAATAAACAATAATCATGTTAAGGGAACTGAGGTGATTATAGCTTAGCAACTAATAATGGTCAGTGAATCTGCGCTTTGGGATCACAGCTTCCCTCAGACGCGGGTGAGGGTTCCACACTGTCTTGGCACCTGCACTTCTTGGGCAATGTGCATTCGTTGGGAAAAGCGTTTCTCAGAGCTAGAGGGATAACATAGCCTTATTCCATGGGCTTCCCTTCATCTCATTTCTAAGCCATTTTGTCAATGTTATCTAATGTATTGATGTACTTTATAGTATTCCACTCCAAACATTTTGATTTCTATAAGGTCAGTAGTGATGTCTCCTCTTCCATTCCTGATTTTTGTAATTTGAGTCTGCTCAGTTTTTTCTCTGTCAGTCTAGATAATGTTTGTCGACTCTCTTGATCTTTTCAAGAACCAACTTTTGCTTTCATTGATTTTCTCTGTTTTTGAACTTCTATTTCATTTATTTCTGCTGGAATCTTTATTATTCCCTTATTTCTTCTTGTTTTAGATTTACTTTTCTCTTCTTTGATTACTTTCTTAAGGTAGAAGTTTAGATTATTTATCTGATGTTTGTTTGTTTGTTTGCTTGTTTGTTTTAATAATGGCATTTATCCCTAGAAGTATCCCTCTAGGCTCTGCTCTAGTGTATTCCATAAATTTTAATATGTTGTGTTTTTGTTTTTGTTCTTCTCAAAGAATTTTTGAATTGAGATCTTGTCTTTTCATACAGATCTTGAGAACATGAATTTCTGTATATCTCACTAAGGAGGAAGCACATTTGTCATTTAATGCTGTGAGCAAATCTGCTCATCAATTTGTTACCTGCCCTTTAACAAATTTTAAAACTAAGTCCACATTCCTTTCCCAGTTTCTTGAGAGGTTCTTGGTCTCACAGTACATGCATATTTATTATGTTCATACTGAATGTGCATGTAGTTATACATTTGTATTATCATAAAGAACACTGTTTTGTACTCAGAGAAGTTCTAAAACTTTTGAAAAATCTGAAGGGAACTCCTTGTATTGAACTGGAGGGTGTGCATGATTACAAGAAATTCATACAACCTCCGTTTGTTCTGATGGAATAGCAGCACCTATACCCCTCCCCCCCCCCCTTATTCCTGATTAAATACAGCTTTCCACACTATGGGATAGGACTGAGGGTCCCATCACACATCCATCTGTAAAATGCACTAATTGCCTTCATGTCATACTGAGGGCACAGTAGAGAATGATACAAGTTTAGCTTTCATCTCCAGGAAGGCCAAGTCAATGCCTCCACGAAGCAAAGTTTGTGCACTGACAAAATCTGCAGAGATTCTGTCAACACTGAAGGATGAATTTCTGAGAAGGTCACAGGCTTGAATGCATTAGCAAGGAGATAAAGGGAATTTATAGCGCAAATGCACATATTAGAAAAGAAGAAATGTCTCAAATCAATAACCTAACCGTCCACCTTAAAACACTAAAAAAAATAAGTAAATAAATAGAACAAACTAAACCCAAAGCAAGCAGAAGGAAGGAAATAATAAAGGTTACAGTGGAAATATATGAAATACAGGTTAGAAAAGCAATAGAGAAAAATCAATGAAACCTGAACTCGGTTGTTTGAAAGGATGGACTTGTGTCAGGATGCTACCAGCCTCCTCTTAATTGCTTTAGTCCAAGATGGTCCATTGTTTTCAGAGATGTTCTCAGGCATGGAGTTCTCCCTACTATTGTTTACACGGTCACTCCCTTCAAGCAAAACTGAGGAGTTTATACTCATCATGGCTGCCTTTCCCACCAGCAAAATCTCAGCAGCCTCGCCCGAAGCTGGAGCAGGACCACTGTTTCTTGGAGTGTCACCCTGCTCCATGAGGAGGGAGCTGGTTGGGTGGGGATGCCCTAGTCCTCTCCATTGTCTCTCCTGGTGTAGAACTTCCATTCTACCAGCAAGCTGGGGCAGGCACGATTGGAGCCCAGTAACACAACAAGCCATGCCCGGGACAGAGTTTCTGCCCTGTAAATGGCACTACTTGGAGGAAGAGACCCTAGAACTCTCAGCCTTGACTGTTTTCTGGAGCACAGATCTGGGACAGATGAGATGCTGTAATACCTCTTCCTGCTGAGGTGAAATTGTGCCCCGGGACTGGTAGTTGGTGGAGAAGAAGCCCCACCTTGGACACACCCTCCTGCAGTGTAGTTCCCAAGGTCATTTGCACAGGATAAAAGTTGGGAAGAGGGAGGAGTGGGGGTGGGCAGGGAGCAGATTGCTGCTTACATGCCACAGATTCTTGCTATTCTTACTGAGACTTAATAGATTTTCTAAATGAATTGTTCTCCATTCACTCTATGCATTTAGAACAATTTCTTAAGACCTTCATTGATTTATTTCTTTTTACAATTTCCTCCAGTTAAATGGTTATTTGTTGCAGAGCAAGCCCCCTGCACTCCTCACTCCACCATTTTGGGAGATGGCCTCACTACTGCCTTTTCAAACAGTAATTAATGCCTTTGGATGGGGATGCTTCCATCACTCTTAACTGGTCTCTGAGTTTCGCAAAAAATCTTAAATGAGACCCTGGAGGAGCAGAAGTATAGTAGGGTGATCAAGGACTATTTTTAAGCTCAATTGATCTCCCTGAGACTCTATGGATTCCACATTAGGACAAATGTGCTTGGCAACGTGAAGTGTGCTGAATTACCTGTCTACATCCAGCTCTGGCTGTACTCTCCTTCTTCCATTGGATATTTGATGGCACATCAACAGGTCTCCTTCCTAAGGTACTTGTCCTTCTGTGTCAGGCACTGGAGAAAATTCACCAGTTTGCATAAGGATTCTAGGCACCAACAGTCATTACACAAGATTCTCATTCAGTAAGGTTTTTGTGATACATCAGGAAAGCTGTGTGTTAGACTGAGTCATGGGCAGGGTAGAGGTGTAGTCCGTGAAATAAATAAATCTTGTGGAAATGGGATGTCAAGACTAGTTAAACCAAGATCCCAAGACAGCAAATGGCTGGGGGGGGGTGGGGGGTGGAGATGGGGCCTAGATACCCCAAGACTCAGCCCTGGGGTGAGCAGTGTGCCTAGAGGAGACTGTATTGAGCACATAACACATGCACTGTAGAAGTTCGGGGACCTTCACCCGCGGGAAGGCAGGGCAGCATGGAGCCCATCCACTGGTCCCTGCAGGACCAGCTCCTACAGCAGCGTGGGGACAGTGGTGGGCTGAAAAAACAGCATGTGGGCAAAACCACCTCTCACCACCCTCCACTTTGATCTGGGTGAACTACAGGGCACTTAGATAATTCACACTGAAGGGTAGGGCCTCGTGCTTCAAAGTGAGACACGCAACTTCTTCCTGGTAGGGTATGGAGGGGCTCCAACAACTGAAATACAGAGACAAGCATATTAGTAGCCACATAGGTAGGAGGGTGCATGCCGCGATCGATGCGGGCGGCCCAAACAAGCATAGTCAATATCCATTAGTTTCATCCACCTAGATATGTACACGCTTCAAAATATATAATTATTCCCTGCTTATTATAGAAATTGCCTGAGGTATTTCAGCCCATGAGGAAAATTGCCAGAGTTGGACATATCCAGGTAGTTTTATGAACTTAATTTTACCAAGAATACCAGTCCTAACAAGGGACTCATAAAAACGCAGGAAGGTAAATGGGATTTAAAAACATGCTTTGATTGTCAACAGCAATTCAGTGAAAAACTAAAGCCGGAGACTATCTGGCTAACTTGTGTGTAGCAATAACATCGGCCATCACTTTTTAAAAATTAAATTATTTCATCTTGTGGTCATTGGAATGCCACATGTAGTTGTGAGAACCAACGTGGAGAGATCCCACGTACCTTTCATCGGGTCACCCAAAGATAACGCCTGACAAAACCGTAGCTCAGTGTCACAACCGGGATGCTGACGTGGACGCAGCCGAGAGGCAGAATATTTCCACTGGACAAGGGTCCCTCCTGCTGGGCTTGAGGCTCCATGCTGCCAGTGCAGAGGCCAACTCGGGGCTTGAACCACAAGATCAGGACCTGAGCTGAAAACAAGAGTCAGATGGTTAACCAACTAAGGCACCCAGGCGTCCTAGTTCACTTTTTCTATGCCAGGCAGGGTTCTATGCCGAGTATAGGTATATTCACCATTCACCTGGTGAAGGGCCTTTGAACTGTTACCAGTTCTTGCCTATTAGTTAAAATTTAGTACAGATTTTTCAGTGACCGTGTTTTTGTTTGTTGTGGGATAAGCGCTCAAGAGTGCAGTTGCTGGGTCATATGGTGATGTCATGCGTAGTTTTTGTTATAGTCGTTCATTGTCGTTGTTGTTTTTTTAAAAATTTTTTTTTTCAACGTTTATTTATTTTTGGGACAGAGAGAGACAGAGCATGAACGGGGGAGGGGCAGAGAGAGAGGGAGACACAGAATCGGAAACAGGCTCCAGGCTCTGAGCCATCAGCCCAGAGCCTGACGCGGGGCTCGAACTCACAGACCGCGAGATCGTGACCTGGCTGAAGTCGGACACTTAACCGACTGCGCCACCCAGGCGCCCCTGTCGTTGTTGTTTTTAAAGAAACTGCCAAACCATTTTCCCAAGTGGCTGTGCTGTTTTGCTTTCCCACCAACAACGTATGAATGACTAAATGTGAGAGTGATACACTCCTCTGTACTTGGCGTTGCCAATAGTTTGGGTTTATTCTGACACTCACGAGGCGATATCACCATGGGTTTCGATTCCCATTTACTTAACAGCTAGTGATGTTGAGCCTCTTTTCATGTGCCTGCTTGTCACCTGGATATTCTCTTCTGGGAAATATCTGCTTATTTGCTCTTCACCCTTCAGAGTTTTCTGAATGTTTCTTTTATATATAATAATCCAGGGCTTTTCATTGTACTTTGTGAGAGGAATAGAGAAAACTACGCCCACTCCGCCCTCCCAGGAGTGACAGGCTATCGCCAGCGTTTTTGTGCACGATTAAACTCAGTAACACCTGGTGAGCAACAATCGTGTGCTAGCGTAAGGAGAGAGTAATACAACGAGGGGAGTTTGTTTATTATTCAAATATCGACTGGGAGCCTGCTTTGTGCATGTCTTTGCCCTGCTGGGGGCGGAGACAGTGGAACAGGTGCAATGCTTCCTTTACCAGCACCTGGTGGCCGTCTGGTGGCAGGTAGGGACTGTGAGCAGGATGCTGGAACACCAGGCTGGGTTAGGAGAAGGACAGAGTGACTTTGAGGAGCATGTCTCCCCCCTGCCCCCGCCAAGGGTCAAGGGAAGACTTCTCAGAGGAGGTGTTATCTCAACTGAGGCCTCATGACTTAGTCGTGATCATTGGGAAAGAGGGGACTAAGGAAGAGGGACAGGGGAGCCCATTCAGGGAAACTAGAACCATTCAATGCTCTCACTTCTGTGACCTTGATTCCAAACTGGAAGCTCAAAAAGAAGGAGGAATACTCAAAAGACACATTGCCAGGCAGGATACATCATATAAGAAAGCGTCATCTCGTAATAAGGAACTTTTCAGAAGGCAGAAATGTATAAAAATTGAAAAGAGACCTCTTTTCCCATTGAATAATATTCAAATTATTTTATGAACTAAAAAGAATAGTAACTTTGTAGCTATCACAAAATAAAATTCCCGGCCTGAGTTGTCCCTAACTAAACCGTACAGATTAAACATACACCTTTTTTTCCCCTACGATTACAACAGATTCAATGTCTGTATTTGCACGCACGTCTGAAAGATGAGATTTCTCTAGAAGAATATCGTTCACATTTCACAGTATTCAAAGTTTAGGATTCTCAACGTGACTAGCCATTGATTGAATTCAACATGATCTAGCTGCCATTTTAATATCAAGTCTTGTACAAAAATTGTGGGGGAAAGCTTTGGCATACATTTTTAAAATTTTGGCCAAAAAATAAACTTGATATAAAATATTCCTGATATTCTGAATATGATGATGGCCATGTATTCTTTCAAAACTTGCCCTTAACAGAGCATGGGATTTGTTTCCAACAAAGACACTTAATAAGCTGTTGTTAGAAACAGCGCAAGTGGCAAAGATTTTCCAAAAAAAGAGACAATAAAGATTGGGGTTTCTTTCTCAAGATTTTATTTTTTTAAATAGTCTCTATGCTCAGTGAGGGGCTCGAACTTACAACCCCGAGATCAAGAGTAGCACACTCTTGAGTGGCACCCCGAGATTGAGGTATTTTTTTAAATTTTTTTAACGTTTATTTATTTTTGAGACAGAGAGAGACAGAGCATGAATGGTGGAGGGTCAGAGAGAGAGAAAGACACAGAATCGGAAACAAGCTCCAGGCTCTGAGCCGTCAGCACAGAGCTTGACGCAGGGCTTGAACTCATGAACTGCAAGATCATGACCTGAGCCAAAGTCGGACGCTTAACCGACTGAGCCACCCAGGCACCCCAAGATATTTTTTAATTAATGTTTCTCTGTCTGCATTTAAAATTTTGACTTCATGTATAAAACTGATCTGCAGTCAATTAACTCTGACTGTTCATAACTCTCCCAACTGTGAGATGAGTTCAGCAAATGTTCCCTCTATCGTGCCACGATCAATGATGGCAGCAGCTGTGTTTCCTGGGACTCCAGTGGGGGCCCTGTCTTTCTGAGGAAACTTAGGTTATGCAGTGTGATCTCGGGGAGTCTCAGTTGGTAGGAACTCCAGACTGTGTAGACTCCCACTAGTCCTTGTTGTAGGATCCCCACCTGAACCTGTTTCCTTCACTCATTTACTCCTTTTGCACACTGATTCACCGATTACTTTGACAACTGTCGATGGAGTATTGTCGCAGTATGGCCTAAAGGACCAATCGGGAAAAGGCAATAATGACAAGGTAAACATTTTCCTGACATTTGTGTGTTTGTTCGGGGCATTATCCTCAAATTCTCCATGTGGAGGCATACGAAGCATTTTCTCAGCACCGTGAGGGCGTGCATCCCTTCAGAACGAGCTTTCCAAATATTTTCTTTCTTATGCACTCATTCACAGCACTGATTTGTGGCAACAGAGGCCAGCACTCTCAGTAGCCTTTGCCTGCTTTACAAAAGAAAAGCATTTCTCTGCCCCATCCCAAATCTCAAGGTTCGGTATTGCCCCCTCCCCCAGTCAGGTGGAAAAAAACCCAAGTTTTCAGTATCTTCTATCACGGCATCTCCACACAGCAATTGAACAGTTTTTGAATTTCCTTTACAAGTTAAAGAAGACAGTGAACCACGGTGTGCTTCGGCTAATGTGGTGCCTCACTAGGATGGTCTGATCACAGATTATGGGCAGTGGAGGGGTAGAGTGAATGGCAACTGTGGTTTTGTGATTCATTATCCCCATCTCCAAACTATGGCTGAAGACGCACAGTTCTTAAGGGAGACTCCCATGAGAGCAAAGCAAAAAAAAAAAAAAAAAAAAAAAAAATGTGCTGGAAAATTTTCTAGGAATGTCAGGTTGTTTTTTGTTTTTTTGTTTTGTTTTGTTTTGTTTTGTTTTGTTTTAAGATTTATCTTGGAGAGAAAGGGAGACAGAAGATCCGAAGCGGGCTCTGCACTGACAGTAGTAAGCTTGATGAAAGGCTCAAACTCACGAGCCACGAGATCATGACCTGAGCTGAAGTTGGTTGCTCAATTGACTGAGCCACCCAGGTGTCCCTAGGAGTGTCAGAGTTTTAAAGATCACTTGAACTAGGATGTGCCTGGATGGCTCAGTCAGTTAAGTGTCTGACTTCAGTTCAGGTCATGATCTCATAGTTCGTGGGTTTGAGCCCCACATGGGGCTCTGTGCTAACAGCTCAGAGCTTGGAGCCTGCTTCAGATTCTGTGTCTCCCTCGCTCTCTGCCCCTCTCCCGCTTGTGTTCTCTCTCTCTCTCTCTCTCTCTCACAAATAAATAAACTTAAAAAATTATAAAGATCACTTGGGCTAAATTTATGGGCAAAACTTTATGTGATTTTTTTTTTAAGATTTGATGTGTGTTATTCTCTTAGCCATGAAAATATATTGTATGAAGTTATATCATAAAATATTCTTTTCAGCTGGAGGCAATGCCCAATTCATCCTAAACATGTTTACTGTGTTCTACTGTCAGCTCACACAAAATAAAATACCATGAAAACTATCATTCCGATTACATAGGGCAGTACATAAATGTCTGTCTCCATTAAATGCACACAAAAGATCGATAATTACCTTATTAAGACCTGCATTTCTAATAAAATTTTATTTTTTGATTCTTAAAATTTGTAAAAGCATAAAACGTATTTTGGCATTTTTAACAATTGCGCACTAAGATCATTCATAATGGTTCACTTCTTAGAGCCTTACCATCACAGACAATGTAAAAATAAACATTTGAATTTGCATACATACTTAGATAAGTTTGATAGGGTGATCTCTAAGAGGTTTCAATTATAAAATACGTTTTATTTTCATAAACACTGGGGAAAAGTATGTGGATTTGATCAAGGAAGAAAATCCAAACTATCATTCATCAGAATGCTAAAGACTACTTACATATATTATTAAAATGAATATTAAATCAATGAGGTATTTGTACTCTTTTGGATACTTTTAAGTATGGTCTTCCATTTTACTTTTAAGTACTTCCATTTATAATGGGCAGTAATCATTGAAATGCATAAAATATTTTAGATGTCTACTTGAGGCAATGTGAGTAGATTTTAAATTTCTTTTGGGGTTATGTGTGCAAAAACACTGAAGGTCAATGGGGTATGTGATGATATATGCCCCCTCTCCTCCTCTCTTCAGCAAACCCCATGCAAGTTATACCATGCTTGGTTTTCTGGACTAACTTGGAGCTGACAACAATCAGAAATGTAACTGGAAGGCATCACAGATGCCCAACATGGAATCCCTTTACAAGTTCTACGTCCATGATACCAAATCCATGCTGATGCTTAGTTATCAGAGTCTTTCTACACGCATGCAATGCCTCATAGGATATGTAGCACTTGGAAAGTTTGACTAGGAAAATAAAAGTCCATGCACATTCAGTAAATGAAAAAATAGAAATCTTCCTATGCAACTCACTAGCTCATTCCATCCTGCAAGTCCTGTGTTTTCTTCTCTTGCCATCTTTGGTAGCTTCATTATGATCTTTTGGCCTAGTCTTTGCCTTAGAATGTATCATCATCCCATTGGGTCTCCATCCTCTATCACTCACCTAGTAAAGCCCTAGAGTAATGCTCCACACCCCATGCAACAAGGAGAGTGAGAAAGGAGAAAATATTGTTGTGTCAGAATTTACCTGGATTACTTTCTGAATTATTCTAGGAAATGCGATTTTTCTTTAAAAATCCCATGTGACTAGGAAATTGGATGCTATGCAGGCAGGTGATATTTTGATGGAAATAACAGAAATTAATTCTGATCAGCTGAGAAAACAACAAAAAGATCTATTAAAAAGGATCCGTCATAATTATGGAATACAAAGAAGGTTGAACCATCAGGTTATGGGGTAGGTGATAAGCAATTTTAAGAATACTAGGAAACTTCTGGACATAACACAGCCTTTAATACCATTTGGTTCCAACAACAACCAGTCTGTTTTTGTTCTTAGTTGAAAAGCAAAAATCCTAGGGGTGCCTGGGTGGCTCAGTCGGTTAAGCATCAGACTTCGGCTCAGGTCATGATCTTGCAATTCATGGGTTCGAGACCCACGTCAGGCTCTGTGCTGACAGCTCAGAGCCTGGAGCCTGCTTTGGATTCTGTGTCTCCCTCTCTCTCTCTGTTCTTCCCCCTGCTTGCATCTGTCTGTCTCTCTCTAAAAATAAGAAATAAATAAATAAATAAATAAACAATAAATAAGCAAAAATCCTAGGCAGAATCTGACTACTTTGAAATGGATGTTCACCTCTTACTCAGTGAGCTGGGACTACAGCATAGAGCTGTTTTTAGACATGTCACTGGAAATGAATCCTTTCCAAAGAAAGCCATTTATAGGCAGGTGGGGTCCCTGTGAGCTAGGAAGTCCACCAAATAGGGCTGCCTTCCGGTCCTACCATCACAGTGGCTAAGGGTGGGAAACCATCATTTGGCTTTGTACAGGTAGTTATGCCCACCTCTCCTCCGAGAACGGAGAATTGTGTCTATTGTATGGTGACTGGTACAGGTTGAATTGTGTCCTCCCCAAATTCATATGCTGAAGTCTTTATGCCAGTACTTATGAATGGGGCTTTATTTTGAGAGAAGGTCTTGTCAGGGATAATCAGTTTAAGATGAGGTCATTAGGATGGACCAGATACTCATTAGGCCAGTATCACTGAGATCCTTATAGAAAGGGGAATGAAGGGTGCCTGAGTGGCTCAGTTGGTTAAGCATCTCCCTGTTGAATCTCAGCTGAGATCTTGATCTCAAGGTCATGAGTTCAAGCCCTGTATTGGGCTCTGTGCTGGGCATGGAGCTGGAGGGAAAAGAAAGAAAAAGAGAAAGACAGAAAGAAAGAAAGAAAGAAAGAAAGAAAGGGAGGAAGAGAAAGAAAGGAAAAAGAAGAAAGAAGGAAAGAAAGAAGGAGAGAAAGAAAAGAAAGAAAGGAAGAAATAAAAAGAAGAAAGGAAGAAAAGAAAGAAAGAAAAAAGAAAAAGAAGAAAGAAAGAAAGAAAGAAAGAAAGAAAGAAAGAAAGAAAGGAAGGAAGGGAAATTTAAACACAGACACTCAGATGCTCACACAGGAAGGGTAAGGTGGCAGGCCAGAGAGAAGATGGCCGTGTACAAGTCGAGGAGGAAGCCCTCAGAAACGACCAACCTTGCCAGGGCCAATGTCTGGCCTGCAGAACCACAGAAAACATTTCTGCTGTTAAAACTCATCTGTGGTACTTTGTTATGGTAACTCTAAGAAACTCCTAGCCAGTTATGGGCAACATTGAGCTCCCGATTCAGGACAAACAGCTGTGGAATACACTTGAACCTCTTGCCTCTGAGATGGAATGAATAGTCTTGAGGTCACCCCAAGGATGGAACCAATACCTGCTCCTGAATATGCAGCGAAGGAGTATTTTGCTCCATCCAAGGTCATGGTTATTAGTTAAACATTTATACAGCAATCGCATTTTCCAAGCTCACTAGTTATGCCACGGAACAACAAAATTAATAGATTTGTAAATATTAACTTACAACCTGGGATAAATAAGTCTGGCCCCAACAACAGCATTTCTGATTTAAATGAGGATCTATGTTATCCGTCTTCGGCCTGAGCTCAAGGGCTTAGCCAGTGGTCATTTTCCATTAGCTTCCTGAAATGTGCCACATATTTTATGATGTCTTCCTAGGGATTTGCCTTCCTTCCTCTACAATAAAGTACATTGGCCGGTTTTTAGCAATATCTTTAAGTAGGCCATTAAGAAAAACATTCATAGGAAGCAGAGGTCAATTCTGGGCCTTTCTCCTTCCAGTTAAATTAGAAAGAGCAACAGTTCTGAAATTTATCTACTGTGTGGTGACATTTACTTTTAAGATATTCAGTACACTTTTCAAAATTACAGTTACCAAGAGAAACCTAATATATTATGTCCAGGGTACACTTGACATTTTAGAATTACACAGCAGTTACTTAATTTCCCTATTTTATATTTTGAAACGAAGCAATGCATTAAAAAAGAAACTGAAGCTTTTCTGTTTTTTTTTTCTTATGATAACCAGCAAGATAGGCTAACATTTCTGGGACCCACACACGCTTGATGCATCTGGGAAACTTTTATGCAGGCTACGATTTCGTGCTCTGAGATCTGCCACCATGAAGTCACTGTGGAAGCTGTAACTGTGACCATTTTCCTTAGAGTTTATCCTTGTTTTGTAACGATTAGGTACACAATTCTCCAGTGAGTGCTGTGTTGAAGCGTCCAGGTTGACTGTCAGGAAATCTCCCTCCTAAATAAACTTCGTCACCTCCATCAGATTATTGCACCACACATTTCTTCATGTGTCTCTGGAAAGGAGTGTTAGGGAGAGGCATTTGGAAATGGGTATTATTTATTCACTCCACTGTTTATTTGGCAACCTTGTATTCAATCAGTAAAGACCAAGTGTGGAGTTGATAGTTACAAAAGGAATTGGCTGTGGATATTCTATGGAAATACAGAGTAAGGGCGAGGAAACCTAGAACTTGTCCTTCTGAGCTTTTTTTTTTAAAGATTTTACTTTGAAGTAATCTCTACACCCAACATGGTGCTCGAACTGACAACCCCGAGATCAAGAGCCACACGCTCTATGAACGGGGCTAGCCAGGCACCCCCAGATTTGCGTTTCTAATGATGCTCAGGGGTTGCCTCTTGTTCACAGAAGTTGGACTTGGGGAGTAGTAAATGGCCCTTAGCGTGATCTATAGGCTCAATACTTTCTACTAGGTAGAAGTCAAAGAACAGGGATGTGGTAGGAGGCGTAGTCTGGGTGTATTCAAGGCAGCAAGGAAGATGGCGGGGCCAGCACCGAAATAACAGCAGTACAAACCACAGGACCGCTGGGGACCGATGTGTCACCAGTTGGTTTAGCGAAGCCTGTTAGGAGAATAACGAATGACGGGGAGTGTAATATTTACAAACAGGATGCCAGTCTAGGAGGGATGCAAATATGAATGCACCAAACAGAGGCTTAACTCTTTATTTATTTATTTTTAATTTTTTTTAACGTTTATTTATTTTTGAGACAGAGAGAGACAGAGCATGAACGGGGGAGGGGCAGAGAGAAAGGGAGACACAGAATCGGAAGCAGGCTCCAGGCTCCGAGCCATCAGCCCAGAGCCCGACGCGGGGCTCGAACTCACGGACCGCGAGATCGTGACCTGAGCTGAAGTCGGACGCTTAACCGACTGAGCCACCCAGGTGCCCCAACTCTTTGATGATGGTAAGACAACAACAGTGGATTATTTCGAATAGTCATTTGAAAGTTCACATGGCAATTTATACGATTTTGTGATGTCTTTATGACATCTTTCTAAGAATATTATGGGCTGCCTGGGGGGCTCGCTCAGCTAAGCCTCTGACTTTGGATCTTTCTCAGGTCATGATCTCCTGTTTCCTGAGTTCCAGCCCCATGTTGGGCTCTGTGTTGATGGCATGGAGCCTCCTTGGGACTCTCCCCCTCTCTCTATCTCTCCCCTGCTTGCTCTCTCTCTCTCTCTCTCTCAAAATAAAGAAATAAACTTGAAAAAAAGAATCTTAAATAAGTCATTATCAATTTATGTATGCTGTAGTCACTTCATAAAAACTTGGTAGACATCCTTGTCACCAAATGTGTCTCAGATATTGGGTCAGATGATTCCATACATACACCAAGAGGATATAGTTTTATTACTCACACCCTGGGGCTTTCTGGGAGAGACTGTGCAGAACAGGCTCCCAAGCTGGTCCAAAAATGGCCGGAGGAAGCCGGGCAGGGGAACAGGTGCGGCCTCACTTGTGGCTAGAGAGTGGGGCCAGACTGAGGGCTCCTGCCTGGGGCTTCGATTGGCTTGTATCGTTTGAACTGCCCACTCACACAAAAGAAAGGAGCATCTGAGTCTTTTTTATGGTCTCGGCCGAAAGTGAGGCAAGTGGGGAAAGGAGACCAGTGAAGAGCTGTCAGCAGCCAAACGCCCCCACTAGAGTCAGAGATTTTATTACAATCTTTTAATGAAGAGTCAGAGTGAATCATAATGGACTTCTCACAAATTTTCAAGAGTCTTGTCACATTTTCTGAGATAACTAATGACGTCCCACAGTTATCAAACCCCAGTTGGAGGTCTTTGCTCCTGAAAAACTCGAGCATTTGGATTTGATGTTTCCAACAGAAAGCAAAGACTTGGAGAGTCAGCGCGTGTGATATGAGCCCCAGGATCTTGCATGGTCATCAGGAGGCTGCCGTGATGGGGGCAGACGTCTAGGTCTCAGAAAAGCTTTAAGACTGAGAAGGGAATCAAAGAAGTAAAATGTATTTCAAAGGCAAACTGAGTATCTGAGCTGCGTTTTGTCACGATAGTGACTGTATAGTTGATTGGAAAAAGGACAACGACAGTATTTTAAAATGAGACAACGCAGCAGGGAAGAGGTTCAAGAGAGGACCCTCAGCACATCCACCTTTCAAGAAATTGTGCCACGAGAGAAAGTAAACACAAAAATTCAAGTAAGTGATAACAGGGACACCAACACAGCACAGCCGACTCAGCCTGTTAAGTAATCCCAGCCCAGGCCAACCGCTGATGGGATTCCCAAACAACAGCAGGACTCCCTCACAATCAAGTTCTCAAGAGAAAGAGAGATGAGGGGCGCCTGGGGGGCTCAGTTGGTTAAGCATCCAACTTGGGCTCAGGTGATGATCTCACGGTTGGTGGGTTCGAGCCCCACATTGGGCTCTGTGCGGACAGCTCGGAGCCTGGGGCCGGCTTCCGATTCTGTGTCTCCCTCTCTCTCTCCCCTTTCCCCGCTCATGCTCTGTCTCTCTCTCTCTCAAAAATAAATAAACATAAAAAAAGAGAAAGATAGATGAAGCCTTAAAGAAATTAAACCACATAGCTTTTTCTGAAATGCCATTTCTTACGGTAATATTCGGAGCAGCAAGATATAAATTTAAAGATGTAATACATAGGGGCGCCTGGGTGGCGCAGTCGGTTAAGCGTCCGACTTCAGCCAGGTCACGATCTCGCGGTCCGTGAGTTCGAGCCCCGCGTCGGGCTCTGGGCTGATGGCTCAGAGCCTGGAGCCTGTTTCCGATTCTGTGTCTCCCTCTCTCTCTGCCCCTCCCCCGTTCATGCTCTGTCTCTCTCTGTCCCAAAAATAAATAAATGTTGAAAAAAAAAAAAAGATTAAAGATGTAATACATAAATGGTAGAATGTATTTTGGAAAAATAATGTTGTAAGTGCTGATTAGATATGGTTCATATTTTTTGAATAAAGAAAAATATTTAATGACAACATTGATATTTTAATTGTGTAAAACAAATATCGTGGACTCAAATTTATAACCTAGATCCACCAAAACATCCCCGTGACCATTCTTGAAAGCTGTAGGGGACAGGACTTGAAGAACCATGATTAAGACAGACAGTAATCAGATTTTAAGTTTTAGTGGACCACTTGTACAGCAAATGAAAAGAATCAAATTAGACTTTAAGTACTTTTCTTTAATTATTCTGCCACAAATGGGCTTCAGTAAATCTCAGCATAAGTAGAACAGTTGTGTGATCTTCAAATACACAATTCATCCTCCTACCCCCCATGGTTCTGTGATAACTAAGACACCGTTCTTTCAACTCCTGGCTCAAAAGCTCACCTTCTAGGGGTATTGATCAAATTATATCATGTTTCAGCGTCTCTGCCTAATTCCTAACCACAGTGCAGATCCAAAGGATGCATAAGTGAATAAGACATTTTAAGCGACAATATTGAATATTGGCTAGTTTTAAACTGTGATGTCCCCAGATATTTTCTCAGTGAACCTAAAATAATTTGAGTAGGGCTATTTCTGAGCAAATGCAAATATATTCTATGGAAGTATTCTCTACTGCCCTTTGACTCCTAATTTCCAATGATATGGATTTATTTTAAGTGCTGATTGATTTATTAGGTATTTGTGCAAGGCACAGAAAATCAATACAAGAAAAACAAATGCAAAATATAAGTGGCCACAAAAGATTTCGTGTGTGTCTAAAGTTAATGTAGAGAGAGGTTTTGAGGTAAATTGATCTCACCTTCAAAATTCTGTTTTATTCCAATCTTCTATAAACTTTGTTCTTAACACAACACCGAATGAAAGAAAAAAAGTCAAACAGCAAAATTGATTTTAATAGAGAAAAGTACTTAAAGAGTTTACTTTAGGGGCACCTGGGTGGCTCAGTGGGTTAAGTGTCTGACTTTGGCTCAAGTCATGATCTCATAGTCCCTGGGTTCGAGCCCTGTGTCAGGCTCTGATCTTACAGCTCAGAACCTGGAGCCTGCTTTGAATTCTGTGTCTCCCTCTCTGTCTCTCTCTGTCCCTCCCCTCCTTGTGCTCTCTCTCTCTCTTTCAAAAATAAATAAAACATTTAAAAATATAGTTTAAAAATAAATAGGGGCACCTGGGTGGCGCAGTCGGTTAAGCGTCCGACTTCAGCCAGGTCACGATCTCGCGGTCCGTGAGTTCGAGCCCCGCGTCGGGCTCTGGGCTGATGGCTCAGAGCCTGGAGCCTGTTTCCGATTCTGTGTCTCCCTCTCTCTCTGCCCCTCCCCCGTTCATGCTCTGTCTCTCTCTGTCCCAAAAATAAATAAACGTTGAAAAAAAAAATTAAAAATAAATAGTTTACTTTAAGCTTTACAGTAAACATTTTAAAGAGTAAAAGCTAAGTAAACTTCAAAGTTTACTCTTTAAAAAGTTATTTAATCTGCTGCATTTGAAAATGTCCACTGACATTTATTATCTTATTTTATTTTACTTTTGTAACAAATTCTTTCTTTTTTTAAATTTATTCATTTATTTTGAGAAAGGGGGGAGGGACAGAGAGAGAGGGAGAGAGAGAATCTCAAGCCGGCTCTCCACTGTCAGTGCAGAGCCTGATGCGGGGATCGAGCTCCAGAACCATGAGATCATGACGTGAGCCAAAATCAAGAGTTGAACGCTCAACTAACTGAGCCACCCAGGCACCCCGACATCTATCATTTTAAGAGCCTTATTTTTAGATGAATGTATAGTCACATGCAGTTGTAGGAAATAATACAGAGAGAGACTACGTACACCTTACCCAGTTTCCCCCAATGGTAACATCTTGTGAAACTATAGTGAATGTCAGAACCAGAATATTGGCATTGACAGCCCACATACAAAGCCTTTTGGGCACCATGATGACCCTCGTCTTGTCCCTTCTGGAGCCGGAACCACTTTCCTCCTTAACCATGGCCAACAAGTAACTCGTGCTCATTGTCGTTTTCGTGCATCTAATTTTGATGTGTTTTGCGTGATTTTTCTAAGGCTCATTTTATTTGCAGGTCAGGTAGCTTCTTAATCTTGTAGGTTTGTGTCTCTTGTCTCTTTCTAAATGTGGCAAGTTTTCAGCCTTTATTTTTTTGAGAGTTTTTCCTGCACTCTGGCTCCTCGTCTTCCAGGGCTCTGATGACACAAATGCCACATCCTTTGTTGCACTCCACCTGTCCCCTGCGGCACTATTCTATTTTTTTCCATCTTTTTTGTCTCTCGTTCAGATTGGGTAAGCTAGATCAGTAATGCAATTCTAGCGCTTGAAGGACTTTTAGTTCCTGTGAGCATCTTGAACCTAGCCTTTGGAGAGAAGCCACATCCCCTAAAATCCAAAGTAGCTCTAGTGTGAGTGTGTGCATGTGTGTGTGCATGTGTGTGTGTCGCATTTTATCTGGGGGGGGGGGCAGTGCCCATAAAGCTCATTCTCTTTCTGAGGAAAGGTACCTGCCACCCTCATTCCCACCCACCAGGCTCCAGTCTCTGTTCCTTCACCCCACACTCAATGTCTTCTCTGTGTCCCTCACTCCTCACCCACGGAGATGTTTGCTTCCGGAGATGTTTGCTTCCAATGCCTGGAGCACGCGAGGAAGGCAGATGTGTCATCACTTTGGGCTGGGCGGCTGGGACAAGGGCGGCCCCTCATGAGCGAGGTCTCTAGGTAAGAACAAATCCCCACCAATCTTGGGAAGGTCACACAGGCCGCGGCTGCGACGGTCGAGGATGATACTGAGGTTAGTGTGAAAGGATGTCAAACACCAAACATGAAGCCTCCTCAGATAAAGGCGGACTCACGTCTCTGCTTCACCCCTGCACGTGTGACTCCAGCCTTCCGACCCTCATGCAGCCTCCACACAGGCAATGCCACGTTCACCTCTCCTTTCTTCGTTCACGGTGGCCGAATGTGGACGAGGGACCTGAGTCCTGGACAACCCTGCAGGCAGCTCTATGAGCGAGGGTGACTTTCACAAACGCTGCAGCACAACCAGTACAGAAAGAGGAATTTGAATCGATTCAGAACTTCGTCTTGGTTCGCTGTGTATTTCATGCATCGATTTTAATCATCACAGGGCAGATCACTCTAGAACACGCTTATGCGGAAGGTCGTAAACTTACTGTGTAGAGTATTATCGTGATGGATCTAAACGTCCAGCACTCATCTACGACAATGAAATTCACAATCAATGATTTGTCGCTGTTAAAATTTGGTGCGCCATTTAGAAGATGTTGCCAAATGTAGAATTAGGACGTTATTAAAAATAACCTCTGTGGAAGTACAAAACTATCCTAAAGTCGGGAAATAGAATGGTTGATGAGGTTGTAAACCAAAGGGAGAGAGGTAACCGGTGAAGAACAGACATATGGAAATATAGCAAGTGAAAAATAACTACGGTAAATGAATTATTTCAAATGTACAATCGCAGTGCAATAATTCAGGAATAACCTAGTGGATTCCAGAACAGAGCCTCTTTTGGAAGGAAGTGTTTTTCCTATTTGGTGGAGACATTCTGAATGCATGCCGCAAGTCAACAGAGTAGCAAGATTTAAATATACATCTAACGTGCATCTACCCTTGTAACTACCTGTATTTAACTTTATTGAGAGACCAGACTGCACGTGAGTATACAGGGTTTGCCACTAAGCTTACACCTGGGGGGGTCACGGTCCCTGTTTCATTCCTTCTTCAGAACTTTCTGTGAATCCCAAGGTGCGTTTTATGGTTTTTAATTGTGCACGTATTATTTTTATATTCAGAGAAGCCCCCTTAAAATAGTTTGCTTCAATGACAATTTGAAATGCTACCAATCACAGCGTTAGGGAAGTAGATAATTAATACATGAAAGAATTAATGGAGTGTGAGAGACAGAAGAGCAAACGAGGACCTGGTCCTTGGTTTTCGTGGATTCAAGATGAACTTAAATGAATGGCACTCCTAGAAAACAGTGGAATCGATAGTGAGTAATTTATTCCCTTATAACCCTGGGCTGTTATTTACAAAACATTGATTAATTTAGAATTTGGACGTTATTAAAATATGATTTCCCAATTTATTTATTTATTGCAAAACTTGCATGAAACAGTACATTCTGAACTGCTATACTGAGCAGGACACACTAGCACTCAGAACACAGCAGTCATGGGATGCCTGGGTGGCTCAGTCAATTAAGCGTCTGTCTTCAGCTCAGGTCATGATCTCGCGGTTCTTGAGCCCGAGCCCCGCGTCGGGCTCTGTGCTGCCAGCTCAGAGCCCGGAGGCTGCTTCGGATTCTGTGTCTCCCTCTCTGCCCCTCCCCCACTCGCACTCTGTTTCTTTCTCAAAAATAAATAAACATAAATTTTTTTAAATGAAAAACCTTAGGGGCACCTGAGTGGCCAGTCGGTTGAGCATCCGACTTCGGCTCAGGTCATGATCTCATGGCTCATGAGTTCGAGCCCTGCTCTGTGCTGATGGCTCGGACCTGAAGCCTGCTTCGGATTCTGTGTCTCCCTCTCTCTCTGCCCCTAACCCACTCGCATTCTGTCTCTCTCTCTCAAAATAAATAAACATTAAAAACAATTTTTTTTTAAAAAAAGAAAAATCTTAAAAGCAAAAAACAAAGAAGAACACAGCAGTCTTTACAACACTGTCCATTAGATGGAGCCCTGGAGGAGCTGGTCTGCGCGGCTCCTTGGCTCCCAGGGCCGCGTGAAACAGGTGAATCGTCACAAGCTAGTGGCTTGCGACAATGTAGTTTCACTGTCTCACCTTTTGGAGACCAGAAGGCTGCAGTGTCACTGGGCCTCCTGGGGGCTCTGGAGGAGAAATGCTTCCTTGGCTTTCAGCTTCCAAAGGCTACCCGCATCTCTAGGCCGATGACCATCCCTGTGTCACATCAGTCTCCTGCTCCCTTCATATCTATCTTCAGACCTCTCTGGGCCTCCTTCTTATTAGGACACGTGTGACAATGTACAGGGTCACCTCATGATCCGGGGCAATCATTCCATCTCAAGATCTGTCATGACACCACACGTGCAAATGTCCCGTTTGCCATACTAGGTGATTAAGATTCCCAGGTTCTGGGGACGAAGATGGGGACATCTTGGGGACCGTTATTCAGTCTACCACAACCATTAAAGAAATTGATTCAGTAACAATTTTTTCCTTCTTCTTGCCCCCCCCCAAACTACCTCCCACAGGAAGATATTAGGCTCAGTTAATTTTACAGTCAAAAATGTTTAATCCATCCAAGGCGACTAATAATTGCTATTTCTTTGTTTTTAATGTTTACAATCTAGGGATAAAATGAGAGCTACCCAACTTTTATTTTAAGGCTGCTATAACTTGATTTAAAACCACACATAAAAATATAAGAAAACATTATCATAAACTAATCTTACTTATAAATTTAGATGCAAAGTTAATTAAAATGCAAGCAAAGTCAGCTATATCTAAGGAATTCAAACACAGTTAAGCATCCGAAAATCTATTCATGTAATATACTAAACTAACAGTTTAAGGAAAAATTACTTTTGATCATCTTAAAGCTGCATAAAACACATTTAATAAAACCCATCATCCATTTATGATACAAACCACTAGCAAGCCAGAAATCAAATGTAAATTCATAACCTGATAAATATTTATCTCACCATCTAGAAGATAAAGTATATGAATAAGAAATTCAGAGACAATAAACACAAATAACCAATAGACAAGAAAAAGTAGCCCAACCTTCCTAGTTATCAGCAAAATGCACAAAGCACCGTGACATACTGACATATCCTTTAGATTAGCAAAAAATTATAAATACGTAACAATTGCAAACATTCACAAGAGTAATGAAGAGATAGGGAATTACATACCCTGGAAGGGAACATACGTTAATATAACATGTTGAGAGCTATTTAGCTGCTCAGCGATGATTACCTTTCAGCCCCCTGCCCCCCTTCTGCCCCTACTTGGTTCCATCCTGGCCTGGCTGGATCTCCTTTCATGCTGTTGTTCCCAAAACACCTCTCTGCATCCCAGGGAGGTCAAGGGTTGTTCTTGTGTGAAGTCTCAACCTTCCACGCCTTCCTCATCACCCACCTTGTCCTTGTGATGGGAGACCCTCTTCCCTCCCACCTCTGGTCTTTTCCACTCTCCAAGCTCCCCGACTTCTCTGATCTATATCACCTCCAAGCTGGCCTTACCTCATCACCAGAGAGGAGAAGCAGGTTCTCTGGGTGTACATTTCCATCTTTGTTTCTCATGGTGGTCTCTGGGCTCTTGGGATGTTCAACTGGTGCGGTTGGAACAGGGCAGAAGGGTCCCAGCGTTACATAGACAGAAACAGGGCATGGAAAGACGGTTGCTCTGTGCCCTGCTCCATTCAGGCTGGAATAAAGCACCATACACTATGTGGCTTATAAACCACAGACCTGTAGTTCTCAAAGTACTAGAGGCTGGGTCATCCAGGATCGAGGTGTCAGAAGATTCGGGGTCTGAGGAGAACCTGCTTCCTGGTTCCTAGACAGACATCTTGTGCTCTCACAGGGGCAGAGGGGTTGCTGGTGGTCTCTGGGGCTGCTCCTCCCAGGGCCCTAAATCTCATTCCTGACGCCTCCACCCTCCTAACATAATCACCTGTCAAAGTCCCCATCCTCTGAGACATCACCTTGGGCGTTAGATTTCAACATACCAGTACTTTGCAAGGGAGCTCGCCACCAGACTAGCAAAGCTACAGATGAGCACTGTCTGAAGAAACAAGTGTGCAGGGACTGGTGAAAAGTGACGTGAATGGGAGCCCTTGTGTTATATTACACTAGCAAATATATACATGGTTGGGGCACCTGGGGGGCTCAGTTGGTTAAGCCACTGGCTCTTGTTTCGGCTTAGGTCATGATCTCATGTTTCATGAGTTCAAGCCCGGCATCGGGGCTGACAACACAGGACCTGCTTGGGAATCTCTCTCCCTCTCTTTCTTTTTTTTTTTTTAATTTTTAAATGTTTTTATTTATTTTTGAGACAGAGAGACAGAGCATGGGCAGGGGAGGAGCAGACAGAGAGGGAGACACAGAATCTGAAGCAGGATCCAGGCTCCGAGCTGTCAGCACAGAGCCTGATGCGGGGCTTGAACCCATGAGCCATTAAATCATGATCTGAGCCAAAGTCGGACACTTAACCGACTGAGCCACTCAGGAACCTCTAGAGCACCTTTCTTTGCCACACAGATTCAGGGCTAGAGTCCCTGGATCCCAGCCCGACACACCCCTGCAGTCACGGCTCCGTGTCCCCATGAATGGTTGCAAGAGAAGATAAAGAACACTAGATGGGTCCTTGCTGCAATGATTCACTATCCCAGCTCCAGAGAGATGATCAATTAATCTATTTGACTTAAGAAAGACACGTTTATATCATTTTTTCTCACCCGTTTGGATAATCACTTACCTACACACAAACCCAACCCTGTTATACTCATGAATAGGACAAATCACATCACTCAGAAAAAAAAAATAAAAAGTATTAAGAAAGGGGCACCTGGATGGCTCAATCTGTTGAGTTTCTGACTCTTGATTTTGGCTCAGGTCATGATCCCAAGGTCACGGGATGGAGCCCGTGTTAGGCTCTGCACTCAGTTTGGAGTCTGCTTAAGAGTCTCTCTCTCTTTCCCTCTGCCCCTCTCTCCCCCAGTTGCTCTCTCTCTCTCTCTCTCTCCAATAAAATTTTTGAAAAATTAAAAAAAATTAAATATGCACCATGAAAACTGAAACAATGAAGGAGGAAGCACATTAAGAAATCTTTTACTGTGTTCAGTATTCAGTAGATTAGGAGAAAATTCAAAAAAAAAAAAACCACACCCGTGGATGCTGAAAAAAGACATGTTTTCATTAATTATTCACCATTTCAAAAATTCTTAGCAAAATAGCAATATATGATGCATCATCAGGTAGAAAGTGCATCATTCCCTTTAGATTATCATTCCCTTTACACTCAGGGAAAAGGCAGGGAAGTTCTTCCTTATTGTAATTAGTGCCATTGTTGTGGAAGAACCAGCCATCACAACTGGACCAAAGACATCACAAAAGCAATGGAGAAGTGTAAGTGGACATTAGTTTGCAAATTCTGTGAAATGTTTAATATGGAAAACTGGAAGGAGGGCAACGAAAGAAGATTTCTGATGAGTGTCAACATAAAATTAAGATTCAGGTATCAGTCTAACACACAGAGGGGAAAGAATGCTCAGTTTTCAAAAGTTACAAAAATTTAAGGTAAGTAGGAATAAATTTAAGGGATGCATACTGCCTGAAAAATGTGTTAGATCTCTAGCATGACAATTTAGAAAAATTTGGTGTGTAAGAAATATAATTTATTGGGCAGAGATATAAAGATAGAAACCACTTTCAAACCTAACTATGCATTTTTAAACTTTTCAGTATTGACATGTAATTGACACACAGTGAAATGTACATATCCTGAGTGTATAGTCGGAGGAACAATAATAGTTTTACATCCCTATGAACCTCTCACTCCAATCACATCTAGACTTTTCTCCAATCACGCTGACATTTCTTTTGTGGCACTTTTATTTTTTTAAGTTTTTTGAGGTTTTAATTTATTTACTCTTTTTAAGTAATTTCCACACCCAATATGGTGTTTGAAACCCGCAGCCCCGAGATCAAGGGTTGCATGCTCTTCCGACTGAGCCAGCCAGGTGCCCCTCTTCTGTGACACTTTTCATTACACCCTTCCAGTTGCATGCAAGTATTACCGTGGTGCCGGTTTCTTGTTGTTTTTGATGTTTATTTCTTTTTGAGAGACAGAGACAGAGTGTGAGCGGGGGGAGGAACAGAGAGAGAGAGGGAGACACAGAATCGGAAGCAGGCTCGGGGCTCCGAGCCGTCAGCACAGAGCCTGACGCGGGGCTCGAACCCACGGACCGCGAGATCATGACCTGAGCCGAAGTTCGACGCTCGACCGACTGAGCCCCCCAGGCGCCCCTGTGATGCCTGTCGTTATGTGTCAGTTGTGCCTGTTTTTGAGCTACACGTAAATGGGACCATGCAATATGTATTCCTATTGTGGCTGATTGATTTTGCTCAATATAATACCCACATACTAAATTATATGTAATATATATATTTGCTATTGCATGATTAGAGCACAACTGTCCTGGTTATGGACATCTGAATTGTTACTCATTTTTGGCCTGCTGATCTGACAAGGGACTGTGTCCAGACTATGGAGACACAACTCCCAACCGGTAGAATGGCTAAAATTTTTAAAATGACAACAAATGTCGTGAGGATGTAGAGCCACTGGAATCTTTACACCTTGCTGGTGAGACTATAAAGTGGCAAAAACATTTTTGAAAATGGTCTGGAAGTGTCTTCTAAAGCTAAACACAGGTCCACCCTACGATGAAGCAATTCCACTCTGGTGGTTTACTGGAGAGAAATGAAAACACATGTCTACAAAAGAAATTGTATAAATATGTCCATAATAGTTTTATTAAATAAGTGGCAAAACCCTATTTTATTATGGTTCCAATAAAAATGTCAACCACAATGCAAACCAGTGCAGCTGCTCTGGAAAACAGTGTGGAAGTTCCTCCAAAAATTACAAATAGATCTACCCTATGACCCAGCAATAGCACTGCTAGGAATTTACCCAAGGGACACAGGAGTGCTGATGCATAGGGGCACTTGTACCCCCATGTTTATAGTAGCACTTTCAACAATAGCCAAATTATGGAAAGAGCCTAAATATCCATCAACTGATGAATGGATAAAGAAGTGGTTTATATATACAATGGAATGCTACTTGGCAATGAGAAAGACTGAAATATGGCCTTTTGTAGCAACGTGGGTGGAAACGGAGAGTGATATGCTAAGTGAAATAAGTCAGGCAGAGAAAGACAGATACCATATGTTTTTCACTCTTATGTGGATCCTGAGAAACTTAACAGAAGACCATGGGGGAGGGGAAGGAAAAAAAAAGTTAGAGAGGGAGGGAGCCAAACCATAAGAGACTCATAAAAACTGAGAACAAACTGAGGGTTGATGGGGGGTGGAGGGAGGGTTGGGTGGGTGATGGGCATGGAGGAGGGCACCTGTTGGGATGAGCACTGGGTGTTGTGTGGAAACCAATTTGACAATAAATTTCATTAAAAAATGTCAACCACAATTTGTTTTTATTTTTTGATTCTGGTAAAATATATAAAAAATAAAATAAGAGTATAACAAATAAACAAGAATAACCAAAAATATCATTTGAAAAAATGCAGGAACTGGCCTGTCAGATATTAAAAGGTATTACAAAGCTAAAAAAGTTAAAAAATGTTCGTACTGGTCTAGGAAAAGATACACGATTTTATAAAAAACAAAACAAAAATATAGGCTACAAGTACACAGACCAATGTGTATGTGGTTTCACTATTTCAGAAAGGTGGCATTCAAAACGGGGAAAGGGACATTAATGGGTCACTGCTTAACATTTCACATTAGAGCCAAAGAGGAGCATATTAAAAAAAAATAGAATAAAGTTGGATTTCTTATCCAACAGATTACATAATAATAAATTCTATGTGGGTCTATGTTTTTATTCACGTGTTAGAAAATTAATCTCTTAATCACGATATGTTCTTTCCAAAAGGTGCAGATAAAACTTAGATAAATTTCAACACCTTAATTGCAAACTAGAAATAGAAATGTGTCTCAACCTAACATGGAATATCTACCCAAAACCTATAACAGCTACACTTAATGGTAGAATATTGAAAGTATTCTCTTTAAAGGCAGTCATGGGCCAGTAACGCTCTTTTAATGCCTGAATTCAACATTACATGTTGTTTGTCCATAAGACGGGACAGAAACAAAATAATAAAAAAAGAAACAAAATCATAAATCATAAAATCCATTGGGAAGGAAAATGGAAAATGAAAATCTTCTGATAGAGACAATATTAGGTCTATGTATAAAATTTCAAGCGTATATAGACAATTTATTATGGCTACTATGAGATTTAGGCCAAAGTGCTGGATATAAGATAAATATACAAAAATGAAGAACTGTCTTATTAATCATCAGTACACAGAAAATCTAATAATAAGCAATACTTACAAAAAGAACAAAGTTGAAGCCACCTACCAATTATCTAAAAATAAACCTAGCACATTGTGGTACAAGAATTGAAGGAGACAAATGGCGATCAATGTTTGATTGAAAGGCAGTGATGGGGACTGAAATGAATTGATAGAAAATGTAACCTATAAATGTCAATTAATGCTAAATTATATATTTCCCATAATTCCAAATAAAATTCAATAATTTGCCACCATTAAAACTGACTAGTTAATTTTTTTAATGTTTATTTATTTACTTTGAGAGAGAGAGACAGAAAGAGTGAGTGGAGGAAGGACAGAGAGAGACACACAGAATCCAAAGCAGGCTCCAGGCTCTGAGGTGTCAACACAGACCCTGACCTGAGCCGAAGTTGGATGCTTAACCAACTGAGCCACTCAGGCACCGTGACCGGTTGATGCTTAAAGAATAAAGCCCAGCAAATGTCGCAGACATGTTAAAGAACATGGTAAGGAGAGTTGTTTTGCGTGTACTTGTTATGAAGACTCATCACAAAGGTGGTGGTCTTGCCATAAAGGTAAAATAAGATAAAACAGAAAACCTAGACCGAAGTCCACACATACATGGAAAACCGACAGTTGAAAGAAGCAACCGACAGTCCCAGTGGAAAAGAGATTACCGCAAATAAACTGCCATGGCTAGTTTTAATTTTTTTTTTTAATGACGTTATATACATTTTAAGAATAAAACGGAAGAAGTAAACAATGAAGAAAAAGACGAGTAATTTCTATTTCATTATTTAATTTTTAGGGTTTTGTTCAGCCAAGGTCACAAAATAGGAAAAAGGCAATCGAGAAACTGAGAAATGTTTCCAGCGTAAAAAACCAACAAAGGGTAGTATTCAGGATCCAGGGAAAACTGCAAATCAGCAAGAGCAAGTTAAAGGGCAGAAGAGAAATATGATAGAAGATGTAAACTGGGGCGCCTGGGTGACTTAGTCGGTTGAGTGTCCTACTTAGCTCAGGTCATGACCTCGCGGTCAGCGAGTTCGAGCCTCTTGCCGGGCTCTGTGTTGACAGCTCGGAGCCTGGAGTCTGCTCTGGCTTCTGTCTCCCTCTCTCTCTGCCCCTCCCCTGCTCATGCTCTGGTCTGTCTCTCAAAAATGAATAAACATTAAAAAGAATTAAAAATAAATAAACAAATAAATAAAATAAAAGATGGAAACAGGAAGTAATCAAGGAACACAAATCAAAAGCACCGGGAGATTCTTGTTCCTGTCCATCAGACAGACAACACCTACAATTTTGAAAACATCCGTGGTGGTGAGGAGCGAGACGAAAACGACCACCAGTAAATCCCAGTGGGAGAGGAAACAGATCCAGCTGCTCTGGAGAGCCCTCACCAAATGCTCAGAGAGCTGGACACGTGCACACGCTGTGCCCTAGAAGCCCCGCCCACACGTACTCGCTCTGTGGTGTGCGTTCGCATGGAGACGTGTGCGTGCGCCTTCCTAGTGGGAAGGTTTGCGCAAACAATTTTCAACCAAACCAAATGACTTCAACAGGAGATTCGATCAATAAATCCAGGTACAGTTCCGCACTCTAATGCAGCAGGAAAACCAACAAGCAGAAGAATCTCACAAGAAGGATGTTTATGACATCCTTTACATAAACTGAAATAAATTATATGTGTGTGTGTGTGTGTGTGTGTGTATTTATATATACACATATATTTGGTTTCAAGATAAAGGTTATATCCGATACATCTAAAACAAAATGCATAGGAATAACCAAAGCTACATTTGGGATTGTGGTCAACTCTGAATACAGAGGCAGTGATGTGGTTTGAAATGCTTTCCTGGGGACTTCAGCACTATGGGTGTCATTTTCTTTCTCGGGGTCTGGTGGACATATGTGTTCCTTGAAGGCAGAGAGCCTGCCCCTGCTGGCCCCGTGGCCTACTTTGCCTTAAATTATTCTTAATCACCTGCTAAGATTCTCCTTGGCGATCACCTCCTTCTGGAAATGGGTCCGGAGTTCATCTCGCTTTTAAGCATCCCCTGCATCTGCCGGCGTCTTCGTGCTGTTTTATAATTATCACTGTATCGATTCATCTCAGTCACAGAACTGCTGTTGAAGTCCATACGGGAAACAATGTCCGTAATTTTAGGCACCTTATATGTGCCAGTGACCATCTAAATAATTTATTACATGTTAATCTCCAGATTGAAGAGTTTCTCAGGGTCGTGCAGGTATCTGTTTTTTAAATATGTTTTCTACTAATTCTTATGTAAAAAAAAAAAACCAGTTACATTGTACTTATGTGCCATTTGATATTCTAGATACTTTCTAGGAGCGTTTCCTATGGCTGTTATCTCAAATTTTCACATGCAGGTGGCTTAAAATAACAGAAATGTATTCTCACACAGCTCAAGAGGCCAGAAGTCCAAATTCAAGTGTGGTCGGGGCTGGTTTCTTCTGAGAGCTCTGAAGGAGAATCCACCCCGGGGCTCTCCTCTCCTGTGGGGACTGCCTGCCGCCCCTGTGTGCCTTGGCTTGTAGGTACATCAGTCCTATTTCTGTCTCCACCTTCACATCACCTTCTCCTACGTCTCTCATCCGACACCGGTCATTGGATTTCCGGTGAGTGGATTGTCATCTTGACATCCTTAACTAACTACCTCTGCGAAGACCCCATTTGTAAATAAGATCACATTGTGAGATTCTCAGTGGACACAAATTTGAGGGGACAGCATTCAACCCACTACACTTTCCAAATATTTCATCATTTAATTCTACCATCGGCCCATGAAGTAAATACCCACTATTACTGTTCCCTCTTTTATAGGCAAGGAAACCAGGGCACAGAGGGTTGAAGACATTTGACGAATGTCACACAGCTAGAAAGAGCTGGGGTTTGACCAGGGGCCGTCCAGGGCCACATCCAGAGCTCTGTCCCACTATCTACACTAACAAGAAGTAGGTAGCTGTCCTGGCCTTTCCCCAGGTTGTCTCACAGCCTAAATGGGGAGGGCACACATAGATTGACATTGATGTGCACTCACATACTGGCTAAGGCATTCTCACGTCTCCCCCCGAGGGCCAAACCCATCCCAGAAACATGCCACGTTCAAATGCTTAGGACCACAGCACAGCCTGCAGGTTTCGAAATTCAATGTTGGGCTTGTAAGTGCTCTGTGCAATTTCACACTGCAACCCCGGGAAGGGAGCTGCCGTAGAACCAGGGCTCTGTGACCCACACCTGTGCTTGACTTGCTTTGAAATCACCCGCTGCATAGACATCACCAGGCAAAAACAAAATCCGCCTACCTGACAGGGGAAAGGCGCATCATCTCCTTGGAAATGGTGTGGTTTTTTTCACTTTCGTTTGAACTTGGCCCGCACCCTCCCTGACCAGCGGCCCCAAAACGGAGGACGGTGCCCAGAGACCTGGGCACCTAGATCGGGCAGGGGAGCATGCTTGCATGCCGTGCCCTCGGATGCTGGCAAGCCCGCCATCCTCGTCAATACCTCCATCTGCAGCAGAGAGGTCCCGACCCCACTGAGGAGGACTGTGATCCCCAGCACTTCTGTCTCCTGCTCTGAGAGTGTAGGACGCGGTGCATGTGCCTGTGTGAGCTCATCCCATGGAAGGCAGGCCACCCTCTGCACCCTGGCCCACAGACCGAGCACAGGATGCAGCCAGCCACGGTGCCCTGCGTGCTGTCCTTGGGCCCTTCGTAGGGCGACCCCGGAGGTGGGGTGATCATGGGGTAAGCGCCCCCGGGGTGCTGGGTTCACAGCTGCAGCTCAAATCTTAGAACACCCGGGGGGCGCGATTATCTGCTGTCATGCTTTAATTCTTAATTAAAACAAGACCCAGCACTAAAATAGAATTGGGGAATGGATTATGCTCCTCTCTGGTGAGACGAGGGGTGTGTGGGGCCCCTGAGCTCGGGTCAGGCCCCGAGGCCCCTCCGCACAGCAGAGGCACTCCAGCTGAAATCTCAGCGCGACATCAATTGCCAAGGATCCCCCAAAAAGCGCAGGTCCCAGGACTTGGTGATGTCAGCACTACTCCAGGGCATTTTCAGGTTCACACTCTTTTAACCTTTTAAGCACAATTGTGAGCTGTGTTCTCATTAGCAGGTTTCCGTGGAGAGCAAGGGAGGGGCTTGGGCTGCTCATGCCGATTACAGAAAATGAGAATAACTGGGTGTTCTGTTTAATACAGGCCAGCCAAACCTGCAATTAAGGGAAGTAATTTTAAAACCATGGTGAGATATTAATATTAAAAGTGTTCCAAGGACAGGAATCTAATTAACACAAGTTAAAGAAAAGCCTTAAGATCCTAATTTTATGATCGTCTTAAATAAAAATTAACCTGATTAGAGTTCCTCCTTAAAGGTTACATTTATTAAAAAGTTCCAAGCAATTTAACTACAATGGGTTTCGACAAGACAGCTTCCTGTCTGCACAGCCTGTCTATTTTTAAATTTTATGAGGTTCCCCTGGCAGAGTTTTGTAGCAGTTACGATGAAAATCCAGATGCGTGGCATCCTTTAAAAGGGGGGGGGGGAGCAGAGGAGGGGAGGAAGAGGAAGAAGAAAGGAAAATAATCAATTTGGTAGCAAATATATTCCAAAGCAGAGAAGTGCATATATATACATATACATGTGTGTGTATATATATATATGTGTGTGTGTGTGTGTGTGTGTGTGTGTGTGTATACATGTATATGTATATATATGGTTTCTTTCTGATGGCGGAAAAAAGACATGCCGTGAGGTCAAAGGTCACACAAAGAGGAGACAGTATTGTGTAGAAACTGTCACGCATCACCACCTATTTTGACATGCACGGGGCCGTTTGTTGTCTGTCGAACATGCAAATTAAGTGCCTGCTGTCATAGCCAGCCGATATCTGAATGTAGAAAATGAGACCACCTGTAACCAGTGAATGGAGTGATGGACAAGCATTCAGTGCTCGTCATCTTGGAGGCCATTCACTCCACCTCGGAATTGCATATGACATGTAAAAATCTTTTCTTAATATTCACACCCGGGAAGTTTGGGGAATTACGGAGGCTTCAACTGCTGCATCTAATGGGTTCTGCAAGCAGGCAGCTGTGACTGTGAACTGGCTTGATAATTAGGTGTCCAGGAAGATTTTATGCTACGAATCAGTTAAAAGGGAAAAAAGAAAAAGAAAATAATGGCAAGCAAAACTCGCTGGGATGGAAATTGCATTAACCCTTGTGTGTCTTTTTCTGCTCGTAAGCTTTCTAGGAACCAAGATTAATTTTCTAGCTATGGTGCGGCCACACCTCTCCATGGCACGGCTTTCATTTGCAAACGTGCCCCGATGTGCCCGCTGGCACAGCCGGCTGATCCGGGCCACCGTCCAGGAAGGGTCACTCGGCAGTAATGGGATTCCACTTTCCAAAGTTACACGATGCTTCCTTGCATGCAAAGGATTTTTCTGTCAAAGCAAAATTTTTGAGAGGCGTGTTCTATCAAAATCTTAGACAACAACGGGGAGTAATGGTTGCTTCATGGAGCTCAGGGTTCTTTCTCCCCAGCTCCTCCTTCGCAGCATCTCTCACCCGATGCCCCCGCTTATGCCGGTGAAAGGGGCAGAAAAGGGAGCGTAATACAAAAAGAACCAGAAAATAAAGATTGAGAACGTTGCCTTCCAGGCGGTTAGATTGGCATCGAGACGTGGGAAGCACTGGGCACCCTTTTAGCGAGACGCCCTCGTTTATTTTTTCAAGGACTTTTTTCTAAGTAATTTCTACACCCAACGTGGGGCTTGAACTCACGACCTTGAGATCAAGGGTCACATGCCCTACCGACTGAGCCAGCCAGGTGCCCTGTGAGGCTCCCTAATTTGCAGTGGAACAGTTGCTGGGTTGAAAATCACCGTCTTTCCCCCTCAAACGCCACCTCCCTAATTCCAGGCTGAGCTTTGCTGGTGAAACTCGGATCGGCCTCTCCACGGAACACGGGCTTCTCCCCTGCGAGCGGCCCCTGAGTGGGCAGGTGGGCCGACGAACCACACCCGCCCGGGCTGAGGGCACTGGGGCGTCTGAACGGTCGACTGGGCTCTCCTGACGCTGACCCGACCAGGGCTCCGAGTCCCCGTCCCGCTGTTCCTCCGTCACTGCGGGGCCACTCCTTGTCCAGCAGTGCGCACAGAACCCGAACGCGAGACTTCTGTGGAGGAAGCAGAGGACGCTGCCGCTGGCCGGATCCAGGGTGTAGACAGGCGTGGAAACAAGCCCTCATGTCACACTGAGGAGCACGATTTGATCTTTGTTCCACGGGAAGGTCACAAGAGGGCCAACAAATGTGTTCGGAAAGGGCAAGGCCATAACTGACCTCCCCCGCTCGGTCCATACGTGACCTTTTGCTTCTTGGACCACTTGGGACATGGTTGTTAATTGTATTTCTTTTTCTTAATGTTTATCTCTTGATTTTGAGCGAGACAGAGGGTGGGGGAGGGACAGAGAAAGATAAAGAGAGAGAGAGAGAGAATCCCAAACAGGCTCTGAGCTGTCAGCACAGAGCCCAGTGTGGGGCTTGAACACATGAACTGTGAGACAGTGACCTGAGCCAAAATCAAGAGATGGGCGTTTAACCAGGGACCCCATTTGTATTTCTCCCTATCTTATTACCCCTAGTGTAGAAAGTCCAAGTGCTTGTGCCTGGAGAAGTTCTTGTCCTTCTGGCAAGTACTTACTAAGGGCCCCCTATGTGCCAGGGGCACCAGGGAAGCTTCAATGAACCCACATAAAACTCTCTGCCCTGGCGACACTCACAGGTCCCAGTGGAGGAAAGCCAGAAGCGGCAAAGACAGTCCATGAGTAACCATCTAGAATGGTACAGGTAAGGGCTAAGCCAACCTAGCAGACCAAGGCCGATAGGGGACGCTGTATTTGGAGGAAAGGGGAACCGACAAATCTATTCTAGAAAGCTCATGGCTGTCGATTCCTTGCTAAACTTGAGAACGGTTCTTATTAAAATATTACGAGTGACGGAAAACGTCAGGGTAGCTTGTTTCCAGCGGTGAACTGGGGCCAGCCTGCACCAGTGAGGTGCAAACACCCATTGTTAGAAACTAAACTGTACAAACTTACAAGTAAATGACTGATAATAAAGACATAAGTAATAAATAATGTTAATCACTGCCTAATTATTTTAGTATATTTTACTATGGTTTGTGGTCTCCAGGTTCCTCGGGCCGATTGCACCGGATGACAGAAATACTACGTAATGGGGAGGGCGGGTACCCGGCATCCTGGCTCCGTCCATGCTCAGTGATGTCAACTTCGTGGATGGAAGTCATCGTGGTGGGAATGTTTACGGCGTGGCGCTCGGCAGGTTCCCCTCACCCCTGCAGGTTGGCCGATGGCTACACACTTAAGGGCAAACACTGCCTTCGCTGCTCTGGGACATGCTCTGCTCTGGCCGAGGACACGAGGCTGGAGGGCCTTCGCTACATCAAATGAGAAGGGTGTGCGACACCGTTGGGGCCCCGGGGGAGGGCTAGTGGGGGATGGCGGCCTCAGCAGTGCTTGCTTTCCGCTGCCATACCCTGCTTTTCAGGACACCTTACGCAGCCCTGGGACCTCCACTGTCCTGGTCTCCGGGTCCTAGACAGGAATGCTCCAAATCGAATCCCTTTCCCACTAAAAGATCTTTGGCTCCAAAATTACCGGGCACTGCAGAGAAGCATGTGCATAGATGACTTTGACCTGGACTAACCTCAAATTGGGAGAATCCTGAGACCTGGGAAGTTGCACTCGGCTCAGATGTCTGATAGAGTAAGTTGCATTTCAAGCAGAGGGTCACATGCTGTAGATAGATAGATAGATAGATACACACACACACACACATACACACACACACAACTGGAGTGGCCGCACGAAGTGAGTTCCATCAAGGGGGTTGTGTATTCCCCGCCTTGGTGTCCCTCAGTGCCTGAGAACATGCAGTTTAAACACTTCTGGACTCTTTGCAGCAATACCAGACAACGAGGGCACCCCTGGACCCCAAGAAGCGACATCTCCACCTCGGGTGGGGCTGCCACAGGCCACGGTGAGACAGCCCAGGCTCTAGAAGCCTGGAAATGAGACAGAGAAAGGGGTAGTTAAGAAAGTCTGCAGCATTGTTAAATGGGACATTTCTACCTAGAGCTCCACTGTTGGGCTCCATTCCTCCGAATCTGTTTCATGGCAATATTGTCTGGGAAGAAATTTAACCACTTGCATTCAGCTTGGAAAAAAACATAGTGACTGTTTCAACAGAAATAAATAGGGATACTTGTGCCATAAAGATCTGGGGTTGATTGATGGATTCGTTCCTTCATTGCACGCTCTGTATGAGGACTGAGACATCACCTAGAAGAAAGATTCGGAGCTCGTGTGTCCCCGTTACTTCCTACCCGGCTGTATGGTCTAGCACCTTCTTGTTCACCATTTCAATTATGGGAAAGGATTAAACTGAGTGGAAAACATCTTCAGTGGTCCCACCTGTGACCGCCTGTGCCCGAACCCACGTGAAAGTAGCAGCTTCAATAACGCAGCGGAAGCAAGTGTCTGGGGTAGGAAGGGATCTTGGGTTCTACGTGGTTTAAGGAATGCAAGCGGCCAGGTCTGTGGGCAGGGTGCTGGAGCAGAGTGTTTTTCCCTGAGGGATAAGGACGTGTGTCCTCCAGAGATGGCACAGGGCTGTCCCTGCCTTGAGCGATGGGCAGGGTTTATCTGGCATCTATTTTTTCTGGCTTAAGGGTGATCCTGGTTCCCAAATAATGGAGTCAAGTGGGGAGGCTAGAATTTGGGAGGCAGGTGCTACAGAGGTCTGGGGAGGGGAGGTGGGGAGCGGGGGGAAGGGAGTCTGTATGAACCACTGTTGGCCAAGCTGTCAACTTTCCAGAGCATTTGGGCTTCAGGACTCTGGGGGGGGGGGGCGGTGCACAGAGCCCCAGACAGCACAGGACAGCTTGGTGGCAATTCTCTGTACTCCTCAGCATCCAGATTCACAGTGGCTTCCAGAGAGAGATTTACTCTCCAACAATTTGGAGGTTTTATTTTTTCCGAATCTTTTTTGTTTGTTTTTGCTTCATTTTGTGTTGTTTTGTGTTAAACCACCTCCCTTGTGCCATGTACTATCCTGAGAAGTTATCAGATTTCTGATATTCAAAACAATCCCCAAACAAAGTGACCATGGTTTCCATTTTACAGATGAACCGACCAAGCCTGGCTGTCGCTTACGGCTTATTTTAGAATTTGTTTCCCAGGCAGTATTCTGAAAACTAGAGGATGACACTGACGGTGGTTGTAGTTTTTTCCTATGAAAAACATATCACTGAATTGAATTCCAGAACTCCAAATGTAAGTGCATTAAAGCAAAAATTTAAGGTAACATCCAAAAGGATTCTTTCTCCCTACTAGAGGTCAACTTGATGATTTGCACTTTATTTATTTTTTCAAGTGTATGTATTTATTTATTTTGAGAGACAGAGAGAGAGAAAGAGAGAGAGAGAAAGAGTGAGTGAGAGCAGGGAAGGGGCAGAGAGAGAGGGAGACAGAATCCCAAGCAGGCTCCACACTGTCAGCACAGAGCCCAACCCAAGGCTTGATCTCAAGAAACTATTAGACCATGACCTGAACCAAACCAAGAATTGGATGCTTCACCCACTGAGCCACCCAGGCACCCCAGCCTGGAATTACGGGAGCATCTCACGGTTCATGAGTTTGAGCCCCACATTGGGCTCCGTGCTGACAGTGCAGAGCTTGCTTGGGGTTCTCTCTCCCTCTCTCTCTGCCCAACCCCTGCTAGTGTTGTCTCTGTCTCCTTCAAAATAAATAAGTAAACTTTTAAAAGAAGGAAAGAAAGAAAGAAAGAAAGAAAGAAAGAAAGAAAGAAAGAGAAGAAAGAAAGAAAGAAAGAAAGAAAGAAAGAAAGAAAGAAAGAAGAAAGAAAGATTTAGATTATATCTTTGAGTAGTGTTCTTGCTATATTATAATAATTAACCAGTGCTCGAACACGTACGTAGAAGTACAAACACACCCATCTGTACTTAGTGCATCTGGAGATACCTATTGTTGGTGCCGAACACCAGGCCACCATCTAGGGGAAGATAAACGTGAGCTGAGCTCCAGGATGTTAGACGCGTGAAACAGACAAGTCAAGAGAGGAAGGTGTAACAAAGCTTAGAAGCCGGGAAGCAAGTTCATGTGGGGTGTCTGGGGGTATGAGGCAGGGAGACGTCTGTTCTGGCAGAAATCAGGGTGTCTCAGGGACACGCTTGGGAAGACACGACCCCCAGCCCTGGGGAAAGAGGACACAGAGTGGGCTTCTTCTGCGGACAGTGTCCATCTTCCCAGGCCAGCCCCCAGAGGTGTTCTGGAACCTGCTAGCAGTTCTGAGCGGTGCTTAACTAAACAGCCTCTGATAATATCTTCTCCAGTCTGAGAAAGCTGTACATTTTAAAAACGAATCATACTTGCAACATCATTCAACTGGACAAGTCAGCAATTATTTTTTCTTTCATTTCAACTGAAAACGGACTTAGCGTGTCTTTCAGCCTATTGACTTTGCCTTATACTAGATTAGTCTTTTAAATTAATCTTTTAAAATCTCTTGTTAAATGATTCTTGGTGCCCGACCCCCCTCAGTCTGTCCGTGCTGGGAACCTCCCTTCCCCCAGCCCAGCTGGACCCACCAGTCAGGTCTCATTTCTTTTTCTGGGTTCTTCTCCATTCCGTTCCTCGTGGAAAATGCCAAACAAGAACCATGGAAGATAAGTATTCTGTGTAAAACACATTATTTTATATGTGACGTGTTTCTATCAGCATACAGGTAAACACTTCAGATTATGCATTGCTTGGGAAAACTGGCTCCATTTTTAAATGTCTGACTGGATATGGTTATTATTTCAAGTTTTCCAAAAGCTTCAAGTTGTGGGCAAATATCAGAAAGGCGTTTGGACACACGAGCCAGGCGCATTCTCTGGTCTTTCTCCTTCAGGTCGTTTCAGGGTATTTGTAGAAGAGCTGAGTAAACGGAGACTCCCATAAATGTTTAGTTACAGTTTCACGCGGCCCCGGACGGAGGCAGAGCAGGTGTGACTGCCAGAGTTTACTTGAAATGGGGCCTCCTCATATTACACTGAAATAAGTAATTCCACAGTAAGACTGAAGAAGAACGAGCCCTGAAAATGTTGCACACGACCTACTGATACGACTACTTTTCCCTAGTAATTCCCCACCGAGGGTGACTGATTCTAGAGAGAACTTCCGTGACTTTTTCCAGGATTCTCTTTAGGGGAGCTAAAATATTAGCACGTGTTATTGTGACAGTGCTTCAATGAGCTCCCCCTCGTTGCCCTTTAGAAGAAGACACAACAGTCCCTTTCTCCGGAGACATCCGGGCTGTTTCAGAGGTTTGCAAAATTACTGCTGCTCCTTAAATTGTGGGGGAGACACAGTGCATGTAGCATGTCACTAGGTGGAAACTCGCATTATTCCACTTCTTCGATGACAACAGAACAGGCATGGTTTTTTTAATCAAACATTGCTCTGAGGAGAGAGAGAGTACCACGGTAGTCTTTCTACAGGAATGCTGGCAGCAACGAAATCCATGCACGTGATGTCTCCGTCAACATTCGACAAAATTAAAGCTCAATATTCAACAAAATTAAACAAAATCTCTCCAGAAGGCGTATAAAAGCTACCGGATTATTGCACCAATTTAATATGAAATGGTGCATTGCAATTCTGGTTAGCAACAAGGAAAATGCTTTTCCTGTCTGAAAAACAGAACAAAACAGAACACCAGAGCCCAGATAAAGGCTCGGAGACGATCAAGCACGTGCGAGAAAGTGCCGCCCGACCAGCACGGGTGAAGGACCCCCCCCCCCCCCCCCACCACACCGTGACACCTGGCTGGGAAGAAATGTATTTTCATATTTCCCTGACTTGGTAGTTTCTAAAAGCTCTGACAGCATTTTTAGCACATCCAATTTGCAATTATTGTTCAAAGTCCGTGCGATTTTCTGATACAAGTATTAAAGCCACTTTATTGTTTTAGCGAAGTTAGGTTGGTTTTCCGCCGAGCGTTCTTTCTTCTTATTTTTTGACAGTGGCCACTGTCTTTCCCCCTGCATCAGACACAGATACACTGCAAAGGAGTTCGTTTCGCCTCACGGTCCGACGGTATCCGAAACCAGGTTCCATCCAGAATACATCAAAATGCAAGAAACGAAAAGTCTGGTTCCCATCCCTTTCCAGAATGTCAGGTTTATCGGATTGCCGTGTTGTTTGGAAATGGAGGATGTCATGTCTTCAAGAAGATTTCCCCTTTAAAAATGGCTTTATGGTTTGGGGTTCGTATTTCCTTTTACATTTTCCCTTCTGTGTTCTTCCAGGGCAAAGCAGAAGGATGAAAATTGCTTCTGCCCTGTGTTTGGCACGTACGGCAGCCAGGGCTACAGCGAATATACATTTTCTATCACAAATACCTACAGCTCCACCTGCATATATAAATATGCAAATACAGACATAACCATATGTGCTTTCCACAGGGGTGTTAAGTTAGACCTTCAAAACAGAAAGTGGTCTAGAAATGGCATCTTGATTAGGATCACAATAGAGGATACCTCTCAGCCCCGCAAGAACAAGTTGTACAACCCGTGGTTTTATGCTACATGAAGCTTCACCCTTTTGGCAACATGTTAGATTAGATCCACCATATACTTTTTGGATTCCGTGATATTTGATATTGCAGTCGTTAATTGTTTGAATTTCATATTTTTTAAACCAGTTTCCTTTGGCAAGAAAATTTTTTAACTTCTGTTTTCCCTAAGAATGTCTAGTTTCGGGGTGCCTCTTGAGTGGCTCAATCGGTTGGGCGTCGGACTTTGGCTCAGGTCACGATCGTGAGTTCGAGCCCCACGTCGGGCTCTGTGCTGACAGCTCAGAACCTGGAGCCTGTTTCGGATTCTGTGTCTCCCTCCCTCTCTGCCTCTCCTCTGCTCACTCTATCTCTTTCTCTCTCTCCCTCTCTGAAAAAAAACAAATAAGCATTAAAAAAAATTAAAAAAAAAAAAGAATGTCTTGTTTACAAAGAGACAACCATAACGTGCTTAATGTGGAGAAAATCTTGAAACATAAAGGTAAAAGCAAGCGTAGACTATAATAAAATAGTCAGCCAAGTGGCCCTTTTATACTTTCAGAATTAAAGGATTTATTTGATTTTAGCCTATGAAAAAAACATGTTTTGCATTTACTTTTAAATCACGAAATAGATACGTGTATGTCATCCTGACTCTGTTTTTGGAAAACCTGCACATGGCATAAGTTCCAGTGGCCACTTCATTTCTGATCATCTGACCACTGTTAAAAATACGCATTTAAAAACCATCCATGCAAATATTCACAGTGAGTCATAAATGTCACCGGAAAAGCAAATATAAATAACGTCAAGTGTGTTTTGTGTGTTTTCTCTACTGGGCTTTTGTTTCCCCTCTTTCTTTCTTTCTTTCTTTCACATCTTAGCAGACTTATTTTGGTAGCTTACTTTCAGAAAACTTTTCCAACGTGTTTTAAAACAGTCGGTTAAAAAAGTTAGGGACAAAGCACAGGATGAATATAAATTATTTGTCAACATATGGTAGCAGAGGGCGGGCCGAACGGAGCGTCCGCACAAAGGGCAGGCATTGTCTGGGGTGATGAAGTTCTCAAATTGAAGTCCTGTGTTAGCGCGAGAAGTTGCTCGCATGTTCTGGGGTTACAGCGCTTGGTAAAGCCAGGGGCAGCTGCACCAATTGTACATAATTAGTCAAGGTCAGACACGGCAAATGGAGGACACTCACCATTTGTCAGGAGGACAATGGACGGGGACCTGAGTGTTCTCAACTGGGGAACAGCCGTGAGAGGGGCGCATTGAATGCGGGGAAGCAAGCCCGCCCTGTTTTGTGCTCCCTGGAAGGGGGGGGGGGGCGGCCACTCAGGACGACTCACATGCTAGCACTAGCCAGGCTAGCCAGTGTCACAAAACACAATCTTGTTTTAACTACCAGAAGCATATGTTCATTGACACAGTGTGATGTTGGGGACACTTGAAGGGAACAGTGAAAGAAGAGACGAGAGAATAAACGTATTTCCTGCATGTGCGTGGGATTTCCTGTTCCCTTCTCCAGTCAATGGTGCGATCTTTTAAGTTCCCAACCGACGCGGTGTAATCCTTTCAGTAAAGAGGTGATTACTTTCAAATGAGCAGTAGAGCTTGCAATGAAGAAAAACGGTCTGAGAGGGAATGAAGTGCCCCGGTCTTAAGAGTTGCTTCGAGAAGGGCTCCGTTTCCAACAGCAGAGATTAAACACCGAGGCAAACGGTCTGGTCAAAGAAGTTAAGGTGAAGGAAAACGTTCGGTCCTGATCGATATTTTACAGCCACCACGGAATTCGACTCCACCCCAAAAGCGAGTGCGTGGCGTGAGTTTGAAAGCTCCAAAGTCTGCGGGACTTTCAAAGAAGAGAGAAGAAGGATGCTAGCTAGCGTGCAAGCAGAGGTCCGCAGAGGTTTGAGGCGCTCATTTTGTGAACGCCTGCACCGCATCCAGGGAAGAGGAGGGCTCCCCACTTGCCTCCAGTCCGGCTCTGGGGCTGCTCCTTCCAGCCCGGGTCAGGGTGCTGCAGCCCGGGGCGGGCTTCGCCCTGGAGGACCCAGCACTCTGCCGGGCACGTCTGCCTCCCTTCCCTGAAGCAGCCCTGTGGGAAGGAGCAAGGACAGGCAGAAGGGACGGCTGGCACAGAGGGGACCATCAGGTCTGTGTTCTGCAGTGATTTCTCATTAGCTCGCTCTCCCTGATCACAATTTCCAGGTGACATTCTTTCTTTGGACTCAGGGCCCTCATTAGTGTCTCATTATAATGTCTTCCCACACATCAGATTTATTTCAGCCCATGCACTTTGCAGCACAGTTTCCACCTGCCGCGGGAGGAAAGAAAAGTCAAAGACTTACTTTAAAAGTAAGGATCTCGTTGATGGCTCATACGCGCACAAACACTTGCACACAAAATCTGTCAGGCACGGCAGAGCACCTTGGACTCGGAGAAGACGCCAGAAGAGCCAGGCGGTTTACCACCTCTTATAATTATACATCCTTATAATAGGAGTTCACTATCTCGTTGTGTACGAAGCAACCCATTTCCGATTAGCCTTTTATCACACTTCCATTTTCAAGGGAATAAATCAGAATAAGGAGAAACTGCACCGTAAAACCCTCCCCCGGTGCTGCCTGCAAGGCAGGTGAATTCGATATTACACATAAATTTCTGAGTTTTTACGGGAAGAAACTGTACACACGTAAGCCTACTCGTGTCTGCAGTGCACAAGCACGCGCACACGCACACACACACGGTACTCGGGGCTCTCCTCTGTCTTCGCCGCTGAGAGAACAAGCCCAGCTCTTTCTCCCCAATCCCCTCACCTCTCCATATAAAGAGCGGGGGAAACGTGTCATTTCTGATATTAGGCCATTGCTGCCATATTCTCCATTGTCAAGATGTTCTCTTGTGTCCTCTGGAGGAAATGATAGAATCTGCTGTGTAATTTAGTCAATCCCCGAATACAGTCTTAGGAAGCTCACTCTCTGTCAAGTTAATAAAGATAATGAAGTATTAACTCCTTTATTTCTCTGCAGTGCACGCCATCCTTGGGCATCAGGAACCGACAATTTTATGTAAGCAAGGTAAATGATGCTCTTGGCTTTCTCACCGGGAAATACATCTGGCAATTAAAAATGAAAGACACTATTAAGTGAAGCCATCCTTCACAGCATTCCCGTTATGCACGCTTTCTCTAAATTGAGAAAAAGAAATGCTGCCGTTTCTATCTAGCGGAAACGCATTCGCCGCAGTGCCTTTGAGATGGCTTTTCGGGGACATCCTCGCGTGAAGCCCGCTGTGCAGTCTCACTCCCACTGTCCCCGCGTCCACCCACTACTGTGCCAAGTAGTCTCCTGGTGGTTCATCACGGCGGGGGCCGGGGGCTGGGGGGACAGAAAGCACACAGGCTCTCCATTGTTTCAATTTAATCCCAAAGTGGAATATTAACTGCTAATGTGAGAATATGATTCAGCACGTTTATTACCATGTCATTACGTCTGATTATGTTTATTTCAGTCTCCAGCCCGCGCAATTAACACAGTCCCTACAGACATAAAGGCAGTCCTGTATTTATTTCTGATCTTCAACGTGGCTGAAATGGACTCAACTCGTATGAAGAAATAACCTTTATCATTAAACATTCGCTGCTTCAGCTTCAGCCTTTGATAAATGAAGAGTGGTTCCAGGAGCCAGGAGTGCATTCAGACTGAGCTAATTGAACCCTAGGAAGGCAGCGGTTCCCGTGTAACATACGGGTGACTCTCCTCCTTCTCCCTAGATGAAAAAAATGAGCTTCACAGGTTAGCTTCCTCTGAATGAAGGGTGAATAAGCACATTTCTAATGAAAACTAGAATGACTTTAGTATCTATATATACTCTACTTTTTGTCTTTAACTTAGGTTTAGAAAAAAAAACCGTTCCTAATATATCTCTTATAATCTCTTATTTGACATTATACTTGGACTCCTACTTAGCCATCACTGTGACGTATCATAACATAACCCAAATGTGCGTTAACTGAATAATTCAGGACACGGCAAAACTGTGCCTTTCTCTTTTTTTTCCCCCCTAAATTTAAAAGCGGCTTAAAATTGCATATTAACTGCCTGTTAATTGCAGGCGGAAAAAGGATTCATAGGAGAAGTGGTTCCTCTGAGTTGAAGCTTATTCCAATTTTTCAAATTAATTCCTCTAATTTTCAAATAGTAGTTGAAAAACTACGAAAGTCTACGAATCAGCCGTGTGGTTTTACAGTTTCCTCTTTGTCTCATAAAGTAATTGTTTTCCACTTTCAAGTATCTTAACACTATAATTATTACCATCAATCTTTTTTTAAAGACCAGACTTATGCTTACTTCCTGGTAGTGAATTTTAATAACTACCACAGCGTACCCAATGGGAATCCTAGTGACCTAAAATAATTAATGCACCTCAGAAAGGGCCAGAACTGTTCATCAGGAGCATGCTGGGAAAATCTTACAGAATGAGCTTTGCAACGCAAGACTGTACCCGCGACAGACCAAGTTAAGATTGTTTGGTCTGGGGTTTAAATTTAGCTTTCAATATCTTCATCTTTGCTACGTGGAGATAATCGCATTCAGTGGACCAAGGGTCCCTGAGAATTTTTGTTGCTATTTTGGTTTGCTCCACATTCTTGTGCTTTCTTAATGCAAATCATTAACCAACTACTCACCTTGAATGGGGATCCTCTGGTTCACCCCCCACGAGGTGAGAGGACGCAGGGCTGATGGGGAGGGTGGCTGTCTGGTTGGGCCATCGCGTGCCCCCCCTGAAGCTGCTGCCTGGGACGATTGCGAGGGAGCACGCACGAACTCTCAAGTGTATGTTAGGGTGTCACTGTTGCTTCCGAAGCGTAAAAAGTGCATTCGACGTTTCATTATTTCAATAGGTGTTAATCAAGAAAAGGTTAATCATTAGCATTACATATCGACTGAAATTAGCTGCTGGAATAGTCTATTGTCTTCAAGAATCTGAGGTAGCGATCTGAAGGAAGATTTTATATTTTACGTTAGGCAGCTCCTAAACTATTATATGAATTATCTCCACGTCTGACAATACTGGATACAGTTCAGAAATCCAAGCTTTTACTGAATGAGGGACTCATACATCTAAACAATGCCATTATTAGTGATTTGGCCAGATTGTTTCTCCTCGGTTGATGCTGTTTTCTGTTTTCTGTTTTGTTTTGTTTTGTTTTGTTTTCCTTCTGTCTTTTCATTGTAAAGACAGTCACTGTATTTCTCAGCCCCGTTCCAAAATATTAACTGGGGAGCTGCTCACTTCCACTCGTGCCAAACTTCTGGCAGAAATTTATGAAAGATGCCCAGGAAAAGAGAAAAACGTAGTAGTGGTGGTAATTTGGAATACTGACCATAGGTGTAAACTTTAGAAAAGGCCCCTTTTCTGAAACAGCCATCTGGAGTGGACCAACAGCTCCCTCTGCCCCCTCCACGGGGGAAGTGCTCATGACCGCGGCGCTGTGTGGATGCGGGGGCTGGGCTGTGCAGACATCTGCACGCTTCCTTGATCTGACAGGGAGTTCCAGAAAGGCTGTGCCAGTACAGACCGGGCAGAACCCGGGGGAAGCCCCCACCAGCGCTGCCCAGGTGAGACCTGTCTCAAGCTTCTCTTCATTAGCCCACTGATGACTGGCCGGAGGTCACAGTGAAAGGGAGGGTATTTTTTATGACATTATTAGTGAGAGAAGTATTAAAGGTGACTCCATTTGTCATGCCTTATTAGCAAAAGCAGGGGAAAATATTCAAATAGCAATACATTCAACCTCCCCGCCAAATTCTGCCAAGTCGCTTTGACTTTCCCACGTTCCCCGCCACACCAGCTCCTTCCAGTTGGTGGGAAGCTGTGGGAAGATTTGCCCGTGGAGGCCAGGAAGAAACAGGGTCACTTTATGGTGGTGTGGCTTGAGAGCTTAATGTTTTGGATGCTTTCTTGAATTCCCAATATTTATCTCTCATGAATACACCTACACCCGGGTGATCAAATGTGTCCCTCCACCCCCGGTGGCCTGGGGTGCTGGCATGGAAAATGTTAGTTTTAAGGAGCAAACAGAAGGACTGAGAAACAGCATAAGAGCTCCGCGTGCGTGTCGACACGCAGGTTTACAAAAGACCTTTCATTTTGTTTGTTAAAACTCCGGAATACGCGCCCCCACACACGTACATCTCAAACATGCCAATAAATTTATTTACCTTTCCTCGTCATGATTACCCCAAAATAAAAATATATACGTATGCTAATTAATTACATGCGACCTAATTTAGATATTCCCATCCTGCGGCCTTAGAAAAACGATTAAATGTGATCATGACTAGTTAAAACCACACTTCTCACCTGAAATCCTCTGCCTGCGATACAGCAAACTACTAATTTGCCTCAGTAGGGCTTAGCTTTCACTCAGAGCCATCTTCCCGGTCCAGAGGTGGCATTCACTCATCCACTCACCCATCCATCCATGTATTTAAGATCATTGAAGACTTCCTAAGGTCACAGGCAGGGAGCAAAGCACATGGAGACAGGCCCATTTGCCCAGGGTGCCCGCAATGGAGAAGAGGGCTGGCGAGATCTACCACTGACACCTGAAGAGACAGAGGTGTAGACGCTAGCAGGAAATGCACCCCAGAGGTGTGGCTGTATTTCCCTGTACAAGCAGCCATGGCCTTGAATATATATATATATATATATATATATATATATATATATATATGTATGTATGTCTAAAACTATTAACAGTCTAACATCCTCATGTGCCTTAGCGGGCATTGGCTTCTGCACACAGAATATTGCCTTAAATTAACAAAATGCTCCCTCGAATAATACGTCTCTCTCGTTTCCTCCTCGCTGTATACACGCACAGATGCATACTCAATGTGATATAGTCATTTATCAAATTAAAACAAAAAACGAATTATTTAGGATCCGTGCAGTACTAACAAAGACACAGCCTTGTAAAAAATAGGGATTTATTAGCACCCCATCCTCAGCACGTACATTGATAGGAAATATAATTAAATCAGCATTATTTTTTACCACTCACTCAGCATAAATTGTCGCTGGCTTTGCAAGACGGAGACAATGCATTGTTTGTGCTCGTGATGACAATAGTCTTTGTGGCTGAAATCCTTCTTCTTCTCCTTTTTTTTTTCTCTCACATATAAGGGATCTCCGTACCCAAACTCTGGCAAATGCAGGGAGAATGTTGAATAATAGCTCCCCCCCACCCCAACATGCCATCCAGAAATTCTCATCCGGCCAATTGCCAGAGCAGTATGTATGGGAAACATCCATGAACCAAGAGCTGACGAGGAATGGCTCTTAGAAGTCACTAATTATTTGATTTCTAGGATTCACACCAGATAAATCCCACTCACTGAGAGGTGAAAGACACGATATGCTGGTGCTTCCAGGCTTTGAACATACGCTGTCAGCCTGGGCTGCTAGAGCAAAATGCTATGAACTAGAGAGCCTGAACAACAGAAATGTATCTCTCAGAGTTCTGGAGACTAGGAACATCGAGGTGCCGACAGTTTGGGCACTTTTGGCTTGTAGATGCTGCCTCCTCTCTGTGTGCTGACATGGTCTTTCCTTGGTGAGTGCTCCTGGAAAGACACCTCCCTCTCTCTTTCCTCTTTTCAAGGAACTAGTCATAGGGGCCCCGCCTTGGTCACCTAATCTAAACCTAATCACCTCCAAAGACCTCCCTTCAAAACCATCACAGTGGAGCCTAGAGCGTCAACGTATGAATTTTAGGAGAACGTAAATATGCAGCCCATAGTAGGTACTGTACTCTTCTTCGACTAATATGACCTCTGAAGCTCTTCTCTTCTAGAACCACAGATTATACCAAAGTGGTCCTGCTTAGTTTTGAAAGGCCGGAATAAAACAACGTAACACAACACCTCCCAAAATGAAGTAAATAAAACAGAACAAACCAGACCGAGCTTAAATGGCCCCCATGATCTCCACCCGCACCCACCCAAGGAGCCCGTCTACCACAGGACAAGGACCCAAGTAATGCTACCGGCCCAAACCATCCGCTTAACTTCTGCTGTGACTTTTTCCAGGATCACTTCTCAAAAATTCTCCTCTGTGTTCCCACAGCCGCTGCCCTGCATGGTGTTCTTGGATCCTCATCTCTATACCAGATGATCTGGAAGTGTCACTTCCGGTTACAGATGTCAACAAGCTCATGTCCCCTCTTCCCTTATTTTTTTCCTCATACTGCACAGGAGTTAATGTCGGTGAGAAACAGAATTCTGAGTGACAGTATGAGGAACAAGGACAGAAGCTGTGAAAAAGGCAGTGCTGGTGTGACAGAGACGTCCCTTGCATGCGGAGGTGTCCCCAGGGCCCAGGTCCGGTGGGGGGACTAGCAGTGACACGTGGGTGTTGACTTGAATATATGGGCGCTCCCTGGCTTCTCGCTGAAGGTCTGTGACCAGCAGGGCTCTGAAGGAGAAAGTGGGTGACTGAGAGACAAGGAGAGAAGGAGAGAAGGAAGAAGGAAGACCTCTGTGAAACTCTGTGGCTCAGATGCCCTCGGACAAATGGGAACTGACAGGGGGTTGTCTCGCTGTGTTATGGGCACACAAACTTCTAGTTTAGTGGAGAGGACTTTTGCCTGTGTACCTTTGTCATTGAAAAAACCTCAAAACCGAGCACATTGGAAGAAAGCAGCAGTCCGTTAAACCAGATTCTTCGCACACGTGGAGAGATTTCCCCCACCCTTGAAGGGCACACGTTGCTAGTGTAAGTTTGGTCCACGAGCTTCTGCACCAGGAGCCTCTCCACGCGACACCTATCGTGAGCGGACCCCTGCAGGTGCAACCCACAGCTGTTGCTAACAGGGGCACTTCCTTACACGTGCAAAGGTTCCAGAAACATTTCCCGGCTGGCTCAGTGTTAATGGATGAGTTGGTATAAAAGTCTATGGGCACCACGCAATACAAAGTACTTATTGCAAAAACCTCCGTGCTCACAACTTTCTTGTTGTTTCTCAAAGACCGTCCCCGTCTCCTGGTGGGCCGGTAGCAGTTGGGGTTCGTCTGTGGACACGCTGAGGACAGCTCATCTGGCCACGTGGCTGGCGGTAGCTGGAAATGGCACTCACAGCAGGCACAGTATCCTCTAGAACTCGGGTCTCGCTTCTCTCCTGAATCACCTTCGTGAAGCAAGGCCCAGGAGACCATATCTGGGATAAAGTCACCAGATTTTCTTATGCATAATCCAGACACATTATCAAAGGACTCGTTCCCTACATATTAAGGCAGCAAATCCGGGGCACCTGGGTGGCTCAGGTGGTTAAGCATCTGACTTTGGCTCAGGTCATGATCTCATAGTTCCTGAGTCCGAGCCCCGAGTCAGGCTCTGGGCTGACAGCTCGGAGCCTGGAGCCTGCTTCGGATTTTGTGTCTCCGTCTCTCTCTGCTCCTTGCCCACTCACACTCTGTCTCTCTGTCTCAAAAATGAATAAACACAGGGGCGCCTGGGTGGCTCAGTCGATTAAGCATCTGACTTCAGCTCAGGTCGTGATCTCACGGTTCCTGGGTTCCAGCCCCGTGTGGGGCTCTATGCTGACAGCTCAGAGCCTGGAGCCTGCTTCAGCTTCTGTGTCTCCCTCTCTCTCTGCCCCTCACCCCACTTGTGCTCTGTTTCTCTTTGTCCCTCTCTCTGTCTCTCAAAAGCAAAGAAACATCAAAAAAAATTTTTTTTGCAGAAGGGAAGAAATGACCCCGTTAGTCTGACACTAGACATACCTATGTGGCTGAGATGAAACTCCTGTCGCTTCACACGCAGAGGGAAATGTGGAGCTGATCTGGGGGACGGAGGGTGGGGGAGGTGGCAGGGAAGCATGACGTCCGATCAAGTTACCGTGGATCCAAACACACACTTGGCCAGAACCACTGTTCCTAAAGGCAGGCAGGCCTTCCCGGCGCTGTGAGCAAAAGCAGAGCCCTGGAGGAGGAAGCGAGGCCAGGCTCCAGTCCCAGGCCACGCTGTATCCAGCAGAGAACAAGGAGAACAGAGAAGAAGGAAGAAAAGGAAGGGAGGGAGGATAAGCAGAGACTCATGTAGAAATTAGAGTACATGGTGCCTAAATAAAGAAAAAACTTTAATCGCACAAGGTGTGATTCAATCTTTGTGAAATCAAAAAATGGGCAAGATTAAGGTATGCTAGCAAAATTCAGGATAGTGATACCGGAAGGGAGAGTTGACTGGAAAGGGCACCAGGGAACGTTCTGGGTGATGCAGCCGTCGTATGTCCTATGCTGATGACAATTACTCCACCGTGTGCAATTGTCAAAGCTCATGGACCCGAACCCCGAAGATCTGTGTATTTTGCTATATGTAACGTGTGCCTCGACGATAATAATGAAACCAGTACCAAGTATCTGATACTTGGTAATGTCGACATTTTTGAACAGGATGGCCTCAGCGCTTCAGAAATCTGATCTTGGCAGGCGGCGGCCAGGCTTCCATTTTTGGGTTTCCCGAGCCCCCTCTTGCGCCCGTGACACCACGGAGTTATGTGTAAATAAATAATAGTGCAAGCAGCACACTGGAACACTCGCTTCACCTGGGAAGCGCAAGGTTATTTTTGTAGCTGTGTCCTGTCTTCCTGTGTGGAGGGTGATTTATGGTTTTCCGCCGCGCTCTATCATCATCGGGCCCACCTTTGTTTCCATCATAGTTAATTAAAGGGAAGGTCATTGTCACCTTATGTTTTAAACCTTCTTAACATAATATATCACCCTTGGTACACTTTAATAAGGGGATTTGTGAAGGAATGGTGTAATAGGAAAAAAGTTTACGGCATAATCCATCCTGTTCACAATTACACTTTAGCTATTGCACATAATGAAAGTTAATAAGTAGACAAAACGAAGGGTCTGTCTTGGGATTCATTCAAGTGTTGATTAATTGGCTGAGTGATATAGTGGAAAAGAAGATACCTCGCTTTTCTAAACTGCAGGCAAACGTGGCCAAAACGCACTCCATTTAAAGGACAATCTCTCCTTTCCTTTTTCCTTGCAAATTGTCACCCCCAAACAATGTGAAATTAATTAAACATCTGTTTATTGAATGCCTTCCACGTGCCAGGCGTAGTAGGAAACCTGGAACATGAAGGGGTGAAGTCAGATACCGTCCCTTTCCCCGAGGGGGCCAGAGACTAGTGTTGGTTCAGATACAAAGGAAGGACAAATTATTTATTCTAAATGGTTACTCCTGGGGATACCAGAATTAGTTAAGATTCATAAGAATGACTGAAATAATATTAAGTACGCCAAGCACATCTGCCAAGAAAATGTTAAATCCTTCTCCGAAGCCATTTATTTTATTTAACAGACACTTATAAAGTACTTACTAAAAGACAGCCATTGTTCTAAGTGTTCTCCAAATATTAAGTCATTTAATACCAACAACATCCTTAATGAGGAAGCTACCATTATCATTCTTCTTTTATAAACGAGAATATGGAGGCACAGAGTGATCAAGGAATTTACACAAGGCGGTACAGTTCTCCAGAAACTGCGCTCGTATTCACCGGGTCACACTACCTTAAAATAAGATCCCTTTGACAGTTTCAAAAAATAATGACTTTTTACGAGATTTTCAACGGGAAGGGGTACTTTCGCGCAAAGATCTTACAGGGTCTGTATATTTAACAGTAATGCCTGGTCTTATTAAACAACACAACTCACCTAAAGTAAAGAACCTAGTGACCCAGTCGAAGGAAATTGCTGACCCAGTTAAAATTTAGCAGAATGTGAGGCAAGATGAGGAAAATGTGTTTGGAAGCATATCCTCCCAGGCACTCGCAAAAAGAAAGGGGATGTGTTAAATATCAGATGAGGGCTACGTGAAGCAAAGCTTCACACATCAAGAAAAGTGTCACCGTGATTAAGGTAGAAGGGGCTCATCAACGACACGATGCACTGTTTGAGTTATCAACAGGCCCATCTTTGATCTGCGTTCCCCTAGGATAAAAAAGGATGCAGGCTTGCATAATGCAAAAGACGAATGCAAAATAAGACAAATCACAAATGGCCAAGTGAGAATTGAGCACGCACAAGAGTGGCCGGCAGTTGCTAAAATGACTACAGTGATCCTGCCTCCTGGCATTCACACCCTTGCCCAAGGCCCTGCCCCTGAGCGCAGGCTGGACCTGGTGACTCACTTCTGGCAGCCAGAACCCAGTGTGGATTCGGGGGTTATGTTCCAGAGAAGGTGGTTTCCGTCTAGGCTATTGCCTCTCTTGCTTGTTCGCTCTGATGAAGCTACCTAGTTAGATGCTCTAGAAAGGCTCATCAGACAGGGAAGTGAGGGTGGCTCTGGACAAAAGCCAGCAAGGAAAGGAGGTGTCAGTCCAACAGGCTGCAAGGAACCAAATCCTGTCATACACACAGGAGTGGGAGTGGAGGTGGATCCTTCCCCAGGCGAGATTTCAGATGAGACCGCAGTCCTTTTAGACACCCTTACTGCAACCACAAGAGAAACCTGACCCAGATAAGCTGCATCCACATTCTTGACTCACAGAAACTCAGAGATTATATATATATATATATCCAGCTGTGGGGCACCTGAATGGCTCAGTCAATTAAGCGTCTTGCTCTTGGTTTCAGCTCCGGTCAAGATCTCACAGTTTGTGAGTTCAAGCCCCACATCAGGCTCCGTGCTAACAGTGTCGAGCCTACTTGGGATTCTCTCTCTCCCTCTTTCACCGCCCCTCCCCACTTACCTTCTATCTCTCTCTCAAAATAAATAAAAACAAACTTTAATATATACAATATATGTCCGATATATATTCCATGCTTTACTATTACTTGCCCATATTACTTGCTTTTTTATGTGACTTATTATGCACCAATATATAATAAAAGCACTTTTCTTTCAACACGTACTTATTTTCGGGGGGCCTGGGTGGCTCAGTTGGTTAAGTGTCCGACTTCGGCTCAGGTCACAGTCTCGTGGTTCGTGACTTTGAGCCCCACATCGGGCTCTGTGTCGACAGCTCAGAGCCCGAAGCCTGCTTCAGACTCTGTGACTCCCTCTCTCTCTGTCCCCTCCCCAGCTCATGCTCTGTCTCTCAAAAAATATATAAACATCGAAAAAAATTAGAAAAAACCCACATACTTATTTTCTGCTAAAAGCCAAGAAACCGGACGCGATACTGAATACGGGTGAGGTGCAGTGTCTTCCCTAAGGGAGTCTGCAGCCTAGCAGTGGTAAGTTGTGTCCATGTTCCAAACACTTTGGGATAAATTGTCATGCTGCTTGGGCAATGTGGAGCAAAAGGGCCTCTGGAAACATGTGTGTAAAACACCAGACACAACATTCTAAATGATGAAATGTGACGACTTAGTGTTTATCGGTATATTCATGCTTCATTTTGTGTCAATAGAACACAGCAGTTTAGGGGCAATGTTAGCAGGTGATTTGCTGGTGGAGATGGTGGAGATGGGCCTGGGAGATTTGGGTGCGTTGCCTGGAAATTGGGAAGCTCTGGAACGTGACTGCTCCTTTGTTTACCTCCGCCCCGTGACTCTCACCGCGGCTGTAGCAAAACAGTGAAAGAATGGGAATGAGAAAGGACAGTATGACCGGTGACGTGTCTGCTTCTCTTCAAACGAACGTGTGTTCTGCAGCTCTCTGGGCCAGACACGGTGTTTGTGCTGAGAGATACACATGTATCTTACATGTCTCCTTATGGCTACACAGAGATAGAGGAGACACTTATTTTTGTAAATGTGTATTTATTTATTTATTTATTTCAAGAGGGCGGGGAGGGACAGAGGCAGAGAGAGAGAGAGAGAGAGAGAGAGCGATCTCAAGCAGGATCTGAGCTGCCAGCTCAGGGCTCAACTCCGGGCTTGATCCCATGAACCATGAGATCATGACCTGAGATGAAATCAAGAGACGATTGCTCAACCAACTGAACCACCCAGGCGCCCCCAAAAAGGAGACACTTTTCACTTGAAAATATATCTTACCCAAGTTGCCTGACTTTGTCTGCCTGGTGCTTGTAGAGATGTTCTCAAGAATACGAGGTCACATGTGTAACTCAAGCTCTAAAGTTTCTTCATGTAGTTTTATTGATGCTTTGTCTCCCAAAACGAGCACCTGTGTTTGCAGCTCCTCTCTATAACAACCCTAACATGGCAGAAGATCCTGGGTATATATCAGTTTGTTTCTTGGGGACACATGTCTACTTTCTAATAATATCAAACAAATATTTTAAGATATATTTTGAAGTATCCGTTCAGTGGGCGTCTCTTTCTCTTAGTGGGGGAAAGTGCAGGCCAAATATTCATGAACGTGGTGCATGGGTTTCACCCACCAGAGACGACAAGTTAGTTTCATTTGATCTTGTGCAAACTGCCTTGTTGCTGGAAGACGATTTTATGGCCTGTGAGGAGGGAAATGGAGAGATGGCCCAGAGGGCCCTTGAGTCAGTACGACCTGTCTGGAGTTTGTATGGAGAGACACCCTTCACTACTTACCAGCTGCATGGCCATGGGCCAGCGACAATCATTTTGAGCCCGTTTCATCGTCTCTAAATGCACCTCCCCCTCAGTTTGTAAGATGAGGAAATCAAAAAGAGATGACCTTTGTCAAGTACAAAACCGAGCAGCTGTCTCAGGGTAGATACTCGATTTATAATTATTATTATTTCTGTTTCTTAAATTCTATGATTGTTATTTATATCGCTGTTATACAAAGGTGGCAATTTCTGAGTCTCTACCCCAAAGGGACACGCCAAGTCTCTATACCTGAGAAATTGGGAAATAAGAAAATAAGACTCCGTTTTGAAACCCTTTTAGCAATAACCTTATGAAATCAATATGGTGCCTGTTAGCTTTGTTCATCTATGGAAGGACTGAGAAACACTTCCCAGGTTGAGGCTGTGTTCATTCATCTATCCACTCTGTCCCTTGGCACCATGGCTGACCCCAGCTGGCACTTAATACCTATCAAACGACTGGATATTTTAATGGCTTTTAAAATATTAGAAACTTTATCCTTTTTCATTACTTTTGGGAATGTTTCAAGGTGATGGAATTTCCCTGAATTCCTGGCTGAACGAATCATCTTCTTAGATGGTTTCATCCCTTCTTCTCTCTTGGCTTACACTGAGGAACACAGGAATTATCTCAGATGGGTTGGTGTTCAACTTGGTTCCAATTTTGTTTTCTTTATGGCCGACTGTCTTGTGCACCAAGTATGACACAGAGATTAGCATGACTCACTGTGGTCCTACTCCTTGAAAAGTCTGGGCTGTAAGAGCGTGAATGTGCATGCTGATATCATGGCTGGATTCATACTTTTCTGGCAAGTCCAGGAAAATCCCGGAGTCGGAGCCCCAGGAAGTAGAAATCAGGCTTGCAGGTGACGGCCATGTGTCTGTGCCGATGGGAAACCATGAGGCTCCTCGGGCTAACTTAGTCCTTTGTCCAGGGTCTCATGTTAGCTCTGTGAGCACGTTAAGGTCAGATGATTTCAAGTCCGGTACGGCTTCCTCACGGACAGTTTCTGTTAATTTGGTTTTGTTCCTGTCATACTGTCTTGTGTCTCTGTGTGTCTCTCTAGTTTCGCTTTTGGCTTTTTTTTTTTCTTTTTCTGAAAACTGGACATTTGAATATTGTAACGTAGCCACTCTGGGAATCAGAGTGCCCCCTCCCCTCCCTGTGGCCGCCACCTGCCGTGGGCTCCTGTTTGCCTGTGTGGAGGCTTCTCTAGACTGAAATCGTAGCCTGCATGTCTGAAATGAAGGCAAGTTCAGTGAGATTTTGCTCTTTTCTGAATGTCGATCAGCCGTCAAGCCTCGGTGACACAGGACAAGTCGGCCGGTATGGCAATTACTGTGTTATTGGACAGAGAAGTAAACGGAATAGTCATGTTCTGTAGAACACATTTCCGACCCTGTGTGGACCCCCCTCTTTCTGTCAGGGCTTCCTTCCCTGGTTGGCTCTTCACTTCCCGGGCCCCTGACATAGAACCGCCTGGCCTGACCTGCTGCTCACGGACGCCCCCCCAAACTCAGCGCTGGGGGCGCTACAGGGAGCCCCAGGTATGGAGAACTTAGCAGGCTTTTCGAAGTGCTTGCCAGTTTCTCCACCCAAAGGAGGCAAGTCCAGTGAACTGCTTTGGGGATCGAAGCAAAGAGGTTAGGAGCATCTCACCCGGCTTCTGAGAGAAGCAACTACGCATGAGGCAGGGCCTAGCACTCTCCTTCAGGAGGAAAGTGTTGCTTTGAAATACACTTCAGCAAGGCCCTGTCCCCTTTATGTCTTGTAGAAGCTAAACAGTTCTGCAAAAGGAAGATTCTCCAAGTGTCCCAGACTGCTTACGGGCCACATCCACATCTGCTGGGCTCTGTCCTCCAGCTACTCACACATGACATCTCTGAGCTGTGGTCTCACAGCCCACAAGGTCTGTTGGGGTCTCTGAAGTCCTTGGTGTCTCTGTTCCCCCAACCGTGTGGCAGAGGAAACTCAGGCACGATCTGACAATGATCCAAACCTTTCATGTAACCTTTGGAATGCAATTTTCAGATAACTTGGTGACTTTTTCCACATGTTGTAGTACAAAGTATTTAATAAAAATGCTTGTTCCGGGATTAGCAAACTGTTTTAAGCAATGCCTTACAGAATGTTCTATGATTTTTCAATCTTTAGCTCATTCTTTTTTTAAAATTATTTTAATGTTTATTTATTCTTTAAGAGAGAGAGAGCGAGAACAGAGGAGGGGCAGAGAGAGACACACACACAATCTGAACCAGGCTCCGGGCTCTGAGCTGTCAGCACCGAGCCTGACGTCGGGCTCGAACTCAGGACCACGAGATCATGACCTGAGCCCAAGTCGGACTTTGGACTGGAACTATCCCATCGGCACTCCTAAGTCTAGATTTCTCAGCCTCTATAACTGTGTGAACCAGTTCCTTGTAATCAACAAATCAGTAAGTCAGTCAATGAAAAATTTTATTTGTATACATACATTCTATTGGTTCTGTTTCTGTGCGGAACCCTGACCAAAATATCCCGTTTCAAGTTGGACAACAGCTACATGTATGTGAAGCCTGACTTCCTTGAGATAAACTCGGCTTTCTCGTCGTGGCTCAAGCTGAGAGCGGCTACGGCTCATGGCAACGGTGCTGGTGTGGAGGATGCCTCTGTATGCATTTCGTCCTCCCTGCGTCCAAGGTCCCTACTGCCCAGGGCTCTCATTGCCATGGGCAGGACAGGTAGAAAAGTATTCCTTACCAGGTCTACTCACGTTCATGCTGAGCTCATAATTCTTAACAAAGCGACACTTTAATAACAAATCTACAGGAAAACAAAGACTAAAACAGGTGTCGGAGTCTTACCTCCACTTGCTAGCCTTATAATCTCGCTACAGAGCCAAGCTCCTTGTCTGCCGGATCCTCACCACTTCCTGCTGTGTCTCACCACTGCCTGTGGCTCCCAGCTGGCGACCGGAAAGACCACACGTTCCAGCCTCGAGTCCACCGTGGCACGCCCTTCAGCAATCACCTGTCACGTCAAGTGCACCTAGGCAGAATGCAATCCCTCTAGCCACCTGCCTCCTCTGTCCTTTTTCTCGTGTCATCCAAGAATTTCAAGGCGAAACCCTCATGCTTGACCCCTTAGTGTAGACCCCTCCTCGCCTATAGAGTGTGTTCAAGTGTTAAAAGTCATTGAGAAAGACTGACTTCAGCTCTCTGCGAGCTGCAATAAACCTTCCTCAGAGAAACAAATTCTACCGCTAAAATGAGAGAAACTAATAAGGTGCTTACCCAATCCATTTTTAAATGTGGAATCAATAAAACGTGCTAAGTTATTGTTTCGAGGTTACCTCTAAAATGGTAGTGAGGGAAGGGTCTGTGTACATTAACGCATGCAAATAATTCAGGATTTAACAAGAGCATGAAGATTTTCTCAAAGGAAGAAACATATACACATGCTTTCTCACATGCTCTCCAATTTATCATTGTATTCTCTTAAACTCTGGGGTGTTGCATTTTAGGGTCCTATTAAATAAATCAAAAGAGCACATTATCTGAAATTAGGAAGCCGACAGGACAGCAGCGAAAATTAATTCACCATAGTAATCTCCTCCTAAGAAATTCCCCTGAGGGAAAACGTCATATGCCCATTTCCATGGGTAGAGATTTCACTATATCTCTCCTGTTAGCTTTACATGCCGAAATCCCTATGCGTTAAAATAAAACGTATCTGTCCTCTCAGAAGAGAAACCTGGAAATCTGCACTGCCTTCTAAATGAGTCCAATTAAATCTAATCAAGTTACACATCTACATTTTAAACTCATACTGCATGTTGGAGACAGCACAGGTCTGAAGATAGATGTGCCCATGTACATTTCCAAACATTTCTACCCTTGCCTCGCCAATGAAAAGAAAACCCACACCGAGAGCTATCAACACAGACGCATGCACGCGAAAATCCAATCATCCTAACCCCTTCATCTTGAAGCTACACATGCAAAAATAATAACTGTGTTCAACAGAAGTGTTGTTCGACACCGGTACCCAAATTCCATTTCATTTCACCTCCAGTGTGTTTGGGGTGGGGGCCACTAAGCGTGGTTGGGTTAGTTGAAGATAATATGATACGGGGCTCGAAGCCCTCCTTGGATTTCAAACAGGTCAACTTGTCAAAGCTTTATGTGGGAGCCAATTACATTAATTTTCCACAGCAGCCAAATACATATTTCATTTCCATCTCCCACAAGAGATGGGGTCCGGGGATCCTGTTTCGAAAGGCTCTTATCACTAAGTAACATTCATACCCCCAAAGGAACCCTTGGCAGCCGGTGGCCCATTGATGTGATTGAGCAAGGCCGGGCTGCCTGACTCTGCTACGAAGCAGCTCACAGCCGCACTCGCTCGGGGACAATGGGCTTCCACATCAGCCACATTGTCAATAAATTTCAATTACACTAATTGCCAAGAGTTCAATGAGTGCACTTTGAAAGGGGGAGAAAGGAATATAAAAAAAAAAAAAAAGAAGGGAGCTTATGCCTCGTAGGGCTAAAGAAAAGGAAGTAATAAATAGTCTGTGTTTTCTAATGGGGGCATTCAAGTATTTTTCAACATGGCTTAACCAGATTTTACAAGCTGTTCCAGCTTCAGGGATCCTGTTTTACATTTCTTTGTTACTGTCTCCAAACAACATATACAGAAACTCAATTATGTGGCCTTATATTTCAAGGGAGATTTAATTTCTAAGTTGTGCGTGTGTGTGTGTGTGTGTGTGTGTTTACACATCAATCTGCTCTGCTTGGATGGATAATGTGCCGAGTGCATTTGGGGAGGCCATTTCCTGAATGAATGGAACCACTTTAAAAACTGACCCACAGGGTGGCACAGGACCCAGGGTGGCTGTCCCTGTTATGTGCCCCTCAGGAATGTAAGCGACTGAAAAAGAAAGCCCCGTGGCCCTCCAGTGGCCACACACCAACGTGGTTGGGGACTCTGACCCATCTCTGTAAGGCGGGCGGGATCTCGACCAGTTTTTCGCGCTGGGATACATCGTCATGATGATCCACTCTCTTGGGTCTTCACAAGCAGAGAGGCCACAACAGCAAGAATGGTTTCACACCATGTAGGACGGCCGGGCGGCTCCCCAAAGCCTGTCCGGTGCCATGGCACCACCTGGTAGTGCGGGTCCAGCCATCAGGTGTGATTAGCCTCCAGGAGGCTGTCGGCTGGGGGATCCGAACACTGGATGCCTCACGTGGCCAGTGCCCCTCGCTGTCCGGGGCATAAGGAGGCCAAGAAAAGTGACTGAGACAATGCACCTGCCAGCTCCTCGTGTAGCTGAGCACAAAGAACTAAATTAGGCTGCCGCCACTGGAGGTGTCGTTTGTCACAGCTCGTTACAGCACGGAGGCAGCTTCGGTTTGAACCACCGCCATTAGCCCGCACAGGCCACTTCTTCCTTTTTAAAATGGAGACAATAGCAACCCCTCTCCTTAGCCGATGCTGTGCGCCAGGCACTGTACTAAGCCCTTTATACGTATTAACTCATTTCATCCTCAAATTGAATCCTCAGGGGCATCTTTTCTCATCTTCCAACACAAAACCTGAACGCCAGAGAGATGTGGTGTTAGTAAATTATGCCTCGGTAATACTTTTAAGTCATTGTATTGCCTCTTCCAAGGATATTTTCGTTTTAAGCAGTATCTCTGCGTATTGAATGAAAAGCTTTGTGCTCTGCAAAGGGGTTTTAAGCATCAAGGAGCAGATGGGGGAAATTGTAATAGCTTGATCTTTGGAAACATGGTGCTAATTACACCCTGGGAGGATTAACAAAAACGAGTAAGGATCATGACAGCACTTCTGAACACATCCAAGGGAAGCGGTCTTTGGGCCGCCCGCAATGGAGGATTGTGTCCTGGTGAACAAAATATTCAGTAGTGCCGTACGTGACTTCGTGAATGCCTCCTGCGAATGAGCTGTCGCTACCAAAGATGAATACAGGGCTACGTTTAATATCGTTCCCCGACTTGACAGGCTCTGATGTGCCTTTAGTTAGTCGTTTGTTTGGTTGCATGACTTGACCTCCCAATCATCCTGGATCCTTTATGGCAGAAGGATGACCATCGAGGTTGAACAACCAAAAGAAGCAGAGGCAGCAGCAGCAGAAGAAGCAGAAGAAGAAGGATGGAAAGGGAAAATGAGAAAGGGAGGTTTAGGGCCACTGGACTCATTGTTTCTCAGAGTGTGTGAAACAAACTTCCGAGGACACGTGTGTGTGCTCGGACACGTGTTTGAGCACACGTGTTCTGAAATTCTTTTACCCTTGCACAAGGTTTTTTCAGGGTTCTGAAATTCTCTTACCCTTGCACAAGCCTATAAGACATTTACAACGATTGTAAGTTGAAAAAAATGAGCCAATGTGAAAAAAGGTTCAAATGAGACGTGCGTGATCCCTCAAAAACTTGTTTATCTGAAGCCGGGAGCTTCAGCATAGGGCACAAAGAAGGTATCTTTGCCCTCAGACTGCAAGTGCTTCTTGGAGGGGGGCATCTGGTCCCCAAATGCCATGGCTGCTGCTGTTATGGAAGATTTCAGGAGGCCTTACTTCTAGAGATCTCGTTACCTGTCCAGAGAAAGAATCTCAGGCACTGTGTGAATGAAACACCTTGTTTTTATTTATAGGTTTGAGATTACTTCAAACACATCTCTCCATAGAATCTACCCTAAGAAAGAATACAGACAAGTATCGCCTCCTTTCGAGGCAAGAGAGAAAATAATTCATGTTTGCATTTTAGCAACAAATAAAAAGAAACAGAAATGGATTAACAGAAATCCGGATTTGACGGCACACTTCCAGGTGATGTGAAGTTATCTTTCGGAGATAGTAGGTAAGACATGAGAAAAAATAACGTTTGCAAGGAGACATAGAAACCCGAAGTCTGATACGGAGGGAAAGGTTGTGTGAGTTGTACTACAGCTCAGGAACCAGGCGGGCCCAATCCTGCTGAGGCCAGAGCAAAGTAATCCATTTCACTGATGAAAACATAAACCCACATGACAAACAGAAAGTATGGGGACTTTGGGCAAAGCAGGAAAGAGCCATTTCAGTATGAAATGTAGTACATTTATGTTGAAAGAGGCTAAAAGTTGCCTTATGGAGGCACCTGGGTGGCTCAGGTGGTGCGCCCGACTCTTGATCTCGGCTCAGATGTCACGAATCGTGAGATCGAGCCCCACGTCCGGCTCTGTGCTGATGGCGTGGAGCCTTCTTGAGATCGTCTCCCTCTCTTCGTCCCTCCCCGCCTCCTCCTCTCTCTCAAAATAAATGAACAACATTCGAAAACATTAAAATGTAAAAAATAAACATTGCCTTATCATTGATATTTAGGAAAGTCATTTACTTCTGCAAGGTGAGTTTTCTTAGGTGTTTTCCCTTCAATAGGCCATGCTTGGCCGCTTAATGATTTCTTTAAGGCCGCATATGTTGGTATCTTCAGCTACCAAGTATTACGGAATTCTGACCAATATCCTTAGAGAAAGCCATGAGGTAGAATGAGAGAGTATTGCAGTCCCCTTGAAGAGCGTGCAGTATAAATTCCACCCCTCACGCTTTACTCAGGATGCAAAGTCAACCCTCTGGGACCATTTACCCACAGGCATTAAGCAATGGCAGTTAAGAATATTGCCGCCTTGGCCTTCGGGAAGGCTAAACACACCGTGAGAACTGTTGTCTTGTGTTATTTTAGGTCAAAGAGCAGGTGTGAATTATTATTTCCCAAGCTTGACCTTGTCTTGTGTTAGAGCCATCTCTCTGCTTCTCCCTGAGTTGCCCATGGAAACATTATGATGCTGGTGTTTTAGTATAACAGTGATGATAATGACAGCAGTAGGCTTCCCCCGGTGATGATTCCTGATGATTCCTGAGACTCCTGTGTACCAGGTCTGAGGCTAAGTAGTTTTCATAGGTGATCACACTCAACGCTCTGAAATACGCTACGGAATAGATATGGCTATAGGTTTCATCTTCTAGAGAGTGGGGAGAAACTCCCAGGGCATAAGCTCTTCCTTGTATTCACACGACCAGTAAATCGTAACGCCAGGTCACCGTCTGTCTGAGCCCAGGTCGTGAACCACGCAACATTGAACTTCTTCCATTCCTTATGAAGGCGTCTCCCCCAGGGCAGAGAGAGCGCAATCCTGTTGCTGGTGTGCATTGGAGAATCCAAGCCTCGAGGGCACGTTTCTCACCATGTTGAGGCTCATGATTAACTCCCACAAGGTTGGTGGACAGGCACCACTGTAGATTTTTAACGCGATGGCCCAGAATGCACGAGGGAACCAGACTTTGCAAACTGAGAGTCCAGGCTCCCCCTTCCTGGGCACCCCCGTGATACCAAGGACCTGCCTCACCTGCTCTTTGGGCTCCCAGGCTCCTCTGAGAACTTCAGGAAAGTCTCTGTGGCTGAACTGGACGCCATGCGCTCTACGGGACACCTTGAGAGTGACCCAAGTCGCTCAGTTAGCCTTGTCTGCTACTTAACGTTGTTGCGTTTTTCTCCTGAAGAATCAGGAAGCAGGCACTGAGACATCATCGATGTCATCATCGTCGATGGTGAAAAAGGAAAGCCGGGGTGAAGGCAGTGTGTGACTCACCCGGGATCTCGTGCGATACGGTTCACCTTCCAAATCCCAATACACACATTTGATGTCCTTTTACCCTGCCCCCAGCCCCAGAGACAGCTGTGCCTCCGATTCCCGGGATGAATGACTTTATACAGTGCGAATTCTATTACTTCCATTTTAGAGGGAATAAAAAAGAGCCTTACGTGTCAGCCTTATCCTGTGATCTGATTTCTTGCCCTATTCTAGCCATTTTCTCATTAGAGCTTTCAAGATGCCTGTTAATCAGGCTGAAGGGAACAGAACATTCTCTGCTGGTTTCAGTCTCTCGGCATACACAGGAGCTTGCAGTGGAGGCTTCTACGCGACTTCCCAACAATGCTATGCTGCTTTTCTCTTAAGGGGGAAGTGACCATTCTTATATCTGCAACTTTTAAAATGAGGGCTGATTTGGGGCTCCCGGGTGGCTCGGTTGAGTGTCCATCTTCGGCTCGGGTCGTGATCTCGGGGTTCGTGGGTTCAATCCCCACGTCTGGCTTCATGCTGACAGCTCAGAGCCTGCTTGGGATTCTCTCTCTGTCCCTCCCCCTCTGCCCCTCCCCGTCTTGCGCTCTCACTCTCTCTCTCTCTCAAAAATAAATTAACATTTAAAAAATTTTAGGGGCGCCTGGGTGGCGCAGTCGGTTAGGCGTCCGACTTCAGCCAGGTCACGATCTCGCGGTCCGTGAGTTCGAGCCCCGCGTCGGGCTCTGGGCTGATGTCTCGGAGCCTGGAGCCTGTTTCCGATTCTGTGTCTCCCTCTCTCTCTGCCCCTCCCCCGTTCATGCTCTGTCTCTCTCTGTCCCAAGGATAAATAAACGTTGAAAAAAAAAAAAATTTAAAAAATTTTAAAAACTTAAACCATGTTAATTGTGTTCAATTTCTCTTTCAGCTTTAGCTGTTGTTGTTGTTGTTGTTGTTGTTGTTGTTGTCTTCCCCCTGAAACTTCCAGTAAATGCTCCAGGGGTTTTTAAACTCTGGGAAGCAATGACCATAGCACGCAGGCTAAGCAAACTCCAGAGTGTGATGTATTGAACCTGGCAGGAGCCGCTCATTCGTCTTTGAGGCGTAGCTGGAGCGTCAGTAATTCCAAAAAGCATTACATTAAAATGAAAAGCCCTTGTGGCAATGGAAGGTGGTTTTTTGGTTCTTGTCATCAACCATTTGTATCTGCCAATAGCCTCTAGTTAAATCAATGTGCCTGATAAATATTCCTTGACTGAGGAAATAGAGCAAATCATCATCTCTTTGTAATGGATATTTATCTCTTCTGTGATAGCATTTATTTTTCAGAGGGACACGTGCACAACTTGTCCCAATTTCATAAGCAATTAACACAGTTTAGTGGGCTACTTAAAATTAAAGCTCCTGACTGTGGAATCGTTAGCTTTCTTGTCTGTTCTTTTTTTTTTTTTTTTTTTCTTTCCGGAAGTGGAATGAATTGTAACTGACCCTGGAAGCCTAGCAAAGAGCGGGGACAGAAGCCTCTGACGCGCCTTAACTCTGGGTGCCCTGACCCCCCATCTCTATATGCATTCACTGGGCCTGCATCCCTGCTTTGTGCCATCTTCGGGCCAGCTGGGGGGATGGCCTCAGTGCCTGCGGTCATGGGCAGAAGGAACAAAAGTCACACCAATAAATGGAAATTTGCAGTGTAATGAGTGTGGCCCCGGGAGGCCAGTGCTGGAAACCATGCAGCGGGGAGACAGGAGCTGTCCAAGGCACTGGACAAGGTGTTCCCGGGCAAGTGGCTCTGAAGCTACTGTTTAAATAATCTATACGGGTGGGGGCAGCTGGGGCGCTCAGTCGGTTAAGCGTCTGACTCTTGCTTTTGGCTCAGGTCATGATCTCACGGTTGGTGAGTTCAATCGGGCTCTGAGCTGTCAGTTCAGAGCCTGGAGCCTGCTTCAGATTCTGTGTCTCCCTCTCTCTCTGCCCCTCCCCCGCTCATGCTCTGCCTCTCTCTCTCTCTCTCCCCCCCCCCTCCTGGCAAAAATAAATAAACATTAAAACAAATTTAAAAAATAATCTCTATGGGCCACTAAGCAGGCATTCGGAGGAACAGCCTGTGCCCAGGTCGCTGCAAAGTAGCATTCTTGCAGAATGCAAGGATGTGCAGTGGCTGGGGGGGGGGGGGGGGGGGGCAAGGGGGGCGGGGAACACAGTGGAAAGAGGACCCTGCGGCAGACGAGGAAACCCACCAGAGCCTGGCTGTAGAGGCACCTGCCTCTTGTCTTGGAGCAATGGGACGCCCCTGAAGGGCTAAAAAGTAGGCATAGGCATGGGGAAGGGGTATTTGTGTCCGTATCTGCATTTTGCAAGGATGGCTCCATCTAGATCATGGAGACTGGCTGGAGGAGGGATGGGAGGGTGGTCAGAGACCCTGCAGTGGCCCATTTATAGGTGACCCCAGCACAGCGTGGCGGTGGCGGGGGTGGTTATGCGGTGGGTCACAGTGGATGGATTGGAGGGGCGCGTGGAAGACAAAACCAACAGGACCTGACGTCTGGTGGGAGGTTGGATATACCCAATGACAGCGGGGTCTGAGCGACTGTCCCAGGCTCCTGCCAGCTGGCCATGGTGGCCACAGCACCATTCCCAAATGCAAGGGTATGAGAAAGAGCCCCGATGGTGAGAAGACCATGTCTAATTTAAACCCATACGAGGGATCTCATCTGTAAAGAGATTCTTTCTGTATATAATACATTTGTCTGAGTGACTCGGGAGTGCGCGGTCTGTGCTGAGGCCTGGTCTAAATTCCTCGCATATATTAGCATAATCAGGTCTCATCACAAACCTAGGAGGGGGATCCTATTATTGTCACCGCAGAGGTCAAGAGAGCTCACCGCACTTGCGTCTGAGGGGCTGGAGCCCCAGGCTCTCATCACGAGGCAGAGCCGGCCGCCTCCCTACAAAGACAACCCAGCTTGCTTGCAGGCAGGGTTCCCGCATCTCTGGGATTTTACAGAAGCAACACCCCTCCATTTCCCTCAAAACAGTGGCTCCCTTGGCCAGGTTCCATAACTTCTTTTTAAAATTTTTCTTTTTATGTTTATTTATTTTTGACACACACACAGAGACAGAGCCTGAGCGGGGGGAGGGGCAGAAAGAGAGAGGGAGACACAGAATCCGAAACAGGCTCCAGGTTCTGAGCTGTCAGCACAGAGCCCGACGCGGGGCTCGAACCCACGGACCGCGAGATCATGACCTGAGCCGAAGTCGGACGCTCAACCGCCTGAGCCACCCAAGGCGCCTCAAGGTTCCATACCTTCTTGACAAGGTGAGTTAACAGCACTGTCTCATCCAGACGTTCAGGATCGCAGCGCCTCTGAGCCTGGGGCCAGTCCTCAGCTGTGGGCACAGCGCAGTGGTTTCCTCGACCACCTCCTTTCCTGGCCAACGCTACTCAGGCCTCAGGGACGCCTTCCTCCTGCACCTCGCCTGCACTGTGCCCTTGAAACAAAGGTCACTGTCTGCGAAGGTCGTGAAGGTGATGGGTTAGGCACGGCATGTGACAGAGACAGAGGGTCCGTTGGGACACAAGTCGGTTTGAGTAGTGGAACCAAGCAGGTTAAAAGAAAAGACAAACTAATTAACTCGTCCGCTCCTTTCACGGAGACCATGGAAACATCACATTATTTCAGAAGGAAGTGCTTCCTCCCTGAGTGACTAACGTCCACTTCTTCCTTCCCCTTGAGCTTCAAGTCCAGAGTCTAGAAGTATTCCCCCAACTAGCACAGTTATGCACAGTTCCTGCACACAAGCTTGCAAAATCAAAAAAAAAAAAAAAAAAAAAACTCAGATCACTCTTAAATTTGTGTAGAAACAAGTCTGGACCACACATTTGGAGCTATGAAACCAATTATTTACATCAGCAACTATATTCTCTTCGTGTTTATACACAAATGTCCCTAGGGGACATTTGGCAAAGCCTACTTGAGAATCTGACATGGAGTTGTTACCATTTAATCTCAGAAGTGAATCCATTTTGGATTTTGAGTCGATTGAGCCAAACTCCCTGAAGTTCATTCATTTATCAATCACTTTTATCACGTTCTTTCTACTTTGGCCAGAAAGATCACGTGGGCACCAAAATGACAGCTGTGGTCCCTGACCTCATGGGTCTTCTCATCTCCTTGGGCCTCACTTCCCCATTCACGCTTCCGATCCCACACCCCCCAGGCTTGCCTCGGCTCCCAGACTCAAGACCATGCCGCCACAGGCACAGCCTCTGCGGGGAGGATGTCATTTGTCATCACGTACATCCAAGGAAGCTCTTGCTGTCCCTCTGTCAACACATGACTCGAAATCACTGCTTCATAATCACTAAGTGTTCTCAAAAACTTCTCTAAGGATTGCGAGAGATCCCATCTCAATGCAAACGACAATGGGAAATTAAATGAAAGGTAATTTTTGCCCTAAGTCTTAAGATTTATTGGGGTTCCTGGGGGGCTCAGTAGGTTAAGCATCTGACTTTGGCTCAGGTCATGATCTCCCAGTTCATGGGTTTGAGCCCTGCATCAGCACAGAGCCTGGAGCCTACTTCAGATCTGTGTCTCCCTCTGTCTCTGTCCCCTCCCCAACTTGTGCTCTCTGTCTCTCAAAAAATGAATAACTGTTAAAAAAAAATAATAAATAAATAAATAAATAAATTTTTTTAAAGATTTATTTCGTAAGTGAAAGGGACATTTTATCTTGTTTTAGATTTGTCTTTCAAGTAATTAGTGGAGACACTGGTAAACATTAAGTAGCCATCGATGGTCTGGATTTGAGACCAATGTGAAGCCACATGGGTAACATTGTGAAAGTCCATACTACTTGGATGACACTGGGGACCAAGATAGTTAACCTCACCATGCCCCAGTTTTTAGATATGTATAAAGTTGTTCTTTATTTTTTATTTTTTTATACGTGTTTATTTTATTTTGAGAGAGAGAGAGAGGGGGGAAGGGGCAGAGAAAGAGGAAGAGAGAATCCCAAGTAGGCTTTGTGCTGTCAGCCCAGAGCCCAACGCAGAGCTCAGTGCCACGGAACCTTGAGATCATGACCGGAGCCAAAATCAAGGGTTGGAGGCTGAACTGACTGAGCCACCCAGGCACCTCTGATCTGTATAAAGTTTTTAGACATTTAGCATCAGCGGTTGTCTGTTGGGACGATTCTGCCCCTTGGGGACATTTGGCAAAGTCTGGAGATATATCTGATTGTCACACTCGGGGAAGGGGACGCTACTAGGATTTAATGTGTAGAAACCAAAAATACTCCTCAACCTAGACCAAAATATCACTCGTGCTGAGGTTGGAAAACTCTGTCTTGCCTAACACAGAAACAGTGGGACCATTAGAAAGAGAGCTGAGAGTTACCTTGGAGTTTGGGGAGGGATAATAATTAGGTAAAATAAGGTACCCAGTTCAAAGTTCCATGCAAAGTTTGTGCTCAGTGTCAGAGGTATAAGATGAACGTGTGCCAGTTGTATAAGACCAAATCTCTTTCTTTGAGATTTCTAGCAGATGTCATGATGAGTAGGGAAGGGAAGAGGCGGTCAGATGGGGCACTCACAAGTGCACGCTTACATAACAAGGCAGGGGCGGGGAGGGGAGGGAAAGAGACGGCCTGGCCACCACTGCCTCCCCGAATGGTCTAAGGAATCTGGTGAAGAAACAGCAATGAGTCATGACAACTGCCTCGTAAGGATAACAGCTCAGAAAATGCAATCCCGTGGTCCGTTCCTTACACCGATAATTACTACGACTACCCTGTATCGGCACTTACGGATTTGTGAAAGGAAGAGCCATAGGTTATTTAAAAGTGATTGAAAGAACTGGACAAGAATCTGCGAACGGTGTCATTCTCTTTCTGGGGTGTGAAAGAAGCGTTTGACGTTCAGAGAACAAGAAAACCAGGTTGTGGTTCTTGTCAACAGCAGCAGCACAAAAATGCAGGCACTGAAGCTGCCTACATGCTAAGGCACAGTTACTAAATAAACGCCACCCTTGCTGCCCCCAAGAGTGACCTCTCCCTCAGAAGCCAAAACCAGCAACTATTTACGGTTCCCGCGTAGAGGCCTCTGTGCCACATTGCTCACTCCCCCATGCTCCCTGTTGATTTTTCACGCTGACCACCAGAGACACTGCCCGTCGGTCTGGCCCCCAGTATTCGCACAGGCAGTGGGCGCACGACTCAGCCTGGCCACCATCTTTAGGCACCAGTGCAGAGCTGAGCAGGGAACATTAGGTAAACTTCAAAGCAGTGGCTGCAGCCTTACCACCTCCTCTTTTCTGCCCCTCCCTGGGATCGAGACGGTGCCTTTTCGATCAACTTCACCATAGTGCAACCCTCTTGGAGGCGACGTGTCCCAGGACACAATCTTGACCATTGGCATGATCCGGGTCGCCAAGTAAACCACTGGGGCCACGATGGAACGTGCCCGTCAACGACCTGAAAGGCTGCCACATTCTAGAACCTGAATCACATGTTAACACAGTTCGGTCCAACTGGGTGATTAGTTTGGCTAAATAGAGTGCACCTAAAAGAAAGAAAAGAAGAAAGAAAGAAAGAAAGAAAGAAAGAGAAAAGTGAAGATGTGAGGAACTGACAACCGACTCAAGAACGGGAGCAAAGTAAAAGATAAGGATGAATTAGCAAAAGAAAACAAAAACACAGAGTCCGTTTCTTTTTATTTTTCAATATTTTCTGATGTTATCCGTTTGTGCCAGTTTATAGTAAAAAGCACCAGCTAGGAAGAAAATAAAAGTGTGGTTGATTTTGGCGATTGCAGAATTAATTAAGACTATCAAAAGGAGGTCGTGAGCGAAGTGTGAGGAAAAGGCTGCAATAAATTAGAATGGAACCAAAATGCCCTGAAGTTCCGGTTTCTCGGGCTCAGAAGATACAGTTTCTGGCTCTTGGCCTCTGTCCTTCGGCGAAGGCCCTGCTCTTAACGCGTTCATTTCGACCTGGGCTCGGAAAACGAGGAGGGATAACAGGGAAATTGGGTAAACGCGCTAATATGCTTGATGATGTAGTAACATGTGCTCATACTTAATTTCAGTAACCAGAGCCATAAAAACACGAGGCCATGCGTTCTCTGGAGGGTACTAGGCTGCTAGAGGCAAAGCTGAGTCTTCCTCCTCGGGACGTTTTGAAGTTAGAGAATCAGAGCTCAACCCTGATGATTTGTTGATTTGCGTGTTTATTCAACTAGCACACAGCTAGTGGCTATTAACGACCAGAAGGAGGGCTGGGGAGGAAATGAGGCCTCTGGCACAGAAAACAGCCCACGAGGAGGGCATGTGATGGAAGGGATTAATGACAAAAGAATCACAGCCGTGGTGCTTTCTGGCATGCGTGGGAGGGGCTCCATGCCGACCACAGAGTTTGGGGCCTCCTCCCTCTGAGGGAAGGGGACATGTCTGAACGGTGCCCATCCCAAAGGCTGCTTCTCTCCTGGCATGCCGGCAGGGCCCTGTTTAAGCAGCAGGTGCTATAGACAAGACAGGAGGAGGGTGGGGGCTCCCAGCTCCCCCAGGGACTGGATCAGAGAGACACTGAAGCAAGGCCAGGGGTTTGCCTGTATTGCCAGGTAAGTTGCAAGTGGGGTCAGGAGCGAGACAGGCTTTCTGGCCAGTAGAACAACAGATGTAGGTACATAGAGGCAGAGAGAGCTCCTGGCATCTGGGCACCTCTGGAAGTCGGGCATGGTGGGGGCAGGGTGGTGCAGACAGCGAACGTGGGAGATGTACCTGGAGCCCATCCACTCTCAGTCCTGGACTTCATACTGACTCTGCTCTGGCTGTGCTACTACAGCCTTTGACCTTGACCTCTATTGGCCCAAAGTTCTTCATCTACATCTGGGGGGTGTTGGATCCCAGGATTCCATAGGGCTTCCCAGGAGGTGCAGATTATACTCTATGACCTTCTCAGTGTGCCACGGTAGGTGGCTCCATGACCAGGAGGAGAAAAGTTTCAGCACAAACCCATCTTTGTCTGTCTCGGTATTAAGACCATGCATATTGTCTCCAATGCTCAGTTAAACTCGGAATTAAACCTGAAGGCACATACCACGTCCCAGCCAATATAGACAGCATCGTTTGGCTTTGACATTGATTAGCATGACTGGGCAAGCATATCTTTACCAAAATCCCTTTAACATATGTTCACTAATGAAATGATATTAAGCTTTTGAATGTAAAGAGATTCACTTCTTAATTTGTTTAAAAAAAAAAAAAACTATACAAAGTCTGCATGGGAGGACACAAAGACAAAATCTATCATTAATTTCCATTTTATCATATTGAAAGAGAGGATTCACCTGCTAAATAAATGTTTAAGTTATTTTGTCCCCTCATGAAAAGCCTTTAGAAAATTGTAGCTGAAAATTATGTATTTCTCATAAACCATTGGTCACTATATGAACCATATATATATATATATATATATATATATATATATGTGTGTGTGTGTGTGTGTGTGTGTGTGTATAACATAGCCACAATTTTTATATATTGTTATGAATTGTATTATTTCTCATAAATCATTGGTCACTATATGAACCATATATATATATATATATATGTGTGTGTGTGTGTGTGTGTATAACATAGCCACAATTTTTATATATTGTTATGAATTGTATTATCTCTGTTATTCCGTATCAAGTAGGCAGTAAGAATATTTTCTTCAGAGTTAAGAAATAGAACAAATGTTTCTTCATTTAATAACATATTGCTTTAAACAATGAGAACCAAAATGCTGAACCTTGTAACTATTTTTGTTCTGTAATAGAAAGGCTATAATTTGGCCTTACATAAATACTATTAAGCCATGCTTGCCAATGCTGGTTTAACCAGAACTGGATCAAAGTCAAGGCACCTGGGTGGCTCAGTCAGTAAAGCATCCGACTTCAGCTCAGGTCATGATCTCCAGGTCCTTGGGATCGAGCCTCGCATCGGGCTCTGTGCCGACAGCTCAGATCCTGAGCCTGCTTTGGATTCTGTGTCTCCCTTTCTACCCCTCTCATGCTTGTGCTCTGTCTGTATCTCTCTCTCAAAAATAAATACACATTAAAATTAAAAAAAAAAAAAGAGCTCAAAGTCTAGACCCAAACTCTAGTTTGTGTGATATAGAAGGTTAGAAAAACAAGAACAACAGACAGAAAGAAATAACCACACAAACCCAAAATGTGGTATATTAAATCAAGACATCTGACCCAGGTGAAATTATGGGGAAGGTCCAAGGGGTGTTTTTCCACAAGTATACTCAAGCTGAGGGTAAAAAGCTGGGATTGGTTGGCTGGGTCCAGAACACTGACCAGTGCACAGTGCAAGGACAATTGCAAGGTCCCATCTCTAAAGTCACTAAGGAAAAATCAAATATTGAGCGCTCTTTGGATTACAAAGAGAGATAACAACCATGCAATCCTAGTTTAAAACAAAGCAAACAAAAACAAACACACAAAACCTCATCACTACTGGAACAAGTGGAAAGTGGGGAAATTTTAACGACATTGGGATAGCAGGTAGATACTGGACGTTAGGAGTGACTTATTGCTAATTGTCTTAGTTGGGACTATTCACCATTTTTGCTATGCAGCATATCTATGCTTGGGTGAAGCAGGCTGAAGTTCTCAGTAGTGAAGTGTCATTACATTCCGAATTTTTTTTTTCAGAGAAAGAGAGCGAGTGTGAGCTGGGGGTGGGACAGAGAGAGAGAGAGACTCTTAAGCAGGCTCCTTGCTGAGCGTGGAACCTGACTCAGGAGCCCAATCCCACAACCCTGGGATCGTGACCTGAGCTGAAGGCAAGAGTCAGATATTCAACCAACTAAGCCACCCAGACTCCCCACGTTCTGAACTTTTTTGAACTTGTTCCAACGGGTTCAGCAAACACATTCATGTGTGCATACATGTACAGCCATGTGCATGTGTAAGTTTCTGGAGAGAGATAAAACAAAAGCACAAACGTTAAAACCGTGAGCTCTAGAAAGAGACTGAATGACTGGAATCATATCTAAAGAGATGGCAATTTGCTTTTTTCCGACAAGATTCTATCTCGTTATGCCATGAGAATCACAGCCAGTCTAGCAATGTTAAATATGATTAAGGGACCAGGGCACAGTGGGGACTGACTCTAAATGTCTGAAGGGTACAAAGCAAAACCAACAAATGCTAACCAGGCGAGCTGCTGATAAGTCGTGGGCCCCACAGTCTCTGCTTCCTTAGCTATTCCATTTGGCGAATGGAACCACGTGTGCCATGGAACCCACACTTAGAATGTGTGGAATCCTATTTAACGAAAGTAATGTCTCTGTCTCTCAGATGCCCTCCCTACTGCTGACCCCTGCCAGGGCCTGGCCTATGGGTGTATGATACGGGAAAGGCACACCGCCGATCACGAGTGAAGAAGGCCCACGGAGTTCGCTAGAGGCAGAAGACCAAGATCCAGGAAACACTGTGGAGACGAGCGCTCAGTGTCTACTAAGCCTGAGCGCTAACACTGGAAGCAGCATGATCATGGCGCATGAGGACAAGAAGAGTTGGGGTCCCATGGGCTAGGGCGCAGGGAAATAAAAGTCCTTTCCTCTTGACATTGTTCAACATAGCAATTCAGGGTTGACACAACCCTTGGACGACCTGGCAAATAGAGCCCAGGAAATCCAACTCAGTGCTTGGGATCTCAGCCTGAAACACCAAAGACTGAGAATGATGGTCCTCAGGAGAATGATGGAGACTCATGGTCTCTGGCGAGCTCTGTCACTGCATCAGTAACGCGGATGCTGGAGATGCTCCAGAGAGCCGCTGGGAGCATGCGTCAGTCCACTCGTCCGGCCGCCTCTGCCAGCAGAGACCAGGCGTATCCTTCTCCACCCCCTTGCAAACCTCATGGCCATGTTTCCCACTGTCCCTGCCCTGCAGTAGAGCCCTTGGAAGGGGCAGGGACCTTGCTCAGTTGAAAACGGATGATCACGTATAATTTGCCATTTTGTCAAGTAAGCATCCATACACCCAGTTTACCCCTATCTAATGTCTAAAATAAAACATTAAGAACACCGGCTATTATATGTACAATTGAAGGCATGCTCACACCCTTTCCAAAAGGGAGACACATGTCCTACGTTCTCAGTTTCCATCTCCAAATGTTTTCCATCCTTGTTTTGCGCAGTTTCCCGTCGAAATATGTGGTCAGCATTTAAGGAGCGTGAGATAAAGTGGGAGGCAAGGTGGGGAAAGCAGTTAATAAAAGCACTGATATGCATAGAAATACAAAGACATGTGGAGGGACTTCCCCAGGATTATTTACCTATTTATTTACTCATCGATGTATTCATTGGTGTGTATTTTTCTTTTTTTAAACTTTTTTTTTTCAACGTTTATTTATTTTTGGGACAGAGAGAGACAGAGTATGAACGGGGGAGGGGCAGAGAGAGAGGGAGACACAGAATCGGAAACAGGCTCCAGGCTCTGAGCCATCAGCCCAGAGCCTGACGCGGGGCTCGAACTCACGGACCGCGAGATCGTGACCTGGCTGAAGTCGGACGCTTAACCGACTGCGCCACCCAGGCGCCCCAAGGTGTGTATTTTTCTAAGGGGCATTCTCCACACCCCTGCCTGGAAAGGGATATACCTACATTTTAAGAGTATGGTGGACAGGTAGATTTTGGCTTAATTCCCCTTTTCTCCCCCATACATTATCCTCACCATCCACTGGGTTTATCACTGATGAGCCTGGAGCCCAACTGTTCAGTCGATCTCTGGAATAAGCCCATGGGACCTGGAAGAGAAGCAGGAGGTCAATTAATGGGTGGACCAGGGGGGCATTCAAATAGTCCGAAGACTTCAGAATGTCCTTTCTTTCTTCTGAGCCCCCATGCACTTCTTACTGCCAACACGCCCTTCTGAGCAACGTTCACAGCCAAGTCACTGGTTCATGTCCAGCAATGCCCAATTTCTTGTGTTCTTATGGGACTTACACGTTTGTATTCCCTTCCTGTAGTGTAATTGACTTTTATGAAGGAGGGGGTCTTAACCCTACAATGAGTCCATAGACAACAAAACATCACCAGGTACCTAAGGGAAGCCTTGCCCATGAGAGAGACCAAAACGAGGCAAAAACTGAACCAGGAGGAAACCAGAGCAATGTTAAAAAAAAAAAAACAAAAACAAAAAAAACACCAAGGTCACTTGAGAACAAAGTAGAATTAATATCGAATAATGATAAGAAAGAAATTGCATTCATGAAACAGAAAGTGCCAGTCTGAGGAAAGGAAATCATCCATTAAAGTTAAAGATATAAAAGGCGAAATTTAAAATACAGAGCATTAAAGAAAACATCAAGGAAATCTGCCAAAAAGCGGAAGTGAAAGACAATGACATAGAACATGGAAAACAGGTAAGAACATTATAAAAGTGGGACCAACGGTCTAAAATCAAATGAAGAGGGCATTTGGAAAGAAACTACAAAGCAGTGGCGGAAAGCAAGTATCAAAAACCAAAAGAAGCTTTATCAACAGTGGTCAGAACGGAGGACGTACAGAGCCAAACAAACCAAGGTGGACTGTCACAGCATCCTAGAACCTCGGGGTGAGAGAGGAAATACCAGAAGGTCCAGAAAAAAATAGATCACCTGCAAAATAACAAATGAGATGAGTCGAGAGTCTTCGAGGCAGCAATGGATATCAGATTTTGCATTCAGACTGCAGATCTCAAATGTTTTAGTTCCAGAATCCTATGCTTTTAAAAATCATGGACAACAAAAGACTAATTTGGGTGAGTTGTATATATTTATATTTACTACATTGGAAATAAAAACGGATACATCTAATGCTATTTAGCTCTTAATTCATTGAATCATCCCAATGCATGGCTATGTACATACTCTATTTTTTTTTTATTACAATCCAATTATTTTTTCAGAAAGGCGGTGAGACACTTGCTTTTCTTTCAACTCTCAATCTATTGAGGAGGCAAGCTTCCTAAGAGACGGCTGGATCCTGATATCTGCTTCTTCATGTAATCCCTTGTGATGAGTTGTTTTGTTGTGACTGTCGGAAGGAAACTGTGGCCTCCCAGAAAAACAAGTGGGAGGAAAAAATAAATATTTGAATAACCTTTCTGCGTAATAGCGGATATTTTTCTGTGATACTACTGAAACGAAGCAAGTGGTAGTTTCTTGCAATGTGGGATCGAGACGAACACATCGATTTTTTATGTTCTTTTACATTGAAGTCCACTGGTCCACGGCACACCTTGAAAGACTGAATTCTTTGCCCATTTGTGACGCCGTCACATCCCCGATTGGTCACTTGGAAAGCAGTGGTTCACTGAAGTCGGCAGATCTTCTGAATCTTGATACGGTTCATTTTAAAATATCAAAAAATTTGTCTTTATTACTGACATGGCCAATCTCATCAGAAAAGTCTTTAAGTATTGAAAAGCTGTCAAGCTCATGCCTAAAAACTCCAATTTTATCCTTCGCCACAAATACTGTCAGTTGCTTTCCTTGAAGTGCCAGGCTCGCTTGATTTGTTTTTCAAGGAAAGGTCCACGAAGCGTCTACCAAAGTCTGAAAAATTATGGTTCGTCTGTCAGCTGTTGTTTCAATTAAACAGGGTGGACGAGGAGGAACACAGGGAAATCCCTCCCCAGCCGGTCGCAGACAGACTTTTCCTGGGACGTTCGTCTTGCTTCAGCGTGTCGCAGACATGCATTCTGGGACTTGCCATGTCATCACACGGGGTCCTGACCGAGCAGGGCCCCCCACCCCCCAGGAGGACCAGCTCAGAGCAGTGGAGGCTGGGGATGCCGAGAAAACCCAGGTCCCTGCCGCCCAAGTCAGGGTGGTAGAGCCCAAATGACCTGTGGTCTTGCCTCATTCTGGTTTCTTTTGGAGAGTCCTGTTGAAGAGTTTGCAGCACACAATTTTTAGGAAGGATAGTAATATATTTGTAGTCTGCTTTTAGAGAGCATTAAAATATTTTTTGAGAACTTGATGTACCGGTTCCTGAGTTTAATTTTTAAGATTTACAAGATCTTGGGGCACCTGGGTGGCTCAGTCGATGAAGTGTCTGACTTTGGCTCAGGTCATGATCTCCCCTGAATTCAAGTCCCGCATCGAGCTGTCTGCTGTCGGCACAGAGCCCACTCTGGATCCTCCGGCTCCCTCTGTCTCTGCCCCTCTCCCACTAGCTCTCTCTCTCTTCCCCCAAAATAAAAATAAACATTAAAAAAAAAAAAGATTTACAAGATCTTACTGGTAAGGACTATTTCATTCTTAGGATTGTATGTTTGCCCTGGGAGGAATGTGACCACTCGAAGATATAATCTAATATAATAAATTCAAAAGAAAGATTGAGAAAATTTAAAATAACTTACCCAAATAAGTAATTCAACAGCCTTGATGGTTTTAAACTGGGTTTTTATCAGTTTAATAACATATTCTTCAATTAAATATTAATTTTAAAATGACAAAAACTTGCTCGGTTGATAAACAGAGTAGTAAGATTTATAAATTTAATTTAAATACTTATATGGAGCTATGGTTATAGAGTTTTCCTATTCATTTCATATTCCTACATGGTACCTTATTATAACTCATTATTCCTTTCTGGCCTGTCTTTGGACCTACACACATACACACACATACACACACATTTCCCAATTTAGAATCACAAGCATTTGAAAGAACAGAATATTCAGGGAGAGGCTTTAAATAATTAAAAATTTAACAAATCAAATAAAAGAAACAAAATATCATAAAAATAAAAATATGCTAAAACAGTGAAAATAATGTAATGTTGGATAATGGAAAACACAGTAGGTGAGTCAATAACCAATATTTTGATTAAGGAAGAGAAAATTAGTAAAGGGGAAGACAGGATTCAGGAAATCACCAACACAGGGTGAAGAGATTACAGTGAACAATAGGAATGAGGCAGCAGGAAAATAAGGGAGAATCACATGAAAAGGTGCCACTCAGATCTAAAATGAAGGAAACAGAACAGAAAAAGGCAACATTAAAAAGGTAATTAAAAAGATCTGTCCCCTCACTCTCTGCCCGTCCCCAGCTCATGTTCTCTCTTTCTCTCTCTCTCTCTCTCTCTCTCAAATAAATAAATATTAAAAAAAAAAAAAAAAGTAATGGAGGGGCACCTGCATGGTTCAGTTGGTTAAGCGTCTAACTTGGGCTCAGGTCATGAACTCACAGTTTGTGAGTTCAAGCCCCACATCGGGCTCTGTGCTGACAGCCAGAGCCTGGAGCCTACTTCAGATTCTGTGTCTCCCTCTCTCTTTGTCCCTCCCCTGCTCCTGCTCTCTCTCTCTCTCTCTCTCTCTCTCAAAGATAAATAAACATTAAAAAAAATTAAAAAAAAAAAGAAACCCAGTTGTTTAAAAAAAAAAAAAGTAATGGAGAAGGATTTTTGCAGAACTGATAATGGAAAATAAACACAAAATCTGTCACAGAGTAGATCAAACGAAATCCATGCCAGACATAACTTCGTGGAACAGTAGGTTTCCACAAACAAGGGAAGGCCTAACGTCAGCCAAACAAAAAGGAGAGCTTGTCTGTCAAGGATCTATAGTTAGAATTATAGTCGGAAAGCAACTATGTCATCCGGAAAAAAAAATAATAAACCCGACTCATATATTAAGACATAGATAAATAAATAATAAATATTGAAGTAGAAAAATCAAAGAATCAATAAAACTCAAACCTGATTTTTAAAAGAAGTTAAATAAATAATCTCTGCCTAAATGTATCAAGAAAATAGGAAGGGCAAAAATAAAGGAATATTAGATCTGAAACTGGTGACATAGCAAATAATACCAACAACATGTAAAAATTATGGCATCACAAAATATTTTATGCTGACAATTTGAAAACTTAGATAAATATACAATTCCTGTAAAACTACCAAACATGAAAATTACGTCAAGAAAACCCAGAATACCTGAATAGACCCAAAACCATTAATAAATCAAATTGTTAGTAGATTTCTATTCTCTTCCTTCCCCCAACAGAAAGGAGATGCAGACTGTTTTACAAATGGGATTACCAAATACCAAATATATTACCTCCTTGTTATATATTTTATCAGAGAACAAAATACAAAGCAAGGCTCTACACCTCATTCATAAGCTTAATAGAGCCTAGAGTATATTGGGGAAATATTGAGAAGAAAAATTCTAGAACAACTCAATTGTCAGAATAGATGAAAGGGCACGAAATGATATAGTAGCAAAGAAAATCCCTCAATGTGCAAAAATCATTGTTACTAAATTATACTATATCCACTGACAGGAATTAGTAGAGTTTACTGAATGAAGATTAAGAAAATATAATGTCTCAACTGATTCAGAAAAGTATTTCATAAATTTCAACCAACTCTCATCCTCATAAAGAATTGTATGGTGACTCAAATTTGGAATAGAGAGGATTTTCCTTCAATTATAAAATATTTCTCTTTAAAACTATAGCACAACCCCATACTTCATGACAAAACGTCAAAAGCATTCCCTTTGACGTCAGGACAAATGCAGGGACCGGTCCTGGTCTGCTTTGAGCTGGAGGTCGTAGCCAAGCAGAAAGTCGGGAAATCATTTATGGGAAATATAAAGAAAGAAACACAGCTGTCTATACATAAGTCTATGCATATATAACACACACATATATGAGTGCACATACGTACACATTATGGTATATAGGATACCTATAATATTCTAATATATATTATATTATAAATATTAGTAGGATTTCTGTCCATTAATTATGATGGTGAAATGTGATTTTAAAAAAGCAAGGTCTCATTTACAGTAGAAATAAAAACTATTGAGTCACCTAGGAAAACGGCCACCAAAGCATGTTAATAAAAGAAGGCCCAAATAAAATGAGAACCCCGCCATGCTCGTGTATAAAAAGAAAAGCTGTTAATTCTTCCCTAATTAGTCTACAAATGCAATAAAATTTTAATTTCTACACTTTATGCAACTCAATAAAATTACATGGAAATTAATGACAAGTGGGTCATTACAGTCCTGTGGAAAAACAAAGCAACAAAGTCAGCCAAGAGAAGTGAGGAAGCATTCTCGTCCAGTCAGAATTAAAGGGTAAGATCGTCGTTCTTCCAGAGATACACATCCTGTGTGGGGGTGGATACGGAAATAGAGCGCGTGACAAAATGGCTATGCTCAACAGTCCACGCATATGTGAACATCTTGCATGAACGATGAAATAAAAATGAGTGAGAAGAGCAGAACATTTTTCTTTAGTAACAATTTTAGGGGGCACCTGGGTGGCTATGTCAGTTAGGTGGCTGATTCTTGATTGTGGCTCCGGTCATGATCTCATGGTCATGAGATCGAGCCCCATGCCAGGCTCTGTGCTGCTGGGCCTGGAGACTGCTTCAGATTCTCCCTCTAGCTCTCTTTCTCTCTGCCCCTCCCCCATGCACACTCTCAAAAAAAGGTTAAAATTTAAAAAATAAAAATAAAAATATCAACTTTCTATATGTAAAAACATATATATTCATCCTTAGAGCCCATCAAATAGTAAATAAGCCCCAGAGGGGTTAAATATAATTAAAATGCAAAAGTACAAAACTTTCAGAAGACAATACAAAAAATATCTCTCCAACATCAGTGTAGGTGGTACTTCGTAAGTAGATCTTAAAGACCAACACCATCCCCCCAAGTCATTGTTCATTTTTACTACATTAACATCAAAATGTCTTTGTTACAAAAGACTCCATTAATAATAATGATAACAAACATTTATATAGTGCTTATTATGTGTCTGCCCTTGTTCTCATCATTGTGTATATATTAACCCACCTAATCCTCAAAATATCTATTAGGTAGATAATATTGTCGTCATAAATTTTGCAATGACGGTATTGAGCCATAGCACACGGCTAGTCTATGCTAGATCTGATAGCTAGTAACGTTAGAAGTGAACCAGAGACTTGGAACAATTATTTAAATGAACAAAGAAGAAATGGCACAACAAGCAAACCAAGAGAATAGCTTCCAGAATATATTAAAATCCCAACAAATTACTAAGAAAATCTAAAAATTGAAACACTAGAGAAATAGGAAAAGGTATGGTTTGGTTGACCAATGACTGATGTAAATAGACATCAGAAACAGAGGGTGTGATGTCTCATTAGGAAAGGACTAGAAACATCCCTTTGGAGCCTGGCAGAAGCAAAGACAGGGTACTTGTAGCCAAGGAAGCCTAGTCCTCAAGGGACACAAAACCACTGATAATGTAACTGGAACCTTAGGATGATTTGGCTGGTTTCAGAAGCTCGACTCACTGTTCTCACAGAGAATTTTACAGTGTCCTGCTCATCAGTTTCTCCTCAAATGCTATGGGAACCTTGGTCACACGTCTACTGGCCCATGGGTTTAAGCAACTGGAAAAACAAAAACGAAAAAAGAAAAAAACAGGGGCGCCTGGGTGGCTCCGTTGGTTGAGCGTCCAACTTCGGCTCAGGTCATGATCTCACGGTCTGTGAGTTTGAGCCCCGCATCCGGCTCTGTGCTGACAGCTTGGAGCCCGGAGCCTGCTTTGAATCCTGTGTCTCCCTCTCTCTCTGCCCCTCCCGCGCTCATGCTCTGTCTCTCTCTCTCTGTCAAAAATAAATAAACATTGGGGGCGCCTGGGTGGCGCAGTCGGTTAAGCGTCCGACTTCAGCCAGGTCACGATCTCGCGGTCCGTGAGTTCGAGCCCCGCGTCGGGCTCTGGGCTGATGGCTCAGAGCCTGGAGCCTGTTTCCAATTCTGTGTCTCCCTCTCTCTCTGCCCCTCCCCCGTTCATGCTCTGTCTCTCTCTGTCCCCCCCAAAAAAATAAACGTTGAAAAAATAAATAAACATTAAAAAAAATTAAAAATAAACAAACAAACAAACAAACAATTGCATTGTGTTCATACATGTTTCCCAAAAAGAGGTGAATGATGGATCGCCTCCGCCATAACAGCCCGGGCCACACCAGACTCCAGGATTGCTACAGTCCCTTCCTGCAGACAAGAGCAGGACATTCACAAAAGAATAGACTTGAGTCTTCAGTAAACGTAGACCCAAGCTCAACTCCGTCTTAAAACGGAACTGAAAATTGGAACTACAATGGGACGGCATTGGCAACAATTAAGGAGCCCGATGAGGGCCTATGGGGGATGGGGTTATGGGGAATCCACATGGCCAGTGGGAGTCCGTGTAGGCCCAGCCACTTTTGAAGACACCTGGGCAATGCCTCGTAAGTGTGAAGAAGCTCACGCTTCGGTGTGCGGCTCTATTCTAAATCCAGAGTCTACGTCACACAGAGGAAGACAAACACTGCACGGTGTCACGTGTGGACCGCAAACAGGCCAACCTCACGGAAACGGGGTAGAGAGGTGGGTGCCAGGGGCTGGGAGGGGGAGGGAATGGGCAGATGTTGGTCAAAGAATACAAGCTTCCTGTGATAAGACAAATGCATTCCGGGGACGTAGCGGACAGCCTCAGGACTATAGACAATAATACGGTAGCTGCGAGCTGCGGGCGGACTAGATCTTAGATGTTCTCACCACAGAAAGGAAATGGTAATTATGTGATGTGACGGAGGTGTTAGCTAACCGAAGTATATAGATGTATCAAATCAACAGGTCATACGTCGTCCACTTATGCAATATTAGACGTCGCTTCCATCTCAGTAAGTCTGGAGAAAGTGATCAAATACATGGATTATGGATAGAGAAATATGCTCACAAGGCCCACGTAGAAGAATCCTTATTGCGGCATTCTTTGTAATAATAAACATAAAATCTTATGACTTCCATGCAGATAAGGATGTTTTAGACATGACACCAAAAGCCTAGTCCCTAAAATAATTTTTTTAAAAAGCCCAGCAAATTGTACTTCATAAAGACTAAACACTTCTGGTTTTCCAAAGATGCTGTTAAAGATGATGACAACTCCACGACAGGCTGAGCGAAATAAAATGCTGCAAATACTGTGCCAATAAGAATTTTTACCAAGAAGAGAAGCCCAGCAATGCAATAAAAGGAAAACAGAAAGCCCAGTTTATGAAATGAGCAAACACCTCACCAAAGAAAACATACAGTTGGCAAATAAGCTCATTAAAACATAGGCAACATCATTTGTCATTAGGGAAACGCAAAAGGAAGCCACAGTGAGACACCACCTCAGCCCTGGTAGAATAATGTAGAAAGAAAGAAAGACAGAAAGAAAGAAAGAAAGAAAGAAAGAAAGAAAGAAAGAAAGAAAGAAAGAAAGAGGAAGGAAGGAAGGAAGGAAGGAAGGAAGGAAGGAAGGAAGAAAGAAAGAAAGAGAGAGAGGAAGGAAGGAAGGAAGGAAGGAAGGAAGGAAGGAAGGAAAAAAGAAAAGAAGAGAAAAGAAAAGAGAAGAGAAGAAAAGAAAAGAAAAAACGGGAGACGAACCTTATAAACTTAGAATGTCAGTGAGGATTTGGAAGAGGTCAAACATTCACAGACTGCCGGTAGAAACGTGCAATGTTCCAATGACTTTGGACAGTAGCTTAGGTTTCTTCAGAAGTAACACCTGCTCTCCTGTCGGATCCTCCCATTCCTAGATGTTTATCCTGTGGGAATGAAGGCGAACGTCCATAACCACCCCCCCCCCCGCCCGCCATGTATGTTTGTAATGGCCTTATTGGTACCAGCCAACAACTACAACTCAAAGGTTCACAAGAGGCGAGTTTGTAAACAAGCTCGGGCACATCCACACAACAGAATTCTCCTCAGCAATAACAATAACAAACTATTTACAGATGTGACCACACGGGTGGTTGTCAAGAGGACTGATCTGAGCGGAAGGAGTCAGAAAAATAAAGTACCTTTGGTGGGATTCAGATTTTGTAAATTTCGGTAAAAGACAAACTCATTTCCAGTGTTAGAAAGTAGACCGGTGGTTGGCCAAGGAAGAGACAGGGAGTAGGGGCGGGTTATGAGGCGACGTGGGAGTGACAGGGGTGATGGTTTCCTGGGTGAGGATTTACACACCAATGCTTACAAACTTGAACTCCCTAAATACGCACCACTTTATGATAAATATACCTCAACAAAGCTGATTTCTAGAAACATCCTATTAAGACCATCATAGCAATGAGCTTACCGTCCATTTCAGCTTCCGGATCATATATATAGAAGAAAGATTTTTCTTTTAATTGTCTCCAGCGTGCGAGTCTGCAGGAGGCTACTGTATCCGTAGCTGTGACTTGACTGTGATGTTTCTTTTCCGCTGACGCGGTGATGCCCACCCCCGAAGAGCGTTTCCAGGGCCCTGGGAACAGTGTTGACGGTTTACCCCTGATGGGAGGATGGTCCGGACGTAGGGCACCTGCACATTTTGTGTGGGCAGGTCTCGGAGTAAAGTGCGCGCTATTTACAGTCGTGTGTGTGTGTGTGTGTGTGTGTGTGTGTGTGGTTAACAAAGGGAAAGAGGCTGGGAACACTTCGGTGCTTTCATTCTCCAAAAGGAACCTTGGACAGCGTTTCTCAGCTTGGACGTGTGATTACAAAACACGTTTACTTCAGAAATACCCAAAAAGGACAGAAAAAACTTCCGTAGGGGGTATTATTATTTTTTTTTTTTTTCGGTCATTTGAGTGGCTTTCAAACATCAGATCACCTGTACGTTTTCTGCATGTTTCTAAAGGGGAAAGCACCTGGGCATCCCTTCGCTGAGTGAGGGTGGGCCAGCCCTGCAGGATCCTATCTCCCCACCCCACCCCCAACCCCCTCCCCCGGCCCCCTTGCAGCCCAGCTGATTGTGCCCAGGACAGCACCGCAGCCCCTGGCACTTTCTCCTCCCTGAACGCGGGCTCCCTCCTCCCTGCCTCAGGGCTTGGTGAGGCCCCAGGAGGCACATTCCCTGGGGCAGTGAGGGCAGCCACCCAGATGAATTGGGTATCCCTAGGTTTTCACCCCCCCGCCCCCAGGTCAAGACCCAGTGGAGGGTTACAGCGGACTGTTCCTGAGGCGGCTGCTGAAGCACCCTGAGCTGCAGTGTCCACGCCTCGCAAATCCTGGGTATTTGTGCCCCAGTATTGCCCCCTAAGAGGGATCTCATGTGCCCCTGAAAAGATTCTGTGCCGCGCTCGGGGAATCTGGGGCTCTCCAGGAGCGTTAGTCGCTTGCTCAATAATCAGCCTTACCATCTGACTGCTAGATCAGAAGGTATTCACTTAGCAGTAATTAAGAGGAAAAGCTGATTTTTATCGGTTGCAATTGTTAGGGAAGATTTGAGTCGCACGGGCAGCCGCCCCCCTGCCCCTCAATGGTGCAAATGTTGTCCTATAGCGCCACCCACCGGCGGGTCCTGGGAAGCCGAGGGCTGCGCGGCTGTCTGAAGACTCCGCCCCCGCCCCCCATCGCCACCAGATTCACCCCCCAACCAACCGCTTTCATCCCCTAATGGGGACTGTGAAGTCCACGCAGCTCACAGAGGAGGGGAAAATGATTCGTTTAAAAGACGTGATGGGTCTGAAAGTCTTTGGCCAAAAGCCAAGCAGATTTACAGTGGGGAAAGCAGGTGAGGGAAGAAAATGGAATGTTCTCTGTGTTTATGTATGCATCGTTATCAGATTCCCCTCCGCTTTCAGAAGGTGCGTTTTAATTAAGCCCCTGAGCGGTGATGAGCTGACCAGTGCTTTTGAATTCTATGCATCAATAAAAGTTAAATGTTAAGCAGTACGTTTCAGGGAAATAGTAAATCACAAGAATATTGGAGGGTTAGCTTCTCTTCAATTACACCCAGTAAAATGAGCAGTAGGGGAACCGCGTTGGAAATTTTCATTTTATCGTGTTAGTTCCACTTTCTCCATTGAAATAGAGGGATATCATGCCACTCAAAGGAAAATTAAAAAAAGAAAAGATACACCAGGAAAAAAACCCTTCAAAATATTCTGAAACACCTAATAAAACCAAAGAAATTGCTCTTTAATAGGCCGTGGAAAATGTTGCAATTATAACCCAGTGAACCACATAAATTCTTTCAAGTTACATTTTAACTGTACAGTTTCATTTCCCTGCCTTAGCAGTAGGGAAGGGAAACAATCTGGAGTAGGGCTCAAATTGAAGAAAAGAAAATGTGTTCTTTGATTCAGCCGCCTCCCATAGCTGCACTGGCAAAAGAGTCTAACTTCGGCATAACCTGTGTGTGCCCATCTTGAAATAGTTCGGGAAACCCTCAACCTTGTTTTTTTCCCTGTTCCCGGGCTAAGAACGCAGCGGCTCAGAGCAGCTGATGTTACACCCAGACGGTTTATGCAGCTGTCAGGGAGCCGAGGCTCCCGTCCAGGGGTCTCTCCCCTTCACTAAACTCTCTGGAACAAATACCAATATTTTTGTACTCGCTTTGCATGAGTATTTTACAATTTATACAAAGTAAACATAATCTTTATAAATTTTGGAGACGATCCTCTGATGAAATCAAAGACAAAATATTTTGGGTTATAAAATTTAGTTCCAGATTTATAGTGGTCCTTCTGTTTACATCACCGTACAAATGATATTTTCCTAAAATCTTTCAGAACGCCATGGACTTCTGGTCTCTGGCTGACCGTTCTCAAAGCCCTGGCACTTAGAGGTTTGGCACTGTTGTTCGCAAAAGGGATTACAGGTAACCACAGGGTCCTAGAATAAAGAGCATTAAGACAAACCATTAATTCATTCCTATCCTCATGATGATAGCAGTATTTGTTCACTGTAATTTTTTTAGCAGACAAAAATACTGAAAAGTGTAAAAATATGATAAATACAATCTGTAATTGTTACTGAGCTTATCCAAACAAACCATAATTTCAATTTTGGAGTATTTCCTTCGGTCTCTAGATAGATGATATACGGAAAGATTGACTGGATACATACATACATACGTGGGCAGATATGATACATGATAGATACATACGTAAATAGACAGATGATAGATACATATGTGCATACATATATACATAGACAGGTAGATAGACACATACATACTTAGATAGATGATACATACATATATACATAGATAGATGATAGATAGATAGATACCTCAATCTCCATATTGCCCATATTGTATTTCCTCATAGTAAATAGGATAAGCTTATGGTGATGGCTCCAGAAAACATTCTTATTTCAATCTTTCCTACCTTAACATACGACCATCAAAAGCAAATAGACACAATTTCCAAACAAAAAGGCTGGGAGGGGGGACAATTCACGCATTTCCTGGGAGCAGTGGGTGTGCACGTGTGTGTGTGTGTGTGTGTGTGTGTGTGTGTGCATATGCATGCAAGTGTGTATCAGGGGGTCTCAGACCCCAGGAGTCAGGACTTATTAAAGTCTTCAACAATAGGCTCTTTGTATCTTACTTTTTAGATTGCATCATGTTTTGTTAAATACTGATTTTCTTAATCGCTGATTTATTGTTTTGTGCAAATAGCGATACTTTCTTTTTGGATGATGGTGGGGATTTTTTGAAGTCCAGAAATTAAAATTTGCATAAACAGATCTATCAAAATGTTTTCACATCTTCCTGTTGGGGTTTTTGGATTAGCAAATTCCTCCTGACCCTGGTAACTGGGTATGCTCATTCATCTGGTCTTTGTGGTTCATTAATAGTTGTATGAAATATATAGTTTAGCTGGAATTTATTTTTGAATACTATAAAAAATAAATTATCTAAAATTATTTTTTCTAAGTAGTTAACCTGTTTTTTTTTTCAATGCTCATTGTTAGAAAATCATAAACAAACACAAAAACCAATTTAAAAGTATTAAGTTGTAAAGAAAATATATTTTTTTGTTCCACTGTTTTCTTCGGTCCAATCCACTCTCATTTCTTATATCATTTATACACTGTCTGATAGCTACCATACTGCCAAGAGCTCTTAATTGTTGTATTTATTTTATAATTTTTTTTATTTGAGTATAGTTGACACACAGTGTCGCATTAGTTTCAGGCATACAACATAGTTGTTATTTTTAAATGTTGTTTCCTGACAGTTTATTTTACAGATAATTTGTACAGTCACATTTTAATGGGCCTCAATAAAAAAGGTTTTGATGGGAAATAAACATTAAAAATTTAAAAATTGTACTTGTTTACAAATCTGTATAACATTTGAGGCATAATTTTAATATTTTAAAGCATGTCATGTCTTTCTATTTAAGCCATAATTAGCCTTCAGATAAGATTTAAAATTTTCCTCATGTGGATCTTATGTATTTTTTGTTAAATATCTTCATGGGTATTTTCTACTTTTGTGGCTATTGTAAATATGATTACGGACACCATTATATTTGCATAAATTATAATCTGCAGTATTAAACAATGCTCAATTTTGTCAAATCATTTTGCATAATAGATCACCTGATTGAATTTTACATCATTTTATATTATGCTTTTTTTTTTTTTTGGCAGTTTTTCAGAATCTCATAGCACCTGCATGGACCGACATGCTATTTTCATCTTTATGGAAAGGTGTGCTTTAGTTGCTTTTCTTATTGTATATGATTCTCTAAATTTTCTAAAAAATTAGAAAAGTGATCAATGATAAACAGGATGTTCCACATTCTTTCTATTTTTTTGCTTGAATGGAAATTAACTGAATTCTTAAGTAAGATGTCGGTTCTTTGCGTAAAGAGAGGTGATTTATAATTTTAAGTAATTTCCGCTTCCAGTTTCCTAACTGATTTTCATTTGTTTGTTGGCTTGTTTTAATCACGAAGGAATATGGGATGTGATCAAATCTCGAGCTCTGTTGAGACTGTGAACGTGTGGGTCACAGTGAGGCATCTCCTGGCTGATTCTGTGTCTGCATGGTCAGAACGCTTTCCTTCCTTCTATTTTTATACACGTTTTTTTTTTTTTTAATTTTTTTTTCAACGTTTATTTATTTTTGGGACAGAGAGAGACAGAGCATGAACGGGGGAGGGGCAGAGAGAGAGGGAGACACAGAATCGGAAACAGGCTCCAGGCTCTGAGCCATCAGCCCAGAGCCCGACGCGGGGCTCGAACTCACGGACCGCGAGATCGTGACCTGGCTGAAGTCGGACGCTTAACCAACTGCGCCACCCAGGCGCCCCTATACACATGTTTTAATCTGTTGACTTTATTAGCATTTTAGATCAATATTGCAAACCTATTATTATTTGTATTTTACTTCCCTTTTTCCTGAAGCTGGCATCATCAAATTTATCTCCCTCCTTTGGGTTTGTCTTCTTCAATAGAAATTTTTAGTACATTTCACTGAATCGTTTCTTGTTCAACTATGAAACTAACAAAAACTTTAAGTTTGCCTCAGATACAACAACAAATACAAGTTTTGATAACACATCTATGTATGGATAAAATTTTGCCTCTTAGTACTTTATTAATCACAACTCATAAAGATTTTTTTGTAGATAGAATTTTTCCTGTTTTTCATGTAATTAATAGATGTTATGTACGTTTCAGAAAATGTATAGTTGAGGTGATTCCATCATTTGCTTTACAAAAGAGTCCCAGCAATAAAATTATTTGCATTTGGGTTGTCCGATGCTGCGTAACAAAGTTAGTGACTTAATCACTACAATCACTAGGATTGTTCTGTGAGGTGACTGAGCTCAACTGGATGGTTTTCTGTTCCATGTGATGTTGGCTGAAGTCAGAGTCATCAAGAAAATCATTTGGGATGGCCTTGTATATTTACACTCCCTATCACAGCATGATATCACTTGTTGTTTCTAGAGGAACTTTTTACAGGAGGACCAGGAAACATGGACAAAGACGTTTAGGGGAGTGATATATGGCAGCAACAACCAAGAACAACTTAAATGCCCAGTTAAGAAGAATGGATAAGAGTATGTTCTTATAATGGAAAATGAAATAACAGTGTAGGTGAATGAACTACAATTACATGAAGAAATATGCAGGGATCTTAGGAATGTAATTTGCGAAAAACAAGTCCCATGGCATAATCTCTGATATATATTTGTATTAAATCCAAAAACATTGAGGCATAGAGTGATAGGTGATCAATCTTGTTTTAAAGTAAGGGAACGATGAACACACTGATCAGGACAGAGGTTGACCTGACTAGTTGAGGGTTGGAGGAGGGTAGATGGGGAGCAGCTTCAGAGCTGCTATATTATTGGTGATGTTCTAGTGACTGAGTTGAGCGGTGGGCTCATGATGTTATTAAATCAATTGATTGCTTAATTAAATTCAAACAGAGGCATGAGCCATGGGCCAAGGAAGACTGTGTGACCCCATTGTATGCTCTCTGTCCAAATTTTCACTGCACCTGTTCCTACAACAGCCAGCTACTCACACTCATACTCCCTTTCCATCGGTGCATCTCAGCCGTCCCTCCTGGGGACTCCACCAACTCACTCAGCCATTCTAACCCATGCACAACCTGGAAGAACAAGGGAGTTGGTACCTTATGGAGCCTCCCTGGACCAAAAGAGGATGGGAGCCAGTGGACAAAGGTGGAGCTCCCAGCGTCTCCATTTCACTGGTTCTTGGTTCACGTTGGAGCCGAGCTCCTCCTGTGCCCACAGTGCTGGTTGGCTCCCTCACACACCCTTGATTTAACTTCCCTTGGCCCTCTACTTCTTGCTTCCTGGTGCCCCACATGCCCCGGCACACAACCTCGTCTCCTAGGCTCTGCTTTGGGAAGAAAAATAGATACGCCAGTTGAAAACCAAAATTATTACTAACCCAATCACATACACCTAAGTGTCACAATTTTTTCTGCACCTCCTCAGTCTACAGTATTTTTCAGCATATTTGATACATAACAAATTGCACATAAAGGGCGTGGTTCAATGAGCTGTGGCATGGGAATACAACAATGAAACTGTAATCACAACCAAGAATATTAACCCCCAAATGTTCACCTTCCTTCAACACCACTTAAGAACATGGATCTTCTTTATGTCATTGTAGATTGGTTTGCGCTTCCTAAACTTTTTATGTTAGTGAGTCCATATGATATATAGTCTGGGGGGACTGGATTCTTTCACTCAGCATAACTATTTATAGATTCATCAGCTGATCTGTAATCTATCTTTTTGCCAATATCACACTGTGTAAGTTATTGCCGCTTTATCGTAGAGCTTAAAAACCAAGTTGTGCGGTCATCCAATTTCATATTTCTTTTTCAAAATTGTTTGGCTTTTCTAAACTTCCACATTCCTATATAAATTTTAGAATCAGCTTGTTAATTTCAGCAAAAATAAGTTTCCTGGAATTTTTATTGAACCTATATATCAATCTGATGAGAATGGAACTACCAAGTTACTCAATATATGACTATAACGTGTCTCTCCATTTACAGCTTCTTTGATTTATTTCAACCCTCTATTTTCACTTTCAACCTAAAGATTTTGCACATCGTTTGTTAGACTTCTATCTACATATTCAAGATTTTTTGTGAATGATGTAAATGTCACGTTTAAATCTAAATTTCAAATGGAGGTTTTTGGTATATTGATCTTCTGTTCTTTGACCTTACTAAACCCAATTATTAATTTCATTAGTGTTTTTATATTCGTTGGCATCGTCCACATAGATGATAATATCGCCTGTGGATAGATGCAGGTTAATTACATAGTTTACAAAATTTGTGACTTTTTCTCCTTTACCTCACTATGCTGGCTTGGAACTTTAATTAGGACACTGAAAAAGAGAGTGAGATTAGACACCATCGTTTTGTCCAATCTTAAGGGAAAACACTTGGCTTTTTACTTTAAATAAAATTTTAATTGTAGCTTTTATATAAATGCTTTTTATCAGCTTGAGGAAATTTCTTTATATTCCCGGTTTTCTAAGAGACGTTAGCATGTAAAGACTTTAATTTGGTCAGTTTGGTTTTTTGCATGTATCAAGATGTTTATATTGTTTGAATAACTATGGTAAACTACAGTGACTGATTTTGAAATGTTGGATAGACTTTGCATTCTTATGGAAAAGCAAGCCGTATGTATTGTTGTATTATCCTTTTTACATATTGCTGGCTTTGATTTGTCAGTATTTTGTTGAAGATTTTTGCACCTCTGTTCATGAGAGATATTGGTTTGTAGTTTTCTTTCTTTCTTTCTTTCTTTCTTTCTTTCTTTCTTTCTTTCTTTCTTCTGCAGTGTCTTTGTCTGTTTACATATTAAGATATTCTCCCCATAAATCATTTAAGAAATTTGTGTTCCTCTTCTATTTTGTGTGTGTGTGTGTGTGTGTGTGTGTGTGAGAGAGAGAGAGAGAGTTTGTGTTAGCTTTGATATTGTGTTTTCATTAAATTGTAGAATTTTCCAATGAAGCTGTCAGGCCCTAGAATTCTCTTGTTGAAGGTTTTTAAATTGCAAATTCAATTTCTTGAAAATATTTGTGACTATTTATTTCTTTTTAATGAGAATGATAATTTATTTCTTTAAGATAATTTGTTTATTTAATCTAAGCTGGCCTAATTCTTAGGCATAAAGTTGCTGTAATATTTCCTTGCAATCTTCTCGGTGCCTGTACTATGATGACTTTTCTTTATTCCGGATGCTGGTAGTTGATGGCTTTTTTTTCTTGTTCCCCTAATCAATCTGCCTAGAGAGTTATCAAAGACCCAGGCTTTTGCTTCATTGATTGTCTCTATTGTTTTTCTTTTTGCAATTTAATTGAGTTCCGTTCTCATCTTTATTATTTCTTTCCTGTAGCTGGTTTTGGCTTTAATTTGCACTCCTTTTCCTGGTTTCCTAGGGTGGGATAGGCCAGTGTTAGGACTAGAAAAAAGTGAATAGTGTCACACATTCCTGAGTGGCCTACAAAAGACTCTCCTGCCACCCATTTAACTACAGCTGAGCATTTAATGAGCTCATTTTTTTAGAAGAGTGCTTTATTCAGAGAGGACCGTATTTCCATTTCTCTCACACTTATTTTTACTTTGCCTGTAGAATTTGGGGATTCCCTTCTTTTTATGGTTGAAATAACACAAATCCTTTTACAATCTGGCTTTCCCCACCCGCCCCATCTCTCTGATTCCACAATATGTATCTCACGAATTGAACAACCTATTTGATATCTTTCCTGCCCATCATAGAATAGATTTTCTGTCCGGTCTATAGGAACTCAACATATACTTCTGAGACAACTTCTTGTTATCTTTGAAATTACGACATAAACTACCACTGCAACATATTCGTATACATTTGGCTTTTTAGAATCGCCCTCTGTTCGGGTATTTGACAAGGACTTTTCATCTTCAGGGTAACTCTGTCTTCAAGTGGAGAAACCAGTGTGTGTGACTTTATGTTTTTAACTGTATTTGAATACCATCCACATAGAAACGAGTCTCTCATTCATGGATCTGCATCCCTCCAGACCAACCTGAAACCTCTCCTTCGCCATCGTCTTCCGCAATCTACTCCCTAAAGTGTATGTCTCCATGTTCCCTAGTGAAGATTCCACTCTGCCCCACACCATCAGGGAATGTTAATTCCATCAGGGAATGTCAACCTCTTCCAGACTCTTCCGTTTCTTCCGTTTCCTCGGTGTCCCATGCATCCTTTTCGGCTAGCTTGGTTTCCTCTTGCTTTTGTGCTTTGTCGTTTGTTGGGCCAATGTTCTACACATATTGTAGTTCTTGATATTTCCAGTTGTGTTTTTTTTTTCTTAACAAAATTCTTCTTTTGAATTTTTTAATTTAATAAATAATATATGCTTGTACACATGAGACAATACAAATAAGTATAAAGTAAAAACTAATGTTCTTTATCCCCATCTAAGGAAAATCAGGTTAACAACCCGGTATGTTTGTGTGTCATAGGATGTATTTTTCCCTCAAGTGACCACAGCAACATAGCTGATGTATATGCCCTTCCAGATTCTTGCTCATCTCAATAAGAGTGGCTTCTATTTTACCCTTTTATTCTTTTTTTTTTTATTTGGCAGGTGTTTGTGGTTGCTTCAATTAATAGAATGTGGGGGTGCCTGGGTGGCTCAGTCGGTTGAGCATCAGCTCTTGATTTCAGCTCAAGTCATGATCTCACACTTTGTGAGATTGAGTCCCATGTCAGGCTCTGTGCTGACAGCATGGAGCCTGCTTGGGATTCTCTCTGTCTCCCTCTCTCTCTGCTTCTCCCCAACTCATGCTCACTCATTCTCTCTCTCTCTCTCTCTTCCCCAAGATAAATAAGTGAACTTTAAATATATTTATATTTATATAATGTGTTAGAAGGAAAACAACTTGACTTCCAGGTTTAAGTCATAGGGCAATATGAGTTCCAGATAGTTCTCTCTCTTTCTCTCTCTCCCTCCCTCTCTTTCTCTCTCTCTCCCTCCCCCCCACCTCCATCTCCTCTGCCTTTGGAATACATCCACATACAGAAAAAGTAAAAAGTGAGTCTCCAGTCAATAGCCAGAAGCCAACATGAACTTCCAGGCGTGTGAACAGATGAAAGTTAGATGCTCCAAGCTTCCAGCCCTCACATGTCCAGCTAAAACTCCAGTCACCATGGAGCAGAAATGACACAGCAGGCCTGCTGTGTCTCAATTCCCAATCTGCGAATCCGTGAGCGCAATAAACAGCTGTGATGTCGCTGCTTTGGCGACCATTTGAGGCAGATTCGTTATTCCGCTTTAGTCTTTTATTTTCTTTTAACTGAAGTCTTACTGCTCGGCTTTCTCCCCAGTTTACCTTCTTTCCTGAACAAAGTCTCAAAGGCCATTAATACGGATGTAATTCTGATTTAAAAATCCCAGGAAGCACCATTTTCATGGTCCCTCTACAAAACTATGGTGTGGCGGGAGAAGCCAGAGGCATATAACCTGCCAGCTAATCACTTTCTTCCTTTCTGTCTTCCGTGTTCAAGTGACGCATGCAAACACACACTTGAGCAACACTTATACACCCGTGCGACACTTACACACCTGTGCAACACTTATATCTTTTTGTGTCTTTGTCCATTTTGTAAAAACAGGGTCATATTCTATTTATTTTTCATATTTTATGTTTTACTTTCATTATCCTTACATGGCCAAGTGTAATGCCGGTCTTTACTATATAATTGTATACTTACAGGGCCACAAATCCTGAGGGTTCTATTGCTGAAAACATTGTTCGAGCAGTTTAGCTGGTAAAAGAAACACAACTCTGATATTTGCAATTGTAGAGATTTCTGAAACGGCAGACATAAACCCACCATAAGAATGATAGAAATACGGTTGGTAGGATGGACTTGTTCCCAGTGGGGTCAAAGAAGCCCTATCGCCCCCAAAATGGACTCTGTATGACACGGATTGACCAAACAGAGGGCTAAGTGCCAGCCACGTGGATAAGTCCCTCTGGAACAAGCTCACGGTTCCCATAGAGGAAAGACACCATCAACTCCTTCCCTGAACAAAGAGCAGAAAGGCATATGAACCAGAAGAATGAGCCAGAATGAGAACCACCAATTAGTCCAGCCTCATCGGCCACGGAACACACACCGATCATCTTGTCCTTTCATTTGTTGTCGTCATGATTTTGCTCATTACTTGAGGTAAGACCATGTCCAAGGCACCAAAGAACATGCAATAACGTCGGTGTATCATTTCACATCATCATCGTTCTCCTTTGCAATGGGTATTGGAAAATCAAAGTCTCGGTGTGGCGATGTTTTGCCAACACCCCACACGGCTACTGAATTGCTTACAGAGTTTTGCGAGGAGCCACAGTCAGGTTGAAATGACTGATTTGCTATCAAAACCCTAATTGTCTCCAATCCCAAATTATTTTATGAGGCATGTTTAAGGTTCTTCCTTCCACAGCCAAACAAAACAGGCCACACACAGTTAGAGAATTGTTTGCGTAGGCATATGTTGTGGGAGAATTGCCCCGTTTTCTGTCTGAGAGAGGAGAAGGGAGATGGAGTTACCCAAACCGGCCAGCCCTAGCCCCTTTCGCTTCTATCTTTTTACTCCACTAAATTCTTCTTCGTTGAGTTTTTCACCACCTGAAATCATGTTAAGTTTTGGTTTTCCATTCTTTCTTCCCTTATAAGAATATACGCTCCTTGAAGTTATTCAAAACACGCATTTCCTTTTTCAGCATTATACCTTCAGTATATGAAACCTCTTCCCGGGTGCCTGGGTCGTTCAGTCGGTTGAGCCTCCGACTTCGGCTCAGGTCATGATCTCGCAGTTCGTGGGTTCAAGCCCCATGTGGGGCTCTGTGCTGACAGCTCAGAGCCTGGAGCCTGCTTCAGAGTCTGTGTCTCCTTCTCTCTCTGCCTCTCCTCTGCTCATGATCTCTCTCTCTCACACAAAATTAAACATTTAAAACAAATTTTTAAATAGTTAGCTTCATCAAAGCTGGGACTTCAAACTACCACCTTTTGAAGACCCTGAGAGAATGAGCATCCCAGAGAATGTTTTCGGATATTTGACTGACTGAAATTGTAAGCAATGAGAACAGGGTAAAACCGATTTCATAAACAACGGAACAGGCAAGAGCCCGTTCACACACTGAGATTCTTGAAGTATTTCTGGATGTAGGAACAAGGTAAACACTTAGACACAAAGGCTCTACAGTCGAATCACGCGTAAGCGGTGGCCTCGCTGACAATTTAGGAGAAGTGTGGCAGCAGAAAACGGGGTGAACTCTTCAGGGCTCAGCGCAATGCTGCTTGAGACAGGAAAGATTTGATCATTTTGCCGGGGGTGGAGATCCTTAGCCTCTTTGAAACTATGGAGAATTATTTTCTAAATTTGTCTTCCTGGGGAAGATCTGTCTTTGATTAAAATGTGAATCTGCATGAAAGGCCAACATCACCAAAGGTGGATGATAATGGAGCCATGGACAAAGCAAGGGAGATGACGTAACTTAACTCCAGAGGCTTAGAAGATTCATGTGTTTCTTGAATTAGTCTGGCTCTTTCTGGCCAAGAAACTTAGAATGTTTATAATTTCATAAAATATGACTTTAGAAATGTACCTATTTTTGATCCTCAAAAAGAAAATGTGAAACTGATTGGATAACAAAGAGAACGCCATGAGATTTTTTCTAAGGCATCTCCAAAATGTTAATTTCTTATTTAATCCAAACATCAGAATAAGGCTTATTTATTTGGGTATAACTTTATGCAGAAGTAAATTTCCTTTTGGGGTTGTTGGGTTTTTTTTTTTTTTTGCACACGCACACACACACATATATATACATATATAGTTCTTTTATTCAGGAAGACGGCATCACATTTTATCGTGAAAAAGGGAGACCTGATTTTTATAGTTACATTCTTCCACTTAAGGACTCAAAATAATACCGTTCAAGTGAGTTGAAAAGAGAAACATCCTGTATTTTCCCACAGTTTCTAAACACATGTGTATACAATAAGTTTATCATGGCTTATTGCAAAATCTGGTCTCAGTTCTGTTCAGGAATGGGTTTTGTTATTTCTACAGAGAGCAAAGGGCAAAGATCCTCTTTACATATTGTTGAAAAAAGGTATCTGGCCCAGAGGAATTTAGAGCGAATGTTCAATTAGTGAAAACCTTCACGCGAAGCATTGCGAATGCCAGATACCGTGAGGCAAGATCCAGTGAAAAATGATCTTCTGATGCATATGCGCCGTCCCGTCTACAGCGAAGCTTGGGACGGCTGTTGAATAAACCCGAGGCACTAAGTAACTACGGTTTCAAGCACTGCGGTAGACCAACTGTTTGAGAACCTAGCCCAACCTTCTCATTGTGGGCGGGGCTTTCCTGGACAGCCCATCCCCCCCGCCCCGTGCAAAAAAACAGGCAGACAGTAACAGAGGAAGGTCATTGTGGTCCTTCCTTCCCGCTGACGCAGTTTCTCCTCCCTTGATTGTTTTTAGTTTAAAATCCACTCTCAGGACGGAAGACACAAGCAGTCTTTTCCCTCTGCACCGTCAGACATCAGTCCTACTCCTGAGCCCTGCAAAGAAGCAGTAAATACTGAAGAAGAAGAAAAAAAAAAAAAAAAACCACATAAAGAACCTATTTAAAAATATAAAGAAAACGGGTACAAATACTGGTGATAAAAATGTGTTAAAGAACAGAAAGGAGAGAATGTGTGTTTTTAGGTACCTGACTCACAGTACAGAGGCTAGAAGGAAGCAGAAGGATGATATTCATCACAGAAAAAAATGAGTTTCTTTTAAGGCTGCGCTCAGCAGGGAAAACAAAAATTACACATTTAGGTCAGTCTTGAGGGATTTCTGAGATTGTTTCAGGCTTAATATTTCTCCCTCTAACTCAACATTATACTCAATTAATCTGCCCTTGTCCAGAAGTAAAGAGAGATCTTAAAGAGTCTCATTCTTTCTTGCTGTGAGAAACTTTTTCCTTAGAGAATAAGACACACAGATTGCAAGATTAAACCTTCTTTTTTGGCTTTGAAACCTAAGCTAATATAGCAAGACCTTGCAACGTGTTACAGAGGAAAATGGGTAGAATGAAATCAGGGAACATAAATTACAGTGACTGAAAGCATTCACAGCCGATCCACAGGGCTGGGTGAGGTGTTTATTACTTAGGAGAACTTACCAAAGAGAGTGATGTCCAGCAAATTCAACGCTAGCCTGGTCTAGGAAAAGGATAACAAGCTTGACAATTCCAAACACCGCTGGCCTTAGAAGACATCATCGGAACTCCCCAACGTCCCAGACATCTTATTTTTCTCTGGACTTTGACCACTAGGGGCAAGTGCGGGGGTTAAAAGACACATCACCATGGTGAGCATTTAGAAATGCATACAACTGTGGAAACAGGAGACTGTATGCCTGAAACTAATGTGATATCGCATGTCAATTACACTACAATAAAAATAAATTAACTGATTTTAAAAATCCAAGTACAAAAAGGAAAGCAACAGCACAAATAGTACTGAAAAAAAAAAAATAACCAATTAGAAGAGGAAAGATAAAAATTCCCCTGGGCAAGTGCCCAGAAGTGAGGGACCTAAGTGTATGCAGAAGGAAATGCCCAGAATAAATAGCAACATTTAAAAAAAAAATGCAAACCCTCATCAGCAATCAAAAATGAAAACGCAAACAAGTTTGAAATACTATCACACACTTATGACACTGGCAGAAACAAATTTAAAATAAAGATACATGTGAGTCTTGGCACTGACCTTTCACAGTAACAACTGTAAGGGAAATTTTTGCTGGGGTTTGTAGCCATTCTCTGCGGTGCTTTCCACAAACGATGACCTTCAATGTATCAAGTGTGCAGTTGCCACATAATGTCAGATGTTCAGGATTCTCAGGGTTTGTAGTGGCAGGAAACGCCAGAATTCTGCAGAGGCTCTTGACTATTTCATTCAATGCTAATAAAAGGGAGATAAGTGAATTCTATTGTTCAGTGCTTCTACTCAGAAAGACAATCTTTCATTTTGCAAATGCACCAACCCCTTCACTGATCACTCCCTGTTGATTTGCCTTGTGTTTCCTCCAATGGTAAGTGTTCGAGTTTAGATTACTGAAAGGACCCACCTTCCTTCAGTTTTCTAGGTCTCCAAACCCACTGCACCTGACATGACTCAATAAATGTGGGCTCCCTTTCTCGTGACCGGCTCGTAGCGAGGTTTCTAAGTAAAGGGAGCTGATCGTGACCAGGTGAGCGTGGGAGACACACACGTGCTCACGGAGTGATGTGAGGTGCTCCCAGGTAGTTTGAGCACCCACAGTCTCGGCTACAGCACAAGACTGCGAGCTTTTATTCAAAAATTCAAACACTGAAGCTTAAATGGTTGCCAAATTGCTATCGTATTTCTCCAAATGTAACAAAAAACGTGCATGTACTGAATAATAGAATACCTGTTTTTGAAATCTACATATTTCTCCTGCAAAATAATCACATAGGAAACTTGTATTTGTAGTTGCCATGGAGAAAAATTCCAGAAAGCTTAAATACATTATTATTTAACAAGTCGGTAGGCTGGACGACAGGAAAGGTCAGGGCTTTGTCTTTCTTTCTTTTTTTTTTTTTTTCTCTCTCAATGAAATTGAATAAAAACCAACACCATACCCCTGTGATCATACTTTCAGTGCTAATAGGAGCAAATAAGCATGTAAGTTAATAATCCTAATAAATCACTTTTGGAGCAGACTGAAATAATTCGGATCGCTGATATGTCTTGTCTGAGAATTTTACTCCGAGTAAGCCTTGAAACAAAGATCTCATAAGAGTAAATATTTATAGGATCCTATCAGAAAGACACCCAGCAGTTTCCGGAGTTTAGATAGTTAAGCTCTGTTTATAAAAAGGACAGAAAAGAATATATAATAGATCCTAATACATAAGAGAGACCCACACCCATCTTTGCAAGATTGCTACGATTTATACGTATGGCTGTACCTCGGAGTGGCCACCCATAATCACTCTCAAGATGTTTGAAATATGTATTTTAATTATATTTAACCTGGAGGGTGGGAGGAGGACTACTGCTTTTTACAAGCCACTTCACCAACATGCCCAAGCTTACTATGTGTGTTTGTTTCTCTGTGTCTTATTTTGTGTATTTATTTATGCCGTTTTATTGTTTTATTTTCCTGTTCAACTATCCCAGATTTCATCTCAAACCAGTAACTCGAAGAGTGTGTATCTTTTCCCATAGGCTGTGCCCTGAAAGTTTGTTCTTACTGATTTTCAGTAGCCAGCGAGAGTGGTTTTTAAAAATTCTCTAATCAGCACTATGGGACCCGCTCTCGGAGCTCACAATCATTTACCGCTGTGGGTGAGCTCAGGCACAGCTCCCGTGGGAGTGAGGAAGAGGGGGAAATGTTCTCTTTGGACAGAACAGGAAACATCCACCCTGTGGATATCCCAAGGTTTGTGAACCCGGTGGGCCCCGGGGCCGAGGTGACTCTTCCCTTCACGGTGGTCCCCACCATGCAGCAGGGGACCTCAATCACAATGACTTCATTTCAGGGAGTTTTAAGGAGTTATTAAAATAAGCCAACAGATTGGAGGTATTGGAATCAGCGTGCCGAGAGAAAAGCTAAATATATTAAGTTTGCAATGTAGAATATGTAAACTGTGCCACATTGAGCATACTGGACATAGCAGTAACTACTGGGGGCAGCAGGCCCCCCAATGGTGGTGCGAAAGAGATGATGTAAAACATCTCTCAGTATAAAATCATGCACCCCGTGAATCTGAGCAAAATAGAGATGTGTTTCAACAAAGAAAGCATCCAGGTCATAATTTTTTTCTTTCTGTAGGAATTTCTAAAGGGTGAATTTTGAGGAAACCGAATAAAGATAGAAGAATAAGAATATGAGAAAGGAAGATAATCAAATGTGAACAAAGACTCTTTTCCCCTAATAAATCCAGGGAAACATCATCTTGGGGGAAAAAAAGCCACAATAATAACATGAAGGTATTTCTCAATATTTTTTTAAAAGCTGCAAATAAAATACTAAACAATTATGACATGGAAAACAAGAGGGTGTTCAGAATGACATCTTCCCATGTGCCTTTTACCTATTATCAGTTAGGGGAAGATTTACTGTATTTATTTATTATATTGATTAACTTTAGACACAGTCACATGAGTATGTTAATCAATTAAGATTACTTAAGTTATAGGTAATTTATAGTTTCAAACTTGTGTTTGGAAAAAATAAGTGGATGGGTAGACAGATGATAGATAGATTGATAGATAGATGATAAATAGACAGATAATAGATGATAGATGATAGATGCATGATTGATAGATGATAGGTTGATAGATAGATAGATAGAGAGATAATAGATAGATAATAGATAGATGATAGATGCATGATAGATTGATAGATGATAGGTTGATAGATTGATAGATGGATAGATGCATAGATGGATAGATAGATAGATGATAGACAGATGATAGCTAGATCCAACAGATGTGAAAAAGCAGGGGAAAAATAAAACGATAGGAAAAAGAGGACACATAAGACAGTAGAACAGATTAGTGTGAGTGAAAACGTGGGGTCTCTGCCCACAGCCTCACAGATCCTTTTGTGATGTCCAGCCCTATAGCTCACAGCCCTGGGTGTCCCTCTCTGAGCCGCCCCTCTGTAAAGACCAGGACTCGCCTGTGGGTTACTTCGCCCCACCCTCCTGTCCCTGAAGGACAGCCCTTCACCAACGAGGACTAGGTGTGTGAATATGAAGTGATCCAGCTCTGGGCTCCTGGTCACACAGCTCTGAGCCCTGGTGCTTTGCTCTCAGATGCCCCTGAAAGGACTGAGCTAAGCTGACGTTCCGTCAGGCTCATTCCCACCCTTGCTCGGCCTCCTTCCCCTCCAAGGTCTGCTACTGAGGACCCAACCTAAGACAATTTATGACAGCAATACGTTCAGCGGGTGGCATTTGCTGTTAAAACACGGGGACTTCCCAATGAAAAGCAGAAAAAATTAAAACGCAATCCCTCCCAGAGCCCTGATCTCGATCCAGCGAGTAGGAACCAAGCGGAAGTTGGCGGCTCTGCGCTAGACCAAAGAGACGTGTAAGCACACACCCATCCTGGCAGATGGACATCATTACCTTGTGATAAAAGATTTGTCCACTTCCAAGTATAGCTTTCCTGAGTCTGTATGCATCTAACGGAAATAACAGAAAGCAGAAGCGTAAAAAAGTTACAAGAAATGGACAAGTTCAAACTCATAGTGTACATTTCAACATAACTTTCCCAGAAATTGATACACTAAATAAACTGAAAACACAGTAGATACAGAAATTCTGAGTATCATAATTAACATTTATGTCATAATGGAATATAGAATGTTCTGCACTCAATATTTAGAGAAGAAGCTTATTTTTAAACAGTTTTTAATGTTTATTCATTTTTTTTTAATTTTTTTTTTCAACGTTTATTTATTTTTGGGACAGAGAGAGACAGAGCATGAATGGGGGAGGGGCAGAGAGAGAGGGAGACACAGAATCGGAAACAGGCTCCAGGCTCTGAGCCATCAGCCCAGAGCCTGACGCGGGGCTCGAACTCACGGACCGCGAGATCGTGACCTGGCTGAAGTCGGACGCTTAACCGACTGCGCCACCCAGGCGCCCATGTTTATTTATTTTTTGAGAGAGAGAGAGACAGACAGAGTGCGAGCAGGGGAAGAGCAGAGAGAGAAAGAGACGCAGAATCCGAAGCAGGCTCCAGGCTCTGAGCCGTCAGCACAGAGCCCAACGTGGGGCTAGAAGCCATGAACCACGAGATCATGACCTGAGCCGAAGTCGGACGTTCAACCGACTGAGCCACCCAGGTGCCCCTGAGAACAAGGTTGTTTTGAAAACAGACACAGAGAATTTACAGAAATGAACACAGAGTAATCTGCAAAAACAATCTCAGTTATCAAGTTCTCTATAATCTACCTTGAGCCTTTGTAATAATACATATCAATACTGAAAAAAGTAACCAAGGCATCCTATATTTTGTTAACATGGAAAAAAAAAAAGCTTATAAATTTCTAAGCCTTTATCAAAGATAAACCAATAACGGAACAGTGAAAGTTAGAAAAATGTGGTTTCTACTACGATTTCATCGATGTAAATATTATGATCCCATTTCATAGCCAAAGAAGTTGGAAAGCAAAGGCACACTTCAGTGTTTTGCTACAGACATACTGCTGAGGAAACAGCCACACCAGAAAATAAAGTCTCATCTTCTGCTGTGAGAAACTGTTTCTTTTTAAAAAAATTTTTTTTTAATATTTATTCAGTTTTGAGAGAGAGAGAGATAGAGAGAGAGAGAGAGAGAGAGCATGAGCAGGGGAGGGGCAGAGAAAGAGGGAGACAAAGGAGACTCCAGGCTCGGACCTGTCAGCACAGAGCCCGACGCGGAACTTGAACCCACGAATCTGTGAGATTACAGATCTCTGAGCTGAAGTTGGACATTTAACCAACTGAGCCACCCGGGTGCCCCGAGAAACTGCTCCTTTCTATTATAACGCTATTATAAGTCATAAAATGACTTTATTTTATCTAATGAAGTTAATTCTTGCGACCTGTGTCTATTTGCACGGAATACCCTGGGATCTGATTGGTTCATCACAGCAAATATATGCCGGCCTAAAATAACCCAACTTCTCTCATGTTTGAGTTCCCAGGAGTCGTGTTAACGTTTGCCATGTGGAAGCGGGAGCACTACAGACTGGGTGTCTGTCCTTTTCTGTTTACACTCGTGAAAAACGGCAATCACTGTCCCGAATAAAACCATACTGCTTGGTAGATTCCTGATTACACACACATATCGCTGATTCTGCGTGAATGTGGTGAAATTCAAGGTTTCAAAGAGCGTTTGCAATATCTTCACACGGCTACACTTCTTTCCATGGTGACCTCGTCCTCTCCGTTGGCTTCCAACGTGCCAAACGCGAAGGACACCCACGTGCTGTGCCCTGAAATCTCCCCCTGAGCCCCAGACGGCCCGGGGCCTGCGCGTCACCCTGGCCTGGATGTCCGCCAGACTTTTCAAAACAGGCAGGACCCAAACTGAGCTCTTGAGCCCCCACCGCCCTCCCCATGCCCAGACCTGTTTCATGGCCCTTCTTTCGGCAGAGGGCAGTTCTCAGGCCAGAAGGCTTGAAGCCATCCCAACGCCTCTGTTCCTCGCACCCCACAACCAGTCGCTGAGGGAGCCTCTTTGACTCAACCACCCATTATCGCCAGCATCGGACCCCCTGTCACCTCCCGGAGCTCTTACCTACGAGTGACCCAGGTATGGGCTGTGACCGCCTGCACCGGGTGTCTGCGGCAGCTCCCAAGTAGCCTTCCTGCTTCTGTGCTTGACCCTCAACGGCCAGATCGCGGGCTGCATTTCACTTGGCGGGTGTTGAAGTCCTCGAACTGGCCCTCGGGGCGCCTCCAAAATGCCCCCAGGGCAGCCCAGCACTCTCCCCTCTCTCTTGCTCCTTTCCTGCGTGGAGTCAGCACCCACACTGGCCCCTGATGACCTTGATCGGACCTCACATGCTCCTGCCCCAGGTCTCTTCCTGAAACCCTCCACCCCCACTCTCCGCACTGCCTAAAGGCTTTGCTCGAAGGTCTCCCCCACCCCAAACGCCTCTACCCTGAGTACACGAAATGGTATTATGACCTGCCCGCCCCTGCTCAGGCTCTCCCTGGTACCCGGACCTGGCTGGAGGTACTCCTTTCCTCCCCATCACTTACCACGCTGTAACACACATTAAGGTCTACTCGTCATCTGCCTCTCGTTTACTCTTCCTGCCTCCCCTTTCCAAAAGACACAAGACAGGATTTAGTCTTAAAAAAAAAACCCGCATATCTGATTTTGAAATACCCCTACACTTTACCCAATTACCCTGGTTTTTAGCTAAGACCAAGTGTTGTTCTGCATATGAATTGCAATCCTCATAATCTATAATCAATGTTGTCTTAGCATCCCGAGCCTCTGGCGGAGTCGGCCTGAGCCTGCCGGACTCTGATGGAAAACACATCTGATGAAAAGGCTTATAGGCACACTTTTTTCACTCAGCACCACGATTAATGTGTCAGTCACCATTTTAATTTTGTTAACAAAATATTACACGGTGATACCCTTTTTGGACTAAGTTAATAGAAACAATTCTTTTTTACCCGTTTTACTGAGAGGCTTTACTAGAACATACCTTACAAATATATTAACTTACACATCTTTCGTTTAGGCCGAGAAATATCTAGACAGGCTTTTTCAGAAAGCAATTATTAGAGGCAGTAACTTAATTACTGAAGCCTCTTGGAAGGCACAGCATTAATGTCCTAAATGCCGTATCAGTAGATACAGTGTGGGATGTGGTACACACAGATTGAATCACAATAGGAGGTCAGAAGGAAGCAGAAAGAGACAGCTATATATCTTTCCTGCTTCTCTTTAAATATCTATTTTTCATTTCAGAGTTTCTCGTTCCCTTAGGTGCAGTATGAACTTAAAAGCCACCTAGATTCTTCATAGGACTTTTAGAGTATATGATAGATCAATAATTTGTTGGTTTGTTTATGAAATATGCCAACTTACTAGGACAGAGTCATTTTTAAGAGGAAGCCAAGATCAATATATATGTGCATAGATTTATGGGTGTTTTTGTTACAATCAGAATAAGTCTGTTTAAAGAACTCAAAACAGCAAGGCTGGCTGTTTTCAGTATGATCTATTGGCTCATCGGTGCCACTTTAATTCCAGAGACTAAAAATATCACGTCTGAGACTTTTATTCTGATAAACTCCCCTTGAATGTAATTAATTTTAACAGCCAGGATTTAAAATTGCAGACAAATAACAACCCAGCTGTAGCTTAACGGCATAATCTCTAGGATCCGCTCTCTTTCTTGGGAATGTCAAATATTTGTTCGTGCCAATGAATTTTAGAGCTACAGCCTTCTGAATTTTCATCCTGCATCTTTCCCTTCAGAGAATTAAAGGAAAGAAACGGAGAGTTATGACCTTAACTATGGGCGATGACTCAAACAGCAAAGCGGAAATTTGTTGCCATACAGCCCAGCGTGTATACTTGTCTTTGTACAGCTGGTTGGACAAAGCCATGCCACTCGGGGCAGAGAGGGAGAAGACCCAAGTGAACGTCTTCGTTCTGTCCAGTAATTTCGGTGATAGTTTCCTTGTGTGGATCTACTGAACCCAAGGACCTGGTTCCCCCCAGTACGGCAGAGTTCACCCAACCACACTGATCGGCATCAGATAAGTCAACTAGGTTGAAGCAATAGGACGAGAGACATTTTGATGCGACGCCTGTATTTCCAATCACCCTTCCTGATGCAGAGGAATCTTAGGGATACCAAGGGAGTAAATTAGCACTTCCAACCTACAAGGTGGGGAGTGTGGTGGTGACCCCGTATTGGCTGTTCCTAAGCATTTGCACAACGCTCTTCTGTGAGTCTCACCTGGCACATCAATAAAACACAGTTTCTCTCACATGTCCCCATCCTCAACTCACCATAGATCGCCCAACAATAAGGTAAACAGAGCTTCGTTTTACTTTCCAAGTGTTAATCACAAATCAAAGGGGCAAGACTGTTGTCTTTAATGCTTAAAACCTATTGCGACTAATTAAAATTGTGAACACATCCAGGGAATATGGACTCAAGGCCATTTTAGCCATAATGATGCTGAATAAGCCACTAAATGATTTCTTTCCGTTCTTTTTATTCCTGCTGATTTAATAAAAGGGTGATTTGCCAATTAGACCAACCCCTTTGGGCGCCAGTGAACAGATTTGTGCCCTCTTCTGTTTATGCGAGGAAAGATGTTCCTGGCTGTTGACCTGAGCTCCCACCATGTCCTCTGGGTCAGAGATGCTCATGCGCCTGCACTTTTCCTCCAAAAACAAGCTAAAACAGGAAGATACTCATCTGGTATCTATTAGACTAAGGTGTAAACATACAACTGTCATCAGTAAGCACCCTCAGCTGTGTAGATACGTAAACGTATGGCACATACCTGGCTTCCTGCTAACCTGGCCCCTCCTCACCTACCCCTCGGCGTCCCTTCATACTTCCAATGGGACGTTACCTGTCAGATCTCACCCGCTCTTGATTGCTCACCTAAGTCCTTCCGACCTTGCTGAACGCCTGCCTCCCTGACACCTGCAGTTAGTGTCAATCCTAGCTTTGCTGGGCACCTCTAACAGATTGTCGTGTCCAATGTCATGAGATATATTCTGCCTTGCTTCATCCATTAAATGCCTCAAAATTTAAATCCTCCCCTGGATCGTAAGTTCTTTAAAGTAACAATTCAAGAATTCAATAAGTTCAACAGGAAAAAAAAAAAAACATACAGAACACTCCAGTATTTACTTATTCAGTCATTTAATTATATCGGTGTAAACTCATGAATATTTCACTTATACTTTGCACTGTAACCCAATACCACATTCTTTATGTTGTTGGTGAATTGTTCCGGGCTAGGCACGGGGAGCTGGAAGTTGGCTCCTGTGTCCCTTTGACATAGTCTTATCATAGCTGCTTTCTGCTGTTGCTTTTTGCACACCTTCCTAATTCCTGGCACTTTGTGATGCTCCAGGCTCGTCTGGTAGATATGCTGCTTCAGCTCTGGAACCAGGCATTTCTCCAAGAAGCCCTGGATCCTTTCAGTGGAGGATGGAAATTGGAAACACAGATCTGAATGCTGGGTGGGCTCGTGGCTGCCGGGGCAGGTTTTTGCTTTTTACCCCCTGTTTACCTTTGAGTGTATTCTACTTAACCTCTCTGGATTGTTTTATTTAATTTCAAAATGAGGGGCATACTGCAGTAAAATAGCTCTCTTAACCAATTTTTAAAGTAGGCTCCATGCCCAGTTTGGGGCTTGAACCCATGACGCTGAGATCGAGAGTCCCATGCTTTACTGACTGAGCCAGCCAGGTTCTCCTCTCTTAATCCCTTTTGATTTAACAAACTGTCCAAATTAACCCCCAATCTTCATTCCCATTTTAAACCATCTGACTGATGACCACACAAATGGAAAATTTGATTAAAGCATGTAACCTTCAAAAATCCTACAGCAGGAAGGATTCAAGAAACTCACACTTAGAAGGAAAATGAGAGGCACCTGGCTGGCTCAGCTGGTTAAGCGTCTGACTCTTGATTGGCTCTGGTCATGATCTCATGGTTCCTGAGTTCGCGCCCTGCATCAGGCTCTGTGATGATCGTGCGAAGCCTGCTTGGGGTCCTCTACCCCTCCCCTGCTCTGTCTGTCTCTCTCCAAAAATAAACTAAAAAAACAAAAATTAAAATATTCTTTCTCTTTCTCCCTCACTCCGCCCCCCCACCCGCTCATGCTCTTTCTCTCTCAAAAAGGGAAAGAAAGAAAGAAAGAAAGAAAGAAAGAAAGAAAGAAAGAAAGAAAGAAAACAGAAGGCAAATTAAACGAACTGGAAAGATTCCATATTCAAATTACAAAGTGTCTGCGAGGTCTCACTTCTTTATTAAAAAACACATACACAGATCATACATTAAGCCTTAAGCGTACATTTCAAAAAGGTCTTGGAAATTCAACACAACAGATCATATTCAAAGAAATGATTTCTTCCCTTTTCAAAAGATTGGAAAATAAGTGGACATTTATAGTTTTAATTTTAAAAAACATGGTTTCCCAGGTTCGATGTTGAAGATAGTGAATGACCTGTAAGTAGGGAATGGCCATAATCATTCAGATGGGTTCTGCACAGGCTTGGACAGTGTGAAAGTGCCATGTGGAGGGAGGAGGGCCTTGGGGCATTATCACAGGTACTACAGCTCAGTGCTAGGTCAGGTATTACCCCTCGAGATGCTGGAACGGGGGCAGCTCTAGAGATTAGGAGAGGGCAGTATAGAAGGGATTGAGGGAGTATCTAGGGACCTCCCGCAGTGGCTAATTACCAAAGGGCATGAGAGTATTTTAGCATTTAATCCTCCGAATGCTGTGCTGGTGCACTGACTGACCGACTAACTCTCCATCCAGTCCGTGAGTCTCACTGACATTTCCATGCCCTAACTGACCCTTTGCGTAACCCATGGGTTAACTGGCAGAACAGGGTCTACTAGTCCTGTTATACGGGGCTGTTGTGACCCCCTGACACGTAACAGGGGATTTTCCAGGGTGAGCACGTGAGGCCCTCACTGTCACTGGCACCTCATCGTCCTGGTCGCCTGCCTTGACCACACAACCAAAGCCCTTCCTTGGCCGAGTTATTTCCTTAATGTGTCTGCAAATTAAAAGTGTGCAGATGTTGGTGAATCGTTACAAACTTCGTGCCGCTTGGGTCATTCTTAACCTCTTGCGGTCTGGTTTTCTCTTCTCCATAAAGGGAAGTAAAATGCTGAATTTAATTGGCAAGGATCAATACATAAAGATCACGCATTCTGAAATGTTTGTAAGGAACACTCAGTAGTTAGGTAGAGCCCATGCACTCTGTGTACGCACAAAGATGCGCACAGTGGACACGGTAGGCAAGTAAAGGGAAGACAGAACTGTGGTGTGGTGGGTTCTCAAGCAGAGGTATGCACGTGGTGGCACGGTTGCGGAATAGAAACATTATACAAGTAAGCACTGTCCCTTTGGTCAGGAATTGGTCAAGATGCCTCACCGGTGGTTCTCAGCACAGCGTGGTAAAGCTGCCTCTTTCGCAGGTAGACCTGGGGCAGAAGAAGGCCGTTCCTTGCCTGGGCCATCACTCCTTCCGGGGGGCACCCGAAATGGGAACCCAGACACTGGCTCCGGGCCCGTGTTTGTCCTGCAGGACGGAATGTGGAAACAGGGCTCCTGGAAGCACAGGTAGCAACGGTCCTTGTGGAGAGAGGAGGAGTCAGTCAAGGGAAGGGGAAGGGTCTCAGGGCAGATGTGGTGCTGTGACAGCCGGCACTTCACGTGGTCAGAGCTCTCTCCTGAGGGGCTGGCTGTCTTTGAGGGTTCGTCTTGGGACGGATGGGCCTGGAGTAAGTATGCAGAGAACAGCTATTGACATCAAGGAATCTGTGTCGCTTTTATCAAACATCTTCCTTTGTGGTAAAAATAAACTCACCAGGTGCTGCAAACCATGGTTCTCCCAAAGACTTGGGGGTGGAGGGAGGGAAAGGTCTCACTGGCGTATAATTCAGCACCTACTTGTTTTTTGGTTTTTGTTTTCCTGAAAAACACGGAAAGATCCCAAAAGATGAGCAGCATGGACGCTCTGTGACACGAGAATGGACGTTTGTCAGAAGATGCCGACAGCGAACTTGTTAGTTTGCTCGGCTTCGGCAGCAAAATGCCACAGACTGGGTGGCTTGAGTGACAGAAGGTTTTGTTTTCTCCAGTTTTGGAGGCCAGAAGTCTCCACAAGACTGGTTCCTTCTGAGGCTGCGAGGGAGAATCCGATGCCTGCCTCTCCCCTGGTTTCCAGGGGCTGCTGGCAACCCCTGGCATTTCTTGGCCTACTGATGCGTTGCCCCATCTCTGCCTTCATGTTCATAAGGCCATTCTCCTCGTGTGCAAGTCTGTCTGCAAATCTCCCCTTTTTATAAGGACACCAGTCATATTGGATTAGGGCCCACCCTAATGACCTTATTGCAACTTGATCACCTTTGTAAAGACCCCCCTCTCCATTAAGGTCACATTCTGGGGTGCTTGTTAGTCAGGACATCAACATATGAATTTGGGGATACGGCTAAATTCATAACAGCAAGAGCAGTTAAGATCACATAGTAACCATGAATTAGAAGAGTAAGGTAGTTCTTTTTTTTATTGCTTAATGCTTTATTTATTCTTGAGAGAGAGAGATAGAGAGAGAGAGAGAGCAGGGGAGGGGCAAAGAGAGAGGGAGACACAGAATCCGAAGCAGGCTCCAGGCTCCGAGCTGTCAGCACAGAGCCTGACCCAGGACTCAAACCCGTGAACCGTGAGATCGTGACCTGTGCTGAAGGTGGATGCTTAACCAGCTGAGCCAGCCACGTGCCCCTTAAAATAGTTCTTTCTCTATTTAAAACGTATGTGAAAACTATGTACAAAAAAATATCTTAAGTGAGTAGCTCAACTTCGAGTAGTTATATTCTTTTAAATATTACTTTTCCCTTATAGGCTGTTATAAAAATCATCTAAATAACTTGTTTTAATTAATCAAAGAATAACAGCACTTAAACCTGTCTTTGTCATTCAGAGTATGCCTATGATATTTTAGAGTCGTGTTATATGGTCTTTCCATTCATGGGGTCGTGACTATATTTTGGGTGTGGCATTCTCGATGTATACGAGAAATAAAGTCCTATCTGAAATGCATTTTACTTTCATTGGGAGTTGAAGGAATAAGGTTTATTCTTATGTCAAAGTAATTTTGCACAGCTCCTCACGATAAGGTTCTGAGTAAAATCATGTTTATTTTGGATAACTTAAAATCACCATTTTTATTTGACATATTCATGATAGGAAAAAGTCTATTTTATAGGCCAGAAGAACAAAGAAATATTGTAAAAATAAACTTTTAAAAATGGATATTTTCCCCGAAAGAGAGACTATCCCAAATCCACCAATGGGTGTCATTTAGAGCAACTGTTCACAAATTGTTCTGGGAAGTGTGTTGGTCCCTGAGGTCCCTCTGGGTGACCCCCAGGCTAATCTCATGTAGTATTGATGCTTATAATATGAAAATGTCTATATTTTAGTTTCCAGAATGGATGGTTTATGAATAATGTATAATATTTAATAAAACCAGACATTGCCTCATTAATGTCTCATCAAAAGTCGAATGGATCATTCCCTTAAATCTGGCATTTTTGGGTCATGTACTGCATAAGATTGGGTAGATGGATATCCACCCTTTTACCCCACTAAACATTTTTATAATCCAGCGAATCTCAGGATTAATTTCTGGAAGGTTTTAATCACTAATCAGATTAAACTCAACATAAGAAACCTATTGAGTTTATTAATTCATTCGCTTTGCAATGAGTGCTTTTGTTTGCCTGTTACATAAAATGCTTACGAACAAAGCAAAGCTTGCCGAGAGAAAAGGACTTTTGCAAAAGTCACACCACAAAGTAGGATGTCGGAGCTGCTGCTTAGCACATACTTGTTAGCTCGCACTGTTTGAGGCTCCCCACGATATTCGGGGGGGACAGCGATCATTTGGTATGAGAAAATGATGCTGGAAGAATACCCCGTCAGCCTGTGATACCCGGGCGTCACTCTACAGTCAGATCTCAATTCATCCAGAAGGTAAATGATTCCCATTAGTCACCCTATATATGACCTGATAAATTATTTCTATTCACAACAATTATAAAAGCTAAGGTGAACTTGTAACCTCTCTAGGTGACCGCAATAAATCACTAGTTTCGTCTGATCCTGGCATTGTATGCCTGCAGAATTCGCATTGATCTTAAAGCTTCGTCACCGACTTCTAAAAACCGTAATCCTTTGGCTTTTTCCCAAGATGGCATACACACATATCTTTTTAGACCTGAATGTGACTTGTGTTTCCCATACATGCATTATATGTGCTCTCCTCCTCTTTCTGCATTGGCTGTAGGACATGGTGGGGGTAGACTGGGAAGGAAGTGGACTTGGGGGGGGGGAGGTGGGCTTGGAGGTGGAGGGGGCTTGAGTTGGACGGAGCTGGCATGAAGGGGAGTGGATGGAGGGGCTTACCTTTGATGTGTGGGCTTCGTTCAGGGAGAGGCTGATGTAACATCCCTGAAGCAACATTTCTCCTGGAAATGGGGCCAACAGGTTGTCTGAGTCAAGCAGCTGCCTCTGGGAATCATAGTCACCGGGCTTTCTGAAAAGTCAGCTTCTGGAAGCTGCCAGAACCCGCGATGATCCTCGCAACCTTCAACCATTTGCAATCTCGCCTGAGACAATTTGCTGCATTTAGTGGAATCATCCAGGAGAACATTATGCCTTCTCCCTGCCCCCCGAAGCATCCTCAATACGCTCTTTCGTGACCTGTCCTTGCCTTTCCCTATCTATCTTCATCCCTAGCTCCCAAGTCCGTCTTTGATGCCCACATGTCCTGGCCCTGGGGTCCACTCCTATCTCGCACACACCACCTTCTCCGTTCTCTGCACTGAGGCCAGTGCCTCGTCTCCGGCGATTCTCCAGGACAGTCTAGGTGAGCCCCTCCACTGGCACCTCCTGTAGGTCAGACAATTTATCAATTTCAGCTGGACTTCTGTTACCTAGCAAGGTGCTCCAGGAGGGACGGATGACTGACTGAATGCAGCTGTAAGGGAGACAGAAGGCAGGGCACTTGGAATAGATTCGACCCAGGTGGTGAAGGGACTCGGGCGGTGTGAGTCACTCAGTAAATACGTATTTTCTGGGCATGGGGCTGCAAGGGAAGAAAAGCCACATCACTTGCCTCCAGGGAAATTACCAGGCTATAAAGGAGATTATGGACTTCATCCTCAATCACAGAATTCTTACTGATGTTAATATTTAAATTTACGTAGTTTTTAAAACCCAGGGCAATGGCGTAATTCAATCTTTTATGAAGGAAATTACTCCGATAATGAGGTGGGGAGAGAAATGGGTGGGGAGTTGGCGGAGGACAACTCTGGAAGAGAGTGAGGGAAGTTACAGATTGATTTTGGCAGTTTGGGCAAGTGGTAGTGAACAAAATGGCGGTAAGGTGGAGAGGAAAATATATTGGCCAAAGAAAGGGTTTAACATTTCCACGAAAAATTCCTAACGAAGCCCCTCGTTACATATTACAGAGACCCCATTTTACCAAATGCATCTTTGTTTTTATAATGCAAATCACAAAGTACTGTAGAATACCTACCAAGGAGACATCGATTCCCTTAATTAAGGTGTATCTATACCAGAGTTATTTTTGACTCTCTTATAATTTGCTGATTCTCTTATCTCCTACTCTGATTTCCCTCTGGCTCATTCTCTCCCATTGCATTTTGCCACCAAATTCTATTTGTGAATCAATTTGTCCCTAAGAATAGAGCAGCCTTTGCAAAAATGTGTTCAGTACACAAAGAATGGAGGGTACAAGCAAGTAAATCAAAGGTGATCCAATTAGTGATTTTTTTTTCTGGGACAGAGATATTGAGTCTTCATTTATTGTGGGGAAAAAATACAGGGCACCAAAAAAAAAATCCCACGGTTCAGTATCCTTTTTAAATAAAGAAAAGTGCAGATGCACTTAGAAAGTTACTTCTTAATCAGCTAACAATGAGGGCTCAGAAGCAGGTGTCTACTGATGAAGGTATTTATAGCAGGCCTAATATGCGATTCTGAAATGCTTTCTCTGTAACTAAATCAACTGAGCAAAGCATAAGTGAACATCACCAAAGCAGTACAAACATCGTTAATATCCTGGAGGGTGTGAAAATAAGAGGGGCTCATTTGATCCCGTTCTGTGGTCCACCATCTTCCAAATCCCCATGAGTGCAGGGGGGGGCTCTAGTTAAGAAGAGTTGGGAGACTTCTGCTCCCTCTTCCACCACAAGGATGTTTCCATCACTGGCCATTGACGCTTTAAGCACAATCCAGAGCCTCACAGAGCTGAAGTGATGAAGTCTTTCCCTTTTCATTTCCATTGATCATAACCTCTCCCCAAGGTGATTCCAGCCACCTCCTCTCCTGGTAACCTGCCTAGGAATCCACCACACTCCAGCATATCCCAGGTCAGCCTGGATGAAGGGTATCCAGCTTTGGGTCAAAGAGTTTCCCGGTTCCTTCCTAAACTGGCCCTGGACATCGCTGGACTAAACAATTAGAGAAAAAACACGCCAGTAAATCCCAAAGGCACAAGAAGACATTTGCTCAGTGATTGAATCGAATCACATGAATCGAAGCAGAAAACACTGGGAAATGGGGTTCTTCTAATAACGCCCCACATGGAATGAATGGGTCGAGGTTTGGAAATGACTCACGGCCAATGTGGGGACCAGCACATGGGGTAGAATGTATCCCCTCCCAGCTTGCCACCCAGTTGAGATTTTTGCAGGTAAATGGGCACTTCTTTGGTGTAGTGTAGCTGTTTGCATGACTTGGGTGAAACGTGCTGGGATGCCAGGTAGCACGGAGGGCAGAAAGAATTATCGATCTTTCGTCCTTGCTTGTGTCTTGAGGAGCATTGAGCCCTTGAAACCTGTGATGATGAGGAAGACAGGGGTTCAATATTTCACACAGAGAATCCAAAGAAAAGTTCAACAGCAATGACATCTTCCTGGAGAATATTTTTTACAAAGCTATAAAAGAGGGCACATATCTAGGATCATTGATGCCTTTATTACAGTCTCCAGATAAACTAAGGGAAGATTATAGTCACTATTCCATCATGGCTGGCCTGGCTTCACTTACATTTTGGTTACAGTTTCAAAAAAAAAAAAAAAAAAAAAAAAAAACCAACCTTCTGAGCGAGTAAATTTTGTCGTTTGTCACAAATATAATGCAAAGCAAAGGCAAAATAGCTATTAAACTCCACAGCCCCATCGCAGCACGCAGAGATTAAGGTTATAAAATAGTTCAAGTCAAAATTGCAACTTGCGTCATAGGTTTGGCATTGGTTATATATTTTCCTCTCTGCACATCCAACAAGAAAACTGCCCAGGAGTTAAAGAAGATGTGTGATAAATATTCACCTCCTTGATGGTGTGCATCCTGCTTTTTATTTTTCATCACCGGTGCTACAAGCAGCTATGGAAACACTGAACTGCTATAGACCAGGATATTTGTCTGCAGGCAAGAGAAGCCGGTGCCAAAGCATGTGTGAGAACAAGAGCCCACAAAATAATGTTTGGAGAAGAGAGAAATGAGGCTACGTTTGGGATAGAAGATTGGTGTCCAGAAAGTAATCAAAGCGAATAACAAAAAGGAGGCCATTAGAGGATTAACAGCAGAAGAGTGTCTGTGGAAGCCGGAAAAGCGATGGGCATTCTATGGGGCTGGAGAAGGGCGTAGAATCCACCTGCCGAAGCAGAGAAAGCCCAGAAGATCAGTGACACACATCAATCCCCCCATCAAAGCACCGGCTTGCCACACTGGTGGAAACAATAACACTATTTTTACCATGTGGCATATTGCGACCGGAAGCTACACCCAGCACTACGGTGAATTTCAAGGCACGACATCGTAATGATATTTTTAGAAGGAACTGTAGTTACATATGACTTTAAAAACATAACGAAAATTGCAATTTTCGTCGTAAACATGGAGATTAAGACAAAGTGAGTTTGGCCACTTTTAGGCCAGGTTACAGTCCAAGGAAGCCGTTCAGCCTTTCTCTGCACGCAGTTTCCGTCACTTGAAAACCAGAGTCTGGAAGAACCACGTGGCTCAGGCCTGAAATCCTCACTAGAGGACATCTAAATCACTGAGGACAATGATCATGTTGGAGCTGGAAATCCATAGAGAAAGCAGAGGGACCCGTGAGAAGCATGAAAACACAAATCTGACCTTTCTCTAACTCTATGGTTCTCTCTACCTGAGACTCCTGTCCCCGCAATCAGGTGATCTGGGGAAAGTTAAAGTAATGTATCGGGTAGGAGCTGTAATCAAGGGTTCCGCAAGCCTGAAATGACACGGAACAATGGGGTGATGACAGAAGGACTGGGTGTTTTAGTTACTTATTGTTGTGTAAGAGGTTGCTCCAACACACAAGAACTGAAAGCAGTCCTGCCCATCAAGACGTCGGTGGCTCTGGCTCAGGTCCATCATGAGGCTGCGGTCCTGATGCTGGCATGTGCTCTGTCATCAGGGGTTGAGGATCCACTCGCGACGCTGCTCCCCCACCAGGCTGGCAACCTGCTACTGACTGTGGGAGGGAGCCCCCTTGCGTGCCCTCACGGCACTGCAGCTGACTTCCCTCAAGGTAATGGATTGGAGACAGCAAGTCCAAAGCCGCCATGTCCGGTATGACACGTAAGCTTCCCTCTGCCGTGTGTTCAGTTTACCATGAATACAGAGGTCAGTCCTATTGGCTGTGGGTGGGCTGCAGGGTGCTGGGAGCACCAGGAGGAGAGGATTCCTGGGGCCACCTTGTGGGTTGACCACCACACCAGGCGACATTCCTCAGAAGACACGCTCTACGAGGGACCCTGGAATCTGCACACCAAGGTCCCCTATCCAGCAACACACACATGAAGCTATTCAAAGAGCAGTTGAAACACAGGACTCTGAAGTCACTCTCAGGGTAGCTGCCCACACCCCTCACACCTTTGAAAGCCCCCTCTCGGCCAGTTCCTACCACCACGATTTTGTTAAGGTAATATTCTTTCAAAGGAGTTTGTGACTTTGATGCAACACCAGAGTCCCCTGATTGCCAATGACCGTCCAGACGCTGAGTCCGCAGACTCCTGCCCTCGACCTTGGACCGACATCACATTACCTCTGCACCGGGGCCTCTAATCTTTCCTGAGTGTCCTCCCGTCTCTCCCTCACCATACTGTGGGATTTCTATTATTCCATTTTTCCTGGAGATGCCCTTGGAATTCCTTCAAGTGCCTGTCTTGAAACTTGTACCTTCAGTGATTCCTTCTGGCAACAGGCTCTGTTTGAGTGATCACGTCTATTCTTGTGAAGTCACCAGTGACGTCTACTCAAATGAAATCAGTGTCTTCCCCTCTAACGCAGACCTCCGGGACCTCAGCCGAGCCCCAGACCCACCTTCCACATCCCTGTTGCCAGCTTCCTTTTACGTGTCTCCCAGACTCCTGAAGATCACACTGTCCCCAACATTGCCCCTCACCCTCTCCTGACTGTCAACTGAATACACTTCTCCTACTCCACCTGACATCTGTGACTTCTCGATGCCTTTGCTTTTGGTACTCCCCACAGAAATCTGGTTTTGTAGTTCGTTTTAACCCCAAACGCACTGGAAGTCCATCTCATTTTTTTTTCATTCTCATTGATCCATGTGTCTGAAGATTCAAAGCTCCTCTACTGATGATGAGCCTAGAGATTGGCCACACTTTAATTCCTCTTCCAAAACACTACCAGAAATGCTTTTGCTGAAAATCCATGTTAAATTGGTAGTATTTTTATAAAGTATGTCAATATTCCGCATTGCCATTAGGATAACATTAAAACCTATTGGCAGGACTCAAGCTCCCCCATGATCAGGGCCCTAGTTACCAAATGACTTTTCCAAATTTATATTCTCATAGCTTTACCTGCCTTTGTGGGCATTCCCAGCTCCAGAACCTCAATCTCATACACACTCATGCACATCCACACACACATCCACACACATATAGTATATATACTGAGGGGCCAGCTCAAGTCACCGGAGCACAGGAGAGACCTGCCCCTGTCCTAGAGGCTTACAGATCCCAGCTCAGCTAGGATAGCACCCAGAAACAGGGGTCAAGCAAGACAATAGGTTCCTGGCATGCTAATAACATGCCCTTGATTTCTGGTTCTAAAGCAACTCCCCCGAACTTGGGGACTTCTCATTTTAAAGGCTTACTGCGCTTGGGACGCCTGGGTGGCTCAGTTAAGCATCTGACTCTTAATTTTCGCTTAGGTCATGATCTCATGGTTTGTGAGTTTGAGCCCCGCATTGGGCTCTGTGCTGACAGCATGAAACCTGCTTGGAATTCTCTCTCTCTCCCTCCTTCTCTGCCTCTCCCCTGCTCATTCTCTCTCTCTCTCTCTCTCTCTCTCTCTCTCTCTCTCTTTCTCTTTCTCTCTTGCCTTTCTCTCTCTCTCTCCCTCCATCCCCTGCTCTTTCTCATTCTCTCTCTCTCTCTCAAGTAAATAAAATAAACATTAAAAAATAAAATAAGGCTTGCTACACTTTTTCATAATGAAAATGTTTGGCCATTATGTCTTCATATATACTTTTTTCTGCATTCTGTCTTTCTTCTTCTCTGGGATTCCTGCTGCATGTGCATTAGACCTCTTGACATTGACCCCAAGAACACCTGAGCTTTATTAATTTTTTAATTTGTTTATTCTGTGCTCTTCAGATTGGATAATTTATCCTTACCAAACTTCAGTTTTACTCTTTTCTTCTGGTATGTTTATTCTTCTGAAGGATTCATCTACTGATTTTTTTTTTTTATTTCAAACACTCTATTATTCAGTTCATGTGGTTTTACTTGGTCATATCTTATAGTTTCTATTTTTCTGTTGACATTTTATGACTCTAGTCTTTGTACCTTATTTTCCTTCACATCTTTGAGAATAGTTATAACAACTCCCATAAAATTGTCTGCTAATCCCAACATCTGAGTCATCTTGGAGTTATTTATGCATTGATGATGTTTGTCTGTGTATTTTTACTTTGCATGGCTATTAAGTTTTGATTTCATCATAGACATTGTAAAGTTATGTTGTAGGGACTGTGGATTCTGTTACATTCCTCTAGAGAGCATTAGTCTTCCACACCAGCAGACAGTTTACTTAGCAGAAAGCAAATTCATAACTCTGCCTCCCCTGCACAGGTTTATCTCTCTTGTAAACTTAACTAGACCACACCCTCTGTCGTTCTTTCTACTCAGGCACATGGTTCTTCATTTTCCTCTGGGCATGGAGGCCCTGAAATCTGTCATCTGATTTTTTAGGCCCTGAAATCTGTCATTTTTCTATCCAATTTCTAGTTTTCCCATAAGGTGGCACTAATGAGTGTGGGGGGGGGGGGAGGAATCCTTGGGTGAAAAGTTATTTTTTTTTTAAAGGTGGAAATCTCACTCACAATCACTTGCTTCTTTCAACTGTCACTCCATTTCATTTTCTTCCTGACGGCGGTCATTGTCCAGTGACTTCAGACTATTGGTTTTATCTTTTTCCCTCGAGTTTATGGCTCTGTGCGGAAGGGTTGTCCCACACGAGCGGACCTACCGTTTCTGACAATGGAACTTCCTTCATTCTGCATGTTTCTTGAGGATCACTTCGGAAGTGAAACACCAAGTGCTGTGTTGCACACACTGACATTTATTCTGTGGTGCAAACAATGTATCTGTTGGGGATGCAGAGAATTTATACCCAATGGAAGCAAAATGAACCACTTAGAGAATATTAATGTTCAGTTTCTCCATTTTATTCCCAACCACTCTCCTCCATATCTTCATCCTCCTTACCCATCACTCACCAAGGCTGCATTCACCCCCCATCTTCTTTCTGGTCAGATAGTTGTTATAGGCTGACATCGAGAATTGAAAGGCATATTGTCTCCACTCTCCTGGTTCACTAGAGAACTTTTAAAAAACTGTATGCTATTCACCCTAGGTTTTTCCAAAAGGGAAAGAAATAGAAAGAAAGAAAGAAAGAAAGAAAGAAAGAAAGAAAGAAAGAAAGAAGAAAAGAAAAGAAGAAAAGAAAAAGAATTTTGTTGCTAAGGTGGTGCCCAAAAGTGAAAGGATAAAACTGTCTCATGCTCCCTAGTCCCCCTTTCCCTTTTCACCTTCTCAGGATGGGTGATCCACAGCAGGGGAGCTGCGGGGGCGGGGAGGGGGGTGGCTTCATGCATCACACTCAGGTGCACCTGTTGTACAATGCCAGACCAGGAAAGAGCCGGGAGAGGAGTGGGGGTCGGGGGTGGGGAGGAGTGTCCCAGGGTGTGACCAGAACCACAGACTCTTTCTGAGACCAGCTAGCACTCCGGGGACCCTCTTCCACAATCTGTGCCCAGGAGCGGGGGGCTGTTAGTTTCACTGATTCCGTTCCTCAAGGTTGTCCTTCCTGCCGAAGTCTGAGGGGAATCAGACTTTACGAGTAACTTCCTTCTAGAACTGGGCCAAAGAGGCCAGAACTCACGACATCTTCAAGTTACATAGGGAAAGACCTTCAACTTTATTTTGTCTGATTATATTAGTACAAAACATGTCTATTCATGATATATTTTGCACTAAAACTGTATGTATTCTCTCTCTAGACAGTGTTGTGGTGGCCTGGGTCGCTTTATCTCTGAAGGCTGAAGTCATCAAAAGAGGGACTTGGTGCCCCTCGGTGAAAATCTGCCTCATCTTTTCCACATTAAACCCTCCCTACATCAATCACTGCCCTGGCCATAGCCGGGACTGTCTCCGTATCAATACTACCAAGAGCCCTACGAATTTCATCGAAATTCCCCCTTTAGGGGAAAACATGGAATTCACCCACTCAGGTTCTTTTTCTTTTTCTTTGGCACACGAGGAGTTAAGCACCAGATAACTTCAGACAGTCCATTAAGAAGGGATAGTGTCCGCTTAATCACAGGGCTTTTCCTATCTACTTTTTCCAGTAGTTACTTTAAAACTGCTAACTTGAAATCAAAGTCCGGTGCTGTCTTCAGAAGTTCACTCAATCAAAAGCCAAGTGCTGAGTAATCAAAGATCTTAAATCACTGGAAGTTCCAACCCTAACCGCGAGAGGATTAAAAATCCACTAGCCAGAACTCAGTTCTTCGATCTGGCAAGTGCCAATGCATAATGAGAAATCCCTAAAACCCCCGATCACAGCCGTGTCCTTGCCCACCACAGAACTAAGTGGAAAACCTCTTTAATTCCTTAAGAGATCCTATCTGCCTGATGAAAATAGATATCGGCTTCTGTGTCGCCTGATTAGAAGAATAGGGGAGGATTAGCAAAGATGCAAGAGAAAAGCTGAGCCTTGCTCATTTACATGGCATCACTACTGACAGGTGATGTTAACAGAAGGGAGGGGCTCCAAGGCAAGCTGAATTAAAGCAGCATTTACGACCCCGGTTATAGAGAGATTAAGATCCATTTATTTCGCCATATCCAATTTTTAAAATCTATTCAGCACTTTGATGCTTCCTCATTTCGTTATCTGTCACCGACAGCCAAGCTGTTTGGAGAGATGTTTATTTTCATTCAGAACAAACTGTCAACTGATTGTGACTCAAATGTAAGTGTTTGTAGCAATTGTCTCTTCCTGCGTGTTGGGATGAATGAAAATTACTCCTGTTTACTTAGAGTGTAAATATTTAAACTCCCACATTCTTTAGCACTCTGTCCTTGCTTACTTATCGCCATATAATGTGTATATACAGTACATTATAGTACATACACACATATACCACGTGTGTGCTAAAAATGCATGCGAGACACAGGACAGCAGAGCACCATTTGACACTAGATCATTTACTGAAATAATCGCCCATTTTGAAATATCACGTCTTGAATAAGTCTATACGCATTTAGCATTACAACTGGATGTTAGAATTCTCCAGAAGGAATAAACCTTCAGAGCAATCTTAGATTCTCTTGGAATCTCTTCAGTAGAATTTGGGATTATAGAATATCTTTGCCTCCTCCGGGGCTCCTGTCACTCGCTCCCTTTGAAAGTGTTTTTTTTAAAGGTGTCAATGGTTTGAATAATTTACTAACTGTAAGTTATTGTAATAATTGCAAACCGCAAAATTACTTTCAACGAATAATAAGTAACAAATCCTATTCGAAAATTCCTTGTTCGACATTAGCCTACAAGCAAAATGCCTATCCATTTGGGATTTCGTTTTCAACTCTATCCTTTTAAACAAAATTGATTTCTTTGCCCAGACTGTTAGCTCCAAATTCAGAATACTTCACTATAGGATAAGAATATCATCCTGGGGCGCCTGGGTGGCTCAGTCGGTTAAGCGTCCGACTTCGGCTCAGGTCATGATCTCACTGTTCGTGCGTTCGAGCCCCTTGTCGGGCTCTGTGCTGACAGCTCGGAGCCTGGAGCCCGCTTCGGATTCTGTGTCTCCCTCCCTCTCTGCCCCTCCCCCCACCACACTCTGTCTGTCTCTAATAAACACTAAAAATTTTTAATTTAAAAAAGAATATCATCCTGTAGGAAGGCTTTAAGATATAGTGCATTTGGTAGCACGTCTTTTAAGAAAAGTCTTAACTCAAGATCACAAAGATTTTTCTCCTGTTTTCCACTGGACACATTATAGTTTTACATTTTGCATGTGAATCTGTGATCCATTTAAAATTAAGTTTTGTGTCTTACATGAGGTGGTTGAGAGTTTGGTTGGTTTTCATTGTTATTTATTTATTTATTTATTTATTTATTTATTTATTGCCTGTTAATGTCTGTATTCTTTTGCTAATGCTACCATAGCGACATAACAGGCTGAGTGGCTTAAACAACAGAAATTTATGTTTTCACAGTTCTGGAGGCTGGAGGTCCATGATCAAGATGTGGGCAGGTTTTGTTTTTTCCAGGTCCTCTCTCCTTGGTGTGCAAACAGCTGTCTCCTCACTGGGTCCTCACGTGGTCCCCCCTTGGTCTGTGTTGTCTGTGTCCCGATCTCCTCTTCTTATCACACTGGTCATGGACTTGGAGCCCACCCACCTGACCTCACTTTACCTTAATTACCTACCTGAAGACCCTCACTCCAAATGCAGTCACGTTCTGAGATCCTACAGTTAGGACTTACGCGTAAGAATTTGCAGGGGGACATAGCTCGGGCCGGAACACTACCCAATAGCTTTGACAACGTTTGTCGCAAGACTATCTTTCTCCAAGAATTCCCCGTACGCCTTTCCTGAAAATCAGTGCCCACGTCTGTGTAGTCTTATTTCTAAATTCTGTATTCTGTTCCCTTGACCGACCAGCCTATAATTACACTCACACAACATTATCTCAATTAATGTGATTCTATAGTAGCTGTTGGCATTAGGTAGCATGTGTTCCCCAACCCTCTTTCCCTTTTGAACATTGCTGTGGCTGGTTTGTATATAAACTTCAGAACTCCTTTGTCAGTTGGCACAAAATAGTGTGCTGTATTGTCGATTGGCATCACACTGAATCTATATATTCTTCTGGGGAGAATTGACATTTGAATATGACCCATGACATTTGAGCAATATTAAAATATCATAGCGCTCCCAGTTCCATGAGCAAGGTGTATCTTTCATCATGTTAGGCCGTCCTTGATCTCTGTCAATATAGCCCGCAGTATGCAAGACTTGAAAATCTTCTGTAAATTTTATCGCAAAGCATTTCATGCTTTTACAATGCCATAAATCCTATATTTATTTATTTTTTTTAAATTTCTGATGACTTGGAACTAGAAGGTCAAAATACAATTGCTTTTGGCACGGTGTCCTTGTATGCGATCGCCTTGCTAAAACACTTCTCAGTTGTTGTTGTTGTTGTTTTGTAGATTCCATCAGATTTCTACAGTGACAATCCTGATATCTGAGAATAAAGATGATTTACTTTTGTTTTTGCAATTGAGATGCTTTTTTTTTATTTATTCTTTTCTTATTAGTATTGCACTAGCTAAAACTCTCAGTGTACTTTGAATAGAAGCGATGAGAACAGGCATCATTTCCTTATTTCTGATTATAGAAAGAGAGCATTAATTTTCCCAACATTAAGTGTGATGTTAGCTTCGGTGATGATGTGACATTAAGGTATGATGGAGGATTTCTACGGCTGGCATTTCAAGTTCAGGATGTTGCCTTCTCTTTCTAGTTGCTGGGAGCATTTATCAATAATGAATATTAAATATTGTCAAAGAGTTTTCTGTTCCTGTTAAGATGACATCGTTTCTCTAATTTAGCTTTTTAATATCGTGAATGATATTGATTGATTTTAAATGTTGGAGCATCCTTGAATTCCTGCAAGAAACCCCACATGGTCATGATATATTGTCATTTAGTATATTGATGATTTGATTTATCAATAATGCATTGAAAAAATAATGCATTGATTTATGTATCAATTTTCATGAGAGATTTTAATACACGGTTTTCCATTTTTATACTGTTTTTGTCTACTTTTATAATCAGAGTAATCCTGCTTTCACAGAAGAAATTGGGAAATGTTACCTCATTTTCATTTTTTGGAACACTTTGCAGTGAAGTTAGTATTATAAATACCACATGTTTAAGGAAGACTTATGTTCACCAATGAAGCCATGTGGCTCTGGAATTTTCTCCATAGGAAGATTTTTAAGGTAAAATTTAATTTTTTAATAGGGCTACTGAAGTTATCTATTACATCTGGAGTAGGTATCATAGTCTGTGTCTTTCAATAAATTTTTCCATTTTCTCTAAGTTGTGACAACTAACAGTATAAATTAGTTCATGTTAAACGTGTATCTTCCACAGATATTTATCATATTGATTTATCAGCTACAGATATTTTAAATATCTACAGATCTTTATCTAAATATGCTTTTAATGTCTGTAAAATCTAGAGTGATGTGCTCTCATTCCAGGTAATGGCAGTTTGTGTCTTCTCTCTTCTTCCCTTAAAAATCGGCTGTATTTTAGTTCATTCTGAAATCTGTAGCACCAACCCTTTCTGGCCGTTTCCCTTGCTGAGCTGTGAGGTCCTACGCCTACGGTGGAAGTCGAGGCATTCCAGCCATCACTCATTTATCTAACTGCAATTACAGTGTATCTCCAGCAATGTCAGAATTGCTAACTCTCAACCATGGGAAACAATTCTATCAGCCCGCACGTCATGCTTAAGTACACTTTCTTTTGTTTTTGGTTTTCCAGGTTCCACTCCTTTTCCAATGAACTAGTTCAGTGCTATTTCCCTGACCCCATTCAATGAAGCTTTTTTGTACATGTGTCATACAAATTATTTTGTCACGTTCTGTATTCTATGCCGGGATTCCTAGACCGAAAGGATTCCTTACGAATTTGCATATACTGAGGTTCACTCTTTGTGCTCTGAAGGTCTCAGTTTTGACAAATGTGTAGTATCATGGATGTGTTATCATAGTGTCATACAGAACAGTTTCGATGCCCTAAAATACCCTCTGTATTTCATGTATTTAATATTCATCCCCTCTTTTTTCTCATGACAATTCATCTTTCTACTATCTTGAAATGTTTGCCCTTCCCAGAATATATATGATTGGAATCACAGTATATAGCCCTTGTGGATTAGTTTCTTTTTTTCTAAGTTTGTTTGTTTGTTTCTTTGTTTAGAGAGACAGAGAGGGAGAGCAAGAGAGGGACAGAGAGAGAGAATCCCAAGCAGATTCCTCACTGTCAGTGTAGAGCCCACTGCGGGGCTTGAACCCACGAGCAGTGAGATCATGACCTAAACCAAAACCAAGAGTTGGATGGATGTTGAACAGACTGAGCCACCCAGGCACCCCCAGACTGGTTGCTTTCTTTATCTCACACATTTAAGATGCCTCCATGTATTTTCATGGTTTGATAACTCATTTCTTTTTATCGCTGAATAATGTGTCTTTCGTAGTTTGCTTATCCATTACATAGAGTCGTCTTGGCTCCTAGTTTGGTGATTATGAATAAATGTGTTATAAGAATCCACATCGAAGTCATTGTGTTGTTATAGATTCCAGATTAGTTGACTAAATACCTAGGAGAGATAATACTGGATCATATGGAAAGACTACGTCTGACTTTGTAAGAAACCGCCGACTGTCTTCCAAAGTGGCCGTAAGGTTTTGTTCTCCATGATGAATGACAGTCCCCATCGCTCTGCATTCTTGCCGGCATTTGATATTGTCAGGTCCCTGTTTTGTGTTGATCTATTGCCATTCTAATAGGTATGCAGTGGTGCTTCTGCTATCTTGATTTACTGATTTCTTATAGGCATCTTTTCCTATGTGCATTTTCCAAAAGTGACTTCTTTGATAAAGCATCTGTTCAGATATTTTGCCCGCTTTATATTTTTTGACTTTTGGGAGTTCGCTAAATGTTTTGGACACAAATGCTAAATCAGAAATGTGTTTCACAAACATTTTCTACATCTGTGGCCTGTCGTTTCTTGTTTTGTTTTGTTTTTTTCCTTTCCAAGATTGTAAATTCAAGTTCATGATTGTATAGTGTCATATTGGTCTGTGGCCTATGTTTCATTATTTTTACACTGTCTTTTGCCTAACAGACATGTTAATACATTTTAATACATTATAACTTAGCAATGTTTTATTTCATGGATTGTGCTTTTTGTGTTGTATCTAAAATCTCATTACCTCACCAAGGTCATAAAATTTTATCCCAGAATTTTATTGTCCTCGAACTTTCATTGTTTTGTAGTTTACATATAGGTCTATGACCTATTCTGAGTTAATTTTAGTGAAAAGTGAAGATGTGGTAACTACAGTTTAATGTCTGATATTTGTAATCATGTCATCTTTAGATTGTTTGTGGCTGACCTGGCCTGGATAGGGATTGATAAATTTTGCCATTTTTTTTCAAAGAACAAAATTTTCATCTTGTTAATTTCTTCCTATAGTTTTCCAGTTTTCCATTTCAATGATTTCTTCTCCAACTCTGGTTATTTATTTTATGCCACTTGTTTTAGGCTTAAATTGGTCTTCTCTCTGTAGTTTCTCAAAGTGGAAGCTTAGACTCTTGATTTTTTTATCATTGTTACTTATAATTTATGCATTCAATGCTATAAATTTCCCTCTAAGCACAGCTTTTACTGCATCCGCCAAGTTCTGCTTGTTTTCCATATTCATTCAATCTAGTGTATTAAAATCCATTTTAAGATGTTTTCTTTAATTTGTGTATTCTTTGGGAGTGTGTTTCATTTCCAAATATTCAGGAATTTTCCAGCTATCTTTCTGTTACTGACTCCTAGTCTAATCTCACTGTGTCCTGGGAACACGATTTGTATGATTTCTGTTGTCTTAAATTTGTTAGGGTATAATTTATTGGCAGAATCTATTTTGGTGAAGGGTCCATGAAAGCTTGAGAAGAACATGTAGTCTGCTGTTTGGGATGAGATAATCTATAAATGTCAGTGACACCGGGTAGTCAATACCGTTGTTCAGGTCAACGCTGCCCTTACTGACTTGTTCTTTGTTTTGTTTGCTTGATTTGGTTTTGGTATGCCTAATCTATCAATGACTAAAAGAGAGATATCGAAGTCTCCAACTATGACAATAAAGTTGCTATTTGTTCAGTATGATCTGTTTTTGCCTCACATGTCTTGAGTCTGTTGTTACCTCTACACATACAAGGGTTGTTATCTTGGTTTGAAAAACTGGCCCCTTCATCATTACATAATAACACTCTTTGTTCCTCGTCCTTTTCCTTGATTTAAGATCTACATAACTTGAAACCAATGGAGTTCCTTAAGTTTTCTTTTGAAATATGCTTTGTCTAGGTTAGATAAGCTCTATTAAGTCTTTTTCCATGGAAAACAGGTCTTTTTTTCATCCAGAAAGCACAGGGATTATTCCTTCCTTTCCCCTGCCAATGATCTGAGAAAGATCCTCACTGTAAGGAACCAGAAGAGTCCCTAGAGGCAAAACCCAGGCAGGGGGCGTCCCCTCTGTCGCTTACATTCAGTCTCATCAACTTGTCAACTTTTCTAGGTAAGCTTTCCTACCAGTTTATGGCTCTAACACCTGCTGCCCCAGGTCAGTGGATCCCAGCTCTGACTTTTGGATTCTTCTCCCTGTCCAGATTTCACAGCGCCGGCTTGCCCAGAAACCCTTGTTCTCTGATGGGCCCGAGAAAAGTAGCCACATTTTTGTTTGTTCGCCTGTTTTGTTGGTATAAAAACTGATATGACAGCTTCCAAACTCTTTACATTTTGTGGCTTAAGCCACAAATCTATAATAACTTCCCAAATTTCTTTTCTGATAATTCTAATATCTTTCTTAATTCTGGGTTAGTTTTAATGGATTGAATGGGTTGTATCGTCCTGTTTCTTTGCGTACTGATATCACACATGTCTACCTTACCTTTTTTTTTAGGTACTGGATATTCTTGCATTCTTCTAATATTTTTAAATTTCCTTTTTGCAAATTTCTTGTAAATCCTTGGATTTTTTTTTTTTCAGGTCTCCCTTTCAAGATTTGCTAGAATGGCCCAGAGTCGTATTGAGGTAGATCTGCATTTTCTTCATTACAAAGGGAGCATCCTTTTGATGCTCTGCTTGATGCCCTTTGGGTGATGAGATTTCACAGTCTGTCTGTGGGAACAGGTAGTATTCCTCACCCTGTTCAGGTGTTTGGCGCGTTTCCTTCTAAACCATTCATGTGGTTCTTTTCCTCTCTCTTATAGTTTCTTCATCCACAGGCAGGGATCAGCACCTTCTGAGTATGTGAGGACGCCATTTGCAGATCCAAAGTTCTCCTGGACACTCTCTCGCCTCAGGACTCTGAATATAAAGACAGATACCATAAGTTTTCATCCTATGTGGATCCTGAGAAACTTAACAGAAGAACCATGGGGGAGGGGAAAGAAAAAAAAAAAGGTTAGAGAGGGAGGGAGCCAAAACATAAGACTCTTAAAAACTGAGAACAAACTGAGGATTGATGGGGGGTGGGAGGGAGAGGTGGGTGGGTGAAGGGTACTGAGGAGGGCCCCTGTTGGGATGAGCACTGGGTGTTGTATGGAAAACAATTTGACAATAAATTTCATATTAAAAAAAATAAATTCTATCTGTCTTGATTTTCCTAGATTTTCAGGTCCTTCTGTTGGACTCAGGGACCCACCAGCTTCCTCTGGATTCCCCTTCCCTGCGCCATGGTCTGGAAACTCTTAGGGCAATCACTGGACTCGCCTTGTTTGCTTCTAGTCCTCAGGAATCACTGTTCTTTATTGCCTGTTGTCCAGTGTCTTAAAAAAACGGTTGCTTTACAGGGGCGCCTGGGTGGCTCGGTCATTTAAGCGTCCAGGCTCAGGTCATGATCTCGTGGTTCGTTGGTTCGAGGCCTATGTCGAGCTCTATGCTGACAGCTCGGAGCCCAGAGCCTGCTTCGGATTCTGTGTCTCCCTCTCTGTGCCCCTCCCCCGCTCGTGCTCGGCCTCTCTGTCTCTCAACAATAAATAAATGTTAATTTTTTTTAATGGTTGCTTTACATACTTTGTCCGTTTGTTGTGGTTTTAGAAGAAGTTAAATCCAGTTACTCCATCTTGGGTGGAAGCATGCATCCCCGTTTTTACGTATTTTTATCTAATTTGGGACATTCCGTAAAAGTCCCTTTGCTTGTGATTTAAAAATAAATACTGAGGGAGAAGGAATTTTTGTGTGTTTTGTTCCAGACACTTAGCATTTGCTGAGATCAGGAAAGATTTGCTGAATAAATTTGGTATTTGAGGTTGGGAGGGCTTAGCAATGTCCCAATATTTCTCTTTAAGGTCATCACATGAAAAGAATCAGTTTTATACATCTAACTTGATAATGAGAAGACTTCTTTTACTACATATGTAAGCTTTAAAAAAGCTGAGTAATTGCATAGATGCAATTTCACAACCTTGCTTCATCACTTACTTTATCTTTAAATGTGATCAGCTGTCAGAAATCCCTGCCTGGCACCCACTGATGTTGGAATTAAAGTCAGTCAATTAACAAGTTAATTAATTAAAGTCATGGACTGAATTGTGTCCCCTAAAAATTCATAGGTTGGAGCCTAACCCCCTGTGTGATGGTGTTAGAAGGTGGAGTTTGTAGAGGGTAATTAAAGTTAGATGAGGTCCTGAGGGTGGGGCCCCGTGGTAGGATTGGCGCCCTCAGAAGAAGAGACGCCGGAGATCTTGCTTCCTCTCTTTCTGCCATGTGAGGACACCGTAAGCAGGTGGCCAACCATCAGCCAAGAGGAGGGTTGTCACCAGAACTTGACGGTGCTGGCATTGTGGTCTCCATTTCTAGCCCCTACAACTGTGATGGGACAAATTTCTGTAGTTTCATTTGCCCTGCCCACGATATGTGGTTATGACAGCCTGAGCCGATGCATACACTTTGTTGGTAACACTTTGTATGTTGTGCTTCCGGTATAAAGAGTAAGATGGGTTCCTCAGGCCATCTGTATTCTGCTAAAGGACATAGTCCTCTGCCAGGCTAAAGGAGGGAGCAGCAGGGGTAGAGAATTTTCACATTCCAGGGAGTAACCCCTGTGTGGCGTTCTCTGGGCAGAGCATTTGGGAGGGAAATGTTGGCACAAAGGAGGCACCATCTTTAGACTCCCTTCCAAAGAGATGTTGGATGGACCGTGCCCTGAGTGCACCCAGGGGCTGAGGCGCAGCAGGCTGGATGAAGTAGCCACTTTTCAATCCTGTCTCCAGTCGCACGAATAATTTGAAAGGATGAAGTGTGAATGCATGGACAGGAGCAGCTGGAATCCTCCCCCGGTCTGTAGTCAACCTTGTCTCCATGGACAGCTGTGACCTTGAAACCATGGGTTGTTATGCCCCATCATCTCCTTTCTGTCGCACTTCCTACACCTGGGAGCGTGGAGTGGCCATCAAGGACTCTGACATGCATTTCTGTTCTCCTTTTTCTCAAGGCCACTCTCTGTTTTCTAAAAACATCTATAGTTTTCTCTACTTTGCCAGACCCATCTCACACGAAAGGTTAAATTCTCTTCGAAAACTCACAACTATGGTGTTTTAATTTCCAGGTTACAGACTCCCCAGCATGATCATAGACAAATACCGCTTTTAAAAACGCCATTAAATATTGATTCATTTACTTGACTGAGAAAATGTCCCTGCCTATCTATGAATTTTAGAAAGGAATTTTTCCCCCACAAAGCCTAATACGAACAACAACAAGAACAACAACAACAAACAATCAACAAGCAGACATCTCAGCTTTCGGGGAGAACCCAGGCATAAACAGGGCACCTCCCCAGTCTAAGACTGGCTGCTGGCTGGGGACGCAGGGCCTGAGTCTCCTCTTTGTGACCAAAATGGCGTGAAGGGGCTGGGGTTATCTGGTCCCCACCTGTGTGGTTTGGCGTGGGAAGGAAGGAGTTTTGACCGTCTAAAGAAGCCCCTCCCCTGAGGGCGTTTCAAGACATCTGCTGCTAACACAGCAGTGGAAGTGCTTTGATAGGCTTGGTGGTAGAGGGACAACTTTGGAATTTCTGGGCCCACATTCATTGTGTTCTTTACTTCGTACAGTTTTTAGCGACACGATAATGTCTCTAATATGCTCCTACTGAGACGCAGGCATGACTGAAACATGCTCCCTACCTTGATGGTGTTGATTTTATGTGTGCACATAGACGGAGGGAATCAAATCACCATACGTACCATACCAGCAATGTAGCCCAGCTGTTGGTCTAATGACTATGCGGCCAAGAGAAGGGCACGTCAGGAAAGCCTTCAAGAGAAGAGGTTTGGGCAGGGTCTCGATAGATGGTCCAGACGGAGAAGAAGGTGAGGATCTGCCATGCAGAGGGAACAGCAGGTTTAGGATGACCAAGGTTTGAAACACGACTCCCAGGAAGGGTGTGGGACCTGACCGTGGATTTTGTGTGAGACGGTGATAGAAGACGAGTGTAAAGAGAGAGCTTATGGACTCAACGTCTGTTAAACTGGATTTCATTGAGTGGTTCGTTGGGTTTCCAAACATTCTTTTTTGTTGTTGTTTCCTTTTTTTGTTAAGATACAGAGCCTGTTTTAAAAGACTTTGTTCTTATTTTCTTAGAGCAATTTTAGGTAGACAGCACAATTAAGAGGAAGGTACAGAGATTTTCCATACATCTCCTTCCCCTGCACCTGCACAGCCTCCTCCATTATCAGCATCCCCACCAGAGTGGCACATTTGTTACAGTTGTTGAACCAACACTGACACATCATTATCACCCACAGTCCATAGCTTACATTACTCTGCTCTTGGTGTTATGCATTACATGGGCTTGGACAACTGTTTAATGAGATATATTGATCATATAGTATCATGCAGAGTATTTTCACTACCCTAAACATCCTCTATTCTGCCTAATCATCTCTTTCTCATGACCTCACCCTCGCAACCACTGATCATTTGCCGTCTCCATGGTTTTGCTTTTTCCAGGACACCATAGAGTTGGAATCATACAGTGTGTAGACTTTGCAGACTGGCTTCTTTCACATGGTAATATGCATTCAAGTTTCCTCCATGTCTCTCATAGCTTGATGGCTCATTGTTTGTTTTTTTTTTAGTGCTGGGTAATATTCTATTGTCTGGATGGACCACGGCTTATCCATTCACTTACGGAAGAACATCTCGGCCGCTTCCAAATTTTGAAATCTATGAAAAACAACTGCTGTGAATAACAGTGTGCAGGATTTTGTGTGGACATGAGTTTTTGAATCATTTGGGTAAATACCAAGATGTGCGATTGCTGGATTGTATGGTTCGGGTCATGCTAATAGATGTGCAATTGTATCTCATTGCTTTAATTTGCATTTCCTGATGAAATATGAAATGGACCATCTTTTCACATGCTTATTCGCCATCTGTATATCTTCTTTGCTGAGGTGTCTGTTGAGATCTTTGACCCATTGTTTGATTGGGTTATTTTCCTACTGTTGAGTTTTAAGAGTTCTTTGTACAGTTTGGATAACAGTTCTTTGTCAGATGTGTCTGTCACCAATATTTTCTCCCAGTCTGTGGCATGTTTTTCATGCTCCTGACATTGACTGTCCCAGAGCAGATTTTTTTTTTTTAATTGAGTCCAGTTAATCCATTATTTCTTTCACGGATCATGTTTTGGGTGTTGTGTCCAAAATGGCATCACCATGCCCAATGTCGCCCAGTCACCCTTTTGAGGGCAGGGGGACAAGATGATATGAGTCATTTTTCCAGGACAATAGGAACAATGTAGAATTGAGGAGCACAAAGTCTACGACCGGGTTGCAAGTTCTTTCTGTATAAGAACTTTAAATAGCAAGTCCTTGAGCACATACAGGTGCACGCTGCATCGAGTGCTTGTTCACAACATAGAACGTAGTTAATGCTTAATGTTGATTCATTATCATGATGCCCTGCACACCGAGAACCACAAACAGGCCAGAGGATGTAAAATGGCTCTGCTGACAGTATTAACAAACAGCCCTTGCAAGAATGGGTTAGTGCCAAGTAGCTGACGGATCATACAAATTTAATTCTTTACTTGATTCCAGGGTAATTTCCCCATCAGCAGCAGAAGGTGGAGAAGAAAAACCTCTCACTCAACAGTTCATGCTCCTCTTGTCTTGGTATTGATATTAATGCCAACAAAATTAGTAATTTGACAATTAGTTCCCCACTTACCTGAGAAGACATGAAAGGGAGAAAGAAAGTATTTTAACTAGATTATAATGTGGCTGTGACAAGTCGGGATCCTGTCATGTTATAGCCTCCCAACGTTAACATTTTCATGTCTGCTTGGCAGGTTATTAAAATAAATGAGGGTGCATTGGGCTGCCGCCGTGCTCGCCTCTAATGGGAGTTGAGGAATTTGCAAGCCACCAATGTAAATTGACCGATCTCAGAGACTGGAAGGATTTGGCTAAAGTGGACAATTAGGATCATTTCTGCACAGCTGAGTGAAATATTCCTTGTTATTTTAATAATTCAGGCCCAGGGTAATTTTCGGAGGCTGAGTTTGTCAAGATAATGTGCCCGTGCTTGTCTGCTTGTCATTTTTAACTCAATCCCACATGTTACAGGTGCAGCCTAGCTTACAAAACAGGAAAATCATTCACTGGAGAATTTGCATATGGAATACAGATACTCCGCACTCAGGGAAAGCAGAGCAGAAGATTGACAGGGAGCCGTGGTGTGAATGCCTCACCATGGTGGAAGGCTGAAGGGCTGATAGGGGCTGCACTGCTTTGTTGATACAATTATGAGCGTTATTGGACACTATGCATATGCAAGTGAGGACCACGGACAGCGCCATTTACCTCATGTAACCTACCCTGTTTGGGTTGAGATGCGTGTGAAAGCTGTGCACTCCCTCGCAGAAGATGCAAATACTTGCTTTTGGCTCGATTTTAGCACACGGACTGATCGAATAATATCTTTAACTTTTGATGGCAAGACGCATTTAGAGAATTATACATGAGTCCAAGCTAGAGAAATTCTGACGCTGGAGAGTTCATCAGTGCATTTCTGCAAGCAGGAGCCTGTTTGGCTAGATGATATGGTCCCAACAGATTAAAACATCACTCGTGATTACAATGATCGGTATAAGAACTGGAAGTGACCTCTTCTGTGTGCAGCAGGCCCAGCGCTGGATGGAAACAGTCACGTTAATTTGAAATCAAGAAGTCATTAAAATAAAATTCTGATTGAAAGTCTGCCTCCTGCCAGCCCTGCTCTGGGGCCCTATGATCAACGGGTGATGAATGAACTCAGGTCAGGGATGCCCTCACTGTAATCTTTCCAGCCCTCTCCACACAGCTTCCTCGGGGCGGCTCGGTTTCTATCTGGTTTATTTTTCGGACTTCCAGGCAATAATTTATTTAAAGATAGAATTTACAGCGAAATATCATCAGCGCCAACAAAAGTATTAAAACCAGTGCTTTCGGAAAAAAGAGAGATTGCAAGGTACGTTGACCTAAGCAAGAAAACACAGCTGCCATCACCAGCTAGGCATTCTTCCACATGCAATGCTCTAGCACAGTAATGTGACCCTACGTCTGCTTACGTGAATTTATCAATAAATTTGAAAGGGGGTGTGGGAATAGCACTTAATTCAATACGTTGTAAGCTGGAGATGTCTAAAACAAGGGGGTTATGCCAAATAAATAACTTAGGTGTTGCGTGAGAAACCCAAACATTTCATCTGTTTCAGTGTGGTTACAACATCAATTGCTTTTGCCCCTGAACTCTGAGGGAAGATGGGTTTGTGTGCTAGAAAGCTCATAGATTACTTTTCCCCTCAATCAAATCTCCCTTTAACCCTGATACATTTCAACTCCCAGGCTGTTTTTTTATTGCGTCACCCAGCATGAGGGACATCTGTGTTGAGACGCTCAACTACGTGGCTCAAGAGAGAAGAGAATCCCTCCACCCATCCCAGCTCAGCCAAGCCGCTGAAAGCTGGAAGAGAAGCCATGTTTCCAAACAGTGGTGTTTTGAAACGATCTCCAGTATGTTTTTCCTAACCCAGTGTCTGAGTTCTGGGAGACGCCGTTCTTCTTTGGAATTCTGGGCCAGCAATAGGGGAACTATACAAGCTGAATCCTGAACAAACAAACCAGCAACACGGGTGACCCAGAACAAAGCTGACGGCTCTCCACATGTCACACCATCCCAGAAGAGCATCCCAGCCTCCTAGCCCCCAATCACTACCTCACCCCCTACACATAGATCGGCATACAAGGCTTGCCAATTTCCACATGAGTCAGGTAAAGGCAATAACTTAGTGAATGAGCTTAACAAATCCTCGCTTCTCATTCAGAACCTGGGCATCTTGAGCAGATTGCCTGGGTGATCTCTAAAGCAACTGCTGACCTCATAAACGGTTAGGGGCCAGGCCCCAGATGGCACAAACCACCCACATCCCATTGGCACAGTGACTGTCCTGTGGCCCTAAACTGAAAAGGCGTCTATCTGAGCAACAAAGCACCCATGTGGGTTCAGGAGGCTAGTGAGGGTCTAGCTGGCCTCTGTCACACAGGCCAGCAAAGTGGAAAATAGTGACGTTGCATAACTGAACACAAGCCCCAGTGGTAAAGAGCACAGGAAACAAAACCCAAAGTTATGCATCAAAGGGTGCAGGACACATGTAAACAACACAATGGGGACCCCTGCCCATGCCAGTCTTCAATGTCATGCTCCAATGACACCTCCAAGGGCAGTTTGGAAGCAGCATCATTTTAAAAAGTAGACAGAGGTGCCTGGATGGCTCAGTCGGTTAAGCGTCCAACTCTGGATTTCAGCTCAGGTCATGATCTCAGGTTTGTGAGTTCGAGCCCTGCATTGGATTCCATGCTGAAAGTGCAGAGCCTGCTTGGGATTCTCTCTCTCTCTCTCTCTCTCTCTCTCTCTCTGTCCCTCTCCCACTCAATCTCACCCCCTCTGTCTCTGTATCTCTCTCTCTCTTTCAAAATAAATAAATAATCTTATTTTTTTTTAAAGTAAACATTTGAGGCACCTGGGTGGCTCAGTCGGTTAAGCGTCTGACTTTGGTTCAGGTCATGATCTCGTGGTTTGTGAGTTCAAGCCCCACGTAGGGCTCTGTGCTGACAGCTCAGAGCCTGGAGCCTGCTTTGGATTTTGTGTCTCCCTCTCTCTCTGCTCCTTCCCTGCTCTCACTCTGTCTCTCTCTCAAAAATGAATAAATATTAAAAAAAAGTTTTTACAGTAGACATTTAAGAAAGAGCTTTGAAACTTTAAGGATTTACTTTTATTATTATTATTATCATTTATTTTGGGGAGAAAGAGAGAGAGAATGCATGGGTTGGGGAGGGGCAGAGAGAGAGCAGGACAGAGGATCCAAGTGGGGCTCAAACTCGTGAACTGTGAGATCATGACCTGAGCCAAAGTCAGACGCTCGACTGACTGAGCCACCCAGGTGGCCCAAGGATGCCTTCCTGGTGTTTCTTCACCAGCCAGACTATGACCTGCCCCCCTGCACTGACCTTGTTGCACGTTTTCCACATCATTGTTCCCAATGGCACGGGGCTGGGCGTGTCAGCTGCCTCATGCATGGCGTGTCCTTGGGTCGCCTGCAGCTGGGAGCATCCAGTGAGAACAGCAGTGTCATAGATAGATGCTCAGTATTAGAGTGTATTCGGTTAGAGCATTAGGCTCTAGCAGATGATCAATAACTGAGTAAAACTGAGTTATAATTGACTAGCAAGAGTTTTTCACAAGCGCCTCCACAAGCTTAATAATTAAAACTTGCCACTCAACGTTAAACTTGGCCAGCTGTGACACAGACAAGGGGGCTCGTGGAGCTAAGGATGCTTTGCAGACTTCTCAGGATTGACCCAAATTGTCCCCAATTATAGGTAATCAATCCTGTGACTATTATGTTAGGACTCTGTTCAATTAAACAAATTCCCACTGGGAAAGTCTTCTCTTCTTAATTCAATCAAGAGAAACAAATATCACTCCTGATTTGAAAATCCATAATAAATTGGAAGACATCAGCTGTCGATGCCCAAATATCTAGGAAAGGGGTCTGGCACTGGAATGAGAAGGAGCAAACTAAAGAACCGGGCCATGATCAGGAATCGTTTTTGAACCTGATTTCGTCAGCTCACAACGGCCTCATTTCGTCTCTGGTGTCCCAGAAAAGACATCCGCTTATGGCTGAGCAGCAACGTGTTGCCCAAAGGAATCAGCAGAGACGTACTTGAGTCAAGGCGTGTGCTGCCTCTTGGGTCCGGCTGCAGCGCCCCCCCAGCCCCCGCCACGCTCCCTGGAGTGTACCAACACACAGGAGACAACGTCACGATGTTGCGTGTCCTTGGCTCACCCTATATTGCCCCAATACAAATTAAACCCCATAGAATCTGCAAAACCAACTCTGAAGTGTGTTTTTAACATTTTCTTAAAGTCTTAATCTAGTCTACGATGGCAACTTTGAATGCATCAGACTCTCGGGTCCCCGAGTATTTCACAAGCTGCATTTGACATTCTTTGAGACTCCCCCACCGCTCAGCTAAGCGGGCTGTCCCCTGCACACCACACTGACGGAAATGTGGGGGAGACATCACGAGCGACAACGGCTTAGGGATGGCGGTCCCTGTTAATCAGTTTTCTCCTCTCGTGTCACTTGGCGGTCCTCACTCTGTGTTGACTTCAGGGAGGAAACTTGGTATTCAAGGCAAATACTTATCAAAACACAATTTATTCAGAACAGCTTTCAAATGCAGGTTCAGAATATTTGCCTGAATAATCACTCAGGCTAAAGTATGGGGGAGCTCAAAGGTTTTCTCCACTGATTACTCGCTCAATGCTGGTACTTTAATGTGAATTTTAACTCAAATTGCATCTGGTATGTTTCGGCTGTGCACCTAGCCTCTTGCACATTCTATGTGCTATTTAAAACTTTGCCTTTTTCGGTTGTAGAGCGTGGTCCCCACCCGTCTGGCCCTGACAGTCAGCCTCACAGCACCTGCTAGCAGCCTTTCAGCGGCTTTCCATCCCGGAGCTGTTCAAAGGCGCTCGCTATAAACACTCCCGTTCAGATTAACCCTCTGAAGCCAGGACAGGAACCCACGGGTGAAACAATGGCATCTGACTCCTCAGTGACGTCCGGTTACATTTGAGAACAGGACAGATTTGGACATGCGGTAGAGATATATTCTCTTAACCTTCAATCTCTTAAAAATACCAATCATCCTAGTTTACTCCTTCTTCCATTTACAGCGTACTACCTGTGGGGGGAGGGGAGGGGATTCATAGGAGGGTAAAGGCATAGAAAGGCATCATCTCTCTGCCCAGGTGGTTCACATGCACATTGAATTTATAACGTCTGCGAGGAAAGGCATGTCTACTCTCCGGCAAGAGCTAAGGTGCTTCTGGAAGAGGGTGTTGGACCTGGGTTGTGCACAATGTGGAGGATGGAGACAGGAAGGAGTTGAAGGTGCAATGGCATAGGAACCCGTAGGCCATGTTTGGGGAATGACATATAATATGACTTGAGCTGCAAGTGGAAGTAATGAGGGCCGCAGGGGTGATGGGTGTTGTTTTTGGAAACTCAGGTTGAGGAATAAGAGTTTTAGAACCATCTGGTGGAGAGCAGGCTCTCATTACCCACAAAGCACCTGGGCTAGGAGGTGAAGGGGAGAAAGGATTTGGGCGACATGGGAAACAGTCATATTACCGACGCTATCTTTATGATTCATGTTGGAATTAGTGCCGTCGGGCTTTCCTGCACTCTGGGGAAAACGACCACATGGGACAATGAGTCAACCAGGGAAACAACACCTGTCAGGCCTTGGATATAAGGGTTAGGATCCAGAAGGGAGAAGAGGTCAGATGCCAGAGCTGGGCATTGGACACACGTCCTGTGTGTATTTGCTGTGTGCATATGTGCTCTGCACACGACACCTGCTATCCAAACTACCCGAGGAGAATCCTGCTTCTTCCTCTTTCGGGAGGAAGTAATCAAGACACTACGGCCTTTCAGAAAAGTACCAGGATGTTACTCTTTCTGCCTTCATCACTGTGTCTCTCCACAGAGTACCGCCCCCAGCTTCTCAAGAATAAACTGGAAACCCATGCAACGTCCTGAATCACCTTTTTAGCACACATATAGTGACAATGAGTGAGAAAAGGAGCTGCGGTTGGCCTCAGAGAATTTTCCAGCTGTACGGCGGGCTCCATGCGCACAATGCAAAGCCAGTTCTCTGCAACAAGGGCATCTTCCCAGGTGCTCCTACTTCCATTAGCTCAGCCTGTGAATGCTAATATTGGACTAGGTAATTTGGTCACAGAATCATTCCGAAGTGAGAAGGAAAGAGCAAGAAAAAAGAGAACTTGAAAAATATTGCTTTTAAAACACTAACAAGACTGTCTGGATGGCCAGCCATCAGGGGAAAGATCAACTAATACATCAAAACCTCCAAGATACGGACGCCTCAGAAATGTCGCCTTCTTCCTGGAAATCCTGTCTTGTCAACTGGTCAGAAGATTTCAGTGTTTAAACAACCTCACAGCTAATCTGACATTGATATAAAACTTGCCATTTACATGAAAATGCCAGCCCTCACCCAGGACCTGATGCGGCTTCTCTGTGAGGGGAACGGCCTGTGTGTATCTCGTGGATGTGGAAAGGGGAGCACGCGGTGCCTTTTATTTCAAATAGCTCTAATATACAGAGAGAGTTGGGGGAGAGGGTTAAGATGATAATACGTGACCGACTAACGGAACTCACGTTAATGAAGTCCGTCATCGAGCGGCCAGCAAGTGTCAAATAAGGGGCTTTTAGAAAAGAAAATGTAGTTTCACTACATTGATTCAGGGCCTGCTAATGAACATAAAATATGAGTCAATTGGCCCCTTTAAATCTATTAGCAGAGGCGGGATCTATTCAGAGGCAGAAGTGGCCGCAAGAGTTGAAATTGCATGTGCCTTGCAGATGTCTCTGAGCCTTTATTCTCCTATTTGATTGTTTGTTCATAGAGCCCGTGGGCTCCTAGACTGTGGTCTCTATTAAAGTGGAAAATAAGAGAGAAAAGGGGAACGACCATAAAGAAAAGGAAGATGATAGAAATCCCTGAGAACCTTTCCATGGAACACAGCACGCGTGTTAGTTGTCAAGGCCAGACTGCCTCTGACAAGTCAAGGCTGGCTCTGAAAACACACTCTACCGAACAGGCTCCTGGGACTGAGTCACCCAGGGTTAAGCCTGATTTGGGCACGTGGGGTTAGTTTTACGGCCACCGTCACCATGTGGGCATTTTCGTGACATCTTAAGCATTTATAATAGCAATCTTCCAGTTTTCTGTAATTTCTGACCTTGCCTCAGTGTATCTAGAAGCATTCTTATGGTCTCCAGAAAAACTAGACTGTTTGGGCAGAAATGTAAAGAGATCACATAAGGCAATACTGTTTTGTTTTTCTTCTTTCAGACGTGGCTCTGGAGACTCCACAGGGATGAGCCTTAGGAGGATAGGGTGAAGGGGTACAAGGCACAGAAGATCAGGGCCAGAGCTGGGTGGGGAAGGGGTCGCATGGAGGAGGGCCAGGGATGCTTGGAAGGCAGAGGGGAAGTGATGAGACAAGACCTTGAACAAGGATCTGACCCTGGGATCCCGAGACAGGGGACGGCGTGGACACTGAGTGACGCCAGCACCAAGGTGGCTTTGACAGGAGGTCTGGGGAAGGCAGTGTGACTGATGCCAGCCAGTCAGTCCTCACCAACCAGATGCCTTGTGGCTCACAAGACTGAGGAGCCAACTCTGCTCACTCACTCCTTCCCTTTAGTGGAGGCTCCAACCACCTCCTGCACTCCATCATCTGTCAGCTGCCTCGGTGCAACTGTCCTATGTGGACGCTGCTTCATGAACAGACCCAGATACTCCTAAGCTCCCCCATTCCACATACACAACAAAACTTGGATAATAAAGGGAAAACAATCAGGTTAGTTTGCAGGGTGACCAAAGTAGTGTTCCTTGTATTTCATAATAGAGAACTCTCTATTCGTCTCTTCTACTGATGATAGCCAGCATTTTAGAGCTTACAAGTTGTAATCTGTGTTCAAACTCATTTTATTATTTTACCAGTATGATTATTCCCATTCCAGACATGCAGAAGCTGATGTTCAGACAGATGAAAGACCCAGTCCGTTGTGAGCGTTTTTTATTTCATTGAGTATAAGAACACGTTATGAAAATGGGGAGAAAATTGGTGGAAACAAAGGCACATACAGCGCCCTCTAGGGAAGGAGTCGGGAATGTGTACGGGGGTCAGTGCATTATCAGTGTGTTCAGATAGAGCACAATCTTAAGGGACAGGTCAGCTGACCCGTCCCTGAGACTGTGGATCACAACAGGACCTTTCTATCTCCAACAAAATCACATAAGAATACCCAGGGCTCAGAGTGGGTGGACCTTCCAGGGCTGGGATGGACCCTTTTCTCCTACCTCCAAGACCTCTTGTTCCAATGGTGCCTCTAAGCAAAGTCTCTGAGCAGACAGATGATGCTGCAAAGAGAACAGTCAGGAGGGAAACTGACCACTACTCAGACTCGGTGCTCCTCTCTGCTTACCTATCTCCAGCTTCACAAGCCTCAGAGCAGGGGCGTGCCTAAAGACCGTCACACTGGTCCATTGCATGGCTGACATCATACAGACTGGACAGTGAGTAGGACACTCCTATTACAAAAAAAGAAGCACCAAGCATGGTAAACTTTGTGGATTCTGAAGACAGTGCCTTCCACACCCAGGAATGTCAATGTAACCCAAGCATTAATTGCTTTGAGTGGTGGCAGATCAAAAATGGTACCTTTAGAAGATCAGACTGTGGTCCAAGCAGCCCTTACATTTAGACTCTATGACACAGAAGACATTATGGGTTGGAGGCATTAGCAGTGGGGAAAGGTGCAGGTCATGTTTATGGAAAGCCCTGATGGGAGAATCACAACATATGACCCTGAGATTCTGGAGCCATAGCATCTGCAACAGAAAATGATATGCTTCTTGATAGAGCTCTTAGTATATGACTGGGCTCTGGTAGGTGGACCACTTGGCTATGGGAAAGAAAGATACTGTGAATCCAGACTGTGCCTTATAAGTAGGGTTTTGTCACCCTTACCATATCACAAATGTATATGAGTACCATAACAATTTGTTGTAAAATGTGAATGTAACATCCAGGATGAAGGCAAACAGGACCAGAAGGCATGTGTGAGTTTCATGACCAGGTAACCCAGAACCAATGGCCATCTACCTTGTTTGCAGGAACACCCTTACCCCAGTGCCTTTGTATAACTCTACAGTGGTCCCATATGACCAGCTAAATGATGGGATGGCTTAGGATATGAATGCGAGCTGAAAACAAATGTCAGCCACAACAATCACATCCTGGGATGTCCAAAGTAGACAGGAGAGAAAGAAAATCTTCCCAATGAGTAGAATTGCGACTTCATGTGGGAGGAAAGTAGAGCAATACGAGAATGCATACTTAATTCTGAACAGCTTCCAACAGCCTGACAGTGGGGGCCCAGAAAGAAAAAGAATTTGAATATTATAGGCAAAGAGCTCTGATTAAGGCAAATCAATGTATGTATACACAGGGTCAAGCATGATATGCGAAGATATTTGTATGACATACTAGTGTTCAGTGGGAAGGTGTCTACCATGGAAGAAACACTGAACACCTAAGTAGACAAAATAACTCAGCAGTCAGCTTTAACTAGCCATCATCATTAGTCAACATGGAATTTGAAAACAATAGGCATATGAATAGACTTCATGATTGTAGAGATGGAGGTTACGTGGACCCAGCATGGGACAGTACTTACCCAAGCTGATTTAGCTACTGACTGTCCAACATTCGAGGGACAAAGACCAACACTGACACCCCGGTATGGCACTATTCCTTGAGGAGACCAACCAGCCACGATGTGGTCTGGCAAATAGACTCCGATGGACGTCTTCCATTCTGCAATGGCCAGAGGTTTGTCCTCACAGAAATAGCTACCTACTACAGGTAAATATTTGTCTTTCCAGCCAGTAGATCCTCAATCAGTCCCATTCTCCAAGGAAATATGGATTGCCTAATCCCACACAACACAGAATCTGATCAAGAAACCTACTTTACAACAAGGAAGTATGGAGAAGGGCCATGGAGCACAGAATCCACTGGTTGTTTCATACGCTGCAACTTCCAGGAGCAGTCAGCCTCAGGAAGTTCTGGAATGGCTCTGTTTTTTGGCCCATGCTGTTCTTATGTACTACTCTATAGAAGGCCACTTGTTGGGGCGCCTGGGTGGCGCAGTCGGTTAAGTGTCCGACTTCAGCCAGGTCACGATCTCGCGGTCCGTGAGTTCGAGCCCCGCGTCAGGCTCTGGGCTGATGGCTCAGAGCCTGGAGCCTGTTTCCGATTCTGTGTCTCCCTCTCTCTCTGCCCCTCCCCCGTTCATACTCTGTCTCTCTCTGTCCCAAAAATAAATAAACGTTGAAAAAAAAAAAAAAAAAAGAAGGCCACTTGTTGGCTGAGGTGGTGATCACTATCACAGGGGATGGGGTCATAGTTCTCTGTTCTTCATTATTGAGAAAAAAAATCTTCTCTTCTTAGTCTATGGTAAAATGAAATGTAGGATGGTAGAGGCAGGGTGATGAAGTCGTAAGTATCCTCTGGAAGATGGGTTCTCAAGCTGATGATGCAATGAGACCATCAGAAGGACTTGTTTGGGCCCAACCCTGACTTTCTTATCTAGTAGGTCTGGAGTAGAGCTCAAGAATTTGTTTCTAGCACATGACCAGGGGACACTCATGATACTTCAGCCTGGAGACCATGCTTTGAGAACCAGTGGTCTAAGAGGTATTGTAGAGATATTTGCCTGGCTCACCCTAATGCATGGGATTAGACCCCCCGGTATCACTTATGTCTGTGTCATGTAACTCCATCCCCTTCCCAGAGTAGAACCATCCAGGTACACAATGCTGTCCACTTAGTTGTTGTCCCAGGAACATGAGGTTAAAAAGGGAGAGAGAGGCAAGACTATGAATTGTCTAAAAGAGCCACAGTGATACCTACTGCTGTAATCACAAGGTGCCAAACTTCAACAACAGAGATCCCAGATCTATCCTGGGTCCGTTCTAAGTCTAGATGTTTTTGTTGAATAGAACTGGTCACAAGTAAAATCCATTTTAGTGTACAAGAGAAATGTTTCAGTTTTCATTAGTAGGAATGAGATTTAGATTATTTAGCAGAGACATTGGGAAGACAGACAAAGAGGTAGTGACCACATTCTCACAACAAACAGGGAGGCAGAATAAAGAACACAGTTGGAACTAACATACATAAAGGAGAGAAAAAGGCTCTGCCTGTACCAAGCAGGCACTGCTCCCAATTGCCCTAGTTAGAGAAGTTTTGTTTGTTTGTTTTGTTTGTGTGCGTGTGTTTCTCTCTCTCTCTCTCTTTTATTTATTTATTTTTTTTGTATATTGGCTAAGGACACCAAATATTCTTGTTTGCCCAGAACTGAGTGGTTTCTCTGGACACGGGATTGTCAATGGTAAAACCAGGACAAAACAGTCCTGAGCAAACCCGGAGTGTTGCTCAGAATGTTCAAGGTGATGCCATCAGGGGTGCTTGGCTGGCTCAGTTGGTAGAGCATGCAACTCTTCATCTCGGGGCCATGAGTTCAAGCCCCACACTGGGTGTAAAGTGTGCTTAAAAAAAAAAAGAAGAGGAAGAAGATAATGCCATCAAGTTGAGAAAAGCTATATGTAGACTTTTACTTGCCAAGAGTGTACTGGGTAATTTGGCCCCTACTTCCTGCTGAAAACAAATCAAAAGCTAGACAACATAACAAAGAAAAACAACTTTTTAAAAGGATCACATTTCTAATAAAATAATGAGACATCATTGGCCCAATGTCAGATTGTGTTCCCCAGAAGCAGGTCCTAAAATAAGGAATCACGTGCAAGTGATTCATTAAGGAATTGCTCTCTGAAAACACTTAAGAGAGTGGGGAGGTCAGAGACAGAATGGGAAGAGCCAAATGATAGTTTCTTTTAAGGCTTCAGCCTAAACCTTCAGGGAGCTGTAAAGTTCACCTTATGCTCTGAGTTTGTCTATTCTTGGGCCAAGCACCTGTGCTCTTACACTCCCTCACCAGTGTAAAGGCATATTAAGGGCCAGACCTTTTGGATCCTGAACCTAAAGATAAATTTGTCCAGTGTTATTTCTCCCAAGAGAATCCCAGGTACATATTCTTAGAAGTAAAGCTCACAGGACAGGCAGAGCAAAAGGGCCAGTGAGTTTGAACATGTTAATAGAAACTTCCCACACTGAAATGCAAAGAGAAAAAATAATGAAAACAAATAGGACAGAATATCCAAGAACATTGGAGGAATTCTGAAAAGTATATGACACGCTTAATGAGAACACTGGACAGAGAAAAAGGAGAGAAGTACCAGAAGTAGTACTCACATTAATACTATCTAAAAAGTATCCAAAATTAATGACACACACAAAATCACAGACCGAGGAAGTTCAGAGAACTCCAAGCAGAATAAATATCCAAAAACCTGCAAGTACGCATATAGGCATATTCAAACTGAAAAAAAAAAAAGGCAAAGAGAAAATCTTGAATGAAGCCAGAGGAAAGAAATGCCTTACCTATAGTGGGGCAAGAATAAAATTACATGAGACTTCTCAGAAGTCACGCAAGTGAGAAGAGAGTGGAGTGAAATGTTCAAAGTGTTAAATGAAAAAATTCCAACCATCTAGAAATCCGCATTGTGTAAATTTACCATTCAAAACTGAAGTAGAAATAAACATTTTTTTCAGGCAAGCAAAAAAGGTATTGTGGAGTCAAAACACCTGTTTTATAAGAAATGTTACAAGTTCTTCAGAGATAAAAGAGGTTATTTAAGCCAGTAATTTGCATATACATAAGGAAAGGTAGTTCATCAGAAAAAGAATAAATTAAGGCAAATATAATATTTTATTTTTTCTTATTGTTAATATAATACATAACTCTTCAAAGTAATAGCAGTGAAAATGTGCTGGGTGACAATGGCATGTGGATGAGTGTAACGCATGACAGCAATGTTATTTCCTTCTAACATTGAGAAGCAAGAAATTTGAGTATTGAATTATGAGTTACCTGTGAACCAAAATGTTATTTGAAAGCAGACTTAGATGTAAATGCATACTGCAAATTCTGAAACAACCATTACAAGTTTTGGTGATTCAAAACCACACATCTAAATAACACATGGGTCAAATAAAAAGCCTCAACAGGCATATAAAAATATTTGATCTAAATGAGAAAGAAAAAGCAACTTACCAAAATGTGTGTGATGCAGTGAAAGCAGTATTTAGAGGACAATTTATAGCATTCCATGATTATATCAGGGGAAAATGCGTAAAATAAGTAACATAACCTTCCATCTTCATAAGCCAGAGGAAGAACAATTTAAAAAATAAATAAAGTAATTTATATAAATAAAACAATTTAAAAAAAAATCAATAAAGCAAGCAGAAGAGAGAAACAATAAAAATTAAGGTAGATATTGGGGCGCCTGGGTGGCGCAGTCGGTTAAGTGTCCGACTTCAGCCAGGTCACGATCTCGCGGTCCGGGAGTTCGAGCCCCGCGTCGGGCTCTGGGCTGATGGCTCAGAGCCTGGAGCCTGTTTCCGATTCTGTGTCTCCCTCTCTCTCTGCCCCTCCCCCGTTCATGCTCTGTCTCTCTCTGTCCCAAAAATAAATAATAAACGGAAAAAAAAATTTAAAAAAACAATTGACAAAATTCAACACCTATTCTTTTATTTTTAATTCATTCACTTAAATTCAAGTTAGTTAACTTAAAATGTAGTTTTGGCTTCCCTAGTAGAACTAAGTTATTTATAACTTACATATAAAACCAAGTGCTAATCCCAACAAGTGGCCTCCTTAATGTCCATCACCCATTTAGTCCATCCCCCCACCCACCTCCCTTCCAGCAACCCTGTTTGTTCTCTGTATTTAAGAGTTCCTTATAGTTTGCTTCCCTATTTTTATCTTATTTTTCCCTTCCTTCCCTTATGTTCATCTGTTTTGTTTCTTAAATTCCACATGTAAGTAAAATCATATATTTGTCTTTCTCTGACTGACTTATTTCACTTAGCATAATACACTCTAGTTCCATCTACGTTGTCGCAAATGGCAAGATTTCATCCTTTTTGATCGCCAAGTAGTATTCCATTGTATATATATTTACCACATCTTCTTTATCCATTCATCAGTCAATAGAAATTTGGTGTCTTCTCATAATTTGGCTATTGTTGATAACAATGATATAAACATTGGGATGCATGTATGCCTTTGAATCAGCATTTTTTTTATCTTTTAGATAAATACCTAGTAGTACAATTGCAGGAGAAAACAGGTAGCAACCTCTTTGACCTCAGCTGCAGCAACTTCTTGCTAGACATGTCTCTGAAGCCAAGAGAAACAAAAGCAAAAATGAACTATTGGGACCTCATCAAGATAAACAGCGTTTGCACAGTGAAGGAAACAACAAAACTGAAAAGCAACCAATGGAATGTGAGACAATATTTGCAAATGACTTATTGGATAAAGTGTTAGTATCCAAAATCTATAAAGAACTTATCAAACTCAACACCCCCAAAAAAACCCCCAAATAATCCAGTGACTAAATGGGCAGAAGACACAAATAGACATTTTTCCAAAGATGACATCCAAATGGCTAATAGATGCATGAAAAGATGCTCAACACCACTCATTAGCAGGGAAACACAAATCAAAACCACAATGAGATACCACCTCCCACCTGTCAGAGTGGCTAAAATTAAGAACTCAGGAAACAACAGATGTTGACGAGGATGTGGCGAAAGGGAAACCCTCTTGCATTGTTGGTGGGAATGCAAACTGGTGTAGCCACTCTGGAAAAGAGTATGGAGGTTCCTCAAAAAATTAAATATACAACACCCATTCTTGATAAACACTCTCAGGAAAATATAAACAGAGGAAAATTTTCTCAACATGGTAAGGAACACTCAAAAACAAACAAACAAAAATACCTAGCTTACATCATACTTAATGAGAAGCAACTAGCTGATTTTCTCTTAAGATCAGGAACAAGGCAAGATGTCCCCTCTCACCATTTCTACTCAACGTCGTACTACAACTCCTAACTAATTCAATAAGGAAAAGAAAATAAAAGATATACAGACTGAAAAGGAATAAAACTTTTTGTTCTGCCTGTGTTTATGCAGACAATCCCAGAAAGTCAACATTTGCAACAACAACAAACCTCCTGGTAATAATAAGTAATCATCATTAGAGCTGCAAGATACCAGATTAACATACAAAACTCGATTGCTTTCCTATGCACCAACAATAAACAATTGGAAATTAAAACCCAATGACAATACAATTTACATTATCACCACAAAAATATAACATGTACACATGCATCCTAATAAAATGTGTACAGAATTTACATTTAGAAAAGCACAAAAATTGTATTCATGAAATCAAAGAAAATCAAAGACCTAAACTTCACAGTGAAGGAAATTATCAACAAAACAAAAAGGCAACCTACTGAATGGGAGAAGATATTTGCAAGCGAGGCATCCAAGAAGGAGTGACTATCCAAACTATATAAAGAACTTATAGGACTCAATACTAAAAATAAATGCATAAATGCATAAATACATAAATGCATAATTAAATAAATAAATAAAAATGGGCAGAAGATCCAAATAGATATTTTTCTAAAGAAGACATTCAGATGAGCAACATGAAAAGATTCTCAGCATCAGTAATCATCAGGGAAATGCAATTTAAAACCATAAAGAAATATCGCTTTACATTTGCCAGAATGACTAAAATCAAAAACATAAAAAATAACAGGTGTTGGCAAAGGTGTGGAGAAAAGGGAACCCTGTGCACTGTTGGTGGGAATGCAAGTCTTTCTGGGGTGCCTGGGAGGCTCAGTCTGTTAAGCATCTGACTCTTGATCTCAGCTCCGATCATGATCTCATGGTTCATGAGTTCAAGCCTTGTGTTGGGGCTCTGTGCTGACAGCATGGAGCCTGCTTGAGATTATCTCTCTCCCTCTCTCTCTGCCCCTCCCCTGCTCATTCTCTCTCCCTCTCTCTCTCTCAAAACAAATACATAAACTTAAAAGAAAAAGTAACAGTCTTTCTAAAAAATGGTGCCAGAAAATTGGACATCCATATACAAAACAAAACAAAACAGAAAAAGAAAAAAAGAGTCATCACAGAACTTGCAGTTTTCATAAAATTTAACTCAAGATGCATCATAGACTTAAACGTAAAATGAAAAGCTGCAACACTCCCAGAAGCAGACATAGGAGAAAATCTAGTTGGCCTTTGGTGAGACACTGGGTGTTTAGACACAGGATCAAAACCATGGGTCTGTGAAAGGAAAAATGGAAACGTTCTGCTCTGTGAAACTTAACTGTTAGGAGATTGAAAAACTAATAAACAGGCTGGGGAAAAATATGTGCAAAATCCATATTTGATGAAGAATTCTGTCCAAAATATACAAAGAACTCTTCAACTCAACAATAAGAAGACCAACAATCCAATTAAAAGTGTGCAAAAGATCTGAAGAGATATCTTGCCCAAGAAGACATATATATGGCAGACAAGCATATGAAAAGACCTTCAACCTCAGATGTCATTAAGGAAGTGAAAATTAAACCAATGATGAGCTGCCATTGCACACCTATTAAAATGACTAGAATCAACAAAACGAAACTGGCAAAACAAAATTGACAATAACAATTGCCCACAAGGAGGCGGAGTGGTTAGAACTCTCATTCACCGTTTAAAATAATGTAACATGGTTTTCCATCTTGGAAACAGTTTTATAGTTTCTGCTAGAGCTAAATGTAGTCCTACCATGTCTTTAAGCAGTTGCGGTCCTAGGTGTTTACCCAATGGAGTTAGAAATTTCCACATGCACAACACCTGCAAAAGTTTTGTAGCAACATAATCTCCAAAACCTGGAAGCCACCAAGGTATCCTTCAATCAGTGAATGGAGAAATAAACTGGGATACACCCTTACAATGTGACATTATTCAGCAATAAGACGAAATGAGCTGTCAAGCCAGGAAAAAAACATGTAGGCCCCGTAAGTGCATATTGCCAAGTGGAAGAAGCCATACTGAAAAGGTTACACTATGTGATTCAGACTATATGAAATTCCAGAAAGGGCAAAACTGTAACTGAATTTTAAGCAGAGCACAAGTGGCCACGGTTTGGGGTTGTGGGTTGGGACGAATAGGTGATTCACAAGGGATTTTTAGAGCAGTGAAATTCTTCTGAATGATACTCTAATAAGGGGGGGTCCATTCCCCCTGGGCCTTTCAGGTTTTGTTTCCTGTAAATTCCCGGTTCCAGGTTGTCAATGTTTCCACTGAGTTCTTATAAACATTGCATTATGGGAATGCTACCTATGAGGGAAGCTTATTTTTGTCTGTCATATGTTACATCATTGGCATGCCCTTTCCCTAGTCCATCACTCATCTGTGACTTTTCAGAGTGCTCAGTTCAGAGTGAACATTTGTTATACAGAAAGCCTTCATCTTATTTTAATGCAGTGAATGTTATGGTTATTTTTTCCCACTTTCCTCTTTTTTATGCTTTATAGAAAAAAAAAAAAAAACCCAGGCACACACAGAGGGCACACGGTATCTCCCAAAGCAACTTGAAGTTTTGTTTTGCTCATTTAGGTCTCTAATCTATCTGTAATTCAATTAATTTAATTTTCCATGTGGATAGCCAATTATCCCACTGGTTTTCAGGGACCTATCTGCCATGTGTTCCTTTCCTACATGAACATACAAGTGTGTGTTTGTGTTTCTGTTTCTGTACCTTCTACCCTGTCCGATTGGTTCATTTGTTCATCTCAGTTCCTACATGACATTAAATATCACAGCATTATCATTATTCTTGCTGTTTGATAAGGTGAGATCCTCCCTTTATGATTCCTCAGAACTCTCTTGGCCACTCTTAGGCTATTACTAAAAGTAAGGATGAAACTATCTAGTTTTGTAGAAAAATATGAAGCATTTGATGTAAATGTAATTACATGTATGATATAAAGTAGAGAAAAAAATGATGTGCTTTCCCCCTCCATCAATTTGGGATGTCTATTGATTTGTCTTCTTTTATGTATTTCAATAAAGTTTCATAGGCTCTAGAATGAAGCTCTTACATATTTGAGTGGTGTATATATATATATATATATATATATATATATATATATATATAGTTGTTGCTATTTTGGGTGGGATTTTGAAAATTACATTTTGCAACTGGTTGTTGCTTATATTTAAGAGCATTATTGATTTTTCTTTATTGATATTATACCCAGCAATTTTCTGAGCTCTCCAATTAATTCTTACCGTTACCTCCAGATTTTTCTGCATTTTCCATGAAAATGAAGAATTCCATGAAGACAATCATATTATCTAAGAAAAAGCACTCTTTTATATCTCACCTTCAATTGTTTTGCCTCAGAGTTCATATTAGAAGATTAATATAACTCACATCAAGAGAAAAAATAATCCCTCAATCCATGCAAAAAAAGATAAAAAGGAAAAAAAAAAAAAACACCCCCATCAACCCACGAGCCTCCCTGGATTTCACACTTGGTAGGTTGGGACTAAGGACCACAGACACTGGGGTCAGGTCAGCAAACATATTTACCGTTTGGACAAATATGTAGACAAAGAATTTAAGTCCCACCTTGCCATTTTTGCCCAAAGTCACAGCTAGCCAGTCATGAAAACACACTATGTTTGAATATGAATGGAGGCAACCTCTATTCCGCAGAAATGGAAATAAGTCCATTGGACCAGAGTCAGCAGCCACAGCCCAGGTACCCTGACATGACACCAATGTGTCACTGTCAGGCTCGAATTGACCATGGCTATCGTCCCCTGGCCCATTTTCAGTTAAGAGCATTACTTTTCACTTCCCACTATAAATGTTTAAAGAACGCACAGCGTGCCAGTTGAAAACGTTGGCTATGACTTTGCTCCTTGAGCAAAGCTTACATCATGACTTGTGATGAGATCCAGCTACACGGGGCTTGGCTTCCAAACCCCACGCTGGCTCCATATCTGGCCAAGGAGGCAGCACAGAGAACATCCAAAATAGACCATGAGGCTGTTCTGAGGCTTTGCTGAACTGTGCTGTCATTATACTGTTCTTATTAAGTGTTTTGAGAAGACTGACATGGATTTGCATTTTATCTGAGAGCTTCCTGGTTTCATTAAAAATATCTAGTTTCTGTTCAATTTGTTGATATCTACTGGAAAATATGCCTCAGCATAAAGGAGGAGTACAAAACCTCAGTCTGAGGATGAGTTGGAAAAGCAGGTTGCTGGTTTTTCTCTCATGTCAATCTTCCCCTATCCTTGAAAACGGACACCCCAATTTTTAGCTGGGCACATGATTGCACAGAACAAAACTCCTATTTCCCCACCTTCCTCACAGTCAGAAGTAGCCATTTGTCTGTTTTCTGGATAATAGCATGCAATCAAATGCTGTGCTTCTGGCACAACCTTCCTCACCTTTCAGATGCAACGGCCAGAGCTCAAGAAGTCATCTGGAAGTGGAAAGGTTTTACCAACAATGTCGTAGGGGAGGAAGAATGCACCTTACTTCCCCCAAATCATGGATCTCTGGGATGTCCACCTCCAAACCCCTTTCTCATGTGAAAGAATTAAACTTATCTTTTTATCAAAATCACTATTATTTTGTGTCTTCTGTCACTGAGAGCCACATCGAATTCTCACCGCTACAGGTGTCTACCATAATGCAGGTCTATCGTTTGTATTGGCAAAAAGTTGACAACATTCCCTTTAAAGATGGGGCAAGTGTCGAAAGATAGAGCACAGCTCTGCTTGAAAAGCTTTCTTTTGGTGAATAGAGCCAAATCCCCAAAAGCTATTAGAATACTTTGCTTCGTGGTGTTATTGCCCTGACCTCACTTCCTGCAGTCTCTCTACATTGCAATCTCTGCTGTATGATAATAAAACCAAGGTGAGCCCTTCGCCCCCACGCCTCACTCTAAACCCATCATGGATTCTCATCATCTTCAGGAAAAGTTACCATCCCCGTTCCTCACCATAACGAAGACACATTCTCTTATGTCTCCATGGTTTTGCACAACCTACCCTATCTGCATGAAACAAGCAATCCCAGTTGACCTCTTTCCAAGACTCGGGGCTTAAAAAAAGTTTTAACGAGGATCACCCCATGCTGGGTTCTGCAATTCCTCTGCAGAATCAGACAAGCCTTCTCCACCTTCTTGAAAGTCCCCAGTGCAGAGACACCCTTTCTCTCCCAAGTTTCTATGTCTATGCAGAATGCTGTTATTTGCTGTGTGCCGATAAAAAAGTAACGGCAGGACGCTCCAGCCTCCACTTCTCCAGTACACGTGGAGTTTAATAAATCTACGGAACATCTGGAGTCCGGATGTTAAGTGAGATGGTCATGGGCAAGGGTCGCTTGGGGGACACTTGACCTTTTGCTTCTCTCTTGTCCCATTTTTCTCATCCCATTGCCTCGTGGCATTCGTCTGCTGCCTCTCCCATAGGACTTTGCTGCCGAAAGTCATGTCTCTCTTGATTTCATCTTGACAAGCCTGCTCCTTTCAAAGAATTCCTTTGAAAAAGAAACGTTAGAGTGAATACCATGTTATGTGTATCATTGTGCTTGCCTGGCTCTTCCGAGGGCATAAAATTCCTCGAGGAAGTTTGATGTGCTTTATGTCAACCACAGAGTGCCTAGTACATAGAAGGTGATCAATCAATTGATTGGTGGAATAAATAAAAAACTTCATTCTGCGGATTCATTCTGGATAATTCTTTCTGTAATGTAGCTCTTGATTTTGTTTTTATCCTTGTCCCGTGCACCTTGTAGACCCAACAGAAATGGACATACTTGAAGATGTCTCCTATGAAATAATCCACAAATACGCACATTCCTCTGGACTACACGGTAATTAACACAGTTCTTCATATGATTAGTACACATTGTATGTAAGCTAAGGTCCCCTGTAACTGACTGTCATTGTAACTGGAGTGGAACTAGAGTCATTGTATAATGAGAGAGAGAAAGAAAGCATGAGGAAAAAGGGAGGGAGAGAGAGGAAAAATAAGGAAGGAAGGAAGGAAGGAAGGAAGGATTTTTGCTGCTGCTAATTTTAATTTCATTTCTCTACTTGAAGACTGTCCTTTGCCTAGAGATATATATATATATATATATATATATATATATGTCTGTATATATATATATATATATACACATACATATATGTGTATATATATATACACACATATATACATATGTATATATATATGTACATATGTATATATGTGTGTATATATATATACACATATATGTATATATATATAAATTTTTTTTAGGACAAATTAGGTACCCACTGTGAGCGATGCAATATGCTAGAGGTTAATCCCTCCAAAATATTGGGCTAGTGGATCATCTTTCTTCTCACAATTTCGAGTTATTTTATAGGACAGATGTGATAAACACTCAAATTTCTAGTTCAGTTCTCAATCTTAAATTTATTGACACATTCTAAAGTGTCCTCAGGTTAGCTCTGGTTTCCCTCTCCCCCCTGTCTTTATTAAAGAATAACTTTCAAACACCCACGTGAACCGCAGACATATACTGAGATGAAAGCTGGATGCTGGTCTACTTAGAAAAATAGATTGAAAATGGTTTTATGTGTCCTGAGAGGACAGGGATGATAAAGCAAATCTCTGATTGGAAGACTGTAGGACCAGAGAAAGAAAAGACATTTGCTCAGGAATATAGAGATTCTTTATTTGTTTTCTCTTATTTTCAAACCCATTGTGTACATTAAGGTTTGCCTTGGAGACCCTTAACCTGTCAGGATTATAAATGATTATTGAGTTTGCTTATCAAATATCCAGTGCTGATTGGCTCGTCTGAATAACCACACGGATTTGGAGTTATGGTCGGAGCCAGCCCTCAACTGACGGCTCCCAAATTGCCATCCCCAGAGCACCCCGGCTCTCACGTCTGGTCTCGGGCTGCTCTGACTTCGGCGCTGCTCCAGAGGAGGGAAGCCACCGTCCTCTGTGCGTGGAGACCAGAGCACGCCGCGATGCGGGGTGGCTCCTCGGCTTTCTCCAACAGCTCGTGTAATTCGCTGCATCCCATCGGGTTGACTCACGCTTACGACCATCGAGGACACCCAACGATCCCTCTGTGTGGCACTGGGATGGGGTGTCAAAAATGCAGCCGTCTCTTCTTGCAGGGCTCTGACTTGCTAATAAATTAAACGAGTGAAGAGAGGGACTCGTGCTCTTTACCAGCTTCCTACCATGATCCCCTGTCTGCCACAACCCAGAAGCATATGTTGTGTTTGAAAGCTTTGCTTCCGTACAACGTCGTCTGTGATGAATGACGTACCGACATTAATTGCACCTGTACCTGTGTGTACGCCTAAGTCTATAGCTGTGTTTGAATCCACCTACGTCCGTATCCGCATCCCTATGTGTACCTATGTCTGTGCCCACACCTGTTCCTGCATGTGTATGGGTATCTGTGTCTACATCTGCATCCCCGTGTGTCCCTGGGTCTGTATCCGCATTTGTATCCACATCTGTATCTATAGCTATTTTATCATCCACACCTGTCTGCTTAGCCGAGCTAATTATACCCAACCGGACTGCGGGGATCCCTCTGCAGGGCACACATTCAGGAGATTTGAGAGCAGCTTTGAGAGAAAACTGCTGCTACAATACCGCCAAAAAAAGAGAGAGAGAGAGAGAGAGAGAGACAGAAACACCCAGGACACGTACTCATATCATCACATTTAAAAATCTAGCCAAATTTGCACCCCTCTCTTATTTTTCCCCCAGAGGAAAGCCCAGCCCCGCCTTCCCGTGGCTCCTCAGCAGCAGCTGCTTTCACTCTCTTTCCGTTTCCTACATCCTTCCTCAAACCCTCTTTACGTCCCATTTTTATTGGTTTGTTTCAGTCCTGTGTGTACGTCCGTTTAAATAGAAATAGCACAGCCTTACTAGTATCTGCGTGGCACGAAATTACAAGCAGGTGAGAGTTGAACAATTAATACTTCCTTTTTCTCCGTGGCGGCAGGAGCGGCGCCAATTTAATGCTGTTTAAGCTTATTATCTAATTGCATGCTTGCGCTAGCTTCAGAACCGGCATGACATGAAGGCAGACGCGGGCTCTGTTCCCTCTGCAGTAGAATATTCAATTATTTGTTCTGACTCATGTAATTCCCTGTATTCCAAGCTTGTTAATGTCATTACAGAGCTGAAATAAAGTGATTACTCTTAATGAGTATTTATCCAATAGGTAATGCTGCTCCCTCACCCTCCAGCTGACAGTGGACGAGCCTGGGTCCCTCGCCCCTACGCTCCCCTGCTCCAGAGGCGCCACCCCGCCCACCCCCCCCCCCCCCATCTCTTGACTTTCCTGTCAGGGAGGCAACATCGCATTGCGGTGTTCTGTGAAATACTGTCAGATGATGGGGAAAAAATAAAAATCTTTTTTTTTTTAAAAAAAAAAGGGAAAGGAAGAATTGCAACGTCCCCCGGCAGAGTTCCAGCTAATGACCACTGCTTCTACGCACTGGCAGGGATGACAGCTTGTGCTAAATGATAATGGCGTGCCTGCTGTTGGGTTTGCCCACTTATGTTATTTCTCTTGACATGGTTCTGGGGAAGGCCTAATTTTTTTGACATTTGACCATGCAAATTTGAGTCCTGATACATTATTCTGCATTTACATCCTCCCAGTGTTGCTGTTGAAAGTGTGCTACAAGCCGCAGGAGCTCAGCTAATAAAGGCCACCGAATGAAAGAAAGTTAAATATGAATGCAAGAGGGGGCCTAATGAAGGGCTGGCTTGTACATCTCAAAGATGACCTTCTAGAGACGAACGAGTGGAAAATCCTTTTTAAAGCAAATGGTGAAGAATGTAACATCCATTTTTTTTCTAGAGTATTTTTAAAGGTTTTCAAATATATACCAACGGAAGAGAAAAAAAGACCCCATTATATATTACATGGACGTTTTTATACTCAGCTTATCAGGTAGTGCTATTAACCAATTTCATGGTGGTGCCGGCTTCTCAAACCCTGAAATGCCTGATTCTGCGGGAGGCAGCTTGATTGCCGGGCCTACTGATAGATCCTGTCTAAATTTACTAAGTATTTCCACATCCTCAAATGCCGTGCCTTTCGGGTCTCAGAGAACCCTTCCCTGTTACGGATTTCTGTGTGTTTTGGAGCAAATCAAAATATATCCTACGTTGTCCTAATCCCTGGGCCAAAATGAGAGACTGATTTAATAAAAATGGGATAAAAATAACTAAATAGTATTTAATAATAGTATTAAATAATAATACACTAAACGGACTTAAGAATTACTAAAAATAAGCACCTAATCCTGATAATGATAAAATGAGTATTCACAAATTTTATTTTGTCCATCAACATTAACGTAGGTATTTTTAAATGCCCTTCTACTCTACAATGTTTGCGAAAAGAAAAAAGTAACTGCTTACTACTTGCCTATATTTATGTTTTTATTTTAGTAATCATTCACTTCACTAAATTGGCATTTCTTCATACATTTTGAAATGCTTTATTGTGAAGAGTCTCTCTGGTCGTTAAATGTGTTAAAAGATACCATTTAACAAGAAGGAGTAGTCGCGATTTGATAAGTATTAAGAACAATCCAGAGCACTGTTTGTAATTATGGAATAGACAACATTTTTCTCTTTTTGTCCCTTCCTCTCTCCCTTCCTTCACCCTCCTATTCTTTTCCCTTCCTTTTTGTCTTCTTTTTTTCCCATTTCTGAGTACCCATTATATTTTTAAGCACTCACTCTGCTTCTCTATCTATCCATCACAAAGTGGATCTGAGCAGTGCACAAAAATAAATAAGACAGTGTCTGAACATAAGACTCTTGAAATGAGGAGTGATTAAGCAAAAATAGGAAGATGCAAAAAAAAAATCCTTTGCTTAAAAAAAAAAATGTTCTTATTACCAGGAGGTTAAACCACCTACTTGAGATCAAAGGTAGAAAATGTAGCTGTCAATTTGATTTTTATGAAGGGGCTGTTTTCCTTCAAGCTTTCCAAGACGCTCTCACATCTGATTCTGTGCTTAAGTTGTTATTATTGGCTGAGCAGTGCGGTTCTAATCCCTTACCTTCTCCCTGCTTTCGTCTTCTGGAAAGTGCCAGAACGGAGACTAGACTAGAAGTGGCTGTAGCAGCTGCACACTCCATTTGCTCTTGTACTTGGGAGACGATCAGGTGGCAAAGCCTGAGATTCCACCACCAGGCAACCTCCACACACCCCGTCAGCCACAACCCCGGGTCCAAAAGCACTGTGTACGTTCTGAGACACGGGCTAGAACGCGTACCAAACGCAGACCCTTGGTTCAAAGGACGAGACGGATAACAGCACTTCTAAGAGGGCTTCCCATCACCTTCGGAGTCAGGGAAACATAGCAGAGTCCACGAACAGGGTCAGCGTACATTCTGTTTCTGTCAGAAACGTTGCAAGACAGAATTTAGAATTTAGTTTTAAAAATGCACTTTGCATCTGTGTTTTTTAATTTACGTTTTCAAAAATAAAGAGAAAGTAAGTAAATGACATTGTAATAAACAGAGTTGTCATTGCTGCTGTTGTTGTTGTTGTTGTTTTCAAAAACATAGATAAAGCAGCTCAAAAGCTGGTTTTCCTGTCTGAGGAACATACGTGAAATGCCCTTCCTCACACAACAATTAGGATGTAGTCTTTTTGGAGAGCAATTATGGAGACAGACATCAAAATCTCCCTTCCATCATCCATACCCATCACGCTAAGTTCCTATAAAACTATCTGGGCTATGTTGTCACTCCGTAAAGCAAGCCCCCATTGTCCGGAGGGTCTACAGGATTAAGCTAGAAAACAGGTGGCACCGTGAGCCAGTAACAGCCACACATGGCCTCCAGAGGCTGCTACAGACGTCTCCGAAACTTCTCCAGTGAGTCGGTGTGTTAGTCACCTCTTGCTGGGTAACATTAATGCCACACCCGCAGTGGCCTAAAGAAACACGCTTCTTAGCTTATAGTTCCTGTGGATCACAAGTCTGGGCACAGATTAGCTGGGTGTCCTGTCCGGGGTCCCAGGAAGCTGCAGTCCAGGTGTAACCCAAGTCTCAGACCTAATCAAAGGCTCTACTTGGTAGGAAGCCACAGCGAAGCTCCCTTAGGTTAATGTAGAATTTGGTCTCTTGGCAGCTGCAGGACTGAGGGCTTCAGGCTGTTTGTTGTCTGGATGTCAACCTGTGCTCTCAGCCAACCCCAGTTCCTTGCCAGGTGCCTCCCCTGTGGCAGCTTCCTTCTTCCCAGACAGCAAGGGAGAGAGATAGCCACACTCAAGCAATATTCAGGCACCAGAATATTGGGTGATCCTGTCCTGTCATTATGCGCACATAGTCATGCGTATCTCGCTACCTTTGCCTCATTCTGTTAGTGAGAGGTGATTCCCAGGCTCTGCCATCCTCAAGGGAAGGGAATTACACAGAGGCAGGAATACCAGGAGGTTGGGGTCATGGGGTTCAGTACAGCCTGTATTCGCTTATTCACTGAACCTCAGTGAGTGTCTACTAGGTATTAGGCAGGCAATGTTCTTGGCAAGTAAGACACATCAATGAACAGAACAGTCATGGGGCTTAAATTAGAAAGGAGAGAAAAGACAATAAAGGAATAAACAATAAACTATTTCTCATATTGATAACTGCTGTGGAAGTTAAAAACAAAGAGAAGTAGAAAAAGAAAGGAGAGGAGGAGGAAATGAGGAAGGAGGGTGGTAAGAAAGGAAGGGAGAAAACATAGTGTGAGAGAAAACCCCAGGGGCAGGTCCTTACGTTGGGATGTTAGAGAAGGTCTCCCTGAGATAGTGACATTTGAGCTGTGTCATACATGACCTTACAAGGACACAACCTTGCAAGGACCTTGTGTGTGATAGAGTTTTCCAGTTGGAGTCATAGCAAACACAAAGGGAAGAGCAAAAAAGATGGAATGCAACTAGAGGCCCTCGTGAGCAATAGTTCTACAAAAAGATATGAAAGGGGCAGGTGGGAGCTGGTAAGATACGGAAGCCAAGGTGAGGGGTTCGGACTTAATTCTAAGGGCAACAAGGAGCCACTGGAGGGATTGGCCTTTGACAGGCACAGAGATCATTCATCCATCGCGGAAGGTTGGAAGGTAACACGACTCCTAGATGCAGGTTGGCTGTTGTGTTTGGTGGTAAAAAGAAGTCAGTCTGGTGGCACCAGTGTTCTTAAATACAAATCAGGAAAGGTCATCAGCCCAGAGTGAGATGTTTTACAATGCTGAGAGGGTGGAAAGTTGTTGTTTAGGAGAGCAGGATACCAAATATACCAAAGTGGAAGCAAAATTGGAAGAGATTTGATGGTCAATTTGAGAACCACTGTCATGAACTTAGTGTAATACCAGTAAGCAGCATTAAGTGTTTTTCTCTAAATATGGAGAGTGGGCTTCACTTGGGTCTTCCAGACATAGGTTTTCTGCAGATGACTATGACCAAAAAAAAAAAGTAGCAAGAATAAAGGTGTTTTTAAGAGAATGTTATAATGACATCATAGGGACTCTAAACTAGTGAAGAGAGTTGAGGATGTGCTCGGGGGGAAAGTGAACAGCAGGCTAGGTCCACAAAAGGACTTGGGGGAGGGAGTTGCAAATTACACGGGAAGCTACTACTTAAATCAGAGTGGGAGATTTGGATCAGCATTTCAGAGTGGTATCGATACCAGGAATGGCAAAGACCAGATGGTAGCCTTTGGAGGGGCAGCTAAGGTCCGATGGATGGAAAGAGGCCATGACCCAATGTGGCGGCCCCATTTTCTGCAGCATTCATGTGTATGTTGAGTTCCTGGAGGAGTATGTCAGATGCGAGGGTCAAGAGAAACAGCTTCTCATTCTAGGGATTGCGCTCTTTAAAAAAATAAAGGGAGGTCCATAATTGTCAGCTAGTGATAGAATATGTTTCTTGAAAGGAGTTGATTTTCTTGGTATTTGAATCAAAATGGGGTCTTACAGCTCACAGTGCATACTCTTGTGAAATTCTTGGTATATTTTTTCAAGGATAGTCTATTAGCTTTTAAAACCCAGATTATATTTAACGTTTTCTAATTGAGTTTAAAGACGCTATTTCCATCTAATTTGTCAGAATCTAGGACATGTTTTACAGTGTTATTTCCCATTAGTCTTTATACGTATAGGACACTGATTGTTAAAGAAACTTAGGCCAACGTTCTGTAGAAAAAGCCACTATTTTAATTTGTTTCTGCTTCCTTCTGGGCTCAATTAATTTGTTTTTCATCCCCATATTTTCATAAACTGAAAACTAAATCTATACGCTTAGAGTTAATTATTGCTTTTATAGGACAAAACAGTGGTGGTATTAAATTCTTGATGTTGAATCCCAACAAGAGACACATACTATTCGTGTTAACCACCAAATTAGGGTGGTGACAGCCTCATCCCTCCATTGTACACTTTCCATTTGAGAGAGGGAACATCACACAAATGCCCAGTGTCCTTGTCGGCTCAGGCAGCCATAACTAAATACCACAGACCCTACAGACTGGGTGGCCTACGTGACAGAAATTTACCTTATCACAGTTCTGGAGGTTAGAAGTCCAGGACCAAACTCCTGGCTGATGTCTCTTCTTATAATGACAATGATCCCATCAGATCAGGGCCCCATCTTTGTGACCTCACTTGACCTCAGTGACTACCTTGAAGGACCTAGCCCCAGGTACAGCCACACTGGAAGCTAGGGCTCCAGCATGTGAATTCCAGTCCAGAGCACCAAGTTACCATCATCCGTTCACCTAAGCATTTCATCAACAATTCATAATAATTGTGTCCAATCAACACTTTAATTTGCACTTCTGAAATATTTTTAACGTTTGTCATTCTTGTCATATTTATTATCTGGAGGTTTTTAAAGAACAGTTAACTTATAAAATGTCCTTGTTTTTTAGTTTATTTATTTATTGAGAGAGAGAGAGAGAGAGAGAGAGAATCCCAAGCAGGCTCTGCACTGCCAGCATGGAACCCAATGAGGGGCTTGAATCCATGAACTGTGTGATCATGACCTGAGCCAAAACCGAATGGCGGATGCTTAGCCAACGGAGCCACCCAGGTACCCCAAAATGTCCTTGGTTTTAATGAGAAGCTAAGGAATTGCACTGCAGGCAGAAGCAATGTCTCTAAGCTTCAGAATGCCATGCTCTACTTCTCCAGTCCTGCCATGCCATCCCTATCAATGTACTTTTCACACCAGTTGGGCCAGTGATTCCTGTGCTTCCTGGTGATACCCATGCCACCTCTGCCCTTCGAGCTGGGGTCATTTGCATTCAGTCTGAACTCCTTGCTTTAGAGTGTCCAGCAGTGTGGGTGTGCCAGCAGATTTGTCTGACACATTTCCATCACACTTTCCGTTTTGAAGAGAATCTACTGGGTATAGAATCCTAGGTTGGCAGTGGTCTGTTTCTTTTTCTTCCATATGCTTAAGTTGTGATGCTGTTCTTTTCTGGGTTCCATTACTTGTGTTCACACATCAGCTGTCAGTCTCATGGCTGTGCTGTTGAAGGACGTGGGTCATATTTCTTCTCCCTGCTTTCAAGTTACCTCTTTAGCTATGAGTCTTGCATTTCAGTTGTACATGCCTAGATGAGACTTCCTTTCTACTCACTCAGCTGGGGTTCCCTGAGCTTGACCCCTTGGGTTGACATTTGCAAGACAACTTCCAAACGTTTTAGGTATCTTTGTTTCCTTTCTTTTTTTTTTTTTAATTTGAATAGAGTGGACACACAGTGTTACATTTAGTTTCAGATGTACAACATAGTGATTTAACAACTTTATACATTAAGTATCTTTGTTTTCAAATGCTTCCTGTTTTCCATTCACTTTCTTCTCTCATTCTGAGAACCTGACTACATGTTTCCCGGGCTTGTTGTTCATTCCTACATTTCTTTTATGTTCTGTACATTTTCCTTTTTTATTTTTTTTTATTTCTAATGTTTATTTTTGAGAGAGACAGACAGAGCATGAGTGGGGGAGGGGCAGAGAGAGAGGGAGACACAGAATCGGAAGCAGGCTCCAGGCTCTGAGCTGTCAGCACAGAGCCCGACGTGGGGCTCGAACTCATGGACCGTGAGATCATGAGCTGAGCCAAAGTGAGATGCTTAACAGACTGAGCCACCCAGACACCCCTTATATTCTCTATATTTTAAGTTCATTTTTATCTCTATGATTCATTTTGAACATGTTCTATTATACCGTCTCCAACTACACTAATCTGTCCTTATTGAGTCTGGTATATTTTCCATTCATCAATGAATTATTAGTTTACATATTTTGTGTTAAAAAATGTTTATTAAGTTTTTATACACTCTTATTTTTGTTAAATTATGTCTATATAATTATATGCATGGGGCGCCTGGGTGGCTCAGTCGGTTAAGCGTCTGACTTCAGCTCAGGTCACGATCTCGCAGTCCGTGAGTTCGAGCCCCGCGTCGGGCTCTGGGCTGATGGCTCAGAGCCTGGAGCCTGCTTCCGATTCTGTGTCTCCCTCTCTCTCTGCCCCTCCCCCGTTCATGCTCTGTCTCTCTCTGTCTCAAAAATAAATAAACATTAAAAAATGTTTTTTATATAATTATATGCATATATATAATTAATATCATCATTATTAAATTAAATATGTATAAGTTTTGATTTTTGGTTATTGGATCTATCTATTAAATTCTTCATGTATAATTTTATCTTCATTAATTCATATTTGCTTTTCTTGTAATTGTCTTTATGTATGTGATAGGGGTAGTGCATAAATGATTGTGCATTAATAATCCTCATAATTATATATTAATAATCCTTTATGCATATATTATGCACCTAATACATAACATGTATTATAGTTGTATAACCATTTTTCTCATTCAAAGAACTTGGCTTGAAATGTGACTTGTTATTAATACCGTCACTACATTTTCTTCTATTTGACATTTTTTTGTCAACTTGTTACAAGTTGTTTTTATTTCTTCTCTTCTTCCTTTTATGGGTTAGAGGTCTGATTATTTTTGCTAATTTAGCTGGATTTCTAAAATACAAAGTGACAATCTGTATAATTGTATAAAGATATATTACTTGATTGTTTATTGTTTACTTAGCTAAATTTCTAACACCTACTTTGTATATGTTCCTTCTTTCTCCTTAAATTTTCCTCCAATTTCCCTTTCCCTTTCTTTCTGGCATATTTAGGTTCTCTTTCACTCCCTCTTTTCCTTCCCCATACACTGATTGGAAATCCAATTATGATTTTCTCCTCTGATAGGAAATACTGTGCTTCTATAAGATAAATCATACAACTGATATTTCCTTCTTAAAGTATAAAAATAATAACTGTGCCCTGACATTGAGCTGTTTCTGCCGTCCGCTTATTCTTTATCCTGAGATTAAACCTGGAGAACGTCTGTATTAACTCTTTTTCCAGAGTCACAAATAAGCCACCTTTGGATTTCTGATAGTTGAGAATTTAGAGTTCTGGGAATTTATTCTTTATTTTTAGGAACCTTTAGTCATCACTGAAATTACAATTCCCAGTTGTATTTTCATGATTAAGATTTTATTTTGTACATTGTAAATGTTTCCTCATTATTGTATCCTTCTCATGCAATCTTGCCCTGTCTTCATTTTTCTTGTGGTTCAATGCGTTTGGATAGACTGCTTCATGGAAAAAAAAAAAATTATTCAGATAGAGAACATGAACATACCACTTTCTGAACTTTTGCATATCTTAAAATGTCAAAATTCTCATGCTTCTCATCAGAAGACTAGACGATGGCACCACTTACTAAAATATTGCTGAAAAACATTTCATTTTCTCACAAAAGCTGCATACATTTCAAACATTTCTAGCTTCCACTACAGCACATGAAATGTGTACAGTATTTGGATCATCTTTATTTTGAAAATAAATGTTTGCTTCGAAATAAGAATAAGAAAAACATTGACATTTTATCCTTCTCACTGCAGTCTAGGAATCTCTCTAGGGTATCAGAAGCATGGTAGTTATTCATTTGTGTTTCACTGTAATCAGAATGACTTCTTAATCAGAGAACAAAAATTTCTGTTTTTCAAATCAAGCATTTTGTATTATTCTTATTTCCCCATTTGTTATTTTTTTTAATCTTTCTTTCTCTGGAACTCCCCGTATATTTTTTCCCAGTATATTTTCAATTTTCATCACTTGCCCTGCCAATGTTTCGACTTCATATTGGTGATTCCAATTGATTGTAATGTTTACTTTTTTTCACTGATACACATTTTCTGTCTACTATTACAAAAGCCTTAATTTAGTTATTCCTAGAAAATTGTGTTTCTGTCTCATAGACTCCAAAGTAGTTTTGGCTAATACTGGGACAGGAATAGTATCCACATATGGCAGCCAATGTAGGGGTCAGGGTGTAAATGGCAGGTGAAAGAGATAAAACAATAATAAGAAAATGTCAGTCCACTTTAGTTATAATCAAAACCCAAGGCCAACAGAGCACAGCTTTCAAACCTCCTTGCAAGTGCATTTCTTCACACGGGACATCTTGAGCCTCCGATCTCTTTCGGGAACATTGTCAAACAATTCCACAATGCAGAGTTTAGTCTTTGGTAGCACTTACCATAACTGCCGTTGAAAAATTATTTTGTCTTGTTTGTGAAATATGGCCCCAGTGGACTGCAAGCTTCTTAAAACCAAGCGTAATGTGGGCATTGAGCGTTGTGTCTCTTCCCCTCAGCATAACTGCCTCACGGTAAATATTTGTTGAATGAACAAATAAATGACTGCATCCAACATAGGCAACTGGATCACCTCTATGGGAAGCTTTCTGTTGATCTTGGAATTGAACGTCTCCCCTGATTCAGACCTTCCTTTGTTGTTGACCAGAGCCCCGATAAACTCCCCTGACATCAGAGGCATCTAGTGCTGATGCCTTGGCCTGGGTAGGCTAGGGGGACACGTCAGCACAGGGAGGTCAGAACACTCATAATGTTTCCTTCAGGGAAAAGCCCAGGTGTATTTGTTGTTGGAGGGAGAGGCGTCCCTAGATGGCTAGCCTGCTGTTCTGATGCTGTCACCCTCTCAGTCACAGAATGAGAAAATCTGCTGGGAGATTACATTCAGCCTGATGAGCAGAGCCATCCTGCAAGTGTGTTCGGGAAGGACTGGGTAGAGCTAGCAGGGGGCTCAGCTAGCAGGGGGCTGCTCTGGAAAATGTCCACCTATCTGTGCTGGAGAAAATTCAGATTCATCTGCACCCCACCTGAGTACACATAGCTACAGCTCAGACGGTCCCCTTCCCCTGCACAGCCTCAGCAAAGAGCACGAGAGCCATTAGGTAGTCAGTTTCAACAACATAGTTTTAACAATACCGAATATAAGTCAAATAAGTCTTTATATTGATTTACTCAAGCATGTGGCATTTCAGCAGAAATGGGCATGAAAAGTTACGTGAGAAAGAATATTCTATGTCCAAATAAAAGTAGACGCAAAGGCAGGAAGACAGGGCCACGCTGGTCATGTTGGAGAAACCACGAACAGGCCAGCATGGTAGGAGGTGCATAGATTGTAACACAACTTTTATCGTTATTGTTTTCTCTATGCCTTGCTAAGCCTCAAGACTTAAGAGACAAACAGAACTCCTTGGAGGAGATTTATCATCTTATAGGGACATTTGGCAGTTGTGACGGGGTCTCACTTCTCTACTGAAGCTTGAGGGGGAAAGAGCAGAAACCGTCAACTCCACATTCAGTGTGGAAGATGTTGATGGCCTTCCTCCAGAATAGCTCACACTCCCCTAAACCGCTCAGATGCAAGACCACAGAGGCAGGCGGATGTAGAACACCTGAGCTAGTTCCAAACATAGCATGGAGCAAATCATAGCTATTGATTCATATTCAGCACTTAGTCCCAAACTGGTCATGAAGTTGATCGCCCTCTCAAACCCTTGCATAAGACCAGGAACCACGTACACTCGAGACATTCCAAGAGGAGGGGATTTCTAACAACTCCATAAAGAAACTTTTATAAGGCTGCCACATCCATCACGTTGTCACCAGTTTCACGGTTGACACAGAGTGTGAAAAGATCTTCAACGAAATTTGAAATCTAAAATGTGGTTCTCGAAACACATTTCAATACATCAACATTCTTCAGGATTTCATCAGTGGTTATTACAAGTGTGTCTGCGACAAGCAAATCTGTTTTGGCCTGTGTCACTGTGGTGAGTTCTTACAAGCTCTGAAGACGCCTGTGATGGAAACTTGGTTTGATGAAGGATTTTAGGGATGTATGTTAAAGGAGTTACTCATAGAATGAAATGAATAATTGCAAAATTATATACATTACTTATACACGAGTATAATTTTTATAAATGTTGTATTAAATCATAATAGTGAGGGCTATGAAGGCCAGGGGGTCAGCAGCCCCTGTGAGTAAAATCATTTCGATGAGAAAATGAGCAGTGAAATTTTTCACCTGAGAAAATCAGAAAAAAATATGTCTAGGTCAGTTCAGGATCTAAATTAAAAAGTAGAAAAATAACCACTGATAATACATAATTCTAGAAAAAAATGATGAGACTGACCTGAAAATTTTAAAATTGGAGTAAGTCTTTGATATTCAGCACTTCCAGGCTGATAGAGATTCAGAGAGACAACGGCTTTTACATCACAAGACTCGGCAAGATCTCAGCACCTACCTTTTCCCCAACATCATGCCTACTATATCCAGTGATGTTGGTTCTGGATTTCTCGGGAAATGGGGTGTTGGAGACCCACTACTTGTGCCCCAGATCACTTGCTCTGAAACGCATCTTTGAATCAGGACACACTGAATGATTCACAGATTACGTGACCAAGGGTTCTGATCAGAAACTACCAAAGATGAGATGCACAAGTGAACTGAGCATACCTGTGGCCAAGCAAAGCTGTCAAACCTGTTGACAATTTTCACTGGGATAAAACCAGAGACAGTCACTAGAAGAACCCCTGTTGTGGCAGTGAGACAAGCTTCTCTTTGGACAGCAATCATCTTGGATTCACGAAACTTATACGTAAAATGTCAACTGGTCAACAGACACTATGTTCGTGTTGAGATGATTCACAGCCCAAAGTAAACATTCAGGAGCAGGAGAATCTACTTTCGGCAAATTTGTTAACAGGTCACACTTCACCACAGTGGTTGGGGAAACGTAAGTGACCCAAAGCAGTTCTGACACATTTCACGTCTGGAAGGTTCAAGTGGGGATTGACTTCAGAACAACTGGAATGTAAAAGGAGAAAAATGCCCATGAGAAGTTAAGGGGACTGAGCCACGCAGGGTGAACATGAATCTACATCTGGAAAACAATCACAGGACACGGGCAGCCTTTTGGCATCTCAGCTGCACACTGGCCTGATTCATCTGATTCATAAGGCACACCTCTCTACATCTCAAAAAATCCCAGGTATTTTTTAATATCTGAAGATATAGGTCACATAGCATACAAATCACTCATTTAAGGGGTACAATTCGATGCTTTTTAGTGTGTTCTCAGAGTTGGGCAACCATCACCAGAGTCGGACTTCATCTACTTAGCATTGTATCAGAGCTTGCGTTAGGACTTCATTTATCTTACTGCCAAATGAAATCCCATACACCTCTTTTGTTTATCCACTCACCAGTTGACGGACACTCAAGTTGTTTCTACTTTTTTAACACTATAAATAATGTTGCTATGAACAGTTGAGTACAAGAGCTTTTGGATTCTTTGTTTTGTTTTGTTTTACATATGTTTTCATCTCTTGGAAATAAACACCTAGAGCAGAATTCTTGGGTCATGTGTTAACACCATGTGATTGGTGTTTTGCTAAGTGGCTTCAATATTTTGTATTGCCACAATCAAATTATGACAGTTAATGTTTCTCCATACCCTCGCCAACATATGTTATTATCTGTCTTTCTCATGACATCTGTCAGAGAGAGTGTGAGGTGATATTTCAGCGTGATTTTGTTTTGTATGGTTCTATTTAATGAGACATGTCAACATAACTCTCTCAAATTATTTAAATATTGCTTCCTTTAATTCTTTGCACATATTTATGATAGCTTCATTGAAGTCTTTGTCTGCTAAGCCCAACATCTGAGCCCTCTCAGAGGTCTCATTTCTTCTTAACTTCTGTGTATAGACCACAGTTTCATGTATCTTTGCATTTCTCATGATTTTTCTTGTTGAAAACTGGATGTCTTCTATAATCCATTGTAGCAACTCTGGATAAGAAGTACTCCCTCAGGCTTTTTGTTGTTGCTATTGTTTGCTTTTTTGCTTATGTTTCTAGTAGATGGCTGATCTAATTCAGTACCATCTTTCTCTCACAGTCTGAAGCTTCTGATATTGCCCCTCAGATTATGCATCTTTAGGCAAATGAGGGGTCTTTTCTACCATCAAGGATGTCTGTGGTCTTAGCTGAACTCCCCAGAGTGGCTCTTTCTGTGATTTTCTTATTAAGCTTCAAACTCCTCTACCTTTATTAGTATCACACAAAGCCATTAGCCTCCACTAATTGCTAGGTGTCTGCCAACTTTTCAACAATGCCCTGTGACATAAATTGTTCCATATCCCAGACCAATTAAATCTGAGGTCTATTAAAAAGCAGGACCTATCTTTGATACTTTCTTACACCCTCAGAAGGCTTTTCTCAGACATTGCTTTTCTTTTTCTCTCTGGCAAACTTCTAGGTGGTCTACTGGCTTTTACTGTTGCTAACTGATGTCTTAATAGCACATCACCAAGATCTCCATTGTTTTCAACAAAACCTTTAGGCATGAACCTCCTCATAACCTGTTCCAAGTAGTCATTCAAGCTGAGGAAACCATAAAGAACTCTCTTTTCTTATGGCCTCATCACCCCCTGCACAGAATCTCAGCATCACTGCCCTGGGGCTAGGGACTCTTCTTAAGTGAATGCCCTGCTCTACAACATGAGGGCTGGGCAGGGATGGTAGCCCTAGTCCCTTGGTTTGCCCCTCTTGGCACTGAACCTAGGGTAAATGTTTATCAGGGCCCAGAATTCTTGGCATACTACATCCAAGTTAAAGCTTCTATCCTAAAAATCGGGGCAAGTTGGAGGAAAGACTCTCCAACCCAATTGACTGCACTTTCCTAAAATACATCTTCCCTATCATGAAGCTATATATAAGGAGACATGACAGTGGTCTTCCCCTTTCAAAATGGAGCTGGATCTCCAGCCTGGGAACTGAGGGAGAAGTTAGACCCATTTTCTTGGCCATAACCACTTGGAATACAGCTCCCATTACACTCAACTAGAAAGGGATATTGGGAGAGAGCCATGGCTCACAAGTCACAGACTCTCATTGTTCTTGCTGGGATATATAGTAGACTTTCTTAAATAAATGTTTCCCCATTTGCTCGATGTCCTTTGGACAATTTCCAGATACTTTAATTTTTGCTTTCATAACTGTCACCAGTTAAATGAATATTTCACTGGTAAGAGGGTCCATTGAGTTACTCTCACTGCCATTCCAGAAGCCCCTCGTCTCATATATATTTTTTGAAGGAGGAATTTGATTTCAAAAACTCACACAAGCATGACTTTGTATAATTCCAGCATTGGTTTAGTGAAACTACTATGAAAACCCAAGTTGTTCCTTTTGTGATGGGAAACTATCATAAAATGTACGTAGCAAAGATACCAAAATATACTTAGGAATTTCTCTTTATATCCAAAAGCAATAGTCGTATGGCATTAGCTGTTTACGGCTTTGAGAAATGCTATAATGTTTTTGATATCATAATAATGCCAATCACATTGTGATTTTAAAGTGGAGCATCATCACTCCCCAGAAGTAGATCATTCTCCATTTTTCTTTGCCACTTAACAACTGGGCATCCTCTTCCAAGTCAACCTCAGAAACTATGATATTGCCTTAAAAAAATGGCTTCTGCGGTGAAGAAGGGTCCCATGACCTGCCGGACATCTTGCCCTGGTCCAGCGATTGCCCGTGTGCTCTTGGAGACACCTGTGAGCTGCACCTAGGCCCACTGTCCACCGAATATCTTTCATGCAATTTTATCTCTGTTAGCCTGAACCTATCTTCACCAGTAAGTGGTTCCACCTGCAACAGTCCCAAGTTGTGATCTGCAACATGCCCAGGGTGACATGCAGCTGGGCCAGGTCGCTAGGCTCTCTATCACCGTGCAGATAATACAACACCATCGAAGCCTGTTGTTAGGTCCCCAAGGTCATCTAAGGGACCTCTCCCTTTGAGAGTTGGTGATCACATCCAAGGTTTCTGCACATCTCTGTGTGCATACAGCTCTTTCTCTTCTGAAGGAAATAAATTCCCAGCAGGCCAAGGTGTGCCAGTGCCCCGGTTCTGAAAGCTGCACCTTGCAACTGCATACCCTTCTTAATGTTCTTAAAGGTCTAGTGAATCAGGAACTATGTGGGGACTTCCAAAAACCCTGACATAGCTGGTAGTCTCATGGGCATCTGCCTTGTTGAACAAGGGGACCAGCTGTTAGACGGAGGGTATGGGAGGAATGGCAGGATCTTGATTCTATCCCCTAGAAGTGCCAGCTCCTGTGGGCACGTCCATTTGGAAGAGGAGCAGTAGGAAACCATGTCTGAGCATGGCTCCATTGCCATTTGGGGGCATTTTTTTTTTCAACGTTTATTTATTTTTGGGACAGAGAGAGACAGAGCATGAACGGGGGAGGGGCAGAGAGAGAGGGAGACACAGAATCGGAAACAGGCTCCAGGCTCTGAGCCATCAGCCCAGAGCCCGACGCGGGGCTCGAACTCACGGACCGCGAGATCGTGACCTGGCTGAAGTCGGACGCTTAACCGACTGCGCCACCCAGGCGCCCCAAGGGGGCATTTGTTTTTAAGTCACTTCTTTTTCTATTCTTTGCCCTCATTGGTTTTCAAAAACATCTTAAGGAATTAGCTTTTAAAGCAAAGCTAATGAAATATATACATATAGATGATCTTGATATCTAGTATATAATAGAATAAATACATCTATAACAAAATAAGTACTATGTGTGTATGTGTGTGTGTATCAGTTAGTTCATAGATGTATTTCTTTTGAAAAACAAAGACATGAATGAGTCTCGAATAACGATGGTGCTTGATGATGTTATTTTTGGAGTAAGACGTAGGATGTTGTTGGGACCAGAGTTTGTACGTAAAGTTAGTACTAAGGTTTCAGTCTAGAGTTGGGGGTTGGTGGGGGGGGGGTCTTAGGTAAGGAAGTCATTAGATTAATTGCTGATTTGCAAAAAGGTTGCCACATCCAAGTGAACTACTGGGTTAGGGGCCACACCTCCTTGAAAGCTGTACTGTTTCCTTACCACCTTCCTCAAAATGCCCCTCTTGGGAATTCCTCCGACCAGGCATTTGGTTCAGCCTGGTGGCTCATGTGCCTCTTTTGTTGCTATAAAAAAAAAAACCTCTTCTCCTCCGACTTCTGGGTGGTCACCATCGTTCATGTTCATAGAAGGGCCCAACCTGTGTCTCTCTGTAGTTTCTACTTTACTCACAGAAACAAGGAATTTACTTTGTGATTTTGTTTATTGTGTACCATTTGATTCTTACTTAAATACGGTGAGAGACTCGTGATTATTTTCCTCTCTAACAGAAGTAGAAATTATAGCTTAGATAAGCCAGGGTCTTAGTTGACATTTTTTAAATAAATATGTATATATATATATATATATATATATATATATATATATACACACACACACACACACACACACACACACACAGATATGTAATGTATAGTCGGAAGGAAGGAAGGGAGGGAGGGAGAGAGGAAGGAAGGAAGGGAAGAAGGAAGGAAGGAAGGAAGGAAGGAAGGAAGGAAGGGAGGGAGAGAGGGAGGGAGGGAGGAAGGAGGGAGAGAGGAAGGAAGGGAGGGAAAGAAGGAAGGGAGGAAGGAAAGAAGGAAGGCAGGCAGGAAGGGAGGAAGGAAGGAAGGGAGGGAGGGAGGAAGGAATTATAAATCACACCAGGTCTTCTGAGACCAGTATCTACCATTGTCCAGTTGTACCTGCAGCCTGATGACCCCCTACATCACCTTGCTAGCTACTCCTCAGTAGGAACTGAAGCAGATTGGTCCCCATTATCTAGAACACCACCACCCATAATGCACACATTTGTAAATGCACATAGGAAACGCAGAGAGTTAAATATAATATGTTAGAAACATTAAACCAGTGTATGAATGAAGAGTGGGAAAGTCAGATTTAACTTTAAAGGGAAATTTTAAATCTGGCTATATTATTATCTACTTTAGGGCTCTTTAAAAACACGTTGGCAGGAGCCCTGAGAAGTATATCCACATTACCGTAAATTCCACTTAGATCGTGATGGGGATTAGCGTGAATCAAAAACCAAGCCCTCATCCCGTGTGGAGTAGCAAACACTCACTGCAGCCTCATTTCCACTAATCCGGGGCTGCTGAGTGATCTTTGATCACACCAAGTATTACAGATGGAAAAGTACTCTTTTCAAATCCCCAACGTGTTTCCAACTGTCAATAAAATCCTTTTTAAGTGTCAAAAGCAATTGCTCTGGTTTACACTTACACCGCTAACCATCGCGGCACATTTCAGGGCTTCTAAAGCAAAACAACCACCAAATGGCATAACTGCGGGCCAGGATTCTGACAGCCACATTCAACCTCGGCTTTAAAGGCATTAGGAATTCATTTCTAAAAATTGCCATTTATGTTAACTGCACTTTACAGATTAGGCATTTCACTCAGAAAATCTCTTATCTGGGAGGCAAAACAACCCCCACTCCAACCCTCGAATTAAACAAACAAATCGCACAAGTTACACGTCTAGCCAGATGTTTGAATCCGCACAGAAAACGAAAACGCCCCCAGTTCTGGGAACATATGACAAAAATTCTAATATTTAGAAGCATGTGAACAAAGGACGTCTTCCATTTCAGAGACGATCTCAATGAAACGGGAGTCTTCTCCATAAATTATACAAGACGACGGTTTGCAGTAATTGATGTAATAACGTAGCGGGGAGAAAGGGACACAATTCCCTAAACTAGATGAAGTAAGCGATTACCCTTGCTCTCAGAAAGCTCCGTCGGTGGGAAAGCTGTCAGGGCCCCAACAGAGCCCACAAACCCTGGTTGCATTTCAACATCAGAGGCCTGGGTCTTATTATCTTTCCAGGATGTGCATGTATAATAAGCCTCCCCAACAAATGAAGGGGGGGGTGTTTCTGGCAAAATGAAAAATGGTGATAAACTATGTCCAGATGATTAATTCAGGGAAACTCTCCATCACACCGCGACGACATATGCCCATCTCCTCTGTTGTCCCCTTGGAGATTTTCCTACTAAACGTATGTGCATATATTTCATGGCCACTGATATTTGAATTGCAGCCGGCTCCCATGCAGAACATGAAACACTTCAAACTGCATAACTGACTAAATTATCAAGTCTCCAGTGGCCTGAGGGGGCAATAGCCATAATAATGAGTGTGCTTAAGTGGTTTGTGTAGATCTCCCCGCCCCGTAACTTTAATGCCCCGACTTATCAGGTTGTTTTTTTTTTTTTTTTTTTTTTTGCCCTCCTTTCCCTGCTACAGATTGTCTCACATAACATTACTGGCCATTTTGTGTTGGGGGAAATGCACTGATCTGTCCTTATAAATGAACGTGGAGGAAGAGGAAAAGCGGTGACGGCCAACTTATAATCACGGTTTAATCGAATGAAATAGTCGCTTGGCCTGTTTTCATCTGTTATTATTCCATCTTGTTTTTTTTTTTTTTTAATTTATTTATTTTGGAGAGAAAGACAGAGCATGAGCAGGGGAGGGGCAGAGAGAGTGAGAGAGAGGGAGGCACAGAATCCGAAGCCGGATCCAGGCTCTGAGCTGTCAGCACAGAACCCGACGCGGGGCTCGAACCCACAAACGGCGAGATCATGACCTGAGTCGAAGTCGGACGCTCAACCGACTGAGCCACCCGGGTGCCCCATCCATCTTGTTTAACTGTAATGAATGCACTGATGGGTGCACGTTACGTGTGAAACCTAGGGGTTACCTGAAATGGCACCATCCATCGGTAGTTTTCAAGTTGGCACAACAACCTTCAGGGATTTCTCACCATTGGAGATATTTTGCATTTACTCCTCTACTGAAGAAATCAAAACCTATCAAAAACCGAACACCTAGATTTGCTGGTTTGGTCATGAAAAGGGTGTTTTAAAAACCCACCTGTCCTCTAGTCTGCTTGTGCCGGTAAAGGTGCAACGTTCGGTGTGAGATTCCGAAACGGTCGTTCAGTGTTGTGAGGGCAACTGGTTTTATGCTGTGTATCATTTTAGGCCACTACCGTGTGCCCGGCGCTGGTGAAATCCCCGTTTTACAGTTTTCGCAATTCTTCTACCACAACAACAGCAACAACAGAAGCACCACCGTGTGGCCAGGATCCGAACAAAGAGGACCCGCCTGTGAGGGAAACATAGGCAGCTAAGAGAGGTCGGCCGCAGGCTGGACAGCAGAAGCGATCTGCTGCTGGGTCTGGGGGTTTTGTTCCATTGTTTTGCCTACTGTTCCTTCGGGAACCACACTGTCCCCCTCTGCGTCCCTGGGAGGGTTACGCCAGCCAACATCTGCGGGGCGGAGGAAGGCTGAGTCTTAGCCAATGGCATCTTCCCTCACCTGGTCGCGGTGACTCTGCCAGATGGGACCAGATGGGGCAAAGATGAGAGCGTTGGGTCCGTGGACTTTTGTTCAGGGAAAGGGGTGTCCTTTTCGGCGCGGGGTGGCCAGGAGGATGAAAGGTAAGCCTGCGGTACTGGGATCCACCTTGGCCTCCAAGTGTGAAGTTCCTGCTTGGGCATCAGCCACCCAAAGACAGACGGCCCTGGGGGAAGGGAGCGAGAATCACGGCTGCCTCCGGATCGTCTACATGCTGACATAAGTCACGGTCTGAGTCACTTTTCCGACTTGCAACCAAAATCACTCTGACTACTGTCGCTCTTACCCTCGATTCCAGTCCCCACGGGAGCGAGTGTTTGGGGAGGAACCTTGGTGTCATAGCAAGATGATAAAGCTCCCACGGTCCCCAGAGAGGGGAAGGAAGAGGAAAATTAAGCTCTCCCGGTGCAAAAGGAGAGAGCAGTTCTGGCCCAGACCTAGAAGACCTAGGATGCTGCATGGAGAGCTTTGATGAATCAGTCAGATGTGAGACATGTTTCCAATGGTAGCATCAGATACCTAGGGGAAAAAAAAAAAAAAACAATTTTTCCACCCAAAACAACCTAAATGTGTCTGATTTTCATCCAGTTATCCCCACATGGTTCATTTAAAAGATCTCAGAGCAGAGTTTACATTTATGCACGGGGCATCAAAAAAATCCTTGCACACTGTGCTTGGGGGGGTGAGGCTGGGGCATAGGAACAATTCCACGGAGACCGTGCTGGGGAAAGCCGGGCTCTTGCTGCGGCCAGGATGTGACGACAACACAATGGAGAGTCCTGTGTGCAAAGCTGTCCTCCCACCCGCATTGCTGTTGGCTTTAGAGTTAATACAGCAGCCTCCCTCAGGGGAGCCCCGCCCAGCTCTGCCCAAGTTCAGCTAACTTGAGAAGAATTCTCCCAATGAATGGGGAGAGTAGGTGCGGTGACAAGACCGCCTGGCTTTGCTCTCATGGCGTTCAGGATCCGGATAGAAATCGGCCAAAGGGAAAGAGGCAGTGAAAGAAAACAGGCGGACCGTGGGAGGGACGGAGGAGCTCTGAGCTTCTCCAGCCACCCACCCGTCCAAGAAATCACTTGGCGTCCCCACGTCTCAGGAGGGCCATTTAGGCAAGCACTCAGCTAGTGGGTCCTTCTGACTTCTGCTCCAACGGCTGTGCCCCCGGGCCTCCTCCGTCCTTCCTTCCCGCTGATGCTGGAGTTCTCCAGTTATTATTAACTCAGTAAATAACGGGCTCAGCAAAGTATCTGTTGCTCACCAACCACAAGTCCCAACTACGGCCCTGCCGAATGTGCGTTCGTTTTGTCTGCCCTTTCCTAAGTACACGTCCAAGTGAGTTCTGCGTAGGAGCTCATAACCAGGTTTGTAGAAACAGCTGGGGGATCGTTTGCTTCTTTTTTTTTTCAAACCAGTGTTTTCCTTTGACTCGGTAATATATGAACAATTTTCAAGAATCAAATGACTCTATGGGGCGCCTGGGTGGCTCAGTCATTTAAGCGTCCGACCTCCGCTGAGGTCGTGATCTCTCCGTTCGTGGGTTCGAGCCCTGCATCGGGCTCTGTGCTGACAACTCAGAGCCTGGAACCTGCTTCAGATTCTGTGTCTCCCTCTCTCTCTTCCCCTCCCCTGCTCGTGCTCTGTCTCTCACTCTCTCTCCCTCTCTCAAAAATAAATAAACATTTAAAAACTAAATGAAAAGAAAATCAAATGGCTGTGAAGAGTGGGCAGTTAAGACCCAACCTCCCACCACCCACCACCTGGCCCCCAGGACTTCCCTCCACAGTGGTCACCCGTCTCCAGTACGAGAATGTTTCCAAGGTAGAGTCCCGGACATGGCCATGCTGTGTGAAAGAACGTGTGCATTTTAAATTTTGAGACGTACTGACACATCACCTTCCATAAGCTGGATCAGTTGATACGTCAAATAAATACGAAAGGCTGCCTTCTTCTCCATGGTCACCAAGAAAATGTACTTTCAAACTTAAATCTTTACCAATCTGATTGCAGGAGGAAAAATATCTTACTTTAACTTCAACTCCCATTTATCTTTAGTGATAATCCGACTATTGTTTCACCTATTAAAATTTTTGTTTCCTTTTTTAAGCTTTCCATTGTGTTCATCTTTATTCTACTGATGTATAGAAATTTCTTATATATGAGACCTTTGATATTAGTTATGAATATTTTCCTTCATTTGTCATTTGGCTTTGACTTTGTTTCAGGGTGTTTTTTAACAATACAAATTTTATTTAAGATGGGAAAAATCAATTAGTTCTTTTTTTTTTTATTTTTTTAAACATTTATTTATTTTTGAGACAGAGAGAGACAGAGCATGAATGGCGGAGGGTCAGAGAGAGAGGGAGACACAGAATCTGAAACAGGCTCCAGGCTCTGAGCTGTCAGCACAGAGCCCAACGCAGGGCTCGAACTCACAGACTGCGAGATCATGACCTGAGCTGAAGTCGGCCGCTTAACTGACTGAGCCACCCAGGTGCCCCAAAAATCAATTAGTTCTTATCTTTTATGGCTTCTGAGTTTTGTTTCACAACTATAAATGGCTTCCTTATTTTGAGAGGATAAAAAATAATCTATTTTTTTCCAGCATTCTTATTGTTTCAGATTATTTTCAAAATAGGCATATATTTCTTTTTTTAATTTTTTTAATGTTTTTATTTATTTCTGAGACAGAGAGAGACAGAGTATGAGCAGGGGAGGAGCAGAGAGAGATGGAGACACAGAATCCGAAGCACCTCCAGGCTCCGAGCTTTCAGCCTGATGCGGGGCTCGAACTCACGGACTGTGAGATCACGACCTGAGCTGAAGTCAGAGGGTTAAACAACTGAGCTACCCAAGCACCCCGAAAATAGGCATATATTTCTACTTTGTTTTGGCAAAGAATATGGGGTAGAGATCCTGCTTCATTGTTTAAGTGCTGTCCAAGCAGAACATTTACTGAGTAATCTGTATTTTCTCCCATCAGCGTATAATGCCAGCCTTATCAATGATAACAAAACCCATTTTATAGATGAGTAAACTGAAGCATGGTGTTCGGAAGTATTTTGCTGAGGATTCCATCAGAGTCAAATATGAACCCAGGCAGTCTGCCTGCAGAGTATACCTTCATCTGTATTTCTCTTTGTGTTGTCCTTACATTTATTTTATTTTTTCCACTTTATTAATTACATAGGCTTTTAAGCTTTTGCATTTATTGTCCACCAAGGACTGATAGAACTGAACTAAACTTCTCTCATGGCTGAAATCCTATCTTCGCCTTGGTGTACACAGATTTTACTTTGTGATAGCAATTGCGTATTATATAAAACAAAGATTTCCAATACTTTAAATTTCTTAGACACTATATCAACTACGAATGATCGCTCTGCCACATTGAATGTTTAGTGCTTTCAATGTGACTGTAGCATTATTAGTGGAAACCTTTCTTTTATTTTTTTTAATGTTTATTCATATTTGAGAGACAGAGAGAGAGGCAGAGCGCGAGCAGGGGAGGGGCAGAGAGAGGGAGACACAGAATCCGAAGCAGGCTCCCGGCCCTGAGCTGTCAGCACAGAGCCCAACACGGGGCTCAAACTCACGAACCGCGAGATCACGACCTGAGCCGAAGTCCAATGCTTAACCGACTGAGCCACCCAGGTGCCCCAGAAACTTTTCTTTATGATAGTAACAATATCTTTTTAACTGCAACTCTTCTCACATAGTTTCACTTGTACTTGGAGATATATTTTTGTTCAATTTTGTGTCTAGTCTCAGTCTTTATCCTTTTCTGTTTCTGAAACAGTAACATAGCAAAGAAACTGGTACTAAGTCATTTTGCTTAAGGAATAATTTTTCACACTGTATTTTATTTTGAAGCCCACTCTTTCAAGTTCCCCAGAATGAGGGGTGCCTACTGTTGTGATAGGCTGGATGTGGAAGCCCCACCCCCAAAAGTGATGCTCTTTGACTTAGACTTAGACTTACACTTAGACTTACATGGGGTAATGGGTACTAATCCCTGTACTTGGATTAGTGTTTTCCTAAGAAGAGGACAATAGAGTTCTGTCTCTCCACACAAGTACAGACAAGAAATCACAACATGAGGACACAGCAAGAGGGCAGCCGTCTACAAGCCAGGAAGAGAGCCCTTCCCAGGCACCAAATCAGTCAGCGTCTTCGTCTTTGATTTCCAGCCTCCAGTACTGTGAGAAAACAAAATTGTGGGTAAGACCTTTGGCTTATAGTATTTGGCTCTAGCAGACCAAGCTGAGACGCATACAATATTTATCATTTTAAAATAGGATGCAAATCTTATTTTTGACAATTCTTCTGTATCAACTGAGGTCACTAGGAACCATTTGAAGTTTGAGATACTCTTATTTTATGTGTTTATTTCATTAATTCTTTTAGAGGTTGGAAGGGTAAGAAAGAACCATTTCCATATGAAACATAAGTGACATTTGGATGTCCTGCACCTTATCATTCTGGAACCAGAACCCAGAATCATGGGCTTCTGACATATTTTTATGGCCTGAAACACTGTCAAAGAAAATTAAACTATTATACATATCAGCAAATTGAAAGAATAAAAATTCAACATTTGGCAGAATATGCTCAAAGATGAATTCTCATTTTTAAAGAACATTAAGTGCATATGTGGGTCTCCACATTAGCCGGACTGCCACATAGCTCAAACACAAGTCTGAGAATTAACACTTGAGAATGAGATTGACAGAATCTAAACCCGGACCTGGAAAAAAGGTCCGTGTTTGTAAAAGGACAAAACATGGTTCTGGTGGCTGAAACTGATGCTTTAGCTTAAGACAAAACAAAAACAAAAACAGTCAACCAACAAACAATCACTGCAAAAAAATCTTTAAATGACTGACTTTGAGGATACATCCAGTAAATGTAGAATTTTCTGGCATATTCTTGACCAAAGACAAATGAGTTGAACTGAGATTTTGCATTAAACTTCTATTTTTTTTTTTAATTTTTTTTTTCAACGTTTATTTATTTTTGGGACAGAGAGAGACAGAGCATGAACGGGGGAGGGGCAGAGAGAGAGGGAGACACAGAATCGGAAACAGGCTCCAGGCTCCGAGCCATCAGCCCAGAGCCCGACGCGGGGCTCGAACTCACGGACCGCGAGATCGTGACCTGGCTGAAGTCGGACGCTTAACCGACTGCGCCACCCAGGCGCCCCTTAAACTTCTATTTTTAACTGAAGTACAGTTGACAAAAATAAATGTTACATTAGGTTTAGGTGCACAACACAGTGATGGGACACCTTTCTATGCTAAGCTATGCTCACTGCAAATGTGGCTGCCATCTACATTGGGCGGAAATTTAAGATCCTTACCTTGGAAGGATTTCCATGTTTGGCCCCAATTTTTCATAATACGAAGCCAAGGGTCAAGTACAAATTTGATTCACAGGAGTGCTCTCTCTTTAGACTTAACTCTTTTTTTTTTTCATTCCAAGTCCCTGATTCTGGCTGACTAAATCGCGTGTCGGCGGAGTGTTGCTGTCGCTTCCCACCCAAGGAAGCTAGGGGTGCACCTGTGGAAGCCTGCTACCTACTCGGAGGTGAGCGCAAAACCTCTTTCTCGAGAGATGACAAAATGAGCCCCAGAATATAGCTATGAAGACAGTACATTTGGGGGGTTAGATAGGAGTTCGTGCAAGTAGAGAGGCCCAGCACCAAGACGAGAGGGACAGCGCCCCATTGGAGGTATGACTGATAAGCTAGGAGTGGAGATTAAAATGAAACCACTCAATTATTCCAACAAAAAGGCGGGACGGGGGGAAGAAAAGCAAAGAACCAATAACAAACAAATGGCAAAATTGAATACTTCAATTTTAAGCACGCTAAAAGGAAACGATCCAAATGACAAATGAAAGGCAGAGATTGGGGTAAAAAAGAAACCCACTGTAAATAAAAGAGGGAAGCTTAAAGGAGATACGACAGGTAGCTTAAAGGAGATACGACAGTATATGCCACACAAACCCTAGGATATAATGCTGGAGTGCCTACTGTATCACACAAAGGAGATACGACAGTATATGCCACACAAACCCTAGGATATAATGCTGGAGTGCCTACTGTATCACACAAAGCGGACCTCTAAACACGGAGCATTGCTGTGGAGAGAGGAAGGCATTTATGATTGTAAAAGATTGTATGGGTAAAGATAGCAGAGCCATCCTAAACGTGTAGGCATATCAGAGCTTCAAAATGATAAAAGAAAAATGGATCGACCTGAAAAAGGTAGAAAACTTATTTTATAATTATAATTATACTTGTAGACTCCAATTACAATTATAACTGTAGACTTCGAAAGTCCTGCCTGAGTTACATCTCATGTGGACAGGAAGTCGGACATGTAAGTGGACAGTAAGGATCCAGAAGACACACAGAATCCAATCAACCAACTTGACCAGGTTGATATTTATAGGAAACTTAGAACACTCCACTCATAATAACAAAAGACACATTTTTCTCAAGTGTGTGGGGAGCACTCATCACAGCAGACTAATCTCAGCAAACTGAAAAGAACTGAAATGAAACAAAGTAACGCTAATCACAATGAAATTAAATTTGGAATAAATTACAGAATGATATATGTAAAATCCCCAAAGCCTTGGAAATTTAAATAAGCCACACTTCTCTCTATCCCATGGGTCGAAGAAGCAAACAAAAGAAAAAGTAGAGAATATTTTTGATTGAAGGGCAATGTAAAAAAGAAAACAGGCGCATATCAAAATGTGTGGCACACAGCTAAAGCAGCATTGAAAGGAAAATTTATAGCGTTAAAATTCTTACTTCAAAAACAAGAAATATTTCCAATCAATAATGGATGCATTTATCTTGGAAAGGAGAAAACGAAGAGCAAATTAAACCCAAAGCAAACTCAAGTAGTGGAAAAATAAAGATCTACACAAGAATCACCACAATTGATAACAAAAACAATGGAGAAGCTCAATGAAACTAAAACTCGTTCCTGGGGGAACAGAGATTTAAGTTAGGCAGGGCTGGCACAGGGAAAGATCCCTTCTGGGGGTCAGGAGGAAGGTGGTTGGCAGTGAACAATTCTGTGATCTGCAAAGGGGCAATGGTGACAGCCCCCCCACCCCCGCCCCAGGAATTCAGCTGTTCAGCAGGCGTGGGTGGTAGAGAGGAGACCGGGGTCTGTTTTTAATGTTTTGCCTAAACGTTTGCTTTAAAACTAAATCCTCTAAATATTGGCTGGTCCTAGCTGTGTTAGCCTCTGATCTCAAATCAAATGAAACCAAATCAATGACACAGCATCTGAATTCCTATCAAAGTTAGAAAAGATTTAAATGAGAGCAGGATCTGGGGAAGGTGACAACATACAGGTGGAGAGTGATTCATTCACATGCATCAAACACAGTCTCATGGCTCAGGTGGTTTGAAGTTGTCATAGCCTTCTTTTCTTCTGTTTATGGCTCTCAGAAATAATCAGAAATACAACAGCTGAGCAGAGTGATAGGCACAATAATGTCTACAGAATCATTATTTAAATTGGGCAGTGTATATACTCTCAGTAGTGGACATAAAGAGACTGACTTATGTTGAACCCGTGCAATTAAAACCACAGATAAAATGCAGGATAATCACATTACAACTTCAAAGTAAGAATAATGGGAACAAATTGCATGCGATAAAATCTCAAGATGTATAAAAATATAGGTGGAAAAAAAAAAAACCTTGAATGAATCCCTCAAAATGCTAAAAGGATAAACCATGTAGTCAGCTTAAATCTGTCCTAACTTCATCTTTAAGCTTTATACTGAATTGTTTCTACGTTTACATGAGAAGATTATTTAGAAATCCGGACCCACTGGGGCACCTGGGCGGCTCAGTTGGTTGAGTGTCCGACTCTTGATTTTGACTCAGGTCGTGACCCCAGGGTCATGGGATTAAGCCCCGCATTGGGCTCCACACTGAGCATAGAGCCTGCCTAAGATTGTCTCAATTTTTTCTTCTGCCCTTCCCCCTTGTCAACTCACACATGCTCTCACTCTCTAAAAAAAAAAGGAAAAAAGAAAGAAAAAAGAAAGAAAGAAATACAGTCCCACTAAAATAGTACCGAAGTCAGTGAAGAAACCAAGTGAAAAAAGTTACCTCTTCATCAAAGATGCATTTATTACTTTGTGATTGTTGGATGTTTATGTGTAGATTTATTACTGTTTCACTACTAGGATCCGCATAACAGGAGAAAATCAAGCTGAGGAGGAAAGGCTGGCTAGTCTGAAGCATGTGCTCAGCCGGCTCTGACGTGCCTGTCACTTTCCGTAGAGGAAGCAGGATTTCAGAAACTGATGAGGACACAGAAGCTTTCATCTGCAGTTTATAAGGTATTTTCGGGAGTGTGACAACAGGTGCCCAGCTCAGGCCGGCCGGTGTTCTCCCCACCTTTCCCGGAAGCCGGTGGCGTGTGGGCTGGAGGATGAGTGAGCGCTGACACCCAGCTCTCGGCTAAAGAGCTGGGCTTACATCCCAGGCTTCCTTCCAGGTCTGGGGCCTCGCCTGGGTTACCTGACTTACTTCTCTCTGTACCTCAGTTGACACATCTATAAGATGGACAGAATAATCCCACTCAGCTGTGGGTTGTGAGAATTCAAGAAAGGCACTTTTCATAATGACACACGCACACAATGCCCACACATGCACCTATGTGCACACACACACACACACACAGTTCCCCTACATGCAACTACATGCATGCACACACAACGCCCATGCATGCACCCACGTGTGCACACACACACAATCACATTGCCCATACATGCACTTACGTGTGTGCGCATGAGAACACACACACACACACACTTCTCCTTAGTTATAGAAACTTGAACTACCTTACACAGAAGACTATTTTGCATATCATTTGAAAGGATACAAGTAATACAAGCTGAAGTACATCACGCATGCCCTGTGTGGTGGACGCTGTGCTCTGGGTGCTTTATATGCATTATTTCCCTTGCTTTCAAGCAGGTTCAATTTCCAGCAGAGGACATTGAGGTCCCGGGAGGATGATGAAGGTCTAGGATCCATGTCCTATGGAAACGACAATCTGTGAAGATGACAAAGCTCTGGAACACAGCCCCTTTAAACTCTCTCTCCTATAACCACCTTCTTTTCCTTTGAAATCATCGTGATGATCCGTTTGGGCTAAAATGATGTTTCCTAGTGACGCAGCTGTGCTTCATATTGAGGGAAAGTGGGGCAAGAAGAGAAAGAGAGAGAGAGATTGATTTCTCAACAACAAAGAGGAAACGAAGGGAAGTTTCAAGCTCTGCAAGAAATAGAAGCATTGTTTTATGACGCATATTATCTGGAATCGCAAAGTGAAAATTCAAACACTGTATCAATTAAGCCAGTGATCTCTGTCTTATAATATTTTGACGGAGGAGAAACGTATAAGACTTAAGTGTCAGTGCAAATGTACTGTGATTGCACAGATGCACTTTATATACACCGAAATTGTAAAAAGATAGGGCTTAACTAACCAGGTTCATACCTAGAGGAATTAATAAAATTCACATTGACGGATCTAGATCTTTTCTTATATATAAAGGTGACCTCCGGTATAAACATGTAGTGTTGTAAACACATTTGCATCCCATGCATTTGATTAAAGTGAAACAAGCAATGTATTTTCATTTTTTTTTTTTTGCCAGCAATAGAAATAATTTTATTCTCACTAAAATACATACTATATGCTGATCACATTTTCAGGTGAACAATAGCACTGAATTAGTTTTTTAGACTCCTGGCTTCGTATCTTGGTACCGAATGACTTGAAAGTTGGTTTCCAGGATCACTTCGTTTGGATCTTAGATTGCAAGGTCTCCTTGTAGTTAGCTGGTGAAGGTTAGGTGTACATGAAAAAGGCCTGTTAATGGCTACATTTGCTAAACACAAGCAAAAACAAATGTGTTCAATCCCATTTACTATTTTTTTTGTTTTTTTTTTTTGTTGAATTTGGTCAGTAGTTCTTCTCATTTTCCGAGGTCATTAAATTATTAGTAAAAAGAAATAGAAAATCCAAATGTCCACCGACTGAGGAATGGATAAAGATAACATATATACATATATATATATATATATACACGCACACACACATATATACATATATACGTATATATATACACATATATACATATGTATATGTATGTATACATACATATGTATACATGTGTATACATATACATATATATATTGTCAGTACATTACATATATATATATATATATATATAATGGAATATTACTCAGATATCAAAAAGAATGAAATCTTGCTTTTTACAATGATGTGGAGGGAGGTAAAATGTATTATGCTAAACAAAATAAGTCAGTCACAGAAACCAAAATACCATATGATTGCACTCATATGTGGAATCTGATGAACATATGGGAAGATGGGGGAGAGAGAGAGAGAGGGAAACAAACCATAAAAGACTCAAATACAGAGAACGAACTGAGGGTCGATGGAGGAGTGTGGGTGAAGGATGGGCTAGATAGGTGATGGGTACTAAGGAGGGCGCTTGTTAGGATGGGCCGTGGGTGTTGCATGTAAGTGATGAATCACTGAATTCTACTCCTGAAACCAGTATTATACTATATGTTAACCAACCAAAGTAAAAATAAAAAAAAACAACCACAGAAGAGAATCAGAAAACTCTTATAGAATTTCGTATTACCAGAAGGTTCCCAATGGTGCAAAGGTCATTTGAAAGATTTTGAAACAGACTTGATTTTTTTTTCAGAGTGAATTATTTGCTTATATGAGTTTTTAAAGGTGGCACGTTAACAGTGTCTATTATAGCAAAATTACACAATAATGGAAATTAACATAATATCTTTTGTTTCAGGATTTTTACATCTTCATTGGAAAAGCTTCTTTTTAAAATTAGCCGCTGCCTTGCTCACTAAAATTTCACTGTAAAAGGTAGCATTAAACACACTTCAAAATATCTGCAGAGCACATCCATCAGCAATGTCCTCTCATCTCAGAAGCAATTAGCGAAGTTTACCCACCGTCTTTTTGTAGAACACTGTGGCACTCACCTATGAATTTCACACCTCTGTGTAGAAACCTGCATTTTTAAAAAATTTTTTTTTCCGTTTATTATTTATTTTGGGGACAGAGAGAGACAGAGCATGAACGGGGGAGGGGCAGAGAGAGAGGGAGACACAGAATCGGAAACAGGCTCCAGGCTCTGAGCCGTCAGCCCAGAGCCCGACGCGGGGCTCGAACTCCCGGACCGCGAGATCGTGACCTGGCTGAAGTCGGACGCTTAACCGACTGCGCCACCCAGGCGCCCCAAAACCTGCATTTTTAAGCAGTATAATTCTGCTGTGCCAGGAAAGATGTTCACTTTGACTTTTTCTCCCACTAAAAATTTTACAATCTGTTCAGAGTATTTTTTGTTCTCACAAAACACATTAACCATTGGACTATGCCCAGTTGCATTTGGGGCTTTCTGGTTCCAATGTCTTTGCTGGTCTGAAGCTGGCTTACAAGTGACCCAGCGGGTGAATCCTGTGTTTGGTGTTATCTCCATAATATTAGCCTAGAGACCTAACTTTTCTCCTCTTTTCTTGTCATGTCTTTTTTTCCTAACTCCAGGCAAGATTGCCACTTCATCGATGATTGCGTTTGTGTGTGTTTTACTTAATCTCATGTTTGAGTTGAAGAACCTCTTCCCTGTCGAGTTTTTTGAGGGATACACACAGGCACACACACCTGAAAAAATGTCTTTAAGTGCTTCATCATTGAAACATTGGAAATACTGAAACATGGAAATCTAAAATATATTTAAGATACCAACCTTCTGGGGCACCTGGGTGGCTCAGTCGGTTAAGCGTCTAACTCTTGATGTTGGCTCAGGTCATGATCTCATGGTTCATGGGATCGAGCCCTGCATCAGGCTCTGTGCTATCAGCACAGCTTATGATTATCTCTCCCTCTCTCTCTCTCTCTCTCTCTCTGCCTCCCCTCTTTAAAAATAAACATTTTAAGAAATCAGTGGCTATAATGGCCATATTTCAAATAATCTATTTGATAATTTCACATCCTTTTTTGGGTCACCTTCTTGACAGCCATAAGTAGGTGATCGTTTGGTAGTAATGTGGTTAACAAAGGACATTTGTGTGTGTGTGTGGCTTTCTCGTGAATACTTCATCAGGAATATGCTTAACTTCAACTTTTGTGGGACTTTTGTAAACGAGGTTCCCTCGCAAGTGGGCACACCTGAGCTGCCCTCTGTCTCATCATAAATTCAGAAGTCAAGCAGCTAATCATAGGCCACCAACCATCTAACCTTGACAAAGGATGAGCCCAAGTGTCATTCCATAGAGTAAATATCAGTAAAGCTTAAATCGCATACAACTTTCTGACTAAAATAAATGTAAATAGAAGTTCTCGTAATTTCTTCCAGCATCTGAGGGGGTTGTTCAGTTCCAGTGACGCTCACATCCTACTTTGAAGCCGCTGATCTAAAGCTCTCCATATGAAACCCAAAGTCTTAGATTTTTAATCCTCATAGTTAAAAACCCGTATCCATGGGTTTTGGTCTGGATATTCTGGAATCTACAGAAATCAACAGGGAGATATTCTAATATTAAGAAAAGCATCCATGGCGTACTACGTGAAGTAGAGTGGGGCACTTTTCAAGGGTCTTGTGAATTCTGAAGTCCCATTAAAGAGGTGACCTTTCTCATTCTCGATCTGTTAACCTCCCTTTCTTTATAAACTACCTTGGAGAAACACAGTCTCACTTATCCTCACATTTTCCTGCTAAAACATCCCTGAATCTGAACTGCAAATTTTTATTACCAGGTTTGAGGTGGTAAAGAAAAAGAGGGCTATTTCTAAACCTTTGATTTTTCTGATGAAGCTTTAGTAAAAGACAAAAGAACCAGGAGAAAAACTGGGCTCGTGGACTGATGCCTATAGTTATAAACTACAGGCACGCAAATCAGCTAAGAGCACGCAGAGGAGAAGAAAAATTCTCAGCAGGGTCAAATCCATAGGTGATTCTCATTACCGCTAGATCAGGCTGTCCTCCAAAGAGCGCCAGTTTAGATCAGCTTACCATAGTTTATGTACTTTATAAACTGAGCAAGACAAATAGTGTGTTAAGGCTTTATGGACTTGTTATGACAGCTAATTTCGTATCGCCTGACATAGTATCTGAGCAAATGTACAGGTGTTCATTCATTTCCACTGCACTCTAGATACTGCAAATTGAGTACCTCTGCAAGTCCACTTATAAGAGCTGACAAACATCCCCGCTACCCGCAAGAATGAAAGTTGTAAGTCACTGGGCTTCGACGTGGAAAGTTAGCAGAGAACTCAGGGGCCCGTGCATCTTTTTAATGACCTTATTGCAGAAATCTTGTGTGGGTTTCGATGACAGTCTACCAGGGTCCTCTGAGGACACCTAATGAATTACCTATAACTTTAATTTAACTGACATAACACCTGATAAATGAGGGACTTCTGACATGCCTTTGAGTTTATCACCCTCTCCAAGAGACCGCCATTGTGACCTAAGCCTTGTCTTCATTTTCTCCTTTACCATCATTTGTTCCTAATTTTCAAAAGATGGAAACCTGTTACTGACCATGCTAGCACACGGTCTTTCCAAAACAGTGCCACCCCTGCACGGAACCCCAACTTTCTTCCCAGCAGCGGGATCCAATCCATCACTCCAAACTGTTCCTTTTCTAAATATTTTTCTCTGCAACAAGTGTCGCTATTTGTTGGATTTTTATTCACAGGATAATATTTAAGATACCTCATCTGTGGCTGGAGGTAGATTAAAAACATAAAACTCGAGCCTAAATGTCCATCAACTGATGAACGGATAAAGAATTGTGGTTTATATACACAATGGAATACTATGTGGCAATGAGAAAGAATGAAATCCGGCCTTTTGTAGCAACTTGGATGGAACTGAAGAGTGTTAATTCTAAGTGAAATAAGTCATACAGAGAAAGACAGATACCGTATATTTTCATTCTTATGTGGGTCCTGAGAAACTTAACAGAAGACCATGGGGGAGGGGAAGGGAAAAAAAGGTTAGAGAGGGAGGGAGCCAAAACATAAGAGACTCTTAAAGACTGAGAACAAGCTGAGGGTTGATGGGGAGTGGGAGGGAGGGGAGGGTGGGTGATGGGCCTTGAGGAGGGCACCTGTCGGGATGAGCACTGTGTGTTGTATGGAAACCAATTTGACAATAAATTTCATATTTAAAAAAAGATAAAATATGAATTTTAAATCTTGTGGATTTATTAAATGGAGTGTGGAATTATCTCATAGCTTATACACCAAAAATTCATGTACCTATTTTAAATGCTTGTAATTCTCTGTTCATCGTTACATGATGTTTGATTTGCTTGAGAGGCATTTTCGAACATCCTTGAAAATAAAGGATTTTTAAGAAGGTTAAAGATACAATTGACCACATCCTATATCTATAGGCAGGTGGATTTGTTTCCTTTGAGCATAAAACTTTAAATATTTATATCACATTAAAGAGTAAAATAAATCAATCTTCTGGAAATTCACCACCAACTCTTACCAAAGACTCCTGCGAGGCTTTCCATCTTAGTACCTCCAGAAAGTTCCTGCAGCAAAATTTTAGTTGTGAGCCCCTTGCTGCTTTAGGTCACATATACTGAATGACCCTTTATAGTTTGTTCAATTAACGTGTAAAGGCTCTTGTTTGGTTACAAAACACTTACGGTGAACATATTAATAATAGAAAGAATAGTTTAGGGTTTTTTTTCCCCCCTCAAATCGCATGTTCTGCACGTTTTCAAATTGAACATTCTGTGAAAACTGTAAATGGAAGGCTTTCAATCTCTCCGGGTAATTTTCTCACTAGCTGGGAAAGAACAGAGAACAGAAAAAAGGTCACATTGAAGACAGAGAAACCCAAGTTATATTTCCTACCAGTAGGGCTGGTGGAACAACGGATAATGCATCCAAGTACTGAATAAAAATGTCCTCGGATGAATCACTTCTGATATAATTCCACATTAGCTGTGTTAGTTTCTTTCTGGAGCTGTTTCCTGCGGCATAAACGGGTAACTAGAAGTGACTTCAGCAAATGAACTTCAGAGAGCATCGTTGGCTGGTAAACACATCCAGACACCTTTCAAGACTATCAGTTGTTCCACATTTTGTGTCTTGGGTGGGGGGCCTGCCTCTTTTTACTTTGACTCTACCCGAGGGGGAGGCTTGAAGGTGAAAGCAGTATTTTAGGCAAAAGTGATATTTTGTGGTGGTTGTTGGTTTGCTCTCTCTCTCTCTCTCTCTCTCTCTCACACACACACAAAATAAACAAATAAACTTTAAAAAAATAAAAGGGCTCATCCCCTGAGTTCTTATATGTTAACAACATGTATCTGTTCTCTCTGTATTTGAATGACCATGTCCTACTCTCAAATCACATTCTTTTTCCTGAGGAATTACATGGTACCATTACACTATCTTCTTCAACTGAAAGCTGTTGTAAAGAAGCATGAAATCAGACTGCCCGCCCCCTAGTGGTGGCATAAGTGATTGGGTCCTTTTTTCTTATTACCGCCCCCCTCCCAAACACACACAAAAGTCTTTCTCGTCTACCAGCTTCCCTAGGTGCTCTCTTCGTGCTTCTTAGTGCCGATTAATCAAGATCACATCATACTTGCAATCCACGAGCCCATGTTCTACTTTAGAACAACGTGCTTAAAGTGTACCTTGAAAGTTTCTTTTGGTTTTCCTTCTGACGCTTGTCATCAAGAGTGTCAGTTACATAGATGTTGAATTTGCCTTGTCTTTCCTGTGCATCATTTTCTCTCTAGCCTTTTCAAAATCCTCACTCCATGTTTTGTGTGCTTTTCTCAAGCCCCTTTTCTGCGACCTCACTTAATTCCATTAGCATCCGTGTTCCTCTGAGGTGTCTCCAAGCATGCCTCCTTTATCAAGTGCCTCGCTTGTCATTTACGTTTCGCTCCTGGACTTCAAGACCTCAATTTCTAGGACACACTTTCCTTCATCTTTTCTTTCTTGAGCACTTGCATCATTGACTTGAACTTTTATTTGACGGAGACCAGATATCTACTGGTCTACTTACCTACTGGTCTACCTACCTTTTGTTTCTTGGGGAAATCATAAGTGATGATATTTTTACACCTTTGGGGGAAAAATTTTTCTCTTCCACAGACTTTGTTATTGTGTGTGTATTTTTCCTCCTCTGTTCACAGTATTTAGAAGAGCCTTTTTCTTCTTTTCATTTTTTTTTTTAATTTTTTTTTCAAGGTTTATTTATTTTTGGGACAGAGAGAGACAGAGCATGAACGGGGGAGGGGCAGAGAGAGAGGGAGACACAGAATCGGAAACAGGCTCCAGGCTCCGAGCCATCAGCCCAGAGCCTGACGCGGGGCTCGAACTCACGGACCGCGAGATCGTGACCTGACTGAAGTCGGACGCTTAACCGACTGCGCCACCCAGGCGCCCCTCTTCTTTTCATTTTTATTTATCTCAGAATGAAGTAAGCTCTTAATAGACCAGCAGTTGACAAGTTGAATGTTCACATAACAGCATGTTTTCACAGATGCCAGAGAGAAGACTCCCCTACTCCCTGTGAACTTTGGAGTGCCACCTGGTGGGGCCATCAGTGGTTTATCCCCTTTATCTTCAAGTGATAAAGATTAGTCACTAAGTGGCAGCCGCCCACTCCAGGACCTGCTCTGCCCTGAATCGTTCCAAAGTAACAGACACTGGATTTGTTTCTCAGAACACGCCTCCACTTTAGACACATTGCTGTGCACACATGTGACTGAGGTCACCATAGCAGGGGACCTTCTCAGCGCCCTTTTCATGCTGGATCAATTCCAGTGTAATTGGCAGATCACATGCACTTGTCTTACAGGACTCCAGATAGCTCCTTCTTAGCGGACGACTGAGTTCTTACTTTCCCCATTATGCATTCAATGATTTCATGAAAAAGAAGTCGATATTTTTATTCTATTATAATTGTAAATTCTAAAATTGCTTCTTAACACTCTTTGCTATGTTTCTTTTTTAATATCTGGTTTCAAAATAAATTACAGACTCACAGGAAGTTCCAAAATTGGTGCGTAGGTTCCATTGAACCCTTGACCCTACTTTCACTAACGGTGGCCTCTTATATAAATGTAATATAATATAAGAACCAGGAAATCGACATTGGTACAATATAGTTTTCTAGAATGCAGGCCTGTTTCTACATGCAGTCATATGTGTGTATCTGTGTGTGCACGTGTGTGTGTGCATGTGGTTTATGCCTCCTGACTCCATGCATGGCGGCCACCACTATCATTACCAGGACTGTTCCGTTCCTTCAAAGGTCCTGCCTCATGCGACCCCTTTACAGTTCCATCCCTGTGGCCAGCAAACATTAATGTGCTCCCAGTCTGTAGACGTTTGTCATCTCAACAAGGTTATACAAACACAGTCATGCAGTACATAATCTTTTGAGATTGACTTTGTCACTCAGCCTCATTCCCTGGATAGTCATCTAAGTTGTTATGTGTATCAGCGCCTTGTGCCTTTTCATTTCTGAGTGGAACCCCAGGGTGCCGCTCTACCACACTTTGTTGAACCCTTCGCTAGTTGAAAGACACCTGGGTTGTTTTTTGTTTTTTTTTTTTTCCAGTTTGGGGCTGTTATGAGTAGAGCTGCTGTAAACACTCATGAACAGATTTCTGTGAGAACATACACGTTCATTTCTCCAGGATGCCCACCCAAGAGCATAGGCGCTGGTTCACCTGGTAAACTGAATCTAGTTTTGCAAAAGCTTCCAGCGTGACTCTACCATTTTCCATTCCTGAGTGACCCATAGTCTCTGCATCCTCACCAGCACGGGACATTTCAGGGGTGGAGGCTGGTGTCCGGTGGTGTCTCACTGGGGTTTTCATTTGCATTTCCTTAAGAGCTAAGGACGGGGAGCCTCTCTTCATGCATAGACTTGCCGCCCATGGCTCCTCATTAGTGAGACGGCTGTTCATATCTGTTGCCAACTTTCTCACTTGTTTGTTATTACTGTTGTTTAGTGCTGAGTTTTGCAATTTTATAATAAATACTCAATATAAGTTCTTAGATGTGTGGTTTGCTAGCATTTTCTTCAAGCTCACAACTTCTCATTTCACCCCCTCGTCATTTGAGGAAACATTTGAAGAGCAAAGTATTTTTTTTTCAATTTTGATGAAGTCCATGATCTTTTATGGATCATGCTCTTAACATCGTGTCTGAGAATTCTTTACCCAGTCTTGGGTCCCAAGTTCTCTTCTGTTTTCTTCTAAAAGTTTTACAGTTTTATACTTTACATGCAAGCCCATGATCCACTTCCAATTATGTTGTACAAGGTGCGAAGTTTAGGTCAAAGTTCTTTTTTTTTATCTGATATGTCATTTGCAAATATCTTTTCCCATTCCGTTGGTTGCCTTTTAGTTTTGTTGATTGTTTCCTTTGCAGTGAAGAAGCTTTTTATCTTCATGAGGGCTAGTATCCAAAATCTATAAAGGACTCACCAAACTCCACACCCAAAAAACAAAGAAGCCAGTGAAGAAATGGGCAGAAGACATTAATAGACAATTCTGTAAAGAAGACATCCACCTGGCGAACAAGCACATGAAAAGATGCTCAACGTCACTCCTCATCAGGGAAATACAACTCAAAGCCACACTGAGATACCACCTCACACTGGTCAGAGTGGCTAAAATGAACAAATCAGAAGACTATAGATGCTGGAGAGGATGTGGAGAAACAGGAACCCTCTTGCACTGTTGGTGGGAATGCCAACTGGTGCAGCCGCTCTGGAAAACAGTGTGGAGGTTCTTCAAAAAATTAAAAATAGATCTACCTTATGACCCAGCAATAACACTGCTAGGAATTTACCCAAGGGATACAGGAGTGCTGATGCATAGGGGCACTTGTACCCCATTGTTTATAGCAGCACTCTCAACAATAGCCAAATTATGGAAAGAGCCTAAATGTCCATCAACTGATGAACAGATAAAGAAATTGTGGTTTATATACACAATGGAATACTACGTGGCAATGAGAAAGAATGAAATATGGCCTCTTGTAGCAACATGGATGGAACTGGAGAGTGTTGTGCTAAGTGAAATAAGTCAGACAGAGAAAGACAGGTACCATATGTTTTCACTCTTATGTGGATCCTGAGAAACTTAACAGAAGACCATGGGGGAAGGGAAGGGAAAAAAAATTTAGGGAGGAAGCCAAACCATAAGAGACTCTTAAAAACTGAGAATAAACAGAGTCGATGGGGAGTGGGAGGGAGGGGAGGGGAGGTGATGGGCATTGAGGAGGGCACCTATTGGGATGAGCACTGGGTGTTGTATGGAAACCAATTTGACAATAAATTTCATATTCTAAAAAAGTTCTTAATTATTTAATTATTATTTTTTAAATTATTTTTTAATTATTTCAGTTTGTTAATTTGTCCACGTCCACTTGCTTCAGGACCATCTTTGAGGCGACTGACCGTCCTCCATGCAATTGCTTGTTGCACCCCTGCAAAAATCGGTCTGTGTGACTTGTTTCTGTGTTTCCCATCCTATTCCGTTGCCCTGGGCAGTGTCCAGTCTCGATTCTTACAGCTACAGAATAACACCTAACACTGGGTGGAATGATTTCTCCCGCCTCTGTTTTTTCAAAAATTTCCAACTGTTTTAGATCTTTTGCCTTCCCATATAAATTTTAGCATAAGCTTATTTATCTGTTAAAAAAATCCTTACTTGGCTTGATAAGAATTGCATCGAACCCACAGGGAAACTTTGGGAAGTTGACATCTGTAAGTCGTCTTCCAATTTATGAAAACTGTATGTCTCTGCATTCATTTAGATTTTAGCTTTATTCCTCAGCTTCAGCATTATTTCCTAATTTCCAGCGTCAGACCCTTTACACGTTTTGTTAGATTCATGCCTAAGTATGTTCTTTTGTTTATTTTTCATAACGTTCATCTTACAGAAGAAGATGACCCAGATAAATACCTGACCCAAGTGTCACGGCTAAAAGATGTTGAAACCCAAACTCAATCTCTACTTTTTGGACACAAACCTTTGTCATTCTCACTCTGCCTCGATGTTGTCCATGATGGAAGCATTTGAAATAAGAAAAGCTGTCTCCACTTGGGGCATATTCCAGGCTCTGAGGTGATCCAGAGCACAATAGTTGGAGGAGGGCTACTTTTGGTTGGGCAGGGGGCTACAGGAATGTAGCAGGCTTTGAGAAGGGTTTCCCCAGGTCATCCTCAAACACAGCTTCAGACTGTGTTTCCCCACACACTTTTTATAACCTCTTCCATTTCATCATCAGTTATGAACCACAGGTTTTCTAGAAACATCCAGGTTATTCTGAGGTTTTCTGTCATTGACTAAAGAGGCTCTGGGCTTTACAAAGAATAAAGGCAGCCTAGGGGACACAGGGAATCAGCTTCCTGTCTCATCAAACATTCCTTTTGGATCCTGAGACACCCAAATCAGTAACCATCAATGATCTCCTGACCCTAGTGACGCTCTAGGTGCCAATGCCATTTTGTGTCAACATTTGCATGTGGGGTCTCCACTCCCGTCTGCAGTTTGCCTGCTCGAAATTCATCTCCTTGAAGGATTGTGGGTGTCTCTCAGTGAGATGCGGCACATCACAGGGTACTGTGTGGTAAGAGGAGGGAGGTGTGAATCTCCACCCCGTGTGGGGTCATCCGCCTTGCTGGGGCACAGAGGTGGCTTATCAAGATGGCAGTCAGTCTACATCCTAACCTATCAGAGAGATATGGAAAAGAGAGAGAAGGAGTGTGTGTGTACATATACTCATATTATCATTATATTTCATTTTTGTCTGGTTGTGGTTTTTATTTTGCTTCCTGTTCCTAGCCCATCCTTACTCCAGCCCAAATCTGTCCATGTAGACACGAAGCCTTACCCTCTCAGTACTTAATTAGAGATGTCTAATGGGAAAACCACACATTCTACCAGTGTCTGCCACAATAAACCTTTCCAATAATTGATGTACTCCGGTGGGTCACATCTCATTACACTGGGTGACTTCATAAACCGATGTGACAGGTTATATGACCACACGATTCATCAACTTCAAAAACGGGTTTGGGTGGTAGGCAGATCAGCAATGTGCACCACCTGAAAGTGAAGAGGTAAGGTAAAGTCATTTGCATGATTTCAGCAATAGCTAAACGCTTTGATTTCTTCGCCACAAAGAGAGCATACCTGCAGCTCATGTTATCTCGGAGCACGTGAAACAAAGCTGTGCGTGTTACATACGCACCAGAAGGAAAAACACGCCTCAGACAGAACATGTTCCATTTCCTGTAGAATTTGGAGTGAAGCCAAATCCTCTATCATTGATAGAAGAACAAGAGGGCGAGAAACCTTCACATACGTACGTGCTGCGAACCCCAAGGTCCTCTGTTGTCAAGAGAAATTATACCCAGAGTACTGTTTACAGAGCAGGGCTATATGAAAAAAAACAGTGATATCCATGCTAATACTTACACCCTGAAATTTGATTATTGGAACTTTGAACCACCATCTTGGATTTTGGTCTTTTCTCTTTTTGCAGTGTGAACCAATATAGATAAATAATCACAATAATAAAAGCAATTTTCTAGTTAGAATATGTTTCTAAGTTGAATCTCTCCCATACAGGAAGACACTCAGGATCCTATATGGTCTAAAGGTAAGATAGGACTATAAATTAAAATGATTTTCAGAACTCACTCTCAATGACTCTGTAAGTGACACATTTCAAACTTCCTGTGTTCCTCCACCAGTGATAACCACGAACTGAGGGTCCGATGAGTGCATTTGGAAGGTGGAAAATTTGAAAGCCTGTGATATAGAAGCCTTTTTTCCAGGGGGGGAAACCCATTTTTATTCCTTCTATCTCTGGGTTAAAAACCCAATAATATAGAGAAGTACCAAAAGTCAGACACACTGTCGGGAGGAGGAAGAAGAAAATGCCCACATCCCCACAGAGGCTGCCAGTTTTTCAATCCATGGATATAGTTCTGGAAACTAAAGAATTCTCTCTTATCCTGTTCATCTAGAACACCAGTCCCTCAGAGGCGAGGTGAATTCAGGCTTGTGTGACTCCAGCTATGCACCCTGAGTATCACACACCTCACCAGGGACTACCAGAGTCTGGTTGATGCACCATGACCCATAGGCCTGATCCTGGTCGCTGCATAAGATGTCAGCTGTCCGTGTCATCTCTGATTTCCAATACCACGTTCAGAACATGCGCTTCCAGTTTGATGTAAAGAGCCCAACTTCTCCAAGGCACTTGTGTCTCCACTGGTTCTCCCAATGCTCTCACGCACGTCGACCCAACCCCCTAGCACTCATCAGCCCTGGAGGCATTTCTGCTCCTGGCCTTCCTATCCACCTCAGTGTTTTTCTCTAGCCCAGGGAGGCATGAGAGGTCACCTGGACTGTCCTCGCTCTTCACATTTCCACCCAACCACAGGGAGCCGAGCCACACCCAGACCCTGCATTGTCCCTCATCACTTAGAATTCTGCCACCACTTCAGTCCTACTCATTGACCGCAGCCTCCCATTTTGCCATCCTCAGAGCCTTTTTCCCATCACACCTGAAGCTGGACCTCATTGAGGCTTATGTTAACTTTCACAAAAAGTACATCATCAGGTCACTGTCCCCTGTGGTCCCTCATCCAGCAAACTACACTCTTTCTTGTTGAATCACTCAGCTGAGAAGAAAAGGAACTCTCTTGCCATGCTACCATTTCACCATACCAATCCATTAGATGCCAATGCTTGATATCCTGTGTGCCTGTTTTCTCTGTGCCAATATCACGACGTCTAGAAGAGTCACACAACCGTCAGATTGGCAACTCTAAATTTCTTGATCTCTAATCTAAATTAGACACTTTATACGACCTGTTGACATTTGTGTATTTCCCTAGACAAGAGTTACTCTCAAAGGTTAATTCGAAACTTTTCTTCTTTCTTCACACTCCACACCTGGCTATCTTCCCCATCAGTCTAAGAGAGTCATGTCGTCTCATACAGAGAATAGAAATGTTCAGAGGTCATACTGCAGATGGAAGTGTTAAATATCTCTACCTATCTGAATGGCAAATGAAAATCGAATTGAATAAATAAAATAAAATAAAACAAAATAAAATAAAATAAAATAGAAAAGTGCTAACCATAGACACAGATCTCTAACAATATCAAGCAGAATGAAGAGTTGTCCAAATAGTTGGACCCAGAACGTTTTACTCTACTCTGCTTGGGGCAACAGGGTGGGCTTCAGGAAAAATGCTGATGCCATATTGCACTTCTGATTGGCAGGTAAAACTGGGCAGAGAAGAAGCCAAGGCATTCATATGCCCTGTTTGAAAAAAGCCAATCAGAAGAGTGATAAACAAAGAAGTGAACAAGGTCATTGGCTCCACCAAAGCTGATAAAAGAGAGATAAATTCCAAGTGACCCCCTCAAACACACTCCTCATAAGCTACAGGTATATCTCCAGTTCACCAAGTAGTCTGTGACATGGGGCAGTAAATGGGGATCCGAGACCAGGGAAGGCAGCAAGTTCATGAGAAATTGTTCCGAGTCCACACAACTGAATTAAAATTTCCACTGGCCCAGGTCAGGCCTGACTCTCTTTCCCTTGGAGAAAATATTCTTAGAAGACATCTGGACTTTCTCTCATGCAATGTTATTGTAAGAATTTGAGAATTGAGTAAGCGTGGCTAAAGAGAATGAGGAGAGCAAAAGAAAACCACTTCTGGGTAGAAAGTCATGGTAGAAATAACAAAAGAAGAGCCACAAGGATCATCAAGCCAATGTAGGGGCAGAGCCACATTGGGCAAACCCACAGAGATTTGGAAAACCAAAATAAAACAAGGAAAACTTGAAAACCATGGGTAGAGGAAAAATTACATGCAAGTAGAGGTGAAGGACATTCTGCAGGTATGAAAAATGAGGCTGTGGCTGTTTCTGCACCACAATGTACCCTCTATACAAACAATCCTTAGAAGCTCTACAAGGCATAAAGTACCCTCTATACGAACAATCCTTAGAAGCTCTACAAGGCATAAGGTACCCTCTATACGAACAATCCTTAGAAGCTCTACAAGGCACAAGGTACCCTCTATACGAACAATCCTTAGAAGCTCTACAAGGCACAAGGTACCCTCTATACGAACAATCCTTAGAAGCTCTACAAGGCACAAGGTACCCTCTATACGAACAATCCTTAGAAGCTCTACAAGGCACAAGGTACCCTCTATACGAACAATCCTTAGAAGCTCTACAAGGCACAAGGTACCCTCTATACGAACAATCCTTAGAAGCTCTACAAGGCACAAGGTACCCTCTATACGAACAATCCTTAGAAGCTCTACAAGGCACAAGGTACCCTCTATACGAACAATCCTTAGAAGCTCTACAAGGCATAAGGTAACCACCAGTTCACGGGAGTGACAGGAGGAGGAAATGGAGAGATATGTGGTCATCACAAATTATATAATGAGTTCCAGCTCAACTTGACCCGATGACAAAGAGAAAACAAGATGGTTTCTATTTGTTCGTTTATTTATGAAACTCGTGTAGTAGTCTACCAAAACGTGTCAGAGACACACATATAATAACCAACCAACCAGCCTCACTCTAAACACCAGTGTAAACATCCTAAATGAAATATAACAAAGAAAATTAAGCAATACTTTAAATCAGATTAAGCATAATCAATAAAATTTATGAATATACAGAAAATTCGATAATAGGATATTTCTTTTTTTTTTCTTTTTTTTTTGATATTTATTTTTGAAAGACAGCCTAAGCGGGGGGAGGGACAGAGAGAGAGGGAGACACAGAATCTGAAGCAGGCTCCAGGCTCGGAGCTGTCAGCACAGAGCCTGACGTGGGGCTCGAGCCCACGAATCGCGAGATCACGACCTGAGCCGAAGTCGGACACTTAACATACTGAGCCACCCAGGCGCCCCAATAATAGGATATTTCTTAACTCATCAACCATATGTTAAGACATATAAATAAATGATTGTAATTGATGCTAATATCATGTTTACTGGACGTGAACATTAATTTCTGATTAAATGAAAAGACTCCTCAGTGAACATATAAATATTTGCTAAAACATAGAAATCTATAGGTCAATATGTAGACTGGGTTTGAAAGCTGGAGAGATGCCTTCCCTACTGTGTGACACTCTCTAGATATCCTTTGACTTGACCTGGAAAGAGCCAGAGCTTGGGGGCTCAGTGCACAGCAACAGTGGGTTAAACCATGGTGTGGACAAGAGTGGGGAGCAGGAAGACAGAGCAAGGCCCATGTCGACAGACCTGAGTTCACATCAGTGCATCTTCAGGAAGTAGAAACACCAGAGAGAAGAGACAGGAAGATGTAGAATGAGAACCAGAGGGATTCCTGACTCACACACAACAGGCATGGAAACCTTGACAAAGACTCTGACATCTTCTGGCCCGACTATAGTTGAGTTGTGCCCATGTGCTTCCATCACACACATCATGGAGCAGAGTTAGAAGATCCCACATTCCTCAGGGGTGGGCTGAGGAGGCAGTGACCTCAACAGAAATGCCGACAGCACTACAGATACCAGCAGATGCGTATACGGACATGGCCGTGAGCCAGGCACGGCCGCCAGGACTTAGCATCTAATAATTTATTCATAGCAACAACACTCTGAGATTGTGATTTTCAGGCCCATTTTACAGACTCGTACCTTCTACCTGCTCATGCATTGTGACAACTTGAGCTTGTCATAACTCCTTTTGGCCCAACGCTGTCTCGAGATGCATTCGGTGCAGATTTTCATGCTGCGCCTTCTCTGGATATTTTCTTGGTCAGTTTCTCAAAAGAGCTGGCAACTGGTGTATCTTGTTTTCTTTTCCAGGCCCCATTCTGGACATGGGCCAGCCCGCAGAAGCTTGTCCTCAGGTCAATGTCTATTCCAATCATCCGAGAGCTGGAGGTGTGGTCTGAGCATTAAACATGGCGGTCCAGGACGTCTCCATCATGAGCCATGGTCAGATGTCACAGTTCCTGGCCTGGCCATGCTTGCTTTGTTTAAAGATGGTGAAGGTAAGACCCCACAGGACAACACAAGTAATGTCTCCCTCACAACCCTCAGGTCAGCATCTCAACAGCTGCAAACTAGTTGACTCAACGAGATGTCCAGAACAGATGGTTGCTTCCCAGTCTCATATTTTGTCACCACTGAGCCACAGCCTGCGTCACACCCTCTTTCAGCAATCCCGGCTTCTTTCTTATGAGATCAAACTGAACATTTGTTTTTTTATTAAATCTGAGAGAGCAAACCCAGGCTTCTATCTGAACTGTGCTAAAATCGGGGGAGTGCCATAGTAGTCAAGATTTCAGACCCAGCACATCTTTGCTCCCTAAGAGAGAGTTTCCATTGCCCACTCATCAAATAGAATTAGGAAATACAGTTTGATTTTTAGTCAGTAGTTTGGAGAGAGTTTCAGGAATTGGAAGGTGTCAGCCATTTTAAATACATTTCAATTGATGAATGATTTACCAAGTTTAGAAGGATGTTCTCTCCTGGACCATTTTAGCGACTTCTAGGAGGCAGGTAATTTAAATTCATGAATCTATTCAAAACAGTATTAGATAAGTTTATCTGTTTTCCAGATAGCTGTCAACTGGTCAATTCATATTCAGTAGTTGACCTAAATGAGAGGATAAGTAGCAAATAAAATCCCCTTATCCAGTCCCAAGTAATGCTTTTAGATAGTAATATCCTCGTCAGGAACACTGTGAATACAATACGAACTTCTAAACAGGCAGCCTCTGAGATAATATATTCTCATTTTGAGTATGTTAGGAAACTGTGGATATCTTATGTATAAACAAACAAGAAGAATTTAAAGGAGCTGTTTTAACCACTTATTCTCATATACTTAACAAAGAACACATCTCATAGTGGCAACATGAAAACAAATATCTGATCTCTTCTGACATTTACTCATTAGTACTATAAATGCAGTCGTAAATGAATTAAATCAATTGTTTGGAATTAATGCCAATCCCTTAAAATGTCCATTCTTGTAATAGAGTGAACCTGCTTCAAAATTTCAGCCACAACCTATGATAGATGTCACATTCTGTCTCCCTAAAAATTCAAGCAACTTCTGCTTAAAGAGAGTTGTCAAATATTAAATTATTTCCCAAAAAAGCGGACCCTGGAGTAATCAACACATCCCAAACCTTTAATTTGTATATGGGTTAATGGAGGCAAAGTTTGTTTATTTCTTCTCTTGGAAGATGCTGTGGACACACCTAATACATGCAGATGGATTTCTAATTGATTTGCAATTTTCTTGATTGAAGACGTAGTAAAAACAAAAACAAAAACAAACAAAAAACCAAGAAAACAGAAATCCATTCCAAAGTTAAGCTTGGAGTGCCCTCTGCTGGTCAGATGAATTAAAACTACATATAACACCATATGCCTTATTTTTCACACACAGGTTGAAATCGTTTTTCTGTTTCAAATTACTCGGACCACACCAATAATTAATACCTCTCATGACTGCAATCATATAATCAAAAATACATGTTTGTGTAGGCTCCTCTTAAAAGTGATTGCTCAGTGAAAGAATAGCACGTGTAATTTGAAAAGTGTTCTCAGATCGATGATACGGAAGTAGGCAGATAAAAAGATGATAGATGACAGATAGAGATAGATAGGTAGATAGATAGATAGGTGATGGATAGATGGTAGATAAATAGTAGATAGATATGTAGATAGTAAATGATGGATAGATAGATGATAGATATAAATGATAGATATAGATGATAGGTTGATAAATAGATGAGATAGATAGATAGATGATGGATAGATGATAGATAAATAGATAGTAGATAGATAGGTGCTATACAGAGAGATATAGATTATAGATATAGATAGATGATCAATAGGTTGATAAATAGATGATACATAGATGGACAGACAGGCAGACAGAAGAATTGGAAGGATGCTTCTATAAGCCAAGGAACACCAAACATTGCCAACAAACCTCCCAGAGGCCAGGAGAGAGGCATACAATATTCTTCCTAACAGCCCCTGAAGGAACCAACTCTGCTTACGCCTTGCCCTCAAACTTCTAGCCTCCAGAATGACAAGAGGGAATACACTTGTGTTGTTCTAAGCCACCTAGTGTGTGCTACTTGGATACGACAGAGGTCCTAACAGAATGTAAAGGTAAAAGTGCAGAATTCCTAGGAAATCACGGTTGAGAAATTGGGAAGCACAACGTAGCAACCGCCACCTGCTGATGCCTGGAGGGGCCTGGAGCCCCTCCGGCCACCCGCTGGGATACTCCCAGACGCCTCTGCCTCAGCACGGCCACCAGCGCAGGAAAGACGGATGCTCGGGACCAGGGCAGACAAGGGAGGGGAAGAGTTGGCATTCAGATTCAGGTCTTTCAGCTTCCTGGTTTGATTTCAAACTCTCCCTCTTCCCCTGGACTGTGCTGCCTGACGGCTCCGGCCTACGTGCACCCGCGCGCACAGACACGCATGTGCACGATCAACACACACGCGTGCACGCACAGAGACACGGGTAATAAATGAGCACACTCTTTTGTTTTGAAAGCACCTGCCTTCTTTTAGTTAGAAAGATGTGGGGGTAACCACCTATTTTCGTTGGGGGGGGGGTGGCAGTCCTGACATTGGCCGGCCTCCGGCTCTTTGCAGAGATGACACACTGCTTCCAGGGCCTCGTTCCTCGAAGCGGGAGGATCTTAGGCTCTCAGGAACCACGTGGACAAGTTAGCCTGACAGCCTCCAGCTTTACCGGGAGCGGGACACCGACGCTTTCATGGACAGTTGTCTTGTGGGCGGCAGGGTACCCACCTTGGCTCCCAGAGCTTCCTTTTGTCCTGTGGCACGGCCCCCAGTGGAGAGGCGATCCCTCGTGCCTCTTACCACCGTCGCGGTAGATCAGATCCCTGATCCACTCCGGGCATGTGGACAAAACTCTGCCACCTGCCAGGGCTCCGGATGCTGAGCCCCAGCCCGGGGACCGGAAGGACGGCTGGAAGCACGTGGCACCCCCATGTAGATCTCGGCTCAGGCCCCCCCCCCCCAGGCAGTTCTGCCTGCCCCCTGCAGTTTCCCAGCATGGCCACACTCCCCCACTCAGCCACACTTTTGTCCTTTAACCTCGTGGGTCCTTGTTGAGGCAACATCTCAGGGACCGGCAAGGCTTCCGCTCGGGTCACTTCCAGGGTGCACATCAGTTTCTCCAAAGAAGAATCTCCTGATCCTGCCCCGCATAGTGCTGGTAACGGGACGACCCACGACTCAGCCAACCAGTCACTGGGGAGCCCCGCCCCAGGGGGCGGCGAGGATCGAACCCTCCTACAGGGAAACTACACTACAGGAAACTATAGGAAAGATGCACCTAATTTCTCTTCTTTCTGTCCGGCTGAGAAAGTACTATTGAACCGGCATCACATAAGGAACAAGAACGCCAGGGCATTTCTAAATGTATCGTAGCAGGTGGATTTTTTTGCATATTCCAATCTCCCAGACACATGGTAACTGCCTTCTACACAGGACCTCACTTTTTAAAAATTTATTTATTTGGGGGGCGCCTGGGGGGCTCAGTCGGTGCAGCGTCCGACTTCGGCTCAGCTCATGATCTTGCAGTTTGTGAGTTTGAGCCCCGCATCAGGCTCTGTGCTGACAGCTTGGAGCCTGGAGCCTGCTTCCCATTCTGTGTCTCCCTCTCTCTCGGCCCTCCCCTGCTCATACTCTGTCTCTCTGTGTCTCAAAAATAAATAAAACATTTTAAAAAATTAAAAATTTGTTTATTTTTGAGAGACAGAGTGTGATAGGGGAGGGGCCGAGAGAGAGAGAGAGACAGAATCGGAAGCAGGCTCCAGGCCCTGAGCTGTCAGCACAGAGCCCGGCACGGGGCTGGAACCCACGAACCAGGAGATCATGACCTGAGGTGAAGTCAGACCCTTAACCGACTGAGCCACCCAGGCGCCCTGACTCAGGACCTCACTTAAAGCTGAAAATAATCCTATGAATCTAGACATTTGTCCAAGTAAAAGAATATGCTCTTTCTTTATTTATTATTATAATATATAGTATTTATTATAAATAGTATAATTACATTTATAATTATATATTATTATTTTATATTATTTTATTATATATTATATAATAAATATATATATTATTATAAATAATAATAATTTATATTTAAATGTTATTAAATTTAATATATAATATTAGTTATATTATATGTATTTACTATGTTTAAAATACGGTATTTAATACTATATTTACTATATTTTTTTACCATTTTTAGTATATTTATTTTACTACATTTATAGTTGTATTTGTATTTGTATTGTATTTATATTTGTATTTGTATTCATGTGTATTTATATAAATACACATGAAGATACGCTACAATAAAAATGGAAAAAGGAATTTCAGTAGAGTATCTGACAGCTCTCGAGGCCTCAGTAAGTGAGCTGTTTATATCACGCTTTAAGCGACACACGGAAGGGTCCTTCGCGTCACTTCCCCTTTATCAGCCACCAGGGGGCACTGCTGAGCCGAGAAGGACCAGAGGGTCCAAACACCTCACCTCCAGCAGCCTCGGGAGGAAAGGTGAATGGGAGACAAGGGATTTTGTCAGGACCTTATTTAGATCTTTGCAGGCAACAGGAGGTGTTTTATTGAAGCCACTTCAATGATTTTTTTTAAACAAGATTTCTGGACAATTTTCACTTGTAACGATTTTATTCTTGCTGGGTTTTTTTGTTTTTTTTTTTTTTCCCAACATCATCTCTGAGAGAGTTACTCCTTTCCATTCTGTGGTTAATTACACTGTACTGAGAAAAAAAGTGTTATCATCCTCTTTGGACTGGGTCTCACCCCTACGGATGCAGCCGGCTCCCCCCTTACAGATTCCTCGGTTCTGGAGCAAACAGCGCCGGGCAGGGCTGCGTGCGAACTCGGCCCCGGGAGACCCGCTGCCTGTGGTTCTGGAAGGTGCTTGCAGGAATTCAGGTCCGGATGAGACACAGAGGGGACGAGCCTGCGCAGAGCAGGACAGCACAGCCCGCACGGCTTCCCAGTGAACAGATCCAACTCGCCCCCGCCAGGGGCAGCGGAGTGGACGTGGGTCCTGGCAGAGGGCAGCATTCCCCAGACCCTGGGCTTTCCCTGGGCTCTCTCCCTCCTGACTGTCGGGACTTCACAACCTACCACCTGAATTCCTCTCAAATTATCTGAAACTCGCATCACAAATAGCCTAGATTGCACGAAGCACAAAATCCAGGGATCAGGTGCTCACTGCCCTTGGCTTTGCATTCAAAGCTCTAAGACTCTGCACCGTCCAGGCCTCTCTGCCTCACAGGGGGCCCTGCACTCGGCCTTTAGGGTGGTTTTGTTCGCTGGTTGATCCTTCAAGGTGCTGCTAGGACCTGCCTGAGGACAGAGGAGGGGGCTCCCCCTCTTGTGTGTTGATTTTCCATTGAGGACAGATAGATGGACAGCTTGTGCCTTCTCGATCGTAAGTGGACGTATGCTGGGCACAACTGAACTGGGGCTCGCTTTACTCGACCGTCCTACCTGGGAGCAAGCCTGTGTGGTAGGGACTGCAAAGCCTCCATCGAGACCCACCGATGGGCACGCCAATACCGACGAGACGCTGTCTGGCAAAGGAGGCAGGGCTAACCGGCTTGCCCCTGTTGAACGCTGACCTTTCCGCCTTCAGCGTTAGCAGGCACTAAATGCCCTGGCCACAGGGCCTTTGCACGTGTCTTTTCCTTTTCTGAAAATCTCAGTCATTCTCTCGGGTCCAAATTGACCCCTACTAACCTTTAAGATCTGAGCTAGGTTTAACTTTTTCCCAGAGAAGCCTCCCCGGAAATCTCTGACTTACTAGAGCATTCTCGGTGTTTTCTACCACCATGCCATGTTGCTGTCCTTTACAGCAGTTACACAGCCGTGACTTGACATTTAAAGTGTGTGGCTATATTTAACTTCCAGCTCCCTAGCCAAAATGTAAGCTCTGTTAGGGATGAAACCTGCCTGTTTTGCTCACCATCAGACTCTCTAGATGCCTAAGAAGCATTGATCAATTCATGAATGGATTGTTTTTACTTTTATGCACAGAAAAGTGAAAGTTACTTGGAAGAAATGCTAAGTCTCACCAGCCATTAAGGAAATATAAATAAAACCAGAAGGGGGTGGGGTGGTGCTTGCGCGGCTCAGTCGGTTAAGGGTCCAACTCTTGGTTTCAGCTCAGGTCATGATCTCACGGGTTGTGAGATCGAGCCCCGTGCTGACAGCTCGGAGCCTCCTTGGGATTCTCTCTCTCTCCTCCTCTCTCTCGACCCCCCACTGTTCGCTCACACTCTCTCTCTCTTTAAAAAATAAATAAACTTTAAAAATATATATATTTAGGGGCGCCTGGGTGGCTCCGTCGGTTGAGCGTCCGACTTCAGCTCAGGTCATGATCTCGTGGTCTGTGAGTTCGAGCCCCGCGTCGGGCTCTGTGCTGACAGCTCAGAGCCTGGAGCTGCTTTGGATTCTGTGTCTTCCTCTCTCTCTGCCCCTCCTCCGCTCATGCTCTGTCTCTCTCTCTCTGTCAAAAATAAAGAAACATTAAAAAAAATTTAAAATATATATATATTTAAAAAAACGTAATGGAATGGACAACATAACTAATAAAGGAGCTTAAAGATTTTACAATGTCAGACAACACTAAGTTTTAGCGAGGATGTAGACGAACAGTAGTAAATCTGTGAACCTGTTCACCAGTATGTACTACAGTAAACTTCCAAATACATGACATGCCCACCTGTAACGTACGCATGTGCACCAAAAGATGTGCGCAAAAAATGTTCCTAACGGCACTATTTTTAATGGGCAACAAGTGAAAATCAGGCAAGTATCCATCAATGGTAGAAGAGATAAATAAAACAACCCTGCGGAGTATTACACCGCAGCAGAAATGGTACCTCAGTTGCGTCAAAAACAGCCCAGAGGATGCTCAAGAAAGTAAACGTGTTGGGCAAAGGAAGCCAGACACAAGGTGAACACACAATGTGATTCCATGTCTATAAACATCAAACGTAGGGCAAAGTAATTCCTGGTCTGAGAAGTCAGCAGGGTCAGTCTTGCGGATGAGGATCCAGTCGTGGGGTGGGGCAGGCTGAGGGCAGGGGCGATGCCCTCCTTCCTGATGCACCTGCTTACTTGGGCGCCTTCCATTGGTGCAAACCCATCAGATGGCGTACTCAGGATCGGTACATTTCCTCTGTGCACTTTGCCCATCAATAAACACATTCCCTTACTAAAGTTTTATTTATTTATTTTGAGAGAGAGAGCGAGCAAACAGAGGAGGGGCAGAGAGAGGCAGACAGACAATCCTGAGCAGACTCCAGTGCTGTCAGCCCAGCGTCTGAAGCGGGGCTTGATCTCATGAACCATGAGATCATGGTCTGAGCCAAAAGCAAGCAGTGTTACATAGCCGTGACTTGACATTTTAAGTGTGTGACTATATTTAACTTCTAGCTTCCTAGCCAAAATGTAAGCTCTGTTAATGAGCCACCCCGGTGCCCCCATTTCATTATTAAAGAAATTAACTGGAAATAGGAAGAAATCGCTTTCACATGAAACATCTTCTATGACTGGAGTTTTCACAACCTGCAGGGACGGATCTTGAGTCTCTCCTTCCAGCCTCTTCTGATCTCACTGCTACCAGGGGTTTCTTGTGGAATCTAGCATCCGTTCACTTAAACACACACACATTTTGAACCCTGACTCTAGACCTTTATTGTATGTGGTGCCGATTCTCCCCCAAAGTTAAATTTCCCAGGATGGATGAAGGCATCCTGGCCCAGGCTCCCACCAGGGACATCCTTGGGCGTATAGGAGTGCATGAGCCCAACGCCTACAAGTGACCCTCAAATAGTTCTTCCTGCCGACAAGCAACAGCACAGCCACCTACTTACAGAGGGCAGAGAGATACAGATGAATCAAATGTGGCAAAATCTGGGGGGGGAGAAAACACACATGCCATCATTTTTAATTCGTCGGCGAAACCAAATAGACTTGGGTTTCCAAATCGTGAGTGTCTTTGAGCAGGATCAGTCCGAAAGAGCATTGGAAGGGCAGAGATCACACATAGAAAAGACATTTTGGGAACTTTGAAAGTTAAGTAAAAAGGCAGAAATGGAATAGGAAGAAAATTTAGAAGCAAATCTTAATGTACGATGGAATAGAACCATTACATTTCTTTGTTTTTTTAAATTAAATTTTGTTGAAGTTTATCTATTTTTGAGAGTGTGAGTTGGGGAGGAGCAGAGAGAGAGAGGGAGACACAGAATCCGAAGCAGGCTCCAGGCTCCAAGCTGTCAGCACAGAGCCCCACGCAGGGCTCGAACCCACCAACCATGAGATCATGACCCGAGCCAAAGTCGGATGTTCAACCGACTGAGCCACCCAGGCACCCCTGAACCATTACATTTCTAATTTAAGTTCTACTTAGTTTCATTTGTAATCGAAAATAACTCATGAATTTGGCAAATCCTAAACAGAGAGTGCCCAAAGCCGGGAATGAACGTCCAGTGTCCCGGCCTTGGGCTGGGGCCCTGACCAGCCTTTCCTGTGTGTTGAGGGAAAGCCAAGGAAGAGAGGGGTCATCGGTGTCGTAAAACAAAACTCAACGGAGTCAATTCTGAAGATCTAATTGGCTTTGTTAAATGATTCAGGGATCAGGCATCACCTATGTAGCAAGTAGAGGGGAGCTCTGAGGAGCTGTCCAAAATGGAAGGTTTTTCTAGAAGGCGGCGGGGGGGGGGGGGGGCAAGTGACTTTCTATGAGGTTACTTCTATAAAAGTACTTAAGTAACTTTTATGGAAGTAACCTCGTAGAAGGGTACTAGCAGAAGAAAGGATTGCCCTGGGCAAGACAGCCTTCCCATAGGGGGGATGCCAGGGGCCCCTCCTGATGACGTCCTCGTCTTCCTTTGGGGGATGCAGAGGCCCCAGCAGCAGATTCCCTGGTGCTGATGGAAAAATGTCCAACTGACCAGTGAGGTCTACATTTCTGGGGGAGGTCGACACTGCAGTTAGATTCTGTAGAAGCCCTGGTTTGGGGACACAGCCTAAGAGACGTCACCTTGGGCCTGTGGTTTCTTCTCTCTTTTTAGCAGTTGCAAAAGGCAGCAATGGTGGAGGACATACTGGAGAGAGCCAACCAGGGGCAGCGGAGCAGAGGAAGACAGGTCAGGACGGTGAGAGACCGCAGACAAAGGGACAAGGCACCAGGGGACTTCCCCAGCACCTGCCACAGCACCTGGGGCCTCACCACGGGCCTGATACCCTGGCCCTGGTCCTGCCCCATCGCTCTGGACTCAGGAAGATGAAGGCAAGGTTGACTGCCATCCCAGGGTCGCGATTTTCTGTGGTAAATCTGCTTCCATGTCACTTGTCTGAGTCAGATGCTGCGGGTCACTAAGGAACAACCATAAACAGTCTTGTTCTTTTTTTTTTATTTTTTTAAATTTACATCCAAATTAGCATATAGTGCAACAATGATTTCAGGAGGAGATTCCTTAATGCCCCTCCCCCATTTAGCCCATCCCCCCTCCCACACCCCTTCTAGTAACCCTCAGTTTGTTCTCCACATTTATGAGTCTCTTCTGTTTTGTCCCCCTCCCTGTTTTTATATTATTTTTGTTTCCCTTCCCTTACGTTCATTTATTTTGTGTCTTAAAGTCCTCATATGAGTGAAGTCATATGATTTTTGTCTTTCTCTGACTAATTTCACTTAGCATAATACCCTCCAGTTCCATCCACGTAGCTGCAAATGGCAAGATTTCATTCTTTTTGATTGCCAAGTAATACTCCATTGTGTGTGTGTGTGTGTGTGTGTGTGTGTGTATACCACATCTTCTTTATCCGTTCATCCATTGAGGGACATTTGGGCTCTTTCCATACTTTGGCTATTGTCGATAGTGCTGCTATAAACAGGGGGGTGCATGTGTCCCTTCGAAACAGCACACCTGTATCCCGTGGGTAAATGCCTAGTAGTGCAATTGCTGGGTCGTAGGGTAGTTCTATTTTTAGTTTTTTGAGGAACCTCCATACTATTTTCCAGAGTGGCTGCACCAGCTTGCATTCCCACCAACAATGGAAAAGAGATCCTCTCTCTCCGCATCCTCGCCAACATCTGTTGTTGCCTGAGTTGTTAGTGTTAGCCGTTCTGACAGGTGTAAGGTGGTATCTCATTGTGGTTTTGATTGGTATTTCCCTGATGAGGAGGGATGTTGAGCAGTTTTTCACGTGTCGGTTGGCCATCTGAATGTCTTCTTTGAAGAAGTGTCTTTTGCCCATTTCTTCACTGGATTATTTGTTTTTTGGGTATTGAGTTTGATAAGTTCTTTGTAGATTTTGGATACTAACCCTTGATCTGATATGTCATTTGCCAATATCTTCTCCCATTCCGTCGGTTGCCTTTTGGTCTTGCTGATTGTTTCCTTCACTGTGCTTTTTATTTTGATAAGGTCCCAGTAGTTCATTTTTGCCTTTGTTTCCCTTGCCTCCAGAGACGTGTTGAGTAAGAAGTTGCTGCGGCCAAGATCAAAGAGGTTTTTTTCCTGCTTTATCCTCAAGGATTTTGATGGCTTCCTGTCTTACATTGAGGTCTTTCATCCATTTTGAGTTTCGTTTTGTGGATGGTGTGAGAAAATGGTCCAGCTTCATTCTTCTGCATGTCACTGTCCAGTTTTCCCAGCACCACTTGCTGAAGAGACTGTTTTTATTCCACTGGGTATTCTTTCCTGCCTTGTCAAAGATGAGTTGGCCATACGTTTGTGGGTCCATCTCTGGGTTCTCTATTCTGTTCCATTGATCTGAGTCTCTGGTTTTGTGCCAGTACCATACTGTCTTGATGATTATAGCTTTGTAGTATAGCTTGAGGTCTGGGATTGTGATGCCTCCTGCTTTGGTTTTCTTTTACAAGATCACTGTGGCTATTCGGGGTCTTTTCTGGTTCCATACAAATTTTAGGATTATTTGTTCTAGCTCTGTGAAGAATGCTGGTATTATTTTGCTAGGGATTGCATTGAATATGTAGATTGCTTTTGGGTAGTATCGACATTTTAACAATATTTGTTCTTCCTATCCAGGAGCATGGAATCTTTTTCCATTTTTTTTGTGCCTTCTTCAATTTCTTTCATAAGCTTTCTATAGTTTTCAACGTATAGATTTTTCACCTCTTTGGTTAGATTTATTCCTAGGTATTTTCTGGGTTTTGGTGCAACTCTAAATGGGATCGATTCCTTGATTTCTCTTTCTGTCGCTTCATTGTTGGTGCACAATGGTCTTCTAATTATTGTAAACCCAGCTTGCTTCTGACTGTGGAGAGGACGCCTCCACCTGTTCACACATCAGGTGATGCACGAGCCTAGATTCAGGTGGGGACATTCTGATTTGAGCCGGGAATTAGAACCCGCAGGTTCTGAGTCTCATCTCAATATCGAAACTCACTTAGGTACCCGTGTGATCCCCAGCGGCAGGGGACAGCACCCGGGGACATCACCCGCTGGACTTTGGGGGAGTAACCAGAACACCCAGCCTCAACATGCAGCAGTCCTGGCTGGTGGGTCCTCCTGTCCTGCAAGACCGAGGTTCCCTGCTTTCAGGCCCGTGGGGCTAAACGCAAGGGGAGGCACAGCCTTGTCCTCCACCGATTTGGGAAGTAGGCGCCGGAGTCTCATCCTGCTCCCGGTCTACGACGAGGAAACTTCTCTGTGAAATGCGACATTTTCTTACTGTGACGTTGGCTTCCGTTTACCGTTTTACTTAGGATTTTTACTTCTGAATCCATAAGGGTTGTGAATCTGGGGTTTACATGTGTGTGTGTGCCTGTGTGCCCTTGTGCACGTGGGTGTCTGCACGCATTCTTTCTTTCTCAGGTGTAGGTTTTAGTGTCCTCCTTGCTTGATAAAAATAATCGGAGGTTTCCCTGGTTGTTGTGCTCTAAAACAAGGTATGATCACGGGTTCCCCAGTCTCTAAGGTGTTGGTACTTCCTGCTTGAGATTACTGGGGTCTGGGGGCTTCCCAAGACCATTTCATGCAGGCGTCCTCTATTTCTCCTGTGGAAATCAACCACTGTAAGCTCTCCATCACTAGTGAGGTCAAATTAGGTCAACTGCATTTTCCTAAGAAATTGTCCATTTAACCTAGCTTTTAGTGGGATTGCCTAATGTGTGAAAAGTAGTGTGTTATGGTTTTCTTTTAAACTTTGTTAAAAGTTTATTTATTTATTTATTTTGTGAGAGAGAGAGAGAGAGAGAAAGGCTGGGGCAAGAAGAGAGGGAGAGAGAATCCCAAGCAGGCAAGGAGGCTCCGTGCTGTCAGCGCAGAGCCCTATGTGGGGCTCGATCTTACAAACTGCGAGGTCACGACGTGAGCCGAAGTCAGACCAACCGCACCACCCAGGCGCCCCAGTAGCTTACAATTTTTAATTTGTTCCATGTCACTCTCCCTTTTGTCCTTTTTTATTTTGAGCATTTGGGGCTCCTCCTATTTTTCCTAATTATTATAGCTGGTGTCTTGTCAACTTTGTTATTTAAGAATCATACATTTGATTTATTAATCTTATCTACTACTTTACTATTTGACACATCTCTACATTATTTTTAAAAAATTTTTTTTCAACGTTTATTTATTTTTGGGACAGAGAGAGACAGAGCATGAACGGGGGAGGGGCAGAGAGAGAGGGAGACACAGAATCGGAAACAGGCTCCAGGCTCTGAGCCATCAGCCCAGAGCCCGATGCGGGGCTCGAACTCACTGACCGCGAGATCGTGACCTGGCTGAAGTCGGACGCTTAACCGACTGCACCACCCAGGCGCCCCACATCTCTACATTATTAATTCCTGATTTTACCTTTGCTATTTTCTCCCTGTGCATTCTTGTGTTTTACCTTATAATTTTTTTCAGTTTTCCGCTTTGGAGATTTCACTCAGTTACTTTATTCTTTCCTTTCCTATTAATATAGAGACATAATGCCATGAATTTCTATCACTGTTTTGAAAGTATTCCATAGAGTTTGAAATGCATGTTTTATTATTATTTTTCAGGAATTCTGATATGTCTGTGTGTTTTGCCTCTCAACCAAGAATTATGAAATTGAAGTTATCTTATTTTTTAAGTTTATTTATTTATTTTGAGAGAGAGAGAGAGAGAGAGAGAGAGAGAGAAAGCAGGGGAGGGGCAGAGAGAAGGAGAGAGAGAATCCCAAGCAGGCTCTGTGCCGTCCGTGCAGAGCCTGATGCAGGGATTGATCCCACGAACCATGAGATCATGACCTGAGCCATGATTAAGAGTCAGATGTTTAACCAACTGAGTCACCCAGGCGTCCCAAAATTCATTTAATTTTCAGGGAAAATAAACTTTTTTGGAGGGGTGGTAATTTTTACCCTATAATGTTATGCCATTGTGATCAACAAATATTGCCCATGCTATTTATAACTTATGGAATGTATTTATGCTTTCCTTATCTACTAACGCTCGATCAATTTTTGTAAATGATAGATTTTCAGCTAAGAAAATATTCTATATTCTCTAAGTATGTACTGTTTGGTATTTGTCTAAAACAGCTTCATTTTTGTTATTATTTATTAAATCGTTAAAAATTAGTTGTGACTTTGATGGCGCTATTTTTTTTTTTTTTTTTTTTGCTTCAAGCAAGGTTTTTTTTTTTTTATTAAGAGGACTCAGATACCTCTAAATTAATCACTTTAAGAACACTCTTTAGTTGAGGAAATGTATTAGTCATCCACTCTTGTATAACACATTACCTGAAAACTGAGCAGTTAAAACAGTAACACGATGTAGCCAGGCCCCCCGTGACTCAGGTGCCTCCCACACTGCAGTCACTACAAGCCCCGACTGGGGGGCCTTCCAAGGCCATCCTGTGACCACGGGCTCTCGTGTGCCCTGGCCGCCACAGTGGCCCGATGGTGCAAGACACCAGCCTCCTCAATGCAGTGGGATGAAGCATGAAATTAAACCAGCCTGCAGGGGCTGGGTTGGCACTGACTTTATTTCTGGTTCCCTGGGATTCCAACCAGACCTGTCCTGGGGACACCTGGGCGGTGGGCATAGCCCGGACTCGCAAAACTCCTTCCCGGACACACACACTTACACGCACCGGTTCACACTCCCACAGCCACGCCCACGCACTCTCACACAAGGCATTGACACACTTGTGCAGTCACACCCACCCACACTCGGGCACACGCATGCGCATACTCACCCAGGTGACCACCGTTGGCCCAGGCCAGAAGGAACCAGGCTTTCTCACAGTTTCCACCTCCTGGCTTCTTGTCCTGTTTCTAGCCACCGTCTTACCAAAAACCTGGAGCGTCACTGCCATACCTGACACGGCTATTTGAAGCTCCAGCGCCCCCCCTTCTCCTCCCGTGCCCCTCCCCACGGCACGTCCTAGAACACGGGGAGGTAGGCTGCGAGGCACGTGGCCAGATGTCTCAGAACGACACCCGCCGAGTCCCGTGACGCACCGTCTCGAGAGCTCCCTGAACGGCCCCAGCCTTGCTCATCCCCCAAAGCACAGCCCCAAAGAGCCTGAGCAGACACTCCCCGGAGGCTCCACCGGGACCGGCCTTCATCACGTCGTCCAGCACGCGGACAGGTTCTAGTGGCCTCCGTGCTGCGGTCCCCCACACGTCATACCACGCCTGTCCGAGGAATCCGGGACAGATGCAAGGTCGTGGCCACCAACGCTCCGTACCTGCACACAGACGCGCTTCGTTGGGCCACGAAGCGCGTGAGCATCTCCCAGCATGGGAAGGTGTGCCCCTTGGAGGGGGGAACGAGTGGAAGGACAGGGTGTGGGGCTGCGCACACTTCTCCTCCGGCCGTGACGGGGGTCCCGGGATGTTAAGTCCTGCCCTGCCCTTCCGGGGAGTGCTGTTGTCATCAATACGTAATATATCAGAGTGAGCTCAAAATTTGGCTCAAGCCCGCTGGAGTTTTAAAGGGTCCCCATCTCCACGGTGCACCGTTCTGAAAGGGAGCAGGCCAGCAGGAGTCGCCGGAAGGTGAACCCGGTCACTCGACCCGGAGGGCGCCCCTGAAATTGAACGTCAGCGTGAACGGACAAAAGTGGGGAGAAAGGTTCTCGCAGACCAGCAGCAAACAGCAGGCTCTGTATCCGGGCTCGTGTGGGACGTGGGGGAAGGCCGTATTTGTCTCCGGATCGCTAGGTGAGCAGCGTGGACGAAGGAAAGAGGGGTCTCGCTCAGCATCCAGCGAGTCCCCCTCACGTGACAGAGCTTCAGTCCTAACCCTGAATCGGCCTCGGGGCGGCACACCCCGGGACTTGGGGGTGACGTTTCTTGGCTCTATAGCCAGTCTCCATTGGCAGATGGTGGGCGTGGCTAAAAATGATCATGATCGTGTCACAGTGAGAAGAACAAATAACAAATGCAAACTTAAAAGTTAGAGACTTGGGGCGCCTGGGTGGCTCCATCGGTTGAGCATCCGACTTTGGTTCAGGTCATGATCTTGCGGTTTGTGGATTCCAGCCCCGCGTCGGGCTCTGTGCTGACGGCTCAGAACCTGGAACCCGCTCCGGATTCTGTGTCCCCCTCTCTCTGCCCCTCCCCTGCTTGCACTCTGTCTCTCTCTCTCAAAAATAAATAAATATTAATTTTTTTTTAATTACAGACTTCTTAGTTCTATGGAAAAGCAAAGTCACATTTCAGCTTACCACTCCTTCCACATGAGTTAACTTGGCAAAGTGTTGGCCTCGCGTGAGTCCCTGGTGTGCAAATCCACACACTCGGGGGCTATCTGTGGATGAAGGACACCTCTCCTAACAGGACCACGGTGACAAATTAGTGACCACTCGAACCCAAAGAGTGAACACCATTTAAGTTTTGTTTAGTGAAGTAAGTACTCCTATTAGCTTGGTGTTCACCCCTCTCCGAGCCCAAGGGTCTGGGATGCTGCCTCCAGAAGGTCCTCACCCAGACGTCAGACAGCGTGGTCTCCATAAACCACATCACTGTCACCGGGGGCCCCCATGGCTCTGTTCTCCAGATGCCGTGGGAGACGGAAGCAGGTGGTGGGGTCCCTCCTGAGCACGTGTGTCCTCTCCGGGATCAGTCCTGGGCACTTGGCCAAGTAATGCCACCGCTCCTCCTCCTGTCCCGTCAGCGTGGCCTCTTTTAGCTGAAATTGGAAAGGCAGGGCCGTGAACATAGCTTTAGCAAGATTTTAAAGGTCACATCATCTCCTTCTGCCCTGACGTTCTCTCTGTGTCTGCAAGAATCCGAGAGGATTACTAGTTCAGGGCGCCCGGCAGCCTAGAGTCCAGTCCACACGTATGACATCTCTGCCACATGCAGGGTGACATCCAGGCACTGGCCGTGTCATACGGTGCTGTTTGGCTTGGGTCCTCTTCCGAGTGTCTATTACTCAGTAACAAACTTCCTCACGTTTGGTGGCATTAAACCAAAACCACGTCGTGATGCTCCTGGATCCCACGGGCCAGGAGCTCCGAGAGGGCACCGAGGGCCGGCTGCTCTCTGGTCCCTCGTCAGAGACGAGTCTGGGGGCTCAGCCAGGAGGACTGAATGGCGGGAGTCCTCTGCACCCTCCCTCTCCTCCACGGCAGGTGCAGGGGCCGGCCCCTCCCGGTGACCTGACTCCTCTGAGGTCCTGACACAGTCTTCAAAGGAGCCGTGTCCCTCTAAAGACCTCATCTTGGAAGCTCTGTCACACCCTGTGGGTGGAGGGGACAGAAGCTCAGCCCACGGGGAAGGGGAGGGAAATTGACCCCACTTCTCCATGGAAGGATGACCTAAGCCTGGGACCATTGTCTGAGGCTCTCCCCTTGGGATCTTTGCGCTGGATCAGCGTGCCTGTCCGCTCGGATGGGGCGTCCAGCCTCCACCGTTGTCACTCAGCGCATCTGGCGTGTGCCGCTTCCAACTCGGGGTCCACCACAGACAGGGGGGTGTGGGTGCATGTCTCCAGCTACAATGCCCCGTGTGTTAGCATGCAAGGTGTCCCCCGAGCGGCCGCCGTGATCACTCTCCGTGAGGACAGGGAACTTGAACGGAGCGTGCTGATGACGTTTTCCCAACTTCTACTTCCTGTCACGTCGAAGCAGAAAGATAATTGGCCCCAAGCCCCTCCAGTTCTGGGGGAGGTCGATGAGCTTGGGTGACAGCCCCAAGCCGGTGACGGGGGCTGGGGGGTTCAGGGCCCGGGCCCCGGCGCTAAGCTCGCACGCCTCATGCTGTTAAAAGGACCTGCTGCTGGAGACCGGAGACCCCCAGGGGCGACCCCCCAACTCACACCGGCTCTGCACCCTCACGCACAGCCCCAGGGCCAGCCTCCTCCCCGTGAAGGCGCTGACTCAGCGTGGGCAGCGTGACACAGAGTTTCGTGTTCTAGCAGGACGGGGACCAGGGTTTCGGGGAGGCAGGCAGGTCACAGCCCCACCCCCCACGAGCTCCCCGTGAGCTGTTAGGTTGCCGGGACCCCAGATCCTCAAACACCCGGTCTCTACCCCACCCCGACCCTGGGCCCAGAGATCCGCTCTGTCTCCTCCTCACCCTCTAGGCTCCAGGACCCCCCCCTCTTCCCCGCAAGGTTACCCCGAGCCTGGTCTCCAGGCAGACGCAAAGGTGTAAAATGAAGAAGCTTCTGGATGCAGTGAGAGCTTCTGCAGACGCCAGCAAGTAGGGGTTTTGAGCCTCAAAAATGGGGAGATCTCAGGTGCCCACTCAGACCGACCACATGGCTGCACGGACACACGTCACCCCCCACCCCCGGCCGTTGTCTGGATGTTGCCACAAGGGTCTCTGTGCAGAAAAAGCACCGCTCTGTTTTCAGAGGTGGGGGGCGAGGGGGTGCAGGATGCTGAGGCGTCTAGCAAGTCTGTCCAAGCCACAGAGCAGCTCCCACCGCGGCACGGACAGCGGGCTGGCCAAGGCCGGGGCACGAGTCACAGCCAGAGGCCAGCTCTGTTACCAGGCCCTGATGACAAGACACTGCAGCCTCTGTGACTCACCCCCTCCCGAGCGGACCCTCAGGGAGCGGTCGCGGGGTCGAGTGACCATCCCGAGCAAGGGCTGCACCGAGCGCACGTTTCAGCACAGAGGCCCTGACGTTCCGGGCGGAGTGCCAGGGGCCGGACCGGGGTCCCCACCCGTTCGCGCCACACTAATGCCCACGTCTGCGGAGGCCACAGCTGTGTGTGCCCTTCCCACGCACCAAAGCGCCTCCCAGGGCGGGTCACCCGGTGGGGGGCGCGGCCAGAGGCGCAGGGGCACCCTCGGTGGGCACCGACCTTGCTCACTCTGGAGGGCGTCCTGAGGCTCCACGGCACAGGACGTGCCTGCTGTTCCGGAAGCATGACTCCCAGCTTGAGACACTAAGGTGGGCTTGGTGGGTCCCGGGAAGGGGACACTAACTGGCAAGGGTCCGAAAGGCACTGGCCGATGAAAATGCAAACAATCAAAATGCCTACGTGTGCCTCTCTGGATGTTCTAGTTCCTTTGATCTTTTTCATTAAATAACGTTATTTTTATTTTATGTTCTATTTTCCTTATTTTTCCACCTTGTGGCCTCTCGCTTGAAGGGTTTTACAGTGCACTCACCTGAAGCCAAAGTGGACTTCAGTTATCTGCCAGATTGACCGTCGGGGACCATGTGTGTCCCATCGCATGCACGTTACACGCTAAGCGTTATCTGCAGACACGCGTGCAGGCAGCCACGGGCTCATCTGTGCCTGGGCGTGCATTCGTAACTTGGATTTGCACAACTGTTTTCCTTGCCACGAAAAGGACCTTGGATCACGTGTCCGCATTTTGTCCTGATCTCGGGTGGGAGCGCTGGAGACCCAGCTTGCCGTTGCTGGGAGCCGGGGGCATCTGCAAATAGTGTGGCCGCCCCCCCCCACCCCCGCTCAAAGCTTGCTGTTTGCTGTTATTAACTGACCCAGAACCTTTCGCTCTTTTTGTTTTCGTGCTTGATTTCAGGGAGTCTGTGAGCGTGCAGGGTGAGGGGCTGCAGACGGGAGCACCCCGCTGTCAGGAGCCCACGAGGCTGATTCTTGAGGCCGGTCTCCCGGGCAACTGCCCACAGCCTTGACCTGTTTGCCAAGGTCAGCAGTTCACAGGCGGGCAAGGGCACATTTTTCTAAGTCTTTATCCTCACGTTTGTAAATGTTTGCTTTCTCTTTTCTCTTTTTTAATCAAAAAGTTTCTATTTGGAAAAGGAGCTTTGAAATTATTGCTGTCCTTTACAAGAAATGCCCAGCAAACCCCCTTCTGCGGCCCTGCCCCGTTCGGGGGGCTATTAACCCCCCCCCGGCAAACCCTCCTTGGGTTGTTATGGCACCGAGATGAAGAATGTTCGGCCAGAGCGCCTCCATCTTCTGTGGGGTCCGGCCGGCTGCTGACGAAGTCCACGGTAGCCTTCCTCTCACCCTTCTGTCTGCAAAGACGTGTCCAGCCCAGCCTTCCCCTACCCCGGGGCTCCTGCAAGCCCGTGCTCACAAGCGTGCAGGGCCACCGGACCTTCCTGCCTTGTTCCCACCCCTTGGGGACTCGGCCCCCGGCCGGGTGGGTGGACGCAGGACACCTAAGCCCTGTGTCTCCAAGCTCCCCTCTCCTGAGACCTGACCCCCAGCCTCGATTCACATTTTCAGCCCCTCGCTTATTCCAAACAGAAGGCGACAGGCAGCGAGTGAAACATAGGTCAGGTGTGTCACCGAAATTGGACAGAGAATTTGAAATCCTCATGAAAGTAGCTTAACCTGCCTCGTTGTTCAATATCCTTATTTAGTGAACCACTCTTGTGCGAGAGTTGAAACTGGTAGACGGGCCGTGGACGGGCCTTGCTTCTTTCCACAGCCGTGTAGCGCACGGCGGGCACGACGACCGGCAGGTAGGGGTGGCGAGCCCCAGCCCAACCGCAGGGCCGGGAGTGGGGAGGACTCTGTTCAAAGGAAAAGCCAGGTACGGGGAAGCGGACTCTCCCCAGTCCGAAGGCCAGCTGTCCGGGGCTCAGCTGGCACTAAGAAGTCACCTCTCTTGTCTGTATGGCTGTTTCTAAGCCACCTACGCGGTGGTCTGGGTAGTGGTCCTGTGAGGGCGAGGCTGAGGGCAGAAGGCACCCGGGAGAGCTTCCAGAACCGGGAACCACTGACCTGGAGGCCAGCCCCCCGCACACCAGCCATCTCACTTCGCAGACCCAAGAAGGGATGCGGGGCTGCCGTGCTCTCTGCCATAGGCGGTGGCAGGGCCAGGAGGTTGTGGCCAGGGGAAGGCCACATGAGGTGACATGGAGCGACACGGCCCTGCCCTTGTTAGACGCGTAACCTGGACGGGACAGCTCCTTCAGGAGGCCGTCCTCCCTGCCGCACTGCCAGGATGGGCCCGGGCAGAGGGTGAGCCCGCTGAGGAATCCCCGCTTCCCAGGGAGGGGAGAGCTGGACTTCGCCCACGGAGGAGCCACGTGATGTGCTCCCTTCGAAGAGCAAACGTGTCGTCTGGTCTCACGAGAACGTAGAGCTCAAGGCGCCATGTTGGAAGCTGGTGGGGCCGAAGGCCAGTGACGGTGCTTCCTCATGGGTGCCCCCCAAAAGAACTAAAATAACAGGTGGAAAGCCCCACCCACAGCCAACATCCGTAGATGCTGACAGAGGAGGCGGGACCAGGTCCACACAGAGGGTCCCACGCACAGCGCACGAGGCCGTGCACCCCACTGCCCTTCTGGGTCTCACCCAGGCTCCTGTTTGCCATGAGCCATCAAACCACTGGTCAGCCACGCAACTCACCGAGTCACTGGTGAGACCAAATGGCCTGGAAGTCTCCAGCTCCGGGAAGTCCCCGCCCCGTCCCCAGCACGCTAGGACAGCGGCCACACCTCCTTGGGGGTAAATATCAAGATCCACCCACAATGAATGCGGTGGGGCGAGGGGGGGGGGCGGTGCCAGGGGCTCAAATCCAACCCCACAGAAGCTCACGTATGAGGAGTCTCGGTGCCTCTGTTCCAGATTCAGCCACGAGAGGGAAGCAAAGGATCGTCTCCATCACAGACTCGAGCACACGAACACCCAGATCCTGCCAGATCCTGCCTGTCAGGCACACTTCTCTTTTATGGGTGGGATCAGGGATGTGTATATACTTTTTTTGGAGTGAAATGTGTTCATCACACTCTACCCTCGTGAGTTCTCAGGCAGAGGCAGTGCTTTGCTGCCCCGTTATCACAGAGTGTTTTAAGTTAGGAAACTAAAGACCAGTGCTGAGTGCTGTGGAATTGCACGTTGCTCAGTAGTCCCTGACCTGCTGCAGTCGTTAAGGACCCCTTGGGTCATCACAGGAAAACTGCTAAGTGTAACCAGTGCCTGCTGCCGTAAGAGCGCGTGGCCTGTGTTTCTGCCTCTAGCCATGGGCTTTCTGTGCTCGGTTCGAAGATCCTTGAGCTTGGGAAAATGCACACGTCTTTTTCAAAGAAACATGGTGCACTCGCTCTTGCGTAAAACTGATCAATGTCGAGAGATGGTTGAGGCCCGTGAAGTGGTTTTTGTGGGTGGGAAACCCATGTGGGGGATTCGTACTGGGTCCCTCTTGTCACAGGGTGGGAATGAAGTCTACCTAATTTACCAAGTCACGTTCACACTCTAGTTTAACCGCCTTGTAGCCATCAGTAAACACGTGAGGCTGGAAAAAAGCGAAAAGAACGAGACCGGGTGCGCCTGGGTGGCTCGGTTGGTTGAGCGCCGGACTTGGGCTCAGGTCACGATCTCGCGGTTTGTGGGTTCGAGCCCCGCGTCGGGCTCTGTGCCGACAGCTCGGAGCCTGGAGCCGGCTTCGGATGCTGTGTCTCCCTCTCTCTCTGCCCCTCCCCCAACTCACTTGCTCTCTCTCTTCTCTCAAAACGTAAATAAACATTAAATATTCATATATTTATTATATTTATTTATATGCATTTATTTATATTTTATTTATTTATTTATTTATATGATTTATATATTATATATTAATTAATATATTATATAATTATATAATATACTATATTATATATTATTATATAAATATGTGTTTATTAATATATATTATATGTGTATATATGTATATATATATAGTAAGAATGAGGCCATTGTCTGTCCCTGGGTTTGTGAACTGTCAGCAATGTCTGACCTCCAGATACTTCTCAGAGTACAGTTGCCACTGAAATTATTTGCTTTCGATATGCGTGAAGGACGACGAAGTCTTCTTGCAGTGTAACAGAAATGACAACCTGTGACTGGGGGGAAGAAAAGGAGAACGTTAGGTGGAGACCCTCGCAGGCACCAGGACTGGGTTGCTACCGGGAGAGGTTGGGATTCTTTAACCGGGGGTGGAGGCGTCTCATCAAGTGGCAGATGTCACCAGGTGGGACAGCAGCGTCCCCTGCAGCCACGGGGGCCTCGGCATTCTCCTACGCACCCACATAGAATGGACCCCCCCCCCCACCTCTTGTCCTGAGCCTCCCGGGGAGGTCGGGGCCCGCAGCACCTGCACGTGACAACCGGCGCTGATCTGCGGCAGGCACACGAGTGGCTGGGTGGCAACCGCACCGGGCACGGGCTCCCCCTGCCGTGCCGTGACCGTCTAGCTCCGCGAGGACGCACCGAGCCGGTGCATCACAGCCCCGCGGGGCCTACGCCTGCGCAGAGACAGCGGCCGCGCGCCCCCCGGGGGGCTGCAGAGGAACCAGCCGGACTTGGCGGTGATCGGCTCCCGTCCCTACGTGTCTTCACGAGGCCTTCTCACTCCTGCGTCCCTCTGCCCCAATCTGTTTCTGACGAGGACACTCTATCTGGACCCAAGACCACCCTGGTGCAGTATGATTTCGTCTCAATCTTTACCTTAATTCCATCTGCAAAGACTGTTTCCAAATGAGCTCCCATTCTGAGGCTCCAGATGATGTGCGTTTTTGCAGTGCGCTGCGGGGCACGCTGTATACGCCGGAGGACAGCCTCTGTGCGGGGGCCGGCTGGGCGGGCCCAACACGAACTGCTTCCCCTGTGTGTTCCCCTTGTATCCTCAGCGCTACCCAGTGAGGAGGTGCTGTTCTCATCACTCCCATTTTACAGGCGGAAAAACCGAGACCAGCTGTGACACTCATCCAAGGTGTCAAAGCTAAAAGGTGGCCGGCCCAGGGCTAGGATCCAAGGCCACATGACCTAGTTTTCTTTCCTGAGCACCAGAGGAATCCACCCGGACGGTGCCCTGATCCAGGGTAACTGCCCAACACTCAGCTCAGCGGGGAAATGCCCTAAGTCGCCTTTAACAAATAATTAGAACTCACTGAGGGCGCCCGGGGGACTCAGCCGGTTAAGCATCGACCTCAGCTCAGATCACGATCTCACAGTTCGTGGGTTCGAGCCCGGCGTCAGGCTCTGTGCTGACAGTATGGAGCCTGCTTGGGATTCTCTCTCTCTCCCTCTCTCTCTCTCTCTGCCCCTCCCCTGTGCTCTCTCTTTCTCAAAAATAAACATTAAAAAAAGCAACTGGAATTTTGTTTTTGTGACTACTTTAAAAGTGGAATCTCCAGAAAACAAGTATGGGAAACGAACGAAAGCAGCTGTTGACATCCAGATGTCTGTCCCTCTTTGTAAAATTCTTGGCCCGTCACACACCAGAGGGAGGGCTCACTAATCTTAGATCGCTCACCGTGCCAGAGATGAGATCTTCATAAACTTCCAGGCTATCATCTGGGGGAGAAGAAGGGAGAGCAAAACAAATGAGACAAGATGCGGGTCTCAGCGGATTTCCGAAGCAGGCCGTTCCCCTGGCGTTTGGGGTGACGAATGTGGCCTCACGGACCACCACCAGCTCGCGGGCGCCCAAGGGCTACCCACTCTGGCGTAAGACTTGAAACTGCCTTGACGGCTGCGAAAACCAGGAGGGCCTCACGTGGCCTGACCCTCCTGTCCCCGCTCTTGGATAAGACGCCTCAGCCAACAACTCCCTTCCCAGGGGACCAGGCCGTCTCGTCACTACGAAGCCTGCCTCCCGCAGCCCGTTACCCACTCTGCTCCCGCGCACAACCTCCACGTGGCCGTGGTGCGTGTGGCACAGTGTCTTCGGCCCCTGGGATGTGGGTCCGTGTGTCTCACGAACTGCTGTCATCTGTGGGTGGTGGGTGCAGGGCACGTGGCCGCCCCCATGAGCCTGGGGCAGGAATCCCTCCCTTGCCAAGTCCTGCACAGACTCACGGTCCCGCAGGGGAGAGTCCCAGGGAGAAGCGGGACAGCATGGGTGAGAAACGCCAGACGAGAGACACGCGTGTGCTGCTAAAAAGAAGGTAGTTTTCCCTGGAGCCAAGCTCTGGGAAGAGATGCCCATTGGGATGAAAATAGAAGCAGAAAGAGGTGGTCCCTGGCAGACACAGGGCTGGAGGGCGGCCGGAGGGGCATGTGGTCGTGGCGACAATGTGAACATGGCGGGGGGGGGGGGGCATGAGGAGGCAGCTTGGGACGCAGCCACCAGTCTCCTCCGCTCTCGAATCCTGCTTACGGCACTGCCTGGAATGGCGTGTGGAACACCTGCCGAACGCAGGCTGCAGACAGCCAGGGTGGGAGGCGGGACGACGTTCCAGGGGGCTCCAGGAGTGTGAGCGGGGAGACCCATCGTCTGCTCCGCTGGTGGCCGGCTGAAGCCGTGGCCTGGCTCTGTTTGTGACCAAGAGACAGACAGGGTAGAAACTTACCTGAACGTTTGACCTTGAACACTTGGAGCTAAAGGCCTTATTCGTTGGCTTCTCAATAGCGTGCACCGTGAACCCGTTAGCACAGGGACTCGTGATTCCGACAGAGCTGGAGAGGTAACTTTCACAAATCCGTATGAAATAGAAACCGCTGTGGATGGGGTGAGGCTATCGCAATCTGGAAAATGTTTTAAAACAAACGGACACACAAGCGAAGAGAAGCAACGTCACGAGGCACTCGGGGCAGCGAGCGAGACACATCTCACGCGGGCGAGCTAAGGGGCATCCTGTTAATATCACAAAAGAGCCAGAGTTCAATGGGGTAATATAACTGTCACCTCCAAAAGGCAGGAATTGATGCATGAGTGAGTCAGGAGACGAATCCCTGATTCATATTCAGCGCATGACATTTGCCCATGTTTCCGTGCCAGTAAGTTTAATTTAATAAGCCCATGTGTCAAGGGCCACTCAGATATGTTCCAGCTGCAGCATCTCACTCCCTTGGAAAGTTCAGGGCTCTGGCTCTTTCCTCTCTCCAGCGTCTACAGGAACGCTCTGTGCTTGCATTAGCCGTGTGTACCTTTCTCAGCGGGTCACTTGGGTACCTCCTTACTCACCCCTGCTGTCATGTCCCAGATGTGGCCCTGAGACTCTGTGAGCGTGGCCAGCCGTGTTCTTGGGGACCGTTGTGTACCGTGAAGAAGGATGGCGAGCACAGGACAATACAGGGAGCAGGTACACAGATGATCTCCATTGGAGGCTAAAAATCAAATCTCCTCTTTTATCAAAGAGTAAAACAACAGAAGAGAGAGAGCAGGTTACTTGTAATCCCACGCAAGAGAGAATATTGCAGAGGATTTAAAGCCAGGACTCCTGATTAATGGAGGCTTCTACACAATGAAGAGGGAGTAAGTTTTAAAAGAATTTCTTTTTTTTTTTCTCAGTAGTCTAACGAAGCCAGAAGCTCAGCCAGGATGATCTATATCTTGAAGTCAATGAGTGTGAGACAATCAGAGGGAAAGAAGGACTTCAGTGACATCGTAACGTGTGAGGCATCCGAAAGAAAAGCCACTGGTAGGGGGTGCCTACGTGGCCCGGTTGGCGAAGCATCCGACTCTTGGTTTCAGCTCAGGTCATGATCTCATGGTTTGTGACTTCGGGCCCCACGTCGGACCCTGCATGGACAGTGCGGAGCCTGCTTGAGATTCTCTCTCTGCCCCTCCTCTGTCCGTTCTCTCTCTCTTTCTCTCTCTCTCTCTTTCCCAAAATAAAGAAATGAACATTAAAAGAGAAAGAGAAGAAACAGCCATTTGTTAAAGCTGGGGTCAGCCTTCTGGACGCCGGACCACTGTGTTCCTGGTAGGATCCATCCAGGTGTCTCTAGCTATCGACTTATGAACAGGTTTGTTATTATTATTATTATTATTAACTTGGCAACATATGGAAGGGCCACAGTTCTCTAAAACAACTGAGACCGCGCTCTGCAAGTCTAAGTGTGTGCAATCGTCACATGTCCCCTCGGCCACAGACGGTGGGACAGCTACCGGAGAGGAACAGTGAGCTCTGACATTTGGGGTCCTGTGGACTGGAGTGAGCTGCCCACATCTTCAGGATCTCAGTCCTGTCTGTGTCCATGCTGTTTCTCCACGACATCAGGGTTGCATTGTTGCCTTTCCTTGATTCACACTATACACACGCACACACACACACACACACACACACACACACAATGTATGTATATATACATATACACATATATATGTGTATGTGCATATATATACACATTTGTGTATATGTGTATGTGTGTGTGTGTGTATATATATATATGTATATATATATATATATTTGGATTTTTAAGTGTTTTTCATCTCTGAGTTTTCTTTTTTTTAATGTTTATTTTTGAGAGAGAGGGACACACAGAGCATGATGGGGGAGGGGCAGAGAGAGAGGGAGACACAGAATCCGAAGCAGCCTCCGGGCTCTGAGCCGTCAGCAGAGAACCTGACGCGGGGCTCGAACCCAAGAGTCATGAGATCAAGACCTGAGCTGAAGTCGAACGCTTAACCCAGAGCCACCCTGGTGCCCCGTCTGCATTTTCATTCCCTCAAAACCCTTTCAGTGTGGCCTTTAAATATTTACTGATTCCTATAGAGGGCTTTTCCCTTTAATTAACAGACTTTGCAAAATCCTTGCTCCCCTTTAATGAGCAATGGTTACTGCGAGCTGACTTGACCTCACCTTTCTCTCTCTTGAACCTGAACAGTATGGACCTGATCAGTTTGGTTCTGAGCTGAGAACGTCACTGAACATACCACTTTCCAGAGCACCTGCTCTGCTGGCTTTGGGACTTGCTCCACATTCATGGCCACATGCAGTCCATGAAAGGGGCCCTCTCCCTGCAGAAAGCTCCCGCAGGCTGGCTTTCCTAGACACGAGTTTCAGAGAAGGGGTCTGACCTGCTGAGAGTCGGGTTTAAGAAGGTGAGCGACAAGAGAGCCGTGTGTCCAGTTTCCCGCAAAGGAAGGGTACCTGGAGGAGAACTGAGTTCTGGCACACAGGTGACCTCGGCCAGAAAAAGAAAACCATAGTCGCATTTTACACAAAGAGGGCCAGCCTCGGCAGAGGCACAAAGAGCGGCTCGCACTCGTGTTTCTCAAATACTCTCCACTACGGTGCGGGGTGCTGGGGATCTGTCTGCAGCCTCCAAGTGGCTTGAGCTTTTGTCCAGCAGGAGAGAGAGGCCAGTGCAGGATTACAGTGTGCACACCGGGCCGGATGGGAAGCCATCAACCCCTGGACATTTCAGTCCAATGAGCCAGCAGGCCCTTCTGCTGAGTCTGGCTATTTTGAGTTGTATTCTATGAGGTGTCGTTAACACAGTACAAGAAACACAAACGGGAAACCACAGAGCCTTTGGTGGGAGTGGTGACACGGTGCCACCCGCACTCGGGGAGCCCTGCTTTGCTGCCATGGGGGGATCAGCGGGGGAGAGGTGGGGAATTCAGGACCCGAAGTGGAGTCCGCTACAACGGACAGCGTAGGCTCTAAACCAGCACACTGGTAATGGAAACTGGAAGACAAAAGGTTAGAGAAGTACTTAGAAAAAAAAAAAAGAGCCAAAGTTCAAGACAGGTTAGAGGTAGAAGGTATAGGAGAGGGAAGGTGTGGAGACTGACCAAGGAATTCTTTTTTACTTTTTTTAAACATTTATTTATTTTAAGAGGGAGAGAGAGAGAGGGAGGAGAAGAAGAAGAAGGAGAAGAAGGCGAAGAAGGTGAAGGAGAAGAAGGCGAAGAAGGAGAAGAAACTGACCAAGGAATTTTGACATAGGTGAGTATTGGAGAGAGGGAAGAGATTTTGGAGAAGGCAGACTCTCCTGGTCTTTATTATTGGGAGTTTGGCTTATTGCTGGACAATGGGAAGCCACGTTTTCAGGGTGTTGCTTTCTGCTTATTGACTAGATATGGTGGCTGTGGTCTCTGGGAATGGGGTCAGCATGAGAAGCCTTGCTTTCTGAAGTGGAGCAGGGGCTGGAAAGAGTCAGCCAGGAGCTACCGAGAAGAGAGGAGGCCTCTCAACTCCTCCACAGAGAAGAAGAAACACCAGCAGCTTTGTCCTACAATACAGACAGCATCTCCACTTGAGGGATCAGTTGAGAGATTAACAAAAGGCCAGTTAACTGGAGATAGAAGTGTGAGATTTAGTATTGACCAGCGCTCTACGGGAAGATGGAGCTTAAGTGGACGGATCAATGGACTCGTCAGCATGTCCCTCTGCTTTGCATGATCCAGAGCCACGGTTTTCTGGGAGAACCCAGAAACTCTGCAGACACCTTAACCCCAAGGGAGGACCCGTGTTGTCTATCATTGCCACCCAAATTCACCAATCAGGAGTGTGGGAAGAGGCAGGAACAGGTGAGGAGTGCTGTGGTAAACGGAGTCTTACCATAGGAAAACCCAAGAGAAGGATGAGTTCTTGCACCCAGCAGGCAGTTCCAAGCATGCACTGGAGGTTCCTGGGAGAACCTCTGGCACAAAAGATGCACGTGTGTGTGTGTGTGTGTGTGTGTGTGTGCGTGTGTGTGTATGAGAGAGAGAGAGAAAGAGAGAGAGGGAGGGAAGGAGGGAGCTGCACACACAAGAGATAACATCTCGAGAAGGCATGGGCTCCCCCAAGTAGAAACATACATGATCCAAAGAGAGATCAGAGGAAGGGAACTCTTTAATGAGGCAAAACAAAGAGTGATGTCCAAGGAGTTCCAGGGAAGAAGAGTGTCCCAAAAGAAAGAAGCAAGATTGATAAGAAAGAGCAATAAATATACCCTGTAAAGAAGTCCATTAAGATAAGCGATGCAGTGTCCTTGGGTTTTGGCAATATGGGCGTCATGTGTGAAGTTCAGAGAACTATCCAGGGCAGGATTCCCATGTTTATCATGCTGTATAGTAACAGGGGGCAAAGTTCTGGCCTCCAGGTTGAGCAGGGTCATTGCCTGTTGGGGTCCCAAATGCATATGGTACCCGGCGGGGCAGTTGCCTGACACAGGGTGTTGCCTGTAGCCTGTAGCTCAGAGGGGTGGCTGAGTTTAACCATCTCACATCCCACTTTTTGTTGGCCAGTGGTGTTTGATCTGTGCTCGTAGGAACAGAGTTTGCGCACCTCGCTTCAACCCAAACATGACAGCTCTTTGTGTTCATTGCAGAGCTGATATTGCACATGAATGTCAAGGTCCTTTAGAGGAATTTTAAAGTTTGAAAATTCTGGCAAAGACGGCATCTAAAGAAGATCCTGAACATAGCAAGGTTTCCTTTCCTTTTTTATTTTATTTTTTTTTGTTTTTGCCTGTTTTGTTTCTCTCTGTAAATGTGCACATTAAAGTAAAATACACATGTGGAAGATTAATACTGAAAAAAAATTAGAAGCCCCATGTGAATATGGTTTGGCATTGAGTGAGGCAGGTAGCTCCTGGGCGCGTTGGTAGAAAAATTAGGTTATGGTCGCACATTTTGAAAAAATCCACACAAATGACCTATATCTTCCCTGCTGAGCAGAAGCTAAAAGTATGTAGATGGTGCTCACATTCTCTGAGAAGGATATTTTTGTCAACTAAGATTTATATCCTGTGTACATTTTTACATTTAGTTGTGCATTGAGTCTCTTGACTCATAAAATTTGACGGATATTACGAAGTTATTCTTCTGTATGCAGCGTGGGATTGTGAGAGGATTTTACTTGAGATCTGAATACACTACTATTCATCTGTGCCTTAAGCTGCAAAAGGAGAGGACAGAGGGCACAATAGAGGCAGGAGACCCCACACAGAAGCTGGGACAACAGAGACCCGGCAAATGCATAGTAACCGAACGCAGAGAGAGTAAGCAAGGGTTTGATTGTTCAACAAAGGGGCTTTTCTTTTTCAATGTGTTGATGAAGGAGGCAGGGGACGGAGTCCTGGCCCCATGTGCATTCCAAACACACTTTGGCTATCACCTCTGTCTATAAAATCTAGAAAAGGTCTCCTAACTGCCCCGGGGTCTTTTGTTTCAATGTTGACCCTGTCTCTTTCCCTGATATTTACTAAAATCAAATGCTTAGGAAACTCATGCAGGCAGTTTGTCCACATTAGTGACCTAAGAGGGTGATTTCAAAATGTTGTGAGCTGGCACCTCCTTTAGTGGAGAAAAGCCACATGGAAGAGAAGGTGGCAGTCAGGGTAGGTCACAGAGGAACCAGCCAAAGGGTTCCAAAGCAGAAGACACTGGGAGGGACTGGACACCCACCCCCCCGAAACACATGAGCCACGGCCCATGCTAGCAAGTAAACCTCGGACTCTCTGTCTCCTGGGTTCCCTCATGTCCAGATGATTCCAGCAACACTGTGAGAGGCACAGCGCAGTAGGAAGTCTGTATCCATACCGCTTAGGGAGACTCTGGAGATTTGCTCATGATTGCGAAAGCAATTCCTCTCTGACTGTCTCAGACAATCTCCTTTCCACTCTAATTCCCATGATGTGTCGACTCTTTTCCAGTAGGTCAATATTGACCAAGGAAAGGGGAAAGGGAGATGACAAGTAGGAAGCAATGGGGCATGCTGGGGCTCTGGGCTCAACACTTGATGCATTGTTTGAAGAACATTGACTGCCCGGGCCTTGGCGTCTAATCTCCAGGAAACAGGATAGGACATATGCACTCCTCCCATAAGTTCAGAAACCCTGTGCTTCGAAAAATTAGGAACTTAGGGGAGCCTGGGAGGCTCAGTCAGTTCAGGGTCTGACTCTTGACTTTGGTTCAGGTCATGATCTTGTGGTTCGTGGGTTCGATCCCCACATCAGGCTCTATGCTGACAGCAGGTGGAGCCTGCTTGGGATTCTGTCTCCCTCTCTCTCTACCCTTCTGCTTGCTCTCTGTCTCTCTCTCAAAATAAAATAAAAAATAGACTTAAAGAAAAAAGAAAAGAAAAACTAGGAACTTCACGTTTATGAACAGTTTCACATTTGAATCACTTAATTCGAATGGCTACTTGATGAGGTAGGTACTATTATTCTCATTTTAAATGGAGAGAGCCAAGAGCTAGTAAGGGGAGTGATTTTTCAGCTGGCGAGCAGCAGGGATGGGTCCGAAGCCGGTTTCTGGCTGACTGATGGTGATAGAGGCCAGAAGGCAAGAACAGTGCATAGGTAAAAATGTGCTAATGAATAAGGGGACCTAATCGTGTTTCTCTTTAATAGAACCATCATCTTGTGAAATGGAGCCAATTTCTTCTGCTTCCTTTGCGTTGCCTTATTTCCCTGGGAGTACGGAGTAATCTGTGCATGTTTCTTATCCAGTTATTATCAACTGAGTGAACGGGATGGCGTCCAAGTGTTTCCCATGGCTTTCCACCTTCCAAACCCACAAAGCCCAACGTGGAGCATCTTTAAAACGTTAGCAATTGAAACCAATAGGCATTAAGACAAGAAGGATGACTGTATAACGATTCAGAACGCAATTTCAAAATTCAGCACGAGTCCCATGAAGTACAACAAACACAGCGACCCTCCTGGCAATTGCATGTGCAGGTTGGTGCCAAGGACTCCATTATGCGAAAGTAGGTGCTTCCCGAGTGCTCCCTTTGATAAGGAAAACAGTGCAGGCTTTTGCCAAATTAAATCCGTCTCACAGAAGGGAGGCCCTTCTTGCCGAGTTGAGAAGTATCTAAAGAGAACAATAAAAGCACATATCCAAGTCCGGAGGGAAATAAAAGTACACAGTCTTCCTGATTGCAATAAAACATCGGGCCTGGCTAACCTCTCGTGACCAGGACTGGACGGGATCATGCAGCTCCTGATTGGTGTCCCGCCCCAAATACCCAAGATGGCGCCCTGGTCCGCGTCATGTAGAAGATAGGAAGAGAATACGTTGAGATGTTTGGAAATGAGCTTACAGTATCTAAGAGCAGAATTCCCTTAACTTCGAATTAAGCATGAAATCAGAATCCTCTTGTTTTTCCTTCCAGCCGCCTCACCTCTCTGGAACAGGAGAACATGGAGTTTTCCTGGCCTTCCAGTTGGCCATCAATGAACTCATTTGGAGATTTAAAAAACACAACAACAACAGATTTCTGTGCCTTAACCCCAGGGATTCTAATTGGCCCATCAGTGGGGGCCCCAAATGTGGTTTCTGACGTCTTTTCTAGTTTTTATCACCCACTGCCTCTTCTTTATCAGAATCTTTCATTCATTTCCTCTTTTCTGCTCAATATGTGTTCACTGAAGTTGAGTTAATTCAGCCGGCCTTCGTTCGTTTGGGCTATTTTCTGAAATTTCAATTATTTTTACTGTTCTCGTTTGGATATTCTCAGCTTTCCACCCCCTTTAAAAACATGATTATGCTGATCGTATGAGGATGATGATATATTTTCAGAGGTAACGTTGGCCATTGTCAGACAGACAGCTCCTGTGGATAGAGCTTTTTCAAATTATCCCTGTTAAATTAAGTCCCTCCAGGGAAATAATAACAGACAACCTTTCCACTGGCTCAATACTGTCTATGCTACAGTACCTTTATTGTTACCAACAGCTTTCCAAAAGTCGCCTTTTTCTCCCCAGCTCCCTTTGAGGAAGGGTTTTGCTAGAATATTGCGCTGTCTGTGGGGTGGTTTGTAGGTTGGAAGAAATGTGATTCAGTACATTTGGAAGTATACCGGACGTTCCCCCGGAGACTTATAAATCTGTTATAAATAATTTCTTTTAGCTTCCTTGTCAGAAAAGGATTAGTTCATCCCAAATGAGTACGACTGCCCTACGTCTATTGTTCAGAGCTGGAGAGCAGTGTATAACCCTGTGAGGGTGGTTATTAATTTATTTTGGAAATGCAATCATTGACCACAGATTATTTCAATTAAACCATGCCTATCGCGCACTCGGGGCTTCGTTTGTTAACGAGCAGGTCTCATGTTGGTGCCTCCTGTGGCTAAGTTTATTGTCTGCTGTTGGCGAGCACGTAAGCATTAGTCTCTAAGGAAACGTTGAGATTGTGTAGACGCACCTGGTTTCAGTTGGGAGAAATTTCATCTTCCAACCGCATCTCAGTGGCTGGAGTTTTTCAGCCCACAACACGAAAGGTAAAAAATGTGCACCACTGTCTCGAGGCATTAACAAAACAGAATGAGAGGGGGTTTTTGATCCAAACGGCATCAGAAAGGGGCTCAGACCCCATGGGGGAGCACCTGGACCCATGTTGCTAGCCCGGAGCGAAATGCAGGTTTCTACTTCTCCCACAAAATGTACATAGAAAACAAAGCCAACAAAGCATGTTGTGTTGTGTGGATGTGCGTTTTACCCACATTTAGCGATATTCTGCACAACGTGTCCACTACCCCTTGGCTTTGTCTCCTGGACTCCTAAGCATGGCTGCCTACTCCAGATTCAGGGTTGGCTAAAAATCACCTTCTTCCTGACACAAGATTCTTTCCATGCCTCTACTTTTAAGAATGATGTACCCTAGGGATCCCTGGATTGCTCAGTTGTTTAAGCATCTGACTCTTGATTTCGGCTCAGGTCATGATCTCACGTTTCCTGAGACCCCACCCCACATCAGACTCCATGCGGACAGCATGGAACCTGCTTCAGATTCTCTCTCTCTCTCTCTCTCTCTCTCTCTCTCTGTCAAAAATAAATACTTAAAATTTTTTTTTAAAGAATGATGTACCTTAGACACATCAACATTTCTCAGGATAACTTTTTTTTTTTTAATTATCACTAAAGCGCCCAGGTAGCCCACTCTTCAGGAGAGAAAATGGTCAGAAGGAGCTGACAACATCTGGTTTCATAGGTCTTTCCCGTCATCACTTCTCACTGTCTTACCTGCAGGTTAAATGGGAGAATCGGCACCCCGGGTGTGCAGCCTCCTGAAGGGTCAGCCTCCCTGCCAACCTATCTTCCTGCTTCCTTTCCACTGGGGCACAGCATGAGACACAGGACATGCTGACTGCCTCCCAACTGTAGAGCAGTGAGGCACCCATCCTGGGCGGGAACTCTGTGAGCGCAACATGCCGAAGGCTGCTGACTGAAGTGGGTGTTATCTTCTGTCAAAGTCCCTTTCACCTGCGTGATGTTATTCATGTTGGATTGCCCAATAAATCCTGATTGAGGCCATTTGCAAGACACCCTGGCAACTACTAAGTTTGTAGTGATGTTAATAAAACTCCGGCATCAGCCTGATTCCCACTGGTCCATGATCCCCGAGGATGGACGCTAGTAACACATTGGTGTGGGTCATATGTTTTAATAAAGTTTGCCAAACTGAGACCTAAGAAATTGGGATGGAGTCTACTCTGCCTATCCCATCCCCACCTTCCCCTCGTGTCCGGGGATAGTGAATGGCCAAGTCATATTTTAGAGTTTTTAAAGATATATATATATATATATATATATATAAGCTTTCGTTTAGCCTGATATATTTATGGGTTTGCAGTCACTTCCTGGTATAATTCAGTTACTGGCAGCTGTCCTTACCATCAACATGCAAGACATATACTCAGACCCAAACCAGAGGGCCTGTGATAAGAATGTGTCCCGCAGGTAATGACACCAAACCCGCGGTAACAGGGAAGAAAGGAGATCCAGAATGTATAGCTTTAGGAGGCAGTCTATGGAAATGTCTTCCAGTCCCCAAGTGTGTACAACTTCAAGAAAAGTTCCTCAACAAAATGGATGGTCTCCCCATCAGTAACATCCTCACGAGGCCATATTGATATTTAGAATTATATTCATATTTTCCTTTCTTTTCGTTGGAAATCTCATGAAATATAATTTATCTTTGTGTTTTGTAGGGCACGTACCCAACAGTACTACAAATGACAAGAGTTCCCACGTGTGAAGTGGTATGTTTTATGTGTTTTCATATCCAATAACAAAAAATAAAATTTAAGCATGCAAGTTGAGGCAAAGACTAAGTCATCTTTCTAGGTTTTTTGTTTTTTGTTTTTTTTTTTTTTTTGTAGAAAACATACCAGGAAATCACTAGCATTCAAAAAGATAATCAAATACTACGCACCTTAAAATTATAAGAAAGTAAAATATAGTCGATGTGTAGTTGTTCTTTATTCATTTATTCATTCATTCATCCGTGTGTGTGTAAGCATGTTTCCATGTAGCTTATGATTTGTTATGTTTTATTTTCTCATTCAAAACAAATATTCTTATTTGTACCCTATGTAGTGTTCTAGAACAAACCTCGGAACCCACACAAGCCGCGTGAGGAGGACAGAGGGATCCCTAAGCTCCCTGCTTGAGCTCTGTCCCACCCTCATCCTCGATGCACCGAGTCCTGGGTGCCAGGAGCAACGTGTCCTCACTGCCTTCCTCGCCCTGACACTCTAACTCCTTGTTGCCTCCACTCTTTAATCAGGCTCTCGGGCCCCTCGTTGCTCAGGAATAGAAAAGGGGGGTTGCCTGTACTCCAGGGCTATGCCCGGGGTTTCTGAGCCACTCATATGATCAGCCTGTGCTCCTCTTCCACTTTTGTGCGATGCCTCGTCCTCGACCTGGCAGGCAGGGCTCACTTAAGTTGACAGCCTGCACCCTGATGACACCTTTCACATGCAAGGGTGACAAGCTCATCTCTTCGTGTCTTTGTCTGAACCCGGGCTGGTCCCAGGTCCCGCCACCTCATCAGGAATCTACCTTTCCATGCAGCCCCTAGTACACCTGCTCCTGGCATCGCCATATCCCCATATCCCTGTCACCACCTCCAAGCAATGTTTTCACACCAGGGGTGTCTTGGAACTCCTGAGGATGGGGATTGGAACTTTTACTCAGCTACCAGAATAGGCTGGACAAGCAGTTTTTGCCCGCCTGCCGGAAAATGACTACGAGGTTTGAGAACTTGACGCTAAGACTGTTTTCTCTCGTATCATGACTTTTTGGCAAGGCCGTGGAGAGGACTGCTGCCCCACCAATTCCTAAGTGCTAAGTGCTAGAGGCTGCGTTTGTCCAAAACACTGACAATTGCTGAGCGATGATTTCACCTAGGTCGGTTTCCCACTCTGCTTCGCAGAGTAGGCTTGTACTTCTGGGGCTGAGCTCCAGACCTTGGTAATTGCCTCCATGTTCTCAGGTCTGCTGCAATCCCACCTCTTTCCAGGACACTCAGGCTCCACACGTGGGGTCTGCTCTTCCAGGCTTCTCGATTTCCTGTCTCTGTAAACGTGGTCCCTCGTAGTCCTAACAGTATAGCCCTAAATCACTCCACCTAATGCAGCTGGAGTCCAACACCCCGGCAGCAAAAGAGAACCATTCCTCCCTCCTGGGGGTTCCCAGCTCACATCAGCATGAGAAAGCCAATCCCCTCCAGACCTCGGAAGTCCCCCTTGTCTTACGTGACCACATTCGTGTCGCCACGTTGGCATTCACACACACCACCCGCTCATCCGCATCTGGGTTTTGTGCTCCCTCAACCCTCCAGAGCAAACCTCCATGAACATATGAATTGCTCTTTCCTACTGAACGATACGGTGTCTGGGTCTGCACAAAGCAAGGGATTCTTTGGGAATCAAGTGTGATCCCAGTGAGGCTTTAGGCCTACTGGGGATGAGAAGATATGGTCTCCTGTTTGGCAATTATTACATAGTGGGCTGGGTCGTGCACAGAAAGAGGCGTGTGGAAGATATATTAGCCCAGTGCTTCAGATACATGCTCAGACCAGAGGGTCTTTCTGTCCCCACAGAACTGTATCAGGTTAGAGCACATTTGGACGATGCATTCTCTTCACTGGAGCAGGAGAAGTTTTATTCTTCCAATAGCCCTTGGTTGAGATGCTTTCTGTCTTTCAGCACAAAAAATCATGATAGCTTGCCTTCAGTTCTTTACTCTACAAGATAGATATAATGAGGAGGAGAGTGGCTTGGAGCATACTTTTACAAAACTATGCAATTCTCATTGTATGAGAACATAGTTCTTCTCATAGCAAATTGAAAAACAAGAGATACCTACTTTTCAGTTTCAGTTATGGAATAGCAGACCCCAGACTCAAATGTGTCCCCTAAGCAAGCAGCAGGCCAAAGGCCAAATGAGTAGTTGATACAGAGTAAATAAGTCTCCAAAGCTCAAGCTGGATGTAGATGTGTGATCATAATTCTAAGAAAAGGGGAAACATAGATTCTCTGAAAATAGCATGCACTGACGTTCAATGATATTTACATTCATTCTAATGGTACAAACTGTGTTCTATAGATTCAATGGACTGCTCTGTCCGAGACAAAGAGATTCCTTAGAAATGTGTGTGTTAAATTTTATTATCCTCCCTCGGATGCTGGAAAATTGGAAGTGTAAGTTAATAGCTTTAGTCTGCGTTGAAATTAATAAACTCTTTCATCGGCTGTATGCCCGTGTTTCGGAATCTTATGCATAACCGGCCCAGGGGCTAACTGTGCGGCCACTTGAGCTAATCAGCAACCGGGTTTGATTATGGTAACTCCTCCTCCTCCTTTCCAATGTGTCTCCCCCATCACGTGTCAATTTCTATTTGTCATAAGTTGGGTCTTCGTAATCCCCTCTCTTTATTCAGTATCTAAAACTGCCACTGCTCCTCTCCCAAACACACACACACACACACACACACACACACACACACACACACAGTGCATTCTCACCGTGAAGACTAGTGTGACTTCTCTAGATGAGAATCTGAAGCCAGATCACAGAATGAGAGTAACTAGATCCCTTTATGGCCATCTCAGCAGTCTGGACACGGCTCCAATTCAGGCTGGCTGCAAAGTGATGGGAATCTGCTGGTCCCCTGGTCTCAGAGCCTGCCCCTCCCACTGGGCCCTCCTTCCACCCCCCTTCATGGTGGCATGTGCTCCCCGGGCTGAGTCCCCATCCTCCCAGCTGCCGTAGCAGACGCGGTTGGGCGGTGGGCAAAAACAAGGCAAATCAACAGTGGCTTTTGCAATGAAGGACTTACTTTTCTTCCTGAAAGGAGAGTCAGTGCCTTTTCTACAGATTTAGTGGGATTTGAAGAGAGAACGAGCCTCATTCCAGCTCACAGGAAGCATCACTGCCTCTTCACACGGACTGTCCCCAGTCAAGCTCTGAGAGAATTGGAACTTTGCAGGGCACCCCCACCGTAGCCAAAGGAGAAAGAAACAAGCAGCTTGGGGCAGATTTTGGGTTGGTGCCGTGTCCTCTAGTTCCGCTTTCACGAAGGGATAAGCAAAGACTCAAGAAGAGCAGGGTGTGGGGAAGCTACGTAGCCAGGGAGAAGGAGGGGGCAGTGCCATGATAAGCAGGTTTTGTCACCTATACTGGGCTATCGCTATCCAAGGAGCACATGTGTCCACCTGCTCAGCAGTTAGTGGACATCCTCAGTCAGCGGGGGTCAGCCAGCCCGAGCCTGCACAGGATGCTGAGCCCAAACCTCCCTGCTGCTTGAAAACCCTCAAGGCAGATGTGGTTGGAGAGGTGGCCTTCCCCATGGAATTTCAGGGACCTGGGGTCTTTCTGTCTTGTGGCAGCCCATTCTCAAGGTCCCAGGCATCCTCAGCAGGAAACTACATCTCGCCAGCTGGGGGACGGGAGGTCAGGGAGGACCCCAGGCCTGGAGCCACACCCCAGCCCGGGGCCCCAGGGGACTCTCGAAGAGTCAGGACAGACAGGTCTGCGTCCCGGCCAACACCCTACCCTCAGAGGGAAGCTCCCTTTCTCCTTTTCTCGTGTTGAACCCATGTGGCCCTACAAAATGGAGACAAGAAAGGGGAACAGCCATAGAAGTCTATATAGTGTACGTAATTGAAAGGGGGGAAAAAACTATAAAATCTCTGAACGAAGACATCTGGGAGAAAGAGTGTAATAAAGAAAGTTGAATGTGTTTCAGTTAGGTTCAAATCAATAGATCTTAGTAAGTGAAATTCCCTTAATATGAACAATTTTGCTGACCTACATAAGCTATTGCTTCACAAATGATCCTATTTAATGAGTAATTATTTGCAGCCAAAAATAAACCACAGCTATCCAAGTGAGTGCTCACGGATATGGGTAGAAGAACCCCATGTAAATAGTATGCATTGGAATTACTCCTTATTGGAATGCTTGCATTTTAACGTCTCCAGAACACTGATGGATAGCGTTCATATTGTGCAATTTAAAATGATAAACGGGTTTTGCCCACTTAATGACGCCTGAAATGTGCAGAAGCCAGTGGGAGAGCAGTGGAAGGGAATATACACGGCAGCCCGGACTTAGATGGAAAACACTCTGGCAGCCTGTGCTTTGTCAGTAATTACGATGCTCTCTTTGTCCTCACGGATGCCTCAGGTGGCTCCGGGCCACCAAGCCATGTGGGTTGAGTCGCTTCCCACTGGGGGTGACGGGCTTGAACTGGTCCAGCCACAGTCTCCCACCCAGTCCCCCTTGTGACCAAAAGCATGTGTTTGTGAGAGAGCTGGATGTTGCCAGGGGTGAGATCGGTGACAAAGGAACAGAACAAAACAGAAAAACAGTCAGCACAGCGATGATCCCTTGTCTGAGGCATGTTCTAACCCTCCAAGCTAACACTCTGGGGCCTGCAGCCTGAGAAGGGAGAACTCATGAGGGACGTCTGGCTCCACGGCAGCTGTATCCAGAAAGGCTAGTCGTTGCTACACAGACACCGTGGGGCAGAGTTCTCAGCGAAACAAGGATCACTGCAGAGGCGAGCAAGAGACATCAGGCTTCTCAGTAGCATACTCTGGACCTAACGCTAAAATCGACCTTAAGCATTCTCTCTGGAAGTTTATTCTGCTTTTCCCAGAGCGCGGCAGCAAAATAGGAACAGATCAAAACCTTGGATTCACATGAATCCTACCCCCAAACAGTTCCATAAAATGACAGTTGTGTCTTTCTCTTGAGGTGAAGGTGGCAAACCGAAAAAGTAACGCAATAGAAATTTCCAACCAAGTTGAATCAAGAATCCGCATAAAATGTACTTTTTTAGAAAAGTGTGTCCGGCAAAATTAAGACTAGAGCTTAACATTTCCTGAATATTTCCGAGGAATTCAAGATTTCGGGGGTGGGGGTCATGGATGGCTGTACACACTATTGAGATGTAGAGAGCCTGAAAGACTTTTAAAGTAAAATTGGACATAAAACCAAAGGAAGACATCTTCCCTCCCCTTCCTCATCCTGGAATATTTTCAAAATACTGAATTATTTTATGACTATGCATTTCCCAGGAAGAGCCATGGCAAAGCTCCAGGCGTGGGCTTCCAAGGCATGAGATTAGCAAAAAAACAAACTAGATGTTGTGAGATTCCTCGGATGTAAAAGAGGGAAGCAAGACTACAGATTTGCAAATTCAAGGGAATACTCACACGGCTTTTACAATTCACGGTGCACTTCAATCATGTGTCTTAGCATAATTGGACGTCATTTACAGAAAAAAAAAAAAGTACATCACCTACAACAACAACAATAAAAAAAATTGAATGGAAAAACCCATCTGCGGTTGGACAAGGCTTTTGAAAGCTATGTAGACATCTCACCTAGTTAATTTTCCATATAAATAGTTCGATCACTTTTCTGGCTAAATATGTCACTGAGCCTAGTGTGGCCACGCGAACTAGCGTTAACAATCGTTACCTCAGCGCCTGCCACCCAGTGACTCTACGTGCACAAACAGCACTCTCTTTGAAGCCTACGACCCCCAAAGCCAGGGAAAGGAGCTTTTTTTAATATATTTTTTTAATCTCATTTATTTTGAGAGAGACAGACAGCAAACATCAGCAGGGGAGGGGCAGAGAGAGAGGGAGAGAGAGAATCCCAAACAGGCTCCGCGCTGTCAGCACAGAGCCCGATGCGGAGCTCGAACCCGTGAACCCTGAGATCATTGCCTGAGCGGAAACCAAGAGTCAGAACCGACCGAGCCTCCCGAGCGCCCCTGGAAAGGAGCTTTTAAGGAGGCCTGCCCCAAACACAACTATTTTCTTCTCACGTGAGTCTCCTGTAGGGGCTGGCCAAAAGGCTTGTTTTTGGTCCAGTACCCAAGCTAAGAATGGGTTGTACATGTTTAAATGTTAAAAAAATAATAATAACAGAGGGAAGAATATTTTGGGACACGTGAAAATGATACGAAAATCAAATTTCAGAGGCCGTTGATAAAGTTTTATTGGAACGCAGATACGCCCATTCATGCATGCGGCCGTGGCTTTTTTCACACCAGGTGCCAAGCTGAGTGGCTTCAACAAAGACCTGTTGCCCACAGACGCCGAAAATATTTCTTGCATGGCCCCTTCCAGAAGTCTGCTGCCCCTGGTGGTGGCGACTGAGCTCAGGCTTCTTCAGGAGCGTCTGACCCCCCCTGGGAGGCTGGGGCTGCTCTGGCTGGACCACCCCCTGGGGACGTCCATGAGCGGGTCCAGTTAGAAGCGCAAAGAAAACCCGGTGCTATAAGGAGCTGTCACGTGTTCACGTTTGCAAGGCTACTACGGCCCCCGTCCCGCCACGGGCCAAGGAAGGGGCGTCTCTGCTTCCCCAACATTTGACACAATTTCCAATAATAATAATGATATGAAACGGTAACATCACACTGTGAAAAGATGTCGGTGCTGGAACCAAAAAAAAAAAAAAAAAAAAGATTGGAGGGATCTGTCATATCAAGACACAATGTCTCCCCAATACAGAGCCGCGCGATGGGCCTGAAAACGCAGGGCGCCGGTTAAAACCCCAAATTCCCGAGGTGATGCGCGTTGGCCATACTTAATGGAAAAGGACACTCTTCGTCTGAGAGCGAAGAGGCGAAATGAAGAGGCAAAACGGGTCATAAACGCTACACATCGCAAACACCTATTCGTGGAGGCTCATTCTCGCCCCAAGGAGACACCTCACCGATGCGGGCAGGTGTGTGGGCCCTCGGCTGGGGGCTCTCACCCACGCCCCGGATGAAGACTGCCCGGGGCCCCCTCCTCAGGCCGCACTTCGGGTGGGGGCAGCCCCGTGACTCCATCAGGCTGCATCTAGGACCCACACGTGGCCCTGCCAGGACACCTGGCTGGAGGATAAGGCACCTGCTTCCACCCGGCCATCCCTGAGCGACCCAAGCACCCAGGGAGGTGTGGCGCCCTCCGCTTCCCCCCTGCTGGCACCTGTTCCCACCAACAAGTCGGAACTGACAGCCAGAGGCGCCGTTAAGCATCCAGCTTTTGGTTTCGGCTCAGGTCACGATGTCCCGGTTGGTGAGTTCAAGCCCCGCATCGGGCTCCCTGCTGACAACGCAGAGCGTGCTTGGGATTCTCCCTCCCTCTCTGTCTCTCTCTCTCTTTCTCTCAAAATAAATCAAGTAAAACCTGAGGAAAGGACCGGAAGCCAACGCGACTGCAGCCAAAGAAGAAAGTGTGTTCAGACCGGATGGGTTTTGCTCTGAAATAATTTCCTTTGGCGAGAAGCATGACGGGCCTGGGACCCGCGTCTGTAACAGCGTCATCTCAAAGCTGAGTGGCCGCTCAGGCCGACCTCAGGGTGTGGACGCAGAGAGAGAAAACGGGCCCCGGGCGGGATGTTCTCCATGCTCACGGGGCACAGTGGTCCCGGAGGCTCCAGGCGGGAAGCAGGGCGCAGCAGGGGAGGCTCTCCTGCTCTGGTCTGGCTCCAGGGGAGCACTTGGGTGTGAACAGGTGGAGAGCTGGGCGGGCATCAGGGCCTGGCCACCTGGGGTGCTCTCCTTCCCCGGCTCTGCCGGAGGAGGCCTGGGCCACGCGTGGCCTTCTTGGGCTCCGGAACCCGGCAGCGCGGAGGGAGCCGGGACCGGGCTGCGGCTGGTGTCCCCACGTGCCAAGTGTAAGAGAGCGTTGGAGCTGGATTCTTCATTTATATTCCTCGCTGATTCGAAACATGTGCGGACGAGGAATGTAACCGGCCCGCACGCTGCAGAAATGCCAGCCAACGGATGACAGTTTTTATGACCCCGACACTTCTTTCTACCCCAGCAATTAGTGTTCGGTGGGGACCAGACACCCTGTGCTTGTCGCCTTCTATGTCTTCTTGTCAGCTAACATTACAGAGTCCCAGATTTAGGATGAAGTCACAATCCCGTGTTTGCAGGGCAGATGCTGAGACCCTGGAGACGAGGCTCCGCGGGGAACCCCAGCTATTGTTGGCCATTCCCCTCTCGAGGGGGGGGGGGTCGCCTTTTCGGGATTTGTCATGGAGCAGGAACACTAAGTTTATTTGTTCCCGGGTGGGAACAGCCAGCCCCACCACTCGGTTGCCCCGGGCTCCGGCCTCCTTCACACCAAAGGACCAGATCTCCTGGTGCCCATAAAGGGGGCTCGGACCCCCACGCATTTCACGCTGTGGGTTTCACGCGGTCTCCATGAAACTGCCCGCACAAAAATGCTGACCTTTCACTGGGCACCGGGCCTGGATCTGTGGTCCAGCCAGGGGGAGGTTCACAGCGACTGGGAGAGGCAGAGGGTCAGAGCCCGCTGATTCAGCAAAGGCTTCTCTTTGCCCAGGAGTTGTCCTCAGGCCTGGAAAGGCTTGGATATTGTTGGCCGCCCATCCCCCAAAAAGCAGCAAGGCCAGTGTTTATGTCTGCATCCAAACACTGTGTCCAAGGAGCAGGGAGGCTTGACATGGGGTGAAGGAAGCATCTAGAGCAAGCTGGCTTCGAAGCATTGAATTCTTACTAGGTTAGACTGTATGGCCTTCTCCCTTTCCACTCTGCCTGAAGCCTCACTCAGACCTTTCTTTCTTGCTTTCTTGCGCACACAAGTGAGTGTAAACACAAGTGCCATCAAATTCTCCAAATCTCCACAAGCCTTTAGAATATATATATCAAGGTAGGAGCACTTCCACGGTCAGGGTCAATTGACAGTGTGGTTTTTTTTAGAGGCATATTAACTTCTTCAGCTCAATAAGCAACAGAAAAGCGCCAGAGCGCAGATAAAGCTGAAGTCACTGACTCCGTGCTTTCCGACCCGCCAGAGCCTGTGGGGATCTGGGGTGAGGGAAGACCCGCATCAGCTCCCTGTCTGCTCAGCTGGGCAGCCACAAAGCAAGACACGTAAGGTCTTTACTCTTTCCTCAAGATCTCGTTAGGGCTTACTAGTTGACTTACACAGGAAAGGCAATCACATACTAAAAGCCTCATTAATAATCATGTCCTTTTTCTCTTCACATTAAGCCGTAAAGGGGCTCAACCAAGGACACAATTCTGACTTGTGTTTAAATTTACATGTGTTTACACAGAGTTGTTATATTCTTTATATCAAAGTCCAACACAGAGAAAATAGAATTTTTTTGATGCATGAAATAAAGACTTTTTCAGAAATAAAAAGCTGGATGAATTTATGACAAATAGAACAGCACTACCAGATGGGGCACCTGGATGTCTCCATCAGTAAAGCATCTGACTTGGGCTCAGGTCATGATCTCATGGTTCATGGGTTCGAGCCCCGCATTGGGCTCTGTGCTGACAGGTGGAAGCCTGGAGCCTGCTTCAGATTCTGTGTCTCCCTCTCTCTCTGCTCCTCCCCCACTCATGCTCTGTCTCTCTCTCAAAAATAAATAAACATTAAAAATTTAAAAAGAAAAAAAAAAAAAGAAAAAGAACAGCACTGCCAGAAGTATCAAGGGAGAGTCTTCAGGGAAAAGCAAAATGACCAGATGGTTCTATGGATCTCTAGCAAGAGAAAGAAGAGTACCAGAAATCGTAGCTACACAGATAAATCTATGAGGCTATTCTGTTTATTAAATCCTCTTTTAAAGATGGTTTAACAGATATCATAAAAACAAAAACATGACAATGCAGTGTGGAGTTTAGATCATATATAAAATTAAAGCGTATGCCAAAAAAACAGCAGAAGAATCCAGAGGGAAGGAAAGGAACTATAGTATTGCAAGTGTCTCATACCATATGCGAAGTTGTATAGCTTCACTTGAAAGTAGACCAGGGGAGGCGAAGGGGAAAAAAAAGTTGGAGAGGGAGGGAGCCAAACCATAAGAGACTCTTAAATTCTGAGAACAAGCTGAGGGTTGATGGGGGGTGGGAGGGAGGGGACAGTGGGTGATGGGCATTGAGGAGGGCACCTGTTGGGATGAGCACTGGGTGTTGTATGGAAACCAATCTGACAATAAATTTAATAGTAAAAAAATAATAATAAAAAAAGAAAGTAGACTGGGATAAATGAAACTTTTATATGATAAACCTTAAACCACTAAAGTCATAAAATAAAGAATTATAGATAAGACAAGAATGAATATAAAATGTAAATATAAACATAATAATATTACCGTACGAAATATTAAATGAAGGCAGAAAAATAGGAGAAGAGAGATGTCATCTACAAAGACCAGATGGTACCAATGAAATACAGATGATAAGATGACAGCTATCTACCTGGCCATATCAACAATCACAGTACATGTGATGGCCAAATGTCCTCATCAGAAAGCAGTGTTTGTCATGTAAGATCAAAAAGCTAGATCCAAATATATATATATATATATATATATATATATATATATATATATACACACACATATATGGAGAGGGGGTGGGTGCTACAAGAAACACATTTTGGCTATAAAGACTCAGGTTAAAAGCAGAATGATTAAGAGATATATTGTGCTAACACTGATCTAAAAATGTTAGAAGTCTATATTAATTTCAGACAAAGTGTATGTTTCAGTGGGAAGAATATTACTGGGGAGGAAAAGATCACTTTGTGATGATAAAGGGATCAATTTTTCAACTGAATGTAGATTCCTAAACCTATATGCACACAACAAGACCTTCAAAATACACAAAGTAAAAATAAACAGAACTGCAAAAAGAAAGAGACAAATCCACAGTTCTAGTTTCAGTACCTTCACTCAACAATTGGAAGAATATGTAGACAGAAAATTAGCAGGGGAATAGATTTGAACAAAATTATCACCAACTCGAGCTAACTAAAATTTATAGATGGTTCCACCCACCAATAGCAGAATGTATATTCTTTCAAGGGGCCACAAAAGAATTTACCATGATAGACCATATTCAGGGCCATGATACAAGTCTCAATAAATTTAAAAGGACTTAAGCCAGGCTATTCTCTGACCACATAGTAATTAGATTAAAAATCAAGAACACTACAGGCACCTAGGTGGCTCAGTCAGTTAAGCGTCAGGCTCTCAGTTTCAGATCAGGTGATGATCTCATGGTTTGTGGGTTTGAGCCTTGCATGGGGCTCCAGGATGATGACACCGAGCCTGCCTGGGATCCTCTCTCTCCCTTTCTCTCTGCCTCTCTGTCCCTCCTCCGCTTGCTCTCTCTTGCTGTCTTGTTCTCAAAACAAAAGAATAACCTTAAAAAAAAAATCAATAACACTACTATCTCCAGAAAAATTCTCAAATCTTAAAAACTAAATAACACGCTTGTAAATGAACCATGAGTCAAAGGAGAAATAAAAAGGAAGTGAAAAAATATTTTGAACTGAATGCAAATACTTCCTACCAACTTTTGTCGGGTGCCACTGAAATCTGTCAAAAATCTATAGTAATAAATGGCTATAGTAGGAAATCAGAATGAACTCAAATCAATGACCTCATTGTTCAACTAGAGAAAGAAGAGGATATGCCACCCAAATTATTAAATAACATACACATGAAGATCACAACAGAAATCCTTGAAAGAAAAGAAAAACAGCAGAAAAAAATAAAATTTAGAAAATATAACCAAAGCTACTTTTTAGAAGGTCAATGAACCTGGTAAGCTTCTAATTAGGCTAGTTGGAAAAAAAAGAGAGAAAACACAAATTTCCAATATCAGGAATGAGCGAGGTGGCATCACTACCGATTCTACAGACATTAAAAGACGTAAAGAATGGACAAAGGACTGGAACAGACATCTCTCCAAAGCTGATATGCAAATTGCCAACAAGAATATAAAAAGAAATACTTAACATCACTAATCGTTGGGGAAATGTAAATCAAACCAGAGGATGCTATCATCTCACACCCATTAGAGTGGCTACAAAAAATACAAATAAGGATCGGTGAGGCTGTAGAGACACTGGAATCCTGTACACCGTTAGCAGGGGTGTAAAATGGTGTAATTACTCACTATGGAAACAGATGGCAGCTCCTCAAAAAAATAACAATAAAATTGCTATTTGATCCGATCGTTGCAATTATGGTGATATATCCAAAGAAATGAAAGCAGGGTCTCAAAGAGTGGTTTGTTCACCCATGCTCACAGCAGCATTATTCACAACAGCCAAAAGGTGGAAGCAACCCACGTGGCCATCGACGGTTGAGTGAATTTTAAACATGCGGTGTCCACGTACAATGCAATATGGTTCAGCTTTGAGAAGGAAATTCTGCCATCTGCTACAACACAGAGGAAGCTTGAGGACATTGTGCCAAGCGAAATAAGCCCATCGTAAAAGACAAATACTGTATGATTCCACTTACATCAGATACCTCAGAGACTGCATAAAAAGTACAACGGTGGCTATTAGGGACTGGGTAGAAGGGGGGAACGAGGAGTTGTTGGTTAGTGGGCAGAGAATTTCTGTTTTGCAAGATGAAAGGAGTTCTGAAAATTGGTGTCCCAACAATGTGATTATATTTAACACAATTGAGCTATGCACTTGGAAATGGTTAAAAGGGGTTAAATGTTATGGGCATTTTACCATGATTATAATTATTAAAAGGTAATAAGGGCATATTATGAAAAACTTTATGTCAGTAAATTCAACAACTTACACGAAATGGACAAATCCTCTGAGAGACAGAAACAAACTACCAAAATGCTATTGAGAAAAAAAGAGATAGCCTGAAACAGCCCCATTTTGTTCTTCGTTTCATAGAACAAACCTGCTTTGGTTCTATGAGAGCATTTGAACTTATAGTTAAACACCTCCCCTCAAAGAAAATATCAGGAATACATGGCTTCGCTGGTAGATTCTACTCGCAATGAATGAAGAAATGATTACAATTTTACAGAAACTCCACCGGAAAATTGAAAGGAAGCAGTTATTCCCAACTTACTTTATGAGACCACCATATAAAAAAAAAAGTCTAAGATATTACAGAAAGCTGCAGACATCGTGAATGTGGAAGAATAAAGATTCTAAGCAAAAAAAAAAAAAAAAAAAAATAGCAAATCAAATTCAATGATTTATAAAATACATCATGACTAAGTGAGATCTATCCCAGAAAGTCAGAGTGAAAATCAATCAAGGTGACTCATCATATTAACAGACTAGAAGTAAAAATCCACATAAACACCCAAGTAAAAGCATAAAAAGCATTTCACAAAAACCAAGTCCATTTTTCATAAACACGTTCAGCACACTAGGAATAGAAGACTACTTCCAAAGGCTGACGGGCATCTGTGATAAAGCTAGAGCACAAGTAATAATAAGGTGAAAGGTGGAACACTATCCCATGGAGATCGCAAACAAGATGTGGATGTCCCAGGCAGCAGATTGCACTAGAAAATGGTACAACTGTTGTGAAAAAGAATGTGTCTCTTAAAAAGTTAAGTCTAGGGGCGCCTGGGTGGCGCAGTCGGTTAGGCGTCCGACTTCAGCCAGGTCACGATCTCGCGGTCCGTGAGTTCGAGCCCCGCGTCAGGCTCTGGGCTGATGGCTCAGAGCCTGGAGCCTGTTTCCGATTCTGTGTCTCCCTCTCTCTCTGCCCCTCCCCCGTTCATGCTCTGTCTCTCTCTGTCCCAAAAATAAATAAACGTTGAAAAAAAAATTAAAAAAAAAAAAAGTTAAGTCTACACCTACCGTAAGATGGGGCTGTCCAACTCTTGGGCATTTACCCAAAAGAAGAGAAAATGTCAGCACCTACAAACCTTGAGTATTCACGGCTACTTTATTTTTAATAGCCCAAAAAGTGGAAACAACAGTTCATCAACACATTAATGAATAAACCCATTGTTGTGCACCCCCACCACATGATACTACTGAGTAGCAGAAGGAGTGGAGCATCGATACTGCGACAACCTTGACGGATCTCAAAATAATTATGGCGAGTAAGGACGCTAGAGTACCTAATGCATTATTCCCTTTACATAAAATTCTAGAGCAAACAAACTGATCTGTAGTGACAGAGAGCAGTTCAGTGGTTTCCCGGGGGTGGCGGAAGACAGTGGTGGAGGATTGGGAAATGTCAGGTTTTCCCCTATGGCGACTCACCTGGAAAAAAAACGGAAACAAAATATTCCATCCAGGTTGACAAATGCGAAAGAAGAAAGAAAGAAAGAGAGAGAGAGAGAGAGAGAGAGAGAAAGAAAGAAGAGAGAGAAAGAAAGAAAGAAAGAAAGAAAGAAAGAAAGAAAGGCAACTAGTAGGGAGGAACGAAGCAGAAACTTATTCATTATATCCTGAGACAAGAAACTGTCATGAGCTTGAAGAGTATGACTTTGAAAGGAACAAATAATTTGAGATATGTTCCGGGACAGGGGACCGTGAATTAACATTTACACCCCGTGACCGAATTCCGGACCCGTCAGCCTGTACGGACACCCTCTGAGGGAGAGGACATTGGATTTCCGTGCACTTTTTAAAAGCAACGGACAGGTCTGAAATTACCAGCCAGTGGGGAGATCAGCTTGTGAGTTAGGGCCAAGGATTCTCTCTTCAACTTTGAAAAAATGGAGTTTGAGAGATCGGAGAGGGTGAAAAAGAATGTGCCGCCCCCTTCCAGGGTTTCGTGGAGTACAGAATATATCATTCCGTAGCTATTGACATCACAGTAAAATATTAACCCAAATACCTCACAAACACAAATAATGGATCACATAAGCAGCACTAGAATCAGAATAGCATCTGCTGATGTTCTAAATACGGGAGAATCTCAAGGCCCATTAGCTATCACGTTCAGGATTCACGTTGCTGCACAGCTGTGATGCAGAGAGCCCTCCCAGAAGAGCCAGAACATCGTGAGCTCAGAGACCAAGCTACTCCGCCTCCCTCTGCAGAGCCCGGTAACGTATTCAAAACTGCTGAAGACGGGACAGGAAAATAAATTGGCCATGTCGTCTGCGATTCGTTCTGGTATAACATGCCAGGGGCTCCAGGAAGCCTCCAAGTCATTAGATGAACGGATGCATTTGTCATCAGAAAGTTTAGCTAAGCTTTGATAATAATGGCTGGACTTATGTTTGCGTTTTTGTTCGATAAAACCAACAAGAGTTATTGAGGCAAGAGTGGCTTTGAAGCTGTCGCGTGGGCAGGAGGATGATTTCTGTGCAGTTTGGAAGGGAGGGGCCTCCACGGTCTCCTTCTGTATCCTTGTTTACCCTCGAACCTGAACAGACATTTCTCCAGGGTGACACCCTCAACTGTCCTGAGAGTGTGGCCCCAGCCTTTGATACCATGGACAAGGCCAGGTTTGTGGCTAAATGTATTTTCTTTTATGGACATAAGAGCTTGATGAACAGAAGGAACAAAGAATTAACTCACACACGCACATTAGACAAGTTGAAAAACATGACAATACTCTTCTTATGCTTTTCTCTGCCGGGTAACTTGGGAACACTCTCCTGTAGGGCACAAATCTAATCAACAGAACACCACAAAGGTTAGCATGGAATTATTTTTACCGCCGAACACCGGATGCCCCTACCATGGAAATGAGGGGGGACCCAGTAACCCTGCTCTGACCCCCAGAGCATTCTGACTCCAAGCGCCCAGGATGGATGTCATCAGATCCTGGCAGAGCAAAGAACCCCCCCTCCCCCCCACCACCTATACAAATGGAGCCAGAGCTCAGGCATTTATTCGTTGATTCCGCCTGCCAGTGAGCTTTTCATCAGAACATACCCCGTGTCAGGCTCTGGGATACACTGTGAAAAAGACTGATGGGAGAAGGGCCTTGGCTCATAGAACTCACGTTCTTGTAGGGAGAGAGGGAGCAAAGAGAGAAATAGATAAATACAACAATGCTACAAATACTGAATGGCCGTGCAGGCGCCCAGAGGATTTTTAAAGGGTCGGGGGTTCTACGGAGTAAGTGGGCTTCGTGCTGCGCAGTGAGGAGGTGCGACTGAAGCTTAGGTGTAAATGATGAGCTAGCGACAGCCCCTGCGTGCAGGGGGGCGGGTGGGAGCGCATCCGCAACAGGGACCCACAGGGAGAAGAGTCTGTCTTGACGCGGAAGCAGACGGCTGCTCTTTCTCGGACGTGGGGGCCTCACCGTGTCAGGTTTTGGAGGCCACAGCGAGGGTTTGGACATCTTTGTGAAACGTAAAGAGAGACTTCTGGAGCCTTAGAAACAGCAGAGCGGCCGCAGGGTACAGGGTTTAAAAGGATCCCCACAAAGGGGGTGGACAGAAAGTCATGGGTCAATCAGCTGGACCTGGAGGGGATCACCTGGGCACGAGCGCAGGCACCTGGGAGGTGGGTTGTCGGAACACAGCCCCGGAGGCCCCTGACAAGGTGAGGAAGCGCCCCCGCGAAGCTGCTGCTCGTCGGGAAGGAGTTTCTCACATCGAGAGAATGTGCTAGCAAGAAAGCCAAGAGAAGAAAAGACTTTAGGAAGGAGGGAATGACCAGCTGGCTCAAATGTTGCAGAAGACGAAGAAAGATAAGGACCAAGAGGGGACACGGCGCTTGGCCGGAGGTCGCCTTGACAGGACTGGTTTCAGCGAGGTGGCGTAGACAGGAATGCCTGTGCGTGTCCAGCCGTGTGTCCACCCAGGATTCCTAAATGCCTGGCACACATCGACCATGGTTACAGGTGCTGGAGGCAAAACACAGACCTCGCAGGCATGCCCCTGCCTGTGTGAGGCTTACTGTCTGACGAAGACAGACGTATGCTGAGTATAAACGAACAAGTAAATGCAACCTGGTCAATGGGAGGTGCAAAACTCGCGTGTAGGGGAAACACAGAGGGCGTGCGGCACACATGGGAAGCTGGGGACCGCTCTGAATGGGCTACCAGGAAAGGTGCCCCAAATGGTGTCGTGTGCAAGGTCTGAGGCAACCCCAGTGGTTTGCGCCCTTGTGATCCCCTCCCCTCGAGATTGGGTGGAATCCCTGCCTTGACTCTGACCCACAGAATGTGGCCAAGGTGATGGGATGTCGTTCCGTGGTCATATCTCATTCTGTAGGAAGCCCTCAGAGAAGACAGAAGGGGCAGACTTTGTTGGTGGGGTGGATGAAGCAGGGGCCATGTCGGGAGGACTTGTGAGAGAGTCACATCCCGGGGACTACGGGGGCCTCAGATGTACAGTTCGAGGAGTTGATTCTGCCAACAACCACCTGAGCTGAAGGAGGGCCTTGAGGTGTCGACAAGGTCGAACACTCCCCAAGGGAATGGGCACAGGGCTGTGTGAGACCCTTAACTCAACGCTCACCTGGAGAGTATAAAATGCTAAAGTAAAGATGGCGGGAAAGAGCCACTTTGGAGAAAGACGTGGGGGAAATTTCCCTCTGACCTGCTGGCAGCTGATTTTCCGCCCACACCCAAGGCTCTGAAGAACACGTACAATTAATTCCTCAAGGGGCCTCTGGCCTTGCAGGAGAGAGGTTGCACGAATCATAAGAAGTAAAAGTGGAAATGCAAAAGTACCATAGAAGCTGGTGCCATGGGAGCTGAGGGGACAGTGTCACCCTGCTGAGGAGACACCGCCAGGGATATATGCACAGAGCAGGCAGCGGAGGCTGGGAGAGCCAGCACATTTCTGCAGGAGGGTTGGAAAGGGAAAGCCACCGTGATGGGGGAATGGGCACAGCTTAGCAAATAGGAGTCATGGGCGGGACGGCGGGAGTGGAGACGGAATGGCACAAGGGGGCAAGAGTTCTTGACCTTGACGCCAGGCCGAGGAACCGTGAGTTAACCCGAGTTAACCGGGCGGTTGGGGCGGAGGAAGCACAGCCCAGTGAGAGCCACTCTCGGGACTGCGGCTCCGCAACATTGAGAAGGAAGAGCCAGAAGGGTGAGAGGCGAGACCAGGAGGTGGAGGAAGACGGGAGTTTACTCGCGTCCCGGCGTCCTGCGTCCCCGGGGCTGTAGACATCCAGGACGCGATCACCACACGGCAGCAGGTGGAACCAGAGGCGACTGAAGTTCCAAGAAGTCACGACTGGAGCTACAGATCGGTGACTCAACCGCCTCCCCGGAGAGATCACTGAAACCATCCACTCCTTACCTCACACCTGGCCCTGGGGGTGCACGGCCAGCCTCAGCGCCCGGGCACCACAGACAGAGGCTTCCAGGCCCCTCTTGGGAGAAGCAGGGAGGAGAGCGCCGGAGTGTGGAGCCGTGCGCGCTGACGCGACGTGGAGTCTTGGCTCTGGGTCAAGGCTGAGCACTAGAACGCAAGGAACGGGATATCTTGACAGTGATCGCCTGACTATGGCGAAGCACGTGCCGAGAATTTTATCCGGGGTTCTAATGTAAATGATCAAAAAAAAAAAAAAAACCCGTGCTTTGGGGCTGCCACAAGTCTATCTGTCATGATGAATCATGTGTGGCTAAGACATCCTAATTCATGACCCCGCTCCCTCAGATGAACATAGTCACTGACTATCCTTTTCCCAGGAAATATGCTTAGACGGTCTCGGGACTGTCCTCAGGCCTTGGACTCAGGTCGCGATCAGGCTGCCTTTGGGCTGATGCTACAGCATATGTTCTGTTTATCGCGATGAGGGTGTTGTTGGGGCCCCTGGGTGGCTCAGTCGGTTAAGCATCCGACTTCGGTCCAGGACATGATCTCGTGGTTCATGAGTTCCAGTCCCGCGTCAGTCTCTATGCTGACCGCTCAGAGCTTGGAGCCTGCTTCAGATTCTGTGTCTCCCTCTCTCTCTCTGCCCCTCCCCAACTCCTTCTCTCTTTCTCTCTCTCTCTCTTTCTCTCTGTCTCTCAAAAATAAATAAATGTTAAAAAAAAGATGAGGGGGTTATTATTGCATAGTGTATAAGCCATGACATCCTGAGCGAGGGAATCGACTGACGTTAACTCAAAGCTGTTTAATTTCATGTGTATTTTTAAGGCAGTTTGAAGGGATGATTCACGGCCCCCTGGGGGACGTACTCGGCCAAAGATGCCACATCTGGGCCTGGGACTGTTGTCCCCGCCCTTGGGAAGCAGCACAGCGAGGAGGGCAAGCCGCTGGTAGATACCAATGATGGTGATGGGCATGAAGCTGTTCCAGCTCCAACTGCATGGGGGGCAGAATGTGCCCCCAAAGCGAGAAAGTTTTACGTGCCAACCGGGAGTCATCTAGAGGGTCAAATGCTGTAGCTATGTGCATGGGAGGCACAGAGATACACAAAATCACGTTTTTAGCACCTATATTTCTGTTGTTAGAGTTACACTTATCCTAGGAATCCCCGAAACACACGGCAACAGAAAGAAGAGAGTCAAGGGGCGCCTGGGGGGCTCAGTCGGTTAAGCGTCGACTTTGGCTCAGGTCATGATCTCACGGTCCGTGAGTTCGAGCCCCGCGTCGAGCTCTGTGCTGACAGCTCGGAGCCTGGAGCCTGCTTCGGATTCTGTGTCTCCCTCTCTCCCTACCCCTCCCCTGCTTGTGCTCTCTCTCTCTCTCTCAAACATAAATAAGCATTAAAAAACATTATTTTAATAAATAAAAAAGGAAGAAGAGTCAAGTGTCCACAAATGCTCCTGGAGACTAACTTCCAAAGCTACTACCAAGGGCCGTGGCATGCCTATCTTTCTGAAGTCTTAGCTTCGTGCGTGCAAGGCCAGCCGCTAACAGCCTTACTGGATGGGCTGCGGCTCTGGGCACGGAAACAGCATTACCACCCCGGGGGCTGAGGTCCAGCCTGGGAGCCTGTGCGGGGGGCGGGGACAAGGCAGGACCACACAGCACAGCCCTGGAGGAGGGTGTACCCTGGGTGTGGTACGACTGCCGTGCGGGGTTGGCCAGTGCCTCCGTGAGGAGAGACCGTGAGGGAAAACGCAGGGCTGGGTGGCAGGTGCACATTGTGTGGACCCGTACCCTCAGCAAGGCCGCTGGCCCTCCCTCTGTGATGTCATGGCAGCTGGCACGGAGGTGTCCATTTTACAGGTTGGTGGGGCTGTATTTTAACATGATGTAACATCCGCTGTAGGCAAGCGGCCCAGGAGCCAGGGCTTTCGCCGTGTGCCTTGCTCTGTGTCTGCTCTTATGCCCTCCTCAGGATGGACTTACCCGGGAACTGCTTGGGCACCAGAGTGTAGTGATGGCTGGGAGCGTCCTTTTCCGAGGCAACTGGCCATTTGCTACGGTATTACCAGGAGTAATTCTTTCCAGCATAGTTTTATAGATCTTGCTGCATAAAACATCCAGTTATTGTTGGAACTGGGCCACTGGGGACATAGAAATACTTGAGCAATAGGCTTTGCCTGTGGCAATAGCCCAGAAGACCGATGGCCAATTCTGTCATTTCAAATATTTTTCCAGCCATTAACCTTAAGTGTTGAAATCAGCTATAATCAAGGAGATGATACTTATGATGTATCTGTGAATTACACAGGCCATTTTTTTTTTTTTTTTTTACTGGAAAGATCCACGCTCTTCTCATGTTTTTCTGTGTGCTCTGTGTACCGCATTAGTGTGGCCTGAGAAAGCTAGGTTCCAGACGTACTCCGGGCTGCTAAGAGCTCAAAGGCATCAATTGGGAAGATCATGTGGTTCTAGTTGTTGAGATGGGCCCTGGGAGGAGGCATTTATCAGCACGGTGGCGAGGTCTCCAGAAACTAGGTTTTATCCCGGCCCATTCCCTGATGCCCATGTTCTCAGTTGGACCGTGAGGAAGGACAGATTCTTCTTGAACTGCTGAGCTTTTCCAAGTTCATTAATAGCTAAGTAGGGAACTTAGACCTCCAGATTCTTAGAGACCTGAGGGAGAAAACTCACCCCTGCTTGTGGGAGGGGTGAGAGAATGTTCCAGAAACCACAAGTTCCAGACTCCAGGACTGGAGGGTTCTCACCCTGTGTTTCTCTTGCCACTCCTTCTTCTCTCTCTAAGGCAAGGTTTCCGGACTGACCTGGGCACCAGTGACATTTCGAGCTGAGTCAGTGTCTGTGGTAGGGACAGTCCCACACTGGGACTGCTCAGCAGCCCCCCTGCCCTCCCAGCAAATGTCAGAGACACCCTCACCAACCGTGGAAACCGAGAGTATCTCCAGACATTGCCGAATGTCCCCTGGGGGGCAAAGCTGCCCCCCCCAGGGGTCAACCACTGCTCCAGAAACACAATAATAATATAGTGAAAAATAGCACAGTGAGATCTATCGTTCATCAGCCACTCCGCCAAGGGCCTCAAAAACATTATTCTCTTTTAATCATTCAAACAACTCCTACCAGTTGGTGCCATTATCATTCCTACTTCACACATGGAGAAACAGAGGCCCCGGGGAAGTTACGTAACTTCCCTACGAAAGCCGATGGCTTCTGCCATCTTCAAAGCACAGCACAGGCCTTCGAAATTCGGCTACAATTTGTTACACGTACACACGGCTAAAGAATGCACAGGACACTGTCCGACCTCAGGCATGATGCTGGGAGTATGGTTGGTGCCTCACCCATGTTTCTGAAAAAGAGATTCTTAAACAATAAAACCTCTCGGAAGATGGGGCTTGCGTAGGACATTTAAAACTGCCTTGGGTTTAATTTACCTCGGAAGCACAGGGGACACCCTTCCCAAGGCAGGAGCCCCGTTCCCTGCATTTGCCTCATCGCCGGGGCCGTCTGACCCCTTGTCCCACCTCTGCCCTTAAGCAGCTAATGGAGGGCCACCTGACCCTCCATCACCGTTCCTCACAGCTGCCATGTCTTCCCCTGCCCGCCGGTGCCCAGCAGCTCATGACCTTTCCTCATTGGTTACCTGTGCCTCTTCAAGGCCTCAAGAGCCTTGGAGCTGAATACCGATATTTCGTGTGCAGATCTGAGGACAGAGTCACTGATTCTCATTCCCGCGTGGCCAGGGCCCCACAGGGAGGGCCCGAGGACGTGGACGCAGGTGGGAGAAGGGCCTGCCCTGAAAGCCACTGGGTCTTAGGATCAGGGGAGGGGTGTGATACTGAGAGAGGACGCGTACGCGAGCCAGAAGAATATCTGGAAGGCAGGGACTGCAATCCAGGGCCAGTCCAGCAGTAAAAAGGCACCAAGGACAGAGGCTGAGTCCCTCTCCGACCAGGCTACAATCGCTCTCTGGAGCGAGGCGTTTTGATTTCAGAATAGAATATTCTGGAATATTCTCCATCTCTGTCAGCTTCCATGCCAGGAGCGGGCGATGCCTACCCCCGACCCAGATCTTTCTGGCACGCAGCCGGAACCATCATTAGGCAGCGGCATTCACAGACATCCATCCACAGGAAGCAGAAGAGGCCCCTTCCTGGGAAGGATGACTTCAGAACAGAAGGCAACCCCGCGTGCTGCGGACTTCCAAACAACGGCTCCGTTTCCACAATTAGACATTTATTGCTTTGGCTCAAAGCTTTGCGTTGCCCTCAGACAAACACACATGCAACTTGTGAATCGGTCATGTTAGTTATACTAGCTAGGGTCCTCCAGAGAGACAGAACCAATCAAAGATATATGTAGATATGAATATGGACAGGAGTATACAGATGCAGATCTAGATCTAAGTGTAGATAAATAGAGAAATTTATTTTCAGGATAACAGTCAACAGAGATAATATAAAGGATATATATATGTGTGTGATGTGTATATAGTATGTATAATACCACCATATATGATATATAAGCTATTATATACTGTCTGCAATGTATAATGTGTTTAAACTACTACATAATGTGTATTATACACATACAGACACACATATACGTGTATAATATGCGTAACAAAGTAGTCTGTGCATCAGATCTTACTTTATATGAATGTGTATGTTATTATGGAGAATTTCCATCATACACGAAAGCTGGTAGACTAGTGTAATGAACTTCGGCGTACCCTTATCCAGCTTCAACAGCTATGGGACGATGGCCAACCACCATCAACTGTCTCATTCCCATTTTAATTTGAAGCAGCTATTTCAGAGAGTATCTCTGAAAGATGGATTCTTTTTGAAACATGTGACCAGTACACGATCACATCTGAAACAAATACGTGGAGGGAGGGGAGGGCGGGTGACGGGCAGGGAGGAGGGCACCTGTTGGGAGGAGCCCTGGGGGTTGTATGGAAACCAATTTGACAATAAATGTCATATTAAAAGAAATAAACTAATTAAGTAAATCAATACGCGTATAAACACACACACATAGACACATACATACCAACTAGAATGCATGACGCGCATATGCTGTACGAAATAAGTATAATGCCGGTATACCTCCCGTCGACACCAGCATACGTTGTGTGTCATACAAACACGTAGGCACGTGTGTCTATCTGCACCCACAAACACAAGCTTGGCCATACGGTGTGGTGGCTTCGATGTGGAGCAACCAGGACTCCCCTCACCACCAATAGAGCATAAACCAGCAGGACGACGCTGGTGATCTTGTTAGCCGTCACCTGCTGGGGTAGCACACACACGCCCTGGCCCCCGGGACCCTCACCGGCAACGCACACGCATGCACAAGAGAAGGGTGTGCAAGAAACGCCCTAGTGGCGGTATCCTCGAGAGCTGCGAACGCCAACCAAGAGGAAACTAGATGAAATGCGTGTGCGTAGGCAGGAGACCCGTACAATAACGAAAATGAATCAGCTACTGCTCCATCACCAACTGGGACGGACTTCCAGCTTGAGTCCCACTCATCCAAGCTTGAGTGAGAGAAGCAGATGGGAGAGGACACAGGGCTTAGATTCACTGTGCATGCACGAAAGGCAGGAAGAGACGAGGTGGGGGGTGTGCAGAGCTGGGGGGGGGGGGGTGCAGCGGCCCCAGCGTGTGGTGCTGGGCTCTGTCCCCACACGGCTGGTGGTCCCGAGAGTGAAGCCACAAACCTGTACACTTGCGATCCACGGACGATACACTTCAGTCAAAATATTTTAAGCGTTAGGGTCATCTTGATGCGCAAAGAACAAACAATGGCCAAGCTGATGCTGGTCCATCGAACCAGGATTGCTCGGGTCCCCCCAGATTTGAAATGGTGCATCTCAAAGGGCAGCTTGTAAATGACCTCGAAGGGTTTTCCATCCTGTCGACTGAAATAGGATTTGTGTAATTGCTCCTAAAATTTAAAACTGCTGTACAAATGGAAGACACTGCCATCAGATTAATTAATTCAAGGTTTCTGTGAAGGGCTTATCTAGGAATTCTTTTGTTGTAGTTTCTTAAAAGGAAACAACCTTCGATTCAGAAAAAAGAGAATAAAATCAAATGTTATCATGGAGAAGCTTCGAGGAGCCTCTTGGGTTCCGTGGCTTCCTCTTTGGCAAATTAACATTTGGCCCTGGGCTAAAATCTGTTCACATCTAGATGTTCCCATCTTCTGATCCGTAATGTGTGTCTTATGCGTTTGTTCTGAAAATTAAATGAGACATAGATGGGGAAACACCTAGAATTCTGCCTGGAAGAGAAACGGCAAACAATACAGATCTGAAAATAAACACGGAGTTTAGCTCAAGTCATGGTGGCTGGTTCATGGGGAAGGTGAGCCAGGGTATGTAGGGGGAGCCCTTGGCCTTCCGCACAAAGGAGGCACTTTTGTCTGTCAGAGTCAACAGAGGAGGGCTGACCGAGCTCTGATATATGGCCTCGTGTTTCAAAGTTAGATCAATGGCATGTCATTGTGCCATTTAGAAAGTCACTTCTGTGTGTGTGAGTGTGTGCGTGTGCGTGTGTTGGTTTGGATCTATGGCAGGACAGGAGAGGGAATCAAGGTAGGAGATCAGGAGACAATGGGGTGTCCTGCTTCGCCGTTCCAGGACGGGGGCAGGGGGTGGCTTCGGGAAGCTTCGGGGGCCTCTGAAGAGCATGAGGGCAGTTGTGAGAGGCTCCAGGGAAAAGATGAGGGTCTCCCAGGAGGCCCTGCGACTCAGCAAGCCGCGGACAGCCGCGGGCAAGTCTGATTCCTCCGCCACTGAACTCCACCAGAGCCAGACTTCTCTTCCCCTCACCTCTTGGGTATTTTTCATCATACCTTTCACTTCAAAGCAAGCCCTATGCATCCAGGGGCTTCTTCTGAACTGGTGACCATCCATGCGAGTCCAGAGTGCGTGCCCTCGGCCCTGCCCTCCAGGCTTTCTAACAGTACAGAGACGTCCTCGCCACCCCAGTGTGGTTCTTCCGGACCCACTGCCGAAGGACAGGTCGTTAGAAGCACCAGCCTATCTGGATCTCCCCATGCAAACAAACCCTCTTAGGGATATTGGAAAATCAGTCCTCACACTTTTTTTTTTCACGAAAAAAGTGTAATGAAAAGTGTGTGGCTTTAATACTGTGCCCAAATAACAGACACGTGAAACTGCTTAGGTTCCCTAACAGCTGCCTGAACTTGCCATCAAATCAGATTCCAGGCAGGTGGCTGATTGGTGGTCAAAACAGAATCCAAGCGAAAAGCAGTTAACTGGCTCCTAGACATGTTTCTTTGCTCATGAAACCCAGAGAGGGGCACCTGGGTGGCTCAGTCGGTTAAGCGTCCGACCTCAGCTCAGGTCATGATCTCACGGTCCGTGAGTTCGAGCCCCACGTCGGGCTCTGTGCTGACAGCTCAGAGCCTGAAGCCTGCTTCAGATTCTGGGTCTGCCCCTCCCCTGCTCACGCCCTGCCTCTCTCTGTCTCAAAAATAAATAAATTAAATTTTTTTTTTAAAAAGAAAGAAATTTGGGGAACAGTTCTTCTAATTGTTATGAACATATGTACAACATCACTTTGTTTTAGCTGATTTTGCACGGTGTTATTGTGTTTTGAGAAAGCCTCTATTCTTGTGACCTGCGTGAAAAGCACGGGTGGCAACCTGGTATATCAACCACCGGTGGTGACGTGTGGCCGTGTCACTGTGGCTGGGTCCTGGACAACGGATGTCAGGTGCTCTCCCCACTGATGGGGAGGGCGCGACTCCTGAAGGGCCTCGTGCAGTCCCCGGCCATGATGATCCTGGAAGCCCTTGACATCTGAAGATCGTCGACCCTCGAGACGGCAGGACCCCAGCTCCCTGATTCACTGCAGCAAGGACGCTGTCTCCCAACCCAGCATCCTTGGCCGAAACAGAAGTGGATGAAAAATAACCTCGATTGTTTACAAGCCAGGGAGACCTTAGAGTTTTCTTAATTTATCTTAGCAGCACTATGGGACTAAAATGCATGCTACTTAGAAATAAGGTCTAAGGGCGCCGGGGTGGCTTGGTTGAATGTCTGATTTCGGCTCAGGTCATGATCCCAGGGTTATGGGATTGAGCCCCGCTTAGGACTCTGGACTGTGCACGAGCCTGCTTGGGATTCTCTCTCCCTCTCTCTCTGTCTCTGCCCTTCTCCCCTGCTTGTGCTCTATATCTCTAAAACAATATATATATCTCAAAATATATATATTTCAAACTAGTTTCAGTTTGAAAACCTTCATGCAGACTGTATCATTTATCATTTATTTTTATTTCTTTGGCATTTATTACTACCAGCAGGTACGAACACATCTTTCTTCTTTCCTTCTATTATCTTTTACTTCCAGTGCCAGAGAAAGTTTGTCTCCTAAACTCAAGAGCAACAATATCGCCACATTTATATTTTAATAATCGCTCAGTACATGAGGAGCACACGGGAGCCTCAGTGCCCATCACCACCCTTCCCTCGTACCCGACTTCGCCCTCTTACCCTGGGTAGGTACCACTCATTCTCCAAATCTCAGTTTCAGCACAAGTGACCTTGGGCCATGGGACCCAAGTTAGGATCTGCTGTCCCCCTTGACTTTACGGATCGCCCTGTGTTGTGATCACCTCCATGACTCTTGTAAATCTCTGCCCTGAGTTTTACCCTCAAATAGGAACCAATCTGCCCATATCATCCTGTGCCCCCACGGCCTGCCATCTAGGACAAATTTAAGATATGCCAAGTAAGTGAGCAGATGAAAACAGCGTCGTGTGGCCTGACCTCCACCTTTGCCCCATGTACGTGCCATGCACTTCACTATGCACTGCTTTCCAGAATAGTCTAAATCCCGATTCTGAGCCGTTTTAGCCAGGATGATCAAGGGTGCATGTATTAAAACCGCTTAGAAGTAGCAGAAGACCTCCTACAAGTGCACTCATACGAGGACTTTAAGAGACAAAACAGGTGAACACAAGGGAAGGGAAGCAAAAATCATACAAAAACAGGGAGGGGGCCAAAACAGAAGAGACTCATAAACAGGAGAACAAATGGAGGGTTGCAGGAGGGGTCGCGGGAGGGGGGATGGGCTAAATGGGTCAGGGGTGCTAAGGAATCTCCTCCTGAAATCATTGCTGCACTATACGCTAAAAATTCAGCTGTAAATTTAAAAAAATATAAAAATAAAATGAAAAAAAGACTTTGACATAAGTAAAAAAAAAAAAAACAAAAAGTAGCAAAAGACTTTGCTGGTATTCTCTGGAAGCATACAGTGCACTCTTTCTGTCCTAACCCGTGTGACAAGTTTTCGGTGAACTTAAGGCTCTTGAGAATCCAGTCGGAATCATCTACCCAGTTTTCTTACTCTTATTTTGTTCAAACTACATTCAAGAATGTGCCAGAGGGCGATCAGTAAAGCAATTGCTTTCAGAAGATTTTTATCTGCATCGAAGTAGGGACTAACGTCTAATCCTCTGTACGTGAGCATCTAACTTCCTGTATACGAGTGGTGTGGGATTTCAGAAGAAAGCAGCGGAGAATTTCTCGAAAACCCACCTTGGGAGTGTTTTTTAAGTTCAAAGAGTCACGTAAGCCTCGTCACCTTCTGGAGAGGCTCTCCTAGCAAGGAGTATCATCCCGTAGCGTGAGAGCATGGAGAAGAGGTGGGCTTTGCCACTTAAAACGTTGCACAAGGGGCTCCTGGGTGGCTCAGTTGGTTGAGCATCTGACTCTTGATTTCGGCTCAGGTCACGAGCTCACAATTTGTGAGACCCACCCTTGTGTCAGGCTTTGTGCAGACAGTATGGAGCCTGCTTGGGGTTCTCTCTCTCTCTCTCTCTCTCTCTCTCTCTCTCTGCCTCTCCTCTGTTCTCTCTCTCTCTCTCTCTCTGCCCCTCTCCCACTTGTGTGCTTACTTCAAGTGCCCTCCCTCTCTCTCCTTCTCTCTGTCAAAATTAATAAATAAGCTTTAATAAAAATAAAACATTGCACAGACCTCTCAGCATTTATCACTTTATGCACAAGCTGGCCCGACCCCATGAGGCCCCCCCAGGCCCTGAGACAAAGCCTTCCTCTGTATAAAGACAGGTTGCTAGGGTAACAGCTGTACAAATCTGGCGGCTCCCAAGACATTCGGGGGCATTGCTACTGTAGGGGTTGCAGGAAAGTCGCAGGAATGGAGTCACTTCTCAGCCGTCGCTACTTAAAGCAGGGAAGGGCCCTTGTCGAAGACCCGACGTGCTTAAAACACTCTCCCTTCCTTCCAAAGCACAGGCACAAGCCCTTCCTTCTCCTGAGGGCCCAAGCCAGCATTTCTTACTATGGGGGACAGCTAATTAAGTCAAGTGACCGGGGCCTCCAGTGGCAAAGCCCTCTGCAGCTGGTGTTGCCCGGGGGACGGGGGGGTGGCAGCTGGGGACCGGGGCGATGCCACCAGCTGGGGCTAAAAATACCCTGGAATTCGTACATGGGCACTCGCCACGTGTTGCACACCAGACTCGTAAAGGCCCCGTGTACAGAACCGGCCAGATGTCCGGACAGCTGACTCGCAATTGCGGCTCTGAAATGCACGCTCAGCAGGCCTCGTGGGCAGAAGAAGGGAAGAAGAGGCCCCAGGCTTGTCTCCTTACCTGTCACGCGGCCACCAAGAATCTCTGTCATCTGTGGCCTCTCGTGCATCTATTCAGACACTCAGAAGCCCTGAGCAAATGGGCTTCTTCGTGCCAAAGACCCTGACGGGCCTGGCGGATACAGCGAGAGTGGAGAGGCGGTTCTCCGTGGGTCTCTCCGGTGTCTGCACGTCTTGTGGGCAGGACACTGAGTGCATTTGTCCCAGACCAGCTTGTCTGGGATGTTGGCATAATGCACAGCCCTCGGGGGCGGACGGGTCCCCCTCCGGGCAGAAGGCAGGCCTTCTCCCCGCACAGCATGGTGAAGTAAAGCCTCCCTGCGGTGCATGGCAGTGAGAAACGCCTTTTCTGTCACCCCAGACGTGTTGGGGAGGCGAAACATCTAGGCAAATCGTGCTGGAGCTCTTACCGCAGCCGCGGTGTTTATAGAGTACATCTAAATCAGCGCTCTGATTATCGCAAGTATAGAAACCTTGGTATGACATGATCAGTGTGGGCGCTAGATTCCCTGAACGCGTAGCCACAGGAGATATTGTGCAACCTGCTTCATTTTTCTAAGTCTCAGGTCATTGTTCTACTGCATTTCCTAAATTATGCGTATTTATGGGCATCAGCCTACACTTTTTGTCTTGGCAGAATTAATGGGTTTATAATAGAAAACATCTTGGGGCGCCTGGGTGGCTCAGTTGGTTGAGCGTCCGACTTCGGCTCAGGTCACGATCTCACGGTCCGTGAGTTCGAGCCCCGCGTCAGGCTCTGTGCGGCCAGCTTGGAGCCTGGAACCTGGAACCTGCTTCGGATTCTGTGTCTCTCTCTCTCTCTGCCCCTCCCCTGCTCATGCTCTGTCTCTCTCTCTGTCAAAAATAAATAAACATTAAAAAATTTTCTTAAAAAAAGAAAACATCTTTTAGTCAATAGAAAGCTAACAGGGGGCCCGCAGAAATCATTTGTAAGTTAGGGAATTTGACACACTTAAGTCTCAAATCTTGTTTGCACTCTCCCAAAACTAGCGGCCCATGGGCTCACCCATGAGCAGAACTGTGAATGTCCCATGCACGGACCCTGTGTGTGGTTCTCCCACCTGAGTGGTGGGGTCTCCCTGCCGTCACTGCAGGTGCGGGGAGGGGCTGCGATCTAAGAGGGGGGAAGGATACTGTGAGACCTAAATCCCAGGAGAAAAGCCCAGTCCCAGCTGGGGCAGGACTTTCCAGCAGCTGGCACGGAATATGCCTTCTGCAAATGCGGAACCTGACCCATGGAGGTGTGACAAGCACAGGTGTCCAGCCCTCGTGAACGGGAGAGCTGAGGCATAAAGCCTGTTGTCCGTGCCCGCTGTTCTCGCTGCTTTACGACTGGCCCCTCTTCCGTGGGAAACGTCCTCGCCCGTCTCCCCTCGTGGCCATTTCACTCCCTCCCGTCCAACAATTCCCTCTGTTCTGTGGCTGCCCACGAAGCTGGGAATGGTAAGCAGAACTCGGTGGTACGATTTTGGAATAATTGTCCCAGTGGCTATCGGAAAAGTAAAAGTAAGCGATTTCTGTAGTCGGTTTAACTCAACGTAAGAATCACACGTAGGCTCCATTGTACGGGTGAGGTGGGATGGCGAGTGAGGTGGGTTCTGGGACTCAACAGCTGAACTGAGGCAGGATGCAGCCCGTGCAACTGAGTGCAGAGCCGAACACGGGAAGCTAAGCATGATTCCCCGAGCTATAGCACTAAGAAAGTAAGTGTCCCAAAGCCGTACTGTGTTGGCACTCAACGGCAGTAACGTGCTCTCTCTCTCTCTTCAAAAGCCAGTCTGGCCTTCGTCACGCCCTTCAGAGGAGTGATATCAGGCACACACGTCGCCGTATGGGGGGTGATGTGTTTAACAGAGCTACGAAGTTTCCTTTTCTGGAACAAGCAGCTCAGATTGTGAAGCCTCCTTTGAAGATGGAGTTGCGTCTCTAGAGCACGATCATGGTTGGAGTCAAACCCAAGGTTGTCCAAGACCCACGGTTCTCCTGAGTCACGTTGCCTGAACAGTGGCCTCCCCAGTGCCCGTGTGGACATATGACCACAGCGGATGCGAGCTCCCCGAGAAGGGCAGAGCAATTTGGTGGCATTCTGACCTCTCCTGGCCTCTAACCAGAGCCCAATCTGGCCGCCGGCTCGGCACCTGACGCCAGCCTCGCTCGTCTCTGACGGAGCCCACGCTCCCCATCAGAATGTCCCGATCCCATGGCTGACGTCTCCTCCTCCATCATTCCCTCCTGGCATTCCCAGATGGGCTCTGTGAAGCCCCCTCTTCTGGCCCAACGTGCATCCGCAACGCTCCCTGAGGTGCTTTCCTTGACTGGAATCCTTCTCAGGAAGAGCTTCCCCTTTTCCCTGAGGCTTTGGGTTCCAGCCCCTCAGGAGACCGTGCCCAAGTGGCTGCCCAGCTGGAAGTGTCTGGGGTGCTCCAGGGACCCTCCTGCCATGACCATGACCCGCACTCTGGGGGGAAGGATGGCTTCTGTCCACCTGGCCGATTGGTGCTCTGCTGCCACCTAGGGGACCTCTCTGCACACTGCAGGTCAACCTCGCCCATCCTTCAGACTCGTTCACCTGTCAAAGCAAAACTGACACCTCAGCTGACTTTACTGGAGGAGGCCACTTGCCTTTCACCCGTTTTCTTCTGCAGGTGTCACCTGCTCTGACAGCATTGAGGGTCGAGAGAAATCTGGGAGCATCTGCCCATGCTCAGTTTCTGCTGGTCGGCCCCAGCCCCCCCTTCCCATCCCCGCCTCTGGCCCGTGACCTCAGCAGGGTTACCAGCCACCTCTAGGCTCCCTCACACAGACCAGTCGGGTATTTTCAAGACTGCCCTGTGGATGGGGCTCCTGGGTGGCTCAGTCGGTGAAGCGTCCGACTTCGGCCCAGGTCACGATCTCCCAGTTCGTGGGTTCGAGCCCCGCGTCGGGCTCCGTGCTGACGGCTCGGAGCCTGGATCCTGCTTCGGATTCTGTGTCTCCCCCTCTCTCTGCCTCTCCCCAGCTCATGCTCTCACTCTGTCTCTGTCGAAAATAAAGAAACTTAAAATGTTTTTTTCCAAAAGACTGCCCTGTGGAGCTGCAGCCTATGGGGGAAACACAGCATCCAAAACAGTAGTCGTGGTGGCAGACACACTGGGGGGGGGGGGGGGGGGCTGGGTGAGTGGCCACAACCGGAAGGCAGAGCTCCAGGAAGAAATGGGGCAGGAAGGGCAAGAGGTTTAGGACTGGCGAGCTGGAATCATTTCAGCTGGCTCTGGGGCACAGGAGCTGTCCTCCTTCAAGTACCAGACTGGCACATGGCCTTGGGGTGACTAGGGCTGGTGGACAGTGGCCTGAGTGCGAAAGTCCGAGAGAGCACGTGGTTCCGCTTAACCTGAGCTCTGGGCTGGTCGGTTTGCATTTGAAAGGCAGGCTTCTGGGCCTGTCGCGTACCCTGTCCTCCTAGAGCTGACTCTGGAGCAGTTTGTTGGCTAATCCTGAGAGAGGAAACTCTTCCCCCATCACCCAGGCCAGAGCGCCAAAGAGGCGGTGTTCCGAAACCCTGGCTCGTGCCTGGCTGCCAGCCTCACGTCACCGGGGTCTCTGGGGCCCAGCCCCGGGCAACTGTTTCTGAGAAGCAGGGGCTGGGCTCTCGGGCTCTGAGGACAGTCGAGGGGGAAATCTTGGGGCCAGACACAACTGACCTCCTGAGGGGAGCGGAAGCCTGTGTCCTTCCAGAAGCTCAGACATAAGAGAGGGGGGAATGGATGGTAGAAAGCGCACCCCGAAATAAGAGGTGCCGTGGGAAAGAAACCTGTCAGGACTGTCACTCCTGCCCCTTGCGGGACAGTAGTCCAGGTGATGGGGCAGGGAGAAAGAAAAGGAGGAGATGTTGCAAGTGTATAATGCAGCTCTCAAGGTCAGAGACGAACCAATACTAGAGAAACGAGGGCAACGGTGAGTGCATCGTGGAAACGTGTTTCCTTTCCCCGGTGGCGTCTACGCGGAAAGCACCGCCAATCATTTCGCCTGATGTTATTGTTTCTTCCAAAGCTTCAGGGGCACATACACACTACAGATCCTAGAAGCAGTGTCACCAAGAGTGAGGACGACAGTGGCCCCAGTTCTTCTCCAAGAATCTTCGCCAAAATCCAAGGTTCCTTGGGCTGTACCTCATCGGAGGTTTTCAGAGGCACCCTTCGCTCTGCTTTGTCCTTCGAACGGGCATTGGATTCCTTCCCTTTATCCCCAACCACAGATCCCGCTGCGAAACATCACACACAGGTGGGGTCCTCTGTGTGAGAATCTCTGAGGAACGGGCCTTGAGCTGGAAAGTCTGGCAAAAGCATGTGTGCATTTTGAACCTGATACCTAAGCGCAAATAATCCTCTGAAAGCCTGCGATGGCTTCTGTTCACACCAGCCGCCTATGAACGTTTCACCATTTCCTGCCACGCCCGAGTGTTTTCAACGTCCAAACTCTCCAGCTCACCGCGTGGGAAATGGCTCTCTTTGTCGGTCCTGCCTCTTCCTGGACATCAAGGAAGGAGCATCTTTCTCTCTGCGTGCGGGATTTGCCCATTTCATTTCTTTGTCACCGGCTGCTTCAACCTTTCCCATGCCTTTCCACTGGGATTTTTTTTAACTATTTTTATTTTTTAATATTTATTTTGACAGAGGGCACCAGGGTGGGAGGAACAGAGAGAGAGAGAGAGAGAATCTCAGGCAGGCTCCACACTCAACGCAGAGCCCAACATGGGGCTCAATCCCACGAACTGTGAGATCGTGACCTAAGCAGAAACCAAGAATTGGATGCTCACCCCGACTGAGCCACCCAGGCAACCCACCCACTAGGATTTTTTGAAGTGTGGTTGATACACAGCATACTATTCGTTTCAGGGGCACATCGTGGGCGTTTGACATTTTTATGCAATAGTCAACGATCCTCATGGTAAGTTCAGCTACCACCTGTCACCATAAAGCATCATCCCGGTAGCATTGACTATATCCCCTATGCTGTGCCCTCTGATGACCCACTGTTTGTTTCCTAGACCTGTGAGTCTGTTTCTTCTTTGTTTCGTTTGTTATCTGCTTTGGTTTTTAGATTCCACATATGAGTGAGATCATATAGTATTTGTGTGTCTCTGTCTGACTTATGGCGCTTAGCATAATACCCTCTAGGTCTTTCCGTCGTGGTGGCCAATGGCAAGATCTCGTTCATATTTATGGCTGAGTGACATTCCTATGTACGTGTGCGTGCCCATGGTGTGTGTTTGTATATGTGCCACGTCTTCTTTATCCATGCACCTGTCGATGTTTTCCTTCTTGGTCTGCAACATCTCTTTTCATTTCATGGCTATCACGGTCTACGTTTCATACAGGGTTGGAATTTTCAACCTTCATTTCAGTCTTCTTCTCGATGGCCTCTGTGTTCTATTTGTTCCCAGGAAAAACCATCTGGGCTCCCAGGTTATAAATTAAGAACAGCATTTTGTACCTTTGCCTCCTCCTATTTAGACCCTAAACCATCTGTAATTTGTTTCTCTGTGTGGGTCGTGGCGGGTACTTACATCAACTTCTTTTTCTCACATTGCTCTCCGACACTGGTTGTTCACTATCCCTTCTTTCCACATTTCCCACCGGCAGCACCTTGTTCGTATGCTGATGCTAAGATAGGCACAGACCTCTGAGGGGTCCCCGTCCGTTTACCTATTCTGTATTAGTGGCCTTGTGGTTGCCTGACTTGTCTTATAAAAGTTATTTAACAGAAATGTCAAGCTGTTTCTGCTCCTTTAGAAATTATTTCTAGAACCTGTCATCTTCTAAAATGGATATAAGTCCATGTCTGTTGAGGATCTTAGCTCCTCCTGGCACTGGGTGACTTTGGTTCCGTTACTTTACTTCTCTTTGCCTGTTTCCTCTTCCATAACACGGAGAAAAAGATCAAACCTCCTCCATACAGCTTTTGTGAAGATTCGGTGAGTAAATACACTTAGGGACACTTCGGTGGCTCAGTCCATTAAGCGTGTGACTCGATTTTGACTCAGGTCACGACCTCATGGGTTTGTGAGTTCAGGCCCCGCATCGGTTTCTATGCTGGTAGCATAGAACCTGCTTGGGATTCTCTCCCTCCCTCTCTCTGCCCCTCCCCTGTCTCACTTTCTCTCTCTCTTTCCCTCTCCCTCTCCCTCTCTCTCTCTCTCTCTCAAATAAATAAAATAAACTTTTAAAAAATGAGCAAATACAGGGGCGCCTGGGTGACTCAGTCGGTGAAGCGTCTGACTTCGGCTCAAGTCATGATATCGCGGTTCATGAATTCAAGCCCCACATCAGGCTCTGTGCTGACGCTCGGAGCCTGGAGCCTGCTTCGGATTCTGTGTCTCCCTCTCTGTCTCTGCCCCCCACCCCGGTTCATGCACTGTCCCTCTCTCTCTCAAAAGTAAATAAACATTTTAAAAAATTTAAAAATGAATAAATACACTTAAAAGTTTAGCAGAATGCATGGCGCATAGTAGGTGCTCGGTATTCATAGCGGAATGAACGTCACTCCATCACCGCAAGCCTGATTAACTTGGTAGATTACACAGCACCTTTAATGTCTGTGTGAGGCGCCATCATTTTTCCCAAACAACTGGGAAGGAAATTGGCTCAGAGAAGCTAATTTGGCTAATGTCACAAACCTATTATTTTGGAAAGGGGACAGAAATCAGATCTTGCTTTCTTTTTTTTTTTTATTTCCCCCTCTAGTCCCATAGCTTGTGAGGTTGTCGATGCAGAGAATGAGAGTGTTTTGTGTTCAGTTTTAATGGAGGCGTTTGGATGCTCTCTGGAGAAATTAAGTCAGCCTACTTCTGCGTATTTCTTTGGTCGATTCTGGTTTGCTTTTTTGTGGGGATTTGCTTCTCCCCTTGATATTTCCAAGTTGTCATACTTCCCTGAGTTTCTGGTTGGCACGAAGGGCTAACTGATAGGGCTCTAGCTGCCCCGGGACCCGTCCTTGCAGGCTGCACTCCCCAGGTCCCCCAGAGAGCTGGGACAGGGCACGGAGGCAGGTGTTTCTCCGGCTGGGCGTTGGCATCCAAGCCTCTGCCCCAGGAGGAAAGAGATACAGAGTGTCCACCTTCCCTTGCCATCATATCCCTTGCTGTTCTGCACCAGACTCCCCCGGAGTCCAGAGGGTCCAGAGAGGATGGTTTCCTGGGATTCCTCCCCTGACTGGCCGAGGCCTCACCACTCAGATCTCTGCGAGGTCGTCCTGGGGACACTCCCGGGCCTCTCTGCAGGGTATTCATGCGGGGGACCTCCTTGCTCCCCTTTCTCCTCCGCCTTCAATATCTTTCTTCCTCATCTGCCCCCAAAGCTCCCACCCCTGCTCCCCTTTTCTCCATTCCGGGTAGCGAAGATGAAGCCCCAGCCTCTTCCGTGACGTGGCGGTCACAGGGCCCCACCCCCGCAGCCACGGCCAGTGGAAGGGTCTTCCGTGGGAGATGCAGCCCAGGCGTGCATGCCGGTCCCAGAGTCTCCTGACCAAGGCCATGACCAGACCTGGGAGAGAGGAGCGGGTGGGACGCAGGGGAAGCAGGGGCAGGGGGAGTCTTGCCCTCCAGGAGACACGTCTGCAGTGAAAATAAAGCCTGTCTCTTCCTCTCCAAGGATGAGCTTTCGTGGAAGGCAAGGGAAGGTAATCTTCCTTCCGTGGCAGACGTGCCTACAGACACTGAGCCGGGTCTACGGTGCCGTCACACTGAGGGCCCTTGCCCGCTCCCCACGAACTGCTGCGACTTACCCCAGCCGGCACCCTCATCGCCACCGGACTGCCTCTCTGTCCCCCCGAAGCAGAAAGGGTCAGTGCACCCCGCTCTCAGGAGAGCCGTGAGCCCCCAGCCTCCTGACCAAAGCCTCCCTTGGAAGACTCCTTTCCTTCTCACTATCAACGTGATCTATTTCCACTCTGATTTGAAACCCACTTTTTTTTCCCCCCAAGGAATGGTCTGGTCCTCTCTGTTTTACTGGCTGTGCTCTGACTTCTGAAAGACCAAGAGCCAAAGCGGTGCGTTTCCCAGGGCCCGAGCGCAGACTCGCGTCAACGAGCTCCCGGGGAGGACCGATGCACAAAACACACCCTCCTGCACATAGTCGACTTCGGGAAGACATGACGACCCTGTTGGAGCGTCACGCACTCCGGTTTCGTGGGGCGGCCAGGAATGTGCCAGAGCAGTCAGCACCCTGGATCCAACCACGGTGACACCACGTTCTTTTGCTGTGGAAGACACTAACGGTGGGGTTGGAGGATTGACGTGTTTGGCATGAGGAGACGCTGCTTTGTAAGACATTTTAATTTGCAAGGAATGAGTCAAAGATTTAATTTAGCCGCTTGTCACAAAGTCAATACTGAATTATGATAAATTTCAGCGTTGCCTTTTTTTCCCATAACTCAAAGCTCTTGGCTATTTGATTCTTCTGGAACACATTATCTATTGGTTTCTTATTATCACAACGCCTATGTGGTTTATAGGCCTTCTCTAGCTCCTTCTCGCTACACGCTCTGAAGAACCCTAGGAGGGCGGGCCAGATCGAAGGATGGGGAGAGGAAACCCCACTGGGGGAACGGTTTCCCTTGCTGAACAAACTCGGGGCTCCCTTGACACAGAATCCTCAGTCCTAGAAAGTTCCCCATTGAGTTCAACAATTAGGTAGTGACGGTGTTATCAAGATCCTGAACAGTACTTGGATTATTAGCCCCGTTGGCTCTGAACTGCAGTATATTCAACCACGCAGAAAGAGTTTCCAGAAACGATGGTGATGTCATGCTGAAGTTGTGTGCATATAAAAGAAGTAGTTATAATATCACAGAAGTCCATAACTCAACCAAAAATCCTTGGTTCTTACAGAACGGAAAGAACAGTGCAGTTGGCAAATGGCCTCTGTCAGGCCGGGTGGGCCGTGCGATTTCGTACCAACTGTTATTGTCCTGGTTAGATCTGGGCGACAGAGTTGCACGCCCACCTCAAACCGCTTACGCAAAAGAAGACTTTGGCTCACGGGACCCCGGGCTGTTCTGCGCTTACACCCAGAGAAGGGCCCAGATGCGATGGGGCTCGGGGGCAGGCTAGGACTTGAAGTTAGAAAGCTCTCTTGGTGCTCTCTGGCTATGGCATTTCTACCAGACAGGACGGGGCTGCCCAGAACGGGAACCAGCCTCTCGCAGAGCACAGACTCCCCTGGCATTCCTCTCTCTGCCCCATAATCCAGACGTTTCAGGGGCTCGACCCTTGGAGCTGCCTCACTTTAGGAATCAACCCTGGATGAATGAGCTGGGCCAGGGTGAGGGAAGGGAGGGAGAGCGAGGTCTGACCACTGACCTGGGTGGGTCCACGTACCCGCTCCCGGACCGAGTGGCAGGGGGGAGGTGGGCGGCTCCCTTGACACTTCCCAGAACAGGAATTCTGGACCAGAAAGACCGATGAGATGCACAACAGATTAAAATAGCCTTGAGAGATGCCAGACTGCTTTGTAAAGCCCTTTCTCATATTCCACATTCAATTATCTCACCGTGAGATGCAGGATTTTTATTGTCCTCCTTTTAGAAATAGAAGACTGGGATTTGGTTAAAAATCTAGGTCCTTGGGTGACATATTTCCGAAAGTTTTGTGTTTGTTTTTGTTTTTTAATGTTTATTTGGTTTTGAGAGACAGAGGGACAGAGCACAAGCAGGGGAGGGGCAGAGAGAGGGGGAGACACAGAATCCGAAGCAGGCTCCAGGCTCCAAGCTGTCAGCACAGAGCCTGACATGGGGTTAGAACTCATGAACCGTGAGATCATGACCTGAGCTGAAGTCGGACGCTCAACCGGCTGGGCCACCCAGGCGCCCCTCGTTCCAGAAGGTTTTAACTTATTAAGACATGGAGTGAAATTACGTTTTGTAGCCATGCTTTGAGCAATAAGGGGCTTGGGGAGCCTCATGTAACACACACAAGCCTGGTGACGTAGGGATTTTGAGGATGTACAGGTCACACAGCCTGTCTGTCTTTCAGAGAGTGACGGTCCTGAGATCAGCACAGCATTCTTGAGGCCCAAGGAGTGCAAAGTGAGCCGGGGGATCTTGCGACAGCACGGCGCACGTCATTACGGAAGAAGCCGAACGCCTTGGTTGCCGGATAGCAAATGGGCAGCATCCTGTTGCAGCTAAATTAAGAAAACGCAAGCATCGATCCAAGGGCAGTGCCGTCTGCATGAGGCAGCCCGTCCACCACGTAGCAGGTGGCTGGAAAAAACAGTCGCTTCAGCAAGAACCGAGATGTGGTGGCCTCAGGCCAGGCAGTTTCAAAGGATTCGTGTAAGTTGCATGCGTGCCATAGTCAAGGGCTGACATTCACAGAAGCAGCACTCTTCAAATGGATTTGCAGCACGTGACCGGAACCACAGTCTTCACTACTCCTGCCCCACACCAGGCCACAGCAAGGGTCGCAGGGCCCGGAGCGTCCAAGCTGGGGGAGGATCTCCAGCTGCAGGCCAGGTGACAGAAGGCTGCTCTATTAATCAGTCCTAGAGTCCAAACGCTGTTGTTGTTGTGTCTAGAAACAGAGGACTGGAGAGACATCTGAAGATCCTGGGCCTATGACTGAAGATAGCTCATCTCCAATCAGGCCCTCCATACCGACTGTTAGATGTCAGGGCACTCTCTTCGGAGGCAGACGCTGGGTTGTGTTTTTCTCCGTTGCACAGTCCTTGGCGGGCAAGCTACTGGAGGCGGTTGATTGACGCCCTTGGGTGGTGGGGGCGGGGTGGTTACACCTCTTTGCAAACAGCTCGGTGTCAGCGTGTGGCTGGCCGAGTGAGAGAGCAGGTGTTTCACAGACTGATGGCTAAACATTCCGGCGTGTCTTCAGTAAGCACGGATGACACGGCCGCACACATAAGTAGAAGAGATCAAGATATCACAACTCACGTGTTAACCAAAAGTGTTCCGCAGAGAAAGGATGCAGAAATCTGTCCGGGGCCGCCATAGCGAAACATCAGAGCGCTGGTGGCTGAACCAGTAGACGTTGATTTCTCATGGTGCTGGGAGGCTGGGAGTCCAAGGTCAAGGTGTGCACAGGTTTAGTTTCTCCCGAAGCCAAGGCCTTCTTCTCGCGTCCACACATGGTCTTTCCTCTCTGCACACGCGTGCCTCGTGTTTCTTCCTGGAAGGACATCAGTCCTATTGGATCAGGACCCCGCCCTCATGATCTCATTCAAAGGCTCTGTCTCTACATATGGTCATGGTGGAGGTTAGGGGTTTAATATAGGAACTTAGGGAGGACATGATTGGGTCCTTAACCAGAACGGAGGCTTCTAGTAGCTGGTAACTATTTTTTCTGGAGCTGTAAATATAGAAAACGCTCTTTGGGGAACATTGGCATGATTTTTCCCCCAGGGATTTGGCACTAGGTTCTGCCGCTGCCTGAATCTAGGGTGGGACCATCTCCTGGCCTCAGTAGCCAAAGCCCAAAGCATCGCCTGTGACTGGGTGTTCAGTGAGGGCAGGTGCCTGGGGCTGACCCAACAATGACCTTCTCATCAATGCAATAACGCCTATTTCCTCCCAGTTGAAAGTTAATTTTGAGGCTTTTAAAAAATATTTTGTTGATTTTACCACTTCCAGAACATATTTGAATCAAGTCCTTCTTTGAAATTAATAGTCTATCAGTCTAAGAAATGACTATTTCTCTCAATAAAAATGGTCTTTACAAGGCCTCTTAGTGCATGCCTCCCACTTTCCAGCGTTTGGGTGCTGCCTTCCAAATCAGAAAGAGGGAATCTCTGCATAGCATGGACCCAGTGTTTGTATCCCCCTGTGGAGGACAGTCCTGGCGTTAAGCTCTTCGATCGTAACCTAAGTGCCTGACATTAATCATTTAAAAAAATTTTTTTTTTAATGTTTATTTATTCTGACAGAGAGAGAGTGCAAGCGGAGAGGGGCAGAGAGCAAGGCAGACAGAATCCAAAGCAGGTTCCAGGTTCTGAGCTATCAGCACAGAGCCTGACGCGGGGCTGGAACCCACGAACCTTGCGATTCTGACCTGAGCCAAAGTCTGACACGAAACTGACTGAGCCACCCGGGCACCCCTAGCCTTTTTGATTGCCAAAGCACCCGTTTCAAAAACATCCATCTCAAATAAGCATACTGCGAGCTGCATGACACAGCCCCCCAGTGAAACAACCAGGTAAGGACTGAGTCTGCCCACACCCAGGAGGTCACTGACGCAGAAAGCCCTCGGTATCCAGCTTACAGAGGATTCGAGAGACGCTGCTTCTCCCTCCCCACACCCTCTTCCCTGCTCTTGTTTCAAATTAGTGATAATGAGCCCACGAAGTCCTAGGCACCCCTCCCTCGCCCCCAGTAAAAGCAGAGCCCCAGGTCCGCCCACGCTCCCTTTCTACCCATGACCTGGCTGTGTGACCTTGGACACGCGGTGCACCCCGCAGGACCTGTGAGGAATAGAGCGTGCTCCCTAGGTTCCCCGATGCTTTTTGCTGAAGTGCGTCCTGAGAGCATAGTAAGAATCACAAAGGCCGGTCCAACCACGGTGGCTCTAGCAGGGGAAATGTCTGCGGACTCACTAAAAGTAACAGAGGCCTGGGTGGGTGCCTCCGGCCTTCCCAGCCAAGACCGTCATTATCAACAGGCGAAGACCAACACAACACCCCCCAAAATTCAAATACCGAGGCCCTAAGCCCTGCTGTTTCAGCTGCCTGGCCCGTGGGATTTTGTTACAGCCGTCTGAGCGGCCCCGGGCTGCCGTCTACAGGATTTCCTCTTCTCTGGCTCACGTTCCCGAGTCCACAAAACAGAAAGACACATTCTTTGTAGCTATAATATTTTTTTTTTGGTCCTCATTCATTTAGGCGCGAAGACATGTCACCCACAACACCCCCGGAGGTTTGAAAGGTACATTCCGCAGTGACATTCTCCACAGGGGCAGGATCACTGCCCGCTGCCAGGTGATGGCATGTTTTGCGGGTGGGAAAAGAGAAAGGAATTGGCTATCTGAACAAGAATGGCTGCCAGGCTTGACTTTTACTAGAAAAGTTGGTCCAAGCTCCCTAGTGTTTAGAGAAATGAATAAAACGATAGGTCAGGAAGTGGCCAAGAACTTCTGAGGGGCCTTTGACTGCCAGAGCTGGTGTGACAGAATGATCCAGAGCTCCTGCTAATCGCAGAATCCGTGGGGCTGTTTTGCTCCACGTGGAGCATACCCTAAACAGGTTTCAGAAATGAAACGTTTCTCCGAAATCTCTGGGTGGTCTCATCCAAACCCAAAACATTAACTAAACATGAAAGGCTTCTAAATAATGCAGCGGCTGAAATCAAGGGTTATATGCATTTCTTTTTTTTAATTTTTTACATGTTATTTATTTATTTTGAGGGAGAGAGGGAGAGAGAGACAGAGAGCGAGTAGGGAAGGGCAGAGAGAGAGGAAAAGAGAGAATTCCAAGCAGGCTCCATGCTGTCAGCACAGAGCCCGACTTGGGCTCGAACCCATGAACTGTGAGAGCATGACCTGAGCCAAAGTCAAGAGACTGATGCTCAACGTACTGAGCCACCCAGGTGCCCCGAGAGTTCTATTTATTTCTAAATAGTTTTTGAATCCGTTTGTTCACTGGAACATCTGTCTAAGCTCTCATTCTGTGTCTGAGATACTTTAAAAACCCTTCCAGACTTTGTAGGCTTACTGTGCAGTCAATGGAGCAGCCCCTCCCTTTGTGATGCTCCGGTCACAACAATTCAGGATAACATTAGACTACCTCACTCCCACCATTGTTTTCACTAAATTCGGAAGGAGGTAAGCAAGCAAAGATAAGCGTTTGGATGTTGAAAAGAAAAGTGTAAACACAGAATTTTATTTCCGAGGGAGGAAGAGTGTCGTAACGCCCTGTAGAACAAACCCTGGGCTCCGTCAGGCAGAAAAACCTGGCAATTGGGAAGTCAGATAATTCAGCGGGTACGAGCCCGACAGAAATAGCAAGTGGCACATTGATATGTTTGGGGACAGTTGCGCTGATACTAATTCAAAGAACTGCTAGTTAAGCGATTGTCTACACTGTGTTATCAAAATGAATTTTCATATTCTAGATGTTGTAACACAAGGAAAGAAGGCGCACACTTCGATGCAGTGGCCATGCGTACGTCTGGAAAGCCCTTCTATTATGTTGTATTCTACTTGGTAGCCAACATGCAAATATACTACCAGTTTTATAATTGACTGAATAGGGTTTTGTAATGCATTTTTTTCAAGTAGGCTTCATGCCCAGCATGGAGCCCAATATGGGGCTTGAACTCACGACCCTGAGATTAAGAGCTGAACTGAGATCAAGAGTCCGAGGTTTAACCGACTGAGCCACCCAGGTGCCCCTGTAATGCCGTTTTAATGAATATAAAGTGAGGGTTTGCTTTCGGATTCTTTTCGTTCGTTTATCTCATTGCCACTGATGGAATTATCAAACAAATACATTCCGAGTACTCATGCTTTGCCATCTGATTGCAGCACAATGATTGAAAATGTAGTTTGGTGGGGTGCCCGGGCGGCTTGGTCGGTTGAGCATGGGACTTCGGCTCAGGTCATGATCTCGCGGTTTGTGAGTTCGAGCCCCGCATCGGGCTCTGGGCAGACAGCTCGGAGCCTGGAGCCTGCTTTGGATTCTGTGTCCCCCGCTCTCTCTGCCCGTGCCAAGCTCGTGCTCTGTCTCTCTCTTGTCTCTCAATAATAAACAAACATTATAAATAAATAAATAAATAAATAAGAAAATGTAGTTTGACGAGTGGTTTTTCTGGTCCTGGGCTATGTCACAGACACCATCTATATGCCATGAACTCAGAGCATCCTTCCACGATGCAGACGCGGAAGACACTGGAAACACGAGCACAAAAAAGTCTCCCAAACCTTTTGCTCAGTGTGGTTGCTGCTGTGTGTTAGATCTGCGTTTTCCCCATGGGATGCGCAGGGGAAGAGGGGAGGGGTGCAGGAGACAGGACTGTCCCGCTTCTGCGACAAGTATGAGGGATGCCATTTCCAGGAGACCTGTGTGGAGTAACGGAGTTGTTGAATTCAGCCACGTGTCAACACCCCTCACGGAGAATTCAATCTCTCCCCGCGACCACCCTCCAGGGACGCATCTTGGGTCTTCCGTGCTGTCCGCATGCGCCAACCGGAATATGCCCCACTATGTGGCCGCAAAAGTAAAGAGCCATCTTGTTCTACTTTGCAAAGACATCTATGGGAGATGTACCACCACTGCCCAAACTCATATCATTTTCACTTAAAAATCATATTGTTGTTAAGAAGCAGAAACAGACCTATAAATTCGGAAAACACACCGATGGTTGGCAGAGGGGCAGGGGACGGGGGGGGGGGGGTGGGAGGAGCTGGGGAAGAGGAGAGGGAGGTACAGGCCTCCTGTTACGGGAGGAATGAGTCACAGCATAGGGAACACAGTCAACGGTAATGTAACCGCGGTGTATGGTGACGGGTGTTGGCGACACCTGAGGCGAGCACCGTGTAACTTCCAGAAATGCTGAATCACCGGGTCGTGCACCTGCAACTAATGTGCCCTTGCATGTCAACTGCACTCGAATGAAAGAAAAAATTAAGGAAAGGACGTTACATTGTTAAAAATGCCTCCCTTGATCTAGGCTGAAAGAACAGAAGGCACAAAATGGGCCATAAAAACATGGTCAGTCTAAACCCTGAAGGACAACTCACAGGTGAAAAAACCACACGGAAGCAGAAACCAGCATTCAAAGTGCCCTCGAAACGTATTCTTCTCTTCAAATCTAACGGACTGTTATTCTTCTAGCTCGGAAAGTGAGCAGATGTCCCTGACTCACACAGTACTGAGAATGCGTGCGTTATCCCGGGAGGGGCTGGGACTGTTCCTGGAGAAACGCGTTGCCCATTCAGATGTAGGCATTTGCTCTCAGTTTTTCAGAGGACTCCAAAAGTCATCTGCAATATATTGCTACTTTAAGAGTAAATCACTGATCCACTAATAGCCCTGATGGATCCGTTTTATTTGACTAATCAAGTCGCTTGATGGGGTTCCAATTTTTTAGATTCACAAGGGAGATTGGATTGCATGATGCACAATTTTTCACGCTGATTCCTCTAATTACCAAACCTTAATGCAGTTTCTGGTCAACAATCACAAATGTGTTTGATTTAACAAATGCTTCCTTCGCCACAAACAAAGCCCTTGAGGTATGCTTTTAGAGGTGGGGACGGTTTTCTTCTTTGGCATTACCTAATCTGATAAAGTACAGCCAGATGATTCAAAGTGAAAATCCAGATGCAGAAAAAATACTTTAAAAGTTTCAGAGCACTTTTTAAAATTCCTACTGGCTACCCTACCATGCTGTGTCATGGCAAGTTTGCCATATGTGATTTAACATAAATCAGTGACAGAATTAATAGACTCAGTGTAGCTGGCTCTGATATCCAAGGGTGAAAATTATGTTTGCTCAAAGTGCAGGGCATTTAAGGGAAGAATTTTCTCCATGGCAGATCCCAAAACACAGATCCAATCTAGCTGTGTGAAAAATACATTATGGAGAGAGGATCCTTCGGGACTCAGTTGGAAGGAGGTGCCCATGGAAAACCCTGAATTAGCTCCTTGGGAAGAATACAAAATAAAGAGGGCATTGGTAGGTAGAGTAGGAGATCCAGGGGTGTCCACAAGCAAGCAGAGTCCCCTTCTTCTCTAGGGATTCAGGATCGATGACCTTGGGCACAAGACGTGACCTCAAGGAATGCAGATTCCCACGGGACCCGGAAAGGATTCTTCTTTAGGAGCAAACCAGAGATGTTTTCTATCCTTGCCCGGGCAGGACACATCTCCAGGCAGAGGACTCTGACTTGGGAGTGAGAGGGAACGAAAGTCTGTAAGAACTGAAGTGCCCCGAAAACACAGGCATCTGGACCCTGCATTGAGTGAACCCCGAATCCTCTTATGTCAGCTGAAGGAAGAAGGAAGCCTCCGGGCTGAAAGAGTTGTGGAGTCTCGCTACGTATGATCTTGTCTCTGTGCAGCCTACTTATTTAACGGTTGCTTTTGCACGGATCCCATCACTTTCTGTTAGTCATCCTTGTTCCTGTAACTGAAGCAACAGCGTTGACCTGATAGATCTGGGCGAGGAGAGTGCAACCCCGCTCGTCTATTGAAGCAGAAATTGCCCGGGACGAGGTTAAACAGGCAAACACTTGACTCAAGGCTTTTGCAATAGGGGAGGGAGACCAGAACTCAGTCTGAGCTCAGCTCTGCTGAAACAGGGCAGCAAGGGTTCAATCCTCAAGGGAGCTGGTGGACAAGTACTGGAGGGCGTGAGGGACGAGGATGGTCATGGAGGTGCGTCCTGCACCCTGATTGTTCCTGCATCCGCAAATGTTCACGTCTGTGACTAGGCCACCTGTGTTTGCTAATTGTCACCCATTAGACTAAGGCTCCCACCCTCCCACAGAGACCAGGGGACAGGGGCGCTATCTTCCTTCATGCTCACGTCTTCTTGAAAAAGACATCGCTAGGTTCTAAAAGTGGCAAGAGCCTTTTTAAAAGAGTCCCATGTATGTCAAAGGCACAGAAAAAGGACTTACAAAACTTTCCCAAAGAAAATACTCAAAGAAAAGGGAAGTCGAGGGCCAAGAAAAAAATCTGTCTCAAGGTTAGGCAAGCCGAGGGGGCTATTAAGGCTGTCCTGGACAAGTCCATGAACTAGAGATTTGAAAGATTATTCAAAATTGCATAAAAGCAAGCAATAGTAGGGACACCTGGGTGGCTCAGTCAGTTAGGTGTCTGGCTTTGGCTCAGGTCATGATCTCGCGGTTTGTGAGTTTGAGTCCCACGTCGGGCTTTGGGCTGACAGCTCAGAACCTGGAGCCTGCTTCCGATTCTGTGCCTCCTTCTCTCTCTGTGTCCCTCCCTTGCTCGTGCTTGGTCTCTCTCTCTCCCTCTCTCTCTCTCTTTCTTAAAAATAAATAAACATTTAAATTTTTTTTAATAAAAAAAGAAAGCAATAGGGGCGCCTGGGTGGCGCAGTCGGTTAAGCGTCCGACTTCAGCCAGGTCACGATCTCGCGGTCCGTGAGTTCGAGCCCCGCGTCGGGCTCTGGGCTGATGGCTCAGAGCCTGGAGCCTGTTTCCGATTCTGTGTCTCCCTCTCTCTCTGCCCCTCCCCTGTTCATGCTCTGTCTCTCTCTGTCCCAAAAATAAATAAACGTTGAAAAAAAAAAAAAATTAAAAAAAAAAAAAAAAAAAGAAAGCAATAGTAAAAAAAAAGAATTAAAGGAGAAAACAAAAACACTACCTAAATACGCAAAGAACAGGATCCATGGAACCAACACCTCATGGAAGAGTCTCAACAGAAAAGCTGGAAACAGCCTACAGGGGTCACGTCCGCCTGCAAATGATGGATGAGCATCCAGGCTCATCGGACCCTATCAGAACTTATTGTTAATTCTGTTATTTCATTTCCTACCATCAAAATCATGAAGTGGGACTCCTCGGTGAATTTCAATTGCTACGCTTGAAACGGTGGTCAGGTTGTGTGTCCTTGACTAGCAGGTGGAGAGGCAGGCTCCCTGTGGCAGGCGAGCTTCCGAATGACAGATGCTCCATGACCTTGCACACGTAGTTGGCCACAGCGTGTGTACTCCAAAGTAAGGATGTCTTCGAAGGTGGCAACTGTGACTCACCAGGCAGATCCTAGGACCTCCACCCGTGACCTTGGGCAGAACAGACTTTGTAAAGAATGGAGTCTATAAGCTGCTGCCCCAGACTTGCTCCGGGGCTGGGATCCACACACACAGCCTTTTCCCTTCAAGTCAGAGACTTGGTCAAGAGCAGAGGCCTGTCCACCAAGGGGAGTTTTCAAATAGCACCCAGCCTGCAGAGAGCACGGTAGAGAAGTCTAGTAGCAAATCAGGTACGTAAATGTGGAGATGAGCAGAATGTCTGAATTCAGATCAGGAAAAATGGATGAAGAAGAGATAAGGGGGGTAGTTCAAGAAACCTGGGTCCAAGCGTCCAGGGCAAGGCTGAGGCTCGACAGCAGAGGCGAGCGCGGGGCAGAGAAACGGCGGAGCCCGGAGAGAAGCACCCATGTTCGGACAGAACACACGGAGGCTGAAAGGGGTTTCAAGGTCAGGTGCTACCAGGAAAGATGGGAGCAAAGCCAGCTGGTTGGCTTCCTGGCCCCTCACTGGGACCCCGGCTGGGGTGCAGAGAATTAAAGGGAGGGGGGCAGGAAGGACACGTGTCAGCCTGGACCTCTAGAAGCACGATCACAAAAAATAGAACTTTCAGATCGTATGTGCGAAACCACCAGGACCAAGAGGGGTTGGAGGTGTTTGGTTCTAGGTCGGTTGTTTATGATGTAGATGCGAGTGTGTTTCTCTGGGGACGTTTGAAGGAGACAGAGAAGGACATTGGGAGGGCCAGATGCCAGAGGACCCGGTGTAAGCAGCAGGCAGTGGGACGAACACACAGTTGCCGACCCCACAGCGGACAACCCCAGGGGCTGACGCTGCGGGTGCCGCTGTGTCTCCGTGAAGTTGCCGGATGGGAGGGGGGCAGGTAAATTCTGGGGGTGATGGTTAGGTCAGTGGGGAGGGCATCGCTGGAGGGCACTCACAAAACACAGAGTCAGCTTTGTCGCACAGGTAACAGACTCTACGGGAAAGCCCGCTGGCCCAGAGGGCCCGGTCGTGCGCGTTTCTCCAGCAACACTCACTGCCCCGGGGGTCAGTGTGCGGGGAAGCCAGACGGCAGCGTGGTTGACATAAGTTCTCCGCAGGGACGTGTTGAACCTCTGCATCATGCGGTCTGAGCTGGAGTGTGAGGCCTGGAAAGGGGAAATAGGACGCTGGTACCAGCAGAGAGACAACGTCACCTGTCCCCATCTCCTCTGGTGGGAAGTCTTCCTCTGCCTATCCCGGCACCAGAAGAAAGGCCTGGCTTCCTGTCCCCTGCTGCCCGCCGCCCACTCTGTCCCAAGGAGGAGGAATTAGCTGGCTCGAGTTAGGGACACAGGTCCCCGTGAGGAAGCCTTTAGCGTTGCCGTCCCCTCTCGTCTCCTGTCCTCAAGGAATTCCTTCTCCTGCTGCCTCCGTCTCCAGGCAGTCAGGAGCAGAGCAGGGCTGCGGGCCTCACCCAGCACTCCTCCCTGAGAACCCAGCCAGGGGGGCACTCTGGCTGCGAAGCTGGGTTCAAGCGTGAAGAAAAAGATGCATTTTGGCGTCAGGAGCAGGCACCTTTCTCCAGGGCAGGGGAGCTGTTTACAAACCGCTGACTCGATCTTCCTTTGCAGTCGCGGGTGCTTTGCAAGCTACCCCAGTGCCCACGAAGGGGGGGAGGATGAGGTCAGACCTTGATGGCAAACCTACCAGCCCTTCCCCAACGGGCGGACCCACAGACCTTCCTGGTTCAGTGGAAGTCGAGTAAGACAGGGCGGCCCTGACTTTTAAGAGAACTCCCTGGGGGATGTTGCGGGCCTGCCCTGCTCAGAACGCTGATGCCTAAGGAAGACCACTGGTAGAGGGCACGTGCAATCCCGAGCTCAAACATAATGCAGGAAATTTTGGGACGGTATTCGCGGGCTTCTCCTGGGCCTGCAACCCAGCCTAGGAACAGCCCAGGATCCCTACGAGGAGGAGCCCACTCTAACGCCGAACCGATTCCATTCTCAAAGCCCAGAGGACTTCCCAGCAAATTCCAACATTGATAGAAAACACCCACCCAGACGTGAAAGATCATGGGCTAAAGCTCTCTGCGCTCCTGTTTTCAGAATCGATGTTTTCAGCTGCCTACATGTTCGTTCTTGTGTTGGTCACCCACCCAGGGGGCTCACGTCAGAAAGGCTAGACGCGGCCCGAGGTCCCGGCCTGGATTATCTCATGCGCGTCCATCCCATTTGTCCTGCGCTTACTGAAGAAAGGTGGACGGAGTGCGAGACGGACCCCCGAGGACGCGGGCCACGCAGCCGCGGAGTCTGGAACGTGCATGTAAATGAGGCTGCGCGACATCCAGCCCATCCGAGGTGGGGGGCGGGGGGCAGAGCACGGGGAGCATCTTCCCACGTCCCCCCATCCGGGAGATTCCAACCCTGAACTCCCGTTCACCGCAGGCGGTATCCCAGGGGGAGCAGAAGCCCACGGGCAGGTCTGAGAGAGGAGGCCCCAGGCTCACGATTCTGGCCCAGGCTGCGCTGAGGCTGCCGTCCCTGCACATGGGGCGTTTCCACGGCCCCATCAGACCACATGCCTGCGAGCCTCCTGCACCTGCCTCTGCCACCCTCCAGCCAAGTCAGAATCTTCCAGCGCCTTGCGCACGCTGGCCTCTTTCCTTCCTCCTGGCCTCACACATCCTCAGGCACGTTCTTTGCTCGCAGGACTCGGAGAAGGCCTCCCGGATGGTGCCAGGTTAGGCCCTGCCAGTCTCCTCTGGGGCAGACCTTGGAGGGGTTCCCCCGTGGTGCTCTCCACGGACGGCGATGATGTCCGCATCCTTCCCGGAGGCTGCCGCTGGCTACCGTGAGGGACCCCGTGTCATCTTGTTCACTGTGGCGGCTGTGACACTCAGCACGTTGCAGACATTCAGAGTTTTCCCGGAAAGCATGGATTCCGAGGTACCGCGGGTTGGATCGGAAGCTAACAGCCAAGGTAGCGAGGGAAGCGTCAGGCCAAGAGTGGCCACCGATCGTCTTTTCCGTCCTTTGTTCCGCCAAAAAAACACAAAGCGATTTCACTGTTTGCCGAGGGCCTGCCACCGGTGACACGAGGTGCCTTCTGCTTCGGAAGGTTGACCAGTGAAGGGGGTTTTCTGTGCTTAATGAAACAGCTACAGCCCAGCGTCTTCGGGGATGTGATGGTCTGGGCCTCAGGACTCTGAGATGACCGTGTTGAAGAGGCCGCCCCTTTCTGGGGGTTCTGGGGCAGGATTCACATCCGAGCTCATTCAGGTTGTTGGTGCCATTCACTGCTGGGTGTATGTAGGGCCATCCTCCTCGTTAGCTGTCGGTCCAGAGTCTTTCTTGGCTTCTAGCGGCCACATTCCCGCTCACGGAATCTTCTGTATCAGCACTAGCAACGGTACACAGCTTCTTTTCATGTCTAGAGTCTCTCCAACTGCCCCTTCTGCACATCTCTCTTCTGCCCCCGGCCAGAGAAACTTCTCTGCTTCTTCTAGGGCTCGTGTGTTAGATTGGGTCAAAGGGGCAATCCAGGATCATCTTCCTGTCTTAAAATAAATCACCTAATTACGTCTGCAAAAGCCCTTCTTGGCGGTACCCAGGATGCTCTCCCTCGCAAAGACATAATCCTAAATGGGTTTGCTCTTGATGTCAGAGTGTGAAATTGATGATACAGATAGGAGAAATTGACAAATATATGTCACAACCGGAGGCTTCAACAACCTTCTATTGGCAGTTGTGAAATCAAGTTGCAGAAGGGGATAGGGGTCCTGAGCAGAACTATCCATCGCTTAACGTGGAGACTTTTATAAGCTACTCCACCACCAACAGCGGAATACACATTCTCCTTATACTCACCTTGAGCAGCAACCCAGATAGATCCCAGTTTGCGCCATAAGACATAGCTTCACAAATTTAAAAATTAGAAATTTTAAAAATTAGAAAAATTAGAAATTAAAAAAATTAAAAATTAGAAATAGTAAGGGGCGCCTGGGTGGCTCAGTCGGTTGAGCATCCGACTTCGGCTCAGGTCATGATCTCACAGTTTGTGAGTTCGAGCCTCACGTCGGGCTTTGTGCTGACAGCTTGGAGCCTGGAGCCTGCTTCGGATTCTGTGTCTCCCCCTCTCTCTGCCCCTTCCCTGCTTGTGCTCTGTCTTTCTCTGTCTATCAAAAATAAATAAATGTAAAAAAAATGTTTGTTAATAAAAAATAAAAAATTAGAAATATTAAGTATATTTTCAGACATCAAGGGTGTTAAACTAGAAAGTAATAACAGAAAGATAGCTAGAGAATTGTCTAATATGTTTACTTTGGGAATTTAACAACACACTTCTTAATTACACATGAGTCAAAGGTGAAGTTCCAAAAGAAATTTTAAAATACTTTGAACTAAATGAAAATAAAATAGAGCTTACCGAAATCTGTGGGATATAGCAAAAATCAGTGCTTACAAAGGCATTTGTAGCATTAAATGCAAATATTAAAAAATTTTAAACAGAGATAAAATCAACAACAGAAGTTTCTAACTAGACAAGGACGATCATTTTAAGCCCAAAGTAAGTAGAACAAATAAATAATAAAAACTAGAGCATAAGTTAGTAAAAAGTGGAATTAGGCTAATAACAGAAAAAGATAAATGAAACCGAAGCTTAGTTCTTGAAAAAGGCCAATAAAGGACAGCTGGGAGCTCAGTTAAGCGTCCAACTCTTGGTTCCAGCTCAGGTCATGATCTCACAATTCATGGGTTCGAGCTCCAAGTCAGGCTCTGCACTCACATCATGCATCATCATCACTCATGCACTCCCTACTTGGGATTCTTCTCTCTCCCTCTATATGCCCCTCCCCTGCTTGTTCTCTCTCTCTGTCTCTCAAAACAAATAAATAAAATTTAAATAAATAAATAAACCAACAAAATTGATAAATTCTAGACAGGCTCAAAAAGAAATAAATATAGAGACATAAACTACTAATATCATGAATGAAAAAGATGCCATTACTGCTGATCCCAAGTACATTACAAGGATTATTAAAGCACACTATGAATAGTTCTGTGCCTACCAAGTTGATAACTTAGATTAAATAACTTGAAATACAAAATATCAAAACTAAAAAAGAGAAATAGATAATCTGAACAGAACCTGAATAAAATGATATCATTAAAGAAATTGAGTTAATAATCATCAGAAAAGAAAAAAAATACCCAAATGGTTTCATAGACAAATTCTATTAAATATTTAAGGAATAAATGATGCTACTTCTCTACAATCTCTTCTGGAAAGTAGAAGCAGGTGGAACCCTTCCTAACTCATTCTATGAGGCTGGCATTACCCTAATCATGAAACCAAGTAAAGACATTGAAGGAAGGGGAACGACAGACTAGTATGTCTCATGAACATAGACATAACAATCCTCATCAAATATTAGCAAATCAAATCCAAACAATGTATACAAAAAAAAATTATACTCACAACTTAGTGGTATGTATTCAATTTCGGCAAGTCTGGTCCAAAACTTTTTAAATCAATTGGTTTAATCCATCATATCAGCAGACTAAAGAAAAAAAAAAACCTTAAGATCTTGTCTTGTGCAAAAGATAAGTCATTTGACAAAATCCAACACCAACTCATAAAAAAAAAAAAAAAAAAAAAAAAAAAAACCTCTCAGCAAAGTTGGGAGTTGGAATAGGTTGGAGGTTTCCTAATTTTATGAACAATGTCTACAAACAACCTATAGCCAACATCATAATTAATGAGGAGCTAGATACTTCCCCCCATCAGATTCTGAATAAGTCAAGGATGTCTTCTCTCGATGTCCCAGTTCAACACCACACTGGAAGTCCCAGCTAATGGAAAAAAATAAGAAAATGAGGGTGGCTCAGTCGGTTAAGCATCCAAATCTTGATCTCAGCTCGGGTCATGATCTCACAGTTCACATGATCTCACCTCAAGCCCCACATCAGGCTGTGCACTGACAGCATGAAGCCTGCTTGGGATTCTCTCTTTCTCTCTCTCTGCTCTTGCCCCACTGATGCTTGTTCACTCCCTCTCTCAAGAGGAATAAACTTAAAAAAATTAAAAATTATAAAATAAATAAAATAAGAAAAGGAAATAAAAGAGGTACAGATTGCAAAGAAAGAGGTAAAACTGCCTTCATTTCCAGATTACATGATTTTAGATGCAGAAAATCTGAAAGAGCTGACACACAAAAAAGTCCTAGAACAGATAAGTGAATACAGACAGCAAGGTTGCAGGATGCAGCGTTAATATAAAAAATCAGAGTTACTTTCCTACATACTCGTGAAAGGCAACTGGAATTTAAAATTTAAAAATGTGTATCTTCCTCAATAGCACCCAAACATAAAAGACTTAGACATAACTATAATAAAATATGTACAGGCTTTATATGTGGAAAACAAAAATTCTCATGAAAGAAATCAAAGATGCCGAGAAATGGGGTGAGCGTCTATGGTCACAGATTAGAAGACTTGGCACATTAAAATCTTCATTCCTCTCAACTTTAGGTATAGATTCAACATAATTCCAATCAAACTCCAAGCAAGCCATTTGGAAGTCACCAAAGTTTACGTGAAAGGGGAAACGACCTAGAATGCCAGCACAATACAGAAAATAGAGCGTTGGAGAAGAGCTCAGGCTACCTGATTTAAACCTTACCATAATTGGCTTCAGGAATAGACTTTAGTGATTCATCACTCATATATTCATTGCTCATCCCAACAAGTGCCCTCCTTAATATCCATCCCCCATCTAGCCCATCACCCACCCACCTCCCTTCATCAACCCTCAGTTTGTTCTCTATCGTTAAGAGTCTCTTATGTTTTGCTTCCCTCTCTCTTTTTTTCCTCTATGTTCATCCATTTTGATTCTTAAATTGTACATATGGTATTTGTCTTTCTCTGACTGACTTATTTTGCTTAGCCTTATACTCTCTAGCTCCATCCATGTCATTGCAAATAGCAAGATTCCGTTCTCTTTTTATATCTCAGTAATATTCTATTAGAAGGTGTACATACTGCACCTTCTTTATCCATTTATCAGGAGATGGGTGCTTGGGCTCTTCCCATAGTTTGGCTCAGGGCTCAAACTCGCAAACAGTGAGATCATGACCTGAGCTGATGTTGGCTGCTTAACCAACTGAACCACCCTGGCGTCCCTAAAACAGCAATTAGATTTTACTGACACATATTAGAATGGCCAAAAACAAAAACAAAAACACAAACACACACACACACACACACACACACACACACACACAAAACAAAAACAAAAAAACAAAACAAAACAAAACAGAAAAAAAAAAAAACCACCCATCAAAGCTCACTGTCATTAAGTGTGCACACTAATGACAATTCTCATTTATTGCTGGGGGGAATACAAAATGGCACAGCCACATTGGAAGCCAGTGTAGAAATTTCCTACAAAACTAAACAAAGTCCTACCATACAAGCCAGCAATCGTATTTCTAGGAATTTAACCAACTGCTTTGAAAACTTACGTCCACACCAACATTATAAATGCTTATAACTTAATTCATTATACTAACGAATATTAATGATAATTCATTATCACCTAAAAGTGGAAGCAGCCATAATGTGTTTCAGTAGATGAACAGATAAACAAACTCTGGCACATCCTTACAGTGGAGGTCAGGATATCCCCGAATATGTTGCACAATGCGACAAAACAATCTAACGCTATAACAAATAAATGAAACAATCTCATAAGGGGAACAGGGCGGGGGGGGGGTTCCATCCTAAGCAAGTTCAGATATTAGTGGAATCTATAATTCGGTTTGTAACTTGTTCTACGAGTGTTCCACAAGATGAACAAACACTTCTAATAAGTTTTAACTTGGTAAACGAGCAATGTCCTGCAATACGAGCAGTACATGACTCCAAATGTCACATGATCGCAACTGAGCCAATGGTTCCTCCTCCCCCCCCCCATTTCTCTCTCTCTATCTCGGCAGGATTGTGGGTGATCATCTGCCATGTTCAGATGTTCAGTCTCAGGCCACTGTGTTTAGCAGGAATCAGTGATTTCTCAAAATGTTGAAAGGTGCCCACAACTGGCATTGGTGTATTTTTTGTCACTTCAAAGCACCTAAGGACAGTCCTTTGCTTTTCCATATAAGAGTGAGCTTAGGAATGCTTTGCTGCATTCTAGGTCAGGCTGCCTGCAGAGAGAGACCCTTTCTTCTGCTGCCTTCTTGCCAGTTCCATTAAGTACAGTCTATGCCAAGAGTTTATAAACTCTGTACTGTAGTAACATCCGTTAGTGATGGTGAAAGTTGTCCTATACAGTAACCCACCTCTCCCTTGTCTCCCGCACACCACCCATGAAGGTTAATATGTTTTTCTTTGTATTTCGTATTTCTTTATTTTGCATTCTATTACAGTATTGTAATCTTTTTTATATGAATGCTTTGGGGTTGTGGAATGAATCATGTGAGTTTCCATTATTTCTTATGGGGAAATTTACTTTGACATACAGGTGCTTTGGATTACAAACATGTTTCCAGAATGATTTATGCTCACGAAGCAAGGTCTTACCGTACATCAGTTGATAAAGTTATTTCGCGTGGGAGTACGGGTTAACAAATATGCTACTGCTCTACATGAACACTGTCACTGAGTAATTAGAAGGATGGATGGCAGACGGTCGGAGTGGGAAGTTACAGATGAGCAAGGAGAGACTAGAATGATCCATGAAGCAATGGAGGAGAGTCTAAAATATCTGTATAAACTCATCATTAGCAAAATATTGAAAAGTATGTTCCCTCTAGAAATATGTGCGAGGTATTAATATATACAGGAGTTAAAACACACGCATGTATTCCCTTGCCAAGCCAGCTGAGAGGGTCAAGAAGCAACATCACCCCAGCAGCAAGGAGTATATCTGACTCCCAGATGTCGGCTTCCAAGCCCAGTCTCTGATGCGGGAGCCAGGATCCCTCAGATAAAGGGCCGATTCCATGACTGGATATAAAAAGATGAGCTTGGAGCATCTTGTAGGGCCCAAAGTAAGGAATTTCTCAAAAACAACCAAGCAAACGAAAAGCACAATAATGGGGTGTCTCAAAGGGACACGGGAGCCAACTGGAGCAGCTCCCCGTGGCCATTGCTAAACGCCTAAGTTACAAAAGTGGTAAGACCGTATTGGACTGGAATTCGGAGTACACAATAAATGTCCCTGAGTTCACACTGATATCCAGAAATTTTTAAATAAATAGATATGGAAGAATAGACAAACCTCCCACGCAGAAGAACTCCCAGTAACTTATGTAGATATTTGCTATAGACTGAATCTTTAGGAATCCCTCCCCCGTTCATGTGTTGTAATCTAACCGCCAATGTTATTGTGTTTGGACGTGGGGTCTTTGGGAGATGATTAGGTCATAAGAGCAGTCCCCTTATTAACTGCATGAGTGCCCTTATAAAGGAGACCCCAGACAGCTTCCTCATCCCATCTGCCATGTGAGAGCACCGTGACAAGACAGCCATCTATGAACCAGGAAGGGGGATCCCATGAGACAACGAAGCTGCCAGCACCTTCATCTGGGGCCTTCCAGCTTCCAGAACTATGACAAATAAATCTCTGTTGTTTACCAGCCACTCAGTCTATCGGATTTTGCGATCCCAACCCAGACAAAGACAAAACTCATAAAGTACAATTCCCCACTATGTAGTATGTGCTTCACATAGTGACTTCCTTCCAAGAAGTACACTACGGAAAGGAAGAAAAGGTGTGATTTTTTAGTGGAGAAGCTGAGAAACATGCCCTCAGCCAGGAGGTCAAGGTCAGCATCAACAGTGATAAGTCATGTTGGTCGCATGCACCCTGGATATGATTAAATAAAAATGGTCCCTTGTCTCAGGGGCCTTCCTCCCATAAAGTCATTCTAGTGGTGAGAAAAACCTCAGATAAATCCCATTTAATCCACATTCTATAAAATACCTGACCAGGACTCCTCAAAACATCGAAACAAACTCATCAAAAACAAGAAAAAACTCAGTAACTGTCATAGCCAAGAGGTGTCTAAGGTGACAAGGTATCTAGGATGTCACCCTGAATACATAACGGGCATTGAGTAAAATAAGGCAGTCTGAGGGGCAGCTGGGGGGCTCAGCCGGTTATGCATCCGACTCTTGACTTCGGCTCAGGTCATGATCTCATGGTTTCATGAGTTTGGGCCATGCATTGGATTCTCTCTCTCTCTCTCTCTCTCTCTCTGTCTCTCTCTCTCCCCCTTGGGATTCTGTCTCTCTCTGCCCCTCCCCCACTCACACCATCTCCGTCTCTCTCAAAATAAATAAACTTTTAAGAAAAGAATATAAAAAATAAATAAGGCAATCCGAATATGCCCTTTAGTTAATAATAATGTATTAGTATTGGTGAATTCATTGTAACCAAAGCATCATAATAATGTAAGTTATCAATAAGAGAGGAACCTGGGTGTGAGATGTATGGGGACTCTCTGTGCTACCTTCACAATTTTTCTGGAAACCCAAACTATTCCAAAATACAACATGTATTTTTGTAATGAAGAGGTCACCTCTGAAAGACTGGGTGTTTCCCCCAAACGGACTGAGGTAACCCTGGAAAGTCCTTCAGACAGGACAAAAAAAAACAAGTTACCTTGAATATTTAATCCCCTGAGTAAATGAGACGCATGGAAAACTCGGGGTTTTTTGAGAGAAAATAAATGTTTTATTTTTGCATGACTGAACCACAGCATGTAATTTTTAACCAAGCTAAGTGTACTTAATAAAACAGTTTCCTTCCGAAATAACATAACAAGTGAAAAGACGGTATTTTGTTTCTTGCTAGGTTAATCCCAACTCTTTAGACACATGCAATCCATTTATTTATTAAAGACAGTATTAAATAAAAAATAAATAATAAAAGTGACTTCACAACCTTCTTTACCCCTATGTATCTGTTCTACTGGTGGTGTGATCGCTGTACCTCGAATCATTCGGTGGGCTAGTTTTTTGCATAATCTAATCAGTGCCCCCACCGCCATCACCACCGCCATCGCTGTCACAGCAAACATCTCTGTAATGCTTCCCATGGCCCAGGCTTTGCTCTCGGGGTTTACGCAATTCACCCTGTTAATGTCTTCAAACACCCCAAGAGGTAAATTCCAGGGGGCAACTGAGGCACAGAAGGGCACAGAAAGGGAAGGGGGACCTTCCAGACAGAACAACGGGATGGAACAGTAGTCACCCTCAGCTGCCCTGTTCTGGAGCTCACCCTTCCATCCGCCAGCAGATGCGCCTTCCGCAGACAGCATGGCCCCAACACGGCAGGGTGCCGATGCTCAGGAAAGCAGAAGCTTTGCCCCTGGTTGGCTACATTGGGGGCCCATCCGGAAAAGGCACCTCTCACTTCACCGCTGAGGTAAATAACAAGCCAGGATTTCTTGAACCGGATCGAGTGTGTGTGCGAGGACCTCTGTGACCCATGGGCAGAGTGAGAGCGTCATCTCGTCCCCTGGGCACCTCGGCGCCGGGCAGAGAGCGGTAGAGAACCCCGGGGCCGCTCCTCGCAGGGACTCTATTGCCCAAAAAACATGTGTTTGGCAGCTGGGGGGACGTGTTAGTTCAAAGGAAATAATAAAAGGCGGGGGAAAGAAGGCAAATGTGCACTCTCCAGTTATTTACTTGTAACATATGTTAAATAATTGCAATGTGTTTGTTTTCATGTTTCGTTACTAGGAACTTTTACCTTATCTCCAAAGAATAGAAGGCGGCCAAGTCACAACATGTCTTGCCTCCTTCTAAACAAGTCATTTATGAGCAGTGGGCGTAATGTTGACTCTGACTACATTAGCAGCAAATCCTGGCTACTTAAAAACTGGGAAATAGCTTCCAGACACTTAATAACTAGCAGACCCGTTCTCCTTGCAATAGCTTGGTAAGCACTACCTGTCCCCCTGTCTGTCGGGGCTCCGCGGGATGGGCAGACCATCCTCCTAGATTGACGACCGGCCACTCCAGAGAAGGACTGTCTCGTCACTCAATTTCAGAAAAGCAGTTCGCCAGTTTTGAAGGAGCAGACCCAACGTTGACGCAAAAAGCCGGTCCAAGAAACGGTCTCACGCTCTTTGAGGGTCAGGACGGAACAAGGGGGAGAACGTGGGCTGTGGAGTAAGGGTGCGAACAGTGACCCTAGCAGTTGCTTACAGTATGAGTAGGAGCTGGCTGGCTCCACGAGTCTCCATTGCCTCATCCACAGCTTGGGTCCGATAAACCACGCTCCACAGAGTGATGCGAGAGTCGCTGAAATCCTCAGCCCCGATAACGAACATGAGTCCATTTTTATTTACTTCGATTGCTCTCCGCGCCCCACCCCTCACCACTGAGCCTGAGTTAGATCCAGTCTCCCAGCAGTCTTAGAACCCACACCCGAGGGAGGAAGTCTCACTGGGAGAGGACAGAGGAACACCTAATGCGTTGACCACTTGATACCTTCTGTCTCACCCTCAGTGGATGCACGGCCCCCTTCCCGTGGCTGCCCCTTGAAAGGAAGTGAGCAGGTAGGTGCAAATAGCTACCGAGGGGGGGAATTGCAATTTCTTGGAATAGCCAGAAAAAAAGTTTGCGAGGTAATCGGGAGCCAAGCCGGAGTGTCCTAAATGAGTATCACGCTGAGTCCTCTGGATGACGCTCTTGATCTCTCCTGACCTCTAGGGCGGGTCACTCCTCACCTGTTTCCTCCCCCCATGAGAGGCGGGTGTGCACATGGCTGGGGAACCACACGATGCTTCAGTAGGGATGCCAGTCCGGTCCTGCCCAGAGCAGGAACCTTAGCTCCTAATGAAGGTGCTCCCCTGCCACCAGCATTTCTCCAGGCTCTGAACACTCAAGGACCATGCAGACGGCTTGTTCAGATCGGCTTTGCTGTGGCCCAGCAGCCCAGGCTGCCAGATCATAAATATTTGTTAGATGAATGCTGTCTAGGTCATGACTATTTGACCCAGGCGATGTCATGACGAAACGGGTGTTTGGGGAGCATTAGTCTGATAAGAGTGCAGGTTGGTTGGACTAGAAACGTGCGGGGGCGGGGGGGGGGGGTTGGAGATGAGAACCAGAAAGATGTCTTAGGGGACGCTTACAGTGGACTGGGGTGATGGCATCCAGGGCGGCCACAGAGCTTAACCCTGCGTTTCCACTTCACAGAGCAGAGCGTGTGGAGCACGTGGACCTTCCACACGGGGCCGGTTTGCACACTCAACACCCATCTCCCCTGTACCCTTCCTTTTTCTCTGTGCAGCTGGAGATGCTTCTGCCCCGACAGTAGGTTCCTTGGTGTTCGGCTTTCATTCCAGAAGCTCTCCAAAATGGTTACAGAGAGAGGCCATTATTGATTAAAAAGGACCACATTCATGCTCTGTAGCCTTGCACGTGTGTACCTTAGTTAAGAAGGTGGTTTCTGCATAATCGTATGAGTGTTTCCATCACGGCTCTGCCCATGCGATTACTTGCGTTGTCTTCCAGAATCCACAAAAGGCCTTGACTGTAGTAGGTCTTTTCACCTGAGCTTAAAAAAAGGCCCATCGACGCAGAGTTTTCATGTGCCTATTACATGCCAGACATTCTCCTTGATTCTAGGAGCAAAGCTTACATTTTGGAGAGATGAACAAACCGGAAAGGAGGAATCCACTCATGCCTCCCCTGGTTTCAAACCCTCCGGCTGGCCGTCTTTATACTCTGAGCGAAATCTAAACTTAGCGTGGCCTGGAGGTTCCGTCAGGGTCTCGGCGCCCCCACCACCTCTGGCTTCCTGGTCAGCTCTTTCCCCTGAAACGAATTCTCAAGCCATCCTGGAAGGTAACGCGTGTTCTCTCAAGTATTCCGTGTTCTCTCCTGACATTTTCTGCGCTCCTGCCTCTCCCAGGGCTTGGAACCACACCCTCCACCCTCACTGCTCGCCCGCTGCCCAGCTTTCAACTCCCAGCTTCAATGGGAGATCCACTTCCAGGAAGCCTTCCGTAGAGCCCGGCCCAGCACCCACGCCTTATGGGTAGTTCTCTCTTTCCTGCCATGACATTCGTGACAGTGTTTTATCACCAGCTCCTTTGAGCATGAGGATTTTACTGTTTATTTTTGTGAACTCAATCACTGGATCATAATGATATATGCTCAGCATGTGTCTACGGAAGGAAGGAAGGAAGGAAGGAAGGAAGGAAAGAAGGAAGGAGGGAGGGAGGGAGGAAGTAGGGAAGGAAGGAGGGAGGTGGGAGGGAGGGAGGGAGGGAGGGATGAAAGTAGGATGGAGGGAGGGAGGGAAGAAGGAAGGAAAGAAGGAAGGAAAGAAGGAAGCAAGGAAGGAAGGAAGGAGGAAGTAGGGAAGGAAGGGGGGAGGTGGGAGGGAGGGAAGGAAGGAAGGAAGGGAGGGAGGGAGGGAGGGAGGAAGGAAGGGAGGGAGGGAGGGAGGAAGGAAGGGAGGGAGGGAGGGAGGGAGGGAAGGAGGAGGAGAAAGGGGATAAATTAGGTCTTATGGCCATCTCTTGCCATTATTTTGCTCTATGACTAAATCTCCTTCCCTGTGGATCAGTTCCGTCTTTATCTCAGTGACAAGCAGACACAAACTAGTGAGTGCCTCACTTCGGCTGATGGCATTAGCAAGAGAGAAAGAGAGAGTCGGAAAGGGAGAATCAATAGTTGGTGACAGATCCAACAATGAAATGAAAAGGAGAGTTTCCCTTGTCTTCTGAATGGAAAAGATAGATTTAAACAGCTGTTATCTTTTCACAGACAGTTTGTATTCTCCACTGGGCAAGAGTTGGGCACTTGAGTTTCCCATGTAAATCACAGCGTTCATGAGAACATAAAACACGCGTTGATGTAGAACTGAGCATGGAAGCCTTAACGTAAACACATAGAGTAATTGCTGCGCTGAATTATTTTACAAATGAATAGACCATCCAGAATACTTCCTCAAGTTTTAATCCAGTGGACAGTGAGTGTGAACCATATCATGTCCAACATGGTTAGCTCCCTGCCTGCAATTCCCCCTCTTTTCTCAGCTGAGATCCCTTGAATCCTATCTTCAGATTCCAGGGTGCTCCCCAGCTTGAAGCTTAAAGTACTTAGAAGGGCTTGAGCAATCCATAAAACCGTGATGAGATTAAAAATGAAACCAAAGGAAGGGCGCCTGGGTGGCTCAGTCCGCTAAGCGTCTGACCTCAGCTCAGGTCATGGTCTCGCCCTTCTTGAGTTCAAGCCTTACGTTGGGCTCTGCGCTGACAGCTCAGAGCCTGGAGCCTGTTTCAGATTCTGTGTCTCCCCTCTCTCTCTCTCTCTCTGTCCCTCCCCTACTCACGCTCTGTCTCTCTCTCAAAAATAAAAATCAAGGGGGCGCCTGGGTGGCGCAGTCGGTTAAGCGTCCGACTTCAGCCAGGTCACAATCTCGCGGTCCGTGAGTTCGAGCCCCGCGTCGGGCTCTGGGCTGATGGCTCAGAGCCTGGAGCCTGTTTCCGATTCTGTGTCTCCCTCTCTCTCTGCCCCTCCCCCGTTCATGCTCTGTCTCTCTCTGTCCCAAAAATAAATAAACGTTGAAAAAAAAAATTAAAAAAATAAAAATAAAAATCAAGATTGAAAACAATGAAACCAGAGGAAACAAATATGCAAGAAGCAGGTCCAGTATGTAGCTGATGGGTTACATGTTCGTTGAGAATCCGCTCAGGGTTAGTGAAGCCCGGTGGTCCATACACTAAAGGTGAGAGAGGAAAGGCCCAAGGGGTGTGAAACCTTGGTGAGGGGGTAGGGAGCAGGCTTGAGGGAAAGTGAGTAGTCAGTCAAGAAACCATCCCCAGAGAGACTGGCCCACACACTTCTTTCCACGGAGCTGGACACGGAGGTCGAGACTCACGTGGGGACGCATTGAACAGACCGCAAAGCCGCAAGCCTGGGAGGAGAATCTTCTTTTAGATTTGAATTTAGGTTACTGACAACACTGGGGACTCCTTAGAGACAGAATAATTCTAGGATCTCACGAGGGGTCTATTGTGTTTGAAAATTCCTGTCCAAACTCGAACCTCCAGAGCAGAAGCATTCCTGCTGCTTTTCTAAGAAGAGAAAATGGAAGTCTATCCACAGATGTCTTCGTTATGGGGCAATAACTCCTCCTAAGTTCCACCACCCATGTCTGTAGCCTCCCTCCCCACCATTAGGTTGACACACGTTCCCCAGGCTTGTGTTGATTTTAAGTTAGTGCCTTCACTAGTAAAGCCCTGGGGAACTCACAGCCGCCTTCTTTTTACCATTTTGTCTGGGCTTCCGCTATTCGTCATAACGGGTATTATTAGAGCCCTTTTGACTTTACAATACATTATCTCATCTGGCCTAAGGATTTGGCACAGTTGTTCGGCACAAGCAACCATCTGGGGGACTCTGATTTACAAGTCTAACATTAACCCACCAACAAACAGCCCCCAAGCAGCACCCGAAGGCCAGTCACTACCCTGAGTACCTGCGGGAAGTTGGAAAATGAAGGAACAACAACACCATGATAGCGTGGGCTGAAAGAAATTTCTAATTGGAAGTAAAACAAACATCTGTGCATATTCAGGTCTCATGAAAAATGCTAGTGTCGCCTGACATTTCAGCCTTGACGGCCGCCATTTTTCTACGCACACTCCCTGGGTGAAGTTGGCTTCACCTTCATCTTCAGAGTAATGGCTCTAAAGGTTCACAGCCCAAATCTCTCTTGAGGGCAAGGACTCCCCTCAGAAAATCCTCCTGAAAGTCTTCTTGGTACTTCAAACTGTCAAGTCGTGGCTTAATGATTTTCCCCAAGCATATCCCTTATTCTATATTCCCCTTCCTAGTCCCTGGCTCAGTTTCCAGGTACTGGCTCCAAGTTACTTGCCAGAAGTCCTAGATCCCTCCCACTTTTTTTTCTTATGAATCATCACATCCTTTTGGTTTAGCTTTTTGAATGTGTCTCATACCATGTTTGCGTCTGTTAAACGACTAGTTAACACTTCATGGTGTATACTTGCGTAGAGTATAGCCATGTTAGACCCGTCAGTCATTGCTTGCTACACCGTGAACTTGTAAGCTCACTGCCCTACAGGCAGTGTGTGGTCACCACATGGAGGATGCTCAGTAGATGTGCACTGAAAAAAAAGAATTGCTAAACTGGGCACCCATTTTTTCTTCTCTGTGGAAAGCAAAATGGAGATGTGCCACTCCCTCATGCCTGCACATCTTCATCCAATAAACTAGTAATCTGATGACGACCATGGAGGGATTTTAATATGTAATTAAGTTCCCAAATCGGTTGACTTTAGGAGTTGGACATTGTCAGATGACCCTTCTCTCCCTGGCAGAAGAGATTTCAAGGAATGAGGGCATTTGATGAGAGAGAAATCTTCCATTCTTGGCTTTGAAAATGGAGGGGGTCACACGGCAAGGAGGGTGGACAGTTTCGAGAAACTGAGGGTGGGTCCCAGGTGACTGCCAACAAGGAAATAGAAACCCCTGTCCCACGGCCACTCTGAGCCAAATTCTCCAACAATCTGAATAAGTTTGGAAGTGAATTCTTCCCCCAGATACTCTGGAAAGGTGCACAGTACAGCTGTCCCCTTGACTTCAGCCTAGTAGGACCTTAAGGAGAGAATCCAGCCACACGCGATGCCAACTTCCGATCTAGAGTACTATGAGCTGATAAATGGTGGGTTTTTTGAAGCTGCTAAGTTTCTGGTCATTTGTTATGCAGCGAAAGAAAACTAGCACACATCTCTTCTGATTGCGTAATGCTCGTCCTCGAAAATGTCAACGTCTGCCTTAGAATTCAATGCAGGCTTTATAAACCCCATCCTCCAGTGCCTCAGGAAGGATGGCTCGTATGTTTTAAAGAACACTTCGGGTTACTAAAAATTCATATTATTAAGAACAATTTTTAAATTGTTAAAAATGTAAGTGGTCAAAATTGTGACATTCTGCCCAATTCCATTAAAAATAATATGTAATATTCCACTAGAAGTTTTAAACTTGGCATTTGGGGATTTGGGTCTGGCCACCCATAGAGCCCAGCAGCAGGGGAATTTTTCTTTCTGAACTCACAGTTATTCATACGATGTGCTTGGAAAGTGTACATCATCTTCCCCTGGCTGGCTTTTCTTGTAGCAATTACAAAGTTCCTCAAACACCAACATTTGCAACAAGAGTGAGGAGGAGCATCTCCTTTAACCTCTTATTCTAGACCCCATCGAAAATTCATGACTCCAAGAGTATTTCAACTTCTATCGTATTAAACTACATGAGTAGGTCTGTCGAAGCCATAGTTTCCACTCGTTAACAAATGAAAAGAAAACAATAGCAGAAGATGCCAGGGGAGGAAGTCAGGTGACATCAGGAAAGTCCCCCAGTGAGCAGAACCTTGGGTGGAAGCTCCTACTTATTTCCCTCCTAGTAAATCCTTACTTTAAGGACGAACCGGAAACAGTTGTAACATCTTTTGAAGTGTGGCCTGAATGCTAAGGAGAGGAACCCTATTGCTGCACCAGGCTGGGATCCTTTGTACGGGAAAATGTTTCCTGGTCATCCAAGGTTCCCCAGAGAGCTCCTGATTTGTGAGGGATGCCACCAGAATTCAGCTTCTGGGTGCTGCCAGAGTGCATGTTGGTGGGCGCTCTACTCAGCAGAGCTGTGAACCCAGGCAGAGATTTCCATCTCTCGGACATCTCAGCCGAGCTTCCCACTGACCCCTGCACTTGCCCGTGCACCTCCACCTATGCCTGCGGCCATGCCCACAGTGGGTGACATGGGAGGTGGCACATTCATGCGCAGGCGTGGCCCCGATGCCCCCCAGCTCTGGGAGCCGTGGCTGTTAGGGGTTGTGGAGCACGGGACATCCAAGTGGAGTTTGCTATGGCCGTTCGACAGCCACAAAGCATACAAGTCCTTGAAAAACATGCATTTCATTCAGCTTTAACTTTTACTTAACTGAACATTTCACCCTGTGATTCACTACCCTTGTTCACTCCCCACCTGGCACCGAGCAGCAAGGCCTCATCCTTATCAGGACCAAGACCTTATCAGGGACCAAGATCCCTTCTCGCCCACGGGGTCCCTCCAGTGGCTACGATGAGAAGCAGATGTTGCCACGAGAAAGGAGCAAGACCGGATGTCCTGATGTCCACCGTGGCAGCCAGGAGACACCAGCAGGACATCCACCAGGGCCATAATCTCAGGGAACAAGAGGGAATCCAGCGAGATTCTGGAACGTGGGAGGCTGCGGTAGCCACTTCTGTTGGGTGGACAGTGGGTACCCCAAGGACTTTTTGAAAAATCATTAAGTTCCCAACCTGGAGCTAGATTATGGAGCTACAAAGAGAAGTAGAAAAGGGGACACCTGGGTGGCTCAGTCGGGTAAGCATCCAACTCCTGATTTCAGCTCAGGTCATGATTTCATGGTTCTTGAGTTCGAGCCCCATGTTGGGCTCCATGCTGACAGTGCAGAGCCTGCTTGGGATTCTCTCTCTCTCTCTCTCTCTCTCTCTCCCCAAATAAATAAATAAACTTTAAGCAAAGTAGGGAATAGTCCAGCCTCTACATCTTTCATGAAACGTTAGAAAGCAAGCCAGTAGCACCAGCCACAGAAGGCGGCCAGACACAGCTTGTCACTCAATACCCAGGCAAATTGTTTCTGCCTATATTTGGGCAGCAGAGTCAGAAAACTTGACAGAAGGAGCGACATTTGTGTTAGAACCTCAAGTAAGGGCGACTTCCTCCAGGCAGTGGGGAAGGCGCTCCCGGTGGAAGGCACAGCAGAAGCAAAAGCTACGAGAGGTGGCATCAGTCAGACGGGTGACGGAGGGAGAAAAATGGAGGGCTAGTTTAAGGCCCTGAGGCATCTGAGGGATGTAGGGTGTAGAGGGCCGTGGGGCCCCATCCAGTACAGACATCCGCTTTCAAATCTGCCTCTTCTCTAAGTGCAGCGCCTCTGCATCCCATTTCGTACTCTCTGGGCTAGACTGACATGACGTCACTCTGACAATTGGGTCTGTGGCACGCGGGCTTTTTAACTGCTTCTAACTGCCATTCTCCATCAAATTGCCCATTTGGAATTAAGCACAAGTGTAGTCAAAAATCCTCAAAAAATAACAAATCAGCTGCACATAAGATCTGTGAGATTGATGAAATTTAAGTGACTGTTCAATGACTTCTGCTTTGGCGGGGGGAGAGGGGGCTCCTGGGTGATTCGGCTCTTGATTTCAGCTCAGGTCATGATCTCAAGGTTGGTGAGATCGAGCCCCTCATTGGGCTCTGTGCTGGCATCATGAAACCTGCTTGGGATTCTCTCTCTCTCCTTCTCTCTGCCTCTCCCCCAAGTGCATGCACTCGCTCTTTCTTTCTCTCTCTGTGTCTCAAAATAAATATATAAAGACTAAAATTATTATATAAATAAATATATATATACAAATAAAATAAATAACTTCAGCTTTGTGCTGTAAGAAGTGGGCTTTCCTTCTTCTTAATCATGCTAATATCACATTGACAAGAGCAGCCATTTTCCTTATAAGATGTCCTATTTCTGTGCTTAGACCCTCAGCGACCCCCGCTTTATTTCCATCTCAGATGGCCCACATAAATGGGTCTATCACAGTGTATTCAACTCTTCCTTCTGATCGTTTTACACTCTAGTTCAAAGGAGGTTTAAATGAGGAGCACATTTCTAATCCCGAGGATTAAATGTTTGCATCTTCTTAAATTTCCTTGGCTGAATCCCACTCCGCAAAACTGCATTTGGTTCAGGACTTAGTTATGCTCGGCCAGTTGCAATGACCCGGAGTAAAAATATCCATCTCATTGGAACCTTCTGCAGGATGTTCCTCTGGTATTTGAAGAGCGTGTGGCTTTACAGCAAACAGCGCACATGCTATTGAACGTACCACAGTGTATCCCCCACCCTGGACAACAAAGTCTCGGTTTCCCTCCTACGCTCAGCGCAGTCAATGGCAGCCAGAGCGTGAACAGCAAGAACTCGAGAAGGTACAGCGCGCGTCCCCTACTGGCGCCCCTCAAGTTCGCCGTGGCTTCGGTTGCTCACTCGGGTGACCTGAGCCTGTAGAAAAGGCCGCCATCTTGTCATCGTCCATCTGAAGGAACAGTCCCGCTTTGTGTTTTTTTGGAAAGATCCTTCTGTGAGGCTTAAAGATCAACAGCTCCAGGATATGTGGATCGTCATCCACACCACCAGAACGAGGAAAACCAGAAAGAAGAAAGGCACCATTAAAGGAGGCACGTAAAAAAGCGATGAGTGGGTTAATGAATGAATGCGTGCATGGAGGAATGAAGACTATAGCGAGGCGACTATCTGGTGACTGTCAGAATTCTAAGGAGATGAGGACACCAGCGACTCATGCAGCTCTTTGTTCTTTCGCATCATGTTCCCTCGTGAAAAAAAGAGTAAACATAGAATTCTAATGTAGTTTGCAAGCTGATTCCTCAGAGGTAGAATGTGGGATGATTTCTGGGTTTATTATTGCCAATTATTAAATTTTACCAGGTTTCATAAAAGAGTGTTATCATAACTACTTCATACTTTTCAAAATGCTTCACGACTGTTCATTTTGCTTTATAAAAGGAGATGCAAAGACAATGAATTCCACGTCTCCTCCAATTAAGTCTCCAACGTTGCATCTATTACATTTCCCCTCTATTATGTTTTTTTGTTTTATCCAGAAAAAAAAAAGTGTTGTTCCCTCTTGTGGAAGCAATTAAAAAAATCACCCATCACAATATAAAGTTCCTTCATTAATTGAAATGTCTACAGACATTTTCATCGGGTTTTCAGAACCCACGCGATCCTAATTCAGAAGCTGGACACGAGACAAACATTACTTCAGCATCCAAAGTGCTGCCATAGGAAACAAATGGAAGCAAAGAGAGGGAAAAGCCATAATGAAACCGAAGTCTAATTAAAACCTGACAACGAGCTCATTATACCCAACCAGCTCTTGTTACAGTGGCAGGAAATGTGAGTGGAAAACCCCACAGACAAGATGCCGTGTCGCTGGATGGTCTCTGGAAAGCATTAGACTTTGGATAAAGAGCCCACAGTCACAGGCTTGGGATAGGACTTGGGCATCTCTCCTTTCCTCCAAGTTGGGCTCTTTCTGAGTGTGTGTGTGTGTGTGTGTGTGTGTGTGCACACCCACATGTATGCAAGCAGGCTGGAGAGAGCCTTGAGCACCTGGCCAGCTGGATCATGGGAGGACAGAATCCGGGAGCTGGAAGGGCCTGCAATCAGCTGGGCCAATGCTGTTCCCTTGCCTCTATACAGGATCCACTCTACATCATTTCCAGCCTTGACTTGAATACATTTCAGGACAAGTGACTCCCTGCCTCATGGGAGTGTTTTGTAGGTGCACTTTCTCTATGGCTAAGCCATGATCCGATTCCTGTTGAAATGTATCGTCTTGTGCCCCTCGTGACCTGTGGCATAGCGGGCACCATCCCCCCACTGCTTCAGTCACATTCAAGTCCTATCTGCTGAGGTGACAGGCATCAGGTGCTCCTTGTAGGGCACGGCCTCCCGTTCATGCTCACATCCTGCATCCTCTGTGGGGGTGTAGCCGCCAGTGCCCCCACTACCCCCTGAAGTCAAGACACCATCGCTCCCATAAATGCACACTCAGGTTTCGTGAGCTTTAATTTGGAAGAAGTACGAAGTTCTGATTGCTGGCAATTTTATGAACAACTTACCCATGAATTCCTAGAAAGCCCCGAACTTTACATCGCCCCGTTAAATTTCATCCTGGTCCCAGTTCCCTTGTTTTGAATAATTCTGAAGCTCGATTCTTCAGCTTCACCCGATATATCATCAACAATCCCTCCCTTGACCTTTCAGGTCATGTGCTAATCTTATAAGCATGTTTTGTTGTGGTTTTTTTGTTTGTTTTTTGTTTTTTTGTTTTGTTTTGTTTTGTCTAGTGTCCTCAAGAAGTTAACACGTGAGAAAGAACAGGAAACACTCCTATGTGTTTTAAGGTTTTCTCCTTTGGTTGACACCAATTAATTAGTGGCATTCTTTGAGTAGAACGTCAAGGCAGTTGTGACCTATTGAATTGTGGTGGCATCCAGTGCCAGAGAATATCGAAGGGACAGCTACAGGGCCAGGCTGGAGGAGGAAGCCCAGAATCGAAGATGGTGTCTACTGCAAAGTTGGAATGAGCTTCGCAAGTTCAAGTATGGCTCTTCATTAATCTTTAACCAGAACCCAGCAAAGTGAATTTACTAAACACAAAGAGAAAACATGCTGCCTTTGTGAAACTAATTGGACCAGATCTCATGATGGCTCATCTTTTTAAGTGCTCAGTGGACTGTTAATAATTACTTCTTCATTGTTATCAGTGGTCACTGTTGAGCTGATCGGCCCATTGTTTCTGGAATTCATCCTTTTTCCAATTTTGAAATGGGAAAAATATTTGCCTCCTCCACTCATCTGGCTCCTCTCCTACAATTCACTATTTTCTCATGGAAAAATAACTCCTCCATCATTATCTGCACATATTCTGGGGCTGTGAGTTTTCACTTTTGTGGGGCTGAAGTCTTGTACTTTCTGGGAGCGTCTGATGGCTCGTTTGCTTGCTACACCTCTCCGGGGGCTCAGGACCTCTTGGCTAACACCTCTTACCATCCAGCCTGAACATTTTCTTCTAGTCAAAGATGATGGAAACAGAACAGTGGTCAAGAGTCCCTGCATTCTCTGTGTCTCCTGTTACTATTACGAATTTCTCGACTCATCCTTTTCTCTCTCTATTCGGTCTGCAGACGTCAAGTGTTCCCATCTGATGGTTGACAATAACAGGGATAGTTTCTCAGAAAATGAAAAGTGGGAAGAACTTTCCAGGGAGTTGTCTTCCTCACTTTAATTTCCTGGAAAATAAACGGAAAGGAATAAGAAAGCATTGAATGGGATTGGCTTTCCATAATTTGTAAAAAATAGAATCTGGAACACGGAGATGATGAGTACACAAATCACCTCTTCAAAATCAGAATCTATGGGGGCGCCTGGGTGGCGCAGTCGGTTAAGCGTCTGACTTCAGCCAGGTCACGATCTCGCGGTCCGTGAGTTCGAGCCCCACGTCAGGCTCTGGGCTGATGGCTCGGAGCCTGGAGCCTGTTTCCGATTCTGTGTCTCCCTCTCTCTCTGCCCCTCCCCCGTTCATGCTCTGTCTCTCTCTGTCCCAAAAATAAATAAACGTTGAAAAAAAAATTAAAAAAAAAATCAGAATCTATGAAAGCACCTTTAAAAATTACATTGTCAAATTTGGGAGTGTGAAATATTCACTTTGTTCTCATGGGTCATGCTATTAAGAACCTCTCAAAATAACCAATGAATTTGAATATGAATTACAATAATCATTATTAATTGAGATAGAAATAGTTCCTTGAAAGTTTCACTGTGATGTTGTAAAAATATAAAAATACTGACGAACCATAACATGCACATGTTCCTTTCGTGCCTGGGCGAGCATCTCTCCGAGGGACCTAAGGTGGAAGAATTTCCTATGCCACCCGTTTTTCCAAGATCCTGCCGTGTTTGGAACATCTCTTGGGAATCTTGGTTCCTATTCTTCTGGCAAGCCACCTGTAAGTTAAGGCGGAAGCTGCAAAGGAGGAGTGAAATGGGTTGAGTTGATTATGTTTTTAACATTACTTCATTATTCTGCAATGCAAGCTCTTAGCTCCTGAGTCCACACATTTTTGAACAGGGTGTGTAGTTGATTTACTAAAGCCGTTCAGGTCAAGCAATCTGAGTCATTTTCTTTTTATTTAAAATTTCAGAGGAGGCTCTTTTAAAGAAATCTTGAATTTGAGATATTTACCAGTGATCTAAAACAGTAACATGTCAATCTAAAGTCAGCAGTATCAGTTTGTTTGGTTAAGGGATGGATCGGTCCCCATAAGGGAATTCTGATTTTGCCTCTACTATATCAGCGTAATCTACGTAAAACCCAAGACATTTCTTTTATTTTGCTTTGATATTTAAATTTTAAGTACAAGTCAAGGGATGCTTTTTAATGCTTCAGTGCTCCTCAACACCTTTAATATGTCCCTCGCTGGGTTATGAGGAAAGTCTGCCAGGAGGCAGTCATGTGGCACTGCACTCTGGTCCCACGGCAGATAGCAAGGTGGACGGTCTCCACCAGACCTCACTGGTAACACAGTCCACATCAACTGGGAAGTGGTCTACATCAGTGTGTCTCAACATGGGGCCCCCAGATCAGTAGTATCTGCATCCCTGAGAAACGAGAGTCCCTTCCAGACCGACTGAGTCACAAAGTCTAGGGTTGAGCCTCCACAGTCTTCTCTTAAGGAGCCTCCGAGCGATTCTGCTCCGTGCTGAAGTTTGAGAACCACTGATCTAGGTCACGCTCACTGCATGGAAAACCTGTGTGTGAAGCACCGTAAGAGAAACAGAAATAGTGGAATCTGATTTTAGACATACACCAGGATAAAGACGGACTCCAACGCTTTCAATCAATGTTCGAGTCCAAAAATACAATGCGTTACTAATCACAGTTGGGGATCAGAAAGAACGAAGCACGATTCTGGAGGTGTGACAATGGCGTTCAGTAGTCTGTGGTCTTTTGAGCGACCCTCCTTGCCAAGATGTTTCTCAATGGTACCTGCATTACCATTAAGAGTCTGCTACTCTCCTAATGCTGCAGGGGTTAACATCTTGCTACGGATAGCATTGCTTTCCAAATGTTTGGGGTACATGGGACATCCGCAGCAGGACAGTGCTCTCAGGGAGGGATGTCAGGCTTGTCTAGCATGAGGGACGATGAGCTAGTGACCGGCCCTCTTTATGTTGTGCCCACCTTTCAGACATCTGTGTTCAGACTGGAAGTCAGACCCATGAAGTCATTCCCTGTCGTATTGTCACAAATAAAGGCAGAAATGATCTGTTTACAAAATGCTCTGTTTGACTAGGCACCCAAAGAATACACCATATCGAATACGGCCACTTTGCGTCCACGCTGTTCTATAGGCAATGGATGCTCTTTGGGTTGGAGAGCTCACCTCTGTAGGTTTCAGGCCATCATCATCCCCAGTCCTATGGGTTTACCAGGGACAACTTGGGACACAAGGTTAAAGATGACTCAAATGGATTCACACCATCCCTTTCAAATGCTTGTATGTTCAAGAAAGACTTCTGGAGAGCAACTGGGACATTAATGCCGGAAAAGGCCCCAGGAACCTCGCAGCCCAACCTAATGCTTTGTCCAAAATTTGTCCATCCCTAACGCTTTGTCCAACGCTTTGTCAGGCGGTGACTGGCACCCAGGCCCTCAGATTCTTACAGCAGTTCATCGTCCTGTTCTTTTTTGGCCTCTTTCATCAGTTGATATGGAGAAGGTAGAGAAAAGTAATAGTAACACGAGTGCTGTGCTTCCATCAGCACCAGTGACAAATCTCCCCTGCATTCTGACAGTTCTGGGACCTTCTACAAACTTGCCCGCGGTGTCCTGTGCCCCTCCTGCTCAGCGCTGTATGACAATAGTCACGATAAGTATTTGTGTATTAACAGGGCTTTTTCACCAGAATACAAAGTCCAGGAAGACAAAGGCCACACATCTCATGCTCCGAACTCCATTGCCCACACTCAACACGACATCCGCCATATTGCAGGTGCTCTGCATCACTTTCCTGTGGCAGTAATGAATGAATCAATAATAATTAATGCAAGCATTGATATTACAGCCCATATCACGCTGTAGTTTTTCAGATCAATTTTCCTGCCTGGATCTTTTGCTGGGCTGAATCAAAGTCATTTCTCACCCCCACAGCTAGCGCAAAGCTTGGCTCCTAGGGATCTCAAACTGTTTTATGATTGAATGAATAACTCTTAGATTCTGGGAATGGCTAAATATGGCCTTGATTCTCACTTTCATTGCTGACCAGGGGCTTTTAAATGAAACATTCTACGTTCCAATTTTCTCATCCCTTATATAGACACAATTATATTTGTCTTTGTCTCCCTGGGTTCTCGTAACACCCATGAGAAAAAAGGCAATACAAGGCAATGAGCCTTGAAATCAAAGGTGTTCTATAACTCCGTGAGAACAACACTGAAGTTATTACTTTCGTGCTGTTCTTTTCCTTCGGAAATACCTGTCCTTTCCTATTAGCGCAGTCAGAATCTTCCCATCGTACTGATTTTGCTCTCTAAATAGCATTTTCCTTTTCAGTATGTTACTGAAACCTCCCCAGTGGAAGACAGAAATCAACTGTGTGGACAATCCTTCAATTTCTTTTCCGGAACACTGCGGAGCCTCTTACAGTCTCCCAAACTCAGAGAGATTATCCAAAGTCACTCATGATTCCTTTTGCCACTGAAACCATAATTGTACTTCTAGAAACCCACAAAGGAGGTCACTGAGGTCCCGTGTGTGGTGCAGCACACTTGAGACCTCCCATGGCCGAGGTTTCTCACACAGTCCCCTGTGTCCAGCTCCAGCAGGGAGGATCCTCCCACGGCGGCTAAAGTCCAGAAGTAGTAAAAGGCCAACTGGAACCCAGTTGATTACTGGGCTACGTATCACTGTCCGAAACCACACAGCCTAGTATCTTTGCAACCGAGGCGGCAAAGACCAGGATGGTGGGGGGAATGCGCCCACAGAGGCAGAAATAGAGGACGTGGTTTTTAGGACACTGAACAGCAGGAGGTGAGCATGGGGGGGACTGGAGTGGAGAAAGTATAAAGCCTTATAAACTAATTAGAAAGGCAATGCGAGGGGCGCCTGGGTGGCTCAGTCGGTTAAGCTCAGGTCAAGAGCTCATGCTTCATGGGCTCGAGCCCCACGTCAGGCTCTGTGCTGACAGCTCCGAGCCTGGAGCCTGCTTCAGATTCTTTGTCTCCCTCTCTCTCTTTGCCCCTTCCCCGCTCATGCTGCCTTTCTCTCTCTGTCAAAAATAAATAAATGTTAAAAAAGAAAAACCAACACGAGATCCTCCCCAACTGAAACTCACCGGCAGGCTCCCCCACCTACCTTTTGGAAGCTTCAATGTCCTGTGACCCGCTCTCTGGTGGAAACGCCCCAGCACCCTGGAATGGTGAAAACCCAGGACGGCTAAAGCCACGCCTGCTGCAGGAATTCTAGAGATTCAAAGAACAAAGAACCTCAACATACAAGCACTTAGGGCCCACATGACGGAGCCCCAGGGAGGACACTGGACCCCAGGCTCAGGTGAACGTTCCTGATCGGCCACACCTCACAGTACGGTCACACCTTATTGCTGGGAGAAGCAGGTGCGTCCTCCAGGAGGGGCTCCTAGCTTCCCCCAGACACGGCCCCGCGTCTCTTCTCTTGCATGATTTTACCCTGCATCGTTTGCCGCAGTAAACTCTCTGGGAGGAAACCAGCTTTTCTGAGTCCTGTGAGTCTAGCATAGATGCAGGAATCAGTTTAAGGGGAGGAAACTGGCAGAAAGACAGTTGTGAAAGCCCAGGGGAAAACCGGCAAGAGGAATAGGTTCCCATTGTTTTGTTTTGCTTTGTTTTGTTTCAAAATTGAAAGACAAGTAAATACTTCTATGGGGCGTGATGGGTGTGGGGGCACTCATGTCTTCCAATTTCCTTTTTTTTTAATGTTTATTTATTTTTGAGAGTGAGAGAGACAGAGCATGAGTGGGGGCAGGGCAGAGAGAGAGAGGGAGACCCAGAATCCAAAGCAGGCTCCAGACTCCGAGCTGTCCGCACAGAGCCTGATGCAGGGCTCGAACCCATGAACCGTGAGATCATGACCTGAGCCGAAGTCGGACGCTTAACCGACTGAGCCACCCAGGCGCCCCTCCACCTTCCTCTTTTGTTTTCTGGTTCTCCTCATTTATCACTTTTAGGCATCGTTTTACTTTGTTGCATTGAAAATATTTTTGCTAGCTGCATTAAATCATTTCTGTGAAAAGGCCAGAGATAAGCTGATTCATCAACTTCTCGGGTAAATATCTCATCGATACCCCGTTTTCAGCCCAGATCAGATAAATGGGACAACAGAGCAGGTGACCCAACTCTTGTATATGGCCACCACCGCCGTGTGCTTCCAGGAATCCAGACAATTCCACCCTGTGACGAGGACAGCAACTCCAACTCTCGCCAGTATCTCATTTTCTGTTCCATTTTCAGAATGAGTTGGAGTTAATGCCACCCAAGGCGATTCACCCACGTCACAGTGCCCCGACGACATGCTGTTACCGATCTGAGACACCTGTCCTATCTCCTCACGTCTAAATAAAGGTAGATTTGCCAATCCCGGGGGAGGCTCTGCATCTGACACACCCACATCTCTTAGACCGGAGGAACTTTTCTGTGACTGAGGCGAGTCTAGAGCCCGTTCTAAAAGGACCCAGGACAACCGATGATCGTCAAGTGATTTTTTTTCAATTTACCACCTATCTTTTTTAAATTTTTTTAATATTTTATTTCTCTTTATTTATTTTTATTTTAGAGAGAGAGAGACTGCAACTGGGGCACAGGGGCAGAGGGGGAGGGACAGAGAATAGCTTAAGCAGACTCCACACTCAGTGCAGAGCCCAATGCAGGGCTGGATCCCGTGACCCTGGGATCATGACCTGAGCCGAAAATCAAGAGTTGGATGCTCAACTGACTGAGCGCCCCCCCGGGCGCCCCTCAATTTACCACGTAACTTAATATGATTGTGCTCTGTGAATCATTCCTTTGAAATCATCCTAGTGCTTTGTTTTGTTGTTCTGTAAGCCGGCAACTGTAAGCTGGTATTTATATCATTTAACAACTCCATGTTGTATGTGTCTGTTTGCTTTGTTGTTGAGCACACTGTTTAGTCTGAGAATTCAGAAGGACAAACTGTTCAACAGGATGACAGCGGCTTGTAACCTGGCCAGGGTTGGGGAAGGGCCTCCTGATGCCTGACTCTTGGTGCCACCTAGAAACGATGATAGAGAGTTTGACAGGTGGCACCTTTACTCACCGGCCTCCCCTGCACTTTCTAGATGGCCTAGTGAACGTGAACACGGGAGTTTCCATCCGAAACCAGATCAGCTGGAGCTGCACACCACACTCAGTGGGTTCCAGGTGAAAACGCAGCATCGGATCCTGAGACCCGCGGGGGATCAAAGGCAGATTTTCTACTGGGAGAACATGGCCTTCGTGCAAAAGCCCCAGGAGATCGCAGCAGTTCTCACTGAAGAAATCATTGTTTACAAATACATTTCGGAAAAATATATGGGCTCGGCTGACTTTTAAAGGTTTTTTCCAGTAGAATGCTTTCAGGACTTGGTCAGGGCTCTCAGACACAGCTCACCTGAGCCAAGCCAAATACACGCCTTGCCACGCGGCCTTGCGGCAAAATTTACATTCTGTTCCTCTTTGCTCCCCTCTAATTCCAGAAATGAAAGCTTCCAAGGATGATTTTTACGTACCTTGGTGATGGCTTTTTCCTGTGTTCGGGGACCAGTACCCTCCCCGCCCTTGTGGCGGACAATTATTCTTGATTAATTTGGCATTGAACTTCAGTGTTGAATGAGACCCCCTATAGTTCACGGAGCCCATGTCTCTGAATATATTACTGAAGAGACCAGAATGAAAAGAGACGGAGGGTTTTTGTTTTTGACAACATCACACTGTTGGTGAGGATGAGGTAAGAATAAGAACCGGGTATGGCAAACCAGTTAGCTGTTCACCTAACCCATGCCGTTTTCTTCCTGAGCACTCAGGGGCATGGCATTTTAGAGTCCCCGGCAGCTAGATGTGGCCACGGATTTGACGAAGTTCAAGCCCAGGGACACGGGCAGACATGAGGTACTCAACAATATGTGAAGACCCAACGCAGGAGACCTCTCCACCCAAGAGTCTCCGTACTCTTTCTTCACCTGCTGACTTGGTGTAGACGGGCACGCCAACTTGGAGACAATCAATCCAAGATGGGAAGCGCAGGTTTTCCCGAATCACTGACCGGGGAAGGGCTCCTCACTCGCCAGGAACACCGTTTTGGGATTTTACGTGAGAGAGTGAGGGTAAGACATAAGCTTCCACGCCTTGGAGCCATCACGCATTAGCCTTACCTTGACTACCGTGCCAGGTATGGGCTGGCTGCACAAGCATGTGTATGTGTGTGTGTATGTGTGTGTGTGTGTGTGCACGCATGGTACGCCCTAACACTGTCTTCTGAAAAACCACCCGCAGTCATACCAATTCAGAAGACAACCACTATCACCAACAAAGTGTGCTAAACACACGACAATGAAAAAGTAAAGCCCAAACAAGTCTGCTATCGGCGCTGATTATGCCCTCATGGTTACCGTGGCGGTGTTGTGGTTCTGGTGTACGTTCTCCTCCGAGAACCCAGGGGTCCAACAGTTGTGAAAGGTGCATCTGGCACTTGGAAGCGGGGACGTGTTACTACCGCCCGCTTCACACACGGCGGTAAGTCCTGCCAGAGCTGAACGGGACTGTCAGGCGTGTTTAGGCGCAGGTGTGTTCGTGGAGAACAGATCCGCCTCAAGAATGAGCAAGTCCCTCTTGTTTTCCGGGACTTGTGCGGAAAAGCTATTCCTAAGACGCCTGCCACTATTTCCTTTAGTAAGAGTAATTTGTTACGACTAATTTATCATTTTATTATTTATTTATTTTTTATGCATTAATTTGCTATTAATTTGTTGTTTATTTTTATTAAGTAAAAATGAGTAAAAAAAAAATAATAATCTCAAACCGGAATACGTTCGTGCCTGGACCATCTGTAAAAGCAGCCTGTATGACCGATAGCGACACTGCAGCCTGCTGTCCGTGCGCCCGTGACTTCCCAGGTGCGCAAACCCTCCAGAATTCTGTGCCCTAGAGAATGAGACAAGGTCTCAGTCACAAGGCCAGGTTCTGAGAGAGGTCTCTGGCCCCGTCACTTGCTCGTTGTTCGGCTCGTTCACTCTCTCGTGGAAAGCCTACTGTAAAGCCTCTCGTGTCACCGTGGTACCAATCAACATCTCTCTTACGTTTTTCAACCCAAAATATGTAAGGTCTTCAGGGGTCAAACTTCGGCGCCCTGTCCTCAACCTGGAACTTCTATATTGTTCATCGCATGGAACCCACATTGAAGATGGCTGGTGACTGCTGTCCAGATGGCTGGGTTCAAAATCCTGATTTCTCGGCCTTGGCACTATTAATATTCGGGACTGGATGCTCCTTGGTTGGGGCTGAGAGCCTCCCTTGCCCTGCAGGTCACCGTGCAGCACCCCCGGCCTCTGCCCGCTTCGTGCCAGCAGCTCCCTCCCCCGACACTGACAACAGCAAATGTCTCCAGACAGGGCTACGTGTCCCCTGGGGGGCAATCTTGCCCCCTTTGAGAATGACTGCTCTGCACCAACAGAACAGCAAGGTAACAGAAACACCTAACTTCTACCTTCTGATCGCTTTACAAAATATTAGCACCACAAAATCGTACATTTCAAAGGGAACTTAGAAATCAGCGAATGCTGCTGTGGCATCCGCTCCAGAAACCCTCACACAGAGCCGGCCCCACGACCTCTGGGGTTCCGGAGCGCTGGGGGCCTGACCGACTCTTCCGGGACCTGTTTACTTGGAGACGACAGGACTGACCATAAACAAACCAAATCCTGGGGGCATATTAGCTCCTGAAAGAGAAATGGGGGAGGTCTTGCAAATACCAGAAATGGCATTCACTCCAGAAATGGCTTATGCCAGCTTGTACTGAATGCTCACGAACCACTTCCTTAATCTCAAATGCTCTAGTGTTTCTCAGTTCTGATTAAGGAATCGTGAGATTGTAATCAGCACGTCATTCAATAGCAAACCACTTACCTGGGTGGCACGCAGATTGAGTTTTCAGTAGATGCTTCATTGATAGAGTATTTGATGTGCTTGATACTTTACAGCCAGAATGGCTGTAATTGAGTGTCGATTTCTAACTATCGATTTCTAATGGGATTCAATGTCGACTTCTAACCTCATTCATTTTGACTATCTGCCCAAATCACACTTTCTCGCGTTCCCGCCCTTTACGCTTCTATCCCAGGCACCCCAGACATCCCTCTTCCTGTACACGTTTGCACATATGCATCTGATGAAAGACGTTTGGGTTCTTCAAATAGTTAAACACAAATACGATTTTTTCAACACATTCTTTCCTTGATGTCTTTAACTCATCAGTATTGCAAGAGAAAACGTAAGTATTGAAACAGTTGCATTTCCCTTGGCTGTGAAAAGATGCATAGTCAGCAGGTAACATCTCCTATGGACTGAATGCGTGGGCTTCCCCCTCCCGCAAAATTCATATACTAAATCCTAATCCCCAAGGTGATAGCGTCAGGAGGTGGAGACTCTGGAAGAAATTTGGTCATGAGGGTGGAGGTCTCACAAATGGGATTTGTGCCCTTTATAAAATAAACCCCAGAGAGCTCCGTCCACCCTTTTGTCACGGGAGGGCACAGAGAGAACCCAGCCACCTATGAACCAGGAAGGAGGCCCTCACCAGCCCCGGCGGACTTTCTCCAGAACTGTGAGAAATACATTTCTGTGGCTTGTCAGCTACCCTATTGATGGTATTATGTTGTAGCGGCCCAAAGGACTAACATAGCACATGGGTGGGTTCTTATTCGAGCCCCTATGTTCATAACCCGCATAGACGATATACCACAGAATTGGCCTTGACCCTCGGTAGGTTTTCATATCCCACGGCAGCGCCCTGGTGGCCTTTGGGAGCTGTTTGGGACAGGAGCAGTCATATGACCGTCCACAGTTTGGGGTCTGTTTCGTCCAAAGTGCAAGGCTTGGTATCCTTGAACAGGTAGGAAACCCTACCACCCGCATTGACTCCAGTGGCAACTGGCACCATGTGGCACTTCTATAACCAATTGCTCTCTTAGCCGTGTTCGTTCACCGAAAAGATTCAAAGCGTTGTAAGCAAACCGGAACGGCACGGATGCTTGGGGCTCTCGCTGAGATGATGGGACAGTGAGGAGAAGAGTCAGAGCTCATTCGCATCGGCTGTCCTACCGTCCCCGTCACGCCTCCTGCTCAGTTCCCGTGCCGGCCCCTTGTTTATCTCTCTGATCTGAGGAGCTCACGCCTGGGACCTCTCTTCTTTCCATCTGCAATCACCCCACTGATAAGCTCATCAAGCCTCATGGTTTCAACCTCGTCTGCATATAGATTCATCCCACATTTGAATCTCCATCCTGGCACTTTCCCCTGAAGTCTAGAGACTTCCGCACAGCAGCTGTTCAGCAGCACCAGCCCCTGTATTCAAACATCTAAAACCTGCTGTGATCCCAACTTTGCTCTCACCTAACCCCCAAATCGGTTCCTTCTTGTTGTTTTCCCATCTCCGTAAAGGAGAACTCCATCCTTCCATTTCAACAGCCAGAAGAGGTGGACTGGCTCTTGGCTCCTCCCCGGCTGTCATAATGCACATGGCATGTGACAGCAATTCCCACTGACTCTAGAGTTAAAACACACCCAGAATCCGATGTCTTCCTCCTGACCCCATGGCTGTCACTCTCATCCAAGCCACGGACATCTTTCATTGAGGTACAAGTATATATACAGTGAAATGCACCGATCTTAAGTGTGTGATCGAAACAACGAGTTTTACAAATGTCAAAGGAAGCTCTCCAGTCTCCTCAGACTCTCCACCTCTTCAAATTTTGCCTACCCTAAAATTGGGACTATATTCTCCTACGTTTTGTATCTAGAGTATTATATGTAGACAGGGAGACAAAAAGAAGTAAAAACTGACCAGCGCCTTGCTGACCTGTGAGACAAAATCGAGAAAACTAACATAGGGTTAGCAAGAGACTCAAAACTAAAGGAGGTGTAGAATCAGGTAGGAAAATATTTTTGAAACAAAACCTGTAAATTGTTGTTGACAAATATCAACGAAGAGTTCTAAAAAGCCAGAAAATGTCACGCAGAATCCATTTAAAAAGAAAACGACTCTGCATATGCATATCAGAGTAAAACTTTGAAGCTAAAATATAACAATCAGTCTTAAAAGCAAATGGAGGTTTGTGTCTTGGGGGAAGAAGAGGGGTGAGGGACAGGGGCCTGAGGTGAGGCCTCACCAAGGGTACCATTTACCCTTGCCCCCACAAGCTTGAAAAGTCGGGAACATTTTTGATCCAGAAGCTATGGTTTGTGATGAAAATCTTCATCATTCGGAATGATCCTTATTCCCTCACCCCAACATGGAAGGCGTTTACAGGCTTCACCACCCAAAGAGGGGGGTAGTCTTTACCTTTAAAAGAGAGATGGGAATGTACATGGGATTTTGTGTAAAATACGTATATATATATATATATATATATATATATATATATTCATAGAACACCCTTCATAGGATAGAGTCAAAGACCCAAACAAGCTTGCTTTCTGTTCAGAGAAAAGGTGAATTAAAAACAAAAGAAAGGAAGAAAGAAAAAGATGAATTTAGTTTGAAATTATTCTTTCAGGGTGAAGACGGGCAAAATTCAGGCCTAAATAAGTGTAAATGATGAGGCTTTTATCCTTTACTCCCTTGGTAGAGGCCAAGAGTCTGATGCTCCACCAACTGAGCCACCCGAGCACCTCTCCTTCTCACATTTCCTTAATGGTGGTGTCCTTTAGGAGCGGAATTTTAAATTTTAGTCAAATTCAATTAATCCAATACATTTTATTTATGCTTAGTGCTTTCTCTCCACCTCTTCAAATTTTGCCTACCCTAAAATTGGGATTATATTCTCCTATGTTTTGTATCTAGAGTATTATATTTAGACTTTGTAATGGTTGAGTGAATGATTCATTTCGAGTAAAAATTTTATGTGGTGTGAGCTAAGGATCAAAGTTCGTTTTCTTCCACATGGATATTCAGTTGTCCCAGCACGGTTTGTTAAAAAGACTTTCCTGTGTCCATTGAAATAACTTGGCCCCTTTTTCAAAAATTAGGTGATTGTGTGTGTATGGGTCTATTGGGGAGTTGGATTTTTCTTTCCTTTCAGAACTTTAAAAGTGCTGGTTCACTGTTTTCTGTAATTCTCATGAGAAGATGGGTGTCATTTATTTTTTTAAATATAATTTGTTGTCAAATTGGTTTCCATACAACACCCAGTGCTCATACCAACAAGTGCCCTCCTCAATGCCCATCCCCACTTTCCCCTCTCCTCCAACCCTCTCCACCCTCAGTTTTTCCTTGGTCCTTAAGAGTCTCTTATGGTTTGCCTCCCTCCCTCTCTGTAACTTTTCCCCCCCACCCTCCTCGTTAGTATAGTGGTTAGTATTCCCCACCGGTCATTCATTTTTTTTTTAATGTTTATTTATTTTTGAGAAAGAGAGACAGAGCTCAAGCTGGGGAGAGGCAGACAGAGAGGGAGACCCAGAATCCGAAGCAGGCTCCAGGCTCTGAGCTGTCAGCACAGAGCCCGACAGGGGGCTCGAACCCATGAACCATGAGATCATGACCTGAGCCTAAGTCAGACACTTAACCAACTGAGCCACCCAGGCACGCCAGGTGTCATTTATTTTATTGTTACCCTCTACGTCCTGGGTCTTTTTCCTCCATCTGCTTTTAAGATATATTTTTATATCCATTTCTGTATTGCTTTCCTCCGTGAACTCCATCAATAACTGAAATATCCTGACTTCTTTTGCATATTTACGTTGACTGTTGTGTATTTTTCCCGCTTTTAAGAAAGCTTCATGTGGGCATGGATATTTTGTATTTTGTTTATTTTTGTAACCCTTTCACCTGAAAGAGTACTTGGCTGTTAGTGAACTCTTGGAATTTGTTGAAAGAATGAAGCTAAATCTACAAAATCTATTTTATTCCAGAATCAGTATTAAGTATTTTAAACATTTGTAAATATTCCTTTATTTATTCACCTAGTCTTTAAGTTTATCAAGAATACCTATGTTCTATTAATGACATCATAGAATGGTATTTGAATTATGTTCTCAAGTCATACCATGACACCTAGAATAAATTACAGAACACGACTTTTCCTGATGTCCCTTGTCGAAGGAAAAAAATTTATTCGTGACACTTGTTAAAACAGTAAGGCAGACTTTATTCAGGACCATTAGGATAGATGCAGGGACCACTGCCATGGGGTTTGGGAGTAGGGGAGAGTCATCGGGCTCAACTCCAAATACAACAAGGAGAAGTGGGAATTTATAGTCGAAGGGCAGGGTGAGGTTGCTAGTGGACCGAAGATTACTAAAAGGAAGCATTAGGGTAAGGGAGATTCTAGCTAAACCAACCCAGCAGGATTCTTGGTGGTGGCACTCTGGGAAGGTCAGACATCACCGGGGGGGGGGGGGGGGGGGGGGCAGGGGGAGAGTGGGGGGGACAGTGCGAGAGGAGAAACTTGGCCAGATATTGAAGGCAGGGGATTCTAGCTAAACTGTTTTAGCAGGATTCTTGCTAAAACGGGGCTCCTGAGGACATACCCAAGAACAGAGCCTAGTTGAAGGAGTTCAGAGAAGCCTGACCTGACCAGAGTTTGGTCAAGGAGAGGCTTGTCTTGGTCTGCTGGGGCAGCTAAAACAAAACACCATAAACTGGGTGGTTTATCTGTCCCAGTGTTAGAGTCTGACCAGTCCAAGGTCAAGCTGCTGGCATGGCCTGGTCGGGTGAGGACTTCCTTTTGGTTGCTGATTTCCCACTGGGTCCTTACATGGTGGGGAACAGGAAGAGGAAGCAAGCTCTCTCCCGACTCTACGAGGGCATGATGAATCCCACCCCAACGATCTCATTCAGTCCCAGTCATCTCCCCAGATGTCCCTCTTGGGACACCGTCACACAGCAGGACTGGGTTTCAACGTATGGATTTGGACCTGGAGGGAAGGTGGTCACAAATATTTAGTCCATAACAAGAATCTTTATCACCTTTTAAATACTTTAAATACTGAGAAGCTTGTAAAAATTATACTCTGCAATTTTTTCCACTCCAAATAGGATATACAGCATCCATATGATTTTATTTAATGTCCAGTGAAATTGCGATAAATAACATTTCCGCATCTCACTGTGATATAATGGCATCCTCAAACCTCCGGGGCTTTGCAGGGTTTACACTGCTCTGCAAAATTAACTCAGATGGCTCTGCTTTTATATTTTTATCTGTTTTCCAAGTTATTGAAACTTTCCACTTTAGATCCATTTAAGTAAAATAACCATGATTACGGAAATCTTTCTAAGCATTGCAGGCTTCCCTGATCTAAAGTGGGATAGAAAATTGCTCTCCTTGTTTATGACTCTGGGCATCTCGGACCTCCTGTCATTCCTCTCTCTTTCTCTGCTCTGCTTTTTTTGTTTTGTTTTGTTTTAATTTATTTATTTAAATTCAAGTTAGTTAACATACTATGTAGTATTGGTTTCAGGAGTAGAACCCGGTGATTTATCACTTGCATGTGACACCCAGGGCTCATCTCAACCAGTGCCCTCCTTCATGGGTGTGAGGGCGACCTGGCTGCGACGTCTGTCACCCCATTGACCGCCAGGGTTGATTGGGCTGATCTGGCTGGCTAGGCGGGGGTCCCCTTCCTCCTTCGCCTCTCCATGTGCCTCCCTCCCGAAGCTGTGCACTCGGTCGAAGAGGATGACCTTCCCCGACAGAGGAGGACCGTTCTTCCGTCAAGGGTGTACGAGTAGCCGCGCTCCCCTGCTAGAACCTCCAAACAAGCTCACGAGTGCCCTCCTTCATGCCCATCACCCGTCTAGCTCATCCCTTACCCACTGCCCTTCCGGCCACCCTGTTTGTTCTCTGTATTTACGAGTCTCTTACAGTTTGCCTCTCTGTTTTTATCTTACTCTTCCTTCCCTTCCCCTAGGTTTATCTGTTGTGTTTCTTAGAACCATGCGATATTCGTCTTTCTCTGACTGACTTATTTCGCTTTGCATAATACACTCTAGTTCCATCCGTATTGTTGCAAATGACAAGATCTCATTCTTTTTGATCGCCGAGTGATACTCCATCGTATATATAAACCACATCGTCTTTATCCAATCATCACTTGATGGACATACGGGCTCTTTCCACAGTTTGGCTAATGTTGACAGTGCTGCTATAAGCTATGAGCTTCACCGCTGATGGCTTTAAGCTGATGTCCCCGGTTATTGGCTGGGTGTGGCTCCGCATAGCACTGGGGTTTGGGGGCGGGGGCGGGGACTGGCGGGTACAGGGAGAAGATAAGCCAGCTTGGTCCTCCTTCTATCTAGCTCCAACGGCAAGGGCTGTATGGTTGAATCATATCTAGCAGGATAACCACTCTCCTCCTTCCTCACTCTTTAACTTCCTTTCCTAGTTAAAGCATTAACTATGCTCTAGTTAATATCCTGAGTGGTACTAGTGTGTCTCCGCCTTCAAAAGTCCCCAGAGACCCCTGCTGAGTGTTCAGGTGGAGGATTCGTCACGGTGATTTGGGGACCGGAGGTATTTTGCCATTTGTGTGATGTGAATTTTGGCCTCCCCGAATTAGTCAGACACATAAGGAAATGACGTCAAATTTAAGAGAAAAAATATCCTGTATCTTTTCATGGGAGGCTCTTCTTTTAGATTAATTTGCACTCCCGGCCCCCCTTTCTGCCCACCCACTCCTTCCACATAGAGGTAACGCAAGCGATCTGATTGGCAAACTCGGGGAAGAAATCGGGCCTATCCTGTTGGCCCCTTGGCTCTGCTTTGTGCGGAAATCTGTCTGAAGGAAGCACCCATTCTCTCATCCTCTGTGTCACAACTTTTCAAGGGCAGGGGGAGTTGCCGATCAATAACCGGCAGGGTTTGATTTGGGGCTGCTGAACAGGAAGCCCATTTTGCCAGGGATGGGAACCGTTCCGTGCAAACAGCCTTATTATTAGAAAAGGCAGCTCTTTCCCTCTCCGTCTCTTTGACTTCTCGCTCTCTTAATCACTGCCAAATGTGGAGACAGGGAAGACAGTCATTAACTCTTTGAAAACCCTATCTACAGTTTACAGAGCACACGTGTCACATGATGTTCTCACTGGCATACGTTTATATGTCCCAGGACAATCCCGGCATCCGTTATGGGGAATATAATTCCCAAGGGAGAAGTGGCTGACTCTTTTGCGCTTGTGCACCTTGAAAATATTTCCCCACAACGTGAATTTAGAAAGAATGACCCATATGAGAAAAGGGATGTACAACTCGTCTCATCCACCATGACCCAGATGTGTGCTGTCCCCGTGCTGGGCAATGCGATTCCTCATACCGTTTAAGATTTTCTAAAAGGAAAACCATTAAACTGTGGTGGGTTTTAAAATGCACCCCCCCCACCTGAAGACAGCTACCTCCCAATCCTCTGAACCTCTCTACATGTTACCTTCAGTGCTGGGAAGGGGGTCTTTGCAGATGTGACTAAGTTAAGGACCTTTCATTTTTTTTTTTTAATTTTTTTAATGTTTATTTATTTTTGAGAGGCAGAGACAGAGCGTGAGCAGGGGAGGGGCGGAGAGAGTGGGAGACACAGAATCCGAAGCAGGCTCCAGGCTCTGAGCTGTCAGCACAGAGCCTGACGCAGGGCTCGAACCCACAAACCGTGAGATCATGACCTGAGCCGAAGTCGGACGCCCACCCGACTGAGCCCCCCAGACACCCCATGAAGGCTCTTTCAGTGGGGAGATTATCCGGGTGGACCCTAAATGCAATCACATGCATCGTCGCAGAGAGATATTCCACACACTCGGGAGGAAAGGAGATGTGACCACAGAGGCAGAGATCGGAGTGCTGTGGCCACAAGCCTAGGAACACAGCAGACCCCAGAAGCCCGGAGGGGAGATAGCAAATTCTCCCCCAGGCCTGCAGAGGGAGTATGGGCCTGCTAACACTGGCAGCTTGATTTGGGCCCAGTGAAAGGGATTTCAGACGTCTTCCTGGCCTCCGGAACAGTGACAGAAGAAACCTCAGGCCCCTTGGACCTACCAGGTTTATGGCTGTTCATTACAGCAGCAACAGGAAACCAGCACAGAACCGACGTCTGCTATTCACTTGCGCAGAAGAACAGCATCCCCCGCACGCTGGACCCACTGGGGTGGTGCGGGTGATAACCTGCCGGCTGCACACAGCCGACTCTTACTGCAGACGGGGGACCCGGGTGCTAACCTGATGACTGGACCCAGCTGACTCTTACTGCAGAGGGGGGACCCGGGTGCTAACCTGCCGACTGGACCCAGCCGACTCTTACTGCAGAGGGGGGACCCGGGTGCTAACCTGCCGACTGGACCCAGCTGACTCTTACTGCAGACGGGGGACCCGGGTGCTAACCTGCCGACTGGACCCAGCCGACTCTTACTGCAGAGAGCAGATTGTCTAAACCCATGGTCTCAGCTTGTCTAACACAAGTGCTAGAAACAACACAAATTTAGTTTTGGCTGACTCTGAAATACATTAAATTTGTTACAACAATGACAGTACAAAAAAAAAAGTGATTTTTTAAAAAACTACTCTTGGTTTCAAAAAGCCCAATATTTGTGGGTCATAATTTGTCTGTCATGGGCGTGCGTGGATGTGTATACATACGTGTGCACGCATACGAGCTTTCCAACCAAATGTTAAGAAAATTGAAGTTAACCTGCCATGGCTTCTCTTACTGGAAATTTCTAATCGAGGGCTTCAATTTTCTCCCTCATTCAAACCATCTCACGGCACACAGACGCAGCACAAATGAGAGGTGGAGAACTTCGTTCGCATGGTTCCTAGTTTAGCTGTGCTATTTATTGATATTCATACCCTGCAGAACATTTCTTTCAGTATTAAATACCAGGTAGGACTTTTTTTCCAAGGGTCGTTCAAGTGACTACCGTTCTGATTTTACATATTTATCACAATCGTGACAATTTATGAACGAAATAGCAAAGAATCAAACTGTCTAAAATCTAGTAAACCTGCTAGAAACAATAAGAAAAGTCAACCGCTGCAAAGCACAGAAACTGAAATCCATCAGAAGTCACAGTTGCTGAGCACGTGGAAGGGTGTTTCGAAAAAACCAAGGTAATCACCCAGGATCCTCAGAATCAAGGAAAACACTCGGTGGAACGAATTCAGCAAAATCAATTTTTAAAAAATCAGCATGTCAAGGGGCACCTGGGGGGCTCAGTCAGTTGAGCGTCCGACTTCAGCTCAGGTCATGATTTCACAGTTCGTGGGTTCGAGCCCCACATCGGGATCTGTGCTGACAGCTCGGAGCCTGGAGCCTGCTTCCGATTCTGTGCCTCCCTCTCTCTCTCCCCCTCCCCTGCTCACGCTCTGTCTCTCTCTCAAAAATAAACATTAAGGGGCCCCTGGGTGGCTCAGTCGGTTAAGCATCCGACTTTGGCTCCGGTCACGATCTCGCGGTTCGTGAGTTCGAGCCCCGCGTCGGGCTCTGGGCTGATGGCTCAGAGCCTGGAGCCTGCTTCCGATTCTGTGTCTCCCTCTCTCTCTGCCCCTCCCCCGTTCATGCTCTGTCTCTCTCTGTCCCAAAAATAAATAAATGTTAAAAAAAAAAAAAACTTTTAATAAATAAATGAGTATGTCAAAAAAAAAAATCACTACCTCTCTCATACGTCAATTACAACCAATAAGGAAAAAAAATTAAAAATCTTAAATCATAAAATCCAGGGGCGCCTGGGTGGCGCAGTCGGTTAAGCGTCTGACTTCAGCCAGGTCACGATCTTGCGGTCCGTGAGTTCAAGCCCCGCGTCGGGCTCTGGGCTGATGGCTCAGAGCCTGGAGCCTGCTTCCGATTCTGTGTCTCCCTCTCTCTCTGCCCCTCCTCCATTCATGCTCTGTCTCTCTCTGTCTCAAAAATAAATAAATGTTAAAAAAAAAAAAAAACTTTTAATAAATAAATGAGTATGTCAAAAAAAAAATCACTATGTCTCTCATACGTCAATTACAACCAATAAGGAAATAAAATTAAAAATCTTAAATCATAAAATCCACCAAAAGATAACTTACATGGAATTAAGTTTGGCGATAACGTCTACAGCACGTTACTCAGGCGCTAGGGAAAGCGAGAATTTCCGTTTGCTCAGAAACTTTCACGGTGGTCACATTTTTCAGCTATCATCCGCTGCGATCCATGTAATTGTCAGACAGAAAACAGACCAATGTTCGCTTTCTCAAGTAGCCTCAGGACACTGGCTGAAACAAAATGTCACTAATTCGTGCAAATCACTGGCTGCCGCGTGAAGTCTTCCCCTTAGCTGAGGACGTGTGTTTAAACCTAAGGGTTTCTGGGCCCCTGGGTGGCTCAGTCGGTTAAGCGTCCGACTTCGGCTCCGGTCACGATCTCGCGGTCCGCGAGTTCGAGCCCCGCGTCGGGCTCTGGGCTGACGGCCCAGAGCCTGGAGCCTGCTTCCGATTCTGTGTCTCCCTCTCTCTCTGCCCCTCCCCCGTTCATGCTCTGTCTCTCTCTGTCTCAAAAATAAATAAAACGTTAAAAAAAATTAAAAAAAAATAAACCTAAGGGTTTCTAACCTGCAAAATGGAAAGGAATGGTCTTCTCCTTGTGTGTTTTTCTTCTTGGACACCTCGAGGTTCTTCTTCCTCCGTGCTGTATAGGGTGTTGACGTCTGTGCTAATCGGGACCCGAGTCCCCCTCTGCCCTTGCCGCAGTCGGCGCCCCCTGTCACTCAGGTGCACGAACCTTCCAGAGGAAGGGCTCCCACTCTTTGTGCTGCGTGTAAGTTGGCCCTCCCGCTTCCCATAAATGCCGTGGCCGTGTTTATAGGCTTTTGAAAAGGTCTGGGGAGGCCTCGTGGGGGGAGGTCAGCCTACCGAATGAGAACCCAGCAGCGGAGGCCAAGGGAGAGCCCGGGGTGCCCCCTGGCGTGTTGACGCCGTGGGGGGCTGGCCCGTCGGGCACACAGCTCTCTGCCAGCAGACTGGAACTAAATTCTTAGACATTCCTGGGCTGCCAAAAAAGGCCATCATGGGAGTTTCCCGAAGGAGCCATGAATTGGATGTTAGTGTCTTTCGTCTGAAAGTAGTTTTTGTCAGACCCCGGGGAGGCGGGGGAGTCTCTTCAGACGCATTTTTCTAATTGTGGCTCTTTTCTCTTCCTCTGACAAAAAAAAAAAAAAAAAAAAAAAAAAGACCAGCACTGACACCGGAGTGTCCTGAGCAAGTGTTTCGGGACAAGCGGGATGCCAGGTGGGCAGATGCCCGCCGCTCGGATGGAAACCGACTGTCCCCTGCCGGGCCGGGACCCCTGTCCTTTGCTCTCAAGGAGGTGCCGCCCCTGCCCGGACCCTGTGCTGTCGTCCGGCTCACCGTCCGCTCTCTGCCTCTCTGACGTGGACCCCAATTCTTGCTGCTCTAGGGACCACGGTCCTCGACCTCTGCCCGTGACGATGGCAGCCGGGGACACCGCTGTCCCCTGGCCCTGGGTCTTCCCTGTCCCACGACCTTTTATTTTCAAGGTGAACATCCACTGCTCTTGAACACACGCTTCGCACATCCTTTTTAGCCTCAACAGAGGTGTTTGGGGATTTCACGTCTCAGTCCCACCGCATTAGCGTCGAATTTGTCTGTGCCCTTAAGAGAAAAAAAAACATTAAGTTCTGTCGTGCAGTTGGCATTCAGATCTAATGAGACTGAGTTTCAATACTACCTTCAATACTAAGAAGTAACCCGATTAGCCTGAAATCAGGGGTAATTCCAGAACATTCTCTCCGTGTCACACACAAAAGTTCCAGTTTTTTTTATCTCTGTTTTACCTTTTTTTCTTTTTTTTTAATAAAAGAGCAACATCAGACACCGCCCTAACACGCTTTCTTCAGGGCAACTTTAAATAGAATTGATTATCCCTGAATAAGCATCAACTGAGAAGTGGGGAAAAAAAAACCTACAATTTTTCAAAGAAATTATCAGGGGTCTTCAGTAACTACCAACTTTTTTGAGCATTTCTGACACATGAATAAAAAAGCAGGCACAGTATGGAAACCAATTTGACAATAACTTTCATATTATTTAAAAAATAAAAATAAATACACACATACATAAGTAAATTTTTGAAAAAGTAGGCACACAAGAACTCCAACTTGAATGTACTTTATGGTCGGAAGGCCATCACCCCCGTGACAAAGGGTTTCCGAGGGAGTCAGGACCCCCTTGTCCTGTTTCCCACGATCCCCCAGCCTCATGGGACAGCGTGATGCCGTTATCCCGCGTGGAAGGTGGGACGCTGCAGTGTGGCTGTGTCTCGTGGCTTTTCCAACACCTCACAGAGTCAACACCAGGTGAGGATATAACCACTGGGTTTCCAGCTCCTAATTTTCCATCCCTTCCCCTCTGCCACAAAATCCTTGAAACCCTAGTGGCAGCTAAGGGGACGTCTGGCCACCCACTTCCGCATTCATTAGATACCTACTTAAATACTTCCCGGGTGCCTGTTCCCAGGAGACATGCGGCTCAGTTCTAGAAAGGACCTCCTGTTCCATCTGTTCAGAGAACACATACTCAGCAGGCATTTATTAAGCACCTGAGGTGTGCCCGACACTGGAATCGGTGCTAAAAATGCATAACTCATTCCCTAACGGAGCTTCAGCTCTGCTGTGGGGGGTGGCAGGAGACATGACAATAGAATTACGTCGGGTAGAGTTGAGTGTTTTAAAAAAAAAACAGCAAATACACACAAAAGCAAGAACAGTAGGGTGACTTAGGTCGGGGGATGGGGTCAGGGGTGGCTTGGCCTGTCAGGGGGGGTGTCTCATGAACGCCATAGAACTGGCTCCTGCCCAGACGGAGCAAAACACCCACAGCAGAAGAAACCAGGAGGCAGCAGTCATGAGCTGTGGGGAGCGACGAGAGGGAGACCCGGAGGGTGGGACACGGGGGAGGATGATAGAGGGGCTGCCCCCATTCAGGTGCGCGTTCAAAGCTGGCGGCTGGGGAGAAAGCCGCCCGGCCCCGTGGAGGGAGGTGTGCCCCTCCAGGGTCAACACCAAGTACACAGGTCTCAAGAGGGAAGAACTGGGCTTGTCAAGAGCCTGCGGGAAGCCAGTATGTTCGGTGACCGGGGAATGGCTGGAAGGTGGCCTGGGACGGGGATGAGGGGCTGGGTCTGAGCTCATCCTGCAGCCGCAGGGCCAGGGGAGATGCCGGGCCTGGTCCTAGAGCCAGTGGGAAGTGAAGGAGAAGAGCTTTGGTCTGGGATGGCATGGTCTGGTTCGCCTTAGACGCGCTTCTGCTGCCGGAGCCTGGAGCGGAGGCAGGGGTGTGGGGGCAGGGCCACGGTTCGGACCCCGACGCCGCACGCAGAGTGTCGCGATGGTGGCCTGGGAGAGGAAAGGAGTGTGGTCACTCAGAGGCGGAATCAACGGGAATGGCTTGAGTGTGGATGCAGGACGTTGGAGAACCAGCATGGGACTCGGAGGTTTCTAGAGGGTGGCAGGGCCTTTTGTAGAGACTGGGAGGATTTCAGAGGCGAGACCCGTTGGAGTCTGGGGGTGGGGGGGCGGGCAGTGTGGGCACTTTATTTATTCACTCACTCGTTCATTCATTCATCTGTCTGTCGTCAATTTATTTATTTATTTAGAAAGACACGGTGAGTCGGGGAGGGGCAGAGGGACGGACAGGGAGAGAGAATTCCCAGCAGGCTCCACGTTCAGTGCAAAGGGGGCTCGATCCCACAGCCCTGGGTTTATGACTTGAACCAATTAACAGTTGGATGCTCAGCTGACTGAGCGCCTTGCATTTTAAATCTTAGGCAAGTCAGAGAGGCAAGGAATCTCACGGAACTAAATCCTTACCTTGATGGGGTTTGGATAAGCTGACATCGACATTCGCCCCCACATCACCCCTGCCAAGTGGCCACACAGCTACGCTCGGGAGCCGTCAGCAATGGTGCCCAGCACTGTGAGTTCCCCATCTTTGGGCAGCCCCAGCTCCGCTTACTGGGGCTCCTGGTCATGGGGTTTGGACTCCACGGACCCCTGGGCCGCTCCCCGAGTCAGCCCTCCCCCCAGCACCCTCCCTCGTTCTCACTTTCTCTGAGCAGCTGAGCGCGGTCTCAGCTCCCACCTCCCCTCTCCCAGGCTTCCTCTGGCCGCTCACCCTGGCCACGGTTCTCGGACATGCTTTGTTTGTTTAATACCGTCCACATGAGGCATCCAGAACTAATGTGGGACCTGCAGGGAGGCCAGAGGGACGTGCAGAAAGGCCCGCACCCTGCACCCCAGATGCTCTGCTCCGCCAGTGCCCCAGCACCCTTGGCCACACGGAAGATCAGCTCAGGTCTCAGTTGGCTGAGCTTCCTTTCTCCACACACACCTCTGGGGGCCGGGACCCCTCGGCTCTGCCTTGGAACACTTGGTCCGGGGCCCCAGACCATCTCCCCCACACTTGGATGCTGACAGCGGACCGTGGGACTGCATTCTTGGAGCTGCTGTTGTTGGGGGAGAACAGGATGGAAACCCAGCTCCTAGAACGAGGCCCGCGGTCCAGCCGTGGGGAAGCCGTGGGGAAGCCGTGTCCTTGCCCAGGGGCTCGTGGAAGGGACCCAGGCAGGGTGCTAAGCATGCATGGCGGGCCCATCTGGCAGGGGACGTGAGCTCCTTCCAGCCACGTCTTGAGTGAAGCAGGACCCCACGTGTCCATCCTGTTGTTTCAGACCAAATGTGCACAACCTTAGATGCCAGGCTAAAACGTCAGGGCTTTATCCTGCAAGGACTGGAAAATCATCGTAACCAGCGATTCCAGAAGAATTTGGAAAGATTCACTGGTGGAAAAGTTGAGAAAGAACTGAGGATAATCGAATTCCCTTTTTTACCAACCCCAGAAAAAAGCCAAATTTGGGTAACCTTTTATGCCACGGGAATCGTAACCGTGATGGGCTTTCGGTATGAGGTGAGTCTGCTCCCCCTGAGGAGAGCATCGGCTCAGGGGGCGGGAGAGGGAGTGTTACACGAACACTACCCTCGCTCAGCCTGGATGGCAGCCACCGAGGCACGGGGGCCTTTGTAATGTGTGCGGAGCCAGAACATGAGCGCACGTGGCCAGATGGGAAAGTCAGGGGAGCGTAGCGTGTCATTGCAAGTGCCATTCTGTCAAGTGCGTGATATGTTCGGATGGTCCCTCACATCCTCCTCTTGTCCTGGTCCCCTGACCAGTGCTCCGCCCCCGCCCCCACCCCCCTGCCCAGCAGGTACCTATTCCCCGCATTCATGTATGACAAACAGTCTCGCTTCTGCCTTCCCAGCCAGAGGCTGCCGTTACAAACTAGTGCACCCCGGGGGCTTAAACAGCAGAAATTCATTTCCTCACTGTTCTGGAGAAGATACAAGCCCACAATTAAGTTGTTGGAAAGTCTGGTTTCTTCCGAAACCTCTTTCCCGGGCGTGGGGTGGCCACCTTCTCTCTGTGACCTTGCGCGGTCGTCCCTCTCTGTGTTTGCGTCTGTGTCCTAATTGTCTCTTCCTCTATGGACACCGGCCATACTGGATTGGGACCCACCCACCAGACCTGGGTTTACCCTGATCACCTCCTTAAAAGCAGTCACATTCTCAGGTCCTGGGGCTTAGGACACTGACACGGGAACTTGGGACAGACACAATCCAACCGAGAACACCCACCTTCGTTTTCGTTTCCAGCAATTACCTCCCTGCGAGGTGGAGTGCAGACCTGGGGAGGAGCGACAGACGGGCCACAGCTGGAGTTTCACCGTCCTGCTGGCGTTGGCTCCCAACCCTATGGGCTTCCTCCAGCCCCTCCTGGAGGGGCACACTAGCCACAGTTGATCCAAAGGGTCGCAGAGATGCATTTTTTTAGAACTCCGATCTTCTAGATTATTGGTACAACTCCTTGGATTTGCTGTTGGAGGAGAAGAGAACACAGTATAACCATCGCCCAGTACATGAGCAAGCACTCAGGACTCTGGGCAGGCAGGGTCCCCGCAGTAGCTTGAGACTCAAGGACAAGGTCCCGGGAGCTCCAGGAGGAGCCAGCTGGGCTTGTCAGCCGCAAGATCAAGTGTGCACATCTTCACCATCCCTGCACAAGAACCCAGGGATACAAAATGTGCAGGACACAAAGGGCCAACACATCAGACCACTGCACATGTTAACAGGGGATCTGAATTAGCTTTTCGGTGGGAGGTCTCAGTTCGCACGTTCTCCACATTTATTGTAGTGGACAGAAAAATAAGACGTTGTATATGCCTCCTTCACAAAAGCAAAAATTCTATCCATTCTGATGCTTTATGTTTGCTTTTCATTAAGTCACAAAAAACTGAAATAAGTCCCATGGTTGAAAACCACCTCCTCTTTTGCTCAAATCACACGATCTCTTACCCCTGGGACTGAGTATGTATATAGATAGATAGATAGATAGATAGATAGATGATAGATAGATATAGAGAGAGAGTTGTATAGATAGATATAGAGAGAGATAGAGACAGATGATAGAGATAGAGATAGAAACAGAGATAGAGATAGAGATAGAGATAGAGATAGAGATAGATAGAGATATATCCCATTATATGAGAACTACTTGAATCTTTCAATATTTTTTTTTCCAATCTGACAGGTGGTAATAACGTGTTCACATCTATATTTTAATTTATGCCCATTGATGGCACAGAGATAGGATAGATTTCATCAGAGGGCCCCTGAGTGTCTCAGTCGGTTAAGCATCCGACATCGGCTCAGGTCGTGATCTCACAGTTTATGAGTTTGAGCCCCGCGTCAGGGTCTGTGCTGACAGCTCAGAGCCTGGAGTCTGCTTCGGATTCTGTGTCTCCCTTTCCCTCTGCCCCTCCCCCACTCGTGCTCTGTCTCTCTTGCTCTCAAAAATAAATAATAAACATTTTTAAACCTTTAAAAAGAAAAACAGAATGGTTTCATTTCTTAAAGACACAGGGCATGAAATGGTCATCGGTTCAGCACCTACCCTGTATTCTGGGTGATGACACAGGGTATCACCCTTGAGCTGGTGCCTCTGATGCACCCTCGTGGACTATCCCATCCCTCCATGGGTGGAAGCTTCTGCTGGTGTGGTATGTGATGGAAACAGGGCCATGGGTACCCATATCACCCCTCCCTTTCTCAAGGCAGGACACTTGGAAGTCTGCCTATGCAATAGCTGATCATTGCTATATTGCTGTAGATCCCAAATACAAATTGGCATTTGTTTTTCCGAATATATCACATTTTCTATGTGGTCTCCATAACCCTAATGATCTTAATAAATATTCCATTATCTCAGTACAGAAAATTATTCATTCATCCAACCATCTTTTTGAAAATTTAAGGTCTAATTCTCATTCAGAAATCAAGAATGAAGAGCTGATCTAGGAAAGTTAAATTCATGAGATGTTGTAGGACAAACACATGGTCCGGGCAACATTTAGATGCTCTGCTTGCTAAATCAGGATCCAGTTAGACAACCAGTCAGTGTGTATTTGAACTACATGATTGTAACTCTTTGGTCACTCGGACTTACAGTTGACTGCTGTCTGTGTTTATTGATGGATGCTACCCAGGACAAAGCTATGAGGGTCTATTATTACATTTTCAGTAAAATTGTGCTGTAAAAATGTTTTCTTTTTTTTTAATTTTTTTTGTTATGTTTATTCATTTTTGAGACAGACAGAGAGAGAGAGAGCAAGCAGAGGCAGGAGCAGAGAAAGAAGGAGACACAGAATCCGAAACAGGCTCCAGGCTCCGAGCTGTTAGCACAGAGCCCGACGCGGGGCTCGAACCCACGAACTGTGAGCTCACGACCTGAGCCAAAGTCGGATGCTTCACCGACTGAGTAAAAAATGTTCTCAAGAGCCCAAGCTAGTACACTGGCTCACGTCCTCCAGGATGTGTTAGAAATTCTTAACACTTTGTGTCTTCCTGCTGTCCTCACTAACAGACTGTGAGCGACTTCCCAGGTGAGCAGATCGCCAGAGTAAGGCCAGCCTCTGCCACGCGCCCCCCTTCTTGCCCTTCCCTTCCGTGACCCGGTGACATCTCACATGTTGCTGCTCGTGTGCCCCACCCTGACTCCCATGAAGGCCCTCGCTCTTGACTCCCCACCTGCTGGGTGCTCCCTCCGCAGCGGGTTAGGGCATCCTCTCTAGGACTTGCGTGGGCCAAGGAATCTCTTTCACATCCACACGCCTCTCCGCGCTGTTATTCCGTGTCTGCTCCTGTCTGACCATCAAAAGATTCCATTTGAAGTAACATAATGATTTCTTATAACATAATGTCAAAATTCTACATGAGAAAGTTCTTTTGGAGTCTAGGACTAAGAAGTCTTTGTGTCACTGAGAATTTGACATTTCTCTCCTTTTTCATAATCAGAATTCTATACATATTTCTACGTTCCTTCCTACTTAGGATGTTAGTAGAGTCTGAAGCCTGGCCTAAAATTCATTCACAGGACACAAGACATTGTGTCACATCAAATTCAGTCACAAGTCATTGCTACGTCTTGTATGGGTTACATATGCCTTTTCTTTCTTGTTTCTAATTTTATAACTGTATACACATTTTACTATTATGACAGTTATTTATTTTGTTTCAATCTATCTCAAATATTTGATGGAAAGAGATGTAATATCAATAATTATATAGAAATTAACCAACTCTTTCCTCTACCATTGGTTATTTGCAATATTTAGAATTGTTTGGTAACCTTGGGAACTCTGCTGGGGAGGCTTGGTTCATCACATCGGGGGAAACAGTTCCGCTCTATAAATTCTTAAGAGATCTTTTTGAACGGCTCAGAGTTTTTGGCTATCTGTTAGACCTTGCCCGGATGCTGGCACACTGACTTCGAAGCGTTAAGCGTGCATTACGACGCCTGTAATAAACAGCTGACCTTGTTTCGTCTCCTATCGGCCCCCAGATGTTTTTATTACAACTCGTACCAAACGCTTCATAACTTTGTCATTTTATAAATGGCATCCTGATGTTTTTATCACGAGTCCAACACGATTTTATATACTCTCAACCGTATTTCTCTATCCAGACTTCACCCAGAAGCAAATGTTTCCAAGCTACTATTCTTCCTTTCGTTTTATTTTACTTAGGGAGAGTCTTTTTTTTTTTTTTTTTTTTTATGTCTTGAAGCTTAAAGAGCTATCGTCATTCCCCGCAGCTGTTCCTTATCCCATCTTATTGTTTAAATGTTTTCCTAGAATATGACTTTAATAGTTAAATTTTTTAATTCATAGAGTTCTTTAATGTATGCTTGATTATATCTTAAGATAAATACTGTGTACACGACAAACCATTTGCCCATGCTTTCCTTTAACTAGCTACTTTAATACATTTATAATTTTAGTTTTTATGAGATGAGCTGACTCATTCAGATTGCCTGGCCATTTAATCAACAAATCTGAAAATAATTATGGCTCTAGTTTCCTCATTCCAATGTTATTAGAAATATAAAACACCCTTCATGTTCACTAAAAAAAAAAATGAAACTTGGTTTGTAGACCCATCTTATATAATCACACAGCCGCTAGTAACCAAATTAGCTAACAAGGTATTACATTTACAGATCATTAAAAGAAAAAGAGTTTATATCAAAAACCAACTATTTTTAAAGACCAATCACTTATTTGGCAATTTTAACTATTCTTTGGCCAAGTCATACCCTTTCCGAGGTGGGAGAAAATTCTAATATAGGCGAGATAAGGAAGTTAGGGTTTCTTCCAGAGACAGACTTGATTGAAACCTTGAAACGCTTACGTAGGCTAAGACAGAGAAATAAAAAGAATTTCCAAATCGTGACAGCTGAGCATCTCTTTGCTTACATGGCATCAGCCGGCCCATCATCAGCACCATCGGAGACTTGGTGGCCATGGTGGTGGGGGCAGGGCTGACGTTCCATGTGCGGAGCTGTGACCATGCTGCTCTGAAGCCCCCACAACTTATGGGGATTTTCAGCTTTATCCCCGTCACCCTGATCAAATGTCAATAATTTCATGGGACTAAGAGAAAAGCAGATTCTCAAGATACAAAATTAGTCCTGGTGAATCGTGAACAATAATAGCCAACGAGCGTATAGAAAAAAAGGATGCTGATTCTTTGCCACAGCCCCATTCGGGGGACCGTAAAGTCCTTTGGCTTCTGTATTGGAGAGTGTCTTGTTCTCCGAGCCACTGCCGCTGAGCCACCACGCGGCCCTAGAGTGCGGCCACTTGGCGTTTGTTTAGTGCTGGAACTAACACTCAACCCTGATCTCTGCCTCCAGAACTGTCTTCCAAAAATGCAACTCAGCTTACATTGCACTCCTGCTTAAGAACGATCTTCTGCCTCTCTTTTAGGATCAAGTCCTAATTTTTATCACTTTGGGGGGGAAAAAGGACCATAATTTTGTCGCAATAAGGACTTTTAGTCTCTTTCTCCCCCCTCCCTCCCTCCCACACACACAACCCACGTCCTAGCTGTGCCGACAGAGCGCATTTAGCAAACAGAAGATGAGCTTTGAGTTACGACACAGAGAGCGAGGCATCCTGACTCAATATGATAGCTGAAATGTATTTTTAGCCTGGAAAAGAAAACTGGGGATTAATCACAAGTGAGAAACAACCACAGAAAATGATTTCCTAGCAAATTACAGACGTGGAGAGGCAAACTAACCGTTTCTGGAGCTCCCCTTGGACCATGGGCATCGTAAATTGTACTAACAATCTTCATGTTCCTCCCTGAAGTGAATCTGTGCCCTTGTGGAAATAACACAAGAAAAACATCTGCCAAATGTAAATACAAACTGTATCTATGTTCATTAAACGCTCTTCAGAAATGAATAAAACTGAATCCTGATGTTAGAAACGTCATAAAATGAGCCCTTTTTTTGGACTCTAGAGAAATAACACCCGTCCTACCCTCCATCCTCACCCCGATGTCTGTCTCACACACTTTCCCTGGCTTTCTGACTCAGAGTATTTCTTCTGAGGGCCAAGAGTTTACCCATTTTCCGAGGGGCCCCCTTGTTACTCTTCAGCCTGACTCACAGGAGCCACTAGGGACCTGTCTTCTGCCCCTGCTGCCTTTCTCGCTTCAGTGCGGCTCAAGTGGCCCATGCAGCCTTTGGTTTGTAACTCTTATCTTTGCATCATCTGGCTTCCCATCGATGCCAGGATTTAATGGAGAACAAGGGCTTCTTTTTCCTCATCTGTGTAAACTTTGACATATCAAGAGCCATCAGGGCCTCCCGAAGCAGGCATTAGGTAAATCGTTGTTAACTCAACTGGAATCACCTTAACAGAAAATTTAAGTTACCTCAGGAGTATTTTTCTGTGCCATTATTAAAAAAACTTTTAACACTTATTTTGGGGAGACAGAGACAGAGCATTGAGCGGGGAGCATGGGCAGGGATAGAGGGAGACTCAGAATCCGAAGCACGCCCCCATCCTTCCTAACTACCCTCCGCCCTGATCCACGTGAGTTCTGCTCATTTGAAAGACCTTGACAAATCCGTCTTCATATTCCCTTTGTGAGCAGGAGGTGGTATGAGTCGCAAATCTCTTCCTGAGCTCAGCAATGCTATGCATTTCGACAGGATTGATTCTTGTTTAACGCGAACAAAAGCAAATTGACACAGGTAAAAGCTATCGCCTAGCCCAATATACAAAACTACAGTGTATGAGTAGGGGGTTGAAAGTACCCACGGGCTTGCTTGATTATAGGATTATACACAACAACAAAAATGAAATAGCACTTGTTTGAAACCAAGTGCCAAGTAAATGACCCTTTCAAATGATTTCATTCCACTCCCAAAGTTTTGAGTAACTCTTTGAGAAAAGAATAACTTTCTGCTTGGGGCATTCAAGGGTTAATAGGGTTTTCCGTGTGATGACGAAAGGTGTGTTCGGACCTTAGACTCCTCAGCAGCAGAAGGCAGCTCTGATATTGGAAAGGCCAGAAAATGCAAGTCAGGGTTATTTGAAAGGGGGAACCTCAGTCCGCCCAGCAGGTTACTGATCTGGGCCTTGGCGGTCACAAGGGAAAAGAAGACCTAAGCCGTGAAATGGTCTGGTGGATAAATCATCCACCCCCTGTGAATCAGCTGCCCCATATCCAGCATTCTTCAACCTGAATTCTCAGGAACAACTTTAAGGTCCTGGGAGATGACAACTCGAATATATGTCCGTGTGCCGTGGGCAGAATCGCCATCCCCAAACACGAGCACACCTTCATTTCCAGAACCTGTGAATACGTCACCTGACATGCCAAAGGGACTTTGCAGATGTGGCTCAAATTACGGGGTATCACAGTGAACCTAATCTGATTTCCCGAGTCATGAAAAGCAAAACACGTTCTCGGGCAAAGCTAGAGAAACAGGTGAAACAAAGGAAGCAGCAGCACTACTTGGCTGGCTTGGAATGTGGGGGGAAGGGGCCGAGTGAGCCACTTTCCAAAGGATCCGCAAGGAAACAGATCCTCCTCTCTGCAGCCTGGAGAAAGGACTCGGCCATGCAGAAATCTTGACTTCAGCCCAGCAACACGTGTGTCCCCAGAATGATCTTACAGGACGCTGGTGCCCTTTAAAGCCACTGAACGTGTCTCAATTTGTTATGGCAGCCATAGAATATGAATGAACCACACTTCACTTTTTCTGGGATTTTTCATATTCTCGGTCGTTCACATAAATGTTGCCGCCGTGATCTTTTTGTCTAAGATGTGCACGGACCCTTGTGACCACCCGAACTGCCCAGAGTTCAAAGGGATCGAGGAAAACCCGCGTGGAGATATTTCTGCAGCGGGTAGACAAGGGGGTGGGCACAGAGCACTTGCCCCGGACAGAGGATCCAAGGGGTGTTCATCACGGGGCTCTCAAGGAAGACGTGTTTGTGCAGTTATGGGTTTAATGCCCGACTCTCACACTGGACTGCTATTCCAGGGAGGGCAGGAAGCTTGTCCCTCACGGTCCCCTGGACGCTCGGATCTGGAAGAAGCATAGGCATCTTGCCACACTGCTTAAGAGCAGGGCTCCAGACCTCGGACTGCCTGCCGGGGTTCAGATTCCAACGTGGCAGTTTCCTGGCTTTGTGACTTCGGGAAAGCAAGTCAAAAGGCTTACTGTGCCTCCGTTTCCCCATCTATAGAGTGGGGCCGACAGTGCCTCCACAAAGGACAGTTGGAAGATCAAATACGTTAAGACGAGGGTAACTGACTCAGGCAGCTTGTACCTGACACGCGCGAGGAAGTTGGCAGCTACCAGAAACTACAGGCGACTAAAAGGGAGAAACCCTTACTGGCCTGTAGTTTACCTTGTAACATGAGGAAGCAAATAATACAGGTGATAATGACCACTGGAGAAGCAACACTGCGGAGGAGCAGGCTGGGGAAGCTGGAGGACCCCGGCTGACACTCAGCACGTGCCCGAGGTACCACCGCTCGGGCCGGAGGCCAGGCTGGTGGTCAGAGCCGCCCGTTCCATCAGCGGCAGAAAACACATCTGAGATTTGCCTAAGTGAGGACGCAAATAGTGGTTTTTATAGTTCCGCGACCTTTGGCCAGATTTTCGGCCAAGTCCAAGTAAATACAGGATGGGATCCTAAATGTATTTTCTCTTCCTTATGATTTTCACAATAACATTTTCTTTTCTCCCGCTTATTTTATTGTAAGAACACGATATATAAAACATATGCTATGCAAAATATGTGTTAGTCAAGCGTTTACCTTATCGGTAAGGTCTCTGGTCAACCGTAAGCTATTCGGTACGTGTTTGGAAAATCAAAAGTTACATGCAGATTTTTGACTCTGTGGGGGTTTGGGATTAGCACCGTGGGCCCCCAGGTTATTCAAGGGTCAACTGTAGTCTCAAGAAAGAAACTCATGGGCCTTTCTCTGACTTGGGTTATAATAAAGATGAGACACGGGAATTTTATATATTTTTTTTATTTTTTTAATATGAAATTTATTGTCAAATGTTTATTTGTTGTTTATTTATTTATGTTTGTTTATTGTCAATGTTTATTAACTCCTCCCAACATTCAATGCAATCCCAATCAAAATTGCACCAGCATTCTTCTCAAAGCTAGAACGAACAATCCTAAATTTGTATGGAACCGCAAAAGACCCCGAATAGACACAGGAATTTTAGTCCAATGAGCAAGAGAGGGACAAAGTATGCTGTCTATGCTGAAAGTCAGGAACTAGTCATTTCTAATTATTTTTGAGAATAGAAGAGCTATAAAAAGAAAGAAAACTCGGGGTGCCTGGGTGGCACATTTAATGCAATCCCCATCAAAATACCACCAGCACTTTTCACAGAGCCACAACAAACAATCCTAAAATTTGTATGGAACCACAAAATACCCCGAATAGCCAAAGCAAACCTGAAAAAGAAAAACAAAACTGGAGGCATCACAATTCCAGATTTCAAGCTATATTATAAAGCTGTAGTCATCAAGACAGTATGCTACTGGCACAAAAACAGACACATAGATCAACAGAATAGAATAGAAAATGCAGAAATGGGCCTACACTATGTAGTCAACTAATCTCCGACAAAAAAGAAAAGAATATCCAATGGAAAACAGTCTCTTCAACAAATGGTGTTGGGAAAACTGGACAGCAACATACAGAAGAATGAACCCGGATCACTTTCTTACACATACACAAAAATAAATTCCAAGTGGATGAATGACCTAAATGTGATACAGGAAACCATCAAAATCCTATAGAAGAATACAGTCAGCAACCTCTTTGACCTCGGCTGCCCCTCACACACACACCACACACACACACACACACACACACACACACACACTCTCCCTCTCTCTCTCTTTCTCTCTTTCTCTCTCTAAATAAACATTAAAGAAAAGAAATAAAAGGCATCTAAATCTTCAAGGAAGACGTCAAACTTTCACTATTTGCAGATGACATGATACTCTATGTAGAAAACCCAAAGGACTCCACCAAAAAATTGCTAGAACTAATATGTGAATTCAGCAAAGTCGTAGGATATAAAATCAATGTACAGAAATCTGTTGCATTTCTATACACCGATAATGAAGCAGCAGAGAAGGAAATCAAGGAATTTATCCCATTTGTAATTGCTCCAAAAACAGTTAGATACCTAAGAATAAACTCAACCAAAGAGATAATAGATCTTTCCTCTGAAAATTATAGAACACCTATGAACGAAATTGATGAAAGAAATGGAAAATCATTCCATGCTCATAGATCAGAAGAACAAACATTGTTAAAATATCTATACTACCCAAACAAATGTGCGGGTCTTTTTTATATGGCCTTTATGATGTTGAGGTACGCTCCATCTAGCCCCATTTTGTTGAGGGTTTCTATCAAGAATGAATGCTGTATTTTGACAAATGTTTTTTTTTTTTTTTCCTGCATCTGTTGACAGGATCATACGGTTCTTATCATTTCTTTTATTAATGTGGTGCATCACATTGATTGATTTGTGAATATTGAACCAGCCCTGCAGCCCAGAAACGAATCCCCCTTGGCCATGATGAGTAATTCTTTCAATGTACTGTTAAATTCGATTTGCCAGTATCTTATTGAGAATTTTTGCATCCACGTTCATCAGGGATATTGGTCTGTAGTTCTCCTTTTTAGTGGGGTTTTTTTGTCTGGTTCTAGAATCAAGATAATGCCGTTTGAAAGTTTGAATGAGTTTGAAACGAGTTTTCAATGAGATTGAAAGTTTTGAATGAGGTTGAAAGTTTTCCTTCCATTTCTACCTTTTGGAACAGTTTGAGAAGACTAGGTATTAATTCTTCCTTAAATGTCTGGTAGAATTCCCCTGGGAAGCCATGTGGTCCTGGACTTACGTTTTTTGGAAGATTTTTTATTACTGTTTCAATTTCATTACTGGTTACGAGTCTGTTCCAATTTTCTATTTCTTCCTATTTCAGTTTTGGTAGTTTGTATGATTCTAGTAATTTGTACTTTTATTCCAGATTGCTCCGTTTTTGGCATATAATTTTTCATAATATTCTCTTATGGTTGTATTTCTGTGGTGTTGGTTATTATCTTTCCCCTTTCATTCATGATTTTATTTATCTGAGTCCTTTCTCTCTTCTGTTTGATAAGTCTGGCTAGGGGTTTATCAATGTTATTAGTTCTTTTGAATAACCAGTGCTTAGTTTTTTTGATCTGTTCTACTGTTTTGTTGTTTCTATATCATTTATTTCTGCTCTAGTCTTTATCCTTCCCGTCTTCTGCTGGCTTTGGTCTTTATTTGCTCTTCCTTTTCTATATCCTTTAGGTGTAAGTTTAGTTTATGTATTTGAGACCTTTCTTGCTTCTTGAGGTAGGCCTGTATTGCAATATACTTCCCTCTTAGGACTGTCTTTGCTGCATCCCAAAAGTTTGGACTGTTGTCTTTTCATTTTTATTTGCTTCCATGTATTTTTTTATTTTGTCTATTTTATTTGTCCATTTCTTTTTAATTTCCTGGTTAATCCATTCACCCTTTAGTGGGATGTTCTTTAACCTCCAAGTATTTGTGGTCTTTCCCAATTTTTTATTGTGCTTGACTTTAAGTTTCACAGTTTTGTGGTCTGAAAATATGCATGGTATGATCTCAATCTTTTTGTACTTGCTGAAGGCTGATTTGTGACTCAGTATGTGATCTGTGATCTGGAGAATGTTCTGTGTGCACTCAAAAAGAATGTGTATTCTGCTGCTTTAGAATGGAATGTTCTGAATATATCTGTTAAGTCGATCAAGTCCAGGGTATCATTCAAAGCCATAGTTTCCTGTTGATTTTCTGCTTAATCTGTCTATTGACATAAGTGGGGTGCTAAAGTCCCCTACTATTTTGTATTATTATCAATGAGTTTCTTTGTGTTTGTTATTAATTGATTTATATATTTGGTTACCTCGAGTTTGGGGCATAAATATTTATAATTGTTAGATCTCCTTAATGGATAGACCCCTTATTTACGATATAATGCCCTTCTTCATCTTTGTTAGTCTTTGGCTTAAAATCTAGTTTGTCTGATATAAGTATGGCTACTCTGGCTTTCCTTTGACGACCATTAGCATGATAGATGGTTCTCCATTCCCCCACTTTCAATCTGCCAGTCTTTAGGTCTAAAATGAGTCTTCTGTAGACAGCATATAGATGAGTCTCTTTTTTTAATTCATTCTGATACTCTATTTTGATTGGGTCATTTAGTCCATTTTCATTGAGGGTGATTATTGAAAGATATGAGTTAAGTGCCATTGTGTTACTTGTAAAGTAGGTGTTTCTGGGGATGTTCTCTCTTCCTTTCTAGCCTTTGTTGCTTTTGGTCTTTCCCTCCACTCCCCAACTCAAAGAATCTCCCTTAAAATTTTTGCAGGTCTGGTTTAGTGGTCATGAGCTCCTTTAGTTTTTGTTTGTTTGGGGAAACTCTTTTTGTCTCTTTCTCTTCTGAATGACAGCCTGGCTGGATAGAATATTCTTTGCTGCATATCTTTCCCATTCAGCACATTGAATATATCATGCCACTCCCTTTCAGCTTGCCAAGTTTCTGTGGACAGATCTGCTATAAACCTGATCTGTCTTCCCTGGTAGGTTAAGGACTTTTTCTCCCTTTTTGCTTTCGGGATTCTTTCCTTGTTTGTGTATTTTGTGAATTTGCCTGTGATATGTCTTGGTGGTGGCTGGCTTTTGTTGGATTTAGTGGGAGTTCCCTGTGCTTCCTGGATTTTGACGTCTAGTCCTTCTCCAGATTAGGGAAGTTTTCAGCTATAATTCACTCACATAAAACTTCTTCCCCTTTTTTTTCTCTCTCCATCTTCCTGGACTCCAATGATACGAATGTTGTTCCATCCCAATAAGTCACTGAGTTCCCTAAATCTACCTTCATGATCCGTTACCTTTGCTTCCCTCTTCTTTTCAGCTTTGTTGTTTTCCATAATTTTGGCTTCTGCATCACTAATTTGCTCCTCTGCCTCATCTGTCCTTGCTGTCATGGCATCCATTCAAGTTTGCATCCTGGTTATAGCATTTTTACTTTCAGCCTGACTAGATTTTAGATCTTTAATCTCTGCAGGAATGGATTCTCTACTGTATTTTATACATTTTTAGGCCTAGCTAGAATCCTTTAATTGTTGTTTCAAATTCTGGTCAGACATCTTACTTATATCTGTGTTGATTAAATCCCTGGCCATGAGTTCTACTGCCTGTTATATCGTTTGTGGTGAATTCTTATGTCTTATCATTTTGGAGGGGAAAAAAATTAAATAAAATAAAAAATTTAAAAATGTTGAATAAGTAAGTAAGTAAATGTTAAATAAATAAAGGAAGGTAGGTCCTAGGTGTGTTTTGGTCTGCTTGTTAAGAGAACTTTTAAACTTGAGTTAGGCAGGTTTACAATAAAAAAAAGAGGTGTTACTTCAAAGAACAGTATAGAATTACGCAGCTCACAGCCCCCAGACCTTACACCAGTAATAAAGGCAACCTAATGAATGGAAGAAGAAATTTGCAAGTGACATGTACAATAAAGGGTCAGTTTCCAAAATATATAAAGAATGTATACAACTCAACACCAAAACACCAAATAATCTCATTTAAAATGGGTAGAAGACATGAACAGACATTTCTCCAAAGAAGACATACAGATGCCCAAGAGACAAATGAAAAGATGTTCATTTGCATTATTGGGATCCTGCCAAGCAGGGTTCCAGAGCAGCATTTATGCCAACAACAACAACAACAAAGAGCCTTTGCATCCAACATCTCAGCTTGGATTTGTGCTGCTTCGATGCATAGTCAAAGTGACCATTACCTTATACACACTCACATGTGTATGTTTCATAAAGATACAGCTACAGATGTGTGTGTCTAAATTTCAAAAGAAATGTTTTAAACTTTCAATAGTCCAAATATTTAGTGAAGATTAGCTAAGAATTTGAAATATGGTAGGTATCCATTTTAGAACCTGTTAAAACTACACTTATGTTCAAACAGCAACATTTTATTTTGCTGTCCTCTTACCCAGCATATTCTCTGTTGTTCATTTGTAGCTGGTCACATGCCAGGGTAAGATACAAGCAATTGGAGTCCTGCGTAGGAACATTTTTGATATATTTTAATAGCGTCACCGCCCTTTCCTGAACACAATTCAGCAATCCTGTGCTCAGTTTCATTCTCCCGTGGGATTCAGAATTGAGGGAAATAGGTCCACCATGTTACCAAAGAGTCCCGCATCTGTGAAAGAATGTGGGAAAAGGCACAGCCCACGTGACAACAATGGTTATTACCAACATTCAGATGGGCTCTCAGAGTTTCATAGAACGGCCAGAGGTATGAACAGATGATTACGTACAGGCTTTATCGATCAACTTTCACCCACGCATGTAACTAGGCCAAGCCAAGGGTAAAGGATGTGCATATGTGTGGATATGTGTATACACACACTTATACGCATATATATTTATGTGTAAATACACCTACTGGTGGCCTCTGTGTGGCCATTAGAGACAGCCATGCCATGCAACTCAGAGCCTGGCAGAGTTGCCAAGAGGGCAACTGATGTCACTGAGCACCTGGCCCCCTCAACCCGTCTCTGACCACCACAAAACCCCCCTTAGCCACTCGGATGGGAGGCTGAGCCCTCAGACTCTGAGCCCGGTCACCCAGGCTCTGAGACGGCCGTAGTGATGGCCCACCCACTAGGCTAAGACAGAGATGAAGGTGAGGTAATGAATGTGGAGAACCTTCTAGCACCGCAATGATCACTAGGGATGCCTGCCATAGTCAACATTTGCACTCGCCGCCCGCATCCTTGCACCCCATCCGCAGCCGTGCTTTTGATCCAAGCTACGAGGGTTTGAACCAGAGGTAATCGCTGGGGAAGGTCCCGGCCAAGCCGCTGAGGTGAGCTGAACACCCCACATGAGTATAAGGGGGCTGCGGTGGGACCCCAGAGCCAAGGCTCAGGAGCAAGGCAGAGCCCGGATGGACTCATTCGCTCAGAAGCATGAGGGGGCCCCTTAGTCACAGAGGATACACCCCAACTTCCTTAAAAGGAAAGCAGGAAGGGGGGGCACGAGGCTGACTCAGAGAAACCAATTCAGTGGCAGCTTGTCTGACAATTATTAGTGACACATGACCCTCTCTTAGGCCCAATTCCCCACTGTCTACACCATGAGGTCTCATGCAGTCATGGAGGGCTAAGAATTCCAGTCAAGGGCATGGGGAGCAGGTTTGAGCTGGCCTGGTAACGACTCCTCCGTCATCTGCTTAGAAGACACCCAGCCTAATTTTCTCATCCCATCCTTGTCTGCAAATCCAGACCTTGCTTCATTATCCTCTTTTTCCCATCTTCCAGGGATTCTAGATCTGTGTGTTGGCACCTCTCAGCCATCCTCAGTTGGGTCTTGCCCTTTATGTCAAGATGTAGGGCATTGAAAACAAACATTGCCCGGAAATGCCTGGCAACATGCTAACCCATTTATTTACTCTCTGCTTTGATTTACATCAAATGAGTTCTTTTCACCTTTTTGTTTTCATTAATAACTGTGTTTTGGAGGAAGTCTTCCACTGTGAACATTATCCAGTGATCACCACTTGGATGCTACGATTTCTCCATTTAGTTAAAAAAAAAAAAGTACCGTGAATTAAAAAAGAAGTACCCAGGGGCTCCTGGGGGGCTCAGTCGGTTAAGCGTCTGACTTTGGCTCAGGTCGTGATCTCGTGGTTCGTGAGTTCGAGGCCCCGTCGGGCTCTGTGCTGATGTCTCAGAGCCTGGAGCCTGCTTCGGATTCTGTCTCCCTCTCTCCCTGATCCTCCCCTGTTCTCTCTCTCTCTCTCTCTCTCTCTCTCAAAAAATGAATAAACATTTTTTAAAAATTTAAAACAAAATAAAAGAACTACCCCAATTTTAATAAGTTTTCTTCAGTCCTGACTAAATCATAACTAGGGTATTTTCCTATTTGTTGCAGGACAACGCTGATGATGGAGAACCTGTCTGGGTCTCAGGATGGAGAAGACCAGAGAACCAGCAACGTGGGGGTATGTCCTGAGTATAATTGCATCTTGCTCTATTTCTCTGAATTTCACTGTTTGGTTTGGGTTGCGTTGGGTTTTTTGCCCCTGTAAACCTATCTTTTCCATCCCTTTGGTTTGTGTCTACAAATCTCGGTGACCTGAAAACATAAAGGGAGTTGATTCAAAGGTTTTGGAACACTTTGCAAAGAAGCTATCCCCTCCCGGGTTCCTTCGTCAGGTGCCCGAATCTGATCCCTGCGTGGAAGGAGTGAAAGGGGCTATGCATACCTCTCCCAGAACCTCTTCTGTCCTGCCCGGGCCGATTGCTGAAAAGAACAATCCCTACCCCCACTGAAATCCATAATTGCTCTGGAGGTATTTTTTCCCTAAAGTTTCTCATACGTCCTTTGTAGGTAAACCTCTCTCGCCAGCCAAGGAACTGTCCAATTTCAAACAAAGTTAAATGGTTTCCCCGAAGGCTATTAAATCTTAATCTAATTTCAATACAACAATCTCATTGTATTGAATTCATTACAGAAATATTTCCAAGCTTTAGCTGTATGTGTCCATCTACAAGGACAGTTTTATGCTCATCCAGTTGAAAGGAAACCTTTTATTTGTTTATTTCTTATTTAAAAAAAAGGTTTTTTTTTAATTTTTTAATGTTTATTTGTGTTTGAGGTGGGAGGGGAGGGGCAGAGAGAGAGGGAGACACAGAACCCGAAGCAGGCTCCAGACTCCAAGGCGTCAGCACAGAGCCCGACACGGGGCTGAAACTCACAAACCGTGAGATCATGACCTGAGTCAAAGTTGGACGCTTAACCGACTGAGCCACCCAGGTGCCCCGAAAGGAAACTTTTTAAATTACAAAGTGTCCAGAAAACACTTCTGCCTCTCATTCTAAGCTTGAATATGCAATTTGGATATACTTGATAACTGGAGAAAAAAACAAAACAAAACTGCTAAATCATGTTAAGAATCCCAGGACTTCAATTCACCTAAGTGGAAGAATATGTATACAAGACGATATTGCAGGTTGAGAAAATAGATGGTATTTGTAAGACATAACCTTTAAAAAGAGATCATTGGACCCCTTCCTTGCTGGGAAAGCTCAGGCTGTGGAGTCTGTGCAACCACATACAAGTCACATAAAGAGACTTGTCCTGGGGCGCCTGGGTGGCGCAGTCGGTTAAGCGTCCGACTTCAGCCAGGTCACGATCTCGCGGTCCGTGAGTTCGAGCCCCGCGTCGGGCTCTGGGCTGATGGCTCGGAGCCTGGAGCCTGTTTCCGATTCTGTGTCTCCCTCTCTCTCTGCCTCTCCCCCGTTCATGCTCTGTCTCTCTCTGTCCCAAAAATAAATAAACGTTGAAAAAAAAAATTAAAAAAAAAAAAAAACAAGAGACTTGTCCTGCAGGAGCTGGAAGGGTAGGAAGGGTCCGTGGAAGAGCAAAGGCAAGAAAGCCGCACCTGTGGGGAAGCCCCCCGCCCCCACTCCCAACACACTGGAGCTGCAGCCCTACACGTCTGCTTCATGCTCCGGAGGTCCGTCAGCCAAGGTCACTGAGCGCGTGTGACGCTCTCTTAGATGTCTCTGCCTACCCAAGTGGAAAGTGACCACTGAAAGGAAATCACAGAGGACTTCAGGGCATAACAGACATTCCAAGTGGTTTTGAGGGGGCCCCCAGTCAGAGAGGCAGAAAAACAGAAGAGTTCCGTGGTGTCTGTTGTGGGTAAGAGTTCAATTTGTACTTGGCCTAGTTCCCCCCCAACTGAGGCTGCCTCTGCTTTATACACCGTCCCCGAGAACCCTGACTGATCCAAACACAGATGTCTCGCTTTGTGAGCCACAACCCCACAAAGTGCTGTCCCACCCAACATGTCGAGTTTGCCCTGTGGAAAAACACAGAATCATCCCAGCAGCTCCTCCTTCAGACTTCCCATGCCTCAGTTACCACCTGCTGCCCAGAATCACTTGGGCTCCAAGTGCTAAGTCATACCTTGGTCAGTCACCCCTGCACTGATCGTCCAATCCTTGCGTTCTTCCCAAAAGGGCTTTCGCATTTCCAGCCAACTTGGCCCAAGTCCATAAGCCAAGTGAGGGTAACACCCATATTTGGTGCTAGTAATCCTAAGCTTAGCATAATGTTTAGTGTCGTCTCATGTTACTCACACTGAGCGTAAATCATCCCTGGTCTGTCCACCCTTTTCTTCTTGAGTGGATGGAACCGAGTGTCCCCACGTGTCTGCTAGATGAGCGACCCCTGGAGAGTAAGCACTAATATATCTGCTTTGCACATCACAGCTCTAACCCACAGCAATGTGGATGTTCAACCAGCTGACTCAAACTCTTCAGCATATCAAAACCAGTCCGTGCAATACACATTAGCAATCCTTCCCAGTCCGAAGTAAAGGATGTCTTTCAAATACCACAGTCCTGTTCCCCATGGGTCTGCCCTTGGGCTCTGAGTTTTCCCAGCAAGGAGGGGGTCCAATGACCTCTTTTTAAGGGTTATATTTCACAAACACCATTTCATCTGAAAGCTCCATCCAGACAGCTGGTCCCCATCTCTCTTCGCCTTCCTGTGGCTACTGCCCCTCTCATCCAGGCTCTCTCATCGCCTGGAACAACACCGACCAACATAAATACTAAGCTAAGTGAGGTATTTTACATCCTCTTTTTATCCCAACTCACTAAACTCCGTATTTGTTTTTCACTTACAGAGCATCTCAATTCAGACTAGCCCAATTTCAAGTGCTCCCTAGGTACTCACAGCCAGCGTTGATCATATCAGAAAGCGTTGACCTAGGGAATCAGAACGGTGCCCTCCTGTGCCTGTTAGCACATAGCCACTCTGCTGGCCCAGTTATTTTGCATTCAGACCCCAGACGTCGCAACACCTGTCGGAATCTTTTGGTGCCCTCTACTCACTGCTAAACTAGTAAAACGAGCATTTCCTAGATGTATTCGTCCGCTCGGGCTACCAAAGCACAATACCAGGCTGGGGGCTGAAACAATTTGTTTTCCCACAATTCTGGAGCCTGGAAATCCAAGCTCACGGCGTCAACAGAGGTGGCCTCTGGTGAGGCCTCTTCTTGGCTTGCAGGTGGCTGCCTTCTGAGCCCCCACTCGGGTGACCTTCTGCGTGTGTCTGTGTCCTGATCTCGTCTTCTGACCCCAGTTATGTCAGATGAGGGCTCGCCCATACGGCCTCATTTTACTTCGATCATTTTTAAATTATTCTTTTTTATGTTTATTTATTCCTGAAGGAGAGAGAGGCAGAGCATGAGCGGGGGAAGAGCAGAGAGGGAGACAGAGAATCTGAATCAGGCTCCGGGCTCTCAGCACAGAGCCTGACGTGGGGCTCGAACCCACCAACCGTGAGATCATGACCTGAGCCCAAGTCGGATGCTTAACTGACTGAGCCACCCAGGAGCCCCATACTTTGATCATTTTTTAAAGACCTACCTCCAAAGCCTCTGTGGGCTTCTCCAAGCGAAAGAGAAACCACGGCTTCATTAAACCTCTTTGGTCGTCTCTGGTTGTTCAAAGCAACCAAACTGGATCTCATTTAATCACTGAAAATCCTAAATCATGTTCTAAATTCATTTGCGAGTTTTCGGTGAACCTGATTTATGATTTCACCTTTAATAAGAAAAGTCCACGTGAGAAGGAGCTAAGCAAGCAAGTGACACAGAAGCGTCCTTTGGGCAGATACACCCGGAAGCTTCTGGCGCCTCTGTCTTGTCGCCTCCCGAGGGTCCTGGCTCCATTGTCCCCGAGAGGTGGAGGGATGGTCGGCCTCTGCGTTCCGCTGGCTGGCTACAGCCTTCCAAACCCAACTGCTGTCCTCAGTCCCTTGCTCTCTGGTGCCCTTTCCTCTGTTCAGAGGCGTAGGGCAGAAACACGACAGAGAGTCCTGGCCCGAGTGTGCAACGACCCCGTCTGGGTGACTCAGAACCGATACCCATCTTTCCTTCCCCTTGTGACACGGTTAGGGTTTCTTTTCCTTTTTCTTTTTTCTTTTTAACAAGAAACACTGTTTGGTTCCTCCTTCTGCCATAAAGTGGGTTCAGACTGTACAAAACACTTGGTCTCTGTTTGTTCTAAGTCATTCAATATCCCTTTCAACTTCCCGTCAAAGCCAGGCTCCGTGTAACGGACAGGCTGACTGACAGGTTGATAGTTCATCATAATGACCTTGAAGCCGTCTCCTGCCACCAGGAAAACACGCGGAAGGTGGAAGACCGGGGTCGACACTTCAGAGCCACCGTTAGATCCCGGCACACGTTCAGCCACAGCGGGTTTGTTCTGATCCGGGTGTGTGCAAAGTCTTTGACAAGGCGGGGCTGAGCTGCCCGGAGCAGAGCCGACCTTGAGTGTCCCATGCTCCCTCCCGCAAGGAGCTCGACCCTGCACACCCCGTGGTCAGACCCGCAGGGCATGTGCTGCGGCCCCGGGAGGTGTCATCTGACTGGTGACTCCTGCACCCTTGTTCCACCGCTTGCTTCACTGGTCCCAGTGGGGAGCTGAGCGGGCACACCTGCTCCACACAAGCTGATGCTGGCGGCTGGCAAGGGCGTGCACAGCCTCCCGGGGAAGCGCTCAGCCATCATGACACGGCACTGCACGCCAGGAGGTGGGGGCGCCCCGGCATTCCGGCCAACTCACAGCCTCAGCCCAGTTAATGCAGGCAGTCGTGTGTCAGGGGCCCGGTGGAGGACAAGGACGCGGGCGGCTGGCCGTCCCCCGGCACACGGCAGTCGTGGCCGCCCTGTGCGTGCCTGGAGTGGGTGCCCCCTCCCCCGGGCGCCGTGCCAGGGTCTCCCAGGGCGTTTTCCGGGTCTCTCGTCTCAACATCTCTGTGGGCACCAGGGCTGGGAACCCGTGTTGCCCAGGAGAGAACTGAGCTTCTAATGGCGAAGCGGCTTACCCCACATTTGCCAAGCAAAGGAAGAACTGGCTTTGAGCCCAGGTTTCTCCTCCTCCCTGCCAGGGCTCACATCGTGTCACCTCCCCCCCGCCCCTGGGCCTTCCTCAAAGCTTCCATTCACACCACACCTCTTCTGCACCAGGCCCTGACCCATCATGAGATCTCACAGCTCACCTCCTCTACGTCCGCACCTGCCCCCACGAAACAGTGAGCTCTGCTACGGTGAGAACGTGCCCCTCAACCTGCCGCTCTGCAGAGTCTGAAGACCTGGGAGACGGGACCGTATAGTCTGTTGTGGGACTGCCTGCGGCCAGCCCAGTGTAGACACCACAAGCCCATCCAAACGAGGAAGGGAGAGAAAAGCGGAGAGCAGAAGAAGGAAAGGAGGGAGGGGACAAGTAGATCTTTTGAATGACGCACTCACGGCCAGTATCAGAAACAGAATATTGATTATTTCCAGTGAGTGACTTGGAAAATAAAAAGACACTTGCGTGTGGCCGGCATCTGTGGGATAGTTAACGGCACAGGCGTGAGGCGGGACCCACGGAGGGAAAGCATCCGGTTCCCACACACAAGGAACAACGCGTCAGAGAGAAGAGGCTTTTTTCCTACGAGGAGCCAGTTTCCGGAATTTTAACTCATGAATTTTTGGGACTGATGGCCTGAGACATTATTGATGACCACACTTTTTCTTACCTGGAACTAAGATAATAAAAATATGTAAGAAAAATTGGTCTATTTTATGACTTCACGTAATTTGAATGGTCGCCCCCAACACAGAGCACAGTGCCGACAGGCACTCAGCCCATTCCTGTTGAAAACACGTGTAGATACATGAATGTGCGAATCAGTGAGTAAAGGAATCTCTCTAAGCCACTGTGGCAGATGAAATGACAAAGTTAAGACAGTCAGACAGCAGATAGAGCAGGGGGAAAAAAAAAAAAAAAAGATACAGTTGAGCTGCCCAGACAATTGCTGAGCAATTTATCAGAAAGGGATTTGGGAAAGAATAAGGAAAAAACTAAGCGACCCAGAAGAGAGACTGAGAGGCTCTGATAAACTCAGTGGCAGCTCTAGAAGAAGGTGAGGGGAAATGACAGAATGACAGATGTACAGTAGTCTACGTTGATGACTGATACAGTCTTCCGCCCAAGAAAAGCCCTGCGTCTTCCATAGGAGACCTAATGTGAGTTCAGAGTAAGCTGAAAAAAGACGAATCCATCTAAAAACAAGGCAGTGGAATTTAGAACAGCAAGGCAAAGGCGGAACAAGTAAAATAGTGAGTTTTTTTGATACAAAAAAATACCTGTTAGAATAACAGCAGACTTCCCATCGTTAATGTTGACGAAGCAGAGGGATAGGGCGCTCAAAGTTCTGAGGGGAAAAAAGACCAAAGTCGGATTGAAATTCACATGTGATAAAGACATCCAGTTTCAAAATTCTAGCACAGGTTCCCAACATTCGGCATTTAGAGAAGGGACCGTTTATTACAAGGGGGGAAGTACACCTGGAGACGTGGAGTGGCATTCGAGTCTGTTCTGCAAAGACCCTGGGAACACACAGGAGATGCTGTAACCATGTGTTAAATCTGGTTTTTGTGTTTCAAGGGCCCGGGTTAAAAGTCTAGACCACATAAGCAGGCCGCAGGACGTGAGTGGGTGCCTGAAACATGCTCCTTGTCCCATGGTGGAAGGAGAGGAGAGATCTCACATTATTTCAAACATTGTTACAAACACATAGAGTGAATTATATTTATTAAAAGGTGGGTAGCATGACAGGGCTCCTGGGTGGCTCAGTCAGTTGGGCATCCGACTTCGGCTCAGGTCATGATCTCGCGGTCTGTGAGTTCAAGCCCCGCGTCGGGCTCTGTGCGGACAGCTCAGAGCCTGGAGCCTGCTTCCGATCCTGTGTCTCCCTCTCTCTCTGCCCCTCCCCCACTCTCACTTTGTCTCACTCTGTCTCTCAAAACTAAATAAATGTAAAAAAAAAATTAAAAAAAAAAGATGGGTAGCATGAAAGAAAGAAAGAAAGAATAAAGGCATTGTTTCAAACTGAAAGTAATATTAGAAAAAATAAATGGGGCATCTGGGTGGCTCAGTGGGTTAAGCATCTGACTCTTGGTTTTGGCTCTGGTAACGATCTCACGGTTGGTGGGTTCGAGCCCCACATCAGGCTCTGCGCTGACAGCATGGAGCCCGCTTGGGATTCTCTCTCTCTCCCTCTCTCTGCCCCTCCCCCACTCACGCCCGCCCTCTCTCTCTCTCTCTCTCAAAATAAATTTAGAAAAAAGAAAAAAGAAAGGAAAATATACGTTAAAGTTAATCATTAAAGAAAAAATGTTGCAGAAGTTCCTTTGGAGTGGTTGGCGAATCCCTCATTTTGTGAGTCGGTGCCCTGCCCCCACAAGGAAGAGGCCGGAACTCACTTCCCAGACTCACCTGCAGCTGCGGTGTAAGCGCCGTATCCACCACCACCGTATTTGATCCAGCATGAATAAGGCTTCTCTTCAGAAGCCGGAGAATCTAAAAAGTAGACTCCTTGCGCATTCCAGTGGGGGGGGGGGGAGGAGCAGACCCCCGCTGCCCCAGGTCCAGCCATGGCCCCCGTGCTGACGGACGTCCTCGCTGGGGGAGCTGAGCAAGGCAGTGGACCTTCCCGCTGGAACAGTCATGCGGTGCCTGTGGGCACTGCCCCCATCTGTACCGTCTCGAAGGATATGGCTCTCTGGCCCTTGGGACGCTCTCCGAGTGTCTCTACTACGTTTCCGTGTTTTTCTTTTCTGGGTAAACTATCTAGAACTGCTGGGCTACGCGTAACCCACAACCCGGATGACATTACGCAGGGTGAAGAAAATGCAATGTCATCGCGGCAGGATTCCCCGGTGAATGCAAACCCTGATGAGTGGAGGTTTGATAAACCATAAACACATACACGGACTCGAAATTATTTCTTAATCACAAATAGAATAATAGCTTTTTGGCAGGTCACCCTAACACAACGCTAACCAAGTAATCTGAATTAATGTCTCCGCTAACGAGACAAACTTGTATCATGTGCATACAGATAGGATGCCTGGAGAAGGAAACACTACTTCTGTGGTAATTATACCACAAAGAAAAGCATAACCTGAATTCAGTCCCGAGGAATGATACGATGCAACCAGATTCCACAAAATAACCAAGCTGAATCTGTAAGGTCACAATCATAGAGGACAAAGGAAAACTGAGGGCATTTCCTGGACGAAAGGGGGTTAACTACCCATTCCCACCATCCAGCACAATGTGGGATTCAGAATTGGATCCGACAGTGGAAAAAAAGAAAGGTAGCTACAACGAACACCACTGGGAACGTTTAGAACAATTGGAATATATATTGCGAATCCAGGGATGCAATGATAGATTATGCCCATGTTACTTTTCCGGATTTCGATTCATCTTCCATTATGTAAAATGCTTTATGTCGCTGAGAAGACGCACTGTGCTGAGAATTTCATCTCGTAGAAATACTGGAGACAAGAAACCATTTCGCCTCCCAACCCCAAAACTTCTGGGGAGTCCATATTTCCTCTGAATTCTGCTTGTGTAATGCCCAGTTCTTGCTTTAGCTCATTACATAGCTAATGGGAGCCAGCTGAACATTCAGCAGCCTGCCTCAAAATATAATTGTTCAAATCCAAAAGCTTATTTGGTACATTTGCTATCTTTTGAGCTACCACGTGTGATGGCTTTACAAATTGTTCTAAATGACCCGGGCCACCATAATTCCAGCCTCCTAAAAACCTCATTTTTCCAGTCTTGCCCTCCACCCGGTCCCAGTGGGCGGCGGGTACTTTAGATTTTTCTTAGAATAGTGCTTGCTTCTACGCAACAATTTCTGCAACAGTCACCTAGTTTTGTGAAAACGAGGTTTTGTAAACCATCCTGACTCGCAAAGGCTGTAAGCAGCACACATTTACTGCTGCTCATGTGTCAGTGGTCATTTGGATGGATTTACTGATCTCAGCTGGGTTCCTGGTCAGTGCTTTGGAGTGCGAGCTCACATGTCTGGGGTCAGCTGGCTGTCGTTAGTCTGATGGCTTCAGGGAGGCTAGCTCACAAGACCGGGATCTCAGCCGTGGGTCCCTCACACCCCTACACGCCTCCCTGTTATGGTATGGTAGTAAATTCAGAGGTCGAAAAAAGCATGCGTGATCATGCAAGAGAGCTCTTGGAAATTCACGTCCTTTGAAGTTCTGTACTCACCCTTAATTGGTCCAGATCAGTCACGTGGCTGAGTCCAAAGCAAAATCGGAGAGAAGGGAAAGTTCTGGGGTAAAAGGAGGGGACACAGGGAGACCATTAGTTGGGAACTGTGTGCAACCAGCCGACCGTAGAGAGGGACCCGATTTGCAGTGAAGGAAGACACGCCAATCGGGGGAAGAGGGACATTTGCACAGGAAGCACCTAGTAAATCCAAGATCCATATAGAAAAACACATGAAGCTTGGCTTGTACCTCACAGCAGACGCTGAAATCAACTTGAATTGGACCCCAGACTTAAACGTGGAAGAGAAAACAACCAAGCTTCCAGCCACGTTCCCTGTGATTTATTCCCAAACTTCTGGCAGTTGCCTTTGAAAACACAGATCGGTGCACAAAAGGTCCCTCCTTGGAAATGAGACATGGCCCTACCGTCTTCAAAATAAATGTCAACGCTTTCGCTCACATCGCTTCAAACCCTGACCTCGAGCCACATCCGGAAGGCGAGCCCCTCACCGCCACCTCAGGCCATGGTGGCACCAGAAAGCCCCAGCGTTTCCAGAAAGGGGCTCTGTGGTCTCCTAACCGTTGTGGCCGCTCTGTTCCCTGTACCACCTGTAATCGGTGAGACGTTAATTACGATGTTCAGAAAGTGTTAGGCCCTTGAAACCTTCCAGGGTCCCGCGGTCACGGGCGGAAATAATTCCCTCGGTGCCCTCCATAATGTCATTCAGATTCACCCTGTTGCCCCTGTGCTCTGTGACCACACACAGCCTCTTCCCGGGGCTCTGCAGCTCCCGCCCCCTGCCTGACACACGGTCACTTGTCCCAGGAAGGACCGGATGGAAGAACGGGAGGGGAGGAGCTTGTAGGAATCCTACAAGGTCTCAGGGTCAAGAAATGTATCAGTGTTCACTGCATAATAGAGGCGCTCTTACAAGGCTTGTGTCAGCTTACTTATCTCTTGTAAAAAAAAAAAAATATATATATATATGTAATTGTATAGATAATATAATATATAAATTATATAATTTAAAAATAATATTACATACTACATATTTTGTATATCATATATATTTATTTACAAAATAAATATATAATTTATAGTATATTATATAAAATATAAAATATATATATTTATTTATAAAATGTATAATATACACGACAGAGGGTGTGTTTGAGCAAAGGCAGAATCAAAGTAGAGTTTACTTGCATTTGCGGGGAACGGGAGTTCCTTGCGATGCCCTGCTGACATTTATTTCACGGTAATAATTGCACATTATCCCCCACTGTTAACTGTGCCCGTTCTAGGGTCAGGGGAAAAGGAAGGATGTTAGATTCTTCACAGACCAAGTAATTCCAGATCCAGTAACGGCCTCAACTAGGTTTTCCACTGGGGCTCTCGTTTTCACTGTCATTGAGGGGAAACGGTCTTGTAAAATGGTGGAGAGTATCCTTCCAGACCTCTCTAGACTTTATGGCTGAGCCTGGCTGAATGGCCCAGAGGGAATGATTTGGACCAAAAGGAGTTTTTTGCTGGGCCCGTGCCCTTATGTTTGCAGCTAGTGACACCTCCACCAACCCCAACAGGGAAACAAGGAATTTAAGTAACGTCTGCTGCTTAGAATGAGCTGAGATGTATTTCCTACAGTGTTATTAGTCATGATTTTCCCGACAGCCCATGCCAAGGTTTATTTATTCATTCATTCATTCATTTACTTATTTGGTAGGCTCCATACCCAACGTGGGGCTTGAACTCATGACCCTGAGATTAAGAGCCACATGCTTTACCAACTGAGCCATCCAGGCGCCCCAAGGATTACTTTTTTAAAGCTTATCCATTTATTTTGCAAGACAGCACACGCAGGGGAGGGGCAGAGAGAGAGGGAGAGAGAGAATCCCAAGCAGGCTCTGCCCTGTCAGCACAGAGCCCCATGCGGGGTTCAAACCCACGAACCGTGAGATCGTGACCCGAGCTGAAATCAAGAGTCCGACGTTTCATGGACTGAGCCTCCCAGGTGCCCCTAAATGTAGTTATTCATTTAATCTTCTCAACAGCTGTATGGAGGAGGTTTGATCATTTTCTCTGTGTTTTGGAAGAGGAAACAAAGAGAAGTAAAGTAACGGAACAAAAGTCACGCAGTGCTCTGGATTATTTCTTTTTAAAGAAGTCTACATATGGGGCGCCTGGGTGGCTCTGTCAGTTGACAGCCCGACTTCGGCTCAGGTCATGACTCACACCCAGTCCGTGGGTTCGACCCCCGCGTTGGGCTCTGTGCTGACGGCTCGGAGCCTGGAGCCTGCTTCGGATTCTGTGTCTCCCTCTCTCTCTCTGCCCCTCCCCCACCTGTGCTTGCGCTCTGTCTCAAAAATAAGCAAACATCTAAAAATAATAATAATAAATAAAAAATAAAAACCCAAAGCAAATGCAAATAGGCTTCGTCTTTCCTGTTATTGTGTGGAGCGTCATGTGTCGTTACTGCACTGGCTTCAAGCGATGTATCCATTACTGTGTGTAATCAGCTGAACACTCTCACATACAAGCAATTCTAAAGCCCCAAGAGTTTTTGAACAGCTCTAGAGGGTAATTTTAAAACACCCTAGAAGATGTATAAGGCCACGGAGTTGAACCCTTGCCCCCCTCCCAATTTATTGCTGAAATACCAAAATTGATACAAGAAGGAAAACATTCTATAACTCATAAAATACAAAGTAGTCCTGGCCACTCGCACATGGGCAGAAATGGAAAAGGTGTCACTGAATGAGGTACCAGCTGGGTTCTGCGATTGGTCTTGAAGGAAACAAACTTACAAATCAATGAGTTTCTGTAAAGGACACTGGAATCAGTAACCCGGGTCAACATGACCTGGGGGGGAAAAAAAGGGAGGGCTTACCTTCCATTCACATAGATAACAGTGTAACAAAGTTACCCAAAGCGCTGATACAGAGGTAGGATAAGCTATAACTCCTGAAATAAAACGTCCCGGAGTCCAGTTGCGACCTTTTCGTGGGGCTGCTGAGAGGATCAAGATTTTGCAGAGAGGGCTAGAGAAACCAGAACTAGCAAAGGAGCCTAGCTCCTGCAGAGTCGGCCGCCCAGGACCATGTGACCGTGGTTTGGGCTGGTTACCGCCAGAGCCTTAGGGAGAGGATCGCCGCAGCCACGGAAATCTCAGGGTCTGTGCTGCATGTGGAATGCAGTCGGGGATATGACCGCATTTTGTGAAGTATTAAATGCCAGGTTAATCGAAGTTGTTGGCCAATCGAATAGTCCCCAAATCTGAGCACTAGTACTGAAATCGTGTGCTGTCCGCCAGCTTGCTCCCGACACGGTCCTATGCACGTGGCACCATAGGCATAAATGTGTCAGGGACCTAAGTGTCTTTCACTCCCAGGAGGATTTTAGGCCTCGGCATTTGTCCTTACTTGCTCCAGGCTACAACACCTGCCCTGAGTTCTCCCAGGTTGTGATTCCATTCTGCACTTCAACTCTCACTGGGTAAAAGGGAAGGAAAGGTGCCGATGGCCTACAGTTTGAGTGCGATCGGTCCATTTTCTGATGAATGCTTTCTTTTTGCAGACTTTTCCACACGCAATTCTTGGTCAGCCTCTTGGCAAAAGAAGAAAATGCCAATGTCACCGACACACATCTTGTCATGTTGATTACCCGCCACCTGCAATGAGACCAAGTTAATTTCCTTTCACTTGCAGATTTTTTTTTTCATACGTGTGCTCTGAACTTAAAGAGTTCGTTGTAAAATTGTTTATTACTATGAGCAAATTAGATAAGCATGGTTGCTAATTATAAGTAAATTGAAATATTTAATTAGAATTTACTTTAATACAGAATTTTGTTCCCCTCGGTATTAACAACACTGGATTACATTTACATAACTCAGTCGGAAGTGTAAATATCAGGTAAGATGCCTCAAGAATGTCCCAGAGTTGGACAAAGGACTGAGCTGAAGGTCCACAGCAGTCGGCGATCTGCCCAGAGGCAAACCAAAATTGTTTGATATGTGAAAACCGCGAACTGGGGCTTTGGGAAAAGCAGATTCCAGTCTCTGGCTCCCCCGGGGACCCGCCGAAGCCCAGCAGTGGGATCAGGCAGAGAATGCAAAGAGCGGTGTGCCCTGGGATGTTTAAATTAAAATAAATTAAAAATAGAGGCTCCAGGGAGCTACCAATTGAGAGACAAGCTATTTCCGGATGATAAATATTTTGAAAATCTTAGAGGAAGCAAAATTGCCCTGGAAGCAGAATTGGTAAGAATCCCTTTTTGAATTTTAATATTAATCAGGGGAATTTGCAAAATCTGAGAAAACGTGCCTGGCTGAGTGCACACGTGCTTGTGCACACGCAGACGCGCACAGGGGAGCGGGAGGCTGGAGTGGAAGCGGGAGGTGCTGGCAAGCAGGTGCGGGCCATGTTGGGGAGAGGTCGCTGAGTGGGAGGAAACACGGGGCCTCGCCACTTCTGGAGTGGGCCAGCTTTGATCTGCATTTGGACTTGTTTCTCTGCAGTGTGTCATACGCATTTTGCCACAACTGAGTAGCCAGATATGAAATAAGGCTTTTTCTGGTCTCGGCAGAGGCCCCAAAGCTGAGAAATGTCTCAGCGATGCACATCCTACAGATGGATGGTGACTCGTGTGTGCAGTATATGTATGGCCCAAAGCTGGTCTGAGACCCTGAACTCACCTCCAGAGTAGAAAAAAGAATGTTAACAATTGATAGGGGGAAAAAAAAAACAGATTGAGGATTTATTGAGCAATGTTATTAGAGTTCTGCACATTCCTTTTGCACATTAAAACGAGTGAGGGTCTTGGCAGGAGATGGTCAGAGAGCAAAGACTCCTGCCGGGGTGGAGATTTGGAGCTAGTTCCCCATCCCCGCCTCGCCGGGGCTTCTCGGCTGCAGGAGCTCCCTGGCTGGTGCCCGGCCAGGAAAAGCACTGAGCACGTGCCTCCTGGAGGGTGTAGGAGACCAACACTGGGCTCTCACCTGGGCCAGTGTAAAGATAGAAGCTGGCAAAAGCCCTCCTGGTGGCCAAGTGAGCCGAGGCCCTCTGGTCCCAGCACCCGGGGCATGGCGCTGACCTCTCCTACAGCCTGAGAAGCTGGGTCCCGAGGTAGGTGGGCTTGTGGCAAAGTGTCCGTAACCATGGTCCCCTCATGCAGAGCTGTCTCTGACAGGACAAGGGCATCCCCTACTTAAAACACCTGTTCCAGCCTGTGCTTGCCACACGCTTACCAGGCACCAAAGGACAAGGAACCCACTAGATTTATGGCATAAGGACTAGAGAGGAAGATGTAAACCACAAACAATAAAAAAGGAGGAATCCACGCGTCTAAGCGAACGGTGGATATGGGGGCTGGAGAGAAGAGTGGGTAGGGCACTGCAAGGATCCAGGTTGGGTCCCTGAGAGTAGGAATAACATTCAGAAAATTAGAGTAATGGAGAGACACTCCAGGCTATGGCTGAGATATACAGCAGACACCCAAGCAGGTAGTTGAGGAAGCAAGAGAAATCGAAGAGAGAGAGAGAGAGAGAGAAGAACCACCCAATGCCTAATCCATCTGTGAGGCTCTGATGAAGGAGGTCGGGGGGAGATTTTCCAAGTTTATATCCTGTTTGTTGTAAAAAGCGGAACACATACGAATACGTCAAGTGTTATAAATGCTGCGAAGAAAACGCTAAGGAATCGAAAAGGGTGTCGGTGTACTTGCAGCGGGGGGACAAAGCGTAGCTGAGCCTTGATGGATGGCTGATGGTGGGGTCTACAGGGTCAGAGAGGCAATGTCAGCAGAAGCAGCAGTGTGATACGAGATGCAGAGGCAGGAAACCATGAGACTGTTCACGCTCCCAGCTGCCAGGGCCTGACTATGGGGCACAGGAGGGGAAACCAGTGGGATGCATGTCACCAAGCCAGATGGAGAGGGGGAGGGGCTGCACCTCGAACTAATTTTGATGAACTGGTGGACGTGTTTGTTTCTGTCGTGAAGTGAGGGCAGAGGGGTTTGATGACATCTGGGCATTCTTTCCAAGAGCGGCAGAGAACATGAGGACAGTGAGGGAAGGGAGGGAAGGAAAGGTCCCAGTTCCTTCCGGAAGAGTGGCTGAGATGATCACGGTAAAGCCGGGACTCGTAACGGTGGTGAGGGAGAAGGGAAAGGAGCAAGGTGAAGCTGAGAAAGCTCAGCTGTCGAGCCTGGACATCCAGAGTCATGGTGAGGGAGACAGGAAGGTAAAGAGACAAGGGAAACCTTGAACTGATCGCAAGACACTGCTGGGACATCTAGATGGACACCTGGCACGGACAGAATGAAGCCAAAGCTGGAAAGTCTAAACTGCTCATGGAGAGGGGAGACTTGGTACCTCAGATAGCTGTTCTCAAGCTTCAACTCACACTGGCATCACCTGGGGGGCAGATAACAGCCCAGATTGCTGGGCCCACCGTGATGGAGTTTCTGAATTGGCAGAGGTGGGATGGGGCCCAGAATCTGACATTTCCTTCCCAGGCAACATTATTCCTGCCAGCCAGGGCACCACACTTTGAGAATTGCACTTTAGACAGTAAATTACAAGGGCAGGGACTGTGGGGGAAGTCCTGGAAAGGACTCAGAAAGCATGATTACACATGCGGTGGTCCCCAAGCTGAGCTACCGATAAGAGCCCAGTGGAGTTCACAACTATGAAAACCAGAACAGCCGCCTCCCTACCCAGGAGAGGAAAGATTGAGCCCCCACCCCCCTGAGATCCCGGTTGAGTTGGCCTGGTCCCAAATGGTGTCACTGGTATTTTCAAAGCTCTCCACGTAGTACTAGCATATATCCGGGCTTGAGAAACTGATTAAGAAGCTGAGAAGAGAGAGAACAATTTATTTAAAATTGAAAAGACAGAGGCAGTAAAGAAGCCCAGGGCACAAATCTAATTCTCTCTTTTTCTTCAAGCAAACTATGGAAAAACCACTAGTTCATAGATTACCCAATTGGAAGGTTGGCAAGTGAGATTAAAAAAAAAAAAAAATTGCTGACCTGAAACCAGTAATACACCGTGTTAACTAGAATTTAAATACAAGTTTAAAAAGAAACAATAAGTAATAATTAAAGGCTAATTACATCTGGGGGGAAAAAAGAAAGGAAAGGAGCCGCTCACTGTCATGGCGTCTTCAAGAGGTGGACGGCAGATGACGCTCCAGAAGCACCCTTGCCCATCTCCTCGCCCCAGAAAGATGTGGCTCAAGCACTAAGGAGATCGTGCAGTAGCGTTGCCTGGTGTGCATGGAATCCATGAGGATTCAATAGTGAGGGAAACACAATGATTTTCTGAACTGATAAATGGATTCGACATGGAATTGAATTGAACTCAACGAACGTTGAGTTGAAGTTATTCTGCTATCAGAAAAGCATATCTCTCGGACCCTGAGAACCATGGTGGGCATACAGAAGTGTGATGGTTTGAGATGGAAAAGCAATCACAGATGACTTAGAGGACGATGAGAATGCCTGGGCAGGTAAAGTGCAGTCGAGGCCAGAAGGCGGAGCCGGCACTGGACACGCCCCGCCTCCCGAGGCTCCCCGGACCTCACACACCTGCTGTCTGACTCTGGCAGAAGACGTCATCTTCCCTCCATCCTCACAGACGACCGAGGAAGTTCTAACCTACACGCATGCAGTTACACTGAACCCAAGGAAAGTCAACTCGAATGACTGGCAAACCTGTAAAGCGTCATCCATGTTGACATTTCTCCCTCCTTCCTACCTCCTCGGGCAAGGTGCTCAGATGAAGAAAAACGTGTTTTCGGTAATCTGAGGTCCCGGGACCTACCAGGTTGTGGGTACCCAGCATGCATTTTCAGCCCTCCGCAGTTCTGCCGAGTGGAACTGGCCGCATTTCAAGCTACCCATTTTTGTGAAGAAAAGACTCCTTAAATACATTCAGGAAATAATTTATATCCTTTCCCACTAACTTTCACAGTATAAGGTTCCTCCACAGCAAATGTCTTCCTTTGCAGGGGACAGGGGGAGCCCTTTTTAATAAAAAAAAAAAAGCCACATACACACACAGGTGCACACACATAGACCCAGGCACATACACACGCAGGTGCACACGCACACAGGCACACACACACACACACAAGCACATACATACACAGGTGCACACACATACACGCACACACACATAATTAACACCGTTCGCCATATCAAAGCCAATCAAGTGGAAAATTTCAAAGTATGATACCAGGAGGAACTCTAGGAGATGTACTACAAAATAATATTGTAAGTTGTGTAGGTGATCATTCAAAGAACAAAATGCCCAATGTAGAATGCAGAAAGGCGTATGAATTATTTTCAGCCTATTCAGCTGGAGTGATGAGGACGAATTTCAAAAGGCTACTAACACATGTCCCTTAAAAAATGTTTTTTTTCTAACACAATGGAGATGTGATTTACATTTCTAGAGGATTCCATATTTCCACTTGATTGTAAAGTCTCTGTGGCCCCGCTCTTTTTCCAAAGATGGAATTTCTCTGTCTGTGGGTCGCTGTGTTATAACTGGGTGCACGGAGAGGGCGACGTGTCTGAAGCCTCCGTCCCACAGCAAATCCGCGCAGTCACTTCCAGCCTGCAGCCTCCCAGGGGACCTGAGGACTCGGTCTCGGGGACACAGCAAACCGGACCTGCGCTCCCTGGCAGAAAAGGCGCGGACGGGAGGTTTGAAAGAGGAGATTCTGGGTTGACTACACCACGGATACCAGATGGAAATACCCAGCATGCCAGCTGGAGGAATAAACAATCAGCTTAAATAATAGAAACAGCAGCAAGAAGGGAATGAGCCAGGGGACAGCCGACGTCCTGTGGGCACAAAGTCGGAAAGCCAGGTTGACCTGGACTCAGAAGCCATCGGACTATTTAAGGAGCAGCTCCGAACGGGAAGGAAAGCTCGCAAGCAGCCTCCAGGGCTGGAGGGAGGAGGTGGGACGCCTCAGCCCTGCCCCCGTTACCTTGTGCGCCCCCGTCCCGGGCACATCGCTGGACGTGGTGACGCGTGTTGATTGTAGGCTGTCCTCAGTAGTGCCCAGTGCATGGAGCCAAAGACAAGGTGCCCCCACGAAAGGCTCACGGGAGAGGGAACGCTGTCCCTGCGGCATTTCAGAGGGAAGGGAGTTCGACCAGAGGCACGGCACCCCCTCCAGGGGCAGCCCGAGCCCAGCATCTGCCGTGTGTTCCGTGACAGCCGTCCCCGCGGCCTCTCTGCGCTCACGCAATGCCCGGCACTATAGTCCCCTGTTTCCAGACAGTTTCCAGAAAGTGTAAACGCTGGGGCCAGGACTGGGTAAACCCAGAGAGATTTTCTTTACTTTTTCTTGGAAGGTATTCATCTCCCAAGACCTCAAAACTGAACAGCCTGCTTTCAGAGGAGCTGACCCTCCGGGGCCGATCCGAAGTGTACAAGAGGGCGGAGGGTGTGCCCCTTTGACCTGTCCTCGCTCCATCCGCCACCAGGCTGGGGGGCCCATTGTCTCTGCTTTCCCTCTTTGTCTTCTCCGGCCACGGGCTAGTTTTGCATCTAGACAGCCGCTCTGCTGGTGGGCGCGGCCGTTGTGATCGTGGCAGAGTTTGGACGTAAGAGAAGCGCGGGGAAGGGGAGGCGGTCGGCCACTCTCTGCCTGGGACCCCTTCTCGCTTGGGGCCTGCCGTGTCCGGGACTCGCTGTTGGACAAATCCAAAAGCCCTTCCCCTGGAAGCAAGGGCCGCAGGAAACAAATGCTGCTGCCAGGGAGAAGGAAGAAACCGAGGGCACTAGTAAGACATACCCTCAGCCTCGATGGTCAACGGTAAGGCATGCGGATATCTTACGTAGACGTCACCACCATCACGGCCCTCCCTCCGGGCTGCCAGCGTGACCTTGGACAGCTCTTCCCCACCACGTGGCCTCCACACTGGGTCTTCCTTTCCCTTGCTGCTCCCCACCGCCTCCCCTGCCGTCCCCTACTCTTTCACTGACACGGAGAGACAATGTTGCTTCCTTCCCGGCGCTCCTCAAAATTTGGGCAGATTCTCCACGATGAAGCGCGTCAGACTCCAGGAATCATTCGTGGCCTCATGCCTGTTGTCCAGAGCAGCTGGCTGCCTGGATCTTCTGACTGAGCCCTGGCCCATGTCACACCAGGCTGGCCATTTTCTGAGACGGTACAGTTGAGCAAAGGTACACTGATGGGGCTGCCTGTGCCCCCCGCCGGGCTTCCCCGCACCCCTGCCTTCTTTCTCCCTCTTGCCCGGGGCTCCAGCTGTCACCCCCTTCCTCCCTCCTGACTCAGGTGCAATTCGGGGTTCCCCCTGCAGGGTGAAGCCTCTCGGGCAGTTCTGCCACAAAGAAACCCCCCGGTAGCCACATTCAACCGTGCCTTTGAGAGAATATTGGTCAAGAGCCACCTGTCAGAGCTCCCAGGAACAGGCTCCAGAGGTGGGGGCCTGGAGTGTTTCTCGTGTGAAGTGAAACTTGTCTGCTAAGTCATGCCATTAAACACACCAAACTGTGGGGCACCTGGGTGGCTCAGTCCATTCAGCGTCTGATTCTTGGTTTCGGCTCAGGTCATGATCTCACGGTTCATGGGATCCAGTCCCGTGTCGGGCTCTGTGCCGACAGCACAGAGCCTGCTTGGGATTCTCTCTCCCTCCCTCTCTGCCCCTGCCACACTTGTGCTCTCTCTGTCAAAATAAATAAACAAACATTAATAAGATAAGATAAGATACGATAAGATACGATAAGATAAAATCACCCAAATGATTTCTTGTTGTTCTTAATCCGAGGTAAGCAATCCCCGAATAGCACATGAAACCCAATGCAGTGAGGGCACCTGACAAAGCTGGATCACAGAGGGGACTCAAAGCTACAGGCAAGGGCGGCCCGGGACAAAATCAGCATTTCTATCACGCACAGTTCAGGGAAACCACAGGGACTCGCTTCTCACATCCCCCCCGCCCCCCACGGGGGGCGGGGGAGGGGAGGGGAGCCTAGACCAGGAATGGCAGAGACCACCCCCCCCACCCAGTGTTATGTCCTAAAGAAATGTGCAAATGCCAGGCAAGTGAGTGTTGAGGGCTGCTGTGTAGACTAAGTTGCATTCTTTAACACCCTGAAAGGAAACCAGACTGTAAGCGTGTGATTCCCTTGTCTTTCCTCATTCCTTAGTGGGAGGAAAAAAAACAGCTCAACACAGGTATTTCGCCTAACAATTAACTGTTAAGGAGCTACTTAACATCAAAAAGCCCCCTGAGTGACCATCCCTCGGGGAGGTTAAGATCCTCCTTCTCAAAGACAAATTTCACACAGATGTGGCATTTGAGAAACTCAACAGATGAAGGTAGGGGAGGGAAGAGAAGGAAAAATAAGATAAAAACAGAGAGGGAGGCAAACCATAAGAGACTCTTAGGTACAGAGAACAAACTGAGGGTTGATGGAGGGGAGGTGGGTGGGGGGCATGGGTCAAATAGGCGCAGGGCATCCAGGAGGGCACTTGTGATGAGTGCTGGGTGTTATATGCAAGCGATGAATCACTAGATTCTCCTCCTCAAGCCAAGACTACACTGTATGTTAAACTTGAATCAAAAATTTTTGAAAAGTATGTCATAAATGTTACAAAAGAAAAAAAAAAAAAAAACAGATGCTTGTTGTCAGGAAGCTGAGAGTCTGGAGACATGGGAGGGGTAGATAACCACCACGACCAAGAAGCTGGGTTTGCAATCCCGAGCAGATCCCTACTGTCCAGACCATTCTTCCTGGGCGCTCAGTGGTCTGGGAGCCCCAAGGGCAGCTGTGCTCTTGCAGCCAAACCAAGAAACCAGTGGCGTCACTTAGACCACAGCGCTCTGAGCACCCGTGTGGTTTGCAGGGGGCACCCCCTCCCGGGGAGAGGAGGTTGGGAGGACACAGCCGCTGAGCCCAGGGTGACCAGGTCAAGTCTGCGCAGGAGCTGTGGCCATTCCTTCTCCCCGCCCCCCCCCGGGTCTTAGTGTCCCCCTTTGTGAAGTAGGAGTCAACCGCCATCCACCTGGTCTACCTCGGGGGGGACGGTGCTGATTTAACAGGTGGATAAACACTCTGGTGCATCGTAGATGCCCCAGGACGGCCAGCTGTCACACTTAGAAATTCATAACCAAAATGGGGGATTTGTCAACCTGGCTTTCTTAGGGGCCGTATGGCGGGCTATGAGTGCCTCTGGCTCACCAGGTTGTTCTTTACCTGCGGGGAGCACAGGAAGCACATAGGGAGCAGAGAACACACAAGCCAAGCTGGGGGTGGGGGGCTTCCAGGAAAGAGAGGACGAGAAAGGCCCTAAGTGAGATCTCCCACCGGGGCCGCCTCCCGCTTGCCCTGACCACAGGCCTCCCCGCCGACAACAAGCTTTGCTTTGGGTATGACCACCTACGAGTGCTTCAACACATCGCATCAGCGGAGTATTTCCCCAGGTATGCACACACACTTGAAGGGGAATCCGAAGCCTTAACGAAACCAAATTTTAGACACAAAAGCCTCTTGTCCGAAAGCCTCGAGATCGCTGGTCTTAGAGTTCGTGGGCTTGAGGGGACTCCGCTCAGATAAAACATTAATCTTTCCACTGATGGGAAATTGAATTCCCCACATGATGTATGGCCTGGAGACCCAAGAAAGAAGAATTTTGAGGGGGCCACGGTGACATGTTTTGTGTTAACCCCAGTTACTCAGTGACGAGGGCGGTCACCAGAACACTTGGAAACACCACTGGGCTCAGAAATCAGTTATGTGGAGAGTAAACTATTAACCGAGGTGCAAGGCCATCTGGGCGACACAGCCCCCCCACCCCACCGGGGTGACACCGCGCTCCATAACAACAACAGCCAGCTCTAGGTCGGGTGGAAATTGTTTCACACAATCTGTTGCTAGTTTGTCGGACAAAAGGGACTCTCTTACGCCCTCAGTGCCTCTTCCGTGAGCCCACATGCTTGATGGAAGGCACCGTGAGAAAACTAACGTCGTGCACACAGAATCACACGCTCGTCTCTGCTACCTGGTCACGCACAACCCTGTGCTCTACGCCCCGTGCCCAGGACAAAATAGTTGCAATACGGTGATGCCCAACAAGAACCAGTCATTCAAGCCAGACGTCTGATTACAGCAATAAACAGTAGGATCCACATCAATTAATAAAGTTGGAGTGATTTACTCTGAATACCAACATAAGTGAAGAAAAACACTGTTGCTGTTTTAATTATGAACTCACACTCAGAAGGTGAATGTTGGAGCGCCTGGGTGGCTCAGTTGGTTACACGTCTGGACGTCGGCTCAGGTCATGATCTCGTGGATGGTGGGGTCCAGCCCGGCGTCGGGCTCTGTGCTGACAGCTCAGAGCCTGGAGCCTGCTTCGGATTCTGTGTCTCCCTCTCTCTCTGCCCCTCCCCCACTCATGCTCTGTCTCTGTCTCTCTCTCTCTCTCTCTCTCTCTCTCTCTCTCTCTCAGAAATAAATAAACATTAAAAAAATTAAGTAAAATAAAATTTAAAAATTCCATGGTAGGTCTATGGAACACTGTGGTTACCAATGGCGTCCTACTGAATTACTCACTAGTTCATGGTGTTGAACAGTTTGACCGATATTATCTTGTGATTTTCACGGTCGACAGTGTAAGATGAGCAAAGCCGGATCTGTACTCATAGGTACAGATTAGGATAATGACTCAGTTAGGATAATGACAGTTATATGATTCATGCAAGTTCCTATGGCTGGAAATTCAGAATTTCAAACTCAAGCCCAAGTCCTCCGTCTACTTCGCTGTCCTCTCCACATGGAGCTCAGCGTTTGAACTCATGGACTTGAGCTTCATAGCCACCACCTCACTTTCCCAGTGCGTCAGTTACTCAGAGGGGCTCAAAGAAGCGGGGGTGTTTTTCCAAACCCTGTTGACGGTGTGTTTTTCATGAGTGCAACTATTAAATCCTCAGAGTTTTAACGGTTGGAGAAGTCGATTTTAACTGAAATGGAAACTGCAAATAAAGAACGCCTAATGCCCTAAAGAAAATCTTCAGCCGTGATTCCTGCCAGACCTGTGATTTTTAGGAAACAGACATGAGGTTTGGGAGTCGCAGATGCTGGGCGGGTAATTCCTAAAAGCCCAGGAATTGTTCCCCAACACGATCACAGGAGAGGTGTCAGCGAATAACTGTTATCTGTATGGTGGAATCATCAAGTGTTGAGAGACTAAGAGGAAAATGGTGAGCCTCAAAGTCATGTGATATAACAGATGAATGGCCCAAGGCCTTTATGCTGTCAGTTAAGACATCTCAGGGGGGTGAATGGCTAACCCAAGATGTAAAACGTGGTGCCCACAAATAGACATCGAAGGCCCACTGACAACATACAGGCCATTCTGGACAGATGAGCACGCTGTTCCTTATGCCCCGTAGAGCAGAGACGACAAATGAGGAGATTCACAAGTATCCCTGATAAGGAGGAGAGGGTTTACACTGTTACAAAGGATCTTTCTTCTAGATTCATCCAGTATGTCGTGTGCCTATCACAGAGGGCCAGGTGACCAGGGCCAAGTGTGTGTTGAATGCATCAGAAATCTGCGGAGGGGAGAGTCCTGTCCCAGAGCCTGAGGAAGACTGCTTGTGGGGTTGTAGGAAAATCCAGGGTGCCTCACGCGGGGGCCCTTAGCTGGCCTTCTCGGTGCTGCACCTGAAGACACTTGGCATTCATGCCATCCAAAGTCTGACTCCCAAAAGGTTTCCATGCCCCCACCGACCCCGTGCGGAGAACCCTCACTGTGATTCCACGAGCAAGAACACAGCACATTGTTTCTGTCCTTTCCAACGTGAATTTTTTTTTTACAGAGGACCCAATGCAAATAAGCTGCTAACTCGGGTTTCCCTTAATGCTAGGTTCAAGTGCATGGATTTTTGTACACATTCATTCACCTGCTGTTTTCTCATGTTCTGCCCTGTTTCCAAGAAATTCTCCATAATTCTATTCACATATATCAAGAATTCCTAAGAGATGTTTTAAGCCAAATTTGATTCATTTACTTTCATTATTTTGTATTGTGTGTGTTTTATATACTCTCCTTCATTAAAAAGTTGCCAAAACGATGTAGAATTCAATCATCAGAGAGGGCAGAGAACTTGGATCCCTCAAGTACCATGTGCCAGCGTGAACTAAGAACCTTGTTTCCTGGAGCGAGCAGGGCGTTGCACTGGCTGAGATCCATCCATCAGCCCACATGCTTACTAACCTCTCACGTGGGATCCTGCCCTGTCCTTTGTACATCAGAGAGATTTTTCCTGACACCTTATTCTCGTGCACACACACACAAGATTCTTACCTCCAAAGAGAATATCTCTATCACATATCTCTTATCTACCTGTGGGTACATTCAAGTTCAAAAGACCATGCTGGGTCACCTGGGGGGCTCAGTTGGTTAAGCGTCTGACTTCTGCTCAGGTCATGATCTCAGGGCTCATGGGTTCGAGCCCCACGTCAGGCTCTGTGCTGACAGCTCAGAGCCTGGAGCCTGCTTCGGATTCTGTGTCTCCCTCTCTCTCTCTGCCCCTCCCCTGCTCATGCTCTGTCTCTCTCTGTCTCTCTGTCTCTCTGTCTCTCTCTCAAATAAGTAAACATTAAAAAAAATTTTTTTTAAAGATCATGCTAAATCTTCTCTCCTACTGAAATTTCCTTTGCAAAACTTCTCAGTTACTCTCCTTAGAAGTAGAAGCCAGTGGCTTTTATGTTTCAGACTATTTGTAAAGAATGTACCCTTCTAGCTGAGAAGACATGAGGAGCAGAGAAAAGGTCCAATAAATAGGAAGTAACAGTTTCAGAGGAGCAGAGAGAAAGGGGACAAGCAACATTGGACGTGAAAATCATCACTGAATTTTCCAGATTTTAAAATCCTGCTCCAATTTTAGGATTTTAATCTCAAGCAGGATTAAAGAAAACCAATTCACATAAATGCACATTATAGCAACATGAAAGATTATTGAATACAAAGCGAAGATCTTTAAAGGAATCCTAAGAAAACGCAGATTTTAGCAGAATGACCAGAATGGCAATTAGCTTCACAGTTAACTTCTCAACCACAATAAAGAAAGCCAGTAGCCACTGCAACGTCAGCTCTAATGTTCCGTGAGAAAACACCTATCGGGCTAGAATTCTATCCCCAGTGAAACCATGTTCCAACCGCAGGGATAAAAAATAATAATAATAATAATAATAATAAAAATACAGGGGTTGGACTACTACTAAATTTTCCCCGGGAGAAATCATGTACTTTGGGAAATGAAATGTTATCTCGGGAGGAAAATTTGGAATGCAAGAAAAATGATAAGGAAAAAGGAAAGCAGGGGGTAGCACCACGGATCATATTTTAACTGCATAAATCAATACCAGTCTTCTATAATATGTGGATTGAGATACCAAGATGAAACTAAAACCTGGGACAAGGAGAGCAGAGACATTGGAGCTGTTTAAAGGATCTGATGCTAAATCCTAATGCTCAGGAGGATAGTTCAGAAATATATTAACGCTAGACTCTGTTAAATTAAATATTCCTGTTACCTCTAGGGTAAGGAGTTGTAGACTGGAAACAAAATCCCAAACTGCTAAGTTTTCCTCAGAAACACACAAACAAAAGGAACAAAGAGAAAGTTATTTCCAATTAACCCCTAAAAAGACACGAAGAGAAAATATTAAAATATTTAAATTTCTAAAAAGTCAAAGTATCAAATTTTTGTAAATGAAATTAATAGGGAAAACACACTAAGATGTGATTAGGGATGGATATATAAGTGGGAACCTGACTGAACTACCACAGCAACAAAAACAAAGATTAAAAAAACTTTCAACACCCTTATACAACCATTTGGAAACAGTAAATTATTCACTGTTCACAAAAAAAATTCCACTTGTAATATTTACCCAAGAAAAATTAAAGCACATATACACACAAAAGCATGGAGCAGCTTTGTGTTTAATGGTACAAAATTGGAATCCACCTAAATGTCCAACAAAAAGGGAATCAATCAATCAATCAATTAGAGGGGCACCTGGGTGGCTCTGTCAATTAAGCATCCAACTTCAGCTCAGGTCATGATCTCATGGTTCGTGAGTTCGAGCCCCGCATCGGGCTCTGTGCTGACAGCTCAGAGCCTGGATGCTGCTTTGGATTCTGTGTCTCCCCCTCTCTCTCTCTGCTCCTCCCCAGCTTGTGCTCTCTCTCTCAAAAATAAATAAACTAAACATCAATCAATCAATCAATCATAGTGTAGTACTCAGCAGAATATTGCTCAGCAATAAAAATGCATAACTATTGACTCATACAGCAACATCAATGAACCTCAAAATAATATGCTGAGTAAAGAAGCCAAGGCTTGGTTGTCTGGGATGGGTAGTGGGTGAGGGGTGGTGGGAAGGGAAAGAGGGAGAGGGTACGCAGACATGAGGACCCTTTGGGACTGAGATATACGTTCATTGTCTTGATTGCGGTAATGGCTTCACGGATATGTACGTAAAGCAAAAACTTACCAAACTGCACACTGCAAGATGTGGTTTCATTGGGTGCCAATCAGACCTTTACAAAAAAAGCTACTTTTAAAATTGGAACTCGAAACCATGACACTTCAGTGGAAATGAGCCCATCCAGCATCCAGATCTTGGTTCCTTATACCATTCTCCCCCAGAGGGACCCAGCACTCTTTAGAGAAATGGCTGATTCTGGGGCTGTGACAGGAAATACATCAGAATGTAAGTGAATACTCAGAAAATAAAACGATGGGGTCATGACACCAGAACTGATTGGAAGTACTCACAATGACTGAAGCTGGAACAATTTGAGCAACAAAATAAATAAGGTAATGTGGTATTACAGCCCAAAGTATGTAATAAATACCCTTGAGTCCATATTGATACAAAGACGTGATTGAATGAATCAGCAGATGGGAAATAAAAGACAAATCTCCCATAGAGAAGAATTCCAAGGAGCATATGTAGACATTCCTTCATCAAGAAGGTTTCTCAGGGCACCTGGGTGGCTCAGTGGCTTGAGCGTCGGATTTCGACTCAGGTCATGATCTCACAGTCCCTGAGTTTGAACCCCGCGTCAGGCTCGCTGCCGTCGGTGTGGAGCCAGCCTTGAATCCTCTGTCCCCACCTCTCTTGCTGCTCCCACCCCTGCTCACTCTTCCTCTCAAAAATAAATAAAACATTTAAAAATATATATTAAGACAAAAAGGTTTGGCTTAGCTCTCCATGCTAAGAGAGGGTCACCCCTCCGTACAGGTGGGTCACCCGTAGGTGGGGAATGCTTGGTGAGGTATTACCAGACAAAACAGTCTAGAAAGGGAGGAAGGTAACATTGTGATGGGGATGGCCAGAAAACACAACCTTGGCCAGGTGATCGAGGTCAACACCATCACTACAAGGTCATGTTGACAGTAGGGACCCTTTATATTATGTGATGGGAATGGCACTTTACACTGTGGTCTTCCTTCCAAAATCCATAATACCAGTCTGATCATGAGAAAAACATCAAACAAGTCCAAGTCGAGCCAAAATCTATAAAACTCCTGATCAGTATTTTGCAAAGCTACCAAGGTCATCAAAAATAAGGCAAGTCTGAGAAAATGTCACAGCCCACAGGAATCTAATGAGACATTATGATCAAATGCAGTGTGATATTCCATACTGGGATCTGGAACAAAAAAGAACATTAGGTAACACTAAAGGAATCCGAATATGGAAATGGGTTAATAATAATGCATCATGATTGTTTTATTACTTGTGACAAACATTTAATATCAATGGAAGTTATTTATTAACAATGAGGGAATCTGGATTCAGAGCATAAAGAAATACTTTGTACTATCTTTGCAACTCGTCTATGAAGCTAGAACTGATCTGAAGGCAAAAGTTTGCCTGAATAAAAGTATTCTGCAAAATATGAACCAAACTTGGCATTGAAAATATAATCATTAAAATAAAAATTATCAATAGATGTGAGGGCTCTAGCTGACTACAAGTGGTTAATAAATTGCCTATTTTCACTGAAGAATTTTCTTAGAGTGAAGAAAATGAAAGAGCAACACACAGGGAAGCTAAGGAGATAAAGAGATTACAAAATACAAATAGGAAAAGTAGTGAGGAGATCGGGGTTGGATAGAAAAGACTTCAGTCAAGGGCAGGAGACATGATATTGAAGCCAAGAAAAGCACCCACATTTCAGTATATTCCCAAAGCCGGGGTAGAATTCCGTACATATTCCTGAAAAACTTGCTTGGTGACTGAGGAATACATGGCTGTTGGCCCAGCTAACTCAGAACTGCAAAGTCATTCCCAGGAACCTCTGGAAGGAGCCAAGGTTATTTGCCATGCATTTTATAACTCACATTTTTCTCTAAGCAGTCACCATTTTCCCAAGACTTGAAGAAATCTGAGAAATATGTCACAATGCAAAGTTCTACGAACAAACAATCGTCATTTATAAATACTGAGTTGGGGGGCGCCTGGGTGGCTCAGTCGGTTGAGCATCTGACTTCGGCTCAGGTCATGATCTCACAGTTCGTGAGTTTGAGCCCCTCATTGGGCTCTGTGCTGACAGCTTGGAGCCTCGAACCTGCTTCAGATTCTGTGTCTCCCTTTCTCTCTCTATCCCTTCCCTGTCTGTGCGCTCTCTCTCGCTCTCTCTCTCTCTCAAAAAAAAAAAAAAAAAAAAAAAAAAAGTCAGTAAATAAACATTAAAATGTGTCATGAATTTTAAAAAATAAAAAATTATAAATACATATATACATACATACATACTGAGTTGGTCTACTGGAAAAAACACACAGGGGCGCCTGGGTGGCGCAGTCGGTTAAGCGTCCGACTTCAGCCAGGTCACGATCTCGCGGTCCGTGAGTTTGAGCCCCGCGTCGGGCTCTGGGCTGATGGCTCAGAGCCTGGAGCCTACTTCCCATTCTGTGTCTCCCTCTTTCTCTGCCCCTGCCCTGTTCATGCTCTGTCTCTCTCTGTCCCAAAAATAAATAAACGTTGGAAAAAAAAATTTTTAAAAACACACAGACGCAAAAACACATCAGGGTGACCGATAAAACTAAATGAACAAGAACAATATGTTTCTATGTTTCAGAAGTAACTATTAGAAATGTTATGGAAAGCAATATTTGCAAGAGCACAGAATTGAAATGCAGCATCTTTTTGAGCAAAACTGTAAAACCTTCCCAAGGACATCAAGATGTGAATAAACAGAGCACTTATCCACACTCCTCTGGTGGAGGGTGGTGGGGGGTCTTACCGGGAAGCAGGTGACCTTGAGGAAGGCCAGCAAGACAATGACAGCAAACCCATGCAGGGAAACACTGATGCCTGTTGACCTGCCTGGTTAACCCATCGTGGAGAAAGCTAAAAGCTACTTGTCAACTGGGAAGAAAACACGTGTAATGTAGAATGTCAGAAAAAAATGTTTCTGTTTTTAATAATACTGAGCTCTTAGAAGTTACAGAGGACTGTTTTTTATTTATTTATTTTTTTTTATTATTTTTTTTTTTTAACGTTTATTTATTTTTGGGACAGAGAGAGACAGAGCATGAACGGGGGAGGGGCAGAGAGAGAGGGAGACACAGAATCGGAAACAGGCTCCAGGCTCTGAGCCATCAGCCCAGAGCCCGACGCGGGGCTCGAACTCACGGACCGCGAGATCGTGACCTGGCTGAAGTCGGACGCTTAACCGACTGCGCCACCCAGGCGCCCCAGAGGACTGTTTTTTAAAACAGGCTCAGTAAATGAACTTGTAATAGTCAGAAGTGCAAATGGTCTCCTGCCCGTCTTTCCCTGGCCACCCTGCCTGCCTTCCCTGCCATGCTGCCCGTGGGCCCGGGTACCCCGTCTCCTGGCTCAGGGGGTGGATGGTACCCCAGCTGAAATCCCAGGGGGAAGCCTGTAACAGACAAGCAATCAATATGAGTTTCATGAGCGACTATATTAGGTAACGAGTGTCTTAGATGCGGCAAGAGAAACTTACTTAAGCTGGAAAATGTGGTGAAAGGTTCAATTATACCCAAAAGAACTCAGGATCTTAAAAATACTGCTAGATATGTTACACTGATGGGGTTTAATAAACCACATGAATACATGCTTTTTGTTTTGTGTGTGTGTGTTACTAAGATAAAATACCAACAGTTCTTTATATGACTAAGTGGTTGATTAAGAAAAAAAAAATTTGTCTTCTATAAACGCTATATAAAGTCTATGTTGTCTTATATAAAATCAACATCTGGGAATGTTTGCCAAATACTCTAATCCCCCAAAACTTTATTTTCTGATTGCTTGGTTTAAGCAGTTTGTATTTGGTTACAAAAGTTCTGTCGCTTAACACGTTAAAATTCGCCATTGTGTATATGCTGTTTACAGACGCTTTCTCCCCAGTAACCTTGAACAGAGACACTGGAAGTCAACAAAAGTGACTAGAAGTGTGCGTTTTATTCATTCAGGTCGGGGAGCAGAAGCATACGGGGGTCATCACAAGGAAGGCGGAGGGAGCAGAGGGAGCCTGAGGTGTGCTGATGCTCAGAATCCCAAGGCCACCTGTCCTGGGCAGGCTCGGACCACAACGAGAGGGTCACCAGTGTTCTGTGAGTGGCACCTGCTGCGGGTCCGGACCAGCTCGCAGGCACGTGGGGACAGGACGGGCGCTGGGCCAGGGGGCTGCCCTCCGGAGGTCAGCACTCGGACCATTCCAGGAATCTTTCTCCCATGGAATTGCGTCCACTTTCCTTCTCTTCCTTTGTATGATCTCTAAGATTCAGACTGGTTTTGCTAATGATTGTTGGTGAAATGGAACGAGACCCAGACAGTAAATCACTACTCTCTGGTTTGGGACTTTCAGGTGTCCCTCTGGGTGGAACGGGAAATGACCACCACCAATTAGCACTGACGAGCAACATGGACGAAACAGATGACTCTCAACAAATGCTAGCCAAGTCTGGAATCTCTGAAAGATCCTCACGGTTAGGGTTAAGGTCGGGGTGAATTTATTTTTTGAATTTAATTCAAAACTTTGGAATTGGAGCGGGTGAGAATCGCCCCCAGCCCCAGACACAACCTCCACATGAATCTGCTTCTGAACCACCTGCCGAGCGGCAGACCCCTGTGTTCCTGGCAAGAGTTCCCAATCTCCGCAGAAACTAGATGCACGACATCTGGCAACCAAGGATGGTCATCCCTCTGCAGCGTGATGAGCAAAACCACAGGTCACATTCCTGCAGAAAGCCTGTGTCCAAGGTCAAAAGCCCGACACCAGCCTTTGGCCAGAGGGAAGTGGAGGCCAGACCAGAAACGAATTGGGGGAAGTAATAGCACGTAACAAACACACTCTCACCTTGTGGGCTCCAGAAGCTGTTTAAAACCCTTTCCATAGGTTAACACGTCCAACCGCATAGCCATCCCATGAGTAGGTGCTATTGTTAAGCTCACTTTCGAGCTGGGCGCGGGGGCGGGCAACTCGCCCAGGCCACACGACGGGCAGGGGCTCTGGTGTCTGTGCTCCCGACTGCTCCTCTCCACTGCCTGTGCTCCAGGACAGACCACATGGCTACACCCTTCTGGATTTGTGCACCATCTGGGAGGAAGGGGGAGAATGGGTGGTTCAGGACCTGCCTCTAGAAGAGCAAGAACGTGAGAAATAGCCTGGGGAGAAAAATTAAGAAAGGCTATCGTATTTGGCAATGGAGACGACCTTCCCGGAGAAATTTCAGGGGGCCATTTGGGGGATACAAGGCGAGGAAGGAGACGCTCAGGCTCTTGGCCGCAGAGAGAAGGACCCTGTGATGGCAGCTTATGCATGAGACGGACGCAGGAGATCCTTTTCGTAGGAGGTCAGGGCTAAGCGAGTTGTCAGTGGTAGGAGTGGGGCCGCGAAAGAGGGAACCGCAGACGATGCGAGAAAGAGCTGAGGCACCCGCGGAGGGAGGACCCAGAGGAAGTGGGAGGCCCAGGTGGATGGGAGCACTGGACCCTCTGAGAAGGGAGCACGCGAGAGGAGCCGAGAGCTGATGACACTGGCCCCGTCACTGGCACCATGCATGTGCCCTGAAGGCTCTCGGTGTGAGACTCTTACGTCAAGTTCATCGTGCTCCTCAGCCAAGCCAGAGGACCGGCCCAGCAAATGTGCGGCTGGGTGAGAACGTCCCGCCTTGACCTCATTAGCCCTGCCTTCTACACGGTTCCTCTGAAAGCTCGCGCTGAACTGGCTCCTCGAGTCTCGTGCCCCAAGAGGAAACACAAAGCTCTCTCTCCGGGTCCCGCCCCAGTCAGAGCAGAGGCAACCAGGTCCCCCAAAGCAGTTTGCTGTCACAGCTCAGCGTCAAAATCGTCTGGCCAGCTTGAGGCCTCACTTGTTCGCGTTAATGAGTGTCCTGTGTTTGCAACGCTTCGAAGCTGTTGGGTGAAGGTAGATCGTTAGATTAACACGTACGGCACAGACATTCCAGCCTCCTCCAAATCCCCTACCGAGTAAAGGAGGCATCCGCAAATCTAACTGGAAAGATTGGTCTGAAGTACAGCTGTGGCAACCTTCCTGGAGTCTTGCGGTTTTCTGGGTCCCTGGCTCTGCATTTGTGTCCTGAAATCATCGGAGCGGTGTGAGCGCGGCCACCCGACCCGGCCATTCCCGGAACGGCCAGGAGGAGAGGAACCCAGTTAGCTTTCACATTCACCCCTGCCTGCACTGAACGTGCATTTTGCATGCAGCCCGTTGGACCAGGAACATCTCATTGTGCCATCACTGTGGTCCAGTTACTGTTGGGTTTTCTAGGCGATGCTAACCATGAGAACAGGAGAATAACTGCCTAGGCGTTAAATAAATGACTAGGTGGGGGAAGGTAGGAGTTGTCCAGAGAGAGAATACTCTTCAGCTCCTTTACTGATCACCAACACCCCCGCACTTCGTGGGGTTTTCTTTGGAGATTTGATTCAACCGACTATTGCTGGTAGACGACGCATCCAGAGTTCAGAGGGCGAGTCTCGCAGACAATGCTTGCGTGTTCTGTTGCATTTTATGTATTGGTTCCTCGTGCCCACGACACTCGATAACCACCCTCCTCGCCTCTGCTGCTCTCTCCTCTCTTTGCCCCTTGCCAAGTCAAATGTCTGTTGTGCTGTCCTTCGCCGAACAAACGTCTCCTGAGTACTTACTATAAGCAGCCGACACCAGTAGGGGTGGCAAAGTATGTGTGGTTGAAGAAGGAAGCGTCCCTTCGTTAAGGAGATTAGTACGAACACTAGATAAGTCGACAAAGAATAATCTAACAAGAAAGAGTATATGGCAGAATGTAAGTGCCAAGAGAAAAGATGGTTTATGGATGTGTATTTTCTGTATTTTGGGTGTTGTGACATTCGTGCCGTGTCCACCCGACAGAGGCAGGTAGGGTGGTAGATGGACTGAACAACGTCCAGGTGCCACGTGCCTTTACGTAAATGATGTTTCTCTTTTTTGTTTACCACCCCCCTGTGAAGCGGGCGGTCTCCTGTCCCACGTATGGATGCGGAATGGAAGAGTGTCAGGGTTACGAGATTTCTAAATGTGCAAACCCGGTGAAGAACAGAGTTATTCGCACACAGGCCTGACTACCAGCTATGGAAGGTGTGGATTTCTAGCATTTCCTTAGCAACGATCTCTGTAATTATCTCGACTCCATATTTTGTTTCGAAAACTCCTGTAGCCTCGCCTTGGAACCTGGAGGCCAGGGGACCGATTGTGTCCCTCACTGTTTGCAACTTGTATGCGTTGATGACACAGACCGAGACTCTCAGCCTGACATCAACTCATTAATTCACTCTGTATTGTCGTAAGTTGCTTTCTTGCTTTTTTCTTATTTTTTGTAATCATTTCTCATTTGTAAAATGTTTTCACTCTTTTTCATATGCACTTGTATTTCATGACATCCCTTTCCAATGTTATCATTTCTTCTTGGTGCACTCCTACTATCTCACTATTATCATTCACGCCGATATCCCTTTGGGTACTTTTTAATGAACGTAACGATCTGTTTGCATTTCTCTTTCAGCTTCCTTTCTTCTAGAACAGGGTCATCCGGTTTTATCATTTTGGTTTTTATAATTTATTTTCTTGGGCATCACTCTGTCTGAGGTTACTTGTGACTCTTGGATCTGAGCTCATCCTCCGGAAGACTTCTCTGATTCAAAAGAATTCAGCCTCGATGGGAATCTCTGAAGGTCTCCAATCGTCAGCACCTGGGGGTCCTTCCTCTCAGGTGAGGAGGAGGAGAAATGCCCCCGCATGTTGAAAGCCTCTCAAATCGAATTCAAAACTCGAGCACCACGGGCAGAGACGTGTTGTCACTCTGGTAAGCCAGCCTCCAGCACCAGGACAGATGCACAGCAGGCAGGCGGCAAGGATTTATCGGATGGACACCTAAGTGAGCACCCCAAATGCAATCTCCAGTTCCCCATGCTGGTAGACAAAGTGTTGTAACTTGCAACAATGGCAGCTTATCCAAATTAAAAATACAGTATCAGTATGCGGCCCAGGGTCACCACGTCTTTTCTATCAACTCTCCGCATCCACATCACGTCTGGACGCTGTAACATGCCTGTGGCATCATGACCCACACGTCATTTCCGCTCTGGGGGGACTTGAGAATGACAGTGAGGAAAGGCCATGTGGACTGAACAATGGTCATCGTTCAACCTCCACGGGGCTGCTTCTGCCAGAGAAAGGCCACGTGAGCATCAGAGACCTGTTTGTCCTTGTTTCTAGGGGCGATGTTTTTCTTTAGCTCAAAATGAATGCACTGGGGTTTAACTATGTGTAACTTTGGTGGAATAAATACAGGAGCACTTGAACTTAAAAAGAACACGTATGGGCGCCTGGGGGGCTTGGTCGGAAAAGCTCTGACTCTGGGTTTCAGCTCAGGTCATGATCTCACGGCTCATCGGGCCCCGTGCTCACAGGGCAGAGTCTGCTTGTGATTCTCTCTCTCCCTCTCCCTCTCTCTCAAAATAAATAAGTAAACTTCAAAAAAGGGAGAGAGAAGAACAGCATGTATTGCACTCAGTCCTTTTTTTTTCCAACGTTTTTATTTATTTTTGGGACAGAGAGAGACAGAGCATGAATGGGGGAGGGGCAGAGAGAGAGGGAGACACAGAATCGGAAACAGGCTCCAGGCTCTGAGCCATCAGCCCAGAGCCTGACACGGGGCTCGAACTCCCGGACTGAGAGATCGTGACCTGGCTGAAGTCGGACGCTTAACCGACTGCGCCACCCAGGCGCCCTGTCCTTTAAAAGACATTGTATGACGTCCTACCCCCTCGTCATCCCGTCTATACTGCGGCTCTGCTCGCTAATACCAATTCTGGAGTGACCTTTGCCCCAAACCAGTAGTCTTCTCGGGTGGAGAGAAGAACCCACACCTTCTTAACCAAAGGTTTCTTTGGCTTTTGAGATGATTTAAGAATAAACAACGTGTTGACCGGGGAGCAAGTTATGGCTTAGACTCTCCGAAAATTCCAAAAGAATTTTATGGACTCTGTTTTGGGACCATCGCCGGTGTTGGATTTTGCAGTTAGGAGAAAGAGAGCAATTGTCACTCAGGCTCCCAGGTGGGTAGAAAGGAGGGTTTTCCGGGGGTTCTGCCGCACGCTGGACTCCGCGAATCCTGTGAGACAACTAATGCTGTTGGGTCACACCCGCTTACATAAAAAAGCACAGACGTATTGACTTCGCAACGTCTCCAGTGCATGGTCTGAGCGACCGATGGGTGTTAACAGCAGAGGCTTTGAGAGACGTTGGCCACATGTCTGGCCTTCTGAATCCACTTAGGTCCTCCATGCTGCCCCTTCCCTAACTATGATCGACAGTGGGGCTCCCCTTCCACAAATACTTGGCATCGCCCTCCAGGCTTCTCTCGAGGATTAATTTTTCCCTCAGATCAGATCCTGCGTTTGACTCAATAAAGCCCACAAAGTGTCATTGGCCTGACACGTTGCATTCAGAAGACTCTTAGAGGCTTCTGCCTACCTATCAGTTTCTTTTTTTTTTTTCTCTGTTTGCGCGGATGTATTTATGTATTTGAGTGTGGTTGACACACAACGGTCCATTAGCTTCAGGTGTATAACTTAGTGATTTACAAGCTTATGGATTATGCAATGATCACCACAAGTATAGAGATGGTCTGTCCCATTACATCGCTATTACAGTGTCATCCACTGTATTCCTTATGCTCTGTTTTTTATTCCCCGGACTTACTCATTCCGTAACTGGAGGCCTGTACGTCCCCTTTCCCTTCACCCATTTTGCCCAACCCTCTCGTCCTCCTCTCCGGCAACCATCAGTTTGTCTCTGTATTTATAGTTCTGACTCTGATTTCTGTTTAAGTATTCGTTTTTTTTTAGACTCCATTTATGAGTGGACTCATGGCATTTTTCTTTCTCAGTCTGACTTATTTATATATACATTTAAGCTTGTTTATTTATTTCACGAGAGAGAGAGGGAAAGAAGGAATCCCAAACAGGTTCCGCGCTGTCAGCACAGAGACCGACACGGAGCTCAAACCCACAACCCAGAGCTCATGACCTGAGCCGAGATCAAGGGGTGGACGCTTAGCCGACAGAGCCACCCAGGTGCAACATCAGTCTGACTTCTTTCACTTAGCACAACACCCTCTAGGTCCGTCCATGTTGTCTTAAATGGCACAATGTCATCCTTTTTCATGACTGAATAATACCGCCCCAAAACAATCCACAGATTCAATACAATTCCCATCCAAAACACCAACGGCATTTGTCACAAAACTAGCACAAATAATACTAAAATGTGTATGGAACCACAGAAGGTCCCAAATAGTCAAAGCAATCCTGAGCAAAAAGAACAAAGCCGGAGGCGTCACGATTCCAGATGCAGTACAAAGCTGTAGTCATTAAAACAGTATGGCGTCGACACCAAAACAGATACATGGATAGTGACCCCAGAAATAAACCCGCGTTTATGTGATCAATTAACTGATGACAAAGCAGGAAAGAATGTCCAGTGGGAAAAAGACAGTCTCTTCAACAAATGGCGTTGGGAAAACTGGACAGCGACGTGCAGAAGATTGAAATTAGACACTTTCTTATGCCACACACAAAAAATAAATCCAAAATGGATTAAAGACCCAAATGTGAGACCTGAAACCATAAGAGTCCTAGAAGAGAGCACAGACAGTAATTTCTCTGACAGCAGCCATAGCGGCATTTCTCTGGATACATCTAGTGAGGCAAGGGAAACAAAAGCCAAAATGAACTATCGGGACCCCATCAAGATAAAAAAACTTCTGCACAGCAAAGGAAACAATCAACACAATTAAAAGGTAACTGACAGAATGGGGGAAGATATTTGCAAATGACATATCAGATAAAGGGTTAGTCTCCAAAATCGATAAAGAACTCATACAACTCAACACCAGCAAACACAACAATCTGTTTAAAAAATTGGCAGAGGACCTGAATCGACATTTCTCCAAAGAAGGCATCCAGACGACCAACAGACACATGAAAAGATGCTCAACATCACCCGCCATCAGGAAGATGTAAATCAAAACCACCATGAGATACTACCTCACACCCGTCAGAACGGCTGAAATCAAGAAGACAAGAAACAACAGGTGTTGGTGAGGATGCGGAGAGAAAAAGACTCTTCGCGCACCGTGGGTGGGAATGTAAATCGGTGCGGCCGCTGTGGAAAACAGCGTGAGGTTTCCTCAAGACAATTAAAAATAGAACGACCGTATGATCCAATATTTCCACTAATGGGTTTTCACCCAAGGAAGACGAACACACTAATTCAGAAAGACACACGCGCCCCTATGTTTGTTGTGGCGATATTTACGGCAGCCAAGTCATGGAAGCCGCCCAAGTCCATTGGCAGATGACTGGATAAGAAAAATGTGGTGCCTATACACAGGCACCTTAGCTTCATGATAATCCTAAAATTGCCCTCCAGGTATTCAGCCCAAGCCACGATAAAAGGAGACTGTTCGCCCCGTTACAGGAGTCACAGCTTTGGAAATTATTCCCGTGATCCCCTTATTTGTTACAAATACAGATGACCTTGTGAGGCCCCTCTACCTGGCGTGGTCTCTGCCTAGGACTCACCCAGGGTGGACCCACTTTGGTTCCGTAGCAAAAGTTCCTCTCTCACTGCACCCCCAGCCCCCAGACTTCTGGAAACCGAGCTCAGCCCAGGTCGTGCAAAGTCCCTACTTGCCTGGGAGAGGAAAGTGGATTCAAAAGACACACAGAGGAGGAGGGACATCACCAAGAAGAAGAGAGATCCAGAGCAGCCTAAAATTTCCTCAGTTCTGGAAGCAAAAAGCTCACACAGAAGAAGGAGCCGGGCTCTGAGGGCCACAGGCCAAGCCTCAGCTTTCATGGCTTAGTCCCCACATCACAGCTGCATTCAGCAAAGAGTCAATAACCTGAAACTCCTATTGAACAGTTAGAGCCCAGCCCATCAATGCCAGCCGGGTTATTTCTGTGAGCCAAACAAACTGGGTTAAATAAACCCTCAGTCATTGCTACCCCCAGGTTTCTGGGATGTTTGGGAAAACACGCACGTCGCGAGCGTGCTGTGAAGGCACACGCACGAGTTGGGTCCTTCCACAGCGTGAGCTTTACTTCGTCACAGAGCAAGGGTGACGTACTCGTGAAGCGGGTGCAATGACATCTCACCACGTGATTAACCTGGCTTCTGGCAGAGCACAAGGCAAGCCTCACAACCAACAGGCCTTGGCACACGGCCTCTGGCGCTGCTGGTCCTCAGGTCTGAGTGTGTCCTCAGCCGGTGCTGGGTTGGCGGTATCTGCTCTTAGCCTCACCGCCCTTAGCTGCTCGCGCGACTGCCTGACGTGAGTTACTGGCTAACGTGGGGGAGTCCGTCTTGCTCTCTACAGGGCCTCATCCCTTCACGTCTGCTGCATCTTTTTAAATGTTTATTTCTTTATTTTTGAGAGAGAGAGAGAGAGAAAGTCGGGGGAGGGGAGAGAGAAAAGGGGACAGAGGATCTGAAGTGGTCTCCGTGCAGACAGCAGAGAGCCCAATGTGGGACTCGAACCCATGAGCCATGAGATCACGACCCGAGCTGAAGGCAGCCGCTTAACCAACTGAGTCACCCAAGCGCCCCTGTTTTACTATTTTACTTATTTATTTTTGAGAGAGAGAGTTAATTCAACTCTTTAAAATGGCGCCAAGGGGCGCCTGGGTGGCTCCGTGGGCTGAGCGTCTGACTTTGGCTCAGGTCATGATCTCACGGTTTGTGAGATGGAGCCCCACGTTGGGATCCACACTGAGGGTGGGTCCTGCCTAGGATTCTCGCTCTCTCTCTCTCTCTCTCTCTCCCTCTGCTTCTCTCTCTCTCTCAGAAAAAGAAAATGGTGCCAAAATCTTTTTTTATTTTTATTGTTGGAAAAAAATTTTTAATGTCTCTTTATTTTTGAGAGAGAGAGTGACAGAGTGTGAGTGGGGGAGGGGCAGAGAGTGAGGGAGACACACAGAATCCCAAGCAGGCTCCGGGCTCCGAGCTGTCAACAGACCAGGAGATCATGACCTGAGCCAAAGTCGGATGCTCAACCAACCGAGTCACCCAGGCGCCCCCAAATCTTTTTTTTTTTTAATTTTTTTTTCAACGTTTATTTTTGGGACAGAGAGAGACAGAACATGAACGGGGGAGGGGCAGAGAGAGAGGGAGACACAGAATCGGAAACAGGCTCCAGGCTCCGAGCCATCAGCCCAGAGCCCGACGCGGGGCTCGAACTCACGGACCGCGAGATCGTGACCTGGCTGAAGTCGGACACTTAACTGACTGCGCCACCCAGGCACCCGTTTTTTTTTTTTTTTTTTTAATCTTTTTTTTTTTTAATGGTCTCAGAGAAATCTGAAATTTATTGACCCATGGCACATAACTAAATTAAAGGCACTACATTAAAGCTTATAGTCTACGGCAATTGTGTGATGTTCCGATTTCGGAAACCAGTTTACTACGTATATTCACTGAGCAATGTGAAATCCATTGTACTCCAGAACCACACACACGCACACAATTTTAAGACAGATGGTGAGCTTATTAGAGAGAGAGAGAGAGAAAACAGTTGTTCAAAAGACAGAATAGGGACAACGTCTCCCCCATAAGACAGTTACCAACCCAGGGAAGCAGGTTACCCTGTGAACGTTGTGGGCACCACTGCGGAGGGCACAGGCATAGAGGACTGTCACGCTTTATACTTCACCCCTGTGGCAAGCTAGCCACGCTTTAGCGCAACGCTAGGAAAGGGGGGCTGAGAGGCCAAGTTCCTTCCCGCGGCTGGGCCCTCCGGCAGCTCAGGGAATGATAGAATTACATGCCGGCTGCTGGGGAGGCTGAGCTCCCCCGAGAGCCGGGCTCCTGAGCAGAAAGGCATTTGCAGAGATCAGGCTTCGCGGCCTGTCTTTAACTGCACTGAAAATCACATAATGCTCCGATGGGTGTTCTGGGGAACATTTCTTTTTCAGGTATGTGCTGTGGAAACTCAACAGGGATAAGAAATAGGACTAAGAATGAAAAGAAAAGAAAAAAAATGTCAGGGAGCAGCCAAACTGCACACAATACTCCACAGGTGCAGAAGAACATTCCAGAAAGGAAGTCCAGGGGGTCCGCAGAGACAAGCTACCAAGTTTCCTTGTTGAGGCCCAAGCTGGTTAAAGAAAAGGGCTCTCTCCCTCCTTGGCCCCCCTGCCCACTGCGTATCCCGGGCACTTGCAAGGGCGTCCGGGAGCTGTGTCTCCCCCACCCGCCTGCCGGCTGGACCTCTCCGGACCACGTTCCAAACCGACAGAAATAACCCAGATGCACAAAAGAAACGCGCGTTTCTCTTTTCTCGACGTCGCAGTTCACCTTGCGCTCGAGCCCTCGTTTTCTCTAGTTTATATCCGAGACAACAGAACACAAGCAAAACCAGAATGAACTCTAGACCCCGCGTGATGGGTTCGAGGGTTGTGTAAGTTTAAAATACACAGTCGGCCCCTCTGGGGTGACTCAGTCTCTTGGGGATTTCCCTCTCCTCCTCCGGAGGGCCTGTGCCCCAAGAGTAAGGCCGTCCTCCCTCCCCCAGTCCCCAAGGGTCCGGCGGACAGCCGCCGCTGTTCCGGAAGCCTAGGGCCCCATTGGGCTCCCGTGTCTTCCTGTGACCCGTGCAGCTCTGACTGCAAGGTGCCACGTGGTACCAGCCCCTGCCTGAGGTCAAGTTCCCTGCGGGCCACCAGGCCCCTCCCACATCCTTCGCCTCTGGGGCATCCCCCCAACCCAAGAAAAGTCTTTCTCTCCTTCCAGGGAATAGGAAGGGTGTTTTTGCATCAGACCCTGAATCCTCCCTGCCTGCGGCTTATGACGAAAGCCAGGCTGGACTCCGCCAGCACCTGTCAAATCCGCTGCTGGACGGTCCCAACCAATTAACTCAGAATTTGTGCATCTGCCCAGGGGTGCCTGGTGTGACCAGCAGGTGCTGACCGACCTCCCCCACCCCCCGCCCCCGCCTCCACTGGCGCACCAGCAGGGGTTTCAAGCACTGCAGGCAAACCCATGACCATTGCAGGGGCCGCCCCTCGCCACAAGTCACTGACACCACGGGGCTTCCTCGGGGGCAGAAGTCCAGACTTTGGGAGCACACCAGACCCTCCCCGGCTGGCTACTTCCTTCCCAGATCTCTCGCCCATTAATGAGGGCAACCCCGTTTTCCTGCAGCAGAAGGAACATCCGTCCCCAGGGTCCCCGCCTGCCCCCATACCTTCCCATCCCCAGGAAGCGGGGATGACCGGATGGCTGACTGGCTACAGGGAACAACCTGGGGTTCTCTGTGCCCCTGTGGGGCCCCCTTTTCTGTAGCGAGCACGTGTTCTCTGTTCCTTAGGGGGGTGGGTTCTGTCCCTGCCGGGAGGCCCGTGGTTTGCCGTTTTCCAGAACAATCTGTGAGCACGGGTGTGGGCGTATGTGTGTAAGTCAGTCCTTCCAGGTAAGTATGAATAAAGCCTGATTGCGACCCCTCGTTGGCGCCCAGCCGGGCCAGGCGTGGCCTGTAACAGGGCTAACTTTGGACCTCTGTCCGTCTAGCACCTTCTAAGACCTGAGTTTGGGAGGAGAAGGGAAGGCCCAGTGGATGTGTCCCCCTAACTCCAGGTTCTGTGCCTGGCCTGACAAACACAGATGGGAATGCACTTTGGGAAGCAGCAGTGTTTGGGGTCACAGGTCTCGGCGAGCGCAGCCCAGCAGGCTGGTGACCTTGAGGGAGCCCTGCGGGGAGGTGTCCCTTGAGGCGCTGGCTTCACAGCCCTGCCCTTGGCTGGTAACCAGTGTGGGTCACATGCAGTCGTGTCAGATGGCCACACAGGCAGCTGACCTTGGCATGAACGAGGCAGGCACAGACCTACCGAAGCAGGTGCCGGGGTAAGAATTACATCGTGCGATAAATGTTTGTGCCCCAGTAAAAGCTCTCCTGGACACGGGAAACATTGGGATCACTCTCCGGGCTTTTAAGGACTGTGGGTGCGCTTGTTTTCCAGCCAGGTCTACTAACAGACAGGTAATACAAGGAATGGAAAACAATTAGTTAGCACTTTCTGTTTGCGGTAGGCTGGCCAGTGGCCCCAGAGATGTCAAGTCCCAGTTTTGCGAAACCTGTGGCTGTTACCTTTCATGACAAGGGGTCTTTGCGGGTGTAAGTGAAGGACTGTGAGATGGAAATTATTGGATTACTCAGAGGGGCCAGACCACAGAATCAGGGAGCATTGGTTCCGGGGGGGTAAAGGGGCAAGCAAGGGCTGCCGAGAGAGACGAGGGGGGCTGAGGCCAGCGCCCCCAGAGGCCAATGCTGATACTGCCTGAGGGTGCCTCCCCGGGTCAGAGCCAACTGGAGCATGATGAGGCGTGGTGAGTTAAAGCAAGTGACTAAGAAGCGAGCTGGGGTGGGGGGTGGGGGGTTCCTGCGAGGGTCAGAGGCTTGATCCTTTGGATGGTGCTGTGTGGGCAGGAAGGGGGGCGGGGGCGGGCAGCGCAAGGCTCTGGTAAGACCAGAGCCTCCCTTAGGGCTCCAATCCTCTGTCTTCCTTCCTGAAAAGCTAGGAGCTGCCAGAATGTAGCCCGGTCGGTAGGTTTCTCTCTGGAACTGCAGACCTACCATACTGCAGGACTGTGAACCCCAAGCATGCTGGCACTTGATCAAAGCCCAGGCGTGGTGCCCAGAACTGGGGGCTGACTACGGGACAGGTTGCTGACTGTGCAAGAGCAGCCCCGCACCGCTTCTTCCAAACTATGCGGCATCTCCAAGGGCAGAGACTGTCCCTTCCTGCTGTCACCTCTGCCGGGCCACCCGCCGGGGCTCTCATTCGTGGAACCCGCCCTTGGCTCTGATGGGCCTTCTCTCGAAGCATCTGTCTCTGTGCCTGAGCGCACCACCCCAGCCCTGCAGCCGTTTCTGTCCCTGGGTCGCCACCGCTCTGCGTTGACCTGATGTCTGCGTGGCCAGGCGTCCCCTTGCCTGGTGTCCGCTGAGGTCCACCAGCCCCCCGGGCCTCCCTGGTTTAGACCCTTTCCTGGAGTCCCATCCACCTTTCCTCCTTTCTAGTCTGTCTGTGCCCTGGAAGCATGGCAGAGGAGAAGCCCAAATAATTTAAAACGTTCTTGAATCGGAAGACCGAAACCTGGCTTGTGTTCTAAAACACAAAGTTTCAAATTCTCTTCTCTGTGCTGAGTGTGGCGCAAGAGGCCAGGAAGAAGGACACGGGGCTGGGTGTCCGCTGTTAACAAGCTTTCCCCCTGGGAAGACACGTCTTCTCTGCTGGCCACACCGGCTCTGGGCAGAAGAGTAATGTCATCCTTCCAACAATCTGTGGGCCAAATACAGGCTAAGGCCTCGTACTTTCCGCCTCGAAGTATGGAGTTTTTCAGGACAGGCTGGAAGGCGTCAGCTCCTCTGTAACTGTCCGGGAGACCGAGCATCACAGATTTCTCTTGAGAATCCTAAAAGGTGGACGAAACTCGAACATGGGCCTGTTCCATCGTGCAGGCAGCTGATATATGGAAGCCTCCCGTGTGCGGGGCCCATGAGCGGGAGAGACACAGAGTGAGCCGGAGGTGATGCTGTGAGGCGGGGTAGCAGGAAGAGAAGAAAGCTGGGTTAGTGGCTAGGACGCGATGACCTGTCCTCAAAAGGCGTTTGTGATGCCCTCACGATGTAAAAACACAGCAGGAAATGATGATGTCGCCCCAAGACCATCTGGATGGCACTTTCTTCGGCAAAGTGACTCTTCGCTGTCCACATGAATGCTTCACAGTGTGTCTGTCCCTGCCGGCAGGGGCCTCCAAGTGTTTGAGGCAGCTGGAATTCACAAGACTTGATTTGTCTTGCTATATATTTAGTTGTTTGTTTTTTTCAAATTCCAGATTGTGGTGACACCACTCAGGGCGCTACTCGGTAAAAATCGCGAATTCGGATTCCCCGAAAGAGATGATTGTTCAGTTATTAGGAATCAGTGGAAACGTCTAGATTCTGGTGACAAATAGTGGGCCTGTGAAACATTAAGAATGTGGTCATAAATACTCCGGTCTCACTCTGTAACACAGTTATCACGTGGTTACTGATTTGGAATTTCATAATATGGGAACTTGGGTTTTGTTCATCTCATGAAGACAGAGCGAGACAGCTGAATGAAAATTGCTCAGGAATGGAGTCGGGATGCTAATTAGCGGTACATGGCAGCGTTTTCCATCTGAATCTGTCCCAGGGCATCAAGCGCAACACAAACTAGGGTATTGGTGACAGTGTAGATGAGATTCTTTTTTTTTTTTCTCTTTTTAAATTTTATTTGTTTTTTTTTAATATGAAATTTATCGTCAAATTGGTTTCCATACAACACCCAGTGCTTAGATGAGATTCTTTATCTCTGAAAATGATCCAGACTCTTCCCAGATTGTTTTGCAAAGAGAAAGACTGGTTCTCTTCTCCTACGAGTTCCGGGAGCCCGATGGGCGGTGTTTCCGCTTCTTGAAGTATTTACAAAGGAGACGTGACATGGGAGGAACGAACCAGATTGGTCACCACAGATTTGCTGTGCAGTTCTTGGTGTTCAATCTGCAGAAATGCTAAATTCTGTCCAAGAGATAGCATCTTTATTCTGGAAGGATCACTAGAATTATTTCCCGTGTAAGTCAACGGGACTTGGAAGAAAATCTGGAGCAAGGGGAATGTTGATGCTCACGTTGGATATGGTCTTGGCTGATCGGATACTGCCACTATGTGTTTCCACTTTTTTCCAAAGGAATATGTATTATTTTTCATTTAAATGCATTAAATTTCATTTATATTGAATTTTTCCTGAACTTATACAGCTATTTCTATATTCCAGGCATTGTTCTAGATCTTTTATAAATATTAACTTATCTTGTCTTCGTATCAGCCTGAAGGAGGTGCTTCCTTTATTGTGTCCATTACAAAGACAGGAAAATGAAGCCTCCTGGAAGTTAGGCAACACGGCCATGGTCCCGTCCTGGCATTCTCCGTCTTACTATATTTACCTGACAAATATTTTAATTTTTTTAAAGTTTGTTTTTACTTGTTTTGAGATAGAGAGAGCATGAGTAGGAAAGAGGCAGAGAGAGAGAGAGAGAGAGAGAGAGAGAGAGAGAATCCCAAGGAGGCTCTGCACCATCAGTGTGAAGGCCGACATGGGGCTCGAGTTCACAAACTGTCAGATCATGACCTGAGCCAAAGTCAGATGCTCAACCAACTGAGCCACCCCGGCAACCCGCAAATATTTTAATTTGATATTAATTGAACAATTAATTTAATATTTCAGTTTTCCTTTGCAGTATAGGTGTTCTCTGAAAAGTGTGTGATGGAATTTTACTTCCATAACAAAATCTAAGACTTTGTTGTTTATTTAATTATAGTTGACACACCACGTTCCTTTAGTTTCAAGGGTTAATACTTTGTTTTCTAATAAGCAAATTTAATGTATTTTAGGTGTTCACGTACTTTTCTGTGTCTTCTCTTGTCACACCCATGCCTTCTGATTTTCATTTTTCTGTTGCTACCCGCCCCCCCTAGGTTTTTTGCTATATATTCAAAATCTTGTCACTTTTCTCTCCTCACCTATCTTTCTCATCTTTACTACGGTATTTACTTTCAACTTTTCAAAAGGATTTTGGCTTCAGTCTCTGATCTTCAAAGTTACAAATAAAATAGTACTAAATGTACATAAAGCAGAGTCCCTCATCCATAGGGTCAAATTTTAGGAGAATTTTACTTTGCTTTTCTGCTCCTTCTTCGCCTTCTGCTTCTTGAAAATATTACGAAAGATCGGAAACATACTCCTTTTATTAACCTCATTTAGTTATACATACATATGCGTGCATGCTGTCTTCTTCAATAATCATCATAGTCTTTGGTAACGTCAATAGTCGTCCAAACTCTGTGTACTTATTTCAATGCTAAACACTGCTCGTGTAATACCGTATCTCCCAAATAATAAACCCATATGTATCTAGATCTTTCCAAAGCTGAAGAACAAGTCTATACTTAGGATATTCCAGGCAGAATTAGTGACAGAAGGCGCAGCCAGACACATCCTGAAAAAACACCAAGACCTGTGCTTCTCCGAGGAGGGCGAAAAATAAAGAGAACTGGGGGGAAAGGAAGAAAGGACAAAGGAAGGAAAATGGAAAAGAAGAAAACGGATTTTTATAAAGGGAAACAAGAGGGAAAGCACTGGGGGTGGTGTATCAGCCATGGGCACCTCGCTCAGTGCCGCCACCCAGTGGACCCCAGGCCAGCCCACGGGCGGATCCGGGATCCCTTCCAGGATGGACTACACCTGCCATAGTGCTTTCCAGACCAGTCAGCAGGGGCGCGCTGATGCTTACCGCTCTTTGATGAGGAAAATACAGGGACTCGCAGCTAGAAGCATTCTAAGCAGTTCGACAGAGGCACTTAATATCACCTGAATCGATGAATTTAAGAAATGAGGATTGTGTTGTATGTCTGCTTTGTTTCATTGTTCTAGTAATTCATTCTTATTGCACTAAAAAAAAAAAAAAATGTGTCCGTTACAGTTTGGGAAGAAAAGAATGGCTCCTCACCACATGGCAGTGGAAAAGCAATGTTCTGGATATTTTCGCCTCTGTTGGGGCCTCCTCAAGGCTCACGTTGTTTTCGTCTTTCCTACGACCTTCTAGGAACAACTTCCCGGTCGCTGTGTCGAGAAGAGCCTCACGTGACGCGCCCTCTCCCTGCACTGTTGGTACAAGGACACGTTCCAGGAACGAGGGCTACTTAGCAAGAAACTCCTCGAGAGAAGAGCAAGTTGGAACTCGCTTTTCCTCTCCACGCTGTCCAAGGGCACGCCCCTTCCCCTCACTTCCTGTTTCCTCCCGCTCAACAAGTAGCACGCTCTGGGAAGCTCTAGGAAGTAGAACGCTTGGGCTCATCTCCACCCCGTCTGCCACTCGGTGTCCCCAAGAAGGGGGTCACTGACTCAGTCGGGGACTTTGGAAGAAGACGCTGGGCCTGGTGACCTCTCCTATTCCTCCCCCGTCTTGGGAGCGTGTGCCCTTAATATTGCTGGTCCCTCTGGAAGTGCCTTCAAAACAGGGCGGGAATTGGTGGGAAGAGTAAATTCAATGTCTGAGAACCTTGTGGATGTAACCGTGGGGACAGTAAGTACATGTGGAGGAGGCTCGGGTGGGCCTCGGGGTTTTGGGTATTTTGGGGTTTGGGCGCCTTTCAGGCCGTGCAGGTGTTTGGTTAGGCCGCTCCATTTTCTTCACCAACCCAGCTGCCATTTTACTGCTAGAGCGAGAACCGGCTGCTTCGGGCTTCTAGACGCTCTGACGGTGGCAGGTGGCCCCAGCTCTGGGGACTCCGGGCCCTGGCGCACGGAGCCTGCTGAGGAAGGACGGAGTCAGGCGCAGAGGTAGGAGGCGCTCAGCCAAGGTGTGGCGTGTGGCCTCGTTCCTCTCACACATGGGGGCAGACATGCCATTTTCATCGTTTCCACTTCCAGAAGATTCCAGGATGTAGGCTGGGGAGGTTCCTTCGGAGGAAGCAGGATCCAGGGAAGCAATGGCAAGCACAGGGCACCTCCGGAACGCCTTCAGCAATGATGTCTCTTCCATGTGGGATTCCTTACGCTCTCTTTTCTCACATGCTTCCCAGATACTCCCTGAACGTTCTGGCCTCTGTCAGATCACAGCACTGTGGAGAGTCATGCTGAGTACTGAGTACTGACTGAGTACTTTCTGCCCATCATGAATTCGTTTTTCTAACTGTTTACAGACTGGGGATGGTTAATGGTGAATAAGAACACCCAGGTCAACATAATGAGCACCCCTTTGAGTTAAAGGCATTCAACTTAAAAAGCATTCTTAATTATGAGACAATGCACTGGCCATATGTATATATGTTACCTTCAAAAAATGGAAGCCTGGCAACTGGAAGTCGGTTTTCTTTTGGAGTTTTCATTTGGAAATTTTACTAGATCATAAAATCCAGACCTCTGCTCTGCATTTGGTGTTTTCTGTCCTGGCAGTGAATTACTTATTTATAACGTCTTGAGATTACTCTTAAATTGCTTTCATTTGAGCCATTGCCTACCTACCGACTTCCGCCAATGCTATCTCTTAGATGAACTTAACATGGTCCATTTTTCCACAACCCCATTGTCACATGCTTGTGGGGACCACTGTCATTGGACACGGGTTTCTTGATCAGTGAGCTCGTGTTCCTCTCTCTCTGTCTCGCCCGGCCATGTGAAGTCCTTCCCCAACTCTGATCCTATGACACCCTAAGTGACCTCTTTGAACCCTGTGCCATGGCCCTCCTCATCCGTTCGGAAAACTCAGATGAGCATCCCCCAGGAGGACGGGGCAAAGAAGGAGCTGGCCGGGAACAGGGCGTGTGAGGTGAGGTGAGCTCCCTGGAATCTGTTGGCGAAACCAGAGGCGGAAACGAGGAAAACATTAGCAGCGGTGGCCTTTGGGAAGGAACACTTGCATGTTCTAGAATGATTCGGAGCCCTGCAGGAGAGCAGACGGCTGCTTGGCGGAGGCCTCACGGAGAGCGGAGTGGACCCAGGAGAAGCAAGTGTCCCAGAAGGAGCCAGATCACATCCACCATGATGGCTGCTGAAGAGGATGCAGAGGACCCTATCAGCCGGCTGCCAGCAGCCACCAGTGTGGACAGCTCCTGCCTGAGCTGAGACGGTGGTCTTGAACACGGCTGGGACTGAGCACGGGAAGTCCTGCACAACAGTGTAGGGGAAACAGCACCTGGGAGACTCGGGAGTAGTGTCTACGTGGACACTTGTCAAAAACCAACCTCTGTGCTTCGGAGCCAAAATATAACTGGAAGATCTCATTCGGGGTAAAGAGGAACAATAGCTTTATTGCCTTGCGGGGCAAAGGAGGCTGCTGCAGGCTGTGGCCTTCAAACACCTGCAGCTTGCCTGGAGGTAGGGGCTGGGCGTCTTTAGGGGGAGATGCTGATCTAGCCCATTTGGATAGGACCCCTGTAGGTGCCTCCCTCAGGGTGCCTTCGGGTTCCAGAAACAAAGGGCCAGGGAGGGAGGGGAGGTATGCAGAAGAGGAAAAAGGTTACTTAGTTTAAAATCCAACTCGCCGAAGCATTAGTGCCGCCATTTTGATTTTTGTTCAACTTTATGTTTTTAAGGGTTTTCAACATGACCTCCCTCAGGAGCCGGAAGAAATGTTCTTGAAACTCTTGGCGCCTCCTCTCCAGGAAAGGACCTGCCTTCCCTGAAACAAGAACATGGAATCTTGAAAAGAGAGGGGACAAAATGGAAGTGAAAAATACAGAGAATAATCTACTCATTTGTCAAACACTCACTGGTCGTGATGACCAAATGCGCAGTAACAAATGATAAACACAGCCAGTGGAGCAGTTACGGGGAGAATGGGCACTCTAAAACCATCAGAAAAGAAGCCTTCAGCTGCCCCACGTGATACAGGCAACAAAATAGGAGAAATTCAGTGACGTCAGAAGTTGCTCAGGAAAGCATGTGGAAAGCTGGTTTCCACATCAAACGGAGCAGAATCAGGACTGTCTGTGAGAAATGCCAGACACACTCTCCTCCAGGACACCGTCCGCGGGAGCCCAAGCACGACTGACCAGGGCTTTGTTCTAGTTCCTGGAGATGAGGGAGGACAGAGCGGAAGAACGGAGGAGGCCCGCCCTGGCCTGTGAAATATTCAGGGAGGCTGTAAGACACAAACCCGACTCAAGAAACGTCAACTTGGGAAAAACGCACTTCACAGTTGAGGAAATGCAGAGGGAATGACAGGTTTACCCATCAAAACTAGGGGCGAGCGAGCCACAAACTTAAGTAAGAAGGACCCACAGGTCCGCTGAGCGTCTGACTTCAGCTCAGGTCACCAGCTCCGGGTTCCAGTTTCCTGAGATCCAGCTCGGCCTCGATCAGGCTCTCTGCTGTCAGCACAGAGCCCTCTTCGGATCCTCTCACCACCCCCCACTCTCTCTCTCAAAAATAAATAAGACATTAAAAAAAATTTTTTTTAAATAAGAAAGACCCATATAATTACATTAAAAAGCGTTATCACGTATTGGCAAAATAATTCCAAAGCAGCCCGCATTAACTGACGTCTTCGCTCACATACAAGTAGGATGAGATGCAACCATTCGCTCCTTGTATTTCTTCATAAGACGCAACTATTCTTGAAAATACTTGTTCAATGTTTGTCTTTCCCGCTGAGTTACAAGCTCAACGGAGAAAGGGCCGCCATGGTGGGTCCTCGGCGAGATGACAGAGGGACACAACACACACATGTGAGCACTCAAGCCGAACTCCCATTGCACAACCTTCCACGTGCATGCACACTCTCTCGCACACACGGATAAATCATTTCAAGGTGAGATTCCCTCACCAGCAGCATGCCATCTCAGAGCCTGGGCCCAGCCTCGTTGTACAACTCTCCCCCTAACACTCAGGGAGGCCCCTGGCTGTCCCTTCCCGGCCCTCCATCCCGAGGGGCTGCCTGGTAGGTTCCACCTCAGCCTGGGCTGCTCATAGAGTCCTCTGAGGAGCTCTCCCAAATGCCGGTGCCCAGGTCCCACCCCACACCCTCGACGTCAGTCTCTAGCGATGGGGCCTGGGAATCTGGATGTTGGCAGCCTCTGGGAAATTGCTCAGGCAGAACAGGTGGAGGGCCGCCACCCTGGGAGCCTTCTCAAGGCCGTCACTGGGCCCCAACCTGGGGGTCCCTGCAGGAGGGGGCCACCTGCGGGTGTTGGGGGAGCAGCCGATTCCTTCCAGGCTGCATGACCTGGAAACGCTTCCTTGGGGAGGGCCTGCGCCTCTGAGGTCGTAGGCGGGATTCAGGGGTGGCCTGGTCAGTTAGGCCTCGGGATGAAGACGATCACGAACGGATGTTCGTGTTATAATTCCTTCCTGGTCCACAGAAGCCTCACTGATGATGCTAGCTGGCTGGGGCTGTTGTTACCCAGCACCACAGCCTGGCGGCTCAAACAGGCGTGTGTGGGCCCATGCTTCCGGAAGCCAGCAGTCCAAGCTCAGGCTGTGACCACGGCTGGTTCCCCCTGAGGCTGTGAAAGAGAATCCGCTCCCACCGCTCCCCTCGCGTCTCAGGGATGTCTGGCCATCCTGGACGTTCCTCGGCATGTAGAGACACCGTCGAAATCTCCGCCTTCACGTCCCTGTGGCCTTCTCCCTGTTTGCAAAAGGGTCTGCGGGCTTGGTCCCCACCACTGGGTAACCAGCCAGGGTACAGGTCCGTGAGCCAACAGAAACCGGTCTCCTGTGACGTTGCGGGGTGTCGTCTTACGCATCTACAGCACCCCCCCCCCAAAAGTCCGTATTCGTTTTACCCTTGTATTTGTTAGAAGAAAACATGCGTAGCAGGAGCCAGGGTGAGTATGGGCCAGACGACCCGAGGGAACAGTGCTGAATCTTATTTCCTGAGGTTTCCAAGGACTCATCCTCCGACACCTGTTACCTTATGAGTAACTTTGGCAATGGTGATTGGGGACAGACTCATGGGGCCTGTATGTTAATTACCGATAATAATAACAACTAATCTATGTATAATAATGATTAAAATAGCCATATGACCTCACTCATATGAGGACTTTGAGACACAAAACAGATGAACATAAGGGAAGGGAAACAAAAATAATATAAAAGCAGGGAGGGGGACAAAACAGAAGAGACTCATAAAGATGGAGAACAAACTGAGGGTCACGGGAGGGGGTGTGGGAGGGGGGATGGGCTAAATGGGGAAGGGGCACTAAGGAATCTACTCCTGAAATCATCGTTGCACTATATGCTAATATATAACCAATTTGGATGTAAATTAAAATAAATACTGATTATCCGCCTGTCATAAAGAACAATTTAATACTAAGTAGTTGTATTTTATATAACGATCTAATATTTGAGCTAATTTCCATGCATTTACTAGTAAAGGGAAAGGAACTTACAAATGCCATGTTTTGAGTTTAGGAATCTCACCTTGTCTGTCTCATTGGCTCCCCATTTTCCTTCTGCTTTTTTCTAAGAGTAGAGTCTCAAAGCGAGAGAGGAGACCAGATTCTGGAGTGTAGCCAGTAACAGAATCCACTTTGGAATCAGATACTGAAGCACTCAGGCTTGTGAAGGACCCCTGGGTCCACCGACCAAGAGTGTGAAACTGTGATGGCCCTAGCAGTCTGACTTGCTCGGGGCCAGCTAGGACTTGCTTGGGCCTCTGGAGGAAACGCCGGGGCTACATTAGGCCTGGCCAACCGTTCTGCAAGAGTGGTTCCTCCGGTATCTCCTGATTTCCTAGATGGTGCAAAGTCAGACTCCAGGGTGAGCTCTAAACTTGAGACAATCCACAAGACACAGGCCCTGTCCTAATCTTTCACTTTGGGAATTTCAAGCATCTTACGTCAAAAATGTCCCTTTCTGTTTTCTGAATATGCTATTTTTTTTTTAGAGGTAATCTCTCTAGTCGTAGGCTGATAAACCATCTTTTAGAAAAGTGCTAGAGGGTCAAACCCAGCTGACCTAGCCAGTGATCTCCCTATCGGGAATCTGCTGGTCACCTGAGCTTCTGACCATGAGGCTATAGATTGGAGGGACCCGCTCCCTAGTTTCAATTAATTTGCTAGAGTGGCTCACCGAACTCAGAGAAACATTTGACGTGCCAGGTCACTGGGTTATTCTAATAGGATGTAACTCAGAAAGAGCCAGATGAAGAGATGCCCAGGTGAGGTCTGGGAAAAGGCACAGAGCTCCAGCCCTGTGTGGTACCACATTCCCCCGGCTCTCTGCCAGTCCACCAGCCTGAGGCTCCCTGAACCCCGCCCCCCGAGGTTTCAACGGAGGTTTCATTACACAGGCGCGATGGATTAAATCATCGGCCATTGGTCCTTGTGCTCAACCTCCAGCTCCTTTCCCCTCCCTTGGGAGTGAGGGGATCTCCCACAGGGACTGAAAGTTCCAACCTCCTAATGACGAGGGTGGCGCTCCTGGCAACCAGCCCCCTACATTGATGCAAAGTCACTTCATTAGCGTCACAAAAGACACCTTTTTGGCTCTATTTTCTTGGGAAATTCCAAGGATTTTAGGAGCTCTGTGCCCAAAACAGAAAGACCAACAGAAATCTTGGCTCACCTCACTCCACCCTGGTCCTTTCTGATACCCAGTTCACCGGACTCCCTGCTCTGGGCTCCCAACCTGGCCCCTGGCTGGAGTTCACTTTCTGTATCATCTAGACACATTCCTGGTCTGGGATGAGCAGCTGAAAGAATGGGAAAACACTCATCATTGTAAAGGACATTGTTTCTTCCCAATGGAAAGAGATTCATTTGGTATTACTCAAAAAGAAACAAAGCAAAACAAAACAAAACAACTCCTAAAACTGAATCCTTTTATACCAGCCCCTCTTCTTTCAATCCATCTGTTTCAACAGAAAAAGAGCCCTTGGATGTCCCCACGTCTTAGCTAGACTTGGAAACTCTGATCCCCTTGCACACACATTCAACATAATTAGAAATAATCGGGGATCCATATTTATCAAGCGCACCATGGAGCCTCAGCCTCCTGCAGAGCCTTTCGCCAGACCCAGATGTGCTGCCCAACCAGCCTCAGCCCCCAGGTCTCCTCCGGCTGAGCTCCCTGCCCAGGGCACTGAGACAGACACTTGTCTGGAGCTGGAGGAAGGGGACCGGTGGCGGAAGATTGTTTTCGTTACTTTACTTATTTATTTTTTTTAATGTGTATTTATTTTTGAGAGAGAGAGAGACAGAGTGGGAGAGGGAGAGACAGAATCGGAAGCAGGCTCCAGGCTCTGAGCTGTCAGCACAGAGCCCAGCGCAGCGCTCCAACCCAGGAACCGTGAGATCATGACCTGGGCGGAAGTCGGTCGCATAACCGACTGAGCCACCCAGGCGCCCCTTGAAGAGTGTTTTCAAATAGATGAATATGGGGGGGGGGGGGAGTGGGGAGAGGGAGAGAGGGAGAGAGAGAGAGAGAGAGAGAGAGAGAGAGAGAGAGAGAAAACTAGAATCAGCCACTGCACAGCCAGGAGCTCTGCTCTCCCATTGTCAAGGCTGTGGGAGGTAACACACCTACGCCTCAAAGCTAGCCAGGCAAAGGAAGCCAGAGACCACAGTCACCGTTTGCTCCCCATCTTCCTCTCCAAAATGTGCAAAATAGGCCAGTGTGGGATGCAATGAACGTGAGGGACACTGGAGCACAGGCCTAGGGGCCCCTGACCTCCAGTGTCTGCAAGAGGTTAAGTGGTCACGGAGGAGAGGAGCAACCAGCCGCGCAGAGCCGCCACCGGCGATCCGTGCGTGGGAGAACACGCGCTGGCACACGCATGCACTGGCGCGCGAGCGCATCGACACGCACACGTGCGCGCACGCGAGAGGGTTCCGATGCCCGGAGGCTCCGCATTCAAACGCGCACGCACGCGCTCCTAGAACACCGACCGGGCTTGCTGCCGGGCCAGTGGTCGGCGGGGCACCTGCTGCCGCCCGGGCCTTCGGCAGCCCAGCCCCCCGCCCGGGCCCACACCAGTCGCAACCCCAGGGCCTCCCAATGGATTGGCCACACGCGGGCACCCGGCAGCCACGGCGACCCAGGCACGCGCGGCCAGGCCGGTGGAGGGCGGGGGAGGGGGCCCGGCGCCCGGGGGCGCCCCTACATCCTCCGGGACTTGGCGAGGAGCTGGCATTGCTTGCTCGACCCCCTCGTCCCTCATCGCGTCCGCAGCCGAGAGCGGCCGCGGTGCGCACTCAGATCCGCGCGGCTCTCAGAAGCTCGGGGCGCCGCCGTCCCGCCTTTGATCTCCCACCCGCGGCGCAGGGCGGACGCCGCGGGGCCCAGGCGCCGCCCAGCCTCCCTCGGCAGGTGTCGGCGCCCGCGGCGGCGCAGGTCGGGCCCGGGGGGTGGCGGGGCGCAGCGGGCCTGCGGGTCCCGAGGACGCCTGGAAAGTGACTCACGCCGCTCACCACTCGGAGCCCCCGAGCCACCTCTCCGCCCGCGCGCACACGGGGAGGCGGGCGAGGCGCCGAATCGGGCTGGGAGCGCGGGGATCCTCCCGGCCCTCCTCGCCCCGCCCCGCCGCCCGCTTCCTCCGGCCTCTGCCCTCCCCCTCCTGTCTCCCCTCCGGCTCCCCACCCCGCCGCCGCCGCCAGGCCCTCCTGCTCCCCGCTCCCCTCCCCTCGCCGGTCCTCTCCGCCTCCCCTCCGCGGCCCGCCTCCTCCCGCCGCTCTCCCACGGTGCGCGCTGGTGCCCCACCGCCCTCCCCGCCCCCCGCGCCGTGCGGAGCCGCAGTGATAACCCCGCGCGGGCGGCGGAGTCGCGGCGGGGAGGCTCCTGCGCGCCTCGGCTCCGCGGTGCCCACTTGCAGCCGCCCGGCTGGGGGCCCCTCCGAGCGCCCCTGGATGGAGCCGCGCGCTCTCCCCGCGGGGGCGCAGCGCGGGCGGCGGGCGCGGGGCGCCGGGGACGGCGCGGCCATGCGGGGCCCCGGGCGCGCGGCGCTCTGTGCGCTGCTCCTGGCGCAGGTGGCTGTGCAGGTGAGTCCCCGGAGGTTGGGGGGCGGGTGCCCGCGGCTTCCCTCGCGCGGCCCGGGTCTCACCGAGGTGTCGCGGCTCTTTTCCAGCAGGCACCTGCTTGCTCCGTGGGACCCGCAGCGGCCTCGCCGGGGAGCCCGAGCGGCCGGCGACCTCCCGGGTCCGCGGAGTGGCCGGCCTGGATGGCACAGGGCGGTAAGTCTGCGGGGAAGGAGGGTCCCAGTCCTCACCAAATAGCTGCCGGTGTTGCTGGTTTACCAGGCGCTGCGAATGCTCCTTAGTCTCCAAACTCACGCATAGTATGAGCCGGCTTTCTCGCCTTGTGAGCGAGCACCTGGGAGTCGACTTTCACCAATATTTCTATTGTATTCCCTTGTGGAACAGTAGCGCTTACCAGCGTAATTGCCATAAGCAATAGCAACAAAAGAAGGAATGCGCATTTAATAAGAAAATTTACAAAAGCAAGGAGTAATCTAAAGGTATTTCCAATTGAGGCATCCAGGAAATTATAAAGCGCAGGGGACTCCTTTCTCCACGCCTCACCCCCTCCTGGTCCTCCTCTGGCTGTTTAGATTGAAGGCTCTCTGTGTGCCCTTGACTAAACGGCAGGAGACAAAAGAAAGCCATTTTTGCCCAGTACTCTTGTCAGGGTGAAAGTGGATGGTCTTCAAGGGTTGGGACATAATTGAAATACAGTGCCGGGAAGGGTAATTAGAGTTTGCGACCTCCTAAGCCATGCCGCGCCTTAAGCCATGAGTCTGGTTCGTTTGCAGCCTGTGGTTTCACTGCTGCATTTGTAAATTTCTCGTGCCTTCCGTTAGGTTAAAGGGGAAGGCAGGTGCGGGATGTCGGCTGCTAGGCGCTTTTTATCTGAACCCAATCCCTTGGCGTTTAATATCAGTGCTTTGCAACATTTCCAACAATAAGTTGCCATATCAAATGTCAGTATTTTAGAGGAACCAGGTTTGATTATCCCAACATATTTTCAGAAAATCCAGAAGATTACAGTTAATAACTCAAAATATTTGAATATAGTTTTTAACCTTTGGTAAAGACAGGAGTTGGACACACGCATGACCTATTTGGATTCTTTCTTGCTGGGAGAGTTCATGAATAGTGTATAAACGAAGCGATAGGTTAGACGAAGGCTGGGAACAGAAGACTTTTTTCGGGACCACCAGAGGGCGCTAGGTGTAAGTGATAGGAAATCCTTACAAATGACTTCTGGCTGTGTAATTGCTAGAGAAAGGTCATTATCTATTTAAAGGTCACCTTCTTGGTCTGGTCTGGCCCCTGCCTTCCTTCATGTTTCCCGTAGGATGTAATTGTCCATATTGTATTTGTCCCTCCAGAGACACTTTTTAAAAGAAGACTTCTGTAAAAATTCTAGTTCTCCAAAATCATGAAAATTCCTGAAAGTCTCAGGAGAGTTTCAGATCACTGTCCGGCATTTATAGAAAATAAGTGGTCTTCAGGTGAGAGCATCATAGGCAGAGAACCACGTCCAGAAGGAGAAGTCAAAGACTCCCTTCCCGAGTGTGCGTCCGCTGCTCCTGGCCGAGGCCGGCTCCCGGGAGCTGGACGGCAGCCTGGCTGGCATGAGGCTCCAGTCACCTGGCATTACCAGCTGGTGTCACAGGCCTAGCATTTCCATGACAACCACATACCTTGCTTGCTCAGAAACAGAAGGGGAAGGTGTGAGCCATCATCGGTGAAGTTCTAGCTTAGCGGATACACCCCCACCTCACACCCACCCTCTGTGTGTTTTAGGTCTTTAGCTGCAAACGGCTAAGTGGAGGGTTGTGTGTGTCACTGGAGGGCTCTCGTACCAGCAGGGAAAAGACTGTGCTGAGCAGGTCACCTGTGTCTGTTCAGAACAGGAGAGCCGGGGTACACTTGGTGGGTACTGCTCGGTTATCTAGGTACCGGTGACACACGTTGGCTTTGGACTCCCTCTTTCGGCCGTGAGGTTTGTTTAAAGCAACACGTCGTTCACACGGCGATTGCAAACTTTGCTCTGTGTCTGGAGCAGTTAAGCAGTAGGAAAGAGAAGCCCGTCTCTTCTGTGAGGCAGCCGTGCCCAACGAAACTATTTTCAGACGTTAAGTACACCCGTTTCGTTTTGGCTGATTCAGAATGGTGTTTCCCTACTAGGAGATTTTAATGCTTTGCCTACAAATTGACCTCTGTGATAAAAATAGCGGCTCCCGGTAAAGAGACAAGACCATCACAGATTCGTTAGCTTTTTACTTCTCCAGTAAGTTACTCTCCCAGGGCAAGGTGTAGAGGTTCTTTGGAAATTTGTTTCATTGTGCGTAATAGACCTGTTGTGTGCGTGTGTGCATTGGGAGATTATGTCGATTTACATTCAAACATCCAGGTGACGTGAGACAGGGCAATGCCTTTCAGGTTCACCTGGGGTGTGCTTGTAAATCTTCAACAGCAGGCTCTGTGGCACCCAGATCTGTAATATTTTCTGGTTCCCAAGGGGCAAATACTGGCTCCCTGGTGGCTTTCAAGCTATGGATGTGACGTCACTGAATCCTGGGGTAGGGATTCAAGGTTCGGATCCGCTCTCGGCCGCTGGTACCAAGCAGCCCTGCGTGCTCACAGGTGGTCCACGCCCCCCGCACTGAGTTTGAAACCAGAGCGGTCTTAGACTTGATGCCGTGGTCAGAAAACCTCTTGAAATCAGGCAGTTCTGACCACTGACGGGAGCAGCCGTACGCGACGTTGTCCTCCTTTACCAAATGTGTAGGGGACACAGGTGTAATTTAAAGGATTCTCGGGATGTCAGGAATCACGCTCATTTTTTTCTTGAAATCGTGAGCCAACAGCCGAGGGGATTATCATCTGAAAACCTAAGCTCAGAAGTTAATTTTTTCGGATTACTGCAGTTATATATTGACCTTTTCCAGATAGTGATGCGTGCATGATGAGACACTGTGCTTGTTTTGTTCATTCACTGAATTCTTTAGCGATGACTTTTTCCGCGTTCATTTATATGTAACCGAGAGTACACATTTGATGGTAAGCAGGGCTTTCGGGCTCAATCAGGATTGCCCCACCTTGGCGGTATTGACATTTTGTAGCGGCCTGGGCATCTCCGGCCTGGGCATCGGAGGATACGAAGCTGCATCCCTGGATTCGGTGGTCAGATTCCAGGAGCGCCACTGTCCCCCTCCCCCTTCCTGACAAAGCGGAACCGCGTCCAGACGGTTGTCTCCTGGGGGAGGGGGAGGGGAATCACTCCGGCGGAGAATCAGCAGACTGAACGGGAAAACAAATCGTCTTCCGTCGAACATTTTCTCCCTGCCTCTTGGGAACCGATCGTCGTTAAATCCCAAAGAGTGGCTTTGCTGTTGGCACAGCTGGTGTCTTGAGGCCAACAGGTACCAGCCCTCCAGAGCGGATTGTCACTTTCTGTGAAATTTTGTCGAGCTGGTCACTGAAAATTAAAGTATATGGGGTACCTGGGGGGCTCAGTCGGTTAAGCGTCCGACTTCGGCTCAGGTCACGATCTCACGGTTCGTGGGTTCGAGCCCCTTGTCGGGCTGTGGGCTGACCGCTCGGAGCCTGGAACCTCCTTCGGATCCTGTGTCTCCCTCTCCCTCTGCCCCTCTCCCACTCACGCTCTGCCCCTCTCTGTCTCAAAAATAAAAATAAACACTAAATTTTTTCCAATAAAATTAAAATATAGTTACCGTGAAATCCTATTAAAGACAAAATGGAAAGACTCAACGTTCCTCCCTTATAATTGCTTTACTAGGTTTTACTATTACCTGTGCTCTCGAGGTTATTTACATCAGTCGTATCTGTGTGGGGAGATGTGCGTAGGTAAGGTGCAGGCGCAGGTCCGGGGGCGCATCTTTCCACACTCCGTGTTGAGTGACGTCACGTGGAAATCAGCCACGGTGGGGGTATCACCCCAGGGGAACTGGCAGATGCCATCCACCAGGCCGTTCGTGTTTTCCCCTCAGATAGCTGGAGGTCCTGCATTTGTCAACAGGACCCTGGATGTGTTTATGTAAAAGAGGCTTATCAGTGACGCTATTTTGAGCGTAGATATCCAGTGTCCCCTCCAGATACAGGATGCATGTTACGTGACTTCCAAAACAAAGGTCAGAAGAACCGGGCTGATGGCATCTGGAAGCAGTTTGATTTTTTGAAAGTGGTAATCATCTTTTATGCGCAGTAGTTGTGCTGATTAGCTAGTGTTCCCCAGCCTCTGTTGGGATGCACATAGGCTGGGGTGAGGTGGGGAGGGCTCCCTGAGAGCCCCGGGAGGCAGGGGGAAGAGTGCCAGGCCACACAGCTGCTTGGCACCGGCCTCTCCCCTCGGCCCGGAAAGCTGGGCAAGAGGCAGGTGGGGTGGGGCTTTGCGCTCTGCCCCTCGGAGCCACCCCGGATCGGCCACCGTCGCATACACCGGCCAGTCCCTGACCGGTTTCCCCCTTTCTCCTGTCCTTGCCTGCAGTTCAACCAGATTTGTTTTATTGTCTCATTTCCCTGGTAAACTGTGAAACAATTCCAGGGTGTTTTGCCCCGCGGGACACAAATGCCCTGCCTTGACGTCGATGTTGACGGTTGGCTCAAGTCGTCCGCCAGACCCTGCTGCGTGCGGCCCAGCTCCCCACTTACCCTCAGGGCACCCGTTCTCACCTGCGTGGCAGGGCCAGGCCCGTGGGCCTAGCACTGAGCCCAGAAGAGTCGCCTGTCAAAGCTCTTGACCGGCGGGGCGCCTGGGTGGCTCGCTCGGTTAAGTGTCCCAGCTTTGGCCCAGGTCCTGATCTCAAGGTCCGGGGGTTTGAGCCCTGTGTTGGGCTGTCTCCTGTCAGCAGAGATCCTGATTCTGATCTTCTGTTGCCCTCTCTCTCTGCCCCTCCCCTGCTGTTCTCGCTCTCTCGAGATAAATAAATAAACTTAAAAAAAAAAAAAGGTCTTGACTGGAGGAGACCGCATCCCTGGAGTCACAGAGGCCATTGTCCAGCCTTTGGTTAACCCGCCACTTGATGGGGCTGGCTGCCTGGCCCTGGACACACACCTAGCCCCAGGCTTCAGCATGGGGGGCTCCAGGCAGGGCCTTCCCGTCCGTGGCCTCCCTTGCCCTCTCCAAACCCACAAATGGTCACTGGCTGTCTGCTCCTTCCAGAGTAACCTTTCTCTTACCTGCTGCACAGCACAGGGACACACGATCAGGCACCTGTGTAGAAAGAGATCGGTTGAGAACAAAACCTCACTTTTCTAGAAACAATAATTACCCAATTACCCCTTACTTCTGACCAAGTGCCATTTCTGTGGGATTCTGTTTTATTGTATCTTACGACTCCAAGAAACATGTCCAACTCCTGCCAGGGCAGAAGAGGGCCCCACTTCTCGAGCATCCATCACAGCAGTCTCCCGACGGCACATGCTGGTAACGAAAGGAGCTTGGAACCTTCCTCCTGTGCTTCCCACAGCGGGGAAACTGACTCAGATGTACAGAGAAGGCAAAACTGGGGGGTTGTCGGTGACTGAAACCCGGCAGACCTGTGAGGGGGCCCTGAGATCTGACAGCCCCTCGGGGGTTTCCGGACTTTTCCAAAAATTGTTTGTCCGAACGTGTTTTAGGCTCGAGTCCTGTGAATCAGAGTGGGCAGAGGATTGTGGTGAGTGTCTGGAAAGACCCTGGGCTGTGGACTCTGACGGTTGGCCAAGAACTCAGGCCAACAAGAGGGTCCATCACGCTTTTCCGTGGGAGCAACCGCATAGGAGCATTTCCCAATGTTAGCATCTAGAAACCCGGAATATGTCTGCGTAGGGTTTACGGGATTCCTCGATTTAACAAGAAAATATTAAAATATTAAGCAGCGAGGAATGCCCATCAGATTTGCCTTTTTAATAACTGTTTTCTGAAGCTAAAATTTGTCAGCTCAATGGAGATGGTTGGAAAAAAAACAAAAAGTGTGACTCAAAGAATATTTAGAACCATAAATGATTACATATCATCATGAGCGTAAGGTGAAATTTATGAAATGGAACCCCACATGTCCCGTTTTTGAATTTCCTGGGTCTGTAATCTGTTTTTCCTTTGAAGTGTCATAGATTTTGCCGACCTGGGACTAGCCCATGATGGGGCACCAGTGACTTCCCTACAGGCTACTTTGAAGGTTTTCCCTCCTGACTCTGATTGTTTGCGTCCCACGGTGGGGACCTGAGGTTGGCTCGACGCTGCAATTTTCCTCCGTCGTGTTTTACCGGGTGGGAGTGTCGTCTGGCAATAAATTACATTCTAAGACTGACTCCCAGGTTCTTTTTAGAATTCTGAAATTACTCAGCCAAGCCCCGTCTTTGTCTTTCAGAATACGAGCTGGTGTCCCCCTATGAGGTTGACCACAACGGAGACTACGTGTCGCATGAAATCACTCACCCTCAGAGGAGGAAGAGGGCGCTGGCCCAGCTCGGGGCTGAATCTCTTCACCTTCGGCTGAAAGGCTTCAGGCATGACTTCCACATGGAGCTGAAAGCGTCCAACCTGGTGGCTCCTGGATTCATGGTGCAGACGCTGGGGAAGGGAGGTACCAAGTCCGTGCACGCCTTCCCGCCCGAGGATTTCTGTTTTTATCAAGGCTCCTTACGATCCCACAAAAATTCCTCGGTGGCTCTTTCAACGTGCAAAGGTTTGGTGAGTACCCGCCGCCGCCAGTGAGGTGACAGGGACAGTGGCGTGTGTGAAGGGGGAGGGCGATGAGATGTCCCTTGAGATCGTCTAGCTGACTCCTCCGTCATCGCAGGGCAGATTTCACTGATCTGTGAAAGCAGGAGAACGTTGTCAAGGAGCGCTGTCTACGAGGCGTGATGCCGTCGCCTTGGGCCCATTTGGCGGTGGCCCATTCTGGAGAAATGTCTTCGTTCTGCAGAGAACAACACGAGTCCCCTGGTGGACCGGGTTGATTATTTGATCGGCTGCCTGAAAGCCCTTTACTCGTGTCGTTCTGTGCAGGATCACATGCTTACAGGTTAGGGTGGTAATTCCAAGTGTGACGAAGCCGTGGCCGGGAAGCGCGGGTCTCACTGGACTGATGACTCTCTGGGCATGTTCCCCATCTTCTTAGCACGGTAGAGACTTGGATGGTGAGCAGCTCGTTCCGGGAGTATTCCGCAAGACGAGCAAGCGTTTCTAATAAATTTTAATTACTTTTTAAACACGTATTCATCTTTAAGAGACAGAGCGTGAGCGGAGGAGGGGCAGAGGGAGAGGGAGACACAGACTCAGAAGCGGGCTCTGGGCTCTGAGTTGTCTGCACAGAGCCCGATGCGGGGCTCGAACTCACGGACCGTGAGATCATGACCTGAGCTGACGTCGACCCTTAACTGACTGAGCCACCCAGGTGCCCCAAGAAATTTCCATTTGATAAATGAGCAACGTTTCACAGTATGAATGGTATGTGATGCCAGATGTCGCATGGTCACAACTGAGCCAATGGTTCTTCTCTGTCTCTGTCTCTCTCTGTCTCTCTGAGGGATTGTGGGTGATCATTTCCCGTGCGCGGATGCTCAGTCTCTGGCCATGACGTGTGGCAGACGTTGGTGATTTTTCACAACGTTGGAAGGTGCCCCCAACTGGCAGTGGTGGATTTTTTGTCACTTCAGAGCACCTATGGACAGTCCTTTGCTTTTCCACACAACAGTGAGCTTAGGAATGCTTTGCTCCATTCTAGGTCATTAGATAGGTTCCTCGTTAAAGTCACAGGAACAGAAAAAGATTCTATTGAGCCGATAGACAGCAGTGATTCCGTTAGTGATGATGAATGTCATCCGACAAAATAACCCCCGCCCCCCCACCCCTCCACCCCCCTCCCCCCGTCTCTTGTCTCCCTCACACCGGCCACGAAGGTTTTCAAAGGTAAGTGCAGGTTAATTTGCTTATTTTTCTTTATATTTTGTATTTTATTTAATATTTTGTATTATGTTACAGGATTATAATCACTTTATATGAACGTTTTCTGGGTTGTGGAGTCATCTGAGCTTCCATTATTTCTTATGGGGAAATTCTCTTGGATGTATGAGAGCTTTGGATTATAAGCACGTTTCTGGAACGAATTCTGCTCACAAGCCAAGGTTTTACTCTATCGGACTTAGACATCGAACATCACTTAAATGCCTCTGGGGGTCCCCTTCGCTGGTCCCTTCATTAAGGAGCACCCAGCCAAGTTGAGAAGATACCGGCATCCCTCAGGCTGAATGCAAGCCAAATCTTAATGCCTCGTCATTTAATTTTCTTGAAATATTTCCATATTTTAAAGCAAGAAACGCTTAGTAGATACTTAGAGTCTTGAGTACATTAATCTGTCAGACACAGATGAGTGAGATGCGTCTTAGGTAGCTGAGTGAAGATGTGTGGTCATGTTTTAAGGTCTTGACCACATTTTGAACATTTATTACATTTCCAGAAAATGTTTTACATCTGTCTTAAGCTTCTTTCTCCCTTTGGAAAGAGGGAATTCAGACTCTGCATCTTAGAAGGATTTTGTGTATGGGAGTGCGAGTATCGGATGCCCAAGTATTTGAATCCCTTCAAATACTACACATGTGCAAATGCTAAATCCCGTTAAAAATTGCCAAACAATATTAACACTTGCTTTTCAGGGGAATGGGAAATGGGTTGATCCCATGTCTACCCTAATTTGTGAAGGGCTTCTGGTTTGAGAGTGATCACAGCCGGGATCTGCCAAGGATTTGGCGGTTATTTGGCATAATTTTTATGATTGAAGACGGTGTGGGTGATTTCTTCCATGTTCTCCCAAGAAAAACAGATCTCCCTTAATTAAAGGGCTAGAACTCTCATATAATGCATTAAAGGAAAAGATCTCCTCCTTGGCTTTTTTAACGAAAGCTCAGACCTGGAATGGAAGCCATCTGTGTGGAAGGGAGGCACACCATGCCTTCAGAACTCATATCCTTGGATTTGTTTGCGGAGCTTGGGCGAGTTGCTTCCCATGACCCCGGCAGGGGTGCAGACTTAAACAAGACTCCTCTGGATAACGAACACTGGAATTTAATATTTCGGTCACTGGAATAGGAATCTGTATGCCTTCACCGTTCATCTTCCAAACCCATTAAATCCAGCTTCGCTGATATTTTGTCTGTAGAGGATCATTACGAACATGACCTCGACTAGACTTATGAGTGTGAGGGGCAGGGGCATTTGCCATATGACAAATCAAAGGCATTTTAAAGAAGAAAAAGGGAGGATAAGAAGTCCTCTGTCGTTAGCCAGATAAGGAAAAATATTGAATGGGAACGTCCCTCAACTGGGTGCCAAGTCCGTTATTTCTTTCCTGATGGATGGCTACCCCATCTCTCATTCAGATCTCTTGAGGTATGAAGAAAAATGGTGTTACATTAGATGAGGGCTTCTTTTATTGGGGTGGGGGGGAGGATCTAATTAAAGTCCCAGGTAGATCTCAGTTAAGCTTTTTTTTTTTTCCCCAGTGTTTCTGGTCGACCCACCTATTGAGTGGCAGACAGCCTGTAGAATTCTCTTTTGTTTGCCCGTTGTCCCTCACACCCCTTTGCAGACTCTAGTGGAGAGCATGATGCAAACAAGATCCCTGGTGGTGGAGAAATCACCCATCCTCCGTTCTCCTGGTTCTCCCTACAGCGTGGGACTGTTACCTTGAAGTTGAAATATATCGCTTAACTAAGAGTTTAATGTCTTCAACTGGGGAACTTGGTTGACAATTGTGAGACGGTGCAATTTGCAAACCGATAAGCCGTTTTCTCCCCAGGTTCTCGGAGTTTGAGTGTGGGAGCCCTTGGCCGTAGTTGTTCGGTAAACGGGTCTGAGGAACACTGTCAAAGTGAGTAGCTGATGGTGTGGTCCTATTTATAGTAAGCAACTGTTCTTGCAAGACTAAAATGACTGTTTTCCCAAGGATCTTGGGAGACGCGAATGAGCTTCAGAACTGGGCGGCGCTTGGAGCCTTCCAGAGGCGGGCATGAGTTGCCGGTTGTCTGATGGGAGAGCCAGGACACAGGTGATGTCACCGCAGTGATGACGGGAGGGAAAATACAGGCACCAGGAGATGCGGAGAGGGTGCATCTGGGAGGTGGCAGATTCAGCCTAGGTTCCTGGAGTAGTTTGTCCAAGCCGAATCTTCATAGGAGACTCGGGCGTGATGCCCGATGGAGGAGTCACAGGCTGCCCCGGGGAAGATTCCTAACATCGTTCACCATCATGGAGTTCTCCGCTGCCCCATCTGTAAACCCTAAAAAGACCTCTAAAGGTGTCCCGGTACTTCCACCAAGCGTCTTGACTCAAAATATTTCTTCTCTCACTGCATCAGGTTATTTTATTTTATTTTATTTTTAAGTGCTTATTTATTTATTTTGAGAGCGAGCGAGCGCACGTGTGGGGGAGGAGCAGAGAGATAAGGAGAAAGAATCCCAAGCAGGCTCCGCACTGTCAGCACAGAGCCAGGCGGAGGGCTCGATCTCATAAACGGTGAGATCGTGACCTGAGCTGAAATCAGGAGTCGGACGCTCGGCTGACTGAGCCCTCCAGGCGCCCGAAGGTTATTTGTTAAAAAAGGCAGTGTGTGTAATTGCCATGTCCCTACCTAACTGACATCACAGATCTGTTGTGGTGACCAGCATGGGTGTGTAAATGTGTGGGCACAGCAGGTGCCTTTCAAGAATGACTGCACTAGTGAGCGTGGGAAACAGCCATGGCCAGGACAAGAGCGGAAGAACCCGGGCTAACTTACTGTGGATTTTGTGCCGGATGCTTGGCTAATAGCCTCACTGTTGTTATCTCACTTAGCCTAATGACCACACTAACATAGGTACTGTTTGTTTTGCTTTTTTTTTAAGTTTATTTATTTTGCAAGAGACAGAGGCAGCAGAAGCAGGGCAGGGGCACAGAGAGAGAGGGAGAGAGCGAATCCCAAGCAGGCTCTACGCTGTCAGCACAGAGCCCCACGTGGGGCTCGATCTCCAGAACTGTGAGATCGTGACCTGAGCTGAAATCAAGAGTCGGATGATTATCTGACTCAGCCACCCAGGCACCCCAGTACGATTTTTTTTTTAAAAAACGGCTTTATCGACATGTAGTTTACACGTCGCTCCCCCCCTTGGAAATGTGTAATTCAGGGGTTTGTAGTAGGTTTCCAGATCACTACCACCTAATCTGAGACTCTGCATCCCCTCAGAAGGAAACCCCTGACAGTTCCCATTTCCCCAGGCCCCATCAGTCCTGGGCCCACGAATCTTACACTCAGTCTCTATAGATTTATTTACCTCATCTGGCAATTTCCTGTAGAGGGAAGCATACATCATATGGTCTTTTGTGACCGGCTTTTTTTCCTTAGCATAATGTGTTCACGTTTCGTCCATGTTGTAACCTGCATCAGAACCTCATTATTTTTTTAAACGTTTACTTATTTTGAAAGAGAAAGCACAAGTGGGGAGGGGCCGAGAGAGGGGGAGAGAGAATCCCAAGCAGGCTCCACGCTGTCCGCAAGGAGCCGGACGCGGGGCTTGAATTCACAAACCAGGAGATTGTGACCTGAGCTGAACCAAGTGTCGGACACTTAACCACCCGAGCCACCTAGGCGCCCCAGTGCGTTATTTTTATGGCTAAATAATAATCCCGTGTACACATATACCACATTTTTTATCCGCTCAGCAGTTGATGGATATTATTGTCTCTGCTCTTTCTGGCAATCGTGAATAACACTGCTGTCCGTGTCCTGATTCTTGTGTGGCCGTACGTTTCTCTTGGGTTTATACCTAGGAGCGTAACTGCTGCGTCCTATGGGAATCCTGCATTTAACATTTTGAGGAAATTCCAAACTGTTTTCCACAGTAACTCTCCCACCTTGCATCGCCCTAAGCATCGTATGAGGTTTCTGATTTCTCCACATTCTGGCCCCCACGTGTCCATCTTCTCGATTATAGCTCTCTTGATGACCATGGGGTATCCCACTGTGGCGTCGAGCGGCTGGATAGAGAGCATTTGGTTGACAGTCTTGGTTGTTGTTATTCTTGTTACAGCTTAGTTACTGTGTTTTCCTTCCGGCACTTTGAAGATGTCATCCTACCTCTCGCCCCCTGTTGTTTCTCAAGAGAAGTCTGTTTATTTCATTGCAGTTTTATTGTTTTATTTTGTGGCTATTTCCCGATTTTCTTTTTTTTTAATTTTTTAATGTTTATTTATTTTTGAGAGAGAGAGAGACAGGAGGAGAGAGAGAGAGAGGGAGACACAGAATCAGAAGCAGGCTCTAGGCAGGCTCTGAGCTGTCAGCACAGAGCCCAATGCGGGGCTCGAACCCATAAGCCACGAGATCATGACCTGAGCTGAAGTCGGATGCTCAACCGACTGAGCCACCTAGGCGCCCCTCCCGATTTTCTTTCAGTCTTTGTCTTTCTACATTTTTACTGCGATGTGTGCGCGTGTGGCCATCTTTGTCCTCACCTTTTGGGGCTCCCATTATGCGTATGTTGGTGTGTTCCATGGTGTACTGCATTTCTCTGAGACCCCATTAATTTTCCTTCATTTGCCTTTTCCTCTGAGCCCTTCATCTTGCACAATCTTTATTGATCTGTCTTCAAATGCACTGATTCCTGCTGGCAGTTCAAATCCACTACTCAGTTTCTATAGTAAAGTTTCCTTTGTGATACCGTAGTGTTTTTGGTTTTGGTTTTTTGAAAGAGAGAGAGAGAATGTGAGTGCGAGGGAGAAAGAGAGAGAGGGAGGGAGAGAGAGAGAATCCTAAGCAGGCTCCACGCTCAGGATATGCAGAGCCCGATGTGGGGCTCCCTCCCACGACCCTGGGATCATGCCCTGAGCCTAAATCTGGAGTGAGACGCCTAACTGAATGAGCCACCCAGGCACCCCTGGGATATTGTACTTTTTAAACCAAAGAATTTCCATTTGGTTATTTTAATAATTTCTCTTAGTCTGTATTTTACACCTTTGACGCCAGGCCTTGCTTTAATTCTTCAGACGTCGTTCCCTTTGGTTCCGTGAAGGTGTTTACAACAGTTGCTTTGAAGCACGGGTCTACTAAGCCCAGCATCGGGGACCCCTCAAAGCAGTTTCCGTGCCTGTCTCTTTTCAGGTTCGGGGCCACACTTTTCTGCTTCTTTGCATGTCTCATCGTTTTCTGCAAAAACTGAGCCTCACAGAGAAGGGTGGCGACCCTGGACCCTACCCACGGTCTGCCGTCCAAGGCTTCCTGCGGCTGTTTCTTTTCCTCCTGTCGGTTTCGTGACTTGGCAGGACTGGTTCCGTGCAGCCTCCGATGTCGCTTCTCACGAGTGCCACCTGGAGCTCGTGCGCCGTCTTCCAGAGAGCCCGGCGTGCTGCTCTGCGGCCGTTGGTGGCACCCCACCCGCTCACCTGCGCTAACTGCTAGCGGATTGTGTTGTTGGTGTGTGTGTGTGTGTGTGTGTGTGTGTGTGTGTGTTCATGTTTTACGACGCCCTGGGGCATAAATTGCTCGGCGGTCTGACTCGACTAACGTAGAGCTCCTTTGGAGGGTTCCAGACAAGCTCTTGCAAAACTGCTCTTTAATCAAATCAGACTGTGAAGCAATTTGCGCTCCAGAGTGGTAGTGATAAAAAAAAAAGAAAAAAGAAAATGAGCCCCTTGAGGGGAGCCCCCCTTTTAAAGCTGCCGCTCCTCTTGGGTAGGACACATGTGCTCCTGCGTGGAACGGGGGCCAGCAGTGTCTGCTTCTCCCCGAGTGCCAGGCACCCCTACCCTATGAGTGGGGCTCCGGGTGAGGCTGTGGGTACCCAGTCCCCTCTGTCTGCTTCCCGGCCTGCAGCTGTACCTTGCAGATGAGCTGGTATGGGGACAGCCAGGGTTCCCTTATTCTCAGCCTGCTGAGTCCAGAGAGGAGCTTCTGTCCTGAGAGTTGTGGCCGCTTGTAGAAGGCAGATCGGTTCTCGTGGCTGCGCCTGCCTGGAACACAAATGTTGTGGTAGGGGGGGCAGAGGGGCAGGAGGCCTGGTGAGCAGGCCGCTTACCTGGAAGTGTAGCCCTAGAATGGGAGTCGGGGGAACGGGAGGCCCTTGTCCTCTTGGGAGCTCTGTCCCACCGACTGGGGGAAGGGTGAGGCTGTGACTGGCCCACGGCCCAGAAGCCACCAAATTTTCACCATTCTTTCCAAGATTTATGAAATTAGAGTCTGTAGGTGTGTCTCCCCGTTTGAAGCCCTGAGGACAATTTACAGAGACTTTTAATGGTTCGGGTGTGTGTGTGTGTGTGTGTGTGTGTGTGTGTGTAATTTCTAGCAGTTAAATGATCGTTTCACTGGAGAGCAGACCTGCCCCCCCACCCCCCGTACACTTCCGTTCTGGAAGTCAGTCTCCACTAGGTGCTGTCATTGACCCACTTTACAGATCATTGCCCAAGGCCACTCTACTGTCCCCCTGTTACAGACGACTCCCATGGTCATTCTTAAAAGAGTGGGCTTGGCATCCAGGAAGCCTGACTTGAGAGCCAGCTCTTCAGACAATAGTGCACCCTTGCTTCCTGGGATCGCCAGGACAGAGAGAGACAGGGTGTGGGTGGGGGAGGGGCAGAGAGAGAGGGAGACACAGAATCTGAAGCAGGCTCCGGGCTCCGAGCTGTCAGCACAGAGCCCGACGCGGGGCTTGAACCCACAAAGCGTGAGATCGTGACCTGAGCCGAAGTCGGACACTCAACCGACTGAGCCACCCAGGTGCCCCTGAATGATGGTATTTCACATTTACAGATAAAAATATATTTACCCAACTTCTGTTTTGAGGTATAAATAACTATACAATTCGTTTTAAAATTCGTGTCATCTGATTTCTTTCCGTGACTGCTGAACACCCTAAATTTTCTGTCGGGGCATATAGTTTATTCAGAAAGGATTTATTCGGTAAGGTTTCTGACAAAACAATGTTTAAAAACTCCCATTAGTCAATACTGTTAATGAGGCTTCTGTAGATAAGGATTTTGTGGCATATGATGGGATTAGATTTTCTTAAAGTATTTCATGCAAGTTCTGTATTTAGATTGTCACCTTAGCTCCACCTCACCCCCCCCCAAAAAAAAACAAGTCTGTCCACTGCCTTTGGCACAAAATCTGTGTGAAATTTAGCCCTTCTTATGTAAATCATTGTGTTTGTTAAAGCTTTTAATGCATAGGATACATACCCCTTCTCCTAAAATCTAACTATTCTCTTGTTTCCGGCAATGTTGGAAAACCGGTAAATCCCACAGTTCCCAGTGTGCTTAAGAATTCCTTCACATGGTGGGGGTGGGGGTGGGGGTGGGGGTGGGGGTGGTGGTGCCTGGGTGGCCCAGTTGGTTAAGCATCCGACTTTGGCTCAGGTCATGATCTCAGGGTTCATGAGTTTGAGTCCCGCTTTGGGCTCTCTGCTGTCGGTGTAGAGCCTGCTTGGGGTCCTCTGTCTCCCTCTCTCTCTGCCACTCCCCCAGCTCATGATTGTTTTTCCCCCCACCCCTCAAAATAAATAAACATTAAAGAAAGAAGAATTCCTTCACTTGGTTGGAGACTGACTCGGTGCGCTGGTCGGAGCAGTCCTAGGTTTTATTCCCAACCTCAGACTCCAGGGATTCTAGGGAAATCCTAGTCATGGAGAGTTTTCCTGTAGCACCCAATAAATCCTCGGAAACTGTCTGAAATATTGCCAGACTTTTAACTGACTTTGAGAAATGTTCTGGAGCCAGTAAAATAAAGCGGGAGTGGAGGGAAGAAACAACAACAGAGACGGTCAGAAGAGACAATATGAGTTTTTAAGAGTTGTGCCGCAATCTGAGAAGGGCAGTGGTGGCACAACCGGGTTGAAAATATGTCAGGCTTGGGAGGCATGTAATAACGTTGTAGAGAATGTACGTTTTTTAGAGGAAGTAAGGCCAACGTTGGTATCTGTTAGGAAATGTAAACATGGGTGTGAGGAACCAAAGAGCATGCCGGATAATTATGTTTCTGCCGATTCCTTAAGAATGAATATAGTTAAGAATTTTGAAATTGACAGACATGAATGTGCTTCATCACCAAAAATAGATCCAGGTTACCGGTTTGTAAGATGATCTTTTATACGTGAGGTGGCCAGCGATTTTTCTGTTAGCTTCCCATTCGCTGTGAACAGACATGACGTGCCTAGAGAAATGTAATTACAAAACCTAGAGGTTTCGGGGCGCCTGGGTGGCGCAGTCGGTTAAGCGTCCGACTTCAGCCAGGTCACGATCTCGCGGCCCGTGAGTTCGAGCCCCGCGTCAGGCTCTGGGCTGATGGCTCAGAGCCTGGAGCCTGTTTCCGATTCTGTGTCTCCCTCTCTCTCTGCCCCTCCCCCGTTCATGCTCTGTCTCTCTCTGTCCCAAAAATAAATAAACGTTGAAAAAAAAAAAAATTTAAAAAAAAAAAAAAAAAAAAAAAAAAAAAAAACCTAGAGGTTTCTTCCACGTCCCTTATTTCTCCAATGACGAACCTGACCTTCAGTGCGGTGCGGTGACGCGGCCGATATCGCAGAGCCAGCCGAGTTTAGACAGGTGTTGGATGTGCGCCTTCAGATTCTCTGTCCACTGGATGCTATTACTTTTTCATATACCGAGGAACCAACAGAAAGCGTTTAAGTGTTGGAATATGAGCCAGAGATTCTAAAAATAAAATAAGTGTGTCTTTGGTCTGGGGATCTGGGCCAGGTAGCAGTGGGGAGAGGAGAGACGGCCAGCTTCCCTTCCAGTTGGTGTGGGGTATTCCCAGTGTCCCTTATTAGAAGGCAGATGCCTCTCCCGCCACCACCAAGGACGATGCTCAGAGGGACTCATCATGGTCGGTAGAATATTTGCTGGAGGGATCATCATCAGGTGCTCATCTCTACAACCAGTGTGACCAGCATGTTCTTCACGGGCAAGATTGGCCTGAGACAGCCAAATGGGTCTCTTTGGGGGAGCAGGAATGTGACCCCGCGGTCATTTCCTCTGGGGGATGATCCAAGTCTGGGATTCTCTGAAGGACAAGAATCCCTGAAGCCTGCTTATTAGGCACTGGCAATTCAAGAGAACGTCCAGCCCAGTCTAGAGATTAAAAGAAGGGACCGGAGGAAACCGTGCCTTTTAAAGCAGGGTCCTGATTGCCTGAGGTTCAAGCAGAGCAGGATGGCTGTTTTCTTCGTAAATGTCACTTTCCCTGACCCACACACCTAAAATCGCCCACTCTTCCCCCTCCAAACCTACTTCCCACCCTCTTCCCTGCTGTCTTTTTCTTGGTCTTTATTGTTACCTGTATCAGTCATAGTCCAGTTAGGACCCGGAAACCGCACAACTTGGTAAGAGAGAATTAATGCTGAGCATGAAGGTATTAACTGAAACATTAAAAAGAGAATACTAAAGCTTTGCAAGCTGGAAAATGCAGTTAACAGGTACTGCCCCTGCGGCTGAGGGAACCCAGTGAAGGAGTTGTGGTTATCACCATTTAGATGCCTCAGGGAGGCTCAGACCCCCAAGCAGGAGGCGCTGGCCAGCTGGTGCTGGACTCTAAGGGGGCATGTTGCTGGTTCTTCAGGTAAACCCTAAACTAGAACAGACTGTCACTGCCAGGTGGAGCAACGCTGACAGGAACAGGAAGTAGACAGGAAGTCCGCAGGGGGCAGACAGGAAGTCCGCAGGGGGCAGACAGGAAGTCCGCAGGGGGCAGACAGGAAGTCCGCAGGGGGCAGACAGGAAGTCCACAGGGGGAAGACAGGAAGTCCACAAGGGGAAGACAGGAAGTCCATAAGGGGAAGACAGGAAGTCCACAGGGGACAGACTGGAAGGAACAAGTTCTTCCACGTTCTTCAGTCTGTCCAACCCCTCACCGAATGGGCTGTGATAGCGATGAAGAGTGAGCAGGTGGCAGAGCAGAGGTGGGATTTGCAGAGTTCTGGCCTCAGCACCACGCAGCACAGTTTAAAAGGGGAGCTGGGAGCTAAGGATGATGTCTTCACGCTAAGCAAGCTGGCCACTATGCTAAATGTTGAGAGGGTAGCAAGGATTCGTGTCTGACTTCTGCCTGGTTTATCCTCAGCGCTGTCAATAGTGTCTGACATACAGTAAAGCCCTCAAAACTGGATTCGATGAGTGAGTGATTTTTTTTGGTGGCAAAATGGTCCTGGCACTTTGCAGAAATCATCGCACAGACCACTGGTCCGGAGGCGGGAAGACACGGAGACCCCAAAGCCGAAACAGCAGGGACACCACAGCCCTGTCTACGGAAAGACTGGACCGACCGTAAGGACCAGAACTCAGCAGGCCTGAGAGCTGGAATATTCCCGGGTGGGGCTGGGGACGCTGGACCCAGTGCACGCACTCATTCCTTCCCTATCCGCTCATCGGGTTCAAATCAGATCTCTTGCGGCGTTTGCCTGGTGGGAGAGGCAGCCGCGTCTTCAGTAGGCTTGAAAGTCGTATTTCGGGCCTTATTATATGGGAACAAGTTGGCGTTCAGGGCCTCGTGTGTTCTTGCAGCGTCCATGTCCGTGTAAATCCCTCCCGAAGGAGAGATTGGGGCGTCATCATCCACAGGCCCGAGGCCAGACTGTAACAAGGCGAGGCCCGTCCTTGCTCACTTCGGACAACAGGGGGCGTCAGGAGCCCCGACCCTGGTCTCCGGTTCCTGGAGTCTCAGAACTCCGCTGTTGCTGGCGTGACCACGCTCCGTTCCCCGCTCGTTCCAGGCATGTGTCACTTTTGCTGATTTTGATTCCTTTGTCTGAGGACGGCAGTCATCTTATTGCACATGTATCTCACTACTTGAAGAACTTGCTTTACTGATTTTTTTAAGGAAAAACAGCATGTGTTTTACGTTCAATCGAGTAAATTCCGTGTTTTCAAATAGCAGTGAAAACAGTGTTCGTTTCATATGATCTTTTCTATAATTTCTGTGAAATTACAGGAAAACGAAATAAAAATATCTCATTTGCAAATTTACAGGCTAGAGAAATGTAGGCAGTATTCCTATGTTTCCTTTTGGTCCATTGATAATAGAGGGACATACCCAATAAGGTATATGCTGTCATTATATGTAAAAAGTTACCAGTTTCCGGGGCGCCTGGGTGGCTTAGCGGGCTAAGCGTCCAACTTTTTTTTTTGGCGGGGGGGGGGGGGGGGGGGGGGGGGACAGAGAGACAGAGTGCAAGCCGGGGAGGGGCAGAGAGAGAGGGAAACACAGAATCCAAAGCAGGCTCCAGGCTCCGGGCTGTCGGCACAGAATCCGACGCGGGCTCCAACCCAGGAAGCGTGGGATCATGACCTGAGCTGAAGCCGGATGTTTAACCCACTGAGCCACCCAGGTGCCCCAAGCATCCAACTCTGGATCTTGACCTAGGTCATGATCTCATGATTTATGAGTTTGAGCCCTGCATCGGGCTCTGCACTGACAGTGTGGAGCCTGCTTTGGATTCTCTCCCTCCCGCTGTCTCTGTGCCTCCCCTGCTTGTGCATATGCATTCTCTCTCTTTATTTAAAAAATAAAGTTACCAGTTTTAAAGCAAAAATTAAACTAGGATAAAAATAAATAAATATATATATATGTATGTATTATATTTATATATATATTTATGTATGTATTATATTTATTTACATATGTGTGTGTGTGTGTGTATATATATATATCCACATGCTGTTACCAGATTTACAGTGATGCTAAGATGTTTGGTTGCCTTTAGTTTACAAATTTTACTAAAATAATAGAAAACTTAAATAGGCAATGACATGATATATCCGGTCATCCCAGTTTTTTGTCATTGAATAATTGTATCTTCAACCATTAGAAATTTGGAGCAAAACATGTAAAATGAAATGCAGTTGAAGCATTTGGTGACTTCATCCAGTATGCAACGTCTGTGAAAAAAAATATTTGCCTTGATGACGACCTTAAGGTCATTTCATTCTATCATAATTTATATTTCCGTATGAGTACATTGTATGAATGGTGAAAAAGCAGGTGCTGACCCTTACCTGTGATAAGCCACATTTAAGTTCATGGCTGTTGGGAATCCTTTCAGGACTGCCAGCACCCAGCAGTGTTCCTGGCCCATGTGAGCAATTGGATGGATGGATAGGGGGGTGGATGGGTGGGTGGATGGACAGACAGATAGTTAGATGGATGGATGGATGGATGGATGGATGGATGGATGGATGAAAAGTCCTCGTGTTAGATATGAGTTCCATCTATGCTGGAGACAGTTCCTAAGAGAATGTCTAAACAAATTTTAAGTAAGAAACACTGCAATATACTTGGGTCATGGGATATGATATAACTTGTATAAAGTACCATTCAAAGAGCTAAGTGGATTTGCCCACCTCTTAGCTTCTTATACCTTATTGCATGAGCATAGAGACGAAATTGTGTCTCTGCGTCTTGGACGGATGTCTTCTTTAGCTATTAAGCTTATGACGAGGGGGATTGCCTGTTGCACATGAGGATTTCTGAAGAAGGGTATTCTTTTCTTTTTTTAATTTTTTTAATGTTTATTATTTTTGAGAGAGAGAGAGAGAGAGAGAGAGAGAGAGCAAGTGGGGGGGGGGGTGGGCAGAGAGAGAGAGGGAGACACAGAATCGGAAGCAGACTCCAGGCTCCAAGCTGCCAGCACAGAGCCCGATGCGGGGCTGGAACCCACAGACTGCGAGATCATGACCTGAGCTCAAGTCGGCTGCTCACCTGACTGAGCCACCCAGGCGCCCCTGGAGAAGGGTATTCTTAACCCACCTTGAATCCTTCACAAAGAGTGATGCAGTGCACTTTCAGGGACAAAAAGCTGGCACTCACCATAAAATAAGAAAAAAAAAAAATTTCCATTTCTACTCTGTTAAGTTAGCTGAGATAAATATTAAGCACTTTGTAAATCAAAATCCAGAACCAAGGTAGTCAACAAGCATTGGAGCCCCTACAATCGAAGGACTGTGGTCGTTATCCTGGGAAACAAATGAACAGAAAACCATGCACTGTCTACATTCTCCATGCAAGGAAAGTTCTCTGTTTAGATGGACATATACACAAGAAACAGAGTCAAATGGCTACTTGAGACAACAAAAGGGGAAACATAATGAGAAAACGTAGCCATTGGAGTCCCACGGGGCTGTTCACAGGGAGTTTCTCTCATTTCCTAGCCCAATGGCTCTGTACTTGGCTCTTCCCGTTTCCTTAATTTGTAAATAACCCTGATGACACCGGCTGCCGGGAGGATGGAGCGAGGCAGTGTATGCCGAGAGCCCGCAGCACAGGACTTCGCGCCCAGTAGGAGCTGAGCCCTCGCCCCCTCAGCCTCCCCCGCGTAACTGCGAAATGTGGGTACAAACCTAATTAGAAGCGAACTGCCCAAGTGCCAGCAGGCTCGCGTCAAGTGAGGGAACCAGGAGGTGACACTGACCTTCAGAGAAGCCCCACAGTTGAGATGGGAGTGGAATTAGGATCTATCCTATTCACACCGGAACCTTCTGGGTGGGTGATTTATTGAAAGCCCCCACGATGAGAAAAAGACCGATCCTTTGAGCGAACGCTTGAAAACGCAAGAGTGTCATTTTTGCAGTTTGGGGAAGCCTTGCTTTCTGCCCACGCGGGTTAAGTTCTCCATTCGCGGCACCTGGGAGGTTGCTTTGTGCTTCATAAGGGATCGTAAACGAGGAAAGTGCCCGAGTCGCTCCCATTTTGACTCTGTAGTCCTCCTGCCGCAGCCACCGGGGCCATAAACCTTGTTTTACTTGCAGGGATTCTCACTGAAGCTGGGGGAGTTTTGAGTATGCCCTTTGCAGGCCATCATTAGGTAATCAAACTAGGAGTGATGGTTGCAGCACGATCAGCCAGAGGAGAAGCGAGGCTATCTTATAGCACAAGCGCTGTGTCCAGCGGAAATGTGCAAGGGCGTGCGCACGATCTGGAGGGTAAATAGCGAATGCTTCAGCACAGAAGCGCTGGGCCGCGTGACCGTGCGTGCCACACGCAGAGACGGAACACGCTGCGCGTTCCTGGGGAGGAGTAGCCTTTCCTTCACCAGTCGGCATCGTCATTCTGAGTTTCTCATATCGCTTTGATACGTAACGGGATTATGTTCACCCCTTAAAACCTTTTTGGGGTCTACCGTCAATCGTAATTCCCAGCTCCGCCCCCAGTCATCTAGTATGTTGTGCACCGGGGAGCAGCGTATGGGCTTACTCGTTCTAATAAAATTAAGCTGACTCTCCCCATCCGCGTTCAAGTTCCCTGTTGGGAACCCTCTGAAAAGAGGGCGAGACATGCGTCACCAGAGCCAGTTGGTTTATGAGGTTTTTACAAGATAGCTGATGCCCGTGTATTTGAAATGGGCCCCCGTCTAAAGAAGAGTGGGAACCCCAGGCTGTAGTAGGCACGGGGACTTTACGGGACAACAGTTTTGTCTGAATTTGGGGTCTTTTTTCAAGTAGGCTCTATGCCCAGCGTGGAGCCGGTTGTAGGGCTTGAACTCGTGACCCTGAGCCGAGATCAAGAGTCGGACGTTTCCCAGCTGAGCCACTCAGGTGCCCCTGAATTTGAGTTGTAAATACAGGCTGGGTCGGGCCAAAGTTTACATTTACCTGGACTAATGAGAGCCCTTACATTTATTTCACTTTAAAAATGGAAACAAACCCCCGGCTTCACCTCGGGAGGGAGTCTCCAGATGTGCAGCCGGGGCTAAAAACTGGCAAACCCAGCTTTCTGCCTCGCTAGAAAGGTGCAGTGTCCCAGGGACGTCTGTGCCTCTAGATGTACGACGGGACGCACAGGGTGTGGACTGATTTGGGCACTTATGTCTCACAATGTGAAGTGTGTTAGGAAGAATAATTTGACAGTCTCGCAGATTGCAATTTAAATGTAAAAATGTCTCAAAGCCCATAACCTAAAATTAAATTTTGGGGGTGGCAGGGGTGCCTGGGTGGCTCCGTCGGTCGAGCGTCCGACTTCGGCTCAGGTCATGATCTCGCGGTCCGTGAGTTCGAGCCCCGCGTCGGGCTCTGCTGACAGCTCGGAGCCTAGAGCCTGCTTCAGATTCTGCGTCCCCCTCTCTCTGCCCCTCCCCTACTCATGCTCTGTCTCTGTCTGTCTCTCAAAAATGAAGAAACGTTAAAAAAATCGTTTTTAAATAAAAAAAAATGGGGGGGGGGGTGGCAGTCTTCAGCTACATATAAACCAGTGAATCACATACGTTGTTATATATGTATTCCGGTACAAAAAATGCGTCATGTGTGCAACGATATAAGGAGTATCTGTTCAATGCAATGTCCGTAGCAAACCAGGAGGGCCAAGCGTATTAGTTACGTTTGAGATGGTGTCACGTTCTGTTGTATCCCTTGCAAATTAATCCTCTGATCTGGCAATTATTCACAGTTCAGATTTCGCTGTCTGCCCGTGCATTCTGAAATGGATTCGGGTTAGAGACTTCCAAGAGGTCGTTTTCGTTTGATCTTGGTTTCAGAGTCAACCCCAACCAACTTTCCTTTCTCCGGCTGCAGCCCTTTCGTCCGCCCTTTGGCGAAGGTGTGGCCTGGGGGTTCTGCTGTGGGAGTGGAGGGGCCGTGACACGGCGGTTGGAGACCCAGGGCCCGTGGGGGTCAACTTGTGGAGTCCACAGGCATGACGAACAGTTTACTCTTGTATTTGGGAGAACACGGAGACGAAGGGGCGTTCTGCGCCGTTGCCTTCATATTCAGTTGGATGTTGGTGGCAGAATTCCTTCTGTGATGTGCCAAATTACCAAACCCCCATGGTGCCATAATCCACCTTTCATCCACGTGTTCCTTCCACTATATTTTCATGTTAATAATCTCCGGACAGCCCAAATGTTCAGCTCTTGCCAGAGGGTAGACTCTCGTAGTATTTTTCCTCTCGTGGGAAAAGCAAACACCTCCTTGGGTTTGACCTGCTTTAGTTATGGTGGCTCTTTGCGCGTGGTGGGTCCTCTGTTCCTGGTAACCGGACGGGGGGGGGGGGGGCTGTGATGGTTTCATGGGAAAGTGGTGTCTCCCACTTTTTTTTTTGTCCCACCCTACCCATCGCTCCTCTCCAACTCCTAAACCAGAGCTTGGGGGGAAAATCTGAACCTGCAGTTCTGATTTGTGTGTGCCCTGGGACCGATGTGTCGTCATCCTGAAAAGGCCTGCTCATAGCCTACAGTCCATGTTTGGTTGTTATGAGGCCAACGTGTGGCGAAATCCGCTTTACCGTCGGAACACGTATGTTAAAGTATGTGTCCGGGATGCGGTTTCATGGTTTTAAGTAAATACACGAAAACGGAGCCATTATAAACGGGGAACATATGCTGAGCACCTACTGTATGCCAGGGATTTTTGCACACAGATTCACCACGTGCATTACGACTGCATTTCATTATATGAACATTTGGAAAAGAGTTTTTATTCCTATTTTGTGGAAGAGGAGTCTGAGGATCAGACAGATTATGTTACCTGCCCAAAGCTGCGGTCTAACAAGGGTCCGAGCCTGGATTCTGAGCCATGCCCACTAGATCCCAAACGGGCTTTCCACCCAGCACCCCTGCCTCCGCCCAGGCATGTCTATATCCTTGCAATCTAACTGGTTGGGCAGCACGGGATCTTGGCAGTACAAGAACTTAGACGTACAAAACCCGACTTTTAATCGCTCGGTGCCTGCGTGGGGACAGCCTGCAGTTCGGCACAACCTCACTCAGAGAGCTGTGATTTCTTCCAGAGAATTCTGTAGGGCTTATGTGTCTGTTGCAGCTCCAGTGGTTATCAGCTCATGGGATCATAGGATTCCTCAGTAAAAGACCAGAAAGAGACACAGAGAGACATGGAACATATATATGTTTGAAGCATTTTTTTCAATCCAAGATTAATCAAGGAAGGCTACAGAAATTTCATGTCATGGCCCCCTTAATTCAGCCCAGTTCACAGCTGTTGAGCCCCAAGCGTTTCTTGTGGCCATGACAGCAGGATTTCTGACAGCATCATTTCCTTTTAATGACATGCTTGACCCAAAGATGTGCGTGGAGAAGTGACAACTTCAGGAGCTCTGTGATAAGAGCTCCTGCTGGTTGACCGAGAGAAATGAATGTCTCGCCTGGAAATAACCGAGAGAATCGGTCCTGGGACATTTTCTTTTTAAAATTTCTTTGGGGGCACCTGAGTGGCTCAGTCAGTTAAGAGTCTGACTCTATTTTCGGCTCAGGTCATGATCTCAGGGTTCATGAGTTCAAGCCCCACGTTGGGATCTGCACTGACAGCTCAGAGCCTGCTTGGGATTTTCTCTGTCCCCTCTCTCTGTGCCTCCCCTGCTTACGCACACACTCTTTCTCTCTCTCTCAAAATAAACCGAAGAAACATTTTTAAAAAACCTTGTTAGATTTCCTTTGTGAAGAAAACATAACTTGTCAGAAACACACACACGTACGTGCTCACGTATAGTGATTTCAAAAAACCCTCTCCTCTTAGAAACTTTTCAATTTGCTGGATTTTGGGGGGGGGGGCGGGGAAGGGGGTGGCAACCTGAACTCCAATAACTCCGCGGGCCTAGGAGTTGCCCCGTAATTATCAGGTCTGTGATCCGAGTCAGGGCATGGAGTTCTTGTTTACTGATCATCCACTGTGTTCAAGCTCTTACCTGTATTTTAATCACATGTAAGGAGTATTTAACCTTTACGCAGAGCTTGGCATGTGGAGTTTGAATGTTCACGTAGAGACCAGGCCCGAGAGGCTCGGCATGCAGGGGGTCGGTGGTCGGTATAAGAGCAGATGCGCCGAGGGTGGGGGGTGGGGGAGACGCATCTCAGTCCTCAGCAGTCGTCGTTTTACGCGTATGAGTTATGGTGAAAATGCCAGGGGTAAACGAGTCGGCATGTATCACGGAGATCACCGGATTATGTAATGTTTGAGGTAGTCGGTTGGTCCCCATTCTCTATGATCTAAGGTTCCGTTTCCTTGCCCTTTGTAGAAAGTTGTAAATCATCTATTCGAGAAACTCTTTGGGCATAAACCTGTTGTTAAAAGCATACAAACATCTTCCAAGTCTGTGAAGGCCACGTTGAACCCTGACTCCACTCTGCTGAGTCTTTTTTTTTTTTAAGTTTATTTATTTATTTTGAGGGGCGGAGAGAGCGAGAGAGTGAGCCAGCAGGTGGAGGGGCAGAGAGGGAGGGAGGGAGAGAGCAGAGCCCAGGGAGGGGCTCGATCCCACAAAGCGTGGGATCGCGACCTCAGCCGAAGTCAAGCGTCGGACGCCCGAATCCCCGCTCTGCTGAGTTTTTACGGAAGGTCCCGACTTCTGCAAAATTGGACTCAGACTCCACAGGTACTTGTGAGCACAGGCAGTTATGGGAGAAGTAACGTAGGTTAGCCTCCCCTGTCTTTTGGGATATGGGTGGTCGAGAGAATGGCAGTTGTTCAAAATGGTACCCAGGCTGAGACAGAAGTAACAGCCACTCAGTTCAGCAAAACGTACGGGCGTGATTCAGCATAGCCGGTGGCCTCTCGTAAGGCTACACACTTAGTCTGATTGTTCGGGCTGTTTCCGTGGCCACGGCAGGGGAGGGGAGAGGCGTTGCCCAGCTTTCGCGGACTTGCTGTCTCTGAGCCATTCTGGAGAGTGAGTCCTCTGCTCCCTGGCTGGCAAAGGTGACAGGGGGCCGCCATGTGAGGTTTCGAGAAGCCCTCTGTGATCACACTACGGAACCCACCTAGGCCTAGCTTCTTTACATGATTGGTGGCTTTTTGTGCATTTTGGGTGTTTTGTTGTTGTTCCTCTGGAAGTGATGGACCTGCCCGAGCTGTGTAGTCGCGAGCGCCTTGTGACCGTGTGATCGCGGGTCGATGCGGTTTGAAGACCCGTAGGGCAATGTCCTCGATTGTCATGACTGACTCTGCCATGATGTTACCACTGCTTTCTTTCTTAAAAGAAAAAAAAAAAAATGGCCTCCTAGTAAGTTCCTGATAACAGCCCATAAGGAGGGCATCTACAGAAGACCGTCTCAACAGGCACGGCCGCATTCTCTAACGATTCTACAGTTGGAGCTAATACTCTGGACATAGGGTCGCTCATGACTCTGTGTGTCCCCTCACGGCTCTGACGTGTATCAGAGGGCATCCAGTCACGGGATAACTGAGGCTGGAGCCCGTGCACGGTTGGATTTGGTATCTGTTGTAATGGATGTTTAAAGAAACGGCCTGGAGGGGCGCCTGGGTGGCTCGGTCGGTTAGGCATCTGACTTCAGCTCAGGTCACGATCTCGCAGTCCGTGAGTTCAAGCCCCGCGTCGGGCTCTGTGCTGACTGCTCGGAGCCTGGAGCCCGTTTCGGATTCTGTGTCTCCCTCTCTCTGACCCTCCCCTGTTCATGCTCTGTCTCTCTCTGTCTCAAAAATAAATAAACGTTAAAAAAAAATTTGAAATAAAATAAAATAAAGAAACAGCCTGGAATGTTCTGTCTTAAAGAGGTCACATCAGACATACAACGTTGGCACAGGTGACTGTCCCAGGCCCTAATTACATTAGGCCGTGTTTTCGGTCTGGAGGTTGTTGTACGTGGTATTACTTTTGCTATTTATCAGTGTGTCACCAGAAGACAATGGTGTCCAATAGGACTTGCCTGAGAGTAAGGAAACTTAGTTATACCAAATTCAACACAGGATCCGATGTTGTCTTAGCAGGTGGTTCATTTTACGGGCGACGTCCCAGCACCGTGTTATCTCACAGGCGTCCTGAGGGCAGGCCTGCAAGTCAGAGATGACAGATACGCACGGGGTGCAGGGCCCCCAGCCCTCATGTCACAAATGGTGTGCATGGATCTTACTGAACACACACGTTGTCACAAAGCCCCTGTCCCCCAGTCCTGTGGCTCAGAGCCTGAGGAGGGGGCACGGGTTTCAGTGAGCTGCTCAGGGGGTTCTCAGGGACAGAAGGCCTTGAGGAGCAGACTGGATGTGCAGATAAGCCCTGCCGAGGGCCTTGTGAAACTGTTGCTCCTTCGGGGCCGGCCCCCACTGTGGCCCGGCCTCCTGCGCCCCCCTAGCCCGGCAGCCCAGCCTGGCCCTCACACAGGACAGGCTCATGGAGCTCGGTGGCCTGTTTTCTGAAAGCTCCACTGAGGTCCAGTTTACGTAACGGAACCGTAGCACGGTAAGCTCAGGGGCTGGTGAGTGTTGGGCGTGTGTACGGGGGTGCACACGTCCACGGCCCCACAGTGACCCTCCTGTCACTGCAGCCCGTCCCGTGCCCGCCCCAGCCCGCAGCCTGATCCTTTCCTACATCACAGCTCTGCTTTGTCTGCAAGCTTCTTAGAAACGGGGCTTTCTCTCTAGCTGCTTGAGCTCCGCATAAGGTGCTTGGACCCACCACATTCACCAGCCCCCTTGCCTGACGTCATGAGCCTTACACCGAGAGACATTTGGGGTGTTCAAGCTCTGTTTCTTTACCCTCCCCCAAATCCCTGCCTTACAAGTCTGGTCCGAGGGGTCTTGACAATGGCATCCAGTCCCTGGAGCGAGGCAGGGCCGTGGTTGGAGATCACTAAATTAGTAAAACCAATTTAAAATATTTTTTAGTGTTTATTTATTTTTGAAGGAGAGAGAGAGACAGAGTGTGAGTCGGGGGGGGGGGGGGGTGGCGAGCAGAGAGGGAGGGAGACACAGAATCCGAAGCAGGCTCCAGGCTCCGAGCCGTCAGCACGGAGCCCGACGCGGGGCTCGAACCCGCAAACCACGAGATCATGACCTGAGCCGAAGTCGGACGCTCAACCGACTGAGCCACCAGGTGCCCCTTAATAAAAGTAATTTTAATGTGATTAGCGGAAATAGAGTGTGACCGTCCTGGAACCCGGGGCTGACAGCGCACATCGGGAGGCACTATACCCGCAGCAGAAACCAGCGGCGAAGAGAAACAGCTCGTCGCAGCATCCAGTAGGGCAAAGAGCGGATGGGGGGGCCCGGTGGCAGCTTGGATTCACCCCAAGCCGGCAGCCCCGAGGGAAGGGCACCTTGGGGTCGCACCCTGGGAGGGACCGAGCGTGCGCGGAAAAGGCTTGTAGGTCCAGGCAGCAGCACCCTGGGGACCCGTGACCTCAAATGAGAAGCACGTGTGCCCACCGCACCCCGTGCCTGTGGATTTCTTGGTCCAGAGGACCCAGGCAGTGGGTGCTCTGCCGTGACTTCCCCGCGCTGCCCTTGACCTTGGTCTTCCTCTCTCAGCCAGCTCAGAGGCTTGCAGGCCACCTCCTCTCTGCTGAGGCTTCCCACGTGCTGCCCCCCATTCCTTAGAAATCTGTCCTGCGGCTTTGACGTCGGTAAAATCTCTCTCCCCCTCCCTCTGTCTTTTTGCCACCTTGAAGTGTGTGTACAATCCCTACTGTCGTCCTGGGAGATAGCTGTAGATTCATCCATCCTTCGTTTGCAAACATAGGAGCTCGGTTTCAGGACCCACACGTAGTCACCCCCACACTCCGAGGAGAGGCCGACTCAGGACTTGAACCGGATCTTTGGCCTCCGCAGCCACCACCAGTCATTGCATTGTTGCTGCGGGTGCCACCAGGTTGGGGCTCATGTCCATCCCACCACGGAGAGCCATGTGATGGCAGGCGAGTCGCCACACCCCACCCTGCCGCCGCAGCCTTGAAGGTGAGCCAGCCCCTGGCCAGGAGAGGGCTGGTGCAGTGGGTGGGGCCGCAGGGAACACCGTGCTCCTGGAACAGGAGCAGAGGCCAGCTCGGCGGCGGGGGTGTCCTGAGTGTCCGGCAAGGGGGTGGGAGCGCAGCCTGGGGGTGATGCTCCCTGGAGCCTGACCGTGGAGAGGACTGATCCTGTCTGCAAGTAAAGGACGTCACCGCAAGGCTGTGAGTAGGTGGGGACCGGCTTCATGCTTCCCGTCGCCCCCCACTCCCCAAATAAAAGGTAGAGAAGAAACCCGGAGGGGAGCAAGAGTGGAACTGGCAGATGGCGAGTGTAGCTCTCAGGCGTGGCGGTGGAGGGGGGTCCGGGGACGGCTCCAGAAGCCTCCAGTGTACCCCCTCTGGAGGGGAATTGGCAGGCAGGTCTGTCCAGTTGGAACAGGTCCTGCTGAGTGGTTGGTATTCCTGTTGCGATCGGCACCAGCAGCAGCGGCAGCCTTAGCTGGTGAATCTGTCACATGTGACTAGTTTGCAAAATCACACACATCAGCGACTGCCCTGTAGGGCCATCGGGCCGTTGCAGTGGCTGTGGCTTCTGTGTGGCCCACAGCCTTCCCTCAGGGGACCTCAGGGGAGCTCCTCGTCTCATTTCACCGGAAATGCCACCTTCCCAGCGAGGCCACCCTGACTGCCGTATTCGAAATTGAAACCTCCCTTGTCATGCTCCGCATGTCCTCCTCATTCTGAGTTTCTTCTTCTTTTCTTTTTTTTTTTAATAGACATTTTTCAGAGCAGGCTTAGGCTCACAGCAAAATGGATGAGTTTGCATTGACATGCTATTATCACACAAAGTCGACTCCCTTTGGGGTCACTCTTGACATAGGTTCTGTAGGTGTGACAAGTGTTGGTGATGTGAAATCCACCATTAGAGTGTCACCCGGAGTCATTTCACTGCACTAAAAGCCCTGCGCTCTGCCTTTTTATACCTCCCTTCACACTAACCCGTGGCAACCTCTGATCTGTTCTTTTCTTTTTTACTTATTTATTTATTTTTCTGACCATTCATTGTCACGTTAGCTAACATACAGTGTATCCAGTGTGCTCTTGGCTTCAGGAGTAGATTCCCATGAGTCATTGCTTCCATACAACACCCAGTGCTCATCCCAACAAGCGCCCTCCTCGATGCCCATCCCCCATTTCCCCCCTCCCCACCCCCATCCACCCTCAGTTTGTTCTCTGCATTTAAGAGTCTCCTATGGTTTGCCTCCTTCTCTGTTTGTAACTATTTTTCCCCCTTCCTCTCCCCCATGGTTTTCTGTTAACTTTCTCAAATTCCATATATGAGTGAAAACATATGGTATCTTTCTCTGCCTGACTTATTTCACTCAGCATAATACCCTCCAGTTCCATCCACCTTGTTGCAAATGGCCAGATTTCATTCTTTTTCATCACCAAGTACTATTCCGTTGTATATATAAACCACATCTTCTGTATCCATTCATCAGTTGATGGACATTTGGGCTCTTTCCATAATTTGGCTATTGTTGAAAGTGCTGCTATAAACATTGGGGTGCATGTGCCCCTAAGAATCAGCACTCCTGTATCCTTGGGATAAATTCCTAGGAGAGCTATTGCTGGGTCGACTGTCTGTAGTTTTGCCTTTTCCAGAATGTCATGGAATTGGAATCCTATGGGATGCAGCCTTTTCAGATTGGCCCCTTTCATTTAGCAATATGCTTTGAAGGTCCCTCTATGCTTTTTCATGGCTTGAGAGCTCATTTCTTGTTAGTGCTCACTAGTAGTTCATGTCTGGATGGACCCCAGCTTACTTACCCATCCTCCTACTGACGGACATCTTGGCTGCTTATTAATAAAGCCGTTATGAATATCTGTGGGCAGGTCTTTCGCGTGAACATAAAGTTTTCAACTCTTTGGGGTAAACACCGAAGAGAGTGATTGCAGATCTTATAGCAAGGATGTGTTTGGTTTTGCAAGAAACTGCTACACCGTCTCCCAAAGCGGCCGCCCCATGTCACATTCCCACCAGCGATAAGGAGCGTCTTCACGGATGCACACCCTGATCTGCGTGTGGTGGTGTCAGGGTTCCGGATGGTGGTCGGTCTAACAGGTGTGCGGTCTTATGTCACTGTTGTTTTCCTTTGCAGTTTCCCTTATGACGTACAAAGTGGAGCATCTTTTCATACGCTTGTTTGCCATCCGCATGTTTGATTTAGTGAGGTCTTGGTTAAGGTCTTTGGCTTACTTTTTTAGCGTGTTGCTTGTTTTCTTATGGTTGAGTCCTTTGTCTGATAGGACTTTACGTATATTTTCTCCCAGCCCGTGGCATGTCTTTTTGTTCTCTCTTTTCTTTCCATGTTTATTTGTTATTGAGAGAGTGAGAAAGACAGAGCGTGAACGGGGGAGGGGCAGAGAGAGAGGGAGACACAGAATCCAAAGCAGGATCCAGGCTCTGAGCTGTCAGCACAGAGCCCGACGCGGGGCTCGAACTCACAAACCGCGAGATCATGACTTGAGCCGAGGTCGGACGCTCAACCGACTGAGCCAGGCAGGTCCCCGTGTCTTTTTGTTCTCTTGACAAAGCGGAATTTTTAAACTTTAAAGAAGCTCCGCTCATCTATTTCTTCCACGGATCCTGTCTTTGGTGTTGCATCTAAAAAAGTCACTGCATGCCCGGGGCCATCTCGATGTTCCCCTGGGGCATCTTCCAGCAGCTTTACAGTTTTGCATTTTACAAGGTCTTCAATCCATTTTGAGTGAATTTTCGTGAGAGGTTTATAGTCTGTGTCTGGATTCATTTCTTTGCCTGTGGATGTCCAGTTATCCAATTAGCGTTTGTTGAAAGAACTATCTTTTCTCCATCGTATTGCCTTTGCTTCTTTGTCAGAGATGAGTTAACCGTACTTACGTGGGTCTGTATCTGGGCTCTCTGTGCTGTTCCATTGATCTGTCCATCTCTGCTTTCTCTAGTATCGCGCTGTCTCGATTACTGTAGCTTTACAGGAAGTTGTGCAGTTGGGTCAGTGTCAGACTTACGACTTTGTTCTTCTCCCTCAATATTTTCGAGGGTAGCCTGAGTCATTTGCCATGCCGTAGAAACTTTAGACTCGGTTTGTTGATATTAACAAAACAACATGCGAGAATTCTGATTGGAATTGGGTTGAATCGATAGATCAAGTTGGGAACAACTGACGCGTTTTCTTTTAACCTCTTACCATTTGTTTTTACGTCTATCGTTCTTCTCTTCCCTCACCCCCCGCCACCTCACACTGGAATCTAAGTTCCAGGAAGGCAGCCGTATTTGTCTGTTTTGATCATAGTTGCATCTGGATTTGCCTAGAAGAGCACCTGACTCACAATAGGCAGTTGCCAAATATTCACTGAATTCATCAAATGAGTGAATGAGTGAAGGAACACCGCAGAGTCCTTGGATGCAAAGGACTGGGAACTTCTTCCACTGTGGAACTGAAGTCATGTCTAAATGTTATACAGCTCTGTAGGAATCTATTCTAATGTGCAACCCATGGTATTTTGGTTACATTAAGTAGAAGCAGTATGTTCCATGCCTTGACTCAATAACTTTGCTTAAATATTTCTTTGTGTCTTGGGAATGTACAGAAACAGGATCTGAGGATTTAAGTTTGAGCTGTTCTTGTTCAAATATTATTGTTGTCAGCCAAAAGTAATCTTACTGAGCAATCAATCTAAGATAATACGTTTTGAACATTTGGGCCGGGCCAGTTTTATAAAGATGCTGGTGGATGTGATTTGTAAGATTGTTTCTAACTGTATGATATATACTATGGTAGAGAAATGCTGTAGCAACCTCTCATATATCTAGCAAATCAGTCTTAAAAAGTAAGCTCCCCAAGATTTGCTTTTCACCATTTGCCTTAGAGTAGTACTTTCCAGTGAAACTTTATACCATGATAGAAATACCTGTGCTGTCCAGTATGGTAGCCATTAGGCACACGTGGCTACTGAGTCATTGCGACATTAAATTTATAACTACGACTTCACTTTATTTACATTTAAATTGGAATCAGGCTCTGGGCTGATGGCTCAGAGCCTGGAGCCTGCTTCCAATTCTGTGTCTCCCTCTCTCTCTGCCCCTCCCCCGTTCTTGCTCTGTCTCTGTCTCAAAAATAAATAAACGTTAAAAAAAAGAAAAATTTAAATTTAAATTGGAATATCCACATATGGCTCTTGAGCCACTGGAGAACTGGAATTTTAATTTTACTCTACATTAATTAAAATTTAGGGGCCACCATTGTGGACGGTGCATGTATAGACTTCTCCTCTAACAGAGACGTATACCCTTATAATAGATTGGTCTGAAAGGTCTCGTAAAATTGAACAGCACACACAAAAGCAGTAACAACAAACTCACTAATCTGGGAAGACATGCTACAATAACATTTCATCTCCAAAAGAAGTTTGATCCCCCATTATAAATACGTGCCACATTCCATTTTATTATCTACATTCCTTACCTTTTGCATCTTCGTTGCATTTTCCTGAGGTGTGCTCATTTGGTTCTAAAAACCAGATCTTTGATTTACTAGACTTCTTTGGTTTGATCGTCACAATGTCTGTCTATTTACTAATTCATATACTCTGAATTTACTTACTTATTTTTAATTAGCCTTTCTGGTTTCCCCATGGCCATTAATTGTGTTTTAATTTTTTTTTTCAACATTTATTTATTTTTGAGACAGAGAAAGATAGAGCATGAACGGGGGAGGGGCAGAGAGAGAGGGAGACACAGAATCGGAAACAGGCTCCAGGCTCTGAGCCATCAGCCCAGAGCCTGACGCGGGGCTCGAACTCACGGACCGCGAGATCGTGACCTGGCTGAAGTCGGACGCTTAACCGACTGCGCCACCCAGGCGCCCCATTTGTGTTTTAAAACACTTTTTGAGCAAATGCTTGGGTTGCTCAATCTTTATGTAGAAGAAGGAAAGCATTCAGGATGTGGAATTTCTCTAAGTGCCGCATGAGTGCCTCTCACCATTTTTTACAGAACCAGGGTTTGGATTCTTTGATAATCTCTGTTGATTTCCAGTTTTCAATTTCATTGATTTCTGCTCTAATTCTTGCTATTTATTTTCTTCTTCTTCTTCCTTTGGGTTTTATTTGGTTTTATTTTTCTTGTTTCCTAAGGTGAAAATTTAGGTCATTGATTTTAGCTCTTTCGTCTTTTCTAATACATGCTTTCAAGACTAGAGATTTCCGTCTCAGCACTGCTTTCCTTGCATCTTATAAATTTGGATACATTGTGTTTTCATTTTAATTTAGTTCAGAAAGTTGTCTTGAATTTCCTCTTTGATCTGTGTGTTGTTTACAAGTGTGTTGTTTCATCGTCACATAGTTTGAGATTTTCCACTTATCTTCTTGTTATTGATTTCTGTGTTAATTCTCTTGTGGTCTGAGAGTGGACATTGTATGATTTTTAATCTTCTAAATATTTTAAAATATGCGTTATGGCTCAGAATGTGGTCGGTCTTGGCGAGTATTCCGTGTGCACTTGGAAACAGTGTATTTTCTGCTGTTGTTGGATGAGGTCGTCTAAGGAGGTCTTACATCCAGTTGATGGATGGTGTTGCAGAGTTCACTATGTCCTTACTGATTTTCTGCCCGCTGGGTCTCTCCATTTCTGGGAGAGGGTGCTGAAATCTCCAACCATGAGAGTGCATTCATCTGTTTCTCTCTGCAGTTCTATCAGTTTTTGTCCTATGTAGTTTGGTGCTCTGTTATCAGGTGCATACATGTTAAGAATTGTTAGGTCTTCTCAGAGAGCTGACCCCTTTATCATTATGTATGGTCCTATCCCTGATAAATTCACTTTGAAGTCTGTTCTGTCGGAAAGTAACATAGCTATTCCTGCTTCCTTTTGATTACTATTAGCATGGTATATTTTTCCATCTATTTAGTTTTAATCTATATGTGTGTTAGATGTAAAGTGGATTTCTTGTAGACAAGGTACAGTTGAGTCTTGTGTTTCGATGCATCCTGACAATCTCTGCCTTTTAATTAGTTTGTTTAGAGCATTGACACTCAAAGTGATTATTGATGTAGTTGGATTAATACCTACTCTATTTGTTATGGTTTTCTACTTGTTGCCCTTGTTCTTTGTTCCTATTTTTGTCTTCCACTCTTTTTCTGCCTCTTGTGGTTTTAAATGAGCATGCTATAGGATTCTGTTTTCTATCCTTTTTAGCATCGAACTTGTATTTCTGGGTGTTTTTTTTTTTTTTTGCATGTTTTAGTTGTGGTTCTAGAGTTTGTAATATACATTTACAACGAATCCAAGTTCACTCTCACCTACCATCATCACTGGTGTTACTCTCCAGGGGCCACACTACGTACACCCCCCCCCCCTGAAGAATAGACCTAATGGTGGTGGTAGAGAGGAAGCCCTGATGTGCTGGTGAGGATATAGATATTGGAGTCATTTAGCCTGGATTTTCATCTTAGCTCGTCCATTTACTAGGTCTACAATGTTGAACAATTTTTTTTTTTTAAATTTTAGTGTCCCTTTCCTTTAAATGGGAATATTAATTCTCATTTTATATGTCAGCTACTGGAATAGGAATAACAAATAGAGCAAAACAGGGGCATCTGGATGGTTCGGTCACTTGAGCACCTGACTCTTGATTTTGGCTCAGATCATGATCCCAGGGTCATAGGATTGAGCCCCACGTCAGGCTCCATGCTGAGCGTGGATTGTGCTTAGAATTCTCTCTCTGTCCCTCTGCTGCTCCCTCGCCCTTGCACTGTAAATACATACATACATACATACATACATACATACATACAGCACATTACTTACCACATAGGTGGAACCCAAGACAAAGTAATTATTATTTTATAGGTGTTTATGTGCATAATAGTGTACCTAGCAAATGCTCTGCTAATTAATAAGCCACCTGTGAGCTAATAAAGTATATTGGGTTTTGAAGTGACCCAATACGTGCCTCTCTGTTTCCTTACCTCTTCCTGCCACCTTTCCCTTTTCCCTACGTTCTGTATTCCGAATGAGTTGTAAGATACGAACAACAAGAATAACTCAAAAGAATAGACCTATGTATCCTTTTTAAAACCACTGATAACATCAGTTCTGGAGACAGGGCAAGATCTGTGCAGGTGAGTGGTTGTCCTAAAAGTGGACCCCAACTTGGACCCAGGCACTGCGTTGCAAGAGATGCTGGACCCCTGAGAGTCACCCACCAGGGGCGGCCACCCACCTGGCAGCTAAGCGCATCCTGTGACCAAGACCCACGAGGACAGGAGCTTCCAGGGGCGTTCGGCATCCTGAGTGGGAGGGCTGTACCGTGCACGCCCGCTTCTGAGCCCAGACTCACAGACAAGTTATTCCCTCCCCGGAGGGGAGCAGGTGAGGGGCAGGATTCCGTGCTCCCGGGTCCCGCCCCCCTGAAGAAACCATGAGTGGGAGAGAAGATTTTACCACCAACACTCCTGGTTCAGTCGTCAAGCAGGCGTCTCCTGGGAGAACAAATATCATTTCCATCTGGGCTCTAACCGTACGTTATGTCACTACTAAGATTCTGTTATGTAGCAGGGCAGGAAGTATTGGTAACTTAATGTTTGAGTGAGTTAAAATCAGTATAAAAGACAAAAAATATGAGCATTCTTCTGATTTTAAGGACAAGGGCATTCACAGTGTTGACCCCTTAAAGCTTCAGTGAGGAAGTTTCAAAACAAAGACAGCTTCTGATGCTAGTAGGGGACAGGCAACAAGACTCGGGAAGGGCCTTAAATATATTCATTGCCCTTGATCGTTTGGAACAGCCAGGATAATCACAGTGCGTTCTTAAATCGCCCTCTGCAATCACAGCCCTGCTTCCTCCTGCTGTAAAATTCCCCCAAAGCCTGATTGGCTAATGGCACAAGCTTGCGGTGGAGCGTGCCCTTTCCGTGTTGGTGTGCGGGGAGCGTAGATGGTTGGCACATTACCCAAGCTGCATTTGTTCTGCTCTGCTGGTTTTCACACTGCCCCAATTTATCCGGGTCCCCAAATCCAAAGCGAATTCGACCAAGGATAAATTTGTTTGCATCATGCAAATGGGGGAAGGCACGGAAAAAGTCTCCCGCTGAAAAGACCACCCTTCTGTGCCTAATTCAGTCGTTCTCCAGTCAGCCTCCATCAGTCTCCAACCTTCAGTCCGCTTCCGGTCAACATCCAGTAAGCCTCCACTTAGCCTCCACCAGCCTTTAGACTGCCTTCACTTAGCCACCATCAGTCTCATGTCAACCTTCAGTCAGCATCTGTCAGCCTCCTGTCAACCTCCAGTCAGCCCCCACTCGGCTTCCACTCAGCCTCCAGTCAGCCTCTAGTCAGCCTTCATTTACCCTCCACTCAGCTTCTAGTCAACCTCCAGTCAGGTTTGTTTGGCCTTTTAGAAGATTCTGGGAGAATTTTGATTTTCACAGCATCACAAATAATCAGGCAGCGAGACTTCCTGTGGGCTCGGGCATATGGCCAGGGGAGGACTGGGTTGGGGCAGGTTCTGCTTAGATCCTGAGGTTCCTAAGGAAATACAAAGCAGAATGCAACTTCTAGAAAAGTTCTAGAAAAGTTGTAGTTGTCGTGTGTTTCTGAAGCATCACCAAGAAGACTAGAATGAGCAGAATATTCCTCGAGCAATGATGCTTTTGGAAAAACAAAAACAAAAACACAGAGGAGGATAAAATTAAATCAGTTGGGAAATGAAATGCCTGTTTCTCCTCATGAGCCACATCACACGTCTGTCTGTTGGTTGATGGCGAGCCCTCTTGCGAAGGGTCCTGGGTTCACCTGAGGCAAGTGTGGAACCAGTTCGGTGGGGATCCGTTATACGGCAGGGGACACAGCCTCAGCGCTCAGACATTTATACCTCTCTTCCTAATTTCCGTTTGATTTGTTTTTAATTTTTTAAGTTTCTTTAGTTTATGTTGAGAGAGACAGAGACAGTGCAGGCAGGGGAGGGGCAGAGAGAGAGGGAGACGGAGAATCCCAAGCAGGCTCCCTGCTGCCAGTCCAGAGCCAGGTGCGGGGCTCGAACTCACGAACCGTGAGATCGTGACCTGAGCCGACACCAAGAGTCGGACACTTAACCGACTGAGCCACCCGGGTGCCCTTCCGTTTGATTTTTTGATTCATGCAACTTTTCCGGGCAGCTTCTATTTCAAGTTTGATTTTCATCGAACTGAATTATTTACCGAAGTATGTCGACACGCAATGTTATATTAGTGTCAGCTGTACCGCGTAGTGATTTGACCTTATGCCATGTTCACAGGTGACACCCGTCACCAGACGCCGCCGTTACATGACCATTGGCCGCGTTCCCTGTGCTGTGCCTTCCATCCCTGTGACTTATTCCTTCCATAACTGGAAGCCTCTGCCTCCCTCTCCCCTTCACCCACTCTGCCCATCCCCCAGTCCCTGCCCCTCGGGCAGCCATCTGCGTGATGTGTGTATATCTGGGTCTGTTTCTGCCTTTTCAATTGCTCGTTTTGTTTTTTAGATTCCGCGGGAGTGAAGTCGTATGGTGTTTGTTTTTCTACGTCTTACTCCTTTCGTTCAGCGTAATTTACTTCTGAATCCGTCCATGTTGCAAATGGCGAGATTTCATTCTTGTTTATAGCCAAGTAATATTCCATTTTGTGGACAGCTTTTATAACTATGTGCACTGATATACAAGTTTTTTATTCTTATTTAAAGCAAGTATATAGTAATATCACTACAGTTCTGCACTTTAGTTTTCTCGCTAAGTAAATTTGGGTATAATTCTCTATCGGTAACTATCTAGTTCTTTCAAATGTTGACATTTTTCTCCAATACATACACGCTCATTTATATAACCTGTCATCGGGGGGCATTTCAAGTATCTCTCATTTCGGGGGCTGTCGTATTTATTTTTACTATGATCTACATCCTTTTACGCATCTCGCGATACGTGTGTTAGAATTTTCACGGTAACTTTGCGATACGTGTGTTAGAATTTTCATGGGTAACTGCAGATTTACTAGGTTGAAAGTACATGCATGTACATTTTTGAGAGGCAATGTCAATTCTTTCCAAAAGTACTTTACCAATTTACTAATCTTCCTCACATCTTGACTATGACAGGGTATTACGCTGACTTTCCACCTGCAGGTAGGACAGATAAGAAAGTGCACCTCGTTGTGATTTTCGTCTTCTTGCTAAAATTGGAAGGAAGTAGGATCAAACCCCCCTTTTTTTTAATAACTCTCTCCCGACCTGTGAATCTCCTTTTCTTCTTTTTTGTCTTATTTTGTTTCTTTTCCATTCCTTTTTTTAAGTTGTGTCACTTCTTCATTGTTGGTGTTCATGGATTGTCTTTAAGGATCATAGTTTTTGTCATAGGCATTCAAGAATCCCCACTAAGTGGGGCGCCTGGGTGGCTCAGCTGGTTGAGCATCTGGCTCTTGATTTCGGCTCAGGTCATGATCTCACGGTCTTGGAATCGGGCCCACGTCAGGCTCCCTACTGAGCGTGGGGCCTGTTTGGGATCCTCTCTCTCTCTCTCTCTCTTTCTCTTTCTCTCTCCCTCTGCCCCTCTCCCCTGCTCGCATGCTCTCTCTCTCTCTCAAAATAAATGGAGAAACATAAAAAAAAAATTTCTGATAACTTGTCATTCGACTTGATGGTATTTTTCACCACACCCAAACATTGAATTTACCCAAATTTATCGATCCATTTCTCTGCGGCTTCCTGATTTTGTTTCCCGGTTACAAGTGTCTATACCAGAATTACAAATATATGTATTTTATTTCACCTTTTTTACTTTGTATCATTCTTTGCTCCACCTGACCTGTATTTTGGTGAATAAGGGAGAAAGAAGAAATCTAGATTTATTTTTTTCAAAGAGCTGACCAGTTTTCTCAAGATTGTTTATTGAATGATTCCCTTTCTTCCTACTCTCTGAAAAACTTCCTCTAATGTCAGCTATGTTTTCATGCAATTATGGATGCGTATTCTGTTTAATTTATTTGTCTGCAGAGATCCAACAAGTTTCAGTTGTGGATACAACGGACTCACACACGGGCGCCCGGGTGGCTCAGCCGGTTAAGCATCTGACTTCAGCTCAGGTCAGGACCTCCCGGTCCGTGAGTTCGAGCCCGGCGTCCGGCTCTGTGCTGACAGCCTGGAGCCTGCTTCGGATTCTGTCTCTTCTCTCTCTCTGCCCCTCCTCCACTTGCACTCTGTCTCTATCAAAAACAAATTATTAAAAAAGTTAAAAAAGCGACCCTCACACCATATCTGACTTTGGAACTTCAGCGTTTCCTTCACAGACAGTGCTGAGTGAGAAACAGCATTTTCTGAGTACCAACAGAGCACATACTCTTTCCGTCCGTGCAAGTGCAGTGTGAGCGTTAGATGAACTTCCCAGCGTAAAAGGATTTACGGAGCTGGCCAGGAGAGAGACGGGCCCCGGGAGAGCTCCTTGGCACAGTGTGGAGCCCACTGGCCTCTTTCTGAAAGCTTGGTTCATAATCCACCCAGCTGACGCCCCGGTGGTTACTGTGGGCAGGTGTACTGTAGACATCAGATGAGTTTCCAAATGAATATCCTTGGGTCAATAAAGAACAGCTTTCGCAAGAAAACATTCATCTTCCATGGCTTATCTAACCTCTTCGGTAAGCTTGCAAACTAATGCTGAAGCAAGACAAAGGGGTTGGTTTTTCTGTGCGTTTCAGCATCTGTGGATTATCAGGGACATCAAAACATCGGCCTTATCAGCCCTCGTATTCTCTGTATTTAACGAAACTGGGGTTGACTACTTTGCTAATGAAAGTTAAGAAGACCCTCCAGCTGCAGGAGGTCACCGCTGCCCAAGGATCTGGTGTTCTCAGCCTCGGGCACCCACAGCGGCGTCTTGAACTGGGCGAGGGGGGGGAGCAGGAGTGGTTTTTGAGCCCGAACAGCTGTCAGAGAACACAGGGTTTAGATGCGGAAGCCAGAAGAATAAAAAGTAAGACAGCAGGCCAGAGCACAGATGTGTTTGGGGCCATGGTGGAGTTGGGGTGCAGGGGCATTTGGGTATCGGGGGGGGGGTGTCTCGTGCTGTATGGTGAAAATCCCCCCAGAGAGCCCCCTGAGTCATCAGAAAAGAATCAGCATCAGAGGTGAAGCGTATTTTACATTCTTTGCTTCATTAACTCAGCACATCTTTTTGGCAAGCTACGAAGTCCTGGCAGGCAGCTAGCCCGATCCCCACTTCCTAGACGACAACGCAGCGCAGAGAGGCTGAGTAAACCATCGGAAGTCACACAGGTCGCATTATTGCCGCGGATGGTGAATGCCAGGGTGTGGCACTCAGCTGGGGCTCCAGGGACACCTACGGCGCATTCTCCAGGAGCTGATGGTCTCCGAGGGGTGATTAGAAAGACAAGGAGCAGTTCACATATCAGAGAAGGTTTCTTTAAGATGAAAACTGCATTCTTTTTTTTTTTTTTTTTTTTTTTTAAGTTTAATACATGAACTGGTTACCTTCTAAAGTGTGGAAGAACCGTTGGGTCCTGTTGAGCACATGCCGATTCTTCCTGCTGCTCCGGGGTTAATTTAAATGCAAACGCGATGTAAGCCCGCGGGCCTTGGCTGTTCTGCAGTTCCACGTCTGTCTATTCCTTGATAGAACTGTGAACTTCAGCAGGTGGAGGTCTAGAGGACACAGAGATTCCCAGGTCATTCCCAGAGAGCCCTGCGGGAGAGGTGCCTCCCCCTTGTGATGCAGGACAAAAATTCCAGGCTTTTTACCTTTCCGCTGCCAGGTGGTACCTGGACCGGGGGTCTACCCCCTACGGTGCTGATGGCTTCCTTGATAATTCACCCAGTGTACCCTCTCCCCCACCAGCAGGGACTCTAGGGCCAACGCTTACTCTCTGAATGTCCAATCAGCTGGTCTCCCCTTTCCTCTTTCTCTCCCACCCCCAACCCTACTGCTCCCTAGAGTCCCGTGTGTCCCTTTACCCCAGATCTAAGAAGTGCCCCTGCCCCCCACCCCCGCCTGTCATCCCACAGTCTGCAGACTTCCAGACTCGCACAGCAACCCCCCTAAATGAGATTCAGCCTCGGGCTCCTAAATCAGAGGCACACTGAGAACAGGGACGCGTGCATCAACCTCTCTGAGTACCTAATCGGCGTCCAGCTCGGTGTAGGAAATTATCAAAGTGACTTTGGGAAAAATCAGCCCGATTGTAAGGCTGGTGGTTTAGCATCAGAGAGTTGTAAGTGACAGCTGGACAGTTCTGCAGAGACAATTCATCGTCTTCTCAAATCAGGGCGATATTGAATAACATTTATAAGGGGTGCAAAAAATTGTCTCTAACCCCATAATCCAGCAGTGCCACTGACATTACTTATGTAAGAAAACACACAGATTCTAAAAAGCTGAGGGGTGCAGAAAGGTACGAAGATGCAAGCAGGGTCCCTCCTGCAGTCTTCTCCCCAAAGACAGCCGCCCACGGCCACCCGCGAGGGCTCTCACTTCTTCCAGGGAGGTTCTCTACGTGCAGACCACGCTTTTTAAAATGGGCGTGCTTGGGATCGCAGCAACTATTATACACCGTATAAATTTAATCCTTTTTGGAAACCCTCGAAGTATAAACCGTCGAAGCGCAGGTTCCGAACTGACTCTGATTTTGCTCAAATCCCAACTCTATTTCCTAGCCGGGTTGCCTTGGAAACAGAAGTGAACCACTGTAGTTCTCTGTCCTCACCCTTGAGAAGAGAGTAATACGATACCCCTATCACAGAATTGCAGTCAGTGATGTAAATAAGGCATCATAAGGGCGCCTGAGTGGCTCAGTCCTTTAACTGTTCGACTCTTGATTTCAGCTCAGGTCATGATCTCACGGTTCGTGGGATCGAGCCCCACATTGGGCTCTGTGCTGACAGCGTGGAGCCTGCTTCAGATTCTCTCCCTCCTTCTCCCTCTGTCCCTCCCCAGCTTTCGTGCACTCACTCTCTCTCTCTCAAATAAGTAAACTTAAAAAAATTTCAATAAGGTATTGTACAGAAGATGTTATCCACAGTCGCAGGAACTTGAGAAAAAATGTTTAATTATGTATAATAATTATGATTATCATCAGCACATAATTATCTGATCTTTTTTTAATCTTCTGTTCTCTTCAAATATACAAATATACTTTAAAAATATTACCCTGAGGGGCGCCTGGGTGGCTTGGTCGGTTAAGCGTCCGACTTCGGCTCAGGTCATGGTCTCACGGTCTGTGAGTTCGAGCCCCGCGTCGGGCTCTGTGCTGACAGCTCAGAGCCTGGAGCCTGTTTCAGATTCTGTGTCTCCCTCTCTCTCTGCTCCTCCCCTGTTCATGCTCTGTCTCCCTCTGTCTCAAAAATAAATAAATGTTAAAAAAAATTAAAAAAAATAATAATAAAAAAAATTTTTAAAAAAAGATAAAAACATTACCCTGAATTAATTGGTAAGCTTTTAAATGATTTATTTTTATTATTTTCTGTTTTGTGCTTTTACAATGCTGCACTTATACGGTCATATATATTGGTCCGTGTTGGGGCGGTGCCTATACGAAGCATTAGGAAGAATTCCAAAAGGCTAACTCCTTAGACCTGATGGCACATTTTCAGTGCTGGTGGACGTGGCGGGAAACCATGGCAGCCGCCTCCCGGCTCCGCCCCAGTGACCACTTTTCCAGAACCACACTTTGCCATGGATTCTCCAGCACTTGTTACTATCAGGTTTTAAAAACATCTGTCACTCTAGGGGCGCCTGGGTGGCTCAGTCGGTTAAGCGTCCGACTTCGGCTCAGGTCTGATCTCACCGTTTGTGAGTTTGAGCCCCGCATCGGGCTCTGTGCTGACAGCTCGGACCCTGGAGCTTGCTTCGGATTCTGTGCCTCCCTCTCTCTCTCTCTGCCCCTCCCCTGCTTATGTTCTGTCTCTCCCTCCTTCAAAAATAAATAAAAACATTAAAAAAAATTTTTTTAAATATTTGTCACTCTAAAAGGTAAAAAGCTGTCCCTGAATTTTGCCTCCTTTAGAATACTTTTAGTGTTTTTGAACACTACTTTTGCTCTACAGATGTCTCTTAGTGTTTTTTGAGTTACATTTTTCCGATTTCCATAATACCTTGCTTAGAAAGGCCTTCCTCCTACCCTAAGTAAGTTGTTTTGTGCTTTTCTCTGGATTAATTAAAAAACATTTTCTTTATGTTTATTTGAGAGACAGAAAGAGGGCATGAGTGGCGGAGGGGGAGAGAGAGAGGGGGAGACCCAGAATCCGAAGCAGGCTCCAGGCTCCGAGCCGTCAGCACAGAGCCCGATGCGGGGTTCGAACCCATGAACTGTGAGATCATGACCTGAGCTGAAGTCCGATGCTTAACCGGCTGAGCCCCCCAGGCGCCCCTCTTCTGGATTAATTTTAAGTTGCACGCTTCTCCACCCAGTGTTACACCACGGTCAAGTTTGAAAGGAGTTCTGCAAATGACTGTTAGGCTTGCAATTTGATCTTCTTGTGTGGGACCCTCCCCCTCCCGCACCCACACTAACAGCTGAGTCTGTGTTGTGCACGTGAGCTCTCTCCTCCGTGATCTGGGTTAAAGGAACCCCCGTTCGTGCGCTGGGAGCCCCCTGTGTTCCTGGACTCACGTCGTGGAGCTTGTACGAGGATGCAGATGGGAAGAGTCTTTCCCGTCCTCGCCCTCAGCCACGGGGGAGGAACAGGTGCTTGGGAAGGAATGAGACAGAAGTGATGCTGGCATCCCGGACGTCGTCTGGTCAGGAGGTGTAACCGCCCTTTCTTTCTTCCTCTCTGTTTCCAGTCGGGCATGATAAGAACACAAGAAGCCGATTACTTCCTGAAGCCGCTTCCTTCCCAGCTGGCGGGGACACCCGGGGACGCCGCCGGGGCTGGGCCCCCCTCCCACATACTGTACAAGAGATCCGCAGACGAGCGGGCTCCGGGGGCTCCCCAGGCGGTCGTGACCCAGAGGGATCGGGAGCTGGGGACCCCGCACCTTCACGGCGGCTCGACCCTCCAGCACCCGCAGAAGCGGCATTTCTGTGGCAGACGCAAGAAATGTATGTAAGGGCGATTCTTTGCGTGCGTTTAACCTTTCGGGCATTTACGTGCGCCCACGAAATGTTCAAATGTTCTTGCAAGTCGTCCGGCCGCGAGGTGGAATCAGTGGGCGGTCCTCGCCGGACTTACCTGTTGGTTCCATCGTCTGTGTGTTCCGTTTGCAAACGCCCCTCGTGGGGGACGGACAGATAGCGGTGGGTGTTTTTGTTCCCCAGACCTGTTCCCTGGGCAGGTGAGATGACGTACCGCCCAGAAATGCAGAATCCACTGGAAGTCTTCAAAGGGACCCTGGCATGTCTGCTCAGTAATTCTGTGGTTTGGAGGTCTAGATTTATGAGAGCCCACATAGTTTTTTATCTCTGTACATGTTTATATATTTTATGCCACCGCATCAAAGGGACAGGCCCACGTGCCGTAATTTAGCTGTCGTTTATCACCGGCGCTTTGTGGAATCCTTTGTTGTGTGGTGAACGCCTCAGAGGTGATGTGACATTTGCACTTCACGTGGGAGCCTCTCGCAGTTCAGTGTTCTCTGGAATTGTCCTGGCTTCCCTCACCTTCCCCTCCAGCACCACTTTGTTAAACTTGCCCCCAGTGGGGCTCTGCGAAGCCCGTCTTCCCCTGCCAGTTTCTTTGGCTGCTGTGCCCGGCACCCTAAAACAGAGAAGGTCACGCTGCAGGTGGAATAGAGTAGATGCCCCAAATCACTTGGTTCTTACAGCGGCACAGAAAGTACCATTAAACTGTCAGCACCTGTGTATCATCTGGACCCCTATTATCCCGTGAAGAAAAGCCTGATGCTATGTTCAAGTGAGAAACTCAAGTCCAAATCGCCTAAGTCGGTGGGCTCGGTCCGCAGGAAGAGTGGGTCTGGGGACGGCGAGAGGTGAACGGAGTCTGAGGAAGTCGGGGAGACCGAGGTCGAGTGGTGTCAGAACAGGACGCACTTGTCAGCATCAGCTGCTCTGGCTGCGTAGACAGGGAGAATCGGGGGGCGAGGGGGGGGGAAGGGAAGGTGGCAAGGGATGGGACCGGGCAGGGTTGGGACCAAGAGGTGGGCCTCAGGCACGGACAAGGTCAGAGCCAGAATTCGTGCCGGCAGGGCTTGGTCCGGGACGGATCCCGTGTCAGGGACAAAAAGCCAAGCGCCTGGATCCTGGCAGGGCTGTCCTTCCCTCTTCGACAGGCCACACTAGGGTTCAAAAGCGATGTTGTAGCGGGCCGTGAGAAAATCCAGCGGTGTGGACCCTGCTGAAATGAAGGGGGGTCATCAGAGCCCTGCAGGCCAGTGACGCCTAGGGCACAGCTCGGCACACAGTGAAGTCATCCTGTTTGCCGTGGCTGTGCCTGTGTGTGTGTGTGTGTGTGTGTGTGTGTGTGCGTGTGTATGTGTGTGCACCTGTGTGCTGCCTGGACGGGCTCTTCAGAATCTCGGGGGCGGGGGGTGATTGGGGCAGGGCAGTCAGTCATTTGGAAACACTGCACAAGAAGTTTTTTATCTGAAAAATGGGAGGGAAAGTGGCTCTTGTTTTCATAACAGAACTAGAGACGCAGAGTGCCGCAAAATGCCTCTTACAAGACATTAGTGACCCTTGTGGTGCAGTTCGGTTTGACAGATATTTCCATCCCTTCCCTGCTGGGCGCATGGCAGTTCCGTGAGCGCTTGGTGGCCGAGTGGCGGGCGGGCACAGGTGACACGCGCGGCTTCCGGGCTGAAGCATTTAATTCTCGGGAACTCCGCTGTCTGTGCCTGGATCTTTCCGTGTTGCTCATGGGACTCTGGATGTGCTTGGAGGAGTCCCAGCCTTCTGGCTCAGTGGGGTTCACATTTAATGAAGATTTTTCCCATTAGAGTCTCCGGCTCAGAAAATGGGAATTTTTTTTGGTGCGTGTTTAGGCACCTGTGGGAAATGGCAATCACAGGCAGATTGATTTGCTTAAAATCAATGGTGAGGATTAACCTTGTGCTCTGGGACCATGCTGCCAGACGGGACACCCCGTTTCTGACACTTCGTAGGGAGGGGCTGCGAGCAGGTTGCTCCGTGCCTCCCCTGTGCCTCGGTGGCCCATCCCTACCCGGAGCCTATCTCTACACCAGTAGAGAGAGCTCTGAGGGTGGAGTCAGGCCTCTCTAACTGCATCAGTGTCGGTGGCATGCGATTGGTGCGTTAAGAACTTTGCCAGAATCATTATTAGCTTCCACAGGGTTCATTTAGGTTTGAAAGTATCTTAGCAAAGAGAAAATATGCGCCAGATGTGGGTACCAGCCAAAAAAAATGGCATCTTCTGACGGTGCGGTCCATGAACAGAGTTGGCATGGCTTTGAATTAGTGCCACCCATACGTGTGGGTGTTTTGAAGTCCATTTTCACATGAAAGGACTCTAACCACTTTTTCTGGGGCGTCCACAAAGCTGACTCATTTTTAACATAGTGTTAGCTCCCTGATTATAAATGCCCAAACTATTTTTAAACGGTGCCAAGGGGACAGAGTGTATTTTGTCTTGTAATTAAACGAGGTAAATATTTATGGTGCTTTCTAGGAAATTCGGCTCTGCAGTGGAGTAGATCTGTGTCACCAAGTTCGTAAACCCATTTGAAACACGACAGATAGACCAGTGACGCGTCCAGACTTGGGAATGTCCTTTAAAAAGAGGCCATTAACATTTTTCAAATATGACAACGATGCAAGGCACTGCGTGGTAGCTATCGTTCCTCTTTGTGGTCCGTAAGTCTCGTGCGGAGCCCGTCTGACGCATCTTTACGCGAATGGTCTTTGAACATTGTGCTTCTAGAGACGAGCACGTGAAAGCCAAGGTGCCCTCTCTTTTTCTTTTAAGTCGGGGCAAAATTATAGAGAGGTAGACCTAGCGATGGTTTCCATCACACCTAGGTTGTATGAACTTCACTTACATGCAAGTTTCACGTTAACGCCGGTTTTGTGTCACAAAGTCGTAAGGGTGACGTGGCTCGCGTCGTGAACTTTCGTTGTGAAAACCCAGGGTGGGCATACCTAGTTCCACCGCTGGTTTGGGGTGACGACTTTTGCTTTCGTTTCTTCCCGGAACATTCCCTCCGTAGACATGCCCCAGCCTCCCGAGGGAGACCTTTTCGTCTTGCCCGATGAGTATGCGTCTTGCTCCAGGCACAAGCGCTCTCTTCTCAAGTCCCATAGGAACGAGGAGCTGAATGTGGAGACGCTGGTGGTGGTGGACAGGAAGATGATGCAGACGCACGGCCACGAGAACATCACCACCTACGTGCTGACGATACTCAACATGGTAGGAAGCGCCTTCTCGTCGAAGTCGTGTGTGATCCCACCTGATGGGCGTGGGTCTGTGTCTCAGGCACAAGAGATGGGTTTTATCTGTGATGACCCCTTCACTCTTCCCCTTCACTGTGATGACCCCTTCACTGCTCCCGTCAAAGAGCCGTGTTCAGAACTCCAGAGGGCAGACTGGCCCTCTCTGCGAGCGGGCAGCACGGTTTGAGGGGACCAAGGTCTTCATTTACCAGAAATCTGTACGAGGACCCCGAGACAGTTCAGTGCAGTAAACCTGCCTGTCAGCATTGCGTGTGATTTTAGATGCCAGTATAGAAATGCCCATCTCTTTAGGAGCATTAGTGTTTAAGTATCGAATATGCATTATGTCATCTAGAGGCAGAAAAGCATCCAACCCTGTAGACTGCCATCCCGGGTAAACAGTCCCGTGTCCCAGATCGGCAGCTTGTTGTAATGAGGAGCAGTGACGAGAGGCATCTAAGCCCCACTTGGGTGGTGTAGACTCAGTGACACCTGGTTCATGGAAGACAAGATCTTGGGTCTCCTGAGTGTGTTTTAAAAATTAGTGGGGATGACAGTGTTTTGAAAACACGCCTTCTGTTCCAGCTCAGCACGTGGGTATTCCTACTAGCATCCCTTCCGGCCACCCGCCCCATGTGGTTTCTCATCCCTCAGGGGACGGAGGGGGCAGTGGCATCGAGACACCTGCCACTGCGCGTCCAGGGGCTGAGGACATCAGGGCTCTGGTTTGTGCCAATGTTACTTCTGTTTTGTCGAGCCGTTCCAGTATTCTGCACGTCGGTGCCGAACCAGCTCGAGGGGCCCTCGCTCGTCACCCTGAACAGCCACCAACGTCTGCTGTTGTCGTACCCCTTGTGGGCACCTTTCCTCGGCCATCTTCTTTCCACACTTAGGCCTTCTCTTTCTTGGATCTTCTGGGTCTCTTCCCAAGCATTTCTCTTGGGAGCTCCTCCGGAGGCCCTCCCCGGGAAAACAAGGGGAATGCATGCCCCAGCCATCATCGCTAGAACGCTCTGTTGTGTCCACCTGAGAGCTTTTATCACCTTGGAGGCTCGTAATACCCTCAGTGGTGTTCCATAAGAGGCAGAACCTGCCTCCCCAAACTTCAGCTCTTACTACCAGGCACTAATGATAAAGATTTAACGATTGGTCTGCCTGGCCATGAGAGATTTCTATACCTGTCTAGCAGTATAAGAAAGTCAGCATTGACTTTGACTGTGACTGTGTCACAAGACCACAGGGACCGGCCTTCACCAGCAGGACTCTGGGGGCTGGGGGAACGTCACATGTGGGGACTGACGGGGAATGCCTGTCTTTTTCAGGTGTCTGCTTTGTTCAAAGATGGAACGATAGGAGGAAACATCAACATCGCAGTTGTAGGTCTGATTCTTCTAGAGGAAGACCAGGTATTCTGTCTTTGAAACCAGCTTCTTTTCTCCCAGAAAAATGAATGTAAAGCGATGCCCCATTTTCCTTAATGGGATCATTCTGTGGATTCCTGACTTTCCTTTCCCTCGGGAACAAAAAGCGTTTAATGTTTTGTGTCTCAGGGAGTTTCTTATCAGTTCCCTTCATGATGATTTGAATTTTGTGTGCGTGCACACGTGTGTGTCTGTGCACGTGGGTGTGCGTGTGAGTGCAGAGGTGGTAAGGACTATTTTTAGGAGTCTTATTAGAAAAGTAGAACAGGAGAACTGCCTTAAATATATGGGTGGGAAACCCTGGGGAGACAGTGGAAAGTGCGTCTTCAGCCACATCCCCACCATGAGCTTTTAGGGTCCCAGGTGGGACTGAGCCCTTTCTGCGTGTTGCTAGAACACCAAAACCACCCTCCCACCTGGGCAGTGAGATAGTACTGTCAGCATTTTGTTTTACTCTGTCCCCTCCCAACTCCTAAGACTGACCACGCTCACCCCCACTGCCTTGGGCCACAGGGTTGTATTTTCGTAGAGTCTGGATGTCAAGTGCATTTCTCTCATTGCATACAAACACCGAATTATGCCAGACCTTGGTCACTGTGGGTAAAAGCATCTCCTTTGCCTGCATTCCAGAGTCCCTGTGTAAATGCACGGGTGGGCCCTTCAGTTCTCAGGGACGTTGCATATGAACGTTTTGTGGCACAGCTAATGGGGGTGTCTTAGCCTTCCAAGGCTCCCCCTTCTCCTTTGCTTCATGCTGATGACGGACTCTGCCTAGGAGAGAGCCCTGCACCTTGCTGCTATCTTAGCAGGGTCTCCTGGTAGCCCCAGTTTTCTTATTTATAAAACAAAGAATTTTTTTTAGATGAAACCTAAGACCATTCGTAAGACCTGAGATGCCTCCAGACTGTAAGCTTCTGGGGCATTTCTCCTGTTCTGGGCAGAGTGGGGGGCCTGCGTGGGCAAACCTGTTTCTAGCCGGAATGGTCAGAAAGATATAACTGCATTGCCTTTGTGTGAGTGAGCATCGGGGCGGGGGGGGGGGGGGGTGGGGGGTGGGTGCAGAACTGGCAGGGCGTCTCAGGTGACAGGTTAATTATTCCTTGTATTAAATCGTTTTCACCTTGGACTTCATCCAAGCTGCAAAGAATAAGCGAGGTTATCTTTTGATCGTACACCTGTGTTAACTTTGATGCATGCAGTGTTCCTGGAAATCAGCAGGTGAAGAATGTGAGGCATGTCCCAGTGTTGGTACACACACAGCATTTAGCTTAGCTGGCTTTGACTCTCCGGAAAGACAGAATAAGCAAGGAAAGAGAAAACCTATTCAGTGACTGAGAGACACAGAATTTAACCCAATATCTAGTCCTGAATGCTTCTCCCGAGTTGTCCTGGAACCGAGCTGTTTAACCTGGCTTTCTGTGACCGAGCCACAAGAAAAAAAACAGCGTCCCAGTAAATACTTCAAATAACTCCGTGCAGCCTTCTCTGGTGGTTCCTGCTCCACCCCTGCCCCCAGCCCTGATTTCTGAATTTCCCAAGCGTTCGGGTGGCCTTCACTCTAATATTTCTCTGTCGCTCTGTGAGAACGTGGTGTATATGCGTAAGGTGGGATGTATCCTGCCCAGTTTCTTTCTAGTTCCAGTCTGTCTTCTAGAAATAGCGCTTTACCGATTGACCGGACCCTCCTCATAAGCATGTTGCTTTGGTAGGGAAGTGACTTGATTTAACACTGTAATAATAAATGGCTAAGAGTGAGTTATCAGTTGGAAATCCCACTCGCCCAACTTGGTTGTGAAATCAGCTGTCTGGGTGTGTTTCCGTGCATGTTCAGAGTCGCAGAGAAATGATTCTCTTGCCTGAGATAATTTTACAAGGTGTTTTACAAAGACTTTGATGCAGACGTTCATGCACAAAAGTAGTCTTTCTTGGGGCATTGAAAATGCATTCAGGGTCAGCTCAGTGCATCCCGGCCGGGTCTGTGCAGAACTACAGAAGGGAACGGAAGCATCTGTCCAGAATCTGTGCAGTTTTTTTTTTTTTAACATTTATTTATTTTTGAGACAGAGAGAGAGACAGGGCATGAGCAGGGGAGGGTCAGAGAGAGAGGGAGACACAGAATCCGAAACTGGTTCCAGGCTCTGAGCCGTCAGCCCAGAGCCCGACGCGGGGCTCGAACTCACGGACCGCGAGATCATGACCTGAGCCGAAGTCGGACGCCCAACCGACGGAGACCCCCAGGCGCCCCTCCGTGCAGGTTTTATACAAGCCATGGCCTTTGCATGTTAATCCATGAAACAGATGGATTAGCTTGGAGACCATCCCGATCCCTCTGTGTCTTTGAAATCTGAGTTAATGGTAGGCCGTTGTGATGGCGGAGGGGTAACAGGTGCGTTGAAAGGCGTTTTCTTTCTCTCCTCATGGGGTCTTGCTCTGTCTCCCGCAGCCGGGGCTTGTGATAAGCCACCACGCGGACCACACCTTAAGCAGCTTCTGCCAGTGGCAGTCTGGCTTGATGGGCAAAGACGGGACGCGCCATGACCACGCCATCTTGCTGACCGGTCTGGACATATGTTCCTGGAAGAATGAGCCCTGCGACACCCTGGGTAAGACCCTCCTGTGGAGTCTGGAGGAACACGCAGGTGCCATACTGAGCACGAGTGAAGAGAATAGATGTGCTGCCCTCTAGGCACTCTGGCCACGCATCAAAGTGTACGTTTATTCGCCAAGTGATTACTTCCTAAGGAAAAGTCCCTTACAGATTAAAGAATTCCTGTCTTTTCTTTCTAATTCTTCATTTCTTCCCGGGATCTTATTGAGATAGAACTCAGAAGAAAGAGGTTCATCGTGACTGCTCGTTCCTGAAAAGGTCTGCTTACAAGGCTGGCCTCTGAGAACCAGGGTTCCCACCACCGTGCTTGATGAGCTGGCCTGCTGTGTCTACACTGCTTGTCCAGATAATGGGGCTTACACGGCATGTCTGCCTTCCTTCTGGAAGTCCGGAGTTTGGGTCCATGTGCCAGGCTGGGGTGCTATGTGATGAGCCCCGAATAAAACCCCTGGGCTCTGGTCTCTGATGAGACGGCCACAGGTTGCTGGGGGGAATTAGGTGTGTCCTCTGTGGATCCACCGGGAGAGGGCTCTGGCAGCTCGTGCCTGGTTTCTGCCACACCTCTCCCCATGCACCTGTTCTCTTGGATGATTTTGTTCTCATCCTTTGCTATCCGTATGAAACTATACCTGTGAGTTTGACAAAGCCTGAGTCCTGTGAATCCCCCTGGCGAGTCCTTGAACCTGGGCTGGTCTTGGGGACCTCCTGATGCCCCTACACCGCATAGCACTTTTTTATTTGGGCTTTCTAGAACACAGATGTTTATAGACAAATGTAGAAATTCTCCTTCGCCTGCAGTGAATCCCCTTTTCTCCTTGGCCCCCATTATCGTAACCTGTGATGTGAACACCACCACTTGGAGCCATGAATTGTTTTCCATGCGGAGAGAAGATCCCTCCCGCTCGTGTGGCAAAGAACCCTTAATGCACTTGTCCAAGAGTGTCCCAGATTTCACCACACGCAGGTGCGAACCACACTTCTGTAAAGGACAGAGGGCTCATACACTTACACAATACACCCTCTTTATTTTACTGCAACAGTGCTGCTGTATATTCCTTTGATGTCTGTGTCCCGCAGGATTTGCGCCCATCAGTGGAATGTGCAGTAAATACCGCAGCTGTACTATTAATGAAGACACAGGGCTCGGACTGGCCTTCACCATTGCCCATGAGTCTGGACACAAGTAAGTGCACCCGTGTGGGAGATTGAAACCCAGGCTGTTTTCCCTAGTGGACAATTGCCACAGAAACACTGATCGTTGGGTCAGGTCTGTAGGGGCCTCACATATATCCGGTGAGAATGTCACCGACAGGTGAGACGTGCTGTCCCTTAGGTACTTGTTATGTTTCTGTTTTGGTGCCTGGCTGTGCACAGTCGAAAGCCGTGGAAATGCCCGCGTTCCGACCGTCCTTTCTCTGCTCTTCCTTTACGTCTCGTACGTGCGTGTACGATTGCACACACTTGTATCAGCCCCCTCTCCTCCGTCCTGTTCTGAACTTGAGTCCTGTGCACGGCTCTCCTTCCCCGGTCGGTTCCTTTTGGGGGCGATAGTGACAAGGCCTCGTATTATCAACTAGTTACCCTGGAGTTTTGCCTCCTTCCATCCCTTTTGTAACTTGCAGAGATGTTAGTTGATCAGTGCCCCAAGCAGAGTTTGGGGAGGGCAGCTCGGACCAGGCGTTGGACCTGGTAGGAGCTGGCCCTCTGCCCACATTCCCGTACGCCCAGTGTTGTCGGTTTTGAAATGGGACGGCGTCCGGAGTGAGTGGTGAGCCCGGGGCTTGGACAGACGGACGCCGCTGCTGGACGGCAGCACTTAGCAACAGCTGGCATCTTTCTGCACGAACATGTTACATTTGTTCCTGAACAACAGAACATTCCCATCAGTTACTTACAGAAACTGTCATTCGTAACTAAGGTTTCTTGGGCTAGTGATTCTGTAAACTGCCTCAGGTCGAGGTATCCCCGTGAGGGTTTTGTTCCTTTACCGAGGCCCACGTGCTGCACCTGCTGACTTCCTGCCCTTGCCCCCATTAACGTGAGCACCGGCAGTGGGAACACAGGTGTCTTTCTGCTGAACAACGGCTCTCCTAGAACTTTCTCCCAGAAAATGCACAACCAGGAATTGTCATTTTTCTACTTTTTTTTTTTACGTTCACCCTGATTTTACTTGCAAATCACAAGATCTGCAAAAGGCGGTGTTTGTGATTCAGTTGTTGTAAAACTGACCCCTCCATCCCATTAGAGGCCATGCCCTCTCGACCTGTCCACAGCGTCTGTGTGTGTGTGTGTGTGTGTGTGCGCGTGTGCGAATGCATGCACCTGTCTTTAGTGGACCCCCACAGGGCCCTGCACACTTGGCCATGTAAACTGATGACCTGAAAATGAAGCTTATATCCTGCTTCTGATCCCTTCACCATTATAGGTAATGATTGACTTTTTCAGTCCCTGGAAAATTGCCCCTATATTTTATGAACCTTTCAGTTAAGTCATAATTGTGTTTTTAATAGACTGCTAGAGTTAAAACTTCAAAACTCTCATTATTTTAACGAAATGAGGCTCTTGCTGTCCCCTGAACCATACCTGAATTTAATTAAACAATCCAGGTAAGAAATATTTAAGTCAGCGAGGGCTGAGCAGCTCAGTATTAGATGAGCAGCTGAAGCACGCGCACTGGCAATGCCCGTAGATGCAGGTGGTGGGTGTAACAAAAGGTAAACTGGATCCGTCTGAGACTCATCTTCAGTGTCAGCAGGGATCAGCGTTTCCCTTTTTTTTTTCTTAGGAGTCAATTAATACCGCCTTTCATCACTAGCACCGGGTCAAGATGGAAAAAGTACTTTTTTTCCCAAACAAGATAAAAGCTTTTTAATTGCAAGTGGGACTCTGGATGGCAGGAGGGAGATGGGCTGTAGGCTTGGATGAAAGGGAGTCCCGCTCCTAATAGAATTAACCTCCAGGAAACTGTCAGCCCCTTCTGGAGCACTGGACATTTAGAGGACATCACACAAGAGACAGGAAGCGGGCGCTCTGAACTTCTCGTGTGGCCGGTGAGGTAGCTTCTGATCACATCGAGGAAATAGGAAATACACCCAGGAGATGTGCAGAGGAGTTGTGTGTGCCGAGTGGCAAAACGAGGGACAGTGATAGGAACAGTGGTAACAATCACGTAGTGGTAATGGCAGCACCTGCTGTTTGTAACACTTTTTGTGAAATCTGCAGAGCGATTTCACATGCGGCTCCCACCGTGAAGACCACTGGGGACACTCCTGTCTCCGCTTCGCCAGCGTGGCAGGTAGATGATGCTGCGTGTTCAGCAACTGTGAATGGATGAATGGACAGAATGACTCAGGGAGGCGCAGATAGACGAACGAAGAGTATCTCAGATGAGTCATTTGCTGCAGTGATGACATCAAATGGGAAAGGGCACGGCAGGGCTCAGTGATCTGACTCCGTGGATTTTCGTTAAATTGAAAATGTACACGTTTCTTCATTTCTTTATTAAGTATTACTCCGTGGAGAAGAATTACAGCTTTGGTACGTGGATCCAACATAACGTAAAAAGCACGCCGGGCAGTGAGCTCCGTGCAGAGTCAATTTTTTGAGTTCTGTAACCTTAAGAATTAAAAAGCAGTTTTATATCTATTAGGACTTTTTAAAAATGTTTATTTATTTTTGAGAGAGAGGGAGAGAGAGAGAGTGCAAGCAGGGGACAGGCAGAGAGAGAGGGAGACACAGAACCTGAAGTAGGCTCCAGGCTCTGAGCTGTCATTACAGAGCCAGACGTGGGGCTCGAACCCATAGACCGTAAGATCATGACCTGAGCCGAATGAGCCACCCGGGCCCTCCCCCACTTTTTTTTAGGACTTTTTAAAACATCCTGTTTTTACTTCTTCAGGTTTGTTTATACTCAGAGGACATCGCTGAGGTTGGAGGAGTGCTGTTTTCCATGCCTTTCAGCCAGATGGTCTAACCTCTAACTCCAAGGAAGACCTCAGTCACTGTCCAGCCCATTTTTCCTACTAAGTTCAGTGATTTTCTTCTCAGGACATGTTCTGGATTATATCGAGGGATCTGTTCTATACACAGAAATGGCTAAGAACCTGTGTTTGGATTTGTGTTGGAAAGGGAGAGACAGACACAGCAACCGGAAGTGAGGGTGTGTGTTCTCCTTTAGGACGTGCGATTGAGTCGGGTTTGCTCCTAATCCATGGCGTAGAGTGAGTTTCCTGGTTAGATTCAATCACTTGGCATAGGACGTGTGGTTTGCTAGATGCAGGTGTTGAGAACTGGCACAGACACGTAGAGTGCTGAGCTACATGGTTTGGAGAATATGTCGCCTGAATGGCATGGATCCATTTGGAAAATCCTCACGTACAAAGGAAGTCGTGCCATTTGAGGAGGAAGACCCTGGGCCTGGGATTCCGGATCCACTGGGCTTCTCCCACCTCCTGGCAGTGATCAGCGTACATCGCACGGTCTTCTCTTACCTACGTTTCCATCTGCAAAGCCGAGAGAGTCTATGAGATCCTTGGCACGCGTGTGCAGGTGCATTACATGATCTGAGCATCCCTAGCCTACAACACAGGCTTAAATGCTTAACTTGCGTTATCATTTGAGACCATCGAGACGGTCCTCAAACATATTTGCTGTGCTTACGAGTATTCGTGAGGGGCACCTGGGTGGCTCAGTCAGTTAAGCCTCTGACTCTTGGTTTTGGCTCAGGTCATGAACTCCTGGTTTCGTGAGTTTGAGCCCTTCATTGGGCGCGGAGCCTGCTTGGGATTTTGTCTCTCTCTCTCTCTCTCTGTCTCTCTTCCCCTCTCCCACTCATGCTGTCTCTGTCTTTCTCAAAACTAAATGTTGAAAAATTAAAAAAAGAAGTGTTCACGAGCTATCGTTCTGTTGCCTGTCTTCTCCCGCATGTACTGACTTTCACTGGTCACAACGTCCACTCTGCCAGCAGAGCCTTGTGTCGGATTCCACGAAAAGACTGGTAATCCACTGCTTCCAAGAGTCTTAACAGAAAGGCAAAATGGACAAGGCGTGCAAGGGTCGGGCCACATGGGCTGTAGGCGTGGCAAGAGACCAAGTCAGGGAAGACCGGGGGAGTCGAAAGAGGCAGAATCCGCTCGCTACCACAATCCGCTCCAGCAGGCTTGGCTGGTGAGGTTAGACGGCCTTTCGAGCATTTGATGGTGAGGTTGAAACCACCCCGAGTTGTGGCTGGGTGCTGTCATCAACCTGAGCCCCTACTGCTGGGTCAGGGAGGCCCCGAAGATTCTGAGGGTTTGTAGAACATCAAGGCAACAGCTGCTTTAAGATCTCATCTGACCCAGTGATTGTCAGACTGTCCCCCAGGGAGCCCAGGAAGGCCAGAGGCTCATTTCTCACCAATTTTATCTATTGTTCTTCCTGAGACTTTTTTTGTTTCCGTATCCAAAGGACGTTTGAAACCTATTGACCTTTGGCTGAACACGCACACACGCGCGCGCACACACCCACACACACACACACACACACACATCATATGTATACAAGTAACATCTCGCTATTGAGCAATTTTACCAAGACCAACATTTGAATCCGGGAAGTGGGTCGAAGTTATGAGTTTTCCTTGTGGTATGTGTGGTACCAGATCTTCTGCGCAATTTAAGAGCCAGGTTTTATTACCCCCATTATATGGGTGAGGAAACTGAGGCTTGGTGACTTAAGTGATTTTTTTGAAATCCCAACGCTTGTGAATGTCAGGGCACGACCCTGACGGAGGCCTCCACCTCCACAGCCCACACTCTTCTGGTTGTTTGATGCGCCCTGGCCCCTGAGACCCACCTGATGCCCCGTCCATGCCAACTCTTTCCATCTTGGGTTGTGCTTCTTGAAAAGTCCACATCAGAGCTTGAGACCCTGAGGTCCACCTGTGGCTTATTGCACCAAGGGTGTGATCGAACCATCCAGATGACATTGGCCTGTGGCTACTTCGAGGGTTTCTTGTTGCCTTAGCTACTGCTGTCTGAACAGCCTGAAATAATGAGCACGACCTCTCACAATATTGGGCTCTTCATCATCCTGGGTGTAGCATCACTAATGAGGAACTGTGTGCTTGCTGATGTAATTGAATCACTCAGGACGTACCGTAGGAGGCATTAAAAGCATCTCCCGCCAGAATATAAGTCTCAAGTCCGTTTTAATCCGAAATTAGGTTTACATCTGGGTATTTGGGTTGGTGTTTGGGCTGGAAGGTTGGTCTTTGTTCATTCAACAGACATCAGTGGAGAACCTGTCATCAGCTAGTGAGGGCATCGGCCTGGGGCTAAGCATGGATAAGAAGAGTAGATGTCCTTTAGAAACTTAGAAGCTAGTCCATAAGAAAGAAAAAATATGTTAATAGTTTTAACGTATGGGGTGAGAAAAACTTTGAATAAGATACTGTGGTTCACAGTAGCAAAAAAAAAAAAATGTCTGGTATGTATAACTTAATAGTAATTATATTTCTCGGTTGCCAAATACCAACCTTATCTTCAAAATGCGTTCTGTGCATCCTTCCGTGACTTCATTAATGTTCATATCAAATGCAATCACCGTGTGGTACTTTCATGCTAACGTGCTGGCATCCATCACAGCACAAGATATGGGCACTGCACTACTTGGAAAAATAGCCCTCCAATAGTGGGGCTCGCAGTGGGGTTTGAGAATCCATTCTAGAAAGAGTCATTGAAAATACCTTAGATGAAAAAGTTGAAGACGCACGTGTCCCCAGACCCGGGATGTTGTGGCTTTTATTTCCTTAGAAATGTAGGCAGAGGGAAAGCAGATTTATCTGGGGTACCTACTAGACCACGACGCATGTGTCTGCTTCATATTCGGGTCAAGGGCTGGCCAGGGGAGGGCACTTCGATAGTTGGTTTTCATCACGTTCTCCCCAAAGCAGCCCCCCATATGTGATTACAGTCTGAATACTTTTCGTAGCCATAACACATTTCCTCTGCTATATGGTTACCCTGGCCTTGATTGATTGCTTTTAATAGAACTTGAGAGGATGGGTGGAGGCTGAAATGACTCCCATCTGCATCACCCTTGGTACTGAGCAGGAATTTTGCAGAAATTCGACAATGTTTGCACGCCAGATTTCCTTGGCTACGCCCTTCAATCATGCTCGCGTTACACTCTTGCATGGGTCCCGCCTGGGCTCTGAGGTCAGGAATGTCACGTCCTAGTCCTGACCCTGAGACTGTGGGCATGGCTCTCTCCAGTCCTCAGTCTTGCTGCCACGACGCCGTACCGCCTTGCAGGCTTTTGGCGAGGTTTAAGTTAGAAAATACAGAGAACGCGTTTAATACCCTGTTTGAAAAATAGTGAGGGCTTACAAATGTTAGTTGCTCTTTTTACTGTTACTAATAAATCTCTATCAACAAACCAGTTAAGGGGGAAGGTGGGTCTTCAGCCTCAGCAACAAGGGCAGATTCCCCGGCCCACTGTGGGAGCCCGCTTCCCCAGGGTTCTGGGTCTTCTGTCCCTGCTGCTCTGCCTCCTCTCATCGTGGGATCCTTGGTGGCAGAATGTCCCCAGATTCAGCATCCATCTCACCCTCCTTTGCTTTGTCCCCTTGTTTTCCACTTTGCCCTGTACCCCATTCATGCGGAACCCCATTATCTAAGAATCCATACAATGATTTGGCAGGTCCCGGACATTAATAGCCAGCAGTGGCTTGATTCTCTAAGAATATGTTTGCCCTAATGGGAAGCCTTTGGGGTCATATAGAGCTCCAAGTCCCCCAGGCTTTCTTCCCAATGCGATTAGTCGTGCTGTCCTGCGGTAGGTGAAGACGGCAATGTGAGACTCTTCCAAAGAGCCAAAGCTCTCGGAGGTTAAGAAGAAGAAGCTGACCTGGTGGAGAGAGGTTGCTTCGGTTAATGGGATGCTTAGAGGCACAGGGCTAGCGTTTGCACAAGTGACAGTCATGGGATGCCAGTTGGCATTGTGCAATTAGCGCATCCATAAAGGAGCCTATTAAGCGTTCCAAGAGCCAAGGTAGCTTGACAAGTTCCCCTGTATTAAGTTAGGGCTGGAGCCCCAGAGTGATCTGGTTTTTAGTCAGGAGGAACGGGTACATTCAAACAATTCCCACAGGTAAAGGCAGCCAGAGCCACCCACTGGGGTTCCACGGCTTCCTCCAAAGGGATGTAGGGAGTGCGGTCGAGCGCCGTCCAGCCGTGACAGCCCCCAGCAGTGGCCTGAGGCGGAGCAGCCCCGGATGGGAGCAAGGACGAAATGTCAGCACCACGGGCAGCTGCACCAGGCGGTCAGTTCTCTAACCGTGGGAAGCACCAAACTCACCCGGGGAGCCTGCGTTTGTATTTCCCGCAAACATCTGGGAGTTCTCAAAATCCCTGGTGAGCAGAAAAGAGTGCGGAGAGAAGAAAGCAGTCCAGGACGGTTATCAGCTTTGTCAAGATCGAGTGACCTGCCCTCCATACCCTCCTTGAAATGCTTCCTCGTAATTAAGACCTCTGCCTTTAGCAGGCACATCCGTTTTGGTGCTTGGTGTGAACTTTCAGAACAACTCACCGAATGGCAGTCCTTCAGGAAAGGTCTGTGAATACGTGGGTAGTCTCCACAGCTTGGCTGCACAGACAGTTCATTTCGGCCCGACCGGCATGCAGAAGTGGAGACGTCCACGGTGTTGACGTGTGTTTTTGTAGAATATAGTGGATCATCGGCACTGTTCTGTGTTTTGAAGGAACCATTTCTCTCTCTCGTAGCTTTGGCATGGTCCACGACGGAGAAGGCAACATGTGCAAAAAGTCGGAGGGGAACATCATGTCCCCTACGCTGGCAGGACGCAACGGGGTCTTCTCCTGGTCACCCTGCAGCCGCCAGTATCTACACAGATTTTTAAGGTAGGAACTCCGAGAGCTGGTCGTGTGTCTCTGCGTGCCTTTGGCGAGCCCTGCCCGGTCAGCCTCGTTCTGTCCAAGCAGCCCAGGGGTGGCTGTGACTCCTGTAGACGGTTCCCATTTGAAGATGCCACTCGGCCAAGAAGTTTGCCAGACACTTCCTTAGAGCACCGAGTCTGGCAGGCTTAACCCGACGTCACTTGACCTTGAGGCTCAAAGGAAACCCAGGGTGCTTACCAAATCAAAGTATTTGTCACCAACGTTTGGTTTTTTTAACTTCTCACTTCTGTAACTAACCATTTTGTATTCGTGAACAGAAAGACCTGTGCGCACGATTATAAAGTACACATAACTTGCGTGCGCACGTGTGTGTGTGTGTGTGTGTGTGTGTGTGTGTGTGTGTGTGTTTCTTCTTCCACAAACTACATTTCTTATTAGGAGGGGAAACTTGAGTATATATACCTTAGCTTGGCTCTAAATTCCTGTAATTTTAATAATTATTTTTGGAAAGTTTTACTATAGTGCTAATTCATCTAGGGTCTAGAACATTGGGGAAGCAGGGTTTGACCCCCTGAAAAAGAGATAGTAGATTTTAAGTGTTTTAGAGAAAGAAGGGACTTTAAGAAGCAGCTTTAGTTGGCTAGTAAGGCTGGATCTCCCCCCAGATCTCAAGACTTTGAGTTTGGAGTTTGGTTTTACCTGTTAACCCTGAGCGTACTTCTGACTCAGAAGGTCGTGTGCAGATCAGCAAGTGTGCTGTGTGTGGTCATGCAGAGAATGGGTCCTCCCGCCCTGTGGTCTCCCCTTCTTGTGGGGCCTAGATGTCACTGCAGCTGGTGGTGACCGGAGCAGGACAGGGCCGCATTCCTGGCAGCGAGAGCGCAGCTGATGGCCCGGATCGCACGGGGTGGGTAAGGAATGTCGTCTCCCCACGTGCTCTGAAGGAAAAGGGCATGACGGTGAAAGAGAGGGCCAGCTGAGCTCAGCAGCAGCCCCAGCTCCTGCCACAGGGGAAGTAATGTGGGGAAACAGAGTCGGGAATGGAGTCTAGGCATTTTGGCCCCGGGCCCTGGCCTCGCTCTACTGATCCCAAGAAGCCTGGAAGCAAATAGCCAAGGAGAAGCAATTCAATTGAAATCATGGCTTCTCCTTTTGTTTTTATCTCAACAAAATTAGTTGGTTCAAATACTAAAAAGATGAGGGAGAGCCTTTGTTTGGAAAGTAGCTTCTGGGGCGCCTGGGTGGCTCCGTGGGTTAAGCGTCCAACTCTTGATCTCGGCTCGGGTCATGATCCCACGGTTCATGAGTTCGAGCCCTAGGTTGGGCTCTGCACTGACAACACGGAGCCTGCTTGGGACTCTCTCTCTCTCTCTCTCTCCCTCTCTCCCTCTCTCCCTCTCTCTCCCTCCCTCTCCCTCTGCCCCTCCCTTCGCACTCTCTTTCTCTCTCAAAAATAAATAAACGTAAAAAAAAAAAGAAAGTAGCTCTTAACTCAGTGAAGACAACTCATCTCTGACCACCAGCACAGGCTGCTGGCACGCGGGCCGGAGAGTGGAGGTGTCGTGTCCATCTGAACCCCCAGCGTCCCTTGTCTTCCCTTGTGAACACACTCTCCTGGGACCCGGCAGTGGCCCCTGGAACAGACTGTAGTCAGATGTTTTTGTCCCTCCTAAAATTTGACCCACTTTCCACCTTCATCATTTCTTTTTAAGTTTTTAATGTTTATTTATTTTTGAGAGGGAGAGAGAGTGGGAGCAGAGAAGGGGCAGCGAGAGAGGGGGACACAGAATCTGAAGCAGGCTCCAGGCTCCGAGCTGTCAGCACAGAGCCTGACGTGGGGCTTGAACTCACGGGCTGTGAGATCATGACCTGAGCCGAAGTCGGACACTCAACCGACTGAGCCGCCCAGGAGCCCCGACCTTTGTCATTTCAAGAGCGTTATTTCCCTGGTTCTGGGAAGAATTGCTTCGGCTCAGCAGGGAGAGCATGCGTGTTCATTACACAGAAACATACTCTGTTTTCCCAGACACATGGAAGGCTCGCACCCGCTCTCTGACAAACACACCGGCCCTCCACAACCCACTGATCCTCGTCAAGGAGATACGAAGCGTGTGCTTCTTGATTCCCAAAATGCATCCGTGCTGGCAGGAGACGGGCTGCCGTGTTTAGTTCTCAATTAGATGCGTTCACATTTCTGAGATTCAGCATGGAAGGTATATTCTTGGCAGAAGGTAGCCGCCAAAACCACCTTCCCGTAAGACTTCGGAGCAGGTCATGACAAGAAAACAAACAAATAATTAGAATTGACAGTCGGCTGAAGAGGAAAAGCAGATGGAAATAAAAAATGAAGAGGCAACGAGAAAACACAGAAATATGTCAGTCTTAAAACGCATGCTTAGGCTGCGCCATTGAAGCTTGAGATTGGGCAAATTTGGTCTTTCTAGAAACCAAAGCAAGAAAGGAGATCAAATCTATTTCCTATTAACAGAAAATAGGGCAAATGCTGATATTTCAAGGAAAGCAAAGCTTTTGCCAGCGCAGAATTCTTTAAAAAAGATGACACTGTGTGTATATATATATGTACACACACATATATGTATATGTATATGCTATGTAAAATATATTACATACTCATAACTAATTATATGGCATACCGTGAGTGCTTATAAATGTTAATAGACACACATGACGAAGACGTGGATAGGAAGTGGTTACCTGTGCACGCGCTTCCCCACGTCACCTGATGACCTCCCCCTTTCTACCGTCCTCTGGAACCCCCGCTAGAGGGGGTCCATCCTGGGCCTGTCCCAGGCACCAAGACCACATGCTCTCACCTTTCCCGTTTCTGCCACACCATGATGCCAGCAGGTGAACAGGGGACACGTAGCTGCAGGGTGCAGGACCCACATCGGCTCGACCAGAGTTTGTGGAAGAAAAACAGAATGGCGACACCCAAGAACCACCAAGTTAGCGGCCAGAGTTTATAACTGATGCCCGTTCCTACAGTCAAAACGGAGAACTAGTTTTTCCGAGCCAGGGATTAAGGGCGAAAGTCCGAGGTTCCTGTTGTGCCCGATAGACCCCATTCAGGTTTCCCCCAGCCACTCTGGCTAGCTTCGATGAGCTCCTTATCTTGGGTTCTAGGTTTTCTTTGTTGTTTTTTTTTTTTTTTTCTCCTCTCTTTCTCTCTTTTTCCCGTTATTTTTTTGGTCAAGCCCCTTTTCTTTCCTTTTTATTTTTCCGTTACATAAGTGACATCATCTAGTTTGTAGCACACCATAGGGTGGGGTCACATGGGTATTTCTTTCTGTTGGTACCCCCAGTTTGCCCCTTATCTCAGACTGCCCCCCACACGCACGTGGAGCTGTGAGCCCATGGCTGGTTTCCCTTTCTTGCTGTCTGTTCATTCAATTCTCCAGATGACCTTGCACGACTCTTCTGAGCCAGCATCCTGACTACCAGCCTTCAGCTTGGGGTCCCTCCCCCTATCAGTCAACGTACTTAATGCCTACCGGAATGATGGCCGCCTTCCGTATCTTATGGCCCCACAAAGAGTGAGAATTTTGTGGATAATATCCGTCTCCTGGTAATATAAATCTGCATTCTAGGAAGATACGCTTGATCATTTTTCTTTTATTTCTATTACCAAAAACAGTGTGGTCATTATTCTCCCATTAGGGTCGTTCTGACATTTGCTGTTCCCTGTGTGGGGTCCTCATAGGATCGAGGTGGGGATTGTTAGCATGGTTTGTGGCTCTTTCTGACGCCGGTTCAGATTTGCTTGAGGTGCGTGTGAGCGTGTGTGTGTGTGTGTGTGTGAAGAATTCTGCTTTCCGTCATAAAAAAAGGGCATGAACTTAAGCTCACGATGCTCTTATTGGTATTAACAAGGGAAATTTGTAGTCTTCTGTATCACAAATCTTCCCTGTAATTTTCTAGATTATTTTTCAAAATGTTATAGCTTTTTCATTTTAACGGTGATGATGAAGATAAACATTTTTGATTTTTTTGAAACATTCTCGGACAAATATTGGAAAGCCAGGGATGCGAAGTTTGGGTGTGCAGTGAGAATCAGCATCGTAAAAGAGTCCAGATAAAGTTTTTAAGCTGCCAAGAAATATAGGAGATCTCGTGGAAGGGAAATTGTTATATGCTTAGGGAACAATTGTTTTGATGACATTAGATATGGGCTGTGATCTTCGAATCAGACTGTGACCCTCGGAGGGGTTGCCAAGAGTCTGGTTCAAAGACATGTTTGCTCTGGGATCCCAGGACGGTTCGATGTCTGCTCGAGTGCGCTCATTTGTTTTTGTGTCCACCAGTAAAACCCTTGTGGGGCAATTCCGTAATAAACCTTTATTTGCAAGAACTTTGCTAATTTCTCTGGGCCACATGATTATAAACAGATATGCAAGATTACACATGTCACCCATTTGTTTTCTTGAAAAGTTACATTTTCCAAGAGAGCCTCCCATTGTCAGATTCACCCAAGCTTTCTTTTACTTGGGGTGACCGGTCGTGAATCAGACACGTCTACACTGTGTTAACAGTGGTGTCTTCTTGGTGTAAGGAATCGGAGACTGTGTTCTTTGACATGTTTGCTGACTTCCTGATTTCCACGTAATCACGATCCTGTTCTCCGCCAATGGGGCAGCTGTTTGGATCCGATCCCAGCAATGAGTAAGGACAAGTGGCTAACTTATAAAGATGAATCCACTTGCCTTTATTAGCAGTCTAGCATTTGGTATGTGGAAAAAATATATAATAAAGGACCTCGGTTGGTCTGAAGTTGTCAGCACAGCATTTCTCCACAGTTGGTAGTCAAGAAGGACAGATACGTGTTTGGAGTAAATTCATCGACCTAGTCAGTGAAGTCATGCGTCATTTCCTGTGAACGGACACAGACCTCATCCCATGTACTCATGTCTGCGTCTGGGAGACCTAGGATTAGGGCAATCTTAGCTCATTAATTTAGTTGAATGACAACGGGGACTCATCTTCAATGGGCTTTTTAAAAATGCGAATCCTTTACTGCAGACCTGTGAATGTACCTCCCCTCTGACCCTGTGAATCGAAGTCAGTCCATGGGAAAGGGGGCCGTCACTGGGAACCAGGAGTTTAAAGGATGCATGGGTCCCCTTCCATACCCCATACGCCCTCTGTCAATGAGAAGGTTTGATTTGACCCGAGAGCCCGTTAAGCACACTTTTGGGTGTAATGGAAAGAATGCACTTCAGTTCACATCTTGCTCTGCTGTATAACGTTTGTCTTAAGAAAAACCAAGCCACAGCTGTCCTTAGTTTCTGCAGGAAGACGGGAGCGCAGGCACTGCCCTGTGACAGAAAGAGCAGCAGAGGGGGTCAGAGCTCAAATGCTGATCGTGGCTTTACCAGGCGTGTCTGGGAAGGTCTCGACCTTGGCCAGTAATATAATCTGTTCCAAGGGCCCCTGTTCCCGACTCGGACAAGGTAGAGAGACGACTGTAAGATCTCTCAAGCTCGTTCACCTTTTATGGCTCGTCAATCAGAGTGGGAAACGGACTTTGAAATACCACTGTGGTGTCTCTGACCTTGCCTTGTTTTTTTATTAACGTTATTTTTGTCGTGGTTAAACAGATATATAGAAAAGCACAAAATGATGAGGGTTCCGCTCAGTGAAATTTCATACAGTGAACGTGGTGCTGTACCGTCTTCTCAGATCAATGTACAGAGCTCAATATAATAGCCAAGACGGGAAACAACCTGTCTGTCGTCTGTCTACAGATGAATAGCTAAAGATGAGATATACGTATGATGGAACGTTATTCAGCCATGAGAAAGATGGAAATCCTGCCATTTTTGACAATGTGGTTGGACCTTGAGGGCGTTATGCTAAGTGAGGGAAGTCAGAGAAAGACGAGTACTGTATGATCTCATTCATCTGTGGAATCAAAAGAACCAAACTCATAGCAACAGAGAGTGGAGAGGTGACCGCCACGGTGGGGGTTTGGGGACATTGGTGAAGGTGATCACAGGTACAACTTTGCAGTAAGATGCATGGGCTCTGGGGGCTCTTGTGCGTGGCATGATGACTAGAGATTGACGTACTCTACGTTTCACAGCTGCTAGGAGAGTAGACCTTAAAAGTCCTCACATGCTCACAACTCTAAATATGTGGGGTGATGGATGTGGTAACTAGCCTTTATAAAAAGGCACAAGACACAGTGACTACGCCAGAGATAGCCCTTCCCCAGAGATGGACATTCTCCCGATGCAGGACACCATAGACTGGTTTTGCCCATTGCTGAACTCCCTATGAATGGAATCGTGAGCTATGTGCTACTCGGCATCTGTTGCGATTGGCTAAATATCATGATTACGAGGCTCATCCTTGTTGCTACCATAAAAATATAGCATTGTTTACTTATTTTTAATTGCATGAGTATGCCACAGCTTATGAATCCATTCTGTTGAGACATTTGAGGTTCGGATTTGGGGCTATTAGAAGAAATGCTACTCTGCATAGTCTGTGTGTTTGCTTATACATCCCTGATTTTACGTAGGACTGGAACTTCAGGGTCATAAATACACAGTCTGGAGTGTCCATAGACACTGCCAGACAGCTTCCCTAAGTGGTTGCACCAAGTCACACGTCTAGAGCCATTACGAGCGTTCACATGGCTCTAAATCCTGGCCGTAGCTCGGTCTGGTCGGTCTTTTCCATTTTAGCTCCGTCGATGGGGGTAGCGGCATTCCAACGTGCTAATTAAAGAGATCCTGGATGGGGCGCCTGGGTGGCGCAGTCGGTTAAGCGTCCGACTTCAGCCAGGTCACGATCTCGCGGTCCGTGAGTTCGAGCCCCGCGTCGGGCTCTGGGCTGATGGCTCAGAGCCTGGAGCCTGTTTCCGATTCTGTGTCTCCCTCTCTCTCTGCCCCTCCCCCGTTCATGCTCTGTCTCTCTCTGTCCCAAAAATAAATAAACGTTGAAAAAAAAAAATAAATAAAGAGATCCTGGAGTGCCTTTTTCATGTTTAACGGACACTCGAGTAATCTTTAATGACGTGCCTCTTCAAATCTCTTGTGAATTTGTAAAACTTAGGCTTTAGTGTTTCATCTTGTATCTCTTGATGGGAGTGCTTTATATATTCTGAGTAGGAACACTTTGTCCATTATGGAGAACATGTACTGCAAATATCATCTTTCACTCTGTGACTCAGTATTTACACTGTTAATGGTGTCTTTTGGTGAAAAGAAGTTTTTCTTTGTGTCACGGAGACCAGATTAATCCCTATTTTTCCTTCAGGGTTAACGCTTTTTTGTGTATTGTTGGGAAAAAAAAAAAACTCTGCTTACCCCAAAGTCCTGAATATATTCTTCCATGTGATCTACAAGCCTTATCGTTTTGCTTATCACATGTAGGTCACCTGACTTTCGTCCAGCACATTCAAATGAGTCAAACACATTTTGTTCGTGTGGATGCTATGGGGGATTGTTCCTACAGTGACAGCGCTTTTCCTTCTTACGTCCACACCGTGGGGTTTTCTCGCACCTGCCCCATTGGCTGCACGCTTAGCTGTGAGACCTGCTGGGGCCGAGGGTAGAAATCAGACGTGCTCCAGCGTGAGCCAAACCAGAAGGACCAGGGTACGATCAGCATGGGGAGTTGCAGCTCTTCAAAGGTGAAGCTAATTGGAACCGACTTTTACATCCCAGTAGTGGTATGTGTGTTCCTGAACCTTCTTCCAGGCTCCCAGTCCGTGAGCTTCATTTTTCTTGGCCAGGCGGGAACCTTGTCCTCAGGCCATGTGCTCATACATTTACACAAACTATAAAAATTCCTGAACCTGTGAACCTTTTTGAATTTTCAGTCTCTTGCTTGGGCCGGTCCGTTTGGCCGACATGTCCTAATTTCCTGTCTGTAGGGTAGGGATAAGATTGCCTCCCTGATGTAGCCTCCGGGAGATACTGGGGAACACTGAACTAGTGTATAGAAATCATTTGTGATCCATCAGAAAAAGGTTCTATGGAGTTCCAGAATTGCTAAGTCCCTCCTGTCTTGGAGTGTTAATTATGCTTTTATTCGTTTTTCTTCACTTCAAAATATCCTTTTGCACTATGATTGCCTTAATAGTGGTAGACAAGTCATTTATGGAACATGCACAATGAGCCGGCCACTGCTCTGAACACTTTCCTATCATCTGATTTAATCTCTCTTTCTCGGTTTGCTCTCAGAAGGCTTCTGACCTCCTTGTATGTAGGATTAATTCTTACCACGGTTAACTGGTACCACCCCTTGTGTTTTGTGTGTGGATATTAATTGAAGGTATGCATGCATGGACTCCAAGGCAGTGGGATCTGGGACTGGGCCATGGAGACTGAGGCCAAAATGATCCGGGTCAAGGTGGGTGACCACACAAAGGAAAGTGTAGGGATGCATGGGTGGGTCTGCTCTTGGTCAGTATGTTGAGAATATGCGGGGTGGGGGATTTTTTTGCTTGTTGAAATTTGTAAGTAAAGTTTAGTTGCTACGTGCAAACACTGTTTTCCCTTCCTCCAAACGCAAAAATTTTAACTATGCACGTAGGGAAGGGAATACCGTGTTTGTGTAGGAAAAAATCATTCGTTGGTCTTTAGCCATCTGCTAGTGAACTTAGGCAGAGTTAATTTCCTCCTTGACTTGGGAATCGAGTCAGAAATTAGCGTGAGTGTAGAGCATTACTGGTAGAAATTGCTGCTGTGTTCCATGGCAAACCTCCGGAGGCTGTGAGCTGTGGTGCAGGTGGTCCCTGGCCCCGGGGAAGGAAAGAAGGGAGGGAAGGAGGGAGGGACTGACGAGAGGAAGCGGGGAAGGAAAGGAAGGAAGAATGGAGGGAGGAAAAGAAAAGAAAATTCTGGTCTTTGAGGTTGATTGTGTTTGCCTTGCCCAGTGCCCATTGCCATCTGTTGATCGTTCATGGCAAGAAGCATGCATAAAAGGTGTCTGCCGTCGGAGCTTCTCACGTTGTCCATCTGGTTGTGCGATTCCGTTTCCCTCTGCCCCGTGATAAGCTGGAGAAATCTGATGAAGAACAAATTGCCCTCCTGGAAAAGATGAGATGCGTTATGAGCAATTTGAGGACCTGTGGCCCCCGGATCCAAAGATAATCGAGATTGATGTCAGACCCCTGGAGAAAAACGCCCCCTCCTCTCTGTTCGGGCTGTGTTGTCAGATTGCATGAGAATATCAAGGCGTAACTCAGCGCGTATCTCTGGTAAGTCTTCCGGAATCACGAGCAGCACCATCTCTCCTCTGCGTTTCAGCACTGCCCAAGCTCTGTGCCTGGCTGATCAGCCGAAGCCTGTGAAGGAGTACAAGTATCCTGAGAAGTTGCCGGGAGAGTTGTACGATGCAAACACTCAGTGCAAGTGGCAGTTTGGAGAGAAAGCCAAACTCTGCATGCTGGATTTCAAAAAGGCAAGTGATTATTGGCAAGTGCTCAGTGCAATGTGACTCATAAAACCGTTTTATTCAGTGTAACGGACATTGATGGATTCTGCATTTATTGGGTACCTACCAAATGTCAAATCCTGTATGTGAAAGCTGGTCTCCTATAACAGGAAACACATGTTTTCCTGGCAAAGCAAGTGATGGTAGATACTGGTGTGGGTATCAGTTTCCACTGGAGAACTGACTTGGCCCGTTAGTTCAGCGCTTTCTCTCTGATTTATCACGTGGGAGCTCAGCAGTAACCTTTGGTTGGTGTAAGTTGGCTAACTAATACTCTGCGTTTTTTTCAAACGCGGTTAAGCAAACAGCACCGCCCTGCTCTATCTTCCTCAGATGTAAGCGGAACTTACTATGGAGAAGCAGCCTGTCTAGGGCTTCTGATTATTGTATTTCCCAAATACGGGATTGCTAGAGAAGTTTCTCCTAGAAGCTGCTATCTCCTGCACTGAGTCCGGGGCCATCACTGGCGTGGCTTCCTAACATAAACCCCACATATGGCAGAGACGCGTGCTTGCGCTGGACGGGCAGACCGATGGCGATCTAGGAACTTTCTGTACCGAGCCACAAGGGAAGGGACCCATACATTAAATGAAAGCCACTATTTTTGAGATCTCTCTTACTGTAGTTTATAAGGAGATCGAGAGGAAAACAGACAAAAATACGATCCTCCGGGAACCTCCACCATTTCATAATGCGCCGGGAAAGTTTCCGATTGAAATCTAACGTGATAATCTCTTTTCTTCTAAACTCAAGGAGAGCTCCCCCTAAGATCAATTACAATCCATGTGCCACAACTGGATTCTCGTCCCCTCGGCTGGGTAATCTCAGCCGTAAAGAAGAGCGATAAGTCAGTCACCAGCAGCACGTATCCCTCATGTTGTCCTCTTTCATGGGCAGAACGTGTGACATCCCTAAGAATTTTGCGTGTTATTCTTCCGTTGGTTAAGGGAAAGGAGCGTAACACTAATTGGTGTTTTTCGAAGGTGGGATTTCCTACGGCACGCTTCTGGTTTCCACATTATTTTTGCTCTGTGACCGTGGGCGATGGCAACCAGGGTAGCCTAGCGCCACTTGGAAAGTCCCAGAAGTTAAATGCAGTACACCTTTCGTCATTGAGGGGATATTTACATGCAGTGAATCACCAATGTGTTTACCCACGTTTGTAACACAGTGTGTTACCAGCACACTGATCGGGATGTGGCTTACTTCTGTAAAGCCGAAAAGTTCCCTCATGCCCTCTCCCATTCAGTCCCTTCCCCACCCCGGTGAGCAACCGTTGCTCTGATTCCCAGCACCTTAGGTACACTTGGCCTATTCTGGAGCTTTGTAATTGCCAAGGAAAGCATTTGCAGTGACGTGGATGGAGCTAGAGAATATAATGCTAAGTGTAATAAGTTAGAGAAAAACAAACGCCGTGTAATTTCAATCACACGTGGAATTTAAGAAACAAAACCGGAGAGAGAGACAGAGAAGCTGACTCTTAACTCTAGAGAACAGGGTACCGGAGGGGAGCTGGGGGTAGAGGGTGAAACAGGTGAGGAGAGTTAGGGGCACACCCACTGGGATGAGCGCTGAGCCATGTGTAGAACTGTTGAATCACTGTATTGTATACCCGAAACTAACACCGTGTGTTAACTACATTGCAATTACGATTAGAAACCTCAGTGACGAATAGAAAACGAATATGATGTTCGCTGTTGGTTTTACATAGTTACCCTTTATCAAACAGACAAAGTTCCTTTTTGGGCCTAGATCGTTGAGAGGTTTTATCACAAAAGTGTGTTGACTTTTGGGAAACGTCTTCTGCGTCTGTTGATGTAGTTATATAGTTTCTCTTGTTTATTAAGTTAACTTGAGGAATTGTATTGGTTGGTTTTAAACTTTGTCTCCTATTGGCCACGCTTCTTTTTTAAATTTTTTTAATGTTTTATTTATTTTTGAGAGAGAGAGAGAGAGAACGAGCAGGGGAGGGGCAGAGAGAGAGGGAGACACAGAATCCCAAGCAGGCTCCAGGCTCCAAGCTGTCAGCACAGAGCTCGATGTGGGGCTCAAACCCAGGAGCCGTGAGATCATGACCTGAGCCGGAGTCAGATGCTTAACCGACTGAGCCACCCAGGCATCACACTCACATTTCTTTTTCAGTTCCCTCTTTCCTTTCGGAGTAAACTTGCTTTTAAAAATTCTATTTTTTCCTCAATTTACATCTTAGCCATACTTTCTTACACTAGTTTTTAGTGGTCATTCTAAAGATTATAGCCGCATCTTTAATTTACAGTCTATGTAGAATTAACATTGTGCCACTCTATGTAAAATGCAAGATCCTTACAACAAGTCAGTCCATGTGGCCCTCCTTCACACTGTACTGTTGTCATGTATTTTATTCTGTGCATGTTACAAGCTACCTGACACAACGTTCTAATGTTTGTTTTAAAATAGGGAGTTACGGGATGCCCGTGTGGCCCAGTCGGTTCAAGGGCCGAGCGACTGGCTCTTGATTTCGGCTCAGGTCATGATCTCGGAAACCGTGAGATCGAGCCCCACGTTGAGGCTCTGTGCTGACAGCCCAGAGCCTGCTTTGGATACTTTAATTTATTATTATTTTTTAAATGTTTATTTATTTATTTCGAGGGAGAAGGAGAGAGTGTGAGCAGGGGTGGGGCAGAGAGAGACTCCCAAGCAGGCTCTGCACTGTTAGCTCGGAGCCCGATGCGGGGACAGGTCTCACGGTTCCGGAGGTCGTGACCTGAGCCGGAATCAAGAGCCGGACGCTCAACCGCTCAACGGACTGCGCCACCCAGGTGCCCCAACAGGGAGTTACTTTTAAATAAAATTGGACCGTCTTTCACATTCACCCACCAATCTACCACATAGTACTTATGCATTCTTATGGATCAGCTTCAAATCGTATCATTTGCTTTGGCCTGAAGGACCCGATTTAGCGTTCCTTATAGGCTGCATCGGCTAGCCACAGAGGATGTCAGCTTTTCTCTCTCTGAAAATGTCATTATTTCACCCACCACTTTGAAGAATAGTCTTTCTGAATATAGAATTCTCAACAGTTTTTTTCTGTATTTTTACCCTTTAAAAATTTGAAGGATATAATTCCACTTTCAACTGGACTCCGTTGTTTCTGATAAAAAGTTGGTCATCATCTGTAGCTTCTGCCCTCCCTAGTCACTTGTCTAGACAATTCAGCACGCTCTACGTTTGGGTTATTTTAAGTTTCAGTTGCCAGAAATACCATCTAGTTCTTTGCAGTCTATATCTCTCTACTGGAATTTCCCATTTTTTTCATTCATTCTGTCTACTTTTTCCTTTATAGCCTTGAGTATATTTATAACGTAATACATGATCACTTTATGTTATAAAAATTTATGTGAAGAGGTGATCCCTTGTCCCTTTGAGGCTTTCTTTGGTTCTTCCCTAGGGCTCCTCTCTTTCAGTCTGTCCTTAGCGCAAGGGCAAAGCCTGTGCTCTGGAGTGTGGTTCTCACTCAGCAGACGTGGACTTCGGGCTCTCCACTGAGGGCCCAGACTGCTCACTGAGGTCTCTCCACCATGGGCGGGCCTGAACTCCGGTGTCTCCCAGCACGGTGTGGCCTCTGTCCTCCAGCCTGTCAGCTCTTAGCCCAAAGCTGCTGCCTTGTGCTGGGCCATTCGAAGCATCATGTAGTATGTCAGCCATTCACCCCACGGATCAGGAGGGACCTCAGGAAATCCTCAGGCAGGCACCTGCAGCCCCCAGCTTAATGTGGCTTTTTTCTTTTCTGGTCCCACATATTCTCATGGATTCTGGCTCCTTCTGTAGGCCCAGCTCTGATCTCTGCACCGTCCATTTGGGGGGACTGCATTATCTGCCTGGGACCCACCTCTGCACCACGGTCAGCAAGGTGCTCCAGGCAGATTGACGGGGCCGCGGTGTCACTCAAATTACATCTCCCTTCTCTTGAGGGACACTACTGTGCTGCCTGTTGCAAAGTGCAGAACAATTGGCCCAAATATTTTGTCCAGTTTTACGTAGTTTTTGTGTGCAGAGAGGTAATCCTGGTACCAGTTAACGTCGTCATGGACCGTGGAAGAAATATCTTCTCAAGTTAAACAGTAATACATCCATTAGAATCAGTGAGGCCAGCTCATTCCCTATGATGTAAAGTTGTTTTTCAGCATAAATAAACATGACGTATTTTCTAAGTTAAGTACCATTTGTGTGGCCACAATCTCTAGGATCCTGAACCTCAAATTTAGTTATGGTGCAGCACTTAAAGTATCTTCCAAGTGAATTAAAGCATCTCACAATATTTTCACTAATAAAATTTAATTTTTTTTTACGAACTCCTTCCCAGAGCACCTGGGTGGTTCAGTTGGTTAGACATCCGACTCTGGCTCAGGTCATGATCTCACGGTCCGTGAGTTCAAGCCCCGCGTCGGGGCTCTGTGCTGACAGCTCAGAGCCTGGAGCCTGCTTTGGATTCTGTGTCTCCCTTTCTCTTTCTGCCCCTCTCCCACTCACTTTCTGTCTCTCTCTCTCTCTCTCTCTCTATCTCTCTCTCAAAAATAAATAAACATTTAAAAAAATGTAAGTGAACTCCTTCTGAAATGTTATGAAATGGGTCTGTTTTGTTAGGTTGAAGTATAAAGATCCAGAGTTTACTGATGGGAGAATATAAAATAATAACCAGCAAATTACCTGGTGCCTAATCCCGCAACTAACACATAAGGGCTTCTCAATTGCACATTTGCTGAGCAGGGGGATAGACAGAGGAATGCTATTTTAGAAAAGGGCTCTTTAAGTCGCTCTGCTATTTAGTTTGGGCAAGTTAATGAATAATGTGAACACATATGTATCTGTCTCTGGAATAAATAGATGTGCATATGGTGTATGTGTGTTTACATACTCATGCGTGAGTTCACGCACATATGTGGCCATGGCTTTCTCTGCCCTCTGAGGACTTGCATAGGGATCATTGGAATTAGTGATGAAAGAACCCTACTTCTTCAAAAACAAAAATAAATAATTGCAATAATTTATAGATCCCATTATAACATCATTTGTAATGGGATTTCAGTTTGTATTTTTGGAGAGTCTAATACAGACCGTTTGAGATCACGGATCTGGTAGTGCCGAACTCACAGTGTGGAAATCCCCAACACTGCCCTCTGAGAACGTTGGTTTTATTTGTGGTGTCAGATTGTGAGGTTGAACTTAACCAAGTCAGTAGGACTGAAACCGGTCTTCATAAACATAGCTCTTTTTTTTAAGTGTGTTTATTTTGAGGGTAGAGGGTGAAGGGACAGAAAGAGAGAGAGAGCAGCAGAGGGGGCATGGGGTGGGGAGGGGGAGAGAATCCCAAGCTGGCCTCAAGCTGACGGCACGCAGATCGACGTGGGGCTCGAACCCACGAACCATAAGATCACGGATCTGAGCCAAAACCAAGAGTTGGACGCTTAACCAACTGAGCCACTCAGATGCGCCATGCACGTAAGCTCTTAAACTGGGGGACAGACTCGCAAGTGAGTGCCCTCGTTAAAGACCATGCTCCTTAGCTGCAAAGACGAAAGCAAGTGTGGACTCTCCATGTGCCTTTAGCTTTGTCCTCCCTGAGTTAAGTGTTAGTTGTCACGTCGTCATCGCGTGTGTTAGCATCGCGTCTTCATCTAGCGCCTCTCCTGCCCCGTCAGCATCAACATCAGCGGTGCCTGGTGGCCTGACCCTGGTCTGAGATGCAGACTGCCAGAGCGACTTGGAAACCTGATCCCCTTTGTGTCCTGGGTACTGTAGTGAAACTGGGAGCTTCCCCCCACACCCAGCATGTCTTACATTCCAGCTCTTTGACCCTAGACGTATGATTTAATAGGGTCTTTGTTCCAAGAGGACCCTGAAATTTAATAAAGGATGTAATGACATATAACAATAATGGTTAATTTAATACAATCCTTGCACACTATGTCCAGAAGTTAGCAGTTAAGTCAAAGTATGATAAAAGTGGGAGGGTGTCATCGGTTTTTGGTTGTTCAGTTGTTTCGTGGTCATTTTATTACCTAATTCTTTGAGATGCTAGAAGTTTCATGTGGTTTCCAGGATAGAGTGTCACATTTTTGTGAAACGTCAGTTACATCTGTAGGGTACCAAGGTTTCAAATACATTTTGCTATGTTGGAAAACAGCATGGATTATATGATATTTCAAGGCTCTTCTCACTCTTGTGATTTGTTTTGGCCTGGAGTACGGTGTTGGGGATCAAGCTGGTTCCAGGATGGGCTGAAATACACAGGCGGCATAGGCCAGGCATAGACTGAGTTAGTGGGTCACGTGCCTTAGGGGCAAGCTATCATCCACCTCCTGTATTTGAGAGCTTTGTCCTTAGTAAAGTCAAAAAAAAAAAAAATCACCTTTAATGGTATCTTCCATTCATAGTTCTGTATTCTACAGAATGTTTCTGAAAACTACGATGTAAGAATATTGTGAGAATACTTTAAATAGTAGGGTCTAGATCTAGTATTTTCATACATAAGGTGCCCTGTCTATGTCTTCTTAGATGTTTTTACAATCGCATCTCATTGACCGTTACTAATTTCCTTCCATAGGAAAAATGGTCCCGCTCATTCCATCCAAGGTTTCCACAGGAATAAACTGACAGATGTTCAGCTCACTCAGAAAGCGTTTATTGAAAGCCAGCTAGGTATTGAGCTCTGTGTCAGGTAGCTATGTCAAATACACAGGAATAATTTAACATTTAAAAAATTTTTAATGTTTATTTTTGAGAGACAGAGCGTGCATGGGGGAGGGGCAGAGAGAGAGGGAGACACAGAATCCGAAGCAGGCTCCAGGCCCTGAGCTGTCAGCACAGAGCCCGACGCGGGGTTCGAACTCACGGACCGTGAGATCATGACCTGAGCCGAAGTCGGCCGCTCAACCGACTCAGCCACCCAGGCAGCCCTAACTTAACATTTTAAAACACCATTTATTTTGTATCGTCTTGGATAGTCTTTGAAACTGCCCCATCCGTTGGTAGCACCCGCTCCCTGAGGCCGCGGCCGTGAAGCCCGGCAGAGCGGGATTTGGGCTGGAGTCACCTCCCACCCGTGGAGTGAAGGAAATGTGTGCTGCGCTTGGTGCCCCCGGGGTAGTGGCCTGAGTTGGGTGTGTTAACGACAACCACTGCATTTAGCTCCCAGGACAGGCCGTGAGCGGGACGGTGTGGGGGGGGGGGGGGGGGGGGGGGGGGTGGGGTGGGGGTGGGGGTCCCATCCTCAAGCGTACGAGGCGGACACTGCCTGCCCGGATCTGCCCTTCCAGTCCACACCGATGTGCCTCCCTTCCCGGAAGCCCGGACTCTCTGCCCAGCCACTGTGTCCATCTCCCATGTGACCCGACCACAGGAGCGACCTCGTTCCCATCCACCCATTCATTTCTTTATCCATTCATCCACTTGTGCCTTCATTGGCTTACGTGTCCAAACCCAGCCTCCGGACTTCATGGTGAGCCGCCGCTCCAGGGCGGGGACGCCTGCCTCCCACTGCGCTACCGACTCTGGTTCTGATCCACCACTTTCCCACCCAGACATCGAGCCTGCGTCCGTGAGCTCCGATTTCAAGGGAGCTTTATTTATATCCTGGTACCCTATCAAGTCGTCACCCTGCAAGCCAGCGCTTTGCAGTTGTCTCTTTGGAGAGTTGCAGACGCTCGGGCCCCTGCTCTTACGGATTCCTTGAGGTCTGCTTACGGCTCTGATCCGTAAACGCTGTTCTGGCCAAGAACAGAGGCCCCCAACTCAGCATGCCGATTTCGTGAGAGGCATTCGCCACCGACGTGACACATTTGCCCCAGTAACGCTTCGCGACTGAACGCCGGTTCACATCTCCAGAACAGTTGTGCAGATCATTTAAGAAACGTTAGCCTCCTGTGCGTTTGAAGCTACCACCAGCGTTCCTGAAGGTTCCATCCTTTTCTGAGTCGTACTCTCGCCCCTCTCTAGGATGTTCCTTTGGGCGTAGAAAGCTATGAAAGGAAAATTGATTCCTTGAACTTGGAGAGACTTTCACTGTGTAAATCTCAGATCTTGTTTTATTTTACTGCCCTATCAGCCATGTGGGTCTTCCTTCCTCTGCCCAAACCCTTTGTTCTTTCTCCCTTGAATGTCATTCCCTCTTCCGTAACAAAGTCCGTAAGCTCAGGAATTGGCTGAGACGTCATATCTTCCCGTGTGTCCTTTCCTGAGTCTTCCTGCTTGCACGATATGGTGACTTACAGCAAATTTACCCCATTAGACCGTGCTTGAGAGGGTGGGTCTGGGTCATATTCCTTATGGAGTCTCCCTCCTAGCAAGGCAACTGGCATATTCTAGGCCTTCATCAAAGGTTGGGGATGGGGGTGCCTGGGTGGCTCAGTTGGTGAAGCGTCTAGCTCTTGATTTCAGCTATGATCTCAGGTTCATGAGTTTGAACCCCACATTGGGCTCTGGGCTGACAGCTGAGAGCCTGCTTAGGATTCCCCCACCCCCCACCCCACGCTGTCTCTGTCTCTCTCAAAGTAAATAAATAAACTTGAATAATAATTAAGAAAAAGGATTGGGGGTGGTGGGTGGGTGGGTGGATGGATGGGCAAGTCAGAAAATTTCATAATCAACTTTAATTTAGAAATGAGGATTCAGACTTGGAGAGGTGAAAGAATAAATTGTACAGTGTTAGGCTTTATCGAATCTTTTCAATTTCTGTAGTTTGCTCCAACCTCGGGATTCAGCCTATTTTACTTGTTAGTTTAGGAAAGATGATTTTGTGGGGCGCCCGGGGGGCTCAGTCAGTTGGGCGTCTGAGTCTTGATTTTGGCTCAGGTCATGATCTCATGGCTCGTGAGTTTGAGCCCCAGGTCAGGCTCTGCGCTGATGGCACACTGAATTCTGTGCTTGGAGTTCTCTCTCTCTGCCTCTCTCCCTGCTCACACATGCCCTTTCTGTCTCTCTCTCTCTCTCTCTCTCTCTCTCTCTCTCAAAATAAATAAACTTAAAAAAATTTAAAAAGTACATCATTGTGTCAAATTGATGATAACTACATATGAATAAATAAAAGCTTCAGGGATGGAATGAAGTCGGGCCGAGTCTAGAACATGAGTCTCTGAATCTTCTTTCTTCTTTACCATTTTCATCTGCTGCTGCTAACCCGCTTTTAATTTATATCTGCCGTTTTCCCCTTCGGTCATTCAGTGATATTTTATTGTAGATTTGTGGACCATTTGTAACACTAACGACCTTTTCTCCCCTGTAGGATATCTGCAAAGCCCTGTGGTGCCACCGAATTGGAAGGAAATGCGAGACTAAATTTATGCCTGCAGCAGAAGGCACCGTTTGTGGGCATGACATGGTAAGGACCTAATCTCGGGTCATGGGTCATGCTCGGATGTCACAGCCTCTCTACCCACGCACCTCTCCTCCTCCCGCGCTGGTATTTTGTCAGCCCGTCTTCCTCATTTCTATGTGCGAACCTACCCCTGGGTCAGAAGATGGGGTTTAATCTCGATTGGTACCGGGAGGGGGCTCCTTTCTCCTCTTCTTCCTTTCCCGATGATGTCATTGGTGGGCCATCTGCCACTAATAGATGTGGATGCCAGGCGACAGGTGGCAACCGCATGTATTTAATGAGGGGAAACATTAAACCCTTGACCATATTTTAACCGTGGGCAGCACCCGCATTAGGTAGTGCTGTTAAAGGGACAGGGCATCAATTCGAGGACCCTGGAGCAGACCATTCTGACCTGTCGTCTCCCCTGGGAAAAAAAAAGAGAGGCGCTTCGGTAGAGAAAAGAGCTACATAAAGCAGCACATTTATTACTCACTGGTAGAGAATGATGATTTTGTCATTGAATTGAAAGGATCTTAATATCCAAGAGTGTTCTTTTGACTCCTTTGATTAAACCTGTGATTTCACTGTTCTTTTTAATATATAAGACTATTATTGAGGGGGTGCCTGGCTGGCTCAGTCGGTTAGGCGTCCGACTTCGGCCCCGGTCGTGATCTCGTGGGTTGTAGGTTCAAGCCCCACGTCAGGCTCTGTGCTGACAGCTCAGGGCCTGGAGCCTGCTTAGGATTCTCTCTCTCCCTCTCTCTCTCTGCCCCTCCCCCACTCATGCTCTCTCTCCCTCTCTCTCTCTCTCTCAAATAAATGAACATAAAAAACACATCTAAAATATAAGACTGTTGATAAAGATGGAAATATACGGGACCCAAATTATTACGTAACCATGTCTGCAAGGCTAGGCGTGTGACCTTTTCAGTGATGCTAATGAACGTGAAAGAGAAATTCATGCCTAAATGTCACTGGTTCATACGTGTAGGTTCCAAAGCAAATATATCACACCCTGAACGTATTTTAATGGGAGCATGGACAGAAAGGGTTAAACATGTTAGCAGACAGGGCTGACACGTGCTCCCAGGATAAATTCTGGCGACACCGACAGAGGGAATGAAGAGCTAGGAGAGCCCCTACGGCAGAGACCCCTATGTTTAGTCCCTCAAAGACGGGGGTACTCACAATTAAATCCTTCTAGAGATATAAGCAACAGGAGTTAAATAATTCATACCCATAAAACTCTGGGGCACCTAGGTGGCTCAGTCAGTTAAGCGCCCAACTCGAGATCTCAGCCCAGGTCTTGATCTCAGGGCTGTGTGTTCGAGCCCCGAGCTGGGCTCTTTGTTGGACTCCGCACTGGGCATGAAGCCTACTTACAAACAAAATGTAATCAATATGCTTTTAGAGTCTCGGAAGAGGAGAGGAACCTGCCGGTGTGCCACAACGTGGAAAACACACATGGTCGCGGCACGCCAGGGAATTGGCCTGAGCAGTAAGCCGCAGGTGGTCATAACCTTCTGCACTTAGTTGGTTGACCTTTACTCTTCAGGTGACAGTTCGCAAAACGAGGCTGCTCTCCGGAACGATTGGCAGAAGCTGCAGCCCACGCAGGCCCCGGGGGGTTCTCAGGTCGCCTGCTTCCTGTAGGACCAGCTCCCTAGCTCTGGCGCTCCCTGAAAATCACCTATACATTCTCGTTATGTTTTATTTACCGCAAAAGCACAGTCAAATCGGTGGTTCTTGGTATTTTCAGTTCATTTCCCTTGTCGGGCCAGAATACACGCGGGACGGCGTCAGCGCTCCTGTGAAATCTCCCCTTGCTGTTAATTGCGTGCCTTCCTGTGTTACTGGCTGTCGTGCGTCCCTGAGCTTTATCGGTCTAGAAGCGTGTGTTCCCAGACGTCAGTGTCACAGTGCTTTGGCCGGTCCCGGTAGGTGCGTTCTGGGTGATTGGCTACAACCATGCCGCTTCTGTGCACTTTTCTCCTGGACGGGAGCCTGTTTCCTTCCACCTTGCGCTGCCTGCGAGGCTTGTGCGTGGTGGAAAATGGGGCTGATGTTGATTGCATTTTGTAGCATGAAGCTCTATCCTGAGTACCTCAAATACAGGCGGCCCTGACGACCACCGTGTGAGGGCGAGTCTGTCGCGGCCCCCCTCGGGCACTCAAGAACCTTTCCAGGGAAGGACGCTGGGTTCCTTTGTTCTCATGCCAGAGGAATCCAGGGCAAGGGGCTGGGACCACAGCCCAAAGCGTAGGAAAGCAGATTCTAGCCCTCTAACAGTTGTGGGCCTCTAATGTAGAATTAAACCAGCTCTCACGTTACCCAGATCTGACACTCGGTGCTCGGTGCTTGGCCCCTGTGACCACATCAGATTTTTGGAGCAGCCCGGCCTGGTGGTACGCATCATCGCTAAGGTTCTCGGGGGGGAGGGGGGGGGGACACGCAGGCTCAGAGCACTGGAGTCACCTGCCCCAGGCCACACGGCAGCAGGACTAATACTGAGGTTCCTTTTCTCCCCGCTCCCCGAGTCAGCAGCTGCATCTTATCGGGGTGCTTCCCGTGTGGGCTGGGTTTGGAGGTGCCATGCAGACTCCAGGGACAGTATCAGAGCAGGAACGAGCACGCATCGCGACATCTCGCTTGCTAAGATGAAGCCTTCTCTCGAACGCCGCGTTGTCCATGAATAAAATACAAATGGTGAGAAACGTAGGGTGGTCCCGGAAACCTAACTGGTGTTTTGGTGGAAATGGCGTGTGCGTACTTAACACATGCCCTTCCCTGACCCGCTCACGGTGGGCTCCCCAGCTCTGTGACCTGCGTGGACTTGATACATAAAGTCGGTGTGCACGTGGATGCACGTGTTTGGGCCCCTGTACCTTCATGCCCACGTGCATTTCCCCCCCCCCCCCAACCTCCCTCGGAGAAGTTACGGTGTTTTCTCCTCAGACCTCCAGAAAGTTTTTGTTTAATAATTTTTTTTTTGTAGTTTATTTTGAGAGAGACAGAGAGAGATCGAACAGGGGAGGGCAGAGAGAGAAGGGAGAGAGAGAATCCCAAGCCAGCTCTGCACTGTTAGCACAGAGCCCAACCCCAGGGTTTGAACCCACACACTGTGAGATCGTGACCTGAGCCGAAACCAAGAGTCCGATGCTTCACCGACTGGGCCACCCGGGTGCCCCTAAAAGCAACTTGTAAAGGGACGGTCCTGTAAGGATATTCGGACGAAAGCAGCAGCATTTCGCTGGCAAGAATACCAACGGCAGCAGCAATTTCGACAGCAGAAGACCGGAAACCACGCAGATGTGCGTGAAGAGGGCAGTGGCTGAAGAACCCCACCTGCAGAAGGAGAGCCCCGTCTGGGCGCTGCAGCAGATGATCCGCAGACATCCCGTAGGCGGACAAGCAGAACGAACAGAGCATGTGCAGCGGGCCCTCACTGACCGAAGGAAAAGGAAGTCGTCATCTGTACAGTTATTTTCTTACGTCAAAAAAAAAAAAGAAAGGATAAACCCAAAATTTGGAAGAATAAACGTAAATATTTGCTGTACTTTTAAAACAGAGTGAAACCACATTTTCTTCAAGTAATCCTTACATGCCAGAAGCAAAAGCAACTGGACCCAGACACCTGTCACCTTGTTGGCTCGACCAAAACTGTAACAGAAGCATTGTTTCGAGTGGCTTTAAAACCTGAAAATATTTTCTGAGCTTCAACGTGTTGGTTCTTGCTTTCACACTTTCTGGGTTGTGTGTTAGAAAGCTCTGACTGGGTGATTTTTTTAAATGGGACAAAACAACCACAGCAGACCCCTGACTTGTCCCTCCCGGTCCCTCCCGGTCCCTCCCGGTCTCTGCCAGCTGCAGGGCCCTGCCCAGAGCCCACAGGAGCCAGCCCTCTGCTTCTCTCAGCTCCTTCTCTCCTCTGACTCGAGGCCATTGAGGAGCAGGTCCCCTGCTGTCTTCTGTGCACCCCTCACCGGGCTGAGGGTGTCAGGGGGACTTCAGGACTTGTTCTAGCACCTGGGGGTGAGGGCAGGGAGGTAACAAAAGAGAGACTTATTTTTTGCTTGTGGGAAAGAATCCAAGAATTGAATGGATGAGATTTCAGTGCTCAGAATTTCTTATGTTCAAGTTTCCTTCCTTGACTGGTGTTAAATCAAACCACTTGTAATTGCCAGCAAAGGTCAAGTGGCAGCCATCTGATACGTTTTCACCCGACACAACAATGAATAATTGAAGTGTTGTTATTTTCCTCTTGTAAAGTACCATTTTTTCTCTTGGAACAAATCCAGTGGCCCTAACCTTGGAGCCAGACGGGAGGGGACTTGACCCTGTCCCTCACCCCACAGCCCTCAGGCCAGGCTCTGCTTGGTCCCTGCGGGCCAGCAGCAAGGGACGAGCAACTTCCTTTTCTCCTCTCAGCAGATGGCCTGAAGATTGTCGAAGTCTACACCAAACCATGGGTGGAAAACCAACAGCATTGAACACCACGTGAGATGAGTAGCCTTGACGTGTGATGGAAGCAAAGACAACGCGTGGCTTTGGGCGTGAACTGACATCGACGAGCGTTGCTCTTGAGAAGGGACAGCTGATGGCATCTCCAGCCGCGTGGGGACACGTGCAGCTCTGTGTGGGCTGTGTTATCTCCCCGGGAAGCAGTGTGACCTCCGACCCGCATCCGCCGATAACCTCCGGGCTCCGGGCTTGGAGCCCAGGTGCTTGGGAGTGACGGCACAGAGCATCGGCCAGAAATGACAAGGTGTTGAGTCACACGGAACCTCCAGCTGGACGTTTCTACCCGAGGCCCTGTCTGCTCTCAAAGAGCTATGAAAAGCACGTTGTTCTCGGAGAGACTGGAGTTCACTCACCTGAGAGCCGCACGATCAGGCTGAACGTTCAGTTCGCGCAACACCACTTAATTACATGTGGTGAATTCCAGCAGCTCGGACACTAGAAAATGGTTCTTCTGTGTATCTTCCCTCTACGGGGATTTATAAACCGTGCTAGGCTGGAAAAGGAAAAGGAAGCAACATCCACTCACTGTATTTGTATCATACGCTTACCTGAAGGTCAGGTGTTGATATCTTGCGCGTTCTACCAAACTCCCCACGACTGACATCACAGCGGTGCTGGACCCGCCTATCCACCCACGAGTCACGTCAACCTTTTTCTCTTTTTCAATTTTTAGTGGTGCCGGGGAGGACAGTGTGTGAAATACGGTGACGAAGGCCCCAAGCCCACGCATGGCCATTGGTCAGACTGGTCTTCCTGGTCCCCTTGCTCCAGGACCTGCGGAGGAGGGGTGTCTCACAGAGACCGCCTGTGCGCAAATCCCAAGTAAGTACGTCCTCACTTCCCTCCTCACGAGCGATTTCTGTGCGGTGAACCTCCCAAGCCGCATGTGTACCTAAATTCAGTAATATCGATCTGTACGTCACGTAGCTGTGTAGGGATCACTGAGTAGGTGGAACCACATGGACGGAGCTAGAGAGTTTTATGCTAAGTGAAATAAGTCAGAGAAAAACAAATACTGTATGATTTCACTCCTACGTGGAATTTAAGAAGCAAGCAAAGGGGAAAAAGAAGAGGGAGAAAGTGAGAAACAGACTCTTAACTATAGAGCGCACACTGATGGTCACCAGAGGGAAGGGGGGAGGGGGTATGGGTGAAACAGGTGATGGGGATTAAGGAGGGCGCTTGTGATGAGCATCGGGTGAGGCACGGAGGTGTCGAGTCACTCTGTCCTACACCTGAATCTAACGGAACCCTGTGTGTTGGCTCTGCCGGAATTAAAAAGCATCACTGAGCAGGAAAGTCATTTTAGTCAAGTATTTCTCGAACAGCGATATCTCTTTGGTATAATTTAAGATGCTTCAAGCGACCTGACCATAGCACGTGATAACAGACCCAGCAGCGATACTCAGGAAGTGGATTTTAGCCACATTTCTGGGAAATACCAAGGGTCTGCCTGAAATGAGTATGTAAATCATGAAGATATGGAGAACGCAAATGAATAAGAATCAGGAAGAACCATTTTTTCACGTGGGAAAAAAAAAAAAAGCCAGGTGTTGGGTTCTTCATGAAATATATTTACCTTTGCCACATGTGGCTTCACTGTGACCTTCCGTGAGAAGACAGGGACACCAGAAGCGGTCCCCAGTGCGCTGGGGTAGAGGAGTTTCCAAATCCTCCCTTTGCACCTGACTTTGCTTAAAACATGACTCCTATCACGGCTCTTCAGTCCTGTCTTTACCGTGTGACGCTCAGTGGGTCCGCCACATCGTATGGCTGCGTCCACGTGAATTCTAGGGGGTGAGCCGGGGGTGTTTCCCATCAGCACCAACCAGTGGAAGGTGACTTCAGCGAAGTCCCTGAATGGCAGTCTCAACTCTGCCGGCTGTCAACTGTGCGGTTCTGGGAGAGCCGCCCTCCCTTAGCGGTCCCTCCTCTATGAGTGCAGAGAACGGCGACGTCACGCTGCCTTCTGCAGGGGTGCTGGGAGTCGGTGGCGGACAGATGCCGGCAGATCCATTTCCACACCCTAACTGGCTCTACTAACCTTGTGAATAACACTGCCCACGTCGTTAATGGGTGAGAAAGTGCCAGGGTCCCTTAGAAGTACACTTTTCTTACTTGGTCGCTGAAAACAGCGTAACAGGATCTGCTCATCTCTTCAATAAGCCTAATTTCCAGGGAGGGGAGAGTACCTGTTAAATGTAGGGCTTCTTTTTGGTTTTAGCGTGTAGTCATTTCGGGGACAGCATGAGTGTGAGCGGGGGAGGGCCAGAGAGAGAGGGAGACCGAGAATCCAAAGCGGGCTCTGGGTTGACAGCAGCAAGCCTGACACCGGGCTCGAGCTCGAGAACCATGAGATTGTGATCTGAGCCGAAGCTGGACACTCAACCAGCCGAGCCACCCAGACGCCCCAAACGTAGGGTTTCTAATTGCAAAATGTATGTTCCAGACCATCGCACGGAGGGAAGTTTTGTGAGGGCTCAGCTCGGACTCTGAGGCTTTGCAACAGTCAGAAATGTCCCCACGATAGCGTTGACTTCCGTGCGGCACAGTGTGCCGAGTACAACAGCAAACGGTTCCGAGGATGGCACTACAAGTGGAAGCCATACACTCAAGTGCAAGGTAAATCTTAAATCCCCCCTGCTAGGAATAGCCTCGTGCTTTGAAGAATTACATGACTGAAAACTCTTTAAAGAATTACGTGGTTGAAACTGTGGTGTTCGGATGGACCACATCACTATGTGAGGTCGTTGTCACAGGCTCTTCTGCCTGCCCCTTGGCCACTGGCTGCGTACCTGAACTTGACCGGCGGTGTGGCCAGAAATTAACAAGCACGTAGAGAGTGTTGCATCATACCGTGAAATCTTCAAAGAAGTGATAAAACATTCAAAACAGATGGTTTATTGATAAGAGATCAGTGCTTTTTAATTACAAATCACAGTAGTTGAGGGCGATCTCACCCATCGAACACTTACAACTGCCAGAGAATGAAAGAAAAATTTTAGTATCTTTTGGAAAAGCAGTTGACTTTCAAGTATAGTATATTCAAAACTCTGGTTCTAAACCAAGATGTTTATCTGCACCATATATAAGATTTTATTCTCCAGTGTGAGAGAAGTACTTATTGTTCTTAAGACTGTGGGGCGCCTGGGTGGCGCAGTCGGTTAGGCGTCCGACTTCAGCCAGGTCACGATCTCGCGGTCCATGGGTTCGAGCCCCGCATCGGGCTCTGGGCTGATGGCTCAGAGCCTGGAGCCTGTTTCCGATTCTGTGTCTCCCTCTCTCTCTGCCCCTCCCCCGTTCATGCTCTGTCTCTCTCTGTCCCAAAAATAAATAAACGTTGAAAAAAAAATTAAAAAAAAAAAAAAGACTGAAAGAACTTGAACCTGGTAGCTCCGTTGACATAATTTAAAGAGAAATCCAAAGAATACCTAGTCACCTCACTCTTTGAAACTGGGAATACTGTCCAAGCAACAGTCAAGAAATGTCTAAATCTCATCTGACTTTATAAACGTAATGTTTTCATGGTAAGAACTTTATGAAGTCAGTAAATTCTGGAAGGAGAAGTTTAAGCAGTTTCACACAAAGCATTTTTGGTTGTTTTTACTCCCAGACTCAGTAAAATGTAAGCCAGTGAGAATTAAGTAGGCAGGAGAAAAAGGAGAAAGAACTTTGAAATTGGGGCCAAAATACGTGTGCTCTTCTGGGCTTCCCTATCTCAGGAAATAAACACATTAATCATGGAAGCACATACTTGCCTTGATTCTTAGGGTTATTCAATGGAGTCTCCTCCGGTACAATAAAGAAAATAGTGGTGGATGAGTCTTGAGCCCATGAAAATTCCTAAGGCACACTATATTTTCATCAACTCAGCCCTTCTTTACCAAGAAGAACGAAGGGAAAAGTTCATGTTAATTACATAAATCATAAAATGTTTGAAATAGATTATCAAAAGAAATCGACTGGCTCTGCCACTCTTAAGTATACGGTGATACCTACATTCCCCACGTATTAGTATTTTTTGACAGTCATTGTGTTTATAGAAAACATCATTCTCTGAAGATTTCATCTAAAAATTATTCCTTTTATCAGTTTAAAAATATTATAAATTTCATCAAATGCATTAGCTTTTTAAATTTTTTTTTGCTTTAGTGTTTATTTTTGAGAGAGACAGAGACAGAGACAGAGACAGAGACAGAGTGTGAGTGGGGGGAGGGGCAGAGAGTGAGGGAGACACAGAATCCCAAAGCAGGCTCCAGGCTCCCAGCTGTCAGCGCAGAGCCCAACGTGGGGCTCAAACTCGCGAACCATGAGATCATGACCTGAGCCGAATGCTTAACCCACTGAGCCACCCAGGCACCCCAAGTGCACTAGCTTTTAATAAATTTGGTGATTATTTGAATTCTTTCATTACATTTTTCCTGTGAGAATTGTGTATATTGCTACAAAATAGTAATGACCTTTTGCATTTCTGCAAGAGAATAGTTCATCAAACTAGTAAAATAGTCGAACAGTGATGTTGTCGTTCCAGTCAACAAATATTTATTGAATGCCTACTATGTGCCAACCACTGAGTAAAGAACAAGGACAGTAAAGGACACCGTAGAGTAAGAATGGTGAAGGCTTATACAAATTAAAAATTAAAAGGAAAAACCAAGCCTCATGAGACAACCATAAAAGAAATGTCTTTGCAATGAATATTGTGTGGGAGTTATTTTATGGGCAAAAGAAAAAAAAAAAGAAAGAAAGAAAAAACTTAAAAAAAAAGTCTATCTAAAATTTAGAACGAAAGTGATCAGAGCTTAAGTATCTTTCTTATTTGTGTTTGTGTGTGTATTTCTTTTTAAGATCAGCACTTATGCAAACTCTACTGTATCGCAGAAGGATTTGATTTCTTCTTTTCTTTGTCAAATAAAGTCAAAGATGGGACTCCATGCTCGGAGGATAGCCGTAATGTTTGTATAGATGGGATATGTGAGGTAATAATGATCGTTCATTCATTCAACACACGTCTCCAGACAGTCTGCTTTGTGTCAGGCATTCCTCTAAGGGGCTAAAGACACCAGACATTTAAATCCCGCCTTTCCCTCCCGCTCACAGCCTGGTGGGGGCGGGGAAAGCCGGATGAACACACACAGAGACACAGGTGGTTTGTCCCAGTGGAGGTGCCCACGGAGGATGGGGAGCAGAGGAGAGCTGATTTTCTCCCCGATGTGGATCTGGGGGATTTGCGGGGTTCCTTGGAGAAGGGAGCTTCCGGGCTAGATCGGGAAGGGTGAGCTGGCCTGGAGGTGTGGGAGAGCCGACTGGGAACACGGTTGTGCTAGAAGGTGTGGGTTGGTAGGACCCGACTGAGGCATCGAGCACCCGGAGGGCAGGCAGGGCAGGGGTGCCGAGCGAGGTGAGGGAGCGAGAAGGGGCGCACGGAGTTATTTTTATCCTCCTGTCCTGGCGGAACAGACCCTGGGACTTGGATGGAGCTGAGCGGCAGGGCCAGCCGGCAGTAGCTTGGGCAGTGGAGGAACCAGGGGCAGCTTTGAACCAAGAGATCACTTGGCATCCTGCAGGGACTTGGAAGACAGACGGGGAAAGATTTGTTGCCTAAGTGGCCATAGAGCTGCCTTGGGCAGGGGTGAGACGGGGAAGGAATTCCATTATTACACCAAGCGGAAGCGTGACCAGATCACGTACGTTGCACACGATCGATGGGTTTTTCATTGAAGTTGCTCAGTATGCACACTCACAGAGTCTAAGCACCTCGGTCATCGTTCTGGTCTTCTCCAAGTGAGATGACCGTGGTCAGGTTGAGTCGTGCACTGGGACACGCACAGTGTAATCCTTGTTCGTAGGTGAAGATCACACTCGGTTCTGTCGAGATCTCTTTCGGATTTCAAATGGCCGAGTCTCTGTCCATTTTGTCCAATTATTAGTGGGCTTGTGAAATATGTCACTGTTTCCAGGTATTCGTCACGACAGTGTCACAGTCCCTTAAATGTAGTTCTGAAATCCCAAAAGCCGTCACACAGAAGGTTTATTGGGCTACACAATACAGGATGCCCTGAATTTGTTTGCTGGCGAAACCTGCCCTCGACGGGTGTGAGGCTATGTGTCAGTTTTATTGATCTCGCTTCGCGTGAAGATGTACGTGATTTGCCATAGAAACATCCTTTACGCATTTCATTGAGTGCTACCCTGGGCCCTGCTGGGACTCTCACATGATGTGCATAATATGTAATTCCCTTCCTAAAATCCCCCCCCCAAAAAAAACCCTCTGAATTCTGAAATGCATTTGACCATAAGGATTTCCAGCAAGGAATTATGGAGGAATTGTGATTCATTTCTGAATGGGTTTTTTACAAGTATATACTAAACTCTTTGTTAGTAAATATAAAGCTAGTAAGCATCATAGAAATTATAAAGGCCCCTAAAATTCTAAGACAATGAACAAAGATGCCCTTTAAATGATTTACTGCTGGGAATAATTCCCAGGCAGCCTGTGTTCCTTCTCTCCTTTACACACGGCCACTCAGAGGCACAGCGGCACATTCCAGGGGACCCTCAGGTGGACACATTGCTCATCAATTTGTGCTTTGCGTCCATCTGAAATTTACCATTAATCTCCAATCTGAAAATCTGATAGATTTAATTTAGGGCTCAGGGTTTTTTTTAATTTTTTAATGTTTATTTATTTTGAGAGAAAGAGAGAGAATGAGCAGGGAAGGGGCAGAGAGAGAGGGAGAGAGAGAGAGAGAGAATGAGAATCCCAAGCAGGCTTCATATTCAGTGCACAGCTCAATGCGGGGCTCAAACTCACAAAACTGTGAGATCGTGACCTGAGCAGAAACCACAAGTCAGACGCTTAACCAACTGAGCCACCCAGGCGCCCCTTAATTTAGGGCTCGAGATTCTAAGGTCATGTAGCAATGCCAAAGACAACAGCCCTCAGGGTTTCCTCCTTTGGATCTGAGAGTAGAGTTTCAGTCTTGCTGTGCACATACTTGGTATCCAATAAATATTTGTTAACTACTCTGTGTTGGTGAAATGTTCTACTGGAGCGGGGAGGTTTCTCGCTGGAGCTCTGTGACTTCGCTCTTGTCGTCTTTTCTTTCACGAATGACGTGTGGCCCCGGTCCCCCCAGAGAGTGGGATGTGACGACGTCCTTGGATCCGATGCCGTGGAAGACTCCTGTGGTGTGTGCAGGGGGAATAACTCAGATTGCACGACACACAAGGGGCTCTACACCAAGCACCACGGCGCCAACCGTGAGTACGAGGAGTACGAGGGAGATGTAAACCAGAACCTCCTGGAGGGGACACCTGGGGTTTCTGTGGCAACAGCAGGCGTCAAGGGTCCTGAAAAGACCGACAGTCTCCTTCCCTACTCCGCCTGTCAAGCCTTTCCTTTATTGTTTTAAAAAAAAATTTAAGTTTATTTATTTATTTTGAGAGAGAGAGAGAGAGCAGGCGAGGGGCAGAGAGAGAGGAAGAGAGAGAATCAATTCCAAGCAGGCTCCATGCTGTTAGCCCAGAGCCCGATGCGGGGCTCGAACCCACAAACCGTGAGATCGTGACCTGAGCCAAAGTCAGATGCTTGACCGACTGAGCCCCAACTTACTTTCTTTTTTTTTTTTTTTTTTTAACCTTTACTTATTTTTGAGACAGAGAGAGACAGAGCATGAACGGGGGAGGGTCAGAGAGAGGGAGACACAGAATCTGAAACAGGCTCCAGGCTCTGAGCCATCAGCACAGAGCCTGACGCGGGGCTTGAACTCACGAACCGCGAGATCATGACCTGAGCCGAAGTCGGACGCTTCACCGACTGAGCCACCCAGGCGCCCCCCAACTTACTTTCTTAAAATAAAGATTATTTATTTTGAGAAAGAGGGAGAGAGAGCATGAGTGGGGGAGGGGCAGCGAAAGGGGGAGAGAGAGAATCCCAAGCAGGCTCCTCACTGACAGTGTGGAGCTTGCCGTGGGACTCAGTCCCATGAACTGTGAGATCATGAACTGAGCCAAAGTCAAGAGTCGGACACTCAACCGACTGAGCCACCCAGGTGCCCCCCAAGCCTTTCCTTTTGATGGAAAGTGGTTGCTAGGTTATTTGAATTAAAGTGGTTCTTAGGAACAATGAAATTTATAATAGCTCTGCTTCAATTAAAAGAAAAGAAAAACACAAGTTACTTCAAGGCCTCATGGCACCGATTGCCAAAATTCTCCTGGTTTCCAGCATGGATTCTCAGGTTTGAGTTGTGGGGAACCCCAGCATAGGGATGTCGCCTCGGCATTCTTGAATGAAAACACCACATTCTTCCCACTCCTGCTTCCTTTAACATAGAGTATTATCAGATGGTCACCATTCCTTCTGGAGCCCGGAGTATTCACATCCGTGAAATGAACGTGTCGACGTCCTACATCTCTGTGCGCAATGCCCTCCGAAAATACTACCTGAACGGGCACTGGACGGTGGACTGGCCGGGTCGATACAAGTTCGCAGGCACCACGTTTGATTATAGACGGACCTCCCATGAGCCGGAGAGTGTGACCTCTTCTGGGCCAACCAATGAAACACTGGTTGTGGAGGTAGGTGCCAGCCTTCTTCTGATTTTCGGGCTGGGATCTGGGATTGTTGCAGATGGAAGGCCGTTGGCATAACTTTAAGAACCCAGAATAATGATTACAATTTAAGAATGTATCCGAAGCAAGACTCACCTATGCATTGAAGGGGGCGGTGGGCTTGTTATCTTTCATCCCCTGGCACCTAATCCAATTTGTATTTACGCACATCACGGGGTTCCTGTTTTGGGTCTTTATCAGCCAGTGTTTACGAAAGTCGACCCCTCTCCCGTACGCCGTGTGGCTGTGAGAAGCGGGCACACTCGGGGGACTCTGCCGAGTCCTGTGGAGTGGGAGCGGGATGAGAGCCCGAAGCAAAGCCTCAGCAGTGATGTCATATGGGCCCCCATGTGCAGGGAAGGGGCCACAGCCGCCTCCTGACCCACAACTGCAGAGGCTCACAGGCTGCCATTAGGCTCTTCCTGCGACATAATCTGCCCCCATGAGACTGGGCAGATGGAGGTGACAGGCACTGGATAGGCTAATGCCCCACCTTTTTGTCTTTCTGTGCACAGTTAAAGTACTTGGTTCAAATGTTGTCCCGTCAGCCTACAACCAGTATGCAGATGTGAGCCACCCAGACTCCCCCCCACCTGCTCTTGGGGCCAGGCAGCCCCGTCCTGTCCTCTTGTATCTTCCTGGGAGACGTTTCCCCGGGGGTCTCCGCACACATCCCCCCTCTGCCTCCCCTCCTGGCCCTGAGCTGTTCTCATCACCTTATTTCACCCTGATGATTTCTCTCCCACCAGCGCAGGCTTTAGCTCTAATAATGGCACAGAATAGAGACAGGTCAAGGGCGAAGGTGAGTGTGGCTTATTAGGAACTGTTCTGGATGGAAGAAGATTTGCAAAGGCTCAGGATGTCAGACAGGAGAGCATCTCAGGGGCCTCACCGTGCAGCCACCTGTACCTGTCCTACAACACCTTCCTCAACTAAGACCCGAGAGCTGTGTTGTCAGGGGTGGGGAATGTGGTGCCGGGTGGTCAGAGAAGGGCCAGCGTCTTTACCCCCTGGAACATCACATCAGGACCAGTAAAGGCTCCCAGACTCAGAGATGGGATTTCTGTCCACTGATCAATGGTGAGGCTTCCAAAGTAAAAAGCTTTCTCCCTGACATCAGCGATCTGATGCATTCACGAGTGCAAAGGTAACTGGTCCATACGATTGGGTTTTAAACTAGGAGGTGAAGAGTCCAAATTCAAGGTGCTAAGATAGGCTCAACTTGAGAGATCTTTACGGATAGGTGTTTTTCCCCTGGAATGTGCCAGTTGGCCAAAGACCTCTGCATCCGGTCACACTGGAAAGTACGCTGCCGTAGCTTTGATGGGTGGCATGGGTAATATCCACTCATGAGTCCTGACTGCTTAGAACGCACCAGGAAGCGTGAGAGTGCTTTATAGGCATTGCTTTCTGATGCGCTCAGATGGACGGGAATCCCAAGGAAACGCTGGGGGAAATAACCAGATACCCGAGTTAGGTTGCAGAGGTGTTTGAAGCCTTGAAGAGAGGAACACACGAAACGTAAGGCAGACGAGTCGAATGTCTACATTTTTCTAGATGCGCTTGCTTCTTCTTGAGCGTTCGCTTCCGTCTAGAAAGTTCGTATGTGTTTTAGAGGATGGACGGTGTTTATCACGTAACCAACTTCCTGTTGATGTTGTCGCTTCGGTACTATTTAAAAACGAGCTTATATTTATCAGTTCCATTTTAACTTGTTTTCTCTGCCCCCTTTTCATTTTCCAGCTTCTGTTTCAGGGAAGGAACCCGGGTGTGGCCTGGGAGTACTCGGTGCCCCGGTTGCGGGGTGAGAAGAAGCCCAGTGGCCAGCCTCGTTACACATGGGCCATCATTCGCTCCGAGTGTTCGGTCTCCTGCGGAGGGGGTAGGTCACCTCTCACACCTCTCCTGGTGGGGGGGGCGCCGAGGGGCCACGAGCACACTGCACTCACAGGTCCACACCACGTCCTGGCAGGTGGCCCCATCCCCAGAGGGAGAGCAGAGGCCAGTGGCCCTGCGTGTCACCGGAAGGCCGGGCCTGCCTTCTTTCGTCCATCCATGTCAGCATGTTGCTCTGAGGGAGTCGTTTGGTGAACCGGTTTCTGCTTTGCACCCAAGGGAAGATTTGATAAAGAGTAGTTTCGTGAGTTGAGATTATTCAAATGAAAGTCACTCAAATTCTACATATCATGTTGGTGATGAGGAGTAGAAGCTTTACCTTGAAAATATTGTGATGCAGACTGAGGTTTGGGTCCAATGGTCTTGCTCAAATTTACTGCGAAGTCCTATATTGAAATTCACCCAGAAACTACAGGAACTTTATGCAAATCGTGGTGGAAATGACTAGAAACAGCATGTCAGGAAGAAGAATTTCACATGACAGTCAATGGCTTGGTCATCCTGATACCATAAAAATTGGACCGTCAAAGAAAGTCTAAAATTGATAACGTTGGCTGACGACAGGAACATTTTCAGCCAGAGCCAGACATATGCTCTGGCAAAGGGTGGCGAGTCAATTTTTCAAATTTGGGAGCAAAATACTAAATTCTAGATTTAGAAAACAGACAAGTTTTGATATGGGCAAATGGATTTCAGCTTTGCGAATTCCAGCTTTTAATGATTAATTAATTTAGACAGCTGTGTCTTTAAGTTCTAGAAAAAGGTACACAAAATGGGAACTTGCATAAATTAAGAATCTAATGAATGAATAAAGAAAAAATAACGGGCTGCCTGGGTGGCTCAGTCGGGTAAGTATCTGACTCTCGATATCGGCTCAGGTTGTGATCTCAAGATTGTGAGATTGAGCCCTGTGTCAGACTCTGCGCTGAAAGAATAGATCTTGCTAGGGATTCTCTTTCTCCTCCTCTCTGCCCCTCCCCTGCTCATGCGCACATGCGCTTTCTCAAAATAAATAAACTTTAAAAAGGAATTTAAAACAAAAAAGGAAAATGAATTCATACACTGAGAGGATTATAGAGTTCTTACCCTTTCTTTATTAATGTGATGTATCACGTTGATTGATTTGCAGATACTGAATCAGCTCTGTAGCCCAGGAATAAATTTTGATCGAGGTGAATCATTCTTTGAACGTGCTCTTGGATTGGGTTTGCTAGTATCTTGTTGAGAAGTTTTGCATCCATGTTCATGAGAGAAATTGGTCTGTAATTCTCCTTTTTAGTGGGGTCTGTGTCTGGTTTTGGAATCAAGGTAATTCTGGCCTCATAGAATGAGTTTGGAAGTTTTCTTTCTATTTCCATTTTTTTGGAACAACTGCAAAAGAATAGATGTTAATTCCTTTTTAAATGTCTGGTAGAATTCCCCTGGAAAGCCATCCAGCCCCGAACTCTTGTTCCTCGGGAAAGTGTTGATTACTGACTCCATTTCTTTATTGGTTATGGGTCTTTTCAAATTTGCTGTTTTCTCCCGTTTCACTTTTGGTAGTTTATGTTTCTAGGACTTTATCCATTTCTTCCAGATTGCCCAATTTGTTGGCATATAATTGCTCATAATATTCTCCTGTAATTGTTTGTATTTCTAAAGTGTTGGTTGTGACCTCTCCTCTTTCGTTCATGATTTTATTTACTTGGGTCCTTTCCTTTTTCTTTTTGATAAGTCTGGCTGGGGTTATCAGTTTTATTCTTTCAAAGAACCAGCTCCTAGTTTCATTGATCTGTTCTACTGGTTTTGGTGGGGTTTTTTTTTCTATATCATTGATTTCTGCTCTAATCTTTATTATGTCCTTTCTTCTGCTGGTTTTGGTCTTTATTTGCTATTCTTTTTCCAGTTCCTTCAAGGTTAAGGTTAAGGTTGTGTATCTGAGACCTTTTTTCCTTCCATAGGAAGGCCTGGATTGCTAGATACTTCCCACTTATGAACGTCAGCCAAACCAATGCAACACTATATGTTAACTAATTTGAGTTTAAATTAAAAAAAAAAATGAATTCATACATTCTTAATAGTTGGTCTAAACGAAAGGCCTGAAGTAAATAGAGGAAAACAAAGATTAATGAAAAAACGTAACCGTCTGGACAGTTAGCAGCCATGTGCTTGACATGTGCTAACCCTTCCCATTATAAACAAAGAATGAAATATTTCAATCATATTTAAATTCTGACATGAAGAGCTTTTTAAGGAAAAATACTGCTGTGGAGAATTACGTGGGGCCCCCCCTTGCTGGCGATGGGGCCAGACGAGCTGCCACATTATGCCATTCAGGAAATGGTGGAACCAGACTATGTTCGTGGGCATCCCCTGTGTGTGACACGGGAAAATTAACGTCCAATCATATTTACTTCTCTTCCCTTTCTCTTCCAATCTGACAACACCCCTCATGCTTCTGCAGATTATACACCAACCCAGAACTTATTCCATAATCATTTGCTTGAAGAATTGCATGGTAGAGTCAGCAAATGTGTTGTTTGTTTTCAGTTTGGATGGAAAGTTGGTGGGAAATTAGGGTTTCTCTCTCTTTTTTTTTTTTTTACATGTAATTTATTGTCACATTGGTTTCCATACAACGCCCAGTACTCATCCCAACAGGTGCCCTCCTCAATGCCCATCACCCACTTTCCCCTCTTCCCCACCCCCCCCCATCAATCCTCAGTTTGTTCTCGTTATTTCAGAGGATCTTATGGTTTGCCCCCTTCCCTCTCTCTAACTTTTTTCCCCCTCCCCCTCCCCCATGGTCTTCTGTTAAGTTTCTCAGGATCCATGTAAGAGTGAAAACATACGGTATCTGTCTTCCTCTGCCTGACCTATTTCACTTCGCGTAACACTCTCCACTTCCACCTGCGTTGCTACTCCCTTCGGCAAGCAGATGGGGCACAGGATGCATGTCCTTTACCACCTCGTATAGGATGTGGCTCCTCTGAGAGTCTTCCTGCCAGAAACCAGGCCTGCCTGCGTTCCGAGACACAGGGGTACTTCAACAGAAGTCTCGGGAATCGGCCCAGATCACCCAGCAGGCAGCAGGGGTTCAAGCAGCTCCACTGACCCCATTTTATTCCCACCACTGCCAGACTCCAGCAGTGCCCGTGTCTCGCTGGCTGGCGTCCGTTCACATTCTTTAACAAAGATTATTCTACCAGCGAAGCACAGTGTGTTTTCAAACTGCCATCTTCCTTTCGTAATAGAGCACCTAATGACTGACGGGGACTGCAGTCCCCTGAACACAAGACCAAAATGTAGTGAGACGAGGCCCCTCGCGGAGTGGCCACCTCTTAGTTTCATGACCACTTGACGGTTCAGATTCCTCTTGTTCGGTCTTAACGCCCGCTGTGTTTTGATCCACGTTTAGTAGACTTGTCAGACGTCTCCCAATAGTCTGTAATCACATGGTTATTTGCCAGAGGTTAATGACAGTGATTTATTTGGAGGCAGGGACTTTTCGTTCCCCAGACTTGATTATAAGTGGCCGTCTTGATTAAACACTTGACCAGAATTCACTGTCTAAACCTTTCTGAACTTTGGCCCTTCAGGATCTGCTGATACCTGATGACACACGCCTTCTGCCGATAAATCCTTAGTTACTTAAAGTTTATCAACTGCTTCGTTGATTCTGTGCTATGGGAGTCTCTCACTTCTACAAGGTAGGCCAGGATATTTCAATTCTGCATTATAACTGCCTACATGATGAATATTGGAGGCTGACGACTCAGAAAGAATCCATTCTCGCTTTTTCAGTTGTATGAGAGAACAACCAAATTCGCCAGCAGATCTGATAGAGCACTTGTCTACTGTCTTGGTTTCTTGGTGGCTTCTGTCAGTGCATCGCCCACATTCTCAACCCGATCCCCCGGGCAAAGGGGAAGGTATAGGCACCATTTTCATTTTTTCCTGCACGTGTTCTATTTTTAAGATCTCTAGTTGCATAGACCTTCCAACATCCTGGGTTGCGAAACCTTTGAAGCATTCTTTTCTTAGCCTGTCTCCCCGTGAACGTAATGTCTACAAGGAGGTATTTAAATGACCCAGTTAGGGAATTAATGAATGGGAAGAGAGACACTTGGAAAACTCCCCCACCTCTGGTTTCATTCAGGAAATATTACCTGGCATCCGTGGAGGAAAGATGATGATGATGATGGTGGTGGTGGTGGTGATGATTTTAAAAAGATCCCATTTCCTTATCTATTCTAATGGACCCATCTCTCTGTAGAAGATAAGATTTCCTGAAAGACACTGGGCAGATCCAGCCTTTCATCTTTTCTGACAAGCTTTCTCTCCTCCTTTTTCTTTTCCTTTCCACTCACTTTTATGATGCAACCACATTTTTTACTTCTGTAATCCTGCTTAGTTGTGCCTTCCCTGGACTCTCAGTTGGTGTCTCGACATATGTGAGGGGATGAGGACTTAACACAGAGAGACAGGAAGCCAAGGGTACTGTTAGCACAGGAACTGGCTTTGCTGATTCCATCTGAGTCTAAGGCGGTGACTTTTTTCATACGGTGATGTCGTCACTAGACTTGTTTCTAATGTAAAGACAGCAGCCATTTCTCAAAATTACTTATGCTGTAATTTAATTTTTTTAATGTTTATTTATTTTTGAGAGAGAGAGAGAGAGAGAGAGCATGAGTGCAGGAGGGGCAGAGAGAGAGAGGGAGACACAGAATCCGAAGCAGGCTCCGGGCTCTGAGCTGTCAGCACGGAGCCTGACACAGGGCTCAAACTCACAAATCATGAGATCATGACCTGAACCGAAGTCGGACACTCAACCTACTGAGCCACCCAGGCAGCCCCTCATATGCTGTAATTTTTAAAAAATCAGCGTCCGATTCAGTTGGTTCAGTGCATTTCAAATAATCTCAAACCACTGATTTACTTCCAAGTGAAATGGTTATTAAAGTTTGGCTTATAGTTATGTTTTAAACTCTCCAAAATGCACGGTGCAATACCTGGGGATAATGCTTTTCTTTCAAGTGAAACTATTTATCTGATTCACAATTAAAATTTCTCAGACAAATCTTAAAAGTAGCTTGTAAACCAGCCTCTCTTATACTTTTCCAAGAATATTCTCTTCACCATCTACCAATAGTACAAGTAAGCTTCATTAGTTCAGTGATTAGGGCTAGAAAATGGAATGGGATCATTAGCAACCTTGCCCCCGTCTTATTGATGTCAAAGCATTCGTTTATTCCTTCACTTGTGGAGTCAGCAAACATTTGTGGGCACAGATCTGAGCCTCAAACATCTTGAAGCCAGGGGGGAAAGATGCAGGGGAAAATTCCCCTGGTCTGTGAGTTGAACAGTGAAACAGTAACATCATCGTTAGTTCACATGAAAAGTTAGCGTTGCAGCTGATGAACTGTGGTGCATCCGCACACTTCAGCCACGGAAGGAGGACTTCAATCCAGCCCTTCCTCCCTAAATGTGTGAGGTGTTATGCTAAGATAGAGGTCTGTAAAGAAAAATTATATACGCTGGCTCTGTCCTCAAAAACACAAACAATCTGGAGAGAGGAGGGACTCAGGTGTGCGCAGGTCTGAATGCGCAGCGGACCGGAGAGCGAGGCACAGGGAGTGAGGGTCCAGCTGACCTTGAACGTCTCAGTTGCAGCGGGGCAGCCTGGGTCGCCCCGAGATGGCCCCCATGCTGTCAACCCAGTTACTCTGCCAATTGGCTGACATCACCCTCTCTTGTCACAGCAACCGCTTCAGATGACGTCGTCCCCATCCTTACTTTGCTAGAATGCTCTGAATCTTAGAAAAGCGTATATATATATTTTTAAACTATAACTAAAGGCTGAGCTTGGCCTTCTAGGTCCCAGAGACCAATGTGAAATGGTTCCCGTTCTTTCCTCCCTGCATTGGGTTACCTTTGAACCGAGTTCATAAAAATGCCTCCGTGTCTTTATCCAACACCCTGATTAATTTCCTGGAGAGAGAGCACCTTCCTTGGGGGGTTGGGCTGTGATGTCCACCCCCACTCATGTCTCCAAGTGTGCTCAAAGGGCCCAGGTGAAATGGGGTAGCTTATCCCTTGCCAGGAAGCAGGGATCCTTACTTGTTGCTAGAGGCTCCCCAGTTTGGGCACACCTCCCAGATCAGGGGCGGTGGGTTCAAGTGTCCGTCCGAGGTCACGTTCCCATCACATGGTCACGCCTGGCTCTGCCCACCCTGCTCCTGCTGTGGGGCTTCAAGTCCTGCTGCCCTGGAACCGGAAAGATGGTCCTGACTGCCAACAGCAAGAGGAGCAGCATGTCCCTATGCCGTTTAGGACAGCTCAGTGCATCAGGGAAATCGGAGATTCTGGCCAGTTCCTTGTGAAGCAGAATAGACGCATGAGGACGTCAAAGGGCCATCCGTAAATGACCATGACCACCACCCTTGGGGCTCAGGGGCGCATTAGGACACCGTATGCCCAGTGTGACCGTGCCAGGCACAGCTGTCACCTACGCACACCTGGGAATCATCTAGACCCTGAGCAGATCCCAGGAATTCACCCACTCTGGTGTCCTTCTCCCTCCTCTGATTTCAAGGACCTTCAGTGCTCATTCGTGACACATCCATGAATCTCTAGCACAAGCGACAGATATGATGCATGCTTCCCCAGAGACCCAGAGACTGCGTGCGTACATTTGTGGAATCTCTTCTCGTTTTCTTTACGTTTCCTACAGTTTTACCTATCCTACAGTTTTACCTAGATGATCGGTTTCTGTTTCCTCATAAAAGAAGGATCGGGCTTTTGACCACAGCTGGAATTCACTCTACACTTAGAATTTGTGAAAACTTGGAGATAGTCTGATAAAATCATAGTCTTTCAGACCGTGTACTCCCCTTCCAGACACTTTGGCAAAATGTGAAGATTTAAAAATGATTTCCCGAGAGCTGGCCAGAGCCGGTTTCCGTGTATAGGTAGAGGTAAACCCTGAGTGCAGTGCTCATAAAAGTCACCACCTTCCATGCGCAGGAGGTAGCTTTGGGCTGTCCGCAGTTAGAGGCTGGTTCTCTTCGACTTCCTTACTGTATCCTTTAAACACTATGCTCCTCCTCTCTTACCTGTTCATATGGATCATTTAAAAATATTGACCAGTTCGATCCTGGCATTCCGGTGTACTGCGTGATTTTTCTTTCTGACAAGTAGTTGAGCGATTGTAAGCACTGTTGAGAAATTGCTTAGCAGATGTGCCCTCCATCAGAGAACCAATGCCTGAGTCTTAATAAATACTCGGCTACAGGGGCACCTGGGTGGCTCAGTCGGTTAAGCATCTGACTTCAGCTCAGGCCATGATCTCGTGGTTCGTGAGTTTGGGTCCCACGTCGGGCTCTGTGCTGACAGCTCGGAGCCTGGAGCCTGCTTCGGATTCTGTGTCTCCCTCTCTCTCTGCCCCTCCCCACTCATACTCTGTCTCTCTCTCTCAAGAACAAATAAACATTAAAAAAAAAATTAAAACAAAAAAGTAAGCGTTCAGCTACATGGTTGAGGAGACCCCTTTCTACAGGAAGCTCGCCTGAAACACAATTATCTATAACCTGCTGTAAAAACAGAACCCAGAAACCCTAAATGCTATTGGGCATATGGCTGTCTGTGTATATTTTTATTTTCTCAGAATATTCAGAAATTTGAAAACACTCAAAGAAAGAAATATTTAAATTCACTTTTATGTCTATTCTCATTTCTACGGGCTGGGGAAATACATTTCACATTAAGAGCTGGAGCGTTCCTGCCACCTGCAAGCAGACTTGATGTGTGGCTGAGTCGTGCTGTTTCCGTTTTAATAGTCTAGGATTTGGGCATCCCTGAGCCACCCGATAGGCACCTGGCCTGTAATGTTTTATGTTGCCCCTGGGGATGGTGAGCCCCCACAGCCTGCAGGCTGGGGCGTGCGGATACCGTTGACAGCCTAGCCAGCAGCCCCCTCAACCTGCCTTTTCTTTGCTCCTTTACTCATGATCTGATTTAATCATGGGGGAAAAGCAGCCAGACATCAGGTGGAGGCAGACGTGGAGGTGAATGGCCATAGCGGATTGATCGGATGATTTCATCTAAGCTCTCGAGTTAATCTGCGCAGAATGCCCAGGATCTGGGCGCCTCGGCCGCGTGGAAAGGGGCAAGTGTCCTGAAGCACAAAGACGTCTGCGTTCCCCCATCTCATCCTTTCAACATTCCTCCTGAATCGACCATCGCCTTGGTTTGTTTCTCTTTGGTCTTGATTCTCTTCCGCACCGGTTTCTTCCCTGTGAGTTTTCTCATGTTCTGAACTTTTCCTTGGGCCTGAGGAGGGGACTCTGTCCCCTGGTTTTACCTGCCTGAGTCCTGAGCGTGTGTCTGCTGTGTTCACTCACCAGTGAGGAGCCCCAAGACGCCCCCGGGCAGCTGGTGGTGGTCCCCACCACCCCAGACCAGCGCCACCCTCACTTCCCGTGGCCCGGATGTTCGTGGCCCTGTAACACCTGACCTGGGCGTATGTCTGATTTTGTTCTCTGCTGCCTTCTCTGTGTTTGGGTTCTGTGACAGCGCTGGCGCAGTCTTGGGTGGTGGTGGATTAGTGGCCTTTGCTGCTTTTTATTAGCTGTCGTGTCCTGGGGTCTAACATTGTACCATAGCAGCCACCGCGGACATATTTGGCAAGGGGACAAATGCAGGATCTCGACACCGTTTTGATTTATATGTGAGGGCCGTGTTTGGAAAGGGTGGTACGGGTCACCCGCTGTTACCCAGAGACCGGTGCTCCACGCCTCCGTGGCCAGAAGCTTCCCCGGGGCTCCCGTCCCCTCCCTCTTGCTTCTGGACACAAAGAAGGAAGCAGGACCCGGATGTGAGTTTCATCGTTCAGAATCTGAGTTCCCCTGTTCCTCTGTTTACTCAGCGGGCCGTGAAATATAGTTTAGAAAATTGTTCTCCGTGTATGAAGCATTCTAAAACAGAAAATGTTGTGAATCTCTTTCTGCCTCAAACAAAAACCAAAGCAGAGGTTAAAATATCTCCGTGCGTATCTTACAGTGGAGGAAAGGACCGTGTGAGTAGGTGACCCGTGGTGCCTAGATGAGCTGTAACATACAGTGTGATGCTTTTGACCGGACCGCCAGGAGTGGAGAGGAGGCCGTGCCTCTTAGAAACCCGCGATCTTACGAGCCACTTAAGCCTTTTACGCCTTGGGGAGCCCATCTATAAAATAAGGATAATGATGTAATCTACCGTCTAGGGTTCCTTTAAGGATTAAATGAGATAATACCTGTAAAGCTCTTAACACCTCAGCCAGCCAACTAAATGTCAGGTCCTATTCTTTTCTGTTAATGTTACGGTCCGCCTCAGAAACGGGACAGTGCCGGTTAGAAAACTCTCGAAGCAAGAGGGAGTTACTTAATGACCTTGTTACCCATGTGGCCCCAGGGCAGGGATGCTGAACACATTCCTCCCTATTTTGCACGATGGTACCATCTTCAAAGTTTCTGGACACACGTGGGGGGGGGGGAGGGGCTGCGTGAAGGCTCGCGGAACTTTGGAGAAGTGTGTGCACGGGTGTGTATGCTTATAAGTGCTACAGCTGAGGGGTCAAAGCACCGCTCACCATTTTCCAGCTGTGGTGTGACAAAGGCCAAGGGGCAGGACGTCAAGGCAGCGTAGGGGCGGGTGGTGTGAACGGAGAGCACGAGGTACCGCCCAGAAGCTTCAGTTTGGGTAACAGATGGCTCAGTTTGTTGGATGCAGCATTTTAAGGAAGATGCAGAGAGGCATCTTGTAAACGTCTTCTGATTTCTCAGCCTCCCTGCTGCTGACTCAGGTCGCTGGGCCGGGCTCTGTCGCAGCGCCCAGGATCGTGGAACAGCAACGTCACCCTGTGGTCATGGGAAGCCTGGGCCTCCCGACGTGACGCCGCTCGCCCCACGCTAATGCCCAAACTTCATTGTGTGGTACTCCGAGATCTCTTCCGTGTGGGAGGCCTGTCTTCCCTTTGTCCTCCCAGCTGGCATCTGTCCTTGGCCGTGTCCCATTCTGTGGCACCGGCCTTTACCCAAAGAACGCACTGCCCGAGATCTTGAGTCCGCCAATCATCCACTTGAGGTGAGCACAAGTCTCTGATTACGAACCCAAGAAGGCCTTTTGAGAAAAGACATAGACGCGGTACAGACACGGGGCTCTTCTATTTTGCTGAATATGTAGGTCTTGCCGTGTTTCCTGCGGGTGAGGTTACTGATGGGGACACACCGGTGACCTCAGTGGGTTGACACCAGAGGGGCGGGCAGGACTTTGAGAGCGCGCTGGGGGGAAGTGCTGAAGGATCTGATAGGCTCCATACAGAAATGAAGGCAAACGGTCAGGGTCGAGAGAGGAAATGGGACTGTTCTTAGCCAAGCCTGTGGGCACAGACTTTCAGGTGTTTGGGCAGAACAAAAACCTCATCTCCTGTGATTCTCTGTAGGTCTGGCTTACCTGTGAAAAGCAGTTTCTTAGAACATAACCTAAGCCTGGTCCCAAGCAGCCAGGCCACGGGCCCTGTGACACCTGGTCGCTCCCTAGGGGTTCAGGGGTGCAGTCTGGGCCCAGCCCGGGGGGCGGAGCCCCGGTGCGGAGGGAGGCGGACTGGGAGTCTGCCCTCCTCTCTCCCCTCTGCTGGGGCAGGAATTTCTGTGTGTGCGTGGGTGTGTGCACGTGTGCACAAGTACACAGGTGTGTGTTTTATGGGGCCCCTGTCCTGCTTTCTGGCTCGGTTTTCTGTGTCACTGTGTCAGTCAACAATTGTAGGACGGATCAAAGACAAACCAGTCGGCTCTCTGCTTGGTCCTCCTGCCCTCGGGCACCCCTTTAGGCTTTCGATGCCGAGCCTTCCAGGGATGAGTGAGCAGGAGAGGGAGGGAGAAGCAGGGCAGGTGGGGGGACAGGCTGTGGGCTAATAGGAGGTCAGGTGAGGTCGCCCGGGAGGTCAGGGCCCTCCCACCCCCACCTCCCGCTTCCCAGTGTCTGTGACGTCAGCAAGACAGATGTCTGTTTTCCTGAAGGCCCAAATTTGTAGATGTTGTGATTAGTTTTCGCTACAAATGTTGCAAACAGACCACTCTCTGACCCAAGGTCATTGCGAGCATTTTCGCGCATCCCATCCCATGTCTTTCCCACGTGCGCCCTCCCTGAGCGCACCCTTCTGCAGACTTAATGGTGACCTCCTCCCAGGTCCACGCTGTTCGTATCCGTCATCTTGCAGAGCCCTTTCCTAGGTATTGAGTGAACAGCCCATTTTTAATGTGGCCGTTCAGATTCTGGAGCCAGTTCACTCAAGCATCGTTGGTGATGCTTGTAACAATGAATGTAAACACACTGTAACAACGAATCCTTCCAGACCCCCCAGATTCCTTAGTGATTACAAAGTTAGGCTCCATGTTTTGGTGGGTATCCTGAAGGCATAGTTCCTAAAGTCTGAGACGCTTTGATTTGGGCAGAGAACACACACACACACACGCACACACACACACACACACACACACACACGCACACAGAGTCTTTTTTGCTTGTGGGCACCGATACGTAGCAGGGAGGTGAGATCTGCTGCATGGAGCTGTAGAGAATCTGATTTCACCCTCGCATCCGGCTGCCTACCAGAGTAAGACGACGGTAGGGGAGATCTTCTGGAAGAGTGTGTGAGGTGCTGTGGGCATTGCGGGGCCCCAGGCCAGCAGCCTCGGCTTCACTGGAGAACTTGTTCGATGCAGATCCTTGGGTCCGCCCCACACCTGCTGGAACCGGAGCCCTAGGGCGCAGAGGGACCGCAGACGGCTTCTGCGACGCCCCCGGGGTTCTTGAAGCACGCGGCAGTTCAGAACCCATGCAGGGAGTCCCTGCTGTTGTGTCTCTGTGAGGGGACTTCTCTCCTAACGTTGTATGGAAAGCCCAGTCACCAGGTCCCTGCCCGGAGCCCCAGGCCGCCGTCAGAGGCACGGCCGGAACCGCTCGCGCTCAGGAGTCGCAGGGGAATCCGCTTCCCTGGGCAGAGCCGGCTCTGAAAGAACAGGGACTTCAGTGAACGCTGCAGTGATCAAGTAAATGGCAGCAGAAGGTTGCCCACCAGGGACTGTGATGGCCAGAGGTCAGCTTGATGCTCTCTGGGAGGGGACTTAAGACGGGTTGAGTGGATGTTGAGGGGGGAGGATTACAGGCAAGAACTTTCCTGGACAACGCCCAGAGTCGGGCTGTTAGCATCTCTGCCCACGTGCTTTCCGTGTCCGGAGAGCTGAGTCCCTCGGTCCCAGACCTCCTGGTCTTTGTGGCTTCACTTCACCTGCCCTCGGAAGCAAGCTGGAAGCTGGGCCCGGGGTGGCAGATGGCGTGATGGGCTCTGTGGCTTCTCTGTGCGTCCCTGTCCCCGTGCAGCTCGGGTCCCCTCTGCAAGGAGGCTGAATGTCAGCCCCGCTTGTCCCCACCAGGGCACGGGTCCCCCTTGCTCAGTCCTGTCTTTGATCCAGAGGACGTGCTCCTCCTTCCAAAGCTGATGCTCCGTCGACAGCCTGCACCTTGTCACCCGCATTCCTCGCCGCCACCAGACAGGCCCTTCCTCTCCTTCTGTGTCTCCCCCCTTCTGGTCCCTAAACGTGCTCAGGCGTCCTCAGCCTTCAGACAACTCCTCCTTCCTTCTCCCACGCCCTCCCTGTCTCTCCTGCCCTCCCTGCGCACCTATTCATGAGGACGACATTCCTTTCCTTCCGTCCTGCCCACCAGCCACCGACTGGCACCCTCCTGCCCCTCACCTTTGACACGGCTTCCAGTCCCGACACCATGGCCCCTCTCTGTGCCCCACAGCCCACGGGACTTCCCCGGCCATCTTCCGTCCCTCTACGGCCTCCCCCCTACCCCCACAACCACCCCCCAGGGCCTTGGGCCTCCTGCCTCTGCAAACACATTCCTTCTCCCCCAGGTTCCCTCTTGCCTTTCACCACGGGGGCCTTGCCGTCTTCCGCTACGCAGCTCTGTGCCCCCGTGGGTCTGGTCCTGGGAACATCCTGCTGGACGGTCCCCGGGATGGCCCCCACCCCCCCCAGGAACAGATTTAGGCCATCTCAGCGGTGGTGCCTGTTCCTCCCACGGGCGGCTGTGCCCTATCTCAGCTCAGCCTCGGTCCCTCGCCGTATCTTCCCTGGTTACCCACCAACCCGCTGTCACCCCCTCTCTCTCTCTGTCTCCGTCAGTTCTCTAGATACATAATCATACCTCCTGAAGCTGCTCCCCCGATGTAATGTTCATATCCCGTCTGCTGGTCTAACTGTATGAGCCAGCGTCTCCAAAATCATCTTAACTCCAGGGGTCATGAGTAAAGTTCTTTTTTATTCCATCCCTTAAGGGGAAATTTTCCACGGTTTCCCATAATGTTGGCTTCTCGGCTTGAATAGGCATACAAACATCTCTATCCATATCTATCTAGAAACATAGATATACACAGAAACTCGTGCAAATACACAAAATATTGATGAGAATAAATATTCACCTGCTGCCTATTTTATTTAGGCATTTATTTAGGAGTAAAGGTCAGAGAGAAAAACACCATTAGTTCTCACTCTGGCTATTAAAGAATCAGGAGGTTGTGGAACATTCCAGAAATCACCCATGATGATCAGAGCCAAGCCAGCTTCGGCGCAGATGATTCCCAGGAAAGTGCCTGCATTGCTGCAAACCTCATGACTGCCAGGGCCCATACCTGTGCCTGCTGCTGCCAGGGAGTAGGGACGCAGCCATAAGTCTCTTCTGCTTCCTGTATTGGTGGGAATCTAACCCAGAGTCTCACGGACAAGCAAGTACAACCCGCCCCCCAAATCAGCTCTTGGATTTTCCATTTTCCATTTTCCCTGTTATAACTTGTTTGCCCATGTTTGCATCAAGTATTTTGACATCTGTTCATTTTCTAATACATTGATTTCCATTTCAATCTGGATCAACTCTTTCTACTTGCTCGGGCTATCCTCTTTTTCTCACATCCTCATTCGACATCACCTTCTTGTGTTTCTGGTCTTGGTTATTGGTGTGAGCATTTAAGGCTATGAATGGTCCTCGGAGTATTACTTTTAGCTGCATCCCATGAATTCTGCTTCATAGCCTGTTCCTCATTGTTCTTTTCTTAAATGAATTGTTTTGAGCCTACTTCATTCACCCTCCCATTTTGATCTATTTCTATGAACTGCTAAAATGGTCAAGGCAATGGGTTGCATTCCCCCTTTCTTTTCCTAATCATAGACTTTTCTTCCTTATCCGCTTACGTTCTACAGGGTCGTCAATGTAAGCGTGCACTTCCCCTCGTAAGGGGCACTTGGAAATGTGTGCAGGCATGATCTCCACGATGTTAGACAGTGAGCGCTCCTGGCACTTAGTGGGCAGGATCCGGGGTCTTGCCGCGAGTCTTGCGATGGGTGCCGCCATGCTTCCCAGCAGATAATGCTGTTGCCCTACAGGCCAGCGGTGCCCCGCTAAGACAAAGGAAAGCCTCCAAAATCACTAGCTAAGAAAATAACTGGCAGAGTTGGAATGTGCACATGCATCAGACTTTCAGATAGGGTTACAGATATACATATATTGAGTGCATTCCGAAATTATTTCAGGAATTCCTAGCTCCAGATTTCCCCCTTACCCAGTTCACAGGTAAGAGCCTTGGGACTTGGCAGACATGAGGCGGTCCGGGGTGAAGCCAAACAAATGTGTGCAATAAAAAAGAAAAAGAAGCACTTTAATCAAGTAAACTTCTTTTTCTGTTTCAAAGTAGAACCAAATTTCGTATTTGCTTGATCAAGAGCCCGTAACTTGCCCGGGACCAACAGTGACCATTAAGGCCTGATGGTTTGTTGAGACTTGAGCAGAAGCGGAATTTCACATCTTTAATTTCAAAACAGGAAATGAAACTGAAGCTGTTATTTATAGAGCCACACCTCCTAAAAAGTCATAGGAGCTTGGTTAAAGAATAAAACAGTACCCTTTCAAATCGACACATAAATGGAGAGAAAAGATTAGTTTTCCTTCTCTTTTCTCTAGGGCACCAACTCTTAGCAGTTTCAGGAAATTGTACTGTTGCTCAGTGTGGCCTCGTACAAATTGGATCGTTATGATAAACGGGCTTAATTTCGGGAGTCCCCAAGATTCTTTGCAGAACAGCTTAAACACACGTTTGTTTCTTTTTTCTGATTGTATAGTTTCTTATTCCTTGTTAGCAAGTGGAAAAGCAGGTTCATAAAACATTGACTCATATTTCGTCTCTGCATCGGTATACAGGTGAGTCATCCACACGGTGCCCAGCTCGTCCTAAGTCACGTATAAAAAGGGAAAACACCTGTACTTTGATGATGTTTTGGCCAAGCATTAGCTCCCCCACTATTAACATGTCTGATCTTAGAAGCTACCGAATGTAATGAAATTGGCCCGTCCTGGTAGCGCGGGGACAGACTGACCCACACACGCTATGGGGATTAGAGAGCCAGGCGGCCCATGCTCTCTGCCCTCCAGAAAGACGCTCCAAGGGATGACACGTACATCCTAACTGAACTTGTCCTTGGACGCACCGTGTGTCTTGCCCACACCTGCAAGCTTTGAGAGCGAGAGGGTCACTGTTACCGTTCTCCAGGACAGATGAGCGCAAGCCTGAGCTAGCCTCGTCTGGACTGCCTTTACTCACTCTTCTGACACCAAGTGGGTGGCCAAGTCTTTGTTACGAACAACCACCAACTTTCCAGCAGCCAACGGGATGCCTACAGTTCAGTTCTGACACCACCTACCTGGAGTCACTCAGATTCTAGAGGGTTAAGGGCTCAGTCCCAGGAGGCTGTTTCCCCTTCAAACACCAGTCGCAAGTACTGGGTGCCCAGGGTACCCCCACTTCTGTGTTGCGTGGCTACAAAGTTGGGGGTTCCCATGATCCCTCCTTTCCGGGTTTGTTCATCTGTCCTCATGAGCACTGATTTATTAGAAGGGAAAGGAGTGAAGGACCAGAGGACAGGGTAGAGGGAGACTTCTCTAAGGGTCTCTCGTGGTGCAGCTTCTGTCCCTGTGGACTTGGGGAGTGCTACCCTCTCAGAATGCCGATGTGCTCACCACCCGGAAGCTCTCTGAGCCCTGTGGTTTAGGGTTTCCATGGAGATTTTGTAACATAGCCCTGGTTGATTAAATCGCTGGCTGTGGCTGATGAACTCAATCTCCAGCCCCTCTCCCTTCCCTGGAGGGTAGAGGTGGGGTTGAAAGTTCTAATCCTTTATTCCTCCCTGGATCTCTCAGGAGACCAGCCCCATCCTGAGTTCCCCGGGTGAGCCTCCAGTCACTCATTAGCATACAAAAGATACTCTTATAGCTCTGGAGTTCTTAAGGGTTTTAGGAGCCTTGTGCCGGGAGGAGACACAAACCCAATGCTGACTTCTTACTCTCTCGCACCCCTGTAGCCCCAGACCCAAAGGTCCTGGCTTCTGATTTTGCCTAGAGCAGTGGTTCTCAAAGTGTGGTCCCCGTTACCAGCAGCAGCAAAACGTAATCCTCAGTCCCCACCCCAGACCCGCTGAATCAGGAACTCTGGGGTGGGCGCCGCATTCTGTGTGTCAAGTCCAAGAGGGTTCTGATGCCCACTCAAGCCCAGGAGCCGCTGACCAAAGGACTCCAGAGGAGCGGGTATTGGGTCTGATTTAAGGGGAGAAGAAATCTGCCAGGTGTGCCGAGGGGATGGCAGTGGAGGACGAATTCCAGGGAGAGAGGAGACAGCCTGGGGACCGGCTTTGTAATCAGAGGAGCAGGGAGGTCACCGCCGAAGGACACAGAGCGGCTGGGAGGGCAGGGCTAGGAAGCCTCGACTTCAAAACAAGAAAAGCAGGCTTCTGATCTGCTAGCGGCATGAGAGTGTGTGTGTTTAAAAGGAAAGGTCCTTGGGATCCGTTTGACATTGGACTTGGAGGAGGAATCCTGGAGGAAGGCGTCGAGTCGGGGGCTACGAGGCTGACCCCACTGACCACACGGGAGACCCCGGGCCCCGGGCAGGTGGAGTTTCAGGAAGCCTGCTTTGCAAGGATGGGTCTGTGTTTGTGTATTTGTTCAACAGCCTGGTCCGTGTGTCCAGCAGGCAGCTGGGGGACCTTAGCCAGAGCTGACAGGGGGCACGACCCTCCCCCGGGAACACTCACAGGGAAACGGAAGTGGATCCTGGGCAGAGCCTGCTTTTCCCTCCTGAGGGGATGGACACACCCCTGCAAGGTCTTGAGAAGGCATGCCGGTGTCTGTGTGTCTGTGTCTGGGCCATGTGTGACACAGTGACAGGACACACGGCCGCCTGTCACTATCTCAAGGACGCTGTGGGACAGCGTGGGACACACTTCCTTCTGAGGTGGAGTCCAACACCAAGTTCGCGTTTTGGAGCGCTGCGTCTGTAATCTGCAGGTGCCCGTGATGGGGTCAGGTGTTGGGTTCGGAGCCACGGCCAAGGTACAATTCTTGAGACGTCTTCCGTACCAACAGTTGTTTTTATTAAAGTACAGGGACAGGACGTGTGGGCAGAAAGAGCTGGCTTAGATGTGTGAGGAGCGACTGATATATAAGATTTTCTATCAGGGGGCGCCTGGGTGGCTCAGTTGGTTGAGCGTCTGACTTCGGCTCGGGTCATGATCTCATGGTCCGTGAGTTTGAGCCCCGCATCGGTTATGTGCTGACAGCTCGGAACCTGGAGCCTGCTTTGGATTCTGTGTGTCCCTCTCTGCTCCTCCTCTGCGCGCTCTCTCTCTCTCTCTCTCTCTCTCAAATATAAATAGACATTTTAAAAAATAGGAAGAAATAATTGCAAATTTTACATCAGGGAGCACCAAATAGAAACTACACAGCTTGATTAGAAATATGATTGTGAAAAGTTAGCAGAGAACTGAAAACTTTTATAAGACTGCATGGGTCCTGTGAAACCACCACCTGTGGTCTTACAGCAGCACCTTCTGGGCTTTGGCCCCAGGAAGTGGGTAGTTTGGGGCTCAGACACACGAGCTTGCGTGGTGGTTCCGTTAGACCCAGGGACTCCTCTCCTCCCCTGGCTACTGAAGAAAACCAGTTCCCCAGAGAGTGTACCTTTCTGCATTGAAGACATTGACTTGTCTCATTCCTTCTTTCAAAGCGAAGCCAAAATGTCAAGTGTGTATTTTAGAGACGTTTAGTTTTCCTTGAGTAAAGAAGAATTCGTCTTCCCACGGCCCCTAGCGTGAGTGATGGCTGTGCCTGGGTCTGTAACCCGCTGTTTCCTCCCTGACACCACTCCTTTGGTCTTTTCCTTGCCTGGCGGGGGGATCAAGTTGGGTACAGGAGGGCGCTCTGAGTTGTGCCGGGGCGGCAGACCAGGGGGCCAGAGGGGCCACATCATTTCTAGAACTTAATAGATTGCATTGCGTTAATTTTTCATCAGTACTAGTGTGGTTCTTTCTCTTTCTTTTTCTCTCCGTTGGATGAACTCTTTAGTATCCTCCTTCAAAATGGGTCTTTAGTTAGAGTTCTCTTCGTGTGGTGGTAAAATAGACTCACGGAAAATTCACCGTGTGACCATTGTTGAGCGCACATCTCCGTGGCGTTAAGTACGTTCACACTGCTGTCCAGACATCACGTCTGTCCGTGTCCATATCTTTTTCATCTTCCCAAACAGACAATGTGCCCGTTAAACGCTGACCCTCCATTTCCTTCTCTACCCAACATTCTTCTTGTTGGCAAACCAACATTCTGAGTTTGACTCTCTAGGTACACCATGTAAAGAATAGCACTTTTTTGGTAAATTTAATGAATTGAAATATTGGACAAATTTGGGCATGTCTTCAAAGCCATAATCAGCCCTGGGGATGTAAGTGGGGGCTGAGAATTAAATGAGCTTTCATTTCAGTCATTTCCATTAACCTCATTCGATACAACACATTAGTCACGATTGTGAAAACGTCTCTAGTCAGCTTACCACCATGGCAATATTTAACTCTGAGTTCTCTGGCGATAAACAGCTTTGTGTGTTGTTTTGTCTACATTTCTGGTTTCTTACCGATTGCTTCTCGAGTGGAAACACAAGCCAGGCATACTGTGTTTCTTTGGAGAAGTGGGCGGTGTTCCCAACTCTGGACACAACAGAAAAGAACTGGTATGTTTCATCCAATGTCTGTTGGCACCAATTACAGGACACATGTCGCCTTTAACGATGTTCAGATCTAGGAGGGAAATCTACACGGCTTGGAACTGACGGAATTTACTAATAAAAATGGCAAAGACAGGTCACGAAAGTCCTAGTAGGTCAGTAGTTGGCTAATTGGTTATGAACTTAAAGACATGCCCATATGTAGACGCTTTTTCAAAAGAGCTTTCATTAGCTCTTTGTCTGTGTTTTACCACGGGGCACATGTCTCAGTCTTTGTTCTGCGCTGCGCTCTTTCCCGCAGGACACATGACCACCAGAGAAGGCTGCTACAGAGACCTGAGGTTTCCAGTGAATACGTCTTTCTGCAATCCCCACACCCGACCCGTCACAGGGGTGGTCTCCTGCAAAGTGTCCGCCTGTCCTCCCAGGTAAGAACGGCTGTGGTCGCCCAGACAGGTCTCGCAGGTTTGCGAATATACTTGGCGAGCCTCTGGCACGCTTGAGCCTGGAGAATGGAAGTGCCACGTGCTGCCACGGCATCTGGAACGGCGAAGAGGCAAAAGCACCCAGACCTTCCTGAACGGGTATGTTTGGCGGGAAGTGGTCCCGAGGCTCTTGGGAATGGAAGTGGGAGTTCTCGCAACAGCATCCCGTTGGCTTGACTTTTATCTCAATCACTGCGGGCCGGCAGGAGCGATTGTGTACCGTGGCGACAGCAGCGTTTTCCCTCTCCGCCTCCGGGCCTTTTGCTCTGGTCTGCTTTGCCCTACCGCGTGAAACGTGTCGGAAGGACCCGTTCACGGGCCGGCCAGGTGGTGTGGGGCAGTGTGGATGGCTGCAGGGCGCACGTGTACATGCGTGTGTTTGCACAGACACGCATGCACGCGTGCGAGACTGAGCTGAGAAAGCCAGGGGGCGCTCTGGCTCCCCGTTCCTCTTCCCCCACCAGGACCGTTGCCCCGAGACAGTTCTCGGTAGAGTGCAGGTGCCCTGTGTCGTTGGGCTGGGCAGGACCCCCGCGAGTGGCCACGGCCCGGCCCTGCCGCCAGCCGTCACACCCTGGCCACACCCTTCACCTCTCTGGTGCTCGGTCCCCTCAGCTTTACGGGGGACGCGTCCCAGAGGGGCTGTGAAAATCCTCTGAGTAACACAACGGGTGTCTGACCCCAGCTGGGTTCTCAGTGCAGCCGACGGCCCTAAAATCGGCCCAAGATCGTGTCAAACACCTCGATCTTAAAGATGTCCAGCCGCTGGCGAACTGATTGCAGGTTTGCTGAGAGGTGCCTCAGAAGCATGATGCTTTTCCGGGAGACAGAGACACACAAGAGGGAGAGAGGCGTCACCTCCCTGTGTCTCTGAGCTGTCCGGGTCCCCGGTCACTGGCTCTGAATGGAGACGGGGTTGGCTTATCCGCATCTGAGAGGTCGGCAGCTTTTCTCCCACCACGGCGAGGGGGGAACCCCGGGGGCTGGGGACCCGCCACCTCACAAAGCCTCCCGGCTGCCTCAGCTCCCCACCCCACGGCCCGCGGTGGGGAGACACGCTGGTCGAAATGTACACGAGGACTCTGGCGCCTGGGACCCGTCACCCCCAGTGCACCGGGCGCCCACCCAGGGATCCTTCCTGGGACTGCGCAGGCTTTTAGGATGGCCACACACCTTGGTACCCGCTTCATATCCCTCAGCCGGCCCGTGCACCCCATGCGTGTGCTGAGCTGGACACTCACTGCGGGCTCTGTGTCCGAGGTGACGGACCAAGTGCACAAAGTCCTGCATAGTCTCAGAGAAGAGTCTTGAGGTTGGCAGAGGGAGGCTGGCACCAGCTGGGCACCATTGGCTGCAGAAACAGCCATACAGGATACGGGGGCACCTGGGGGGCTCAGTGGGTGGAGCGTCCGACTCTTGGTTTCAGCTCAGGCCGTGATCTCGTGGTTTGTGAGTTCAAACCTCGTGCTGGGCTCTGCGCTGACAGCACAGAGCCTGCTTGGGATTCTTTCTCTCCCCCCACCGCCCCTCCCCTGCTCATGCACACACACTCTCTCTCTTTCTCCCTCTCTCTCCAAATAAATAAATAAACTTAGAAAACATGATCATCCTGTCCAAAGGAAACAGAGGGCCGGATAGCCAGGGTTCCTGCAGCCTCCTGTCAAGTTGGTGCGCAAACGTGACTCCTTCTTCCTTCCTGGATAGCTGGTTCTGCACCTGTGTTGCAAGTGACCCAGCGTTGACGTCACTGTGACCTTGGATCCTGGATCAACACCTCGTCGTGTGCAGATATGGATGTTTAGAGGTGTTGCCGTGTGCACTGAGGGTCTCTTACGATATCGTGCTGAGTTCTTGCTGGGGCAAGAACTGATGTGGGGCGCCCGAAAGCAGCTGGTTAGCTGCTAGGAGGTTAGCCGTAGAGGAATCTCCTTCACGTAGACCAAGAGAAGTGTGCGCGTGTCATTTTCGGGTGCAGGAGAAACCAGCCTTCGTAGTTACTTGTGGAGGCAGACTCGTCCGAGTCTAGAGCCCCAGAGAACTGGGGATGGTTAGTGCACGTGTGCCGTCGCCCCGCACGTCCGCGAGCGGTTCACCCTCCTGCCATCCAGCCTGCCTGCCTGCCTGTCTGTCCGGTGAGGCTTGTCTAGAAGCGACGTCGAGAAAACACCCAGCCCGGGACTAAGTCACCAGCGCCCGGCTGCCAGCTTGGTGATTTTAAGCAGCACCTAACTCAGATGTGAACTCATAGTGGGGACCCCAGAACAGACCTCTCTGCGTCTGTAACCCATGCAGGGCTCAGACCCGGAAGCAGGAGAGGCTGGAGCGTCTGTCTACACGGGTTAGAAGGTGCCTCGTTTTTCCTGTAAGTCACCTGTGCAGCCTGCTGGTTTTCTCGCTGGGCCTCCTGTGCTTCCCTGCGGTTTGTCTTTCTGGTTTTGAGGGATTTGCATTCAAACCGTCTCTATATTCTCTGATGTCTTCTTCTGTGCTTAACTTAGGTAAAATCTATTAAGTTCTGTCAAGGACCTTGTGTGCTGACAGAGAAGGCAAAGTTCCGAGCAAATGGACCAGTCGAGGGAAAGTTAGAACCGGGGTGTGGAAACAGCAGGTAGAAACATGGCGAGGTCCCCCCAGAGTCATCTACCCAACATCCAAAGGTCCCCCATCCATCTGGCTCTTGGGTTTACATCTCATGTGTTCGAGTATTTGTGGTTTTCTCCGAAGGAGAAGGCTTTTGGAGACAGTCCTAAGCTTGGCGCTAAGACGAATGCCATGCTTTCCTGCTGGGAGATTCCTAACATCCCCCGCAGATAACCGAGGCCCGATGTCCCGCGGGGTCCCGCAGCTTGTACTACCCGGCCCCAGCTGTGTGTGTCACTTCGACAGAGTGGACGGGGTCGGCCAGGATTAGGAGTGCACTCGGCAGCTTGCGGAAAGGCGTGGGCCGTGCAGCCAGCAAGCTGGTTCAGATCTCCCACGCGGCTGGCGCTGGCACACTGAGGCCGGCCCTGCCGCGGCCCACGGAGCGGGAGAGGAAGAGGAGGGGACCCCAGGAGGCACCCGCATCACTGATGCTCCCGTGGGACGAGCTGGGAGGGGGATGCGGAACATCCCGCTGGGCATCCATGTGGTTATTTGGGGGTAAACAGAGAGCGAGCGTGTGTCGAGGGAATGCACGTAAAAGCTCTTAGCGCAGTACGTGTGCTAAGCACTCAGTAACCCTTGGCCGTTTTTATTTGTGCTGTAAAAGGAGAAACAAATTCACATCAGCTATTTATTTAGTCTGTGAAGCAAGACTGTCTATGACAAAACACAGAGGAATCAACTTATCTTACATACGGTAGTGCTTGTGGATCGTTACTTTAACGGTGGACTTGGGGAAGTAGATCTTAATGTAAAAAGTTGTTTTGTCTTCCTCCGTGATGTGAGGCACATTTGTCTCCTGCCCGGAATACTGGCAACTTCTTGTTCCTGGTTACATGGGCAGAAAAGCCAAGTTTCATTTGTGCAACCTCGAGGGCATGTGCCTTTCTCATTAGAGTCTGTCTGCTGCGAGTGTAGGTGTTCCCCTGTGCCTGTCCCGGGGCGGGTGTTCCCCTGTGCCTGTCCCGGGGTGGGTGTTCCCCTGTGCCTGTCCCGGGGCGGGTGTTCCCCTGTGCCTGTCCCGGGGCGGGTGTTCCCCTGTGCCTGTCCCGGGGCGGGTGTTCCCCTGTGTCTGTCCCGGGGCGGGTGTTCCCCTGTGACTGTCAGAGCCACGGCAGGCGCACCCAGTGCCTCTGAGAGCTGAGCCCCGTCCTCCCGGTCTAACTAAATGCAAGACACAGCAGGTGCAATTCGGTGTTTCGCGTTGTACCGGAGGCAGAGTCCCCAAAGGACCGGGAGCAGAGTCTAAAACCTCTTAATGCACAGCCTACTTGTCTTTAACTGAAATGAGAAGCTGCTACCTCGTGGGTTGTAGCTCCTGACCTCCCTGTCGGCATCCACATGCACACCTGCATCTCGGGCACACAGCTGGAGGGCCGTCAAGGCCAGGGCCCTTCCCCGGATGGGCTCCCCCAGCTCGTAAATTTCTGCGGGGAGCGGTGGGCTGAGCATCCAGCAGTGTCCTCACTGGAGGAAGCTCATCTTAAAATGTCTGCGAGGCTCCAGCCAGCAGGAGCATCGTGGCCAGATGAGCGGGGTCCGTGGTCCCCAGCTGTTCCCCAGGCCTGGGCTCCGCACTGGGGGCCGGCCCCCCACTGGCCCCGGAACGGCCGGCAGCCGGGGCTCCCAGGGCCTAGCCACCTCTGTCTTCATCTGAGCATGAATCGGGCTCTTGTCTCGCTCGCCTTTGAAACACAAGCCAGCAACCACAGATACTTACTCCCTTTTACATTTCTCAGTTTACCTAAACGGAGTGGCTCTTTGTGTCATTTATCTCAACTCGTGTCTGGTTTTGGAAGCACGAACACCGCAGCACGGCTTCCCGGACAGTGTACGGAAGGTGCAAGAGGAAATACTTCCCAGATGGGAAGCGAGTCCTTCTTCTCCGTCTCCGCGATTCCCCCAGGAATGCAGCCTACGCGTTTAAAACAGACTGTGACCAAGTATACTTTGTTCTCTCGTGTTATTGAGCCATGCCGAGGCAGCTCTGTAGTCCTCTCCACCAGGCAGACTGTTTCTGCCTACACTTTGGTGACTCCTTACAAACCCGTTGCTAGAACCGTTCCCTTGGAACCAAAGTGCCTCAGTCGGGGACTACATTCCTTCGATCGCACACCAGAAACGCAGGTGAGGGTTAGCAGATGGACTTTATTCCCGGTCGTCTCCCACAGCAACGTCTGCAGGGACAGGACAGGGGCAGTGACTCTGTCTTTCACCTCTTTAGCTACACGCCGTACAAACATTAAGTGCCCAGTAGTGCACAGGTTACCCAGGAAGGGAAAGAACCCTCATCCCTGGGGTGGTTCCCGCCTGCAAAAGGGTTCCACTCGCAGGGATGCCAAGGAAGTGAGCAGCTGAGTTCTTCCGCGTGTCTGAGACACCGAGGATAAATCAGCCGTGGGCGTGTGGCCCCCCACTTGCTTTCATTCTCCGCCATTCCAACTTGGAATTCCTAACCATTCCGCGGGGGTGTTCACAAACGATGTAGCCAGTCCTGCCCGCTAGCCCCGCTTCTGTTGGAGCACTGTTACCTGGAATACGGTTTGGAAAACGATTCGCCAGTGACTGAATCACAGATGTCTCTTGTGACACCACAGCAGGAGGTGTGGGGGATGCAGGCTCCTTGGTGCTGTTTCCCTGGGCTGCCTGCCCCTCGCTTACGGGGTGCGAACCAGTGTGGCCTCGCGGAAGAGCCCTCCCAGGTTCAGAGTTGTCTCCCCCTCGCTTACGGGGTGCGAACCAGTGTGGCCTCGCGGAACAGCCCTCCCAGGTTCAGAGTTGTCTCCCCCTCGCTTACGGGGTGCGAACCAGTGTGGCCTCGCGGAACAGCCCTCCCAGGTTCAGAGTTGTCTCCCCCTCGCTTACGGGGTGCGAACCAGTGTGGCCTCGCGGAAGAGCCCTCCCAGGTTCAGAGTTGTCTCCCCCTCGCTTACGGGGTGCGAACCAGTGTGGCCTCGCGGAACGGCCCTCCCAGGTTCAGAGTTGTCTCCCCCTCGCTTACGGGGTGCGAACCAGTGTGGCCTCGCGGAACAGCCCTCCCAGGTTCAGAGTTGTCTCCCCCTCGCTTATGGGGTGCGAACCAGTGTGGCCTCGCGAAACAGCCCTCCCAGGTTCAGAGTTGTCTCCCCCTCGCTTACGGGGTGCGAACCAGTGTGGCCTCGCGGACAGCCCTCCCAGGTTCAGAGTTGTCTCCCCCTCGCTTACGGGGTGCGAACCAGTGTGGCCTCGCGGAACAGCCCTCCCAGGTTCAGAGTTGTCTCCCCCTCGCTTACGGGGTGCGAACCAGTGTGGCCTCGCGGAAGAGCCCTCCCAGGTTCAGAGTTGTCTCCCCCTCGCTTACGGGGTGCGAACCAGTGTGGCCTTGCGGAACAGCCGTCCCAGGTTCAGAGTCTGGCAAGATGCCTTCTCTGGGCCCCGTGCTTCCTGCCTCCGGCCACGAGCCCGGCCCTCTCAGGGAGCCTGACGCTGTGGCTCACGCCAGACATGTCACCTCCCAGAGAGTGGGGGACCCTGCTCAACTTCCGGGGTCTTGACCCGCTCCAGGGGCCCGCAGTGAGAAGGCATCTAACCTCTGTCTGATCAGGGACACCAGGAGTGTCTGAAATTGCCACTCCCTTCAGAGGGATATGGCGTCCACTCGGGCTTGAGCACTGTGACTGAGTCACCCGCATGTGACAGTCTTCCTACCGAAGATGATGTCTTACTTCCTCCTCACCCCTCCCCAAGAAAGATGTCACTTAGCACCAAAACAATGAATTTCAAACGCATTCAAGGAGCGCCTGGATGGCTCATTTGGTAGAGAGTGCGACTCTTGATCTCAGGATTGTGGGTTCAAGCCCCATGTCGGGTGTAGAGATGACTTAAAAATAAAATCTTGGGCCAATACCAAATACCCAGTATTTCTGGGGCACCTGGGTGGCTCGGTTGGTTAAGCGTCTGACTTCGGCTCAGGTCGTGCTCTCACGGTTTGTGAGTTCGAGCCCTGCGTCGGGCTCTGTGCTGGCAGCATGCAGTGGCTTTGGATTCTCTGTCCCCTTCTCTCTCTCTCTGCCCCTCTTTCTCTCTCAAAAATGAATCACCATTTTTAAAAAAGTAAATAAGTGAAATCTATAAAATGCATTCAGGTTGGTACAGACATTGGTTAGAATGTATCTTTTAGGAAAGTCAGGTTACAAGTGTGGACAAACAGAATCTGTCATAGAGCAAGACTGATTTAACTTATTTCTTTTGTCACTTAAATGTTAACACAGGAGCTGAGGGAATATAAAAATTAGCTAGCTTTCTAGATTTGAACTAAAAATCTGCCTTAGGTAGTTCTGTAAAATATTTTGGATTTTAGGAGGTTTTGTCCAATTGTTTTTGCTTTATTCAGTTTAGTTTGATGTCTGTATGGTTGTTTTATATTTATATGCATATATATTTATCCATATGAATAAGGTGGAAAGTCACCTTGAGCATACTTTTATTTTTCAGGGAACTTAGCTGGTTATATACATTCAATAATACCTAAATTTTTCATAATATTTTTATTATTTTGGTCTCCAGGCCTTAGTATGATTGACTCTAAAATTCACCAACCCCACCATGTTCAACAATAACTATTCTCTAAATAATACACACTATGACATACACTCCCATTATTTTGGAATAAAAATGAAAAACTAACTTACAGATAGGTGATAGATAGATACATAGATACATAGATGAATGTTGGATAGATGATAGATGATAGGAAGGAAAGGAAAGGAAAGGAAAGGAAAGGAAAGGAAGAAAGAAGGAAGGAAGAAAGGAAGGAAAAAGGGAGGGAGGGAGGAAGGAAGGAAGAAAGAAAAAGGGAAAGGAAAGAGAAAGAAAGAAAGAGAGAAAGAAAAGGGAGGAAGAAAGAAAGAAGGAAGGAGGGGGAAGAAAGGAATAAGGGAAGGAAGGGAGTGGAGAAGGGAGGGAGGGAGGAAGGAAGAGAGGAAAGAAAAAGAAAAAGAAAGAAAAAGAAAGAGAGAAAGAAAGAAAGAGAAAGAAAGAAAGAGAAAGAAAAGAGAAAAGGAAGGAAGGAAGAGAAAGAAAGGCTCTTACTACAAATCTTTACCCATATATTCACTGTCCATATACCAATTGGTGCTTCTGGAAATATTTGTTGAAAACTGGAAGCTTCACTCAGAATCACAGCGTTTTGCGGGGAGAACATAGGAAACTGTTTTTAGGTACAACTAGGCAACACTACTTTACTCTTAAAGCCACAAATTATTTAGAATTATTGTGGTTTAATATTTCCAAACTTGTGGAGGCTCTGCGGTAATTTGTTGTTGTTGTTATTTCAGATGTTATTACATTGAGATCAAAGAAAGAGTTAAAACTATCATTTTTTTTGCATTTTTGAGACTTCCTTTATGGCTTAGGCATGGGAGTGTTTATAACTGTTCCTGTGGGGATGAAGGAACGTGTGCTATGTGTTGGAGTAGGGTTATTCATACGGCAATTCGATCACGATCCTTATTTATTCCAATATGTTCTTTTTGTCTATCTTGTCTATCTGTTTCTGAGAGAAGTATTTTAAAATCTCACTTGATGATTGCTTATTTTTTGATTTCTCCCGTTACTTTTATTTCATAATTAATGTTAAAATCCCACATTGTGTCGATGGGGTTATAGTTTCTGCGCGAATTGTTCTCTGTTGCTAAATAATGACCATGTTTACCCCAATAGTGCTCTCTGACTGAAGCTATTTTTTCCTCAAGTTAACGATATGGGTTTTGTTTCCATTCCCTTATTTTCGCCGTGCCCGACCCTTCTCCATTGTCTGTGGTTTTAAATGTCAGCGTTACACGTTCACGCACCCATTTAGTCTGTCTACCAGCATGAGAGGTGACTGCTCTTGTATTTGGGCCCGAGTCTAATTTCTTGTGTGTCTTCTACTGACTGTGCATTTTCTTTGTGCCGTATCGTTTCCCGTCTCCACTGTGCTCTTACGAACTTGTGGGATTGTGTTTATTCTCTCTTATTCCCACGACTGCGAGAAGGTCCGTATTCTCCTTTTTTCACGTCCTGTGCTTCTGATAAAAATAAATAGCTGTATAAGTTAGCATAACTTAAAAGCCACCCAGGATACCTCACACGTGAGCAATCTAAAACCCTTAGAAATAAATGATGTGGCACCTGTTGGGAGGAGCACTGGGTGTTGTATGGAAACCAATTTGACAATAAATTTCATTAAAAAAAAAAAAAAAAAGAAAAGCTAAATGAAGTATGACAGAGCTTAAACTGGAGCGAATCTTACCAATGGACGTCTCAGTATTTTAGAGTGTGAGCGATGCGTCTCTGGGGGGGCGTTAGAAATCCCTGCGTCGGACGCCGGACTGGACAGATCCCCCCACCCACAGAGTGGGGTCTCACAAGCAGGGCCCCAGGCTCAGCGAAGGCTTCCCTGACAGCAGCCTGGGCTCTCCACACCCAGAGTGAGGTCAGCTGGCAGAGCGGAGCCCCCAAGACAGGACCAGCACGCTGGCCCCAGAAAGACAACACTTCCCCTCCCTAGAAAGACCACTAGCCTGGTTCTGTTCTTCTTGTTGCCAGAAAACAAAACACAATAGATTATGACAAGAAGAGCAACAACGACAAAACTGTCCCGTTAACCGTGTTCGTTAACAACAAGTGTTTCAGGGTCACTTATTTTTCTCAAGATACAGAGGCCTTGTTTTAAAGCGCGTTGCCCTCTGTGGAGAGAGCCTCGCTGACGTTCAGGACCTGTGAAGGGTGCTCTGGTTCTGACTCCGGACCGGTGCACCGAGCGCGTCAGACGCACTTTCATGTACGGTGACGGGACGTTTATTAAGACGCCACTTATCTGGATCCTGTGACCTTCTGGCACTGCGTTGGACTGAAACCTGCCTTCCTACTGTCTCCAAACATGAGGTTCCCTCCTGTCATTGAAAAGGACGATCAAGGGGCCACGGAAGGGTTAGGGGTTGCACGGCATCACGGCAGAAAATCATTTCTTCACTATCCACGGCACAGTGTGTTGTTTATTCGTCAGATATTTGAGTGACGACCTGGCACGTGCCACCGTTCTGGAAGGTTTGCTACCGAGCCCTGACGCATGGGACTCACAGGGCCAGGCCACCGAAAGGCAGACAGATACGGACGTGTGCGTGTCCAGGGGTGCCCGGTGATTCGGAGGGTGATCCTGGCAGGTCCGGGAGGGAGTGCTTTTTTTCCCTTAGATGATCACAGTAGACTTCTCTGAGCTCTTAGAGACGGTGCCTCATGGGAAGAGAGAGGGTGGGAATGCTCCAGCCGAGATGGGTAGCGAGTGCAAAGGCCCTGAGGCAGAGGCAGGCCGGAAGTGGGCAGAGAGCAGGGAAGTCTTGGCCTCTGTGGTCAGAGGGAGCCCGTGGCCATGACCCACAGGGGAGTGGCGGGTGATCCAAGTGTGCATGGCCTTGGAAGCCAAGCCCGGCAGTTTGCCTTGCATTCTGCTCCTCGAGTGTTGGTAACGCTTGGGAAGGTTGTGGGCACTCATAGCATGGGGCTGGGGACAAAGGTATGAGAGGGGGGTGGAGGGGAGAGGGATAAGGGAGGAAGCAGAGCTGTGAGCACCGCATTTCTTTCGAGGAGTCTCGCCTCCGAGAGCACAGAGGGCAGGGCACGGCGGTAAATGGCCGCGAGGCCCCGGGAAGGTTCACGGCTGTGTCTCTGGCTTTCACGCCGGAGCTCCTTGTGTGCCTGTGCGCTTTGGGGGATGATCGGGAGGGCAGATGGAGAGAGCAGACGTGCCAGGTGACTTCGAGGGTCACCCTGGGCAGGCAGGCAGAGGGACACGGCTGGGGCGGTGGTGGCCCCCGGGGATAAAGTTCCCCCCTCCTTGTTTTTGTTTTCACAGCAGAAGAGGCTAAGTCATAGGAACGTGAGGGGAGGTACAGGCGTGGGACGGGGACTGCGAGGCGGGCAGTGTCCCCACTGGGGATGTGCGCCTCCGGGCACCTGGCCGAGGGCCCTAAATGGAGCATAATCGCCCTGGACACGGGTGCAGACATGGTGGGCAGAGTTGGCTTAACCAGAATTAGGATGAAAAGAATAAAACCAAAACAGATTATACTTCATCTCATTTCAGTGACTCACCAGTAAACATACGTCTCTCCAGGACTGCCCGTGGTCTGGTCCCTTGTGTCTCTCAGCTACTGATTGGCGATCTACGAAAAGAGGGGGGGAAGGCCAATTCAGTTTGAAAAGGGGGCCTCCCAGACCCTCTGCTGTTCTCTGGGTGCTTTCAGTGACAGTCCTTGGCTTTTGTCTAGTGTTTGAAGACGTGCATTTTGTTCCCAGTCTGGACACCCAGTGTGAGCCCCCCACGGCTTGGTTTGCGGCTCCACTCACGGGGAGTCCCGGGGGCCTCCGGCGTCGGGCACCGTGGTGTCCCGGAAGCTTCTGGAAGCATGTGGCTGTGCCCCACACGAAGTCTCCCTGCCCATTTCTGTGCTGAAGGACTTGAGATAAACGTACCCCCAGGACCACTGGACGAGGTGTGAAAGCCAAACCATCCGAAGAGCTGTGTTCCGAGAGACCCAACCCGAAAGGCCTCAGAACCAGGGGTCTGCTCAGTGGACAGATGCTGAGGACAGTTTTTCATCTCAGGCTGGGCTGCTTTCCCGGGCTGTGGGTTCAGGACGGTGGGGCCCAGGGACCAACGGTTGTGAGGTTCAGAGTCGGTCATGTAAAGCTCTTGAAGGAGACGCAGGTTCTCGGACTTGTGCCCCGGGCAACCCCTGCGTGGTGAGCGTCCACACCCACAGGTCCCCTCATGTGGACGCCCACAGGGCCACGGGGCCCACACCACCCAGGGCCCTTTGTCATTCGCCCTGAGCCGGGCACAGGGAGTCACCTAGTCTGCACACGAGTCCCCGGCAAATTCCCATGTTCAGCCAATGAAATAGAAACCACGTGACGTAGCAAATATCGAACAAGCAAGAAAGAAGCCCTTCACACCTGCTAACAATCCGTGAGTCCCAGTGAATTTCTGCCCCGAACACCGTTGAACATTACACTCTCTGGGTTTGGGTTTCTCTGTAAATCATCGGATCCTACTTACCAAGACCCAGTGACTCGGCCTCCTTAGCGCGTGATGTTTTCAGACAGTGTGTGCAGCCGACGAGAAAATTAACCAACTCTTCTGCATTTCGTGTGATCAGCCTGAACTGATGATCAGGCATCAGGCATATTTTCCTTTCATGTTGGAAAGCGGTTGAAAAGCCTGGCTCCTGGTATTTGACATGACACAACATTGTTACGAATTAGGTTTTTTAAAAGGAGACTCTGGGACTGTCTTCTTTAAAAAAAAAAAAAAAAAAAAATGTACGAGAAGTCCAAGGCCATCACATTAGATGGAACTCCTGGACTTTCTCTTCAAAGGACGTGCGGTCCGACCCCTGCTTTCTCAGACTCCGAAGCCAGCCTGAGTGTGGGAAGGCCGGGAGGGGACCCACCTGTGTCCCCCCCAAGGGTGAGCTCACACTCGCCTGTAGTGGAGGGGGGAGCGGGTGGAAGGCGGGGTGTCTGTTCCTTTTCTGCATCACTGCATTACAGCGTAGCTCTTGTAAGGCCTGCGTTGCTCAGGCATCACCGAAATTCTGCACCCTGGGCTCCCCGGGGCTGCTCAGCTGGACACTTGTCCCCATGGCAACTGCTGGAGAGGTTGGCCTTCCAGCTGGTGGAGCCTTCAAGAGGGTTCTCAAAGGTCTTAGTTTTTAAAAAGTTATTTTTCCCACCATAATCCTCTGTTTAGCCTCCCCCCCCCCCCAACTGCCACCACTATAGAAAGCATTTCACTGGGGAAAAAAAGAAAGAAAAGAAAAAGAAATCGCAGACATTCTAGGGCAAGGAAAATTGAGCAAATGTGCCCAGTGAACTCCTGTAACCTTCAAAGAGCTTTAGCGAAGAGGGAAACCAAACCACAGTTGATCCTTAAACGGCACGGGGTTAGGGGTGCCAAACTCTCCCACACGCGGTGGAAAATCCACGTACAGCTTTTTGACTCCTCCAAAACTTGACTACTAAGAGCCCCCTGCCGACTGGAAGCCTCACCCCTGACATAAACAGTTGATTAGCACACACTTTGTATCTCCTACGTATTGTGTGCTGTGTTCTTACAATAAAGTAAGTTAGAGAAAAAATGGAAAGAAAACCATAAAAGAAAACACACAGTACTGTGCTGTATTTGTCAAAATAAATAAATAAAAGGAGGGGGGCACCTGGGGGGCTCAGGTGGTTAAGCGCCCGACTTCGGCTCAGGTCATCATCTCACAGTTCGTGGGTTCGAGCCCTGCGTCGGGCTCTGTGCTGACAGCTCGGGGCCTGGAGCCCGCTTTGGATTCTGTGTCTCCTTCTCTCTCTGCCTCTCTCCCGCTCACACTCTGTCTCTGTTTCTCAAAAAAAATAAATAAATAAACGCTAAAATAAATGTTTTTTAAATCCCCGTATAGGGGTGCCTGGTGGCTCAGTCAGTTAAGCGTCCGACTCTTGATTTCGGCTCAGGTCATGGTCTCAGGTTCGTGGGTTCAAGCCCTGCATTGGTCTCTGCACTGACAGTGTGGAGCCTGCTTGGGATTCTCTCTCTCTCCCTTTGTCTCTGGCCTTCCCCTGCCTGCTAACTATCTCTCTCAAAATAAATAAATAAAATTTTAAAAGATCCATGTGTAAGTGGCCCCACGCAATTCAAACCTGTGTTGCTCAAGGTTCAACTGTAATTGACTTTAGAATTTGATACAGAAACTTATTTTGCAATTCACATTAACATGCTTAAGAAGTCAGGTTAGTTTTGGTTGACTCGTTGATGTGTTGTCCTTCCAAAGTGACCTGTAAACCCATGGTTTTGCCAGGCCTATTTCCAGTTGTAAAGACCTTATAGAGTTTTCAGGTCTAGAAGGAAGATAAGACTTATGCATCAGTTTCGTCATGTGGCTACGAGATTTTCCGACATATTAGCACAGTTACAGAATGTCCAGTTTTTCCCATCCTTCTTCTTTCTCTTGGGTTTCTGCTTAAGCAGTCTTATTTTATTTATAAAGTTTGGGTTTTTTTTTAATTTTTTTTTTAACGTTTATTTATTTTTGAGACGGAGAGAGACACAGCATGAACGGGGGAGGGGCAGAGAGAGAGGGAAACACAGAATCGGAAGCAGGCTCCAGGCTCTGAGCCATCAGCCGAGAGCCCGACGCGGGGCTCGAACTCGCGGACCGCGAGATCGTGACCTGAGCCGAAGTCAGACGCTCAACCGACTGAGCCACCCAGGCGCCCCTAAAGTTTTCAGTATTACCTATTGAACATTTAAAGGCATGCATAGATTTTTAAACAATTTTCCCACAACCATAGAGATCCTCAAATTCATGTTCCGTGAATTTATAGACAAATTACATTTTCAGTTGAAATACCGCCTTCGGGACAAGCCCTCGTCCCCCTGAAGAAATAGGTTTGCAGGGTGAAAAGTAGGACCACATGACAGCTGAAGACATTTTAATGTGGCTTTTTTTCCTACGGGTTCCATTCAGGGTAAAGAGAGCTGAAACAGGAAACAAAATTTTAATGTGCTTCTGACTGTGGTGGCCAGGAATGTAATCACCAGAGAGGAAGACCAGAGTCTCCCAGAATGTTTAGATTTGTCTGCATCGAATGCAAGACAAGAGCCCGCTCAAACCTTCCCGTTCCTCTGCCAGCTGCCACATGGCTGCAGTCTCACTTTGCTTTTAGGTCAAACAAAATTCTAACAAGGGTTTCTTAATTGTTTTAATGCATTTATTACGTGTTTCCTCAATAAAAAAGAAGACTAAAGAGGAGAATTCATTTAAATTCTCTAGGATTTTGTTTCTTACACTATTTTAGTTGATTTTTGTTCTATTTAGTAACTACATGCAGCTGACTTAAAAAGTCCTATCGTACTTTGAAGCTTGCCGTGAGAAATCACAGTCCTGCCCACCCACCACTCCAGCCCCAGCCCCAGGGACCAGCCCCATGCGTATTCCTAAATAATACGCATGATCCCCGTGGGTATCTTTCCCCATGTTCCCAAATAATACGCATGATCCCCGTGGGTATCTTTCCCCATATTCCTAAATAATAGCACGATCTCCGTGGGTATCTTTCCCCATATTCCCAAATAATACGCATGATCCCCGTGGGTATCTTTCCCCATATTCCTAAATAATATGCATGATCCCCGTGTCCCGTGGATTGGTTCTCAATGTTCCCCTCCTCACCATCACAGTGGGGAGGGTACGGCCCTTTGCACCCGTTCTGTCCCCCTAACGTGGCGGGGCGCCATGGGCACCACCTTCCTAGCCCTGCATTCTTCAGTGTGACTATACCCCCTTGGTAGTAACTGTTCACATTGTTTTTTCTTGGTCCTTGCTGGCTAAGTAGAATACCCTGATTCTGGGTCCTTTTGTATCTGAAAACTTTATTTTTCTAAGAGTTAATAATTGCCTGAATTTTGCCTACTTAGGTTTCTTTACATAAACCCCAAGAGATATATTAAGTTCATCGATTCATTCCACCATTTTAATAGTTGGAATGTCTGCTACACGCCAGGCACTGGGGATACATTAGCGAGTTGAAAAAGGTCCCTATTGGGGGGAGCTTATCTGAGGAGAGACAGTCCACAATAAACGTAGGATTTTTTTAATGATGGAATATTCTAGAAGGTGATAGGAATGAAGGATAAAGAGCAAGTTGGAGGACACGGGAGTAGGGAGAGCAGGAGGCGTGGGGTGTCGGGCGCACCTCACGGAGCAGGTGCTGTTCGGACATCGTCCTCATTTCTGTCTGTCTCTTCCTCTTTTATGTTTCCTTTGTTGCTCTCTCTTTCTCCTCTCCTCTCCTCCCCGCAGGTTATTCCCTCCATATTCCTTTTTCCTCGCAGCTGGGTGGTGGGTTTCCTCTTTCCTGCGGGGGTCTTTCCCTGGCTCCTCCTGGTGCTCGTCTGTCTGTCCGGGCGCGTCGAGACAGGGGCAGGAAGACGTGCGGTGAACACTGTCTGCGCTGAGACAGGCCTCTCGGCTGCTTTCTGCCACCTGCAGCGTCTTTCCCCCGGGTCCTCGGTGTCCCCGGGGAAGGGTTCTGTCATCAGATGTGCGCCTCTCTGGGGGAGGGGCAGCAGGTGCACCCAGCCCTCCAGCACAGCGGGGCCCCGGAGCCTGCAGTCCTGATGCCTCTCCCAGTTCTCCTGAGCCACAGCTCCGGTGGGAAGCCTCCTTCCTGGCCTCTGTTAGAACCGGGGAGCACGGGGAGATCAGCAAAGGTACTCGGTCCACTGTTCTACTGCTGCTGCTTGGCGTGTCAGTGGAATAGTCCTAAGATCCTGAACACGTGGGTGCCGCTGGGACATTCACTGAAATAACCAGAAGCAAGAAGTTGAAGCTCAGGCAATTGAAATAACGGAGAAAAATTACTGGAAATCTTTCCACAAGTCTAGGGTTAAATCCATTTTGTATGGAGGAGAAAAGAAAGCAAGTAACCGCTAGGGTGATCAACACGCCCCAAGTGACCTAGGATTGTCCTGGGTCTGGGGAGCCTCCTCAGTCCCAGGCCACCAGAGTGGTGGTCACCCTGTCCTCACTCCCCACGAGTGACATGAAAACAAATTGCATTACGATAGAAAATGCTCGTTCGGCGGTTAGCGACAGTCACCACTGGACCCTAAGCAGTCACTCTGTGAAGGGAGGTAGAAACGTCCAGAGATGCGCGGGCAGGATCCGTGCAGGAATGTTCATGATCAGGGGGTGACATGGGGCCACTGAACCTAACGCTGTAAGGCTCCTCCAGTTTTAAACTCCCAATTTTGCCTTCACTCTTCTTAGAGGAAGGTGTTCTAAATGCTATTAAGTCCCAGTCCCTACAAAGCCTGGATCGACCCCAACCATGGCGGCAGTGGCAGTGACCAAAGGATAGGGCCCATCATTAATCTAGAATTGACTCATTTCATGCTCCCAAGAACACCAGTCAGTCAGTGCTATTCCCATCCCACAGTAGAGATGCAGAGACTGACCCAGACGGGCACGGGAGATTGTAGAGCGAGGAAATTAGCCAGGGCACGTAAGCCAGCTGTCCGAGAGCTGTGTAAGTATCGAATGTGAGTGAATCAATGTGAACATAGAGTTTACACTTTGTGCCTTTTCCACGTGTGTGTCTGTTAGGAAACTATATGTGTGATCGAAGTAAATAGCACGTGAATATGTGTTAGCTAGTATATGTTTATACATAGGTATCCGTGTGTGTGTATATATAAAACAAAAGTCCTGCAATAAGGACGATCGTACATTCGAGTTTGCTCCGGACAGTTCCAGGTTATGCGCTGTTCCTCTGAAATCAATAGTGTCCTTCCAGCCTCCAACAAAGTGACCTTGTTTGGGTGGTACACTATTGGATCACTCAGCACATAAGCCTTGCTCCCCGGAGAATCACTCGTGGAATTTTGCCGAGCGCCTTGTCCTACGCATTTCTGTTACTATTACATAATGTTTAAATTAGTATGCAGTGAAGTTTATATTAACTTTTAATAGAGCCTTGTTGACGTAAGGTAATTCGAAAGTGTTTTCCTCCTCTAATATTCTGAAATATGCACTCACACTCTCTTCAGACATTTTGGTTACATGAAATATTTGACTTTGGTGGAAATGGCATACATTTTGATATGAAGAATGAAGTCTAGGGTTCCGCAGTTTTCTTCCACCATCCAGCGATCTGCTCCAGTGGCACTTAGTGAAAATTCATGTTCTGCCCACTGACCGGGAAGGCCAGCCCCATCACAGCTTAAGTCCATGTATGTCATTGCTTGACTGGCCCCAGTGCCCTTCCCAGTTCATTTTTTCCATGCCAGAATCTCACTGTTGGATGACCAGCATCTTATGAATCATGTCTCTTTTTTAGAAATTTTCTGGATCGTCTAGGGTGTTTTTTTTTTGCCCATATGAACTTTATGTTGTCAAGTTAAAAAAATTTAAAAAAGGACCTTTCTGAGGTTTTGCTTGGGATTACATTGCCTTAGTAGACTAATTTAGACAAAATTGAACTCTTAAAAATATGGAAGCTACCTACCAGGAACCAAGTTTTTCTTTGTCACTCCATTTGGCCATTGGGTTCTTTGGGAAGAGGTCATAGATTTACTTACTTAAGTGAATGTGAGCATTTATGTTTTCCTGAATATGTCATACTTTTATTAACATTATATTAATTTATAGTATACAAATCTTTATACCATTATACTTCAGTTATGATTTTTTAATGTTTTTTTTTAATTTATTTTTGAGACAGAGAGAGACAGAGCATGAGCAGGGGAGGGGCAGAGAGAGAGGGAGACACAGAATCCGAAGCAGGCTCCAGGCTCCGAGCTGTCAGCACAGAGCCCGACGCGGGGCTCAAACTCACGGACCGTGAGATCATGACCTGAACTGAAGTTGGTCACTTACCCAACGGAGCCACCTAGACACCCCAATTAGTTATGGTTGTATAGAGTCAAATTAATTTTGTAACCAGACACTAAAATTTTATGTTTTCCAATTTTTTTCAGTCAGTAATTAAATATATTTTTAAAATATAAATGTATATAATAATTATATATATTTAAGAATATATCTTCAATAGGGGCACCTGGGTGGCTCAGTCCGACTTCAGCTCGGGTCATGATCTCACAGTCCATGAGTTTGAGCCCCACGTCGGGCTCTGTGCTGACAGCTCAGAGCCTGGAGCCTGCTTTGGATTCTGTGTCTTCCTCTCTCTCTGCCCCTCCCCTCCTCATCCTCTCTCTCTGTCTCAAAAATAAATAAAAACATTTAAAAAAAATTTTTTTAAAGAATATATCTTATATATTTATTTGGAGAGAGTGTGTGCACGTGCACACGAGCAAGGGAGGGGCAGAGAGAGAGACAGAGAGAGAATCCCAAGCAGGCTCCGCACTGTCAGCACAGAGCCTGACATGGGGCTTAATCCCAAGAACCGTGAGATCATGACCTGAGCTGAAATCAAAAGCCAGATGCTTAACCGACCAAGCCACTCAGGTGCCCCAGTAATCTTATATTTTTCTTTTTAAATTCATTTTTATTTATTAATATTTTTTTAGAGAGTGAGCGAGTGAGTGGGAGAGGGCAGAGGGAGAGAGAGTCAAAGAATCCCAAGAAGTCTCCACACTCAGCATGGAGCCCAGCGCAGGGCTTGATCCCACGACCCTGGGATCATGACCTGAGCCAAAACCAAGAGTTGGACCCTCAACCAACTGAGCCACCCAGGCTCCCAGGAATCTTATAGTTTTAATATCCTAAACCAATAATGATAATTTGGCTTTCTTTTCTAATGTCTATACCTCTTATCCACCCTACCCTAGTTTAATTACAAAAGCGTATGCTTCTAGAATAAAAATAAAATGTGTCTGTCCTATTTCCTGATCCTTTTTGGAATGTATCAACATTTTCAGTCCCTTATTGAATAAAAGTTGCCCCTTACATTTTGATTTGTTTATCTTATTTTAAATTTTTTTTGTAACATTTATTCATTTTTGAGAGTGAGAGAGACAGAGCATGAGTGGGGGACGGGCAGAGAGAGGGAGACACAGAATCCGAAGCAGGTTCCAGGCTCTGAACTGTCAGCCCAGAGCCCGACGCGGGGCTCGAACTCATGGACTGCGAGATCATGACCTGAGTCGAAGTCTATAAATGGAGCCAGTCTCCTCCCTCCTGGCCTTGGTCCTAGTGTGTGTTTTTTCCAAGTGCCTTCTGGAACAAGTACAGATAGCTTGTAACGTGACCAGGCCTTTTGTTTTGGTTCTTTCAATGTGTTCGCAGCTTCTCAGCCATTTAGTTGTTTTTGGTGAAAGAATCTCTTGTACTGTGTCACTTGTACCTACTTTCCCAAAATCTCCGCCATGATTTTTAAATGAAAAAACAAAAATGTCAGAGGTACGTGCTTTGTTTAGAGAGCCGTTGAAGAGTGATCCACACCCATCAAATGGTTATGTGACCTATCTGTGGTTACTCAAGACATCAAGTCAGAATCCGTTCTATCGATGGACAACAGCATTGTTTACCTCTACCAACAGTGCCGCCATCTTGCCTGCGGAGGGGGATGCTTGTGGGGGGTTCCTCCAGGATTGGCGGTTAGCCACACAGCCCCGGTGGCCACTGTGACCCACATCTGTGACATACCTCCAGCCGGCCTCTGAGTGGTGGGCCTCACATGGTCCAGAGCACAGACGTCAGGGCCAAGCTCCCTGCACCCAAATCCTGGCTCCCCCCACATGCACCTGCATATCGGTGAGCGTGTATCTTAGCATTCTGCACTCCACTACTGTCCCGTCTCGGACGGGTGTCATCACTGTACCTGCCACGTGGATTTGCTGTGAGATTTAAGTAGTTAAAGTATGTCAGTGATGCTAGCTATCCTTACTAGTATTAGAACTCAACATACCTGATTTGGGCATCGGATTCATCAGCCCAGATTGTCTGGCTGATTCCTCGGGACTTGGGACGTATACTGGTTTCTCTAGCACAGTTGGACTTTGCAGACTGTCCAGTGTCGTTTCCTGCTACCCGGGGAGCCATGCGTGAGACATCTGCCTTCAGTCCTCCTCTGGGCTCAGATTTTCTGACATCTTCACTTGTTCTTCTGTTAGAGATCCTTTCCTTTAGTTCAAGGCACTGAATTCCCCACAGATTTCTCTCCCGTGTCTGTGAATGCGAATGCAGTTCTCTCGTGGCTGCTTGTTTGTGCATATGTAGACCTTATGTCATGCGGGAAGTTAGAGAAAGACATCACAGGACTGCCTAAACTACCAGACCTGGTTTCTATGCTCTGCATAGGATATTTTGGGATAAATTATCAGAAATGCTACACTGGCTGGCTGCTGGTCCAGTTTAAGTCACTTAAACCAGCTGAGCTAGAAAATGAGGTCTTTAAATATGGGGCTTCTCTCTGCCCTGACTCATTGGAAGAATAGTGAGCATATGTGAAACCATTTAAATATACAGCAGAGTATTCTCTTATGTCTGTATGAATGATGTAAGTACCATTGGGTCATTAGGCCCCTTTTCAATGCAGGTTAATAAAATATACCAATTATAATACGGTAAATGTCATGAATGAAACACCGGTCAAGTACAGTCCTGCTCACATCCTCTTTGTCTTCTAGAAGCAATGTTTTTAAGAGCAGTGGATAAATAGGACATTTACACGATTCATCTGATAAGTTATGCGAGGTAATGTCTGAAGCTTTCCATTAGGATGTCGATTGCAGCAGTATCTGACTAAATAGTTATTTAGTCAGCTAACTAGACTGACAGCTAGCAGTATTATTTAATTAAATAACGTGCGGTAATTTTTCCATATTTGGTGTGTGTAAGATCTACCTGATGGGGACAGAATTCAACCCATGGGCACCCAAGACTTCGTAAGAAAATAAGACTAATCTGCAAACGTCTCGAAGAAAAAGGATGCCACTGGCAAAGGTAGTTTCACAGGGATGGGAGCCATGAGGTTACGTAAACATTGTGCCACACACTCTGTGTGTTCATTTCCTGGATCCGATTAAGCTTAATGTGCCACAGTGAGAAATCCTTCCTGCGGAGAATGGAATCCTTCCAGCCTTGTCGAGAGAGAGATGATTCTGCCATTGAAAGTTAACCACGTTATTTTTGGCAGGCAGCTGGCCTTGTGGCATCTCATGGCCAGGAGCCTCATCCACGTCATGTGGTGCCTTCACACCTGGACCTCAGTGTGGAAGCTGTTTGACAGCTTCAAAGATAAAACTTGGAGATTCTTAGATCTATCGTTGTAAAAAAAAAAAAATCCTGTCGTGCTGTCATTTTGTGGAAACTAGAGCGAGTATTTGTGTCCGCCCTCTTTTCTGTCCTTCACTATTGGATTCTTGCCTGGACCCCTCTGTGTAGGTTTCTGGCTCCCATTCCCATCATTCCATTGTCATCACTGCTTTCATGAATTAAACCAAAAAAAAAAAAAAAAAAAGGGAAATGCGGTTACGAGTTTTGTTTAGATTTCACATGCTAATCACTCGGAAAGTGAGGAGGACAGCTGGTGGACTTGACGTGGCCATGCAACCTGGACGTGCTTCCTGTCTCTACTACCTGACGGCAAAGAATGTGGTGGAGACTCTGTGCTGGGTTTGACATTGACTTCGTGCCAGTCTGCTTCCTTGGTGTCTCGCCTAAAGCCCCCTGGACGTATGACAGCCCCTGGTAACCCTGGCGCACAAGCCCCCCCGTCGCCGGCCCCAGCTGACCGACCCCGGGCCCAGACCCTCGCGGCGCCCCCACCAGCCGAGCGCATCAGCCCCGGGAACTTGGTGGCTGTGGTCCAGACCCGGTCTCTGGATGCGGCCACCTGGAAAGCATTCTTAGAAAATTGACTTGTGAGTCTGGAGAAGATCATTTCAAAGTATTTGTCTAGGAGTGAACATCCCAGAAACCCTGAAGCAAACATGCCAGAAAAGCCTGAAACCGTAGGAGGAGTGAGGCCATCATTTTACACGCTTCTCATAAAAGGAAGATGCCACAGCGGGGAGAGTTCACCCTCTATAACAGAACAGAGGACTGACATTCTTTCCCCAGAAAACGAGGATCCAAAGAAAGTGAGTTGGAACACAGTTGTCGGTGAATATTCCATGATTTAAGCTCTCCTTTGCACCTCGAGACATGAATTAAACCACCTATGGGAAGGTCATTCTTTTTAAAAGAAAGAAAAATGAGCATAAGTCAGTTGTTGGATACGTAAGTGCATGTGAGATCCGTCGATAGGCTTCCCCCACAGCACCACTAAATAGGCTCCTGAGAGGAGGGAAAACTATTTCAGATGTTCTAGGCCATCTGATGTCCTGACGGCCCAGGGGAAAACAGTTTGGAGAGAGCAGAGCCCTAAGTGTTTTGACGCTGATTCGATACCGAACCATTGCGGATTTTTCAAAACAGGCCGCCATGTGCGTAATTGGCCCTAAGTAGAAGTCCGCCTCTTCCTGAAATAGTGAGCTCACTTCTGTGACCAGGAAATGAACGTGCATAACAAAATTTGCAACTGTCCAATCAAGATATGCCGTGGCCCCAGAATTCCTAAATGCATGCACTAATTTGTTTTAGAGCTAAGCCACTTTGGATAACTGCCTCCCCTTAGATGTCAGAAAAGGTAAGAATGCGGGCTCGCGGGGTTTTCTCCCTGGTCCTGCCGCTTCCTAGCTGTGTGACCTTGGCCATCAAGAGCCTGAGCGGCTGCAGCAAAGCCTCTCCCATCCCTGGGCCTCCGTGTCCTCACGTGTAAAGTGAGGATTTGGCTGGGACGTTAACGGGTCTGTGGGGCTAGATGGGTTCACAGGGCGGCGTGCCGAGCAGGGGGCACCTTGGGACCCGAACCGTGAGTGAGGACCCAGGCCCCGGAGCTGGACTCACTGGTCCCAGGCGCAACCCACGCTGCTTGCGGGACCTTTCTGCGCGAACTTCGCGATGTAACGTGTGGGGCGTGTTGCTTTTGTTGCTGTATTCTTGCCGACGTCTGCCTCCCACCATGGGGCAGCGTGCCCTGACCCTGCGGGCCATGTGCTCTGGCCGCAGCATAGGTAGACCTCGCCGAAGCATCACCTCGTGGAAGCGTCCTGGCTTCCGTAGAAATAGCCGTTGCTTCCTCATGTGTGTGATGTGCTCCCTCCTGGTGGTCACAAGTGCGTGTAACTGCCTGGGGCCGGGCACAGCGGTAAGTGAGGCTTTGCTGGGGCGCGGGCCCTTTTCTCTGGGTTGTCTCCGGCTGCTTTCTCACCGCCTTGGCACGCTTTGTCGTGGCCACGGGGACCATGTGGCCCACCAGCTGAAAACGTTTACTATCGGGCCCTTTGGTAAAGTGCTTGCCAACTCCCGGGCTAGGTCAAAGTGCCTTCCTGGCAAAATGAGTGTCCCCGTCACCCTTGTCCATTTTCAGGGCAGAACCACGGTGTTCACGTTATTGAGGCAACGTATTCCGGAAAGCCTGAAGCTGGCTGAAGTCCGCAGTCCCTCTGCCCTCAGCGTGGAGGAATCTTGCGGGGGGACTCTTGTATGTTTGGACATACATCTCTGTTCTCAGCAATCTGGATGGCGTGTTTCCTTATCCTTTCTCAGGAAAACGGAGCATCCGCAGGGAAAGAAAGGTTCTCTAACTAAACGAGTGAATTCGATTTGGGGTCAGTAAACACGCATGTTCCTACAGCTGGCTTTTGCCTAACTTGTGTGATGCCCCAGCCCGCTATCCAGATGTTTGCGCGACGTGTGTGGCCTCACGGTCGCATTCTCTGAACAAAGTGGGGGAAGGACCACTTCCCTCTGGTGTTTCTCAGAAGCAGCTTACGAGGCCCCGAGATTCTCCTTACCTCCACGACTCGAGGAGCGTCAGCAGTGTCTCTCGGGACTTCAAGTATCCACATCCCTCTCTCTCTGAAAGACAGGGTTTGGGAAATGGACTAGCGGTGGCCTCTCTTCCCTCCAACCTTCCCCCAGAGATCCTGACGCCCACGGTCTTCCATCAAGGATCCTGGCTTTTGTTCTGTTCCCGGGAGAGACAAGGAACACCTGTCCAGGGCCATCTCTGATTTAGTTTAGTGTCATCGAGATAGCATCTGCTTTCCCTTCTTTAGATTATGAGTAAATTCATTCACTCACCTTTCCTGGGGCGGGGGGTGGGCATTGTGTTCCATATTCCTTCAGCCCCCATCCCCCTTCTGTAGAATGTAGTTCAGAACTATCTCAATGAATTCTCCTAAGTGTGAATATCCTAAATTTGCATACTTTCAACATCCATGATCCCTTTAGCGCATTATTTTTGACCGTGTCAGAGAATCACTCAGAGGTACCACAAGATAAATGTGTGTGTCTTCAACGGATTGGACAAGGCCCCCCGCCACATTCATCGTAGGGGGCAATCTACCGATCAAAAGTCTACTGACTTCAACGTTAACCTCATCCAAAACCGACCTTCACAGAATCCTCTAGCATCGTGCTCGGCCAAATATCTGGGTTGCACGGCCCAGCCAAGTGGCACAGAAGATGAACCAGCACCGACCTGGATTCAGCCAGGTGTCCAGGAGACAGCAGCTTTGCTGGAGAATCAGCAGTAGATTTGGTGGGACGTGGACGGGGCCAGAGGAAGGAAGCCGAAGGGTTCCACTCCCTGAAATGCACACACGGGACAGCAGGGGCAGAGGTAGGGGCTGCTGCTCTTGGCTCCCGTCTCCTGTCACATGGATATGCTCTGTGAGCAGGGGTTCGTAGGGGCGAGGGGCTCCCCCAGCAAGATTCAGGGCTTCTCACCAGATAGAAGAGAGGTTTGCATTCGACCCACTGAAGGAGAAAGTGGAGTCAGGGAAAAATCGCTTAAAAACATGCACACACACTGAAGCTTTATTTTCACGGAAAACCCGTAAGTGTGCATCCACATTCTGATTCTTTTAGTTATGGCCAAAAGCTCACTGGGAGGAGGGCCTGCTTATTAAAGATCTGAACTGATTATTTGCAATCAAACGCCCATTACTTACGGTGCCTTGTTCGAGGGTTCTTTTCTTTCTTTTTTTTTTTTTTTAAGAGAAAGTTGAAACTTGTCCCCTCGTGTGAATGCACAATCATTTTACATTTTTAATTTTTCTCCATGTTTTAGTTTGTCCTCAGCCTCGCCCTAAGCGGACAGCAGTTCTGCTTAATGACTGGTCTGCACTGAGTCATTCCGGAGATTCGCCTCCGTTTTCATAGAAACGGGCTTCTCGGTTTTCGCGTTCGTGTCTCATCGAGCTACACCAAATTTAATTATGTTACGTAATTCCAATACCAAGTTCAGCTGGCAGAGGCCGACCGGAGGGTGGGCTCGGCTGGGTCCGCGTGTGCTCCCATGTCGCCGGGTGGTGGCGGAGGGATGCTGACCATCCCGGGCGACCCACTCACCCGGCACTCAGCGTGGCGTGGGCGGTGGCTGGGGTGTTTCTCCAAGAGAGAGGAAAGACCTGATGAGTCTGGCGGGTCAGTTCAGAGTAAGTGGAGAGGAGAGCTGTCATGAGGCTGGCAGTGAACCAGTGGCAGGGAGGAGCCCGTTGCGGGCAGTGTGTCTGGCGTCCAGAGAAAGCAGACTCGCCAGGAGTGTGTGTGCAACTGCTTTGTCCTCCTGAGGGCAGAACTGAGCTGTCTCAGGTAAGAGGTTATATCGCCCCCGCCCGGCAGAAAACCAGCCGTCTGCTTGGGGGGCAGGGGCACAGGAGAGATCTTTGTAAGCCGTGTGGTGTCCCCCGTCACGAACACATCCCTTAGCACAGCCTGCCACGGCTGAGTATAAAATGTACGTCCGCAAGACTTTGCACCATAGAGCAACGCTTGGACGGGGATGTGTCCACATTTCTCCAGATGGGTTGTTTGGGAAGGTTGGAAAAGTATCAGTTCTGGGCATGGTTACCTTCCCTTGTCAGAGATCTTTATTTCAAGGTTGGAAGCGTCCACGTACAAGCAAGCAGGTCTGGTCCTGCCCAGCTCCTCGGCTGCTTGGGTTCCGGGATGGTCCTCCTGGGAAGGAGCCTAAGCTTAGGCGACTTTGCACTCCCATCACCCAGCTGCCGGGTCTGGGGCCAGGACCCGGCTCCAGGGCCCGGTCTTAACAACCAGGAGCGCTACACAGAGCCGGGGCCCCGGTCCACAGGGGAACCTGGGTGGGCTCTCCTAACTCGTCAGCGATCGGGAATGAAGGTACCTGCCTTCCTCCAGAAGAATCTGTTCACCAGGCTTCTCAGCCCCGGGTTTTATCCGCCCGTCCTAATTCTCTTAATAGTTCAAAAATAACATCACTTCGACACTAATGCAGGGGAAGGAGGGCAGTTACAAACTGCAGGGGCAGGTGCCCTGAACCCTTCCAAAGAGCGGGGGCCGCCTGCCTTTCTTGAGTCTGTGTTTCTGGCGCTGCTCGTCAGGCAGGCCACCAGGCCGGGGGAGGGAGGGATTTGTAAAAGTCCACACTCCCGACCCCCACCCCTGAGGTCTGACTCCCGTGAAGGGAGGAGAGACCAGGAACGCAGCGGTGTTGGAGAACCCCGCCAGCCAGCTGCAGTTTGGGAACCGGTGCCTTCGCACAGGCTGGGCCACAGGCAGAGGCCAAGGTCCCGTCGGCCCCTCTGCGCGCTCCCCGGGCATGAGAATTGGGGCTGGTGAACCCGGCTGAGCGGAGGGCGGACCTCCCACGCCGGCAGCGCCCAGCTCCGGCTGCAGCCTGGCGGGGATCGCCGGCTTGTCGGCTCTGTGTAGTCACCACCCAGATTTGCTCACTCTTCGCACAAGTGTGTGTCATGTACGCAGCTGGCTCGGTGGCCGGGTGCCGAACGGGTGTGGACAGCAGCGGGAGGGAGGTGCCCCACGGAAAAGGCGTTTGTCCTCCAAGCAGAGAGCAGCCCTGGCGTCCCACCCATCCCTGTTGCCTTTGCAACCACGTGAGCGGCTGTCCTCGCTTCCCGGGACTCAGTTTCCCCCTCCGTAAGGCAGGCTGGTGAAGTCAGTCCTTCCCAGCTCTGACGCTCAGCCTCTTGTTCCCGGTTTTCCGTGGTGCGGGAGTGGCGGCACAGGGGACCAGCACGTCGTCGTCACACAGACTCTAACGATCGCCCTGTGACCTTTTATGAGCCTCGCTTTTGAGTTAACAGCACGCAGACCCTCTCCGTGGTGCGCAGAGAGAGCACCTTCGGGGGAAGGATTTTTGCTGGCGCAGAATTAGAAAGGGGGGGGGGCGGGCTCAGTTTCTCCAGCCTGTGTGTGCCTCAGATTCCACGGTCCCTGATTTTCCCACGTACGCGGGAGCTCCACAGATCCTCCTAATTCTTCTTGAGACAACACCTGACGGCAGGATGGCGAGACAGGAAAATCTGGTACAAATAGCATGTCGGCCCCCGAATAATAAAAACGCACATACCCTTGGCTTCTCACAGTCCATAAAATTAACGCCCCTTCTGGAGTGAGCCTTTGATGTCCTTCAGCTTGGCCCTGTGGGGCTGGGCGAAGACACCGTGAGTGCGGTTAGGGGTGAACACAGTTCCCTGCCAATGTCTGGCTCGTCGTAAATCTCTCCATCGGGGACACAGGTCGGACAGAGCGGTTTGACTTCTGAGGCTGAACAAAACAAAGTAGCCTCCCGGTCACACGCCACCCAGTGCCCGTGGCCAGGGCCTGTCCAGGCCTCCTGGCTTCTGAAGTCTGGCCCCTGACCTTGCCAACAGGTGTCCGTGAAGGGTCTGCAGTTCTGAGGTGGCATGGGGGGGGGGGGGCCAACCCCCGGCACCGCCTCTAGAAGGACGCGTGCAGGACGTCCAGGCAAAAAGACTGTGGCGGAGGGTGCGGACGGCCGGGCATCCTGCCGCTATTTCTGATGTGCCTGAGCCTCAAGTCTGGAAGCATCCGGGGACTGAGGGCAGCGCCCCGGAAGCCCGAGCGTGAGTTCGGCACAATCTGTTTGTCGGGCGATTCTGGCTACCTGGGCACCGTTCACTTTCACACCTGGGCACCAAGGTCATGGGCTCCTTCAGAGCCGGGCTCCTGGTTCTCAGCGCGCCTGGAGAGTGGCTGGCACCATCAGGTTCTGGTGAATCGCTCCCGAAACAGGCTGGTGGTGAATTCCCAGAGCAGCAGACAGGGCAGGGGTGCCCAGGGCCTGAGGTATCCTGCCAGGTGGCCTCAGGGGTCATTTCTCCCTGGCCTCCACCCCTGTGCCTTCAGCATACAGCTGGCCCGTGCTCCTTAAGTGAACTCGTGACTGATTTTTCTTTTCCTATGAGAAAGACAGATTCTTCCAGCTGGCGTCTGTTTGTTGGTGGACGTGCATTGTTACCTTGAAAACATTCCGTTTAGGGGGCGCCTGGGTGGCTCCGTCGGTGAAGCGTCCAACTCCTGATTTCAGCTCAAGTCGTGATCTCACGGTTTGGGACTTCAAACCCTGAGTCGGGCTCTGCACGGACACCTCGGAACATGCTTGGGAGTCTCTGTCTCCCTCTCTCTCTGCCCCTCCCCGGCTCGCTCGTGCTCTCTTGATCCGTCTCTCAAAATCAATAAAGGACAGCCCGCTGGGGCATGGCGGGTACCCGGTGGGACCGAGCAGAGCGGCGGCCTCGTGGTTAAAGCTGCATTTCAGTGGCGTCCTTCCCCGGGCCCAGCACTCACCCCGGGACCAAATGCAGCCGTGGGGTGCCTATTATTTATCACGCCTTCCCGTGGCTTCTGCCGGCCACTATTCCGAGTGTGTACGTTTTCGAAAGATGCTCCCTAGAAGGTCAAGACTTCTCCCTGAAAATGGAACGACGGGCAGGTGCTCAGTCTTGAAATTTCAAAGAGAATAAACAGAAAAAAGAAACGGAATCTCACTCCTGAAACGAAGCTAGCAGTTGTCTGCTGTCTGCGAGCCTTCCTGGTGCGAAGTCGGTGACAGCCCCGGGGTGGCCCTGGCTGGGGCCCGGCTGTGAACAGTGGGCCCTGTGGTCCCTGTTGCCGTGGCCTCCGAGTCCCAGGGGCCGTTAAGACCCCGTGGCCGCCCGGGAGCTGCCTCAAATACCATTGCTGGGAATTTGCATTTTCAAAGGAAAGATTAAATTACCGAAACCAAAATGTCGTGATTATTTTTTTAATGGAGACAAGAAAGCCATGTTATTCTGAAACGGGTCATGGCTGTTGATAGTTAGGGGGGCCGACCGTTGAACAGATGGTTCCAGGGGTCCCAGCCTGAACTGCTGAGCAGCAGCTGTAAATTGTATCACTTCCTCCAGTGGCAGTGGGAGCCGGGAAGGGGAGCCCTCGGCGGGGAGGTACCGTGGTGGCTGGGCACCGGCGTCCTCCGGGTCCTGCCTGGGAAGGCCGGCTGATTCAGGGAATATGAGCTACCTGCTTTGTTCTGGTTGGTGGACTTGGGAAGAACAGAACAAAGCCGGCCGGGCACGGCCACTGGTTAGCGACCAGGCATACCTTCGCCTCTGCTCGCGGAACCCACAGACAGCACAGAAGCTTGCGTGGATTCTGACTCTTTCATGGGCTGAAATCAAGACACCTCCCCAGAGCTCTGCCTGTGAAACAAAACAGGCACCTGACGTTTCCAGACGCTGCGTGAGTTGATCTTTGTTCGGGAGGATTTCTTAATGACGTGTAGTGAAGAGAAGGGCAGAGAATGGATGAACCCAGTTGGAACGACTTAAGATGGCGGAGACAGAAGACTTAACGAGCTGGTGTGAAAAGCCTGAGAGCGGCCAAGACATCTTGGCGGCCCCAGTGTGGATACACCAATTACAATTTATAAGGCCTGCAGGGTTGGGAGAGCGCATGGAGGAAATGGGGGGAGGCGACGGAGAAGCAGCTGGAGGCTCCCAATGCAAACCCATCACAGCCATGGGGCTGGAAATGGAATTTTCACAACGAGGATGCTGAGCTTATGTGGCTTAACATGAAATGAAACACAGTTATCTCATTGGCACTGAAGAATGAAAACATTCCCACAGTTGATATAGAACAATTCCCACAGACCCAACCGTTTCTTTTTAGGTGACTCCAACTTTGCATTGCAGTTCTTTGTAATTTTCTTAGCAACACAGTAGAAGACGCTGAGGAGAAACACTTGGTATAAAATAGTTCAGGCCTTCTCCAGGCGAAGGTAGGTAAAACCGGGATAGTACGAGCCGGCCACAGGCGCCAGCCCCGGGGTGGGACCCCTTCCGCGTCCCGTCAGCCTAACGCCTAATCTGTCCTGACAACTTTCCCAAGAGTCCGGGCATTGGCTCGAAGAGTGTTTGGGTCATGGCCCCTCTGAGAGCGTGAGGAAAAGTCCTGGTCGTTCTGCTCAGAAGTGTTGACAGGTACGGCGCCCCAGAACTGGTAAGGCCTCTTGGTGCCCATGGGCGTCCTGGAGCAGGGAGCCTTTGTTACCTTCCGTAGGTGGGCCTGCACCTCGGTCCACAGAGTGAAACATGAGAGACTGAAAATACTCTCACAGAGGCTTTGCAGTGTAAGCAAAATGCTTGTTTTGGACATTGAATTTTTAAAACGCCAAATTGAAAAGTTGCATATGGGGCGCCTGGGTTGCTCGGTTGGTTAAACGTCCAACTTTGGCTCAAGTCATGATCTCACGGTTCATGGGTTCAAGCCCCGTGACGGGCTCTGTGCTGACAGCTGAGAGCCTGGATCCTGCTTCGGATCCTGTGTTTTCCTCTCTCTCTCTCTCTCTGCCCCTCCCCTGTGTGCTCTCTGTTTGTCTCTCTCAAAAATAAATAAACATCAAAAAAAAATGTTTAAGTTGCATATATTGCCTGCCCTTACCTATGCTTTAAAAAAATGGGGGCGCCTGGGTGGCTCAGTCTGTTAAGCATCTGACTTCAACTCAGGTCATGATCTCACGGTTCATAGGTTCAAGCCCTGCATCAAGCTCTGCATTCACAGCTCGGACCCCGGAGCCTGCTTCAGATTCTGTGTCTCCCACTCTCTCTGCCCCTCCCCTGCTTTCGCTCCTTCTCTCAAAATAAATAAACCAAAAACATAGAATTTTTTAAATGTACGCCGTACTCGGAGAGAGAGGGAGCGACCCTGAAGAAGTGAGTGTGAGGGATAATCCCAGGGGTCCCCTCTGGACAGTCCCCATCTTCCATGCTGTGTCTCTGTCTGCATCAGCTGGGTCCCTGGCTGGGGTCCTCACAGAGCCTCTCGCATTGATACGGGGTGTTTCTGAGAGGCGTCTCACGAGCTCTCCCCCAAGCGTTCTTGGCTTCTGCTGGACTCTGTGTGACTGTCGAGGTACAGTCTGTGGGAGGAGGCTCATAGAGCCAATGTGGAGCCCGCCGGGCCTCAGAGTTACCTGCAGAATTTCCAAGTTTTGCCTGAACACCCTGAATGGAAAAAACTAGGAGTGAAAGTCGTCATGTCCTCTCAGAGGCCAGATGGCTGCCTTCTCGCCGCACGAACCCTTGTCTCTGAGCCGCATTTCCTCTCCTGCCCCTCCTGCCTCAGATGACCCCCCACCCGGAGCATGCATCTTAGGCCCTCCTGCAGATGGGCTGGTTCAAAGCCAGTGGGTGGCTTCGTAGACATTTGCGGGATTATCTGAGACCCAATAGCAGCGCCCCGGCTGAGCCTGGACCCAACGCCATCCCCCCTCCATCACCCACCGACATACACATCAACAAGAAATACTTCTAGAATCAGAAAAGAGAAAAAAAAAAACTTGCTTTCAGGGAGAACATTCTCAACAGCTTCTATCAAATTGAAAGAAAGATGACCAGGCCTTATGGACCTCCTACTGGGAAGTTCTCACGTCTGAAGTCTTCTCACAAAAAATGCATACATAAATAAATAGAACCTAAGTCCAATCAAGCCTTTGGATCCAGCTGCTAAGTTACAGGAAGTACAGAGGACGGAAGAACATGTTAAGTGAAACCACAGAGATGTAATTTGGGGACTCCTGCGATCATCAGAAGCCACTATGGAGACTCAGCAAGGCGAGCGGTATCGTGTCTAAAACCAATCAATCCAATAGAAAAACACATTAAGAAAGAACCGATAGACTAAAAGAGAAGAAAGACATACCGGCCAGTTGCAAAGTGCTGACCGACTCTGTCTGGATTCCACCAAGCAGATTAACAAGTTAGGACATTTATGACACGGTTGGCAAGGAAACACTGAATATTTCATGATAGTAAGGGATCACGTTAATGTTTTATGTGCCACGAAGGTATTATGGTTATGTTTTCAAAAACAAAGAGGGGCGCCTGGGTGGCTCAGTCGGTTAAGCGCCCGACTTCGACTCAGGCCATGATCTCACGGCTCGTGAGTTCGAGCCCCGCGTCAGGCTCTGTGCTGGCAGCTCAGAGCCTGGAGCCTGCTTCGAATTCTATGTCTCCCTCTCTCTCTGCTTCTCCCCGGCTCATGCTCTGTCTCTCTCTCCTTCAAAAATAAATAAAAACATTTTAAAAAGTTAAAAAAAAAATAAAAACCAAAGAATCCTCGGCGTGCCTGGGTCGCTCAGTCGGTCGGGCCTCCAACTCTTGATTTCAGCTCAGGTCATGCTCTCACGGTTTGTGAGTTCGAGCCCCGCGTTGAGCTCTGCACTGAGTGTGAAACCTGCTTGGGATTCTGTCTCTCCCTCCCTCTCTCCCCTATCCTACTCGTGCTCTCTCTCTCTCTCTGTCTCTCTCTCTCTATCAAAATAAAGTTTAAAAAAATTAGAAGCAACAACAAAGAGTCTGCATCTTGCAGAGATGCAATTGAAATCCACATGCATCCGGAATTTTCGTCAACGTGCTGCAGGGTTTGGAGGTATAAGTTGATGATCGTTGAAGGCGGGTGGATGGGGACACAGAGGGCCTTCCTTTTGCACATGTGTGAAGTGTCCCACCTAAAAGCCAGCTAGAGGGGAGGAGAGAGCACCGTGCCGGTGAACTGAAAGCAGGGGAGGAGAGAAACACAGGCAGGAGGGCTAATCGGGAAGGTGAGAGGCAGCAGGGACCGGAGAGGCTGCCGAGCTGCCGACAGGAAACAACGGTGTGCCTGTGGGCCGTGGGTGGGATTGGCGCGGCCGTGTCTCCTGCACGGGCGGCACCCCTCACCGAGGTGCCGTTGTCCCCTCCCAGCTGGTCCGTGGGAAACTGGAGCACGTGCAGCCAGCCTTGCGGTGGGGGCACCCAGAGCCGCCTCGTCCAGTGCACGCGACGGGCACGCTTCGCGTCCGAGCGGGTGGCGGCCAGCCTGTGTCCGCAGCCCATGCCGTCCAGCAGACAGGCCTGCCAGCCTCGGAGCTGCCCGCCCGCTTGGAGCGCGGGGCCCTGGGCGGAGGTAACTGGGGCCGGGCTGGTGTGGGGGGCGGCAGCTGGGTCCCCTCCTGCCGATCGCAGAGCTGGGTTGGACCTTGCGGGGGGTGGGGGGGGGGATCAGGGTGGGTCCGATGGACGCCTCGCTGGGACTCGGCCCCTTTTCTTCCCACAGTGCTCCCGGACCTGTGGGAAGGGGTGGAGGAAGAGGTCCGTGGCCTGTAAGAGCACCAGCCCCGTGGCCAGGCCGCAGCTGCTGCCAGACGCCGTCTGCAGCTCCGAGCCCAAGCCTAGGACTCATGAAGTCTGTCTGCTTAAGCGCTGCCACAAGCACAAGAAGCTGCAGTGGCTGGTGTCCGCCTGGTCCCAGGTGGGTGCTCCTGGAGCCGGTCCATTCGGCACCGGGTCGACCAGCTGTCCCCTCCCCTGCTCTCACTGCTTCCCGCTCCTCTTCCTCCGAGTCTGGGTTCTCCAGCTCAGGCCACCCTTTTGGGCTCCAGTCTACCCTCCTTGGCATGTTGGGGACTTTCTGATCACGTCCTTCGAACCACCCGCCCAGCGGCATCCACGAGGCCATCACCAACCCCGTCTCGAGGCCAGGACGGGTTGGGGATGCTCGTCACGCTGACAGGGTCCTGGGGACCCACTGAGCCCCAGGGCAGCCGTAGCCACTCCTGGGGTCGTGTCCCTGTAGTGCAGAGCAGGAAGAAGGCGGACTGCCCTGGGAAGAGACGAGGACCATTTCCTGAGCCGTTTCCGTGAACAGTTGCCGCACTTGGGGAAGAAACTGCTCATGTTGGTTTTGCAGGAATTGATGTGTTGTGAGTGTGCCGAACGCTAACAGGTGGGAACATGAGTGTTGACGGTGGCGTGACCCCACGTGAGGGTGCCCGGCGCAGCCTCTGACCCTGGGGAGGGGGTGTTGGGAAGGGCCCCCTGCCAGGCCCCTACACCTGTGCCGCGGGCACCCAGGGGCTCCCTGAGGGTGGTGGCAGCTCTCCTTAATCTCCCTGTGCCTCAACCCAGACGTGTAGGTGCCACTAGGGTCAAAAAGGACACCAGAAAGAGAGCAGCCCACAGAATTGCAGCGTCACCCCCGCGCAGGGTACTGAGTGACTGATCCCGGAGCAGCTCCCCTGTCCCGGCCTCCTGGGGCCAGCTGGGCTCATTCCCACCCACACCTCGAATGACCTTGCTCAGGAGGACAGAGAATGGATCCAGCCGGGCCTGGAATCTCACTGAGGCCCTGTTTCCATCCGTGCCCCCCCCCCACCCCCATCCAGGCCCTGGAATTAGCCTGCCAGTTGCCAGCCGGGGACTCTGGTTCGTTCTCACCTGGGAGCCTAGACTCTCCTAGGACTGACCGCATGTTCTGTGCGTGTCCCTGAAGGCCGAGCCCACAGGAAGGAAGCCACCCAGCGGAAAGTCTCCGCCCTGGAGACTGAACTCCGCACAGGGCACGGGCTCCCGCGGTGCAGGAAACACACAGGCGCACGCCTGTCAGCCTGAGCGCGAGTGTGAGGCCGGCACCCGGGCCCCTGCACTGAAGTGATGTGCACACGCTGAGCCCGGGCGGAGTCACCCGCCCAGCACAGCGTCCCCCACTCGCCAGCTCCGGGCCTCATCGCGTGGGACAGGGATTTCTCTCCGGAGACCCAGTGACCCCGGATCGCTCATCTCAGCCCGCTGTGCGCCGTCTGCCCCGGGCTCAGAGCACCCCCCCCCCCGACCGAGAGAGAACACATTTGTGCCCCGAGCAGACTTGCCGCCTTCTCTCGGCTTTCTGAGGCACTCTCGTGAGCCCCAGGGGTCACCTGCCGGTCCCTGCTTTGGGGGCGGGCGCTGTATTACGTTTCCGCACATTCCAGTATCGGATGCAACCCAACGTGTTATCTTCTCATGAAACGATAGCTTCAGGATTCCTCCCTTCATGGTTTCTGTCTGCCCTGCCCCTCCTTCGGCCCCCAAACGCTGTGCCTTCACATCCTCCTCTCCACGTGATACACCGTAATGCCTTTTTAAAATGCCAAGGTCCAATAAATCTCATTCAGTTTTCACAGTTACATAAATGCTCAAGCGGATATAATCCGAAGACAGTTTGACTCACCGATCGTAGCGAAAAGCCGCCACCAAAGAAATATTGTTCGCTCACGGCTTTTGCTTTATTTTTAGTGCTCTGTTACGTGTGAACGAGGAACACAGAGAAGATTCTTGAAATGTGCTGAAAAGCACGTTTCTGGGAAGTACCGAGAGCTGGCCTCAAAGAAGTGCTTGCACTTGCCGCGGCCAAGTGTGGAGCTAGAGCGAGCCTGCGCCCCGTTTCCCTGTCCCAGGCACCCCCCGCATGCAGCTGCGGGCCCGCCTCGGGCCAGCTGGTTTGCCTCGCCCTGGTCTCAGGTAGGGCGACGCTACGTGGCCACGCCTCCCGCCCTGGGGGTGGGCCGCTGGCGTAGGCGGGCGCGCCTCTGCAAAGGGTGCCCCCCAACCCCCAGAGCTGGGCCCGACCCTTCTCTCCAGAGCAGGTGCGATGCCCAGGTTCCTGGGTGCGGGCACAGCTTTCCGAGGCTGGGCTCCAAATGTCACTGACCCTTTTAGGGCACGTGGGCCTTGTTCGAAGTCGTCGCCCACTTAAGTGTAGGCAAACATCATGCTTTCATTTTATGCAAAAGCTGGGCAGACTTCCCCAGAGGTGAGTGTGAACGGGGACCAAGGACGAGCTCTGGAGGAAGTCGGTGACTGCGGGTTCTACCCGGGTAACCCCGAGGCCATGCACGTGGGAAGGGGGTCCGGCGCGCTGCACTGCCCTGGCCTGCCTGGACCCTCAGGCGAGGCCAGCCCAGGCCGACAGAGCTCCTCCGTGCTGGCACCCCCCCCCCCTTACTCCTTCCACACTGCCTTTGACTTTAGGGAAGAATCCTGCCGTTACTGTGGTCATCCCCTCTTTATTCTCCCTATTTCCCACTCTGGGTTCCTGGTAACCCTCACCTTGGGGCTCGGCTCCCCTTTCTGCGTGTGGTTCTGCCCGCCAGCCTTTATCTCGGATCCCTGCCTGTCCCAGGTCCCCTCACCCTTCTTCTCCTGCTGGTATTTCTGCTCTTGGCTCAGGGGGCACCCAGGCCCAAGGGGTGTGTGGGGCTGAGACATCCTGAGCCACTCCTACTGGCCAAACCCCGAGGACTCTGTTCTCTGCTGCTCTGCCCGGGAGAGAGAGGCTCTCGCTCAGTCCATCATCCCCATGAGCAGGTGCAGGGAGTGTTTTCTGACTCATCTTTTGGCCTGGCCAGAGGAGTGAGCTCTTTCTAATTTGCACATGGCGGCCCGTCTTGGCCTCCCTCCTCTTCCTGAAGAGATAAAAAGGTAGAGGAGACAGAGGGAAGGAGGGTGAAGGATGTGGGGTGGCCACCAGCCTCTGGGCGCCCCCCACGCGGAACCCCTGACGCGTGGTCCAGCGTCGGGTTCTGTGGGTCTTCAAACCTGAAATAGCTCTTGCGTTTAGAAATCTATGAACCCCCCTCCTAAAAGTATTTAAATGAGAAATGATTTCGTTGAAATTATTGGAGCAGGCGACATTGAGAACGCTGTCCTTCTCAAGCATTTTCTATTTTAAATGGACAAAAAGTACCAATGACTACAGCATTTTCCCAGGCAGCCCCCGTCGATCTTCTTGTGGGTGCGTGGTCTTTCCACTTCGATCAAGCAAGAGCCGAGCGGACAAGCTGAGTGAAGTTGCTTCTGGGGCAGAGGCCTCACTTTCTCTGTCCCTTGGGAGGTATGGGTCCGAGACACACAGAGGTGGTCCCCGAGACCACTGTCCTTCTGTCAACAGGGACCCCGAGTCTCCTTCCTGTGGCTCCGGCCACGCCAGCATTCACCCCGCTGTCTCAATTCGGAGACCGTGGGAAAATTCAGAAAACTAAGATTCCTCATCATTTCATTTACCCCAAAACCTAAAGCCGAAAATACATCCTGCTTAGCTTTTTCCAGTCTGAAATGTTCGGTGTGTTTGTCTAATAAGTCATTTTTATCATAAGCTGCCTGAAGTTTTTATCCAGGGTGATTCATCTATTATGTTCCGAGAATGTTCCTTCTTGGGAGTAATAACTCAAGGGGCTTTATGTGTCGTAAGCACTGGCACTCAAGACTGTGCCCTCAAATGGTGGGGAATCGTCGGCCGTGATGGATGGCCAGTGCTTGGCTGAACGCTGCCCCCGACAGGCTCGTTCTTGTAACCCTCGCAAGCTCGTGGTTTCTATCACGTGATCTTCAGGGTTTCTGTTGATTTAAATGGCTTTGCTTATCATCACATTTCATGGAAGGTTACCTAGTAGGACCGGCTTCAGTCATTTTGGTCATTTGGGCTTTAGGGTCAGGCGGTTCCCATGCTGATTTGGTCTGGGAATGGCTTACGTGTGAACACCTGTTGGAGTGTCTGATGCTATATGACAGAGATGGGAGTGTGTCCTCTGGGATGGAGTGGAGAGGCCTGGCTCGTTCCAGGGATGCACAATTGACCTGGAAACCCATAGGCTCTGGGGGGCAAGGGGCCATGTCACTGATGATCAATATGGTTTTCCATCATGGCAGTTATTAGGGCAGGAATATTAAAGTTGTATCAGGGGCGCCTGGGTGGCTCAGTCGGTTGAGCGTCCCACTTCGGCTCAGGTCATGATCTCAAGGTTCGTGAGTTCGAGCCCCGTGTCGGGCTCTGTGCTGACAGCTCAGACCCTGGAGCCTGCTTCTGATTCTGTGTCTCCCTCTCTCTCTGCCCCTCCCTTGCTCGCACTCTGTCTCTCTCTCTCTCAAAAATAAATGTTAAAAATGTTTTTAAATTTTTTAAATAAAAAAAAAAAGTAGCAAACACACATACATGCATGTGGGCGTGCACATGTACACAAGCAATAGGCACACACACACACAGGTACACAGGCACGCAGACACGGACATGTACACACACAGACTCATACCCACACAGACAGGCATGCACACACACAGATATACACACACAAGCATGCACACACACAGGTACACACAGAATGCACAGGCTCCTTGCACCCCGACATCCAGTCACCTGCCCACCTCTAAAAATTCGCTGCTCCTCTGCTCTCTTCATCTTCTAGTTCTGGGTGGTGCACAGAGATCAGGGACCTTCTTGCTGACATTACTGGATAGGGTCACAGTATGCACTGCCTGAGTCGGAGGGAGTCTGTATTTGTAAGCCACTAGATTTGTTCGAAAATTCCCTGCTCCGTTTGTGTTCAGAGCAGAGGTTGTGGTGACGAGGCCGTTGAGGGCTGCGCTAGCCCATCTTGACCCGAGTAGACCCGCTCTCTGGGACAGTGGTGAGTGATCGGGGGGGCGGGCAGAGGCTGCAGGCTCGGAGAGGGAGCACCCAGCCAGGAGGGGGACACGGGAGGAGCGTCTCCCAGGAGGGGTGTCACGATGGGAAAAGGAAGGTGTGAGATCTCAGGCATTACGGTGGATTTGTTCACTTGCTGTCCCTGACTCTGGACCTGAGCCCTGGCCAGCGGGACGCCCTGTGGTGCTCGTGGTTCTCGTGAACGTGGGGGCAGGAATGTGCCTTGGGATAAAGCCAGCCAGAGTATCCGCCGTGAGCTACCGGTCGGCAGGCGTCACCAGCCTTTTTCCATCGAGGCCAATGGCACAAAGGAAGAGTGATCCTTGTAACTTAAAACACACCCAGAGCCAGACGTTATTGTGAAAATGCATCTGTCTGGATTTTTTGATAATGACCAGGGGTCCGGATCAGTTTGCCCCAGTCGTCTGTCAGGGCGTATGCTGTGTGTCTGGTACAGCATGTCCCTGAAAACTGAGGGGCTGTCACCGAAACAGAAGAAACCCAAAAGGGAGAGGCTTTCCAGGATTACGGTGCTCTGGAAACATGTGCGTAGCGGGTCCTGCAGTCAGACCCCCGGAAGCAGGAGACTGACACACGGGAAGAGGCCGTCACTTTCGGGGAGGTTGTTCATCCTGGAGTGACAGGAAGACCCAGCCTGCTGACCTCGCGGTGGGGGGACCGTCCCCCTGGACCCGGCATTGGCTTCCCCACAGCCGAGTCCCCTAGTCTAGTTGGGCGGTCTTGGAAAGAGTTCCGGCACACCTGTGAGTGGCCGCCGGCCCCGGGGGAGGGAGGCAGGTGTACAGAGCTGAGGGACGGGGTCCAGGGACCGGGAAGAGCTGGGGACGGTGGAGCGACCAGCCCAGGGACGCCCCACAGAGGGCGATGTGCCTGCTTCCCATTCTGTGCCCACCCGCACTGAAAGCAGGAGCTGCCTCAGTGTCCCCTCAGCAGACGGACACAGAACGGCCCACGTGCCAGGCGCCCTGGTCCCTGCGGAGTTTTGGCATCGGTAAGAGGCGCGACCTTGAAGAAACACCTCTGCGAACATTGCAGAGCCACCAGGGCTCTGCCCCACAAGGGCTCTAAGCCCACCTGAGGCTTCTCTGGAGTCAGGGCACCGGGCCCTCCGCGAGTCTGCAGCAGGGACCCTGGAAGGGGGGCAGAAGTAAGCCGGGCAGGACGGGCTGGGTGGGGAGCAGGGCATGTGGCTCTCGGTGACCACAGAGGCCCCTTTATGAGCCTGCAGCTCCCCTGGTCACATCGGGCTGCACGCCAGCTCCGCACACGCTCTCATCAGACTTGGACGTGACTTGAGTCGGCTCCGAAATGGAAACACAAGAGGAAAGGGCCTTGGCCAACAGGGTCCTGATCACCTAGAGCGGTGGCTCTCCAAACGTGACCCAGCCTGCACTGCAGCACCGTGGCTAGAAATGCAGGTGCTCGGGCCGCCTGGGCGGCTCAGTCAGTTAAGCGTCAGGACTTTGGCTCAGGTCGTGATCTCACAGTTCATGAGTTCGAACCCTGCCTCAGACTCTGCTGACAGCTTGGAGTCTAAAGTCTGCTTTGGATTCTGTGTCTCCCTCTGTCTCTCTCTGTCTCTGTCTCTCTCTCTAAAACATATATAAACATTTAAAAAAATAAAAAACAAAAAAGAAATGCAGGTTCTGATTCCCCCCAGGCTGTTGACGTTCGAGATTGGGGGTGGGGCCAGCAGGTGACTTATATGCAGACTCAAGTTTGAGAACCGTTGCTGGGGGGTTGGAGCCAGCAGCCGGGGGTCCGGACAGATGTCTGCCGCAGTTGTGGTCACGTGTAGGTTGACAGACAAGCGCAGGTCGCCGTGCAGCACGGCGTCCCGCCGTCAGTGGGAAGAATCGCCTCAAATGCGCAAGCCAAACCTCATGGGGCTGAGGAAGACACCATCAGCTTTGACTTTGCCGTCCAGGTTCCAGGGTCTGTTTCCCTGAGTGTGAAGGACCTCGGCTCGAGTCGGGACGTTACATCCTGAGGAGGAGCGACTCACCTGTGTCCACCGCTCGGTCCCTGGCACCTAGATCAGCGCCTGGCACCTGGGAGCTGAGGGACCCCTATTTGTGAACGCAGGAGTCGATGACAAAGCATCCATTCCCTTCCTAATGATTTCAGCACCGTTTCCGTGACAAAGCCGATGGCCAGATCTCTTGCTTCTCGGTTTAGACGCGTCATTAGCGGGACCGGAGGGAGCCCCGCGCCGTGCTGCCGATGACAAGAACTCCGCTCTCGGCAGAGAGGTAGTGGACGCGCACAGACGCGGACACACGGGGCCAGCGTGAACCCTGCGGCACAGCCGGGAGGGGCTCCGAAGGCCCTAGGGTGCAAAGCTCAAAGACCAGAGGTGTGGCGGTGCTGAACGCTCAGACGGACGTCACAGGCAGCGAGGAACATCTGCCTCCGTCGTGGATGAGCCTGATAATTCGGAAACCGGACACGAACCCGCCCGTGACGTTTTATTCCGGTTGCTGTAGTCATGTATTGAGTCTGAGCTGTTGACGGCTGCCGCTGAGGTTGGTTTTTGAAGAGAAGGGGGTGAACCTCACCGAAATGTTCCAGCCCCACGTGCTTATCGGCTGGAGCCCGGCTCTTCCCCGCCAGGGGCCCGGCCAGCCTTTACCTAAACAGGGGGAGAGAAGAGAAAGAACGAGCTCCCCAGCGTCAGACTTTTCAGGACTCTGGATCCACAAAGATGTTGACTCCCGCCATCAGAGCGCCTACCCCAGGGGGTTTGAAAAAAGCCACCTCGACGGAGCCTCTGCTCACAGCACGTCCCCGGAAGGAAGCAGGAGACCGCTGGCTTCTCGCTTGCAAGCTGACCTCAGCTCTGGAAAACCAGCCCCGGGGCTCGCTGACTTGAACGGCTCCCGGCTTTGCAGTCTCGTGCGTTTCGGCCAGCAGCCCGTGTCGTGCGCGCCCCGGTGCTGCACGGATCTGTCCTTGCGTTTCACAGCAACCGTCTGGCTCGCCCACCCCAGGCATCCCCGGTGTCATCTGACCCCGTCTTCTTGTAGGCTACGTTCTGGACACTTTTGAACCAGGAGCCTTGTTTGAGCACAATCTATATAATTCAGTCGAGACATCAGACAGCTCTCCTTTTGGACGGACGTGCTGCTGCTGGCGTTGGTTGCTCTGTCCCCCTGGTCGCCCATCCCCTGATTTCTTGCACCCGGTTGAGCTCAGATGGACCCGCTCTCGTAGTCGGTGGGGTATGCGTCCGGCCGGCTGGTGAAGGGCGAGCCAAACACGAGGCTCCTCCTGGCTCTGCTGTGCTCGGTTGCCTTCGGGTGGCAGGGCCTACGTGTTTCAGAACAACGCCCTCAGGAGGATGCCCTTGAATCCGGGCTACTGGTCCATCGCTTCCAAGCAGGCATCCAGAGTCCGGGGATTTGGGCTTGGTTTTCTCGAGCCTCTGGGGTAGTTGGCTTGTCAAGTTTTTCCCAGGAAAGAGCCCCAGAAAAGGTGCCTTGGTGATTGCAGTCCGTGTAGGGCAACTGTTTCTGATGCCTGACCCGTCACCTGGGCAGGCCCCGGGGACCTCCTGGTACCCCCAGATAGGCACCAGTTTCCTTGTGTTCTAAGACCATACACAGCTCAAGGCCATTTTAGAGCTCCAGACCCTTGTCTCCTGTGTCCACACCTGGGGTTAATCCAGAATCTGGTCAGCCCCCCACAGTCGCCGGGGATCTGGGTGCAGGGGGAAGCCTGGAAGGGAGGGTGGCCCGGCACCATGGCCGTGGGTGACTGCTGTGCACCTGTTTCCCGCAGTGCACGGCCAGCTGTGGGGGTGGCGTGCAGACGAGGGCCGTGCAGTGCCTGGCGGGCGGCCGGCCGGCCCCAGGCTGCTTCGTGCACCAGAAGCCCGCAGCCTCCCTGGCCTGCAACACCCACTTCTGCCCCATCCCAGAGAAGAAAGGTGAGTGTCCGGGCCCCTCGGCTTGGCCCTGGCTTTTCGGGGGTGGCGCTGTCAGGTTTCCGGAGCGGTTCCTAGTGGGCCTGAGACGTGGGGTACCTGCTACGCCATTCCCCGCTTCCCATGCCCGCCTCCCATTTGCCCCAAAACGGCTCACGGTGAGTGTCCCCTGCAGGGATGCCCTCAGCAGCTTCAGCGCCTGTGGGACCCCCCCCTCCCCTCCCCCCGCCCCGGGACACCAGCTAACTCGGCATCCGCTGCTTTTCAGACCGCGCCTGCCGAGACCACTTCCCCTGGTGCCCCCTGGCGCCCCGGCAGGGGATGTGCAGCCACCAGTTCTATGGCGAGCGGTGCTGCAAGAGCTGCTCTGCGTCCAACCTGTGAGGCCCGGGGGGCCCCTTCCAGGGCGGAGAACGCGAGGGGTGCTGCGTCTTCAGCCCCCGTCAGCTGTGCGCTGTGCATCGGAACTCGGCCGGAGGAGATCGAAGCTGGGAGAACTGTGTTCAGCCATCTGTCGGGACAGAGTGTGTGTGCACGCATGCGCGCGCGCGCGTGTGTGTGTGTGTGCACATCGTGGGTCTGAATGCGTGCACGGGCACACGTGCACACAAGTTTTCGCTTGAAGCCTGGAGGCAGGCAGGAGGCCCACGCTGCAGACCCACAGAGATGCTCACCTCCCCCTTGTGCTCCAGCTGAATCGGGTCAAAAAGACGGAAGGAGCTGAACTTGGTAAACGCTAAATGCGTGGTGCTTTGGAAAAAGAAGGAAAGGCCGTGGAATTAGGAATAAGTGAAGAAATTCTGCCCCTAGGTATGCCGGCCTCCCTCCCACCCAGGAGGCCCCTTCCCAAGGTCTGGAACAACCGACCCCCTCTGGAGAAGCAGCTGGCGGGGACAGCTCCCGGGCGGTGTCCCCAGGGCCGCCTCGGCCTGCCCCAGCAGCGAGCTTCTCTTTGCTGGGAACTGCTGCTGGGACGAGAGCTGGGTGTCGCCTCTGAGGGGTGCCGCCCTGCCGGGGAGAGGCCGGGCTCCCGACTCTGTGTCCCCATCACAGACTTTGCCCTGGAAACAGGAGACATGAAATCGTGCTAAGGTGCTTCCCTCCCTTTCAGACTCCTGAGCTGGAGGAGAGGACTTCTGTATCCTCTGTTCTGTCCTTCCCGGGTATTTACAAGTGAGTGTTTCTGTTCAACTCCTTCCTTCCTGCGTTTCTCTCCCAAAACAATAGAATTAATTAAAGGTTCTACCAGAGCCGCCTGGTGACCCGTGACACCCAAACCCCGCTGTCCTAATGAGGTTGTGGTCGGTCCTGCCCGGACAGACGTCAGCTGACGTGCACACCTCAGAACCCCAGGTCTCGTTTCTGTGTGTCGTGCTGTTTTTAAACTTCTTTCCGTGAGTTGCGGTGGTTTTGCAAGACCGGTTGGAGAGAAGGCCAGCATCTCCGGTTGAAAGCTGCACAGCAGGCCCCCGACGCCCTGCCCGCTGCTGGTGCTGCTTTCTGTTCTCTTCTCCTAGGCTGTAGCTCCATTCGGAATGGGCACCGAGATATTTATATTTGCTGAAGTTTTATAATAAATTTTATATTGTACCACTTGCTTCTGACCTGCTCACGATTCCTCACGAGTTTTGCACCTGAGATCCCCGGGCTGGCACGGAGGCGGGGAACTGGTCCAGGGACAGAGAGCTGGGGCCCTGGAATCCAACAGAATGTGCTGGAGCTGGTCTCATAGTGCCCCTCACTGAGGAGGCTCTGGGGAAGACGGCAGGTGACTGGTGATGGAGGTGGCCAGTGTGGGGTGGGCGGTGCCCCAGTCCGTTCAAGGGTAACCCTTGACCCTGTGTTCCCTGCTTTATTAGGCAGCAGTCGCTAGGGAAACAGAAACAACAGGTGTTATACAGGAAGAGAAGAGAGCTTTATGTTAGGGAATTGGCTCCCTGATGATCATGGGGGGCGCTGGCAAAGCCAAAGTTTGCAGGGCAGAAGGCGGGAACGCAGGCAGAGTCGCAGTCTTGAGGCCGAATTCCTTCTGCTCAGGGAAACCCCCCTCTTTGTTCTTATGCCCTTCAACTGATTGGGCGAGGCCCACCTACATTATGGAGGCTCCATCTGGATCACTCAGAGCCTACTGATTTTGCCGTTAAATGTTAATCGCCTGTGAAATCTATCTTCATCGCAACACCAAGTCTCGCGTTTGACCAAACGGGTGGGAACTGTAGCTCAGTCGACTTGCTGTGTGAAATTAACCGTCACACCACTCCCCCCGGGCCTGGAATAGACCAGCCCTGATGGGGCACCACGGAACGTCCGCTGTCAGAAGCGCATTTCCTGGCGTGGCTGGCCCCGCTTGCTCCCGGAACCGGCCCTGCTCGCAGACAGCCCCAGCTGCCGATGTAACACAGCAAACCTATACCGTCTCGGCTGGCACACGAGCCCACCCATGTGGGAAGTAATCGTAAACCCCTTTTACACACAGGAAGTCGGGATTGCAAATGTGTATGGTTTTGGCTGGTGCCACAGCCAGAGGACGCCGAGCTGGGATCCTGCGGGCCTCGGGCAGCTTATTCGAACGTCAGGAATCTCCCTGACCCACCGAGGCAATGGGGCCGCTCCCCGAACCCGTGTCCTCCAAACAGATTCCTAGTAATCCTTCTACTGTTTTCAGTAACCCTTCATTGGACAGGTGCAGGGTGCGAAAATGGGCGGACGTGGCTTCGCCTTCCAGGACTTCACGTCCCATTGGGAAATATCAAAGCGATGTGTCCCAAGGACAGGGACGGGCAGGGGAGGGGGAGATCGGCGCCGGTGAGCAAGCGAAGAGATAGAGCCGACCAGAGAGGGGCAGCCGCCAACCTGGGCATGTCCTGCTCTGGGTCTGTCCCCCAGCCTGGCCTCACACATGCCCTGGAAGGGGTTAGGGTGCTTCCCAGCTTCGCCTGTGTTAGTCCCTGACCAGAACCTTCATCTGCACCATTTTAGCAACAAAATGGTGCAGGCGGCACGTGCCTTGACATTTATTTAGCATTGCTCATGCCAAGCAGAGAGGTGGGCGCTGTGTGTGTGAAACCCCACTTGGCCCCCCACCGTGGGGGGATACGCCGACCTCCCCGTCACACACAGCCTGCCCCCTGTGAAGCCCCCCATCCGTCCCGTGCCGGCCATGGCGGGCTGTAGGTCAATGCACCTATGTCTGCCGCTGGGAACTCTGGGAGCCTCCCAGACGCAGGAGATGCATACAGGGACTGGAATCTTCAACTCCGTGTCTGGAACCCTGCTCTACCCACCCACCCCCCCCACCCCCCCCGCCCAGTGCCCTGGAAAATTCTAGCCGATGGACAGTCTCTCCTTAGGAGTGACGGGCGTGGGATTTTTCTCAGCAACCTGACTTAGCTCCTCCTGAAAATGTCTGTTCCCAATATAATCTCCGTACTTGGAGCTGGAAGAGAGTTCTCAGTGCAGAGTTCACAGGTCCCGTGGGGATCAAGTCAGAATCCGTGCAGAGGGAAAGATCCCCCCCCAACGAGCCCTCATAGGAAATGTCCAAATTCTAGGCACGAGTGGGTCCCCAGATGCCCATCACTCACTGCCACCCTTTCTAGGGGCCACACTGAGGGCTGAGTGAGGAAGAGCTGATCCTGGAAACCACAGCTGAGGGGCCTCCTCACTCTGGGTTCTGGACCCTGGAGGTCTCGTTGACCCAGCTGCTGATGAATCCCTGGGGCGAGAGTGGGTGTGACCAAAGATTGGGCTGACGGGAGTCACGGGGACCTCGCGATAATCTGGGGAACGCACCGGCCAGCTAGACGCTGACATGCAGCTGTGTCGTCTGCTTTGAGGACACCGGGAGTCCCCTCTCCCAGTGGCTGTGGTGGCCTTTCTCTTGCTTGTACCCCAGCTTGCAGCAGAGGTCATGATGGAGACACAGAGAACCTTTTCTGCACTGGGCTCACCTCTCAGGAGCTGAACCGGAGGCTGAACCACACCTAGGGGTGACCCCGTCACCATACCCCGGGAGCCACATGCCTGGGACTGAACGCCGCCCCAGGAATTCCAGGGGGAGCAAGGCCGCCATGTTGGGAGCGCCCCACGTGGATAAGCCAGGTGCACAGCGGTCACCCAGGCCGTGTCCTCCCCGCCTGTCACCACCTGACTCTCCCAGCACTCCTGCAGATGAAGACACTCCCCCACCCAGCTCGGCAGCCCCAGCTAGGAGAGTCTGAAGGGAGGCTGCACGGTGAAGGGAGCCTCCCCAGCACCCCGGCCCTGTGCCTGCACCTTCCGGGGACGCTCCCCGAATAGTCTGCGTGTTGCTCACCTTTGCAGACGACAGTCTCTCGTGGTCACGAGGCTGCCTCTCCACGGACCAGCGCGGAGGCCTCGCCGAATCTGCTCTCCTCGGGCGAAGGAGGCCAGCCTGGCCCCCACCTCACCGACCCAGGCCCCGTCCGCCAACCCCCGCCCTCTGGGGTTCCGCGTGCTCCCTCCTGGCTTCCCGCCCACGGCCTTCACCGATGCCAGCGTGGGGCTTGGCCCTCCCGACGCCGAGCCTCTCGCCCCTTCCCTCGCGTGGCGGAGTGCTGTGTCGAGGTCACTGGGTTCGCTGTGCCGTGGGCTGGGTCCCCAGGACTTCATCATCTCCCGGTTGCCAGCGTGTGCCCTCAAACACGTCCCTCTTCCCCCACCCCCGGGATCCGGCAACCACCGTTGTCTCAAAATAGAGCCACCACACGACCCAGTCTCTCCACTTCTGGGTGTTTGTTTGCCCAAGGAAAATGCGGACAGGATCTCGGAAAGGTACCTGCACCCCCGTGTTCATTGCAACACCAGCCCCGGCAGCCGGGGGGTGTGAACAACCTAAGCGCCCACGGATGGGTGAGCGAGCGGACAAAGACGAGGTGTCTACACACACGAGGGAATACTCTGAGCCATGAGAAAAAGGGAATCCCACTATTTGGAACCACGAGGATCAGCTGGAGGGCGTTGGGCTACGCGCCACGAGTCAGAGAAAGACAGATGCTGTGCAATCTCGCTTGTAGGCAGACCGTAGAAAAGCATGGCCGCCTTAAGGCTGGTGGCAACCAGGAATGGTGTCCAACCCTAAGTCCGGGAGGGAGCACCCGCCCGGCGGCTGAGCCCCTCGGGGCCGCAGGACAGACTCCCGGCCCCTCGAGAGCCCGCTCCTTCCGTCCTGGCTTTTCAGACTTTTATCTCGGGAAAGAAGGCGGCTGTCACGTAGACATAAGAGAAGGCACCTCATTCGGCAACGTTTGCAAAATCCTTTACAAGAAAACATCGTAGGAAGAGACTGAGGTTGAAGGTCAAATAGAAAGCAGCCCCGACATCGAATATCATTAATTTCAGCAAATTACGTTTGAAACATGAAAAGTAATCAGTTTTCCACATGTATTTTTTATCCTAGAAGTGAAAGAGCATTCTTTTTCTTTCAAGTTTATGTATTCATTTTGAGAGAAAGAGTGTGGGCACGTAGGAGGGGCAGAGACAGAGGGAGTCAGAGAACCCCAAGCAGGCTCCACACTGACAGTGTGGAGCCCAACGTGGGGCTCGAACTCACCAACTTCAAGATCATGACCTGAGCTGAAACCAAGAGCCAGACACTTACTAGACTGAGCCACCCGGGTGGTCCTTAGTGTTCTTAGAGGCTCTCGTTCCCTCTGCTGGGTCCCAGGAGTCCCTGTCACCCACGGAATTCACCAGCCCCTTCCCCCGTACAGGATCCTGCCCTTTAAAAGGGCATCTTCCCGAAGACACGAGTAATTTGCAGTGTAGTAAAACCTGCCTTGTCAGGGGTGGCCTCCCCCGGTGCCAGACGCTCAGATGCGTCAACGCTGGTTCCCTTGGGCGTGGGCAGCCTGGGTGCCTGGTGGGGGGAGAGGCAGCCATTCTGGAATGTGGTCTCACCTCGAGCCGAAAGCCTCACCTGAGCGGCAGGCGGGCGGGCAGGTCCCGGAAGGCCGGTGCCCGAGCCAACTGGCGGGTCAGCATCGCCTGCCCTTTTCCTCTGTTGCTCTGTGATCGTCCACCTGCCCCCGAGTCCGGACACCCGTCTTAAAGCCGAAGAGGGAAGCCTGCGGCTCACGGCGGGGACAGCGGCCTCGACCTGCCCAGCCTGAAGCTTCTCTCAGGTGAGCAGACACACAGGATGGAGGGGAGTTGCCCTCAGGGGTGACTCTTTGCCCTAGAAGCAAAGACCCCCAGTGTGACCTTGGGCGAGCCATTTCACCTCTCTGGCGGTTGGGTTTATTATCCATAAAAAAAAAAAAAGTCATTCGATTTTTCAGGTTTCTCAGAAATTCTAACGCGCTGGCCTTTCCACTTCACTCACGATTAAACTGATCCTTCAGTGGAGGTCGTGGGTCAGCCCTGAGAACAGGACCCAGGCCCGTGTCATCTGGCTGGAAGGGAGGGAAGTACTCCTGCATTAGAAGAGGGCCCTGGGGAGTTTGGAAGGATCATCGTGGCGATGCCTGGCGAAACCCTTACACGTACGCTCAGACACTCCCAGACTCCGAGTGGGGGGCAGAGCAGGGCCCCCCGGAGTTCTCCCGGGGGCCGGGCGGGGACCCCAGAGCTGGGTGTCCAGGGCTACCTGCTCTCCTCCTAAGGGAGGAGCCCAGAGGCAGCACTGAGGGTCCTTCTGTCCCAGGTCCTCAGCAGGAGACGTACCCCAGCCCACGTGCCTGCCACACTCACCCTACGGCCACCCACGGTCATCGGCCTGGGCAGAGCTCCTGGGGTCCCGCCTGCGTCAGCTTCCGGCCTGTGACTCACCGTGACTGCGATTTCTTCTTCTGGCCTCGGGGGTTTGGATGGCTGGTCCAGGCAGCTGACTCCCCAGCTGGGGGCTGAAAACCCCAGAGGGTTCCTGCTGAGTCTGCAGATTGTGAGTTTTCATCTGCGGTCTGGACGGAGACTCAACAGCACCCATGCGTCTTGTGGCTACGAGGCGAGTGGGTGCCGGGCCCCGGCGGGATCTCGGGCCCCTGTGGATGCCACCCCGTGTCCATGATCTCCCCGGAGCGCCACATGCCCTGACTCATTTCAGCACACGATCCGCGGTGTGGAGTGCCCCCAGCCCCTGAGTTACTTCACACAGAAAGCCATGCCTTCCCGTCGGGGCTCCGGGGGCCACAGAGCTGCCTGCCCTGGAGGGCGCCTCCTACAGGTACGGATGTGGGCAGGTAGGTCTCTGTCTTCCGGAGCCAGGGCACCTAAATATCCCATCGTTATGCTTAGGCTCAAGCCTGAGGGGAAATGGACCAAATATTTGTTCAGCTTTAACTGTCTCTCATTTTCAAGTGAGCTCAGCAGCTGTGGAATGTGCTGTACTGTGTCATTCTTCTGTCCCCTTCAAGGCCACTCCCAGGACCCTGGACAACTCTCTCCCCCAGCACGCTGCAAGCTGTGGACGGAACCGTGTCCCCCCACATTCATATGTTAAAGTCCTAACCACCCCCCCATGTGGCCGCATTTGGAAGTGGGCCCCGTGAGGAGGGGATTCAGGTTAAATGAGGTCCTAGGATGAGGCCTTAATCCCGTAAGACTGAGGTCCTCATCAGAAGAGGAAGAGAAGGTCAGGCCGTGGCGGCCTCTTGCTCCCACATGGAGGCAGGACCCTGAGTGGTGGCCCCGGCCGGAGCTGAGGCCAGCATCCACCTCACCACCGTGGTTCTCTCAGCCTGCCCCTCTGTCATGAGATCAAGCCTGACATCAGGCTCTGGGTGGGATTCTCTCTTCCTCTCACTCTGCCCCTCCCTTCACTCACACTCCCCCCCACCTGCAAAAGAAAGAAAGAAAGAAAGAAACTTAAAAAACAAATACAAGTGGCTAACAAATACTGAGTATTTAATAAAGATTGTTTGAAATCTGCCCAGGTTATAGATCTGTGAACAGACCCATGGAAGGAGAAGGGAGCAGGAAGGGCATGAATGGGGGAAGCCAGGGGCGGGGTCTGGCTTCCTCCTGTAAAGTAAATACTCGAAAAATATGAAACGCTTTGTAACGTGAAGCCCTACAAAGGGCGGGACATGGCTCTGACAGAGTGGCCACGGCTCAGTGGTGGTGACTCATCACTTGGAAAAGTCATCTTTGTCCACATATCACAGATCTCTCTTTTTTTTTAATGTTTATTTATTTTTGACAGAGAGAGAGGCAGAGCATGAGTGGGGAAGGGGCAGAGAGAGAGGGAGACCCAGGATCCGAAGCAGGCTCTAGGCTCCGAGCGGTCAGCGCAGAGCCCGACGTGGGGCTCGAACTCACAGACCATGAGATATGACCTGAGCCAAACTCAGACGCTGAACCGACGGAGCCCTCCAGGCGCCCCGACATATCACTGATCTCTTTGAGTCGCCTCTCAGTTGCTATCTTCTGACAAAGGAAAACACAAGTAACCACTGGAGACACCTTCCTTTTCTCCTGCTCAACCATCATGTCTTCCTAACTGGGGCCCCGTGAGGGGCAGGCATGGCAAAGGGACACCAGATATGCACCTTTCCTGACGTGGAGCTCTACGTAAAGAAAACCCACTTCCCTGGCTTTGCCAGGATCCCCCATCCTGGTTCAGATCACAGGAGATGTTCTTTGTGGATGTTCTCAAATCACGGAGCTCAGGCGCCAGTGGTGAGTGCGCATGCATCACTCTGGGGATCAGCAGTCTGTCCTCCATGCCAGGACCACAAAGCCTCCGGCTTCTAGGCTCACAAAGCCCAAGAGACTTTTCACCCCAGGAATAGCCTCAGTTCCTCCTTCTCTCTGATTTCCTCTCTCACCCGGTTCTACCCATCCTAGGACAGTTGAGATAGTTGAGCCTCAGATATCCCGTAACACCACGAGATTAGACAAGGTTGTCCCCAGAATCACAAAGGGTAAAGATACCAGACATTGAGTAAGCATGTAGATCTGTTCTTTCAATCCCGTTCATCACTAGCCATCTGTGTGTAGTGCACGGGCTGCTGTTTGAGGAACTAGTGTAAGCGTGTGATCCACCCCTGTCCTGAGCCGCTTTCCAATTATTAGGGAAAGAAGTTTCTCGGGTGTGAAGCAGTGAGCATCTCACATGAAAGGGTATACGAATGGCACTGTGGTGCAGGCATTGGGTTTGGGTGAAGACAACAAGAGGAGCCACTTGGCACCGTAGGTGGAACATTCCAGGCTCTGGGAGGAAGGGACAAAGGCTGAGGCCACAAGAAGAGCAAAGGAAGCAACATGTCAGAAGCACTTGTCACCGTGTGAAGCATGCACTTGGGCTGGGTGCATGGCTGGAACGGGGGAGGAGGGGGCGGTGGGAAGGCACCTGTCTCACAAGTCCGGTGTGGCTGGAGGCGGGGCTGGAAGTGGCTCCAGGACAAGCTGAGACATCGGCAGCCACTGAGGGAAGGCTGCCCAGTCAGGAAGCTGAGTTGTGGGGCTTGGGAAGGACATGAGGGCAAAACCAGAGGTTCATCCTCGAAGGAAGCCCTCCTTCCAACGTGCAAAGGACCAAGGAAAGAGTAAGGAGCACCAGCGAGAAAGTTGGAGAGGAAATTTCTGGAAGCAGAGAAACTACTGAGGATGGAATGAGCCACCAACTGCCCTGAGCATCTGAAAAATATGTCTGAAGAGCGACTGCACCTCACAGAGGATGGAGGGCCTTGCTGCACTGATGGCAGTGTGACCCTTTTTCTCCTGGAATCTTAATTCTCCTGCGTTGATTACATGGTTTTTCAACAAGTAGTAAAGGAAATTTCCAGGAATTTTTTGTTAAGTTGATGATGAGTTTTCCTTGAGACCCCAAGAAGGCACCACTACATCAAGGGAGGAGAATTCTGGCCCATAGATGGTGGTCCTGCCCATTGGGGAACGGTGAGTGCCCTTATCCCAAACTGAATGCCGGCCATGGCCTCCATCAGCTGTGACACACGAGGACATGCCACACACTCCCAGGGCTCTCAGGGGGTAGGGGTGTTTTCCCAGGGAGAGCCATGTCAGGCCATGCTAAGAGAACATTGCCAGCGTAAGTTTGGTCTAAGCTCAGGTGCCCATTTCCAGCCTGAGGGCTTAGCTGACTCCTGTTCAGAGGCAAAGGGCAGCAAAGAACAGGAATAGAAACAAGTAATTACACTTTGGTAATAGAAGCATGAAAAACATCAAGTCCAGAAGCCGGTGGGTGTACAGAGAGGGCCTGGGAGGGCTTCCCCCTAACAGGAGAGATGGGGATGGAGTCTTAAACAGGAGGCCAGGGCACTTCGGGATTGGTACCACATGCAGAAAGACACAGGGTCGTGAAATATGTTTCCTTACAGCAGACACACAATTTTTAAACACTCAGCAGTTCTATCTATTGTCAAATAATTTTGAACATGACAATTAAAATCAATGAAAATTTTAAGAGAGGAAGGTTCAGTGAAAACCACCCAGAAATGAGTTTATGAAACTCTGACTTTAGAAAGAAAAATAATTCAGATAATAGATCTCAATTTTTTTATTTACAAGAAAATTTCAACCAAGACAATTCAATGGGGGAAGGAACAGTCTTCTCGACAAATGACCCCGGGATGGTGGATACGCATGTGAGAACGAATGATGCTGGACCCCAACCTCACACCATGTGCAAAAATTGACTCAAAGCAAAAATTGACTCAAACACCTAAATACAAGAGCTAAAACTACAAAACTCTTAGAAGATGTAAATCTGCATTATCTAATATTCAGAATAAAGAACACTTAGCTAGTTAACAATAAAAATACAAATCACCCAAGTTAAAAATCGGCAAAGGAATTGAGCAGAGTCCAAGGAAAGTATACCAACGGCCAATAGGCACATGAAAAGATGTTAATCCCCAGTGGTCTTTAGGGAAATGAAAATCAACGCTGCAGTGTTGCAGAGATAGTGCTTCAGACTCCCTAGGTTGGCTGCCATAAAACACACACACAAAATAACACCTGTTGGTGAGGATGTGCAAAAATTAGTTCCCTTGCTGGTGGGAATGTCAAGTGTTGTAGCCGCTGTGAAAAACAGTTTGGAGATTCTTCAACGAGTTAAACATAGAATTACCGTAGAATTTAGCAACTCCACTTCTAGGCATATGTTCAAGAGGAGTGAAAACTTGTTCACACAAAAACACACCCACCAATTCATGGCGACTTTGTTCATGACGGCCGAGCCCAGCCTGGAGGGTCACCTACACAACAGACTCACGTTGGGAGAAAATGTTACTTCTCTCTCCTCATGGAAACGTCTATTAAGAGCCTAATAATAGGGGCACCTGGGTGACTCAGTTGGTCAGGCATCTGAGTCTTGATTTTGGCTCAGGTCCTGATCTCGTGGTTTTGTGGGTTTGAGCCTCACGTTGGGCTCTGCACCGATGGCATGGATCCTGCTTGGGATTCTCTCTGCCCCTCTTCTCTGCTCGTGCACACTCTCTCTTTCTCTCTCTGTCTCTGTCTCTCAGAAAATGGCCTAATAGTCCTCACCCTTTTATAAGAAGTCAAGGAAGCACCAAGTTTGCCCGGGGCCCACCTGGCACCACCTGCCACAGCCACTGGCCACCGTGTTTGCGACTGCCTGTTTCTGCACCACTGCCCTCGTCCCCTGCCCAGGTTTCTGCGTGCTGTGGCTCCCACCGGCATAGATCTCAGCTGCAGGAGAAGTTCTCACACAGCCTGGGGTGTGGCCATGCACCCACAGTCCCTGCTGGATTTGGCAAAGCCAGGACCTGGAAGAAACTGGCCCAACTTCCCCTTCCCTTGTCCCGGGCACCTCTGTAAGCCACTTCCCGGAGTTGAGTTCAGAGCTCAAAGGCAAACTACTACCCCTTGGATTTCCTTTCTTCTCAAAGATAGTAAGCCATTTCTAGGGTGGGGCCTCCTTTTTTAATTCCTGTACCTTATGATTGATCTCGAATTGTCCACCTGGAGTCTCAAAACAGTCCAAATTCACGAAACCATCTTCATGTTGCCTCTTCGATTTGTATTCATATAATTCGTGGTAGAGTTGATTAGGCTTGGCAGCTCTGTCTCGGGGCCCCCCCTCTTTCCTGAAGATTTGCGGCTGGAAGAAAACTGTGTGGGTCCCCAGAGAGCCAGATCCTTGGCTAGGGAGGCGAGGAGCTCAAAGGCAAATAACTGAGGAAAGCCATTAACCAGCCAATCCGTTTCTGGAAGATGTATGGTGATGCGCCATGGCAAGGCGCTAGTCGTTAGTGATGAGGGGATCCGGGGAAAGCTGAGCCCGAACACGAGCGCACTTTTCCCAGGCCCCCCACCACCTCCTGCCCACCCCCCCTCCCCAGGGCCAGTGGGCCTCCCTGTTTGTGGAAGCCTCCAGACCTTTGTTTCCTCTTCATAGTAGTCATCCTACCTCCACTCAGCTCTCACACGCCAGGGCCCTCCCTCACGTCCCCAGACAGCTGCAAGGACATCCTCGCCTCTCTTTTTTCTCTTCATGGATTCGGATGGATTTGTCTCCAAGCGTCTGCAGAATCGGTTGCAGATGGAACCGTGTCGCTCTGGGCCGCTTCCCCGGGCGTCTTTCCTGGGGTCTGCGTGGAGGTTCGTCAGACGCAGACGCCCACCGGGGGTCTGGCACTGTGCTCCCAGACACCTCAATCCCCCATCAGGCATCTTCTGCCCGTCAAGCCGACTGGGGAGTTTGTTTCGAGGAAAGCCAGCCTTTCTGCAGAACTGAAAACTGAGTTTGACGTCTCTGAGCATCATTAAGGATGGATGGACGACAGAGTCACTCTGCCACGGAGTACCTGGCCAGTGACAGGAATGTGGCACAGGGACCCGGACACCTGCCCACAATCCCCGCATTAACAAGAGGAACCGATCTCGAAAACACAGGCTGGCTCGTGGAAGTGATTTGTAGTGGGGAAGGGTGCTAGGGGAGGGAGGAGCCTCCCCTGCTCAGTCTAAATACATACATACATACATAAGATATAATTCACATACCATAAAATTCATCCTTTTATTTGGTTTTGAAATTTTTTAACATTTATTTATTATTGAGAGACAGAGAGAGACAGAGCATGAGCGGGGGAGGGGCAGAGAGAGGGAGACACAGAATCCGAAGCAGCTCCAGGCTCCGAGCTGTCAGCCCAGAGCCCGACGCGGGGCTCGAACTCACAGACTGAGAGATTGTGACCTGAGCCGAAGTCGGACGCTTCACCCGCTGAGCCACCCAGGGGCCCCAGATCTCATCCTTTTAGAGTATACTCTCTGGTAGTTTTTACGTATTCACAGATCCGTGCAACCATCCCCACCCCCAGACCCACCCGTGCAACCCGTGCAACCACGACCCACCCCCAGAACATTCTCACCGTCTCCAGAAGAAACTCCCCACTATCAGCAGGTGCTTGGGCCCCTGGCAACACCCAATTGCCATTCTGTCTTGATGACTAGGGCTGCTCTGGGCTTTTCCTACCCAAGGACTCAGTGCATGGCCCTGCGGCTGGCTTCCTTCACGGAGCATGCTTTCGGGTTTCAGCCGTGCTCTCGCCTGTATCGGGGCCTCATTCCTTGTTACTGCGGGTCGTAGAACGCCCACATTTTGTTGATCCATGCTTCAGTAGGTGGAGGCTTGAGTTCCTTCTAACTTTTTGTTACTATGAACAAGTGTGCGTAGTTTTTGGATGGACATATGTTTTCCTTTGTCTTGCGTTTTTACCCAGGATTAGAATAGCTGGGTCCTATGGAGATTCCTTGTTTAACATAGAGGAGCTGACGAACTGTTTTCCGAAGAAGCTGTACCATTTTGTGTGCCCACCAGCGAGTTGGGAGGGCTCCACTTCTGTTTTTTTTAAGTGTATGTGCTTATTTTGAGAGAGGGGGAGAGGGGGAGAGAGAGAGAGAGAGAGAGAGAGAGAGAATCCCAAGCAGGCTCCACACTGTCAGCGCAGAGCCTGATGCGGGGTTCGAACTCCTGAAACCTGAGATTGTGACCTGAGCCAAAACCAGACGTTTGACTTTCCACCAACTGAGCCACCCAGGAGCCCCTCCACATCGTTATTATTGAATTTACTTATCTTTATGTGTTGTGGGTGTCGGTATATGATTTGCAAATATGTTCTCCTGCTCTGTGGGTTGTCTTATCACTTTCTTGAGAGTGGGGGTTTTTTTGAGAACAAGTTTATTTTTATAAAGTCCAGTGAGTATCTTTTTTTTTCTTTTGTTTTTGCTTTTGGCCTCATGTCTCAGAAACAGATGTCTAATCCAAGGTCATAGAGATTTATGTGTATGTTTTCTTCCAGGAGTTTAATCTTTCTTTTTTTTTTTTTTTTTTGATGATCTACACTTTTCAAGGAGGACCAGTAAAGGGGGAAAAGAATTACCGAAAACATGAGTCAGTTCATTTTATTATGTTCTAAGCAACCCTAAGAGATTAGCGCCTGGCTTGATAGAGAGGACCGGTGCTTACGGCCACAAGGAAATAGTTCCACCGTGTGTTTTAGGGAGACTCCCGCTCACGCCTCCAGTGTCTCGTCCTGACCCATCACTGATGCTCTTGCCCTCTTCATCTCGCGTGCCGTTCCGCCGACCTGGTTCCGGCCAGGCCTTCTGCCGACCTCTGCCTTCCTCTGTCTGTTCTGCAGACCAACGTCCTCCTCGTCCCCTTCTTTCCAACAGCACCACCTGCGGCTGTGTGCACCGCGACATGACCCTGGTGACTGGCCCTCTCCCAGCGTGTGGCCGGACTGCGACCTCCAGCGTGCTTCTCAGGCTCAGAGTAGAGCACAGGTGTCATTTTTATGCCGCGCGTAACACTGGAAACTTGAAACCCCTTAGAAGGACCAGTCGGCCTCTGGTCGGGTCCTCCTTGAATCACCCCGTGTGCACCTCTCGGCCCCCAAGGCCCTTTCTTCCGATGGAAGCTGCACACATCAGCAGACTGCTTTGTCTTCCTGCAACAAGGAGCTCACGGAGACAGTCCAGCCCCCTGTACATAATGTGTCAAATGTCCTAGGCCCTCAGCCCTCAGCGTGGAATTTCGACCTGTTCTTCCCTCTCTCCCAGACACAGAGCACAGCCCAATTCCACAAAGTGGCCTCCCTGAAACCGCCCGCATTGCCACCTGTGAGCCCTGAGTGGGCGGGGGAAGGCCGGACCCTGCTCCCATCGCTCTCCTCGGGGGCCCACAGCTGATACCTATGTACTCAGGAAATTAAGAAAAAAGAAAACAAAAAAAAACCATTCAACCCATACGTCCCACCCTGGAAAAACCCAAGCACAGCCCTTTCCCAGGCAGCATCCTCAAAGCCCCACATTTTCACAGATTTTATCACATGCCCCTCGCAGCTGGAATTTCTCATTAATGCGCAGGGATGCGGCTGGAATTTCTCATTAATGCGCAGGGATGCGGCTGGAATTTCTCATTAATGTGCAGGGATGCGGCTGGAATTTCTCATTAATGTGCAGGGATCCCTAGAGCATGTTCACTTTGGTCTTCTGTGGCCGTGCTGGGGGGCGGGGGCAGTTGAAGCCAGATTCTGGCATCTTCCACACACTGCAACCCACCCATCCATTCTCCCCACCACTGTTACCAAGTAATTTTTTAAATTATTAATTTGTTTTGAGAGAGAGAGAGAGGGAGAGAGACAGAGAGAGAGAGAGAGACCTTGCAAGTAGGGGAAGGACAGAGAGAGAATCTTAAGCAGTCTCCACGCCCAGCATGGAAGCCGACAGGGGATTTGATCCCATGACCTTGCGATCATGACCTGAGCCGAATCAAGAGTCAGACGCTTCACGGACTGAGCCACCCGGGTGTCCCAATTTACAAACACCTTAGCAAATGACAAGAAAAAGGCAATCCTATCCATAGCCGGATCTCCAGAAACCTCTAAACTCAGTTTCTTGGAGCCCCAACATCACCCTCCCCTCCATAGTGATGTGGCAACAAAGGCCAGAAGGAAGTGACAGGTAAGATTAAATTCCCTTATCACCTGCAGCCCATTGGCAAATACTTGAGGCAAATCCAGAGGAGAACGTTTCTCTAGGAGCCCCCTACAGTCCGATGTCCTGATGTTAATGCCTCACTAGAGGGAAAACGGCCTTAGCTTGACAATAGCTGGGCCTCGGGGATCCTAGGAGCCTTCTGTAGCATGGGAGAGTCCTTCTGGAGGCCTCCCTTTGGTCTTCACCTCCCCAGCTCCCCAGTGAATAACCAGCCACTCTTTGCACTCCCACGGCAGCTTTTCCTGGCCCCTGCTTTCATCAAATCACCTTTTTTGCACCAAAGACATCTTCAAGGATTCTTTCTTGGCAGTCGGCTCCAAACCCCTACCACTCCAAAACCCCATCAGGTGTGTGTGGGTATGTGTTGTGTATGGTGTGTGTGTGTGAGTGTGCAATGCCTAGTACGTGAAGGATGCCAAGGGGTTGTCGCTGTCCCTGGAGGCTAAGGGAACGGTGAAGGGCAGTTCCCACACTTTGGGCAGATAACTCCGTGCAGCTTAAATCTTTTCCGGGAAGGATTTATTCACATACCACGTATATCATTTTTCAGAACGAGAAACCTAAAAATGAGTGGCCAATGGCCACAGCATGCCGTCTGTCAGGGCTGGTCCCAGGAGGGAGAGAGAGAGCAGGGGACACGAGGCCCGGGCCTCTGGGGCTCCGCTGTCCCCTGGGAGGGTCTTCTGCTCAGGCCCACCACCTGCACAGGGCCAGCCTGAGTCTGACCTTCGTGAAACAGAGGGGCCACACCCCAGCTATCTTTCAAGGGTAACTTTGAGCTCTCTGCCACTCAGGGGCTCCTTCCACTCAAGGGCTCAGCTGACAGAAGAAGTATTTCTGGAAGGTTCCCTTCAGTGGAGTGGCCCCTCCGTCCTAAGGGTCCCCTCCTGTCCCGCCTGGCTTCAGCGGTGTCAGGCAGGAAAGGCCAAGGCCCAGGGCCTGCGTGGTGTACCCGGGCCTCCTGCGTTTCCGCGGGGGATGTTCTGGGGCCTACGTTCTCAGGGCACAGCGGGGCGTCCCACGGTGTCTCCTCCACGGGGCTCCGGGGACGTTTCCTTGTGTTTCAATCACTGGCACATCCTCTCTCTGAACATCTCGCCTCCTTTTTATTTTATGGGTACCACAAGCAGTAAATCCTCATGTTTCCGTCCCCGGAATTTGGTTACAAAACGAAAATCCGGGTCCCGTGTCCGGCAGACCCCGGCCCGCTGTGCCCATCACAGCCTCGTTTCCCTGCTTTTCTGTGCTCACTGTCTTTTTCCCAGATGCCCGTGGCTGTTAATCGTGTCAGCCTGTGTTTATTCAGTTAAGAGTCCCCAAGTCTTTGCCGATCTAAGCTGGCTGACGTAAAAACACCATTCTTTACTTCAGAAAATGAAAGATTATTAAAATTTGCAGGGCCTCTTACAGGACAGCACGCATTCTGGAAGCCCTCTAGAACATTTCGAGCAGTGCATGGGCGTTTTGCTTTTATTTCAACTCTCGGACACTTACTTTCCTATACTTACTGTAGGACACGTGTGTTCACATGAACACACGCGTTTCATTAGACTTATGATCCCAGAGAGAGTATTAATTAATATTATTAATAAGGACAAGGACAAAGTATGTAGCACCTATTTAAATGGGGCGCCTGAGTGGCTCAGTCAGTTGAGCATCCAACTTCCGCTCAGGTCATGATCTCGCAGTTCGTGAGTTCGAGCCCCGCGTCGGGCTCTGCGCGGACAGCTCAGAGCCTGGAGCCTGCTTCCGATTCTGTGTCTCCCTCTCTCTCTGCCCCTCCCCCACTTGTTTTCTCTCTCTCTCTCTCTCTCTCTCTCAAAAATAAGTAAACGTTAAAAATTGTTTTTTAATTTTTAAAAATGGAATCAACTTAAAGGCCTATGTGTATGACGCATAGTATCAAATGGGCTGCAAGGGATATAACACCTAATATCAAATAGGCCGGAAATAAATCATGAAGGACCCACTTGAATGACATAGTTTAAGAAACATGAACACCTAACACACACAGAAAGCTTCTATACCTAGACAGAAGCTGCCCGAGATAAAATAATGTAACAATAAAATAATATAAGCCCTGGCTGTATCCTGTTAACACGTGATACACTTACAACAGAAAGTTGCATAGAAGTTGCGAGTCGAAAAGCGGAAGGAAGCCGTGCCAGGAACATACCAGGGCATCATCCCCAGCCAGGCAGCTGCTGACGTCAGAGCGGGCTCCCAGGCTGAAAGCATCAGGGATGGAGAAGGTTGGCCCCAAGGGCAAACGGAAAGCTGGAAAGGTCTACGACTCTACATTCGTATGTATGTGATCACAGAGCCTCAAAAGCGGGTGAAGAAACACCGCGCCCGGCACAGGGTGGACGTCCACGCCGCGGAGGGAGGAGGGAGGGAGGGAGGGAGCGAGGTGGGAGGGAGACAGCGGGGAGAGGGAAGGTGCAGGCAGGGCGCGGTGGGATCGGACGGTCTTGGGACGACTGGTTGGAAGCGTGTGACTAGTGCACGCCCGGCTGCCCGGTCAGAGCCGCTGCAGCCCAGAGTGGCGTGGGCAGGGACTCAGGTCGTCACCAAAGGCCATCCCTCTCTCCGAGGCCATGATTCTCAGTCTAGGCGGAGCTGAGTTTCCTTTCGTAGCTCAAGCATCTTCCGGCTGCTGTGCTCAGCAGTTCCGCCTCCGTCCGCTTGTTTCTTCATGAGTGATGGATGCACATCCCCGGAGTCCGGATGTCTTCCTGTTTGGACGGGGCGGGCGGGGGGAGGGGGGTGGGGACAGGCTGGGTGATGGACGCCGTCAGGCCCCGATCCCCAGGATCTGTAAGCATCATCTTCTACAGGGCAGGAGACCACAGATGCGCCCGCCTGGGGATCTCGAGAAGGGGAGGCGAGGCTGGCTTACGTGCACGTGTGTAATCAGTCTCATGGGTCCTCCCTGGAGGGAAGTGAGGGAGGTTGGCCCCAGAAGGAGGCCGTGGTGAGCACAGAGATTTGTAAGGCTGGACTGGGCGGTTCGGGCAATGCAGCCACGCGCCAGGGAGCGCCTGCTGCCACCAGAAGCTGGAAGAGGCAGGGGACAGACCCTTCCCTAAAGTCCTGCCCAAGCCGGCCGTTCAGCCCATGACGCTGGCTTCAGACTTGTGCCTCCAGAACCGTGAGGGAATACACACGCGTGTGGCTTCCAGCCGTGGAGTCGAGGCTGTCGCCACTTGGCATAACAGCCCAGGGAAGCCGTCACGGAGGGCTCTCAGCTCAGGGCATCGGCACGGGGGTGGGGGACGAGCCCCAGGAGACAGATGACCAGACTCACCAGCACGTACTTAGCAGCTACCGTGAGCCTGGCCTGCCGGGTGTGGTGTTTGCACGGATGGCCAGTGCTCAGGCCGAGTGATCTTGGCCCAAAGCACTCTGCTTGATATTTTGAGGGGATCCATTTCTGTGAATCCCAGTAAGGAGACAGCGTGGGGGAAATGACGGGAGCAGATGTGGGAACGTGGGGAAAATCTTAGAAGATTCTTGGTAAGATGCTCAGTGCTAGAGAAAAGTTCATCTCTCCAAAGTCATTCTTCTAGGGGCTGCTTTTCTAGAAGCAGCCCCTCCCCTGTGCCCCCTCGCCTTGCACAACAGAGGAGTGTGAGCCTCCCTGGTGATCTCCTGCAGAGGGCTCCACTGGTTTGTGCCCCAGAAGGGCCCCCGTGGGTGATAAAACGGGGTGACTTCAGGAATCTTTGTGGCCCGTGGCCTCTGAACCGCCTGCCCCAGCATGGGTTCCAGGAGAGGCGGGGACACTTAATAGAAGCGCAGAGACCCAGGGCCGCTGAAGGAAACAGGTGTCATCCTGTTTCCAAGGCAGCATCACCATCCCGAGCCACCGAAAGACTTCATCTCTTTAGCCAAAGAGGAGAGAACACCTTTCCCTTGATTAGCTCACGTGACCTGCAAAGGGTCATTCTGCACGTATTCCTGTAAGAGAGTGACCCCCGTTGACAACTGACACAAAATCTTACATCTATTTATTGATCAGTATCCACAAGTGATATATGAATGGTTGGTTTGCCTGCACATGTCAGACGTCACCGGCTGCTGGCTCCAGGACCACGTTACATGCACAGAGAACTTTTGTTTGGCCCACGTAGTTTTCATTTTTTAGAAAACATTCATGAATGCCTCTTGGTAAACCATGCCCGCTCTCATTTGCCAGTCTCTCTAGGAGCTCATTCTTTTACGCTTGCCTCTGTGCGGACTGATGATTTACCCAGAGCCTACAAGTGGTTAAGGGTGAAACCCTTGTTTTGCCAATGCCTGCTCACATCAGAATGATCAGTTTTCTGCTAAGGAAGTCTGGGAGCGAGAATGGAGTTACAGTTTATAAACTGCCTCTACAGAATCAACTGTGTCAAAGAAATTCATCACTTGCTGATCTTTGGTGACCTGGCAATGACTATCGAACTTGATGGAGTTTGTGAAGTGTGAAGATACATGTTTATTTTTGTTGGGTTTGGAAATTTGTTTACGTTTGCCAAAAAGAAAAACCTCAACCTGTCTGGAACGTCTTCTGCCTGATAATGACTGTTTACAGAGTAATCTAAGATGAAGAATGAAACCAGATTGGATTAAGGTTCTTGTTGTTTGTAGCTGGAAGAGAATTCAGTCTGCACCTGAGCCCCCAAAGTCCTTTTGAAAGAACTGAGGGTTAGAAGAGGAGTTTTAACACGACTGATACGACTGACTTCTGAGTTGTTTTACAATTTTTGCTTTTCTGGTTTTTTGGTAATGTCTCTCTTCGAATGTATGCTAAGAAGCAACACATCCCCTATCAGGTTTCCGGTCTCACCTCCACCTCCTGAGAAGGTACTTTCTGGAATGCCTTATGGGACTGCAGCCTGATTGGATGCTCCAGCACTGTATGCAAATGATGCAAGTATATTGGTTTGTGATTGGATGAAGCTGCTTGTATGCAGATGCGCAGGTGCCATCATTTAAGATGCTGGGGGAAGGAAGACGCACCACCTGGGCTCCAGCACCGCGATTCAGCTCAGGAATGGATCGGGGCGCCTGGGTGGCTCAGCTGGTTGAGCATCTGGCTCTTGGTTTCGGCTCAGGTCGTGATCTCACAGTTCGTGGGTTCGAGCCCCGGGTCCAGCTCTGTGCTGACGGTGTAGAGTCTGCTTGGGATTCTCTCTCTTTCCTGCTCTCATGCTCTCTCTCTCTCTCTCCCTCCCCTGCCCTAAAATAAATAAATAAACTTAAAAAGAATGGATAATGAGACCAAGAGAGCCTGAGATTCACTGAGACTCTGCTGTTGGAATCATCAAGAAATGGAGTCAAAACAAGGTAGCCAATCATGGCCACACAGATTCTGGGATTATAAAATGCTCGCTTGTGAAACTTGCTGTCCAATCAGCAGCAGCCCTGCTGTGGAGATTCCCAGGGTGGCGCCAGGAAGGAGAAACTAAAATGTGTACGTTAATAGTCATAAGAAACCGAGAGTAGCGCTCGTTCAACCTCCTTCTTCAGGACCACAGTGTCTGGGTCTAAATCTTCTTACGTGTGGCCCAGAGAGTCCCCTGGAGTGTTGGTGGCTGTCCCGGCAGAAGTGGCCCGATGATGGTCGGGGGCTCCTTTTACCCGCTGAGATTCACGGCTGTGTAGCGTGCACCACCATGACGTCGCTTCTGTTCCAGGGCGGAATGCGTAGCGGTTGACAGACTCCTCTCCTTCCTGGGGCTTCTGTTGCCCTTGCGCAGCGGCGGGGGGTGGGGGTGGGGTGCAGATTGTAACCTGACAACTATAAACGCGTTCCGTTATGGGTTGAGTTGTGTCTCCCCAAGTTCCTACGTTGAAGCCCTCACCCCCGGACCTCAGAATGTGACCTTATGTGGATATAGGGTCTCTACAGAGTCACTAAATTAAAACGAGGTCATTAAGATGGGCTGGATAAAAAAGACGTGCTCCTAAAAAGGAGAGTTTTGGACACAGACACATGCTCAGGGGGAACGCCACGTGAACGTGTAGGCAAAGATAGGAGTGATTCTTCTAGAAGCCACGAGCACCAGAGATTGCCAGCAAAGCACCAGAAGCCAGGAGGGAGGCCTGAAGCAGACCAGCCCTCACAGCCCCTGAAGGAACCAGCCCTGATCAAGCCCACACCTTGATCTCAGACTTCCAGCCTCCGGAAGCAGGAGACGATAAACTTCTGTAGTTTAAGTCACTTATTGGTGATGTGTTGTTACAGAAGCCCGAGCAAACTAATACACACACACACACACACACACACACACAATGCCAAAGGTCTAAGTGTTATGGAGAAAAATGAACAGCAAATATGGAGGGAGGCTGGGTGCAGGCCGAGAGGAGGGAGGAAGGTCGGTGGCCATATGGGAGAGCCTCCCCGTTTAGGGACATTTGAGATCTGACAGAAAGGAGGGAGGGAGCTGGCCAGGCACCCAGAGAGGAGCACAGCGGCCGGAGGGGACAGCAGGGTCCTGCTCGGAGGGTGAGACGTGTCAGGGAGGCGGGAGGCAGGCATGGTGGGAGCTGGGTCAGTGGTTGGGTATGCCATATTGGGGGCCTCGTGGGCCTGTGTGGCCACATGTGAACAAGAGGGGGAGGAGGGAAAGACCAGGAGTGAGAAGGGCTGCGGCTAGTAAGACCCTCCATGCTGCTCTGAGCAGGAGGGATAAAGGAGGCAGGGAAGGGAAGGCGGAAGCTGTCGTAGGAGGAGTAGAGGTGGACGTTCTGAGAGAGAGGCCATCCCTGGATACATTCTGGAGGCGTGAACAAGGAGACCTGCGGAGGTATGGGATGTGGGTGGGAGCTGAGACAGGGGCCGAGGATGACGCCAGGGTTTGGGGCCAGCACACTGGAAGGCTGGGCCTGGCCTCCCTACGCGACTGAACAGGATAAAAGGCGGAACCGACCGGCCCAGCACGCGGTGTGGCAGCTGGACAGCACGGCTTTGGAAGAACACCAAGTTTTCATCTCATTTCTCATTTGGTCATTTTCCTCCTTAAACTGTATTGTTGGAAGTTAAATAGCGGGTCTTGTGTGCCAGCTAGGAGGTTCTGACCACCGGTCCCTGAGCCTCCCCACATGTCCCGAGAGCCTAGGTGCCTCCCACTGCCTGTGTAGACAGCCTACCCTCTCGGGTCACATGACTCTTCCTTCTCCCAGCTGCCTAAGCAGCGATCAGGCCTTCGAACGTCTACAGTAAAGCCAGCTGTGCAAGTCGCTGCCAGTGGGATCGGGGTGAAAACAGGATGAATAGACATACTCCCTGTACACAAATGTACACACACATACACATATACACAAACAGATGCATCCCTGACACATACACACACACAAATACATACACACAGACACATTCACGCACACGAATTATACGTTTAGAAAATGAGAATTAACAGCTCGGTGTAAACGATTTGACTTTGTAAAGAGCAATTGACTTTATTTAAAGTTAAAATAAGCCATTGTGTTTGGAAACAAGCAGTGCATCTTAAAAAGGAGAGTGCTAGGGCACCTGGGTGGCTCAGTCGGTTGAACGTCCGACTTTGGCTCAGATCGTGATCTCACGGTTCCTGGGTCCGAGCCCCGCATCAGGCTCTCTGCTGTCAGCACCGACCCTGCTTGGGGTTCTCTGTCCCCCCTTGCTCTCTGCCCCACCCCTGCTCACATTCTCTCTCAAAAATACAATAAAAGCATTAATAAAAAGGAGAGTGTGTGCAAGTCACCCCACTTATTCTGTCTGTGGGCACCTGAGACCCAAGGAGCTGAGGTGACTCCTCCTGGATCCCACCATGGGGAGCAGCAAAGCAGGTGGGCTCCCTACAGTCCTGGCTCTCTATCCATGGTCCCAGAAAGCAGCCCGTGTCTTCTCTCCAAGATGCTCTGCGCATCCCTCCTACAAAATTTTAGGGACTCGGGTCCTTTCTTTTCAAACGTCTATGGACACCCGAGTTGCCCAAAGATCTGTCACGAACCTCGTAGAGGAGAAAAGCTGATACGAGATAATTTGGAGCATGGGCTCCAAGATGGAAGGAACCTTCCCATCAGCCACGCCTGAGGGCTGACTCTCCTGTGTTGATGGCCCCTTACCCGCAGGGGTGCACACGCGCTCCCCTGGTCACCCTGGTGAGCTGGCTTGCAGCCTCCGAAGGGGCAGCTGGAGAAAACGGACTGTGAGATGATTAGGAAGGGACCACTGCCCAGGGCAGTTCTGGACTCGGCAGGAATTGGAAAGAGAAACGCATCACACAGAAAGCAGGGGAGTGAGGAACACCGCGTTTCAACCTGGAGTCTCTCCTGCGGCCGCTGGGTGTCCTAAGCGGGTGAACGCTAGGGTTTGGGGGGAGGGTGACAGATGGGGGGGGGTTGGTGAGGATGAAGAGAAGGACATGCTAGCGGACTCCCGTGCATCCGTGAGCGAGAGAGTCTTCGAGGTGTCCTGGCATCTTCGAGGAATAATCAAGTTTTCCCAGGCTTTCCTTGGCGGTGGCCTTTCGAGTTGCCAGGGCACATGCTCCGCCCACATGACCGGTCCAGAGCACCCCACAGCCCTCCAAGGGTTTGTTGGTTTTCTTTCTTTCTATTTGTGCCCACCATTCAATTCCCTGATCTTGTAAACTTTCTCAGGCACTTTGCTCTAAGATCCTAGCGACAAGCCATGGCAATTGTCAGGACGAGTGATGAATGGACTCACCAGGCTGATGCGATATTTATAAATCAGCACTAAATATCTCTGTCTGGGCTACAAACGTCTTAGTCTCTTTCATCCCACCGAGGAGTCATGTAAATAGTATCTGTGTGCTGGCCTGACCCCCTGCCCTGCCTGCTGGTTGCCGAAGGGAGGGACGGGCGACGGAGCCTTGAATGCCTTGGTCACCCTTCTCCTCTGGGGTCCCTGAGCGTCCTTCAGTGACTCACCTCAAACGGGGGCCCAGGGGGATCTTTCAGCCTGGAGGGCCTGCTGCCCTTCCCCTGGGGATCGTGCCCTCCATTCCTGCAGACCAACAGAGGAGAGCTCACTGCCCCGGGCTCCCCAGCTGCTGTGGCACCACACGGTTTTGGCCGCGCGTTTGCAAATCGCCCCGTCTTGCTGCCCATTTCTCTCCATGCTCTCCAGATGGAATCACTGACTAGCCCACTGTTTTTCTCCCCCAAGGAATTCAGATTCCTTTCCTTCCTATGATCATGACGACCCACCCAGTGGGGCCCACCTGGTCAAGCTGCCCGACATCCACAGTGGGTCCAGTGGCCCCTCCCCTCCCCTGTGGCAATTTCCCCCTCGTGTCTGCAACCAGTGCTGTTCTGGGGAATGACAGTGGGACCTACAGTGACACCTTTCTTTTTTGCTGATTTTTAAAAATGTTTTATTATTTATTTTTGAGAGAGAGAGAGAGGGAAAGACAGAGCATGAGTTGCGGAGGGGCAGAGAGAGGGGGGGAGACACAGAATCTGAAGCAGGATCCAGGGTCCGAGCTGTCTGCACAGAACCCGACGCACGGCTTGAACCCATGGACTGCGAGATCATGACCTGAGCTGAAATCGGCTGCTTAACCCACTGAGCCACCCAGGTGCCCCTCCAGTGACAACTTTGAAGTGTGGACTTGGCCACAAACGCTCACTCATCCTTGCACAACCTTGGCACCTGGCAAGGGGGATGCTCTTTGTCTATAAGGTTCTGTCCAAGCATGGATGCCACACCATGACAAAGGAGGGAGCTCCCCAAACAAAAATCAGTTCATTTGGTGGTGCGAGCAGAAAGGAAACGCTGACGGTAGAGGAGACACGGAAAAATGACTTAGGCTTTCACCTTCGCAAATCCATACTTCCGGGGAAGTTACGATGTGACTACCTTGCAGAATCTGCTCCCACTTAGCTGTTCCTTTCCAGCTGCCCGCTGGCCACCGATCACCCCCGAGATGTTACTTTGACATCTTTGCGACTCTCCTACTCTCCTGTGATGTTTCCTCTGCTGATACAACGTTATTCCATGCTTAGAAAAGGACTCTTCTCTTCATTCTCTCGAAATCCGAACCCCAGTCTGAATCAATCGCTTTAATATAAATCATCGTTCCCAATGTCAGCCCTTGGTGGGTCTAAGAAATTGTTATCATTTCAAAATTTCCTCTGATTCTTGATTCGTTTTATCTGAGACTAAATTTTAAAATACTGGGATAACCGAACTTTCAAGTAGAACCGTGACGTTGTGATTTATAATAAGAAACGCACGTCCCATTCTGGCACAGGGCTCCTAAAACCCTTGGAATTTCCCAAGCGTTGAGAGTGATAAACGTGCCTTTTATACGTCAATGAGCTGACTTTCGGAGAGCCCTCAGGAAGCCCAAGGATGCGGCTGTTGCTTGAGAACCAACCGTGTGATTAGATGCTTGGAACTTGCAGCCGCATCCCCAGACCTCGGGGAAGAGAGAGGGGCTGGAGATTGAGTTCAGTCACCAACGGCCAATGACTCAATCAATTGTGGCTGTGTTATGAAACCTATGCCAAAGCCCCGGAGGATGGGGTTCAGAGAGCTTCCGGCTTGCTGAATGTGTCCAGGTGCTGGGACGTGGCCACCTGGGAGAAGGCGCGGAAGAACGGGGCCCCTCCCACACACCTGGCCCTGCGCATCCCTTCCATAGGCCTGGCCCCGAGCTGTATCCTTCGCTGCTAGTCTGGGGATCTAGTAAGTAGATTGTTTCTCTGAGTTCTTTGAGCTGCTCTAGCAGATGAATTGAACCCAAGGAGGAGGTCCCGGGAACCTCCGATCTCTAGCGGTTGGTCGGAAGCCCAGGTACCGCCTGGACTTGGCACGGGTGTCTGAAGTCGGGGGAGGGGTGCGCAGGACTGTCGGACTGCGTCCGTCACCCGTGGGACCTGGTGCTTTCTCCAGGTACTGTCAGAATGGAGGCGGACCGTAGGACGCCCAGCTGGTGTTGCAGAATTGCTTGGTGCGGATAAACCCCCCACCCCCCCCCCCGCCCCACTCCTGCCCCATCGGAACTAGAAGCAGGGTGGTAAGAGCACTCAACCCAACGCCAACAACGCCGTGTGTGCGCTACGGGGATTTGTTACCTCAATACCCGGGGTTCGTTGTCTCACTGCTTCGAAGAAGGAAGAGGCAGACACAAAGTGAGCAGCAGGAAACAGTTAATTTATTAAAGAGTAAGATTAGAAAGGAAAAATGGTAGGGAAGCTCTCTTTGCAGAGAGGGGGCTTTCAAAAGTGGATGCCCGCGGACCAGGGGCAAGCGTCCTTGTTTTGGAAGGTCTTGGTCAGCCCCCCGCCCCTTCCCCCTGGTTCTTCCAGGTCCCCCCCTTACTGACCGGATCACTCTAGGTGCTGGGTGGTCCGTTCCTGACTGGCTGGGCTCCACTGTGTGAGGAGTCAGATTGGTCATACCGTCCTTCGTCTCACAGAAGTTTTAGGGTTCACCGGTTTTAGTTGGGCATCTTGATTGTCACATACCTAAGGGGAACCTGAGGGGGAGTAGGTGGGGTCTGTTGCATTCTGAAGAGGGACCTTATGCCCAAGGGGTTTGCTGTGGTCCAACACTCCCAGCATTGTTCCAGAATGTGTGTTTCTCCCCACCCTGGGACCACAGGTCCTTTCCTTTCCCTCTCTGCCTGCTGAATCCCATCTTTCCTATCACGTGAGGATACCTACTGCTATGGCGTAATTGGTGACACATGCCGATCTGGCTGTAGGATTTAACCCCTTCTCCTCAAATCACGCGGGTCCTCGTGCTCTCTTACGAGATATTCCGAACTGTTAAAGGATCCTGACTACCCAGGATGCCACAGTGGCCACCAGCAAGGATCAGGCTGCCACCACCATGGCAGTCTTCTCACCAGCGCTACCTACTTACCCACGGCCCAGCAGGTACACGTGGGGGCAGCTGAGAAAAAGAACGAGGGGCCATGAGCCCTGACACTGAGGGAACATACCGTCCACTATCCTCTGACCACAGTGAGTCTACTAATTGTTTTATTTGGGTCAGTTTGGACGGAATTGGGAACTGGGTATTTAATTTTTTTTTTTATGTGTATTTATTTTTGAGGGAGAGGGAGACACAAAGTGTGAGCGGAGAGAGTCAGAGAGAGAGGGAGACACAGAATCCAAAGCAGGCCCCAGGCTCCAAGCTGTCAGCACAGAGTCCAACACGGGGCTGGAACTCACGAATGGTGAGATCAGACCTGAGCCGAAGTCAGATGCTTAACCGACTGAGCCGCCCAGGTGCCCCTTGGGAACTGGCTATTTAAAGTGGCCCTAGCCACCTTTTGGGATGAGCACTGGGTGCTCTATGGAAACCAATTGGACAATAAATTTCATATATTGGAAAAAAAATTTAAAAAAATAAAACATTGAATGCAAAAAAAATATATAATAAAAAATAAAGTGGCCCTAGCTTCGACTTCATGATCAGTCTCGGCGCGTGATACATGTGTCCTCGAGTTTCTGGCAAGAAATGGGGAGGTGGTGAAGTGGTCACTGATGCGACCGTGAGGAGTCTGGTGTCAGTCCCCACCATGGCTGTGTCGATCATGTCACACGGCAGAAGGCAGACGAGATGTGAGCCGGTGTGAGCTGCCCCTCGCTGCCTTCCCACGGAGGCTCTGCGTGGGGAACAAGGACCACGTCTCTGGCTGAAAAGGCAGAGTGGACGGGCCACGTGAAGCGTGGATGTGTGCAGTTTTGTGTATGCAAATGTGGACGTGTGTGTGTGTGTGTGTGTGTGTGTGTGTGTGTGCTTGAAAGTATATATGGTCAGTTCTGTTACAATATGATGTGGCTGCTGCTAAAAATCACCGAGCTGCGTAAGATCACGACGACAGGGCTTACGGGGCCATGGGGGCAGTGGTAAGGGACTAAACACCCTCATCAGTAACACACCGATACGGACAGTGGAAACCCAGCAAAACCAGGGGGACCATTTTATACGTGTTACATGGCTATGAAACACGTAAGTACGCAGACTTCACCTCGGGAAAGACCTGAACAAAGTCTGACGTGCACAGGCAGCCCCACTGCCCCTGTTCCCGCTGCCCCCCACCCCCATGCCAGCAGCCCAAGTGAGAGGAGAACCAGAGAGGGAGCAGAGGGCCCAGGTGGAAAGCATAGCAGGCTGAGGGGTGACAGGAAGGGGGAGCCCCGCCCCGCGGGGCAGGTGTGGCCATGGCAGCCACCAGCCGTGACAGTGAGGGCTGGGAGCGGGGTGCCTGAGGCGGGGCTGGAGCTCTCACAGCAGCTGGAGTGGGGTTCTCACCGTCCTACGCAAGCATTTTGTGAACACCAGCACGGCCGGGGTCCCCCGGGTTCCTTTCTCTACGTTCACCTGATGTTTGCCTCCGACAGTCCCCTGTGAGCAAACAGAATCCCTGCCACCTAGGACCCGGAGCTGCCTCTTTGGTTTAGGTCCCAGATCTGCTGTGTGACCTCGGGCAAGTTACTTAACCTCTCTGTGCCTAGGTTTCTTCTGTGGATCAGGCAGGGTGCAACCAGGACAATGAAAACCATGGTGAGTGTTTAGATTTTTTTTTTTTTTAATTTTATTTTCAGAGAGAGAGAGAGGGCACGCGCAGGGAGGGGGACCAGCGGGAGAGGGAGAGAATGTCAAGCAGGCTCTGTGTTGAGTGTGAACACGGGGCTCCGTCCCATGACTGTGAGACCACAACCTGAGCCGAAATCAAGAGCTGGACACTCAGCCCACTAAGCCGTCCAGGTGCCCCTTTTTTTTACATATATATAATTCTTTTTTTTTTTTTTTTAATATGCTGAGTGTTTAAAGACAGAGAGGACATAATGCAAGGGTTTTGTTGATCAGGTAAGGGAGAGGACGAAAACTCAACCGACCAGGGGGTGGTAAGGCTGCCCAGGGAACAGCCACAGGAACCTGGGCCGTCCTGAGGTTTGGCAGATGACAAGGGGAGCTTACAGGACGCATAAGCTGGGCCCATGGAGGGAATGTTCTGGCAGGGTCCAACTGGGCATTCAGCCTTTGATTCAGCCCCCACCAGATGGGAAGGATCGGGACAAACACGAGGACACGTGCCATGGCCTGGAAGGTGGGCATAGCGACAGCACCTCCCCCCAGGGCTTCCTGAGAGTCATGAGCTAACCCCTGGGGACCCCAAGCCCGCCCCAGACACCATCCTGGGGACGGTTTCCACCCACGAGGCCAAGGCCCTGCGCGCACGTTGCCTGGCGATGGCCGGGGTGAGATGTGCTGACGCAGACTTTCGTGTGTTACTGTTTTGATATAAAACTTCCTCGCTGGCTGCAGCGGCACATCCTTACTGCTCGAGTTTAAATCAGGATACTTTGGGTCTCGCAAATGCCAAGAAAATTAGTTTCTACTGATATCTAGTGGTTTGGGCATTAGGGAGATACAGTCACAGAAACATTAGACGTGCTGGCCCGCGTTCCATCTCGTTCACTCGAGACACTCCCACCACCGCGATTCTAAGGAAATCAAGACCCTGTCCTGGCGTAAGAGGGGTCAGCTTGCTGTCCACAGTCACAGCAACGTCCTCTGCGAGAGGGCCCCCGAGAACCGAGAGCACTTGGGCTGGGATCACCACCATTGCACGCTGCAGGGTCCCTCCTAGTGCATTAAAGATCAACCCCTCGGGTAACGAAGCAGAAAGAGATGCGGTGTTTCGTGAGTTCCAACTCTGTCTCACACTTTTGCCATTGCCAGCACATTTATGTTCCATAACATAGAAGAATTATTTTGCCCACGTGGGCTCGTTCGATCCTCAGAGGAAGCTGGTGACGTGGGCAGGACAGAGTGCCTCTCCCCTTCGGGCAGATGAGAAGATTGAGGCTGGGGTGCTCCCCCCCCCCCACCCGTGGGACTGGGCCGTGGGGGGCAGGGAGCTGAGTGCTTCTGACTCTACTCCAGCCTAGGGCTGTCCCTGCTCCAGCCTTTTCGCAGAAAGGAGGCGAAACACCCGGCCGTAGTGAGCATTAAACTCCACTGCACACGCACACGGTCACACACACAGAGTCACGCACACACATGTGCACACAACCACGACGACGCGTATGAAGACGAGGTCTCCCCAAGGCCCGACTGTTACCCAAACATCTCAATCGTGTTCCTGGGACGCGAGCAGGGATCCGTGGGGGTGCAGGACTCACGCTGGCCCGAAGCAGAAAAACGAAGGCGATAGAAAAACTGTTTTTCCCGAAGACAGTTTAATTGGTTACCAATTAGGAAAACGGCTCCTTGGAGGATCTTTAATGCAAAATCTCCATCTGCTTGGAGCAAAGCTGAGCCATCGTTGTCAGCCACAATCCCTCGGGAGCCCTCCCTCTCCGGCAGCACCAGCCCGCCGTGGCCGGGCCTCCCTTCTGGCGGTGGCCTCTGCGGAGGACAGCTTGCCAAAGAGGAGAGCCCACCCCACTTTCCCCCTCATTACGGAGTGATTGCATACTCACTGTAGGTGAATTTGCAAAGCACTGAGCAAAACAAAAGGAAAAAAAAAGACCCTCACTAGCCCATCAGCTGGAAATAATCACTCCTAAGCATTTTGTGTATTTCTTCCCAGCCTTTGGAAAAGGACTTGGTGATTACAAACTGGTGGATGTGAAAAGCCCTACTCCATTCAAGAAGTGAACTCACCCACTGGTAGTGGATGCAGGGAACCTCCCCGGGAGAAAGTGAGGGTGGCGACTGGCTTCGGGAAGCTGCTCCCAGACCCCGCAGCCCCCCCTGAGGGGGCTTGGGAATCGGGATTGTATGTCAACCGGAGGCTTGCTGGTCTCAGCAGCCTCTATCGGGCTTCTGCGTATGCCTACGCCTGGAAAAAAGGATTTTAATTGATCAGTGGATTTATTGATTTATTTTTAATGTTTATTTTGAGAGAGAGAGAGACTATGAATGAGCATGACCGACGTGGGGCTCGAACTCCCCAACTGTGAGATCGTGACCGGAGCCGAAATCAAGACTCACGCGCTTAACTGCATGAGCAACCCAGGCGCCCCTGGAAGAAAGGATTTTAGTGCTTAATTTTTTTTTTAAGCCCAGTACAGTAGAGTCCTGTGAAATGCTACCTGCTTTTTGTGAAGGAGAGACTCACGCTTTGTCCTGATATCTTCGCGGTGTACCTGTCATCGTCGAGTCCAGCCCCTTTCCACTCTAGGGACACGCCTGCCACGTGCCTGTGAGCGGGGTCTCGAGGTCGAGCATTCAGCAGCAGGAGAGAAAGAGACTTCCAGCTTCCTGAAAAGTTAGTTTTGTGGGGAGAATTTGGGGGTGAATTTCAGATGCACGCAAGGGTGCCGAGGAAGCACGGAGAGTGTGCAGAAGGCGTGAGACGCACACAGGGAAACTCAGACTTTTACAAGGACGTGGGACCCCTGGCTAAGAGAGCAGATCTTCAAGATTGTCATCACACGGAAAAACGTGTCACTGTGTGTGGTGATGGATCCTAAGTCGAAGCACTGTGGTGAGTGTTTCGCAATCTACACAAATACCAAATCATCATGTTGTGCATGTGACCCTAAGGCCACCTTACGTGTCAATTATGTTTCACCACGATAGATGTGGCCACTTGACTTCTTTGTAGCCGACCTGCAGTCCTCTAATGCCCATCACGTTGGTGACAGCAGAGGACACTTAAGCTGGCCACCTAACCATCGCTCAGACTTTTCTTGCCGCCATTTTCTGGAGGGGTGTATTCAGTCGTCTTAGGGATCAGACGCTCTGCCCCACTTCCTGTCCTTGCAAAGATGCCACCTGGCACCTGGGACTCCGCTCCCTGCACTGCATTCTCCTTGCTGGTTCCCACCGCCTGGCCCTGCCCTGTGCCGCCCTGGGGGAATAGGGGCTGGAGGACGTCAGGGCCCGAGGGTGTCCAACCAGGGATGAGTCAGTACCTCATCACAGGCTCAGAATTGGCGTTTTCCTCATGTGGGACGGTGCGGAGCCCTTTCAGGCCACGTACTTACTGGCCATTGGCACATCTTTCTGGCGAAACGTCTTCTCAAATCTGTTGCCCACTTTTATTGGATTGCTTGTTCTCTTGTTTTTGAGTTTTGGTTGTTTTGTACAAGAGCCCCTTATCAGACATGGGTTTGGCAAACATTTTCAATCTGCGGCCTGGGTTTTTTCTTTTTCCATTTTCGCAACAGCATCTTTCACAGACCAGAACCTTGCCATTCGATGAAGTCCAATTAATTCATTTTCCAGCTTATGAATTGTGCTTTCGGGGTCGGACGTGAGCGGTCTTTGCCTCATCCAAGACAAGAGATAGTCATTCTCTCGTATGCTTTCTTCCCGAAGTTTTACAGCCCTAGGCTTTCTCCTTCGGTCTGTGATCCGCGCCGGGACGGTGTTTGTGGGAGACGCGAGGGTCAGTTGTGGTCGTGGGGACGTCCGGTGGTTCCTGCACCACTTGTTGAAAGAGCTTTTATTTTTCATATTACATATGGCGGTGAGGCTGCCGTGGATGATAGGTCTCTGTAAGCTTCCTCAGTTAGTCTTCAAACCAATCCCACGACCAAGGGTGGGGGTGGTGGTGATCAGTCACTTCCATCTGTGACGGACGGTGGGGGGTGGGGGGGGAAACGAGGCAGAGAGTGTGTGAGCGTTTACTCAGGATCAGCCAGCCGTTAAGAAGTCCAGCTGGGATCTAAGCAGCCCTAACTGACCCCCAGTCCATTTCCTGCCCCACCTTGGGTGGCGGGGAGGAATGTGGTCAGGCCGAGGCAGCCTCTTTGGCCTCTGGGCAGCAGACCGTTCTGCGCACCTCAAGGCGTCGGCGGGGCTGGGGTACGCCCCTCAAGGCTCATCACGATGCCAACTCATTATGGGGCTAAACGTGACAACATATACACCCCGCGGCCACCAGGCCTGGCATTGGCTGTGTTTCCTCCGTGCAGAGAGGGAGGCGAGGAAGGGGCGGGAGCCGGAGCTCCCCCTAGAGGCTAACCAACATCTCAAATGAAGAAAAGGCCTTGCTCTGGACCAAGAGAGGAGGGGGTGCTCCTCTGTGCCAAGGCTTTACTCTCAGAAGAAAGGAAACGCGATCCCACCCGGGATAAACATCTTAATGAGAAAGCCCAGGGACTTGTATTCTGTTGCATTTCTGGGCTTCCTTTATCCTATTCTAAACATTGGTTTTGGACAGTGTGCTAAAGCCCCACTGCTATTTGATTTTCTTTGTAAAATCATCCCGATGGTCTTGTACTTCTTTTAAGTTTTCAATAAATAAACACCATCAGGCACTGTTGCCCCCCTGTGGAGTGACACATCAGTGCCCCAAACACGTCTCCTCAATCATAGGATGGTGAAACCCCACTAATGTTTTAAAAAAAAATCTTGTAATTGTACATGTTTCTGATATTTCTTCATTTAAGAAAATCACGGAGTCAGCCTTTTCAAAAGTTACTTTTCATCTTAAATTACTCAAGAGAAAAGCTTGCCCAGTGGAGCCCGGAAATATGTGATCCCTCTCATCTTAGATGATTCATTGAAAAGCGCCCTGGCCTAACATTAACCACTAATATCACTCCCTGTAGGACCGAAGTGTGCGTTTAACGCTGGACTCAGCCCATGGACTGATCTGTTCTTTTTCCTCGAGAAAATAAATCGCTTCATCTGATGGTTACAGTTTGGTGGTCATGTTGGTGCTAATTTGGCCAGTCAACCTGCTTGTTATGCTATCGGTATCCTCGCCGACTCTGCCCTGACCAGCAGTGTCTGCTTATGGACAACTTTCTCAGATGCCCTTGGTTCCCCGAGGCCGGTCCACGACACTCGCCCCGGCCCCGCTTCCGGCCCCGCCACAGGCCCCAGCGATGGTGAGAGGGTCCTCAGCATCCCGGGCGCCCCCCCGGGATTCCCACCACACAGGAACCTGCTCCCCAGTTTGTGCCAAGAGTCAGACCGCTAAGAAGCTCTGTCTGACAGCCTGCTTGGAGACCGCCTGCCTCAGTGGCTCAGGCTGCTCTAACAGATTATTACCGACTGGATGGCTTAAACAACCAACAGTCGCTCGTAGCTCTGGAGGCTGGCAATCCGAGAGCAGGGTGCCCGCAGTGTCGGGTTCTGGGGAAGGCTGGCTTCCTGGTTTATGGAGGGCCATCCTCTTGCTGTGTCCTCGCATGACACAGAGAGAGCTAGTACCCTTTCCCCTTCTGAGGGCACCAATCCCTTCATGGGAGCCCCACCTGCACAACCCCTATCACCTCCCAAGGGCTCCCCTCCCAGATACCGTCACAGTGAGAGCAGGACTTCAACGCATGCACGAGCATGCGGCCCCTGGTACCGTCACTTCCACGTCAGTCCTCAAGGCTCCACCCACGCACACACTGGCGGCCTCGGACCATCTCCGAGATCCCCGCCATTCTTCTAATTCTGCATCTGCCTCTACCTCTTGAAATGGAATTAATTTGCACCTGAGAGAAGGAATGAAGGAATGAGCCATGGCTCACGATACACACCTCCCCACCCTATTCACATCAGGAGAACCCAACGTACTACGTGTTGAGAACAAACACAGGATCGAATGGCGGATAAAAGAAGGGTGGATGGATGAGTGCATCCACAGAGCTTGACATCACTAGCCAATCAACTTTATTTTGTTTAATGGGGCCAAAATATTTGGAAGTTAAGGTCACGGAGGTTCAAGTTACTCAATTATCAGAAATTTGAGGACAAAAATCATATTTCGCTTTTCTGTGAAAATCGTCTCGGCAAATTCCACAGTCGTTCCTGCAAGGATAAGTTAAAGTTCAGTGTTGCAAAATTCTGGAGAACGTGCCATTCCTTACGCAAGCCTTGTAAATTATTTGTAAAGCCTCTGAATTAGATGCTCGTTGTAAAAATAAAAGCCCGTTTTTCAACCGCGAAGAGTCATAGGTCGGACTATACTTGCCTATGTTTGTGTGTGCATTTCTATAGTCTTCATAGAAATAACTTACGACCGTAACATCTAATATTTAGTCCTCAGAGAAGACAAAATCCAATCAGTCCACACACTTGAAACATCTACCTTCAGAACGATGTGACAACCGTCGAGGTTGTCACTTCCTGGGAGTGCCTACCAAAGAACGCCGTGGTCTTTTCTCAAACTGGAGGCTGTAGATATTACGGAGGGCAAAGAGGGCGGCATTCCTGAGAAACGGGAGCGAGCTCTACTCCGTGAAATGCTTTCAAACGTAAATAGCCTGTGATCATGAAACAGAGACTCCCTTTTGGACACGGAATGTTCCCACACCTAAAAGCAAAATAAGCCAGCCCCAAACATACAAACAAAGCACGACGTCACCACGGAGGCGCTAAGAGACTTCTTACCTTGCTGCATGCAGGTCATGGAAAAAAAGGACATGTGGATGCGACCTTGTCTGCAGTGAGGTCATCTCCGCACCGCCCTCCTCAACCCTGTTCGTCCCTGTTCCTCCCCGCGCAGCCTGCGGAACCGAAGGACCTTGCGAGACAGGAGACATGGCGTCCCTGATCCAACGAAGAGAGGCAGCTCAGAGAATCCATCTGCCCTGTCAGTACAAGACAGCTTGACCGCCCTGACTCACACAATAATTCCTTTCAGGTCACATCCGGAAGAAGTGTCCACATTCTCTGACATTCCAAGGGGAAATTTGTCGAAAGGACGTATGCGGAACGAATATCGCAGGTTTTTAATGTTTTAGGCTGCCTTTTAAAAAAAAACATTGATTTGGCTCATCAGGTCAGTTATAGCAGTGAAGTCACGTTGTGAGTAGACAACCTGGCTGCTGTCCTTAGACTAACCACAGGCAGGTTCAAGCCCGCACTAAAGAGGGGGATTAAACTCATCGGTGGGGGGAACCTTCAGCAGGCTGCTTAATTCCATGGCCAAAGGGGACAGGGAGCGCCCTGGGGTCTCTTGTATAAGGACACTAACCCCATTCATGAGGCTCCACCCTCGTGACCTAATTACCTCCCAGCGGGCACGATGGGATTCGGATTTCAACATATGACTTTGAAGAGTCATAGACATCCAGTCCACAGCCCCGTGGGATTTCCCTCCCATACGCTTCGTTCTCGATAGGGAAAAACGAAGGTTATGTGGTGAGTGGTAAGGACTAGGATTCAAGGATGTGAGCCTACTCGGGCGGGCTGGTAGAGGCGCCCCTCTCACTGCACCTCTGTTCTCCTCCCCGCCCTCAGGTTTGGGTGCAGGATCCAGGACCCCAGTGTTCTGGCCTTGCCAGGGCCACACAACGTCCCAGCACGTGTCTCTCCTGGCGTCGGTCAGACCCTTGTGCCCTGCCTGGCCAAGATCTCATCCAACGCCTGGGGGGAACCAGAGGCGCCGCTCTCATGCTCGAGAACCAGAACCTCGAGCCAATACTTGGAATAAAAAACCCGAATGTAAGTCTTTCCTCTCCCCCGTCACGCAGCGCGTGCTTCTTGTGGAGTTGATTCCCCTCCTGCGCTCGAAGGGATGGACAGCGGTGAAGAAAGCAGAGAGGCTGGGAAGAGAAGGGACCCCTCACAGGGTCCAGGCCAGGAGGGTTCCCATCTCAGTGGCCCCGGAGACAGGGCGCATCGTTCCTGTGCAGCTGCATCCTGACACCTCGCTCTCCGACACTGTTAGGGAGGCTTTCTGCTTTGCTGTGTCTTCTCTGTCTCATACAGAAATGGTTTTTGAGAACGGTGGGCGGATTTTGCTCTGAAAACTGTTACGGCTGTTTCCATTGTTGCTTTGCTTTTGTCGTTTTTCAGTAAGAGCGATTCTCCGGGAGACTCCACAGAGAGCCTTGTGCCTGGAGACATCTGCCTAAATGTTGCCGTAATCGAACAGATTACCAATAGTCAACCATTTATCGGGTGTTTAGTGCCACGTGATTACGTGCGCGATCTCTCCACAAACGTAGGCGTAGATGCTGTTGCCCCCAGTTTACACGTGAGGAAAGCCCAGAGTGGGAAAACCTTTCCCAAGATGTCCAGTGACCAAGTAGAGAATGGGGCCAGGATTCCAATCAGGGATTTCTGGTCAACCTGGCAGAACGCCCCGCTGGATGGCTCCAGAGGGGGATCTTCTGTGAGGCTGAGATAACTTTGCTCAAAGGGTCTCCAGGGCTGCTCTGGGTAGGAGGGAGCCAGGCTGCAGCCCAGAAGCAGAACCCAGGGGGCATTTCTGATAAATGCCACAACCACATCTCGCAAGACAGCGGCCTGAGCTGTCAAGGCTCTCTGGTCCTCAGCTTGGCTTTCTTTCCTCAGTCTGAATAAACGCTACTTTCGTGCCTCATTTTGTGTGCTTTTCGCCACAGAGGGCCCCACAAAACCTGGATCTGCCTCTGTCGGCCACAGTATTATCATCTTACTGTGGATTCCTGTAGTAGATTCTTTCGTGCAGGGTGATGTCCTAAAGCACTGGGATGTGGGACAGCGAGCTTGGGTGCAAGGAAGGATGTAAGTTTCAGCCCTCAGAGGACACTTTCTGGGCCTGGGAGAGGAGCCCGTGGGCAGGTATGTCGGTGGGAGACGGACGGAGAAAGCCGAGCGAGAGGGAGGCGGGGCAAAGGAAGGGGTAGGAAGGCCCACCCCAGGGGTGATCTCCTGCCCCCTCCCCAGGGCGCCTCCACTGGAGAGGGAGAAGGCTGGATTTTATTACAGTAGCAGCTACACCCCCAGATCAACAGTGGAAAGCCAGGGGCGTGCAGGAGAGGGGCTGTGGGTGGCCTGAGGGCCACCTGAGCGGACAGAGATCACTGCAGATGGGGGACAGAGGCCAGCGGCGTGTCGTGGGAACATTTCAAGTGCACCTGTTCAAGTCACCAGAAACAATGAATTCCTGCTGTGCTGTGCTGTGCTGTGGTAGGTTGACTGATACAATTGCACTGAGAACTTTAAATCTCCAGATTCCACATATTCTTGCCTACTGAATCCTGCTTTCGTGAGCGTGCCTTGCTGGCACGCCCCTCCGCAGGGGCTGCACCCCAATGAAGAGAAGTGGGGTCGGTGGGCTTGCAGAGGCCTCTTTCCCCACGTGTGGACTGTTCTGGACTTTCAAGATCGGGCTGAAACCAGCCGTCCCATTTGGTGGAAAATAACCAACAAAATAAGGGATCGTCCGACTGCCTCCCCTCGGGCCTCCAAAATCTTTGTAAGACGTCTCTACAAAACATAACGTCCAGGTTTAGACGTTTAAAACACAACCTCTTAAACGAACGGTTCTTGTAATTTCGCCTAAATAAAAGGGTACGTATTCGAGCAGAGTCAGAGAGTTAAACACGATAACAAAAACAAGTTTTCTAATCGACACTGAAGAAATGTGAGGTGTCTGCGAGAATGTGTCGGGCTCAGTGAGGATTGAACGTACGAGGCTCAGAGCCTGGGAACTTGAGACACCCCGTAGCTCAGGTCGTCTCTACCCTTGTCGACGCCTGGTTTCTGCCTCCAAAAGCTCATTCTGTCTGTGCAGGAGACCAAAGCATCGCTCGGGGCCCCAGATGAGACTGGCAGATAGACCTGGCTGCGCATAGAAGGTGTGGTCCCACAAATCTGAATTTCTCCTCTTGTGACCGGCGAGGCTGGGATAAATGTCTGTGTCAAGGGCGCTCACCTGGAAAACGGGGAAGGAGGCAGGGCTGGGAAACCGAGGGCTGTGGTCAGGGCAGTGCAGGGTGTTGGCAGCTAGCCAGGGGCTCAGTGATGCTCAGTCCTTCTGTTCTCTCCATGCCCGGCACGGACAGATGTGGATCCCTGACTCTTAGTGATTCAAGGGTCTCTGTCAAGGGGGATTCACTTGCCATATAAGAAATTGAACGCAAAATAGGGAGAGTTATTTATTCTTTTCATATAATGTATTGTCAAGTTGGCTAACATACAGCGTATCCAGTGTGCTCTTGGTTTCGAGGGTAGATTCCCGTGATTCGTCGCCTCCATACAACACCCAGTGCTCATCCCAACAAGTGCTCATCGGGGCCCTCCCCGATGCCCATCCCCCATTTCCCCTCTCCCCCACCTCCCCGTCCACCCTCAATTTGTTTCTGTATTTAAGAGTCTCTTATGGTTTGCCTCCCTCCCTCTCTGTAATGTTTTTTTCCCCCTCGTCTCCCCCACGGTCTTCTGTTAAGTTTCTCAGGATCCACATAAGAGTGAAAACATATGGTACCTGTCTTTCTCTGCCTGACTTATTCCATTCAGCATAATACCCTCCAGTTCCATCCACGTTGCTTCAAAAGGCCAGATTTCATTCTTTCTCATTGCCACGTAGTATTCCATTGTGTATATAAACCACAATTTCTTTATCCATCCGTCAGTTGATAGACATTTAGGCTCTTTCCATAATTTGGCTACTGTTGAAAGTGCTGCTATAAACATTGGCGTACAAGTGCCCCTGTGCATCAGCACTCCAGGATCCCTTGGGTAAATTCCTAGCAGTGTTATTGCTGGGTCATAGGGTAGGTTTATTTTTAATTTTTTGAGGAACCTCCACACTGTTTTCCAGAGCGGCTGCACCAGTTTGCATTCCCACCAGCAGTGCAAGAGGGTTCCCGTTTCTCCACACTCTGGCCAGCATCTGTTGTTTCCTGGGTTGTTCATTGTAGCCACTCTGACCGGTGTGAGGTAAAATAGTGAGATTTATCAGAGGCGCTCAGCAAACGTGAAGCGGTGAGGCTAGGGGATTCCACGTCCATAACTTTATTTAAGAAATGATATGGGGCACTTGGGTGGCTCAGTCAGTTAAGCATCGGACTCTTGGTTTCAGCTCAGGTCATGATCTCGCAGTTTCGTGGGTTCGAGCCCTACGTCGGGCTCTGCATTGACATCACACAGCCTGTTCGGGCTGTCTCTTTTTCAACAATAAATGAATAAAGTTTAAAAAAAGAAGGAAAAAAAAGAAATGATAAGTAACCCCACTCTAACTGAATGGGGAACCGGTTTCTTGTTAGGGTCTTATGGGTTAGGTCTGCCCTAAAACCATTGTTCTTCTGGATTGTTATGGTGGTTACTTGCAGCCATAAAGAAAAAAAATCTTAAAATCTCCTTCAAGTAAAATAAATAAAGAAATAACTACATAAAAGATCCAAATGCCCACTCCACCAGAGCGCACTTTATAACTGGGTTAGTAAGGTTTTGCCTGAAAGGGATGTGTAATTTGCATTCAGTCTATACAGACAAGCCACGTGGTTTATTTAAAGAAGTTTGTAAATAAAACTAAGTAAAGGGACTGAAGTCTAGTTACCCGAATCCAGACACAGACTCGGGACTTGTTCTGTTTTGCTTTTCCTCATTACAAGTTCTTTCTGAGGCGTTAAGGACAACAGCCAATTAACATTCCCTGAATGATTAAAAAGTTTCATTTGCAAACTGGGTTCATAGATTTATTAGGTGCTTTGTTCTGGGGGAAAGCTGAGCCATTGCAATTCTCTTGCCTCATGCAAGGACTTCCCATCTGGGGCAGAAGTTGGGAGTCAGGTTTTTGCCCATTGCAAACAAATTTGTTTTATCTGACACATTCCGTCTGAATACAGTCACATTTCTGGGCTCGTCTTTTGTGGTTTCTCCTTACATCATGCCCCGAGGAGTCCTGATTACAGAGGTGAGGGGGGTGAGTGATAAGACAGGGGTGAGTGACAAGAGCCTCTGGGTCAGAGTTGACTGGGGGACGTTAACTGCGCCTCTGCCTCGCTTCTCCGTTTGATATCAGCAACAGGCTTTCCATTTTCTCATGAGGAGAAAGAAGGGGTTTGGGATCGCTGCTGCTTGGGGTCCCCTCCAGCTCGAACTGACCTGAGTGTTTGACGCTAACCTCTTCCGGGTCTTGTCCATGGACACCTGCAGGCTTTACATGATCCCCATACAGTCACCCAGAGGGTCCGTTCCTCATTCCTCTTGTCCACGGACCTCTGGTTATGGACCCAGAGTTGGAGGTGAGTCTGGGGGCCCGTGACTTCCCAGAAGGCTACCCGGCCGGAGGCATGGGCACACCCATGTGCTGGGCTGCCTCAGTGCCCGCCCCGGTGGGTCATTTAGGGTCCCAAGTCCCCCCATCCCGATGCAAGGCTGATCCTGGGCGCCCCCTCCCTCTGGGGCTGGGTCCAGCAGTCACCTCCCCACTCTAGTGGCCACACCGCTTAGTTTCCTCAAAGTCAGCCACCCCCGGGCCGGAAGGCCACCTGTGGGACACATCCCAGCCTCTCAGTGGGGGGACTGTGGGGACGTGGTAGCCTTTCTGAGATGTGACATGGGCATTTCACTGAGGCGGCCTCTGCTTGACATCCAGTAAAACCTAACCCGGACTTTATTCAAGAGGATTATTGCAGTGTGGGGAACTTTCTGACAGTCAGATCTGCAAACTTCTCCAGAGTTAGGGAAAGGGAGCTTCCTTTTGTAAGGAGATGTCACAGGACTCAGAAGATCCCGCTGCGGGGCAGTGAGAGGACACGGTGACCTGAATGGATAGTGGGTCAGAGGAGGTCCCAGCCCCCAGGACGGGCGGGGGAGGCTTCTTGTGGGTGGCAGGGACCTACGTGTACCTGCCGACTTCGAGCTGGGGAAGCCCCATGAACTGGCCACAGACATAGGGCCATACAGAGAGATCTGGGTGCATAGAGGGCTCCACCCCCTCTACCGCGGGCACCCCAACACCCACATGCAAACCTGATCACCCAGGACGCAAGTTTTGCTACAAAAGTAGCACATATTTAAAAACTGTGGTTAAGGGTTCTGGATATGAACTCCAAGAAAAGGCTTCCAGGAACCCAGGCAGCTGCCAAAGGTCTGTGAGGAGAGGGAGGTTGGGGGGGCAGGGGGGGCTTAGGTCGGGGTCTGGGTTTCTGGGACAGGAACCTGGCAGTGGTGTTCTTTTCTGAAATGCCAATGCTGGAGAAGCATTGGCATGCATCCCGGGGCTGGTGGGTCTAAGGAGCTAGGGCAAAGGAGAAAGAGCCCCACACAGAGGAAACGATGTGAGGGGAAAAGATCGAGGTCGAGAACGGTTTCCAGGAACCAGAGAATATTCTGTGGACCGGACTCAGCTTGGCCGGGGCAAGAGTGGAGCCTGCAGGGAGGGTTCTAACAGCCTCCAAAGAGCAAGGGACTGCCTCTCCCAGCCAGCGCGGAGCCTGCCACATCCACTGGGGCCGGGGCGTCCGTTGTATTTTGTATTATTAACTTTTCTTTGGGTAAAATCCATAGAGGAAAGCATTCACCGTTTTAATCGTTTTCAATGTGCAAGTTAGCAGCATGAAGGACCACATTTTATTTTAGGGTATGAGCCTGTTCCTATGTAATAATTTGCCGTGTTACTTTTTTTAATGTTTATTTAGGTTTGAGAGAGAGAGAGACAGAATGTGAGTGCATGAGTGGGGGAGGGGCAGAGGGAGAGGGAGAATCGCACGCAGGCTCTGTGATGTCACCGTGGAGCCCGACTCCAGGCTCCATCCCACGAACGGAGAGATCGTGACCTGAGCCAATATCAAGAGTTGGACGCATGGGGCACCTGGGTGGCTCAGCCGGTTGAGCATCTGACTTTGGCTCAGGTCATGATCTCACGGTTCATGGTTTCGAGCCCTACGTCGGGCTCTGTGCTGACAGCTCGGAGCCCGGAGGCTGCTTCGGATTCTGTGTCTCCCTCTCTCCCTGCCCCTCCCCCGCTCATGCCCTGTCTCTGTCTCTGTCTCTCTCTCTCTCTCCCTCAAAAATAAATACGCGTTAAAAAAAAAAAAAAAAGAGAGAGAGGTGGATGCTTAACCAACTGAGCCACCCAGGCACCCCTGCTGTCTTGTTTTTAACACAACTATTGAATCTGAAGGTCAGCACCACGTTTAATTTCATACTCAGATCAGAAGGGATATGAAAACAAGTACTTTCCAGGTACTTGGGCTTAGAACTTTCTGTACGAGGGTTTTGTGAGCGAAGAAACACAGCATCACGTCGTATATGTGTGTGTGTTGGGATATATAACAATATAGCATCTTATTAATAGCCACACTGACTGATCAAGAACTGACCAAGAGAGGTGATGTCATGGGCCAGGGTGCGCTGCTGGCTCCTGGCAAGGCTGGGTTCGAATTCAGGGTCCCACCTGTCTCCACTGTCCTTCCCGACAAGCATAAATAAATGCTTTCTTTCTTCCCTGACGTCTGACAAACTAAGGTGTCAGTTCTCCACAAAAGCAGAACAGAACAAGGTGCAGAAGACACAGGCGAAACGTGCCACCCTCCGCCCTGGGCAGCCTTCCCTGCAATCCCACAGGAGCCTGGGCTCTGTCCACCTTCTCTCCCTCCTGGCCCTGCCCACCTCCCCTCCTGGCCCCGCCCCATCTCCCTCCTGCCCTGCCCTGTCTCCCTCCTGGCCCCGCCCATTTCCCCTCCAGCCCCGCCCCATCTCCCTCCTGCTCCGCCCCATCTCCCTCTTGCCCTACCTTGTCTCCCTCCTGGCCACGCCCATTTCCCCCCAGCCCCGCCCTGCCCCATCTCCCTCCTGCCCTGCTTTGTCTCCCTCCTGGCCCTGCCCATCTCCCTTCTGTCCTGCCCCATCTCCCTCCTGGCCCCTCCCCTTCTCCCTCTCTTCGCTTCCACCCCAAGGTGGCCACTAAGACTCTGTGGGCATTTGAAGGTTACAAGCATAGCACACACACACGCACACACACACTCACACATGTACACCTGCACATACACACTCACATGCACTCACACACTTCTACACATACACGCTTGCACATACCTCATGTACCCTTGTATGCACTCACACACATGCACACACCATGCACACACACAGACCCACATGTGCTGCACACACTCTCACGGGCACACACACACACACACACACACACACACATACATGCAATCTCTCACACACACAACTGGCTCCCAACTCCACTTATGTCAGAACCAGGTTAGGTCCAAGATTCCTGTTTTCCAAGCTCACATCCATTCCCCCCACTTCCTTTTTTTATGAATACGCAGTTTCCCTCAGTAATCTTGTTATTTATATGTTGAAGCTTATTGATTAATGTTGAGAGAGTGAGAGCAGGGGAGGGGAGAGAGACAAGGAGAGAGAGTCCCCAGCAGGCTCAGTGTTATCAGTCCAGCGCCCCACGTGGGGCTTGAACTGACAAGCCGTGAGATCACGACCTGAGCCGAAATCAAGAGTCGGACGCTCGGCCGACTGAGCCCCCCAGGCACCCCGTCAACCGGTTGTTTTTGAGAGATGGAGTGCAGCCTGGGGTTAACTCTAGTTGGAGAAAAATCTCACATTTTCTTGTGTGTCTCCGGAGCCACGCTTGCAGGTTACCAGAGGACGTGTTTCCCTTCTCCTGTGGGAACCACTTCCAAAGCCCGGATCCCACCTGCTCACTTCCCTGGAACTTCTGTGGGCTGGCCAGTCTCCACTGCAGACGTGTTCTCCCATCACCCCTGCTTGGAAGCCATCGAGGGAGCCACCACGTACACTTAGGACAGAAGAAAACCAATGGTGACAACTGACTGGGGGGCAAATGAACACGTGTTTTATAAGGAGCCAGTAACTTCCCTTTCACCTCCTGCCAACCAGAGTAGAGATCTGTATAAACTCCCGGCTTTCTACTTCCTGGCCTTGACTTTGGCCCTTGCTCCATAGACCTCGCAAAGCCGTTCCCACATCTGCCGCCATGTTCTGTCGGTGCATGTGTCTGACGGCCAGTATGGCTCTGTCCTGAGCCACCGCATGTGCGTTTCTGAAGGGTGTATCTGCTGCCCCCTCCATGGATCAACTGTCCCTTTCTCATTCCCTGTCTGCTGTGACTTTGGAGAGGGGGTGGGGTGTCCACAGAGGGGCCAAGAGTTCTGAAAATGCCTATGGAGACATTTCTGGTTTATAGCTTAAGTTTTACCTCATTTCACACTTAAACGTTGCTTTTCCCACGGAAGTGACAGAATGACACCTTACCTCTAGTGCAGTGGTCCATTCATTAGGTGTATTTATTGAGCCCCTACTGTGTGCCCTGAGATGAAGGCCCCGGGGTGCAAAACAGGACGGCAAGATGGCGTGTGTGGGAGCCCACCATCCAGGAGAGAGGGACGTGCGGGCAGGGGAGCCGCCAGGAAGGACTCTGATGCATCTCCCGTAAAGAGCTTTCTGTTCCCATCGCAGGCTGAACAGGTGTACTGTTCCTGGGGAGAGGTCAAGGGAGTGGAGGGGGTACCGTGGGGAGAGGACGAGCGAATTCCCTTGCCCCGTGCCTTTCCTCTCCGCCTCCCCAGATGGGCCACACTGGACTCTGTCGTGGGTCCCTGCGGCACATGTGATCCCACAGGTAGCCAAAGACAAAGGCAAGGTGGACCCCGATCCCACATTCCCCAGTGTTCCTGTAGCTTCCCAAAGGGCACCCTTTAAGAAGGGAAGCGTGTCCCTGTGCCGGAGAGCACAGGGCTATGCCCACCTGCCCACACCAAGCCCCCACGTTTGCAGAGCTCACGCCCAGTGCTGTCCACGGGTGGGCACCCCGCTTCAGTCCTGCCGCTCTCCTGGTGCCTATGTGCACCCTGAAATGTGTGTAGACTCCCCCACTCGGGGCCGAGGCGTGACCCCAGCTCTGAGCCCGACAGCCCCCTGGCCAAGGACGGTCCCTGCCAGATCCTGGGGACGCAGGGGAGTCTGGGGCTTCCACTTTTGCCGGTCTCCCCACGTGTCCTTTGAAGGGAAATCCGACGTGCTCCGTGGCTCCTGCTCCGCCGAGAGGTCGAGATAGGAGCAAATTCTGGCGTGTCATTTTGCAGCAGGGTTGAAAACGCCTTTGAAGCAGACAAATCCGGCGTGATGTGATTCCGAGCAAACCAAATAAGAGAAAGGAGGTGAGAAATGAGAAGTCATCTGGTCCGATTCCCCGACCAGATGACTTGACTTGATCTACCCAGGGCTACAGGGAGTGATGGGAGATCCATGAAAACCTATCTCCTTGAGAGGTTGGTACTTCGACGAAAGTAAACACTGGGAAAAGAGAGCTAGCCCAGTGATTCTTAAACCCTAGTGGACGTGGAAATCATCCAAGGGCTTGTTAAATCCCACCCTGAAAATGAGAATCACCGAAGCATTGGGGTCTAACACTGGATTTTTAAAATTCTTCCTCTCACATTTGGGATTTTAGTTTTTAGCCATAGTTTACTTTCAACTGACGTCAGCCAATATTGGGCAGAACGACACCCTCTAAATTACGCTTGGACGCCCTGTGGTATTTAAAATATCTTTTGTTTCCAACATCCTGGAGTATTTAGCTAACCCTTTTCCAGATCAAATGACATCCCCTGCGTTTTGATTTATTTACAGTTTTTCTGAGGCCGCAGGAAAGCCAAGTCTCATTGTTGGCACACAGCTGGGTTTTTTCCGCCCTCTGCTACCTGGAGGTTAATTGAAGCCAACATCCTAGAAAGGAGAAAGTCACCAAACACGTGGCGGAAAAGCGAGCAGCCTCACACCCCATCTGCTGCACCATTACCGAGTTCAAACAGCAGAAAGCCCAAGCCAAGGATGCCCCCGAGTGCGAGTGACCCCCGGCGGGGCTGGGTTTCCAGGAATACATCGCACTGCTTTCCCTGTTGTTTTTAACACGTTATGGCGAAATAAAGTGTTAGAAAATTAGAGAGAAAGTTGTAAAACAGAACAAGAACACCTGTGTAGCCTGTACTCAGAATCAACTACTGTTTCTTTTTGACCCGTCGGCTTCTTCATTGTGTCTCTCTGTATAGAATATTTTCTGAACCCTTTGAGAATAGCCTGCATACATCACGTCTCTTTACCCCCAGACGGAGGATATGTCCTGACCTAGCCACCGTCCAGTCGACACCTACGGTGAGTCTCGCATTGACACAACCCTCTGATCTGGCCCACCATCTATACTCCATGTGCGGCCACGGGCACAAAGATGTCCTTTAGGACACTTCCCCGCTAGGACTAGCACTGTCTAGGGTCACTTTCTGCACTCAGCTGTCACACACTTCAATCTCCTTTCCCCCGAAACATTTCCGAATCCGGCCCTTCTCGCTTTCTCAGAGCGTGTTCTCAGCAAGCATTTGCTCGCGTGGGTCTGGTCTCTGCACTGTGTCATGTGCACTATGCAAGCTGTGCTTTGCACTAAACGCCCAGCCTCCCCGTGGTCCGATTTCTCTGCTCCGCACTTGCCAGTTCTACCCTGGCCTCTAATAAGAAATCTGTGGAGGGGCGCCTGGGTGGCTCCGTCGGTTAAGCATCCGACTTCGACTCAGGTCACGATCTCGCGGTCCGTGAGTTCGAGCCCCGCGTCGGGCTCTGGGCTGACGGCTCGGAGCCCGGAGCCTGCTTCTGATTCTGTGTCTCCCTCTCTCTCTGCCCCTCCCCCGTTCATGCTCTGTCTCTCTCTGTCTCAAAAAGAAATAAACGTTAAAAAAAAAATTTAAAAAAAAAAGAAATCTGGGGAGAGGACCTTTAAGATTTGACAATATCCCGCTCCTCCTCAAAATCCAGCCCCGCCCCCGAAAAGACCGAGCGGTCATTGATGATTCCTGCTGGAAGGACACTGTTCGGCAACATTCTACCCAGCGCACCTGCCGCATTTATTTATCGGCCTGACTCGTCAACACCACTGCAGCACCACTAAAATGCCACCACAATGCTACTACAATAGTATTCTAATACTACCACAAGCGAGAGCCCTCCCTTCTCCCCCGGTTAGCTTGTGTATCTATTTATTTATTGCATGGACTCCTGGATATTTTGCAATAATTCATTGTCATCCTTGAATACATTGGAATGCAAATACTCCCGGATTTGGCCAGTGGGAGCTCCTTCTGGTGGCTCCTGTGTCCTTGTGACAAGCCCCCGTCTCTCTCTCTCTCTCTCTCTCCCCCTCTCCCTCTCCGTTTAGTATTTCCTTACTTTCTGACACAATAAGACGTTCCTTGATCATCTTCTACTTTCTCCACCGCAATCCGGGATCTGCCATTTTTATGCCCAAAATAAAGTGTTTGATATCTGTATAGTATACTTCAATGCTCTATACAGAGTTTTCTTTACTAAGGAATTAGGCTCTAGGATGGAAAGCCACTAATCCGATAGGACCCCTTTGGTGGCAAGAAATAGAAAACCTGAGGTGAATGAGCACGAGGAAAGCGTCAGTTAATCGGGTTGGCAGAATCCAAGGAAGGGGGTAGACGGCCAAGCCCTGGCCGTGAGCAGCGTTTCTGAACCCCAGCGGCTGCTGACCGCTGGATGTAGGCTCAGGCTTTCTCAGCGTCAGGACCTCAGCTCCTCTCGGTGGGCCACCGTGAGCCCAGAGCCCTCCCTCTAAATAGCAGGGGACCTGGTGCCCAGGGTGTCCTTGGCTTACGTTGTTCGGCTTCCGCCCCTGAGGAATTTCCATTCAAAGCCCTGGGGAAGAGGCTCAGCGTTTCCCGTCGAGGATTGGGTGTCCCTCGCTGGATCCATCGAGAGGCCCTGGAGACAGCCTCATAAAACCACAGGACAGCCTCTGAGCTGGCGAATGGTGGCCCAGGAGGAGGAGCTGAGGGAGCATCGGGCGGGCACGAAGATGGTTGCTTGGATTCCTGCTCACTCTTCTCGGGTGCTGCAGAGGAGTTATCGTCTCTCTTGCACGCGATGCTGGAATGTGAAGTTTCCAACAGCTACAAAACCATATGGCGTCCCTGACAGCTCGTGGGTCATGGCAGCCAGGTATCAGAGTAGCGGCGGGCATCACTTCCTAGTGTTGCGTGCCCCTGCCCACGCGGCGGTGGCGTTTCAATACATGGTGGAGAGGTCACGGGGTGGGAGGGAATTTGGTGACTCGGGCAACTGGCCTGACCTTGCAGATCATCAACTAGCCTGAAAGGCACTTCCTCCTCTGGCACCCCATGGTTGTGTGGTCTGTGTTTGGCCGAGTCATTGTTTTGATGACTTATAGCCTTGCCTTCACATAGACCTTGGCCAACCATGACTGTTGGTGGCCACAGATGGACGGAGAGTCCAGGCGTGGGCTAGCCCCTTTCTCTCCGTATTACTTAATTCCCGACTCCCTTCCGGCATGCCTTTGGCATTCTTCTGGTTTGGACCCAATCTACGGGTCCCGTCTCACCCGTCAAATTCCAGATTAGGTGTGTCCAGGACCATCGCAAGGAGCGGCCAGGGTGAGGCCAGCATGCCGGTCCCCTCTACACGGAATGGCAGCCACTGCCCCTGTCAACCCAGGGACCGCCCACCACGCACAGCCCACGTGCTCAGACCTCATGATCAGCAGCCGTGGTGGTCCTAACAGCAGCCACTCCGCCATCAGCCGGGAGGGTCTCCATGAGTCCAGAGCTCCCACCAAGGTTAGGGAAGCTGCAGGGAGACGTTTGGAAGTGAAGCGGGGCTCCGGGGCTAGGGGACTCGTGTTTTGACTTTATTATGAATGTGTCATGTTTCCAGGAGCATGGGCATGCCTGAGACTAAACCATCGGCTCCACCGTGAGGGACGGGATTAGCGGTTCCGGGCCCCTGCCAGAAACCCAGCTGTGTAGACAAGCCACAGTGACCTAATCTCCCAAACTATGAGCTGGCCCCGTCCAGCTGCAATGGGGAGTATGAGAGGGAGCCGGAACGGAGTGGAAAGGTATGCCCGTGTTTGTGGATACAGGATGGGGAGGGAAATGGCTAGGTCAGACAGAGAGAGAGCGCGAGAGAGAAACATACTTTATGATTCCAGGGAAAGGCTATGTGAGCAGATGGCGAACCCCTGTGCCCAGGGGGAAGAGAGAAACCACAGTGAAGGGGACGGACTGCTTTTGTCCAAAGGAAGTGAGTTATACTTCACTTCCGGGAAAGTGACTAATAAAATGAAAAGTACTTGGTTGTTTTAAAGAAGGGATTAGTTCTATGTGGAGTCCTCATCTTGATAAGGGTTTTCCCCCTTCTGGGGACAAGCTCACATCTCTGCTCTATCACCTGAAACTTAATGCGTAGGCAGTCTGGTGTGCATTTCTTCCACTCACTTAGTTGACATTTGCTGAACACCTACTCTACGCTAAATTCTGTGGTGGATGCAGGAGACACAACAGCGGGGAAGGCATCGAAACCCAACACGAGAAAACAGAGGTGCGCATAGATGGCAGGGTGGCAGGGCTCGTGCTGCGTATAGCACGTGGTGAGCGTGGGGTGTGACAGTGGGCGATGGGGGTGGGGGGGACCCTGGAGATAATGAGGGACAGCCGCATCACGTGGGGAGATTAGGGAGTATGTGGAATTAACCTGGCCCAGGGCATCATCGTAGCGTGTTTACAGGGTGGTGGCGTGTGGGGCTTAAGGAGCTGGGTGGGTCCCAGTCATTTCCTAGATGGAGGGTTATGGTCATTGGGTCCAAGGCAAAATGGATCCAAACACAAATGCTGTCTCCCAGGCTGGGATGCTCCCCTCAACTCCCTTCCCCTGATTCTTCTCTTACCCCTGCTGTCAGCCCCTACATCCCCCCTCAGAAAAGAGGGACCTGCCCTCCTCCAGCCCCAGCCCTGTGGGCACAGTCCAAGAACACAGAGCACTTCTCAGTTATTCCAGTGGTCGCTCCCTCCGTCATCGTGCAATTGTTGGGGGCCCAGTGTTCTCTCCTCCCCATGCTTCCCCAGCCTCCCGACAGCCTCCTCTCCCCCCCCGCCCACATTTCCAGAACAAACCACAACTGATGGCAAAGGAGCCTCTTCAACCCTTCGATCACTTTTACTGATCTTTTCCAGTTATTTTTGGACACTCACACAATCATTAAGGTATTACTGAAAGCAGGTTTGGCCTGTCCCTTTGAGTCAAAAATTCAGAGTGGTATCCCAAGAAAAAGAAAGAACAGAAACTGTTGGACAACAAGCTTCAAAGATTCGTTTTTTTCACCGATTTCCTTATCTCAGAACAAAATACTTGAACTAGAAAGAGAGCACACGTACATTCAGTAGCTGGTCTGTCAATCGCTCTAACAATACATGTAACTGGATCGATGAAAAGGGGACATTTGGGGAGGAAATGGAGCCAATTATGATAATTTCTGAATGGCTCCAATTAACCGGTTCAAAACGTCCAAAATTTAGTCCAAAGCCTGGAAACCAACTCTTGTAAAATTGGAATCTTTTATGCAAAACGAATAAGTTCAATAAATAGTACGAGGCCTTTCCCCTTTGTCTGTGTGCCAGTACCGCATCCGTAGTGATGGTGGGTGGGACACAGAAGACCCACGGTGACCTTGGCTGGATGTGTGGTCTCGTCTTCCCCTGCCCCGGGGCTTCCTCCGGGGGTTCCCGTAGAGGTGAGCAGCGTGTCGGGAGGTGGGGCCCTGGCTTAGATTTGACTCAAAAGCAACTCGTTTCACAAAGAAGGTGCCAAAGTGAGCTGTTCAGCTTTCTGAAGACTGGAACAATAAGAAGGTCACTGATCAAATCTGTTGGCAATAAATGGTATTTTCTAAACCAAGGAATTCGGAAGTAGTGGTACTCTAAATGGACAGAGGGATGCGGGTACCTGAGGTCCCGATCTTCTGAGAGATCAAGGAAGGGATTGGGGAGGGGGGCGGGATGGATGGATTTAGATCATGGCACAACTCAACAATCATTCCTGTCCTTAAACACATCCCCTAGGGAGGCTGTCATCCTATGAAGAGACCCAGCTACCATCCAGTGAAGTCACACATACGCCTGAGGGGAGGAGTTCGGCGGATCTGGGTGATGACGATAAACTTGCTGGAAAAACAGGAAAGACTTCCATCCCAGTGAAATTCATTTGAGCACCTGAACGGTCTCTCCAGCTACGTTTTTGCCCCCTTGCCGGTTTGGTGCTGACACATAAATCTGCTTCCATGAAGACGTATTGAACGAGGTCCTGCTCAGCACGTGAATTCCGAGGCAGGGGTGCAGGGCTCAGGGGCGCCCTCCATGTTCTGGATGGCCGTCGGACCGGAGGTTGGGATTACTCAACCTTGAAACACTGTCTCCTGGCCTCCCGAATGGCCATCTTCGAAGTGAAATAAAACCCAAACCTCTCTTTTGTCAGCTTTCGGCTCCGTGGTGAAGGTTGGCCGATGGCTTTCCCAGTTAAATTTTCAACAACCATCACAACGTAAGGGTTTGTAATGACCCCAAGTGGAGAAAACGCAGAAGGCCAGACTAAAGCTCTACGATGGTGAGGTAGCTGATTGCAAACCCACCTGGAAATACGATGACTTTGGTCCACAGCCAGAATTTTCTCGAGTAAGCCAGAGCACTCTGGAAAGACACTTGCAACCCTTACCAAGTTCACGTAGGTACGTCTGGGCCGATTTTCCCAGTCGTGCTGCATGGTAACTTGCCTCCCGGGTCAACTCTATGAAACAAAAAGGCAGGCTTCGGGAAACAAAAAGATAATACTGCCTCTTCAGAGTGAGATCAAACCTGAAATTGGATTCCATCCAACTGACGTGATTAATTCAAAGAATCCACCACAATTAGAGACTGAAATATCTCAGACTGTTCTATTTCCATCACTCGCCCCTCCATGCTACAAGGGCTTAAGAAGGAGCCAAATTCAATAGGGACAGACATTTAAGGAAGGAAAAAAAAAAAAACACCTCATTTTATTTAAAACCTCATTTTATTAAACTCAAGGAATTTGTCTCTAGGTTTAGAGAGTTGATCCCGTGACTCAAAGGTTTCACGCTGGCCTCCTCTGAGGCCTTGAGAAAGCCTCGGGTGCCCACAGAAGACACAGCTGATTAAACAGAGACACTGCTTACCCCCCACATCAATGGGCACTTTCGGATGATTCCGATGGGATAGAAATGCCCCAGATACACAGAGTTCTCCAGTGCAGGGAAACAGAGAAGCATCAGCCTTGCCCCGGGCTAGGAACGCTGTTCTGCTTTCCTGGCTTTTCATCAGCTTCATCTATGACTCTTCCTAGACTGAGAAGCTGGTCCGGCTGCCACATGTGTGCAGATCTCGTTTCATTATCGCGTTCCTTCCTGCGATGTCTGCCCTGCAGAAGGATGACATAAACGGATGTCACGAAGGAACAGAAGAGATCATCAGCAGGGCGCAACCTGTCCCTGGAGGGGAAGCTTTAGCACAGGACAGAAGACGTTCCTTGCCCACGGTGTGGCCCACACCATCCTCCCTAGCCCCCCAAAGCAGCAGATACGTGCTCTCGGGGGCGGCTTCGTCTGGCAGCTGTGTGTTTGTGGTCACCGGGAGAAATACGTTCTCCGCCACAAACACTGAGGACTGCCCTGTGTGTGGACAACTGGGTACAGATGTTGTCTCTTGGAGGAGATGTTTGACAATGGATTCAACTATTGACATTTTTTTTTTGTCCTTAATCACATAAACCATCCTTGACGAGCCTATATGCCTCTTCTGTTTCAACCCAGAAAATGCTGAGTGATGCCTGGATTAGAGGGGTAGGTGAGACCATATGCCTCTGTGTAATGGGGAAAAGAAAATGGCTTTCTTCCTAAAATGACTCCAGGGGATGACGGGAGGTCACTTTATTAGAAAGTTTAGTTTGAAACCACATGCAATCCACACACGTGCAATCCTTGCAAGTATCTGTGCCTTTAATTATTGCAATTAATTAGGAGAGTTGATTATACTCGGAAGAGCTTAGCTGAGACATTTGTTTGCGATGAGCATTTCCCCTCTGTGGAACTAGAAATATCGTAAATGTGGCGACGAACATCTCTCTCTCCAGCTCAGAAAGTGTTGACACAGATGTTTGGCTAATCATTCCGAGCAAATCACTATTCCCATAAAGGCTAAGATTAGTCGGAATTGGCATACATTTCTTTCTTCTGTGAGCCTCGTTTGATTATAGATGATGTTTTGTTAGAGTGTATCCATGCAACCTCATAAATGATGTAAAACCCAAGAAAAACAGAGATGCTGTGCCAAAACCAAATTAAATACACATCAGAAAAATGCGGGCTCGATTCGGGTTCAGGTACCGTGCGGCTTGCCTTGGTCTATCGTTGCTAAAGCCTTCAGGAAGACTATAAAAAGCAACCGTGACATTCATATCAATTTAAAGTTAGTGTGGCCGCCAGCATTTACTCACCACGAGGCTCAGCTGGCTGTATCCTCTCGAACTCAGCGTCTAGTGGCGGCAATCGCAGCCTCCAGAAACCGTGAGAAATGGCCCGCGCGGACCAGGCAGGGAAAAGCGTTCTTATCTGTTGAACGTATTGCAGTCGCCGTCCTGTTTCCCGCGAGCGGCACAGACCTGTCGGGAAGGTGGGTGGAGAGCTTGCTCTCTGGGTGAGCAGCTACAGAGTCAGTGGCCCGTGTGCCGGGTCCCCTTCCCCTTCCGCCAACCAACCCCAAGAGACACGTTCAGATCGCCGCCCCCCTCCCTCCTTGGCCGACTCCTCACCCAGGTCCCTGGAGCTGCAGTTCAGTTACCACCGGCTCCCTCTGGAGCTTCTCAGGAAATCTGAAGTCCCCAGTCTCGTCTCCCTGCTCCCCGCCGTCCCGGTGGAGGGGGTTCGGGGCGAGCAGAGCAAGGCCAGCCCCCAGCTGAGAACCGGCACAGGAGCAGCAAGGCTGGGGTCCACTTACCACTCACAGGTTTCAGAGGCAGTCAGGTGCCTGCTCCCTGGGCGGGGCATCCCGCCAGGCACTGGGGACAAAGGAAGACCAATGCTTGCCCACACTTTGCCCGAACTTGGCCACCAGGAGGCAAAGTCACAGCGGGAAGGCAGATGAGTACTTGAGGCTCCCGGATATCAGGCGAGCTTGTAACCAGTTACCCTGGCAAGAAAGTGACATCGGGTGAGCGGAGAGAAGGCTGCATTACTTGTCTCCAGTGGGGGGGGGGGGGGGGGGCGATGCCAGCACCACCGTGGGGACCCGCCTGTGTGGATGGAGCCCGTTCTACAGGTGCTTGGTCTGCAGGAGGCGTGGGCTCCAACTGACCCTCAGGGTCTTGCCGAAGAGCCTTTTGTCCCCGTGACGATACGTTTCCTCCCCCAACCCCACGCCACCTCTTCTCCATCTCACGGACACTAGTTAAGCGGCCTCCCCTCCGAGTGACGTGGCTCCGTCCCCCCAGCCCTCATGCTGCGCGAACGCTCTCTCTGTATTAATCTTGCCAAGCTTGGGGTTTTACACCTGGGTGCGTTTCTATTTCTCTTCAGGGCCCTGGGTAGGGTCAGCCGCTCACCTGCCACGCTCTGCTTCGCCTGGTGGCTCCCGCTCATCCTTGGAAACCTGGCTCAAAGTCAGCATCTCCGTGCCAAGCGCTCCGCACCTGTGCGCTCGCCTGCCGGGACTCACGGGCACCGTTCTCCCATCCATCCTTCGGCAGCCGACTCCGGACGCCTCCGGAGAGGGCCACTGGGTCTTTTCTACCACGCGGCACACAGCTCTGAGCGCTCGGACTTCCAGCAACGAGGCGGGAGCGGGTGCCGGAGGGCTGATGTGTCGTCGGCTCAGGCTGCCGTGTGCAAGCGTCACAGGCTGGGCTGCCCAACACACAGACGTGTTTTCACGGTTCTGGAGGCCGGAGGTCTAACATGAAGGTGCCATCCGGTTTAGCGTCTGCTGAGGACCCACTTGCCGGTTGGCAGATGGCCGCTGCCCGGCTGTGTCCCCACACGGCATGGACGAGAGGGGTCCGGTCTCTCCCTCGTCTTGTAAGGGCCCCAGTCCTATCACGGGGACCCCACCCCCAGGACTTCAGCTAACCCTAGTCCCTCGTCGCCTCCCAAAGGCCCTGCCTCCAGAGGCCGTCTCGCTGGGGGTGAGGGCCTCAGCATGAATTGGCGGGGGTGGAGGGGACACAAATATTTAGTCCCTAACAGGCAGCCACTAGCTACGTGTGACTGCAGGGTTCTTAAGTGCGCACCGTGTGACTAAGGAACTGAGTTAACTGTGGTTTGCCTCAAGGAGTTTACGTTTCTATTTCCATAGCCACATGTGGCCAGTGGCCACCAGATTGGACAACACAGCTCCAGAAGCTGCCATACTGCTTGGAATAGAGTACTTAGCCCTGCAATGAACTGAACTTAGGAGGAAAATCTATGTCGGTTCTTAGTTTAAATAGTTAAATCTTCCGAGATCTCAGGGAAGCCACACGTCTTTGTCTTCTCGTTTCCCAAACGTCTGTGGGACTGGCCCGTGCGAGCCAGATGCCCTCTTGCCTCGGGGGCACCTGTCCCACTGGGCCCCATCCTGTGGGGGAGGGAAGCTCTCTGGAACCGGGACATCTGCACAGAGAACTATGCTCATGGGACCATCCGGGGGAGTGGGTTCCGGGGGGAGGGGCCAGGACCTGAACGGCTCCGAGGTGGGAAGGGACGTGGCGAGGACAGTGGACAGAAAGGCGAGGAGGCTCTTGGAGGCCAGGGGATCGAGGAGGCCGCATCAGAGAAAGCAGGCTGCGGGCCGCTATCATATCTGAACTTTATTTTAAGCCAAACGAGAAGCTGTGGGAGGGCCTTGAGCGAGGGCACAGAGTGACGTCATGTGGGTTTGAAACCCGTTCCCTTGGCACCTGGGTGGAGGGGGACACTGGGTTTTGGGGCGGAATTCTTTCCAGCGGCCTGGCCGGAGGAGGGAGGCAGAGGGACAGGGGGCCAGGAGGACATCCCGTCATGGGATCTGAGCTCCGAGAACATGAGAGAAACCCAGGGGCGCGTCCCGAGTGAGGTGTGAGAGGTGGCTGGGCTGCAGACCGGGAAGGGTGAGATGTGGGGCACACGGGGGCGGGGCGACCGCCACCCACACCCACGGGGCATCTCTGTGGGCATGTGGAAGGGAGGGAGGCGTCCGGAATGACTGATCTCAGAGCCACCACCCTCTTCTCAGAGGGGACAGGGCATGGCCCGGGGGGGCGGAGCCTCAGCGTCTCTGTGCTCTCTGCCCCGGAGGTGGGGGGCTCCGCGGGCCCTGGGTGGGGCGGGGGTGGCCAGCTCCGCCCGGAACAGCGCAATCGCTGCGGGCTGAGCACCGCGGAAGGCCCCGAGGCCTCCCCCACTCTCCTGCCCACACGCTGAACTGCTAGATAAAGTTGTTGAGAAATTCTGGAACACCCCCCCCCCAGATTTCTGTACAGTTTTATTTCTCACAGTGGACTATCAGCAGTGAGATAAATTTAGACTCCCTGCTAAGTGTGACACACAGCGGTAATTGTGCAAGTATGATGTCTTAAATTACACTTTTATTATCTTGCGTTTCTCTTCCAGCTTATAATTCTTCTTTCTCATCACTCTCTGACCTGTGTCCCACCCCCGCCTCACAAGACAATCATTAAACTTCTCCGATCACCAGTAAATGGTGGAAAGAATGAAAGAGCTTGGCTTTGAACACTTCTAAGTAGACAGCTGGGAAGTGGTTGCAAATTAAAACCAGGCGGCTTAATGATATTAGCGTGGCCTGCTTGGGACACGGAGCCCGGCCCCAGGCTCTGGGCCTGTGGTCCCCATGACATCAGAGCTCGGAGGGGATGGCAGTGCGGGGGACGCAGGGACCGGCCCTGGAGCGGGGGGCCCGTGCGGTGGGGCCTGTCCACTCAGCCCCCAGAGGAGGCTTGTTTCATGTTGTAACAGGAAATCACTTCCCGGCCGGTGGGAAGGCTGACGGTTCCTGCAGGGGGGAGTATGGCAGGGAAACAGAAGGGCGGGGGGCGGGGGGCGCTGTTCCTTTATCATCTCCCCAGTTCAACCCACCCCGCAATGGTGGCTGAAAGCGGGAACCTGCGACCCACCGATCAGTGGGCCCAGGGAGTCTGGTTTGCCTAAGTGTTTTCCTGCTAGATTTCACTAAAAACGTAGGGTGACATTCACAAACTCGCGATTACGAACTCAGATGGTGAGGTGAGCGGTAGCTGGGGATGTGACATTCATGTGACAAAGTGTCAGTTGGGGGGGGTGGGTTGGGAACCGTAGTCTCTAGCCACTGATCGTTGACGACAAACAAAACGTGAATGATGTTAACATCCCGTAAAGAACAGCCGGGCCACAGTGGCTAAGGATGTCATTGCCCCCAGTACATTGAGCATTATTTCAGCCACAGACAACAAGTGGAGTTTCAAATAGAATCTTCTTAAAATAGTCACTAAAAGGCAACCACTGAACGCTGCACAGATTCTTTCCAACCCCAGGACAGCACGGACAGGCAGCAGCGAGGAACACGGTTTTGCCGGGCGTGGAAAGAACGTGGCCCGGTTGTCAGCATCAGCTTCTGGGGAGCCTCTCTGGTGTCCTCGTGTGTTCTACAAATTCTAACTGAGATCAAATCTCTTGTGACTCATTTTTTATGTCCCCAAACACACATGGACCACCTTAGCAGCACACAGAGTTTCTAAAGCAAGCCCGATCCTGGAGCCCCACCCAGTAAGACGTGAATGTGGCTGGCAGAACTCCCCAGATCCCCACTTTCTTCCCCCCAACCCCATCCGGTACACAAACTGTCTCCCAGATGTTCGATCCACACGAACCACCGTGACTGGATCTTACAGGGACCAGTAAGGGTCTTAAGGGATCGCCGTGTCTGGATCTTACAGATGGGATTGAGGTGCAAGTAAATTGACTTCTAGGCGGGAGACTATCCTGGGTGAGCCTGACCTAATCAGGTGCGCCCATACAAGGGACAGAGCTCCTCCTGAAGAAACAGACCTGGACTCCCTGTTGCCGGCTTGGAAGATGAGGGTTCACGTGGCAAAGAGCGTGCACGGCCCCAGGACCCGGAATCCGCAGTCCTACAACCGTGAGGAAATGCATTCTGCCAACAACCCACATGAGCTGGAAGCCGAATCTTCCCCTGAGTCTCCAGAAAGGAAGGAAGCCCGGCCAACCCTGATTTCACTGTGTGAGACCCTGAGCGGAGAACCCGGCTTCACTCTGCCGTGTTTCTGGCCTGGAGGACTGTCGGCTAATAAATGGCTGTTGGTTTCTGCCGTTGAGTCCTGTCACTTGACACAGCAAAGGAAAGCTAACAAAATCTGTCGTGCAATCCACGGGCGCAATGCTCGTGCGGGCTCCGTCATCCCACGGCCGGAGGACGTCAGCCTTCTCAGCAAAGAGGGATGATAGTGTCTCGCCTGCACGCTGCACCAGGGAGGAGGGAGGGCGGCCAAGAAAATGTACAGAACTCACTTGGGAAAGCTGAAACCGCCACCAGAGATAGAGTGGATCGCCGCCTCCTTGTCGATGATGATCATTAATTACGGCTGTTCTCTTTTTCTCTGTTGGCGACATTTTGTCTTTTTCGGTTTCGTGTGAAAAATCATAGTATCGGAGAAATAGTCTTTCCCAGGCTTCAGAGCTTAGACAGCCTAGTGTTGACTGCGATGTTGACTATTGTTTCTAGGAGAAGGGTGCCAGGGTGTAATAACCAGCGTTTCTGGGAGAAGGGTGCCAGGGTCTAATAACACTCTTGGAGAGTCACAGGATACGAACAGATTAAAGGCCCTGAGAAGTCCCGCTGCAGAGAACCTTGTTTGACATGGTACAACAGGGTATTTTCTAACTTTATTTTGAAAGAACTTTTCTCCAGCTACTCTGATAAATCTCATGGAACTTGAGGAGCCCAGTGTGAGAAAACTGGTTCAGAAGTTAATAAAAACAAACAGGGCCACCTGGGTGGCTCGGTTGGCTAAGCGTCCAACCCCGGCTCAGGTCATGATCTCATGGTTGGGGAGTTCAAGCCCCGCATTGTACTGTCAGTGCAGAGCCTGCTCTGGATCTTGTCGCCTTCTCTCTCTGCACCCTCGTCTCGTTCTCTCCCTCTCTCTCTCTCTCTCTCTCTCTCAAAATAAATAAATATTTTAAAAACTTAAAACAAATACATAAAGATCAGCTGACTCTTCATTGCAAGCACTCTGATCAAGCTGTGTCATGAGCCTATGAGAGTCTGCACCCTCTCGAGTGCCCAGTTTCCCCCCTCCCTCAGCCAGTTTCTGGACACCCCCCTATGACTCTGGGTCTAAGCATCCCCAGACACTCAGGCAGAGGAAAAGGGAACCTGGTAAGAATATTTAAGGTCAGTGGCAGTGCCTTTCATTCCACAGAGGGAAATGCCATGCCCTCAAAGTATTCGCTAAGAAGTGAAAGTATCTTTTTAATAGGAAAATAGCTGGTTTGGTAAGAGGATGGAACACCACTGTCCACCGAAAAAGAGAGAACACCCTTTTACTCATGTAAACTCGATACCAATCGTCACTCTCCCATTTGCAAGTAAAAGCTGTGATATTTAAAATCAGACCTGCTCTGCCAGATACAGACGTATGGTACGTGATCACTAGCCATTTACATTTTGTGGCCTGGGGCCAAGACCGCAGGTCGATCAAGGGAATAGAACAGACCGTCCAGAAGCAGGCTCTTCTGTACAGAGACTTCACATCTGAACAGTATGGCTTAAAAACACGAATCATTCAACAAAGCCAAGAAAACTGGATAATTCTTTGGGGGAAAAATAGTTGTATCTCCAACTCTCATCTTCTTTTAGAAATGGGCTTCGAATGGAACACAAACTTAAGTATAAAATAACCACTTCTAAATATAGTTGGAGGAGGCATAGGTGAAGATTTAATCCCGGGATTGAGAAAGGACTTTTATTTTTTGTTGTTGTTCATTTACTTATTTTGAGAGAGAGGAGGTGAGAGACAGAGAATCCCAAGGAGGCTCCCTGTTGTCAGTGCAGAGCCCGACGTGGGGATTGATCCCACGAACCGTGAGATCATGATCTGAGCCGAAACCAGGAGTTGGATGCTTAACAGAATGAGCCACTCAGGTGCCCTGAGAAAGGACTTTTCAACATAAAATCTCAGATGTGAGCCCACGAAGACAGATGCCGGTGAACTGAATTCTGTATCGATTTCTCTATTAGAGAAAAACTAAATGAAAAGGCAAAGGGAAATTTAGAAAGACATTTCTCACATTTGTAAGAGACAAATGACACATAGACAGATGGGTTGCAAATGAATGAGGAAACGTAGAACTCTCTAAAAGGAAAATCGACAAAGGACAGGAAGGCAAAATAAATTAGAGCTGAAATGGCCAATAAATGTGTGGAAACATACTGGCCGTCCCAGCAGTGACAGAAAGGGAAGTGAAACACGAGATACCTGTCTGGTGGGTGGGAAGAGAAAGGAATGTTCATCCCGCGTGGACGGTGGTTATGGGAGCCGGGGCAACTGAAGGAGACAACTCTGTGCGCAATGTCAGGATGGCGACGTTGAGAGAAAACATCGAAACTCAGGAATGGGCAAGAGGATGACTGTGTCTTTTCAAGGATACGCGGGGGTGAACGCAAGGACCACCTAAGACCTCTCTCATTCATGACTTACTAGTTTCCACTGACTAGCGTATCTCACGACCCTGTACGAGTCCACACTGACACACAGAGAACTGACCGCAACGCAAGTGACCAATGCTGTGGAGCCTCGCGGAGGACTCTGTGCACAGTCAGAGCTTCCTTGTGAGTGCGATTGTGGAACCCCCTTTCGGGCACTGTGTCCCCTCTTCCTCCTGAACCAGCCTCCCAGCCCGCCGGCTGTCTCTCTAAATGAGACAAAGAAATCTTGGACACGGGCTCCCTATATGTTTGTGTCAAAGTTGTGCTTTTAACTTTCTAAAAATGATACTTGGATAGAAATTTGGCAAAAATATATCAGAGTTCTCAATGGATGCTGCTTCTCTGCAATAGTAATTTAGCAGCTGGGAATGTACCTTCTGGGTGTACTTGGATGGAGGCAGAAAGCAGGCTGTAGGGAGGTTCAGGCAGCTTTGTTTAATGATCAGCAAAGCAAGTAAGCGAACACACCTACAAAATAAAACCGCTTAAATCCACGGTTCTCAACTTTGGGTGAGTCTGGCCCTGGTGGACAGTTGGCCCCATCTGGAGACAACGTGGGTCGTCACCACTGGAAAGGGCTGCTGTGGGCATCCAGGGAGCAGAGGCCAGGTATTTTCAGTGCCCAGATCCTCTGAGGTCTTCATCATGTAGCCGTCCCCGCGATTTCGCAATGAATGAACGGTTAGCATCCTTACCGTTGACGGCCCCGTTGAGATCATTCCCTTGGCCTGACCGCTTTCTCCTGTTACTTTCAAATGATCGCAGACTCCAGGGAGGAGAACTGAGGTAAACTTCTCTCCAAGTGCTAGGCCCCAAGTGTCCCAAAGAAATGTCTCCCTACAAGACATTCTGGAATGTGGCCGTAGAAATCCAGGTTGACCAGCCCCACTGCTCCCGTGGACAGAAGGCGGCGGAGGAGGCTGGCTCTCTCTCTAGTCTTTGGTGGGTCCTGATCTGTCACTTGATAACATGATTTTCCTTTAATTCCTTGATGCCCAGTAAATCTTCTCCCGCTCTGCAGCACTTACAATTGTTGCCTCATCTGTTAATGCATGTGAATGTCTCCCCAAGGTTGCTATGGGATTTTAAAGGTGCTGAGTTCAGTAGGTGCTTTGCGACTAGGTCACTTTTACTCTTCACTTCCATTGGGTGGAGCCATGAGGTATGACCGAGAGAGAAAGGAACACCTTTGTGAATCTGTCCTCCACCCCACAGCCTCTTCAGCTTCACATTCTCACGTGAGGATTGAGACCAGGCTCTCAGCCTCGGCACCATGGATGTGTGAGCCGGGACGATTCTGCGTGTCGTGGGATTTTCCTCGGTGTCCCTAGGCTCCACCTACTAAATTCCAGTAGCACCTTCTCCACCCCGAACGGTGTAATCATCAAAAATTCAAAGATGTCACATCACCGGGGGCTCTACTGGCCCAGTTGACCAATGGCCTCCACTAGCAGGGGAAGAAGGAGCTCCAGAAGCTTCTCTCTCACCGGTTAAGATGGAGCCTCCTCTCTGTGCCCTACAAGAACCGGTTTGGTCCCAGACTATTTCTGAAGAGTCCTCAGTCTGCGACATTCAAGTGTTGTAAGTGATCATCTCTTCATGGTAGAAATAGTAATAGCCAGGAATGATTTTATTTTCTTCTTTGGATTTGTTCATGTCATCTGCATTTTCTGTTTATTCCTTTTGCAATTTCTAAATGCTTAAGAAATGGAAGGATTCAAACACATGTTTAATATAGTCTCAGATAATGTAGCAGACATACCATAGGGTGACCCCCTGTCCAATGATTGGTGTCCTATATAATCTCCACCTTTTGAATGTGAGCGGGGTTTGTGACTTACTTTTGGACGACAGAATATGGCAGAGGTGATGGGCTGTCATATCCAAGGTTATAGGTGATGTAAGAGTTTGAGGAAGAGAGACTCTCCCTTGCTGCCTTTGAAGAAGTGAGCTGCCGTTTTGTGGGACCTCCTGCAGAAAGGCCACGTGACAGGGAACTGTGCAGCCTCTAGGAGCTGAGAGTGGTCCCAGGTGACAAACAGCAGCAAGGTGGGGACTTGCGTCCTGTAAGCCCGGCCAAACAAAATGAGAAGGCTTGGAAGGTGATCTTTCCCCCACTTGGGCCTCTGATGCGACCACGACCCCACCTGAAGCTTGACTATAGTGTGGTGAGACCCAAAGCGGAGGACCCAGCTGGGCTGTGCCAGGATGTCTGACCTGCATAGAGTGTGAGATAATTAATGCGTGTTGTTTTAAGTCACTAAATTTGTGGTGATTCATGACGAATCAACAGATAAAACATGTGGGAGGCTTCCCTGTCCTTTGAGAACACATGAGCCAAATAACTTCTGTACGTATCGCGGCTGTGTCTATATTGAGGGACTAGTGAGCCCTTAATTATCCAAGAACTGATGGATCAGAACCTATGAATCTTTCAGAAGAGGAAAGCAGCCTCCAGGTGCTGACAGACCCCGGCACCCTTGGCCATGCTCCTGCCCCTGTGGGGGTTAAACGGTGTCGCAGAGCACCAGCGCTCCAGAAGGCCACTCTGGGGACATGGTGGAGCAGGGCAGAATGAAGACCCCTCCCAAATCATCCTGCACACAAAGACAAGTTCCTCATCAAAACCACAAACGTGACTGAACATCCCTCTCCTCTGCCTCATGTGGGTGACTGCTGCTTTTTAACCAGACAGCATTAGCCTCACTCTGCTCTTTTCACCTTCTGGTTGAGAGTTATTATGACATCCAGTCCTGGAATCATGTGAGCCAACTCCTCAAAATCTCTCTCCTCCCGCCCTCCCTCCGGAGAGTACGTATGTATCAGTGTATGTAGGTACATACATATCATCCATCTATGTATTTGTCTATTATCTATGTATCTATCTATCTCATCTACCTATCCATCTATCTATTATCTATTATCTATCTATCTATCTATCTATCTATCTATTATCTACTATCTATCTATCTATCTATCTATCTATCTATCTAATCTCCTCTTGGTCCTGTTTTCCTGGAGGACCCTCTATCATACAGAGTTTCTTTTTTTTAATGTTTATTTATTTTTGAGAGAGACAGAGAGACAGAGCATGAGTGGGGGAAGGACAGAGAGAGAGGGAGACACAGAATCCGAAGCAGCTCCAGGCTCTGAGCTGTCAGCACAGAGCCCGATGCAGGGGCCCGAACTCATGAAGCGTGAGATCATGCCCTGAGCCAAAGTCAGAAGCTTAACCGACTGAGCCGCCCGGGTGCCCCGTCACACGGTTTCATGATCGTACTCTTTGGAAGCATCTGTGTGATTGCCTTCTTTCACTAACAAAACAGTTTAAGGGGTGAACACCTTGTGTGGTGGAGAAAGCTGTATATCATCAGGACCTGATGGTCAACAAGTAATTATAGAGGCTCTTCCGTGTACTTGGCACTCTGCCAGCCTGGAGCATCTTGGAGTTGGAACCTACAGATCGTCTGCCCACACGCAGCTTTGCGGATCTGGTACAAAACTTGGTTTATTTTTATTTTTATTTTTTTATATTTATTTTTATTTTATTTTTTATTTGAGAGAGAGAGAGAGCGTGAGCAGGGGAGAGGGGCAGAAGGAGAGAGAGCGAGAGCGAGAGAGAGAGAGAGAGAGAGAGAGAATCTTAAGCAGGTTCCTCGCTCAGCAAAGAACCCGACATGGGGTTCCAACTCACGACTGTGAGATCATGACCCAAGCCGAAATCGAGAGCCGGACACTCCATTGCCTGAGCCACCCAGGTGCCCCGAAACTTGGTTTTAAACAGAGACATACTAGTTACAGTAATGACGTTGAGTGTTTACTGTCTGACTCTGCCCTCAGTGCTTTATGTGAGTCGCCTCACTGAACCCTTGCAAAAGCCCCTGGCTCCTATTTCTGCGCCGTGCACTCCAAACACGAGAAAACTGCATTTATTTGTGTCCTGTTGCCGCTGTGACATATCACCACAGACTTGGTGGCTTGAAACCACACGAATTTACTCTCTTGCAGCCTGGAGGGCACGAGCGCACAAGCAGGCTAAATCGAGGCGTGGGCAGGATGGGTTCCTTCGGGAGGCACCAGAGATTTTGCGGCCTAGACCTCCCCAGGTTTCATCGGCCACCTGAAGGGCTTGTGGCTCCCTCCACTGACTTCCAAGTGCCTCTCTCCCTTCACGTGGCCTTCTCTTTCCCAAGCCTCCCTCTGCATCCTTGTTAAAAGGATACCTGTGTTTACATTTAGGGTCCCCCCCGGGGAATCAAGGGAACCCCCCCCCCCATCTCAAGACCCTCCTATCACATCTGCAAAGTCCCTTCCACACACCAGCTGACGGGGAGGGGATGTTGTGACTTCTCAGCTCACCAGGAGAGCAGGTGTTGGTAAGGGGGGGAGTCTGGACCCACAGCCGATGCTTTAAAACAAAAAAATGTTTATTTATTTATGTTTGACAGTGAGAGAAAGAGAAAGAGAGAGAGAGAGAAAGCAAGGGACGGGCAGAGAGCGAGGGGGAGGGAGAATCCCACGCAGGCTCCTCATCGTCAGCGCAGAGTCTGAGCTCTGAGTGGGAGCTCAAACCCACGAACCGTGAGATCTTGACCTGAGCGGAAACAGAAGAGTGGGATGCTTAACCGCCCGAGCCACCCAGACGCCCCCTGCAGCTGACGCTTGGCCCCGCACATGGCTGTGGCCAGTCCTCAGAGATCCACGTGCTCAGCACAGAGGGCAGAGCCCCCAGGGAGGTGACCAAAAGTGCCTGTGCGTGCACGTCATGCTGCTGCAGGCTGGCTCCCCGAAAATTCTACCAGTGCCGTCTGGGGACAAGCAGGGCTGAGGGGGCTGCTCGCTCACCCTGGCGCAAGCAGGCGTTGCCCTGACGGTCTTGGATTTGTCTGGGAGGGACTTGGACAAAGGCGACATAGTTGTGAGGTTTCTGCTTTCTGGTCCAAGGCCGGTCTTTCAAGTGGAATTGGAGCTGCGTTACTGGTCGCGATCCATGATATCATCCAGTTGACCTTTGGACAACAAGGGTCGGAACCATGTAGGTTCACTTAACGCACGGGATTTTTAATAAATACGGTAAATGCATTTGTTAATAAATATCGTAAACGTATTTTCTCTTCCTTATGAGTTTCTCAACGTGTTCTTTTCTCTAGCTTCGTTTATGGTAAGAACACAGCAGATCACGCCTGTCACATTCAAAATGTGTGCCAATTTACGTGCCAATTTACGTGTGCCAATGTGCTTACCTTAGCGGTAAGGCTTGCGGTCAACAGTAGGCTGTTGGCGGTGAGGTTTTGAAGCGTCAGGGTTATACGTGGATTTCTGCCCGTGCAGAGGGAGGGTCGGCGCCCCTGACCTCTGCGTTGTTGGAGGGTCACGTGTAGTTTAGCAGAAGCGGACGTGACAAGCCCTGAAAGCACACTGTCGGGCACTGCTGTTCATTGTACATTCAGTGGCCTGATACCCATTTAAATTAATACCCGGGAAGTTCCTGATATTAGCAATAAAGTTATTTGCACATTTTATCTTTCTGGGCTAGACTTACCTAGAGCGGTGAAGCCAGATTGCTTAAGACAGAGGGAAAGCAAGTAGATGTTAACGGTGACAGTCCGTTATGGGTATAGATGCATTGGATCTTATTGAGAACCAGCCCACCCCAAATTCCTGAATCACATTAGAGCGGGGCATGCCTCTGGGAGGTCCGTCCTTGGTAGGAAACCCAGAAGTACAAAGTGAGAGAGTCAGACGCATGTGAGGACAGGAGGGGGTCACCTGCGTAGTTTGTAAGGAAGGCAGCTGTCCGAGCGGAACATTTTCTCCACATGACTTCCCAAACCCACACCCCGAATGACTTCCAAGGGTGTGTTCAAATGACAGAAAGTGTGGAACTGGAGACAGAAGGGGGGAGCATTCCATAAGTGACAAGGGCAAGTGCGGCAGCCCCACCACAGACCCGTGCCGCCTGCCACCTGACCACGGAGGGCCCGCACCAGGCGTGCGCATGCCAGGGGCCACACGCTGGGGCGAGTTCGAGCGTCGACAAAGCATGAGCCCTTCGCCTTATTATCCAGAACCAGGGGAGTGTTCTGGTAGCTCGTTCTGCTTCCGGTGACAGAGCACAGCCTGTGGCGAAGGAGTAGAAATTCACAAGTATCGAATTTACGAACACAGTGCCTCTTCAGAGCTCAACATCTCTCGCTCGCTAAGCACTTACCTGCTGCTCAGGTACATCGCATGTGCCACCAACTCGGCACAGAGAAAGGTCTCGTAGCCGCACCTTACAGATGTAGGGAAAAAAAAAAAAAAAAAACCCTCCCGGAGGCTGAATATCCCGCCAAGGCCACACAGCGAGTGGCTAAACCCTAAACTCTTAGCCTCTGCACAATGCCATACTGCCCCCTGGCCTTTCTGGAAAGTCACTGTTAGGTCTGCTCTTACACTCTGCAGTGATTGCACAATACGTACCTATAAATACACGTGTTGCCATAAATCACGCATTGTACGCCATGTGTGTTTTTATTTCTGTCCCACTGAAGAGAGAAGACGTCTATCCCAAGGAAGCTCCCTTCCTTAGAAGCCCAGACTGTCATACAAAACCCCTCTCCTCCCCCACCTCCCACAGACTACGGTGTCCTTGGTGGCCAAACTGTATTTCTGGAACTCCAGGGGCCCCTCAGCCCATCCTCACTGCCCAGCACGCCTTTCTTTCTAGCTCTGTGCTACCCTCCAGCTCCCCTCCTGAAGCCAGTACGTCTGCCAAAGCCATCCCTCCCCCGGGAGCGCCCTAGACCGAATGGCCCCGTTCTTGGAAAAATCCTTTTTAAATGGCCACCTCGAAATTTCCTACTCCTCGCTCTTGTGAAGCATCCCCCCGGACACCCGGTGAGATTCCTGCCTCTGACCCTGCGGTGTCTCTCTGTTCCCCGAGTGTCACGCACAGTGCAGAGTGTCCCGGCTCGGGAGGTGTGTGCCAGGCCAGGAGAGCAGCTCCGGCACGTCCACATCCCAGAGCAGTGCCCCGCCTGAACACACGCTCAGTCTGCACGGTTCAGTGAGCCGAAGCGGGGGCAAGGCGAGGCCCTGACGTGAGCCCTTAGTGCTGGGGAGACGCGGGTGTGAGGAAATTGTGCATTCTCCTCCTGTAACATACAGATGCCTCATCAAACCTGGTGCAAAACAGGAATTTCCCTTCCAAACGAATAGGAAAGACTTTTAGATAAGTGAATTAAAAACATAAACTCTGGCAGGAGCAAAGATTTTTTTTTTTTCTTTTTTGGTCTTCTTTGCTAAATTAGTACCACTTGGGTTCAAAGACGATAGATCATGTTTGTCAAGTTTGAAATTTATCAAACTCCTTTCGCCTTTCCCAAATTTTAGATCTGTGACTTAAACATACTTCATAAAGAAGATTACCCTGTCCTCTCCACGTTGCTATTTATCAATGAGAAACAGTGCTTTATGAATAACACCACACTTCACAGGATTCCTTTTCGGTGAGACGATACACGTACGCCCGCTTCTTGGGAGGAAAATCTGAAACACGGGCGAAGAAAATATTTTTAAGCACACAGGAAAGGCACGACCAGGTGGGTACTAGACATAAGGTATTTGCCACCATCTTCCAGGTCTGATGGCCGGAGCTATAGTTCCATCCATCATCCCCAAGTGCCTGCTCCCCTCGTGCCATCACAGATTAAAGCCTTGGGAGTCACTTTGCGATGTGCACTGGGGAAGACAGTGCTGCTGTGTGGTTCTGAGGGGCCGCGCCCTACCTGTTGAAGAGTGTGGGGTGGCTCAAGACGAAGCATCCAGCGCAGGGCTCGGAGGTATGGGGCAGGGCGCTGTTCTGGGCCAGGTACAGCCCTGTCCTCTCCGTCAGGGTGGGGGACTGGGGCACGGAGTCAAAGGCAGCAGCATTTGGACGAAGTTATGGGCAGGAGGGAAACGTCTCGAATGAAAGGTGACATCATCCAAGGCATGATTGGGAGTTTGAGGGTTGACTTAACGTTCTAATTGATATTAAGCTTCCAAAGGGCTTCCAGAAGGCTGCGCGAGGGGTGGAGAGGAGGCTGTGAGTCTCCTTCTATGGTAGCGGGGCTTTGCCTTGTAGGTTACCGTAGTGACAGTATTTAGGCCAAGACAGTGACTTGCTTTAAAAACAACAAAAAAAAAAGCAGCCCTTTAAGAGCACTAGCGTGTAGAGCAGTGAGGGACGTGGAGCAGGTGGGGTGTGGGGCTCTGGAAGTCAGCCGACGCAGGGGTGCACCCTTGCTGTGATGAGGTGCAAGGAAGGGAAGCAGAGGCAGGAGGAAGGGAGCAGGGGAAGCGTGGGCTGGTGGGGAGAATGCGCCGTCGTTGGCAGAAGTCAGGTGGGTGAGCAGGGAACCAGCTTGGGGACCGGGTTCGAGAGTAGCGTGTGCTCCTGCCTCCAAAGCCACGCCACGTCAACACGCAAGAAGCAGGAATCACTGGCTATTTAATTAATTAATTAATTTTATTTATTTATTTTTAATTTTTTTTAAACGTTTATTTATTTTTAGGAGAGAGAGACAGAGTGAGAGCAGGGGAGGGGCAGAGAGACAGAGAGAGAGGAAGATACAGAATCCGAAGCAGGCTCCAGCTGTCAGCACAGAGCCCGACGTGGGGCTCAAACTCACAGACCGTGAGATCGTGACCTGAGCCGAAGTCGGACGCCCCACCGACCGAGCCATCCAGGCGCTCCTTTAATGTTTCTTTTTAAGAGACAGAGAATAAGCAGGGACAGGCCGAGAGAGAGAGAGAGAGAGAGAGAGAGAGAGAGAGAGAAAGAGAGAGAGAGAGAGAGAATCCGAGGCAGGCTCCAGGAGCTGAGCTGTCAGCACAGAGCTCAACGCAGGGCTCGAACTCACCAACCATGAGATCACGACCTGAGCCAAAGTCCGACGCTTAACCGACTGAGCCACCCAGGCGCCCCACTAGCTATTTTAAACAGAAAGAGATCTCCTGCAAAGAATTGTGTGCTGCCATCAGCGTCCAAGGGAGGAGTGGTCCGTGCCCCAGGCTCCAAGAATGAGTCTGAAAGGCCTTCTGTAGAGCTACGTCCCCTACCCAGGGCAGGAAGGTGCGGCCTGGGGAGGCCGCTGCGGGAAGCCTGCTTTAGGAACGCACAGCCTTAGCCACGTCCCCGGGAACACGCACCCTTAGCTGCATCCTGGGCACCAGAAAGCCACCTCTGGGTGCAGGCAGTGAGGGCCCAGAGAGCAGGCTGCAGCCACAGAAACCCAGCATCTCCGTCCTGCCTGCCAGCTCCACGGGCCAGGGCGACAGCTCCCTGCTGCCCCCTGCCCCGCAGCCTTCCCATACGGGTGGCTGCTTCCTGGAAGTTAACTTCCGCGTGACGCAGTTGGAATAAAATGACAGAAATGCCGCCTCAACCTTGGACCTCTGGGAAGTCACATTTGCGAGAGTGTCCAATGGACTTGGAGTGCCCACGTGCCAAATGTGCCCTAGGAGCTCCTTTGCCAACTCAGGGTCTACACACCATCACGCACCGAAGATTCCACACCGCCGTGAGGACACCCGATGCTCCCGCCCAACGTGATGGATTTGTTTATTCTTCGTGCAAATGAGAAGTAATTCCATCTTCTCTGCAGAAGGGAAGAAAGAGAGTGGTGTTTAAGTAGAGATTTAAGTTTTCCCCTCATCAACCATAAAATGCCTTACTGGATCCGAAATCTCTTCTTAAACAGAAATGCAGGATATAACCACAAGTTCAACGGGATGCATCCAAGAGACATTTGGGGGTCATACTTCCCTATCTTTCTCTCGATAAAGAACATTAAGCTTTTTTTTTTTTTTTTTTTTATTCTGGTATATGGTCTCCAACTCTTGGAGCACTCGCTACACATCTGGAATGCACTGTTCAAGTCAGCACCATTTTTCTTCATGGCAGGGTTTGAAGATGAGCCCAAAGGAAAATTTCTGGCCGAAGATGTTTGGTATCATTTTATCTAAAATTCAAACAATTGCTACACACTTATTCTAAATGAAAGACACTTTCGCCACCACCCCCTTCTTGGCAATAATTTTCTGCCTGGATAATTTACAGAATGTACTATATTCTCACGATCTTAGAATAACACCATTCCAACTCACAATCTGAATCATCAGTTTCAGAAATAAGGAAGTTTTGAGACCCGTGGCTTCTCAAGACCACTTAGAAACTCAAAACACTGCTTTTCGAAAAAGCTCTTTGTCACTCTCGGGTCCAGAGAGTTTTGTGTTGTGTGCTTTTTGTCCCGAAAAAAAGTAAACCTCTTTTAGGCTGCATACGTCATTGAATCAACACATCCTTGACTTCCCACCTACCCAGCACCAACTCTTCCTTCCCAACTGGGGAGATGACACCCAGGCTCCCAAGTCTATTTCCAGAAGGCAGCCGGAACCAAAGGTTTTCATGCAAATCCGAGAATGCCACCCCCGTGTCTGAAAACTCTTTATGGCGGCTCCTTGCACCTAGAGTGTAAAACGTGTCTACCCTGGTTCCCAAGACCCTGGTGGCATCGGCAGGTGCTACCCTGCCCCCCAAGCAATCAACACCAGGTAAGTGGCTTCCCACTCTCTACACTCCAGACTCTGAGCTGGTTTCTGATGCTTCGACATGCCAAATTCACTTCTGACTTGGAGACTCTCTATTGTCACCTCCAGAGCCTGCAACTTTTTGTTCTTTTTTTTTTTTTTTTTAATAGACTTTACTCTTTAGAGCATCTTTAGGTTCACAAGAAAATAGAGCGGAAGGTACAGGGTTCCCGCGTGCCCCTGGCCCCCGCACTGTGCTTAGCCTCCGACATCGTCAGCATCCGGGTGGTAAGTCTGTTACAGCTGATGAGCCCGCACGGACACATCCTCACACCCCGTCCATGGGGAGCGTTAGGGTCCACTCCTGGTGTTGCACACTGTATGGATTTTCATGCACGTACGGATGACGTGTACGTGTCATTACAGCACCACACAGAGTAGTTTCACTGCCCTCAAGAGCTGCTGCGCTCTATCTGTGCAGCCCCCCCTCCCCCAACCTGTGACAGCCACTGACCCCTTTACTGTCTTCGCGGTCTCGCCTTGTCCAGAAGGTCACAGAGTTGGAGTCCCGCCACATGTAGCCTTTTCAGATTGGCTTCCGTCATTGAAAAATACGCATTTGGGGTGCCCGGGCGGCTCAGCTGGTTAAGTGTCCTGTTCTTGATTATGGCCCAGGTCACAATCTCACAATTTGTAAGTTCGAGCCCCACGTCAGGCTCTGTGCTGACAGCACGGAGCCCACTTGGGATTCTCTGTCTCCGTCTCTCTCTGCCCCCTCCCTGATCATGTCCTCTCTCTCTCTCTCAAAATAAATAAACTTAAAAAAAAATAAAATTAAAAATACGCATTTAAGATTCCTCTCTCTGTCTTTTCACGGCTCAACAGCTCAGTTCTTTTTAGTGCCGAATAATATCCCACTGTCTGGATGGACCCCGGTTTATCTACTCGCCTACTGAGGGGCATCTTGGTGACCTCCAAGTTTTGACAATTTGTGATAAAGTTGCTATAAACGTGTGCAGGCTTTCTCATGGAGATATGTCTTCAAGTCATTTGTTTAAATACCGAGGAGCGTGATTGCCGGAGCTCCCGGTGTTTAATCTCACAAGGTTATACTTTCATTCAGATGAACATCCACATATTCATGTGCTCATTGATCCTTTCAACAACTCTTTGGTGAATGACCGCTTCTTCACTCCTTCTCCAGAGGAAAAAAAAACAAAAACAACAACAACCCTTTCCCTTGACTCCAATGGCCCTCTTCCAGCCACCGAGAACATCTCAAAAGCCACTGCTTAGATGTAGAGTGGCAGTTCCCCACCAGGGAGCTTCTGTGCCTTCCCCCCTCCACCCCCACCCCCTCCCCGGGTCGTGGGGCAAGTCCGGAGACAGCTACGATGACCACGGGACTGGGCCAGGCGTTCCTGGAGGCTGGCGTGAGACGTGGGGGACGGTGCACAGGGCATAGGATCGCCCCGGCCGGAGACCCAGGAGACCCGCTCGGAGTAGCCCCCAGCCTCAGGCCCCCTAGCAGAGCCCAGTGGAAACCGCCTACACCAAGCACACAAATCTGTGACAATACTTGCCCGCGTGGGACTGAAGACACCAGGGGGCTAGGTCGTGCCAGACCTTGAATAGGGCTCACCAGACCTCAGGCAGTCCCGTGGATGATGGTAAGCAAGGTAGGGGTGCTAAGGGAGGGGAGCCCAGGAAACGTCAGGCAGTGCAGGAACAGACCAGTTCCAGAGCAGGTGCTCGGGGCCATGAGGATGTGGGCGCATGGGCGGAGGCCGTGGGACCTGAACCCATGGGGCTGGGAGGGCGCACGGTGGAAGGGGGCGAGGGGACGGCACGGGGGCCCCCCACGCGGAGAGGGATGGAAAATCAGAGCGGTCTCCGAGGAACCCTACAACAGAACGCCCGGCACCCTGTGAGGCCCACGGCCAGAGGTCAGCAGAGGGCTTAGCCTCTGTGCTGGACGTAGGGAGGTGGCACCAGACCCCCGGGGAGGGACCTCCAGGGCCGCGGCAGGGGGAGAGGGTGGGCAGTGCAGCTGGCAGGCGACAGCTGCCCTGGGTTCTGGGCGACTCAGCAGCTGGGACTCCCACAAGGGAGTCCGTCCTTGAAGGAGCCCGGCCTTCCCTGGACAGCGCCCCTTAGAGACCGCCTCCTTCAGACTTGCCTAGAAGGACCAGGGGATCAGAGCTAAACCAGCAGGCAGGTCCTAAGGCAGCGGACAGCCTTAGCAAGGGCATCGGTGAGCAGGGATCCCTGTGACGCCTGCCTTGCTCCTGTCACCCCAACGCAGGGACCCGCCCTCTCAGCCCCGAGGTGGTAAGGCCAGAAGATTCTTTACCAGGCGTCTGAGGTGGAAACGCCCTGGGGGACCTCCTCGGAGCGGAGCCTCCTTCACCAGGCCTCGGCTCTCACTCTGGCGCAGGTCCGTCTTCTCCGGGAGTGAGAGCCCTCCTCAAGGAGGCATCCCGGAGGAGGCCTGGTGGCAGGTGTGCTGCGGTGGGGACCAGAGCCCCGTGGCAGTAGCTGCCTCCCATCGTGACAGTCTCTCCTGACCCAGCGTCGGCCAGGCTCTGACCCTCTGCTCGGCCAGGCCCCGCCTTCTGGGTTTCCGTGCTCATCTCTGCATTGTCCTCAAGAGTCCTGCTAAGTGTTTGCCCACAATCCCCCGCCCTCTAGGTCTGACCCCCTTGACACCGAGTCCATTGTCCCCCAGGCCACACGTGGTCACTCCATCTGCCTAAAAATCCTGTGAGGTCAGCTGCTCCCAAAGCCGCCTTTCCCCCAACGTTCCCTCTTAGGAACATTCCATTCTCAGGCTCCTCTTGGGGTCACTCGGCAGGTGTCCCAGGGCTCCCTCGGGTCTTACGTCCACGGCCCCAGGAGAGAGGACAGACATGCAGCGTGGGCGGGCAGGAGAGCTCCTGTGTAACCGGAATCACGAAGGGCCTGGACGGACAGACGGAAAGGGCAATGCGAGACCTGGAATCTGAGTTTGGTGAGGGTGAAACGGGTCGGTGCCCGTGGACCGGCCGGATGGACGTGCCTAGAACAGGGAGGGCTGGGCCATTAGAGGCAAAGCGCAGAGTCTGAGGGCCAGGGTGGGGTGGCTCTGTGACTCTGGACTGGGAGGAGGCCTGTCCCTGCAGGCGAGGGGGCCGGGAGGGGTGTGGCCAGGAGGCCGCTGGCAGGGAGCTTCCCTGGGCGTGCGGTGCCCCCTCCGCTCTCGTTCTCAAGCTTTGCTGTCGGTGCCTTCGAAGCCTCAGGACGTTTGAACACAGGGCCTGGCGTTTTCATCTTGCACTGGGCCACGCAAATCGCGTAGTAGGTCTTGGCGCTGGAAGGTGCTGGAAGCTGGCTGGGCCTGCGGTGTGGGCGCCTGGAAGGAGCGAGTCGCTGAGGAGGGTCCAGGCAGACAAAGGGGCTGCGCAGGAAGCCGGGGAGCGAGCGGCCCGAGGGCAGGGCCGTGTCCGGCCTCCCCTCCCCGAGGCGCCAGGTGCCTGGCGCACGCGGTCAAATGGCGACGTTTGCCGCGTGATGAACGAGTGCCGGGGAGGGGAAGAAAGAAGGTGGACGAAGCGTGGTCTCTGGGTCTGGTCTCAGGGCACCTGGAGGTGAGCAGGGAAGAGGCCCCTGTTAAGGTACATTTGCAGGAAGCGGTGAAGACGGAGAAGAGCTGGGGGAGGCGGCTGCCCCTCCGCCCCCCCCCCCCCCCCCCGTCCAGGGAGGACAGCGGACGAGGCCCGGCGTGGACACAGCGAGGCCCCTTCCCATCTCACATTCACCTTCCTCCTGGGAGAACGGGGCTACTGCGGGGAAGGAAAACGCAGGAGCCGTGTGGCGGAGGGGGCACAGAGGCCTGGAAGGTCTGAGCAGGTAACATCCGGGCTGAGACCGGCTGAGGCAGAGGGCCGGCCAGATCCGGAGGACTGTGGGGTCACGTGGCACGAAGCTCCGTGGACCGGAGCCTGGGGAGCCTTGGCGACGGTGGAGAGGAGTCCAAATCCTGTTTCTGCCGGAGAGGGAGACGGTGCATCGATCCAGAGCCTGTCCGCCTCTCTCCTGTCGGCGGTGTCGTCCTCGTGGACAGCTGGGCACCAATCTCGGCTGGTGGCGAAGGGCGGGAGCTGGCTGTGGGGGGCTCCCGGGCCGTCCAGGGGCTGCCGGTCCCCGGATGGTAGTGGCAGCCGTGGAGGGGAGCTGGACGGCGGGGACGTGGCACCAGCAGGCCGGCAGGTGATCGGCCGTGTGGGGAGGCGGGGGGGCTGAGCGGGGAGGACAGCCAAATAAGACAAGGGGACGAGCCACCAGGCAGCACCAAGGAGACTCCCAGGGGAGGAGCCGCCACCGGGATGCCCGGCACCGCCCCTCAGTGGCGGCCCAGAGGGGCGTCCTGTGCAGGCCGGCAGCCAGGTGCCTGGAGCCCCCTTCGAGGCCCGGGGCGGGGGGGGGGGGTGGGGGGGTGGGGGAGGAGGGAGGGCGGTGACCACAGGGTCTGCACAAGTGCAGCAGGTGGGCAAGAACAACCCTGGGCAGAGCCACCGCGAAGCCACTCCACTGACCGAGCTCTCTGTCGCCGGTCCCCGCAGCGCGGGCTGTCTGGGGCCCCTGGTACCCTGGACCCCGTGTTGGGCCCGTGGCCTCGCAGGCGTCTCCATCCACACGAAGCCCAGCACAGCTTGCTGGCTGCTCACCTCCTGTCCTGGGCTTGACTTCTCCCACTGGCTGAGCTCCAGCCTGTGCTGGGATGCCCCAGGGAGGCTGGGGGAGGGGGAGGCCAGGCGGGGTGGGGGAGGGGGAGGGGTTAGGGTTAGGGTTAGGGTTAGGGGAGGGGAGGGGAGGCCTGGCGGGCTTTTTCTCTGCTGCAGCCAGGGCCTGGGCTCTCCAGGCAGAGAAGGTACGGTCCCTCGTGGTTGGTTCTGTGGTGTTGGGTTCACAGGCTGCTCAGCTCGGGGTCAGAGCGTGACGTGGACAAGCAGGCTTTGGGGGGGGGGGCGTCCCCTCCTTTCAGGACGGGGACCTCGGTGCTGCCAGAGGCACCAGCCACCCCGCAGGCTGCAGGCGACCTCGGGCAAAGGACAGAACCTGCAAAAAGGGTTGCCTGGAGGACGTCCCCTGGAGCTCAGGTTCAGACGTGGGAGGAGGGGCCCTGTGGGGCTGGGAAGGGACTCTCCGAGGAATCAGATGTGGCCCAGGGCAAAGCGAGGCAGAGACATTGACAGGGCCTGGAATCCCCCAGTATGAAAAGGGAGGCCGAGGCCCTTCTCCCTCCTCCCACCGCCGCGGAGCAGCCTCTGGGCAGAGTCTGCGGGCCCCCAGCAGCGGGAGCCCAGCAGGCCCAGCTCAAGGGTCCCAGTACCGCAGGGCGGGTAGCAGGGGAGGGGTGGGGCTGGGAGGCGGGAGCTCCCTACCCCTCAGTGCCCTGGGGCTCCTCTCTGCCCCCTGGGGGGGCAAGTGAGGAGCACAGAGGGTCTTCTGGGCCAGGCCCCAGCTGCTGACAGTCAACCGGGAGAAGGTAGTTGCACGCCAGGGGCCGGGGGCCGGAGAGTTCTCGAATGCCTCGGAAAACCTGACGCTGTTGAGCCGCTGCCCTGCCCTGGTCTGCGGCTGGTACAAGACCCAGGAGGGGGCCCAAGCGGACCCTTCCCAGAGACAGTGCTTCTGACGGTGGCGGAGGAGCCACGTTGGACGTCCGGCTGCCTGCTTCCACTCTGCCTTGGCCATGGCATTGGGAACACCTGCCAGGCAGCTTGCCTCCCTCGGGCCGCCCTCTGGGTCCCGGGCGGCTTCCACCAAGAGGCCCACGATATCCAGTGGGCAGAAAACCCTCACCTTTTGTCCCCCGCCCGCGAAAGCGCGGCTCACTCCCCGCGCGCCCCACCTCCCACAGCCTCAGGAGTGGGTCCCCTTGGAATCACACCAGGGCACGTGCCTGGCTTGGGGTGGGCCATTCCACAGCCCCCTCCCTCCCTCCCTCTCCTTTGGGGTGGGTGGGTCGCACCCCACCCACCAGCCCACCCTGAGGGAAGCCTCTCTCCCTTGCCCCCGAGACCCCAACCTCCCTCTGCAAATCCCCAGAAGCGACTCGGGACAAGTGGTTTACTGCTGCCTGGTGTTCACAGAACACCCCACGAGGGGAGTGAGCCTGAACTCCCGTGGAAAGGATTACACAACCGTGAAAGTCCTTTAAAGTCATGCTTCATCATTAACACTCACATGGGTTCTGCATTCTCCTCCCAATGATGCTTGTCTTGAAAAATGGATTCTTCAGCTTTCTGAGCGAGCTCCATCTTCCAGGAAGCGGCCGCGTTTCCCCCCAACTCTGCATCACTTCGAGGGTGGGAGCTGGGCTCTAAGCGAGGGCCCAGGGCCGAGTAGTGGCCCGTGGGGACAAGTCACTGCCGTAACCCAGGACAGTAAGTGACACCAGAGCAAAGGGAGCTTAGGACCATGCGTGATGGACTGTGAGGGGGCAGATGCTCCCTGAAAAGTGCCTTCCACTGAGGATGCCACACAAATAGAACCATAAATGTGGTTCCAAAGGCCATTTGTGTCTAAAAACACAAGGAAAGACTGACATCTGGTGGCCATTTGTTAGCATGACATCACAGGTCCAGAAATTAACTTCTTCAGATGCTGTCTGAATTATAAACTGTCAGAGCTGGAAACCACTCCATGAAACACAGCCAGAGATTTTAAAAGACATAATGTGGTTTATTTTTATTATGCAGAAGCGCATCAGATGAAGGAATAGCTCTTCGTAAAGCAAAACATAGGAACTTGCAAAGAACAAGTATCTTTCCGTTTTGAGTTCATATCTGCTTGGCTTCTAGACCAAATCTATTAACCATTTCAGGGGAAGACGACATTAATGAATTAAGTCATCAGTGTAACTAACCTCCAAATTATGTTACGTTCTAAAGCTTTAGTTTGGAGATGTTACTGAGTATCCAGGAGGCCGTGAGGCAAGAACTGAGCCTTTGAGTCAGTTCCTCTAAACAACCGACTGGGCTCCACATGTACAAGGGAGCCCCCACATCAGAAGCCAGAATCTAGACATCTCTCCAGGCCTGAGGACGCTCGGACAGAAAAATGCAATGTTTTTCTTGTAAATTTGGTATGAAAAAAATGATTAAAAAAACAAACAAAACCAAACCCAAGAGACCACAAATTAGTTTTCTACAAGTAAGCTAAAGACATATTTGTTTTCCGAAATGGATACCATTGATAACTTGTTACTAAGTACTCTCTGCTTCATAGATCCTATGGATTTGGATCTGTCCTGGATGCTTTTCCCCTAAATGACAGGTAATCCTTTATAAGAAAACACCGGCTCAAACAGGCCACTCACTTGACAATTTAAAGGCAGGCATGTGGTTCCAAATTCACTGTTCGTGACTTTCTGTAGTGTAGACGTTTGCTGGCTTTTTTCCATGACAACAATGAGACAGGTGTGGCTGTGGGAAATGGGGGAAAGAGGAAAAATGTAATTTTCGGCATTCCTCAATTAGTGGCCCTACATCAGTTTCCATCACCACGTATAACATGTGATTTTGTTCAGCTTGCAAGGTAAGAATGAGTTTTACATTTTTTTTTAAAAACTTATTTTTTTTTTTCATGTTTATTTTTGAGAGAGAGAGAGAGAGGGAGAGGGAGACAGAGCGTGAGAGGGGGAGGGGCAGCGAGAGAGGGAGACACAGAATCCGAAGCAGGTTAAGGCTTTGAGCTGTCAGCACAGAGCCCCATACGGGGCTGGAACTCACGAATGTCGAGATCATGACCTAAGCCAAAGTCACATGCTTAACCAGCTTAAGTAATCTCTGTACACGACCTGGGGCTTGAACTCATGACCCCAAGATCAAGAGTCGCATGCTTCATGGACTAAGCCAGCCAAACACCCCAAGTTTTACATTTTTAAATGATTCTTTAAAATCCAAAAAATAATGACAAATATGCAGTAGATCTATGTGGCCCCCAAAAGCCTAAAACAGTTATTCTGTGGCCCTTTGTACAGTTTGTCTACCCTACGTTATACGAACAAAACGTTTGTTTCTTTGAACATCTTCAGGAATGGTTTGAGAAAAGAAGAAAATGCGCATTCAGTTTTGAATGTTAAATGCTTATTTTTTTTTTTACCTTCGATTAAGCTGCAGCAAATTTGATTCACTCTGACATTCATTGAGTACCTACTGTGTACAGCACTTCACGAGGTTTATAAGGAAAACTGAGAGATCCCAGAAGACATGACAATCACTGTCATCCAAGTCTAAATGCGGGGTTACAAAAAGATCAGTCAGGGGGCACCTGGGTGGCTCAGTCGGTTGAGCAACTTCAGCGCAGGTCATGATCTGGCGGTTCGTGAGTTCGAGGCCCACGTTGGGCGTCAGGCTCTGTGCGGACAGTTTGGAGCCTGGAGCCTGCTTCGGATTCTGTGCCTCCCTCTCTCTCTGACCCTCCTCTGCTCGTGCTCTGTCTCTCTCTCTCTCTCTCTCTCTCTCAAAAATAAATAAACATTTAAGAAATTAAAAAAAAAAGAGATCAGTTGGTGCTAAGGGGAAGAAAAGAAGGTAGGTGTCACTTCAGGTTGTGGAATAAAATGTGGGACCTGGAAGGATTACCTGGTAGATGACAACCAGTAGACCTGGGAGGAAGGTGTTCCAGGCAAGGGGAAGAAATGGGCCGAAAGACAAAGGCAGAAAGGCAGCAGTGAGAGTTCTGAGTTCCAGCAACAGCAGGTGCGCTGTGGGTGTGGAGGGCAATGTAGAGGGAGATAAGGCTGGAGGGTAAGCTGGTGCCTCCTCCACTCAAATAACCTGGGAAAAAAACACTCATTTGGGAAACTTTAAATAAAAGGGAAGTTACTGTTAAGACACGTTTGTCTGGATCAGAAGCCAGAGATGGAAAGTCACCAGGACGCAGACATGGTCTGCTCTCCCCTTTCTCTAATGGGTCACACGACGGTCTTCCGAGGTACATCTGCTTCCCGCTGCGCTGCTGCTCATCTCCTTTCCCTGTAAACCCTGGTCTTGTTTTCCGCTCAGGGGTAAATGGATCCGTCAGGTACTGGACCGCCTTAGGTGTCAACGACAGGAAATCTGGCTGTCAGGTCCGGAGCCCTGGTCCCTTGCTCCACAGCAAGTAGCAGCCACAGATTGTGTAAGAAGGGGCAGGGGTGCGGTATTTGTAAAGGAACCAGACTGCTCTCTGGGGAGGGCCGTTTCCCGTCGCAGTGTCTGTACTGAACATTTTGGAAAAAGCCGGTGAAGTCTGGGTGTCTAGGTAGCACATACAATGTTCGTATCGAATGCTAAGAATTTGGACGTTGGGAAGCCGCAGGAAGTTTCTGAGCCAGGCAGTGATACGGCAACGAGCGGGGATCGTTAAGAAGAGAATTCTGCTGCCGGGGGATAAGGTGAAGACCTTCGGTCCAAGCCGAGGATCAGGGCCCGAATTTACCCAGGAATGCGGCCAGGGGGAGGAGTTTTGTTTTTTCCCTCTCAAGGGGTATAGACTTGAGATTTGGGAGCGGCCTGCTACCGTCCGTGACTGGGGTCACCGGCTGCGCCCCACCCAGGGCTTCGGGCCGCAGGGAGGGCCTGGCAGAGAGACCGACCGACCGACCGCCGCAAGCGCGGCCAGCTGCCGGGAAGAACGACGGTCCCGCAGGAAGGAGCGGCCGCTGTCGCGAAGGCCGCGCCACGGCGGGAGGACCCGCCCGGGGTCGTCCGCCGCACGGGGCGTCGGGAAGCGTAGTCCGTCCTTCCCCTCCGGGTACCCGGCCGGGCTCGGACAGAGCGGTTCCCTCCAGTTCCAAATCGCACACCTGCCCGTCCCGGCGTGGGACCTTCCATTGCTGCAGGCGCCTGGGTGACGTCATCAAGGGGGTCACCGCCCCCTCGCTGAAGGCTGTAGGTGTCTATGGGAACCTGCCACACAGCCAGCCGGCAATAAAAGATTAACCCCCTACTCAGCGCAAGGGGTGCACCTCCGATGCCTCTGCTCTCCCTGACTTTTCCTTTGTGGGCGCCTCTCCCGCCGCCTCGGCTCGGCTCCGCTCCCTATTTCGCTCAGGCGGCGCCGCGGGCAGCCCCAAGCCGCGGAGAGGGGCGGGGCGAGGTAGGGCGGGGCGGGGTCCTGGCTGGGCGCTGTCGCGCTCGGGGGCCGCGCCGGGTCGCGTTTCTCTCTAGTGCCCGAGGCGGCTCCGGTTGGGAGAGCCCTTCACCAGCTCCACGGGGACCTCTGTGCACGGATGGACCCGCCCGGACCCGGCGGGAAGCGGCCTGGCAGGCGGCGGCCCCGGCGGCGTCAGCAGAGGGAGGACAGGGCCCGGGCCGCGGGTCCCTGAGGCGCGCGGGCCCACCGGGCCCGGCGTTGGCACCATGATGCCGGGCGAGACCCATTCGGCGGCGCCCGGGACGGCGGCGGACCTCTCGCGGTGTCAGGGCTGCGCCTCCCTGCAGCAGGTGCGGCGCCTTCCCGGGCCGGGGGCGCGGAGGAGCTCGGCCGGCCGGGGCGTGGGGCTGGGGGTCCCGCCGCGCGCGCTGCGCCCGCTCCACGGCGGAAGCTCCCCCTCCTCCCCTGCCCGCCCCCTTTTCTACTGCAGTTGTATTGGGAACCGCCTCCTTTGCTTTATTTAGGCTTGCAACCCGGCACTCGTTTACCGGGATGCGGTGGTGGTAGCGGGGGGCAGCGTGAGCGAGCGCTGGCGGGGCCCCTTGCTTCACTCCCCCAGTCTCACGGCTTCCCCGGGGCCGACGGGTGATGGGCGAAATGCTCGGGGCCGCTGCCTCTCCGAGGACGAGGTTTGGGGCTGCTCTGGCTCATCTTGAAATATTTCTTGCCCGGAGGCAGGCCGTGCTGGTTGGCGGGGGGAGGGTCATTCATCAAAGGCGTGCACGTACTGGAAGTTTCTAACGGCAGGAGGGACTGTTCTCTACGGTGACAGGAGAGGAGTTACTAGTGTCTGGCCCCAAGTCTTGTGAGGTAGTAGAAACGGTCCCAGGCACTTGTGTCCGACCTGATCCTCTTAGCTGTCTGATATCGAGGGTCTCTTAACTTCTGTCAGCACCATTAGTGGTAAAGTGGGGCCCCTCCCTGCCCTACCTACTAGATGTCATGAAGTTGTCACTCCTTCTGCCTGGTGTTCTAGGCACCAGGGACATAGTGAGCAGAACACACGATCTGCCTTTATAAGTAAGACTCGTGTGTGCAAGTAAGACTTTACAGGAATTTAAGGATTCGGAGGAAAAGGAGGAGTTGGAATGGTGGTCTTGCCTCTTGGCCGTGGTGGGGGCAGAGGGTTTTTGAGGGGGAGGGGTAGGGAGACCTGAATGTTGAGCCGAAGAGCGGGAGAGGACCTTCCTGCGTGGAGGGGTCAACATGGAGGAGCCAACAGGTGGGATGTTGGGAGGTGGGAGGGAGCAGTGGGTCTTTGGGGAGCAGAACAGCGTCTGCTTGGCATGAGCACAGTGTGGAGGGGAGAGTGGCTGCTGGGATGAGACCAGAGAAGAATGTAGGCCAGATAGGCCATCGAGATGAGGTGTTTTTTGTTGTTGTTGTTGTTGTTGTTGTTTTAAGGGCGCTATCTGTGAAGTGAACCCAAATGTTAAGTGTTGAGAGCAGGGGAGAGAGAAAGGGAGTCCTGCACTGGCAGGAAAAGCGTTTCTGGGCTCAGCTGCTGCGCTGGATAGGTGTGTATAATGTGCTTTTATTTTCCCTCAAAACCCCAGGAACTTGAGTGAAGGTCTCTTGGATCTTTCATAAACCGCATTCTTTGGGCCAGTTTCATCCAAAACTATTTATAGGTAACCTGCTGTGTTTTAGGCAGCAGGAGGAAAAAGGCAAACATTCTTGATTTCTTGAGCTTCCATCTTAGGAGGTGGGGGGAGGGAACAGATTAAACAAGTTACATGAGAAAATAATAAATATGTTGGAGATAAATTAAGCAAAGGAGGTAGAAAGAACAGATGGGCCAGGAAGGGGCCACTGGTTGGTGGAATTTACATAGGAAGCCCTGGGAAGGCCTCTCTGAGAAGGTTCTGTTTGAGCAAAGGGAGTGTGAGAATGAACCCCGTCGACATCTTGGGAGGAGAGCGTCCCGTCCAGCAGGCAGATCAGGCGTGGACGCCCGACACAGGAGCATGCTGGATGTGCTTGGGAAGAGAAGGCCAGTGTCGCTGCAGTGGAGTGAACGTGGATGTCATACCCCTTCTAGGCTGCGTAACAAAGCGCCGTAAAATACAATGGGAGTTCGTTCCTCATAGTTCTGTTGACTGGGAGGTCTTAGATCAAAGCACAGGCAGATTTAGGGCTCAGGGCGGGGGGGGTGGGGGTGGGGGCGGCGTGGCTCTGGTTCCTGGTTTGTGTCTGTCTGTCTTCTCGCCGTGTAAAGGGAAGGGAGCTTTCTGGGGTCTTTTGGAAAGGGCACTAATCCCATTCCTGAGGGCTCTGCCCTCATGACCTAAACACCTCCCAAGACCCCACCTCCAAACGCTGTCACATTGGGGATCAGATTTCAACCTGTGAGTTTTGGGTGGCGTTTATTAGCAGTCAGGGAGTCTGATGAAGGCAGAATGAGGAGGGCCTGATTGTGGGGCTCTTCTGGACCCCTGTAAGGATTTTGGCTTTTACTCTGAAAGAACAGTGAGCTATTGGAGGCTTCTGTGCAGAACAACTGATGTGAATTTCACTTTTCAGTTGCGGATTTGGTCCTCCTTCAGGAGCGTGGTTCCCCATTCTCTGGTAGTTGAAAGTAGCAACTGTAGCTTTCTTGTGTGTAGGCCGGAAACTAAGTGTCATCCTTGGTTCCTGTCTTTCTCTCCCATCCTGCATCCAGTCTATCAACCCATTCCCTTGACCCCGCGTTCGTTTCCCCCCACTCCTTGCTCTTCCCCACTGCTGCCAGCCTGTGTGACCCAGCGCGATCTCTGGCCTAGAGATTCTCGCTGAATCTTGCTGAGGACTCCCTCTCTCCTGCCCTTGCCACATTCCCACTCTTGGGTCTCAGAACAGCAATGGGAGACCTGTGAAGTCTCTTCAATCCAGGGGCCTGCAACTGGTTCCGTGGGGGGGGGCAAGGTCATCGAGATCCAGGCTGTTGGCAGCTCCTCCCCTGGTCATCGCAGGGCACACGCCGTGCGGGCAGCAGGCAAGGAGTGGGCATGCTTGGGCTGCAGGGAAACTTGATTCACAAAAGCAGGGCCTGCCTTTGGAGACCTCTTCCCTAAATCAGGACACTCCGTTGCATTTGGGTTTTTGCCTGGAACGTCTTTTTAGGGGAAGAGGAGGATGAGATACGCGTAGAGCCTCGAGCGAGCCTTTAATTTTGCAAAGTGAGGCTGGGAAAATAGGTCTGTGGCAGGCGATTGCAGATCTCGATGGTCACCACCTTACAGTTCTGCGTCAGTTTTCTCAGCTTATGGGCTAGAGCGAGGTCTTGCCACGTAGTAGCCGTGTCTTCCCTAAAAATAGCAGGTGGTGATGTACTGCTTGGATTGGAGGGGGTGCCACCAGCTGTGGTACGTGCTAGTGATAACAAAAGCCTGGGGGAACTGAAGCTTCCCAGGGATGGGAACAAAGAGGAAAAAGGTCTAAATGTGAGAATCTATGAAGAGGAGACGGGTCCCAGGTCTGGGAACTAGAAGACCAGAGAGTAAAACCTGAGCAGCTGAGCACGGGTGGAGGGAAGGGAAGTAGAAACGCGGCCGGAAGAGACGTTGGAAACGTGGGAGTGAGGTTCTGGAACGACCGCGGGATTGGGGATCCCCAGCTGCAGTCACACGTGGTGCGTGTGGCGATTTGTGTGGTACACGGTGCCCCCAGGTACCCAGGGGACTTTTAGGAAAAGAGAAGCGGCCCGGAGGGTACGCTCTATCGCTTATGGAAACTTTGGAAACTTCTGCGGCAATCATGAGACGAGGTGCTGTCGTGAGGGGTCCGTGAAGGGAAAGCTGCTGGCGGAAGGCAAGTGTGGACCGAAGGGGACAGAAGGGCACAGGGAAATGGGAGCCCGCGAAGTCAGGGTGGGGAACGTGGAGAACAGGGAGCAGGGATCTGACAGCCTGAGCGGGGTCACCTTTTGGAGAGGCGCCTCCGGACCGCAGCGGGTTCCACACTTGAGGCAACCTTGTGCCAGAGAAGCTAAGGGGGTGCCCTGCACAGAGAGGGTGGCCTGCTGTGTAGTGTCGCACAGCTCCCCGCATCTCGCGCACCACGGGCAAGCAGGCAGGTGTCACCCCTGCGGGAGGCGGGTGCTAGGCCTTTGTTCCGGACTGTGGCGGGAAGCTGACTGTGTGTCCTAAGTCCCGCGGTCCTGTCCTTGCACTGGAAATCTTCCCTCCTGCCCCCCTCCTCCTGCCCACTCCGTCTTTCTCTTTCGTGGTGCCCTGCGGTCATCGCTGCGTCCCGCAGGGTGCGGATTAACCACATCTTCTGCATCCTCTGTGTTTTGTAGTCTCGTGCCTCCTCTCCTGTGTCTTGTCACCCTCAGTGGTGATAATGGTTTGTCACTGAGCTCTGGCCCAAGGTGCGTATGGGTTCCTGAGTGTGAGACCCCACGGGATCCAGTGTGCGTCCTTACTCTGTTGCCAGTGACCGTTCTTGAGCTGGTTGTTTTAGGTCTGGCACAGGCTGCTGTGTTCTGGTGGAGGTGAGGCCCCCTTGTCACCGGTTCCACTCCCTGTGGAGCAAAACCGTTTAACCCCGGGAACCCTGATGAGAGGCCGAAGCACATGGTGATCCTTTTGCGCTCGTGTCACTGGACTGCATGCAGGACAGATGCTCTCTGGCCGTCCTCAGAGCAGAATCGAGCCTGTGATTTATGTAAACTTGTGTTGGACTCCCACTGATAATTGCCTGTGGTTTAGAACCCGAAACCTGTTCTCTCCTAGACATACTGTAAGTGGTTTGTAAGTGGTTGTGTTACAAGGGACACTCCCTTGTCCAGCATTGTCGGTCATTTAGCAAATGTGTGTGCCTGTCACGTCACGGTATGAGTTTGGAACACAGTCACGGACAGAAGGGGCTTGAGGCTCGTGTTCTATTTCAGGTTACAGATGGCGAGAAAACCACAGAACAAGTGTAGGAAACGGGTCCCACGTTGGGGGATGCACGGGGTACCCCGAGAGCACCGAGGGGCGGGGCAGCGGAAGGCGGCTTCCTACAGGAAGTGAATCTGAACTGAGGTCTGAGGATGATTCTTAGCTGAGTAAGGAGAAAGAGTGAAGGGAGAGTGTTGTGGCCCGAAGGGGGGCCACGTTGTCCTGCCTTCCCGGGAAGCGGAGCCACTCAGCTGGTCTGGCGGAGAAGTACCCGGAGCAGCGCTGGAGGGGGGCGTCCCTACCTTCCTGCCGTGTTCCCGGCCACTCGATGCCAAGGAGTCCACAGGGGGGTCCTCGCTCACCGCTCAGGAGACACGCTCCGCTCTGGTGGAGATCAGTGTGGACTTTAAATGATTGCAGTTGATAAAAAGTTGGCCAGGACGAGGAGGCGGAGATGTGGCACCCTGGAGAGGATTCAAGGCGAGCAGCGAGCCACGTCACCCCCAGCCTAGGGGTTAATGGATTACTGTGATTTTTAAAAATGATTTCTTTTGAAAAAAAAAAAACAAAAAAAAAAAAAACGACTCAACTTAGAACGTACAAGAAAGTCGCCAGAATAGCACACGGAACTCGGGCATTCTCTTTACCCCACTCGCCGATTGTCCAGGGGTTTGCTCGTGGGCCTCATCGCTGCTGTGCACACACGCCTTCCCTGCCCTGCACGCTTCGGGCTGTGTTGCCCTGAAGTCCGAGCACCCTTCAGCATGGTGAGCCCGCTGCCCTCCAGTCCTGACGCGGGCGTCGGTGCAGCCGCTCGCCCAGTCCCTGGGCCCCTCACAGTTTGCTTCCGGGCCAAGGAGGAGCTTCTGCCTCTCGCTGGTTCGAGGCCTGGTCGGGAAAACGTGTTGTAGAGCACTTGTGGGTCTTCAGCCTCCTCCGTGGAGTCTCTCTCTGAATTTCGTGTCCCTGAAAGCTTCAGGAGCACGTGTTCTCGTTGGCGAGGTCTGCAGACGTTGTGGGGGCCACGCTGTGTCAGGGCTCTGTGAGCCCACACCCGGGGCCAGGGGTTGGCCAGGAGCATGCGCGTGAGTGCGCCCCCCTCCTCGCCAGGGGCCTTATGGCCGGAGGGCACAAAGCAGAGTCTGCCGGGTGGAAAGGCCCTGGGGTGGGGCCCTGAGGAAGCCCAGTGAGGGTGACTGGACTCAAGTGACGTTACCCAGCAGTGAGTGCTCAGTGACACACACGGAGTGTCTGCTGGGGGCTGGTCGGGCGGATACACGCTCAGATTCCAGAAGGAAAGCAAGTTTCGGCAGAAACCACGCTGCAGGTCAGCACAGGGAGCCCCTCTTAGCATCGAGCGAAGGGTGGGAACCCTCTAGAATCCCAATTCCCCACACACCACCACGGGCACCCTTGTAGCAGGCCTTTCTAGGCACAGTCTCAGACCTGCCGTGTCCTTTGTTCCCACACGTGCCCCGGGGGGGGGCTGAGGGAGTGCTCCCGCCACCTCGTGAGCCGAGGCCAGAGAAGCCGCGAACATCGCACAGTGCACGGCACAGCCACCGCAGACAAGAATCTGCCAGCCCGGATGTGAGTGTGGAGGTCGACCTGGGCACCGTACTTCTCCTGTCGCCACCTCTGCTAACTGACTTGCTGTCTGTCTGCACGTGTGCTGACCCCTTCGGCGGTGCCGGTTTCCTAACCGCACCGGTGGCCTCTCGCCTGCCCCAGGCCCGCGGGCCGGCCCCCTGCCAGGTTGTCCCGCCCCTCCTCGCCCTGTGCCCTCCGGCCACCGTTCCCCCGTTCCACGTCTCTGGGAGAAGGGAGGGAAGGTGAGCAAACGGTGGTGCCCTTTACTTTCGTCAAGCGCTAGACGTGCGCAGTGACCGTCCAGAGGATCTTCGTGGATAAGATTGAAACAGCGCGCTGTGGAAGAGGAGTACGTGGGGAGTAAGTAGGGGTGACAGGACGTGCTGGTCCGGGAGCCCTATTGGTGGACGAGTGGGTAAGTGCGACGGAGGGCTGGAGGGAGACTCAGGGTGGGGTTAGCGATGGGGGACAACCGGGAGGAAGCCCGAGCCTTCCGGCAGACGTTGCAGCGCGACTTCCAGAAGAGCCAGACGGCTGGGAGGGAAGCCGCGGTCAGGGGAACCCCGTCACGTCAGCCTGTCCTGGAGGGGAGCTCCCCACACCTGCCTCCTTCCCGAGGCTGGGCGGCGTAGGGCCGTGTGCACTCGTAAATGAGCGAAAGTCACTTAGACACAGCGCGCTGCACACTCACAGCCCTGAGATGTGCTGGTTAGAGACGGTTCGGACCAGATTGGAGAGACACAGAAGACTTGTCAGGGTGCTGCAGGATCTGCCCGGATTTGAGCTGCCGTGAAGGCGGGCTCAGAGGGAAAAGTCAGGGCCTCGAGTGCTGTGGTTTCGTCTTTGCTTCGTCTGCTTTTCCCCTGTGTGGTGCTGTGTTTTGTGGTTTTCATTTCTTGCCTGTAGCAAATGTGGGTGAACACAGGTTAGAGAGGTGGCCAGATGGACAAGATGTGTCCACGGACGGACAAGAGCCAGCAGCCCCCAGCCCCACCTCCCTCCCGTCCCACTTTGAATCGTTCGCAGTGCGTTTTGTAATGAACCTTAACAGCGTTAAGCGACAGACTCGTGTTGCTGCTTCGTGCTCTTCAGTGTCAGGCGTCCTGTTGGATGGCTGACCTCGGCAGGTGCACGCTGAGCTCTCCTTGCAGCCGGGACCCTGCTGCCCCTGAGGCCCCTGCCCTCCCTCTGCTCCCCTGCCTTCTCAGCCCGTGTGTAATTTCGGTTCCGTCCCTGCTCCGAGCGGATGTTATTCTGACCGTATGGTCTTCAGAGCTGTACTCTGGAGTAAATCGTGATTACTTTTCCTTTCTTGTGTTGTTTTGTTTGTTTCCCCGGATGAGTGATTCTAGCCTTAATTCAGCTTGCTCATCTTGAACACGGTAAGGACTCTTTGCTGTATGCCAGGGACGGGTTGACGCTTTCCTGGCTCATCCTGTTTACTTCTAATAGCAGGCCAGTCCTGTCCCTCCCAGTGCTCTGTCTCCTTATCTGTAGGATTGGAAAGGGTCCTGAGGCAAAGGGAGGCTAAATAAATCTGCCCAAAGTTCCCGGGCTGGAAGGAGGTGGGGCAGGAATTTGAATCCAGCTGTGTGGGACTCTAGAGGTTTCAGGAATGTCTCTTGCATGGTACTTAGCACTATAGAACGGCATCTGGAAGCAAGGTGGGGAAGATGTAATCCACTAGCAAAGAACTGGAAAGAGGATGGGAAAAAAGGAAGAATCACTTGTGTTTACAAAATCATAATTTAAATGCATGGCGCGAACCAACCACGTTTACTTGCAGCTCTCTGCCGGTTAGGTCAGAGTATCCTCAGGGCTTTCATTCGGCCAGATGCTCTGTCGTTTTCTCCTTAAGGGGGAAATTCCGTGCAGAGCCTTGGGGCCTGCTCCTTTCCGGGGTGCAGCCGCCTTCTCGATTCTCGTCACCTCTGTCTTTTGTGCCACGTCGCCTTCTCTGGGTTTACTCCAGGAGTTTGGGGGGGTCACGTGGTCATGACCTGCAGTACCTCCCTCAGGAAGGATGTCTGCGAAGTAGAACTTTGTAGAACTTCTGACTGGGAAGAGTCTATTTTCAACTACCTTGAATTTACATAAAATCTTGTTGGAAGAAAAAACCAAGAGTGTCAGTTTTACCATCCCAACTGATTGCTAGCTTGCACAGAATTTTACCTTGGAATTCACTTTTCCTTCCAAACTTTGCAGGGTTCTAGGCTTCCAGATTGTTGTGAAGGCTGAAGCCATTCTGGTTCCAGATTCTCTGCATGCGACTTGGCTGGTTGCATTTTTCTCTCAGGTTTCCTGTAGGGTCTTTGCTGTGTCTCCGATGCCCTGAAACCTGGTGCTGATGTGTCCTGGTTTGGATTCTGTTTCTATTTATGTGCTGGGACCTTTCAGTTTGGAAATGTCTGGCTTTGGTTCTGAGATTTGTTTTCCTTGAGTATCAGAATGACTTTGATCATCTGTCCATCTTTCCTGTTACTGTGTCTAGAACTCTTACTTGTTGGGCATGTGGGATCTTGCCCTGACAACTTTAACTGCTTTTTATTTTACTTTGTTCTTAGGTCTGTGTTTCGTTTTATCTGGGGAACTTTTATTTTCAACTTTATCCTCAACTCTTTTGAGGTTTTTATTTTGCTTTCCTGTTTTTAATTTACTTCTGACAGTTTTATTGAGATACAATTCACATGCCATAAAATTCATCCTTTTTATGTGTGCGATTCAGTGGTTTTTAGTTCGGTCACAGTTTTGGAACCCTGTCACCACTTTGTAAAACACGTTCCTCTCCACCCGAGTCCCCCACCTCGCCCCTGCCAGGAACCTCTCAGGCGTTAGTGGTCATTCCCTGTCTCCCCCGCCCCCATCCCTGGCAAGCGCCAGTCTCCTGTCTCTGGATCTGCCCGTTATGAGCAATTCACGTGAATGGAGTCATACAGCCTTTTGCGAGCTCGTGTGGGTAGCATGTGTTTGCAAGGTTTACCCCTGTGGTAGCGGGTGGCATTCATCCGTTTCATTGCCGAGTAGTCACGTTATGTGGCCGTGTGACATTTTGTTTATACGTTCTATTAGCTTATTTTTTACTTCTTTGTCTAGCGTGACTAATGCTGTGCGGGGTTGGCAGGGACGTGCGTTTTCGGTTCCTCGGGGCACGGACCTCGGAGTGGAATTGCTGCATGGTCAGGTGATTGACATTTGAGCCCTTGCCCAACTCTTCGACACAGCTGCACCGTTTCCTGCCCCCCACCCCCGACTCGGAGGGTTCCGGTCTCGGCATCCTCACCAGCACTTGCTGTTGTCTGTCACTTTGGTTTTTTTAGCCATCCTCGTGCGTGTATATGTTTTTAATTTTTAAGAGCTATAATGAAGTTCCTAGGAACTCTGTACGTTCCTTTTAAAAATGTTGTTTCAGGAATGTAACATCACTTAACCTCCGCTCATACTACTGTTCTTGCGGTTTTCGTCTCAGTCTTTTTTACTCCAAGTTGCTTTGTCTTCTTTTGGTCTCTGGCTCACGTTCAGGGTTCTCTCTGATGGGCGGAAATCCTTGATTATTTGTTCGTATTAAAACTGTTGGCTAAGGTGCTGGCGGGAAATGCTGAGCGTGGGGCTTCAGGACCCCGGGCTTCACGCAGAAGGTCTGGCGGGCCGTTTATTTGAAGCAGATCTCCTGTCAGTACCTTTAGATCTCGTCTGCAGGCTGGTTACACTTCCTCCGACAAAGTGTGGTCAGTCTCCTGCCCGGAGGGCAAAAGGACTGGCTGCCAGTGTCTGGGAGCTTCGTGGGGCCCGGAGGTGGTCAGCGTCCCCTCTGTGTTTAGGAGCGGCTCGTCCCTTTGTTCCTGGCACTGCGTTCAGTGTCCCGGGCAGAGAATTCCTCACAGCAGACCTTTTCCTGGATGGTGGCAGAGAGGTAGGAATTTGAGGATTAAATGCTTGCAAGAGGGCCTGCGGCCAGTTCTCACGTTAGCGCCGTCTGCCGGCCTCTGGTCTCAGAGGAACCTGGTGTCCCCGTTCCCCGCCCCCACCCCCCTGCTCTCTTGAGCCCCCTGAATCCGTGTTCTTGAATCTGCTTTCCAGTTGCCATTGGCCTCTTATTCTGCTCTCATCTTTGTGGGTCTTGCCTTTGGCGGAAAGTTCCTTGACCTCAGTTTTAGCTGGTTTTGGGGGAGGGCGTAAAAGCAGATGCATTCCTTACCCTCTGGGCCCGGAAGTCTGTTGCTACACCCCAAATTTGTTAATGAAAGATTGTTTCTTCAACGCGGGAGGCCAAGTATACATCGAATACAAAAATGAATGGGCCCCTGTTGCCCTTTTGACCTTGAGCCTTGAGAGTCTGGATTGTACACAGCACCAGAGCCGTTAACGCTGGAAATACAAAATATGAAAGCCTAAAAGCACTAGGATAGCAGAGAGGAGAATCCTTTTATGTTAGCATCATGGGTGGGATAGGACTTTCTAAATACATCAGGAAGCCGAAATTTTGGAAAAAGTGACGGATTCAACTCTGAGTGTTTAAGACGTATACGTGCCTGCGTGGGTGTATTTCTGTGGCCACCTGACAAACCGTATATGCATTTGTAACATTTAATGAAATGTCACCGTGCCTTAGATGTGGCAGCCCCTCGGAAAGGGCAACTTCCCAGTGAGCAAACAGTAGGAAGGAGCTGTTAACTAAGAGGAGAAGAACTGAGTAGCCGGAAGAGATTTGTCAGTCACGCTCCTGGAGAAACACAAATGAAAAAATGAGGGCCCCGATGGGGCGCCTGGGGGGCTCAGTGGGTTAAGCGTCCGACTTCAGCCAGGTCACGATCTCGCGGTCCGTGAGTTTGAGCCCCGCGTCGGGCTCTGGGCTGATGGCTCAGAGCCTGGAGCCTGTTTCCGATTCTGTGTCTCCCTCTCTCTCTGCCCCTCCCCCGTTCATGCTCTGTCTCTCTCTGTCTCAAAAATAAATAAAACGTTGAAAAAAATAAATAAGGGCCCTGAGATTTGCATTGCCCGTAACTGTCACTGCTGCAGGAGCCTGTCTGCACTTGATCCTGAGGATGGGGAGCAGCGTCTCACAGGGCATGGGCAGGGACGCTCGTGGGGCGCGGGTGAAGGCTGAGGAGAACCCGCGTGTCCCGCAGTGGCCCCTGGTGCCCTGAGCACACCCAGTGTCGTGTGTGGGAGCAGTTCCGGAGGGAGATGGGCGACGTGGAATCGAGATCTTTCATTGGGGGGTGGGGCCAGAAGAGAGCTAAGATTTTTTATGTCTTTCAGTGTATACGGTTTTTATTTTAACGACCACGTTACGTGTAGGACTGAAGAAGGTGCTCGTGGTACTGTAGAGGGAGATGTTTCTTTAATTCTCAAAATCATTTGGATTATCTAGAAAAAGGTGTTTTGGTATAATCAGTGAAAATAAGTACTTATTTCTGAAATATTTGCTAATGAAATGTGCAGACATGAAGGGGAAAAAAGTCACTTAAGGAAAAAAATTTTTGCTTTTAAATCTTAGAAACACTTTGAGCAGTGTAATTAATGATGTTTTCCCTGTTGATAGCAGCAATGTACAGCCAGATTTGTAGTTACTCCCTAAAATCTACAGGTCCTTATAAAATGAATTTTTTTTATTGAATCTTGTCCCTATTTTAAAATTCCTATTTGTCCTTCCTGTGTTTTTTTAATTTTTAGTGTGTGTGTGTGTGTGTGTGTGTGTATGTGTTTGTAACTTCTGTGTCTTTTTGGTTGTCTTCAATCCCTTCAGAAACAATGCAGAGTAAGTTGTAGACTGATGATGACTGGTAGTTGGTGAGCTCAGGTAGTGACTACTCACCAGACTGTCATTGAGAGCACAAGTCACGGCCTCAGCACGGCTCCCTTGCTGTCGGGGAGAGAGTGTCATTCACATAAAAATTCAGAGAGATACAGCATGGGTTCAAGACCACTCGGAGTCTGTGGGTCTGTGTTTATAGGTAAAGTGAGTAGCGTCTTCATTTCTGCTTTTATGTCACAGAGTGAGTGAACAACGTGTTTGTGTTTCACAATATGTTACACAGAGAATCTGTGTAATTTATAAAACAAGTAGCTGACTGTAGCTGTTTTTGTCTTTCAGAATTTAAACGAGTATGTTGAAGCATTAATTACCTTGAAGCAAAAAATTATTAATACAGAGTGAGTATGTTTTCAAGTGTTTGGTTGAACTTCGTGAACCCAACGGATAAGCCACAGCAGGTGGTGTGTTAGACCCCTGGGCCAAAGAGACCTTGAGTCTGTCACCTGGAGCCCGTGTGCTGTGGGTCACGCAACTCACATTGCGTTACTGGCCCACAGGCCTTCACAGCCGGCCTTACAGCTTGGGAAGTGATCTGTGCTAGACAGAGTGGACATTTTGTTTCAAGCTGTTTTCTGTCTTTAAAGCCCTCTTAGCTTTAGGACTGGACCTCAGGTTTCCTCACAGTAAGTATTTCATAGTCATGGAATGAGATTTAGTCTTTTTTTTTTTTTTTTTTTAATATTCTAAAAGTCACATGAATTTATAGGCTAAGATGTTACTCCAGTCAAAGGGATTTAAATTAAAAGTCCACGTATCAGTGCAGCACTGCTTCTAAGGAATTGAAGGTGATGTGTACATATATATGTATATACATATATACATTCGATATATGATACAGCTGCGATACACACACACACACACACACACACACACACTCACGCATACATATTAAGCATAAATCTGTTGCCAGAAACCTAGGAACAAGGGTGCCTGGCATATTTTGAAATGTGATTTTAACAATGTATTTTCCAGATCAAAAAGGTAACGTAATTCTTTTCTTTGTTGCAGTAATTTATTAACAGAGTATCAGAAGAAATGCGATGATATCCTTTTACCAGCTTTTTCCTTCGAATTGTAACATTGACATCTTGACAGTTTCTTAATGAACCGTGGGGATTTTCAGTTATCTTTCGGAAGGTGGGATTTACAGCCTCTAAGGAAGGAACACAGCGTGGACGTGAGTCTCTTCCTGTGACCGCGTGGAATGGCAAAGACTGTGAGTGGCCGTTTTAGAACAGTCTGGTTTTGTCCCTGGCTTCGGTTTTCTTCAGGTTTCCTGACTTTCTAACGCGTGGGTCTCTTTCATTTGTCCTGAGGGGGTGTGACGTATGTTCTGCGGGTTTAGGAATAACGTGAAGCTGAATGTGAGAATGTTTCGGAATTTCTGAAAGACTTGCCCTGTAGGAATAGTCAGAATGTTGCAAAATTGACTTTTATTAATTAGCTTTCTGATTTGTAGAGAATTACTATAGATGTTATCCCTCATCGGGGTGATTTGTGTTGACAAGACAGGCGTGGACTCGTGGTCAGCATTTGTTCAGTAACCGTCGAAGTATTTTGTTGTGAGGGTGCACATGGTGTGTGTGATTCATTTTTCTGCATTTTGTGGTGAAAACATTCATCACGAAGGAAATCTCCCCCGTAAAAAATAGCACAGGTGTATTTGTGAGGATTCGCTGAAGTTCAGCTTCAGTCTCGGGACACATTCTGCTGTTCAGCTTTGTCGGGAACCTGAGGCCTGCTTCGATACTCCTTCTGACTTTCCTGAGCTTGTGTGTCATCACTGATTGTTTGTGTTGGTGCTCCCGTATCTAACTTGTGTGATTCGAGTAATAAAATGAAGGCATAAGCTTTAGACTTATTTTTAGTACTGGATTTTTATGTTAAAAACAATAGGTCAGTGAAAGCCCCTTGTGCTTTATTTGTTGAAATTCGCAGTCTGTTTAACTAAATGTACATTATGGTAAGAGCAATGATATCTTTGATAGTAATGATATCTTTTATATCTTTGATCATGAAAGCTGAACAGAAACAATTAATAGAAATACTTGTAATTAGCTGAATAGGGAAATAGGCGATTCCGGTGTTAGAAGAGTATATACTTTCATCGTATCCTTTTTTGGCATAAATTTTTGAGGTAATTAACACATGTAATCTAGCAGGAAAACTGATTTACCTTTCAAAAATTTGTCAAATTTTAAAGTCAAAATTGTTAGAATAGTTTATTAAAAACTGGTAAGCCTCGGGCTTAATTCTTGAATGCGCGTTCTGTGCTCTGATCCTCTGCGGCCTAGCTGCGTACTTGGCGTTGGTCCCAAGTACGGACTTCTGTACCTCGCGTGGGCAGTAGCTTGCTCTCGCAGCCCACGGTGCTCGTGGTGCAGGTTTAAATGGCTTTATTTTGTAACTTCATTTCCTACTTTTTTGTGTAATTCTGGTTGTTGTGTTTTTATTTCCTTTTTCTGAAGGACAGAAAGTATATTTTATTTTTCCTTTCGATATTTTTGAACTTTGCTTTCTTGCAAAGACTGGTAAGAGTGAATATAGTCCTTGATCTGGAGCAGTCTGTATTCTGGGAGGAGGATGGAGGTGTGATGTTGTAGACATTTGCCACATTGTGCTGTAAACGTGGAAACTTCCAGGAGGTGAAATTTAAAGGGATAATTGTTTTGTTCTTTTAGCACGTTTTCCTGGCAGCATGAGATGGGGATGAAGTGATCATACCGTGGACGCTGTCAGAGTAAGGTCGTCTAGATTTCCTGTTCTCCCTGTGTTTCTCTTCTCCTTGCTCATTAAGTGTAGTGGTAGATGGTTTGTGCAAGAACCTAAACTCTTGTTTGCTGGAATTATGCTGGGGACCATCTGAGAAATCCAGGGTAGGTTGTTTCAGGATTTTGTTACTTACAGGATTGGAGGTGTTGCTCGTTGGTTGAATATTACCTTGTGTTTATTCTTGGAATTTCATATTAATCTGTATTTAATTGAATACCTTGTTTCAATTTAGAGAAGTAGGTGTTTTGACTTTAGGTACATGGTATGGTAAATAGAATAACGTAGTAAAAATTTTTATTGCTGTGTTATAAACGGCACGTGAAATAATTGTTTTCTAGGAATCGTGATCTTGCCTGTATGTATATTGAACAGAGATTATTACAGATACTTTTAAAGTGAGTTTAATCTTCAGACAAGTGTCAGTAGATAAAACTCTCAAGAGTTTTCTTTAACAAGTTTCACAGCTGCAGTTTGCAAGAAGGTAAGCTACCTGTTTTCATCGTTGTTTTGGGGTAGACATTTAAAAGACTAGATTTTTTAAACAGACTCAATCAAAGTGTCACATAGGATTGATCCGTTATATACAATGTTGCTTTGATGGTCATAATAGAAGAAGATTTACATTTTTATCCAAATCAATTTCTTATCAAGGTCTTAAATTACAGCGTGGCATTTGACTTTTCAATACTTGAACCCATGGCATTGCCATTGAAATGAAGTTTACTGTTAATCAAATTGTAGTCTGTATGAATTGGAATGTTAAGTGCAGTTATCTTGTGCATTTTAAACAATTTTAAATGGACTTAACATTTAGCAGTGTCTCATACTCTGAATACATTCGTCACCTAGAAGAAGGCAAAACATTGTTATGACCTGGATCACAAAATTGCCCGTCACTTAGTTTGAGTAAATGGAGATGACTTCCAGATCGGAAAAGCCAGAGCATCGACAGATTGTTCTTTAATATCTTCTCCGTCAGACTGAGAGTGTCTCAGGTAGCTGTTTCATATACTTTTTATTAGAAATAGACTATCATGTCGAAGGAACAAAGGGCAGCATGAAGGTCATGTTGATGTAAATAGAGAGAAGGCATTTCAAATGAGACATTCTCTTGTTTCTTTTTTGTTCCAAGTTAGAGAAACCAGGAAATCATCAGTAGGTCTGTTTAGTAACATGCTGGAGATCCTTTTGTCGACTGACGCTAACGCATTGTCCATTTTTAGAGAGAACAGTACTCTGCATCACCAAGTGGAACAGATGCTTCAGAAAATCTCTCCTCTGCAGAAATGTCAGGAAGAGCTGGGATCTTTAAAAGCAGAGCTAGAGGAGAAGAAGGTACCTGAAGGGGTTTTCCCACAAAGCTTTACCTTCCGTAAACCAAGGTGTGCTTATTCACTGTCATGGGAAGGAGGGGGCGTCTTACGTCTTCACAAAGGAAACAGGTGCTAGTCAAGAAGCATTAAGCGTATTACTATCTTTAGAGAAGGTCGCACGGGTTGATTCATGGCTTGGTCCTCATGGTAATTGCTAGCCCTGTAATGCTGTGTTCATCGCTTCTGTGTTCTTTGAGGTTCTCCGGAGGAACCTGCTCACTGTGGGTTTTTAGGGCTCTTGTGTGTCCTGCGTTGATTGCCTATTCACGTTGGTCTTGCTTTAGTTATAAAATGAAAAGCAAAAATTCAAACTTAAAGGTAGAGAGATCATGTTCTCTGCTTCAAAATCAAGTTGCAGTTTATTTAAAATTCTGTAAACCTGGGGGGTGGTGCAGAAAAGGTGCTGTAAACTTGCGCTTCAGTATGAATTTCGGCTTACTCTTCCCAGGAGTCTTAGGAGAGAATTTATGGCTTTTGCAGGTAACGTAAGTCAGAGGCCAGTAAAGTTGGTTGCTTGGTTTGCTTGAGACATGTCGTAGCTAAGCTGGGACAACGCTGGTCTTCTCAGCCTGTTCTCCAAGCCCTTGTCACGATAGTGTCTGTGCCTCCCAGTCTTCACCTTGTGCTGTTCTAGCAATGCCGTGCACCGATCGGTTGTCTGACCTGCTTCAACAGTGACCGGTCGTAATACTTTTGTGGAAAGTCTTTATTCCGTGTTGCACGATGCGAAGAAGGTGAAACGGAAACAGCCGCAACATTGAATTTTGGCTGCCTCTGACACATAATCACGTCGGCAGCCACAGCCGAGAGGAAGCAGGAACACTGGCGTCAGACCCCAGTGACAAGCCCTCATTGGTCACTCGTTCTCTGTGGCTCTAGAGGAATAAGTCAGCTGTGGACCCTCAGACCCCTCACGTGTACAAGGGGGTCGTGAAAGCCCTCTCGGAGCTGTGGCAGTTAGCGACCCCGCACGTGCCCGTAGTAGGAGACAGTGCTCAGTGACAGTCTTTCCCGTTCTGTGCTGGCCATCGGGACATACACGTCAATGGGTGTTAACACATTCTTCCCAGTTATTGTTAAGGATAATGGTTTGTTTATATTTTTGTATGGTAAAAATGATAGCTTATGTTTATTAGGCTCTAAAATTTCCTCAGACTTTGTTGAATATTAACTGGTTGAGACCAAAATATTTGCTAATCCGTATTACAGAGATTTGGAGTTGCCCTGAAATTAGTACATTTTCACATTCTTAGTAGCTTTCTTTGATGAGACTATTAATCGTGTTAAATTTACGTTAAGGATCTGGTTATCTTTATTAAAATGCTCAAAGAATTATATGGGGGTTTCCTGCCTAACGTATGTATTCATCTGGTTAACTTCTTACTGTTAAGTGATAATAATTTTGCTGGTCAAGGTCAAAATAAGTTATCACTGATGGTGATAAGATATGTTATCTTTTTTCAGAGTTCTCTGAAGTTGTACCAGGACACTCATCAGGAGTATGCTCGTGTGAAAGAAGAATGCTTGAAAACAGATGCTCAGTAAGTGTTAAGATAACTGTGGAAATACGGTTTTCCTTTTCCAAAAGAACTAAACCTTCCATCGGTACCATTTGTCTCTCTGTCTTTGGGTTGTTGCCTGTAACTAACCTTGTGGTTGTAAACGAGTCGGTCCTTCAGCCGTAGTCTCCACATCTGTAAAACGGAGGTCACACCTCGCGTGAAGGGTTATAAGAAAGACTAAGAAGCCTGGGCGCGTTGAAGAGCTGCACAGAGAAAGAACGCCAGAGTTTTATGTCTGTCTGCGCATGCATGCACGCGTCTCCGTGTGCCTTCAGACACGACCGTCAGCTCCTTGCCCTGTGCCCTGTGCGGTGGGGTCTTTGTTACCATTAATAAAAAGAGCTGTCTGAAGGCGCCCACTTGGTCACTTCCCCGCTCCTCACAAAGCTTGGGAGCCACACACACGGTGCGGTGACGTCGATCTGACGCGGTGGTTACTCAGAGACGGTTTCTCGGAGTTTCCCACTCGCTCTGACTCCAAGGTCTGTCTGAAAACTGGTGCGGCTCGGCAGCCCCTGCCTCCTGGGACGTGGGACCGTGAGCACCTGCCGGCACATGCGCCCCAGAAGCCCCCCCGCCCGCATGCGTGCCGCACCGCTTGCGGGAGCCCGTCTGCACGCCTCGGCCCGGCGGCGAGCCCGCTGCAGTTCCGGGAAACCCCAGCCTTGGCGGGAAGAGAGTTTTTTTTGAACCAGTGCATGCTAAGCCGCGTAGCACTCTCTCTTGGGTTTCCTCTGCCTTCAGAACAGTTGCTGGTGATTTCAGTGGTCGAGGCGCGAGGCTCGTCATGACTGATCATGACCGACGTGCCTTTGTTGTGTAAATTGTAGCGATTTAAGAAAATCTATGTACCGTGAGTTGTAATGTACATGTTTCTGGTTTGAAAGCTGACCGTTTTTACCTTTTTAACTTATAAAATTGTCTCAATAGGAAGAAGAAGCTAGAAGCCAAGGTGAAGAAGCTGGAAGGTAATGGGCACTGTTGTCACCTCGCTGGTGGGGTCACTGCTCTTCTCACCAGTCCCACCGGTGACTTCACAGAGTTGTAGTGCTTGGCCCGGTGGCTGCGTGGTTCTCGAGGGCGGGCCCTGAGTGGCCGCGCCGAGGGCACAATTAGCGGGAGGGTCGACGGCAACGCTCCCTTCCGGGGGAGGAATAGGAATATGAGCATACTGTGTGGCAAATCTCTGAAACGTGGCCCAAACTAGGAGTGGCCCGTGTTTTTACCTTAAAAATCAGCAGTCAGGAAAAGGATTTAATTCGGGAAGTTGAGTTTTAGGAGGCTTTCTCATTGTTCCCTGAAATAAGAGGTTAGTAGAAAGAAAATACTACTTCTGGTGCCAGGAAACTTGATGTTTTTAGATAGTTATGACACATCCGTGGAAAGGTTCTGAGAAATTGCCTGCCCTGGGTATCATCCCTTTGTCTCTGACCCCCTCCCCGCCCCAGCGTTTGGATTCGGGCTCCTGGTCTACGCTGAGTAGGCAGAACACAGAGGGACCGCAAGAGGGCCAGCTGAGTCCTCACGGGACAGCTAATAGCCCTTTCAGGAACTGATCTCAAGATCTTTCCTTTGGGTTCTTTCCCCTTTCGTTATGTGGTTGGGACACGGAAATACGTCAGGGAGAGACCAGTGGGGCTTTGCGGGTCTCTGCATCCCCCTTTCATTCCTGCGTGGGCTGTTTCATCAAGCTGATCCCACCTTCCTTCAGAGCGTGGTTCGGTTTTCATGTAGTGAGGAGTAAGAATTTCCGCGTAGTTGGATCGGACACAGAGAAGAGACTTAGCTGAAAATATTTCTCATCATTAATTTACCTAGACTGAGCCTACGTTTTTAGATTTAAACTCTATAAATATTTTAACAGGTTTTCCTCTGATTGGGTTTTTGCACAAACACTGACAATATGGTAGTAAACATGATATGACCGTGTTTGTTAAGTATTGCTTTCTCTTGCTAGTGTGTGGAGAGAAGTGTCTATTTTAGGAAATGTTTCAAAGACATCTGAGATGCCTGGGAGACTGTGTATAGCTCTTAGAACAGATTTCCTTTGAAGCGAAAGTGTAGCCTTTATTTCTCGTGTGACAAAAATATTTTTTCCTCGTAAGTGATATGGCATAATAATCAGGTAAGGAAATACTCAGGCTTGTCGGAGCAGTCAGGGATGGATCGTTACTGCAGTGGCTTATGGGAGTTTAGTTTTCATGGCAGTTGTGTCTGAACATATTCAGATGAAGTCAATGCTGGTTAGATTTTTTTTTTTTTAATTTTTTTTTAATGTTTATTTTTGAGAGAGAGAGAGAGACAGAGCATGAGCAGGGGAGGGCCAGGGAGAGAGGGAGACACAGAATCCGAAGCAGGCTCCAGGCTCCCAGCTGTCAGCACAGAGCCCAATGTGGGGCTTGAACACATGAACCACGAGATCATGACCTGAGCTGAAGTCGGATGCTCAACCGACTGAGCCACTCAGGCTCCCCTAAATTCTTGATTAATGTATTTGGAGCGTGTGCTTCCGAACCAGAAGCCAGATTGAAGAATTTGCTGAAGATCCAGGGAAGAACTATAACAATTCCTTAGAAGTGGATCTAGAGCAAAGGCACTTGCTAGAAGTATGTACTTGAAGGGAACTCCAGGAAGGCATAACATAGAAGAAGCATGGCAAAGATTGCCCCCCTCCCCAACACAGAGAATGGTAGGAACTATTCCCGGAGGAAGCCACGCTTCTGACGCGTCTGAAGCGTGAACGTTGCTTCTTGCTGAAGAGCAAGGGGGAGCAGTGCCCCTCCTTCTGGAAAGTTCATGTGTATCGGGTTCTTGCCTGACCAGAGGGCACGGGCTGGCTTGTGCTGGGATCGGAAAGGAGTCTTAGGGTCTGAGCCAAGTCTGTGGTTTCACAGACAACAGGGTAAATGCGAAGTGTTCCTACATTTATCCCTGACCGATAACACGCTGAAGGAGCAGCGACTTACAAAATTTGTGTTAAAGTTCTGTGAAATAAGGAAAACTGAGATTATATTTTGAGTATTATGCGAACGGTAGTTGTAAAGTTGGTAAATTATCGTTCTCTCTCTCCATTGCACTCTTGAAAGAGGCTGCTGTTAAGCAAACTCAGGACTTCAAGCAACTGAGGACTGAGAAGAAGATACTCGAGAAGGAATTTAGGAAGACACAGGTAACAGATAATAGCACACACACGTGGGAACTGCCAGCCTCGGGGCTTCGTACTGTCCGTCAGCCCAGCGGGTCCTGGTCCCACAGGAGTCAAGAGCAGGGCCACCCCACGAAAGAGTCCGCAGGACCCGCTCTGCTCCCTGTCTCACATTGGGTGCGGGGCGCCTGCGCTCTATGTCCCCCTCTGTCCCCTACAGACACTGGCAGCCTTTTGTTTTCACAGGAACGGCTGGATGAATTCTCTAAACAGAAAACTGCAAAGGGTGAGTATTCACTTCATGCCTACTTAAAAATCCTGGCTCGACATGCAGTGTTCTTTATTAACAGTTTTCTCCTCCATGATTTTAGAGTTGAGACATATTGGAACACAAATTTCAAGCGATTCTTACGGAAGCATAGATAAAAGTGAGTATATTACAGATTTCTTTTTACTTGTGCGTGATTTCAGTGGTTTGGGAGGTGGCTCGCTGCTCTCACCTGTAATTAGGAAGATTCTGAGGTTTAGCGGGTGTTCATGTGCGAGGCGTCCTGTCCTGTTTTACGTCTCCCTCAGGTCTGCACGTGTTACCACCTTGCTGTCTGATCAAATAAAATAGCGAGTGAAAGACTCAGAAAGCAATATTGTTTGGAAAAGGAAACTGTCAGAGATATAATTTCCATACTTGTCAATAAATAAGTATAGTTTTCTTACGAAGTTTCTCAAGTTAATTTATAAAGTTTCTTAGGTGCCAGATGTATAATCATTATTAAAGTCAGGCAGGAAAACTGGAGTCAAAGCCCTCTGCTGTATTTTTGGAGGACAGAAGCATTTGGGGGAGCCCAGCATTTATACAGGAAAGTAAAAGGGCAGTCGTGGGGGAGCGAGGGGTTGCGTCCAGTGTGCGTTTGTCGTTCGGTGTGTTATCTTGTAGGCAAGAAGGTCTAACTCTGGAAGTTGAGAAATTGGGAGTTTTTGCTTTAATCTTCCTCTTTATTGTTCGATCTTTGGCCATTTACTTTCCTTCTTTTTTCTTCACTTTTATTATTCTTGAGAGAGAAAGTGAGAGTCAGGAGGGGCAGAGAGAGGGAGAGAGAATCCCCAGCAGGCTCTGCACCGTCAGCGCAGAGCCCGACGCGGGGCTCACACCCACGAGCTGTGAGATCATGACCTGAGCTGGAGTCGGAAGCTCAACCGACTGAGCCCCCCAGGCGCCCTTGTTTTCCACTTTTAAAACCTAGATTGTGAATTTCTGCTCTACCTGTCTCACACTTTCTCGGGAAGGGATGGATCGAAAATGGTAAATAAGTAACTAATGGTATTTTCATTCACCAGCGTGTCATTTCTCATCCAAACGGAAATTACTAAAACCACACGTGTTGTTCTGGGCGTGTAGATAGTGTCTCTTCGGAAGTCTCCTTTACCTTGTCTCTGCTTCCTTTTTTTTCCTTTTAATTCCGAGCATAGGACCAGCTTTTCCTGGGCTTGAGGCTTTAATAGCTGACGCCTTGCAGTTGCCTGGACCCCGGTTGGCCGTTCACTGCTCTCGCTACGTTCCGCGTGCTCTGACCCTGCTCTTCCTGCCGTTACATGCGGGAAGCCAGGCTTTGGGCAGACGTGCTGCCCAGGGAAGCAGCGGGCACGCTGGGCTGGCCTCTCGCAGCCACCTGCCGGCTGCCGGTGTCCCGTCTTCTCTTCTGCGCTGACGGGTGATTGAGGATCTGATGTGCTCAGGCCTCGCCCTCTCAAACCGAACCCTCCCACCCCATCGCCTCGGCTGCTCTCTAGCCCCGCGTTCTGTTTTCTTTGGTCTTTTGCCTCCCCTCACCGTGACGCTGAGCATATTGTCTGCTGTACGTTTTACTTCTTCTAAGTAAGTGAAGTCTTTGGGCATCCGTGAATTATTTCACTGAGGACCTTGGTGGATTTAATTCCCAAGTAACACTTTTTCTCTTAATACGCTCTTTTGGCCCTTCACACTTGTTTGAATTACACACGTATCCGCTTATATGTGGGTATTCTTTTTTCCTGTAACTACAGTACAGCACTGTGAATGTTTCTTCTGAGTTTTTAACAACGTTTTCTTTCTTCTAGCCTACTTTACTGTAAGACTATGGCATATAATGTGTATAACGTAAAATATGTGTTATTGCCTGTTATGTTATCAGGAAGGTTTCAGGCTAATAGTGGGCTATTAGTAATTAGGTTTTAGGGGAGTCACAGTTACATGTGCATTTTCAACTGCCGGGGCTTGGTGCCCCTGACCCCCGTGTCATTCAAGGGCCATCTATACTTATGAAAGAATTCATAAGTTAGAGTATCGGGTTGACTTCATTTTTAAAAAGTCTGCCTGAATGCCACATTTCCCTTTTATTCCTTCTAAGTTCCATTAAAAATGGCAGGGAAAAAAAAAAAAAACACAGAACTCTCCTTTAGAGTTAAAAAGTGTATGCAGTGGAGTAAGATATAAAGCAGGTGGCATCAGTTGGTGATGAAACCCAAAACGACAGAGAAAACAGCAGCCCTCAGAAAGCAAGTTTTATTGCAGAAGCCCTGTGTTGCTCCCACTCAGGGGCACGGGGAGTGGGAGAAAGAGCAGGACAGGAGAGGTTTGCCAGGTGATTGATTCAAGGGTGAACATTTTGTAGCCTTTCCACGTCAGAAGCTGTTTCTGGAACTTGTCCACACGCTGTGGCCCAGAGTTCGGGTCTGTGAAGTGTCATTTATGGCACAGGAGGCACTCGCAGTGGGTGTGGATGTAAGGAAATCAGGAAATTGAGGAATTATGGCTGCTTTGAAGGGTAGCCACTCAGGTTCCCAGGAAATGGGTTACTTACATTCTCCGGGTAAATCCTCGTAACTGGTTCACTCTGCATCCCTTCCGTCCGAAGGTAGAGACCTGTAGGTCCGTGAAATGAGACCCTTCGTTTATTGCCAGGGAAATGGAGGCTGAAGTAGACACTGGCTCTCAAAGGTGTCCTGCCTCGATTTTCATTTAAAACTGAGAGGCAGCAGTCATGTGAAAGGAAGCCACCACACTCAAGGAGAAGAACCCTGAAGAAACAGGATTAAATCATGAACGAGGAGAAAATGTTAAAAATAGAGGTAATGTCGTTAGAGAAAGTCTAAGAGCATACCCATCGGCTGCTGCTGTGAAATTGAGCCAGTGGGGGGCTCGACTGTGGAAAGCCAGATCGTCGATGTCCCCATGGTCCTCCAGCAAGACCTCTCGGAGGGGAGGACAGAGCCCTCGGGACAGAAGGTCGGCAAGAGGTAGTTGAAGGAAACTCAGGAGCAGGACACACACGTGATATTTGTGTTAGAAAGGCCTTTCAGGTGTTGGGTGTGATTTCTTGTGCGTGACCTTTGTTTTTGGCATGTCGTAGGAAGTATTTTTAAAATCAAATGGAGTTGAATATAGAGGGATGGATAAAGAAGTTTCAAACAAATGCTAACTTGAAGCCGTAATCAGGCAAAAAGTAATTCCAGCCTGGAAATGAGTTTACATGAATTAAAAGGGAATATCCAGGTTGATTAAGTTGATTGATCAGTTGGTGATTGATCAGTTCGCCAGCAAATGCTACGGTCATAGACCTGAAATCATGAAACTGCATCGAGTAAAAATGCCTGGAAATTCAAGAGGGAATAGTCACATTGTTTCCATAAGAGGCCTTAGTATTCTTCTCAGAAACAGTTGATTTTGTAAAAGCAGACAAAGTAGGAGGTAGAGTTGATTTCATAATTGCAGATTGGTGATTTCCATCTAATCCTTTTAAACCACAAACGTAGAATTCTTTAAAATACTTTTCAAACATACATGAAGGTTGACTACTAGACAACAGGAACTATAGCCTAATATATTATTAAGATACCGATGTTTAATAAGATGTTAACAAAAATCTTGCCCTCGCCCAAAGGGGGGAAAATTACTTACCAAACCTATCTGGTAACTAAATGTGCATAGACACAAACCACCTCTTGGATAACAGAAAATAACTGAAATACTAAGCCCTTTTGGAAGTAAACAGTAGGGCAGTATTGAAGTCTCTGCGATCCTGCCAGTATGGCATTCACAGGAACAAATGGGCCTATGTGATTATTCTAGAAAGCAAGACCTACAGAAGGTGAATAACAAAGTAAGAAAATGCAACGGAAAATAGAAACTAAGGAAAATGGGAGGAAGGACCTAAGTTAATGAAATAGGAAACAAAGCAATTGATTTGGGAACATTAAATGGAACAGCTGGATCTTTGCAAGGCTGGTGGAGCCCACAGCTCCTTTGGCAGGTGTGACCGAGACAGGAAGGGACAAAAGCATGAGGACTGGGAAAACTGGAACAAAACTGCAGTTAGAGAATTACTTAGTTCACAGATTTATATTCAGATTTGATGGTGTTTGTGAAATGGGCCATTTTCAAGGAAAGCATGCTCAGATTGAGCCAGGATAGTTGTAAACCTGAACAGGAAAAATAACCCAGAAGAAATTAAAATAAAATAAAGATCTAACACCGTCGAAGATCCAGATGACTTATAAGGGAGCTCTGTAAATGCGCCAGTGGATGAGACGAATGTCTTTATTGTTATGTATTCATTTCAGAACTTAGAAAAACACGGACCGCTTTCCATGTCATTCTCTCGAACTCAAATAGGCCAGTACCAAAGGCGGTTGAGAATCCTGTGCTCACATCCTCAAGACTCCAAGCGCGGTCACTCAGGAACGTGGCTGCAAGGCACTAGATGAAGTTTTGGGGACTCAAGTTTAGTAGTAGTAGAGAACACACACAAGTTACGACTCACAGGTTTGTCTCAGGAATACCACAACAGCTGCCGAAGAGAAAAAGTACCCGTTCCTCAGGGAAAAATGTTTGGTGAGGTAATAATAGAACAACACATTTTGTTTTGTTTTTTTTTTTATTTATTTATTTTTTTTAACATTCATTTATTTTTGAGACAGAGAGAGACAGAGCATAAACAGGGGAGGGGCAGAGAGAGAGGGAGACACAGAATCTGAAACAGGCTCCAGGCTCTGAGCCATCAGCCCAGAGCCCGAGGTGGGCTCGAACTCACGGACCGTGAGATCGTGACCTGAGTTGAAGTCGGACGCTTAACCGACTGAGCCACCCAGGCGCCCCCTAAATGTTTATTTATTATTGAGAGAGAGACAGGGCGCACAAGTGGGGTGGGGCAGAGAAAGAGGGAGACACAGAATGGGAAGCCCGCTCCAGCCTCTAAGATGTCAGCACAGAGCCCGATGTGGGGCTTGAATTCATGAAATGCGAGATCATGACCTGAGCCGAAGTTGGACGCTTAACCGACTGAGCCACCCAGGCGCCCCGAGAACAGCACATTTTGAAATCGAGAAAGGTGAAACGGAGGAGCCTTGTCACCACCGTGAGAAGCGGACGCGCGTGCTTTCTGTGCCGTCTACTCAGCAGTGGAGCAGGGCCAGCACAGACGAGGGCGAGCTGTAGATCCGATAAGGAAGGCTCAGAGTTGTCATCATTGCAGATGGTAAGACTGTCTCGTGGACTCTGCTGGCAGAGTGTGATGTGCGGTGCCCGATGGTGACCTGTCAGAATAGGGACGGGACAGGAACAGCCCATCCTCCAAAGGTGGCGGGACCGTCAGCCCTCTAGGAAGAGAAAACCTACAAACCACGTGCGCCGGGCCTCAGCGGGGAAAGCCATAAACCCTGTGGAGAGCGTTAAAGACCAGAACGTGTAAGGGAACGTTACGTTCCTGGATCAGAGACTCGCTGTGTAAAGATGTGAGTTTTCCCGTCTTACGCAGACCCCGCTGCGGTTTCATATGGGGAAGGACAAGCAGGCGGTCGAGGCTTATCAGGAAGAATAGGTATTCAGAATAATCGAGTGTTTGGGAAGGAAGAACCTGAGCAAAGCCCACGCCCACCCAGACGTCAAAACGTAACTGCGAGCTTATCATGATGAAGGAAGCGTGGTGTTCATGTGGTGGTAACTGACAAATCCGTGGAGCAGACAGGCTCAGAGATGCTCGTCGACGCCTTAGATTCTGATTCAGGGAGGACTTTACAGGCGTGGGGGAAGGTGTGCAGTTGGACCCAATGAGGTTTCCTCTTCACAGCTGAGTAAGGAAACCACAGGGTGGATTTTTTCCTGCTTTACTGGGAAGGGCTACTTTGGTTTTGTGTTTGTCCGATGAGAAGTAATGAATGCTCAGTTAGAACAGGCGTAGTTGTGGGCAGTAGCCTCCGTTAGGATAGAAAAGTAACTCTGTTTCTTTTTTTTTAAGGTTCCTTGTTTGCTGCTTTGGGTATACGTAATAAGCAGGGATCCCGGTCAGGTCATTTAAGCAAAGGGCATTACAGTGTTTGGAAGGAGGCTTTGGGGTAGGTTAAATCGCCACGTAGATAAGTTGCTTGTTGAAGAATTTTGGAACTCAAGAATGGATGTGGCTCACACACAGTGCAAGTCAGAAGCTGACCTGGCTCAGGAGAGGTTGGAAACGTCAGACTTTTAAACTTGCCTGTTACCGTGTTCTCACCACTTATCCTGGTCCCCTTTCTGGGGCCGTGCAGTCCACCAGCTTCCGTAGAGCCGAGCTATTTCAAAGTATGAATTCTTGCAGATATTTTGGTTGAAAAGATTGGTCTTTTATCCTCTCTAGAACCGGATTAAAGATTTCAGTATTTTCAATAAGTGCTTCCGGCTTATTTAAGAGCTTCAGGGAAACTATAATAGAGCTTGAGATGGCCTGAAATTACCTAACACTTAAAGCGCATTTTTAATTGAACTTAGCGTGGTTGGTCTTTTGATGCAGATTTGACCACAGGCTCTTCGTTCATACTTAAGTTTTTAAGAATATTTTTTGTTCTGGGAGTTTTTTGCAATGTATGTACACATTAATGCTAAACTCACTTAAAAACCATAGTGTCATATTCTTAATGTTACACGAATTTCATTAGGCCTCTCTTAGTTACAAAAATCTGATTTCAGATCATCAAGGATCTAAATCTATAGAAATACTTACTTTTCAACCTGAACCGATGGTTCTGAACTATTTTAGGAATTCAGACCCTTTTGAAAATTCATACAAATTTAGAGACTTTCACTTTTCCTTATAAAAGCATACGCTTCTCTGTGTGTCTGTTTGTGTGTGTGATGATCCCTTCCTTTCCAAGTGTTTATACACACGTATTTTTGTCTCCCACCCTGTCACCCCTGAAAACCATTAATGGATTTTTCCATTATCCGCGAAGCCCCCGGGTCAGTTACAGCGTGGTCAGTTCTCACGGGTTCTCTGACACCCTGTTGTGACCGAGGGTGCCTCTCTGCCATTGTCTGTCGTATACGGGGAGCCGGCGTCTCCGACGTCGGTCATTCTGGCCGTGCTTCCGTCCCTCATCTCTCACCGCCTTCTGTGACAAGGCCAGAGATGTATTGGGCCCACGCATATACAAAGACGATAGAGGCCTTCAACAGCAAGTAGATTTGGTCCTTCGAATCCCGTGCCCTCTCATTCCCCCACCCCTCGAACAAAACCAAGCGTGCATTCAGCCTTCAGTGTTGAGCTGAAGCGTCGCAGGCCTTCCCGTCTGCAGCTGAGCGTGTCACGCGCGGTGGTTGCGCTCGGGGGGCAGTGTTGCGGGAACCTGGTCTTGGAACTCCCGATTTCCTACGCGTGTGTTTGGCCTTGGGTGGACTGGGCCAAGTGACCTGTCTTTAATACTTTGCTCTTTTTCACAGGAAAAGTAAAGCTGCTTCTGAAGGAACTCTGGCTCTGTATAAACACAACACACAGACTACCTGGTGAAGGCAGCAGGTGTGTCCCAGGTGAGAGCGCAGCTTCCGCAAGCCCTTCTCATACGTGACAGTAGAAGCGTCTACCGGGGGTATTGTATGCCTTTAGTCTGTGACGTCTCCCGTTACAAGAGTGAGATGGGCTGGCGTGGGTACTTCTCTTTACGCGGAGCTCCTTTCCCTTCAGCGGGGCCTGAAATTCAAATTGAAAGAAAATTAAAAGCGCCTTCGGCTTTCACCGTTTAAATGGCGGCTTCCAGCAGAGAACGTGCAGAGAAAGTGGATGGACACACCACGGAGCGCGTGTGGCGGGAGCTGGCAGGACGCCGGGGGGCACGGCCCTTTCTGAATCCAGTGGCAGCCCAGCTGCGTGTAGTTTTCCTGCAACTTACCCAGTGCCTTTGGTTGACCTTGTCGCCTCCACCTGCCGTACTCTAGCATCGGCTCCTTTAGAGGACCGCTGTGGTCAGACGAGAGCCCGTTTCCTTTCACGCCGTCACGTCACGTGGTCACCGCGCAGCGCCACCCCTAATGTGTTTTCAGAGGTTTGACCTAATCTGCGGGACACCCCGATTTGCAGGGGAAAGCTGCGGAGGTGTTCTCCCACGTGCCCACGTGCACCCGACCCAGGATTTAGGAATTGGAAATCGGGGTTGGTCCTACCAGCGGGGATGGGGAGAAGTTGGCGGTCTCGCGTTAGAGGAAAGCGTTTCTTGGCCGTTTTTCTTTCGTGTAACTAGTTTCTTGTGGTTAGCTGCTCTGAATTCCCAGATCATTGAGGATCTAAATCTGTAGAAACGTGGACCTAGTGTTTACTCTCCGGCTCTGAAGGCAAAGTTGCTGCGGAAAAAGGTTGCTAGACAAGTTCCTGGTTCTCATCAGTGCTCGATTCGGAACTCGTGAGGTTTTGTGAGGCGAAGAGAGGCACGGTGATGGGGTGCTCTTAAGCAGATTGTCACATTCTGGGTAGACACACCGCCAACGGGCCGGTGGGGCCTGCGTCTCGTGAGTCCGTTTCTGCGGTCCCGAATCGCTCTCTTCGTGCCTTCAGGCAGAAGCAGCCTGGGACTCTTCCGCCTGCCTCAGCAGGTAGTAGTCGTGTTTTATTATGAGCACGCGACTTCTCGTCGTTAAAGGTGTTATTAAAAGGGCTTTCCGTTTGATAATCCGATGTTTTTATTTAAAAGCAAACTATTTTGAGGGGTAAGTCTATGGCTTAATGGTAACTTTTTCAAGTAAAAAGGAAAACAGGGCATCTTTGGAATGTTAAATCCTAAAACATCTTTTTCTTTCGAATTTTTTATTTTTCTATGAGAAAATTCATAAAAATAAGGCAGAGAATCCCCCTCAGGCTCCTCATCCGGATTCCGCTGAATGTCACCCTCAGCGCGGGGCTCTGAGCCGAGCAGGGCCTCACACGGACGCCTCCAGTTCCGATCCAGCTGTTTCCATCCCCGAGCCCTTGTTGCCCTTCGCAGCGCCCCCAGCCCGCATCTCGGCCCCCAGTCCGCGGTCCGTCCGTCTCGCTTTGTCTCTTGTCTTTGACGCCTTCAGGGAGGGAGGAAACCCATCAGTTTCATCTGCGTCCCGTCGTGTCGTGCTAGGTGGAGACTGTGTTTATGGCAAGAGGTCCCCAGTAGCGCCTGGCGCTGTGCTCGGGCCGTTGCAGGGGAGGGGGCGCGTACGGGGTGGGGGGGCAGGGCTGCTGCTTCACGGTGGCGTCCACCAGGGCTCTCCACCTCAAGTCGCCGTGAATCGCCTGGAGGGGGACACTGGGATGCTGTGCAGTCTGTTTCTCTCCCAGTCGAGCCCACTGGCAAAGCCCCTGTGCTACAACTACTACTTAGTTTGTTAGCGATCTTGCATTTCTCTCATCCCTTCTACACACATTAATCGGAATTCTGTATTTGCATCATAACTCATCATATCATTTCATTGTTCAGATTTTTCCCACTTGGTGATTGGGTCCATCTTCAGGTCGGCTCCCGGGCCCTTGAGGCACCCCCAGCCTGTTTGGAGAATTTCTTTCTGGCTCTGTGAGATGTTCAGGTCCCCCCCCCCCCCCCCCACCCCAGCCCTCCAGTCAGTCAGTCACTTCTCCAGGCAGCCTTGAGTCCTGGTGTAAAACATATGTTTACAACTTTCATAGATGACAGATGGTTGTTTCCAGTTACTTCCCAGGACACAAACATCTTCCTTGACAGTTCGCTACAGTTCACCAAAATCAAGACCCCCAAACCATTGGCTTTTTACTATAATTTTCCCGGTGTGCTGTGATATAAAGCATTTATGTGACCTAGCCGAGTCCCTTAATTAGAGCGTTGTATAAATATGACCACTGGATAGGCTTGATGTTGGCTGATTTTTGATTGCTTTTCAGACATGAAGATCATGTTCCCTGTCAGCCTCTATGCACAGAGCCGTTCCTCCCCAGTACTACTCACTGTGTGGAAGATTTACTGAGAGAAGGCACGTGCCGTCCAGGCCCGTTACCCGCCATCGTGGTGCCCTTCCGCCCGGGCACCGTGCTGCTGGTGGGCGGGGGGCATCCCCTCCCTCTGCCTGCCGGCCCTCTTGGCTTGCTTGTTGCTAGGGAACTGTGCTTATGGGAAATGTGCTCGGGTCTTCTAGGGTGATCTGTGGGGAGGGATTGGTAGGTTGCCTTTTAAAGGATGTTTCTGTTGATTCGAATTTACTCAATAATACAAGCATTTTGAACGTTTAGCATATTTTTTGTAAGTTTTCTTGATATTATAGATGTTTAGTATTAGCTTTTGTCTCCCACAGAAAAACCCGCCAAAGAAAACCCCCACGCACCCAGAGAGTCCCGGGACGCTGGCGCACCCCCTCCGGCGGGAGGCGGTCCCCTCAGAGCCGCAGCCGTGCAGACGTGCCTGACGGAACTGTCCATGGAGATAGAGGGTGACTTCTCTGCCTGTAAGAGTGTGGGAACAGAGGGGCCCGGTGCCGGTGCTCACCGTCCCGAACACGTGTCTCCCGAGGGCCGGAATCCTGAGGTCTCGCTGCATAGGAGTGAGCAGGACAGCGCTGACTTCTCTGATCGTGATCGCTTTTTTGATGAAGATCTCCAGGCTGCAGTCGACTTCTTCAGACTTCCCCCTCCTCTTTTGTCTCCGGTGCCGTCCCCGCCTCTGGTGTCCTTACCACACCTGAGCACGTTACCTTCTTCGCTCGCACCTGTGAGTTTGCGCTTTGGATTTGAGTTATCCAGTGGGCACGTTGCCCATCCTGGCACTTAGCCGTGCTCGGTGGGAGGTGCTCGGTGATACTCGGGCCAGATTTTATTGGGGACGAAGTGAGAACTGCATAAGGCGTGCCCGTGTTCTTGGGACCAGCGTGGCTGCCGTGACACTGGTGGCTTGTGTCAGGGTTGTGTTCTGTTTGTCTTTATTCACAACCAAATCCTGAGTCCCTACAAACAATGTGTGTAGGCACAGAGTTGGTTTCAGAGATGGGGCATCCCTGTTTGTAGCACGCATGCCCGTTAACCCGCGTTTGCCAAATTCCCCACCTTCGCTTGATGAATTCATCATCTTTTCGTGTGTTTGCACGATGGTTTGTTGTAATTTCTTAGGAAGCCAGTCTCGATAAAGCAGACTTGTATGCTTTTTGGCTTAAGGAGAAGATAAAAGCATTGCTCCTCTGAGTCGCTCCCTTCATTTGGGAAGCAGTGCGTGTCCGTTCTGTTCCGGAGGCCGTGCCCGGCACTGGGAACGCGAGGTGACGTGGTTACCACTCGGCGGGGTCGCGCCTGGCAGTGGGGTGGGGAAGGGCGCAGGCGATTGCGCGGCCGTGATGGACACCGTGGGGCTGGAGTGGACCCAGGCCGGAGGCTCGGCCCTCAGGGAGGCCAGGGCGGGCAGAGAAGCTCTGGGAGGACAGGAGCCCGCTGAGCGTTCAAGAGGGCAGGGTGTGTCCGGTGCTGGAGCTCTTTACACACCTGTGGGACTGAAGGTGATCCCGTGCCAGAGGATGTTCACGTCGACCAGGCGTGCACGGGCCGTCTGAGGCCTCGGGACTTTCCAGTTGATCGTGGGGGCACTGGGAAGCGGTGGATCCCGGGAGGCGGAGCGGCTGGTAGGTTTTCAGTTGGAAGGTTCCACTTAGCCGCTGTGTGGCAGAGTGTAGGCAGTGGGGAGAGTCCGGAGGGAGGTGGGAGCGTGGACGGGGACGTCACTGACTGACTCAGCCGTTGCCGGCCTTCTCCACAGGTCGTATCCCTGCAGCGGCACTGGGGTTCAAGGTGGGGTGGCTTGAGAAATGGTAGGAGGCGAACGAGCGGCCTCTGGCGAGGTTTGCCACGTGGTGGAAAGGGAGGCTCGGGAGTCAGCGATGCTGGAAAGGAGAGGAAGGAAGAAACCCTGCGTGGGTGGGAAGGCGCGGTGTCAGGTGCGGATAGAGGTGTGCGTGGGTTTCCTTCCAGGCGGACACATGCGTTGCGACGTTAGGCCCACGGGCGTGGGGCCCGGGAGGAGGCTGCGGCGGGCCCAGACATCGGGGCTCCCCAGCCTCGGGGTGTCACAGAAGCCGTGGGACTGGGAGGTTGTTTGGTGTGAGTGGGTAGCAGCAGAGGCTGGGGTCCCGGGAGCGCATCCGCCTGTAGGTGACCGCATCGAAGAGGAGAGGAGGTTGAGGACGAGTGACAGGACAGGAAGAGAACCAGATAAAAGCGCCTAAGGTTTCGGGGGAGGAAAGGATTGGCTTAATGGGGCAAGCGTACGCCCGTGCTGTTCTTTGCCGGTCCGTAGTCTCCCTTGTGGAATGAGGCCCCGCGGTTGAGGAGGTAGCTCTCCTGGAGGTGCTGTGTGATGGGGGCCGGTTCACCCGGGCCGTGGGGCTGCCCAGGGGTGGTGGAGGGTTTCTGGAGCGGAGGTGGAGAGCGGGTTGTGTGGGAAGGAGCAGTGTTGTGTGTGCACCGTTGAAAGAGTGGAGCCCGTCCACTTGTTAGTGGCACCCCGGGTGCAGCCTGGTGAGAGGGGCTGTTGGCATGAGAGGTCTACGTGGCGTCACCAGAGCGGGGGCCAGGTGCACTGCCCACACGGGTGGTGCTGGGCCGGAGCTGGGCGCCTGGGCCAGAGTGACCCGGAGGCCGGGGACTAGAGGGCAGTGCGTCCCGAGTTGGACACCGTTGTGCCTGGAAACGGAGGGGAAGAGCTGGAGAGAGGGACTGTTCAGGCCTTAGGAGAACAGAACGCAGGCCACGTGGGGCTGTGAGTTGTGGGAGGAGCTGGCGGTGGGGGTGGGGCTCTGGGACAGGGTCAGGGTGGAGGCGAGGCGGTGCTGTCTGTGCTCCCGCTGCCACTCGCCCGTTGCCTGTGGGCTGCACTCGAGGAGATGCTCCTTCTGCAGATGGGTGTTACGGGCTCTTCAGGAAGCAGGAGTGTGTTCTGTGATGCATGCGATTGGTAAGTTGTGTTCACTCGGTTCAGTTAGTCTTAACTAACGGGAACAACTCCTTCGTTTTTCAGGAAACCTACTTCGGAGAGTATACGGATTCCAGTGACGATGAGTCGTCCCAACCTAGAAATTCTGCTGCGTCTGTTTCAGAAGATGAGACGTCTGAATCACATTACTTTGGCTCATCCAGAAGAAGTGATGGAAGGAGGGATACGCGGGAGGAAAAGCTCACATCGCACGAAGCCTCCAGAACTCTGACTGCGCTGGAAGTAAATGGAGTGACAGCGGTTGGGTTTGGGACAGTCACAGCGGCCCTGAGAGAGCCTTCAGCCACACGCGCTTTAGCTTGCGAGCAACCCTGGGCAGTGTCCTCGGAAGCCACGAGTGACAGAGAAAGAGGCATTTTAGATGAGGCACAGAGACTGAGAGAGGGTCGCGAGGTGGACAAGTCGGTGCAGACAGAGAACACGCTCGATGACACCGTAGGAAGCGTGTGTGGGGGGACGTCTGGCCGCCAGGCCCAGGACGGGGCAGCGGCCCTCTGGAGGGCTGACGTGCATCACCCTCCCCTCGGCAGCAGACCATTCAGTGACCTCGTGGAATCTGAAGGAAAGACCCTGCTGTCCGAGATGATAGGATCGCCCAAACCACAGTTTACTACGTGGACACTGACAAACGAAGTCCCTTTTGAATCGGATCATGTATCCATTTCTGACCACTTTCAGGGAACGTGTAGAGTGTTGGGAAAAGACAGAGATGTTCGGAGGTTCATTTTAGGAGCCTCGCCTGAACCAGCAGACGACGCAGGTCACACAGTGGGCACCACGGGGCTCGGTGTTGACGCCAGGCTTTCTTCCTCTCCTACCTCGGGGGCGTCGTCTGTGTGCAGTGACTCCCAGCCTTGCTCTGATGCCCACCTTCCTCCTGACTCCGCCCCCACCGAGCTGCAGCGCTCAGAACAGAAGCTACGAGCTGAGGCCTTCACCTTGCTGGGCCTGCAGCCCGAGCCCCCAGAGTGTCCTGCCGGAGAGAGCCATCTGGAAAACAGCTTGTATGCTTTGAGCACCGAGTTGGGAACATCACATTTTAATAACCTGAGTAGCAGTGAGGTCGAGGGCACAGACGTTGGGAAAGGCATGCCCAGAGTCTGTTCACTTCCGCATTCGGTGTTCATAAAAGCTGCGAAAGAGGCTCAGTGTCGAAGTCAGGGTCCGAGAACTGAGCCCTCCCTGACCAGGGCGGATTCCACGCCGTTGGTGGAGTCTCAGTGCGGCTTGACCAGGAGTGGGTTTGGCTTCGTGAAAAGCCCTTCCTGGCACCAGAGTGACCTGTTAAGGAGAGGTAGCGAGGAAAGGCCGAGAGCTAAATCAGAACACGAACACAAGACTGACCATCAGTTACAAACGGCAGTGCCAGCCTTAGAAAACAGGGGACCCGTGCCCAGGCCTGAACCCGCCAGAGAAAACAACCCCGCGGGGCTCAGGGCCGCTCCGTCACTGTTGCCTAACCAAGTTTCGGTGATCACCAAGCAGGCCAGACCCGAAACGGCACACGGGGCTAGGTCAGAGCACTGGGGGCCGCAGAGGACTGAGCCTGCCTTTGTGACGGCGTCTGGAGCGGGACGTGGTGGAGAGAGAGAGGACCCGGCCTGGAATGTGCCGGGGGCGGCTGCTACGGGGGGGACCTCGCCACAGGTTTCTGCCTCAAGGAGAAAATTAGATTTCAACTTTACAGGCGGTTCTTTACCTGTAGAAAGTCCTCACTGTTCCACAAGTAGCAAACTGTCTTTCTCTCGTGAGAAGATCCCAGTCCCGAACCAGGATGTCCTGACGGGAGCCCCGGCACAGGAGGCAGTGCGGGAGCAAGGTCTGCTCCTCCGCGCCCCGAGTCTGGACTCGTCCGGGCTGCCTGTGGATGGACGCCTTCCGGCCACGCCGGCACCCGTGTCGAGAAGCTTTCCTGGTGCAGGAGCACCGTGTGGGGGCTCGGGCAGATCTGGCGGGGGGGCCCTGGCCGTGTCCGAGGACCCTCCTGGCGGGCGGCAGAGCCTGAGGGGGTCTCTGGAGCTGCCGTCGCCGACCCCGGGCGGCGCTTCTCCCGGAGACCCAGGCACCTCCGGGATGGCGCTCCCGTCGGCGGGTCTCGGGAAAGATGAAGAGACGCGCGGCGTCCCTCCGGGTGCCCTGGCCGCGGCCCCGTGTTGTTACACGGGCATCCGGGAGGCGGCAGGCGGCGACACGGAGGTGGAAGAGAGCGAGGCTCCCAGCTGCAGCGAGGGCGAGAGCGAGCCCGAGGCCGTGACGGGGGCCGCCCAGCACGGGGCCGCCAGCGCCTCCGGGGAAGGTGGGGGAGCCCTGGGGGCCGGCGCGGCCGAGAGCAGGCCCTCCGTGGAGGTGGGGTGTCTGACCTCAGCCCTGCAGGACTTCAACATCAGTACTCTCTCGGAGATAGACGGACTTTCTACGTCCGAGGTCGTCATGTTTCTCGAAAGTTGTCAGTTAAGAGATTATAGTTCCGGGGACTCTGTTTCAGAATGTTCTAGCAAAGGAACCCTGAGTAAGGACATGAGCAAAGAGTTAAAGCCAGGTGAGCCATCAGGAGAAAAGTACAGGAAACAGTTGTGTGAAGAAGAAACGCTCGAAACCCCGGAAGAGTGGCTCGAGTCCGAGGAGGAGGACGGGCCCCTGCGGGGCACGCGGCGGCTGTCTCGGCGCTCTCTGGAAACGCTGTCAGAGGTCCTCACCAAGATCGGACAGGAGCTTCAGGCCAGCTGCGAGGGCCCCGCCGGAGAGGATGCTGCCGATTTCGTGCTCTTCAACGTGCACGACGCCGTGACCGCCGGGCCCGTCCGAGAGCATGGCCCACCTCGGGAAGCGGGGGACCCCTCGCCACTGCCCACGGGTACGCCCCCTCCAGCAGCCGGCCTGGCCGGCGAGGGCGGCTCTCCCGGCAGCGGTCCCACGGGGAACGGAAACGCCCCCAGCGGACCCGAGGCCGCTTCCCACGTCACCAGCCCGAACCGTGGTGGGGAGGAGGGCCTGTCAGAAGCGGCGGAGCCCTCAGCCCTGGACGCCGACTCGGGAGCGGGGCAGACGGCGGAGCGTGGTGCCGAAGGGGAGGCGGAAACAACATTCCAGTGCCAGATCTCTACAGTGACCTCCGAGGTCATCAATGTGCTGATCAACAAGGATCAGAATCTAGTCATTGAAAAGGGGGACCACTGGACCATCATCAACGGGGTGGCTCTCATGCCAAACGTGGACCAGGTTATACTGTGTGACACTCCGGAGGACATCGCTGTCTCCCCGGAGCCGGGAGGCCCGGGAGCCGGTTTCGTCTCCGTCACTGCTGTGGACAAGTCTCCAGAGACCGGTCACCCTGGCCTTGCGTTTCCGGAGCCCCAGGGCAGCAGCCTCCCGGGTGCCCAGGAAGAAATCTCCAGCAGTAGTCAGAGCACCAACTTCGATAAAAGTCGCTTGCGCAACAGGCCGGTCAAACCTAGTGTGAGGCTTAGCTCCGAAATCTACGACCAGAACTTCGAGTCTCAGGTAGTTGCGTCCGATCACACGTATTTTAACTCAAAACTGGAGCCGTTTGGCAAGAATAAGAATCGATCCAAGGTGACCAACAAAGATCAGTCAAACAAGCCAGCAAAGACCTCAGCGTCAAGCAGAGTTGAAGCTAATCAGAGTGAAGGCTCCCAGTCATTTTTTGGGGAAAGAGAGAACACAAAAACCCAGAGAAATCAAACTCAGACCATCCTAGCCAATGCGGACACGTCGACCCCCACGGACTGTTCTGACACCCTGAGTAAAATACGGCAGGAGGTGGGGCCCCCTCTGCCACCCTTGCTTGCTCCTTTGGTTGCCACCCCCCCACGGACTTCCCGGCCGGTGTCTCCTCTGATAGCCGCTTCCACTCCCTCCTCCCCCGCCTCTCCCATCGGCCCCATTTCTCCCTTGTGTGAAATCCCGGTGCCTCCTGCGATGTCTCCTTTGCCGGAAGAGCCCGGATGCCCCTCGCCCCTGCGCACATCCCCGTCCCCATCCACCGCAGCAGCTGGCGAGAGGATCCTGTCGTCTCCCCTGCAGTTCTGTGCTGCGACGCCAAAGCATGCCCTCCCTGTGCCGGGCCGCCTCCCCCCCTTTGCTTCCGCCCACGCGGCTGTGGCCGGACCCCAGGAGAATTCCGTCAAAATCCTTGACAGCATGTACCCGGAGTTGTCTGCCAGGGCCCGCACCCTCAACATCCTCAAAGGGAACATTCAGCTCGCCCGGGGCCCACCTGCTGACTGTAAGAACTTAGCAGGGCCCGTCGGTGCCATCACAGGATTCAAAGCAATCACGTCCACGTCAACCGCTTTTGTGAAAACGGGGGGCAGCTCTGGGAGTGACTGCAGTCAGGATAAGTCCAAAGATACGGGGAGTCACCAGGACTCAGGTGGGAAAAGGACGTTGTCTGCATCTACGCTGAGGAGCGCTAAGAGACTGCGGCTGGACAGCGGGTCCCCCGAACCAGAACCCGGGAGCACCGCCGCAGAAGGAGTCCACAAGACCCTCCGGAGGAGCCTCCCTCAGGCTGAAGGCGTGACGACAGAGGAGGAGAGAAGTGCTCTTCCGACCGTCAGTACAGCCTCACAGTTGCCTCCAAACCCGAAAGAAACCGTAGAGTCCCACGACAAAGCCATAGCTGACGCGCTGAAGAAGATTGCAGAGTCGTCTTTTGATCTCCTGCCTGTCATTCGGAGTCACGTGTATGTGGGAAATATCTCCAAAAAGCCCGTAATGAGAGATCAAGAGAAGGAAGTTGTTCACGAATTCAGCACAACCAAAAAGGTATGTGGAACTTTTCTGTATGAGCGTTAGGAACTGCATGTGCTCGGAGACGCTGTCTACTCGCAGCCCGGTGGTAGATGGCCCCGAAAAGGACTTTTATTCCAGAGGTGGACAGTTGCCCGTGTCCACATTGTGGCCCATACTTGGTTTCTAGTCAGCATTTTACACACGTGGGATGTGGTAAGGCAGTGGAGATTTGATCACTTGTATTTATTAATACCTGATAATTTGGAAGGAAAAAAGTGTCTGTCAGGACCACAGTTGCACATTTTCCATCGATTCTGGCCTGTTGAAAGGCTCAAAATGATTTGTGTCAAAGCAGCAGATTTGTCTCCTGTAGCGGAGCCTTTCTTTTCCATGAATTGCACCATATACACAGCCGAGAGTGAGCGTCTCTCACAAAGATAGCGCGGGGTTTCCCGTCCCTCCCTTGATGTGCGTCACGCACGAAGCAGGACCACGTGCTGGCTTCCAGATGGGGAGAACAGAAATGGAAGCACCGTGTAGACCGACAGGTGGTTTAGTGGGGCCTTCACAGGGCTGTGTCTTCTGAGCGCCCATGCCGACACCTTGTGCGGATTACTTCCGGTGCCCCTGCTGTGTTGCTTACCCGCACCTCCTCGCGGTGGAGTGGCGGAAACGCGCACGTGGTTTTCCTGGGTCGCCTACTTTCAGAAAGCGCAAGAGCAGTACGAGTGACTTTGGAAGGTTCGTTTGAAACGAACAAATGGATCACATCATTTAACGCCCTTCTTCCAAAGTGAGACAAACGTTGCCCGGTGTTTTTTTTTTTTTTTTTAATTTTTTTTTTTCAACGTTTTTTTATTTATTTTTGGGACAGAGAGAGACAGAGCATGAACGGGGGAGGGGCAGAGAGAGAGGGAGACACAGAATCGGAAACAGGCTCCAGGCTCCGAGCCATCAGCCCAGAGCCTGACGCGGGGCTCGAACTCACGGACCGCGAGATCGTGACCTGGCTGAAGTCGGACGCTCAACCGACTGCGCCACCCAGGCGCCCCTGCCCGGTGTTTTTAAGATCTAAAGGAGTTCAGAAAACAGGAACTGGAGTAGCTCAGAGAGTTACTTTAGCGAAAAGCAAGGAAGTGTACTCTGGTGGGGAGGTGGCGGCTGCAGGGGCCCAGGCGTGCTCGGGCGCGGCCCGTGGCACCTGCAGGCAGCCCGCGGCCGCGGCCCCTGACCCCCTCGCCGCGTGGCTCACTGGGCCGAGCGAGGCGGGTCGTCCTCCGCAGCCACCGCTCTCCTCTGCTTGCCGCTCCGGGGCACGTTGTGTGGTCCCGACAGACTCCATTTGTAAGTTGTGGCCGTTGTTTAGTAAGCAGAAGAAATGTCGGTATACGTTATGTTTTCTCTTTGTGTTTCGACCCAGCATCTAGCAGAGTGCTTGCTTCACTCCATCCTCTCAGAGCTGAAGATTCAGAAGATCTCCCTGGAGCGCAATTACATTCACGCCCTCTGCAGGGTGTACGTGGGCATATGCCGGCAACTGGGAGACCTGGAGCGAGCCCGCCTGTTTTGCTACAGCCTACTGAAGGAAGGTGCGTTCACACGGTGGTCGTTTTGCGTTGACATCTGTGTACTTACCCCGTGACACTTGGTCTGTCCTTGCAGCCGAGGGATCGCTTGTATCTTTGCAAATACGCAAGATGTTGGTGCGTTTCCCCGAGGCCGTGAAGAACCTTGGCCGGGTGAAGCCGTGCCTCGTTGCCCGGGGGGCAGTTTCCGTGGCTTACCTGCTCGTAGCAGCACGCGCGTTCCCGCTTGTGCATAGAGTGTCGTCATGACGCGTGCCTGTCTGTTCTTAGAGTAGCCACTCGAGCGTCAGGTGTAGGCCACACGAGACGGGAGGATGGTTTTATAAGGTCGGAGTCAAAGTGTGCTGCCGTGTCGCTGGCTGGAAGAGGCAGCGTCTGAAATGGAGCCGTAAAGCCCACAAGACGAGGACCAGAGACGTGGAATCCTAGGAGGGCTCCCCTGGGCCCCCCTTGCCCCTCCGCTCCCTCCGTCCCCACGGACGGGTCAGCACAGAAGCCTCCTTCCTGATCACACATCATCGGTGGCAATGTTTGTGAACAGTGACACGGCGCATAAATGCGATTTGACTGCAGCCCAGAAAGTCTGACCTGGATCATGAAGATTTTTAACCTTTAATCTTTTAATCTTACGGGGGGGGGGGGGGGGGGGGGCGTGTGCATCAGGTGACGGGACATGTCTGCTGCCTGCGGGGCTGCGAGTGAGGCTGCTGTGTGTCGCCCTCTCCCTCGCCTTGTTTACTCTCTCAGGCCCTGCTTTCCTCAGCAGTGGTAACGGGGTGCGTGCCAGGCCTCGGGCTTGGGTGGTGGCCACAGCCCGACCCAGATGCGCACAAGCCAACATGACCCCGGCTCGCGTAGGGCATCGTCAGTGGTGGGCAGGAGAGAGGCGAGCTGCGTGCGCTCTGCTGAGCCCCCTCCGGGGTTCAGCCCGTGCCCCTCAGGCTCGTGGGCACAGTTTTCTCCCCTGGGAAGCTTTCCCTTTAGCTTTCTTGGGGCTCACGTGGTACCTCCCACACGGACTCCTGCGGTCTTTCTCCTGGCGTTTTCTTCATGGCCCTCACCCCCGCTTCCATTGTGTCTGAATCTGTTTGTCTTTCTCCTCCACTAGATTGCATGCTCTGTAAAGGAGGAACTTCGTCTTGTCCCCACTTATTCCGACCCCAGAACAACGCGCTGTCCACAGTCACGGAGTATCTGTTGAATGAGTGAACGAATAGTGCTGTGGAGGGAGGATTTGTGAGTGTCTGTGGGGTCAGAGAAGCTCTCCTTGTCAGAGTGACCTTTGAGCTTGAGGTAGCAAGATGCCAGGCAGTGTACCCAAGAAAAGCGAGGGAGAGAACGCCAGGCAGAGGAAGCGGCATATGCAGAGGTCCTGGGGCAGGACCCAAGATTTCAGAAAGAACAGATCAAGAGAGTGCAGTGAGTTTATGCTTTGGTCGTCTGCTCTTTCAACACATTGCAGCGTTAGATGAGATAGAACAGGAAACGGAAGAGATGCGCTTCCTGCCAAACAGGGTAAAAGTCTGTGTTGGCTGGCTCAACCACGTTGCAAAACACTGGCAGTTTCTTATAAAATTCAAATACTCGCTTACCAAATGACCCAGGAATCCCACTCGTAGGTCCTTACCTAACAGAAGTAGAGACATACGCTCGCTGGGCTGGCTCGCGGTTGTTCATAGCATCTCCATCTGCAGTGGCCTGTGGCTGGAAGCCCACATCCCTCAGCAGGTGAAAGAACGAGTGTGCTATATCAAGCAGTTGACCACTGTTTGGCCACGCAAAGCGAGGGACCACTGATGTGCGTGGCAACACGGGTGAACCGCAGAAACATTCTGTGGAGTCAGGGAGCCGGACGGAAAGGAGTGCGTGCTGTCCGAACCCGTTTGTACATATTTGAGAAAAAGCAACTCATTGAAAGTGACAGTAAGCGGATCAGAGTTGTCTGTATCTGGGACTAAGTGACGCACTGGAAAGGGTCAGACCATGGGAATTTGGGGTGACGGAAATGTTCTTAAATTGATTGCGGTGGGGGCCACGCAGATCCATTCATTCACCAAACCGTCTGCTTGAAAAGCGTGCGTTTTGTTGTGTGTGAGCTGTACGTGGCTTAGGCTGATTAAACAAAGCCAGACGTGGGCAAGAGCATTCACGATAGAAGATCATCCTCCGCAGTGTATAAAAACATCTCTCCAAGTCGAAAGCCTTTTATAAAAGTGTTGTACCGGTGAGTTCTTTCTTACAGATGCACAAAAACTGGCCTGAAATGACACTCAACAAACGGGAAGGTTCTAGGGTTGGGGAATCTGGAGAGAGCGGTTTGCCTTGGCTTCGTGTTTTGGATTCCATGGCTCTTTTCATAATTCAGTGGTGTTTCTGAGCTGTCATGGTTCAGATGTAATTAAGGAAGGTTTGCCAGAGCGAAGGGTTTGCGGGAGAAGGAAGCGGATTTTGAAATAACCGCGGCCGGGGCCTCTTCGGGCTCCCTCCCTTCACTGTTCGGAGGCCTTGCGAGGCACAAGCACAATTATTAAAATTTGTTCTTAGCTTGTAATTTATTCATTTGATCAGATGTAAAGGTTTATTGTCTGTCTGTCTTTCTCATAGATTTTCCGGAATCAGAAAAATTGACTTTGTTCATTGCAAACATGTGGCATGATATATTTATTTCCCAGTCGGTGATTAATAAAGCAATGCAGCTGGTTGCCAGGCAGCGTGCGAAAGGAGAGGTCCGGAACTGTCTGAGAGCGTTCCTCAACTGGGAAAAGGTGAGGCTGGCTTTTACTTATTGTCATAACCGTGCTTGTAGATCTTACGTGAATGTACTCACTCGGGTCGTACTCGTTCATCAGCATTTCAGAGACATTCCTCTTTGTATGAGATCCTTTAAAATACCATTTTAGCCCAAGCTTACGCGTTTAGTTCGGGAAGTGTGCACGGGCCAGCTTGGGAAGAAGTGTAGACTTACGTGTTGTGTTGATTTAACAAAAGTTTCTTCTGTCCGCTGGTTTACGGCTGATGAAGTCCATGTGTATGTGTGCAGGGCCCAGAGGGGCCGTCTGCAGTAGGCACTTGGAGAGGCAAAAAAAAATGGTGAGGTGAAAAATTTCAGCTCCTCGTTTTGATTTTTTTCAATCTGTACTCTCTTTTTCTTTTTGGTTGATGGGATTTTTATTTATTTAAGTACTTTGTTCCTATGTGTTTATTTGGTAACTGAGTGCTAATACGCATCTAGATTGGTATTCCTTTACGGATAGCTTTTATCGAATGAGAATCTCTGGGTGTTGAATTGCCAGTGGGAAACTCGAAGAGATGTCGAATTCAGTGACGGGTTGACTTTGGTTTGATTTTAAACGACTGTGTATTAATATCGTCTTGATATTATCCTGGCTCACGCACGTAGTGGAAGTTTTTATGCCGTTTTGCTTTCCTTTTTGGTACTTTTTGACATTAATATTCGTTAGACTTCTATTTTCTTATGAAAAGTACAGGAAAGGGCTACTGGTAGATACAAGTTAAGGAAAAACTTAAAAGCAAGTCTGTTGTCATCTGCTTAGCAACTTGTCTAGACAAAGCAGAGTGCAGTCCTGGGAGGCATCATCAGATTCCCATCAGGCACGGAGTCAGAAGGGCCCTTCCGTCTCCTGCCATCGGCCGCGATGGCCACCATCACACCCCCACCCCCAGGTCCCCTGTGGGGCCACGTGCCTCTGCCTCGTCCCCCTGCTTGTGCACTGGAGCCTGCTCCTCTGGCTTGTTCAGGATGAAACCAGATACGGGTGATTTGATGATAAAAGACATTCTTTATGAAAAAAGCAGAATTTTAAGAAATGTGTTTGCCATATATCAAATAAAAATATCAAGTCCAGGGTATACAAAAACGAGTAATACTTGGGGGAAGAATGCCATTATAGTACAAGACCTGCAGATTTTCTCTCTCAGAGAGACAAAAAGGAGTAGACACACTGGAATTCATTAATACGTAAAGTAAACTTGAATGAAGAATATTATTTTTCTGTTTGCCTATAGCACATGTACAAACCCATCATGAATTTGGTTACGTGAAAACCTTAATTCTTAAAAAGTGAAGATTCCCGGGGCACCTGGGTGGTTCAGTAGGTTAAGCATCTGACTTCGGCTCAGGTCATGATCTCGCGGTCTGTGAGTTCCAGCCTCACGTCGGGCTGTGTGCTGACAGCTCGGAGCCTGGAGCCTGCTTCCGATTCTGTGTCTCCTTCTCTGTGCCCTCCCCCGCTCATCTTGAAAGTTGGCATATATGATCCTGGACAATTGGGGAATAAGGAACTCGGAAGTAAGATCAGTGTTTCGCAACTCATTGAAAAGGAAAACCCTTCATACCAAGGGTCCCTAGTTTCGGGAAAACTTAGACTCACTAACATAGTTTAAGTGTTTTCATTATTAAACTGATAAAGTGGCTGATAATTATTTTAAAAATTAAAACTCTGAGAAGCAATCTGAAAAAAAAAAAGAATATAGCTTGAAAGGTATGAAGCAGTGAACAAAAAGAAAACACATAGAAGAAAAACACATTGCCTTTAAAAAATAGTAACAAAACAGCTCTCAGGTCAGACTAATGAAAAAAGAGAAAAGGGAAAATATTGAAGATTTCAAAACGAGAAAGAAAATAGAACTACGGTCATAGGATAAAGAGTGCGAGAAGACCACTAGCCACAACTATGGCGGCAGATTTGGAAGCCAAGGACGGTTTCTAACAAACAGTATCAGATTTGGTTTTGGGGCAGAACGCTTGAAGAAACAGCTGTTTTCAGCTAACATTTATAGAATAGGTGGAAAAGTTGATGTAAAACATAAAAAGCATGTATAGGCTCCACCTGAATTTTGCTTCACCTTATAAAGAACCAAGTTATTCTAGTCTTTTGCAAGTATAAGAAAAGATTGAAAGCTTCCTATTTACCGTTGATAACAACACCCAACAGAAAATAGGACGAGAAAGAAAAAGTTGTAAGTCCACTGTTAGGTATTTATCCAAGAAGTCGAATTAACGTCCACACGAAGACATGTGTGTTCACAGCAGCATTCTCGTGCATCACCTGAGGCCGGAATAGCCCAGAAGCCTGTCAGTAGGTGAGTGGATAAGCACACTGGTCCGTCATGTAATGGAGAACTATTCAGCAGCAAGGAGCGTTCAGACCGCCAATAGGTACAAGGACGTGGGTAAATATCAACAAATGTGCGCAGGTGTGAATGAAGCCAGGCCAAGGAGTCCAGTACTGGCTAACTAAATTTTATCAATTTCTGTAACAAGACTGATATCTAGGGTCAAGAAGATGTTAGAATTTAAAGGACTTTTTTGAAGTTAAAAAAATTTTTTTATTATAACTTTTTAATTCTTTGCTTTGAGGTAATGACAGTTTGCATTTCTATCTGGATTGCAGCTGCTCTGTTTTCTACCTGACTGGATTCTGCATCCTGCCTGGAGCTTTTTTGTGGCCTACCCACCACCGGTTTATAATCAGCTTAGGACAAGTATTATGACTAAGATAAACGTAGTTCCTTATTCAAATACAGCTTTCAAAAGGTGTCTTAAAATTAAATGATTATTCATGGGATGCTTGTTACACTCGAGATTACAAATGAAAGGCGCTGTATTTGAAAGTCTAAATTGTATTTTGTTTTTTTCCTTTTTCGTTTGCTAGAATGCTCCTGTGGATGTGGGTTTCATGGTTTCTAAGCTGCTTTTGACCATACAGCTGTGTCCAAAAACAGAATTCCAGTCCAGTGAAAAATTTGGTGAGGATTTGAGTGATAACACTTGGGAGTACATATTTGCCATTGACCTGCTGTGCTGCCACCAGAAATGGATTTGGACACATGATAACATCATAAGGTACGGCCGTTTCGCTGACTCAGAGCTGGGTGTTGCATTGGAAGGTAGTCTGTCGAATGGCTGCTGAATTTGGTTGGAGCAGATTTGGCTGTTGAGGGCAGCGGAAACATGTACAAATGACATTTTGATTTGGGCAAGAGTTGGTAAAACTGCCCTTGAAGGACTCGTATTATCGTCACATGTCTTTGCTCTGTTTTCTTGTGGTGCCTGTGACTTCTTCCCGTAGGTTGTCTTATTACCACCTCTGTCCCAAGGGGAAAGGAATCTCCTGGAGGAGGGGTGTGGGCTCGCTGGCATAAGCCGGCATGGGGAGCAGTGTCCACCGAGGGAAGTGCTCAGCCAGTAGCGTAGGATGAAGTGTGACGATCGTATCTTAACCTTCAAATACTTGGGAAAACCCACGCGAACAGGCAGAGTGAGAGTCCAGATTAGCGGCTCTCCTCACCTGGCCTTTCAGGAGAGAACAGAGTCCCAGGCATCTGTTTTATGTAACGAATCTGCCTTTCTCTGGGCTTGGAGAATTCTGGCACTGGCAGCGTGCCATCTTTGGGAGACCGGGAGGTGGGGGAAAGGAGAAAATAGCTGCTCAAACAATTGTTCTTATTAGATCTTAATTGTCTGGGGACCTGACTTAGGAAGGCTAAGGGTTTGGGGGGGTCTTTTGATTTTATTTAATTAATTAATTTATCTATTTATTTGAGGTGATTTATTTTTGAGAGAGCGAGTGAGTGTGTGTGTGTGCGTGTGTGCGTGTGCGTGCATAGGGGGGTTGTGTCGGGGCGGGGAGGGCCCGAGGGAAGGGGAGAACCCCAAGCAGACTCTGCCCTGTCAGCGCAGAGCCCAATGCAGGGCTTGTTCCCACGAACCATGAGATCATGACCCGAGCCAAAATCAAGAATTGGACACTTCAACCAACGGAGCCACCCAGGCGCCCCAGAAAGGCTGGTTTAAAGGAGTTTATGACCCGAAAAAGGATTCACAAAGGATTGATAGTCCGTATCCTGGAGATACTTGAATGTATTCTGTGGGAAAGTGTACTCTCCTTTTTTTCTCCTTAACACTAGGGAAAGGTTATACTCCTAAATGTGAAACAGTAGGGAATTGAACAATGGTACTTCTGTATAACGAGGTACGGCTGTATTAAAATACACAGCTATAAACGGATGCTCGGGTAGTGACATGACAGCATCTCACAGTCCTTTGCTGACAAGTAAGGAAGTGACAGCCGTCTGCTCAGTGCTGTCAGGAAAGGCACGCGGGCCTCCTGCGGGCCTCATCCCCTGGCTCTTAGTGGGAGCCAGTGGGCAGGGTGACCGAGGAGACCACTGGAAGTGGTTCTTACCAGAGGTCCTTTGGCCAGTGCCCCCCTCTGGGTGTGAGGACAGGGTGTGGAAGGCCGGGATCTCTGCCTGAGCAACTCCAGTCCCGGAGCCCTAAGCGCAGTGGTCACCCTCCCCAGGTTTTTACGTACATGCACGTGGAGAAGCATGTGGAAAGAAAAACCGGAATTAGTGGAGCAACATTCGCTGCAAATGTGCTATTTGGGGCACTTTTAAGTTACATTATTCTCCTGTGTGTTGTCACTTAGCTTTTTGAATACTACAAATGCTATGTAAGAAGGAAATCGGGTTTTGGAAGGAGAGAAAGCAAAGAGGATTGGCAGTGTTTCAGTCAGTAGAAAGTTTCGAAAGTGTGGTTTTCTTGAGCTCCGTGCTCCTCCGACGTCACGCTAGGCTTCTGGGAAACAGAGGCCACGCGCACGTCTGGAGGGTCCCAGTGAAAATCCAGACCCCCACCGCCGCCAGTTCTGGGACCTGGAGACCTTGTTCAGCTTCTCCACTCAAACCCTTGTGAAAAGGGCGAAAACAGAATCAAGATGCAAACATAGCTATTTGTAGCCTCTTTGAAGCCAGTGTGGGCAGAGACGCCCCGAATAGTTGGAGAGCGTGTGAGCCTCCCGTGACTGTCCTCATTTTAACCTAAAAAGTTACATCTCCAGAAGTCCCTCTTCTCGGGCGCCCGGCTGGCTCACTTGGTAGAGTGTGTGCCTTATGATCTCAGGGTTGTCAGTTCGAGCCCCACATTGGGCATGGAGCCTGTTTTTATAAATAAACAAATGAAATTTTTTTTAAGAAGTCCCTTTTCTTGACTAATTGTCTGTCTTTTATGGGCCAGTTTCAAGTTGTTGATATCTGAGCGGTGAGACACATATGTTCTTTTCCTGCACATGCACATAAACACACACGCGTGCTGTTGCTGTTTTGTAGTAAAGAGCTGTGGCCCGTCATGGATAAGTGGATAAAGTACCGAAAAGGACATGCAAACATTGCATATACTCCCGACATTATTATAGCATCAATTCTGAGGCTGATTGGTGAGTTGTCTGTTTTATTAAGCCTTTTCTTGTTATTGATCGTATCTTGGTAGGGGAATAAAGGTGTAATAATACACGTTGGGGGAAACTTGACCATAACGAGTGACTTTATCACCATCACAGTAGATATTTTCTCACTTACTCTCCTTACTCCTACTCTTACAAGTTCTTGTTTTATCCCACTCTGCCAGAAATGAAGTTTTCGTGCCGGTGTATTTTGTGTATGATTGAACGTGTGCTTCTCAGTCCGTACTGTTCGTAGCCGCACAGGCGCACACTGCCATACGCCAGCCGGGGCACAGAGTTGCTCTAAAGGACACTCTGGTCTCATTTGGTTCCTGAAAGTCGGCTGCCTCCCCGCCAGGCACCCGGGTTCTTTCCTGTTTGCCTAGGCAGGGTCACGTCCTGTGGTGCCGTGACCGGGAACCAACTTTGTTTTCCTCCAAGCTGATATGTAGGAATGAAAATCGTTGTGTAAACATATTTTAAATGAGGCATCTCAGATAAGGAGGACCTCAGTGGCTTTTTGGTTCTGCTCCTCCCTGTCTGCCACAGATTTTTATTTCTTAGTGTTACTCATTTTTTCCTCTTTGCCTCATCTCTGATGAGGTGCTCTCTAAGCCCTGCGGGATTTATGTGATGACATCTGTTACCTTTCAGAAGGCTCTCCTTACTCGGAACTGACTTCTCTGTCTGCAGCATGTAGCATTGCCCCCCGACACACAACAAACAAGGTTCGTCTGATAACCTGCATCGTAGCCCCCCAGATCCTTGAAGGTACTCGACTTTCAAGTATCTCTAGAGTTGAATTATTTAGAACTTCAAGACAGTACCGCTCAAAAGAAGGTTTGAGAGGATTATTTACGTTGTCTAAGTAAGTCTTCTACTTAGAGCTGTCTGTGGCTGCTTTTGTTACCGTCTCAGCAAGAAGGTATTCCTGCTCTGTATCTGCTTCACATGCAAACCTAAGAACCTTGCGCTAAGTAAATGTGTAAAATGGTTCAAGACGGCAACATGCTTTCAAGGAAGACTCTAATTTCACTGGAAAGGACAGAAAATACACTTGGAGTGAAGTGTGTGAGCCCGGAGTGATTGCCCGCGACCGTGGAGGAAGAGAGCCACCTGCAGAGATGAATAAGGCGTGGGTGGTGGAGGGGGCGAGCGGCTCCGTGGGCACTGCCGCCACACGGGCCCTGCAGGCCCCCGGGACAGTCCGCGACAGCAGGAAGCAGGAAGGACACGAGGGCCAGGGGACGGCAGACGGGCCGTGTGTGTGTCTGCACATTCTCCTTTCGGTAGCATCTTCTCTTACAGATGTTCATAGTTTGAACTGATTTATTTTAAACCGAGAAACCTTCTTGAAGAAAAAATTAGGAAAAGATGTTAAGTCTATAAATACATATATCACCCTCCATAAAGTATCTTTGGATTTTGAAACGAACACGAAACGTTTTGAAGTCACGCTTACAAAATACTGTGTGATTTTTGCCACTGTTGTTGCAGGAGGTTGTCCATTTACACACTTGTTGGTTGTGACGGGAGAGGAAGCGGGCGTGGGAGAGCGGAGGGCTGCGCTTCTGGTGGCTTCCGTGCGGTCCCCGTGCACCTGTGGTGGAGGGTCGGCCCCACACGTGCTTCGCCCCTGAAGCTGGCTCTCCGGAGTCCGTGCCTTCCACCTTCGGCTGGTCGTCCAGATTCCCTGAGAAGCTTCTTAAAGAATATGTGTACACTTACATAATGAAGCCATATGTAATGAAGTTACATAAGCTAGGAGTAAACGATGACGTGTACTTAACAGCATTACGGGATGAGATGATAATATATAAACACATGAGTGTGATTCGGAGGATGGATAGCTAGGAAGTGGTAAGGGTGGAAATGAGCGCAGGGTCGGGCCTGGAGGATTCTCCTCGGGTCTGCAGACACCCGGCGTAGCCGCCGCAGCATCCCTGCCCGAGGCAGGTGTGGGGAGGGCCGGCGGGCAGAGGCCGGTGCCAGAGAGGGCGGCTCAGCTTGGCCAGCTCTGGTCGTCTGTGGGCGCCGAAGCCGTGGCACTGGGCGATGGGGGCGGGGGGTGGGGACAGAGACGGGTGAGGCCTGTTCTCTAGAACTGCAGAGCTCTGAGAAGCTGTGTCCGGGCCGGATGTGCACGGACCCCCTGCACAGCTGTCCCATTTGGAGTTTGAGCCGTTTCTGAGAGGAAACTCCATTAGAGAACCTTCCTGCAGTTTCTGAAGCTGACGCTATAGAATTCGGCACACAAACTGGTGAGCCGTGATTTTCCTAATAGTGACACATTCATCATTCAAAGAATAGAGGAGTCGTCTTTATTTTTATTTCCAAATTGGCAAAATCCCAAATGAATTTTCACTCCATGGGAAACCCAAGACGCTTTCTGTCAGAACAGCCCGGGGTTACCTTGACGTTGGATGGCGGGATGAGCAGTGCTGTCCGCAGGTGGTCGTACATGATTAGTAAGTGGGGTTTCTTCTAACGTGCTCGAGTGATAGCGTATTAGAGCGTTTTGGGGAGTGTTTGGGTTGTTCTAGATCAAGGGGGATGTGGAGAAGTGCTAGAACCTGCTTCAGTCTGCTCATTTCAGGGCAGCGGTGAGGCTAGGGAAGGTCAAGCCCTCGTCTGAGGTCCCTCGACGCTGAAGGTGGCCGAGCGGAGACAGAAGTCTGTCTGCTGCTGGACTCGGTCGAGTGCAAAGCCGTGTAGCGCCACCTTTGCCCCTAAGGGCTGAGGAACCCTCCGGGGCCCACCTGGTATTCAGCCTAGAAGCCAGGGGAGCACTGCCCACATGAGGCGTTTGCAGGCCAGGCTGAAGTAGCCTCTGCTTGTCCATTTCCACCCAGCCTTTTGCCAGGCCTTTCTTTCACCCTTTCTTTGACGTCGCCTCAACTCCTGTTTTCCATGGCCTGCCTGCACCTGCAGACTTGAGGGAACCCTGGGGGGCTACTCGGTCACCTTCCCCGCAGGCCCCCAGCTGCCTCCCTCATGCTTCCCTGAGTGCTGGGGGCTGTTACCTTTGACAGCGAGGTGAACTCCGTGTTTCTTACCTGTGTTTTCACGTGGCCGAATCCCCTGGACTCGGGTTCCTTCTGGGGGGACTGTTTCTCCCGTCTGTAGGGCAGATTTGCCTCTCTTCTTTGTTCTTGTGCATTAAGGTCTTTCCCCCAAGCCACCTACCTCCGACTCATGATTACTGATCATTTGATCCTTGAAAGTTCCATTAATTCAAAGAGCTTATAAAATCCAGTTCATTAAGCACTTTTAATGTAAATGAAAGGGGCCGTTATATTATCTGGGAAGACATGCGCATCCCGGGCTGAGCGAGCCCGTGTCTGTTTGGCACACGCCCTTCCCCCTGCTCAGCTGCCACGTGTATGTTGAGCACCCCCAGTAGGTTGTCTCAGAGGACAGATGGGGGCAGACAGCAGTTTGATCTAATTGGAAGCAGATAATTGAGTGATCACTGATTGAAATTCCTGATCTCTAAAGTACATTACTTTTCAACCTCGGTGAGAGATTTCCCGGGAATTATCCAGATGTCTATAGTTTCATCCTGGATTCGAAATTTTCCAGGCATCCATCCATCCATCAGTAGGAATTTATCGAGCCGTCTGTGACAGCATGTGGGCTGCACGCAACCAGTGCTGAGTTGGTTCCTGTAGGAAATGCTAAGTGATGAAGGTTACTTCAGTGTCCTATGTCTCAGTTTCTCCGCGTTCAAAATGGCAACGGAGCTGGTGGCCTGGGTTCATATATATATACAGCTGAGGGTGTGTGTAGAGTTGAGAAAACGCAGACACAGAAGAGTGAGGTTACAGGGCGATGTCCTAACAACTCAGGAAAAGGACTTGGATAAAAGGGCATCCAAGTTCGTCTGGAATCCCCTTCCTGTGAGAGAGGAGGGGCGGAGAACACGAGGCCGCACCGGGAGGGAGGGAACGGGGTTCCACCTCGAAGCAAGCCCACCTCCACGGACCACGGAACACAGGAGGGATCCAGGTGGGCGGGGCTAGGCGCGTGGCATCATCGCGCTTCCTCCGCCTTCAGCGGGATGTGCCCCCCCCCCCCCCCCCCCGCCGTGAGGACCCCCAGGGCTTGTCACTCCAGGTCCTACTGACTGGGGGAGAGCTTCCGTTAGCACTTAAATAAAGCCAGTCATGATAAACCGGTGTGAACATGAATGACATTCTCCGTGGAAAGTGGTGGCCAAACAAAACCGACCTCGAGGAGAACGGTTATCTTGCTGCCGATCCTCTTTTCTGCCAGGATCCGAGGGCCTGTCCGCGCTGCACCGGGCTCTTGCAGTGGGTTTTTTGGTTGAAGTGTGTAAAGAAAATCCGGCTTTGTACGGAGCTCCTGAGTGTTTTAATAGCCCTTTCAGATCATTGTGGATATGCTGGGACAGCACGTAAAAATTCACAAGTGCCGACTCCCTAAACGGACGGAGTGGGGTCTGAACCGTCACCAGGGGGCCTTCCTGCCGCATCAGCCGCTGGTCACGGGTCCTGAGGGCTCCAGGGCGACTTCATAAGGCGCGCTGCTCCCTCGGAAAATACTGATTTGCACAGATCTTCCAGCCGTCAACAACATCCAGAAGACAGACATTAATATCGTCACAATCTCATCAGAGAAGTCTTAAATTTTGAAGCTGTCAGGCGCAGGATGGCTGGTGGAAGTTTTTCCAAAATTCTAATTTGGCTTAAGAGCGCACATTTTGTCACTGACAGCAGTGATAAATTTCCTCGCTTTATTCGTTTTTGAGAAGAGGTCTGTCTGGGTCCGAATAGCTGTAGGTTGTCAGTCACTCGGCAGAGAAATGTGGGCGTGTCTCGGAAGAGCACCGCCTCCCTCCCGGTTCAGGCAGCCCCCTCGGTGCGTTGCCCCGGCCCGAGCCTGGCCAGGCCCCCGGTGTGCCGTGTGCCCCCCCACACCCACAGCAGCTTACGGGCTGCTGGCCGCGGCAAGAGTAACTGTTGGTGCTTCGGAGGGGGCATCGTTCCGTGAAAGTAGCCGTTTTGACCGGGAGCTCCTGGTGGCAGCAGTGGCCCCCTTGCGGCCGCTGCCGTGACTGGTGCCGCGGACCCAGTCGTCCGATCTGCGCTGGTGTTGAGCCTGGGTCTTATCTCAGCATCGGGAAGGAGGCAGGTCGCCTCTTAGTCCACGTCGTTCCGCTGTGAAAATCATTTGGACCCTGGGGACCGTGCAAACCACGCCCGCGCGCTCCCGGGCTGCGGCACGTCCGGGGCTGCGCCGCTCGGAAGGGTGCTGGTCCAGAACCTGGCTGCCGGCGCCGCGGCCTCGCCTGGGTCCTCCCGACCCAGCACAAGTCAGCCCTGTTGCGCGGAGCCTGCCGAGACCACGCGCTCCGCTGAGCTCCCTCTCGGCTCCCTCGGCGGAGAAAGCCGCACGTGCGTGCCGCCCTCGTGTGACCGGAAGAAGGGACGGTTAGTCACCCTGGCCACCGTTGCCCCCACCCCCCCAGGGGGACAAGGGGTGCTTTAGGCGTCCCGATGCTTTCCTGTTCCGCCCGCTCTCGGGTGAGGACAGGTACCCGTTTCAGCTTGAGGATCCTTCACCTTAATGTGCGGAACGGCATAAGAGAGAAAACGTGAATTTTACATTCTCGGGAAAAGTTGTCATGTAACCAAAGACCGTTTACGTGTCGGTTTGTTTCCCCCCAGGTCGGTTGGGCCAGTTGGGCTTGAAGGAAGGGTTCCCGTCTGCTGTGAAAAGCATCAGCTCCGTTATCGGCATGTTTATTCAGCATGCCCAGGACGAAGGTAGGACCCGTGTCCGCTGAGATTGTTCTGAGTCCCTCGCGGCCCCGTTAAGCCTCTTGTGAGTTCCCACTGTGCGCCCTGCTCTGTGCACCTCTCGTTGCCGTGCGGCTGGGGGAAATGAGTGGCTTTCCATTTTTTTAAATGTGTGTCTATGTGCGTGAGGGGGAGGGGGGGCACAGAGAGCGGGAGAGAGAATCCCAAACAGGTTCCAGGCACAGCCCAGAGCCCGCCACCGGGCTCGATCCCAAGATCCTGGGACGGTGACCTGAGCGGAAATCAAGAGTCAGACACACAACAGACTGAGTCACCCAGGCGCCCCGCCCCCCCCCCCCACCGCCTTTTTAAAATGTTTATTTGAGGGGTGAGTAATTTTTAAAGCTACGTTTCAGAACTGACGTTTGAGCACATGTGGGTTTTGTGTTCTTTGAATTGTAGTTTAGCTGAAATTCGGCTAAATTAAATTTTCATTAAAGGACTTGTAAATAAACTTAAGCTAAATGAGAAAGAAACCTAGCACACGTGGTCTGTGACCTCGCTGTGACCTACCTTCCTCTGCCGTCGCCTCTCTCAGGCACATGGGGGGGCGGGGGGGAGGGGGGCAGTGCTGCCCTGGGGAAGGGCTTTGCTTCTCCTCTCGTGTCTGTGTTCGTTTTCAGAGTAGCCCTTTCATAAGCACTTGCAGTGGCTATGTAATGGAACCATTTATTTGAGGAATGCTCCGGGATCCAGCTCCCACCGCAACCTGAATGTGGAGCGTGATCCTTCCAGAGCTCCCTACTCGGACACCCCGGCCGTGCCCTGGGTGCCGGCCTGCACACGGCTCTCTTGCCGTTTCGTTTCTTGCCACGTGTGGATGGGTCTCCATTCATTTTTTCACTGTGGGTTTTTTCTCTGATACTTTTCACTGCTGGCAGAAAGTGTCCTGTGTGTGAAGAGTGTTTCCGCAGATTACGGCATTCAGATTCTGAATCACAAGCATTTTCTTGCGTAGCGACTGATAGGAAAATTCTTTGCAGATATACCGTGGGGCATACAGCTAGCAGCCGTGTACGCGCTTTGCGATCTGAGTCCCAGCAACCCAGCGGAGATCTCCCGCATCCTGGAAGCCTGGCGCAGAGAGACCTCTCACAGCGTTCCCTCCGCGGTGCTCAGCTGCCTGGAGGAAGTCAGCTGCCTGTGCGCCGAGGAGGTGGGCTAAGAAGCCGTGCGCCCCTGCATCTAGAGAAGTGCCTTCGCGTGTCTGAGTCCGGACAGTTGAGTCAGCTCGCAGAGTCCCGACTGAGGCTTCGGAACGTCGTCGCAGAGGAGAGGATGTCCAGGCGCGCCCGTCACTGTGGCGAGGACACCGGAGCCAGCAGGGGCCGGGCCGCCCTCCCCCAAACCGCATACATTTCACTTAAGGCTGTTGTGATTCCATGACATGTGGGTTGTATTATTGTGTCTTGGTCAAACAACAAAAACTTGAACTTAGCCCTTTTTTGCTGCAGAAAGTGTCCTTTTAGTCGCTTTTTAAAATTGAGTGGCATTTTATAATGAATTTAATATAAAAGCATTGATTTGGTTCCTGAGCTAATTTTGGACTTTGCGCTGGAACGGTTGACTAGGAAAAAATAAATCGGCTAAGAAGGAGCTAGAAGACTCTTCCGCGGTCTTAGCTGGACACGGACTGTTCCGTTGTTTCTCCAGGTGGGCGCGCCACGGGTGAGAGGGGACCCGGGGAGAGCCTTCGGGCCCCGTTGTAGCGCGTCTTCTTCCTGTCTCTGCGGTTCCTTAAAACCCTGTCACTCTAGGAGGACCAGGAGCGCCTCCGAGCAAAGGTCACTTGCAGGGTCGTGTCCGCGACGTTGTATCTAAACGATTCAGAGGCCAGCGCGGGTGGGTCTCTGTGTGTGCCGTGTACATATGGACAGTGCTATAATGTGTTTCACATTTGATGATATTCCACTTTCGGAATTGTAGTATTTGTACATAGAAAATGGGTTTAATAACTCACCGTGGTTCCGATTTGTCTTATATTCATCATTTCTTAAAACTCTTGTATGTGTTTTTTATAATAAAAAATAAAAAGTAAGCCACGCACGTGATTGTTCTCATCCGCCAAGAGTGACACTGGGTATTATCAGCAAAGATGGAAAATTCTCCACTCTAACCAAAGGGAAGACGGCCTCTCCAAAACAGGAATACGCCACGTGCTATTATCAAGACGGTCGTGAGTGTTCTCCGAGATGCTCTTGGCGTCACTGGATCCCGCGTAATTACGTGCTGATGGCCCCTCTTTGTTTACTTAACGAATATTGCTGCCCTTTAAAAAATCACATCCGACAACTCTTTTGTCACTCCTGCCTCGTGTTTTTAAAACAGTTATAACAAACATAATTGACATTTATGAATAACTCTGCGCTGCCCTTTGGAAGCTTTTTGTTGGCGGGTTGTTCTTTCTACCAGTATTTACTGAGCGTGGGCTCCGTGCTGGGGCCTCCCTGGGAGGAGCCGGGGAGCGGACAGCCCGGGCTGTGTTCTCAAAGACCTGTGAGCTGCCGGGAGAGAAAAACCCGGCCCCCCAGTGAATCAGCCGTCTGAAATTGGAGCAGGTGTAGTGAGGTCAACGTGGAGGTTTGTGCCGGAACAGCAGGGGAGACTCTGTCTGCACCGGTCCCTCTGAGGCCGTGGCCGGCAAGCTGGGAGCTGGGCGGAGGGAGCGAGCCTTGAAAGGAGACGAGTGACCCTCCCGGGCAGGCGGCTGGCTCTGAGAGGGAAGAACCCGCTGCGTGCGGGAAGGAGGCCGGTGTGGCCCGGGCACGCTGTGGAAGGGAGCGCGTGGTGTTTGTTCAGTCAGTCACACAGGCAAGGGCCCGTCGCCGGCACCCGGGGGCCCCGGGCGCGTTCATGCTTAGAGGGAGGTTTGACCGAGGTGTCCCACGAAGTCACCTTCCACTGTGGCAAATGATGGGAGGAGGGCAAGAGGGAAGCAGAGACCTGTCGGGAAGTCGGGGGAGAGCACAGGGCGGCAGTGCAGGGGGCGAAGGGTGGGGGGGTTTCAAGTCCCCCTTGGAAGTAAGGTCACTGCTGAACTATGCATTGCGGGAGGGGCAGGTCGGAATCGGGATCCCCGGGTCACGGAGTCGGGCACCGGGGCCGGGGACAGGTGCAGAGGCTGGTGGTTGGAATCACGAGTCCCAGGTGTGCGTCTGGGATGTGGGGACCACGAGACATGGCAGTGGAGGGGGCAGCCTTTACGGGCAGAAATCTGGGGGCGGATGAGATCGGGCAGAAGTTGGGGAGTCGATTTGAAGCTGTGTGTGTGATCACGAGGAAGGAGAACTTGCCAGCTTCAGTACCTCCTGACATTTGAGGCTGTGTGGGCCGGGGACAGTGGGGTGGCCCCTTGGCGGCTGTCTCCTGGCCGAGGCTAAGAAGGCAGGGAGGCAGGCAGGTGGCCGTCTCTCTGTGCTGGAGCCGCGAGGCCAGGTGAGGTGATGCATTTTGCCCCCCCGCGGGTGGCGGGGACTCGCTGATCCTTTCCCAAAGGAGAGGGCGTTAAGGGAGAGAGAAGAGTGGGTCCGCGGACAGGCTTGTGGGAGAATCTGCCTGGTAAATGGACTGGTCATAGGCTTCGGAACGGCTTTTGGACCTCGGTAGGTGTCATTGGTGGAGAATGCTGGCATCCCGGCAGAACACCGTTGCAGGTTTTATCACTTAGGGGAAACGAATAAACAACAAAGGGAATGTGCAGTTGAACCTGGAGTTGGATGGGACGTTAGGCTAGAGCGGGGTCCTGTGTGCCCAGGAACCACACAGGGTCTGGGCAGCCCAAGCCGGGCCCCACACAGCTTAGGATTACAGCCCGGGGCAGGCCAGGCCACGCACTCTGGGCTGGGCCCCCTAACGCTAAGGGCACAGGATGAGGAGCTGTCCCTGGGACAGTGGCGGTGAGCAGGGGCGGTGAGCCGTGTGGCCGTGATCGTCACTCACTGCCGAGCCCTGTCTTCAGGGACTTTGCTCAGGAAGTCCCTGCTCTTCGCTCCGAAAACCAGCCCGCATGCGGCCCTTCAGGCTGCCATTTTCCATCCTGATGGCACTCGGTCACTGCTTGCTTCGTTTTTCAAGACATGTGGTGGCGTAACTCACAGATTGAACTTCTGCAAGAATTAGGAGCCTGGATTAATTTGGGAATGGGAAGAATTGCACCGTGGCCATTAGAGGGCACTGCAGCCTCGCCCGTGAGCAACTCCCGCCGGGCCACAGAGGGCACCTGCCTGGGATGTGGCTGATGAGGACAGTGCACACTCACAGAGCCTCTCACCCCGGGACACCTGGTTCCCGAGTGAGATTCCCCTGCCTCGGCCCATTCTCCCCAGCAGCAAATGGGGAGAATGCTTGGAAAGGGTCACACGTAAGCTCAGCGGTACCTGAGAGCATACCTACCCCTCCCGCCAAACACAAATGCACACGCTTTGCCTGTTAGATTCTCTCCTGGATGTTTTTTAACGACCCTGGAACAAAGGGCTTAGACACGAAAGTGGCGCACGTGGAGCTCAGACTGGTAAGTTTAATCTACCTGCCGGAGACTGAAGAGAAGGGGTTCGGTGTGGAACGTTCTGGAAACGTAGGGGAAAGCGTTTCAAAAGGAGGGCCGAGCCATTAACTGAAATACACTTTCCTTGCTTCTTTCCTTCCGTTTGCCGGATACCTGGTGGGAGGAATTCTGCGCGTGGTTGTGACTCGCAGAAAGTTCCTTTTTGTACCTCCGAAGAGAGTTCTGAGGGAGAGTGACTTTCATGGGTCTGTCTGAAGTGAGGAGCGGTTCCTGAGCCGGGTCCTGCGTTCGGCACGCTCACATGGCACGGAGGGTGTGACTTTGGTTTTGGGAGAGTGACCATGTCTGCCGGCTCTTGGGGGAGGACTTGGGGCCCCCTGGTGCCCATACCTGGCGGCTGGTGCTGCCCTGTTGGGGGCTCTGTGCTCCGCGGCCAGGGGCCCGTTGGGCCGATCCCACCACCCCTGGTTCTGGGAGGGCCCGGCCTCCCCCCTGCGCCCACGAGTGCCAGAGTGGGGGGTCTGGGGCCGCGGGTAAGAGGCCTCCCGCGAGGGGCACGGCCCCCCTCATTCCCTTCAGGGGCAGCGGGAGAGGAGGGGCCGGTAACCTCCCGCCGTCGGGAACCGCGGTCTGTTCTAAGTTGTTGGTGCATCGTTAGGAATATTCTTTTCTTTCTTTTTTATTCTTTTATTTTTTTTTTTAACGTTTATTCAGTTTTGAGAGACAGAGCATGAGCGGGGAAGGGGCAGAGACAGAGGGAGACCCAGAATCCGAAGCAGGCTCCCGGCTCCGAGCTGTCGGCACAGAGCCCGACACGGGGCTCGACCCCACGAACCGTGAGATCACGGCCTGAGCCGAAGTCGGACGCTCCACCGACTGAGCCACCCAGGCGCCCCTGGAATATTCTCTTCTTAATACATGCTCGGTAATTGCTGCTGTGGGATAACGTCACCCTGCATCCCAGGTGCACAGCTGACAGAAGAGGAAAGCGAGGGCTCGGAATGTCAACCCTGAACCCTCCACACCTTTCGCGTTCACAGCCGATCTGCTTGTTGCCATGTTTCTGTGTGTAAGTGTGTTCCCGTGTATCCACTTTTAATAGTTGAAATTGGGACCCGGTGCAAGGTTTAATTTGATTTTCCGTGTTAATTCTGTTCCGTGTGCACGCAGCAAATTAAAAAGGGAAGCAGGTCACACGCTGGCCCCCAGTCTCCCTCCGGCCTGCTTCCTGGGCCCGCGGCTCCTTCCACATCCGCCAGCCGCTCCCGACTCCCACCGGATGGCCTGACGCCAACGTGGGGGACCGCGCGCCCGCCTCACCCCTCTCTGCCGACGACCCAGAGCTTACTGACAGCGGGGCTGCGGGCCCTCCTGTCTGCTGCTCCCCTGCCTGCAGGGCGGGGTCCTCCGGGGAGGCTGCCGACTTGGCGGGGACGGGAGGGCCCACAGTGACTGGGGGGGACACGTGTACCCTTGTAAGTGGGTGCCCTCAGAAGCTGAAGGTGGCAGGGAGTCCGGTCTGGAGGGCTGTCCCTTCACTCCAGCCTTAGCATTCTGGGAGCGGGCACTCCCGCTGGGGTCCTGCTCCCCCTGAAGGTGGGGAGGGCCGTGTGGTGGCTCTGAACCCAGCTGCCACTCAGGTGGCTCGTACACCTGAACCCCAACTCGGGCGGATGGCCGTCGTATGATTCCCTGAAGCCCAAGCCAACGCCGGTCAGACTCTTAAAACCAGCTTTAATCCGTGCAGCAACCCCCAAATAGGGGAACCATTCTGACCTCGGAGGAATCCTACTTCGGGTTTCCTGATAGTCCTCTAAACACCACCACCTAGTAACTTTGGGGGGGGGGTTGTGTTTATGATGAGCCAACCAAGTCAGTGTCTGTCTACACCTGCTTTGTCTGATGCGGTATTTAAGACCACCTTGAACGAGTGGACTAATGGAAGGTGACAGAGGGGGGGTTAGCGAAACGATTGACAGTAGGGCCGAAACCACAAGTGCCAGGCCCTCTGCCCCTCCTGGGTACCACCCCCACGTGTCCCTTGGGGGCCCAGGCACCTGGTCCCACAGGCACTGGGGAAAGCCCACCTCGATCTGCCCATCAGTCACTAGCAGATAATTGAGGACTGGCCTTATTTTCTTTCCTATTTTCAATGTTCATTTATGTTTGAGACAGAGAGAGATGGAGTGTGAGGGGCAGGGGTGGGGGCAGAGAGAGAGGGAGACGCAGAATCCGAAGCGGGCTCCAGGCTCCGAGCTGTCAGCACAGAGCCCGACGCGGGGCTCGAACTCCCAGACCGCGAGATGGTGACCTGAGCCGAAGTGGGACGCTCAACCGACTGAGCCCCCCAGGCGCTCCCCGACTTGCCTTATTTTAATAGCAAACAGCAGTCATGTTTGCAGGTGTCTGGACAACCCAAGTCTGACCTGCGGAAACTTCCCTCGCGGGAAGACTATTGGCACGTCGGGTCTCCTGACCTGCATGTCTGTAGTTTTCCCACCAGTGCTTCTCCTTTGGGGAAAAAGTGCGTTTGTGGAGAAAGTGGAGAGTCTTTCAAAAACAGGCATTTAGCCTGCGGGGGTTTCTTCTGCTCCGTGGAGCCCTGGCCAGCCGCCCCCCCCACCACCGCCTGCCCTGGGCCGAGGAGGGTTAAGGGGAAGCCCCCACAGCCCTGTACCTGTTGAGCGGCGGGCGCCCCCACCAGTAACTCGGAGGCTCTCAGGATTTCGTCCGCAGCATCATCTGTTTTCACGTCACCCTGGGGACCTTGGGGAGAAGAGGAAAGGGACCCCGAGGGGGAGGCCCTGCCAGTCGTCGGGTGTTCACTTCCTCCGGAGTCTCGTTAGTGTGGAAACCTCTAGAAAGGCAGAGTCGGGGTCCTTTGTGGTGGCAGCCAGTGCTCCAGAGTCATTTCTCTTCTGGGGACATCAAGGGAGAGACTGATGGAGAAAGCCAGGTGGACCTCCCCCCCCCCCTTCAAATGCAGAGAAGTGCTCTTTTGAATGCTGGGGACTCCTTGCAGAGGGCGGTCCCCGGAATGCCTGCAGGGTCTGTAGTGTCCTTTCAGCCTGAGGCCCCAGGGACACGTGCTGTCCTGGGGAGCCACCTGCGGGCGGAAGGAGGGGCGTGACTCAGCGGGCTCTTCAGACAGCCTCCTCTCTGCCTCGCCACCCAGGGCCAGCCTTCGTTTGCACCTTGGAGACGTGTTTGTTAAATCTGCGGTGGAGCGGAAAACAGTTTTTAAAGCACTCACTCCTTCCTGACCTTTCCGGATTCGAATTTTTAGGGAGCCTGAAGCCGTCATCCAGAATAAAATGTTCCTGCGTCTTTCTGTTCGGACAGCCTATCTGTTTAGTGATGGGGAAATTAGTTTTCTGGATTCTGATGCCGTTGTGAAATACATAACTTTAATTTGTAAATAGAAACACTAACATGGGGGGGGGAATAAAGCGCGATAAATACAATTTCAGGAACCGTTTGGTTCATGTTGCTTGATTTCTGGCTTTGCTCAACTGCACACCCCCACCTTCCCAGCCCGCTTGAGATCAAGGAAACGATATGGCGAACGGTTTGTTTTTACATCGTGCGCTTTACCTGCGCCCCTTTCACTCTGAGATCCCAGTGTGGCCGCGTGGAGAGAAAGGAGAGGGAGAAGAAAAATCTTAAAATAAGAAAACCCTGGTGCCTGGGATTTAAAAGAAATCTGGTGCAGGCGGTGCCCGTCGGAGCCTGGCCGGCCTGCAGGGGGCGCACTGCACCGGCCGCAGGAACGGGGCGCACAGGCAGCGTGAGCTGGTGTGGTGGGGCTCCCCCTGGGGCAGGGGCTTCAGGCGGGGACCTTTAGAGACCCTGCTGAGAGATCACACCCTTCCTTGTTAATCACGGGGCAGCCTCCGCGGGACCACTGGGGCCGGGAGCGCGCACCCTCCTGCGGGTGGAGGGTGGGTGGGGGAATGTCTGTGTTCTCCTGTGACTTCCTGAGGCTGTTGGCGTCCCTGGGACTTGTCTTCTGTCTGGGTGTAGCGAGACAGAAGACGCGCATCGCATACGTCACATCTTTCTATGAGTCACCCAAGAAATTTCGGTGGGGCTTAAAACTTTGTTCTGTAGAAAATACAGACAGTACCCCTGAACGATGCCAATTCAGATCATGAGAACTTGAGCTCAGGATGATGAAGTTTTAGGGTGATGGTGGGGTGATCCGGAACCGATGACCAAGAAAGAATTCTTGAAGACGTCTTTGGTGCAAGAAAGGCGATTTTTTTTTAATTTTTTAATATTTATTTATTTCTGAGACACAGAGAGAGAGCATGAACAGGGGAGGGTCAGAGAAAGAGGGAGACACAGAATCCGAAACAGGCTCCAGGCTCTGAGCTGTCAGCCCAGAGCCCGACGCGGGGCTCGAACCCACGGACCGCGAGATCATGACCTGAGCCGAAGTCGGACGCCCAACCAACCGACTGAGCCACCCAGGCGCCCCAAGAAAGGCGATTTTATTAAAGCACGGGGACGGGACCCGTGGGCACAAGAGCTGCCATGGGGTCCTGACGGGTAACTCGTTATATAACCTCAGGTTGGGAAGGGGTTAGGGATAGGGTAAGTCTCTAAGGTATTTTGGAAGCAAGGTTTCCAGGACCTTGAGGGGCTGGCTGTTGCTAGGGAAACGCCACTTACTACCGTTTAATAAAACCTCAGTCATGAGCCCTTTCAGATGTGTATCGGGGACCATAAGCTTGGAGTAGGATTGCCAGCATATGTCCCAGGGCAGGTGAGATAAAGGAAGTAGGCTTACAGGGTCCTCGAGGTCGGGACAGCGTTAAGCTAAGGGGCTCTTTTGTCCCCAGCAAAGTGTCATCATCGAGGCAGCTGAGCTCCTAGAAGGAGGTCACTCTGCCCGTTCCAAGGACTTGTCAGTGGGCTGCAGGCGGTAAGGGAATTTAATTTTTCATTTGCCTTAGTTTCCCACACCACCATAGCCAGCACTTAAACCCCTCTCCTTGGTTCTTGGGTAGCCAGGAGTGTCCAGAGAATATCACACATACACCGGGGCGGGGGGTGGGGGGGATGGTACCACCCTGTATTTTGCCCTCAGCTTGCCCCATGATCCCCCATCAAGGAGACATTCACCTCGGAGACACTGCTGTTTATTAGCAAAGCCCATCAATGCTCTAATAGCTTTTGGGCAGCATCCTGGTGGTTTGGGAATTGACAGCTAGTAACCTTTCACCATCGGAAAGGAATTATTTTGATTGCTTTCTTTTGCCTTTATTGTCTTCTTGTTGATTCCGGTTGGGTTTTTTTTAGGGGTGGGGAGAGGGGAGATTTGCTTTACATGTTCATGTTTATACCCAAATATCACAATCTTCTGTGTTAATGATTGAAGTAATTAAGTGCCACTAATTTCATTCGGTTAAATGTTTAAATTGTTTGCTCGGTAGAGCTTTTCAAGACTAAACTATTTTATTAAAACAGAGGAATATTGTATCTCTGTCTGCATTAGAGCCTGCTTGAAAATCAGGGAAGGGCACCGCTGCGGCCGCCTCCAGAGCTGAGCGGCAGGCAGGTTAGGTGACCTCCAGTCAGTGACAGCATGGCTTGTAAAGAGCACTAAACAGAATTTAGGAGCTTGTTTCTGTTTCTAGCAGCCTTGTGAAGTGTCAGTGGCCATGGATACGGTGTTTCCTGAGTCAGATCCCGGTAGACTGAGCAAAGGCACGACAAAAGTATCTGAGAGGTCAGCCCTGATTTCTAGCCACTCGCCTTGTCTCAGAAGAATGGAGCTGCCGGTGTGCCCCGGCCAGTAGAGCGGGACAGCCAGTGGCCCACACGAGGCAGACAGACGAGTGCTCTCAGCCCCACTGCCCCCAGACCCGGCCAGGTCTCTGTGACTTCAGTCTCGAACCCGCTGTTCCTAGTGCCCGTGCCATTATCTGCACCCAGCGTGCGTATCCGTGCAGGAGGCGTTTCTTCTCTGCAAAAAGGGAAAATGACCGTGTGTGAAGAATTCCAAGATTACTTACTTCCACTTTCACCCTGGACCGGCTCACGGCGTTTGCATGTAATTCCAGTATCGATGACGCACTTCCCTTTTACGAAGCTGGCACGGATTTAGTCAACCTTGCTTTTAAACTTAGTAATATCTACCTTCACTTCAGCATGTACAGCTGCCAAAGTAAAGGCTAATATAAAAGCCACTTTAACCCAAAGGTTTTAAAGTCAAAATGGGCCAGTGGCCCGAGGAAGGAGCAGGCTCTCTCCTTCGAAAGTTCTGGAAGGTGGTCATCCAGACGAGTGTGTGGAAGTTTGCCCAACTGTCCTGCACTTAACCCAGGTCCTGGAGTGTGGTTTAAAAATACAGATCCATGGGGCGCCTGGGTGGCGCAGTCGGTTAAGCGTCCGACTTCAGCCAGGTCACGATCTCGCGGTCTGTGAGTTCGAGCCCCGCGTCGGGCTCTGGGCTGATGGCTCAGAGCCTGGAGCCTGCTTCCGATTCTGTGTCTCCCTCTCTCTCTGCCCCTCCCCCGTTCATGCTCTGTCTCTCTCTGTCCCAAAAATAAAATAAAAACGTTGAGAAAAAAAAAATTAAAAAAAAATACAGATCCTGAGGCCCCTGGAAAGCACAAACTTGCACACTAGTTGTCAGGAAAGCCCAACAGAGGTAAAAGTTAAAGAAGGAATCCTGCAGAATTGCAGACTCACAAATGCTGAGGAAGACATTTCAAACAGAGTGCACAGTTGAGCTGGCAGAAAATAAGAAAATCTGCTGAAGGTGAGACAGGACAAGGAAGCTGGAATCCACTCGGGGAGGCATCATTTCAGCGTCTGCCTGCGTGACAATGGGAGGGAGTAAGCCAGTCTCAGGTGGCAGACAGATTGAGGTGTGCGGGCCACATGGAAGGGGAGAGGTGACAAGGCCTGCGGAGAGAACACGGGTTCCATCAGTGACAACCGCACCCCATGAAGCCAGGACACAGGTAGGGATGAAATTCTAAGTCAAGCCAAGGGAAAAAAAAAACCCCACAGAAGGAGAAGGTAGGGACAGGAACTCCCCTCCATCCCAGCTATGGATGGAACAGGAAAAATCACCCCCAGCACACACACAAAACAGTATCTTGCATGAGAATTCCTACCCCACGTCTTGCACTCGTGAGTGTGGACAGGAATGTGCACCACTTGTGTGGCCCCAGTCCCTCCAGGTGAGTTTACAGCGATCCCAATTTAGTTGTGCTAAAGCGCCTGGAAAAGTCGAATGGAAATCCTTGTTGGAGGAAAGAGTTTTTAAAGCCCAGTCCTTAAAGAATTCCCACAGGTAAAGTTCCAAGGAGCATGAGTTCATACTCATACCCATAAAACTACTGAAGAGACGAGAACTTCCAGTAAGAACAAACTCCAGATTTATGGACTTTGTGTATGTCTTATTTCCCAGATTTAGAATACACACAATAAGTATTTCACATTTCAAAGAAATTGGACGGGAATATGAAAGCATAACAGGAGGACAAGGGATGATGAAGGTTTATCAGACAATCGGTGTGAAAAACAAAACAGAACTAAAAACAAGACGCAGACACGCACGTGTGTATCTCAAAGTATAAAGCCGGGAGACAGGATATAAGCAGATTAGTTACAAATCAGGAGTTATTGGTATAAGAGTGCTCTGCAAATAATTACAGAAAACAACTCAAGAGAAAAAATGATAGGAAATAGAGGGTGAGAGGCGTGGAAGATGTCTCCCAAGAGACTGATGCTCTTGATAACCCAAACAAGATGTATAAGCCACGAAATCGTGGTCTTTCCAAACCAGTGAGAGAGCTTAAAATGTGGGGGGGGGGGATCCCATAAGGAACTTAATTCCAAGAAATGGCAAGGTTTTCAGAGGTGAGAAGAGACCCAGAGCAACTCTCATTCTTGGTGTACATACAAGAGAAACAGGATTCTGCCGTAGATGGGGATAAGGAGAAGTGGGTATGAATTTTAAAAGTCTTTGCATGGCCACACGAAGCTGAGAGATTGGAATTCCGAGGAGCCCCAGTCACAGAACCGGTCTTTCCCACAGGCCCTCCTCAAGTGCTCAGGATCAGGGCTGGACAGGAAGCTGGAGATTTCCCCAACATTCCTGGCACCTCCTCCAAGTCCAAGACAACCACCTACAAGAGGAGGGGAGAAGCGGCACACGAGAACTGACGTCAGTCAGTCAGAGGCACCCTGGATTGTCAGCTGCCGAGGGCTGGGCATGAGCAAGAGACCTGGGGGATTGTCCACGGGCATTAGCTGCAGGTGGGTGGGAGAGCGGAGAGAGCCCGTCCCCGTACCGAGGCAGAACAGGTGCCCCAGGGGCCGTGGCTGCACCAGAATGCAAAGAGAGCTCAAAATATCGGTTGACTTGTAAATCTCAAGATCTCATGGTGTGGAAAACAGGCGGTTGGGGTAACATGAAGACATTTGGGAAATCTTGCCACAGCCCAGACCCCAGGCACTGCAGAATGGGAAACCCTAATCCCATTCTCAAAACATTTGAAGGTCGTGGTGAATCAACTACACTTGCCAAAAAGCTCAGACCTGGCTTAATTGTAAGACACATTTACTCGGTCCCTCCACACCAGTGGCCTGAGCCAGAAAGGAAGTGCCCTTTAAGATAAAAATACTATTTACTTCAGTCTCTACTGTTCTCATATACCATGATGAAGAGAGGAAACAGTAAATAGAAGTAGACCCATAGATGGCTCAGATGTTGGAATTATTTGACAATAGCTGTAAAATAACTAGAAATATGTTAAATGATCTCTTGGAAAAAGTGTGCGGTAGATATGAACATTTGGTGAATTTTAGCAGATGCGTGGAAAGTATCAAACAAATCAAGTAAAAATGCTAGAAGTGAGAAATATAGTATCCGAAATAAATATTTTATTGGGTTTAATATCAGAGTGAGTCAGCAGAGGAAATGATTGGTAAACTTGAGGACAGGTTAATTGGAAGGCTCTAAACTGAAATGCAAAGAGGAAAAATATTTAAAAAAATAAAACAACAGAAAAAAAACAATAGATAAAAATGTCTTAATTTACGGGACAGTATCAAACGGCGCAGCATCATAATTGGAATCTGAGAAGGAGAAGAGAATGAGGAAGAATACATTTAGTGAAATATTTGCTCCGAATGGTCTAAAATTGACGAAAGACATCAACGCACGATTCCAAAATGCTCGGAAAACACCAATCGGGAAAAATAGAGGATGTTCACGCATGCGTGTACGTGCACGCACGCATGCGTACACGTGCAAACAGCTGTCAGTCCAGAATTCAATATCCTGAAAAATAGCCTTAAAAAACGAAGCTAAGACAATCCCAAATTGTTACAGCCTGTGTAATTTCATTCTTGAAATGGCAACGTTGCAGAAAGGGGAGACAGATTAGTGGTCACTAGGAGTCACCGACGGGTTAGAGAGTGTGAGGTGTTTCTTCAAAGAGGCGCCATAATAGATCCTGTAGTGACGGAGGCTGCGTATCTTGACTGCCCCAGTGTCAGTATCCTGGCTGTGGTATCGTAGGGTAGTTTTACAAGGTGTTATCATTGGAGGAAACTGAGTACAGGATACACGGAATCCCTCTGTTCTTTAAAGTTGATTATGAATCTAATACTATCTCAAAATGAAAAGATTAACTTAAATAAGTTTTGAGAAGAGAAAAGCTAAGAGCACTTCCCCCAATGAAATCTTCTCTACAGGGAACACTAAAATAATTTCTTCAGGCTGAAGAATAATGTCAGCTCCAATGCTGAATCTGTGGGAAGCAATAAAGAGCACCAGAAAAGGTATGTATTTGTATACATATAAAGGACATGATAAGTGTGTGGGTGTATTAGAAGTAGAGAGACGAGGGGCGCCTGGGTGGCGCAGTCGGTTAAGCGTCCGACTTCAGCCAGGTCACGATCTCGCGGTCCGTGAGTTCGAGCCCCGCGTCGGGCTCTGGGCTGATGGCTCAGAGCCTGGAGCCTGTTTCCGATTCTGTGTCTCCCTCTCTCTCTGCCCCTCCCCCGTTCATGCTCTGTCTCTCTCTGTCCCAAAAATAAATAAACGTTGAAAAAAAAAAAAAAAGAAGTAGAGAGACAAAGAAATCAAGGGAGGTGAATCCATCTGGAGATGCAAAGAAAGGGATGCAAAGAAAGTGCTATTTCGGTGGCAAGGACACGGACAGCGATAGACAAGTGTGGCCGATAGGTCCGAGTGGGGCCCTGGAGAGTAGCTGGAAATGCTAGAAAAGCAGGCAGATCTCAGGGGGCTGTCTTATGCCCCCAGGTGTATGAAAGCTGGTCGTCAAAATCTGTATTAAATGCCAAATTGAGGAAGGAAGGAGTACACGATCCCCCTGCTCTATATTAATACCTTGTAATTTAGGTCTTACAATGTGCTTTGCATGAGATCCATTTAAAACGTTGTATGGAATTCACTCCATACAAGATCCTAGTTAAGATAGACCAAAATGTAAAGGTAATGTAAGCAAGAAAATAAGGTAATGTAAACAAGAAAATGAGAAAACACAAAGGACCATATTTGTGACCTTGGGGTAAGCAAAGGTTTCTAATGAGTCAAAAGACATGCTCACAAAATTTAAAAAATGATGAATTAGACTTCATGGAAAGAAAAAATTCTTCATCACAAAACACTGTCAATAAAATAAGCAAGTCACAGACTATGAAGACATATTCATAAGTCCAAGTATTTGCAACCAGAATATATAAGGAACTCCTGGATTCAATAATAAGGGGCAATACAGTTTCAAAAGCGATAAAGGCAAATAGGCACTTCGCACACACAGGTCAATAAACCTGTGAAAACCTACTCAACTTTATTAATCATCAAGAAGCTTGCACATTAAAAACCCAATGCAGCATTGGCTATAATATGATATAATGATACGCATACTGCACTAGAATGTCTGGAATGCACAGGGGTGACCACAGAAAAGCCTGGAGGACACAAAGGACACGGTGACTCTCACACGTTGTAGGCGGGAATATAACTGCTGTGGCAAGCTGTCCGTTTCTTAAAGTGGTAAATCTGCTTCTATGACACGGAAATCCCACTCCTGGGTAAATTGTCCAAAATACACGTGTCTGTGTGTATGAAAAGTCTTTCATAAGACCTTTCTAATAGTCACATGTGGATTATTGATCAACAGAATGGATAAACCATGCTTTGTCCACACAGTGGAATTTTACTCAGCAATGAGAAGAAATTAACTACATGTACACGCAATGTGTAAGTCTCAGAAATAATAGGCTGAGTGAAATAAGCCAAACGCGAAAATGCACATACTGTGTAATTCTGTAGATATAAACTTCAGGAATAAGTAAAAGAGGCCTATGGTGATAGGAATCAGGATCAGAGCTTGCCTCAGGGAGGGAGGGATTGACCAGGGAGGAGCGAGGCAACTTTCCATGCAGGAAGGTGCTGTGTGCCTCAGTGGATAGTCACAGAACTTGTAGAATAATGCACTCGAGATCTGAGCATTTCAATGTGTGTAAATTACATTGACCTTTTTTTCCCTTGTGTGAAATTGGGTACTTTCCACCCTTGAGGCTCACAGAGCAGACCTGAAGTCACCTTCAGGGAAATTTCCTGGGGTACAAAGCATCTGACCTTCAGAACACCCCCAGAACAGCCGGCTCGGCCTGCCCTCCCAGGTCCCCCACCTTCCTCAGTTTCCTACCACCTGACTTCCCTCTGCTTTGGGACCTGTGGCTGGTGGACCCACTGGCACGTGTGCTCTCTGGGGAAAGATGACTGTTCTCACCCCATGGAAGTTCTAGAGGGAGGGAAGTACGTACCAGCTGGGATGGTTAACGTTATGCATCAGCTTGGCTGGGCTGTGGTGCCCAGCTGTGGTCAAACACCTATCTCCACGTCACTGTGAGGGTATTTTCCAAGTGTGGTTCACATCTGCAATAGATATATAGGTTTATATAAATCTATAGATAGACATAATCTCTCTAATCTGTATCCATCTAGGTAACTATATAGAGGTAGAGACGTACATAGATATCTAGATTTATTTGTCTACAAATAGATGCAGAGATCTACATGTCATATCTAGGTCTCTCTATGTCTGTGTATCTATATCTGATATATCTGAAACCAATTTCTATCTATCATCTATTGATCATCTGTCGGTGTTGGGTTCGTCAGGGTTCTCCAGAGACACAGAACTACATATTCCCGACCAATACATGTCCTCTTGGTATCTGTCTCTGGAGAACCCATACTCCCAATGCAGAGGAAGCAGGTGACTTGGTGGGAAGGTCATTTATTTGGAAAGAAACATTCTTAAAGTGATTGATGAAGGTGTCTTCAGGCTGGCATTTTGGGGGACCAGGGCATTCATCTTTCTGAATCCAGACTCCCTAAAACAGTGCTGTAGTGCTCATTGTATACTTCCTCATGATGTGCCTGTTCATTACCTTCTCAATGAAAAGCAGTGGTTGACTGCAAACTCGTTGAGCTGCAATCTCTTCATCTCTGGTTTGTGAGGGTTTCAGTCTGATACCCGTGTGATACTTTCTGCTGAGGGCAATCGCGTTGGCTACTCTAGAGTGAATACACCGGGTGGGTGAATGTCGGTTCTCAGAGTCATCATAGGATGAATTGCTTGGTCGGGACCGGAACCCCGGAGTGAACGGGTATGGGGGCTGGACCACCCTGTCTGGACCCCGCCACCCCAGCCCACGCCGACGCCGACACAAAGCATACATGTGGTCCCGCTCACCCTCCGCCTCCCCACTCACCCCTCCTCTCGGGGTGTACGGAGCCCTTTGCTTCTGTGTCCCCAGATCAGCAGCGCCTTTCCATAGTCGCACCATTGCCTCTTGAGAGCCACACCATCTTCCATCTCACGTGGGGTCACCAGGTGGACTGCAGAATCCCACAATGGGGTCCAGCTGCAGCCTGCTATCCTCAGTGTATCCGATGGCGTAGGGTTGTCATCGGCACACCGTTGAAGAAGACAGTCGCATCCAAACTGGGGTAGGCCACAGGTTCCCGAGCAGAAGGAAGGTGAAGGCTGGGGCTTAGAAAGAAACGCTGAAGCAGTAGCCCATCTCCGGTTCCTCTTAAGGAGATTACATGAGCTGGCTGCACACCACGATGGACCCTCCCTTGCCGTCCTCCAGATGATGCACGCGCTCCTGTCCCGGCACCTCGCCCCCTCTCTTTCTTCCCTCCCTTTCAAAGGCATAGACCTACGGGGGTCTGGGTGGGGCCGGGAAACCCGTCCATCCCCTCGCACCCCTCCCTCGCCTTGGACATGGCACACAGGAAGCCTTTGCCTCGTTCCAGGCTTGGATCGGTTTCCCCTGCTGGTTGGTAGAATGCTAATTTCACTGCCTTTACAGATCACCTGCCTCCACTCACCTGCCAGTCTGGCTCTTTGATGGGCCCACGGGAGACCAGCATTCGCCCCTTGCGTCTCCAGTCCCATCTTGTCACACACCATCTGCGCTGTGAACGCCCAGCTGGGCGAACTTCCATCCCCTGTGGCTTTGCTCATGGAACCTGTATCTGGGATTTCCTTGCCTCGAGTCTCTGGACAAGTACCATGCTTCTCAGCAGCCGAGGGCTCACCCCCTGCAGCCTTCCTGAGGAGGCTGCCTCCCTGTCCCCCACTCTGAGCCCAAGCTCTGTGCTTTCACCCTTTAGTTCTGGCATGAAGAGCCTTGCCCGCTGCCTTCCTCCACCTGCTGTTCTCCCGGGGGGCCGTCCGCTGGGGCCCTGGGCTCAGCTGGTGCCTGAGAACCTCCCAAGAACCACAGAAAGTAGCCAGCGTCAATATCTCCAGTTATCTGCAAATAGCGTATCATGCTGGCTTTCTTCCCACGAGTGAGAATACATTTCTTCTAAGGTTGAAAGCAAAGGGGCAAGAGGAGAGCGTGGGCAGCAAATACGGGGAAAAAAGTGCGAGGGGCTCTGAACTCAAGTGTGACTCAATTCCTGCAGTCGACTTTTAATTCATCTGTTTTCCTGGAATCAAAAAGTTACTCGCAAAATCGTTAAGTCAAGCAGAACTAACTACGATCAAACTGAATGATTTTTCAGGGCTATAATAAGAATCAATACGCTGCACGTCGTTTCAGAAACAACACCAGCTTCTGAGAATAAATATTTATTGAGACGGGCACTTTGGCACGTTTAAGGATCTTGCAGAATAATTTAATGGCCTACGTTCTACAGTCCATTCATTTTGTGTTTTTCTGAGCCTCCATTCCCAGCGTGGGAGGGTGCTGATAGGAGATGTCATGGGAGCTAGAGGCACGCATCTGGGGATTATCATGTTACAAATGTTCAGCTAAAGAAAGCCCATGTTCTATCATAATGGTAAACGCAGATGCAGGGGAAGGGAGGCCATCATCTACGAGCCACCTCTGGCTTTAGAGATCATGTAAAGAAGGGCCGTCCGGGGCCAGACCTGCAAGTGTGGAGCCCTGTGCAGCCCCTGAACTCACAACTTGACCTTGGCCAAATCTCTCCAAGTCTCCCTGCCTCACTTTCCTGCTTCGTGAAACAGGATCCCCGCACCGGTTGTTTGAGGACTAGGTGCTGAATGTAAACGGCTGAGCACAGTATCAGTATACGGCTCACGCCCAAGAAGTGTCGGCTTCTCCGCATGTGATTCCGTCCCCAACCTTCTGATCTCCATTTGAAAGATGGAATGCTTGGAACCAAACCTGCGTTCTCCAGAAAGCGGAGCCTGAGGAAAGGATTATGTGCTGCTGGCTGATGCCTGTGGTGTTGGGGAGCAAGGGAGCGGGGCTACTGTTTCCGTCTGTCGGGCTGCCGTGACAAGTCAGCACAGACTGGGCAGCTCGAGTGGCACACGTGTATTTCTCATCACCCTAGATATCGAAGTGCTGGCGGACTCTGCGAGGGTGGCTCTGGGGTTGCAGAGGGCTGTCTTGCTTCGTCCTTGCGTGTCAGAGAGGACACAGAGGAAGCAACCTCTCTGGTGTCTCTCCTTATGAGGACGCTGCTCCCATCATGGCAGTGCCACCTCCAGGACCTCGGGGAGACCTGAGGTCCCCTCAAAGACCCCATCTCCAGATACCATCCCGCTGAGGGTTAGGCTTCCGCATGGGAATTTGGGGGGGGGGGCACAGTCAGTAGCAGGAGGGAAGCGGTGCCAGGGGGAGCCACAGCCAGGTGGGTGCACACAGGTGGACCCGCTCTGCTCCGCAGGATGGCTCCAGGCGGCCCAGCTTCAGTGTTAATGAGGCAACTCTACTCTATTATTTTTTATTATTAAAAATTATTATTTTTATTATTTAAATTATTATTTAAATTATTAAATTATATTAATATATATTAATATATTAAATTATCATTTAAATTATTAAGTTATTATTTAAATTATTAAATTATTAAATAATATTATTTATATATATTATATATATTAATATAATATATATTGTATTTATTATATTATATTTATTATTATATTATATTTATTATATATAATTATTATATTATATTATATAATTATATTAAATTATTTAAATTATTATTTAAATTATTATTTAATTTATTATTTAAATTATTATTTTTATTTTATTTTATTAATTATATTTTCTTATTATTTTTATTCTGTTTTCGCTTAATTTATTTTCAACTTAGTTAACGTACAGTGTAGTCTTGGCTTGAGGAGGAGAATCTAGTGATGCATCTAACACCCAGCGCTCCTCACGACAAGTGCCCTCCTGGATGCCCTGCGCCCATTTGACCCATGCCCCCCACCCACCGCCCCTCCATCAACCCTCAGTTTCTTCTCTGTACCTAAGAGTCTCTTATGGTTTGCCTCCCTCTCTGTTTTTATCTTACTTTTCCTTCCCTTCCCCTGTGTTCGTCTGTTGTGTTTCTGCAATTCCGCATCTGAGTGAAATCCGGTTTGTCTTTCCCTGACTTATTTCGCTTAGCGCAATACCCTCTAATTCCGTCCACATTGTTGCAAATGGCAAGATTCCATTCTTGTTGGTTGCCCAGTGACGTTCCATTGTGTATATAAACCCCCATCTTCTTTATCCCTTGGTCGGTTGATGGACATTCGGGCTCTTTCCATACTTTGGCTATTGTTGACAGTGCTGGGGTGCGTCGACCCCGTCGAGTCAGCATTCCTGTATCCTTTGGATAAATACCAGTAGTGCGATTGCTGGGTCGCAGGGTAGTTCTATTTTTAACTTTTCGAGGAACCTCCACGCCGCCTTCCCCAGCGGCCGCCCCAGTTTGCACTCCCACCAGCAGTGCCAGAGGGATCCCCTTTCTCTGCATCCTCGCCAACATCCGTCGTTTCCTGAGTGAACTCCAGCCATTCTGACAGCTGTGAGGTGGCATCTCATCGCGGTGTTGATTTTGCATCAACTCTACTGTAAACAAGCTGTCTCGAAACAAAGACGCGCGTAAAACAAGGTTGTGTACCGGTAGGTTGACAAGGGTGCCCGGAGGCCCCCGTATTTCCCCTGGCGTGACCACTCGGTGCGACAAGGCTCGGCCCGGGCCAGCACAGCGTCCACGGCAGCTTTCTGAGACCAACTGCCAGCTGTGCCCCCGGCTGGGCTGGGTGCCTCGGGGAACAGAGTGCCGTTGTCGCGCAGCCACGCCCATTCACCTGCGTTCGCGGACCGCGGGTGGGAGGGTCGCGACTAGACCGCAGAGTCCTGAAGTGTGACTATTTAGTATCTGATTCCTTGCGCGGGGTGGGCGGGCCTGCCGAGCACAGTCCCCACCCCCACCCCCTTCGTGCACACAAACGTAAAGGGACGGCCCAGGAGTCCTGACGCCTTGGGTGGGGAAGGCAGGAGGGCGGGGTGCCGGGGAGGAGCCGCGTCTGGGGCGTGAGGACGCAGACCCAGGACCAGGTCCCAGCTCGCCCTCGACCCTCCACCCCCCATTCCCGACGAACAGCCCCAGCTCTGCTGCTCCGTGACCTGAGCAGGCGGGTCAGCCCTCTCATGCCTCACTTTCCAATTTCAGTGCCAAACAAAACCAGGTACTTGGTGGCTGTTTCTTGCGTTCCTTGATATTATAACCCTGCCCAGAGAGGAACCTGGGGTTATTTTCACTGAACATTTTACTGCAAGGATCCAGGCACTTACCCAAGGGGTAGATGTTGCTGGTGGCCCAGCCAGTGTCTATTTCCTTTCCAACTGTGGTGGGCAGGAAAATGACACCCCTCCCCCCCCCCCCAAGATGTCCACGACCTACTTCCTGGGACCTGTGAATGGGTCACCTTACGCGGCACAGGGGCATTGAGGCCCCTGAAGCCCTTGAGGTGGGGGTAGGATTCTGGGTTGTCAGCCTTGGCTCAAAGTAATCACAGGGCCCTTGAAAGTGGAAGAGGGAGACAGAAGAGGGAGAACCAGAGAGACCAAAGTTCGAGAGGACTCCATGAGGCTTTGCTGGCTTTCAAGACCCAAGGGGCCCCAAACCAGAGAATGCACGTGGCCTCTGGGAGCCAGAGAAGCCAAGGAAACGGATGCCTTGCTACAGCCTGCAGGAAAGAACAGAGCCCTGCCCACACCTCCAATTTAGCCTGGTGAGGCTCGTCAGACACCTGATCTCTCACACCGGAGGAGAATACATGTGTGTTGTTTGAAGTCACTACGTTTGCGGTATTCTCTTACGGAAGCAATAGGAAAATAATGCTCGCATGGAAACAGCATTCTCGAGCAGCAGTGAACTCAGATGAGGGAGTATTATTTCGTAGCCTCCTTTGCTCACGATGTCGCCATGTGAAACTGTTCTGACAGATGCGTGTCCTGGGGTGAGCTTTCTAGGAAAACTTGAAAAGGCAGAAGGCTCAGCTGGCACTTAGCATTCTCCCTTTGCCCTTCGGCTCTTTCTTCCTGTTGCTTGCGGTTTGGGTGTGATGGCTGGAATCACAGCAGCCATCTTGTGACCTTGAGGGAAGGCCAAGAGACTAGCAGACTGCTTCCAGACATCTGGACTGAGTCACTGAATCAGTGCTGGCAACCAGTGCCTCTGGAATCCCCATTAGGTGAAGGAAACAAAACTGCCAGTTTTTAAGGATAACTTCTGTAGGTTGGTCCTGGCACGCGGAAGAGGACTGGTGTAAGTGTCTGTTGCACAGAGGCTGTCGTGAGGGTGGAGTTAAACATGTGCGTAGTTGTTCCTGTCCATGAGCCAGCTTGACACTGGACTCGGGGACCAGAGGCTCACGTGGCTGGAGCTGACTAGGCCTCTGGTCATCTGGGGCCAGCAAGGTTCCCTTTGTGGTTCTTCCTGCTCCCGGAACGCGGTTCATCAGCGGTTTCGTAATTAGCAAGGATCTTCCTGTATGACCTTACTAGCTAGTCGTTACTTCATTTTCCAGAGGAGGAAACAGGCTGTTACACGAAGGCAGAACAGAGAGGTCATAGCGCGGGCCCTCGGGGCGGACTGGGGGCCTGGCTCTTCCATCTGTAGGAATATGACCACAGAGGAGCCCTGCGACCTCTGGCCACTTAACCAACCTCTCTGTGCACAACTTACCCGTCTGTAAAATGGATTGTTACAAGGGTGAAGTGAATTCCTATGCATACATTGCTTAAGTGTCGAATAATAAAAATAGTCACGGCCTGTGGTGGACGAAGCCAGGTCCTTGCTCGGATCCCCCCAGGTCCCTGGGTGCTGCTCCGTGCTGGTCCCCCTCTTCAGCGCCCATTCAGTGGCCAGAAGCTGGGGCTCCTCCCTGATGCACTGGCCTCCTCGGGCTGCTGGGCCTGTCCTCCCAGGTGCACAGAGCAGGAGTGCCTGGCCCAGGGTGACCGCTGACCGTGTCCCCGGGTGTGGCGCCTGGTGCCGGCTGCCTCGATGGGGGAGGCGGAGCTCACGCCCCAGGCTCCCTTTGGGGTCAGCCGAGCTGCCATCGAGGGACTTTGCTTGGCATCTGCCCTCGCTTGGGTCCCCGTCCTTGCCCGGCTTCAACTGGCGCTGGCTTCTGCTCAGCCCCCTTTCTTGTCACACGCACGTCACCCCGTGACTCAGGTCTGCTTCTTGGGGACCTGACTGGAAACATCACCGACAGCTGCCCGGCCCCACGCTGGGGATTCTGGGACTGAACCCACCGTGCCGCCCTGTCCCTCCCATAGCCGCCCACGTTCCTGTCCCGCGTGTAAAGTCTGCTGAGGTCAGAGACAGGTGCACCTGCTGATCGCTGGAGGGGCCAGTCCGCGGCCCTGGTGCCAGCAAGCACCTTCCACGGGCTCTAGCCAAGCAGCCTTAAAAGCCACCATGTTGGGGCGCCCGGGGGGCTCAGTCGGTTAAGCGTCCGACTCCGGCTCAGGTCACGATCTCGCGGTTCGTGAGTTCGAGCCCCGCGTCGGGCTCTGGGCTGACGGCTCGGGGCCTGGAGCCTGTTTCAGGTTCTGTGTCTCCCTCTGTCTCTCTCTGCCCCTCCCCCGCTCATGCTCTGTCTCTCTCTGACTCTCAATAATAAATAAATAAACGTTAAAAATCAATGGGTGCCAAACGGGAATGCCGTCTGCCTGGGAAGAAAGCTGGTCGGAGGGCAGCAGGGATCTCTGGGCGGAGAGAGGCCTTTCTGTCCCATTAGGGGTTCCCCCATAAACCAGGGATTCAGGAAATGATGTTGAAGGCTGTCCTGAGACCCCCTGAGACCTTACAAAGTCTTTCATTCTCCACGGGCCTGTGTTGGGTTCACCGGGAGAACCGCAGGTGCCACAGGGCCACGTGGTGAATATGATGGAACAGTGGGCGAGGGCTGCCGAACCCGGGGGGCTCTCGGGCGGAAGGCAGAGTCCCCGCGGAGGCTGGAAGTGCAGGAGGGCTCAGGCCTCCTGGCGGTCTGTGGGTCCAGGTGTGGCTGGAGTTCTAGGAGCCCAGGTGTGGTGGGGCCCGTGGGTTCAGGTGTGGTGGGGCCCTGTGTGCCCAGGCGTGGTGGGGACCCCGGTATGGTGAAGGCCCGGGCGCCTGGGTGTGGTGGGGAGGCTGGGAGCTCAGGTGCACGCGGAGAACGCACATTTGAAGGCACATTCTGTGGTGCTTGTGCAATTTCTGCCCGCAGCACTGGCTCCTCACGTGTAGACGAGCAGTCGGACCCACCGGGAACCTTTTTGAAAAGTGGAGCTATTAATCGGTTTTTGTCAGGATTATGCGAAGGGAATGGGATAGACGGGAAAGCATCTCTCACACCACAGGTCAGTCTGCAAATACAGGTGATCTTTAGTGATGGGCAATCCACCTGATATATAAATATGGCTTACCCTATCAACTGGAATATTGAATTTACCCACTTCCCGGCCAAGGAGAAACCCAAATTCTGTTGGGACACGCGGGGTGTATGTGCGGAGCACGTGCACGTGATCTGGGGGGAGCTGGGTTTCTCTCTGCGAGTGCCGTAGTGCCGCGTGCCCTGAATTACACGGGTCCTGCTTGCTAGCCCAGAGCAGAGCCTGAACGAAACGGGTCATTCTATCTGCTGTCCTCTTCCTGTTGAGAAAGCTTAATTGGGGGTTTACTTCGTATTGTTCTTGGAAAACTGGGTGGCCGATGACATCAGTTGCAACCGTGTGATGCATTTGAAGCAGATATTTATTTACATAACGTGCTGTTGCCAAAACCCAGCTCACGTACACCAGATGTTTTTATCACAAACCCTTGGTGTCCGGGAAAAAATAGGACAGCGCAGCACGCGGGCCATTAAACAGGGGGATTTCAAGGAACACACTCTCTAAAATGCCATCTTGAATGTCCTCATAAATTTCTTCCGTCTAAGAACCACATTTACCTGAAAGAAGACGAACCGTTAGTTGGAAAACGGTGGTAGGAGTTCTTGGAATCCCATTTCGGGCCACATTCGCTCCACTCCAAATATATATTTTTTTCCTAATGCTATTTATCTAAAGGGATGATAAACAGGGTGGAAATTTTATCCCAGTGACCCCAGTGCTCAGCATTGCCCCTCGTTCTCTTGATGACTCCTGTCTGGGCCCCTCCAGTCAATACCTGGTCTACTCGTCAGACGCAGAGATCCCGAAAACCCCCTGAAGTGAAGTCGCGTCTAGCACACCTCGATACCCAGCCTCGAGGGGCTTTACTGGAGCCTCAGAATCGTCCCTGAGACAGTGATGCACGCAGCTACTCGGAGTTTTCTGGTTTTCTCTCTCTCCCTTCTAGGCACGGCCGTCTAGCCACGGCCTCTGAGTTTCCCTGCTGCTGCATTATTCCCTCCCGCCTCCTGTCTCTCCCTCGGGCTTGACAATTACGATTTTCTTTTGCTTTCTTCACTTCCAAATCATACGTCATCTGGTATTTATCCCACACTGGAACGTGCCTATTGTTCTAGCTGCCCTTGTTGTTACTCTTCATCCACATGTGTTTGGGAGATAAATTAATCTGTGCATTTGATGCTTCAAATTAATATTTTTCTTAATTTTAAAACTTAATTTAGCTGGAGAGGGTGCCGTGACATAGACACGCTCCTCTGTTATCGGTGTCACTCTAAGTTGTTACAACTCTTTGAAAATAAATCTGACAGTGTGCCTCCAGAGCCTACAGTCATTAATCCTCTTTAAGCTAGTAATTGAACTTCTGAAAATCTGTCTTATAAAACCAATCCCAAACTCAAGCACAGAATCACATACAAAGCTATTCGTGATCGCGTCGTCCCTAATTGCATCCGGTGGAAGAGAACCTGAGCATAATATTAAGACGGCTTTCAAATGGAAACGAGCACACCCAAATATGACAATGAGAAAAGTACGAGTGCAAATTGGGTGAAAGATGGAAAAGTTGCAGAAGGACTGACAGAGACCATGTGCTCAGGATAGAAGAGGGTTATGACGTAGACGCTGGGCAAGTTTGAGTGACGTGGCCCAAATCATGATACGTGATGTGGCTATTGAGCGCTGTGTAACAGACAAACCCAAGCTTAGAGGTGTGGAGCAGCAGTCATTTACCATGCTCACAAACCCTATGGGTCCAGAACGGCTCAGGAAATTGTATAGAATGCAGAAGGTTTGGAGGTCTCATCTGGGAAACTCGAATGGCTGGGGTGACCTGAGTTTGGCATTGGAAGCATCTGGAAGCTCCCTCACGGAGACATCTGGTGTCTGGGCTGGGGAGACTTGAAGGCTGAGCTTTGCTGGGGCAGGTAAGCGGGCGTGCCCTCACAGGGCCTCTCCACGAGGCTGGGTCAGGCTCTGAGGAGGAGCATTCCAGGAGAGAGTGTTCCAAGAAGCCACATGGAAGCTGCATGGCTTGTGTGACCTCCCTCCAGAAGTCAGGTGGTGTCCCTTCTGCCATATGGACAGCCTGAAGCAGTCACAAGCCTGCCTGACTTGAGGGAGAGGTCTCAGGGGAGGCAACAACAAAGAGACACCACTGTTGAGACTGCAACAAATTAGTAACGCAACTCTAAAGTCTCTCTCCGCGTGCCTGGTGCCCATGTGTTTACCCTGAAGAGAAGAAGAGCTCACAGCCCAAAGGGACTTTGTGCCCAAACGCTTGATGCAAGGAGTTCTCATATCTTGTTTCCAGGAGAGCCATAGAAGAAGGTGAGTAATCGTCTAGGTTGGATAGTCTAACAATATTTCTATTTGAGGTGGAAGGAATTACATCCAATTCTTGGTTTCTAGGATTCGTTTGGAGAAGACGTTTTCCTTTTTATTCACCTTTGAAGATCTCTAAGCAGAAACTAAAATCCATGCCATGAGTTCTGGGATAAACTGGTTTATTATGGAATGCTTGTTATACACCATCCTACAAAGGAAGGTTCCTGGGTATGGCCGTGAGTACATGGGGGGCCCTGGTTTGTTCATACCCGTCTGAGGATTCTAGGAAAGACAACAGGAGCAGATTCAATCCACAAAGTTGAAAGAAATCCTTCTCTCTCTCTCTTTTTCCTTCTGGAATTTGAGAGTAAATTTTAAATATTTATAAAAATGAAATGATGCTCCTGCAGTCATCATTCTGAAGGCTTATTTCCAAATCTCCTGTTTCAGTGATCCCCCGTGATATTTTCTCTGTGTCTCTGCAATGCCATGTGTCATATGTAGTCTTGGATTATAGTTATTTGTACATTTATCTAACCCATGCTAGATTATATTCTAGTATATCCTATACATAGATTATACTCTAGGCATTTGGTATATGGTCCACTTAAATATTTATTTTACTGATGTGAACTGCTTTTTTTCTGCCTTGTTTTTGGGTATGCACAATAATTATCAGCTAAAGTTTTCAATCCTGGAGGCACCTTTTATATTTTCTTATGTGTTTACAGCATTAACCACTTATGGTATTCCATCAGTAATATGAAAAAAGTCTATGTTCATGATTATTCATAATTTTTAGATTTTAATTATGTTTTATAAAAGAATATGAATTATATGTTCATTTTTTGTAACATGAATGGGCAGAATTATTTGCTATTCTTTAGAGAGTTATTTGTTGTGTTGTTTGAGACCAGCCCTGCGAATATCTTTGCCTGGTCAGTTTTTTTACACGATGCCCCGGTCATCCAGTGCCTGCTGTCTTCCTTACAACTGTGGGAAAGTTGAGTAGAAATTGGGATAAGAGTCAATAAGGATCTGTGGGTGATGTGGTCAAATTCCATTATGTTCCATATTACAGTTTTCTTACTTGAAAATGGGATTTATGATACCTGTCTTACCTACATCACGAGGTTGTGTTAGAAACAAGTGAAAAAATAATGATGCACCCTGACGTGTCACAGCAATTCTGGAATACTTGTCATTGTACACATTTTAATGGGAGGAGTGGCTGGTGCAGCTCCAAGCCTGTGGCTGACTTCACCTGTTTACAGTAGTGTTCTTTGCCATTGACCTTGATGCAGCTTCAGAATCTTTCTGAGCACAGTGCCTGCCAATTGATAAGGTTTGGCACACGAGATTAATGTTTTTAGTGAGTATGTTTTCTAAGTGACCTAAAATACTCATCAGGCAGGGGGCTTGCAAGGTTTTCTCCCTGACTTGCCCGTACGCATCTGTGAGCACATCTTTGCTTGTTCATACAGGGGCAGCCCCCCCCCCCCCGCCCCCCGCCAACCCCATCTCTACTTTGTACAATGAGCTCTCCTTCCTTGCCTCTTTTCCCAGCCCTCACACTCAGGCTGCATGACAGGGTCCTGGGAGTGACGAGGACTGGGGTTGGGGGGGGGTGGGGGGATGAGCACAGGCTAACTCTGAGGAAGAGTTCAACTCAAACTGATCATTGGCTCTCATTCTCCAAGCTGGATCTCAAGAGGAAATGGATACAAAAATGAGGCTGTGTAGGATTGACTTGCTTGATTATACTTCTCTGATCTCTCATTTTGCTTTCTTAATTAAAGTTCTTTTTTGCCCCTTAAAAATACATTTATTAAGTTTGAGGCGAGGTTGTCCATCTTGAAACCCCTTATCCTGGCCCAACTGCTGCTTGGAAACTTACAGTAAAATGCTCTGCATGCTTTAATGAGGAGTGGACAGTTTCTATGAACACAACACAAATGAAACTTGAGAGAGATTTACTGTTTCAAAAAAAGTGAACACTTTAGGCCCTTTATGATGCAAAATGAAGCAGGGGGAAGAAAACTTCATTAAGGAGATTACTTGAAATAATGTGCTTAAGGCACTGCATGAAGTCATTTGTGTTTATACCTGTGGGAACTGCGTGGTGAACTGTGTCTTTCTAGGCATCTGCCATGCTGATGGGCGGATGAATGCTTTCAGGGGAACGTCTGTGAAGCTGTTTTAAGCAGCTCAGAAGAAGAGACTTCTATTCCTGGTGATGGAAGTCTAGATAGCGCAGCACAACCTTCCCACCGAGAACAATAAGAAAACTGAACACAATAAAAAGGAAAGAGACTCATCGGTTTGTAGCCATTGCAGAGCTCTCAACAGTGCAGGAGTTGAGGAGGCAAGTCCTGAGATCAGGTGCCACTTTCCTCTCAAGACACTGCAGGAGCCAAATGTCTCAGCATCTGTAGAACTGAAAGGACAGGAAAGGAGTCTCAGAGACTATCTTGAAGAAGTCCAGGCTTTCAGGTGAGACTCTCACAGGATAGCATGTAAGGGTAGGGGTAAACCAAAAACCGGTCAGGTCTCCCAAAGAAGGGGCTCCACTGTGAATTCACCCCACGCTGGCCACCAGTCTGACGAGAGAGGTAATCTGCCCTGCAGATTGATGGCGTAATGAAAACAGAGGGGGTGGAGTTAGCAGACATGGACTGTAAGATATCAAGAACCAAAAGTCAGGTCGGAGAATTTCACCTGAGAACCAGGGCACAGAAGAAGCACGATGCAGACTGGATCACGGAAGGAGTAAGTGATGGAAAACATGACAAAGAATGGAAGGACAGAGTAGCATAAGGGAAAGCTCAGATGTTGATGGAGTGAGTGCCCCTAAAGGTGAGGAAACAGAGAATGGGTCAGAGATGATCTTTAAAGAGATGATGACTGGGGCGCCTGGGTGGCGCAGTCGGTTAAGCATCCGACTTCAGCCAGGTCACGATCTCGCAGTCCGTGAGTTCGAGCCCCGCGTCGGGCTCTGGGCTGATGGCTTGGAGCCTGCTTCTGATTCTGTGTCTCCCTCTCTCTCTGCCCCTCCCCCGTTCATGCTCTGTCTCTCTCTGTCCCAAAAATAAATAAACGTTGAAAAAAAAAATTTAAAAAAAAAGAGATGATGACTGAGAATTTCCCCAAACTGATGAAGGACATTGATTCACAGATATAAGGAGCTCATCGATAATGATGAGTTTGTGACGTTTGTCTAGCTGTATACATCTGGATGCATTTTCCTGTATTGAATTTTTAAAAAAAATTTTTAATGTTTATTTATTTTTGAGACACAGACAGAGCATGAATGGGGGAGGGTCAGAGAGAGAGGGCGACACAATCTGAAACAGGCTCCAGGCTCTGAGCCGTCAGCACTGAGCCCGACGTGGGGCTCGAACTCATGGACCACGAGATCATGACCTGAGCCGAAGTCGGACGCCCAACCGACTGAGCCACCTAGGTACTCCTGCATTTTTTTTAATGTTTATTTATTTTAAGAGAGAGAGAGAGAGAGAGCAAGCATGTGTGAGCAGGGGAGGAGCAGAGAGAGAGAGAGAGAGGGAGAGCATCCCAAGCATGTTCCACGCTGTCAGCACAGAGCCTGATGCGGAGCTCGATCTCACAAACTGTGAGATCATGACCTGAGCCAAAATCAAGAGTCGGACGCTTAACTAACTGAGCCACCCAGCACCCCTTTCTTCTATTTAAGTTTTTAAAAACTTTGGAAAAACAAAGAATTGATACCCCTAAAGCAGTGCACTCGGAAGGGGTGTGAATGATACAGTGGCCCCGGGACTCCTCTGCCTATGACATATGGCATGATAACTATAGAGAATATGCCATCCTTTATCGAGCAGTAAGGAGACTGTGGTGGAAACATCTGTGTTTCTCAACTCCAGCGGACCTGGATTTGAATCCCACATCAGTGTCTCACCGGCTCAGTGATCTTAGGCAAGTTCCTTATCTCATTTCCTCCCATGAAAGAAGGAAAAACACTTCACATACTGTTGTAAGGAGCTGGTTTCTCCTGTCTTTCGGCACCTTCTGTGCTTGGTGGAGCTCCAGCCCCCTCCACCTGGGCAGCCTCCTTTGTGGGCGCTCTCCCTCCCTGCTCTCCAAGCCTTCATGCCTCTTCCCTCCTCTGCTCACACTTAATTCTCCCGGTTTTGAACGTGGTACGTCAGCTCTTGGTTCCCGATTTGTACCTCCAGCCACGAGCAATATGTCCACTCCAGACTTTCATCTCTGAGTGGCTATCCAGGATCTTCCCCTGTGAGTCCCAGGGGCATCCTAGATGTGACACGTCTAGATACAACCCCTGACGTGCCCTTGCTGCCTGCTCTCCGTCTCCTGCTCTCACGGTTCCCAGTGGCTGCATCCTGCCTACTGTCTGGGCCTGGGAACTCAGAGTGATCATACACTGACTTCTCATTCCCTCCACGTCCCTGTCCCTCAGTAAATCTGGACAACAGTGTCCTTGGCCCGTATCCCGAATACATTCCCTCCTCCCAGGACAGCCCAGATCGCCTGTCCCTGAAGGAAGGGTAGGATCCAGAGGCCAGGCATTCCGCTGTCCAAGAGGCATCCCAGGCAGGGGGAATAGCAGAGGCAAAGGTCCTGAGGTGGAGCTGGCAACTTTAAGGACAAGCAGGGAGGGCGCTGTCTGGGGAGGCCAGCACGCGCTTGGCTCAGTGACTTCTGCACGTGGTTTGCTAGATGAAACTTCTGCACGTGGTTTGCCCCACTGGAGGCAAAGTCAGCTTTGGTCTTGATGGGAATTTTCTAGTGAAAGACTAATGTCACCTCCCCAAGATGACACAATCCGGTCTCTTTATTTTATGTAGAAAGAAACTGAGCCCCAGCAAGGTGTGGTAGGGGCTCCTTCAGGACGGTGAGGATCTGGGAATTTTTCTCCCACGTCAGAGCGGGTGTTGTGATTCACTGCTCCCGAGGAAGCCGACGGTAACCCCAGCGCCCGCTCAGAGACACCAGCCCAGGGGCCACATCACCCACTTGAACTAGCAGGTGTTTGGAGTCTCAGAGTGCCAGAGTCACACAGCCACGGGCGCCGGGGTCAGCCGTAGGGCCCCAGCTCTGATCCCACCACACCTCCACCCGCAGCCCTGCTCCGGCTGTCACCTGACCCCATTCACTGGAGAGGCAAGGAGTTTGCGGCTGAAACGGAAGCTCTCGTGGCAGCCGGAAACGACGCAGACGTGGGAGCGTCCCGAGCCGGGCGCCGCCCGGGGATGAGGCACAGAGGCACCGTGGCTAATGACTGCAGCATCAGACGCTGAGGGCTTCAGGCCTCAGCCCTGCCCTCGACTGAGTCACGTGGGCCCGACCAGGCCACTGTACCCGCATCCCGGCCTCCTGATCAGATCCAGACGCCCACCTCCAGGCTCTGGTGAGGTTCTGATAACGCAGGGCTCAGGTCATCCGCGAGCCCTTCACAACTGGTGCCTGTGTTTAGCTTTTACTCTCATGTGTCGGCCTCCTTCTCGCTTCGGTCTTCCTTTGGGGAACCGTCCGTACACGGGCCACCCTCCAAAGAGGCAGACACGGGGCTGCTGACGGCAGCCGAGCACGTGGAGGGTGTTCCGTGGCCTGAGTCGGCCTGCACCTCCTGACCCCGGCCCCACGTGGGCAAAGCCCTCTTCCCGAACAAGCAGCCTCATTCCCCTGGGCACACCCACTCAGGTTCGGCAGGCAGAGCAGGGCCACGCGGGCTCCGGGATGGCCATCACGGAGGGAGGCCCTGGCTGGTGTCATCGGGGGTGTAGAATCGCTCCTCCCCAGAAGCTGTGGTCGGTCAGGGACCCACTTGGGTCTGCCGCTTTCTCCTGAAGCCGAGGGCACCGGGGAGCTCTGACCCCCAAAAGGCGGGCCCTCAGCAGACGGGCCCGTGTGTGTCCTGAGGGGCAGAAGGGCTGAGAGCACAGGTGGGGCCCAGAGATCGCCAGGCCCAGACCCTGTGCGGGCTAGAGCAAGGTTCCGAAACAGGGTCATCACCTGCCCTGCAGGGCTGGCTGCAGGCAGGGAGCGGTGACAGTGGGAGAGAGGGCCAGGTCTCCAGCCGTCAGCTGACCTGTGTCCCCCCCACCCCGAAGACCTGTCCAAGTCCTACCCCTAGTACAGGGCGAATGTGCGTTTCTTCAGAAATAGGATCTTTGCCGAGGCTCACGTGAGGTCGTGCGGGGGTAGGTTGGACCCCACTCGGCCTTTGATGTTCTTCTGAGGGGAGAGATACAGAGACGGAGACATGTAGGGACAGCAGCACGGGGATGCTAGAGGCGGAGATCAGTGTGATGTGGCCACGAGCCAAGGACCCCCGAGGATCGTCTGCAGCGCCAGAAACTAGGAGGCACGGGACTCTTCCCTGGAGCCTGCAGGGACCCTGCCGACACCTTGACTGCACACGTCTGGCCTCCAGAGCTGTGGGAGGGTACAATTTTTGTGGGTTTCGGCCACGAAGTTTGCTTCAGAGAAAGAGAGAGAGAGAGGTGTTGCGTCAGTGACCCAGAAACTAATGCACCTGTGTGTGCAGGGACGAGAGAGGCTCACAAGGTGCAAAGGGGCTGGAGGAAGCCTGGCGTACAGGGCGGGGAGAGCGAAAGGGCCAGGGGAGGGAGAGATGGGGCAGGGCGGGACCGGCACGGGAGTCATGGCAGATGCGGAGGCAGCCGGAAAGACCAGGTGAGACTTCCAGAATCTCAGCTAAAAACCACGGACGGTAGAGCGAAAGCCAGTCCAGGCTTTTGAAAACGCAGGCTAGATGATTAAAGGCGTCGCTTCCCATCAGCCTGGTCCTCACACGCACGGGACTGGCGGACCCCCGGTGGCGCACGTCACGCAGGGCAGGACAGAGTACCCGTCAGAGCTCCGCGCCTTGGCACAGTCACCCAAGGGAGGGCTTTCCTGATCTACTCGCACAGGTGCTTCCCTTCACAGATTTCAAAAGGCACTTGAATGCTCAGTGTGTAAGGGTCCCTGGACGGTGCTGTTCTGTGAACATCGTTCTCCAGATGGCCACGGGACCGGGCACGGCTTTCCTGCAGCTGCGGTAACAAAGTGCCACACACTTGATGGCTTGTGTTCTCCTGAAGCTTCGAAGGGAGATCTCTCCTTGCCTCGCCCGCTTCTGGTGGTTGCTGGCAATCCCCAGTGTTCCTGGGCCGGTGGACACGTTACCTCGTTCGCTGCCTGTCTTCACGTGGCCTTCTTCCCTGTTGTTGCTGCGTCCCTGTCTTCCTTGTATGAGGACACCAGTCCTTGGGTGAGAACCCAGCCGAACCCAGAAGGACCTCATTTGAACCAATGCCACCCGCAAGGACCTCGCTTTCAAATAAAGTCACACCATGAAGCCCAGGGTGGACGTGGGTCCGGGGAGAGGCGCTCTCCTACCCGGTCCATACTTTGTGAGCACACACACATTTATCCCCTGGAGCTCAGGCCCCCCGAGTCCCACTGCCCCTCAGCTTCGCTCATTCTGCATATTCTTTTTGTGACGAAAACTCCTCAAGGTATCACTGGGTTTGGCGGTCAGAGTCACGCAGGAATAGTGAAACCACCGGAGAAATGGAGAAATTGTATTTGCAACCACAAACCGGTATTTTAAAAAATAAAGAGAAACTGGGGAGCCTGGGTGGCTCCGTCGGGGAACTGTCTGACGCTCGATTTCGGCTCGGGTCACAATCTCACAGTTCGTGGGTCCTAGCCTTGCATCATCCCTCAGGCTTTGCGCTCACAGTGTGGACCCTGCTTGGGATTCTCTCCTTCTCGGCTCCTCTCCCACTTGTGCTCTCTCTCTCTCAAAATAAATAAATAAACGAAACGTTCAAAGAAAATTAGCCATAACGATTTGCTTCTAATCTAGTTGGGTGAAGAAATCACATTAGAAACCCAGTGACAAAGATATATTTTATATACACTGTTGTCTATAAAGGCACGAGAAGTGAATAGGTAAGAGAGAATGGTTTTCCTTAGCAACACCACCAGAGAGATCATCCCTCTGCCCCCCTCGGCAGAAGACCGTGCCACGCCTGTGTGCACGACCCGGGCACCTGTCCCTGTAGGTCTCTCCCTGGGAGCACGCACGGAGGCCGATGTGCTTTTTCCTGCTTTTCCAGAGCCATTGCCCATGTGCCTCTGTTGCTCGTTGTCGTTGTATAGGAGATAGCGGACGACGTGCAACTTCTCCTTGACTTGTGGGTGTGAAGTCTTTTCTGACGGCACGTACACGCACCTGCAGCCATAACCGCAGACGCCCTGGGCTCTGCTGGTCTGTTCAGCCTTTCCGTGCTCATATTTCCGCCATTGTCTTGACTTCTCGTGTTTCTGTTGCCAAATCGAATTTGCCTCTTAGCAGCCTGCTGCTTTGATGGCCTTGACCTTGGTTTTCCCCCCAGCATGCGGCCTTCCAGCTTGTGACATGAGGTGGCTCCCGTGTCCCAGCAGGCTTATTCCCCCCCCCCCCCCTTTCTTTTCTTTTCTGGTTCAGAAGGACAGAACTATTCAGGTATTTCCTTGTGACATTAGGAACATATAGATTGCTTTTCAAGAGCGTTCTCTTTTCAAAGGAATATGAGATTAAGGTGCACACATCTGCAGTCTATAAAAGGCCTTGAGGATACATCTTTTCAATAAAGAGATTGTCTTTTTATTTGCTTTGATTAAAAACAGCAGCATTCCCTGCTGCCAAATAACTCACCTGGGTTTTATCTCATCACTATAAACAAGCAGAACAGACACGCATCACGATGAGCTCCATTCAAAGCCTCAAGGCCAAAGAGTCTCAAAACAGGCTCCCTGCGGCCACAAGTCAGTTGCACTTTCAAGATCACAGGCAGCCAGTTTCTTAATATCTTTATTCTTGGCCATCTGGTCACGCTGCTTCCCGGGACCCAGGTCCTCCTCGTCCGTGTCCATGAGCTCAAAGCCATGTGTCCAGGCCGGGCTGTGGTGGGTCTGACTAACGTGGCGCGCCGTTGGCCGTCGACAGGCATCCCTGCTTATTTTCACGTAGTCAGGGCGGGGGGCACACAGCGCCTTGCCCGTGCCTCTGTGGTGGGCACGGCTGGGCACATTTAGTTCCGGAGGCCTGGGGTGGAGCACTCCAGAGTGCGGGAGGCTGGAAAAAACCAAGAAGTTAAGAAATAACACACCAGCTCCAGAATAATGATGATGATGGCCGTGGTGATGACAGTGGCCGTGATGGTGATGAGGACAAACATGGTGGAGATGATAATGAAATGACGATGATGGTGATGCCTACTGTTTACAGAACTTACTCTGTTTCAGGTGCCTTACATCTAGTTTAATCTAATTTAAGCCTCAAGCCCTAGGATATAGTTACTGTTATGAGCCCAGTTAGTAGACTTGGAAACTCTCCTTAACGGATTCTCATTTCCCTTGTTTGGGATGATTCTTTTGGAAATGCTATCACATGGACTCTTGGACGAGCCCACTCACGGATCTGTCTTCACGTGTGTGGTTGTTGAAGTCAGGATGCCATCCCTGCCCTATGACCCATGGGGGGAGAGGCTGAGACCGAGCCAAAGCACTCGGACAAGGGTCGGAGGAGATGAAGGGAGCTTCATAGGCCAGTCTCCACCGGGAGTGTCCCATGCTTTACGCCGTCCGCGGTAGGGAGGCTCTCTCAGAGTTCCCGATGAAGGTGTGGGTTGGGGCACAACTCTCATGGCTGATCGTGATTTCACTGTTTCCTGCACTGGAAAGACCAGAGCGAAAGAAGGATGAGCTCAGGGCAGTGATTCCTGAGCAGAGAGCACAAAATCAGCCTTACGTACTTATTCGCAAAGCCTCAGGACGTAGGACGTGCTGGGGCTTCTCGTGCTGTCTCTCTCAGGCCCTCCGAGTCTCAGAAATTCCTGATCTGGGACAGGCTCTCAGGGAGAATGTGACCCATCTGATTCATTAGATCTTTGTTTTTCTGTGGTTCATCCACTCCCGACCCAAGTAGGATTTCTGACTATACAGTCATCTATATCTATATCTATATGATATCTATATGAATATCATAAGACTATCTATATGAATGAGGCTGCAAAATCGCAATGTGTCACGCTACTTTTAAAAATGATACTGGGCCAAAACACACTCTGCTCTATGATCAGTGCATGGCAGTTCCTTGGTGAACGCTTTCCTTGATACCTGGAGATGTTTTTCTGTCTAGGATTACCTTTTTTATTAAACTGGTTAAGTATTTTTTTTTAATTGTCCCACCCCCCCACCCTCATTAGCTTCATAGTGGGGAAGGAGCAGAGAGAGAGAGGGAGACACAGCATCTGAAGCAGGTTCCAGGCTCTGAGCTGTCAGCACGGAGCCCGATGCGGGGCTCAGACTCACAGACCACGAGATCATGACCTGAACCGAAGTCGGACGCCCAACCGACTGAGCCCCCCACCCCCCCCATGGGCCCCAGTTATGTACTGTTTTGTTTTTGTTTTTTTGTTTTTTAATTTTTTTTAACGTTTATTTATTTTTGAGACAGAGAGAGAGCATGAACGGGGGAGGGTCAGAGAGAGAGGGAGACACAGAATCTGAAACAGGCTCTGAGCAGTCAGCACAGAGCCCGACGCAGGGCTCGAACTCACGGACTGTGAGATCGTGACCTGAGCCGAAGTCGGCCGCTTAACCGACTGAGCCACCCAGGCGCCCCAGTTATGTACTGTTTTTACAGAAGTGATTACCCTAGAGAATGCAACAAGCATTGTGACTTGCGATGTCTGACATGAATTCCTGCTTTTACTTGTTTCCACCCCCAGCAGGAAGGGTGGTCCATCCTACCTGCATGTAGTCTTGTCCCACCTCCTGTGTTCCTGTTGTCACTTACGTTGATTGGATGCTATTAGCACTTGACATGGACACTTCTGTTCAGATTTACTCACCTGTTTGATGTTTACCATCCTTTTTGTTACCTGGAGTCATTTTTCTTCCACTGAGAGGACTCGAGCCTTTCTGCCCATGGGGTTCCAGGCTAATAGATTCCGCCCATTTGCCGTAATGTTTTCGTTTTACTTTCATCCTTGAGATATATTTTCCTAGAACTCGGATGAACTTCAATTCTTCGTTTTGTTGTTGTTGTCATTTGAAGACATGACTTCATTTCCTCCTGGATTCCGTCACTTCGCGTAAACCATCAGCTTTAACTCTCACGGACATCGCTCTGAAAGCCACTTGTCTTTTTTCTCTGCCTGATTTCTCCCTTGTTTTTCTGTTTTTCTACATTGTGTGTAGGTGTGGGGTTGTCACAATTACCCTGTTTGAGTTTGTAGAGCTGATTGAATACGTGACCTCAGGTCTCTCATTTGTTTTGGAAAAGTATCATTATTTCCTCTGCCTCTTTATTTTTCCCTTTTGGCTGGGTCTTCAGGCATAGGTCATGTAGACTTCCTCACCATGTGCCTGCATCTCCTATGTTCTTTCTGTTGTCTTCATTATACTGTCTGGGTGATTCCTTCTGACCTGCCTGTCCGTTTGCTAATTCCATATTCAGCTCTTCATAATTTTCTGTTAAATTCATTAACATGGTGTCACTGTAGTTTTTTTGTTTTTTGGGTTTTTTGGTTTTTTTTTTTTTTTTTTTGGTTCTTGAAGATCCACCTGGGCTTTTAAAAGTAATTCGTAGCTGTCTACAAAATTCTCTGCAAAAAGAGCATCTAGTTCTATAAAATTTCTCAGCCTGCATTTTACTTCCATAAGCGCGTTGAGCATTGTTGCTTTACAGCCTGTGTCTGATAATGCCATTGTCTGCATCCCTCGTGGGTTGACGGTTTCTCTGGATTTTAAATAATGCTTTCTTTTCTCCTCATGCGTGGTAATTTTTGACAGGGTGCAGGCATCGTATTTGAAAAGTTGTAGAGATAATTTGAGGTTCTTTATGATGCTCTCTTCCTATGCAGGGGGTTTCAGTCTACTTCTGGACCATAACTAGGTGAGCAGATTCAAAGCTGGGGTTACCTTGACTCTCAGGGACAGGCGTGGATCAATGCTTAACTATAGTCTTTCTCTTTAAACAATTTTGTTTTAATGTTTATTTTTGAGAGAGAGACAGAGCATGAGCAGGGAAAGGGCAGAGAGACAGGGAGACATAGAATGTGAAGCGGGCTCCAGGCTCTGAGCTGTCAGCACAGAGCCCAATGCGGGGCTCGAGCTCATGAACTGTGAGATCACGTCCTGAGCCGAAGTCGGACCCCTAACCAACTGAGCCACCCAGGTGCCTTGACTACAGTCTTTCTGTGAGGGTCAGTCTACTTCTGGTTGATCTTTATTCCTAGGTTTTAACTCTCTGATGTTCCGACTCGATGCCTACATGTATTTACAGAACCACCCTCCATACCAGGAAAGCCCTGAATTCCAGTTTCTGTCTCTATCCCTGGGAGTCAGCCAAAGCCTCTGATCATTGCTACATGTTCTGCTGATCATTTCAGCAGGAGGAGAAGGTTCTAGGGCAAAAATCCCCCAATGCTAGACTCACCTGTTAAAATTAAACAGGTCTCAAACAGGTCTCAAATTAAACAAATTAAACAGGTCTCAAAGCTTGTTTCTGTCATCTTTTTTGTTGTGTTAGTTTTCTGACAACTTTAAATATACTTCAACAATATTTTCTCAGATTTTATGGGTGTTCTCATGGAGAAGGATTAGTCTGGTATTAGTGGAGCTAGAACTCAACTGTATAGCCATATCTTAACCATTTGTTAGATAAATTGATTTCATGGAAAGTTTGCACGTAATACATGGGAAAGTAATCGAACCTACCCACCAACCTTCTTCTTCACAGCTATCTATGACCATGCTAACGAATAAAGACTGCTCTCATGCCAGCACTGGAATATTTTTGTTCTAGAATGTTCATGACTTTCGGATACTCTGCCAACTTGATTGTGTTTTCTGCTCTTAACTGGCCATGAAATCAGCGTGGAGACGGTCATCCCCGTAAACCCTGGGCTGGACCATCTGGTCACATCTCCCAGGTCCCCGCCTGCCTAGAAACTCTGCAGGGTCTTGGCCATCGCCGCTCCCCCGCTTCCTCCTTGAAGCTCAGATACTTTTACCGCTCAGGTATCCTCATTGCCTTCATCTGAGTCTGTCTTTGTTCCACTGTGGACAGTAGACCGTGATTTGAAACCCTCTCCGTCTTGCTTTAACAGCCACCGTTTGCTGAGCCACAACTGTGCGCCCGGCACTGCCTCCCTAATGGGTCTCAGGCACACCTCCTCACAATTGCTCTGTGAGTTCCGTGCTTCTGTGGTCGCTCAGCAGATAGGTCGGTGGTACGAGATCATGCAGGGAGTCTATAAAGGAGCCAAGGTGTGAACTGAGATTGGACAGCCTCTAAAACCCTGGGTCTTGCACTACACTACTTTATTAAAACATCTTGTGCAAACTGAATCACCTCAATTTCCAGAAAGGACAAGTTAGGTGCATAGAGGTATTTATTGTTATGAATGACGAACGTCTAATGCCATCGACTTTGATTTTATTTAATAGGACTTTAGCCCAGAAAGCTCAAACATATTAGCACCTGCAGGTAGACAGGTAGCACATTCTATGGACATTCTTGACTACTTAACTTTTACCTGCCTATATCTGTACGTGTAACTGGTAATTTAATGAGTCAACTTGGCGATGCCACGATACCCAGCGTTGGGTCAAACAGCAGTCTAGATGTCCCTGTGAAGGTACTTGTTTAGAAGTAATTCACATTTAAATCAGAAGACTTCGATTAAAGCAGATTTTCTTACTTAATGTGGGTGGGCCTCATCCAATCAGGTGAAGGCCTTAGGGGGAAAGACTGGTGTTCACTGAGGATGAAGGAATTTTGTCTGCAGACAGCCTTCAGGCTTGAGCTGCAGACTGCACCCTCCCCTGGGTCTCCAGACTGCCAGCCTTGCCTCAACATTTCATACTGGCTAGACTGCACAATCGCATGAGCCAGTTCCTTAAAATAAATCTCTCTCTGTCTACACTTACACTATGGTTCTGTTTCTCTGCAACCTGACTAATACTCTACATATGGAAAAGTATTTTGTTTGTAAATAGACCACCGAGTTAATCCCAGGCCTTTGTAGACATCCTCGCGTTTAGTAGAGATTATGTACAGGAGGAAAAGTTCGGTAAGTGGAACGTGGGTTCATTAGGAAACCGTTTCTGATGACCCACTATGGAACGAAAGACCAGTTTTTCAAAATACCAAAGCCCCAAATTATTTTATCAGTGGTTGCAAATACTCGATGGGCCACGTGCAACGTAGGAGACGGAGCGGGCTTAGCTCACGGGCCACGACGCCAGCCTCTTGTCTGTCACCTGGTCTGGTGTGCATTCACTCCATTACCGGCCACAGATGCACTATGGACACGTGAGAGCTGGGTAGACTCCCGCTCGTGGGCGGTGGCGTTATTTAGTGTCCAGCCAACAGTGCCTACAGCTGACGACGTAAGGCTTTTGCTCGTGTAAGCCTCCCATTGAACAAAAGGTTTTTTGTTCCCTTTAGTGGAAGCACCTTGCTGCTCTGCGTTGGATTTCTACAACACGGAGCAACCTCAGTAGGGCTTCAAGTGTCTTTGTCTTCGAGGTGGTTTGTCTTTCAGATGCTCAGCATGAGTCCTGCAGGCCGACTTCTCGCTCAGTGCTGTGCAAGGACGGGGGCCAAGCGCTTTCTCACGTGGCGGTCCCGGAAGCTGTCATCGCAGAGCGGGGGAGATGCCTGGCGTTGAGTTACAGAAAGTGCAGCAAAACTAGACGGGCCGCGCCAGGGCCAAGACCGATGGGGCCGGAAGGGAAGCTGGGATGAGCAGGCGGACGGAGAAAGCCCCGGGTCCCCGTCAGAGCCTCTGGCAGAGTGTAGTTCAAGGTGGGGCGGAGGAGGGGCCGCACCAGGCACCCCCGTGAGGTGGCTTTTGAGCAACCGTGATATCAAGTATTTACCTCCGTTAGGCTGTGGTTGTTCTCTGGCGTCAGTGAAGGAAGACGAGTCGAAGAAAGGTGTCACTTTACACTTTGAGTGAGAGAAAACCAGCAAGCAGTTGCCTCCACGTTTCGCCCAGTTATGATCCACTGACCCGTGTGTCGCGGTGGGTTTTTCCAGCAAGACTAGAGGGGTCACTCCGCGCACTGGGCTCGTGGGCTTGCCTCGTTCTCGGCGACCAAGGGAAGCTCAGAATGAAAGTGCGGGCTCCGCGGTGCAGGCCAGAGCCATCCCCTTTAGAGGCAGATCAGCATTCGTGAGAGACAAGCCCACGTCTGGCGGTGGGGAGGCGCCTCTCCGGCCGTCTTCACGGGCCGATTTTGTGTCACTTCGCTGTCTACGGCTGGAATGCTCTGATGTGAGGTGCAGACTTGTTTTCCCCAGCAGGGATGACAGTGATAAATCTTTCCTATTCACAAGCCACTCCTTTGAGAGGCCTTGAGAGCATGGGGTGGGGCGGGGGGGACATCTGTCTTTCACGTGCCTCCATGTTGAAGGAGGGGCCTGCCTGTTGTCAGGAGGTCTTCAAATTTCTGCTGCATGATACCGGGAGAAACAAAACAGTAGCTCATGTTGGGCACTTTGGTGATGGCTTTGGTGGCCGTCGTGGACAGGGCCGGACCCCAGGCTTGGATCAGTCAGGGTCCCGGCAGAAGAGGAAATCAGAGTCAGATGGTTCGGGAGACCTGGAGGAGAGGGCTGGTCTCAGAAGCGGGGGCTTCTTTCAAGGAAACAATGGGGAAGACGACCGTTACTCGCCAGACCCGACGGGCCAACGCGGTCAAGTGACCCCTCGCTGACCACACTCTGGTCAGGGCTCTCTGAGCCCTCTTGCCAACTGGACCCTGACTTCCGGACTTCCCTGTCTCTCTCTGCTTCATGAACTTTTAGCAAAAGTCCTGCTAAGTTGGTTTAGCCAGAACCACCCTCCCTGCATATCTAGTCACCCCCAATATCTCTCAGGTCTCTGACCCCCCCACTGGCCCAGTGACGCCCGACCCCCTGGCCCACCTCCAACAAGAGTCCTGTCAGGCCAGGTGAGCTGGAACCCCTCCCGGGCTGTAACTTCCCATGTTTCCTTCTCACATCCAGAGTCGAGCCCAACCTCCCTCCTCTTCTACAAAACCCTACTGTGGTGATTCCTGGAGCGATCGTGAGAGTCCCCTCAAGAAAGTCTGCCTTACCGTCTTGCCAAGTGTCATGAATACTTTTTCCCTTTTTAAAAATATTTATTTATTTATTTGGGGGGGGGGTTTGTGCAGAGAGAGAGAGAGAGAGAGAAAATCCCAAGTAAGCTGCACACTGTCAGCACGGAGCCCAATGTGGGGCTCGATCCCCCAAACTGTGAGATCGTGACCAACCCCCCAATTCATGTGTTGAAGTCCTAGCCTGTAGTACCTCAGAACGTGACCTTACTGAGAAATAGAGTCCTTGCAGACATAGTGAGTGAGGACGAGGTCGTACCGGAGGAGGTGAGCTCCTAACCCGGCGTGACTGGCGCCCTTATGACAACGAGAGGCTTTGAACACAGGCATACACTCAGGGAGGGTGAAGCCAGAGACGGGGGTGATGTGTTCGAAGCCAAGAAAGGCCAAAGATTGCCCACAAGCCAGAAGTGAGGGGAGAGGCATGACTCTCCCTGAGGCCTCAGAAGGAGCCTTGGACTTCGGGCTTCCAGAGCCGAGAGAAAATGGATTGTTTATGCCACCCAGTCCACGGCGCTTTTCGTGACAGCCCAGCTGACTCATACAGGGGGCGGTGGTGTCTCATACCCCCATCTTTGTATGAGCTTATATGTGTTTACAAGTTTGTGCGCACACATAGGTACCGTATACACACGCTCACATTCAGTGCATCTTCCAGATGTATAAAGAAGTCCCTAAATGCTCCCACCTACACCCCGAAGTCCCTGTTGGCCTCCCGCTCCCCTCCCTCAGGGGGTGACGAGAAACCTGGGATCCACATCAACCCCAGTCGACACACCAACTCCCCCTCGTCTTCCGGTCACCGATCTACAGGTGTCCTCCGTCACGGTGCGGAGGGGCGGGTGGTGGCCCGTGGGAGTTGACCGCAGCCCTCAGCAAGGGCCTGGGCACTGACTTGGAGGAACTCTAGTACACAACTGTGTATTTGATCCCAGTCTTAAAATAGACCAAGTTCCAAAGGAGGAAGTTAAGGAGACAGGGGTTTTAGGTCAGTGCAGGCAGGAGGGGCCGTGCAGTGTGACTGCCCCCCTCCCCCCCACTGTGCTCTCGTAGCCTATGGGACCACAATTTGTTTTTTAATTTCAAGTTTTTATTTAGATTCTAGTGAGTTAACATATCGTGTAACACTGGCTTCAGGAGTAGAATTCAATGATTCATCTCTTGCGTGTAATACCCAGTGCTTGTCACAACAGGTGCCCTCCTCAATACCCATCTCCCATCTAGCCCATCTCCCACCCACCTCCCTCAGTTTGTTCTCCATGGTTAAGAGTCTCTTATGGTTTGCTTCCCTCTCTTTTTTCCTCCTCCCCTACGTTTATCTGTTTTGGTTCTTATGTCCCACATAGGGGTGAAATCATACGGTATTTGTCTTTCTCTGACTGACTTACTTCACTTCGCTTAACACTCTAGCTCCATCCACATCCTTGCAAATGGCAAGATTTTATTCTTTTTGATGGCTAAGTGATATTCCGTTGTATATATATACCACATCTCCTTTGGTCGAAGGACACTTGGGCTCTCTCTGTAGTTTGGCTGTTGTTGATGAGGCTGTAATAAACATCAGGTAGATGTGCCCCTTTGAATCTATGTTTTTGTATGCTTTGGGTAAATATCTAGTAGTACAATTGCTGGGTCATAGGGTAATTCTATTTTTAACTTTCCGAGGACCCTCCATACTGTCTTCCAGAGCGGCTGTACCAGTTTGCATTCCCACCAACAGTGCGAGAGGGTCCCCCCTTCTCCACATCCTCGCCAACATCTGTTGTTTCCTGTGTTGCTAATTTCAGCCACTCTGACCAGTGTGAGGGATCATGTTGTGCCTTTGGCCATCAGGTACCATGCATGTAACCAAGCAAGGTGTTTGCCTTTGTCTATGTGATGGGGTAATAACTCGAAACAACCTCCATTTCCCCTCTGTGTACGTTTTTAGACAAGCATAAGGAGTGCACACCAGAGGAGCCTAGGAGGGTTATGATTTTTGAAACTTTATATGTTAGTTTGTTTTTCTTTTCAGTTTTATTAAAGCCTTCTGGTATTGTTTGAGCATTTAAAACAAAACCCATTTTAGCATTTGAGACAATCTTAAGACGGAAATTATTTTTTCTTAAGGGTTGGATAGCTTCCATTGGCTATGGTGATTTTTAAACCCTGCTTCAAATCAAAGAAAATAACCCAGGCTGCTGTCAAAAACAAGACAACAGTCTCAAAACGGAGTCGCTTATGCTAAGCCACATGTCACCAAGCTGAGAACTAACTGACTTGAAGTTTGGGCTCTCCCAGAAATGGAAGCAGAAATAAGTCAATCAGAAGTCACTTAATTTTCACTAGGTAGGTAATCTGCCTGATACACCTGTAGGGTCCAAGACCTGCCCCAAACTGCACCACTCTGACATATTGATTAATTATTTTTGAATTAAGAGATACTTAAGAACAGCCAGTGCAAAAAGAACACTGTGCCCCCCACTTTGCCTCCAGAAAGCAGGAAATAAATGTCCCGTGTGAAAGGTACCCTCCCTGTACCAGGAGGTAAAGAAACACCCTGATCACCAGAGATATGGAACTTGCAGCCCAAAAGCTGTATAAACACCCTTTGTTATTTTTTTACTAGTTTACTACCCCAGCCCAAATTCTGTTTAGACTTCCTTACTAATTAAAGCTCCTAAAGTTAAGTTATTTTTGTCTTATCAATTCCTCCCAGATTTATTGTCTGTCTAAAAAGCATAAAAACTGGGTGCCTTGGTCACTTCTTTGGGTCCCAGTTTTGTCACTGGGTCTCCGAGCACATGTTATAAAACTTTGGCTTTTTTCCTCCTGTTAATCTGTCTCATGCAAGTCAAATTATTAGACCAGATGGAAGGATTTTGTAGGGTAGAAAGGATTTTTTTTTTCCTTTCCTACAACTCCTTCGATTCCCTAAAGGAAGGTGACCATGCAATAGCCAACCTGCTTTTCTTTTTTGCCGGTAGAACTTCCTTGTTTCCAGTCACCTCTGCCTTTAAAAATCTTTAATTCTGTACAGCACCCCAGATCTCCTTTCTACCTGCTAGCTTGGATGCTGCCAATCCGAATGAGCTGTTTTGCTCAAATAAGCTCTTAAATTTTTTAATAGGCCTCAGTTCATCTTCTAACACTGGCGAATGCCCAAAACACGTTCACGTGCTGTTGCAGCATAGCAATGAGCAATGAGCAGGAGAAACGATGTCCAATGTCTGAGTGGACACACCTGCTCTCCTTTGTAAAAAATGTCTTGGTTGGAATGGCTTCTGCTTTTCTGCAATGACCTTGACCCTGTGAATTTGATTGTGGGATTGACAAGTTGCTGGAAGATTCTGGAACCCTGAAGTCTGCCTTTCCTAGCAGCATCAAAAAAGAAGGCAGGGTTGGAGCATGTAGGTGACGGTCAGATCTAACCACAGGATGACAGGGGACTGAGCCCAAGGTGGGGTCTTCAGGCAGGTGGAAGCAATGAAGCTGAACTTCAGGGCCCTACCTCCTCCTATTTGGAGCCCACCCCATCTTCTTTTGTTGAAAACCACCTCCTTTTCAGAATGGCTATGCCTTTCCTTCTTGTCTTCTGCCTTTGCAAGCTTGCAGGGTCTCCAGCTTGACCCAGGCTTTGGTAGGAAGTGCAGTGTGGTTTAGGTAACTCAGAGGCTGGTCATCCTGTATGCTATTCACTTTGTTGAGGGTCGTGCAGACTTAACAGATGACAGCTCATGGCACTCTGTCTCCTCCCCAGGACTACCTGCAGAATAGGTTTTGACTCCAGAGTTGGGGATCCATTGATGCCACTGGCAGAAATAGGGTTGGGGAGGGAGGTCTCAAGGTCCCAATGGATAGGCAGCCACCTGTGCCGGGGGTTGGCATTGACCATGATTACACTCAGCTTTCCAAGTCTTGGTGAAATTAAGCTGCATAAAGCTATTAAAAGTGGAAATGACAGAACAATATGCCGGGACAGTGATCAGGGACTGACTTACGTTCAGTGACATGTATTCATTTATTCCGTCCCAGAACTGGGGGACCGGGTGCCAAGAGTGGATGATACAATTTACCATCCACGAACACCTGGCGTTGTGATAATTCTTGCTATTTGTTTGGCTTTATTTTTCATAAGTCAATAGATTCTGAATGGTTTTTCATACTTAACTTCCCTCCCATTCAAGAGAGCTCATTTTATCAGATTTTTCCCAAGCGAAGGGTCCCAAAACATGTTTTCCCCCCCACCTTTGGAAATCGAGATAAATTCACATAATGTAAAATTAACCATTTAACCACTTGAAAGCCTACATGTCAGTGGTTTTTAGTACATTGTCAATGTTGTGAAACCGTCACCTCTACCTAGTTGGGGAACATTTTCCACTCCCCTCTCCAGTCCCTGCTTACCCAGAAGCCGATCAGAAGTCACTTAATTAGCACTAGGTAGGTAATCTGCCTGATATACCTGTAGGGCCCAAGACCTGCCCCAAACTCTCCAGTCCCTGCTTACCCAGAAGCTGGCAATCACTAATTCACTTCTGTCTCACCTGACTTGCTTACTGACGTTTCATATGAGTGGAATCATACCACACGTGGCCTCTGCATCTGGCTTCTTCCATTTAGTGCAATATTTTCAAGCTTCATCCACGCTGCAGACTATTTCAGGCCTTCATTCCTGCTTTTGTTAATCCATCCATCAGGTGATGAATATTGGGGTTGTTTCCACGTGTTAGCTATTGTTACATGCCTTTTTAAAATATTTATTTTTGAGAGAGAGACAGAGCATGAGCCGGGGAGGGACAGAGAGAGGGAGACACAGAACCCGAAGCAGGCTCCAGGCTCCGAGCCGTCAGCACAGAGCCCGACGCGGGGCTCCAACTCACAAACTGTGAGATCATGACCTGAGCCGAAGTCAAGAGGCTTAACCACTGGGCCCCCCAGGTGCCCTTACATGCTCAGTTTGTAAAGGACGTCTTCTCTGTTGTTTTCACCACGATGAAAAAAAGTTACACAACCCTTTCTTCCTCTAGACACATATAGTCTCCAAGCTCCCAGCAGCCTCTTGCCCAGGGTTAAAGAGGGGCTTTCATTTTCTTAGTATCCCATCAGGACGGGATGAGTCATCAGAAGGTAGCTGACTTCTAGAAAGCAGTGCAGCAAATGAGGCAGGTAAGAATATGGCCTCTGAGATTCTTGCAGAAAAAGAGTTGATGTGTGGACTGTGCCGAAGTTAACTCTTCGTGGCGCATCCCTACCCCAGGCAGTCGCACATTCTGGAGCCATCCCCACCCAGATCAGTGTGTAATTAAGGCCAACCTTCTCTGCCAGCAACATCTTGAACAAGAAGACAGCACTTCAGCAGTAGATAAGGCGGCAACAATGAGCCACCTACTCCCGTCCCTATTTGGGTTTACGAATATTGGAACCCGTACTTGTGAGAAAGATGGCCGATCCGGGATCTGAGTGTGAACTAATTCTGATGTCAGAGGCGGCAGGCGAGGTGTGATTTCTCCTGTCATGCAGTTAGCCGCGGTTTCTCCACCTCTGCTGTATGGACATTTGGGCCGGGATCCCTGTGCTGGGGGCCATCCTACACACTGTAGGCTGGTGAGGTACATCCCTTGGCCTCCGCCCACCAGAGTTAACAGCACCCTTCACCTCTGCCCAGTCATGACCTTCAAAAGTATGTCTGGACGCTGCAAATGTCTCCTGGGTGGTACGTGTGGTGGTTTCGGCAGGGGCGGGGGGAGGGGGGTTATCTCTGTTTGAGAACCACAGGGCGACATAAAATAAACAGACTTCTCACTCCCCAAACCTCTCGCCTGGGTCTTGGTGGGAAGGAGGGGGGGGGGGGGGAAAGTGAGAAATTACAGGGGGAAGAGTTCCTCTGGAGAGAGGAAGCCACATCAGGTAAGATGTGTGCTTGTTTGGATTCCGAGGGTTTTCTTGTCTGGGGACACTTTTTAACACGGTGGCTGATTACAGGCTCAGGGATCATTACTCCCAGATTGCCTGTCTGTCTCTGCTCATTAGAGGAGCCTTCCTTTGAAATCTTTCTGGTTTCTGCCCTCTTTGAAGAGAATAGTGAATGACGTCGCAGGGATTAATGGCCACTAAAAGCCACTCTGTTCTGATTTTTCTCCAAGGAAAACAAATCACCGTGTTTTGTGAATGCACAGCGCTGAAATAAAAACACAAGCCGTGGCAGGCGGTCCCTCATCAGAGAGTTGCAGTGGAAACCTTTAGGTGAACTTTTACATCCTTTTCTCAAGCCACCTTTGGAAGGGAGGTGTCAAATAGGCAGAGAAGGCACCAGGGGAGCCTCCTTTAATCCAAAGTGTCGTAAGGTTGTGATCAGAGTCCGGATGTGTGCGTCGCCTCTGCCTCGGTTTCCCCGCCCCACCCCTGGCGTTTCCCGCTTTGAACCTGGCGAGAACCCTGGCATAGTCCTCCGTGGAGCTCCGTCCTTCCTCTGCTCCATCTGGAAGTTTCTCTCCACCTGCTGTTTGCTGCTCTCCTTTCGACTCTTGGCTTCTGTGCTTCCAGCCGGCTCCTTCTGAACTGTGACCTTCCCCGGCCTCTGAGTTCCCTGCCGCCCACAGAGGCCGTGGGGATGGGGTGACTGTGTCCCCAAGCCCTGTTCCTGGCCCGTGCTCCCCTTCCCTTCCTCCACTCAGAGCTATTCTTTTTCCCCCCTTTGTTTCCTCCCAAGTCGTTCTGCTAACTCCCTTCTGCTCTGCTTTAAATCAGGGCTCTTAAACGTGTTCTTCCTTGTGCATTTATTTGTCTATCTGACATCAGCTGAGACGCTAGCAGGAGCCGGGAGACCTGGGTTAGCAAACATCTGCTGCGAAGGAGCCCCGTGACCTCGCTCAGACCATGGGGGTCTCCCCTCCCCAGCGCCTCATCTGGAAACAAGGGCTGATGCTTCCCGCCCCGGGGGTACAGTTAGCAGATGACCGGATGATGGTGTTTGAAGTGCTTTGTGAAGGGAACCTGTAAACGGAAAGTCGCGTCTGTATTCGCTTGTTTCCCCCCAGTTCATCACTCCTTCTCTCCTGCTGTCCCGCACGTTCTTGACTTTCCCCACCTGCTTTTCCGTCCCTCCTCATTGCCAATTCTTCATTTGCTCTGTGTCATAGTCTTTAAAGAGCCTGGAAATAAAGGCAAAGTCCAGAAGCTCTGTCTTCCCAGCGGCTGTCCCCGGGACTCAGCTACGGAAGCAGCTTCTCGGCGCGGCGAGTGGTTCAGTGCTCCTACCCGGGGACTGGACCCGGGCAGGAAGCTTTGCAGGGCAGCCCCGGGCTGCAGAGTGCATCTCACAATCAGACATGCGGGGCAGGGGGACCTGATTCTCTCCCCTGTTGTGCACAGCGGCAGCCCCAGCCCGCTTCCATTTCTCCCCATGTGCGGCCCAGCAGTCCCTGCTCTGAGTTCGTTGGTGAAGGACGTTTCCATCTCACTGAACCTTCGCAGTCCATGTGGCTTTGATGAGGTGTCAGCCGCAGAGCAGGAATTTTTCAGAACCGTGTCTTCTCAGGGAATCAGAGAGGAGGGTCAATGTCTGGCGTCAAAGGAGGCATGTTTTTGTCTCTGTTGTGTCATCCCTGCCCGGCGGGCTTGAGAGGACTTTGTTCAGCAGCATCATTCAGCTGAGACTAGCAACTATTTATGCTGGGTAGTTTCAACTATCTCTCCATTCTGAAGGCGATCACCAAGAGCTGATACTGCGCGGTTGGGATGCAGGGACCCATCATTTCAGTTGTGCCCCAGTGGAGGCATCAGCCAGGAGCCACTCGTGATCAGGCTCCGTCCTCGCTGGGCCATTGCACCAGGAATGGGGCTTTCAGGCTTTTCCAAGGGAGCTGACTTTTTCAATCTCTGGGCTAAAGAAATATGGAGGGTGTGCTACATTTTCCAACGTGTGATTCATGTCAACACTGGAAGGAAGAAGAGATGATATGGAACGCAGTTGGAAAAAGAAGAAAAGAGGGGACAATTGTCCTTGGGGTCTGGTAGCAGGGAAGAGAGAGTGGGTGGGGCACAGGGACTGAGCTGGTGGCTTCGGTCTGGGGACCGGACCAGCTGGCAGAGCTTCTCAGGAAGGGAATTCAGCAACAGCTATGTAAACTTTCAGAGTTTTGCAAAATCTTGGGCAAGAAGCTATTCTGAGGAATGATTGTGGTTCATCTCATTTATGAAACTACAAGCGTGTTTATTATGTTGCTCTTGATAATGAAGAAATATGGACCACTTAACCAAAAAAGGTTGACTTGTTATGATGTTATAGGAGGATATTTATAGTGCTGTCATTGCAGAACGTATTCGGTTTATTAAGTAAAGCCAAAAAGTTTATAAACCCGTATATGCAGCTACAATAATAAAAATGGCATAAAGATAGAGATAATAGCTAATGGACTAAAACTGAGAGTGCAGAATAAACCCATACATCTATGGTGAATTGATTTTCAACAAAGGTGCCAAGACTGCTCACTAGTCACCTCCTCACAGGGAAAGGATCATCTCTGGGATGGGTGGTGCTGGGTGACTAGATCTCCACACGCAAAACACGGTGAAGTCAGACCCCTACCCACAGCACACGCAGGTATTAACACAAAACGGGTCAGTGATCTAAATATAGGAGCTGAAATCCATCAGGGTAAATCCTCATGACCTTGGCCATGGATTCTTAGGTATGACACCAAAAGCACGAAAAACAACAAAAAACAAAAATTGGACGTCGTCAAAATATTGTCATTAAAGGACATTACGAAGAAGTGAAAAGGCAACATACGGGAATGGAAAAAATTGGTTGTAAATTATACATTGATCATTGATATATACATTAAAATATGTAAAGAGCACTTAGAATTCAACGACAGAAAAAGCCAATTAAGAAAGTGGGGCAAAGAAGGTGCATACGTATTTTCCAAAGAAGATGTACAAATGGCCAACAAGCTGATGAAGAAAAATGCACCATTAGTTATCAGTCAAATGAACACGACAAGCACGAGATACCACATCATGCCCTCCAGTATGGCTATAATAGTGGTAAAAAAAAAAAAAAAAAAAAAGGAAAATATGAAGTGTTGATGAGGGTATGGAGAAATTGGAGCCCTTGTACATTGCCTGTGGGGGGGAAACGGTTAGGCCTCTGTGGAAAACAGTTTGGTGGTTCCTCAAAAAATTAAACATAGAATTACCCTGTGACCTTACAATTCCACGCCTCGGTATAGACTCAACAAAATTGAAAACAAGCACTCAACAAGGACATGCTTATAGCCATCAGCACAAGTGCAACAGCCAAAAGGCAGAAAGAGCCCAAATGTCCATAAGGGATGAATGAATCAAGGGTAGTCGATCCACACAGTAGTATCTTAATTCCGCCGTAAAATGGAACGATGTCCTGATCCGTGCTATCAAGTGGATGCGTGTTCTCGGGGATAGTGTTGGCCGAAAGGAGACGGACATCAAAGGTCACATACTGCACGATTCCGTTTATACGAGAAGTCCAGAACATACAGATCCGCGGAGACTGAAGGCACACTGGCAGTTGCCGGAGGGGGAGGGGAGAATGGTAAGACGCTGCCCAAGGATGAGTGGATTTCGCTTTGGAGGATGACGATGTTTTGGAATGAGACAGAGATCTGATTGCGAGACATGATGAATGCGCTAAATGCCGCCAAAGTACTCGCGTTAAAATGGTTGATTGTGTGTTACGTGAATTTCACCTCCATAAAATTATTTTTAAAAAAGCAGTCTAGGGGCGCCTGGGTGGCGCAGTCGGTTAGGCGTCCGACTTCAGCCAGGTCACGATCTCGCGGTCCGTGAGTTCGAGCCCTGCGTCAGACTCTGGGCTGATGGCTCAGAGCCTGGAGCCTGTTTCCGATTCTGTGTCTCCCTCTCTCTCTGCCCCTCCTCCGTTCATGCTCTGTCTCTCTCTGTCCCAAAAATGAATAAACGTTGAAAAAAAAAAATTAAAAAAAAAAAAAGCAGTCTATGCAGTATCGTATTTTTGTAAAAAGTGCGCATGCGCACACACACACACACACACACACACACACACACACGCGCGCGCGCGCGCGCGCGCACAATGGTTACTGCAAGGAGGCGGGGTTACAAGCTGAGAAGCCGGAAGTCACAGCCCAAGGCCGGGGCCTGGTCTAGAGGGGTCCGGAGGGGCCTGCTCACTTCCCGGCTTTGTGACCAGGCGAGTTACTCACCTCTGCCTCATAGTTTTCTCTTTGAAATGAGATGACGCATGTAAACCCCCCCCCCCGTGGGGAAGAAGTGTCATCAGGGAGGGGCGCGCTCAGGGGTGAAATTTCATGGGCGCGGACCCCACGAGCCCTCCCTCCGCCTCAGATGCTGGCCTGACCTCACTGCAGCTTACTGTACCGACCGGGGCCTCTCTGCGAGCATCCTTTCCCGGGCAAAAAGAAACCAGGTTTGAGAAAAGCGAGCGGTGACAACATTTAGGACTCAAAAGTGGGGGATAGTGTTCAGCGGTGGATGACGCATTTTGAAGCCATTTTAAAAGGGTCACTGGAATTCGTAGAGTTGAACCCAGTGTCAGTAAACAGCTGGAGACTGATGGCGAGGGAGGTGACAGGCCATTTATCACTGTTCTCCAGCCTCCCTGCAGGGGACAGAGATGGGAGGGAAGGCCCTGGGGACAGTCAGGATGTGAAATTCCCCAGCCCTCCCCTGGGGAGGCTGCCAAGACCTATCTGGTTTCGCTCCCTCCCTCCCCGGGTCAGAATGTCTCCAGCGGCCGGCTCTCCCTTTCCCATCATCCGTTTGTTTGTGGGTCTGTGTTCAGTGGAACCCAGACTGGTCTGCGTGCCCACCGCTCCGCAGAGACACCGTGGGAGGCGTGCGGCCGGCTGAGGGCGGTGGGGACGGGAGGCGCTGCATAGAGCCACGTGGTGTCAGCTCACCCACCCGACGGGGTCACCTCTCGTGCACCTGCGGAATGGACACCTCCCTGGAGAGCGGGGCAGAGGTGCTGGTGAACCCGGACCCTTCACACCTGGTTTCCTGCCACGCTCTGTCTTCCGAGGGGAGTCACTAAATCCAGCCGGCTCTCCAGAAGCCACCGGGCCGGGCACATCCCGCTCCTGGAGGGGCAGTCCTTAGAAGATGGGGTGTTGGAATAGCCTTAGCTTGGTTGGTTTCCTCTGTGGTATACAGATTCATCTTTTAATTCTAATTAGCCCTGGCAGGGGGGCGAGGCATGGATTGTTTCTACTCAGATTAAAGAAAAATCACCAAACTAAGGTCATACTGTTTTTGTTTTGTTTTTTTTTTTTTACTTTCCTGATTTGATAAAATGAACTGCTCCCTTGAGTCCTTGACCCAGACCCCACTTTTCTGAACAGACCTACAACTAGAACCTCTCGGTCCCTGTCTCCAAAGACTTCGCCCCTGGTGCGACGTAGTTCGTTCCCTGAGCATATCCCGGATGCCCCTTTTTCATCATAAAGCACACAAGCCTGACACTTGGCTTTTGATCTTTTCCCCAAATAACCACCCCCCCCCGAACTTCCATGTTTTTGTAAGATGACTGAGCCATGTTTATTTTCCTTCTTTTTCCAAACCCCCAGATTAAGGCATCACCAAGGCTTACAGAAATATAGGTACATATATTTTTAATTTCTAATACCCTCCCTGTGAAGTAAGGGGTAGAAATGGTCTTCGGGGTTAGGCAGACGCAAGGGCAGATCCTGGTGTGTTATCTAGGCTTTTCTGTGGCAACTTACTGGACCCAGTCTCCGCTGGGTCTCTAAGGTGGGCGTCACGCGCTTTCGGAGGCCTGAGGACACAGTGGGCACCACCCGCAAAGGCCCGCTGGGCTGTCGAGCGGTGGCCTTGGCCCGCGCTGGGCCCTCCGATGGCCACAGCCTTCCCTTCCTAGTTCTGTGCCTTTGGCTCCTTCCTCCGGCTCCTTATCGGCTGCGCCCTGTAAGGATGATCACAGTGACAGCGTCTTACATAGAAAGGGCCGCCTCCCTCACGCCGTGCCCTCGCCCGCAGCCTCACAGCGTCCCACGCCTGCAGCAGGCTGTGCAAAGCCGTTGTGACTGGTCTCCACCTTTACTCCCAGCCTATTCCCTCGTATCCGCGGCATCCTGGATCCCATGCTGTGTCTGCGATCGCTTCTTGCCTGTTTCTTCCTCTCAGCCCTTGTAGCCTGGAGCTGCCTCTCACTGCCACCCCCCATGACCAGACCCTACACCCCAAGCCCGTTTCAACTCTGTCCTCCGCCAGAGGCCTCATGGCCCCTCCAGCCGACTGAAGCTGCTGCTGCTCCTGCGGGCACGCCACATCTCCTCTCCGTGAGCTTCCAGGGCCCCTGCAGCAATCTACCTGCCCCCCGGCCCCCAGTTGAGCCCTGGAGAGCGGTCAGGCAGCACGCAGGAAAAATGAATGAACGATGCAAATACGAAAGGGGAGGAGGCAGCACGGGCGGCCGCTTCTGTCAGGACTCCGCTCCGCGGGAGACTCAAACTATCCTTCAAAAGCCAAAGAGCACCTTTTCTCTTTACTAACCCTCAAAAAAGCTGGGTTCTAAGAGAAAAAGATCACACCCCCTCAGCCATATAAAACACAGCGGGGTCACCCTGGGGCTTTTTCGTTTTCTTCTTCAACAAGAATTTATGTTCGGGGCTGTGCTTTTTACGATCTGGGGCTCTTGTTTCTTTCCAGACTTCACCAAACCATTGTGAGAGGGCCTCCTCACTGGAGGAAGCCAGAGCAGGCCAGCACGGGGGCACCGGGCACCTGGCCAGCTGCCAAGGCAGACACCCCCCCCCCCCACCCACCATCTCCCCACTGAGGTTCAAAGTCAGTGCAGATTATAATCCAGGGCAGTTAGAGTTACAGCTGCTGAATAAAACACATTCTCTCCCTGGGTCTTTCTGAGCATCTGGGGAAGGCCAGTTTGAATACAGATTCTCAGACCTCCCAGGATGGGGAGAGGGGGCTCCAGGCTCACAGCCCCCCTTCCTAGCCCACCTCAGCCTCCCCCACGGCCCTGGGGGCCCGTGCTCCTGCACCAGCCACCCCCCCCCCCCCCGCATCCTCTGGCCCGGGCTTCCCGCTGGGTGGTGAGCTCTAGCTGGGTGCACTGAGCCAGGGAAACGGCCCTCCCCACGCCAGGACACAAAGTGACAGCAGCAAACCGGGACGCTCTTGTAATGGATTCGTTCTGAGCCCCGGCGTTTCTAGCCGGAATGTGCTTTGGGCTCAGTGTAGCTCAGCAGAAAAAAAATGACTTCCCTGGCTGGAATTGTGAACGGTGATTCATTTTGGTGGAAGCGCTTATAATTAAAAACAGTCACAACAAAAACTGAGGCGTTAGAACATATGAGTCCTGGACGGTCATCGAGCCCAGGAGGCCCCGGCGTAATGACAGCAGATGTGAGAGCAAATTAAATTTACGGCTCACTTGTGCCCCCTTTCCAGGGGCGAGCTCTCAAAATTGGTCGGTTTATGCAAGTGATTATAAAGTGTGGAATGCCTTTCTGGAAAATGATTATGCATATTTAAGAGTCATTAGAATGTCAAAAAAAAAATACCTAGGTGTGAATACCAGGAAGGAGTGATGCTTGCTTCAGGTGAGTCGGCTGCAAACAGACCTCCCCTAACGTCGCAGGCGCAGGGATGCGACGGTGGGGAGCTTCTGCGCAGATGGCACAGTGTCAAGGTTAGCTCAATGTGGGAACGTCAGAGCAGCCTCACGGTGACATTGGCTCGGATGAGTGATAGAGAGCTCATTTCCACGCTTCTCAGCCCACACGGCTCTTGCAACGGAGGTTGGGGAGATATCCTGGGTCGTGCATCTCCACTGGGGTCGAGGAAGCAGAGAGGGGGGACTCCGGTACCCAGGGGTGGGGTAGAAAAGCTTTGCATCCTTTCTCTAAGCTTGGTGCATAACCACTCGATGGCCCGGCGGGGCGGGGGGTGGGGGTGGGGTCCATGCCAGTGCCTGGTGGCACTGGCACCATCCCTCAGCGTCTGCGGGCGAGCACTTTGAATGTGTCTGCGCACGAAAAAAAGAACCACTTTTGGAAATAGTTCCATTGGCCAAGCACCAAGTGGGGTGGTGCCCGGGATGATCCCCCTGTGGTGAGTCCCAGGGTGGAGATACTTCCTGAGAGGATGTCCAGGCGGGGAGATTTAGGGACCTGGGTGGGGAAGGTCGGGAGCAGAAGCATGTCCTCCTTCTGGCTCTGAGCCCCAGCTGGGCCGGAGCAAGGGAGCCCCCGCGGCACAAAGGCCTGAACAGGGCTACCTGGGGGCATCTCCCTGAGGCGGGGCCCTGCCAGGGCCTCCCCTTTCCTCCCACGCGCTCACTGTGTCCTGTCTCTTGTCCTCACTGTCTTTCTGTGTCCTCCCATCCAAGTACTAACCAGGCCCGACCCTGCTTAGCTTCCGAGATCAGACGAGATCGGGCGCGTTCAGGGTGGTATGGCCGTAGACTCTGTGTCCTGTGTCCTGTCCTCACTGGCTTTCTCCAAGTGGGATTGATGGAGGCCACAGTCCCAAGGGGCTCCTGTCGCTGAAGAACTGGCCCTGGAGGAGAGAGAGGAGCCCTCTGAGGTGGGGCGGTGGGCTGGGGTCGAGAGGGAAGTCAGGCCCAGCCACCTGGTTGGGGCCCTGCCGCTCTGCGGGGTGGGAGGCCTGGCTGTCGCTTCTCTCCCGCCCCCGGGACGGGCATTCTCCCCGTGGGCATATGCCTGTCTCTGTGTCCAAAATTCCCCTTTTCATAGGGACGCTAGCCATGTTGGATTAGAGGTTCCCCTAACTACAGTATGACCTCATCTTAGCTTAACTACACCTGCGAGGACCCTGTTTCCACATAAGGTCACATTCTGAGCACCTGGGGGTTGGGACTTCAGTGAATTTTGCAGACAGGGCAATTTGCTGGTGCAAATCAACCCGTGGTGGGCCAAGACTGGCTTTGAGGGCTTGGCGTTTCCTACGCTGCCCTGGTTGGACTGGCCTCGTAGACAGAGCACTGACATCACTTTCAATTTCCGTGAATGAGAGGCCCAAAGTAGACAAGCCTTCTGGCACTGAAGTTGATTTAGTTTTTAAGATGTTTCCAGGATTTGGGGGACCTTGTTGTCGTTCTCCAAATAGAGTAGCAAATCACTCTGTAAATAGTTAAGTGGCTCATCTTCACTCAGGTTAAAAGGAAGCTGGAGTTCCTTCATAGATTTCCTGGAGAAAACTCGGTGCATATGTTCAGCTGGACACAGCGAGGTCCCACCTGGCGGAGGCCTAGGGTGCGGGACGGGGGGCTGGAGAGAACAGGATGGACCAGGGCTTTGCGGTGATTCTGTCAACAGCAAATGTGTAGAACCGACTGGGAAAAAGAGGTTTTCACTCATCGCAGGTAAGAATTTTAATTTTTAATAATTTGATATTGTTTTCCCCATAGAAATTGGTAAATGTCACAATTCTTGAGTCTCGGACTTTACCTTTAATGAGATTCAGTTGTGTTTTCCGGGATGGCATACAGAAGATAGGATGGAGAGGCAGGAGGTCAGGGACCCCTGCAGAGAGAGGGGCAGAAGGTGGTTTTATAAGGAGGTTTGCTGGTGTTGAGTGGACACTCACGTCCGTCTTGAGGAGCACTGAGGTGGGAGAATCGTTTCTTCTCTGCCCCTCTCCCTTCTGTCCTACGTCAGCTTGCAGAGTCAGCTTTACACATTTTAGTTATTGCCTTCACATGGAGTCTGTAGCACAGCTGATTCCCTTTCCTTGAATCTTTATGGAAGATATCATGTATTGTGCTTCCAAGTCGGTTTCTATGAACGTTTGCTGAGCACCTACAATGCGGTAGGCCCCTTTTGGACAACTGACGCTGTGAGCATGAATGTGAGGTAAGTGGATGAATTGCATTTTATTGGGAAGAGTGTGGCAGTGAGATTGGCAGGAAGGTCAGCGGAACGGTGTCTGTGTGGGTAGGAGGGAACCTGGTGGTTCCGGGAAGGGTGAGAGGTGTCAGGGTTGGGTTTGAAGGGGAACGAGGAGAGGCAATGCATCCCAAAGCAGAGAGAGAAAGTGGTTCTCTGGACGGTTTACCCACTGGATGCAATTTAACTTGACCCCGTGAGACTTCCGGGTTGAGCAATGGTAGATCAGGTTCCAACATACCGTCCAGGGTGAGACACAGCACATCAGATGGCATGGTCATCCCAGAAGGATGCTTTTTGGCCTCGGTCATGTCTCCTTGGTAAGGGCATCTGTCAATGAAACCCTTCACCTCTCTTTCGAAACGTTGCCCAATCTTACCAGTTGTCATTACTAATTTCCACTCACGCCACCGGTAGAACTCTACACTGAGTGTCCAGAGATGCTAGACAGCCAGGGAGCCTTCCCACCTGTGGGCCACGCGGTCTGTACTCCCCACGGGTGACAGGTGACAGATGTCCACACTCTCTTCTAACACCTTCTCAGCAGGGTGGCTCTGGGGAAAAGCAGGGGAGGATGCTGTGCTTGGGTGACCGGCCGGGCTTTTGTGGAACTGGTTGAAGCTCGAGTTCATCTTCTAGTGAGAGAGTGAGGGACCCTGGGCTTCTCACAGCTGCCTCTCCCCTGCATGGGCTCCCCCCTGATGAGGGTGACTTTTCAGGCACCTTGCAGAGAGGATTAACTGCCAAGGTAATAAAGGCAACTGCATTTAATCATTTTCCTAATGAATGCATTTATTGCAGCACCTTGCTGCTTTTCCAGCTGAATGTAATGAGCAAGAAGGAAGCACGTATCACAGGGATCCTCGGCATTTTCACCTAAAGGTTAATTAACCTGGACGCTATCTGAGGATGACGCCGCCCCACGCTGACAGGGCAGTCACGAGGATGGTGCTGAGCACATGCCAAGCCTACGTGTGGAGCAAGGTCGCGGGAAGCGAGAACGCTGATGGGCCGTTGCCTTTGAAAGGATGTTAATGCAGATATTGATTGAATTCAGTGCCGAGCACATTATACTTGGAAGCTTCTGGTAAAGGGGAAATGAAAGAAAAGGGTTGCTGGGCAGGACCATAAATAGACTTAGTGTCCGTTCACATACTGATCTGCATTCATAGCTGCCATCTCGGGGCTTGGGCTCTCTTCAAATAAAGCTGTTGATAGACCTTGATGGCGGGTCCTTCCGACAAGCTGGCCACGCTTCCAGACTGGTGCGTCTGCATGAGGTGCGGTGGAGGGCCAGTCCCGGATCGCAGAGGACACAGCGCCCCAGCTCCAGAAAAGTGCCCCGTGTGGTTTACCAGCAACAATGCCGAATCAGCTTGGCCCACCCAGAGAAAGAGAAGAGACGGAGCCTCACCTCTCTGGGACGGAGGTCCTGTCTGACTGACAAGGAGTTTGCTGTGGTACATGATATGACAGGTAAAAGCAGAAATAGCCATATCTCCCCCACCAGCCCATAAATTAAGAAACAGTGGAGCACAATCTAGGAAGTCGCTCACCAAAATTCTTTACCGTAATCATGTACTTAAGCTCTGCAATCGTGCTTCTAAAAATGTCATCCTAGAGAAATAATCACAGATACACATGAATATTTGGCCATAAAGATATTCATTAGATCGTTTTTAGTAATAACATTGGGGACAGCTATGATTCTGTGAGTTTTGATAGGAAGACCCACTAAATGATGGGTTTTCCACACCAAGCAGTACTCCAAGTCTCTGTGGATGGCAATGTACAATTTAATTCAATTCTGGCACGAACTAGTCCAAGATAGCACAGACCCCACACGTGAAGGGCTCAGACACAAGACGGCCCCCACTTCAGACACCAACCATAGGTCTCAGTCTATCACCTGGGCTCTGACCAACTGGCCACTGGGAGGTTCCCACACCCCTTGCCTCAGGTTTCACAGTTTGCTCTAAGGGCTCACAGAACTCTGGGAAACATTTTATTTTTATGGGTTTGTGATAAAGGACGTCGTTGCGGATACAAGTGAACAGCCTGATGAAGAGGTACACAATGCGGGGTCCAAAAGGGTCTGTGTCTGGGGGCTGCGCCCTCCAGGTACCTGAGTGTACTCCCCAACCCATAAGGCCTCCTAACCTTGTCACTTAGGGATGTTTTTAAAGGAAACTTCATCACGTGGGTACGGATGATTATTAACTCAATATCCAGTCCGTCTCCCCTCCCTGAAGAAGGTGGGTGGGGCTGAACGTTCCCAGCTTTCAATCAAATTTTGTTCTTTCTGGTGACCGGTCTCCACCCAGGAGCTACCCAGGGGACCCTCCAAGAGTCTGACATGGCTTTTGGGAGCTCTGTGCCAGGACCTGGAGATGAAGACCAGAATCCGTTTCATGTTATACCCCAGTATCTCAACAGCCGAACACATTTTATCTGTGTAAGTTTGGGTGCCTCAGTTTTCCCACTGCCACTTTGTAGTGCGGCTTCGAGCTTTAAATGCTTTAACTGGAACGGTGCATGTGAATTGCTGAGAACCCCCATGGCCACGGCCCCCCAAAGCCAGATATTATTATGGCTGTGCTGTCGAAGCAGAACTAGATGCTTGAAGTGATGTGGGTCCTTTATGGATGGCAACATGCTCACAGTCTACGTGGAAAGAGGTTACCTTAATGTGTAAGTAAAACATGATTGTACTTCAGACAAATGTATGGGTATGCATATATACATACGATAAAAGTGAATTATATTTACCTACCTACAGACATATGTATTATATATATTTGTCTATCTATAGATATATATATTATATATATAGTTATCTATCTATAGGCATGTGTGTGTATATGTGTGTGTGTGTGTGTGTGTGTGTGTATATATATATATATATATATATATATGGGAATCACAGTTGCCATTTATTTTTTTGTTTTTTGTTTTTTTAATTTAATTTTTTATTTTTTAAAATTTACATCCAAATTAGTTAACATATAGTGAAACAATGATTTCAGGAGGAGATTCCTTAATGCCCCTTACCCGTTTAGCCCATCCCCCCCCACACCCCTTCCAGTAACCCTCAGTTTGTTCTCCATATTTATGAGTCTCTTCTGTTTTGTCCCCCTCCCTGTTTTTATATTATTTTTGTTTCCCTTCCTTTATGTTCATCTGTTTTGTCTCTTAAAGTCCTCATATGAGTAAAGTCATATGATTTTTGTCTTTCTCTGACTGACTAATTTCACTTAGCATAATACCCTCCAGTTCCATCCACGTAGTTGCAAATGGCAAGATTTCATTCTTTTTGATTGCCGAGTAATACTCCATTGTATATACAGACCACATCTTCTTTCTCCATTCATCCATCGATGGACATTTGGCCTCTTTCCGTACTTTGGCTACTGTTGATAGTGCTGCTGTAAACATGGGGGTGCACGTGTCCCTTCAAAACAGCACACCTGTATCGCGTGGATAAATGCTTAATAGTGCAATTGCTGGGTCGTAGGGTAGTTCTATTTTTAGTTTTTTGAGGAACCTCCATACTGTTTTCCAGAGTGGCTGTACCAGTTTGCATTCCCACCAACAATGCAAAAGAGATCCTCTCTCTCCGCATCCTCGCCAACATCTGTTGTTGCCTCATTTGTTACTGTTAGCCATTCTGACAGGTGTAAGGTGGTATTTCATTGAGGTTTTGATTTGTATTTCCCTGATAATTAGTGATGTTGAGCATTTTTTCATGTGTCGGTTGGCCATCTGGATGTCTTCCTTGGAGAAGTGTCTATTCATGTTTTTTGCCCATTTCTTCAGTGGATTATTCGTTTTTTGGGTGTTGAGTTTGATAAGTTCTTTATGGATTTTGGATACTAACCCTTTATCTGATATGTCATTTGCAAATATCTTTCCCATCCTGTTGGTTGCCTTTTAGTTTTGCTGATTGTTTCCTTCACTGTGCAGAAGATTTTATTTTGATGAGGTCCCAGTAGTTCATTTTTGCTTTTGTTTCCCTTGCCTCCAGAGACGTGTTGAGTAAGAAGTTGCTGCAGCCAAGATCAAAGAGGTTTTTTTCCTGCTTTATCCTCAAGGATTTTGATGGCTTCCTGTCTTACATTGAGGTCTTTCATCCATTTTGAGTTTCTTTTTGTGGATGGTGTAAGAAAGTGGTCCAGGTTCATTCTTTTGCATGTCGCTGTCCAGTTTTCCTAGCACCACTTGCTGAAGAGACTGTCTTTATTCCATTGGATATTCTTTCCTGCTTTGTCAAAGATTAATTGGCCATACGTTTGTGGGTCCATTTCTGGGTTCTCTCTTCTGTTCCATTGATCTGAGTGTCTGTTCTTATGCCAGTACCATACTGTCTTGATGATTACAGCTTTGTAGTATAGCTTGAAGTCTGGGATTGTGATGCCTCCTGCTTTGGTTTTCTTTTTCAAGATTGCTTTGGCTATTTGGGGTCTTTTCTGGTTCTATACAAATTTTAGGATTGTTTGTTCTAGCTCTGTGATGAATGCTGGTATTACTTTGATAGGGATTGCATTAGAATATGTAGATTGCTTTGTGTAGTATCGACATTTTAACAATATTTGTTCTTCCTATCCAGGAGCATGGAATCTTTTTCCTTTTTTTTGTGTGTGTGTCTTCAATTTCTTTCATAAGCTTTCAATAGTTTTCAATGTATAGATTTTTCACCTATTTGGTTAGATTTATTCCTAGGTATTTTATGTTTTTTTTGTGCAACTGTAAATGGGATTGATTCCTTGATTTCTCTTTCTGTTGCTTCATTGTTGGTGTATAGGAATGCAGCCAATTTCTGTGTGTTGATTTGATATCCTGCAACTTTGCTGAATTCATGAATCAATTCTAGCAGTTTTTTGGTGGAATCTTTTGGGTTTTCCATATAGAGTATCATGTCATCTGCGAAGAGTGGAAGTTTAACCTCCTCCTGGCTGATTTGTATGCCTTTTATTTATTTGTGGTGTCTGATTGCAGAGGCTAAGACTTCCAATACTATGTTGAATAACAGTGGCGAGAGTGGACATCCCTGTCTTGTTCCTGACCTTAGGGGGAAAGCTCTCAGTTTTTCCCCATTGAGAATGATGTTAGCGTTGGGTCATTCATATATGGCTTTTATGATCTCGAGGTATGCTCCTTCTAACCCTACTTTCTTGAGGGTTTTTATCAAGAAACGATGCTGTATTTTGTCAAATGCTTTGTCTGCATCTATTGAGAGGATCATATGGTTCTTGTCCTTTCTTTTATTGATGTGATGAATCACGTTAATTGTTTTGCAGATATTGAATGAGCCCTACATCCCAGGTATAAATCCCACTTGGTCGTGGTGAATAATTTTTTTAATGTATTGTTGGATCCAGTTGGCTAATATCTTGTTGAGGATTTTTGCATCCATGTTCATCAGGGAAATTGGTCTATAGTTCTCCTTTTTAGTGTGGTCTCTGTCTGGTTTTGGAATCAAGACAATGCTGGCTTCATAGAAAGAGTTTGGAAGTTTTCCTTCCATTTCTATTTTTTGGAACAGCTTCCAGAGAATAGGTGTTAAATCTTCCTTAAATGTTTGGTAGAATTCCCCTGGAAAGCCATCTGGCCCAGGACTCTTGTTTTTTGGGAGATTTTTGATTACTAATTCTATTTCTTTACTGGTTATAGGTCTGTTCAAATTTTCTATTTCTTCCTGTTTCAGTTTTGGTAGTGAATATGTTTCTAGGGATTTGTCCATTTCTTCCAGATTTCCCATTTTATTGGCATATAATTGGTCATAATATTCTCTTATTTTGTTTTTATTTCTGCTGTGTTTGTTGTGATCTCTCCTCTTTCACTCTTGATTTTATTAATTTGGGTCCTTTCCTTTTTCTCTTTGATCAAACTGGCTAGTGGTTTATCAATTTTTGTTAATTCTTTCAAAGAATCAACTTCTGGTTTCATTGATATGTTCTACCGTTTTTTTTTGTGTGTGTGTTTGTTTCAATAGCATTAATTTCTGCTCAAATATTTATTATTTCCTGTCTCTTCTGGTTTTGGGTTTTATTTGTTGTTCTTTTTCCAGCTCCTTAAGGCATAAGGTTAGGTTGTGTATCTGAGATCTTTTTTCCTTCTTTAGGAAGGCCTGGATTGCTATATACTTTCCTCTTATGACCACCTTTGCTGTGTCCCAGAGGTTTTGGGTTGTGGTGTTATCATTGTCATTGACTTCCATGTACTTTTTAATTTCCTCTTTAACTGCTTGGTTAGTCCATTTATTCTTTAGTAGGATGTTCTTCAGTCTCAAGTATTTGTTACCTTTCCAAATTTTTTCTTGTGGTTGATTTCGCGTTTCATAACGTTGTGGTCTGAAAATATGCACGGTATGATCTTGGTCTTTTTCTGCTTGTTGAGGGCTGATTTGTGTCCCAGTACATGGTCTATTCTGGAGAACGTTGCATGTGGACTGGAGAAGAATTTATATTCTGCTGCTTTAGGATGAAATGTTCTGAATATATCTGTTAAGTCCATCTTGTCCAGTGTGTCATTCAAAGCCATTGTTTCCTTGTTGATTTTTTTATTAGATGATGTGTCCAGTGCCATGAGTGGGGTGTTGAAGTCTCCTACTATTATGGTATTACTATCAATGAGTTTCTTTACGTTTGTGATGAATTGATTTATATACTTGGGTGCTTTCACATTTGGCACATAAATGTTTACAGTTGTTAGGTCTTCTTGGTGGATAGACCCCTTGATTATGACATAATGCCCTTCTGCATCTCTTGATACAGTCTTTATTTTAAAGTCTAGATTGTCTGATATAAGTATGGCTACTTTGACTTTCTTTTTTTGACCATTATCATGATAGATGGTTCTCCATTCCCTTATTTTCAATCTGAAGGTGTCTTTAGGTCCAAATTGGGTCTCTTGTAAACAGTATATAGATGGATCTTGTTTTATCCATTCTGTTGCCCTATGTCTTTTGGTTGGAACATTGAGTCCATTGATGTTTAGAGTGAGTACTGAAAGATATGAATTTATTCCCATTTTGATGCTTGTAGAGTTGGAGTTTCTGGTGGTGTTCTCTGGTCCTTTCCAGTCTCTGTTGCTTTTGGTATCTATCTATCTATCTATCTATCTATCTATCTATCTATTTATTTATTTATTTATTTATTTATATTTTCATCTTTTCTCCCCCTAGAGAGTCCCCCTTAAAATTTCTTGCAGGGCTGGTTTAGTGGTCACAAACTCCTTCAATTTTTGTTTGTCTGGGGAACTTTTTCTCTCTCCTTCTATTTTGAATGATAGCCTTTCTGGATAAATAATTCTTGGCTGCATATTTTCCTGATTCAGCACATTGAATATATCCTGCCACTCCTTTCTGGCCTGCCAAGTTTCTGTGGATAGGTCTGCTGCAAACCTGATCTGTCTTACCTTGTAGGTTAACGACTTTTTTTCTCTTGCTGCTTTCTGCTTTCATGATTCTCTCCTTGCCTGAGTATTTTGTGAATTTGACTATGATATGCCTTGCTGATGGTTGGTTTTTGTTGAATCTAATGGGGGTCCTCTGTGTTTTCTGGATTTTGATGTCTATGTCTTTCCCCAGGTTAGGAAAGTTTTCTCCTATGATTTGCTCACATAACCCTTCTACCCCTATTTCTCTCTCTTCCTCCTCTGGGACCCCTATGATTCTGATGTTGTTCCTTTTTAATGAGTCACTGTTTTCTCTACTTCTTAAATCGTGCTCTTTTGCCTTCATCTCCCTCTTTTTTTCTGCTTATTCTCTATAAGTTTGTCCTCTATATCACTGATTCTCTGCTCTGCCTCATCCATCCTTGCCGCCACTGCATCCATCTGTACCTGCAGGTCAGTTATAGCTTTTTAAATTTCATTCTGGCTATTTTTTACTTCTTTTATCTCAGCAGAAAGGGATTCTAATCTATTTTCGATTCCAGCTAGTATTCTTATTATCATGATTCTAAATTCTGGTTCAGACATCTTGCTCTGTGTTGGTTAAATCCCTAGGTGTTGTTTCTTCGTGATCTTTCTTTTGGGGCGAATTACTTCGTTTTGTCATTTTGAAGGAAGAAAAGGAATTAGTGAGGTAGAAAAATTGAAATTAAAAAAAATTAAAATAAAAAAACATTAAAATTAAAACACACACACACACACAAATCTAATAGATGATGCTAGATCCTAGGTGTGTTTTGGTCTGGGTGTTGAAAGTGGTTTGACAGATTAGAGAAAAAAGAAAGGGTGGGGGGAAGAAAACAAAAAGGAAATCGTTTGAGAATTTGAAAAAATGAATACACTGAAGTAGACTAAAATGAGATGATGGGGGTAAAATAGAATTTGAAAAAATATCCACAAAAGTAAAGAATATAGTAGAGAAAAAAATTAAAGAAAAATATTTTTAATAAAAACTAAAAATAAATATGAATTTTTCTTTTTCTGAATTTAAGAAAAAAGAAAAGAAACAAAAAATAAAAAAGATAAAAAAAGAAAAAAAAGAAATTGAAAATTTGAAAAAGTGAATACACTGTGGTAGACTAAAATAAAATGATGGGAGTAAGAATTTGAAAAAACTTACATGAAAGCAAAAAATATAGTAATAAAAATTAAATAAAAATATTTTGATAGAAATTGAAAGTAAAGATGAAATTTTTCTCTTTCTGCATTCAAGAAAAAGAAATGAAAAAGAGAAAAAAAAAGAAAGGAAAAAAATGGAAATTGTTTGAAAATCTGAAAAGGTGAGTACATTGAAGTAGACTAAAATAAAATGGTGGATGTAGAATTTTAAAAAATTTACACAAAAGTAAAAAATATAGTAATAAAAATTAAAGAAAGACATTTTTAATAAAAATTAAAAATAAAAATGAATTTTTTTCTTTCTGTATTCAAGAAAAAGAAAAGAATTATAAAAGAGAAAAAGAAAGAAATTTGAATAGATGGACCTGCTAACAGATTGACATAGGACTGAAATTGCTTCGTTTCCCCTGGAAGTCAGTCTATGTAGCTCTTTATAGTCCGTAAACTAAGCAGACGGTGAGACTTCTGCTCTTGAAGAGCGAGGTTGGCCCAGTTGGGCGGGCTCAGTGTAACGGCTCCGCTCTCCACCAGATGGCGCTGTTAGACTCCTGGGGTGGAGTGTTGCGACGCTCGTAGGTGCGTATGCGCCTGCGCGGGAATGGTAAAAATGGCGTCACCCAGCCACCCGGTCTGTTCTCCCTGGTCAGCAATCGCGCACCCGTCCTCCGTCTTCACCTCTCGTCCGCCCCCCGCTTTTTCACTGCCCATGACCAGGCCCCCGGCAGCACCTCTCTCCCGAGTTTTGTCTCAGACGCGGCTGTTTTCCCCGGCCCCTTACTCCCGAAGGACGGCGGCCTTGACCCGCTCCGCCCCTCTGCGGGAGGGTCTCCCCGAGCAATGGCCAAATGAGCCATGGCCGAATGTCCGCCGCACCCAGGAACGCCCGCGGGACCCTGCTGCTGTCGGTGCCCCAAGACTGCGGCCAGGTGCCAGCCCCCCCCCCCCACCCCCCAGAAAAAGTTCGCGAGACAGCGTAGCAGCAGCTTTTCAGGGATGATGGAAAATCGCAACACACACCTGGCACCAGGCTTCACCCTCAACGACCTTGTTCCAGCACCAGCGAACGTGGCCGCCTTCCGGGGTCTGCCGGGACCGGGGGGCTTCAACAGTCTCCATCAACTGTCCTTCCGGCAGTGGAACCGCTTCTCCCCGTGTGGCCCGAGAACCTCCCGGACCCCACTCGGCTCCCGGGGACTCGCCCTTCCCACCAGAGCACCGCCAGGTAGGGAGCTGCGGAGTTGCAGCCTTTGCGCTCCCCTTGTTTACAGTCTTAATGGAATTTAAACCCTCGCCTTTCTCCCTTCTCCCTTTTTAGTTCAGTCCCTGCGGCTGTTTCCACTTTTCCACTTTCTCTCCAGCTGCTTTTGGGGGGAGTGCTTTTCCCGTATTCTCCCCCGCCCCCCCCCAGTCTCTGTCCTCTCTCCGCTCACAGAAGCACCTCCCTTCCTGCACCTTCTCGCTCCCCAAGTTCAGCTCTCCGCGCTGCATACCTGCTGAATTCTGTGGTTTAGGTTGTGCAGATTGTTGTGTTAATCCTCCAGTCAGTTTTCTAGGTGTGTAGGATGGTTTAGTGTTGGTCTGGCTGTATTTCACGGACGCAATAGACACAAAAAGCTTCCATGCTGTTCCGCCATCTTGGCTCCTCCCACAGTTAACATTTATTGTTTTGGGGTGCCTGGGTGGCTCAGTCAGTTAAGCCTCTGACTCTTGATTTTAGCACATTCATGATCTCATGGTTCAGGAGCTCAAACCCCACATCAGTCTCTGCTCTGACAGTGTGGACCCTGTTTGGGAATCTCACTCTCCCTCTCTCTCTGCCCCTCCCCCTCTAAACAAAAAACAAACATTTATTGTTTTATCTCCATATATATGTGTGTGTACAGACATATATACACACCTGTAATGTGTGTATTGCATACTTTATATATATACATACATGATGTATAAGTATGGATTTCATACTTTATGTATTTTATGTACATATTTGTGTATACACACATGTACATATATAGACTATTACATATTTTGTGTATTCTATATGTACATATCTATGTGTATATGTACATACATGTACATATCTATAGTGTGTACATATCTATGTTATATATATATAAAACTATATATACTAGAAGATATATAACTTCTGATATAGGAGTTCACTAACATTGTTCTCTAAATATAGGAAATAGAAGTGATTTTAAATTTTGTCTTTCTGTTGGATATAGTTTCCAAATTTTCTTTGGTGAATATACATATTCATTTTTCAATAAGAAAAAAGTGCTTTAAAACATAATTTTGTAAGTTTATTTATTTATTTTGAGAGAGAGAGACAGAGAGTGGGGAAGGGGCAGAGAGGGAGGAAGAAAATCCCAAGTAGGCTCCAAGCCGCCAGCACAGAGCCCCATGTGGGGCTCAAAACCACAAACCATGAAGTCATGACCTGAGCTGAAATCAAGAGACAGATGCTTAACTGACTGAACCACTCAGGCGTCCAACACGTAATATTGAAATTAACTCAGCTTTAGATTCCAAAATTGGCAGTTTAGGGCTGAAACTTCGTTGTGAGAGAATACTGTTCAGATATTTACATATAACTATAGGGTCCAGGTTTTAAGGTTATTTGTGTCTGGTGATGTCACAGAGAGACACAGAGAACAAGCAGGTCGGACAACACAGGAACCAGCCCCCCAGAGAGCTGGGATAGGACTTGGCCCCTACGTTCGTAACTTGCTAAATACTGTAAGCACGTGTGTCTGTGTCTTGTCGCAGGGACCACGGGTTCACGGGACTCAGTGGCCTGGGTCCTTGTGGAAGCCTTACAGCCCCACACGGCAGTGCAGTGCTGCTGGCAGACAGGGGAGGGCAGTCTGGGAGAGAAGAATCAGGTTGCTGCCTGGTCCACGTAGCAGATATTCTCGGCCCTCCGACGATGACCCCTTAGTGGCTGCGGGAAGTCAAACCGCACAGAAAGATATGAATAAAGGAGAATGAGATACTCAGTGCCACTTTGAAAATTATTCACAAAGCACTGATACATAAAATACCCTATTCACATTTTTTGTTTCTTAAAACAAAATTCAGTCTGCAGTGTGCAGGTGCTCAAGGCTATTTCTCTGATTAAAACCAAAACCCAAACGACATCTGGATGGAACCTTAAGTTTGGAGACGCTAATGGTTGTTCTGTAAGCTGACCACAGAGGACGGCCTTAATATGGTGGCTGGGGATAGCAGCAAGTAGGAGACTAAAACTGGGGCAGCAGATGGAAATGTAGCAAAATTAGTTTCCCCGTTGGTTTACGCCTCATTAGGTGTAGCTCTTAGGTGAAGAGAGTAAAGTAAAATAGACTTTCCCTCCTTTCCACTTGTGCTAAATAATCACATCTTTAATTTGTGGTCACATAACGAGGTGCAAAATGTTGGCAAATGGAAGAGAATCGATGAGTTGCTAAGAATTATCTTATGAAACGTTCTCTGCCGAAAGCCTATCACCTTTGGGATCCTCCAGTGGACTTCACTCTAAGGGGAAAGAACTGACAGCTGTAGAATCCCAAAGCACCCATCTGGTGTTTGTTACTTGTCTGTCAACAGGTCCCCTTTGCTTGAATAAGAGGCACAGCTCTGGCCAAAGGAATTTCTTGAACAGGAATAGTCAAATGAATCATGCTTTTATTTTTCCACTTTTTCCAATTAGGGAAGAACACCCAATAGTTCAAGTTTTTATATTTGCTTATTGCTCTCATATATTTGTTACAATTTTACTTTTTATAGAAATGCTGCACATTTCAAAATTCTCTGTGGGATTGGTCCGACTTAAGATAAATGATAGCTGTCGACCTCCTTCAGCTATCAATGGTTTCAACCTCCGTGTAGCGTTCGAGAAGTCAGTGCCCCCTTGATACAACCGTCTTCCTCTTGGTTTCCATACCGTGGCCTCTTTGGATTTTTCTTCCCCATCTTGCCTGGACCTTCTTGGGCTTGTTTCCCTTCCGGGTCTTTTCCAGGACTCACTGGCTGCAGGTATCATTATGGTCTGGGACCAGGTAGTCCCTTTAATTATAGGAAGTGGGGGACTTGTGGGGACTTGCTTAGCATTTAAAAGAAGGAAACTTCGGCATTTGATTTAATGAGCATAGTGAAGCTACAGTTCTGAGCGTCGTTGCAAAGACAATGTGAGCAGCAATGGAAGTTTGCAGCTGATCTGAGTCTAGTAAATCCATTGAGCTCTTGTTTAGCCACAAACATAGAGCCACACGTTTAGCCATCAGGACAAAGCATGAATGATAACACGTACTGCGGTTGAGACTACATCCGTGGGGTCCGATGCATGTGACCGCCGACGTCTCCTGGCTTTACCGTGTCTCATTCCCTCATCTGCAAAATAGAACATCAGCGCCAACCTTGGCAGATTGTTGTGATAATTCAGTGAAATCATAAGTAGCCTGTATGTAACCCTGTGCCTGGCATGCGGCAGGCACTAAAGGAATGAAGAAAGGAATAATGAAAAGAAAATAATGTAACGGGAGAGTCCTAGGTGATATCTTGTGAGTTCACGGTAAGGGGTTAGACATTATCTGACAGGCAAAGAGCAGTTGCTGGTGGTTGTTCAGCAGAGGGCGACTTGCTCAAAGCAAGGTTCATAATGATTAGTTTTGCAATCATATAAAAAGTGAACTGGAGGGGAAAGAGGATAGAGACAGAATATAATTGCAAAATCTGTGCATGAGTGATGAATATGGCTGTGCGAATGGAAGCGAAATGCAGATAGAAGAGACTTTAAAAGAAGAGATCCAAAAGACAACTGGATAAAAATATAAGAGCAAATTTTTGAGGAAATTTCTTTCAACTGTTAAACTGGAAAGGATTAGAGAGTAGAGTTAATTGGGAAATGTTAAGGTCAACATCCAGCCTATTGAGTTAGGTGTGCTTATGCAACATCGATGGAGTGAACAGAGAGAAAGTGTGGGGTGTGGACTAATGATGAGAGAGATTCCATGGTATGACATTCAGATTTGATGTTGGGCTGGATGAGATTTATGGTAGGATCTCCAGATATGATGTTGGGCTGGATGAGATTCTGTGGTAGGATCTCCAGATTTGATGTTGGGCTGGATGAGATTCATGGTAGGACTTTCAGATTTGATGTTGGGCTGGATGAGATTCTGTGGTAGGATCTCCAGATTTGATGTTGGGCTGGATGAGATTCTGTGGTTGGATCTCCAGATATGATGTTGGGCTGGATGAGATTCATGGTAGGGCTTTCAGATTTGATGTTGGGCTGGATGAGATTCTGTGGTAGGATCTCCAGATATGATGTTGGGCTGGATGAGATTCTGTGGTAGGATCTCCAGATTTGATGTTGGGCTGGATGAGATTCTGTGGTTGGATCTCCAGATATGATGTTGGGCTGGATGAGATTCATGGTAGGGCTTTCAGATTTGATGTTGGGCTGGATGAGATTCTGTGGTAGGATCTCCAGATTTGATGTTGGGCTGGATGAGATTCTGTGGTTGGATCTCCAGATATGATGTTGGGCTGGATGAGATTCATGGTAGGGCTTTCAGATTTGATGTTGGGCTGGATGAGATTCTGTGGTAGGATCTCCAGATTTGATGTTGGGCTGGATGAGATTCTGTGGTAGGATCTCCAGATCTGATGTTGAGCTGGATGAGATTTGTGGTAAGACATTCAGATTTGATGTTGAGCTGGATGAGATTCTGTAGCAGGATCTCCAGATCTGATGTTGGGCTGGATGGGGGAAGCCACTGAAAGGAGGGCACTGTAGGAGGAGAGTTAGGGGAAGTGCAGATGTTAGGGATGCTGTGACAATGGTGGTAGAGGAGCCCAGTGGGAAAGGATTGCAAGAGGAGGCATTGCTGAAAGTGTTAAAGCTGGGGAGTGAAGACTAAGGAAAGGCCACTGGACTGGTCAGAGGAAGGACTGAGAGCTGCAGTCCAGTGAACAGTGGATGAGGAGATGGAAAGTCAGGTGGTGCCAAGTTGAGGGGAGAGAATGGGAGGTGAGGAGCTGTCCTAGGTGCTGCCTTGGTCTCCACCTGCCAGTTATTTGTGGAAGTTAGCATGTCTTTTGTTGGGGTTATGGTGCTTGTTTTTTTCCCCTGAAGGTTGAACTTCACAACCTTGAACAGGATACCAAGTTGTCAACTTTTTTTTTTTTTTTTTTAAGCACCTATGGGAAGATTCCCAACACTCTACTAATTTCTTAAGTAAAAAGATTGGTTGAACTCCATTACCCATTTGGGAAAGCTGATCTCTGATAAAGTTCTCAGAGCTCAGTTTTCCCACCTGTGCTATCTTTGGATAAAGCTTTACAATTGGACTTTAAAAAGGATAGTTACGAGACGAGGTGTGGTCTTTTTTGTGTGTGTGTGTGTGTGTGTGTGTGTGTGTGTGTGTGTAAACAGTAAGCCCACAGGAGCACATGATGCCCTTTTAGAATTTAATTTCAGTCAAGAGATTAACAAATGTGCTATAATGGGACTTGGTTTCTCTCTTTCTCTGAATGGAAATCACATCTGTCCCCAGAGATGTCACTTTTCCCTCCCAAATCCAGTAACCGCCCCACACTCAGTCAGTGCTTGTGTCTGTGAAAAGTGGTTTAACACAGTCTGAACTCAGGAGAGCACTAGCTGTGGGGGGCACGATTCACTGAAAACCTGTCCTATTTTCATTCTTTATAGCACTACTCTCATACCACTCTTATGCATGAGGGAGCTAGAAGGACATAAACACAATAGTGACTGAAAAAATCCATGATTATCTTAATTCCCCACAAGATGACTGGGATCAAGAACAATCAGTAGTTGATCACATAGTAGTGCAAATTCACACCCCAAAAGCCCACGTGGAGTGATTAGGAGGGCTGGCGCCCAGGGAGTGGAAGAGTGGGGTGGTTGGCAGAGTGAAATTTTCTGTAAAGGGCTCCTTGTCTGAAGCACGGTCACGAGCTTCCTACCCGACCTTCCACAGAAATGGTTCATCTGGCTTGCCGAGATTAACAAAGGGGGTTGTTGAAAAACCCAAACCAAATATGTTATGTGGTCGTGTGGGGTTCGGTTCACATACTAGGTGATCAGTGACAGTTCTTTCCCTGACCTAAGATACTCAGATCTGAGGGAGGGAGGAACTGGAGATAGCACTGGAGTATGACAAGTGTGATGGTCACATCACAGAAAGCACTCATGCAGAACCAGAAGAGAAGACCGAGGAACGAATGAGTGGAATACCATGGGCACACGGGGTCTCATGCTCTGGGCTCTGCTGACCTTTTTGCTTCATCTCCTACTGGCTTCCTAGAGGCATCCTGGGTTCCAAGCATCCCCAGTAAGTTTCCCTAACACGGACGGGGTTTACTTGTTATATGGAAATTCCCATCTGCTCTCCTGAATCACCACCACAAGGGATAGATAGGTCGCCAAGCTGTGCCTACATCCATTATATTTTAACCGTGTACTCCTTGCATCCTTCTAATTGATTACTGTGCAAAGACCAGACAGTGTCTGCAGGCAGCTCACCGTGTCCTCTAAAGCTCCTTGTGCTGTACTTGCCAAGCATATGTTGAGAAGCAACACCTTCTATCACAAGTGTCGTTATCCGGTGTCACATGTTTCGCCTTGTCTCTGAAGACACAGTGGTCGAGTGGTTGCTTCATCCAGGGCAAGGTGGGGGGCAGGCCACCATGTCCCCTCACCACGCTCACTGCAGGGTGCGTTTGGAGGCATGAGTGGGCCATGCAGATGGCGGGATTTCAGGATGAGCCAGGGGGTGTCCAGGTGGTACGTGATGGCCATTGGCTACAGCTCAGACTTCTGGTACTAAGCACAGAGCGATGCTGAGAGGAGGCAGGCAGAGCCATCTGTGTGAAGGCAGCTTTCAGCAGCCAGCAAGACAGGGGCAGCTAAGTGCTAGTGGAATGAGTCTTTCTCCATGAAGAACTCATCCTGCTAAAAGCAGGGGATGGACTGTAAACAAGCCATCTTGACCTGGTAGGGGGACAGATGCATCCTGTGAACATAGCTGGCTTCTCTCCCTATGGACTCTGCCCTTCGCTTGTCCCTGAAATCCATTTTGGCATGCTTCCTCCTGTCACGGCCCTGGCTAGCAGGTGGAACTGAGTGATGCCAGCTGGGTGGCTTGTTGGGCGCAAGGACTTCTGTCCAGCTCTCTCTTCATCCTCCCCAGGCCGATGGGGGAGCTCAGTTGTCCAGAGCCCATCATTTGGGAGGGCTGGTCTTAGTTCTGTCCCTTCCTGCCTGTGTCATCCTGGGCAAATTACTTAACCTCTCAAGAAACCTCTGTTTCCTCATCTGCCATTTGGGAGCAATTCTAGAGTTCTTATCTTGGTGGTGGTGTGTGGAGAGATGAGATGACCCACCAAGAGCCACTTATCCATCATTTAACCATAAATGTCTTCTTTAAGTCTCCTCCACCTGTCACTTGCTGTCCCATTGTCACTGTCCAAAGGAGCGTTCCCCCCCCCCCCCATGTAAAGAAAGCTCTACCTGGCTGTTCAATGTTACAAATTCCAGCCACTATTGACAGTAACTACCTCAAGATGCAAGAAATTCTTCTCCCTCCCCTCCAACTCATCCATCCCAAACTGGCAATCCAGGGCTACCATTGCAATAAAAATGCTACTTCTACTTGCTTGGGGCTTTAATCTCACCAGTGATTTCTTTTTCTTTTTAACCAGAGAAGTTCAAAAAGAATTACATTTTCACCTCAAAAAAGAAATGATAATTATGTGAGGTGATGGAGCTGTTACCTGTGGTGGTAATCATTTTGCAATATGTAAGAATATCAAATCAACACACTGGGCACCTTAATCTTTCACAAAGCTATATGTCAGGTATATCTCAATAAAGCTGGCAAAAAAGGGAATAGTTTGTGATCCACTTTTTTCAAGGCTTCTTTGAACTAAAATTAAAATGCAAAGCATGTATTAAAGTACGCAGGGTAACTTTTTTTTTTCTCTTAAAGTACCCAACAGACTAAAGGGAAAAAATTAGACAATAGTGGAGTCTTAGAGTAGAAAGGATCCAAGAGGCCACATGACTCCTGTCCAGGGAAAGAAGTAATCCTCAAGGCCATGAGGCATGCTCTTGTCTGCTTGTTAAAATCCCCTGCGGACCTTTTAAAAATCCAAATGCCCGGGCTGTACCCCAGATCCATTAAATCAGAGCAACAGTGTTTTATAAAACTCAGATGATCTCAGTGGGTTTCCACCTTATAAGTTGGTTGATTCCTTGATTATTGTCTTAGTTCAGGCTGCGCTAATAAAGCACTGTAGTCAGGGTGGCTTAGAAACAACAGACCTTTATTTCTTGCATTTTTGGAAACCAGAAGTCAGTGAACAGGATGCTGGCATGGTCAGGTTCTGGTGAGAGCTCTCTTCCAGGGAGCAGACAATACCTTCTCACTGTGTCCTCACGGGGTGGAAAGAGAGGTACCCAGTCTTATGTTCTTCCTGTAAGAAGACTAATCCCATTCGTGAGGGCTCCACACCCATGACCTGCTCGCCTCCCACCGGACACACCTCCAGATGCCACCTCACTGAGGATTTGAATTCACCATATGAATATTGGGAGGACCCAAGCATTCCACCCGTGACAAAGCACAGTGGCCCACTGTGGCAGGGGGAGGGTCGCAATCTGCACCGGTGAGACACACCAGGTGGCCAACCTCCAGCTCCCGCCACTTAGTGCCACGTGGACATCCCCACTGAGGGTTGCCCAATATTCTATTTATGAAGTAAAGCTGGAAATGCACATATTTATGCCCTTGGTTTTATGTGTAAGGAAATGATTGAAAGGTTTGGAGCACAGGGCGGGAAGAAATGCACTGTATGTGTGGGTCATTTATAACCTTGGCTCTTCAGGGTTGGGCAGCCCTCAGAGGGACCCAGGACAAGGAGGCGTAGGCACTGTGTGGAGAGAAGAAAGTGGGGGACAGTGGTGCCTACAGACTCACCGATGGAGACACAGAGGCTCAGAAATGGAGACGGGAGGAAGACAGAATTGCCGCATATGGAGAGGGGAAGGCAAACAGACACACAGTGACTTTGCTCTCCTGGTCGTGAGCACGTTCTCCTTCCTTACAAATTAAGGCCGTCTGGAAAGAGTCCAAAACCTCACTATGGAAACTACTATGACCCCCACTTAGAGCAAAGGCAGATGCCTTCTGTTTAGGCTGACCGTGGGCAGGGGACTGCATGTTGTGACAGACTCAGAGAAATGAAATGGCTACTGCCAGCTGGTGTTTAAAGCTCCCCGACCAGGGGTCACTTCCTCTGGCTTATCCAAAGGGGTCACTTCCTCTGGCTTATCCAGAGGGGCCCCTTGCCTGAACTCTGAGGAAGCCAATGATTCAAAACATTAATGCTTCCCAGGTGAAAAAAAGGAGCAGACCAAGGTGAGGTTAGAGCTGGGTGTTGCCCTCATCAATGATGTCTAGGTGACAGAGCTGGGGACAACAACAGAACTGAGAGCTCAGGAGAGGGATTTTCATAAGCAGTGAGAGAAAGCCCTAAGGCCAGTGTTTAAGTATGGAAGGAGCCTGGGGCTCATCAAGCGCTGGAGGAGGAGGTCAGACGTGGGGCCATTGGGAGAGGCTCACGTGGGTAAGCAGTCATTGGCTTGTCCATCCATGGGACATCTTGAACATTCAACAGCTGAAGTCAGAAACTTAATCTGCATTATCCTTTTTAAAAATAACTTGATTCGTTTGCTGAGAGTAGATGAAATAAGAAATGGGAAGTTCCTGAACAAAGATGTCTAGTAGCCGTTCACACGGCAATCATGTCCTCATCTCGCTGTGTTCTGCTCTAAAAGATGTGTTGGCCGTTAAAGACCATGTTAAGCGGAATGAAGGACTGGACAATGGGGGAGGATGATTTGGTCTAAAAATCAAAGAAGCTCTTCTTACCTGCGTAGTTTGGTTGACAGGCCTTTGTTGGGTAGTGTGCGTGCAGAGCCAGTGTCCTCAAATCATCCCTTGCTGACCACTGAGCCACAGTCCAGTGTCTGTGCCCAAGCAGCTCCTCCAAGTTTTGGGAAGCGCTAGGGGTCGAGCTCTGCAGTGTGCCTGGGGACAGTGGGCTTAAAGGGAGCACGAGTCAGTCCCAAAGGGGCCCTGGGTGTGTGGAACTCAGAACAGATGTTCAGGTGTGGTGCCAGCTTAGGGGCAACTTGATCTGTTGGCCCACAGTGTCAGCTTCCTTGGGGTGCTGATTTATGAGTTGGCATCTGACACAAGATCTGTTGGCTAGTTCCTGCTGAGCAAGGTCAAAAAGAATCCTCCTGATGCACGTGAGATGAGAAGAGGCTCTGTAGCCTGTGGCTGGGGTGGAACGGGGCTTCGCATGGACACATCAATGAAGATTAGTCGTGTTTGTATTGCTTTGATAAGAATAGGAAAACTGATGACTGTGGAGTTCAGACCGTCCGTGATAATGTTCACCTGACTCTTCTTTTTGGCTCCCTTTTCTTTGATTTGGAGAACACTGTGGCTGCTGCCTCCGGAGCCACTGCTGGGAGCCCAGTGTATCCAGACAGCATGGTGGTCAAAGCTGCACCATTGAGGGCACATGGCACCCAACAGACACAGAGAGCGATGTGTGAGTAGGGATTTAAGGTCAAACCAACGGAGATGTAGAGGCGCACATGCTTGACAGATCAAGCCTTTCCTTTTCTGATTGGAAACTCAAAAGGAAGGGAAATTAAAATACACTTTCCCACCTCTCTGGCTATCATCTAATCAAGAATATTGGCTAATGCTTTGTTTTAGCGTCTGGCTCTCTACAAATGACGTGCAAACAATGCATAAGGCATTGATTTTGCTGCAATGGGTCCCATTAGTCGTCTTGAGATTTCAACACATAAGATAGAGTCTGACACATTCACAATAATGAAAAAAAAAACTCCCAAGGAGTGCGGGATTCCACAGGAAGACCCAGACAGGAAGGCGGACCACAGCTCCCTGGTACGAAGGCACTGAGAGAGGGTGTATATGCTTGTATATGCAGTAGGTCTGTTCCCTATTGTAGTGACTGTCCAGATCGATGCACCTGTAGTGATGTCAGCAACCTGGTGTCAAGAGGGGGCAGTATTGCTCCCATTCTGATCACCTCTCCTTGGCTCCTGCTGGTGCAGCGCACAGACCTTGCATCCGTCCTTCTCCTATCGTGCCCACTCCAGGCAAATTCCGTGTAAAACAAAGTGGCAGGTGAAAGGGCCTTGAGCACTGGGTGACAAACCCAACTCATTAATCCTGTCATCGGCTCCAGCTGGCATTGGAGGCCACGTGATCAGGAACTGCGCTAATGTGATTCAGACTTTGGCTAGGGTATCTGACCGCTGTGCTTCTCCATCTCCCCATCTATGGCAGGGGGAGAATAGTAGCTGCTCTGAGTTGTCGAGAGGGACAAAGTAGGTGCTGAACTTTCTGCAAAATACCCAGGCACGTGGTTAGATTGCCATAAAGGGGAAGGGCCACTTTTGTGGTCTGCAGGCTCGAGGACAGGGCGTTTTAGTGTAACAGAGCCTAGGGCAGTGAAGGTGGTCATTCCCGGGCATTTTCTGTGCACCCAGGATGCGCCATGGACTCTGTTCCACACTGAGGAGAGGAGTGTGAAGGAGGCAGGTGCTAATGTGAGGAAGCCATGTGTAATCAGGTGGCAGGAGGTGCCTTAGGGGGAAGCATGGTGCGCAGTGTTCTATGGCCGCTACAACAAAGACCGCATGTGGGTTGCTTGAAACAACGGAAACTTATTCTCATGGCTCTGGAGGCCAGAACTCCAAGACTCAGGTGTGGGCAGGGTGGGTCCCTTCTGAGGGCTGTGACGGACAACGTCCCCAACTCCTGGAGATGGCTGGAAGGCCGTGGCTTGCAGGTGCCAGTCCTTGCCTCCACTGTCACATGCCCTTTGCCTCTCTGTATCTTCTCCTTGTCTGTCTGGTGTAAGGACACCTGGCCTAGTGCCCACCTTCATTCAGGATGATCTCATCTTGAAATCCTTACCTTGCTTACATTTGCAAAGGCAAATTCGGGGAATCTTAGCACCGGGGGAGCGTGGGAGGCCTTATTTTCTACATCTCGGCCTTAGATTTGGCTAACGCTTATCTGAATTTCGGAATCGGTCTGGAATGGTGGCTTTTGGAGGCAGAGAAACAAGTTCATACAGAGGCTGTTCGTGGGGTAATTGCGTGCAGCCCTCTTGCATGAGTGGGGTCCTTGGACAGACATGCAGGCTTGTTAGAGGATTTAGTGACACAAAGAAGAAACGGTTGTTTCCTGGAAGGGGCTCCTTCAAGTCCATTTCCGACCCTCCTCTTGCCTAGTCTCATATGCTTACTTAGCACCTTATAGTAAAGTACAATGTACATTCAAAATTTTAAGTGTAGGTATTTCCAGAATGTTTGCTCCTAGACATAACCCGTTCTGTGCATCCAAATTTTATGATTTTAACCTCATCCCACGAACTCATTTCTGAACTGTGATTTGATGAACAACAGACAATGGAACAACAGCCATTGCAATGGCTGGCTGGGCAGCCCCAGGTACATGGGGTAAGCTCCACGAGGAGGCACGGGGCTGTGCCCACAGGACCAACCCAGTGATGCCTGTGCCGGTGGACCAAGAAGAGCCTCACCCTCCTCACTCTTTCCTTCTGCAAGATGGATGGCTCTGCCCCTTACAAATGTTTAGGTCATATTTTCTTCCCTTATGATAATGTCAGCCTTGTCTCTCTGTATCTGTTTTGGGGAAGTCTAGGAATGCTCATTGTCTTTGTAAGGCAGCTGATCTGTGCTGAAAATGGGAGAAGATGACCTTAAAGTTCATGAGAGGAGACGACCCTGTTTTCATGGGTGGTCCTTACCCTGGTTTGGCCTTAAATGGCCAATCATACAGATTCTTCCTCACATGGTCACAGGCTGTGGCATTGCTGGGGCAGCTGGTCTACCTGCAGTTCAAGCAGCTCACTGTAACACAGGATGTGGGTGTCGATCCCAGACTCATGGGGCCTGGAGACTCAGGTGCCCGGTTCACACCCACTGCCGGAACATGGTCCAGATGGTGGTACCCTATCTACTGGTAAATAGTTTACTTTGGACGTAATCTCGGATCCTTTAACTTCAGGATAAATGTTGTCTTGGTCGGAGCTGCATTACAATGAAGTCTTTTATTGTGGAATTTCTCAGCCTTAGACTTTTTATTTATTTATTTATTTTAATTTTATTTTTTTTTTAATTTTTTTTTTTCAACGTTTATTTATTTTTGGGACAGAGAGAGACAGAGCATGAACGGGGGAGGGGCAGAGAGAGAGGGAGACACAGAATCGGAAACAGGCTCCAGGCTCTGAGCCATCAGCCCAGAGCCCGACGCGGGGCTCGAACTCACGGACCGCGAGATCGTGACCTGGCTGAAGTCGGACGCTTAACCGACTGCGCCACCCAGGCGCCCCAGCCTTAGAATTTTTAAAAGGAGAGCATTGAAAATAATTATTTAAAATGGTTTGCCTCTAATATGGTATCATTCTAGTGATCCTAGTAATGACTTCCATCAACAGCTTCTGTCCTGCTATGGGTTCTAAGGTCCATCTGATGTGACTTGTTCTATCAGACTTCTGCTGAGCCTTTAGAAAATTTTCATGTTGCTCTGTATGTTTCAAGGTCTTTGAAGATTATTGCTGTGATTATCAATAATCCTGTCATTTTCTGAATATTGAAGTCTTTTTGATCTGGTAGAAAACACATTCTCTGACTTTCACTGATATGAAAATTCAAAATCAATAAATAATACTCAGATAAAAACAACCATGCATTAGAAGCAACCATTAAAAACATTTTCATGTATTTCATTGATCAGATAAGAAATCATAATAAAACTTAAGTAATTTGGTACCCAACTATAATGGCAATGTTATGTACTAAAACTTTTAAAATGTAAATTAGGAAATTCCTGCGAGAGACTCTATTCCTGTCTTAAATCCATATATCATTCAGGAAGAAAAAAGATGTAAAATGAACGACCCAAGTATTGAAATCAAGTTTCAATAGAGAAAAAATAGTGGAGTAAATTAAAGAAATAATAACAATAAGACAAGAAATTAATGAAATATACAATATATCAGGTCAACAACAACCATAAAAATCTTGTGACTTACAAAGAATGTTTGAGCATTGACTAATCTCAGGCAAAACCAATCAAGACCTGATGAACATAAATCAATATTAAGAGTAAAAATAGGGAAATAGCTAAAGATAGAACAGACCTTAAAAATTAGAAGCCAATATCAAGAGAAAATATTATGCCAATAACAATTTGTTGGGGGAAAAAAAAGATATTGCAACTGACACACACAAAATGCAAAAATCTGTTTAAGCCCGGGATTACTCTCAAAATTACCCACAAAAATACATCAGGGACAGATGACTTTCCTGGTGATTTACCAAACCTGCATGAATTAGGTAACTCCTATCATGTGCAAACTTTTCCAAGACACTAAAAGAGCAGGAAACCATCTCAACTCCTTTTGTAAGACCAGTGTAGCCCCCTTACTAATTGAAACATGGAGAGTATGAGTAAGAATCACAGGCTAGTATCACCCAGGATCACAGACTTAAACACCGTACATAATACATTAGCAAACGAAGTTCAGCAATGAATAAATGTAAAATGAGAAGTAAAATAAATCTATATAAAATGTATGTATGTATGTATGCATGTATACACACACACACACACACACACACACATGGAAAATGGTATGGAGTTTTCTCAAAAAAAAGTCAATGCAGAACTACTATATGATCCAGCAGTGCCACGTCTGGGTGCTTATCTGAAGGAAACAGAATCACTAACACGAAAAGGTATCTACATCCCCCTATTTATTTCAGCATTATCTACAACAGCCAAGAATGAAAGTGACCTGAGTGTCCATGGTTGGGTTGAACATGGTTGAGTGAATAAAGTGGATAAAGACAATGGGCCATATATATATATGCATGTATATCTATACATATATATGTATATATAATGAAATATTACTCAGCCATAAAAAGAAGGGAATCTTGCCATTTGCAACAGCATGGATGGACCTTGAGGGCGTCATGCTTCATGAAATAAGCCAGACACAGAAAGACAAATACCATATGATCTCCTTATATGTGGAATCTGAAAAAAAAAACCCAACGAACCAAATTCATTAATATAGAGAACAGATTGGTGGTTGCCTGAGGCAGGGGGCGGAAGGTGGGCAAAATTTTTAATTAAAGAAAAAAGAAAAAAAAATTTTCTATCCTGCTGGAATATGGGAAAAATGTTGCAAAGGAACATTCAGAATAATTTGCTGTTCACGTAAATTTAACATCACACAAGATCACTATTATTTGTGCACGTGAACACGTACAATAAAATCTCCCCTGTCATGAATGATAAACATAAATTTCAGAAAAACAGTGACTTTTAAAAATGGTGACTTATAAAAGCTGGTGGCAAATCTATAGATTTTTAAACAAAACCTGAAATAATTCTTGTAACTCATCAACATTTCAACATTTCTTAAGAGCGATGTGTAAATGGGTGTTGGCTATCTTTTTTCCTACTTTTTGCATATTTAAAATGTTCCAAAATATGAAAAAAGAGACTGAAATATTAAAAATTCCTATATACTTGGATTAGCATCTTTCTCCTGTTGTTATGGGACAGTAGTTAGGCTGTGGGCAACCCCTTGGTCACATTGCCCCTCGTCCTTGGGATCTACAAAGTGGCTAAAAGTAACTCAGCAGTGATTGCAACCAGACATGTCAACACTGCTGTGTGTCCTCCTTACTGAGCCTCGGCCAGGGTTCGGGCACCATACAGGCCCGTGGGGTGACTGATTTCATGTCACCGCTGGCTTTGGTTGGAATAAGGAGTTTATTTTATTTAGAATGTATATTGTATATTCCGTGTGTCATGTACCCCCAGCTTTCTTCCCCCACTTTCAGATGCTGACCTCGGGAAAAGTCTAGACTAAAGTCGGAGGTTTTAGGTTTTGCCCTGTCTCACATCCCCCTGTCAACCCCCAGGCACTGTGGTATTATCCTTGAAATCGGTGCCCTTGAGCACCACTGGGGGGAATGCAAACTGGTGCAGCCACTGTGGAAAACAGTATGCAGGTTCCTCACAAAATTAAAAATAGAGTCAGCATATGATCTAGTAATTCCACTCCTGGTTATTTTCCAAAAGAATTGAAAGGAGGATTTCAAACAGATATTAGCACCACCATTACTCACAGAAGTCAAGATGTGGAAACAACCCAAATGCCCACCCACAGAGAAATGGGCTTCGGAAATGCGATCTGTCTGTCCAGTGGAATACTGGTTCAGCCTTACGAAAGAAGGGGATTCTGCAACAGGAGGCAACATTGATGAACCTTGGCGACATTATGCTGAATTAAACTGGCCAGTTATAGAGCGCCTGGGTGGCTCAGTCCATGAAGCATCTGACTCTTGGGTTTGGCTCAGGTCCACAATCTCATGGTTTGTGAGTTCAAGCCCCGCATCGGGCTCTGTGCTGACAATGCAGAGCCTGCTTGGCATTCTCCCTCTCCCTCTGTCTCTGCCCCCTCCCCTGCTCGCTTGCTCTCTCTCTCTCTCTCTGTCTCTCTCTCAAAATCAATAAATAAACATTAAAAAAATAGCCAGGTACAGGAAGATAAATGCTGCATGGTTCCACTTAAATGACCCATCGAAAGTAGATTCATAGAATCAAGGAGTGGGATGATGGCTAGGGGCTGGGGAGGGGATATGGGGAGTTACTCATCAGTGGGCATAAGTTCCAGCTGCACGTGATGAACAAGCTCTGGAGGTCATCTGTGCAACCCTGGGCCCACCGTCAACAATACAGTGCCATACACTTGCCAGCTTCAGAGGTCAGATCGCACATGAAGTGTCCGTAGCACAACATAATAGAATCACACAGGCACAAAGTCCTGAGAGACACACAGAACAATGAAGGGCCGGGCATGGGCTTGGAGACTTCAGGCTGCAGAGGACTTTATAAGGTCCCCTCTGAAATGAAACCTCCGTGTCATCATGTGTTTCTGTCCCATCGATAATGACCTGGGTGCCCAACACAGTCCTCGGGGCTCTGATGTCTGGAGTTTGGGAACAGATATACCACTGAACAAATTCTTCATGTCCTGGCTGTCTGGAAGGCTCTCAGCAGAGGTTAAACCGTGAGCAGAAACTAGGTACGTCATTGACAAGTTGACACAATTATGGTCGTTGACAAGAGAAATGCTATTTCAAAAATACCATGAAAGTATTTCTTTTCGAGTTTTGATGACAAGCTCCTGGAGACCGTGAAGAAAATAATCTCGTCAGCTGGAAATAGGAGTCTTCTTTTGGGAAGATGGACGGAAGCATATCCCACACCTTGAACAGGATAGAATTTCAGAAAGTGACAACAGGAACGAATTAAAACCATCCATTTTGACTCTTGGGTAATTAGGCAGCCATTTATTGATGAATCGGTGTTGTGTGCAGGCAGATATTGATTTTTTTATGAAGCAATTATATCATGCTGGTAACTTTAATTTTTCCATCTCAGTTGCTCAGAGTACCATTACATCTTGCACTCCTGTGTACTATGTGTAGCTTTGGTTTACAGTTGCATTAGACCCAGTAAAACTTGAAGGCATGTTGCAAAAACCAGCCGCAAATCAGAAGCTGTGATTTTCTTTTTAATTTTTTTAATGTTTATTTATTTTTGAGAGAGACAGAGAGAGAGCATGAGAGGCAGAGAGGCAGAGAGAGAAGGAGACACAGAATCTGAAGCAGGCTCCAGGCTGTGAGCTGTCAGCACAGAGCCCGACGTGGGGCTCAAACTCACGGATCTCGAGATCATGGCCTGAGCCGAAGTCAGCGGCTTAACCGACTGAGCCGCCCAGGCGCCCCAGAAGCTGTGATTTTCGTCTTGTGCGAATGATGAGAACTGAAGATGGATTAACCTACCACCTGGTGACTTAGGTTGAATTCCTCAACAGCAGAATTCAAGGGGCACCTGGGTGGCTCAGTTGGTTAAGTGTCTCTTGATTTTGGCTCAGGTCATGATCTCACAGTTCGTGAGTTCAAGCCCCGTGTTGTGCTCTGCACTGACCGTGTGGAGCCTGCTTGGGATTTTCTCTCTCCCCGTCTCTGTCTGCCCCTACCTTACTCGTGCTCTCTCTCTCTCTCTCTCTCTCTCTCTCAAAATAAATGAATATGAAATAAATTTTTAAAAAGCGGAATTCAAGACAGGGATTTAACTTGCTGAGGGATGGCTCTGTTGACGAACGTGGAAGGAGGGGGTTAAGAAGGTAAGAATGGGCCGAGCCCACCAAGGATGTGCTCACAGACAAAATCCAGCCTTAGCCCGGTCCTGGGGGCGGGGGGTGGCTCTCCAGAGCACTCGCCAACTGCTCAGTGCTACCCCCTTGAGTCAAGGGGGCCAGGTTTTGTTTCTTCATGTCGATGACTCGTTAATTATAGGCCACACGCTTCTGTGACTTCCCAGATGAAGCAGCTCTGGTCAGCAGATGACTCTTCTTCAAAGAGGGGGTGGCTGTGAGCCATCCGGCAGTGCACACGACAGTGGGGGATGAGGGGTCCGGCCTGGTAAAGGGGGTCTGGCGGGGGCACTCGCCACCCGTGACAGGCCACTCCCGCAGGGCTCAAACTCACTCGTTTCCCACATTAACCTCGCTCTGCTCCCGCGTCTGCGGTCACAAGTCTTTCGCAAGGAGGCTTATGAACAAACTACCCACCACTGTCACAGGCACCCCCACCCCCAGCTGAAAATGCTCCCTCCTCTCCTACCAACTCGGAGCCCTTCTCCATTCCAACCGGAAAGGCTAATCTATGTGGCCCACCTGGTGTGCTGACCCAATGCTCATCCAGATGCAAGGGCCTGGTGACCAAACCCTTATCAGTCTCTGGTTGCCGTAGGTACCTAGGAATGTTTACACTGCACACGGGACACCAGCAAACGCCGTGTGCGTTACCTGAGAGCATTAGTGCTGCATCGACCTCACGGTGGTCAAGGTAAATCACCCCTGGGGGCAGGGAACCCCTTCTATGCTGCTGACTGTGGGCACGAGGAGCTTTCTCGGTGAAAGGGCCTCAGCACTCGGGGTGAAGACTGGCCGGCCACAGAGCCAAAGATGGGAAACACACATCCTCCAAGTGGGTCCCCGGGGGCCGCCGTGGCCGGGACCTCCCCTGCTTCTTCCCCTTGTCTTCCAGATGCACTGTTCTGCCTCTGAGGACACAGCACCAACCATCTGAGGTCATGTTTCCAAGAAGTGGCATCTTGAGACAAGGGTTCAAGTTCAGGTGCACGTGAGTGCAGGAGCCATGCTCCTCAGGGGGAAAAAAAACGTGAAAGAAAAAGCAATTCAGGACAGGGAAGGAGAGAGCTGAGCACAGGCTGTGGTCTCAGAGAAAGGTCCAGGGATGGGGGTTGGTCTGGAACCAAAATCACAACAAGAGTTAACCCGTTTGAGGTGGGAGACCGTCTTTTGTAGGCGGTATCAGTAAGCTGTTGGCTGTGGCCATGGGGCTGGGGTCAGGTGCCGTTAGCAGCCAACCCTCCCAGCAGTTGGTGTGTGGGCACCAGCCTGGTGAAGAGGCTATGGGCAACTCACCGAAGTGGCTACTTTACCCAAGTCGTGTGGGTTCAAAGTCCACCTTACTACCACTGGCTGTGTGCTGGGCAAATCAGTTCATCTGGGTGCCTAATCTATAAAATGCCACATAATAAGCTCCCAATATTAGTTTTTATTACTGGTATTTGTTTTTATTGGCATTATTGCTATTCATTATTCATTAAATGACATTCCCCCCCACCCCCCCAAAAGAAGCTGAGTATGAACCAATCTTTTGGTTCCACGGGCGATGAAAACTTTTTGAATTTGAGATTAAAAAACGGATGCATATTCACTCTGTGCTGTTGAATATTTAAAGGCACAATTAGCAGCTGCAAGGTCAGTTCTAAAATTCCCCACACTCATTTGTTCTTATAAGGTGATACAATTACTCAATGCTCATGCTGAGTAAAATAATTAATAGCCTGTTGAATGAAAATTCTCATTATCCAAACATAGGAAATAAATGTGAGATACACCATCGGGTCTGGTTTATAGGTCAGGCGAGTTTGGTCTCATGCCCAGATCCATTCCTGACTCCCTGGAGGACCTTGGGGGGGGGGCGGTGACATGTCCCCTGTGGCTTTCTTAGTAAATGGGGACAGAGAGGATGCTGACATCTATGGGTGTTAGCTCAGCCTGGGACTGGTTTGTCGTAAGAAACAGAAACCCACTTAAAACTAATTTAAGAGAAAGGACATTATTTTAATTCTATTCTATTCCCTATGTCGGATGCATTGTGGATTTATAATCAGTCCATCGTAGTCAAAAAAGAGGTTTGAAAACTCAAAGAGAAGTTTGGACTTCGGGGCTGGGAACGAACAATTCCATTTTCTGACTGGACACAGGCCTGCATATTCTGCCGGTAGAGTGGATGGAACTGAGTCACCCGTGGCCCGGACGGCACGGGCCCAGGCCCTTTGCTTCTGGCTGGGAGTGAATGTCTGTGGCTGCAGAGTGACCCCCCCCGGGGAACCGGACCTTTTAATTGTGAACAACGCATTTAAAAGTGTGTTTGCATATACTTGGCGGATTGTAACTATATATATAATTTACATCTGATTTCAGGAACATAATAGCCAATTAAACTGTCTTGAGTGTTGGATTCTTGCAGAAAGACATTAACAGTGACATTTTCACTTCTGTTCCATGAGTTCCTGTGAAAATCATTAGCGTGCCGAAGTGTTTGCTAATAATATGTTAGGTGGGAAAATGACTGCTCTTTTGAGGGATTTCTGTTCAAGTGGAGTCATGTTTTACTTTAAGTTTAAAGATTAACTTTTCTTTCATCATTTTAAGTCATTAATGCTATGAAGAATAATTTAGTTGGGATGAAGCAATGTTGTAGGCTTAAAAAAAAATCCTATTTCCTGAATCTTTCTCCAGTCTAGGGGTGCAAATTTCCCTAAAGATGTCTTCTAGTCAACAGGACACCGTATTTTGCTGAAGTTATAGGGATTGCTTTGTATGACCTACCTATGAAAACTTTACCTATCCCAGGGATGAAAATATTCTCTATATTTGCCTTTAAAGCTTCACAATTTTACCTTACATATTTATATCTATTCTTCATAATGTGAGGTGGGGCAGTGTTTTTTTTTTTAAATTTAAATATAATTTATTGTCAAATTGGTTTCCATACAACACCCACTGCTCATCCCAACAGGTGCCCTCCTCAATGCCCATCACCCATTTTCCCCTCTTCCCCACCCCCCATCAACCCTCAGTTTGTTCTCAGTATTTAAGAGTCTCTTATGGTTTGCCTCCCTCTCTGTGACCTTTTTTTCCCCTTCCCATCCCCCATGGTCTTCTGTTAAGTTTGTCAAGATCCACATATGAGTGAAAACATATGATATCTGTCTTTCTCTGCCTGACTTATTTCACTTAGCATTAATACCCTCCAGTTCCATCCACGTTGCTGCAAATGGGCAGATTTTATTCTTTGTCATTGCCAAGTAGTATTCCGTTGTATATATAAACCAAATGTTCTTTATCCATTCACCAGTTAATGGACATTTAGGCTCTTTCCATAATTTGGCTATTGTTGAAAACACTTCTATAAACATTGGGGTACAAGTGCCCCTCTGCATCAGCACTCCTGGATCCCTTGGGTAAATTCCTAGCAATGCTATTGCTGGGTCGTAGTGTAGTTCTATTTTTAATTTTTTGAGCAACCTGCACACTGTTTTCCAGAGCGGTGGGGCAATGTTTTTTTGTATCCACGTTTTCCAGAATCATTTTATTTAATTAATTAATTAATCAATTTATTTATATTTTAAACATTTTTTTAATGTTTGTTTATTTTTGAGAGAGAGAGAGAGCACAAGCAGGGGAGAGGCAGAGAGAGAGAAGGAGACATAGAATCCAAAGCAGGCTCCAGGTTCTGAGCTGTCAGCACAGAGTCTGATGCAGGCTCCAAGTCACAAACCAAGAGTTCACAGCCTGAGCCAAGATTGGACGCTTAACCGACTGAGCCACCCAGGCGCCCCCCAGAATTATTTTATTGAAAATAATTTCTTTCTTGTTTGCGTTGTTTTGGCAACATTTTTGAAAATCAAGTGACTATTTAGTATGGACCTAAATCGGGGCCCTCTATTTTGTGCTATACGTCAACCTGTCCATCTTTGTCTGTCTTGCATGGTCTTGCTTACCAGAGCTTCATGGTAAATCTTATATAAGTCCTCCACCTTTGAACTTGTTTCATGCGATTATTTTGGACATGCTAGGCCTTTCATACTTCCATACACGTTATGGAATCAGCTTGTCCATGTTTAGATTGTGAGGCTGTTGGAACTATATTTGGAATCACACTGACTCTCTGGGTCACTTTGGGGAGAATGGAGTTTTCTGAACCATAAATATGGCATAGCTGCCCATTCAGTTAGGTCTTATTTAATGCATCTCCGCAATATTTGCTATTTTTTAAGAAAAAAATTAATATTTGAATTGAGAAGGCAGAAACATGCCTACCTTTTGTGGCTTGCATGAGAACTGATGAGAAAAACCTGGGGGAACTTCTGAGGTGCTAGCGTTCTTTGTCTTGTTGATGGCAGGTACACAGGTATGTACATGCACACTTCAAAACTCAGAAGCATACATCTAAGCTTGTCTATTTTATTGTATATGGATTTTGGATAAAAAGAAACAAAACTGTTAACAAGTACCAAGTTCTTATAATAACGTTAGTAGTAACGTGTTTGATCGGAAGTGTACAGGTATCTAAAATTTACTCTCAAATCTGTTAAAATAAGGTGGGTGGGTAGATGGATAGATGGAAGTTAGTATGTGTGACAGATCAAGTAGAGTCAAACATTCATGGTAGAAGATGGGTGTGTGTAAGAGTTTATTATGGGGGCTCCCAGGGAGCTCAGTCAGTTAAGCATCTGACTTCAGTTCATGTCATGATCTCACGGCTCGTGAGTTCCAGCCCCACGTTGGGCTCGGTGCCGACAGCTCAGAGCCTGGCGCCTGCTTCAGATTCTGTATCTCCCTCTCTCTCTGCACCCCTACCCCCAGGCCGTGCTCTGTCCCTCTCTCTCTCTCAAAAGTAAATAAACATTTTAAAAAAGAGTTTATTGTGAATGAATTGCAGGTGTGCAGTGGGCTTGAACATTTTCATAATAAAAGGCTGGAGAAAATGTTGGCGTAAAGTCATTTTGGGACAAATAAAAACTAAGGGAATTTGTCATAAACAACACACGCTAAAAAATATTAAAAGAGCTTTTCAAGCAGAAGGGAAATAGTTACAGTTGGAAGTATGGAAATGTAGAAATAAATGAGCAAATGAACGGGTAACTATGTGGGTAACTGGAAACGCTCTTAGACTGCCTAAAACGATCATAATATCATCTCATAGAATCTAATATGCATTGGATTAAATTCAAGATGATAGTTAAGTGGGAAGGGGCTGGAAGTGTTAAGGCCCTGGCCCTGTCATGGTAGTGTTCTAGTATAATAAATCAAGGATGCATGTTATAATGTGTATGGTAATCACTAAAAGAATATTTAATCGCTAATCCAATAGATAGGAAAATAAAACAATGTAAAGTATGTGATTAATCCAAAAGCAGACACTAAAGGAGGGAAAATAAAGCATAAAATGGGCTGCTCAAATTAAAAACAAAAGTAGGGGCACCCAGGTGGCTCAGTCAATTAAGTGTCCGACTCTTGATTTCGATCCAGGTCACATGATCTCATGGTTTGTGGGTTCGAGCCCCGTGTCGGGATCTGCACCGACAGTGTGGAGCCTGCTTGGAATTCTCTCTCACCCTCTCTCTCTGCCCCTCCTCAATTGCTCTCTCTCTCTCTCTCTCAAAATAAATAAATAAATATTAAAAAAAACACCAAAAGTGTGATGGTAGAACATAGACCAAATACATCAGTCATTCCTTTGAATGTATATGGACTAAATACCCCAATGACCAGATTCGAATGGCCAGACTGGATAAAAAATAAAATCAAACTATATTCTGTTCACAAGGAACACAAGCATCAGAATTGGAAGAAGTAGTACAAATGGGGTACAAAACCTGTACTTTGAAATCCAGGCGACTTTCCTGAGTAAAACTGAGGAAGAGCTTAACTATATGCCATAAGCCACGTTCCCAGGTGGATTAATTGTAAAGACGTCTACTGTCCCTGAATTGCTCTGCATAATTAATGCAATGCAATCCCACTCCCACTTAGGTTATTCTTTTTTTTAATAACAAGTGAAGAGCTGATTGTTTTAATATTAAAATTAAAAAAAAAAAAAAAAAGACAGGGGTGCCCCGGGGCTCAGTAGGTTGAGCGTTCGACTTCAGCTTGGGTCATGATCTCACACTCTGTGAGTTCGAGCCCCGCGTCGGGCCTTGTGCTGACAGCTCAGAGCCTGGAACCTGCTTCAGATTCTGTGTCTCCCCCTCTCTCTGCTCCTCCCCTGCTCATGCTCTGTCTCTGTCTCAAAAATAAATAAAAACATTAAAAAAAAAGTCAAACCAGTATCAAGTTTGGCAAAAATGTAGGGAAACCGGCTGTCTCCACACTCAGGATAGGAGTGCACATTTGCACCACTTTGCATGTCCACTTGTCAGGATAGACTCTGACCCTCCACACCTTCAAGTATATACACCAGTCAACATCTGAAAACAATGTGCTTTCGGTAGGACAGATAAGCGCCCACAGTGCTTCAGAGAGGTAGACAGCCCTGAGCGCCAACAACTACTCTCGGCAAGAGGGCGTGGGGAATTCGGACATCTGCTGATTCAGTGGCTATTTACAAGCCCAGAATGTTCGAGGAGCCTTCAAGGAATTCACAGAACTGGCCTTGTTTACGATCTGATTCACATTCCCCAGGGCTGAGGTGCCTGGTTGTTGATTAAGGACTGACCACGTTCACCCGTGTGGCGATTGAGCGTGCAGAGGGCTTGCTCGCTGGAAGTGCGGGCTGGGTGCACCGAGCAGGTGCCGGCCAAGTGCCTACCGTGGTGAAGAGCTGTTCCTGAGTAGCTCTGAGCAAGCGCCCCGTCGTGCAGCTTACGTTCGGGCGCGTGTCACTGGTTGGAAGTAAAATAGGGGTTTGTGTACATGGGGTTTCTGCAAAGTAGCCAGTGTTCTCCAGATCCATCCTTGGAATCAGAATAGAAGCACCCAGAGGTCACTAATCAAGTGTTCCTCCCGTGCCCCGACTGATTCACTCACACTGATGCTCATTCTTCCAGAAACCATTTGTGGAGCTCTAGTGCAGGTTGATTATGGATATATTTTAATCTGATAATTTCAGCTAGACAGTTTTTTTTTAACCAGGCTACTAAATGATGTGAAAAAACCTGTTTGTTTCATACTAAGTCATAAAGTTTACCAAACAGTAGGCTAAATAGAAGTTAATGTTTGTAAAAAAAAAAGAAAGAAAGAAAGAAAGAAACAGAGCAAACATTAGGAAGAAAAATAACTATCCTCTGACAGCAACCTTCTCTGAGGTATTGTATTTACACCACATCTTCATTTTCTTCCACTTTATTGCCTGCTCATGCAAAGCTTAGCACAATCACGTGTACTGCTGTAATAAGAACTAAATGTACTTTGTTTTATTTTACTTGTCTGTTAGTCACAAAACTTCTACTGAGCCTTGACAATATGCAAGGCGTCGTTTTAAGTGCTGAAGGTCCCAAATGCTTCCAATTCACCCATCGGCAGATCCTTCTACTCTGTTTCAACTTTTGGTTTTCTAGAGTCCATAAAGAATCAGAACATTGCTGGTGTATTTCTCTGACTTTCAGGCTTGGATTTTCCTTCCAGTCACTATAGTTGAGTGTCTACTTGGAAAAGAACTTTCTGTAAGGTGAGACTAAGCACTAAATTTATTTTAGACACCAGAAACAAAAAGAAAAAAATATTTGCGGCCAGTTTTATTTTTGAAAAAAAAAAAAAACACTTCCTGATAGTGCCAATTGGTCTGTTCTTCCATTTTTTAAAATTAAAATCATGACCATTCATTCATGTATACACATCATCATGTAATCACTTATTAGAAGAGTGTGGTTTTTTTGAGATGCACTATGAAATAAACATCCAAGTATGGACAGCAAGTATTTAAAATTTTTTTAATTTTTTTTTTTTTTTTTTTTTTTTTAGTTTTTAGAGAGAGAGAGAGAGTGAGCTGGGGAGGGGCAGAGAGAGGGAGACACAGAATCGGAAGCAGGCTCCAGGCTCTGAGCTGTTAGCACAGAGCCGGACGCAGGGCTGGAACCCATGAACCGCGAGATCGTGACTTGAGCCGAAGCCAGATGCTCAGCCGACTGAGCCCCCCAGGCACCCTTGGGCAGCAAGTATTTTGAACAAGAGGGGAGCTGGGCATGTTAAGAAAGGAACCAGGAACGCCTCTTGTGGTGTCAGCAAGGTTGATGTTGAAGGAATGTTTGGGGTTCACAGGAAGCTCTTCATTCATGTGACGCTCAGCTCGTCCAGGGGCCACGGTGATTTTCCTTACAGATTCATGATCTTGTCAAATGCCCACTGACACTTAAGCAGGAGCATTACCGCAGTCCCGGAGGCTCCTTTCTCGTGGCTGCTGCCAGCATCTGGGCTCCGTGTCCCGGCCCCGGGCTGGGTAGGGAGCCCATGAAAACTGCACACCTCACCACAGTGGCCGGTGGGACGTTGTGTTCGATGGGTCTCCAGATGTGCATCCTTTTCACAGGCACGTTTCCCATTAGCTTTGCTTGAACACATTCTGGGAAGAGAGGGTGAAGCCTCCAGAAGCTCCAGGGCTGTGGTCTAGATGGCGGCATCCCCCGCCCCCGGCTAACCCGGAACTAAACTGAAGTGAGAGCACTTGTCACTCGTGCGTCACCACGTTTCCCGACCGCCTTACAATGGCCCGTTGAGTAGTCGGATGTGCTTCCCGACATCGTCGTTTCTATTGGCTCAGGACGTTGCAGCAGCGTCTAGCCTTCCTTGGTGTTAGATGGAGCAGCCTCGAGTAAGTTTCCAGCACCGCAAACCTTAAACCGTAGATTGTGTTTCCGCGTGACGTTGAACCTATGCTGTTTCCATAGGTCTGATGGCATAGGCTGTTTACACGCTGAGAAACCTCCTTGCTCCAGGGATCACACGCCACCTTCTGGAAGCTTCTGCTCGGCAGGGGCAGGCCTTCTCCTCCCACATTGCCCACCCATCTCTGAGCACCACAGTGGCAGAGATACTGGACAGTGCACCCGAGTGGTGGCAGAGGCCAAGGTTGTCCCGACGTTGACAGCTGTAGCGCCTTTCTATTGTTGTCGACGGAAGCACAAAGACAAGCATTCTGTGCCCCCGAAGAGTTAGATTCCATCTGGCCCACTTTATCCCATCATTTATTCCCCAGATGGGTGATCTGGGAGCCCAACACCTTGGGCCACGGCTGTCCTTTGTGGCAGCTTTCTGCCTTCCATTGTGAGAGACCTCTGCTGCCGGGTGGAGGCAGAGCCTGACGTGGGTCTCCAACTCACCACCCGTGAGATCGCGACCTGAGCCGAAGTCGGAGGCTTGAACAACGGAGCCACCCAGGATTGGATTTTATTTAACGTAAGGAAACTGTTGGGGTGCCTGGGTGACTCGATCTGTTGAGCATCTAACTCTTGATTTTGGTTCAGGTCATGGTCCCAGGGTCGTGGGATTGAGCCCCACGTTGAACTCCACACTGAGTGTGTAGCCTGTTTAAGATTCTTTTCTCTCCCTCTCCAAAAAAAAAGAAGAGAAAAGAAGAGAAAAGAAAAGAAAAGAAAAAAGAAAAGAGAAAAAAGAAAAAAAGAGAAAAGAAAAGAAAAGGAAAAGGAAAAGAAAAAGGAAATGAAATGAAAAGAAAAGAAAAGAAAAGAAAAAAGAAAAAAGAGACGTAAGGAATCTATTAGCTAGCCTTCAACGCCGTTGACTTTTCTACTGGGCTGTATATTAGTGTTGGCTGATGATGGCAGAGCTTGAGCAGATTTAGGAGGCACAATGTTCGCACTGCTCTAAAACCCTGCCTTTATGCCTGCATGAACTCGGAGGACAGTGACCCATAGAAGATGTGCCCAGACTGAGTGGGGTGGCACCAGGCTGGGTGTCTTGAGAGCATGTTTAGACAGAAATAAAAGGAAGGGGAGGCGCTGGAAAAGATGCTACATCAACGGCTTTATAACCAAGGAAGGAGAGGGGACGAGCATCAGGGGTCACCCAGACGTCTCCTTGCTAACAGCTGGCGTGCCTCTTAACAATTGTGTCCTTTAGTTCCCAGTGACCCCAGGGGTGGGTGGGGTCGCTGTCCATCTAAGGCTCAGAAGGGTCTGATGAGATGCCCCAGGCCACGCAGGAACTCCACAGGGTGCTTGCAACTCTGCATCCTGGGCCTTCATGCTGCCTGGGCCGGGGACCGTGTGCCCGGGACTGTGGCTGCAGTGGGACTTGCCTGGGTGTCGGCACAGCGTGCACCCAGGATGGCAGCACTAGTGACAGTCAGACTCGTTTTGTGCACATGGTGCCTGGGTTCTTCTAGCTTTAAATCAGGGGCCTGATTCCAGTTCACAGGAGTCGGACAGCCTCCCGGATTCACTCTCATGAGCCAAGAGGACACCGACCCCCTCTCTCCTGGCTGGGCCCGGGGAGTTCACGCAGGAACGCTTCCCTAGTCACGTCATGCCGGTGCCCTTAAATGGCCATCACTGAACATTTGTGGAATGCTGTGGGTGGGCAAGGCGTTGCGTCAAGCTCCTGGACCTCCTTACCCTCCGTCTCTGCTCTCGCACCTTGCCAGACGGTGGCCTCACCACACTTTTACCACTAACAAGGGCAGGAACCCCAATACTGCATATTCGAATAGCTTATGCTCTGCCGAATGCTTCCCTGACTGCTCTCTGCTAGAAAACTCTTCCTTAGATTCAGATCCAGAATCACACTTCATGATCTATTGTGGGTTTGAGCCACTCATCAGGCTCTGTGCTGACAGCTCGGAGCCTGGAGCCTGCTTTGGATTCTGTGTCTCCTTCTCTCTCTGCTCCTCCCCTGTTCATGCTCTGTCTCTCTCTCTGTCAAAAATAAATAAAAACATTTAAAAAATTAAGAAAAAAAACTAGAGCATTAGTGTTGGGAGGAGAACTCTTAAAAAAGTGAAAGTTTTTTTTTTTTTTAACGTTTATTTATTTTTGAGACAGAGAGAGACAGAGCATGAACGGGGGAGGGTCAGAGAGAGAGGGAGACACAGAATCCGAAATAGGCTCCAGGCTCTGAGCTGTCAGCACAGAGCCCAACATGGGGCTCGAACTCACGGACTGGACCACGAGATCATGACCTGAGCCGAGGTCGGCCGCTCAACCGACTGAGCCACCCAGGCGCCCCAAAAAAGTGAAAGTTTTCGATTGCTTGCGATCCATCAATGAGGTTTACAATGCTGAGTGTTAGAAAACAATATTTACCAAATTACATTTTTTTTCGCTTTGGAAAATTGGGCTTTCATTTTCTTTCGCATCAGAATGTACAGAAACAACAGGCCTTGAAAGGAGAATGAATCAGCAGAGGAAGCACAGAAAGCAGAGAGAAGCTTTTATAGCAAAGGCTATTTTGGGAATATGGTTGTTTTTCTTTGTGAAGATAATTCATCGTGTGCGTGTGTGTGTGTGCGCACGCGTGCGTTCATCTTGTTAAATGGCATTCTGGTAACTTGCTGGCTTCAAATGTGATCAGCAAATGATTGTTCTGGATCATAGCCAGCCAAACACCTTTACTGCGCAAGAGGCAGATGGATGGCGAAGAACCAGAAGTAACCATCCACGGAACTGTGGCCAGCATCAGTTGGCAGTCCTGACCTGGCTCTGGGCGAAAGCCCATGGGGTGGAGGGGGGTCTTGCGCCTCTGTGCGACCCCCCTTTCCACCTTCCCCTGTCTTTGCAAAGGCTCCAGGGCCGAGGAAAGGGGTGCTCAGAGACAGGCAGGCTGGAAGCTTTCCTGTCTCCTTGACCATGCTACCTGGAGCTCTTTCTCTCCGTCAGGACGCGTGCAAACCCAGGCTTCTGTCCGGGTGTCTTCCAGGTAGACGAACAAGGGAGCACGGCCTCACCTGGGAGAACCGGGCCATCTGTTGCTTCTACTACCTTCTCCGCAAGTGGAAATAGAGTTGCCGCTGGGTGATGGGAGATGCCCGTGTGAATGAGAAAACCCAGCTCCTCCAGCCCCAGACCTGAGTTCCGTGAGGGGTGCACAGCCCGTGCATCTGGAGGCGGCATCTCTGGATGAGCCCCAGGGGATGCTGCGACACGGTGCCCAGAGCCACCGTCTGGAATGAAGACCTCCCTCCCCAGGTGCCGGGCGTGCTGCTGGAGACAGCCCGTCTGGGGACTGCTGCAGCAGAGAGAGCTGTCCCGTTCAAGGTCACACCCCTTCCTGTGGCCACGGCAACTGTGATGCCCACCGCCAGCTCAGGATTCCCCTTGGGGTGGGGGTGGGGGCTGGGCTTCCACAGGGGCCACATCACATCCGGGCTTCCTCCTCGGCCTGATGCTTCCCGTGGGTCGTGATTGTAGGAGCGCCACATTAGCCACTTATTAAAGCCACTGGTGTGCTAACCTTGGTCCTGAGCCGGCTTCCCAGGAACCCAGCCTGCAGCAATGAATGGGCCTCGTAGCAACCCCCCCCTCCCCCGCCCCACCGGCTCCAAGCTTGGGGTCGGCACCTCAAAAACGTGGTCATCATCTGTTTCCTAAATGTACCTTAGTGATGTTTGCAAAACGGTAGTTTGACCATCAAATTTGCCAACCAATCTGGGACAGCTCGTGAAGTACGAGACAGGAGAAAAATAATTTAAATAATTAAACTTATGTAATTTTTTAAAAGTTTATTTTCTGAGAGAGAGTGGAGAGAGCAAGCAGGGGAGGGGCGCAGAGAGAGGGAGAGAGAGAGAAAGGGAGAGAGAGAGAGAGAGAGAATCCCAAGCAGTCTCCCCACCTCCAGCGCACAGCCCAATGCAGGACTCAAACTCACGAACCGCGAGATCATGACACAAGCCGAAATCAAGAGCTGGATGCTTGGGGTGCCTGGGTGGCGCAGTCGGTTAAGCGTCCGACTTCAGCCAGGTCACGATCTCGCGGTCCGTGAGTTCGAGCCCCGCGTCGGGCTCTGGGCTGATGGCTCAGAGCCTGGAGCCTGTTTCCGATTCTGTGTCTCCCTCTCTCTCTGCCCCTCCCCCGTTCATGCTCTGTCTCTCTCTGTCCCAAAAATAAATAAACGTTGAAAAAAAAAAAAAATTTAAAAAAAAAAAAAAAAAAAAAAAAAAAAAGAGCTGGATGCTTAATCGACTGAGCCACCCAGGCAACCCTAACCTGTGTAATTTTTAAAACACCTATTTGCTAAACAACACCTGATTTTATTATATTAGTGGGCCTCTAAAATAATCTTATTAAAAACCCATTAAAATTGTCTAAACATGATGCTAAAGGAAGATTTAAAATTTTTTTTTTCAATGTTTATTTATTTTTGGGACAGAGAGAGACAGAGCATGAACGGGGGAGGGGCAGAGAGAGAGGGAGACACAGAATCGGAAACAGGCTCCAGGCTCTGAGCCGTCAGCCCAGAGCTTGACGCGGGGCTCGAACTCACGGACCACGAGATCATGACCTGGCTGAAGTCGGACGCTTAACCAACTGCACCACCCAGGCGCCCCAAAGGAAGATTTTAAACTCAACACTAAAATAATACCAGCAGAATCATTATTTTTGGTATATATGCACCAAATGTATTAGTTATTTAGCATATTTATTTCTAGTATTAGGTCACTAATATCTCTCCATACACCATATTTTTAATATGGTCTTATTTGTTAAATATTTAAAAAATATTAGATGTAGGTGTCTACACAGGTACGTTTCTTGGTTAATAAATTTGAACTCATTGCAGTTTTAATTGAGAAAATCTTCTTACAGATGCGGACATACCTGGTGAACTCAAAGCAAATCACTCAACAAAGGAGGGAATAATTTTTTTTAATGTTTATTTATTTTGAGAGAGAGAGAGAGAGAGAGAGAATCCCTAGCAGGCTCCCCACTGGACAGTGTGGCTCTCTCCCCCACTCACAAGGGGCTTCATCCCGGGAACTGTGAGATCATGACCTGAGTGGAAATCAAGAGTCCGACGCAACTGACTGAACCACCCAGGCGCCCCAGCAGAGGAGGGGATTCTGATTTTTACTTTGAAATACATAAATATTTCAGGACAAATGGCTTCATGGCTTCTAATATTGTTTCTCCATTCAGAGCTCTATTCTTTGACAAATATTTTTTCTAAAGACAAAAAGTATTAAAATGGTCTCTATGTATGAATTTTCAAAATTGCCCCAAATTTTGATGTCAGAAATCGCAGGTCTCCACTGCATCCCATTCTGCTGCCAGTTATATATTTATGCAATTAGACGTTGGCATTCCACCAAAACACCCTGCACAAAAGCTGAGACAGAAAATTTCAAAATTCTCCTTGGAACATTATAGAAACTCTTATCTTTTCATCTGTTTAGTTGCTTATTCCCTCTTTGTGGCCAAATTTCATCGTCGTTCTCTTTGCTAGCGATGTGTTAGATGACGTACATCTGCTAAAGGCTTCAAAAGCTGAAGTTTGCTTGCCCTACATTACTGAGCACTCAGATTTAGAATTTTCCAGTTTTGTTCAGACGACTTCAGAACACTCCATCTTTTGGCAGGATACTGGTGATTTACGTGCTTCAAAGGCACAGGTGGGTTTTTTTCGACAAGTTTTGATTGACATATATATAAAGTGCATACATTTTAACGTACAGCTTGATCTCAATGAATTTTTGTGAATTAACATACCTGTATAAATACCACTCAGACAAAGATTTAGAATATCTCCTCCACTCCCACCCTTCACAGCCCACACCTCTTCTAGTCAACAATGGTGTCCTTTACGGGGCCTTTATTCCTACACGGTGTGCAGAAGAAGGGCCCCGAAAGACGTTCACGTCCTAATGTCTGGAATTTGCGAATATGGTACATTATATGTGAATAGGATTAAGGCGCAGGTGGGACTAAGGTTGCTCACCAGCTGACCTGAATGTTGGGAGCTCACCCCGAATGATGCCATGGGTCCGGTGTGATCACAAATGTCCTTACGTGTGGATGACGGGCAGAAGACGCACAGTTGCAGCAATGCCGTGGGTGGAATGCTCTGCGATGATTGCTGGCTTTGAAGATGGACGAAGGGGCTGGGAGCCAAGAGGTGGCAGGTAGCCTCTCAAAGCTAGAAGAAAATGCATTCTTCCCTAGAGTCTCCTGGAAGAAACCTGGGTCTGATAACAGCCCGATTTTTAGCCCAGGGAGACCCATTTCAGACTTCTGACCTCCAGCACCGAGAGAGAGTAAATCTGCGTTGCTTTAAGTCACTGAATTTGTGGTAGTTTATTGCAGGAACAGCAGGAAACTAATATAGCCTGTCTTCGTCTATTTGGGCTGCCAGAATGGAACACCACAGAACGAGTGGCTTATCAACAACAGACATTTATTTTTCACATTTCTGGAGGCTGGGAGTCTACGATCAAGGGACCAGAAGATTCGGTGTCTGGAGAGCTCCTGCTTCCTGGTTCATAGCTGGCTGTCTTCCCACTATGTCCTCACGTGGCAGAAATGGGGAAGGAGGTCTCTGTCGTCTCTTTTATAAGCACACTGACCCCATAGTGGGGGCCCCACCCCCATGACCCAATCACCTCCCAAAGGCCTTACCTCTTAACACCATCGCATGGGGATTAGGTTCCAACATATGAATGGGGTGGGGGTGTGCAAACATTCAGCCTAAAGCATACCACATGCATTAAATTGATGTTCTTGTTTTCTTATTGAGGTATAAATTAGAGTAAAAGGTACAAATTATAAGCTTACGTTTTTTATAAGAGTTGACAAAGGTATAGACTCCTGTGTAACCAACATCTCAGTCAGAGAACATCTCCCTCATCTGAAAAAATTCCCTCTGGCTGCTTTCCAGGCAATCCAGGTGAAGATTAGCTCGTTTGCTTTTACTATTGATTTATTAAGAGTTTTAAAAGTTCCACTCTGGATACCATCTTTTGTCAGATATATTCATTGTGGATATTTCCGCCTGCCTGTGTCTTGCCTCGTCCAGTCCCCAGAGACCACCACAGCTCTGCTCTCTGTCACTGTGAGTTAGCTTGCCTGCTATTCAACTTCACATAAATGGAATCCTAAGTCATAGTGAGCCTTCTTTTACGTCTGGCTTCTTTGTCTTAGCATAACGTTTCCTCCAGTCTCCTGTGGTGCCTGTTGGGTGGTTTCCATTGGGTGGCTGATATGAATACAACTGTGAGTCATTTCTGGCCACATTCATTCATTCCTCTTAGATGCATGCTTTGGGGTGGGATCGCGGAATTGCATGGTCAAAATATGTGTTTAAAAAAAATTTTTTTTTAATGTTTATTTACTTTTGAGAGTGAGAAAGAGTGCAAGGTGAGGGGGCAGGGAGAAGAGAGAGAGGGAGACACAGAATCCGAAGCAGGCTCCAGGCTCTGAGCTGTCAGTGCAGAGCCCAACACGGGGCTCGAACCCACAGACCTTGAGATCATGACCTGAGTGGAAGTCAGATCTTAACCAACTGAGCCACCCAGGTGCCCCCAAGTTGTGTTTAACTTATATGAGAAACTGCCAATTTATCTTTCAAAGTGCCCTTGGTTTGTAATGTAGGAGAGAGCGGGTTTCTCTGAATTCACCAGAACACCTGCTATTGTCGGTCATTTTAACTACCGACATTCTGGTGGGTGACCAGGGCATGATTTGAACATGATTTGAACAGGCCTATCCCTGCTAAGTAAGGATGGGGTGTTCTCTTTCACCATTTTACAGCCTGGCAGATTTTTCTTTGGTGAGTAGTGGGTTCAAATCTTTTGTCTCCTTTTAAGATTAAGTTGTTTGTTTTTACTATTGATTGGTTAGAGTTTTAAAAGTTCCACTGTGGATACTGTCTTTTGTCACATATATTCATTATGGATATTTCCACCTGCCTGTGTCTTGCCTTTTCTGTGTCTTCTGACCAGCACGAGTGTATAGAATTGATAAAGCCCAACTTACAGTTTTTCCCTTTTCTGGCTAGTGTTTTATGTCCATAAGTTACTATGAAGATAAAAGCTTACATTTTGTGCTAGAAGCTTTATGGTGTTAGCTATATATTCCGATCCACGAGGATCTTGAATTAACATTTTAGTACGGCATAATGTAGAGGCCAACATTTTTTATATTTCCCTGAATGTTGGCTTGTTCAGTACTATGTGTCGCATACGTTTTTACATTTATCATCATCCTTAAACAAAACATACATGGTTTAGTGACTCTGTGCCTATGTTAAAAATGTGTACATCTAATAATGAAGCTCCTATTTTGACTAGTGGAATCTCTCAGCTGGTTTGAATGCAGTTATGAATTATGGATGCACCATAATCAATTTGAAGAGAAATTCTGGTTCATAGAATTTTATTCCAGTAAGAACTTTGCTTTTGCCATAATATTTTGCTCCATCAAAATTTATGTTCACATCACTACACAAAGCAAATAATTCTGTGCTCGGTGTTGAATATACAAGAACGTTAACGATAATGTTTCACCTCCATCAAGACGAACTTCTGAAAGCTTTTCTCTGATTCCAGGAATTGCATAAAATATTTAACAATTATTGTAATTATCTGGATTTCTATTTGGAGCATCTGATGACACTGACACTAATCTGTCATTTAACTGTTTACAAAGATTTTCTGTTATGGAACCAACCTATTAATAGATGTTTCTTCACTTTCTGTCCACGCACAAGAAAACTTGGAGTTGAAAATGGACACAATTAATTCAGAAAACAGCCATTTGATTTAAAGTTCAGCGAGTCAGAGCGAAACGTGACTTCACCTTCTGCAGCTGGTTATGTGAAATTGGCACCTTCCAAAGTCACCTTGTTAAAATCACGGATAGTTCCCTGTGGGTTTGTGTCTTTGATGTTTATGTGGGCTGTGACGTCACCATGTCCTTCCCAAGCAGGGCATGTGGCAAATATTGGTTGATAAGTCATGCAAGGTTACAAATTTATCACCAACAGTCCTGAAAAAAGGAGTGATTTCTCACCAACACACACTTTCAATTGTTGGGTCACTGCTGATAAACATGTTTAATGAGAAAAGGTCAAATAACATAAACAGGCAATTATAGATTTTGATAACATATTAGGAAGCCACAGCGGCAAGAGCACGATGACGCTCTGGGTCGTATGATTCTGCCTCCGTTTCCTGAACCCCTAGTCTGTGATTTCCCACATTTACCCCTAACCTTGTTGGTGGTGACGGGATGCATCTTACAGGCTTCAGCAAGCATGTGACAAAACTGGCTGGTGAATCAATAGACGGCAAGAGAAGCAGGTTTAAAAAATGCTCCTGTTCTGACTTGAGAGAGGAGGGACTTGGCTGCTTACAGCTGGTAGCGTCTAAGCATTTGTATCAGCAGGTGCCCTGGATGCTGCCCTTGAAAGGAAGGTCACACAACTCTCACGTGCTGTTAGACTGGATCGTGTTTGCAGCTGAGACGTGTAAAAGAGCTCCACTGAACCCAGGTGACTTTATTTTGGTACAAGCAGCAATAAAGATACTTTGCTAAGATCTGAAAAATTTGAGACAAATACCGAATCAGATGGGAAGGCAATAATCAGGACCTTCCCTCCCGGCTGGGACATATGGTCACGTCTACCCCATATTCCAACTTCGCAGATCTGGCACCTGCTGACCTCATCTGCCTCATCATAGGAGCACGTGACACCAGTGAATTGAGACCTTCACAAGAGCATTTGATTCATGTCCGTCTGTATTCTAGACCCCGCCTCGGCAGCGCAGTGATAGCGATGGATTTGATTCACCGTCGGGTCCCTGTGCCTGACACGTGGAGGGCGCTAAGGCATATTTGTTGAGTGAACCAGAGGCACGAGAAGGGAAGACACAGGAGGGAAGCATGGCGGCTCTGGGCTGACGGGGGGGGGGGGGGGGGGGGAGGGGAGCGCCCCCTTGGGAAGGATGTGTGCCAAACACTTTGTGGGTGGAGGCAAGACGAACGGGCAGATGCACTCCAGAGATCAAGTGACACACTAAAGTGATGTCTTTTAATTATTCTTTTTCATTACTTTATGTCCACTGATGATTTTGTGATCATCATACTTGAAGAGCACTGAGTGTAGTGTATCAGATTCTTTTTTTAAATGCTTATTTATTTGTTTATTTTAGAGAGAGAGAAAGAGCTCACAGAGGAAGGAAAGAGAGAGAGAGGGAGAGAGAGAATCTCAAGCAGGCTCCACACTGTCAACACAGAGCCCGATGCAGAGTTTGAACTCACAAACCGTGACATCGTGACCTGAGCTGAAATCAAGAGTCGGACACTTAACTGGCTGAGCCCTCCAGGTGCCCCAAGTTTAAGGGAAACTTGCTCCAAGTATAATCTAAATCCATAGCCTACTTCCCTCCCACACCCCAACACACACCTGCACATACACACATGTACACGTACATACACTAACTCAGGCCATTTGATAGCATGGTAACATCTCACATAACTCTCAATAAGTTTATGTATCCAAACGGTTTTCAAATGACATATATAAATATAAGTATGCACATATAAATAAACACGTGTTTATTCGGGTAATGCTAACATGCACTAGGTAATAAATTAACCCTGAAATCCTAGAAAATCAGACGTGGGCTTTGGGGAGTATATATGGAGAGGAGGACAACTTGGTGAACCCACTTCCAGCCTTCAAAGTGTTGGACTCCAGGTTTCTAACATTCACATGCTTCTTGAGGCCAGGGTTGGGGTTCACAGGGTGACATAATTCCTGTCAAAGCCTGGTAGACAGCTGGTCTGCTTTCTGTAAGCAGACAGTTCCGTTCTAGGCTGTTAAAGAAGGATTGCCCCGGGCAGACTTAAACAGGCGAGGAAGAACTGATTCCGGACCCTGCGGTAGGGGAGGGACTGAGCACAGCTGGACACATGGTGAGGACATCTGGGCGTTTAAAGCGAATGGCTTTCAGAAGAGCGTCCATGGACGGAAAACCGCCAACAGGAACTGGTTAGGTATCGGGGTGGGCGATTCTCCCTAAGCTGTCTCTACAGCACGCAGCCAGAGCTGAGAAGAGGGTTCAGAGAAGGAAGGAAGGTTTGGCCAAGGAGGTGTCCTGGTTAGGGCACCGATCTCACACGTGCCGTATTTCTTTGCTGTATCATCCCCATAAATTCCCTTCCCTAAGGGAGGCTACTTTGAAGCTGTGTTAGATTTTCCTCTTTCAAAGTCTTTTTGAAGCCCCATATTTTGCTCTTCAGAATCTAGAAGTAATTAGGTCACCCAACGTTGCAAGGGCCCCAAATTCTGGACTCCCATGATTCTCTTTCATCTGTGCTTACAGACTAGCTAATTCCTTTCTGGGCTCATTTACCTTTCTTGTGATACCTTTCTGGACCCAAGTAATAACTAGTACACGTTAGCACTTTTCCATTTTATAACGCGGATGGGTCTCCATCCTTTTCCTTCTGGAATCGGTGCCTGGCCCCACACTGCTGTGCCACTGAGTCAGGGTCGCACTTTTGAGGGTTCCGTCTCAGCGGCTTTCTGCTTTTGAACCTTTTTAAAATTTTTGCAGTGGCACGATGCTATGTACGGTGGCAGATAAACCCTCAGGTTATACTAATTTAATGCGGTGAAAACTTGTATCTTGCCCACATCACAGATACTGTGCAAAACGGTACGACGATGGGTGGAAAGACTGGGGGGCGTGTGCTGACTGAGGCTCTGATGTGGGCACCGCACACGTGGAGGAAATACACCTCCGTGGCCCGGCCGGAGGGAGAGCGGGAGGTTTTGAAGCTCAGAACGCTTCGCGTGGAACCGACACAGTCCCTTTGCCCTTGTGCTGTTGGCCCGAAATGGCTCCACGGCCCAGAGACAGCGGCAGGGGGGTCAGAAGCGTCGTGCAGCGAGGGGACGCTGGGGGCACAGTAAATGTGTCTGCACACGAGGTGTCAGAATTATTCTAAAGGAGGAAATACACAGCATGTGCAGGTCGTGTCTTTGTCTTTAAAGATAAGCTTGGTGTAAAGGCTGTGTCTAGTCGATTCGATGTTCCCTATTGTTTCACATTTTAACCCTTGCGGCAGATGGAATTCTCCAGAGATGGCCGCGGTCGTCTCTGCCGCTCCACTTGCTCTCCTGCCACGATGCTGCCACCCTCCTCACTGCTCTTAGGAGCTGGCTCTAATTTCCTTGCCCACACCTTCGATGTAGGCAGGGAGGGAGGCAGGGGGCAGGCAGGGGAGAGGCAGGGAGGGAGGCAGGAGGGGGCAGACAGAAGAGGAGGCAGGAGACAGAGGGCAAGCAGGGAGGGAGGCAGGGATAGAGGTAGGGGGCAGGCAGTAGGGAGCCAGAGAGGAAGGCAGGGAGCAAGCAGGGAAGGAGGCAGGGAGCAGACAGGGGAAAGGCAGGGAGGGAGGCAGGGAGCAGGCAGGGGAGAGGCAGGGAGGGAGGCAGGGGGAAGGCAGTGGGGAGGCAGAGAGGGAAGCAGGGAGCAGGCAGAGAGGGAGGCAGGGGGAAGCAATGGGGAGGCAGGGAGGGAGGCAGTGGGGAGACAGAGAAGGAGGCAGGAGACATGGGGACAAACAGGAAGGGAGGCAGGGAGCATGCAGGGAGGGAGGCAGGGAGCATACAGGGGGGAGGCAGGGAGGGAGGCAGAGAGAAGGCAGTGGGGAGGCAGAGAGGGAAGCAGGGAGCAGGCAGGGAGGGAGGCAGGGAGGGAGGCAGTGGGGAGGCAGGGAGGGAGGCAGTGGGGAGGCAGAGAAGGAGGCAGGAGATAGGAGACAAGCATGGAGGGAGGCTGGGAGAGAGATAGAGGGCAGGCAGTGGGGAGCCAGAGAGGGAGGCAGGGAGCAAACAGGGAGGGAGTTGGGGAGCAGACAGCGGTGAGGCAGGGAAGGAGGCAGGGGGCAGGCAGGGGGGAGGCTGGGGAGGTAAGGGGGAGGCAGGGAGAGAGGCAGGGAGCAGACAGGAGAGGCAGGGAGGGAGGCAGGGGGCAGGCAGGAGGGAGGCAAGGGGAGGTAAGGGGGAAGCAGGGGCAGGCAGGGAGCAGACAGGAGAGGCAGGGAGGGAGGCAGGGGGCAGGCAGGAGGGAGGCAAGGGGAGGTAAGGGGGAAGCAGGGGCAGGCAGGGAGCAGACGGGAGAGGCAGGGAGGGAGGCAGGGCAGGCAGGAGGGAGGCAAGGGGAGGTAAGGGGGAGGCAGGGAGCGTGGCAGGGAGCGTCTTTCCGGGTGTGCGGGAGCAGCGGTGAGGCGCAGCCTGGCCGGAGGTACAGGTGCAGAGCCCGGGCCCAGTGGCTCCTTCCTCTTCCTCTGACCCTCTGAGTCTGCGTCTATTCCGGCACCACGGGACTGTCTCCACTATGGCTGCCCCCCTGTCCCAGCTCCCCCGGGACTGAGGCAGTGCAAGGGAGGGAGGGGTGGTCCGGTGCTGATGCCTAGGGGCCGTGGGGACGGATGTGCAGAGGCCATCCCCTCCTAAGAGGGAGAAGGACAGGCAGACAGACACAAGGCGCTGCCCTCTGGACAGCCATCCTCGACTTGTGGGGGGCCCGGAGGAACATTCCTGGGCCGTCACACAGCCTCTGCTGACTCCACCCTGCATGGCGCGTCTGTGCTTCTGACAGACCTTTACCCACCAGCCTACAGGACAATTTTCCAGTCGGAACATCTAGCGTAAAGGCACGGAGACATGACCAGGCCAGCCTGTGCCCTGTGCCCTGTCGCCTGTCCCCGCAAGCTGGGACAGGTGTGCTGGGGAGGGGCCTGGGGCCTGAGGGCTGAGCCACATGGAATCTTCTTTCCCAGCTGCTTCTCTTACTGTGTCCTTTTCCTTCCTTCCTCCCATCCCTCCATTCTTCCTGAGTCCCTGCTCTCCAGCAGGGAGGACAGCTGTGCGCCTGGTGAATGGGGCTCCCATCCCAGCGGTGGGATGGGAGGGTCATCCTGTCCCCTGATATCCTCTGGACACTTGCCGGGGCCACGGAGCAGTGTGCACGCGGGGCGGGAAGCTGGGGTACAGGGCTGGGTTGGGGAGGGCAGCTCAGGGCAGAACATGTTTCTCCCACAGTTCTGCCGTTTCCCCAGAGCTGACCCTCTGGCTGGTTTAGCTTGACCTTGGCTCTCACATCTCCCCAGCGTGGACCTTCACCTGCCTCTCCCGTTGCTGAGCCACAGCTCAGTCAGGACTGTCTTATGGTGCCGATGCTCAGGTCAGGGGTGCCTTTGCCCACCGAGGACTGACGATCTGTGACTTCCTTCATCCTCCATTTATCTCTCCGTGAGCTTCAGAGCATGCCATGATTACAGAGCCCATGGCTTTGTATACAGACCCACCGGGGCTCCCCAGCGTTGAACTTTGGAGACCTTTTTCTCCGGCAGTGGGGCTGCAGGCCTCTGCTTTGTTAGGGTACAAGCCCCCTCCCGTCCTACACAGATATGCAACCGTGCCCGGGAGCCCCACCCAGGGGCCGTGGTCTTCTCCTGCATATTTGGTCCAGGCTGCCAGTCCTGTGTCTTCTGATTACGGGGAAATTTAATTCTGGGTCTTGTGCGTATACGTCTTTGTGATAGCAATGAAGATCAAGTATTCTGGTTTGTTTGTGTGTTTGTTTTTATAATTCACCTAAGTGGTCAGTTCTCCCAGGCTCAGGAGCACGTCTGTGTAGGGTTCCTAACTGGTCACAGGGGAGCACAGACACTGTAGTTGAGACTGCCCATGGAGGATGTATGAAGTCTACACTTTCCGAAAGGAAACACAAGGCTGAGTCACACATCCCATTGGGCACCTTCGATGAGCTGTTCATGCGACGGGTTGTTGCCCTGCGGGCCGGTGCAGTGGGAATGCTCGTTTAGCGTGCGGATGAAAATGACCCAAGGCCTCGTCCCAGACCTTCCTGAGGCCCCGGAGCACCCAGTGAATTCAAACTTAAGAAGAGAAGGAGGGGGCAAGGGTGAGATCATGTGGCATCCTTGGCTGCCCTTGGCTCTGGGCACTGGTGGCAGCCGGGGTGTGGATTCGCTCTGTTTCGGGGACAGTGATGATGTATTTTACTGCAGTTGCAACTCAGGTCCCGTCAGGCATCTGGCAGCCTGTGCTCCCAGGGAGACCAGACAAGCAGAATAAATCTTGCAGGGAGCAGCCAGAGGAAGAAAACAGCAAGGCCATTCACATTAGTTGGAATCGTCCAGTGGAGCCCTGTTGTATGCCTCACATTTTCACTGGGGTTTAGGGGGATTACCTAATGGGGTTTCACTCCGTCTAGGAAGTGAAGAGTAAAAGAAACCCAGAGAACGGCACTTTCCAGGCCATCAGAAACAGTGATCTCGTAGGTCTTTACTCCCATCAAGGATGCCAGAGCCTTCTACCAAGTCGGTTCTCCGACCTCTGTAAAGGGACCATCTTGACAACTGGTTTTTCCGGTCGTGGTAGCCTGAGCCCTGGGCTACCTCAGGCTTCTTTATCCTGCTCTGTTATGAAAGGGGTGGCTGGCCAGGCCTGCCTGAGAGAGATCGCCAGCACTGAACAGCCTACCCTGTGTGCTTAGGAGCAGAGAGGACAGCAGGTCCTGTCCCCAGGCCCCACAGATCAGCCAGGAGGCAGCGATCTATGGGAGCTGGCCAGATGCCCAGGGGCAGTGCAGACAGGAGGCAAGCACCGAGTGCTTGTGGTGTAGGGACCGGTATGCTGCGACCTTGGCTCAATTCCTAGCCTGCCCAGATGCATTAATCTTCCTGGGCCTCCCTCTAGTAACAAATAATAATGGATTTTATATTTATTTCCCAAGCAGATCCCATATAAAGAGGTGCCCTCATTCACGTCTATAAAAGCAGGAAACCACTTGGTTGAGGACCACAGCCCGCTTGCCTTGCAAAGCTCTCTGCTGGGCCCACCTCTGGCTTCTCTGTGCCCCACAGGCACTCAATCCTATCTCAGGTTTGAGGAAACTGTGTCAGTTAATCTGATAGGACTCATTAATTTGGAGGCACGACCTCCGTTTGGGGTGTAGGCTTACAAGGGAACACGGAGCTCATCGGGATGTGGCTCCGAGGCCAAATTGGTACAGGCCGGTTCTGATGTCGCTGTAATGATTGTGGGGTGGGGGGGGGGGGGGAGGACCCTCAATAACACAGCTTCAGTGCCATAGCTCTTCTTGCCACAGGGTCCCCTACTATTTACCCGCAGTCTCTTTCATCCCTGTGCACAGCTACCCTTCCTAAATTAGTCCCACGTGGTTCCTAATGAGAAGGAGGCTGCGTGTCCTTGAGCCTCCATGTTCGACAAGGACACGCCATTTAGGGCAGTGCTGGGGTCCTGCCCGCCTTCGAGACACCCTCTCTCTGAAAGAATATGGCCCGAACAGACTGAGGGGTGCTGTCTCCCGACCCTCTCTCTTCTCAGAGACACGTCCTCCTGCTCTCTGCTGGGACTGTGTTGATGCCTGTCAGATCGATGGCTACTCTTTGCCGTTGACGTACATCGTCCTACGGTGCCATCCCGAGTACTCAGGCTCGGCAGGAGGGAAAGGCATCTTTGAGATTTCAGTCAAAATAAAAAAAGAAGCTACAACAGGCCAGATCCTAAGTTGCAGTGGTCATACTTTTCATTTTTTATTGCTATTTGTGAAATCTACTCATCGTGATTTGATGAACATTGAAGATTCTCTTTTTCCTTTCTTATCCCTTTTGAGGACATCAGGATCCAAGGATTCTAATCTCCCTCCCTCCCTCTCTCTCTCTCTCTCTCTCTCTCCCCCTCCCTGTCTCTCCCTCTCCCTCCCTCTCCCTCTCCCTCTCCCTCTCCCTTTCCTTCTCTCTCTTTTAAGCTCATATCCAAATGTAGATGTAGATGCTCGGACTTCGACCTTAGGTCTCCACTGGCAACAATAGAGATTTTTAGATTCTTCTGATTTGTATTCTCTTTCTTGACCATCTCTTCATATACCCATGGCTTTGTCAGCACCCAGTGTCTATCTGTAGTGTCTCTAACAGATGTCAGGAGAGAAGGAGCCAGGAGAGACCCCTAACAGTGGCCCGCATGCCACAGGGCTAACGGAACATGATGGTGGGAGGGCCAAGGAGGCAGGGGTTACAGGGCAAATGGCCCTGAAAAGGGACAGTTTAGCAATTCTGGATGAACTGAAACCCTGCAGAGAAAGGTTGCAGTCAAGTGAAGGTAACAGACCCACACGACTTTAGGCCAGTGGAGGAATGAGGATAACAGGAGACAAAGGTTGCCTTTCTTCCCCATCGGGGCTTTCAGGACAGCACTGCTCCGGCCCCAAACCTGACATCATAGCATGAGAGAAACAGCAGCAGGGTGGGTGAAGGCATTCGCTCACAGCACCCGTACCCTCCTTGAGAATCCCCTGCCCACAGCACGTCGGGATGGTTGCATGGGAACACCGTTATGGTGACGTGTGGGACACCACGCTCGGAAATGACTGGACTCCCTCTCACTACGTGCACTTTGAATTAGAGGCACACGGACGGCACTGTCCCACCCATGGCCAAAACACTGGGCCTGGGAATTAAGGGGTGGCCGAGGGAGCGAGTGCTGTCACTATGGCCTTTGGGAGCCACAGTCAGGGTGTTTGCCTCCTGCCCCCGCAACGTTTCCTCTGCTGGTTTGGGGTCCTAGACCCCGAATGTTCCCGGCTCTGGAAGTTGAGGCCACGGCTGGCATTTGGAGTCTTCAGACCCTGAACCTAACTGGAGCCACCTACTATCTGGAGAGGGGGATCGTGACCATCAGGGGACATCAGGAGGTGGGGCAGGTGAAGTCTGCAGCCCAGGAGACCCTCTGAGACACCCCGTAGTACTTCTTTTCCCATAGGAAATGTTGGTGGGAAGCCACGGCAGAGGTGGGGGGCCGCACAGTGTGCCACAGACCCTCAGGAATGATGGTGGCTCTGGCCGTGAACACAGGGTGTGAGAAGAAGGAAACCACGTGTGTCCACTGCAGTGGCAGGCAAGCTTCTGAAACATGCACAGCGTCCACGACCCATGTCTTCCTTCTAGGTCCTTCTGATGAGATGTGTGCGATAACTCGTTTCTTCTCTCTTCCTTCCTTCTTTTCTTATTTTATTTACTCACCATTAATCAATGATTCATTTTCCAACTGATCAGTTCATTAATCAGTTGATTAATCATGAATCAATTCAGTCTTTAGGTAAGAGGATATTCAGGTAGGACTCAAGCAGAATTTGAATAATTCTAATCTCCCAGAGATGTCTGCATGGCTGGCACCCAGAGAAGAACGAAATACTTGTGGGATTTTGTATCTTCCTCTTTTGGGAAAGAGGGTCTTCACTTGAGTGGAGGCTATTTCGGTTCTGTTGGGAGAAGGCATGAGTTGTCAGTGGTGCCTATCCAGGTTCAGGGGTATGAAAAAGGGTGTGTATGGAAGCCAAGAAGTAGGCAAAGTGTGGACTGTGATGGAGCTGTTGTCCTTGGCTTCAAAACCACCTTCTTTCTCTGTAAACATTTCTTCCGTGCCGGGTGCTCCCTCTCAGGCTCTGCCCAGAGGACAAGAAGCAGACTGGAGGGCTGGAAGAGGAGGAAGGGTTTGTTATGTGTCTGTGCTGATATTCTCACCAGCAACCTGCACTCGTGCATGCATGCAGTTGAACTCACTTTCCAGTTTCTCCCATAATCCAAGCCATGAGTCTCCTTCCAAGGTTCTGTGGTACCAGTTACCCTTTCCCCAGAGACCTAATAAGGGCACCTTCTTCCCTCTGTTTCTGCAGCCCTGGGGAGTGCTGGCTGACTCTACAGTCACCACCACAGTGACTGTCTGCCTTCACAGCCCCCAGAACCTAATCATCAATTCCCCGTATTCAATTCTCACTGCTAAGATAACTGTCATTCTTGCTGTTCTCTCAACTAGACCATGGCTGACCCATACTCTTGTAACTAAACGTGAGCATGAAGATGAGGCTGGGCCAGCAGGTGGGGTCAAGGAGAGAGCTTTCAGCTGGTGATAAACTGCTTCTGGTAAAACTCAAGGACCATGGCAAAGATGAGAGAGTGGCTTTTGACTCAAAAGATGTGAAGACTTGAGCGTATTTGCAAAGCAAGAGAATCAATTCTTTGTTAAGAGAGAGGATGAAAATACTAAAGACAGAAAGAGGACAATTGGCTGGATCAAGTCCTAGAAGGATGGACTTGACTTTGCAGAGAGGGACCAGATGGGTGAAAAGGAGGGATGATGGGAACAGAATCGTGTTTACAGCTGAAGAGAAGCAAGACAATTCCTACCAATGCTCCTTTGGAGTAGCTCCCAAGTCTGTTGGAGGATGAGGCCATGGTAGATGGGGGTAGGGAGGGTACGGGAGGGTGATGTACACAGCATCCATGGGAACAGTGTTCTAGAAATTCAGTACAGGGTGGATTAAAGGTTGCTGAGCAGCATGGAGGGCCGGGAAGCTTGGGTGGCATGCATTTGCTGTGGAACAAGCCAGGGGACAGGGATGCTCAGAGCCCTGACCCACCAAGAGAGCGGGCAGGGACATCAGCCACATTTTCCCTTGAGCCCCATCTTGCATCAAAGTTCACCCAGCCCATTCTCTCACCTACATGCGAAACTCATTTTGAGTTTCTCTGTTTCTGTCATTTTAGTGAGTCCTACTCGGTGGTGAAAAGCCTTGAAAGGCACTTCTGGGGGGATTTCCCTTCTCCCCAAGTATGGGCCATGGTGACTTTCTCAGTTTTGTAGGAACGTTTGTATTTAACAATGCTTGGGGGACCCAGGGTGCTTCATTTCACAGTGGAGACAGTCTAAAAATAGAGGCACTTTGGAAATGTGTGTATAAGTGAAACTCTCCTCCTAAATTACACCCAGACACATTTTTGACTTACACGATAATTTTGTCACACTGTATTTTTAAACTCCCATTATTCTGTTTCCCTCCGCCCACCTCTGCCATTTATATGAGCAAACCCGTCATGTAAGAAGGGAGCGTACCTTGAGACATCAGCGGATGAATCAGAGGGGAAGGGAAGAGATCACCCTGGATCTCTCACCTGAACCTTAGACCTGGGGTTATGTGCTCATTTTCCTGAACAGTGACACCTGTTCGGACACAGCATTGGCCATGGACCTTTCTTTCCTAGTTCATGCCGACATATAAACAAGAAGGGTTTTTTTTTTTTTTTCTCATGAAAGGAATTAAAAGTTGTGATCGGACTGTTGGAAGCATCCACTGGGGAGAAATCCCAGTGAGCAGTTCCTGCCTTCTGGTTCACAACATCTCCTGGGACCCAGAATCACCAAGTGTCCAGGGCCACGTGACCAGGGGGTCGGGCAGATCTCCCCCTCCAGCCCCCATGACAGCAGAGGCCATGGGTCTGGTTCTGTCTTACTGTTTTCGGAAGACCTGCACGGCTTCTCCTCACATTGGTTCCTGGCTCCTTTTTTATTAGTCTTGTGTATCTTGGTGCACAGTGTGTGTGATATGCTTTGGTCATTAGTCGCTGGTTCAAAGTTTTGCCTAGACAGGCAAGGGGCAGGGCGTGTGTACTGTGATATAGTATCTAGGAGTGTGTGTGTGTGTGTGTGTGAGAGAGAGAGAGAGAGAGAGAGAGACAGAGAGACAGAGAGAGAGCATCTTGAAGCATCCCCTGAAAGCAAGGGTGAGGGCTGCACTCACCACCCCCCGCCCCCGACACCGGGATGACAGCAGGGCCTTCCCACCCTCAGGGAGGTGAAGCGCAGGGTGGGGTGGTCCAGGCTCTTTGGAAAGTGCCCCCCGGGCGCCCCGCCGCTCTGCTCTGCTCGCTCTTTCTGTCCCTGGTGTGCACACACTGTCAAAACAAAGCCCCGCAGCCGCCACAGGAAGACACAGCATATGCTTTGTGTGGGAGTTTATTTCCCACCATATAGGGCCTGGCTCTGCGCCTCCCGGGAGAGAGCTGGAAAACAGCAAAGTTTTCCTTCTCTTTTCTTAAGTGGCTGGCAAAAAGGACTGAGAGACAATGCTGCATGCCGCAGACTGGAGGCAGAATGGGGAGCCCTCCTTAACCTGGGGTTTCCCTGTGACCCTGAGCCACCGGGACCTGAGCTCCTGACCCTGTGTCTCTCTCCCTGCAGGGCCATGGGGGTGGGCAGTTCAAGGGCAGCTAGGCCCCCTGGGTTTCCCAGTCGTGCCTGCCTCCCCAGCACATCTGGGGGCCTTGGGGGATTTCACCTGTCCGTTATCAGTGGGTACTCAACAGTCCTCTAAGGAGCATAGAGTATGGAGGAAAGGGGGTACCCGAAATCAAAACGACCTTCTCTAAGGCAGTAGAAGTCTGAGCCCAATGAGGAGCATAGGGACGAATGCAGGAAAAATACCGCCAGTTGAAGCTCTGCTCTGGGCTCTAAAACTCAGGGCTCCCAGAGTGCCTGCATTCCAGGGGTGCCGCCCAGGGCCCTCTCTGCAGGGTTCGGGACCAATAACAGCATTTACCATCACGACACACACAGCAAAGCAAGGGTTCGACATTGGAACGCAGCCTCGATGTCCGGCTCGGATTTGTGATCTGTGTTCCCTTGGGCAAGTTACTCCCCTTTCTGATCCTCAGTTTTGTTGGCGTCTGGGGTAACCAGCTTTGCACGGTGTGCTGTGGTGAGAACACATTTATGAATATGTTTATCAGTAAACGCGTGGCCCACGGTACTGGGGCCGAATCAAGGCAGTGGCTCTTGGTGAATGACAGCACTGATCACATCAACTCAAATACGATAATTTCTTATATAGTGTTGGCCTCTGGAGATTTACTTTTGAGACTGAAAAGGAGGAGCAGCCTGTGATGAATCACTCTAGTAATAACATGGTGGATGAAGTCATGGGCCAGAAGTTTGCGTAATGGGCTGGAGATAACTCTCTGCCACTGGGGCGGGGGACACGGACATAGCGGGGACTTTGGGGCCTTAGGTCTCCCCAGGAGCAGAGGGAGAGCTTGAATCTAAATGATCTCTTGTTACAAACATTGGTTTAGAGCAAGGGTGCTCAGCCAGACTAGATTTGGCCACCCAGAGGCAGCTGGCAGTGCTTGGAGACACTTTTGGTGTCGCAACTGGAGGGTGATCCTGGCACACAGTGGGCAGGGAAACAGGTGCTGGTAAACATTCTAGAAGGCACAGGACATCCCCACGACAAAGAGCTCTTGGACCCCAAAGGTTAATACCAGCAAGGTTGATCAGATGAAGTAAATGTGTGCATGTGTGTGTGCGTGTGTTTGTGTGTGTGAAGAAAATGTATTCCAACAATGGGCACGACTGAGGGTTTGGGAACTTACTCCTAGCTTAGAAAAACAAAACAAAAAAAAAAAGAGAAAGATTTTTCACATTGAAAAACAAAATATCTTTTAGTACGGGTTCAGAAAGAGTCTCATGCAATCTGGACACACATGGAGGATGCTAGAATCTCAACCAAATATATCACCTGCTTCAGAGATAACACGTTGTTCTTTGGGAGAAGAAGTCATATTGTGTTTAGTTTCAAGACTCTTCCACTTAATCCACCTGGTTTGAATCTGGTTTTATTTTCTTACTGAGCCATATTGTTATTGAAAAAAAAATGAAATTCAAAAATGTGCGGCGTGAACTATTCCCTTTCTCCCTTTGGTCCTCTTTGTCTTTCTATCGTTCTGTAACTAGATTTGGTAATAATTAAGCTTCATCCAGATGGAGGGGTCAATATCTACTAACAGAATTATCCACAGATGCTACATAAAATCCATCTGGCCAAGAGAAACATGAAGCTTGGCTGTTGTTTAGGTAAGATGTGTTTTGCCGTGGATACAAAGAAATGCTTTCTTCTTAAGAGTGCTTGGGTTTCATAAATGAAAATGCTCCGGTCTCTCATTTTTACTCCATTTTAGCATACATCACATTTAGGACAGGGCTCAGCTAAGAATGGCAGCCAGGCATCCCAACAAGCCTGCATGCAGCTGGCCAGAGCAATGTGGAAGGCCAAATGAATGATTCTCTCTCTCTCTCCTTCCCTCCCTCCCATCCTCTTTCCTACTCTCCTCTGGCACATTTTTAGGAGTAGCAATGGTTGCTGGGAAAAACCCAAGGAGATAGATACCAATTTTGTGTTTGTGCCTTTATCTGGGTCCCCACCAAAGAGCATCTGGACCTAGTTGGATACTGGGTTGTCCTTAGAACCTACCTTAATCTTAGCCTAATCCACGAGAGGCTAACCTTTCGCTCATTCCAGAAAATAAGAAAGACCCAGTCAGTCTTTCTAGAGCTTTCTGGACTTATTTCCTACCCAATCATTCCATCAATAATTTTTGAGTGCCTACCATGTGTCAGGTGTTGCTTTAGGTGATTCCATCCCAGCCAATCACACACCCACCTATATACATTAATAATTCATTTAACCTTTCCATGTTCCATTTTCCTTATGTAAAAAGACACAGATGACGTGGAAAATTGCTCCCTAAGTAATGTGCACGCTTCCTCCCACTACACACCCTGTGTCTTGGGTAATAGTGGCCTTTCAGGGACCTCCCCCAGGGTCATCTGGACAGTCTGTGAAACTGTATCCCTCACAGACAAGTCTAGTCTACGTGCTGTTGTCCCGGGTTGTTTTCACTGGTCTTGGCCTCCAAGTGAGCTCAGGTATGTGGGCAACGACTCCCTGAGCTCACAATGCTCTGGTGGTCCTGACTGCTGCCACATATTTTACATAATCCTTCCAGAATTTGATTTAAAATTTCTTGGCATTCTAAAAATAGTCTATCCCTTTCCTTATTTTTATACTCCTAAGATGGCTGCCAAGTTTTTGCTTGAAGTGAGATATGAGTTAAAACTAATATACCACAATGGTATTAATTATAGCGCCCTGAATAGTAATGCAAAGCAGCATTATGAAAATTACTAGTTAACCGCATACAAATACTGCTTGCTGTCAGCTTTTTATAGCTGAAATTGGGACTAAGCTGGGCCTAATTTGTCTTGAACAGTGACAATGTTCAGAGCTATTATCTTCTCCAGGAACCAACATGCCAGGAAGTTAATCTCAAGACTCAGAGATGAAGAACTGTGAACGCAGGTCCCCCGGATTTGGGCTCAGGTCTCTTGTCCTCCCTGGGACACACTGCCCTTTTCTGTATTTGAAGCATCAAAAAGAAAATACAATCTTATACTGCCTCTGGGAGGAGTAACTCATTAAAATATTCAGAGCATGTGGAGATTTTTGCACTATAAATAACTAACTCTGCTGTTTTTTCATTCTATCACCGAGCTGTAACAATAGCTGGGGTACAATTAAGTAAAGTTTAGATTTTCCTACTGATCGAAAATTTCGACCCTGTTTTTTTTTGTTTTGTTTTGTTTTGTTTTTTGTTTTTTGTTTGTTTGGGTTTTTTTTTTTTTTAGAGAAAAGTTCCTTTGTAAAGAAAGTGAATCAAATCCCGGAGAGAAATGACCAAGGGAAGACGAAAGGTGACATCGTAATGCAATAAAAGCTAATTTGAGTTAAATCAAAATTGTCCCTGGAACTTAGGAAATTCAGTTCTAAGGTGAAAACTTTCCCCCAAACCTAAGAGCTATGTAAAACTTAACTTCTTGGTAAAGTGAATGAACAAACAGAGGTCCATGAGCTGTTTTACAAATGTGTTCAAATAACCTGGGCATAATTCCTTCATTTCTCTTTAAAAGACCCTGATTGATTAAGCAAGCACACTTCACATTACACATAAATGGCAAAAGCTTGAGAGATTTTCATCAACTGCCAATGAAGATACTTTTTTTGTAATTTTTTCCCCAGATAGTAGCAGTGCCTTTTAAGGGCTGTTGGTTTTGTTAACCATCCGCAAAACTGTTAAGCCCCCCATCCCATGCCTAGTAGGCAAGACCCTGGTCTTAGGCAATGCTGTGCAATCTCCAATGGATAAGTGAAATTAGCACACTCACTAATGGAACTGTGTAGAGTGGACAGAAAGTTTCAGACACACTGCACTGATAATAACAGGCTCAGGGTCTAGAGGCAGGAGCTTGGAAAACTGGAACATCTGGCCGACCCACACAGATTTCATTTCTGTGGAATAAGAAAGGAAGGCATGGAATTCTTTGCTCTCCAAGGAGGAGTATTTTTACTCACAAGGTGTTTGCCCCACTCAGGATCACCAGCCCATTTTGTTTTTTTTGTTTTGTTTTTTTTTTTTCTGACACTTCCTATCTCTACACAAACATTTTTGGTCATTCCTGTTTTGAAGTTTAATGGCAATACCAGAAGGTTATGAAAGGACCATCCTTTTGCAAAGACAAATGGGTTAGAAAGAATTCTTTCTTTATTTCTAGAGAAAGCTATCATGTCCTCCTTGGGCATTCTCTCTGCAGCTACAGAGGGAGTCTCTTCTGTCCTGGGTCTCAAGGACATCTTGGCTTCCGACCAAACCTTGATAGTCAGGAGAACTTGACTGGACTTGATATTAACTCTATTCCAATCCTCAGTCTCTGATTTAGTGATTTTCTCTTATTGTTTCTCCTGTGTCTGTGCCCACCTGTTATCAGCATTATACATTATACCTGGGTTCTGGGTGAGTGTCTTTCAACCATGGGTTATGACCTTCAAGAAAAGAGATGATATGTTGTAAAGATATATATATATACATATATGGAACCTGCCTATGTTCCTTGGAGAACTAGGTGTCTGCAAAATTATGCTTCTGAACATATAGCTCCTCGTCGATGCCCTCAGCCTTCTTGCCTATTTGGTGCCCTGGCTCCCGCTGCCGTGAGATTTTCTCAGCAGCCCCGGCCCAAATCTCATCCAGCTGGGATCTTCCCTCCCTGATGATGGGCCCATGCATTACGTCCGTGTCAGTTGCTTTTAGAAAGACGGTCCCAGGGCTGCCTGAGTCAGAATCATGTGGGATGCTCATTAGAAATTCAGACATTCTCGGCCCCCACAACAGCCTCCCTGAATCATAATCTCTGGAGATACAGCCCAAGAATTAGCATTTAAACAAGCTGTTCCACAAATTGAGATTAGAATGCATACCTGAGTCTGAGGTGTGGACCATGTATAGGGAGTTGTGTTTGAGAAAAGGGCACACAAAATACAGGCTGTTGACCAATGACTCGCCCTTGACTAGAGAGTTTTGAGGGAGAAGGATGCATGTTCTTTTGAGATCAAAAACATAGTAACAACCAGAAGAATGAAACAGCAATACTTTATAAAAGGAATATTTGCACATAAATAAGTTTGGATATTTCTATTTGATATAAATCCCAACCACCACCTTGAACGTCTGGTTGAAGAGAGCCCATAGAAGGTTGGTGGCAGGGAAATCCAAATCTGTCCATACACTTTCAGACAGAATAACACTGGGGCACCTGGGTGGCTCAGTCAGTTGAGTGTCTGACTTCAGCACAGATGGTTTGTGAGTTTGAGCCCTGCGTGGGACTCCATTTTGAAAACTCAGAGCCTGGAGCCCACTTTGGATTCTGTGTCTCCCTCTCTTTCTGCCCCCCCACCAGCCCATGCTCTGTTTCTCTCTCTCCCTCTCTCTCTGTCCCTCTCCATCTCTCTCTCTCTCAAAAAACAAAACACAAAAACAAATAAAATAATACAATTCCACAAGAAAATCAAACAACATCACTCATAACACATGCCTATGGTATACTTAGAATATAGGAACACTACAGACTTCACATAAACAGCCAGATTCAGGACACAAACCCTGGAACCCGTCCTGATGCTTTGTCGAAAGAGAAGAAGGGAGACATGGTCTAGGGGAGGAAGCCCCGCTGGGTGGGGAAACACTGAAAATTACTTCCAGGGAGCAGAGGGAGCAAGAGGTGACACAAAGATTCGTAGAAAGACACGGGGGGCACAGAAACATATGACGCACCAATGCCTTCCCCAACAGAAAAGGAGACGAAAGGAGGGAGGCACTTCATTTAACGACCAGTAGAAGATCGTGTGCTTGAATGAAGACACTCAAACTCCATACGTATCTCTACATTTAAGTGTTATTGCTGGTTTGGGAACAACAAAAGCAAAAGGTATCTTAAAATGATTGCTAGAGAGGGAGGAAAAAACATAAAATGCAGGAAAGAGCACAAGAGGACTATAACAATTTTTTAAGTATATATTCAGTATATAATTGAGATTCCAGAAAAGCATTTGTAAAAGGGGAGGAAGCATTTTTGTTCTCAAACTGATAAAATACACCAGCCCACAGATTTAAGAATCTCCACCAAAACATCGAAATGAAAACCAAAGCAAAAGAAACAAAACAACCAAACATCTGGATGTATCATAGTTAAGAAAAAAAAAAAAGGCAAGGACAGGACGTAACAAGCTGCCAGAAGGGAAAAATAAGACACCTTCACAGGAACAACAGTACAACTAAAAGCTGACTTTCAACGGGAGTATTTGGAGCCAGAAGACAATGGAAATACATCTGTATCTTGGAAGTGCTGAAATAAAATGCCAACATAGAATCATCTAGCAGGTTATCACACCCTTTAAAAAGGAGGCCAAGTAAATATATGTTCATGTCAACAAAACAAAGAGAATTACCTGCAGATATTCACTAAAAGAAATTCTAAAGGCAATTCTTCACAGAGAAGGACACTCATCACAGATGGAAGCTGGGAAGTTCAGAAAGAAATGCAGAAGAATAGTAAGGGTGAATTAGGAGAGTAATAAACATATAAATGAGTACCGATGGTATAATCGAGAATAATGCAATCTGATGGGATAAAACCCATGTGTAATCGAAACGCAGGACAGCAATAACACGGAATGTTGGGAAAGTGAGCGGATCGCTAAATTCTTAGCCCTGAATTCCCATACCAGGAAAACAGTGACAATAATGATCTGAATTAAATTATGTAAGCCAGGCATGCCTAGTTTAGCCTTTGGGTTGCGGCTAAAAGAATATGTAACTGACACGACACTAGAGGAAAACATAATGAAATATATGCTTAATTTGAAACGAGGCAAGAACGAAAAGAGAAAGGAGCATACTTTACCTGGTGTCAAAGTTGAAGTAACCCTGCACTGCCTTACACAGAACACTTCGGTTTCTCCTCTACTGGAGTCTGAGCTGTCTTTGGATAGATTTTACGTCTACGTAATGTTATAACCCCCACAGTACACCGTACCCACTTTTCCTTTAAGTAATCAGTCATCTTGTTGAGAGACGTAACTAATAAATAAGAAAATAATCGCTGTATTTACCCATGTCATTACCATTTCTGATGTTCGTGCCTTTGTGTAGACCCAGGTTCCCAGGTGGCCTCGTTTTTCTTTGCTTGAAGGGCAACGTTTCTTGCAGTGTGAGTTTTCTGGTGATGCCTTCATTCAGGGTGTGTGTATCTGAAAAAGCCCTTATTTCTCCACAATTTTTGCAAGGTATTTCCAGGGAGTAAAGAATTCGAAGTTGACAATTTTCTTTTAGAACCTGAAAGATGCTTCCCTCTGCTTTCCACTTTACAGTTTCTGAAAGGAAATCTGTCAGCCTTTTTTGTTGTTGTGCCTCTGTACATAAAGTGCCTTATTCCCTCCGGCTGCTTTTAAAATTTGCGTCTTGGATCTGTGGGTTTGCGGTTTTCGTCAACATTGGAAAATATTCAGAGGCTTGATTGGGGTGTTTTTAATAACTTCCTGCCTCTCCTCAACTTGCTCAATCATTCCCTTAGGCTCCAGCCATATGGTGCACAGTCACACAACTACCCCGACTATCTGCGTCTACCTACTCTGTTATCTGTGCCTTTCTGGCTGACTTCTTTCCTCGCGATTTGTGTTGGCCTACTTCTTTGCAGGCTTGCTGGTTTTTGATTGGATGCCAGGTGGAAATTTCACCTTGGGTGCTGGCTCGTTTTGCCTCCTCATGAGTACTCTTGACCCGTGTTCTTGGAGACATAGAGGTAGCCAGGCCCAGCGTGTCCCTTTTGGGGGCTTGCCTAGAAGCTGACTTCGTTGCGACCAGCACGACGCTTAGTCTGGGGTTGATTTCCCTCCCCTGTGCTTAGCGTGGCCCTTCTCAGTGCTCTGACAGATGTCCCGTGAATGATGAGATGTCCCCCTCTGGCTGGTACCCAGCCTGTGAGAGACCTGGGTATGTTTTCCCGGGTCCTGTAGATCCTTTGCGCTTTCTTTCTGGTAGTTTCCTCACACACAAGTGCTGATCGCTCTTCGACTGACGGAGCCGACCCTCCGCAGACCTCCAGTTCTGCCCTCTGCGGTGTGCTGCCCACAAACTCCAGCAGTCCTGGCTTGCTTGAGCTCCCCAGTCTCCCTGGCTAGGGCTCTGCCTGGGTCTCCACCCTGCACTACCGTCTCGGTGCAGAAACTGAGCCATCGCAGGGCTCACCCCATTTACGTTCTGTTTCATGGACATCCCTGCTCTGGGTTGCCTCAGGTCCAGGATTTAAAAACCGTTCTGAATATACTCTTCCCCTCAGGCTGGACAGTAAATCCAGTGCCCGGTACTCCATCCAGACTAGAAGCGAGAGCCTCGCCATAAACAAATCAGAAAATGCTCGAAAAACCAGGGGAAACATTTGCAGTATATCACTGTCTTAGAGGAATAGGGCTAATGCTCTTTTCAGTAGAGGGGTGCCTGGGTGGCTCGGTCGGTTGAACTTCTGACTCCTGCTTTTGGCTCAGGTCATGATCTCACCGTTTGTGAGTTTGAACCCTGTGTCAGGCTCTGTGCTGACAGCTTGAAGCCTGGAGCCTGCCTCTGATTCTGTGTCTCCCTCTGTCTCTGCCTCTCCCTTGCTTGCACTCTGTCTCTCTCTTTCTCTCAAAAATAAATAAAGATTAAAAGAATTTACAAAAAAAGAAAGAATGGACTAAAGACCGACATCAACACAAGATTATGACATGATCCCGTTCATAACTATGCCTGAGTGTGTATGTCTGTGTCACTGTATGAGTGTGGATGTGAGTGTGAGAGTGCACGTGGGTGTGTTTAAGTGCGTACGAGTGTGTGTGTGTGTGTGTGTGTGTGTGTATGTGAACATGAGAGTGTATGTATATGTGTGTGAATTTTATTCTCTTTATTCTTTGTGTATATTTTCCAAAATGTTTTTACAATAAGCATGTATTTCTTTCTAATTAGAGTTAACCATAAAGTTCTTCTCAGGGGAAAAAAAAATCATATTAATAAATACCACCCTCATAAGGAGAACTGACCTCAGTAAATTAGTGCAAATATAACCTTGGAGAACGTTGGTGAGACTTGGGACCTAATTATAAGAGGAAGGGGTTGATTGAGGTCGGAAGTGTAAGGTGCAAATAAAGTCAGGGCAGAAATTCGGACAGAGAGCAGAAGCTGACGAAGGAAGAAGGTTGCAGCTCCTGATCTCAGAGGAAGCAAACAACCTGAGCCCGCCTCCCCACCCATCTACAGGCAGTCTGGAAGAGTTTACTTCGTTGTTAGAATCACATGGGTCCGATTCAACCCCCACTACAGCCCTTGTGAGCCATGCATCTCTGCGTCTGGGTCTCCACAATGCACGCATGAGACAGCGTGCACTGAGCACTCTGCGTGGCACCTGACCTGGAGAAAGTCCTCGGTAATCAGGCGTGTCGCCTCTAGATAAGGCATAAGACCAGAGGGGATCACTGCAAACTCACTGCGCCTGGGGATGTATATGGTCTGCCTCAGCGGGACCTGCTGACTTGTAGATTAGAATTTCTGTGGCTGGAGGTATGAGCACGTGCCATTTCCTTTCCAGTTGGAAAACTTGGGGCTTGGAGTTCATATGCCTCCTCCCAGGGATTCTGATTCTCTTTTCCCCAAAGGCAGGAGAGCTTGTGACATCAGGGGCACAGAGAACCCTGTATGCGCCTGTGTATCTGGTCTGCTCCCCACCTTTTCCTCTCCTGTAGACTGGGCTCCATGATCATTTCATCAGACATTTATGTTTCTCCCCGCCCCGAAACACCTAAAGAGCCCAATAGTTAACAAATCACTAAACCAAAAGTCAATAATCTTTCCCAGTTGTGGCTCCCTATTTTCTCTAAAATAGAGGTTTGTCCTGGCGGAAAGGTAGGCGAGGGGACAGGGGACTCTGTGAAGTTGTGAGTACAGTGTTTTTACCTGGATTCTGTGCTTGTCACCATTGCCTGCCTGCGCTGGCCAGACTGGATGGACGAAAGCCCTCTCTTTCTCTTTTTCTAAAGTCCCTCGTTCTGACGCACAGTAGGGGACACGTGTGGGACAGGGGAGACCAAGGCAGACCAGTGCTTCTCAGAACACAAACTCAGGCTCTTTAAGGACCCTCCAAAGAAGGCTTATTTGGTGCATCTTGGTACTGTTTTGGCTCAGCAGAACTCATTGATCTTGTGCAAATGGCTTCTCATCGGGATGGATAAAGACGGGCCATTTCTCCCCTATGTTCCCAGAGATTAGCACAACTAAGGGTAGAGCCATAACCCGGAGCGAGCACAGCATGGATGGGGCCCTGGCAATGTCTGGCACCAGTTCTTCCGTTTTCAGCAGCATTGCCCTGAGCCACGGAAGGAACTGCCATTGCACAAACTGTCTCGTTAATTCCTCCTGTATCCTCAGGGGGAGTGTGGGTGGCAAATACTGTCATCTCCATGATTCTGGACAGGAGATCTGATGTCAGTCACCTGTTATGTTTTATATCTCAGGTCACGGTGGTCTTCAGGGGCACAGCTGGGGAGACCCCGCGGACCGTGGACACGTTTGCCCAAGGCCGCCCCGTGCTTCTGATACGGAGCTTGGTGCTCCCTCTCCCCTTGGATGAGAAGGGCCCAGCCTCATCCTTTGAAAGCACGGCATCTTTTTTGATGTTTATTATTTTTGAGAGACAGACAGAACATGAGCGAGGGAGGGGCAGAGAGTGACAGAGACACAGAATCCGAAGCAGGCTCTGTAGGCTCTGAGCTGTCAGAGAGGCTCGAACCCACGAACCACGAGATCATGACCTGAGCCAAAGTCGCACGTGTAACCTACTGAGCCACCCTGGTGCTCCTCCACCTATCCTTTTAAAATCAGGTACAGAGTGAAAGGCAGCCGCACCCCCCGCCCCCTCCGCAACACAACCCTGTTCTCAGTCAAGCAGGGATTGATTTTCCAAAGACACCATGAAGATAATCCATAGAGAATGAGAGTGTGGAGTAAAAAGAAGGAGCCACCACAAACTTCCAATATTTGACTTCGGCGAGAGCAGCCACCGGCCTGTCAGATCCGCGCCTGCAACGTCTATGCTTACTCTCCCAGCAGCGACTTCTATTACTGGGCACCCGCTTAGACAGGTTTTCTTCCGGATAGTTTATCCTTGTCAGCAATAAATGTAATGAGATTATGTTAATGTCTTCATTGGATGACAAAGCCTCCCTTCGAAGGATACGTAAGAGGCAGGTTCTATGTATTCTCCATTGTTATAATTCATTTCTCCCATTTTATAAATAGATTACAGCAGATTATGATTAATTTACTGTAAAATCATTGCAGGCAAAAAGTAAAACAAGGCACAGAGATGATAGGATTGTACTTCTTTGGCTGTGCAATGTAAGGAGATAATGGCCAAATCCTTACCCATAAGCACTTTATATGCAAAAGTCCTTCCATTCAGGACTGAGCAAGGCAGCCAAGGCATCAAATGTTAGTGATGACCTGTGAGCGCTAGGCGGGGTTTCCTGCACTCGGCGGGGGGGGGGGGGGGGGGGGGGTGGCCTGGGGACAACGGCAAGAGCATCTTTTCTGCCTCGAACGCAGCTATAGGAGAAGAGGGGAGCGGCCCCCAGGAGGGCCCCCTGCCCTGCCCCGGCAAAAGCCAGCGTAAGCCCCATGGAAAGTGCAGTCATCACGAGGGACAGCCCCGATGGTCTCAGTGCGGCTTTGGGACACACTGTTGGAAAAGGAATGGAAAGAAGGAAGAGGGACCATGGTCACTGAAAATCCCAGCAACCTGACACCTAACTAAGGGTGTGGGCAAGAGAGAGGCCACACAGCAGAGGGAGAAGACGCACGACCCCAGGTCCTGTCAGTGCTGCTGATGGCCCAGGAGCAGGAAGGCACAGGACATCCTCCGGGGCGCGCACGCCCTCTGTCCTGACCCACTGCCGGCTGTCCGACGCGGTTGTGAGCAGGGCAGTGGCAGGAACGGGCCAGGACAGGTTCGTAAGTGTCCTTTCTGTGCGGAGGACTCCTTGTGCTTGTGTGGGTGGTGAGCTCCAGGATCACTGCACATGGAAGGATCTGGAAGGCTGGGGCAGGGCTGATCACACCGCAGAGTCCTGGAGACCCTCCCGGGTAGACTGTGCCAGGGAGTGACTCATAAAGACAGAAATACCTACCTTCACTGTCGCTGCAGGGCTGAGCCCTTAATCTTCCAGTGTCAAACTTCTTCCCTGAGGGGCCGCATGCGCTGCCGGGCAGGTGGTTTAATTCCACATCTGTGAAACGATTCAGAGTGCTGTGACAACCACAGTCCCCTCAGAAGCCTGTCGGGAAATGGGGTCATATGTTAACGAGCTAAGAACGGGGCCTGTCTTACAACAAACAGTCTGGACGCACTTGCTGTCATTGTTGCTTGAGATAAGCTGCTTGCTAGGAGCACGCGTCCCGTAGTGCCCCAGCCCTGCTGCCTCCTTCCTGGGTGACGGTGGCTGGGGTAACCTCTCTGTGCCTCGTCGTCTGTGACGTGGCATCTTGATGCCTCAGTCTGTGAGGACGTGTTTGTAGATGCCTGTTTTTCCCGCCCTGTGAGCCGAAAGGGTGCGGGGACACAGCAGACTCGCGGGGCAATGTCTGTCTCAGGCTTGGGTTTCACAAGAGCCCCCGGAGTGCCAGCAGCCACCCCTTCAAGTGGGGCCCCGGTGAGCGGACGAGCGTGGACAGAGAGCAGGGACAGACGCAGCACCATGTGACCGCCCACAGGGACACCGAGCGTTGCCAGCAGGAGCCTCGGAGTTTCTTTGTATGGCGTCACTTGTTCCCTTGCCACAGAGCCCCCAGCGTCCGCTGACTTTGTCGGGGACTCGACTGAGGAGACCATTGTTAGCTTCAGGCCCGGGCGTGGGGTCTCGGTGGAGCGGCTCAGCCCAAAGTCAAGCCCACTGGGTTCTGGGGGGCTGACGTCACCTCTGTCCCCAGCCCTCATGTCCGCTGAGCCACCACCCTGCTTGCACTCCATCTTGTACTTACATGAATGGCCCCCACCCCACTTTCTGTTCCTCTTCTCAAGACCTAGCTGACGTAGGCGGGTGCCCAGGGTTGAGTAACTGCTTTCGTCTCTGCTCACTGACCTTGACATCACATTCCTTCCTCACGCATCACCCCCTCATCAGCGCTGCCCACCTCACGGGAGGTCAGGCACATAGGGAGGGGACAATAAGCAGTAATTAGTTATTATTTAACCAGAAAGCAATTACGGCAGACCGGAAGTTTAGAAAGGGCTGGGAGGCTTGGGCAAACCGAAGTTCTTCGAACAGGGCCTCGTGCCCACCGCAATCATGGGGCGGAAAGAGAGTACACTGGGGGCTCCTGGGGGCCTCGGTCGCTTGTGCGTCCGACTCTGGATTTCAGCTCAGGTCATGACCCCAGGGTCCTGGGATTGAGTGTGGACCCTGCTTCAGATTCTCTCTCCCTCACCTTCTGCCCCTCTACCCTGCTCTTGCTGTCTCTCTGAGAAGAGAAGAGAAGAGAAGAGAAGAGAAGAGAAGAGAAGAGAAGAGAAGAGAAGAGAAGAGATGAGATAAATGTCTAAAAAACAAATGAGAAAGAGAGTACACTGGAATCCCAGGTCCCAGGACCAGGATTCTGCTCTCCGTGTGGCCTATGAGGTCCGTGACTGCCCACTTCCGACCGGAACGGTGAGCCCAGCACTCAGACGTGGCACAGTGGTGCTCTCAGTGGCCGGGTGGATTGCCTGGGACAGCGGGTCACCTCTGCCGACAGCGGCCATCGCTCCTGCTGTGTTCCGCCTTGCTCCTCAGAGCTAACACCACACCTTGTGGCAGAGATGGGCAGTTTTAGTTTGACCACACAATGCACACTGGGAGCCAGAACCTCTTGACTGGGGCTCCTTTGTCAGTCCTGCAGTGTGGCTCCTGGTGATTAAAAGGCTTTGGAGTGGCCAGATGGAAGGAATATTCACCTTACACTCACTCTCCGGCGAGGGGTCCCATGTGGTTTACAGCCAGAGCCTGCAGAACCTTCCTGACGTGTAACCAGGAAGCTGATGACACCATAAAGCTGGTGGCTTGGCTCCTGCCTGGGAGAGAGTTCACAGATGACACTGCGGTGACAAGTGATAAATACTAATTTCTAATTCTTGGGGGTTTGTTTATATACTGTTCATTGGCTACTTGAACTGGGGATAAAATGCATCTTTGGAACAACGTGGGGTGTTCGCTCAAGACTCTTCTGATTTTATTTATTTATTTATTTATTTATTTATTTATTTATTTTAATGCTTATTTAGTTTTGAGAGAGAAAGAGAGCGTGAGCGGGAGAGGGGCAGAGAAAGACAGGGAGACACAGATTCCGAAGCAGGCTCCAGGCTCTGAGCTGTCAGAGCCCGACGCGGGGCTCAAACCCATGAACCATGAGATTGTGACCTGAGCCCAAGTCGGACGCTCAACCGACTGAGCCACCGAGGCGCCCCAGAATAAATGTATCTAAACGGGTATGTGTATGGATGCACGACCACATCCTCACACACAGGCACAGGCTCATCATTGGTAGGATCATAATAGCCAGTTGGCTTAACCTTGCTCTTAAACAGTCGGTGCATTTCTACATATTGGGACATGTGGATACCCTCCGACTTTTTCAACCCTTTTCCAAATGACCAGTCTTCTTTGAAATCGGGAGCCTACTATAGTGAGTGTGTGGGTGTGTGCTTTAAGTGCAATTCACATAACAGGAAGTGAACCATTTTATTTTATTTATTTTTTTTTTTATTTTTTTTTTTTATTTTTTTTTTCAACGTTTATTTATTTTTGGGACAGAGAAAGACAGAGCATGAACGGGGGAGGGACAGAGAGAGAGGGAGACACAGAATCGGAAACAGGCTCCAGGCTCTGAGCCATCAGCCCAGAGCCCGACGCGGGGCTCGAACTCACGGACCGCGAGATCGTGACCTGGCTGAAGTCGGACGCTTAACCGACTGTGGCACCCAGGCGCCCCAGGAAGTGAACCATTTTAAAGTGAAGGATTCAGTGGCATTTCTTACACTCACACACTGTACAACCCTTGCTCTATCTAGCTCCAAAAAGCACTTTTATCATCAAAATAGAAATCCTCAAACCCATTTAAGTAGTTTACTCCCCATTCTGTCCTCCCCAAAGCCCGAAGCCAGCAGGAACCAGCTTTTTATCTCTATGGATTTACCTACTCTGTGCTGACAGCCCAGAGCCTGGAGCCTGCTTCAGATTCTGTGTTTCCCTCTCCCTCTGCCCCTCCCCTGTTCCAGCTGTCTCTGTCTCTGTCTCTCTCTCTCTCTCTCAAAAATACAATATCCTATTGTACACGTATCAGCTTCCTAGGGCCACCATAACACAATATCACAAACTGATGGCTTAAATAACAGACATTTATTGTCTCAGCGCTCTGGAGGCCAGAAGTGCAAGCTCAGGATGAGGGAGGGTTGGTTCCATCTGAGGCTCTTCCAAGGCCCCTTCTGAGCTGCTGGGGGTTTTCCAGAAGTCTCTGGTGCTCCTCACTCATGGCAGCAGGTACAACCATCTTTACATGGTGTCTTCCTGTGTGTATATCTGTCTCCAAATGTCCCTTTTTTATAAGGACGCCAGTCCTATTGGGTTAAAGACCCGCCCTACTCTAACATGACCTCACCTTAACTAATTACATCTGCAGTGGCCCTATTTCCAAATAAGGTCAGCTTCTAAGGTACCGGGGTTAGGACCCCAACATGAATTGGCGGGAGGTGGACACAGTTCCACCTCTGACAGTATGGATTTGCCACTCTCTGTTTATTTATTGATCACCCGATGCACATTTGGGTTATTTACACATTTTGGCTATTGAATAGTGTCGCTATGATCATTCATGTACCCGTTATTTGTTTGAATACCTGTTTTCAGTTCTTTTGAGTCTATGCCTACGGGTGGATTGGTGGTTAAACACGCTGTCTCTGTGTTTAACCATTTGAGGAGCTGTCAAACTCTGTCTCCACAGCCGCCGCACAGCATTCTACGTTTCCAGCACTAATGTACAAGGGTTCTAATTTCCCCACAGCCTTGCTAACACTTAGTATTTTTCGTTTCTTTTTTAAAAATTGTAGCCACCCTGGTGGGCGTGAAGTGGTATCTTATCGTCATTTGGATTCTCTGGTGTATGTTCATTTCTTTATTCTCAACTTGGTTAAATACAGTGTGGTCTTGGCTCCGGGAGTAGAACCCAGTGATTCATTGCTTCCAGACAGCTCCCAGTGCTCATCCCAGTAAGTGCCCTCCTCGATGCCCATCCCCCATTTTCCCCTCTCCCAACCCTTATTCCCATCCACCCTCAGTCTGTTCTCTGTATTTAAGAATCTCTCATGGTGTGCCTCCCTCTCTGTTTTTTATCTTATTTTGCCTTCCCTTCCCCTATGTTCATCTGTTGTGTTTCTCAAGTTCCACAACCTCTTTGACCTCAGCAACTTCTTACTTGACATGTCTCTGAAGGCAAAGGAAATAAAAGCAAAAATGAACCATTGGGACCTCATGAAGATTAAAAGTTTCTGCACAGCAAAGGAAACAGTCAACAAAACTACCCTGGTGTATTTTAGCCCCGATTCCTGGTGAACACTCAGGTTGTTTCTAGACTTTTGCTATTAGCACATCGGTTGATGAAATCTTTGTGCATTTATTTTTGGGAAAATATGTTGATATTATTTTAAATAAAATCCCAGAAATGCAGCTGTAGAAAGTGTATCTGTATTAATTTTTTTTTGCTGTAAGTTTGTTTTTATTTTATTTAATTAAATTAATTTTTATTAATGTTTATTTATTTTTGAGAGAGAGAGCGAGTGTGAGTGCAGGAGGGGCAGAGAGAGACAGAGAGAGAGACACACACACACACACACAGAATCTGAAGCAGGCTCCGGGCTCTGAGCTGTCAGCGCAGAGCCCGATGTGGAGCTCGAACCCACTAACCATGAGATCATGACTTGAGCTGAAGTAGGACACTTAACTGACTGAGCCACCCAGACGTCCCAGTTTGTTTTTATTTTTAAAAAATATATAAGATATTTTTTAGTAATCTATATGAGCAAATAATGCATTCTCATGGTTCCCAAATCCCCCAAATTTAAAAAATATTGAAAAATATCTCAGATTAACCTAAAAATATTTTAACAATTTGTATTTCATAAAAATATTTGGAAGTAAATTTTCCAGCCTTTTGATAGTCTGGTTTTCAATTTATTAAAACTATTGCCAATTATAATATAATATTTGTAAATTCCCTCTCTCCCTCCCTCATTTCCTACCCCACTCCCCTGTCTCTCTGTCTCTGTCTCTACGTGTCTATGTTTACAAACATAGCACAATCCAGGTAAAGGCATCTAGAATTTCAACACAATCTTAAAAACTTCCGTGAAGTCAAAATATGCGTTTAATTAAAATATAACCCAAACTGCTAATTTGGTGGTAAAAGAAACACCCTAATTTTCATTTGATTCCCTCTGATAATTCATTTTCGGAACATCTTTACATGTTTTGTCTTCTCACTGTGTTTTCTCCTCTATGAACTACTTATATTCCTATTTTCTTTTAGATCATTTCTTTGTACAGACTGGGATGACGTATATTAAGACATTAGCACTTCCTTTTTCTTTCAGACATGAACTCTTTTTCCCAAGTTTTTCTCAAACATGCCAAACTCATTCTAGTTATGGTGTTTGCATTGGTCTTCCCTCCGCCTAGAAGGTGTAGGATGATGGATTCCTATTTTACCCAACAGTCTTCAGTCTGTAACTGTTAGTATCCAGACTGGTCAGCTTGACTCCCTTTTACTTACTTACTTGCTTATTTATTTAATGTTTATTTATTTTTGAGAGAGAGAGAAAGACACAGTGCAAGCAGGGGAGGGGCAGAGAGAGAGGGAGACACGGGATCTGAAACAGGCTCCAGGATCTGAGCTGTCAGCACAAAACCCCATGTGGGGCTCGAACTCATGAACTGTGAGATCATGACCTGAGCCGAAGTCAGACGCTTAACCGACTGAGCCACCCAGGTGCCCTGGCTTGACCCCCATTTAACTGGAACATTTCCATTGCTTTGGAAAACGATAGTTCCACAGCTGGGACCCTGGTTGAAATGCCTGTGCAGACATAGGGTTTGTCTCTCCCCCTCCCCCTTGTGAGCACTTAGCACTATGCCTGGCACAGGGTAGGCTCTTAGTGCTTTTAAGCGGATGATGAATAAGTGAGGGAATGCACGTGGTAAACCGCTGTCAAAATGGCTTCTTATTCTTTTCCCACTAGCTCATCCTTCTGGGGAGAGCCACCGGCTCCCTAAGCAGACCAGACTTGCCCTTCTGGGGTCCCATGGCCTTTGAACATGCTTCTCCTAGCACAGTGCTGCAATCTGGGCACGTATTTATGCTTTCCTCCATGTGCTGAGCAGGAGGCCACGGCTGTCCTATTCACGTCTGCATCACCAGCAAATGTTATACTATGGGGCATTGTCAACCTCTGAAATGATCCCTTTTCATTAGAAGACTCAAGCGCCAAGAAGGAACGTAGCGAAAACAGACCGCATCTGGCTGTATGCCAAGACAGTGGGCTCTGTGACCCAGATCATGGCGCAGATGGCCAGCTTACGCAGGTTGCTGAGGCCCTGGCTCAGAAGAGAACTAGCAAGGCTTAGGGTGAAATTACCTCGTCCCTTCCCACAGGCCCTGGGCGGGAGGACCTGAGGAGCATCCTGAACCACCCCCGCCCCCCAGGGGAAGGGATTGTTCACCCGACAGGCCTGACCCGATGCCAGTGCAACAGCGGTCACAGGTTCCATGGTTCTGAGAACTCCGTGCTGTCCATCACCAACTCACCTGGTGTGAGCCTGTGAAGACCTGGCCAAGGAGAAAGTAAAAATGCAAAGGTCGGGGGCGCCTGGGTGGCACAGTCGGTTAAGCGTCCAACTTCAGCCAGGTCGCGATCTCGCGGTCCGTGAGTTCGAGCCCCGCGTCGGGCTCTGGGCTGATGGCTCAGAGCCTGGAGCCTGTTTCCGATTCTGTGTCTCCCTCTCTCTCTGCCCCTCCCCCGTTCATGCTCTGTCTCTCTCTGTCCCAAAAATAAATAAACGTTGAAAAAAAAAAAATTAAAAAAAAAAATTAAAAAAAAAAAATGCAAAGGTCTGATTGCATCATCAGGCATCCTGACTTTGAGCCAGAGTCTGTTAGCTTAGATTTTTGCCTCGTAAAATGAAACTGAAGAGAAAACCCAGGCAGAGACAGGCTCCTTCTTCCCATTTCTTGCTTTCCGTCTCATCATCTTCCTGATCCACGGAATTGGCAACGATCTGCAATATTTCAGCTTTTAGTATTTCATAACATTTGAGAAGAAAATAGGGAGATAAAGGAATGCTGCTGTCCTTGCATAAGGTGATGACCACTTTATTTTCAAGGGCAAATTCACCCCTAAGTCGTACTTTGGAAAGTCAAGTACTAATACTGAGTATTCTGTTTGAAATGTAAATGCTCCAGCGTCCCAGCAGGGAGAAGGGCAGCTTGCCACAAAGATCCTCTCTCTCTGATGCCCGTTTGCATGTTCTAGCCAGCTAGCTGAGGGTAACACTGAAGGGGAGGTGCCATCTCCTCCCCTCCCCTGCGCCGTCAGCTCTGGAAGCTTCTAGAACATCAGAGAATGTGGCTGATCAGTCTTCGTTCTGAACACAGGTACACCCCCCCCTTCAGGGCCCCCCCCCCCAGACATACTTGGAGAATCTGAGATTCTGCAAATATCCCTGAACTACAGTGACGGCTGGAAAGGCGGCCTCTCAGAACCACGAAAGTCTGGCACACTATCGGCTGGATCGTTTCCGAGAGCCCTGGTGTGAGCATAATTTCTCTATTTCATTGGGTAATTGGTTGCTATTGGTAAAAACAGAAGTACAACTGGTTTCTGCATGCTCACATTTTGTACGGCAATTTTGCTGAACTGTCTGCTCCTTTCCAGTCAGAGGAAAACATTGTGTTTCGTGGATAAAGATTTTGGGTCTCCTCATATTGTAGCTACACTTTCCTATTTTTTTATCTGCTGCCTTTGATTTTTGCACTGTATGTATGTAACGAACCATCTGTCGGTTCAGCTCACCCCTGAATGCAATATGGACCTTCGTTAGCATCCATTAACTGCCACGTCGTGGATGTGCTCTCTCCATGGTGTTTAGTATGCTTTGGAGTTTCATTCTTAATTTTTTAACCCCCCAATTTGTTATTAATATACTATTGCTAATCTATTTATCTTTGTATCTTGCAGTAACTCTTCAAAATATGACTAGATAGGGAGGCCTTGTGGACGCCAAGGGTGCTGCTGTGGGTCCCCGCGGGGTCAGCGTGAACACTGATGGCTTGGCGGACGAAGCTCCCGAAATTCTGGCTGATGTGTGAGATGGGTGTCAGGGCATCTTCTGCTTCGCCACTGATAGCAATGCTTTCCAGAGGAAATTGATCCTCAGTCTGGGACTTTTTGCTGTGGGCATTTGGCTGGCCGGGAATTTGAGTGACATTGACCTAATGGCACTTCAGCCGGGGTGGAGCCAGATAGGCATGGGACCCCTGTGCTGTACTAGAACTTTCCAAACACAGAGCCTCTGATCTGTGACCATCACGAGACTTGCCCTGCTGGCAGGTGAAGCTTCATTCAGATGGGCGACTTTCCTTCTCGATTTGCTTTTCTTTGTTGAGTCCACTCAGAACTCCATTCTCTGGTCAGCAGTCAGGCTTCAGCCAAAGCATTGTCCTCTGTTCTGTCAAGTTCTGTACAAAGTTCCTAAGTTTCCGCAAGGGGTGCTCTTTGCTCTTGTCCTGACGAATAGCCTGATGGTATTTTAACAAACATTTGGAATAAAGATTGCACACAAAGACAAAAAATGACTCATTAATATGCATTATTATAAATTATATGATGCTTATAATGAATTATGAATTATATAAATATTAACAAATATGTACTCTCATTAATAATGATAAATATAGATTGTATTTTGATTTGTATTTCCCTGATGATGAGTGATGTTGAGCATCTTTTCATGTGTCTGTCAGCCATCCGGATGTCTTCTTTGGAGAAGTGTCTATTCATGTCTTTTGCCCATTTCTTCATTGGATTATTTGTTTTTCGGGTGTGGAGTTTGGTAAGTTCTTTATAGATTTTGGATACTAACCCTTTATCCGATATGTCATTTGCAAGTATCTTCTCCCATTCCATTGGTTGCCTTTTAGTTTTGTTGATTGTTTCCTTCACTGTGCAGAAGCTTTTATTGTGATGAGGTCCCCAGTGGTTCATTTTTGCTTTTGTTTCCCTTGCCTCTGGAGACATGTCTAATAAGAAGTTGCTACGGCCAAGGTCAAAGGGGTTGCTACCTGTGTTCTCCTCTAGGATTTTGATGATTTCTTGGCTCACATTTAGGTTTTTATCCATTTTGAATTTTGCATATGGAATGAGAAAGTGGTCCAGTTTCATTTTTCTGCTGTCCAGTTTTCCCAACACCATTTTTTTGACCAGAGTGTCTTTTTTCCATTGGATATTCTTTCCTGCATTGAGAAGATTAGTTGACCATATACTTGGGGGTCCATTTCTGGGCTTTCTATTCTGTTCCATTGATCTACATATCTGTTTCTGTGCCAATACCATACTGTCTTGATCAAAGCTTTGTAATATAGCTCGAGGTCTGGAATTGTCATGCCTCTGGCTTTGTTTTTCTTTTTCAGAATTGCTTTGACTATTCAGGCTCTTTTCTGCTTCCATACAACTTTTAGCATTTTCCTAGATCTGCAGAAAATGGTGCTATTTTGATAGGGATTGCATTAAATATGTAGATTTGCTTTGGGTAGTATAGACATTTAAAAACTCTTCTTCCAATCCATGAACATGGAAGGCTTTTCTATTTCTTTGTGTCTTCTTTGATTTCTTTCATAAATTTTCTATAGTTTTCAGAGTACAGATCTGTTACCTCTTTGGTTAGGTTTCATCCTAGGTATCTTACTGTTTTTGGTGCGATTGCAAATGGAATTGATTCCTTGATTTCTTTTTCTGCTGCTTCATTATTGGTGTATAGAAATACCACAGATTTTTGCACATTGATTTTATAGACTGTGACTTTGCTGAATTCATGTATACCACCTGACACCTGAAATTAACCACACAAGAAGCAACAAGTGTTGGCGAGGATGCAGAGAAAGGGGGAGGATGCACTGTTGGTGGAAAGGCAAATGGGTGCGGCCACTGGCAAACAGTGTGGAGCTTCCTCAAAAAGTTAAAAACAGAACTACCCTACAATCTAGTAATCGCACATCTAGGTACTTACCCAAAGGATACAAAAATACTGACTCGAAGGGGTACATGCACCCTGATGTTTATAGCAGCAGTAACAACAATAGCCAAACTGGAGACAGCCCAAATGTCCATCGATTGATGAATGGATAAAGAAGATGTGGTGTATACACACACACACACACACACACACACACACACACACACACACACAGGAATATTACCTAGCCATCAAAAAATGAAACTTGGCCATTTGCAACAACATGGATGGAGCTAAAGTGTTTTATACTAAGTGAAATAAGTCAGTCAGAGAAAGAAAAATACCATATGATCTCATACATGTGTGGAATTTAAGAAAGAAAACAGATGAACGTATGGGAAAGGGGTAAAGAAAAAATGAGAGGGAGAAACATGCCTTAAGCAACTCAGTGACAGAGAACAAACTGAGGGTTGCCGGAGGGAGGTGGGTGGGGAGGGGCTGGACGGGGGATGGGCGTTGAGGAGGGCACTAATTGGGAAGAGCACTGGGTGTTGTATGTAAGTGATGAGTCACTGAATTCTACTCCTGAAGCCAATATTACACTGTATGTTAACTAAAATACAAAAAGACATTTCAGTAAATTAAGGGAACCTGTTTATTTTATGCACAAAAGATAAAAATAATCTCTCTAACAAATAAACATATATATATATATATATATATGTAGGCAGACGTGACTATAAATATACTATTGTATACTAATTATGAATTCTAATATTTGTTATATATTTTATTTTATTATATGTAACATATGCTCATATATTATACTCATAATGCACGTATAATATATACCCATATTAGATACATTCACATGTATTATACACAAGTATATACATTTTATATATTGTACATGTAGTTCATATGATATATATCAACTATATATGCTTCTCAGTCAAGAGTCAGAGCATTCTCTTCGTTCGAAGACCCTTGACTTTCTTCGACTCAGGCAAATCCTCAGCAGGATGCTTCCCTGCTGTTCCCTCAACATGCCTCTTCAGTAGCATGTACTGCAGCAAACTGGAAGCTTCCCACTCTGTCCTCCAGGTTTCCTTTTGTTAAATTTATTCATTTGTTTTGAGAAACACGAGCAGTGGAGGGGTGCAGGGAGAGAGAATCCCAGCAGGCTCTGTGCTGTCAGTGTGGAGCCTGAGGCGGGGCTCGATCTCAGGAACCATGGGATCATGGACCTAAACCGAAATCAAGAGTCAGACACTTAACCCACTGAGCCACCCAGGCGCCCCTATCCTCCAGGCTTCTTAACCGCAAACACATACACACACACACACACACACACACGCACGCACGCACACGCACGCACACACATGTGCTTATTCTCCTGACTGCTGCCTCTCTAAGCCTCACTCCACACCAGGTTCTCAGCCCTGTGTTCCAGTTCCCTGATTCTCTCTTTCACTGTGTCTGGTTGTACAATGTTTGACCGATTTTGCTTTATGTCAGTGTCTGTATGCTTAATTTCTAATATTTCCAACCAGATTTTTACCCACCTGTCTCTTCAATTGTGTCTCTGTTACTGTTTCATAATTTCTTGTAATTTTCAAAGATGGACTTCCAAAATGACTCGCTGAGCAGCCTCCCCATACTTGCAGTCCTGGTCAGAGCACTCGCACATCCATTCTGTTTTGAGAGAAGGCATTTTCCAATTGTTGATTTTGTGGGCTGTGTTTCTTAGCGAAAAATTTCTTCCCGTGTTTTGGTTTGTGAGATCATTCAGAGTGGATGCTTTGGGGTTATTTATGTGCCCTCTCTCTCCTTCCCGCTCTGCTACCCTCCCTCCCTTCCCCTGTCTGCTCTTCTCCTGCCCCTGCCCCTCCCTACCCTCTCCCCTCCCTCAGCCTGCCTCCAGCTCTCCTTTCACTGCAATACTGAGACACCTCTGCCCTGGAGTAGAGTCAGGCGTGTAGAAGCACCTGTAGAGTCAGGCGTGTAGTAGCTCCTAGCTGGGGGTGCTGGGATGGACCAGACCCAGCCACTGAGCGGAGGTCTCAGGGTTTAATTTGACCTCAAGCCTGTATCTCTGCCCTCCTACTCTTTTGCCCCACTGCTGACTGAAAGGGGGTCCAGTTTCCAACAGCATTTGGGGTTTCCTTCATTCTTCAAGAGCTGGGTATCAGGGGCTACATTCTGCTTCTGGACTGAAGGCCATGGCTCGGGCCGCCATCGCTGAACTGCACTTTTATTCCTTAGATCTTTTCTCATCATATTTGAGTCCAAAGTGTCTTTTCAGGTTTTCTTTTCTTTTTTTTTTTTTTTACATTTTTTAATGTTTATTTATTTTTGAGACAGAGAGAGACAGAGTGCCAGAGGTGGAGGGACAGACAGAGAGAGACAGAATCCAAAGCAGGCTCCAGGCTCTGAGCTGTCAGCACAGAGCCTGAGGCGGGGCTCGAACCCACAGACCATGAGATCATGACCCGAGCCAAAGTTGGATGCTTAACCGACTGAGCCTCCCAGGTGCCCCTTTTCTTTTTTTTTTTTTTTTTTTAATATTTATTTACTTATTTAAGAGAAAGAAGGAGAAAGAAAGAGAGGACAAGTAGGGCAGAGGGAGAGAGAGAATGCCAAGCAGGCTCCACACTGAGCCCGGAGCCCTACATGGGGCTTGATCCCACGACCCTGGGATCATGGGCTGAAATCAAGAGTAGGATCCTCAACCATGTGAGCCCCCCAGGTGCTCCCCAGGTTTTCTTCTTCTCTGTTTCAGCTATTGCAGCTGTGGGTATGGAGGCAACGGTGAGTGCTCAGGGAGAATCAGGACAAGAAATCGTTCCTGTTACCATTCAAAGCGCAAACTAGAAGTTACAATATCATAATGGCTATCCCTAAAATGCTGCTTAAAGGAATAGAAAGGCTTTTAGAGAAAGCTCCTTCCTTTACATACATTTAAATGTAAAATGCTTTGGGGCGCCTGGGTGGTGCAGTCGGTTAAGCGTCCGACTTCAGCCAGGTCACGATCTCGCGGTCTGTGAGTTCGAGCCCCGCGTCGGGCTCTGGGCTGATGGCTCAGAGCCTGGAGCCTGTTTCCGATTCTGTGTCTCCCTCTCTCTCTGCCCCTCCCCCGTTCATGCTCTGTCTCTCTCTGTCCCAAAAATAAATAAACGTTGAAAAAAAAATTTTTTTTAAATAAAATAAAATAAATAAATAAATGTAAAATGCTTTAATTGAGGATTTACACTTTTCTAGGAAAGAAGTCAAATATGGCAACTTTGGTTTATTATGATATAAAATCTACATCCTACATTGGGTCTACATGAAAACTTGAAGCTTTGGGGCCATCATTAAAAAAAAAAAAGGTTTGCCAGGGGGCTCAGAAACTCAGGCGGGTGGGGAGGGAGGCTGGGGGAACAGCTCGCCATTTCCTGCCGGTCCCATCAGCGAATTCTTGCCAACTTGGAGAGTTCTCTTTCCTTTCTTCAACACACTCTTTCCCTGACACCCACAGCCTGTCCCTCCACTGAACTCAATCCTTCGTTCAGGTCGGGCCTCCGTGCTCACTCACCTTGTCCAACACTCCATCCTCCCCGGTCCTCTCTGATCTGCTGCTTTGTTTTGTCCTTTCTGGGCACAGAACTTACTACCATCAGAACTTCCACATGTGTTGCTTATTTCCTGTTTGATTGGCTGTCTTCCCCACCAGCTGCGAGCAGGCCGTGGAGGGGGAACAGGTCCTGCTGTTGAGGGCCCTCCTGTACCTGCACAGAACCGGCCAGCCAACCGGACATTGTTGGCGGAGAGAGGTACTGCACGGGGCCTCAGGGGAGACCTCCGCTTAGATCCCAGAGGTTCGGGTCAAGGCTCTGCCCCCTCCTGCTGACATTCTCCACTTGCAAAGCAGCTTCTGGGCTTCTGTTGGGGCAGATCATGTGCCTTGGGGACCCACTGCCTGGCCTGACTTGGGGGTTGTCTTAGTTCATAAACCACACAATTGGATGTTCCCAGCGACACCCCACGGTGAGTTCCCGTGATTCAGGAGAGGAGAGGGACTCTCTTGAATGGTACCCTGGAGCAGGGAGGTAAGGTTTCTCCCATATGTCCTGGCGCAGGAGGGCAGAGCTGAGAGCCTTTAACTGCATCGTGACCGTCCTCATTACAGGTATGACTGAGACAGAAGTAACCTTGCAGGGAGTTGTGATCCCATGGGCTCCAGCTCTGGCAGGAAATGGGCAGGCCAGTGGTAGGGCGTGGGCGTGAAAGTACATGCAGGGCACTGGGTGTGGGTCAAGGGTGGGTGTGGGGCACAGACTGCACGGACCAGGTGGGTCCTTGGGTGAAGGACGGTATGGCCAGCAGAGTCCCTGTGTCTCCAAGACAGAGAATTGATTTCGACTTACTCATCTGCTTTGCACGGGGCATCGCTTTTATGAAAATATTTTACATCAATAACATATAAACACAAATGGAATTCTAGTAATCCTTACCCCAATTCTTACGATACTTGTTTATGTATTAAATCTGGCAGAACCTCAAAAACACGTAGATTAAAAAGGTGAATCAGTAGGTGTTATTCTCATAAGAAAATGCATGGTTTTTCCAACTTATTGAGAAAATCATTCAGTTTGGTCCTTTAATCTGTTAATGTTATCAGCAATATTTATAGGCTTTCTAATGTCAAATCCTACTTCAATTGCTGCAGAAAGTGCCCTGTATACCTACGGATTATCATTTTTTATATACTGCCGGATTCAGTTTGCTAATATTTTATTTAAAGGATATTGAAACAGGGCTTGGGAGTGAGTTTGGCCTGTCATTTTTTTCTTCTTGTGTTTGCTTTTTTTTAATGCACTGTACCTGTTCTAACTTCACTGTCAAGATACACAGTCTCATGACTACTTGGGGAATATTTTTTTTTTCCTATGCTCTGGGAGAATTTGCATAAGATTAAAAGTCCGGGAGGACTTTCTTGTAACACCACGTGGGCCTGGTATTTTCTCTGTAGGAACATTTTTAACTACTACTTAAGTTTATTTGGTATTCTTGATGCTTTCAGACTTTTGTCTAGAGTCGGTTTTGCCAAGTTACATTTTTCTGTAATTTTTCCATTTGAAGTTTCCAAATTTGTTGCTGTGAAGTTCTGTATATCTTATTTTAATCTGTGTTGAATGTGGAGTTATGTCCACTTTCCTTCCTCAGATGGCTTATCTTTGCCTTTTCTCTTATTTTCTTAATCAGTCTTACTAGACGTTTATCCATTTTATTAACCTTCCCCCAAATCAACGTTTGGCTCTCTCTTCCCTGTTGACTATTTAATTGATTTCTGTCCCCACATTATTATCTCCTCACATTTGCTTTATTTGGGTCTGTTCAATGATTCACTTTCTAACTCTTAAAGTTGGATGCTTAACTCCTTAGTATCCAGACCGCCTTCTTTTTAGTAAAAGAGGGTAAGAGTAAAATCTTGTTTATGTTACCTTATTCTCATCTCGCATGTTTTCATGAAGTATTTTCATTGTCATTCCTTTCTCAATGTTTCTAAATTCCATTTCTCCTTTGACCCATGAGTCATTTAAAAGTGGGTCTTTTGGGGGCACCTGGGTGGCTCAGTCAGTTAAGAGTCCAACTCCTGTATTAGGTTCAGGTCATGATCTCACTCACGGTTCATGAGTTGGAGCCTCACATTGGGCTCCATGCTCAGCATGGATTCTCTCTCTCTCTCTCTCTTTCTCTCTCTCTCTCTGCCCCTCTCTGCTCATTCTCTCTCTCTCTCTCTCTCTCTCTCAAAATAAATTTAAAAACTTTAAAAAAACTTTAAGTAGGCCTTTGATCTTTTGAGTATGTGCAGGCCTTTTCCTTTCCTTTCCTTGTTGACTTCTAGATCAATTGCAACATGATCTGCCCAACACAAATTATTTGAGCTCTGGGGCGACTTGTTTTATGCCTCTGTGCATGGCCAATTTTTGTAAATGTCTCGTGCGTTGGAGATCAATGTGATTCTTTAATTGTGAGGTGCAGAATTCAATAAAGTCCACTAAAACGTGCTGCTTAATTGGCGTATTAGTCAGGGGTTTTCAGAGAAACAGAACCAATGGGGGATACATTGATATGTACAAAGGGAGAATTACTATAGGAATTGGCTCACGCGGTTATGGGTGTTGAGCAGTCCCTCAGTCTGTTGTCTGCAAGCTGGAGACACAGGAAAGCCGGTGGTGTGGCCGAGTGTGAGTCCTGAAGACCTGAGAACAGGGAAGGGGAAGCTGACGGTATGGGTCCCTGAGTCGAAAGCCCAAGAACCAGAATGTCTGATGTTAAAGGGCAGGACAAGATGGATGTCACAGCTGCAGGAAAGACAGAATTCAGCCTTCCTCTTCTTCCTGTTCCATTCTGGCCTCCCTGGGTTGGATGGTGCGTGCCCACGCTGCTGAGGGCAGATCTTTGCCCAGTCTGCTGAGTCAGTGCTAAGGTCCTCCAGAGGCACCTGCACAGGCACACCCAGAGATGATGTTCTACCAGCTCTCCAGCATCCCTTAGCCCAGGTAGGTTGACATAAAATTATCCATCAATTCGGGGTGCTTGGGTGGCTCAGTCGGTTAAGTGTCTGACTTTGGCTCAGGGCATGATCTTGAGGAGCATGAGTTCGAGCCCCGCGTCGGGCTCTGTGCTGACAGCTCAGAGCCTGAAACCTGCTTCGGATTCTGTGTCTCCTCTCTCTCTGCCCCTCCCCTGCTTGTGCTCTCTCTCTCTCTCTCTTTCATAAAAAAAAAAAAAAAAGTTGAAAAAAATAAAAATTATCCGTCAACTGTGTTGTTCAACCCTTCTCTGTACCTTTGGTCATTTCTCCCTGTTTGAGCTAACGGTCATTGAGAACAGTGTTGAAAGACCACACCATATGGGTAGATTTTCATTTCCTCCCTGTATATCTGTCAATACTTTATTTAAATATTTAGGAACATTTTACAAGCTTCACAGAGGTTAGAATTTTTACCTGCTCTCATTGAACTGGTTTACAAAATTATTTTGTAGTGACCCTCTCTGGGCCTAAAATGCTTTTAGCCTTAAAGTTTTAATTGCTATCAAAACAGTGAGCTCAGCGCTCGTATGATTAGCATTTGCGTATTTACACCTTCCTGTAGTTTTACTTCCGCCCTTTCTGGGTCTGTAAGTTCAGATGTGTCCTTTAGATGTAACATGTAGTTGGATTTCAAAATTCAACCCCGTAACCTCTAATTGTCACTGTTGAGTTTCGTCCGTTTACTTTTATTCTGTGTATCTACCTGGACTTGTCTCTGCGCTGTCTTGAAGTTCTCCATAATTTTGAACAAGAGGCCCTGCACTGAGCCCTGCTAATTCCGTGGCCGATCCTGCAGTGGAGGAAGCATCTGGGTGCACACGAAGGCCAGCACCGACCCTGGGGGTGAATGTGGGTTGGCTCAGCTGAGCTCAGTTACCTGGACACGCTGGACAGCCTCCGTCCTGCTTATGATCTGATTTTCTTTCTATGCTATATTTTCATTAACAGCTGAACTTACTGAGCCTGGACTGTGGGCTGGACATGGTGCAAATAAAAAGACGCTAATCCTCACAATATCACTGTGAGCGGGAGTATTATTGTTCCCAACAAATGGAAGCACAGAAGCTATAGAACTTGTAGAAATTCAACACGAGTAAATGGCAGGACTCAAGTCCAACTCCAGGCCAGTGACACTATCCCGTCCCTTTCAACTGACCTGGATTTAACAAAATGCTTATTCCAGGGTGAGTTCTCTGATCATCCATTCTCCCCATGGATGAGATGCTTCTCAGAAGTTTCTTTGTTTGCCGTGGATGCTTCTCCAGAAGTCCCTACCTGTTTTAGGTTGCATGTATGCCAATATCCAAATGCCGTGGCTCCAGCCACTATGTTCCACTGGCCTGACCCACCCCCCCCCCTTCACTGTAAGGATTGCTGGAGCCACACTCACCTGTGTGCCCCCATGTGCATTGTCACAGCCTGGCACTTTGACTTACTAAACCCTCTACCGTTTCTTGAAGGTGCTCTTGTTCCCCACCCCGCAAGAGGACCCTGGTTCCTGGCTCCACCCCAACTTCCTTGTTCTACTCAAGAATGTTTAACTGGACTGACTAATAGACCAAGCCTGGATTAGTTTGGTTTTGACTCTCAAATTCTTGCCCAGGTAGAGGGACTTGCTGGTCTGTGGAACCCCCTCCCTCGGTTTCACGGTTTTACAGTTTGACGTCCTGCTTGGCTGCATAGAGTATCCCTCACTCCCACCTGTTTCAAATAGGGGGGCCCCGTGAGTCTGCTTTGGAATTCCAGTAGGCAATTCCTTCTTCTCTCATGCTGCTGTCCAACTTGAGTCTGGAATCAGCTCAAGTCTTTCATGACATCCTTGCCCAGTAACACAACCCCTCCGTGTGCGTGCGTTCACGCACGCACACACACACACACACACACACACACACACACACTGCCTGTGAGCCATTCCTTCCTTCCGCTGAAATCCCACATCATCACTCAAGACTGATTTCCCACTGCAGCTCCACATGGGGTCCGCTGACCTGTCCTGCAGAGGCACTGCCTTTCCCACCAGTGCGAGCACAACACCACATCCCGCTCCCTACGGCCTTCCATAAACCATGTGGTGATGTCATCTCTGATGTCTCTCTCTGCTGATAACTATCAGATCGGTCACAAACTCTGAAAACGGTGCTTTCACGTCTTTTGGAATCACTGTAGAAACTGACATATTACCGGAACTTGGTAAAGACTTCTAGAGGTCAACCTCAGCTACTTGAGCCTTCCACTAGAAAATCTGAAAAAGGCTGGTGGTGTAAAAAAAAGAAAAGGAATAAAAAAAGGCTGGTGCTGTCTCAGCAACATAAAGACATAGCGATTCTGCATAATTATAAGCTAAGCGTCAGAGCAGTATTGAAGTGTAGACAGTGTTGTGATATTCTGTGTATTATATACGTTTTTAAAGAAATCTATGGTCTCCGGGTGGGCACTTCATACATCACTGTTCTTAAGCCTACGTGCTTAACCATTTGTTAATATTTTATTTAGCATACAACTGACTGGTTATTATGACTCTGTTCAAGGGTGTCACTTTCTCAAGAATGGGTACTTTGCATGAGGCACAGAGCAGTCTCAATGAAAATATGTTAATACCCTTCTTGGTATGCAGCTAGCAATCTGATGTTTGAAAGCTCTTGATTTTCTCTTTTAACTGAAATTCTCCTGGTAATACATGAGGGTCTGGAGTTTTCTTATTTTTGTTTCTTTTTCCTCATCTCCTCGTGTGCTGTCTGAATTCCCTAGTTCTTTTTCCTGTTCTATGGCACATTTCAATTTCTGCCTGTAATAGAGCATGATAATTGTTCCTAATGATATGTGCCATCCTGAGCATGGGAATATTCGTCGGATGGGCAGTGTTTGGTCTTTTTTTCCCTCATTTACACCTGTTACATCTTTTTTGGTGGTTGTCTGCACTCCACCGACAGCTTGCCTCTGAAGTCAGACAGTGTTCACTCTCATGTTTGCTGAAGGGGACACATTTGTTCTCATCATGAATATGCTGTGTGCTTTAAGCATTCAGATTGCAGACACCTTTTTAAAAAAATGTTTATTTATTTTGAGAGAGAGAGAGTGTGTGTGTGTGGGCACGAACAGGGGAGGGGCAGAGAATCTCAAGCAAGCTTCTTGCTGTCAGTGCAAAGTCCGACCTGGGGCTCCATTTCATGAACCGTGAGAGCATGACCTGAGCTGAAATCAAGAGTCGGATGTCCAACTGACTGAGCCCCGCCAGGCGCCCCTGGATTACAGGCCTCTTTAAAAGAGAGGGTCAGGGGTGCCTGGGTGGCTCAGTCGGTTATGCGTCCGACTTCAGCTCAGGTCACGATCTCGCGGTCCGTGAGTTTGAGCCCCGCGTCGGGCTCTGTGCTGATGGCTCAGAGCCTGGAGCCTGCTTCCGATTCTGTGTCTCCCTCTCTCTCTGCCCCTCCCCCGTTCATGCTCTGTCTCTCTCTGTCTCAAAAATAAATAAACGTTAAAAAAAAATTTAAAAGAGAGGGTCATTTTTACATGTGGTGACAGGCTTATTAGCTCATATGCTTGCAAGGGTCAGGCCTCAGGTTACTTTCTTTGTGTCACTCAGAACACAACTTTATTTGTCCTCCTTCTTTACCTTTTCCAAGGTAGTGACACAGATCTGCATTTTTAAAAAGATCAGCTGGAGACCAAATATACGTTAAGGGCTATTTAGTGTTGTTATTTGAGGCTTTTTCCCTGAGAACCAGAACCACCGAAGTGTAAACAATTTCATATAGAACAAAGACAATGAACCTTGTTCAATAAGAGGCAATAGATGATTCGCATTTGAGTTTCAGTTGCATAGACTATCAGTAAGGGGCAGAGAACAGGAGGCTATTTAAGGGTTTGCAAACACAGGCAGGAGTAGGATGGACACCAGGTTAGGACTTGGAACATGGGTCCCCAGGGGAAGCAGATTCGGGAACGGGAAGGTTCAGGAAGACTGGTGGCGTCTTCCCGCCCAAGCCTCCCCCCCCCCCCCCCAGGCTGCCTCTGTCCATGCAGCAGGAGACACTGCGGGCAGAGAGGCTGTGGAGGCTAGAGGATGAAGCAGACACCGGCTACCGGCAGTAGAGACAGTGCTTACTCAGTACCTGGGGGATGTACGTACTTCAGTAAGTACCTGGATGATGCTTACTCAGTACCTGGGGGCTTCAGTAGGATGGGCCCTCCTGCAGATACAACAGGGGCAGCTGGGAATTCACCGCCAGGGGACAGCGAGGGCCAGGGATGGACACGTACTAAGAGGGGACATCAAGGGTGGGGGATTCTTGCTAGACAGGCCTAACGGGACTCTTGGCAAAGGCAAGCCGAGGACCCAAACACCTCAAGCGTTGTTGAGGGACCTGATCAGGTATCAACGGTGAGGGATTCCTGCTCAACGGACTTGGTGGAATTCTGCCTAAAAGCGGGCTGGGCAGGTCGAGGCTCGGGGATGAGGCTCCAGTGAGAAGGGGGCTCAGAGGAGCCTGTCTAGAGTTGGTTCAAGGAGGGTCTTTGTCACTATGGTGAACAGTGGGACAGGGCGCTGGGACAGGGGCTGAGGGAGGTGTTCTGCGTCCCCCTCCCCAGCAGGCGTCTTCTCCACCTTGGCCTCGCTCCCGCTCTCTCCATGCCCTTGGACCCCACTGAGCGAGCAGACTTCATCCACCAGGTGAGTGCCCCGCCCCCCGACCCAGGGCCAGGTCTGGCTCCCAGCCTTGGCCACATGGGCTCCAGCCTCACAAGCAGCAAAGCCGACAGCATGGGGCCGTGAGACCGCCTGGGAGACCCCGGGGTCCACACTCCTTGTGATGTAGCATCTCCCCCACGGGCTCCCCTGCCCCCGCTTCTCACCTGGCACAGGGCCCATGCTGCTTCCCCGCCTTCCTCCCCAGGCCACGCCATCACCGAGCTGTTCCCCTTCCTCTGAGAGAGAGGGTCCTGGGTGCCCCCACTTCTGTGCTGCACAGCAAGGTTGCATTCACTCATGAAGAGGGACAAGGTCCCCTGGCAGACACCTCACACCCGAACACAGTCAAGCCTGGTAAAGTGCAGGCTGTGTGGGGCAGAAGGCAGTGACTGGGAGCCCAGCTCCAGCCAGACGCCCTAGACTTGCATCGGAGGGCTGTCAGGTGCACGATACCTGTTGACACCAGGATGAAATGCAGAGATATCGCGATACATCCACCCCGAGAAGTGCTTTTCTGATGGAAGCGATGGATTTGTTCACAGCGGTCTGCGAATTTTGCACCCGTCGCCTCGGGTCCTCTGTGCAGGATGTGAAGCCTTGCTAGAGCTTGGGAGATGCGTTCTGCTGTACGGGGACCTGGAGGCGATAGACATAAAGCCACGTCTCCGACTTTTACCCGGATTCCCTGAGCTGCCTGTTCAGTGAACGTTCGGCGGTTCGGTCTACCCTCCCACTGAAGACAGGAGAAGGTATTCAGTTACCTGTTTGAAGTTGCCCTGCTCCTAATGCCTTTGAGACAGAGAACTTTGCTTTTTTTTTCTTTTAAGGGTCAGAGGTCGAGAAATCTTTGCAGCCTCGTCTGCAGTCGGGGCTCACGCCAGGGAGCCCCTCAGCGTGGTCCCGGCTTGTGATGGTTTGTGCACATCCTTCGGCCGCTGCTCAACGCGATGTCTCTGATGTCGTGTCTTCTTCCAGGCTTCTCTTTCTTGGAAGTGACATGTGGCCGATCCGTGTGTGGGGTTCACGAGTGGCCGCTCTGTCGCTCCTTCGCCGTCCCTCTGGGTTTCTCCCTAATGTCTACCAGTCCCTTTTCAGAGCCGCAGGGGTGGGGGGCTCCAGCCGGCTCCTCGCTTCTCCTCTTGGGCAGAGGGGTCCCCACCCGAAGGGCCGCGAAGATGTTGGTGCTTTTCAGAATTGAAGAGCCTCTACCTTTGTGACCCGCAAGCTCAGGGACCTAGAAGCCCATGTCCCTTTCTGCCTGGTGTAATCAGCACGTCCGGTCTGGATGGTTGGTGCTGGGTAGACCAGGTCAGTGCTGGTGCGACTAGCCATATGCTAATTAGACTCAACAGTTTCTGATCCCATGATCTCATCATCTCTTTCCCCCAGACCAGAAGCGCAGGACTGAAAACATGTCCTTTCAGCCACCGTGAAGGACAAGCATCCTCAGCTCAGACTCAAATGTGACCAAAGTTTTATTTATAATGACAAATAAAGTTCATAATCAGAGAAGTAGTCTCAGAGACGAAGACAAGTGAGACAAGTTCTTAAAATTTTCGCAATTTTCACAGATGTTAGTATATTCCGAGCACTATCTGGGGACTTGGGATGCTTCCTGCCATGACATCTTCAGAATCCGTCCTGTGGGTCCAGGCGCAATGTCAGTGGTCTCCCTCTGTTATTCTTCAAGCTAAATTTAACCACTGCGACAGAAACTTCTAAGATTAAAGAGGAGAATGGGGTCAGCTCTCTTCCTGGCACCGATCGCTTCCCTGGCTCAGCCTGCTTTGAGCGCCTGGAGGGCCTCTCCTCCCGCAGACCCTCTAGCCCCACCCACAGCAAGCCGGCAACTGCACTGTTGCTTCCAGAAGAGCAAGGTGGTTTCTGCAGGCCTGGGGGGGCAGAGGTGGGGCGTTTTGCAAGAGTTACTTGGGGGTGTCCATTAGACCTTTCTGTAATAATGGAGAGGCACACATTGGCTTCGGTCAACCTGGTGCCTGCTACCCACTCGTGCTTTGAGCCGTCAAAGTGTGGCTCCTGGCTGGGAATTTGTGGAGGGCAGAGTAGTGACCTTCCCAGAGCTGCCCCTGTCCTAATGGCTGGCGAAGACATGAGCTGCGTGGTGAAGGTAGATTGAGGAAGCTGATGGAATAAAAGTTGCTAATGAACTGACCTCATCGTGGCAGATGGCCCTGGATTCTCCAGGTGGACCCGATGCAATCACGAGGGTCCTTCAATGTGCAAGGGGGACGGAGGAGGCTGTCAGCGTGGGGCCGGGTGAGAGGGCCTCCAGAAGCTGGAAGAGGTCAGGAAGGAATTCTCTCCCAGAACCCCCAGAAAGGCTTGCAGTGCTGTGAGGTCTGGGGTGGGCCTCTGACCTCCAGACTAGTACATTCATGCAAACGTGTTGTTTTATCCACTGACTTTGGGGTAATTTGTTAGAGCAGCATAGAAAACTTATACAGAACTACATTTTACATTTATTTAATTTTCTTTAACTACGAACAGCCCCAAGTGGCTAGTGGCTCCTTTGCCATTGAGCCCAGTGAGGACAGCGGCACCACGGTGCAGTCAAGACCCAGGTGGCTGCCATCAGCGATCCGGTCTCAGTCTGGAACCGGCTTTTACCAGACCCAGAAATCTGCCCCGTCGTGTTCCTTGTCGCCTTTCTATGTGGCGTCTCTTTTCCAGCTACCCTGCCCCTTGATGGGGTGGAGAGGCTGTGTAGGCTGGTTCACCGTGGGGAGCAGACAGAGCCTCTGTTCAAGTTCCCGTGGGGCCCTGCTCACCGCCGACCTGTGTCCCAGGCAGGCTGTCAGAGAAGCGGCCACGAGCCAGGGGCATCCCTCTCCGGATGCAGCACTCTTCCAAGGGCAGCAGACAGAGCAAGAAGTCAGAGGGGGGACCTTGTGGGTGCAGACGAGCTCAGAGCACCACAGGCAATGGCTGGCCATCTCGGAAGCCCCTTGGAAACAGGGCTAAAAGCGACAGAGCGAAGTACAACCAAGAGGCACTGAGAGGGAAGGGTGATGGTGCCCCTGCACCACTTTATCATGAAAGTGGACGGGCAGGAGGACACTTTGGGTGCGCAGGGCACCGATGCCATCTGAGAGGACTAAACCTGAACCACCCTCTGTCAGGTGTCATATTTGCAGGTGAAACAGCAACCACATACTTTCCGTAATTACCCCTTGGACTTTGGGCTCCAACTCAGTAGCTGCTAAGGCAAGGTGTTTGTTTTTACCATTAAAATGTGTTTAAGTCAGAGGGGAGGTGGGTGGGGGGATGGGTGAAACAGGGGAGGGGGTCAAGAGTTCACTGATCGTGACGAGCACTGAGAAGTGGATAGAACTGTTGAATCACTACGTCGTACCCCTGAATCTAATCTGACCCCGTATTGTTAATTAGACTTCAAAGACATTTTTATTTTTTTAAATGTTTCTTTAATGTTTATTTATTTTTGAGAGAGAGACAGAAACAGAGTGTGAGCAGAGGAGGGGCAGAGAGAGAGGGAGACACAGAATCGGAAGCAGGCTCCAGGCTCTGAACCATCAGCCCAGAGCCCGATGAGGGGCTCGGACCCACGAACTGTGAGATCGTGACCCGAGCTGAAGTCGGACGCTCGACGGACTGAGCCACCCAGGCGCCCCTGTTTTTTTCTTTTCTTTTTTTTTTAATTAAAAAAAGTTTTTTAATTTATTTTTGAAGGAGAGAGAGACAGAAACAGAGTGTGAGCAGGGGAGGGGCAGAGAGAGAGGGAGACACAGAATCGGAAGCAGGCTCCAGGCTCCGAGCTGCCAGCACAGAGCCCGACGAAGGGCTCGAACTCACCGACCACGAGATCATGACTCGAACCGAAGTCAGACGTTCAACCGACTGAGCCACCCAGGCACCCCTCAAAAACATTTTTAAGTGATGAAGCCCAAAATGCCTTATATTCCCTCCAAGTAGGTCATATTAACTCTTTAAAAAAATGATTTCACATGTAAAAGATGAATCATTGGGTTCTCCTCCTAAACCAAGACTATGTTAACTAAATTGAATTTAAATTTAAAAAATGTTTTCTTTACATTAGTATAAAAGCAATTACTACAAAGCTCATAGTGGAAGATTTATGGGAAATATAATAGGAAAATATACAGAGGAACCTACAATCAATCATTAATGTGAAAAGTATCATTAGCAACGCTTTCCTGCAATTCCTAGTCACAAGAGATAGTGGAAAAATAGGTGTTTGGCTTGTCTTACCCTGTGGCTGAGTCAGGGAGGGCCATGTCAGCCGTGCCAAGGGGTTTAGACTCTGTCGAGTTCAGACAATGGGGAGAATTGAAGGTGTGCCACAGGGCAGGTGGGTAACTAGATGAGCTCAAGAAGGTCCCTGTGCCGGAAGGGGGCAGCATGGACAGAGGGGGGCAATAGAGTCAGGGATCCCAGAGGAACCCAGGGAAAGGACAAGGATGGTGAGCCTTAAAGGGGCCATCAGTAGAAAGAGTGGCAGACCAGAGCCACATAAGGGCACAGAGTCCAGGATCTAGTAATTTGCCACATGTATAGCATGGAGGACAAGAGGTGCCTCCACATTTTACATCCTATGAATAACACCGGAAGTAGGCATTCTTGAACGCGAACTTTCTATCTCAGTCCCTCCTGTTTCCCTAGAACAACTCCCAAAAGAAGAACTGTTGGGTACAGAAAGGTGGTTAGGCTCTGAGGGATACTAACCACCCCCCCACCTCTGCTTTCCTGCCTGAGTTTAGAGCTAAGAGGGAGGAGAGCCAAAGGGGGGAGTCGGAAGTGACCCCGTTGCCAGCTCTATTTCCCCCATGCACGCAGCAACAAGGTCTTCCCAGCAATGGGCCTGGAATTACGGGGACCTCCCCCCTTGTAGAGACGTGGTCCCTGTTAGCTTGGACCTGGGGAGGGAGTAGCACACGGTTTTTCTGCACATTCCACCTCCAAAAGTAGGTAAAGAAGGGCCAAGTTAAGCAGACGCCATAGTTGGCCATGTCCCGCCTGCCATGATGGAGAGTCCTTGAGGGGTGGGGAGCAGTCCTCATGGAAATCAGAGCAGGGGCAGAACTTCTTCCCCACAAAGGCAAGGAGTTTGATGTCTGCTGTCGATTCAGCATCTTTATAGGCCATGATCTTGGACTGGAGGCTGTATCGTATCCCAAAAATGGAGTCTGGAAGGGAAAGATAGTGACTTGCAGTAGAGAATCCTGGCTGAAACCACCTGACCTGATGAAGATTGACATGTGGACATCACACATCTGTGGTGTCAAGTGGCGAGGCAGGCACTTCACCCTGTGCTGTCCTTCCCCCAAATCCATCATCCCAGTCTAACAAGGAAACCTCAGGAAGCCCATATAGGACACTACAGAATCCTTGACCAATCCCCTCCAGACTGTTAGGTTATGAACCACAAGGATGTGATGGGACACTGGAGAAATGTGGCAGGTCAGTGGGAGCCTGGATGGGAGCCTGGAACAGAAAGCGGAAGAAACCGGAAGTCCCAATAAAGTCTGAGGTTAAGTTAAAATAAGGCAGCTATGTTGACTTTGCTTTTTCCCAAAGTGCCTTGGCAAAGCAGGCATAAGGCGCAAAGCAGGCAGCTGGGTGAAGACTGTACCCACGGCATTCTTCACAACTTTCCAATAATTCTAAAACCATTCTATAATAAAAAGTTTATTTAATTTAAAAAAGCATTTTTAATTGGGGAGTTGGAGAGGAATATGCCAGGGCCCCGCAAAGGGTTTTCAAGGCCATGCCCACGAACATGCATTTAATTCTGAAGCACAGGAAGGGGGTGCTCTGGGCACTTTCGGGTATGGACGTGGCATGTTTACATGTTGGGAAAATTGTTCTGGTGGAAGTTTATAGCAGTGGAGTAGAGGCCGGGGATCCGTTTCAGGCCAGTGTAGTAATTAAAGTGACATGTTACAAGCAAGCATCTGATCCAAGACCTGGACAGAAAGGGAGGAGACCATGGGGAGACATCTTACAGGGAGAACGAACCAGGTTTTGTTACCAACCCAACGTGGGAGAAGGGGAGGAGGGGTACGGCAAGCGGTCAGCTTCCTGTCCTTAAAGGGACATGGGGACCACTGACCTGATGGAAAGAAGAGCAACCAGCCACATGGTGGCAGATACTGGAATTGGTTTGGGCGCTGTTGGGGGAATATTGACACGGGAGTCCCAAATCCAGAGCTAGAGCCAAGGAAGGCTGTGAGGGGGTAGGAATGGGTGATCCTTAGGTGTAGATGGATAAGGCAGTCAAGGTTGAGGAAGAAGACACTGGAGGGTGGGCAGAGGCAAAGGAGCCAGAAAAAGGAGAGAGTTGAGGTTGAGAGTGAGAGTGAGCAGTGTTGGGGAAGCCAAGGGAGGAGACTGTGCGCAGAGTAGGTCCACGGCTACTTGGCTGACTCTGGGGGTTCCTGAGTTGTTCCTGACTTGAGGCTCATCCAGTGGCATTTTAATTGACACACAGTTTTGTTTGTGTATCATTTCACAGATGAGACGTGCAGGATGGATCCCCTACGCCTTCCATCAGTAGACCAGAAACACCCTTCCCACCAGATTGATTTTCTCTAGTGGCTTATCTTTAATCTGGCAACAGAGAAACAAAGCAAGGCTCGCTGTTTCCCAAAGCGTCATCAGTACATGTCCCTCGGATGTCGTAGGGTTACATCTTTTCCCGTAGGTACAATTATTGCCAGCTTCCCATAGGCACCAGAGGTAAGGCCCTTCCCTCCTCAGCAAGGCCATTGGAGGGAGCAGCCTGGGATGGCAGAGAAGGGGTGCATGGCCTGGAGCCTACCTTTACAGCAGGTACCAGGGGAGACGAAGGCACAGATATGGCAGAAACAATGATTAGGTGTTGCTGGCTGGTCCCAGGAGGTCCCAGAAGCAAGGGCTCCATTACAGAACTATATGCTGCCTAGAATCCAACCTGGAAATCAGGCCAGGCAGGTGGAAAGAGCTCATCTGCCCATAGGTGGGGTTGTGGGGAGCGTGCCAGTTCCGGGGCTTTGGGAAGGGTTCTGAGGTGCAGGAAGGCAGGTCATTAAATGTAGACTCTCAAATCTCTAGGACCAGAGCTCTAGTCTGGGAAACGAGGCAACACGTAAGAAAAGAGGAAGTGGCCAGTCTCTTGCTGTGCCTGTGATAAATTTCAGGTACAAATCCAATCAAAGCTCTGCAGGGTCTGAAGTGGTATAGGCAAGACTGACCCAGGCGGGTAAGCTGTGGCCGGGACCTCGCAGAGGCCGAGGGACCCAGGCAGGGGCTGACACCGACCAACTTCTCAACCAGGATAATCACGGATGGCACCCAACGCTGGATCTGTTTCAGCTCAGTTATCACGGCCATGCTGGGCTGAATGCTATGGATGGTGATGACCAAGAAGCCCTCCAGGTCAAGTTCAGGTCAAGTACTGGAGGTTTAGACATTGATCGTCAGCCATTCATTGTGCTCCAGTTCAGACCTGAGCAATCCAACCTGCCTTCGCCTGAGCAAGATGAATAGAGCTCCCTGGAAGTTGGCGGGAGCAGAGCTTGCGGACCTAAGGACAGCAATGGCCTGGTTTTACACCATTCAAGTGTGTCCGGGAGCCGGGAAATTTGCTCTGTTGAAATTACCTACTACCTCTTTCTTTTTGTCTTTTCAGACATACGGTCCTTCTCCACTGCTGTCTCTGGGTTTCCTCTCAAATCAGGTCCTGTTGTAATTGCATGGCTCATACAATGGGAACCTTCTATAGAGCTGCAAGGAATTTCTGTACATCTTTTCAAGTGTAAATTTAGAAAAACCTGATTCAGGGCTATTACAGTTGCATAAGCATCCAGTCTAATTCACCTTCAATAAAAGATTCTGATAAAGTTGTTAAATGAGCTCAACCAGAGCAGAATGATCCAAAAAGAAAGGAAAAAAAAAAAAAAATGAAGGAAAATCACAGCCCTTCTGAGTGCTCAATAGAAAGGTTAAATACACAGCTTGAAAGAAAGGGGCAAAGTGGGCTTGTTTTCTTCTACCTAATTGCACACAGCATCCTGGGTCTATATCCAAGTGAGACTGCAGGGAACGGGAAATGTAAACGCACATCTCTGCACCAGCATCAGGAAAGTGGCCATTCCTCGGAGAGAGAATCTACATACGCCGCGCATCTGTACCTGGAGATAGACATCCTGAGCCTGGCCGGGAGAAAATGCACAAGTTCCGCCCTCCTTCCTCTGGCTCCTGCAGAGCAGCAAGCGGGTGCCCTCTGGCTATTAAGACACAGCCTTGACGGATAGTCTCCCTGTCTGGCATGTTGACTCCCCCAAGGACATTCTCGGTTGCACCAAGGGCTGGGAGCACCCACCTTGACCCCCCGCAGGATCCCACCTGGGACCCCCCACCCCGTATCGGTACTCAACTTCACTCCCCACTCCAGGTGGCAGGAGGAGAGCAGGTATCTTATGTCACCGTGGGTTCGTTATGGATGACTGCTTTCACTGTACCCCATAAAGGGTCTTCTGGGAGCCCCCTCCTCAGTTCTTCCTGCCTTCTGTCATTGACCATCCGCTGCAGCGATCAGGTGTGAATCAGATTGCACGCACAAATGGACCCTGAAGTAATTTCTGGTCGCTGGTCGGACCATCCAGAGGCACCCATGCATGACAGACCAATACTCTGTGCGGCCCAGGTTCTGACGAGTATGTTCCAGAAGAGTAGAGGAGGTTGAGGTTGGTCAAGGCTCTTAGATCACTGGGGGCCCTGGTGGGCAACCTTGTTTGGGCAGGGACAGGCAGCCAAGGAGGCCAGGTCACCAGGAGGACCCAATGTGAGTGCTGCATGCTGGATGCTGCCGGACTCCCGAGGCACACTCCTCTCAGCCTACTCTAATGGCACTCACAGCATCTTCTAGAAAGCCAGAGCCATGGCAACAGGTGGGACAGATGGCCACGTGACACCTGGTTGACTTGCCCTTCTGCCTCTTGCACCTCCTCCCTCCCTCAGAGTCTTGGCGGATGAAACAAAGGCACTAAACTAAGTGTGAGTGCAGGTCTTCAAGGAGAAGAGAGGGGCCCTGTGACTTCTTTCCCTTCTCCCGGAGGCAGGGGCTCCACCTGAGCCGAATCTGAGTGTGTAGCCAGGTGAAGTCAGGTCTGAGGGATCAAGTTTAGAAGAAATGCCCGAGTCAATTAGCACCTTGGCCTGAGGCCTTGACGCTAATTTATTTGTGTGTTCAGCCGCTGTCTTTGCTAATGCTCAGTGAGGCTCAATTATCACTTCCTGCCAGTCCTGAGAAAATCACAGCTGACTAAAGGAAATGACATCACTGTCCCTGTCCCCCGGTCAGTAGACACCTCTAATGAAAGTCATGCTAACAGCGTGAGCCTTTTGAGTGTTTCACAGCAATTAAAAAAATAGCAATAAGATGGGGTGCCTGGGTGGCTCAGTCGGTTAAGTGGCCAACTTCAGCCCAGGTCGTGATTTCTGCTCCTTGAGTTCGAGCCCCGCCCCCCATGCTGACAGCTCAGAGCCTGGAGCCTGCTTCAGACTCTGTGTCTCCCTCTCTCTCTGCCCCTCCCCTGTTCACACTCTGCCTTTCCCTCATTCTCTCTCAAAAATAAACATTAATATATATATATATATATATATATATATATATATATATTTTTAAAGTAGCAATAAGAACGCCAACTAGATCTTGAAACTACTTGGTATTTGGATCTATGATACGCAGCTCTTAAAAACTAGTTGAGTTTTCTAACATGCTGTCTTGATTTTCAGTAAATAATAAAACACACCTAAATCAACTATTTTATTTTCTTTTTCGAAAAAAGAAATTTTTGTATTTTTCCTGGATATGTGTGTGACACTGAATATATATAAAATGATGAGTATGCACTGATTTTTAATAAGGAGAAGTACAAATCCTGTTAAAAATAAACCCTCCTGAAATTTGGCACCCTGGACAAAGAGACTTATAAAACCTTGTACATATTTTGACTAAGCAATTATTCTTTTACTAAACATAAAATAAGTTTTTAAGTAGTATTCTATAAAATAATTAGAGATGTTCCAAATCATATACGTAAAGATGTTTGTTATAGTATTTTTAAAAGCAGAAATTAGAAACAACTTCTAGATCTAACAAGACATTGGCTTAATGAATAGCAGTACATTATGAACTCATTAAAAACTGCATTGTAGGAGATTTAATGATGTGGTGAAATGCTTAGCTTAATTTATTAAATTAAAAGAGCAGGTTACATAAGAGTATTAAAGTTGTAGGAAAAAATTGTATATACAAGCAAAGAAAAGAAAGTAGAATTTTTTAAAGATGGTTATTTTGGAGATGTTTAATGATTGATTATTTTCATTTTCTTCCTTGCACTTTCTTAATTTTTCGCAAATCTACAATAAGTACACATTAAATTTGCTCGGCAAAGAATTATAGATATTATACAAAATTAAATTTTTATATACAGTATTTATTTATGGTTAAGAGCACTATAAGGTATCGCTGACATTCATCTGACTGTATATGTTTAAGGTGCACAGTTTGATCAAGTTTTGTTATATGGATACACTTGTAAAACTATAACCCCAGCCCGGAAAGGAACATACTGATCATTGCTGGATTCCTCACGCAATCTCTCCCTTCCAGACTCTGCCCCACTCCTCTGCTTTCTGTCCCTCTTTTACTCCAGATAAGTTTGCGTTTTCTTACAGTTCTGCATAAATGGAATCATAAATAGTACGTGTACTGCTTTTGTCTGGGTTCTTTCACTCAAAACAGGCATGTTGAGATTATTCCCACTTGTGGCATGTATTAGTGGTTCATTCTTTTCATGGCTCGGTAGAACACCATTATATGGATGTAGCAGCTCGTGTATCCATTCACCTATTGATGAGTAGTTGAGTTGCTTCCAGTCTCTGCTAAGTTAAAAAAAGCCAGTATCAACATCTCTGTACAAGTCTTTGTAGGAATGTATGCTTTCAACTCTCTTGTAGTAGAATGGCTGGGTCATATGCTAGTTGTATTATACCTTTGAAGACTCGGCCACATTTGTTTCCAAAGTGGTCATAACATTTTACAATTTTTTGTTTACATTTTACATTTCCAATAGCAGTGAATGAGAGTTCCAGTTGCCCCACATCCTTGCCAAAATTTTGGTATGGTCACTTTTTTTGTGTAACATCAGCTATTTTATTATAGGTGTAATGACATTCCATTGTGGTTTTAATGTGTTTGCACTTTTCTAATGGCCAATGATGTTGAGCGTGTTTTCATATGTTCATTGCCCCTCCATATATCATTTGGGGAAGAGTTTATCAAATATTTTAAGGAGAGAATATTTCTCAGCTCGTTGCATGGCAGCAGCATTATCATGACACCAAAACCAGACAGAGATGTTACAAGAAGAGAAAGCTACAGATGAATATCATGCATGAGCATAGATGTAAACATTCTAGAAAATACTTTAGCAAATCAAATAGAATATTAAAAATAATAATGTATCACAAGCAAGCAGGGTTTATTCCAGAATGCAAGGTTTGTTCAACATCAGTCGTCATGTTGACCAACTAAGAAAGAAAGGCTTGATGATAACCCCAAAAGATACAGAAAAATCATTTAGCAAAATTTAACATCTACTACTGATTAAAAAAAAAAACTTTCAGCAAACTAGGAACTGAAAGAAATCCCTCAACTTGATAAAATGTACCTATGAAGAAACATCATATTTTGTGGGGAAAGACTAGACGCTTTCCTCCAAAGTTGAGTGGCAGAAATGGGATGTTGTCTCTGCCATTTCTACTCAACATTGCACTGGAGGTGTAACCAGCACGACAGTGAACAAAAGAGAAATAAACACATTCTAATCATAAAGGAAGAAGTAAACTGTCTATATTCCTGAATGACATGATTTTCTATGTAGAAAATCCCATGGACTCTACCAGAAAACTTCTAGAACAAATGGGCTTAACAAGGTTGTAGGAAAAAAGATCAGTATATGAAAATTCATTATTATTTCCATATTCTTGAATTGAACAATTGGATTTTGAAATAAAAACAAAGTATTTACAATAGCATTGGAAATGTGAAACATTTTGGGAAAGATCTTAGAAAAGATGTGAGAGATGTGTATGCTGAACACTATAAAACATGTTTCATGGAAATTCTAAGAGCCCTAAATAAATGGATAGACAGACCATGTTCATGGATCAGAAACGATCTCCCCAATTCCACTTAATTCCAATAAAAATCTAAGCATCCCTTCAGTTTGTAGAAATTGATAAACTCATTCTCAGTTTCACTTGAAACTTCAAAGGATCTAGAATAGCAATTATGAAAAAATAGAACAGCAAATATGTCACAGTTTTGTACGGTGACAGATGGTAACTGCATTCATCACCATGATCACTTCCTAATATATACAGATGCTGAACCACTATGTTGTATGCATAAAACTAATATAATGTTGTATGTCAACTACACTTCAATAAGAAAATAAATAAATACAAAAATGCTGAAAAAATAGCAAATGCAACTTTTAAAAAGAAGAACAAAGCTGGAGGGCTAGACTATCTTATTTGAAGACTCATTATAAAGCTACAATAATGAAGACAGTGTGGTGTTAGTGTAAAGATAAATAAATAGATCAATGGAATAAAGCAGAGTGCAGAAACAGACCCACATGTATATGGACAACTGAATTCCAACAAAGGTGCATTGTTGGGTCAGTGGAAAAAAGATACTCTTAAACATGGCGATACACATATATACAAAAGAAAAAGAAGAAGAAAGACCTTCCTTTGATATCTTGTGCCATACCCCAAGTTAATTCTAAATAGATCATAAACATAAATGTAAATCGAAACCAATAAAGCGCCTAGAAGAAAACATTGGAGAAAGCCTTGTGGTCATGGATTAGGCAAGATTCCTTAGACAACAAAAGCGTGATCCCCAAAAGGACAAATTAATAAATTGTATTATATAAAATGAAACTCTTTTGCTTTTTCAATTAACATTTTAAACGTATATTTGAGAGAGAAAGAGAGACAGAATGCGAGCAGGGAAGGGTCAGAGAGAGAGGGAGACACAGAATCCGAAGCAGGTTCCAGGCTCTGAGCTGTCAGCACAGAGCCCAACGCGGGGTTTGAACCCATGAACCTTGAGATCATGGCCTGAGCCAAAGTCAGATGCTTAATTGACTGAGCCACCCAGGTGCTCCAACTCTTTTGATTTTTCAAAAACACTCTTTAGAGAACAAGAATAAAAATCACAGACAGGGAGAAATTATTTGCAATCACATATCTGATACAAGACTCATATCTAGGAAAAATAAAGAACTCTTAGAACTTAGTAATAAGAAAACAAACAGCCCATGTAAAAATGTTCTGTATTTATCTTTAAAATAATAGTTAACCATTTGATATATGTCAAGGTGTTGCTGTCATTTCAAAAATTAGTTACTGAGTCAGAACTAAAAACCTTCAGGTATTTTTTACGTTTCAAATACCGGACAGCTGAACATCTACTGAAAATTCCTTTCTTCCCTTAAAATTGTCAGTGGAAATAGCAGAATATGAATCAGAAGTATCAAGTCTCAGTTTTGTGACTCACCGATGACTTCCCTCAGCTCAAGAGGTAAGACATTATTGGTACAAGATATGTTTCAACCCCCTTGGGCAATTTTTGGGCAGCCTATATTTTGATCAAGGCTCTCTGTGGAACAGAGGCGACGGATGGGAAAGATGGGTAGAATGACATCACTTGCCACTGTGGTTCAGGTCACGGCAAACCAGTGGAAAGACAGCGGTATCTTGGTTCCATCTCACGCTTCCGATGGACCATGGGCATGAAAGTAAGTTATGTTGCTCGTATATCCAGACCCTCGTGCTGACGATTTCTGTAAACTATTTATAAATGGTTGGGTCGTTTTAGATTGTCTAATAAATACATGGGGAGGTAAATCTGAGAGAATATCATCCTGAAGTTCTGTTAAGGTGGCCTGCAAGTTGCACCCAGTTTATTTCTGTCCCAACCAGTGGCATAGGCTGACATGAGAGCATCCTTTGAAGCAAGTTCACCGAGGGGCGCCTGGGTGGCGCAGTCGGTTAAGCGTCCGACTTCAGCCAGGTCATGATCTCGCGGTCCGTGAGTTCGAGCCCCGTGTCGGGCTCTGGGCTGATGGCTCAGAGCCTGGAGCCTGTTTCCGATTCTGTGTCTTCCTCTCTCTCTGCCCCTCCCCCGTTCATGCTCTGTCTCTCTCTGTCCCAAAAATAAATAAACGTTGAAGCAAGTTCACCGAATCCTGACATGTTCCTGCTAATTACCCAAGAGGATGGAAATGTGCTCTCTTTACCTGGAGTCTGGTGGGTCCTAGCCAAGGGGGTATTACTTCAGACCGTTTGGGCCGGCTGGAGTATCACATAAAAGCTGATATCAATAATCTTCCCGTTGTGCAGGAAATCTTGAGTGCTGGTGGCCATTGCACAATCAGGTTGATGAGACAGGTGTACAGATACCATAAAAATGGTGCTCTCTTCAAACTAGAACATTGCCTGTCGTTTGTGGTTTGCAAGAGAGAAGGATTCTGGGAAAGCAGCCATGCTCCATTAGGTGGATCCCAAGTGGATCCCATTAGGCTCCGCCTCCCAAGGCAGTGAGGTCGGCGGGCAGTGGGTTGATCTACCTGCACTGGGGGGTCCTCCTCCATAAACGAGATGGTGTCACCGCTTGGTGATCAGTTATACAGCCGAGGAGACTGGACCGGGGAGAAGCTGATTGTGTTAGAGGGAGAAGAGGGGGTGCAGAGGCAGACGGTACCCGGTCCCTCGGAGAAGCAGGGTGGCATGAAGGCCCACGGGCCTGCCTTTCGGATGCTGCTGTTGAGTCACAATGCGTGTGTTTACACAGTAACGTTTCGGGGCACGGGGATTTCCAAACAGAGCAGACGCCCTTGGGGATGCCCGGTCTCCTCTTCCTTGGGTGGTTTGTTGGTACGTCTGGAGGGAAGAACTTTGTGCCTGAGCAACGCCACTGAGCTCACCCTGGGCTTACACTGTGCACCTCGTTCGTTTGTGGAACTCGTACTTTTAGGTGCTTTTTTTTAACATCACTTTTTTCTGGACCTTTGCTAGAACGTGTTGGATCCCTGGATGGGAACGCCTGTGTGTCAGGTGGGGCCCTTTGGGAAAGACGAGATGTGTAGTGACGTGTATCACGGGCTCACCATCCACGTCCATAACAATTCTCCCCCCACCCTTCATTCCTCTTTGCAACATGGAGAGGAGGGTTTTATTAGCCCATGTTACAGACGAGAACACTGAGGGGTCAGAGAGCTTGTTTAAGTGATGTATCTAAATTCACAGGAGTAAGTAGAAAATCCGGGAGCCCAACTCAGGTCCTGTGTTTTTGAAAACCAGCTTTCTTCTCAGATGTATTCATGTAAACAAATCTTGTTTGAACATTCACTGCATGTCAGGGACTGTTCAAGGCGCTAGAAATATAACAAAGAACCAAACAGATAAAAGTTTCTGCTTCTGTGGAGCTTCCATTCTGGTGGGGTGAGACGGACAACAAAGACGATAAATAGAATATGATAAGTGCAAAGGACAAAATAAAGCAGGGAAAGATGAAGAGAAGCACTGGATGAGGGCTGGCATTTTAGATGGGGTGACCGAGGATGGCCTCCCAAGAAGGAGGGAGAACGAGCCATGTGGCCAGCTTGGTCAAGAGCCTTCCATGCAGAGAGCACAGTAAGTGCAAAGGCCCTGAGGTTAATGTGCCTTGGGGGAGAGTCTGCTGTTTAAGAAACAGCCTCAAGTGCATGAGCATCAGAAGGACCTTTCCCACCCACTGGGTTGTCACAGGACTTTTTTCTCATGTAAAATATGTCAGGATAAAATTATATTGAAATATATTACAGTTTTGTGTTTAGGTAGGCAGATACAAATTTTTAAATCACTTTGTTATTCTGGTGCCCGAAGTTTCCATCATATGTTCAGCCAACTAGCATTAGTAATGCCCTAAGGGGATGTTTGTATATCATGTTTGCGCATTTGGTTTGTTTTCACACTTGCTTGAGATAATAGGCTGATATTAAGACCTAGACCCCGGGCCACAGTCTAACTCAGGCGCTTGGCTGCCCTGAGATGCTGCTTCCCTAACTGGAGAAGAATTACTCCAAATTGTAGTCCTCAGTAAGTTGTACTCAAACTGTATCCATTTTCATTCTTCCTCTCTCCCTTTCCTTCATTTTTTTTTTCTGTCTTTAACTCTCTCTCCCCTTCCTTCCTTCCTTCCTCCCTCCCTCCCTCCTTCCTCCCTTCCTCCCTCCCCTCCTCCCTCCCTCCTTTCCTCCCTCCCTCCTTCCTTCCCTTCCTTCCTTTCTTCCTCCCTCCCTCCCTCCCTGCCTTCCTTCCACTCCTCTGCCTGCCTGCCTAAATATATTCCTTTCTCAGTACCAGTCTTTGCCCTCATCCTTTCTTCTGCTTACCGTTGCATTTCCTGAGTTACAGATCAGTGCCCCCAGTGAACCAGTCAGCCTTTCCAAAGGCTGAGCTCCTGAAACGCCCCAAGGCATCCTTCCCTTAGCCCCCGGGCTCTCCCTTCATTGCTAGACTTATCGCTTATTCTTGTCTCTTCCTTCTCCTCTGCTCCTGCTTTGTGGATTGCTAGCTCCCACATGCATTCCATGTTCGCCTCAATGCCTGCTGCATACTGAACACACGTCTCTTGGACTGAATTGTTTAAGCTGTGTGGCATAGAACACGTGCCCTTACAAGCACAAGCATCACTGGATGAAACACCCACGAATCACCCAGGACATTGCAGGGTGGCGTCGGAATTACTGGAGCCAGAAAACAAAAAGTGAAGGAACAAGGTAATGACAACCTCCATACGTTGTCAGTGCCTTTACAACTCCGCCGCTTGAAAAACATGGTTGACTCTGGGCTGGTGAGTCAATCAGTCATTTCATGATTTTTACAATATTTCTGAGGCTATGATGAAATCCTACAAAGTATTTCCAAAAGAGAAAGGAATATATTTAGACAGGCAGGCAGGCAGGTGGAAGCAAGGAAGGAAGGAAGGAAGGAGAGAGCGAAAGACAGAAAAAAAGAAATGAAGGAAAGAGAGAGAGAAAGAATGAAAATGGATAGAGTTTGAGTACAATTTACTGAGGACTACAATTTGGAGTAATGCAGTTCAAGATTTAATGAAAAAAGGAATCGATCCTTGTACCTTAAGGATGAGGGCCAGAGGAAATGCAACACAGGACGCTTGAGATTAGATGGCAGATGTTTCTAGAAGTGTGCCCCTCTGTGGGGTTGATCAAGACTGCGATGTGCGGCAGGGGACGTCTGGTCTACCTAGCATGGCTCGGTCCCAGGCCTGGGCTGTGGATTTCATTTCTGGTTGTGAGAGCCCCGTGGTCCACGATGATTCATGAGTACGTTCGTAGTAAAATAACATTGACTTGGGAGCCTCCAACTGCTCAATTTCCACATTTTGCAGCCAGATAGAACTTCAGAGAAGATAAAATAGGGAGTGGACGAAGATCCCAGGGCGAAAAGATGGCACCATTTCCTCGTCCTGTTCTCTCAGTGGTGTCTCTGCCCACTGTTTTCGTGCCTTCGTATCACCACAAGAGCTGAGCCCTCTTCCCCGCCGGCTTCTTGGCACTGAATGAACCTTTCCTCCACCCTCACTCCTGCCTGGGATTATTGTTCCAAATGGCTGTTTCATTTAGGTAAGAAACAAAAGTATTGGAAGGCTAACTGCTCAAAACACTTATTTTTATATGGATTTTAAAAGACAAATTTCAAGCAAAGCCTTTATTGATGGTGGCTTTAATGAATAACGTACGATCTTGAAGACACACAATAGTTTTAAGTTTTATTTAGCATTAAGGAATGACTAGGCATTCAGTTGATTGCTATAAAGATAATAATAATTCTTTGATCTTATTAGACAGATAAGCATGCATCCATGACTCCAGGAAACGGGAGAGATTTCACAAGCAGATGGAATAGGCTTGTAACAGGATTGTGAAGTCGAAGAACATTAAGATTATCAGGGATTTAACATATGAAATGGTTTAAGTCACCTTCACAGTTGAGAGCCCTTCAGACCTAAAGTGGATTATTTCTCCTCCACTATTCACCCCAAAGTGAATTCCAGAATGCTTTCCATTTTTCTCACTTTCTACTTTTAAAATATGTTAAAATAAGTGGATCAGACTGGCTTTCCAGGTAGTTTACAAGATCTCCCTCAATTTAGACCAGGATTCAGAGCCCCGATGCTCCAGTGTGAATGGCTACTAATCAAGGTATAAATAAAACGTGTCTTGGAAAAATCACATTACAATGCAATCCATGTAAATAGTCTCTGTTTTCCCAGTGATCTCTGACATGACAAACAGTATTTTCCAAGCAGATAAAAAAGATTCTCTTTGATAAAATAATTACTTTAAATACCTAGTGATCTTCCATTTTGGAAAGGTAATAAAGAGAACGTGTCAAAATCCCGCTTGTCCACTGTTCTTGGCAACTTGCAAGGCTAAGCCAAGCTGATGGCATCTCTATCAGGAAACGAATCACGGATTCTGATGAACCAGCCTCACTCCCCTCTCCCGCCTGAGTTCTGGAGACGCCTGTAAGACGCGGGGACTGACAACAGGTGACACAGACCTCCCGTTCTGCAATACCAGGACTGGGATGAGGCATCCTGCTCGACTCGATCCACACAGTCGTGGGCTTGTATTTGAATGTATTTATCACAATTTTGTTTATTATGTATCTTTCCGCACAGGAACCGTAAGGTCCACGAGAATAAAGATCTAGTCTGACTTTCCTAATCCGCTGTCCCCATTGCCAGGAGGAGTACCCAGCACATAGCTGATATAGTTGAAATCTCAATAAATATCTCCTGGATAGGATAAGTAACTTTGTGAAAAGGCAGATAAAAGTAATTTTTATACCTTCATGCTTCAAGTTCTGACATTCAGAAGGTCTAAGTCATTGAAGTATGCAGACACTTACAGTCTTAATTATTCCGAGATTGCTTGAATACAAATTTAAGTAGCAATTATTTCAAGAGCTTTTATCGGGCCCCCCGTACGGAAGCATAGCAGCAGAGAACCAGGGGAAGGTGATGCAATTAAAGATGCTTTGTCTTTGAGCTCGAGGCCAGTCTCACATTATAGGACCCTAAAGCAGTGAAGCCAGCTGTATTTGGCAAGTCAGGCTTCCTGGGAAAAACACATCTTTTTCATTTGCACGGAAGGTGGAAGGTCACACAATCTGTCCCTGGGTAATTATGCTGCTGAAGACAAGATGCCACAGCAGAATGAGCAAAGAGAGGAAGGTGGTGTGGTTCCTGGTGACTCATCCCGCCACACTGGGCAGAGAGGCGAGGCCACGTCAGTGCCGCAGACCCAGGGGTGGGTGCCACGGACTCCTGGACTGAGGTGCAAAGTCATCTTTACCTGCAGTGACGCCCAAGTGCTTAGCTCCCTCCTTTTTTTCTTTTTTTAATATGAAATTTATTGTCAGATTGGTTTCCATAAACACCCAGCGCTCCTCCCAACAGGGGCCCTCCTCAGTGCCCATCCCCCACCCTCCCCTCCCTCCCACCCCCCATCAACCCTCAGATTGTTCTCAGTTTTTAAGAGTCTCTTATGGTTTGGCTCCCTCCCTCTCTAACTTTTTTTTCTTCCACAGAGAAGAAATATTGGTTGCCAAATAAATATTGTGCAGACCCTGTTTGCCTAACTCTGACGCTCAGTCGGTATCTCCCGGTAAATGCTAACTGACCTCTGTTTTCCAGAGAATTCCGCATCACAGTATGACCTGGACGTGTAGACCACCCTGCTCTCAGAGACCGTTAGTAACGAACGAGGTATTTGAGGCATCGTCCGTATTTCCCTTCAGAATTCTCTCCGGGGTGCTCTGACCTAAGATTTTGAAGGTTATTTATCTTATTTTTCTGAGAAGCTCTGTTTCAATACAAGCCTGAGGTACAATCCGCAGAGACGACGTCAGTTTCTTTTACGTGCGAGCTTCTCCCATATTGAATAAAAGTGTGTTTGGCAGTTCTGATCGCCTAGATGGGTAATGGGAACCCATCCAGCCTTGGTGGATTACCTGGTCATTTTGTTAATTAGCATCACGTGGCAAAGCTCTTCTGCTCTCCCCGGGGTGTCAATGTGCCCCTTTTCACAGGCAGCCTTGAGGGAAGGAAGCAGAATAACACAGGAGGAGGTATCACACAGGAGGGAAGAAATCTGTGGCCTCATGGAAAGTGAAAGGTGCTGGGCATTCATGGTTACGCTGATTAGCGGGAGGCCCCTAGCGGGTCTGAGTCTGGACCCTGCATCCCTCCCCCTGCTGGCCTCTCTCCAGACCCCGGCTTCCTGCACGACCACCCGGTCCCACCAGCTCCACTCCGCACAGCTTTCCCTTTCTCTTCTCTCCTGACCCCTCCCCACCTGAGCTCCCTCTGCGTCACTCTTTCAGAGGAGGTTTTCTCCTCTTCATTTCTTGCCCCCCCAACCACAGGTGAGCTGATCGGGGATAACAATACCCAGATTTCTTCTCAAAAATTTTATTAACTCTCTGAATTAACAAAATTAAGCTTCTTGATACCGTCCATGACCTTGTGTAGACCACCAGCTACCCTTCCCGGCCTTGCATGTGATTGCTAAGGGACATGCAGCCTGACTCTCCAGGCAAATCTGAATTCCTCTCCTTTCCCTAGACACCCGGGTGCTTTACCACTTCTGCCCTGTCTTCCTCCACCATATGGCTTCCTGGTTGATTTCTCCTGCGAAGCCTTTTTGGCCTTTTCCATGAAGCCTTCCCTGATTCCCCCAGGCAGAAGGAAGCAAATCAGAAATCCCCACGGCTAAATGGCCAATGAATACATGAAAAGTCTTCAATATCATTAGTCATCAGGAAATTGAAAATTAAAACTTCAGGGAGACATGTGACCACCTCATACTTACTAGAAACGCCAAAATTTTTGAAAGATGCAAAACAGCAAATATTGGTGAGGACTTGGAACGAATCAACGATCTCGCATATTATTGACGGGGAAAGGAGATGGCGCAACCCCCTTAGAACCATTTCAGGAAAGCTGTGGCAGCTTTCTTATCACACTAGACCTTCCCAGTCATTCCATAACTGGGCATACGCCTGAGGGACACGAGGGTGTATGTTTACAAAAACACGTGCACAAAAACGTTTATTCGAAATGGACAAGAACTGGGAATGATGTAAGGGACCATCCGTGGAAGAAGGCAGACACAAATTCCGGTACATTCATACAATAAAATTATACTCAGCAGTACGGAAGACCAAGTAGTGCTCGGTGCCGTGACATGGGTCGGTGGCCACCAACGTCGTAGAGGGCGAAAGAAGTCTCACGAAAGAGCACGGACTTTGCGGAGTCCTAGAGCGGCAAAGCTGGCCTATGGTAGAAAACATCAGAATCCGATCTGCAGGGATGAATTTGTGCTTGACTGAGGGGCAACATTGGGGCTTTCTGGGTGACGGGAACGCTCCGTATCTTGACAGGGGGTTGGGTTGCAGAGATGGGTGCGTTTGTCAAAATGCAGTAGATGTGCACTTAACACCTGCCCAATTCATGATCGGTAAAAATCACATTGAAAGAAAAGAACATGTACATAGATACTGAGTCTCGTTAACCTCATAGATATGAAGTTTTTTAGCGGGAAGTGTGCCAATATATGCAATAGATTTTAAAATACATCAAAGATAAAACAGTGTGGTGGATGGAGGGAGGTATGGATTGATGGGCTATCCATGTGAAAAAGTAGGTACAGCAAAATATTAATGGTAGAACCTGGATGATGGGTATATGGGCATTCATGCTAAAATCCAGTCAACCACACTATCTGTTTGAAAATTTTTGCCATAAAGCATTGAGAAAAAATGAAATCCCACAACAATCATCTTTCATTGCTCTGGGATTTTTGATGTCTCTAAGGTTCTTCAGTTCCCCATGCACAGAGCCTAAAGTATGGCAAAAATCAATAAATGAGTAGTTTTCAAAATGTGGCCGGTGAATCCACCCTGAGAACGTCTCAGGGAACTGGAAGGTCAGAACCATTTCCATAAAAATACTGAGATGTCGTTTGCTTTTTAAAAACTATATTCTTAGCGGCACCATCGACAATAGCCAAGTTATGGAAAGAGCCCAAAAGTTCATCAACGGATGAACGGATAGAGAAGATGTGGTGTATTTATACAACGGAATATTGCTCTGTGATCAAAAAGAATGAAGTCTTCCCATTTGCAACAACCTGGATGGAATTAGAGTATGTTATGCTAAGCTAAATAAGTCAGTAAGAGAAAGACAAATATCATATGATTTCACTCAGGTGTGGGATTTAAGAAACAAAACAGATGAACATCGAGGAAGGGGAAGAAAAATAAAATAAGATAGAAACAGAGGGGGAGGCAAACCGTAAGAGACTCTTAACTACAGGGAACAAACTGAGGGTTGTTGGGGGGAGGTTGGCGGGCTGTGGGCTAGGTGGGGGATGGGCATTGAGGAGGACACCTGTGGGCATGAGCACTGGGTGTCGTATGTAAGTGATGAACCACTGGGTTCTACTCCTGAAGCCAAGACTACACTGTATGTTAACGAGCTTGAAATTTTGAAAAATTTTTTAATGTTTTTTTTTTATTTTTGAGAGAGAGAGAGAGAGAGAGAGCACAAGCAGGGGAGGGGCAGAGACAGAGAGAGAGTCACAGAATTGGAAGCAGGCTCCAAGCTCTGAGCTGTCAGCGCAGAGCCCAATGCGGGGCTTGAACTCACGGCCGAAGTCGGACGCTTAACTGACTGAGCCACCAGGACGCCTCTAACTAAATGGAATTGAAATAAAATCTTGGAAGAAAAAAAAAAAAACTCATTCTTTTAGGGGTGGCTCCTTCGGAAGAGCATGTGACTCTTGATGTCAGGGTTGTGAGTTCAAGCCCCACGTTGGGTGTAGGGATTACTAAAACATATAAATAAATAAAAACTTAAAAAAAAAACTCTTAAAAGTATGCAGTGGAAATATTTAGAGCCTGCATGATTTGTGACAATGCAACAAGTTAAATGCAGAAATGAGAATCCCCGCTGTCTTCCATGATGCTGGACAATAAGGAAATTTGGAAAAATGTGAAATGATTCCATTTTCTGACTGTTTTTTTGGTATTTTGGAAAATACAGGCATTCTTCACAGAAACACATTATACATGTTAACCTGTAATGGTTTTACTTTTCAATTTTAAAATGTATAAATGTGTATTTTTAAAAGGTCCCAGTGTTAATAACTCATAAGTAGCAATTCGTAGCAGCAGTAGTTCAAATCTGGATCGATTTTAATCATGTGCATTTTCTTGGCAAAGTTTAAATTGGCTTTACTTGCCCAACTGAAGTCAGGGACTCTCCAGTTCATGTTAACAGAGGAAGAGGTCCCAAGAGAGTTCTGAGTCTGAAAACCTCTGCAAACCGCATTTGCTGCATGAAGACAGGCTGGCCAGCACTGCACTGGACCCCGCTCTCACATTTCCGGAACTCTCTGGCCTCAGGTACCGTATATTGAAAAACGAAGATACTAACATTACCCAGCTCACCTGGACTGGGCGAAGGTCTCAGGACTTGATATGCGGAAAGTCCTCGGAGGTACTATTAGAGAAATATATTTGCAAAAAATAAGGAATAGCTCATATTCTAGTTATTTGTGCATGTGGCTTTCTTGTCCCTCATAGATTATGGACTCCTTAAGACAGCAGGCATAGTTTGGACTTGCCTCTCTGGATCCCCACTGGAGCCTTTACGTCCTTATGAACCCCTTTTTAAAAGATAAATTGTTCAAGAATGGCTCCGTTTAGTATCTCCACATGTCAAAGTAACAAAATAATTTTCCTTGAGAATTTTCCATAATCCCATTTCTGGGATTACCACCAGTCCGATAAAGATAAAGGCAATAAATATGTCCCTTACCGTTTGCCCCAGTGCCGGGCACTGGTCCTCAACACACGTTTATGGAATGATTTATTTATTTATTTTAATTTTTTAATACTTATTTATTTTTGAGAAAGAGAGAGAGAGAGAGAGACAGAGCATGAGCAGGGGAGGGAGAGGGGCAGAGAGAGAGGGAGATACAGGATCCGAAGCGGGCTCCAGGCCCTGAGCTGTCAGCACAGAGCCCGACACGGGGCTCAAACTCATGAACCGTGAGATCATGACCTGAGCCAAAGTCGGACGCTTAACCCACTGAGCCACCCAGGTGCCCCTGGAATGATTGAATGCATATTTGTTAGATGACCCCAGTTTTATCTGGCCAGAAATGGGATTATGGAAAATTCTCAAGGAAAATTATTTTGTTACTTTGACATGTGGAGATACTAAACGGAGCCATCCTTGAACAATTTATCTTTTAAAAAGGGGTTCATAAGGAAACTTCTTAATAAAGCAACAAGAGTGACTTCCAGTCAGTATCCAAGTATTTACAAGTCAATAGATGCTTCTAGACCCTTGAAGGTGCTCAAAAACAGTGTTCGTCTAAACACTTTTGGGTATTTGCTTGAAATATTATTTCCACTACAAGTTTGTTTAATAGATGCTCTTCAGATGAAGTACAAAATTAAACCTAAATTCTGGTTCTGTCTCAGTCATTAAGTGCAGAAAACCAGTATGATTCCCACAGTGGGAAAGAAACACAAATATTACAAAGTCCCCACGTATGCTCCATGCATGGAGACAATCTGTCCGTGTGACCAAGAGCATGCCGGGAGAGGGGTCAATTGTCAATTAACATTGCATATTGAGAAGAAAAAGCCCTCTTCTTTGGGGCTGTCCCATCCAGAATCAGACCTGCTTGCCTCGCTGCCTTTCACAGGTAGAAAGACAGGAATGGACAAGGGAGAAGATTAGGGGTACAGCTCATGTCCCTAACTGCAGCTGTGCAAAGAACACCAAGCTAAACTTGGCCGCCAAACGTTGGCTATTAAATAGATCTGGTTTCCAATCACTGTAGTTTGGAGTTGCCTATTATAATGCTCATGCTACGAAGGCAAATTTGCTAAGAACATTTAATTTGCGAAAAGAGCTGACAAAAATAAATTACGGACGGAGCATCCATTAATACAAATCGCTTTCATTTACTACACATTAATTTCAAAATGAATAGGGTCTAAGAAAGCAAAATAGTTTCGGGTCTATCTCCGGATGCAATTATTTGGGCCTGTTTTGATGGAACCGTAGCAATGAATGCTAAGCCAGCCCAGAAGCGGTCCTATTAAAAAGCTCGTGAGCACTAACCCGTAAATATTGCTGACCCCGATTTCTGCTTCAGAGACTTTCTGCTTGTTTTATTCAGAGATATTTTTAGGGACCTGAGATCTGTCGGATTTTACCATACTCTTTTACATCTGTCTGCTAAATTAGTGGAAACTTAATGTCCGAATGTTTAATGGGAAAAAAGATATCTGAACAACATTCATTTTATTTTAAGTCTGGCCGAAGAACTTTGTTATTTGCTTCCTGCTTTCTGTCTTAGCGAAATGACTTTCTGTTGCTTACATTCAAATACATTTAGATGTATTTCTGTTTGTGCAAACTGAGATCTTTATTGTCCTAAAAAAAGACAGTGTGGCGTGGTTCAGACTCCTCAATGGCAGCGGGCAGCCCAGGGGCCGTTCACAGGTCATTCTCTGTAAGGTCACCCCAGACCCCCCCTGCGCTGCCCAATGCTGCCTGATCTGCAGTTTCAGTCCCTTCCCCGGAACGTGTCACTTCTCCAGCTGTTCCCAGGTACCTGCTCCCTCCCCTTTATCAGGATCAACTTTAATCCCTCCTCCTAGGAGACAGGAAAAGCAGGCAGTGTCCTTGGAACCCAGGTTGGAATTGTAGGTGCTGTTCCCTGCTTCTCCAGCTTTTCTCTGTCCCACGCAGCCCCCCAGCTTCCCCTGCCGCGCTAGGCGGTGGGCGGTCCTGTGTGGTCTCTGGGTCTTGTCTTCACCCACTTTGTGGCCAACTCTTGTCCTGATTCCAGTAACCCCTGCATGTGTTCTCACTTGATTCTGATCTCTTACTTTCTGCCAGTGATCCCCAGTTGTCACTGAATATCTCTGGTCCCCAACTCCTCATCAGACACTTTGCCTTAAGGCTCTAATGTCTCCCTCTCTTCCTTCGCTTCATTCCGTTGGAAATAACGTCATCATGAATGCTACAGTTTTCTCCTTTTCCTCCTGAACTGCTCTAAAATTACAGTAGGAAATAGGTCTTAGAACACATATCAAGTAGATGCATATGGCTATTGTGTGAATTTCTCCCGCCACATTTTCAAGAGCGTCCCCAAATTTGCATTTCAGCATTTCCAGATTATACTTCAGCCCATGGGAAGAGACGAGTGGGGGGGGGGGGTGGTGGGCAGATGTGGGCCCTGACATTCGGAGAGGGTCATGGAAAGTGGCATGGGGTGTGCAAAGCATTTTGTAAAAAAAAAAAAAAAAAAAAAGAGAGAATTGTAAACATAATAAATATAACTTGCTGAGTATTGATGCTTTCAAAGCGGACTATAACCAGCATTGTTTTCATTTAGCTTCTGTCTTTGTTACTGATTGCGGTGAACACAAAACGTTACTAAGCTTCCCTGCCAGTTTTCCCTGTGAGGTCTTCAGCTCCTGAATCCATTCCACGTCTCTTAATTAAGTTCGCTTCAACCAATATCGATTAATTATCCATTCTGTTGTTCTTACTACGGTCGAAACACTGCAACAGATAAGACCCAGTGCCTGCCTTTTAGAGATCTACGGAGCACAGGGAATTTGGAAGTGTGGGCAATAGGGGTTCACTGCCTTTGCATGCCAGGCACGGGGCAAGGGGGGGGGTTCCAGTGGAACCTGTAAAAGAGTGACCCCGAGGAGGCGATGTCCGACTCAGGGAACACACCTTCCCTACGCTGCCCTCCATCCAGGTGATCTGGACATCTGATGTTACACACCGGTGAAATTTTACGAAAAGCTTTATTTCTTTGTTCATTCTGTCATATTTATAGTGTCGCCCAGCACTGCATAAATATGCCGCTGGTTTTAATTGACCAGCTGGGACGCCCTGCCACGTACTTTGCTGTGTAATTTGGAGCTCAGTCATAGTTTTCTTGGAGAAATTTAGAAAGCTACGTTTAAATTAAAAAAAAAAAAAAAGATTTAGTATTTATTTATTTTTGAGAAAGAGAGTGTGAGTGGGGGAGGGGCAGAGAGAAAGGGAGACACAGAATCCGAAGCAGGCTCCGGGCTCTGAGCCGTCAGCACAGAGCCCGACTCGGGGCTCGAACACATGAACCACGAGATCATGACCTGAGCTGAAGTTGGACGCTTAACTGATTGAGCCACACAAGCGCCCCAAAAGCTACATTTAATAATATATGATGGGGCACACTTACATTAGTTTCCTATTGCTGCTGTAACCCATTACCACAAAACTGTGGTTGAGAACAACATAAATGTATTACCTTACAGTTCAGGACGTCAGAAATTGACTAGGCTAAAACCAAGATGGTGGCAGGACTGTGTTCCTTCTGGAGGCCACAGGGAAAACCTGCCCCTTTGCCTCTTGTGGCTTCTAGAAACCACCTGCATCCCTTGGCCCATGACCCTCTTCTCCATCTGGAAAGCCAGACTGAGCATCTTCAGATGTCTCTGTCACTTTGACTTCTCTTCTGTCTCCTCCTACTTATAGGGACCCTGTTGATTGTATTGGATCCAGTGGATAATTCAGGTTAATCTTGCTGTCTTTAGATCAACTGATTATCGACCTTAATTCCATCCATTGCCTTAATTCCTCTTTGTCATGTAATGTAACAGGCTCTTGGGATTAGGGTGGGGACACCTTTGGGGACAGCATTATTTCACCCACCACAACACTTATGATTCTTCTTCTCTTTGAATGCTCCAACATCCCAAATGCATGGCTTAGAACCCGGATAGGCTCTGCTTCTGATGATGGCATAAGAAACTCTTAGATCCACCCACTACTGGAAACAACTAGAAAATGCTGAGAAATAACCCTCAGAGAACTACTTGTGCAGCTAGAAATTACAAGAGTGTCCCAGAGGAAATCCCTGAGAGGAGTCCAGGATTATGTGATACTTTACTCTTTAAGACGTTTGTTAACTCATAAGCATTGCAGGGCCCAGAGATAAATATTTGAGCAAAAAAGCAGCAAACGAGTGTTTGGGAGCCTGAGCCAAGGTTGGCCGCTGGTCCAAAATGTGGGGTTTAGAGTGACTAAGGAATCACAGAGTCGAGAGGCCAGGTCGTCGAGGAGAGGGAACGCAGTCAGGTGAGCATGACCTTCGGCGTCCTTCAGACATTTGCTGATCTGGAGGCAGCTTCAGGCAGGGAGACATGGAGAGGGGCAGGACTTGGCATTCAAGGCCTTCAAAAGAGGTGTTCTTGTAAACTTGTCAAATTCTCAGAAAGGACCCCAGAACCAGAAAACAAGGACCCGGTGTCTTTCAGCGTAATCCAATTCAGATGGAAGTGACCTGCTCATCACCTGAACGCCTTCCAGGTCATGAGAAGCTCGTCTTCGTTAGAGGAACGTGAGCACACAAGAGACTCAGGTATTTCCGCAGATGTCCCTACTCGGTGTCCGGCCCTCAGCAAGCCGTCATCAGGCCCAGCAGGGGGCAGACTTGGGTGAGTAAGAACCAAGAGGCACAAGAGAAACCAGAAAGAGACCCAGGGAACCCCTGCTGTCCTGGCTCACTCTGGGGAAACCACGCGGGAGCCTACTCCAGCAGCTTCATGGAGACACCCAGGGAGAGAGGCACCAGTTCTCCCAGGGACAGCCCATTCACGGGCCATGGGAGTCGTGACTCAGACATCTGCAGTCCCGACTGACATCCGACCCCAAGCACAGGACAGACCACAGGTAACAACTGCCCTCCCAAAGCTCCCGACCCATCGGAATCACAGAGAAATACCAAGGGACTTTGTCCAGCACACTCATTTTGGGAAAGATTTGGCACATAGCATCAGGTAAGTAACAACGCCCAAAAGTGTGCCCACGTACCCGTATGTCACGTTCATGGCAACATTATCTGGGATAGCCCCAAACCGGAAAAAACCACAATGGGTCAAGAAACCGTTCTGTTTACACAAAGGAAGAGTACGAAGCAATGGAAATTAATAAAGCTTTACATGCAACATGGATGAACTTCACAAATGTAATGCTGAGCAGAGCCTACACATTACATGATTCCAATTATACCAAGTTTCAAAACTGGCAGAGTTAATCCGTGGCGATGAAAGTCAGGACAATGGTGATCCTTCCGAAGGAGGGCAGGTGGCCATTGGCAGGGCACATCTGGATTCCATTTCTCTACCAGATAGTGGCTATTTGGGGGACGATTTACCACTTATGACAATGCTAATCGAAAATACACACACGCAAGTAAATCTCCGAATGTCTTGGAGAAGTAATAACTCTTCTAGAAATGTCTCCATTTAAAAATAGAGCGGCTTGCCCTGAATATGTAGACCTGCCATTTGATCAGAGAGCCTGGGTAATGAAAGGGAACCATTTGTCTCTTATTTGCCCGCTTCTGTCCTTGCAGCAGTTCCTGAGAGGGAACTAACTGACAGCCAGCAGCCGCTGAGGAAGCTCCCAAGCCCACTTCTGAGGCTGTTTGCAGAGCTTAAGCAGGCCCCCAGGCAGCTGGAGTCTGCAAACAGCACCAGTGATGCCCTGAGGCAGACATCTCTTCCGGCCCCAAAACTGCTGATAATCGCTCCAACCTGATTCTGATCACAGGGTGGCAGAGGCCCAGCAGCCGTGGGCAGGTGGGCAGAGCCGGGCCTCCCCCCCCCCACGGTGGGGAGCAGGACGCCGGCACCACACAGTCCTCCATGTTGCAGACTGCTCAAATGCAGGCCACTCAGACCAACGGGTGTTTCTGAAGCTTCATCTTTGAAACATTGTTTTGAGTCTGGCAAATGGGAGATCTCAGACAGCTCTCAGCAAATTTAGCTCTGCCCTGGATTGGAACCAAGTTTTTTGCCTGGCTGCCGGGCTTCTGGAACGCATAATCAGATCACATGGCTTTCACATTGAAAATCATAAAACAACCACTCCAACGCTTGGCTGACTGTGGAAGACAAACCTCAAAATTACTTTATCTGCTTTAGGGATAAATTAGGTTGTTTGAGCCTCATTATGTTCTGTTTCCCCAAATTAAATCGCTCTTAGATTCTCTTTCGCTCTTGAAAGTTTTGCATTGACAGTGTTTTGTCCTCCTTGAGGTGCGTGCAATTTACTAATCAGGAGGGAGGCATGGAAGACGCTGGTTCCTGCACAGTCAGGCCCTTGCCCGCGGCTCAGTGAGCCCCACGATCCCGTGGCTCACGGCCATTTCTGCCAGGAAAAAAAAAAAAAAAAAAGAAAGAAAGAAGTTAAAAATAAAACAAAAGACTTCAGGGGAAACTGATTTTTATCAGCTCTAACACAGTGGTTTTTTTCGGCGCTATGTGAAAATATCAAGAAATGGCAATTAGAACGAGTTTCCTTTCTTGCGTGTGTATGTGCTGATAGCATCCATCATTTTGAGAGAAATGGGGAAAATCTGTGTTTTGATTTCTTGCATTTACTCTCGTCTCCTATGAGAAAGTGCATTGGAAATAGAATTGGTATCTGATAGATTTGTATTTCACAACATAAGGCAATAACTGCTTTTTCAGGGGAAGCTTTCATCCTTAAGCCTTGAACTGCAGTGAACGCGGACAGCCCTCGACTAGTTATGCAACAGAAAAGAAGAATTATATGAAGCGTTGAATGCTTTTTTTTTTTTCTTTCTGCTTCCAACTCTAGTTCACGGCGAAAGTGAATTTTAAAATAGGGCTTTGTCACCCAACTCAAATAAAAATCACAACAACGTTTGCATGTGGTTCACCCCATAATAAACGACTGTCTTCCACGGGCCGGAAAACGCCCTGATGGAGGCCACGGAAACACAGGCGAGGCTGCCCAGTTCTCAGGGCAAAGAGATGCTTCAAATGTAACTGGAGCCTCTTGTATGATTGAAAAGTATTCAATCCAAGAAGTAGACATTCTGTAAGAATGAGGAAGCTTCCTTTGGTTGAAGGTCATCACCCACCCACACAACTGCTTCGTGACATACGTAAAAAAGTAACTTAGTTCCGTTTGCTGCTTAAGTGAGAGAGATAGAGGAATCCTCCTTGTCTGGTTTTCAAATTAGGAATGGAGCATAGCAAGTCCCAGTTTACCGAATTCGATACGTCAAAATTTAGTTCATCTACATACAAAGACAGGGAAGATTCCAGAAAGAAGGGGTGTGTTGATGGGAAGCAAAACACAGACTAGAAGAAAGAAGGTACAGGTTTGAAGGGAGCACAGGTGACAGCCTGAGGTCCACTCGATCTCGGGGGCTCAGCTGGTGGCGGTGCCCATGGCGGTGGCGTGCCCAGGGTCAGTCACCCGTAGTGCGTACGGAAGGAACAACACACAGTCCTCTGGCGCGTTTGAATTCAAGAACTAAAGGCATAAACTCTGAGAGTTATGGTACCTACATAGCTTTTAGGTCAACCCTACCCCCCACCCCTTCCACAAATTCGTTTAGAAGCAAACAGCGTCATTTGGAGAAGACAATTTGTGAGTGAAATGTACCCACAGCAAATCTGAATTTGTGAATCCTCGTTTAATAAACATCAGATTTACACACACTGAGACCGAGCTTCTGGAAGCTTGAGATTTGATAGACTCTGGACTAGCGCCAGACGCGTGCCTGAGTGAATCCGGCGAGACAAGCCTTCCCATACCCTCTCTGCCTGGGGTTCCAAACCCTAGTGAGCCTGTCAGTAAGAGCCAGGGCCTTGGGCTGTAAAGATGAGTCCACAAGCCGTCCGAAGCACCTGCCTGGTCGTATCGGCAACTGACGCGGTAGCTTTGAGTGTTCCCTTCCGAAAATCGTCTTTGTTTTTTTTCAAGATAAATAGCAGTCTTCTGTTACCGCTCCCAAAGTGAAGATACATCCTGCAGAATAGCCTTTCTAGAGCCCCCCCACACACACACACACACGCACTCACACTCCTAGGCATTCATGGGTGTATCTCAACCATAAAGAGTCACAGCACATCCAGGTAACAAATCATAAGAAAGTACCTTATGTGAGGGAGTGATCCTCGTTGTTTGCATAACACATGACCCACTCTGCTTTGTTCTCTATCTATATATAGCATTTCCTGGGCAGGTGCATTGAGTGGGAAAGGTTTGCTTATCAAAACCAAGGTCGAGGGGCACCTGGGTGGCGCAGTCGGTTAGGCGCCCGACTTCAGCCAGGTCACGATCTCGCGGTCCGTGAGTTCGCGCCCCGCATCAGGCTCTGGGCTGATGGCTCAGAGCCTGGAGCCTGTTTCCGATTCTGTGTCTCCCTCTCTCTCTGCCCCTCCCCCGTTCATGCTCTGTCTCTCTCTGTCCCAAAAATGAATAAACGTTGAAAAAAAAAAATTAAAAAAAAAAAAAACCAAGGTCGAGTGTTCTTACTTGTGCTAATATGTGCCTACGAAGGTCCCATAATATGGATGGACCTAGAAGGTATTGAGCTAAATGAAATAAGTCAGACAGAGAAAGGCAAATACTGCATGATTTCCCTTATATGTGGAATCTAAAAACAAAACAAAACAAAGAAACAAACACACACACAAAGACTTACAAAGAACAAGCTGGTGGTTGCCAGAGGGGAGGAGGTAGTGGGATGGACAAAATGGGTGAAGGAGATTAAAAGATACAAACTTCCAGTTCTAGAATAAGTAAGTCACGTGGGTGGGGGTGGGGGGTGAAAAGTACAACATAGGGAATACAGTCAACAATATTGTAATAAAGGTGCATCGGGACAGAGGGTGCATGAGCACTGAGTGATGTGTAAAATTGTAGCATCACTACATTGTTTACCTGAAACTAATATAACATTGTACCTCAATTATGTTTCAATTACAAAAGTGAAGTAATTCTACCAGTGTTTATCTTTAGTTGTAAAATATCACCTCCTGTACATGTTCCTAGAAGTAGCACTCTTCTTTAAATATTCTCCTCAAAAGAAGAAAGGAAGGAAGGAAGGAAGGAAGGAAGGAGGGAGAAGGAAAAGGAAGGAAGGAAGGAAGGAAGGAAGGAAGGAAGGAAGGAAGGAAGGAAGGAAGAAAAAGGAAGGAAGGAAAGAAGGAAGGAAGGGGGAGGGAGGGAAAGAAATAAAAGAAAAAGAAGGAAGGAAATAAAGAAAGAAAAAGAAAAAGAAAGAAAGAAAGAAAGAAAGAAGAAACAAAGAAAGAAGAAAGAAAGAAAGAAAGAAAGAAAGAAAGAAAGAAAGAAAGAAAGAAAGAAAGAAGAAAAGAAAGAAGAAAGAAAGAAAGAAAGAAAGAAAGAAGAAAGAAAGAAAGAAAGAAGAAACAAAGAAAGAAAGAAAGAAAGAAAGAAAGAAAGAAAGAAGAAACAAAGAAAGAAGAAAGAAAGAAAGAAAGAAAGAAAGAAAGAAAGAAAGAAGAAAGAAGGAAGGAAAGAAGGAAGGAAGGAAGGAAGGAAGGAAGGAAGGAAGGAAGGAAGGAAGAAAGACAGAAAGAGCGAGCGAGCAGAACTCTTCTGCAGTTCCCTTTCAGGGTGATGCTCTCCACTGATGATGCCACATCAAAACTGGTCCTTGCTTCTCTACATGAGTCTGGATGAGGATTTAGAGAGACAAACCCAGCAGTCGTTTCTGGTGGAGATGAGAATTTCTACAGCGTTTTGATATGTACCCCTGAAAAATGTTACAAACACGTACCCTGGCCCCAGCAACCCCATTTTTAAAGAACCATTACATTTTTTGAGCATCAAAAAACCCTGGAAAACAGTCTGAACCTCCACCCACAGCTAAGGTTTAGTTCATGAATGATCTTACCGTCACGCTAGGGGATATTATGTTGCTACTTGTGTTAACTGATGCCACGTCGTCCTTTATTTCTGAGAATACTAATTACGCGGTTTTGACCACTGTGGCACAGAGTGACTTGTGGTGCTCGCTTAGGGCTGGGGACTCACCTGTTCTGCTTTCTGAGGCAGATTCGTTCAGCCCTCCGCTTCTCAGCTCTTGTTTCTTGTGGTTTATCCATTTCAACTCCTCTATTGTCGTCTAGGAGGGCGACGGGAGGGGTGAAGATGAACAGCTGTGTTCAGGTGGCCATCTTGAACTAAAGGTCCTTGTCCCCGTTGGCTCAGGCTGCCATTACGAAGTTCCACAGCCGGGGGACTCACACAGCAGACATTTGTTTCTCCCAGTTCTGGAGGCTCGAGGCCCCAGATCACTGTCTGGCAGGGTTGGTTCCTTCTGAGGCCTCTGTCCTTGGCTTGCAGATGGCCTTCTTCTCCCTGTGTCCACACATGGCCTTTCTCTGTGCATGTGTGTCCCTGGTGTGTCTTCCTTTTCCTGGAAGGACACCAGTCCTATTGGGTCAGTGCCCTACCCTAACAACCTCACAGTACCACCTCTCTAAATGGCCTGTCTAGAAACGCATCCAGATCCTCAGGAACTGAGGATAGTGCTTCAACATAGGAGTGGTTCCCTGTTGCGTGAAAACGTGTTGTGGTGCTGTGTGTGTGTGAGCGTGCCCCAGATTGAAACAGGACACGTATTCCTCATGTGAGACTTGCGGCCAATAAAAGTCGCAAAGCTGCCGTCCTGGACAGTTCCTCTCTCCCGCATGACAGGTGGATCTATGACCGCCTGCTATGCTAGCAGACTTCCAGATGCTCCACACAGGAGAGAGGGAGACACAGAATCAGAAGCAGGCTCCAGGTTCCGAGCTGTCGGCACAGAACCCGACGCGGGGCTCGAACCCACGAACCGTGAGATGTCGGATGCTTCACCGACTGAGCCACTCAGGTGCCCCTATATGTAGTTGTTTTAGTTTTTTCATTCAAGAATAATTTGATAGTGAAAATGCAGTTCAAATATTTTAGATTAAATGATAGGAACTATTTTTTTTACGATGGAAGTAAAAATAGGTTTCAGAGGTGGCAATAGACCAGGGGTGAGGGCCAGCTGCATGATTTGTGGGGCATCAGCACGCCAAGTTCTTGCATGCAGGGCTCTTGTCCCTACTGTTAAGGATTATGAAGATGGCCACAGCAGAGCTGAAAACCGCACAGGACCCTTCCCAGCGTGGCTTTGCAGGACCGCACGGGACCCGCGTCACCAAGGCTGCTGTATCTCCACCAGCTGCAGGAGCCCCGGGACTTTCTAGACCCCTGCAGAGCGGATGACATGGGTTTCCCCCAAGCCGCTCCGAGGATGAAGCTACACGTCCTGTGTCCTGCTCTCCAGGCCTTCCCTGGCTCTGAGTCCCCATCGTCTCCAGAGAGAGGGGCGCAGAGGTGTGCAGTCTGGGACCCAGCACAGTCTCCCACCCACTCAGCGTGCTTTTATTCTGTAGACGAAAGAGGAAAACACAACTTGCTCTGATTGCCTTTGAGAAATAGTTTCCTTTCATGTTGAAGTGGGATATTTTTTGCTACTGCTGTTTTGACGTCTGGAAACCGCTCTTGGTGCGGAAAGGAAAGGCAGGGAAGGAACTGGGGAGTGTTAGGAGGTGTCTGAATGTAGGTGCCCACTAGTAGAACGCCTCGTATTTTTATGTCCCTCTGTATTGAGTGCGATTTAATGGAGAAGGGTTTGTTCCAGCAAGGTGAGCTCTATTCTTGTTTCCGTTTCTCTCATTTTTGCTCCAGATTAGACTCCCTCTGAGAGCCTCTGTTCTTACCACATGCCTTGGGGGGGGGGGGTGCTGTGAGTCACATTGAGTGCATACAGGAGGCAAAGTATAATAATTAAATAAAATGAGTTTTCGAATGTTTTAGACAATACGTTTCTTGCTGAGCCAGGGTGCCAAGACTATTGTCGCAGGCGGAGATGGTGAGGCCATTGGACACAAACACACTGTCTCAGGAGCCCACGGAGGTGGCCACGTAGAAGGTTTGGAGGCACTGTCAGGGCTGGGAGTGACAAGGGAGGGAAAGACAGGACAATTTTACTCACTTCCCAAGCAAAAAAGAGATTCTGTCTCAATATCGTCATATGTCTGGCTCAATATACCGCTCGCGTATTCCATTTATATTGAAAGTGAAGAAGACGAAAACTTGGACCAGAACTTCTTTGCCAAATTCCCCCAAATGGTGCTTCTTGTACCTTCTCAGCCTTACTTCTACCCAGAAGTCTTGTGAAGACATGAACAGCATAAGAACATTCGAGAGAAAAGTTCATCAGCATATACACATATTCCCAAGAACACAATGTATGGAGGAAAAACCTGGCTGAGTCCTTTCCGGAGTAAATGAGTTGAATTCACCGTGCTTTCTTTCAAGAGACAGAAGAAGTCTTCTTCCCTGCAATTCTGCCTGTTGGGTTGTCACATGAAGATTTTCACGGACCTGTTGATTTTCCATCTGAATATGCAATCAGGGACCAATTTAGGCGCCTGTTGCAAGGGACCACATTTCCTTTTTGAAGTATTTGAATCAAATAAAGCCGATGAATGCCCACCGCATGATCCCATGGTGCTCTTGATTTGACATTTCCAAGTAACTCCAGCGAGAGCACGGGTTGGGTGTCATTTGCGCAAGACGAGGAAAAGGAAATGCATTGTACTGAGTGCAAATAAAGGCGCTGTTATTTCGGAAGATCGATGTGTGCTTGGTTTTACAGCCTTTGTAACAAATTTTTCTCATTTTTGTTATTGTGTAAATGTAACTTTTTCATAACCTATTCTCTAATTACTGGCACAGCTTTCTTGAAAGACTCATTTGCTGATCAAAGTGTGTGCAAGTCAACATCCCAGACAACCGGGGCAGGGAGGGAAATAATGCAGTGGCTTCCAGGTGGCAAAGGAGCTTCCCCAGCCCCTCCCACTTGTCCCCAGTGTGGGGGTTGCCAGGCCTGGAGCGGCCCCTGGCTCGTGTTTCCTTTCTCCCTCACTCCCCGCTCAGCAGGACTGAACATTCATTTACTCTAAACCTGTCTTTTCTTACACTGGCGCCAACTGAAAATGCCGTCAGTTTGTTCCTGGCTAATTGCGATGATGAAAAGTCTACCTCACCTACTCGTCCCGAGGTCCTCTCCAGTTCTCCTCCACCTGTGTCACCCTCGTGGCTCACAATTGTCCTGGCTTATCTGGGTGGCTTATAAAAGGGCTGCCAGGGAGTCAGTGTGGGAGGCACAGCGATGGACAATGAGGCTGAGATTGGAGCGGGGCCCCAGGAGCCAAGGAGGTCGGTGGCCCTGAGGAGCCAGCAGAGGCGACATTAGATTCTCCCCCTGGAGCCTCGGGAACCAGCCCTGCCCACACGGTGATTTCGGCCCTGAAGACTCACTTTGGACTTTTGACTTCCACGAGTGTGACATAATCGGATAATGTGAGCGGCTGTAGGATACCAATACATGACTCAGAGCTAGGAATTATTAACTCAAAGATGACCACCTTGCTCATGGCTTGAGAGCTTAGGAGCGTAGGAGACGCTGCCATCTTTGGAAGGCTTGCAAATAGTTCTGCAGAGTCGGGAGCTGCCCTCCACACATCCAGGCTGCCTGTGTCAGCATCCGTGTTCCTCCCCGAGTCCATGCCATTCATGTCTCCGGGCACGCTCAGATTTGCTTTCTCCTTCAAAAAGCCTTCTGCACATTCCCCAACATCCGCCCGCATTTCTTTTTTTTTTTTTTTTAATTTTTTTTTCAACGTTTATTTATTTTTGGGACAGAGAGAGACACAGCATGAACGGGGGAGGGGCAGAGAGAGAGGGAGACACAGAATCGGAAGCAGGCTGCAGGCTCTGAGCCATCAGCCCAGAGCCTGACGCGGGGCTCGAACTCACGGACCGCGAGATCGTGACCTGGCTGAAGTCGGACGCTCAACCGACTGCGCCACCCAGGCGCCCCATCCGCCCGCATTTCTAATCTAGCAGCTGGGTATAACCGGTCCTTCCTCTTTGAACTCTACAGCACTTATACCTGCAACACGCCATCTGAGTTTTTCACATCGGCAGTTCTCTGCAGCCGGTTTTAGCTCCCCGGCTGATCTACCCAGACAAGTCCGTGTGACAAAACAACATAGAAGCAGCTTTGGGGGCAAGATTTCTATCCGTCCACATGCCTGCCCTATGGAGCATCACCCTGCCCCTTTGCACCAGGTTGTTTCCATAGTACATCTTCCACAATCTTGCCGGTCAGACACTTTGTAGAAGGTTCCTTGATTCGGGTTTGCCTGATGGTATCTCATGGTTAGACCGAGGTTCTGCATTTTTGGCAAGAATAGCACAGAAGTGATGTACCCCTTGACTCTCTCCACCTTGAGGAGATCTAGGTGTGTGTGTGCATGTGGTCAGGGAAGGTGTTCTTTCCCAGAGAGGAAACGTGTGCCTGTCCTATTGTAGGGCATGCAGGAGGGAAGAGAAATGTAATCTGGCATGTGGAGATAGGCTTCTGCCCCCAAGACCTTGTCTAATCACACAGTTCAGGGGCTCTGCACTGAGGGCAGCTATCTTGCCTTGTAATTTTTCAAGAGTGGAGTCTAAAATACCCTTGCTTTAGGGGCACCTGTGTGACTCAGTCAGCTGGACATCTGACTTCAGCTCAGGTCACGATCTCATAGTCCCTGAGTTTAAGCCCTGCATCAGGCTATTTGTTGGCAGCTCAGAGCCTGGACTCTGCTTTGGATTCTCTCTCTCTCTCTCTCTCTCTCTCTCTCTCAAAAGTAAATAAACATTAAAAAATAATAAAAATTGGGGCGCCTGGGTGGCTCAGTCGGTTGGGCGGCCGACTTCGGCTCAGGTCATGATCTCGCAGTCTGTGAGTTCGAGCCCCGCATCGGGCTCTGTGCTGACAGCTCAGAGCCTGGAGCCTGTTTCAGATTCTGTGTCTCCCTCTCTCTGACCCTCCCCCGTTCATGCTCTGTCTCTCTCTGTCTCAAAAATAAATAAACATTAAAAAAATAATAATAATAACAAAATACCCTTGTTTTAGTAGAACTTTCTGTTTTCAGGTCTCTCCTGAGCCACCTGATACTGTTTTTCTGGAGTCCTTCCTGATTGAAGTCTCCTGGTTCCTTTTCTAGAGGGCCTAAAGCTTTTCCCAGCTTTACTTTCTTTCTTTTTTTCCCAAAGTTTATTTATTTTTGATAGAGAGAGAGCAAGTGTATGAGCAGAAAGGGGACAGAGAGAGAGGGAGAGAGAGAATCCCAGGCAGGCTCTGCACTGTCATGACCTGGGATCATGACCTGAGCTGAAATCAAGTCGGGTGCTTAACTGAGCCACCCAGGTGTCCCTTCTTAGCTTTACTTGAAACCCCTAATTTCCATTACCTTTCCCAATGATCAGGGAAATGGGAAAGACTTCAACTCTCTTATTAGGTTAGAAGACGATGCCTTGATGTGTGTTGGTCGTATAAGCATGCAGACTGCAAGCCCAAAGTGATTGACGACGTTGTCCTTGCCCTCTCCACCTTACTGTATTCGCAGTTCATCCCAGAACATGAGTGATTCCTCTCTTCCCTCATACTCTTGGGTTACCGTCACTGTCCTCAACCGACTATAACTGGGCATGAAAAATGCATCCTGGACCTTCTGAAGCAAAACACCAACCCAAAGCTTTATCTTCCTGGTGTAAATGACTTTTCCCATGATGATACTCATGATAATTTCTGTAAATAAATGGTCACCGATGGGGAAAGGAGGGTCATGGTGCAGATGACATAATGGACAGCTTTATCCAGTCACCAAAAATCGAAGATCAGCAAAAACCTCTCCATGCTCAGTGTCCCTGAGACAGAAATCTGTTCCACAGAAAGCCAAGTTCTCTGACAAGTCAGCAGTTTTCTGCTCTGAATCGGGGAGACACTTGAGGTAGGAGAGTATTGATAGCCCAGAGTTGTTTTTAGCTAGTGAAGGATCTGATGGAGAAAGCGGCTATGTGGATGCTGTGTAGCTGTCCCTAAGCACACGTACGTCAGCAAGTTCTGTCCCTTCATCTTTGCTGTTATTTCTTACGGGCAGAAAGGAGAGATATGAAAGCGCATGGAGGGGTGCCTGGTTGGCGCAGTCGGTTAAGCGTCCGACTTCAGCCAGGTCACGATCTCGCGGTCCGTGAGTTCGAGCCCCGCGTCGGGCTCCGGGCTGATGGCTCAGAGCCTGGAGCCTGTTTCCGATTCTGTGTCTCCCTCTCTCTCTGCCCCTCCCCCGTTCATGCTCTGTCTCTCTCTGTCCCAAAAATAAATAAACGTTGAAAGCGCATGGAAGGACACGTTTGTGCATTCTGACACAACTGGGTCGCACAAATGCCGCTTTCATCTGGAAAGTATGGCAGGGTGTATAATGCCCCCAGATGCCCATATCCTCATCCCTGGAATCCATGAGTATGGTATGTCCAGACGAACTTTGCAGATGGAATTAAGGTTACGGATCTGAAAATAGGGAGATTATCCTGATTATCAGCGGTCTCAGTATCATCGTGGAAGCCTTGGAACATGGGGAAAGGAAGCAGAAGACTTACCAAAGGGATGTACCAGCAGGAGAGGCTTCAGCAGGCTCTGAAGCCTGTGAGAGGTTCAACACACCTTTGCTGACATGAATGCGGAGGAAGGGGTTGCAGCCAAGGATTGCAGGTGGCTCCTGGAGGCTGAAAACAGCCTTCAGCTGACACAGGGGCCTCAGCCCTTTCTGGAGGTGTTGAATTCTGCCCTCAGGAAACAGATTCTTCCCTAGACCAACAGGAAGGACCACCACCTGCTGACACAGAAAGGATTTAGGCTGCTGAGACCTGCGCCAGATTTCTGCCCTCCAGACCTGTAACATATAAGGGTTGTCTTTAGTGGTTAAGTTTGTGGCTAATTTGTGACACGGCACACCCACAGCCCCGTGGCCCCCCAGAAAGCATCGTGCGTGAGATACGCGTGAGCACTGTGCACAGACAGGAAAGATAAACAAAGAGAGGCCTATATATTTCATGTACAATTTTCCAATGTGAAGTGGTTCTAAAAGTTTCTATCCATGGGCTCTCATCACAGCTACATGCTGACACAAAATCGACGTTGCTGAAAATCAAGGCTCCGGGTAAATGGTGTTGCTATGGCTCACTGACCCTCCGGTACAAAACAGCATCCATTTGAGCCAGGAATTAATAGCTTGTTTGCTTTCTTGTCCCCTTTTATTGTCTCCCTGTTTAATTGTTGCTGTTTTCCAATAAACATGCTGTTTTAGAACAGCCACATAGCAACTGGTAGAGACCTGTCTCATAATTTACAGCCGTAAATGGAAATCTGAAAAATACTTTTCTTTCTCTTTTTCAGCGACGGTTTTCTGAACTGGTAAACTGCTCTGATTTCTCAGACGCAGCGGGACTTCTGGGCCTTGCTGAGTGCCTGCCACGAGCTCCTGATTTCCTGTGTGACCTTCCCACCAGCTTGTACATTTCTACTCTTCCTTACCTGTTGTCTGGAGCACAGCAAGGTGACTTATTCCACAGAGGCGTTGTGTATTTTTCTGGCCACAGAAAGCAATTATTCTCCGAGATAACCCAGGAAGGCTCCAGGAAGTCCCAGGAGGAGGTACATCAGGAGAGATTTGGATCATATAGGACCAGACTTGATGGCGTATTGCTCACTCCCTGCCTGCACTCTTGGGACCTGTCCTTGCTTGGGTGCCCTTTCTTTTTGCATCCAAATCCCTCTTGCTGCTTGTGTCCCTGGAGAGGGCCTGCCACCTTTCAACTCGAACTCCAACCGCACAATCAATATAAATGTATCTGGTGTTTGAAAATAATTGGCTTTTAATTCTTAATTTTTTGAGTTTTTATTTATTTTTGAGAGAGAGAGAGAGAGAGGGAGAGCTGGGGAGGGGCACAGAGAGAAGGGGACAGAAGATCCAAAGCAGGCTCCGGGCTCTGAGCTGTCAGCCCAGAGCCCGATGCAGGGTTCGAACTCATGAACCGTGAGATCATGACCTGAGCCGAAGTCGGACGTTTAACCGACTGAGCCATCCAGGTGGGCCTTGGCTTTCAATTGTAATAAATCCCATTTGTCTTATATAAGGATGGCCAGTGTCCCCAAGACCACAACAGCCTTGGGAGACCTATGGCATGGCCATGCCTATATTAACTTGGATTTCACTGGCTTCTCTGCAACTTGATGATGAAGAATCCTGGTTTCGTAGAGTGTCCTCCCCAAGTATTTTGGGGAACCCCCTTGGAGGACCTTATGGTACGTGATTGTCTTTGCTATGGCAGACATTCATTTCCACCAGGTGTTGGCCATTGTCTGTTCCCTCAAACACTGCGTTCCCTGAACTAGTGCAAGATTCGGAGATAATTCATGTTCACTGTACCTGTGGTGGGGGGGGGATCATCTATGTTGGGGCCACATAACCCTCAACTAGTCATCAGAAAATGAGCCACGTTTTATACAAAACAAATCTTAGCACCACACAAGTAAGTATTCTCAAAGGAGACTAGGAAATGAATCTGTGTAAATCTGAGGAGCATTGGAAGGAAGAAACAAGCTTAGAGCATTTTTTTTCTCCTGGAATTTTTAACTTAAAGAAGTTAAGAGTGACTCTGGGCATCATTGTAAAATGGGCAAAAATATATCTGACATTTTTTTGTCCAGGCCAGAAAGCAGTCCTTTATTATACACTACGTTGAGATGATTCGGTGGCACTGAAGTCATTGTCGAAATCTTGGGGCTCAGTGACATGCCCCACGTTTCATGTTGAGCCATTAGCGGCGTTGGGGCGTACCTGTCCGCGGCCTGAGTCCTCCCTCCGAGCAGCACAGACTCAGTGCACCTTGGGTTCTAGACTTTTCAAACCTGCTGTTCTACGAGGAAAACAAAAAAAATCCACTTGGGAGACCAGATGACTGTGAGGAAAGAATAAAGTAACCCCAAGGGAAAATAAACGTATTTCCTATGATTATAAAATGACAAATTTCATAAAGTAAGATTTGAGGCCCCATGACTTAAAATCTTTTTTTTTTTTTTTTTTTGAAAGAAGAGCCTTGCGGTTGTCTTTACGTATCAGTGGTCAAGGGAGGCTTGTTTTCTTTGGCAAATGCGCATGTGAACGTGCAAATTCAGGTCTTAAATTCCCTTTAAGAAAACTGAATTGATAGGATCCCAATAAATCGGGAAGTGGTAACTCACCCTGCTGCATGGTCCTCACAGAACCTAGCACCGTTGTGAGTAACAGGGTGAGGTGTTAAATGTCCCTGATAGTTCTCAAATGTCACTCTTAAACACTGAAAACAAACTGAGGGTTGATGGGGTAGCGGGGGAGAGGGGAAAGTGGGTGATGGGCATGGAGGAGGGCAGCTGTTGGGATGAGCACTGGGTGTCGGATGGAGACCAGTTTGACAATGACTTATATTTAATAGAAAAAAACAATCAAATGTCACATTGAGGATCCTATCAGATCCTGAAAAAAATGAACACATTTTAAACATAATCAAGTGTGCAGAAGACAAAGATGACCGTGAGCCACCGGGATGGCAAATTGCCCGCACGCCGCAGCATCTGAATTATGAGGTACGGCTGCAGGGCGCCAGATGGCATCCACCGCTGCGAACTGATCCATCTTGTCTATTTCAGAGATCGGACGATATAAAGAAGACGCATTTGCGGGACATCAGAGCTACCTGGGTTGCCAGTACGCCCCAATCATGACTTACAAAAGCACCGGCCGGCCAGGTGCATGTGGCTCAGGCTTGTGCACCCTGAGCTTGTTGTCTTGCCTGAGCTGCTCAGTGTGATTCGCATAGGTCTCAGGGGTGCTCGGCATGAGACATCAGATGCGAAGAAATCCACACCAGCAACGCTCCATTTTCTTTTTTTTTTTTTTTTAATTTTTTTTTTTTTTTAGCCTTTATTTATTTCTTTGGCACAAGCAATGGACGGGAGAGAGTCAGACACAGCGGCAGGTACAGAATCCGAAACAGGCTCCAAGCGACGGGCACAGAGCCTGACGTGGGGCTTGAACTCACAGACCACGAGATTCGACCTGAGATACAGTCAGACGCGCAACCAACTGAGCCACCCAGGCGCCCCCAGTGTTCCATTTTCGAGACCTCCAGGATTCCTGGCATCAGTTGCTGTCCAACGAGGGTTGGATTTCTGTGAGATGGAGGCAGTGCCTGGTGTCGCTGACACAGTCACCCGTCATTCCCAAGACAGACGCCAAAATTGCACTTGACGTGCTGAGGTTGATTGCGACAACTTACCTGTATCACTCCGTCATCACCCATAACTTTATTCTTTGTTCCGTCCTGGGGAACGTAGTTATGTCACATGCTGTTCTATTTTGGGGGAAATTTCCTCCGATGAAAGGAGAGAGGGACTATCTATATTTGGATGAATTTACTTAAAAAAAAAAAAGCAGTTCTTGTTTCCGAACATTCTTGTACGATGGCTGCTCAGACCAGCATTTCCTTAGCCAGACTGTCACTTGGTGGTAGGCTTTCAGCTCTAAAAGTCTTAATAAGCTATAAGACATTAGGTGCGGTGCAGGCTGAGGGGTGGCCTTGAAGACTGGGCCCTGGGTCCCTGACTTTGGAAGCCAGTTCTTGGGGTTTGGTCCCAGTGGGCCTCCTGCAATTCTGAAGCTATTTATCTGTGTTGCGGATCCTTTTTCTCCAGGAAGAGTTTTATTTTCTTTAGAAAGTCAGAGTCCCATATAGCAGGCTAAAAATCACTTTCCACGCCTCCCCCTTTCCAGGTGATTCTCTGAAAGTCAAGGTAATTAATCTACTCTGTAAAATCGAACCCTGACTTTTTTCTCTTGCAGACCATCCCCTCACTGCCGAGATGTTATAACGCATTCTGTGGTTTCTGTCAGAATGGGTTCTGTTGCAGAACCCATGCTCATTTTTCTGCACTTCTCTGGTGGGCCACAGTCTGTCTCAGAAGGAACTGGCTTCAGTTCTAAGACTTGCAAAGTGTGCTGGAGGAATATTCCGAATACCAGAGTGTGGACTTCCCCGGAGGAGCTGAATCCATGAGGGGACTGTTGGGAAAACAGAAACCATGGGGGCTGTCTCCAACAGAGAGGACACAGGTAACCGTTTATACAGATGCTGAACATCTGAAAAGGTAAAAAGGAGTGGCCCGGGTGTTGGTGAATCTCAGAAGCACCTAACACATCCAGAGTTTGGGTAACCCATTTATTAGTGAGTGAAGGAAGCTGCTAACACCTCCACAGTTTGGGGAAACACAAGGAAGAAATGGGATGATCAACTTTGAAGGTTGGTGCTCGGGGCGGGGGACCCCCACAAGGCTGGTGCTCAAACGTCAGAACTAAGGGACAGCTGGGTTTAGATCTGAGAGTGAGTCACCATATGTAGACCCCGAAACACCACGAATGTGATGTGCAGCTGGTCGTGGGAGTTAGTGCCCAAGGAAGTGAGAGCCTTGAGCCATGGCTGCCCTGGGCCGGAAGTAGGTGGGGAGATACTTAGGGGGGCTTGAGCCAGGAAGGACATGCCTTTCTTGTCCTTGTCCGGTGTCTCCACCTACAACACATAAGAGGAAATGGGTGAGAAAGTGTGAGAAGGGGTTTCAGAGTGCAGTATGGTTGCCTTCTCTAACTTGGATGGGCCTCATCCAGTCAATTGGATGACCTGAACAGAACAAAAAATGCTGACTGTCCTGTGCATAAGGGGGAATTCTGCCTGTGTGTCCACCTCGAGCTGACACATGGGTCTTTATCCAGCCTTCTGACTCAAACCAAAACATTGGTTCTTCTCGGGTCTCCAGTCCACCGGCTTTCAGACTGGAGCTACACCACCAGCTCCTCTGGGTCTCCAGCTTGTCAACGGCAGATCTTGGGGTTCCTGAACTTTCATAACAGCCAAATACTTATGTAAAAAAGATGGCAACAGGCTATTGATCTGTTTCTCTGGAAAATCCCAACGTAGGAACTAAGACTGAGGATTGGCATTCGGGGAAACAAGTGAAGCATTTGCCCCGGGCACAAAGTTTAAGGGGCACCGAAATCTGTAAATAATATTTTAATGCAATATTTACAAAATAAAAATCAATGCAAAAAAATTCACGATGAGAAAAATTATCAGCATTTTAAATGAAGACAAGATCTGACATTAGCAAAGGCATATTGGAGCCTGAGGCAAAAGGAAAAATGTGGGCCCTTATATATACATGATTTTATGTATTTTGTTTTGGTGGTTAGTTTTTTTGTGTGCATTAAAATGCTTAAAAGTTATTGAAAATTTGAAAGTAGGTGTATTGAAACTTACAGTATGAAATTTGTGTATTTTACTTATATCAAAAGCAGAATTCATTACAACACTACTTTTCTGGCTTTAATAGAAAAGCTCATCGATAATATCTCCAGTGTCATCTTTTTCATTTCCCTTATTTCAACTGAGAGAATTGCCATATTTAACACTGTCTCACTGTCTCTTCACCAAGTGACAATCTTAAATAGGGTTGAATTAACTTCAGGTTGCTAATCCTATCTTTATTGAAATTTCTGACATTTTGTTCATCAGAGATGTTTTGCATTAACATTTATTCTTTTAAATATTACATTAGAATGTAATCTATCCTGATGACTGAATTTGGGGTGACCTTTAAATTGTATTTTGTTGTCTTAATTTTACTTTTAAACGCTTATTTATTTTGAGAAAGAGAGAGAGAGAGAACAGGGGAGGGGCAGGTAGAGAGGGAGAGAGAATCCCAAGCAGACTCTGTGCTGTCAGCACAGAGCCTGACGCAAGGCTCAAACCCACAAATCGTGAGATTGTGATCTGAGCCGAAATCAAGAGTCAGGTGCTTAACCAACTGAGCCATCTAGGCATCCGTCCCATGGTGCCCTTTCAATTTGACGGTTGAGGCAACTGTCTTCCTTGTCTTACCCTAAACCTGTCCCTGCCCTAATTCAGTGAGGCTTAAAGAGGGGAGCACAGGGGAAAAGATTCTGCAAGCATGTTGCTACATGTACGAGTGAGACAGGATTGTAAGAGAGAACATCAGTTTCTACCTCTTGGATTTCAGGATTAGTCCATACTGCCCATGAGAGAAACAACACTTTATGTTCACTAGATTAAAAAATATATATACATAAATATATATATAATATTTATAAGTTATCTATAAATAATATTTATATTTATATAATATATAATTTTAATTAATTATAGTTATAATTATAATTTATAATTATAATATTTAAATTTAATTTAAATTTATTTAAATACTTATTTAAATAGTTATTAAATACTATTTATTTAAATAATATTAAATTTAATTTAAATTTAAAGTATTTACAATTATAATAATTTATAATTATATAAATTAAACATTTAGGTAATATATAATACTTTATAGAATATATTTTATATATATATATATATATATATATATATATATATATGTATATATATATATGGCTTCCTCTACGACAGTCCCCAGATGTTTAGGTTATTGTTTCTTAACTGGAACCACAACTAAAGAGATCAGTTTACTATTTTATCTGACCATCTGCTTCTCAATGATGGGTTATATACTAAAACCAGAAAATTCCAGGGACACAAGTCCATTACTGTATGTCTTTTGTTGTGACATTTGTTGTTCTATTAGGAGCCGTGATGGTGAGTTACCACAACAGTGAATTGGGCATCCCACACATCCACGGATATTGGGGCTGGCAGAGGTATTATAGGTCACAAAGTCATGTCCACATCCAAAATTCATGTCTATGCTGGAAGGACACATTATTACCCCTTCTATGATGGAAAGCATTTCGTCCAACCAGCTTGGCCCGCAGTTCTGTTGGCAGGGTAGGAACTCAACAGTAACCGGAGCCAGACTGGGACTGGTGACGGCGTTCCATGTTGTTGAGCCCACGTGTTGCTTCGTAGCAAATGCCGCGACATTTCATTTGGCACCAGTGTGGCTGGGGGAGGAAGACACCTGATGGAACAAGTCATTTTATCCACCTGGTTTGCCAGCCTCCTCTGCAGAGATGCCCTCTGGTAGGCATTCACATTGTTTGCAAACATCCTCACAGCCTGTGCCCGTTCTACACGATCCTTCCATCGACCTCTTCTGTAAGCTTTGAGTCCTGTTTATTCCAAGTCTCTGACCATCCAGCCAACCCACTGACCAAAGCTTGCAAATCAGTGAAGAAAACTTCTTCTGCTGGGTTTCGGTCTAGAAAAAGTGGGCCATACTTACATTGTTTAAGTTCTGGCCATGAGGAGTATTCACTTTCAACTCTGGTCATTTATGGACATCCCTGTGTAATGCCACAATGTTCCAGCTGTTAACCATGGATTGAGGCCATTATATCATAAAAATTTATTAAATTTTTTTTTGCTTTTACATTTATTTATTTTTGAGAAACAGAGTGAGACAGAGCACAAGCAGAGGAGGGGCAGAGAGAGAAGGAGACACAGAATCCGAAGCAGGGCTCCAGGCTCCGAGCCATCAGCACAGAGCCCGATGCAGGGCTCGAACCCACAGACTGTGAGATCATGACCTGAGCCGAAGTCGGACGCTTAAACGATGGAGCCACCCAGGCGCCCCTATCATAAAAATTATTCTAACAAAAAGAAAGATAATCAAGTCTGGGATTTATAGACTTGATTGTCATTTTTCATCTGTAATCTATTGATGAAAGAGAACTCTGTGTGAGGTCTTAGGATAGGAGGTAATAGGAACAAGTTCCATGAGACTCTAAGCAAGATGATCAGGCAATTTAAGTTTGGTTCAACGATTTGATCACGCTTTGTTATTTTATCTGCCTTTTCCACTAGATGACGGATTTTTCTGCCACTCACACTCAATCCTACGCCTTGGTGACCCAGAGGATTCAATAGCAAGTGGGGAGACATGGCTTAAAAGCAGAATGTTTTTGAGTCTTTGTTCCAGAAACCTAAGGTCTGCATGGTGACTCATTTGTTGGGATGTATCATAGTCTGCTTTCAGCATCCCCACCTGCCACAGATGCTTCAAGTGCCTCTGCAGCTGCTGACTCATAAGACTTCTGTGGGACAGCAGTTTAGCTATAAGAGGACAAAAACAATGTGTCACAGAGGCACCGAGGCTGTCCCCTTTTTAGCCCAAATATGCTTAACACATTTTTAACAGTCCTGCACTAGTTTCTCTACAGCATAAATAATTTAAAATACCAGTTACCTAATTATTGAGCGTTTAATGAACTCATCAGATGGTGCATTTGTTGGCAGTACATGGGGGTACTGTGCAAACTCAGATGCAAATTACATTTTCCTTCCACGCTGAAATGAACATGTAATGTAACATAAATAAGGAAATAATATGTTAAACATACATAATTGATGCAAAAAAGCCTTGCAAAACAAAATTTAGAAACAAAACAATATTAAAGCAAAGGTTTCTTAGCGAGTAAAAAGTTTGCTCAAGTAAGTCTCGGGGTGAAAGGGGTAAGAGAGAGTATCTAGTCATGTGCTGCTTGGGAGGAGCTGAAAATGGACAAGAGTAGGCAGCCCGAGTCTAGACTGGAAACGGTAGGTGGTGTCCCTTCTTCATATATGAGACCCCAGAAGTGAATAGTTGTGAAGCATGTACCAAGCAATGGGCAAAGCCATGCTTAAAAAAGAGAGAAAGAGAAAGAAAAATGAGTGTGCACGCACTTGCTAGGGCAGCTCTAAAAAAGTACCAGAAACTTAACGACTTAATCAACACAAGTTTCCCGTCCCCCAGTTCTGGTGGCCAGAAGTCCGAAATCAAGGCAGAGCTGATTCCTCCTGGGGCTGTGAGGGACACACTGACCCAGGCCCCCTCTCCAGCTCCTGGTGGCTTGATGGCAGGCTTCGTGTCCCTTGGTTGGGGCGGCGTGACTTCAGTCCTCACATGGCATCTCCCGTGTGAGTGTCTGTGTCCAAATCTTCCCTTCTCACATCGGCTCTGTTGAAATCAAACTGCTATGATGACCTCATCTCCACATGACCACCTGCAAAGGCTCTTTCCAGATAAGTGAGACTCCCAGGTACTGGGGATTACAACTTCGACAGCCTTTGGGAAACACACTTCAACCCATAACAACGTATTGCATGCTCTTTGCTTGAGGTTGTACAACCCCCAAGGGCACGGCTGTGCTTGGAACGGTGTCTTTAATGTGATGCTTCTGCTCAAGTCATGGGCAGACTCCACCATCGTCTGCCTTTTAACATTTCGCGTAGGCACCTGCCCTGAAGTGTTTGGGACTCTCCGCTGCCTTTCTTTCCCTCTGCTGGAGAGACTGGCATCACCCCGAATGAACTTCCTGACGGTAAATTCCTTGCTTGAAATGCTAACAGTGCTTCTGCATTTTCACTTCCTGTTCCTCCAAATCCAGCCTCCCCGGGCAGAATCGGAAAATATTTGCTTTGCTTTGGTCCATTTAACTTTCTAAGTGTCAACAAAATGAGATGCTCACCTCGTGATTGCTTCATTGTTATATAATAAGCTTCCTATTTTAGAAAAGTTTTAATAAGCATTCTATTTGAGGAAAGTTTTAGATTTACAGAAAACACTTATGAACGTAGTGCAGGGAGCTCCTGTCTTGCGTTAGTGTGGGACCTTTGTTACAGTCAATGAACCGTTACCGATGCAGGATTATTAACTGGAGTCCACACTTCATTTGTGTGTCCTAATGTCCTTTTTCTCTCCCAGGGTCCCCTCAAGGATGTCATTTAGTTGTGATGTCTCTTCAGGATCTTCCAGGATGTGACACTTTCCCAGACTTTCCTTGTTTTCGATGACCTTGACAATTCTGAAGGCTACTGGTCAGCTAGTTTGTAGAATCTCCCCCAAGAGGGATTCGTCTGATGCCCTTGCATGATTGGCCTGGGGTCATGCCTTTTGGCAGGAAGACCACACGGGTAAAGTGTGGCTCCCATCACGTCTCATCAAGGCTACGTGCTACCCACACAACTTACCACTGGTGATGTTGGCCTTGATGACATGGCTGACGTGACATTGGTCAGGTCTCCCCAACGTGCAGGTGCTCTTTTGCCTTTCTACACTATACTCTACGGAAGGAAGTCACACTGTGTAACCTATCCCTGAGGCGTGGACACCTAGTTCCCCCTCCGTAGGGCAGGGTGTCTATATGTGGTATTTACAATGATTTTGCCCAGATTTATCTCTTTTCTTCCCCTATTTATTCAATTATTTATTTACATCACTGTGGACTCATGGATATTTATTCCATGAAACAATACTACTCCACTTATTTTGTTACTCAAATTGTTCTTCTTGCTTTGGGCGTTGGGAGTTTTTCAGTTGGAACCTGTATTTGACAAAGTCCCATCAGTATGCGTGTGTGTGTGTGTGTGTGTGTGTGTGTGTGTGTGCATGCACGTGTTCAGACTTCCCTACTGCAGGGCAACGTAAGATGCTCTCGCTTCACCTTCCGTATTTTCTGTTTAGTCTTAGAATCAGCCATTTCTCTTGGAGCCCGTGTTCCTGTCACCGGAGAGTGGTGTTGGAAATCAAGGTCTGGGTGCTTGATGCACTCTTCTCTGCCAGTGTTTTCGTGTCCTTAATCAGTTGACATATCAAGGAAATGTATGTGTGTGCTAACACGTACATGTGCGTATCTATAAATATTTCTACACGTTGCCATGCCTCTATATTAAGCTAGATGTGAGTTTATGTTGATTTCTCCAGCTGCAACCTTTTACCACCTGGATCACTCCTCCCTTCCCTTATCGTCAGCCTTCCACTCGAACAGTGAGAAACCAACCATATATTACCTGCTTTGAACATTTCCGTAATTCTTGACTTCAGAGGTGTCAATGGAGAAGCAAGAGACCACTTGTATATTGACATAAGAGACCGACACGAGAAGGATCTTCTGGGAGCACTGCCAGGCTGGACGAAGAAATGAAGTCAGCGACCTGTAGTGTGAGAGCAGCTAGGCTGTCCAGCAGCGTCTGTCACGGCCCCTCTGGTGGCACCCGGGCTACAGAATCAAGGTGGATACAGCCCTCTGTAAGTTCCTATGGAACAGCTCCTTGTTATCACTTCTGGGAATCAGAAATCTCTGCAAATCTGGAGAAAGGAAAACACTATTTCTCGAAATATGGGAAATGGGTATCGGGTAGACTGTCTACTCAACACATTGCGAATGCAGCAAGACCCCGGAAGCTCATCCATCTACCCCGTAGCTCTGCCTCTCATGCCTTGAGTGTGGCGCAAAGGTGAGCTGTGCTTGGCGCGTCCGTGTAAACATACATCAGCATCGTCTTATTTTCCAAATCTTCAGATTCTGAAATTTTGGGATTCCACCTATTCCCTCTAACTCTGCTTGAAACTAGACAGTTCTTTTCAGAGATCGAACTTTCCCATAGGTTCTTCTGAAATAGAATACTAACAATGAACTCACCCTAACACAGTGTCTGCCCAGAGACACGGGTGCATTCATCAGTAATTACCTGCCTTCAAGTTATCAGAGATAATGGTCTGGAGAAATGTTTGTCACCATGTAACGAGGATGACCATCTTCCAGCCTCTCATATTAGTTATCTTACTTCCTGTTCTGCAGCCCTCACATCAATGCCATGTAGTTTCTGTGTTTATTAGGGAAACACCCAACACCCCAACTTAAGGTTACCAGAATCAGGTTCTTGGGCCAGACAATGATGGAAACCAGGCTGGCCCCCCAAAGTCAAAGGCACAGGCAAGGCTTTATTGGGGCTGCAACTTGAGCTGGAGGGAGGAGACACAACACCAAGGGAGAGCCGTTAGGCTGGGCCCCCAGCGCAAGGGGAGGCTCTGCTTCTACAGAGAAAGTTCGAGGTTCTGGTCCAATATGCTAATGAGGGAAGGGAAAAACAGTGCTTTGTCCTGACTGGTTGGAAGGACCTCGTCCTGATTGGTTGGTTTTGGCAGACAACTCAGCCTACACATAGGTGCCTTCTTGAAACCCGGGTCCATTGTTATAAGTCAGGTTTGCATATGGGGTCACATCCCGGTTTCATCCTGGTTCTGCTCCGTAAGAGAAGCCGTTTAACAATCGTGCCAACAGAAGGGGGCCCAGGTGCACAGTTTTTCCCTCGGGACTTGTTCTCATGGGCCCTGAATGTCTATTTGAGATACCAACGTCTGTGTTAGTAAAGCTTCGCTGTGATCATCAGGCACAAACTTCCTGGAGCCTCAGTGACACCCAGGTTCTCATCCCGGCGTCTGTTCCCCGGGCAGTTTTTCTCAGGCTGCAGCTCGACTCCCATTTCTGCCACTTCGTCACAAGTAACTAGCAATTTTCTGGGGCTTGCCATTTTTCAGGTCTTTAAGGACACTTTACTCTGGGTTTACAAAATATTCATGCCTGTTTCATGTGGTGGAAGGCAAGATTACCGTCTTGCAATGGGTCGTGCACTGAGATCACACCGGCCTGGGGGCCCTGGAATCACAGCCAGCACAGGTGTTTCCCCTGCTTTGGACGACGGTGACTTTCACAGAAGTCATGCCCTCAGCCTTCTCGAAACCCGGGTTTCAAGATGTGTCATCTCGTGTCATCTCCCCGCAGGATAATGACGCCACAAGGACGTGACCTCGAGCTTTTGGCAGATGGAGAAGCGGTGAGAACTAAGTTTGTAGGGGAGTCGGCCACGGCCACCAAGCTTGCAAGCAGGACGGTCAGAACTCACGGCTGCCACATGCCTGGCTCAGCACCTGTGCTCTCTCCCCACAATGCACTTCTTTCTCTGGGGAGCAGCTAGTCACTAAGAGGGTGACGCATCTCAGATGGCAGTCTGAGACATGTCACCTGACGTTTCCAACACAGAATGGCTATGGTTCCTGAGCACTCGAGTGTGACTCTCGTAACCAAGAGAAAATGACGGTTTGTGCCGGGCGGTTGCTGAGTCCTCTACTCTGGAGTCGGCATCTGGAATCCCGTGTTTGAAATCGTTACAGAGGAGGTGACGTGTCCTCTACCCACGCAAGCCCAGGTCGAGGTTAGTTATCGGAGAAAAACTCCAAGGAGAAAAGAATTTCTCGCGAGTGCTTCATGAGAAGCCCTAAGGTTTCCGAGCTTCTCCAGGGACGCCCTTAGGTTTCCAAATAAAATTATTCCAGCATACGTTGAAAAAAAAAAAAAAAAAAAAAATTATTCCAGCAAAGTTTGGGCATGGATTCTGAGCACAAAGAAATTAGTTAGGAGATGTTTGCTGTGGCAGAAGGGTAGTGAACATCCTGATATAGACAGTTTAATTCAAATTATTCACAAAAGATTAATCTTAGGGAAAAGTTGCAGCCAAAATATCTTACTTGCTTCATAGTTCGGAATCTGGGAGATAGGCCAATCTATCGGAAATTTAATATTTGTAATTCTCAAAGCAATTCAAGCCAAAACATTAAACTCAGCATTTTTTTTTTAGATCTAACTGTATTGATTCATTAAGATCTAGATTGCTTGTTTAAATGTTGTATAATGGTTCATCACATACATAGACCAAATTTTTAAATCCATTTATTTAAGGAAAGGCAATTACTTTGTTTATTATCTGTTTTAATGTTAGAAGCCCCGCGAAATATTTTGCCGTCCTTGGGTTTTGTGAACCTACCTTGCTCAGTATTTTCTCTTATTTTTGACTAAAAGAATGACAAGGTATGGTTTTTCCATATTTTGAGGTACAGTGAGATTACGAAGAGTCTAAGGGGCCTGACCTTGAGACAAGGCCTGCCCACGGGGCTGAGGGAGGGAACGAGAAATGTCCACAGCTGGACGCACTGGGGGAAGGGGGAAGCCCTGTCCAGCCGCATGAATGGGCCCACGTGATTTAGTGAGTGTTCATCGAATGAATGAACGAATGAATGAATGGCATCCAGCACTATGAGAGACAGCCCCCGTGGGTGCACCAGGGCCCCGAGTCAGAGGCTGGCCGAGATCAGCAACTTTGCAGTTTCACGGGCGAAGCCAGTTATGTCTGCGCAGGAGGTGCCGGCCGCCCGCTAGGGGTTTCAGGACAGGATGTGTATCCGTGTTGCAATTGCAGAAACAAAAGCTTAGACCCAGTGCACGTTTCCTGAACGCAGTCCCCACGTGCGTGCGTGGGGAGACGTCCCCACCCCAAGCAGCAATTCCTGGACACCAGCAGGGTGTCGTAAATGTCGTCGCCTGCGCTTCTGACCGACTGGCTGTAAATCAGAGGTTCCTGCCGCCCCTTTCCGAGGTTTAATTTGCTGCCGTGGCTCACAGAGTGCAGAGAAATATTTTATTTACCAGGCTACTGGTTACTGTAAAAGGATATGACTCAGGAACAGCCAGTTAGAAGATATGCAGAGGGGCTCAGAGCTCCCAGGCCTTCTCCAGGGCCCACCCTCCCCAAATCTCCCCGCGTTCACCCATCTGGAGGCTCTCTCGAAACTCGTCCTTTTGGGTTTTTATGGAGGCTTCATTACAGAGGCATGGTTGATTGAATCCTTGGCCATTGGTGACTGATCCAACCCCCAGGTCCTCATCCTTCCCAGGAGGTCATGGGGGTGGATGGGACTGAAAATTCCAACCCTCTCTGTTTCTCTAGGTAACCAGCCCCCCATCCTTAGGTAGGGGTCCAAAAGTCACCTCCTGAACACACTAAAAGGCACCTTCATTGCTCTCACCACTTAGGAAACTGCCAGAATTGGGGATGAAGAGCAAATACATATTTCTTATTATAAATCGCGATAGCACACCCAGAGCCCAGGCTTTAAAGATCTGCATATATGATGTCAGATGAAAACAAATCTGGACCTAGGGGTGTGCTCAAAGGGCCTGTGCTCAAAGGGACTCTTGAGGTAAGGGGCAGAGACCTGGCTGTAGCCAGATCATCCTGACCCTGAGATCTGTGACTACCCCAGAGGTCAGGCAGGAAGGAGTTCTCTCTCTTTTTTTAATAAAGTATTTTTTAATGCGTATTTAGTTTTCAGAGAGCGCAGACCAGGGGCAGAGAGAGAGGGAGGCAGAGGATCTGAAATGGGGTCTGCATTGACAGCACAGAGCCCGACACGGGGCTCGAACTCACGAACCGGGAGATCACCACCTGAGCTGAAGTCGGACGCTCAACTGACGGAGCCACCCAGGTGCCCCAGGAAGGAGTTCTCTTTCCAGGGAGGCGTGGACGGGGCTACACAGAATCGGGTGTGGGCCGTGGGTGGCCTGTCGGACAGCTGATGGAGGAACGCCCTTCCTTGAAGGTCGCGGTTCTTGGGAAAGGTTGTCTGCTGGCTCAGCCTTGGCAGGTCCAAATTCGGAGGCCGGCAGGAGGGAGAGATGTTGGCACAAGTCAAGTATTTTGTGCGGCTCGGTCAGCGGGCACAAGGAGCCCAGCTCGTCATTTAGGAGGAGGGAGTGGGACCCTGGGCGGGGGGGGGGGGGGGGGGGGGGTCTGAGCCCCTCACAGATAAACAAGGAGTCTTTCCTTAGCTGTCTGGCGCGGGCTGGGTCTGCACAGTTAGCTGGTTACGGATTGCTGGCCTGTAGGACCTCTTGCCTCCCGGCTTGAGTCTGCCTGGGTTTCTAACCGAGGCTGGGGTGCTTCGGCTCTGGGGGTGCAATCAACATGCGCCCCAAGAATAGGTAGGCCTGGCCTACGGGAACGGATGAGGAGTGGGCAGGACGGGGTCATGCCAAAGAGACCCAACCACGTGGGACCCTTCCCCGAGCTTTCTGTAGACCCCCTGCTTTTGTGCCCGGACAACACGCTCTTCAATCAGAAAGTAAACACGCCATTGTGGCGGCGAGAACTAAATGACAGTTGACAAATCCTGGCGCCTCTCGTGACCCAAATCTAACTCGCCCCTGCGCTTTCGGAAGGCAGGGGCTGTGTTTCATTGTTCTGCATCGAAAAGGTGGAACGGGCTTGGTGCTTCCCAGCCAACAATCACGCCCGCCCCCTGCATCCTCGACTGGTGCTACCGCACGTTTGGATTTATACCCCCAACCCCCTGGTGGTTTGTGCCTGCTAGAAAATAGTTTTAAAATCATTTCTGTAATTTTTTTTAACATTTCATGAACGACTAGAGGGTTTTCTCGCAACACAATTGCAACGTTTCTCGCAACACAATTGCAACGTAGTTGTGAACAGCGCAAGTCACGTAACTTTGCCCCACATGGAAGAAACGCAGCGCTGCGACATGCAAATAAATCGAAAAGCAGCGTGTAAATACGACACGGCGGATGCAAATGGCACCCAGAAATTACGAAGCAGCAAGCCAACTAACGCAACCTCCTCCTGCAGCCCGAAGAGCTTTCCGAGCGGAGCTTCGGGCCGAGAGGGGAGGCTCGGTGGTCACAGGTGTGGGTGCCGGGTCGTGGGGAACAGGAACGCGAGGGGCGTCCATGTGCCAATACCAGCTTGGCGGACGGTGATGTGTAGGCAGAGCAAAAGGGGGGCAGGACTCGGCCACGCTGGGACAAGAGCGTGTGGTTCTGAGGGACTTGACGCTGTGCCGGGAACAGTCTTTCTTGGTGTGACCGCTGTGCTCAGATCACCAGCAACTGTGTTACCTGCACGGACCAAGCGCTTCAGGAGATGAACTCGGTCCCCTGAGGGGTTTTTCCAGCTGGCGGTTACTTTTAACGCTGGTTTAAGGGCTTATCAGTCTTTACTGGGTTAATTTCGCTTCTCTTTCCCTGGAAGCTTTTGTAAGTTTCTTTCTGCCCTTGATACTCTTCGGTTTCCTCAGGATGTCACTAGAAACAGATTTTTTGTAAAATCCACCCTGTTAGGCGCTGAAGATGCGTTTGTGGCGGGTGAACGCCCATCGCCCTCCCCCGAGGGAGTTTCTAAGCCCCTGGCACCCCCAGGCTGCCTGGTCCCCATTCCACGTGAATGTTGGAGCTTCTCGGTTCTTCTTGTATCATTTGAGGATCGAGTTCCTATTTTCCCTCTTTATGTCTCGTTGTTCGGGTTCCGGACTTCAGTACGGCTTTTTCATTCTCTAAAGACTTTTTTCTGTTTTCCACTATTTTTCCCGTTGATACTTTATTTTTGAGACTTCTAATTGACTTAAAAAAAATCTCTGTCTGGTTGTTTTGTGTTAGCCTTTTGTTGTACGATTCCTATCATGGATTTTTGGACACAGTTCCTTCATCTGGAGGACTTTTCTTTCTCTGGAATGACTCCTTCCTCAACCTTCATGGCCCTGCTTTTCCTCATGTGCATGAGAACTTTCGTTTCTAAGGTCATCTCAAGTGATTGCGTGTGTGATGCATGGAATATGGGATATGTGGTGTGTGTGTGTGTGTGTGTGTGTGATCTCTGTGTCCCTGTCTGCGCACAGACTCAGCCCCTGCATCTGTGAGCTCTGGGGGTGTGGTTCACAACTCAGCACAGGGCAGGGGCCCTAAGCCTGCAGGCCCCCTTGGGTGAGGAGCCCCCCCACCCCCCTGCCCCATCCAGCTCTCGGCGGCCTCACCCCTGCGGCCCCCGCGTGCTCCCCCGTCCGCTTCTGGGACCACCTCTCGGAGCGCATGCACCATGGGCGTGGCTCACATGGGTTCCTTCCGAGTCAGGAACGTTTCACCCTGCAGTGCAAGGGGAGCGGGAGACGGTGGGGTGGCAAGAGCCACCCACGGTGGGGTGGTCCTTGCGGGAAAGGCCTGAAGGCAGGTGGCCCGGCTCACCGTTCAGAGGTCACCGTCCCGACCCCTCCAGGCCGGCATCTGCCTGATGACCGGTTTTAGAAACGGGGCCCTCCGGGGACAGCCCCACGGGATCCCGCCAGATGCAGGGCCTGGATCCCAATCAGATGGTTAACTTGCCCTCTGCTTGACTCAGGTAAGGCACACCGGGCTGACTTACCCGGAGTTTGGTCTGCAGTGAGCACCCTGGGGGAACACTCCAGATTAGTGGCCCGGCCTGCCTGGAGACCGAATAGTCTTGAAAACCGAAGAACGGCTTCCTGCCTGCCTGAACTTCCTCCTCGTGCAGACAAAACTAAAGAAGATCATGCCAGGAGCCAAATGAGTACTTCCTCCGGAAGCGAGCGCCAGGAAAGCCTGCCGTCCCTATAGAAAGACGGCTTATCTTGCAGAGTGGATGACCGTTGCAAGATGGAAAGGCCTTCGAGAGATTTGTGGAAACAAGCCTTCACCTGAGACACCCCAGCGTGAAAGAGACACCATCTCCTACTTAGTTTATAAAGAGAGGGGTTCCCCGGGGAGATTTCGCCCTGCTATCACAAGGCTTGTCTCTGGTGCTGAAATGCCAACAAGTTGGCCTTTGTCAGGATAAGTGGCGTTGGCCGTCCCCGGACTGTGGCTTTCCCTTCCATGCCTGCCACCTTGTGTCACGCGGTACACAGTCGAAATACGAACACATGCCCTGACGTTTTGGGGGCCTCCTGAAGGCCCACCTTCCTTTTGTTCTGACAACTTTTGTGAACATAGAACTTGAAATACAGTGGATCCCCGAACAACTGTGTCGCTGGGATGTCAGCCCCCATGTGGTAGAAAACTCACGCGTGGCTTTTGACTTCCCCAAAACTCAGCTGCTAACCACTACTTGTAGCCTGCTGTTGACCAGAAGCCTTGGGTCAATTAACACATATTCTGTGCATTATATGTGTTATAGATTATACTCTTATGATAAACTATATGCCAGAGAAAAGAAAATGTTATTAAGAAAATTATAAGGGGGGAGCTCCTGGGGAGCTCAGCCGGTTGGGCATCTGATTCTTGACTTCCCTTCAGCTTGTGATCTCACGGTTCATGAGTTCAAGCCCCATGTTGTACTCTGCACTGAGATCAGGGAGCCCGCTTGGGATTCTTTCTCTCTCTCTCTCTCTCTCTGCCCCGACCCTGCTTTCCCATGCTCTCTCTCTGTCTCTCAAAATAAATAAGTAAAGTTAAAAAGAGAAAATCATAAGGAAAATAAAATCCATATGTATTCCTGTACTGTGTTTATTGAAAAAAATCATGGGGGACGTGGACCCGTGCATTGGCAGTGTGTTTGTTCAAGGGGCAGCTGTGTAACTTAATCGTAGGAAAGCCTATGTTGTTCACGGAATGTAAAGGTAGCAAAAACCTGTAGACAGACAAAACTCACACTGGTTACCAGTTCACCTCACCTTTTTAGGAAGAATGGTGGTGGCAATACTTAAGAATTATAGTAAAGTAAGTGTTCACTAATCATTTTAGATGATGTTAAGAGTATGTGCTATGCAAACAATTCCTGCAGATGACAATATACTCTGACCTAAAATAAAACACAAATGGTTTCATGCACCAAGGACCCTGGTGACAGAGGCTCGGGAGGCAAGGAACGCACCCGTCTCATCCTCAGGACCCAGGGGTGGATCTGGGTGTGGGGAGTGGGAGGGAAAGAGGCTTTTCTGGAAGCTGAGTCTGACCCCACAGGTCAGCAGACCTTGCGACCCCAGTGTTCTTTTTCAGACACCGTTCACTGATTATTTTACAAGACATGCATATAATCTGATGTTATTAGAATTGAGAGGACCTGGAACATCCTGTCCCACCTTCAGTATCAGACGTTAGATTGTTGTTTCCTTCTTGATCTTTCTCTTCGGCCCTGTTCCTACTTTTGAGATCTTCCTCCTCCTAACAACTAAAGCCCGGTGATGCCTGTAAAAACCCATGCTTTTCTTGGCTGATTATTACTGTTAAAATCTTTTTAGATCACTTTATGCACCTGTAGCTTCTTTTGTTATGGTTCTTTTTGTTCTCCTTTGACTGGCTGATTAGTGAGATTGGCTCGGCTCTTGGATTCTCAGTCGTGATAAAGAATACTTCTGATTTCTTCAAGACCAGTGTCATCAAAATGGTGCAATAGCAGTTTTCTACGGTCTTCCCCATAAAGAACACTGATCTTGACCATCACAATGGATGGGAGTGATTTTGTGGAAGTTCCAGCAGAGATGTTCCACCCTTACATTGGAGGAAAAAAACACACACAACCCCCCCAAAGAAGACCCTGAAACAAAACAGAAAAACCCCAATTGGACACATTGAAGAGGGTAAGAAGAATATTTTCATTTCATCCACATCACTGCTTCCCTCCAAGGCAGCACAGCTCAGTGCCAACAGAGCTTTCTCAGCTCATGATTTGTCTTCTGGTGGAAAATGAATGTGTGAGTACCTGTGTGGAGCTCTGCCCCATCCAGGTTACTGGGCTGTGCTGTGCGACTGAGTCATGCGGAGTAGCTTAGGCTCCCGGAGGACATCAAAGGGACGTTGATCCTACTAATCATTTTGTGGGTTCCATCAGGAAGCCTGAGCATGAGCTGCTGGGTCGGCTCAATGCGAATTCCCCTGATTACTCTGCGTGCCTCACCCACACATACCTCCATTCCATGGATGTACCCCTGATGATGGTGATAGTGAGTTTTGCACAAGAGCACTCTGACTTGGTGGGATTGGTAGAAAACACATAGAGTTAACCATTTAGCACCATCCCAGGGAAAGCAAATGGGGAGTTGTCAGCACCCAGCCTGGCTTTGTAGGATTGAGAGAAAGCATACAATCTTAAGAAATCCTCCCCCAAGCCAAGAGGAAAAGAGAAGTGGGGAGCAGATACAGCCACAGAAAGAAGATGAGAAAGCCTCAGAATCCCCAGCAGAGCTCACAGAAAGTATTTCCCTCTTGAGCCAGTCAGGAAAGACTGGAGGAGGTGGCTGCTTCTTCCGATGTGAAGACTGCAACGTAAGACTTCCCACAACATGAAAAATCAAGGAAATGTGACACCACAAAAGGAACACAATAACTTTCCAGTAAGAGACCCCAAGGAAATGGAGACTTCCTCGATGCCAAACCAGTGAAGGACATGACAAAGACAAACAAACAAAAACACATGCCAGATATAGATGCAAAAGTTCTCAACAAAAAGATATAGTGAACGAAATTCCGTAGCATATGACAAGAATTGTACACTATGATCAAGTGGGATTTATCCCTAGGATGCAAGCATGGTTCGATGTATGCACATCAATACATGTGATGCACTATATTAACAAAATGAAAGAACCACACGACCATTTCTATAGATGAAGAAAAAGCATCTGACAAAATTTGGCATGATTTATGACAAAAACTCTTAACACATAGGAGACAGAAGGAACATACATCAAAAGAATAAAGGCCATGTATAACATCAAACTCAACAATGAAAGTTGGAAAGCCTTTCTTCTAAGATCAGGAACAAGAAAGCATATCTGCTCTTATCCCTTTTCCTCAAGAAAGTACTGGACATCCTAGCCAGAGCAATTAGACAAGAAAAAGAAATAAAAGCATCTAAATCAGAAAAGAAGAAGTAAAATGGTCTCTGTTTGCAGATGACACAATCTTATGCAGAGAAAATGCTCGAGATTCCACTAACAGAACTGTTAGAACTGATATAGAATTCAGCAAATTTCAGGATATATGTAAAAGCAGCATACAAAAATCAATGTGTTTCTATACACTAATAACAAACTATCCAAGAAAGAAATAAAAAATTCCATTTATGATACTATTGAAAAAACTGGATTACATAGGAGTAAATTTTACCAAAGTGGTGAAAGATCTGTACATTGAAAACTATAAGACACTGATGACAGAAATGGAAGAAGACACAAACAAATGGAAAGATATCCTATGTTCATGGATTGGAAGTATTAACATTGTTAATATGCTCCTACTACTCAAAGCCATTGATGAATTCAGTGCAAACCCAACCAAAATTCCAATGGCATTTTTCACAGAAATAGAACAAACAATCGTAAAATTCATGTGAACACCAAAAGGCACTAAGTAACAAAGCAGGACTGAGAAAGAAGGACAAAGTTGAAAACATCATGCTCCCCGATTTCAACTACATTACAAAGCTGTAGTAAGCAAAACACTATGGTGCTGGCACAAAAACAGATACATAGAAGAAAGGAACAGAAGTGAGAGCAGAAATAAACCCACACGTAAACGGTCGAATAATATCTGACTAGAAAACCAAGAATACTTAATGGGGGGAAAATAGTCTCTTCGATAAATGGTGTTGAGAAAACTGGATAGTCTCATGTTACAAAAAAGGAAATTGGGCCATTATCTTACACGACTCACAAGAATTTACTTGAAATGGAGTAAAGATAAATATAATACCCGAAACCTTAAAACGCTTAGATGAAAACATATGGAGAAAATTCCTTGACATCGGTCTTAGCCATGACTTTTTGGACATGAATCCCAAAGCACAAACAACAGGAGCAAACAAGTGGACTGCATCAAATTAAAAAGCTTCTGCACAGCAAAAGAAACAGTCAGCACAATGAAAAAGCAGCCTATGGAATGGGAGAAGATATCTGCAAGCCATATATCTGATAAGAGGTTAACATCCAAAATATAGAAGTAACTCCTATAACTCAACAGCAAAAAAAGAGCAAAGAATCCAGTTACAAAATAGATGAGCAACCTGAATAGAAAGCTTTCTAAAGAGGGCACAGAACTGGCCAATAGGCATATCTAAGGGTGCTTAACACCACTAATCTTCAGGAAAATGTGAATCAAAACGATAAGGAGACATCACTTCACACCTGTGAGATGTCACTTCACACACACCTCTTATCAAAAAGATAAGTGATAACAGGTATTGGTGAAGATACGGAAAAAGGGGACGCCTTGTGCACTGTTGGTGGGAATGCAAACTGGTGTAGCCACTATGGAAAAGAATATGGAGCTTCCTCAACAAATTAAAAACAGAACTCCCATGTGATCCAGCAACCCACTTCTGTATCTATAGCCAAAGGAAGTGAAATCACTGTTTCAAAGAGATATACGCACCCCCATGTTCATTCACAAACAAGACTTGAAAACAACCTCAGTGTCCATTGATGGATGAATGGATAAAGAAAATGGATTCTATAAATACAACGGAAAGTTACTCAGCCATAAAAAAAGAAGGAAATCCTGTCATTTGTGATAAGATGGATGAAACTTGAAGACATTATGTTAAGTGAAATAAGTCACACAGAGAAAGACAAATATCGTATGATCTTGCTTATATGTGGGATATATAAAAGCTGGACTCATAGAAACAGAGAGAAGATGGTGGTTGCTGGGGACTGGGGGTAGGAGGTGGGGCAAATGAGAAGATGTTAATCCAAAGGTACAAATGTCTACTTATGTAAGTTTTGGGGATCGAATACACGGCCTGGTGACCATTGTTAATCAAACCGTATTGTGTACTTGAAATTTGCTAAGAGTGTAGATCTTAAATGTTCTTATGACACACGCAAAAAATAAGGATCCTTATGTCAGGAGATAGAAATAACGTTACGTCAGATGGGATGATGTGTTAACTCACCTTATTGTGGTGATCACCACAACACATGTATCAAATCATTACGTTGTACACCTTAAACTTACACAATGTCACGTGTCAATTACATCTCCAGCACACAGCCCGACGTGGGGCTTGAACTCACAAACCGCGAGATCATGACCTGAGCCGAAGCCGGATGCTCAACCGACAGAGCTACCCAGGCGTCCCCAGACTTAGAATCTTTAGACTGAAGATCAGCATCTGGATTCAGAGCCTGCTTCCATTAACCGTGGCTTATCCCACTCCAGAAAGGAGGAGCCAAGTGTCTTTGGGGTTTAAAACAGCGTAAACCAGCGTCACGCCTCTGGCACTTGGCACTTTGGGCTTTGTTTATCATTTGGAGATGATCAGGACGCTGCCTTCAACTGGCATCTGGAAGAAGTGAGTCAGGTATTAATGACCTGGAGCCATATGGTCCTGTCGTTCTCACCCCATCATGCTGACCCCCTTGATGTCCGCCAGACTCAGCATATTAGAAACCAATTCGAAGCGCGGCCCCCGTGATGTGTCCCAGGACCAGGTTCCGCGTTCTGCCTGCACAGAGCGGAAGTAACAGCACAGCGGGCATTCGTGTGTGATGCCAGCTCCACCAGTGGGGTTGGGTTGGGTCTGACTTGCCATCTGACTGAGCTTTCTCCTTCTGGCATAGGGTCCTGCATGGACACCGTGTGAGAGAAAGTTCTTCCCACGGTGATCCCTCCATCTAAGTGTATACGATTCCCGAAAGAAGCAGGCTGAGTCCATGTTGGTACTAATGGCTTACTTTTCCCCCCAGTAGTTGTTTTTTGTTTGTTTGTTTGTTTGTTTAGTGTTTATTTATTTTGACAGAGAGAGAGAGAGAGAGGGAATGACTGGGGGAGGGGCAGCCAGAGAGGGAGACCCAGAATCTGAAGCAGGCTCCGAGCTCTGAGCTGTCAGCACAGAGCCTGATGCAGGGCTTGAGCCCACGAACCACAAGATCATGACCTGAGCCTTGTCGGACGCTCAACCAACTGAGCCACCCAGGTGTCCCTCCCCCAGTGGTTCTTAAACGAGGCAAAAAGCATCGCACAACTAACCATGCCAAGCCCTGATCTGTTGCTGCGTCCTGCTCGGGTGTGCAAGGATCCCTCCGTAACTCAAGTGGAAGGCAGAAGACGGTGCGTGCAGCCAATCACCCGTTTCCAAATTTGTTTCCAAATTTGATTTTGGAATACTGCCTGAAAAAGTGCCAGCATTTTAGATCCTTCTATCCAGTCTCTATGCTGCAAAACCCTTGTTTTTATTAGCTTATGTACTTGCAAAGAAATTGGATTAAAATAGGAGGGGGGAAGTTGGCATCGTCTGTGTGAGCCTTGACTCCTAACTCCTGGCATGAGGACATTAATGGCACCTGCTGCTCGCAGTCGTTGTGAGGGTTACGTGGGACCGTGCCCGCTGGCTGCTCCAAGCAGAACGCTCAACTGCTTTTGAGAAAATGGAAGATTCAGGTGGTGGCTTTTTTAGCTAAAAATTTTCAGTTGCAAATGATTATGGCTTGCCTTTAGAATTGTGATTTGTACACGATTTTTGCCATTATTCCTTTAGAGGAAAGAAGAACTCATTGTAGGCTGTTCTATCTATGAAACGGGTATCCGTAGAAGGGCAATTTGGGGGCATTTGTGGCTGTTTCATTCCATTCCTCTTGCTTCTAATCTAAAATTTTAAAAAACCCAAAATACATGTATGCACATATATAGAGACATGTGGATATATGTATGTATAAAGTGAGCATATATACATATCACCCATCATGTATATGCGTATAGATCTCTCTCATTCTGTCTCCCCGTGCTTTTATTTCCCCTGGAAGTCTTGTCCGGCTTCCCGGTGAAATGGTCCTGTAGCCTTGGAAACAAAGTAACGACCTCTCCCTCCCTGAGGGTCTCAGTTCTGGGAAGTTTGAAAATAAAAGGGAGGTACAATGTCAATTTCATAAATCAAAGCCTTAAACACTTGCCTAGTTAAATCTTTGAAAATTGAAGTGTGTTTTCAATATTCTAGTGGAATGTCTAAAGGAATAGTTTGTGTAGAGCAATAATCCTGTTCGTCTGCAATCGGAGATGTGGCCTTTGAGTTCGGGCTCTGTCCCCCACTAACGGCCATAGGGGGCCACCCGCAGACCTTCAAGAACCTGCTACAGGAAGCAGGGCTGGCTGACAGCCCCAGACCCCGCCCTTCCGGGGCCTGAGCTGCTCCCAGCCAGTGACTGAGCATGGCTGGGGTATGAGACTGGGCTCATTCCTGTCCAAATGGGGCTCCTCCAACATTATAACTACCTATAACATTCGTAGCACCTTGTCATAATATACAGAATCCGGGATGCGTGTGTGTGTGTGTGTGTGTGTGTGTGTGTGTGTGTATCTTCATGCTAGCGTGTGCGTGTGTGTGGATGCATGTGTGCCTGTATATGTGTGATATCAGCCTCTCTTATAGGGTTCATGTTACGTTAACATGCTCCCCACAAAAGCCTCTCGTACAAATACCTTCAGGAAAATGTGTGGAAATGAATCACACAGAGAAGGAGGGTGGTGGTTATTTGCCTAACGGGGGTCTGTACTGGAGGGTTTTTAGAAGCAGCTAGACTTTTAAGGAGGCCCCTCATTCTCTGAAGAAAGGTAGGTACACCCTTGAGTAGTAAGTTCCTGTGCCTTGATTTTTTTTTTAAAAAAAATTTTAATGTTTATTCATTATTTTTGAGAGAGAGAGAGAGAGCACAAGCAAGGGAGGGACAGAGAGAGAGGGAGACACAGAATCCAAAGCAGGCTCTCCAGGTTCCTGGCTGTCAGCAGAGAGCCGACACGGGGCTCGAACTCAGGAACTGCAAGATCATGACCTGAGCCAATGTGGGATGCTTAACCGACTGAGCCACCCAGGCGCCCCTGTAGCTTGCTTCTTAACAGCCGGATATGGCAAAGGTCCCTTCTGGGATTTCATGACATTATCTAAGGCTGTGTGAGCAGGCTCCTCTGGAGAAGTTCTCCTGTGCTGGTTGAAGACAGAAGCAGCCATGGTGCAGGTTGGTGAGGACGGCCTCTGATAGCCAGTGGGAGGCCAGGACTTCAGTCCTCCAGCTTCAAGAAATGAAGTCCGCCAGCATCCTCAGGGAGCAGGGAGGCGAAGCCTTCCCCAGTTGAGCTCCAGACGAGAAGTCATCCTTGGGCAGAGTATTGTCACCTTGTGAGGCCCTCCGCAGAGGACCAAGTTCATGAGCTGTCTTCCAACTCCTGACCCACAGAGACTGTGGATGGTACACGGTCGCCTTAACACAGTATCGTGCACTTTAAAACACGCGAAGAGGCTGAATCCCACATGGAGTGTTCTTCCCAAATTAAAAGCACACACACCAAAGAGCACAAGACCATTGTTTGGAAGTGACGGACGCGTTTCACATCTTCGTTGTGGTCATGGCATCATGGTGTTCGCAGATCTCCAGAGTCATCAAGATGTATGTGTTCAAGCTACGCACATTTTCGTGTATCAATGGTACCTCGATAAAGCCAAGAAAATGTAAAAATGAAAAATAAAATGTTGTCGTCTTAAGCAGTGGAGATTGGGGCAGTTTGTTACCTGAATATAGGCAACGATCTGCATATGCAGATGAGACAAACGAATCCTTCATGAATGGTCTCTTCCTCCCTCCTCTCAGGCAGGAGGCACTGTGCAGGAAGGTGACATAAATGTCAGACATTGTAGATAACTTTGTCGTTTCCGTGGGCATGTGGCTGATACACAGGCGTATTCTCTGTACTTTGGTAGATAGTAATTTAAAATAAGAGCTGGGCCCTATTGAAATAAACACATCCCATTGAAAACGATCCATTGTCCCAGCCCCCACCGTGGCACCCGCACCACTATTCTTGTTCTTTACCTGTAGAAAGGAAAGGCCAGCTAGAGATTAGGGACATCAGGATACCAGCCCCCGGACAGGGAGCTTGGGTATTTCTGTGATTCTAAATACATTCGGTGATTCTGTGATTCTTTTTTTTTTTTTTTTCCAACGTTTATTTATTTTTTGGGACAGAGAGAGACAGAGCATGAACGGGGGAGGGGCAGAGAGAGAGGGAGACACAGAATCGGAAACAGGCTCCAGGCTCTGAGCCATCAGCCCAGAGCCTGACGCGGGGCTCGAACTCACGGACCGCGAGATCGTGACCTGGCTGAAGTCGGGCGCTTAACCGACTGCGCCACCCAGGCGCCCCAGTGATTCTGTGATTCTTAAAGACCTTCAAGTGAGAGACTGTGGCCCCTTGAAGGCACGCATTGAGGCAATGCTTGTCCTAGATGACTTCTGCTTTATAAGGTCGCATTTCTTTTATTTTATAGTCTATAAAGCTTTTTAGTGTAGTTAAAAAAAATAGGCTCTATCACAATTAAACACCAGTATATTTCTGATCTCAGGAACTTCAAAGTAAGCATTCAAGAATGGAATATGCATTATTCCCTGATTATATGGTTTGGGACTTTCCATGCTGATTCCCTTACATGTTCTTTAAAGAGATGTGATAAAACATCTTAGCTGTGACAGCGGGGGAGAGAGAGAGGGAGAGGGAGAATCCCAAGCAGGCTCCGTACTATGAGTGCAGAGCCCGACATGGGGTTTGAACTCACAAAACTTGAGATCATGACCTGAGCTGAAACCAGGAGTCGGACGCTTCACCGACTGAGCTCCCCAGGGGCCCCTGTGTGTAAATCGTCCTGCTGGATGTCTGCCATTTGCCCTGGAAGCCTGACCCGTATGAGCTGTGTCGGTTAGGGCTTCCTTAATTTATCTTCATCCAGTGAGACAACTGGGTCACTCTAGGAGAAGGGAGCAGGGTTAGGTCAGTGTGTTTATCTTGACCACAGGATTGTCACGGGCTGTCGGTGACTCACCAGTGAAGGTCTCAGCTCTTCTCATGGTCCTTTTCCATCTGCTTCTCTGTGTCTGGCATCCCAATGACCCTGTGCCTTCACCCCATCAGAGTGTAGAGCACTACCCCATTGGGCGTGCCCTACGTCCTGCCCCCACGGCTCGGTAAACAGTCCTTTGAAGAATCATTCCTCAAACCTCCCCATTGGAGTATGCCATCGGCTGGTACCAGAAGCCCGATTGATGTGTTACCCCTCCCCCCTTCTTACAGAAAACCCACAGTCGGGGACAGTCATTCGTGCTTGTCTCTAACAGAATGAAGGAGGGGGCCGGGGGTCAGACTAGATGACCCAAGATCCCAGAACTCGGCCGGCTGGGCATGGGCTGTCTTCCCCCCAGAGCCCATCTCACACAGGGACACAGGGCTCTCAGCTACAGCTCGGCTCTCACACTGAAACCAGAGTTCCACGTTGGCGTCATTAAAAAAAAAAAAAAGATGTCAAGAATGTTCTTACATTATGTACTTATGTTTATTTTCTTATTATGAAGCACCACAAGCTCGTTCACAAAGGCCACAGCATTCATTTAAAATTAATAGACAGCACCATGGAAATTGGAAGTCTGGCTTAGAGCTGGTGTGATTAATTGTTCCAGTCCTGACTAGAATAAAAGTGTATGCTAATAAGCTAGCTGTGCGCACGCTCCGTCTCGTTACCATTGGACGCGCACTACGAAGGATACACCTGCCGAATGACTCAGGGCCGTCCGTCTTTACCCCCGTCTCCCCCCTCGGAGGTTTTGGAATCTCAGCACAGCACCGTGGAAGCCGCATCTGCTGGGGAACACCTATGTCTTGTCGTGGTGACTCCTTCTCTGTCTGTCTCACGTCATGAGCGGCTCTGAGCAGTGGGAATGATTCACGCCTCCACATTTAAAGTTCACTTTTAGGGGGCGCCTGGGTGGCTCAGTCGGTTAGGCGTCCGACTTCGGCTGGGGTCATGATCTCACGGTCCGTGAGTTCAAGCCCCGCGTCGGGCTCTGTGCTGACAGCTCAGAGCCTGGAGCCTGTTTCGGATTCTGTGTCTCCCTCTCTCTCTGACCTTCTCCCGTTCATGCTCTGTCTCTCTCTGTCTCAAAAACAAATACATATTTAAAAAATTTTTAAAAAATAAAGTTCTCTTTTAGGAGAAGACTTTGGATTCAAGTCCCTGCACCAATTATAGAGTCTCGCTGAATTTACTATATAAAATCACAATGCCTACAGCACACCAGAGGAGTCAGTAAAAATCGTCGGTCATGTGCTGTGCACCAGACCCTGTGCCCTGAAGATAAGGAGGATTAAGGTCTTTGTTGTCTCAAGTTCAGTCCGGTGAGGGAGAAGGACACCTGCTGGGCGGTCATTGCAGTCATCAAGCACGAAACTCTAACACCCCAGTGTGGTCCCTGTTTTATACTAAGCACCGACCTTGTTGGAAAGGCTCTACCCTCTCTTACCTGTCCTACGACACCAGAATGCCAGGCACTTTCTCTTGGTGGAGCCAAACCCTCCCATCTGCCTGTTTTTAGCCTGATCACCGGGCTTCTCACAGTTCTGTGCCTCCGGGCTTCCCACACCCCACTGGCAGGAATCTGCGAGGAGCCAAGAGTATAGAGAAGAACAAAATAAGACACCGCGGCTCGGCCCTGGGGGTGCCGTAGGTTAGGGGGTCCTGTGTGCAGATGCCCCGAGGCCTTGTGGGTGAGTTGCATGGAGAAGACCTGTACTCCCGGGGGAGTGGGGGGTGTTATGCAGGCGAGAGGGACGATGCTCGAGAAGTGGTCAGTGCCAGGCGCCTGGGTGGCTCAGTCGCTTCAGCGTCCAGCTTCGGCTCAGGTCTTGATCTCATGGTTTGCGGGTCTGAGCCCCACGTCGGGCTCTGTGCTGACACCTCAGAGCCTGCTTCGGATTCGGTGTCTGCCTCTCTCTCTGACCTTACCCGGCTTGCACTCTGTTTCTGTCTCTCAAAAATAAATAAAGTTTAAAAAATTAAAAAAAAAAAAACGAGAGGGAAGTGGTCGGTGCGAGGCTCTGCAGAGAGGAGTGGGGGACGGAGTACTTGGGGAGATTTTCGGTTTTAAGTACTGTGCAGGTTTTGGAAGAATGTGGCTGGGAGATGCCAACGGTGGTTGCTGGCAGCCAGACACTTGGTCAGGCAGGGACCCAGGCAAGAGGAAATCGCGGCTGTAGCGGAGACAGCGCTGGGGGACGAAGGCGAGGGGTGTCCCGGCCAGGACTCCAAACGCCAGCCGGTGCGTATTTGCCAAGAGGCATTTTCTCCGGTTCATCCACGTCTCCGGATTAGAGGTGGTGTCTGCTCCACCAGTTGTGGTTTCCATAGCAACCCTCTGGCCTTTTCCCTTCCAGATCAGCCGTAAATGCACAGAGAAGGGCCCTGGGCTTGGCACCCCTTCATCAAGGAAAACCTGCCCGAGTCATCAAGACGAGGGATCGTCCAACGAGTTCACACCGTTCCTTCTTGAAGACCGCAGGGAGAGCTTTGTAGGCGCTCAATGAACTAGCAGCACTGAGAGCCCCCCCCCCCCCCCGCCCCAGTTCGAGGGTTATCTCTGCCCCTCCCTGAGCATGTGGGTGGCATCACTCTGGACATCGTGGAACATTTCAGAATGTTGCAGAACCCCCTCCTGTAAGCTCGGCATTCGGCCAACAGCAGTGCTAAGTACTTCTTTACAGGCAGCGTGTGAGTAATAGCCCAATACAGGACTCGGTCACCCTTCTAGAGCTCGATGTGCATGCAGTTCACTGGCATTTAAGTGGTATTTTCCGTCTCCCGGAATCTGAGACTGGGGGCGGGGGGCGTGTACTTTAATGTTCGTTTACTCCCTGTACTGAAGTTCCTCTGCCGGGAGTAGGGCATCTTCATCTGTCGCGTTAACCCGTCACAATCCCCAGGCCCGCTCTGTGTACTGTGATGTAAATTGGGAGCGGTTTAGAAGTGCTTTAGAAGAAAATAAAATGCGAGCTGTGCACAGAGCCAGGCTGAGCTGAGTCTGGAGAGAGTCTGGAGGCGGAAGGATCAGTTAGGAGGCAGCGGGGGGCACTCAAGGACAAACGGGGCGCCTCAGAACTGGGCAGCCGGAGCGTGGGGAGGGTCCTCGGGCAGAAGCGTTGACTGGACTTGGTGGGGCGTGGGGGGTGGGGATGGGGGAGAACTCCCACAGCAAGACGCGGACGGTTGGGTTGTGGTGGGAGATGCAGCAGAGAACGTGGTTCCTCACGTTCCGCGTCCCTGCCTCTCATCGGGGTGGCCTGCGGGGTGTGTGGAGAAGCCCCAGTCTGACCTACAAGTCGTGCCCTAACGGGACCCGAAGGCCTGGCAGGCATCACCGTGCCACGCTGTCCATCCATCATCCATCCCCATCGATGATGCCCAGGAGCCCCTGGGACGATTTAAAAGGAGGTGGCCAGCCGAGGGGGCATCCGTCAACTCCCGCCTAGCAGTGACCCTCCATGTATCCATCCAGTCCCCACAACGTCAGGGCACAGTGGCCGGCGGAAGGGGCATCAGCGTGTCCTGATGGACCGACAGGACTGACCACAGGAACCCTAGTCTTAGGGGGCGTTCTTTCTCGGCAACGGAAAGAGTTTAGTTCTCCGCCTTTCTGTCCGCCCCCCTCCCCCCATCTTGCGAAAATTCCTTCCATTCTTTCCCAAGGTGACTTTTTAGCGTGAAGAGAAAGCAATTGATTCACATAAAGAGTAATCTCTTTCTACCGAAAGAGGTTGTTTTTAATAGCTAGATTTTATTAATGAAGCAATTCGAACCGCAGGGATAAAGGCTTCCTTCAGAAAGCAGTAAACACCAAACGATGAGGATTTATTCATTCCTCCAAATGTTACTGCCCAATATGCATGTGTACCTCTCACACCTAAAACAATGGAGTCTCTTCGGCTCCCAGACCCGCCAGACACTTGGGGGGGGGGTTTGCTTACTGGTCCGCCGCATCCCCCACACTGACCGCCTTGTGGGGAGACAGAAGGGCGTTAGGACCCATCAAAGACACTCTTTGGCGTTCCCCCGCATACAAAGAATAAGAGATACAGTGAAGATTTCCACCAACTGTGCTTAACTTTTAACCTTGTTTTAAATGTTTTACCGTTTGTTCCCTTAAAATTTCACACTTTGCCTTTCAAGTATTTAATAATATTTGAATTCGCTAAGAACAAAGGAGCACGCAAAGGTCATCTGTACCCCTATATCTCATGATTTATTTTTAAATAGTAAAAACTATCCGGGCGCCTGTGTGCCTCAGTGGGCTAAGCGTCCAGCTCAGGTCAGGATCTCACGGTTTGTGTGTTCGAGCCCCGCGTCGGGCTGTGTGCTGACAGCTCGGAGCCTGGAGCCTGCTTCAGATTCTGTCTCCCTCTCTCTCTGCCCCTCTCCCGCTCATGCTCTGTCTCTCTCTCAAACATAAGTAAACACTAAAATAAATTAAATGGTAAAAACTATATGTAAGCTCGCATCTGAGAAGCAAGGTCCATAAAACCACAGTCAGTGGCCCAAAGAGCAGCTATGTGTGGGGACAGACCCCAGGCTGGGGCCAGGGACTCTGTCCTGGGTTGATGCTGTGGCCCAGTGCTGGTGATCCGAATGCAGTCACTTTCTCCCCAGCTCGTGCCCCCTGCTCCCTGCCTCCGTAAGTCAATGCAAACAGAAGTAAAGACTTTCAAAGGTCTTTTCCACCTCGGACAATGCTGGTCTTCGTGAATTTTCTCTTCATGATTCTTCTATAAATTAATAATGAGGAAAATAGCTCAAAACACTATTTTTGTAAAAACTAAGAAGCAGACTGTGTGCCAAGCTGCCTGGCTTGGCTGTTTCCCCAGTGGACAGATCGGACTTATATTTAGCCCCGCACTCTTGCTTAGGCAGCATTTTTATTAGTGGGCAAACATCCAGGATGAAACAAAAACATGGTTATGGGTTTTTCCCAAATTACATCCTGCAGTTGGCTCGGTGATCAGTGTCTACAGCCAAAGAGGGGTCCTTCCCCAACAATATGAGCAGGCCGATTTCCTTGAGGGGTGCAGCCTGCCTCCCAGCTGACGGCCGGGGGCAGGAATAGTCGTCTCTCCCTCTGCACATAGTGGGCGGGGACACCGTGAAGGGAAGAGGGAGAAAAAGGTTCCAGGATCTAAAAACAGAGATGGATGAGGCTGGTCGGCTCATCTGGCTCGTCATTTTCTAAAGAATACATCGGGGGAGCAAGAAAGGAAAACAAAAAGTTTGAGGCTAGGAAGAATAAAGTGGAGCGATGTCGCTAGACTGTGCATGTCCTAAATCCCCCAGGAATGAGGCTTTGGAAGGGCAGCCTGGGCATGGGGAGTCTGGGGGAGGCTGAGCTTCCTTAGCAGGGTTGGGGGTGGTCACCTGGAAGGTGAAAGGATCATTTTGGCCCTTGGTCCTATGCCACCTCATGGAATGCTGCAGGAAACCAGCCTGCGATGTTGGGGGCCAGCCTGTGATGTTGGGGTCGATGTTGGGAACCAGCCTGTGATGTTGTGGGCCAGCCTGTGATGTTGTGGGCCAGCCTGCGATGTTGGGGGCCAGCCTGCGATGTTGGGAGCCAGCCTGCGATGTTGGGGATGAGGTTGGGGACCAGCCTGTGATGTTGGGGGCCAGCCTGTGATGCTGGGGGCTAGCCTGCGATGTTGGGGGTCAGCCTGTGATGTTGGGGACTAGCCTGCGATGTTGGGGGCCAGCCTGTCATGTTGGGGATGATGTTGGGGACCAGCCTGTGATCTTGGGGCCAGCCTGCGATGTTTGGGACCAGCCTGTGATGTTGGGGGCCAGCCTGCGATGTTGGGGGCCAGGCTGTGATGTTGGGGGTGATGTTGGGGACCAGCCTGTGATGTTGAGGGCCAGCCTGCGATGTTGGGGGCCAGTCTGCGATGTTGGGGGCCAGCCTGTGATGTTGGGGGCAATGTTGGGGACGAGCCTGTGATGTTGCGGGCCAGCCTGTGATGTTGGGGGACAGCCTGTGATGTTGGGGGCTAGCCTGCGATGTTGGGGGTCAGCCTGTGATGTCGGGGGCCAGCCTGTGATGTTGGGGGCCAGCCTGCGATGTTGGGGGCCAGCCTGTGATGTTGGGGGTGATGTTGGGGACCAGCCTGTGATCTTGGGGCCAGCCTGCAATGTTTGGGACCAGCCTGTGATGTCGGGGGCCAGCCTGTGATGTTGGGGGCCAGCCTGCGATGTTGGGGGCCAGCCTGTGATGTTGGGGGTGATGTTGGGGACCAGCCTGTGATCTTGGGCCAGCCTGCAATGTTTGGGACCAGCCTGTGATGTTGGGGGCCAGCCTGCGATGTTGGGGGCCAGGCTGTGATGTTGGGGGTGATGTTGGGGACCAGCCTATGATGTTGAGGGCCAGCCTGCGATGTTTGGGACCAGCCTGTGATGTTGGGGTGCTGGCTTCCCACCTGGGGAGAGCTTCCGTCTTGACATAACAAGATGGAGAGCAGGAGGGCAAGGCCGCCACCGCTAATGATGTCCACTTCTCACTAAGTTCCTAAGCATCAAAAAGGATAATTTTGCTCATGGGGAGGGGGTGTGGTGGTGTTGCATGAACGAGGAGCAGAACATTGTAGAAGGAAGTCTGCTGGGCTGGGGTTTGAAGACTGGACATAGACTGCCTGTCTCCTGGGTGCCATGATTCAGAGAATCCCACCAATGCATGCTGGGTACTTCGTAGCCAGAAGCCTCTGAGTCTAAAGCTGAGAAAACAGGAGACGGTCCAGGAAGATGGCATTTTCAGAGGAAGACACAAGGCCCTCTGTAGCGGTTGTGGCTCAGGCTTCCTGTAGAGGCTCACACAGGGGGCAGGCGAGGACGTTGGAACTGTCTCCGTGGGGGCAGGAATTCATCACTGAAAAGTGAGCTCGGGATGTTCGCCTTCCAGGTGAGCTTTGCACTTTGGGGAGGTGGTCTTAGGTCGTTCCCTTCACGCCACCCGGCCTTCTGTCCCTTTCCTGTACTCAGTCCCCACACAGGGCACTTTGCTCTCCCAGGAAGCCGCAGGCTGAGCAGGGAAGGTGCCTCGCATTGGTTCGGGAGTGACGTTTCGCTGCACAAGGTGGTCCCTCGCGAAATCGCCTTCAGATCTCGGGCATGTCCAGCAGCGCCCCAGCAGCCTTGGAGGAGGAGTGAGGAAGGCATCTGGTCAGGGTGCGGGGGGTGGGGCAGGGTTCCAGGGCTGGGGTTCAGCAGGGCAGACTCGGCCGAGGCTGAATGGTGGGGGAGAATCAAAGGCGACAATAGCAGGGCTGAGCACGGGGTCCGGGAGCAGAGCCGGCCTGCCCAAGCAAGGCAGCATGGCTTCGTCTGTGTGTTCTGACTCTACACTAGGATTGATGACTTTCAGAATGCCAGAGACGTCATCTCAGAGCACTGGGAATCCAGGGAGAGGAAGATGGGGCACAGACTGATGGACTAGTTTTGCTGGGACCGCTCAAGGTGGCAAAATAGGAATCTTCACTTTGTATCCTGGAAGTCAGCACTGCATTATATGCTCTATAAGGACGGTGTTGGACATCCGAGCGCTAGGCGTTTGGGAGGTGAGCCCTGGCACCCGGCGGCCGGCACATTTGAAAGTGCCGAGGCAGCTGTCTGCCGCGCGGGAGGCGACAGCTCATAGTCAAGCTCATAATCCTGAGGAATTGCATTTTCCCGGGAAAACCCAGGAGAGCCAACCTCACAAAAACAAAGGCGAGAGCCAGACGCGCGGTGACTAGGAAACGTTGCCTGAAGACCGAGGTGGCTGCCTGGAAGCTTCCTTCCTCATTTTGCAAAAGGCCATCGAGATAATTAAAGAACACCGTGTCAATAAATCTCTGCTCCCGCCACATCTCCCTGGCACACGACCGCGCTGGGCGGGGACGCGTGGCATGTGCTACGGCTCCTGGCACGATAATGAATGTGATCATGCCCCTACACCCAATTGCAACCAGATGGAAAAGCAATAAATAAAAATCAAGCTAGGAGAAGGGAGAGCCACCAGCGCAGCCTCTCCACCGCACGGAAATTAATATGACAAACAAAGGAAACTTACGCTCACTCGGTTCGCCCAAGCTCAGAGACATTCGGTGTCTTATTGCTCGCGTGGCTGTGCGTGTGCCTGTGCGTGTGCATGTGTGTGCAGGTCTCTACAGGTGTTTTTCTCCTACGTTCTTTAGTCTGTGTGGACGTGGATTCTCACCACGGCCTGGGGAACGATAGAAAAGGCTAATCTGGGCCACAAATGCACGGACAACAAGGTGGAACCTGTTTTGCAGCATGTGGGTTGTATGTGCCCTTGAAGACAGGAAGGCTTCTGTGCGGGACTGATTCCGAGGACGAGAGCCCGTGGAGGCTTCCAGACGTGGAGACGGTGCACAGATGCCCCGTTGCTTTGCCGGGTCTGCCCCCAGGGTGGGAGGACGTGGGAGGTGCTCCTGTCGTGGGCGGAGAGCACATGCTCGTGTGTTTGCCCGCTCAGGCTGCCCGGGTGCGGGCGGAGGGCCGGGGGTTGGTGAACAGACAAACTGGGGGGTGAAGCCAGGGGGGTCCGGGCCCAGCTGGTGCACCGGTTGTCAGGAATGGCAGAAACCGTACCCAGGAGGAGCGGGCTCCGGGCCTGGGGGTCCTACAGCGTGGAGTCGGTCGCCAACCCGAAGGCGGTGTGGGCTCATGACAAGGTGTGTCTCAGGGCCTCGGCTTAGCAGAGACACTGCGGCCTCGCCCCCAGCAGAGAAGAGTCAGGGGAACCGGCCACCTTTGGCCAGAGGTGGGATGTCGTCTCCCCGTGTTTCCCCCAGGGGAGGCAGTGGTGGCCTTGACAAGCTGTCAGCGTGGGCCAGGGGGCACCGCTGGCAATCTGCGCATGGTGGTGGCGGCTGGGGAAGCCTTGCTTCCCAACTCACCCCCAACCACTCCTCTCCCGGGACCTCCGAGTGGGACCGTGCACAGGGCAGCACACAGGCTCTCTCTGGGGACACCTCGTACACGGATGTTCCCCTGCCCTGCTTCCCTCTCAGAAGCGAATGGTGTGCACAGTCCGAAGGGAGGGCTCGAAGAATACTTTAACCCTAGGCTTTATGCCGTGGCGGGTCGTGAGCTTTGGGGCCAGACGAAATTCTTTGATACCTACTCTGCCACTTGATAGCGGCTATCATGGGCGAGCTAATGACCTTCTCTGATGATCTGCAGGAGGAGGTGGGACAATAGTTACCTTTCAAGGTTATCAAAGGGTGGGGCAGTGTATTATTGAAATAATTACGTTAGCATATTCAGATAGAAAATTTATGTACATACAATTATCACAGAAGCTGAGATAGCATGGGATAACATTCACCGCTGTTCCTTCCGGAACACCTGGCAGAGAGAGAGAGCAGAGGAAGAGTTCTTCACGTCGACACAGGCTGTCGGCTAGAATCCCACATGAGCTATTCCGCGTGTGCAAGAAGAGACGCGTTTCCCTCAAGTTCTCGTGTGTGCCAAGGATTTCTGCTCCCCGTGCTCGCGGTCACCACTGACCTGGACATTCTAGCCATTGTGATGAGCATGGAGATAAGTAAGTTAGAGAAAAGCGACATTTACCAACTGTGTAATTAGAGGCCCAGGAAATCCAGGAGGGTGAGCAGAAAGCACTCTACAAACTCAGCAAAGCAGCCAGTGGTGAAGACTAAACAATGACCTGTCTCTGCACCAGAATAAGAAATTAAAACACTTTATCACAGAAGTGTCGTAATTCCACTGAAATAAGAGTGGAGAAATAATCCCCCAAATATCTGAGAAACGCATGTGAAGTCTCTAACAAAGGAGGCGACGGGTGTGAGTCACTGTGGAGGCCCGCTATGACCCCGGGGTGGGCACTTGGCCAGTGCACACGTCAGCTTCTCAAGTCAGTCTATAAATCAATGCCACGCCTCGTGAGGCAGCATGGTGCTTCTCAAGGACCTCGAAAAGCTGGCTGCACCATGTATTCGGCAGGCAAAAAACATTAAAACCCGTGATGGGCATCAGCGAAGAAGATCTTACCCTTTTTATGATAAGTATATGGTTGAAAATTTCATTGCAACGGAGCAGGGAAAATGCAGACTATGTCTTATATCTTTTAGAAAAACGGACTATCAATGTGGGCAAAATTAAGTTTGGATCCTTCCTACTTTTTATCACACACAAGATGACAACCATGTAGATTAGCATAATATAAAAAGAACATGATGAGATGGTCAGAAGAAAAAAAATAAAATAATATTTTTATAACTTCCACCTTTCTATGCAAGGCAGAAAGCCCAGAGATGTAAAAGAAAGAAGTAACAGATTATGCAGTTAGAAGTTAAGATCTTCTGTCCACAAGTCCCCATTAACAAAATTAAAACAAGCGACAGTCTAGAAGACGTTTGCCACATGTGCACTCGACAAGCGGTTAATGGTCATAATGTATAAAGTGCTCCTAAAATCCCTGTAAAAAGGCAAGTCAGACCCACATAGATAAATGCGCCTGATCTTTGACAAGGGAGCAAAGGTAACATAATGGGGCAAAGACAGTATCATCAACAAATGGTGCAGAAAAACTACACATCCACATACAAAAAAAGAAAAAAAAAGCAAATCTAGACACAGACCATTGACAAAAGTTAAATCAAGATGGATCATAGATCAAAATGCAAAACCCCACACTATGAAACTCCAGGGAGACACCGTAGGGGAAATCCAGATGACCTGGGGCTTGGAGATACTTGTCTGGATACAACTGGAAAGGTACGATCCATGAAAGGAATGTCCGATAAGTTGGACTTCATTCACATTAAAAGCTTCCACCTTGAGAAAATGGCCACAGAGAATTAAAAGCAAGCGAAAGAGGGGGAGAAAATATTTGCAAAAGACACACAACAAGAGACTTTTATCCAAAATATACAAAGAACTCTTAAAATTAAACAATAAAAACAAACCACCTGATTTTTAAAAATGGGCAAAAGTGTTGAACAGACACCTCACTAAAGAAGGTATGCAGGGTGCCTGGGTGGCTCAGTCGGTTGAGCATCTGACTTTGCCTCAGGTCATGATCTCACGGTCCGTGAGTTCGAGCCCCGCATCGGGCTCTGTGCTGACAGCTCGGAGCCTGGATCCTGCTTTGGATTCTGTGTCTTCCTCGCTCTCTGCCCCTCCCCTGCTCATGCTCTGTCTCTCTCTCAAAAATAAATAAACATTAAAAAAAAGAAGGTATGCAAATGGCAGTGACCATATGAAAAGATACTCACCATCTGATGTCATTAGGGCACTGAGGTTTTAACAACCATGGGATACCACTACGCACCAAGGAGATTGGCCAAAATACAAAACTCTGACAACATCAAATGCTGGCACGGATGCGGAGCAACAGGAACTCTCACTCTCCGCTGCTGGGAATGCAACACGGTGCCACCACTTTGGAAGACAGTTGGTGCTTTCTTACAAAACTGAACATACCCTATGATCTAGCAGTCATCCTCCTTGGTACTTATCCAAACGAACAAATGAGTTGAAAACTTATGTCTACCCACACAACCACACACCCATGATTATAGCAGCTTTATTCATAATCACTAAAACTCAGACGCAACCAAGAAGTCCTTCAGTAAATGGATAAGTAAACTGTCACATCCTGACTATGGAATATTATTCAACACTAAAAAGAAACGCACCATCAGGGCAGAAAAAGTCATAGAGGGAACTTAAATGCATTATGAGCGAAAGAAGCCAATCTGAAAAGGTTACATCCTGTGTGATTCCAACTCCGTGACATTTTGGAAAAGATAAAACTATGGAGATAGCAAAAAGATCAGTGGTTGCCTGGGGTTGGGAGGAGTGAGGGATGAATAGCAGATCTCAGAGGATTTTTAGGTCAGTGAAAATCTGTGTGACACTGTAATGATAGATACGTGTTGGTAAATGTTTGTCCAAACCCATAGAATGTACAAGTCCAAGAGTACAATGGTGAACCCTAATGTAACCTATGGACTCTGGGTGATTATGGTGTGTCGGTGCAGGTTCATTGATTGTAACAAATGTATACTGGGCAGGGGGGGGTGTTGACAGGGAGATATGGGAATGCTCTTCAACCTCTGCTCAATTTTCTTGTGTACTTAAACTTCTCTCTTCGAAAATTAGAGGGCAGGAGTAGGAGACCGAGGGAGGGAGGGAGGGGAAACAGTAATGCAGTAATACAGGACAGCATATTAGCTACCGCTTAGTGAGGACCTGCCATCCTATTTTCCAGGTACTGTGCCCTTAACCGTGTGCTCTTGGTCAAATAATTGAGCCTCCTCATGCCTTAGTGTGTGCATCTGCAAAATGGGGAAGTGACGATTATTCTGTTTCACTGGATCGTGTTGGGCATCCAATTAAGTAATGTCTATAAAATCCTCGCCACTATGACTAGGTCATAGTAAGCGTCCAGAAGATAGTTATTACTATTCTTTCTATGAGAAGTTTATAAAAAAGACCACCCCACAGGTGGAAGAGTAGAACGTATAGACAGCAATGGCAGAAAAGATCCGGATGGGCAACGCACACATGGAGATGGGATATCCAGTCCACTGACAACAGTGGAAATGGGATGAGAGCAACAAGGATGTATTTTTCAAGGGAAGAGGGCGCCTCCCGTGGGTATGGGTGGGAGAACACTTGGGCACGTGGCACCCACTTGGATGACACCATGGTAGCAGCAGCCTCACCTGTGAGATGCTCATGTGTTCCTGTGCATGGGGCTCCACAGTGAGAGCCACTCAGTGTGCTGGATTTTAATAAGCCTGCTCCAAGGAGAAGACCCTATCATCTGCTATACACTCAGAGGCACAGGAACCGGGGCAGCCAGGGGGCTGGGAGGAATAAATGTGCAAGAGTTTCTGAGGCTCAGCCTTTGCTTTACTGCCTTCTAAGCTCTGTTTTGTTTGTTTGTTTGTTTGTTTTGGAAAGTAAAATATTTGTGGTGATGTCTCTAATAGGAGTGATTTTTCTCTTTGTTCTATGGATTCTTGGGTCGCCTTGAGAAATTTTCCCCCATATCAGTACATGTTATTTGATCAGTCGTCTTCCTTCCTACGTGCCTTTTATGATTTTCTGCCTCCTACTCCAGAAGTTCATTGGACAACGGCAGTGGAAGAGCTTTGCTCTGCATCCAGGAGCTCCGCCTGTGCCCCTCCTGTGCAGCCTGACAGCCCTTAAGATCTACTAATGGCTATCAGTGGAACATCAGCCTGACAGCCCTTAAGATCTACTAATGGCTATCAGTTTCATCAGTGATGAAAACATGTGCTGGGCTTAATTTTGATAAAGACAGTACCTTCGAGATGAGCTAACTTACATGTTTAGGAGTCTCTACTCTAAGTCTGCAGATCCTTGTAATGGACTCACTCCTTGCTGACCACCCTGGCTTTAACCCAGGAGCCACGGGGGATGCAGAGAGGGATACAAAGAAGTAGGAGCTCTTTAATGATCTGCTGCAGGTGATTGACCTACACATGGTCCTCTTCCTGAGACGTTGAACCCGTGCCCATGGCGTCGGTGACTCACAGCCTCCTGTCCAGGCTGCGTTCCTGCATTTCAGAGTCTGCTATTCTCATGCTGCTCACACAGGAAATATTTATGGTACAGGTGTGAAAACACACACACACACAGACACAGAGCACCAACTTATATAAACTTCACTTTCAAAACATAAATATCTCTCTGTGTGTACATATACGTTCATATGTACATATACACGCCCGTGTGTGGAGATATATTTGTAGATATATGTGTGAAAATATATTCTATATTTTCATAGAAATCCACTTGTAAGAAATGTACCCAGTCATCCAATCCCCACCAATGGCTTGTCAAGACAGTGAGATGTGGATCAGTTAATGATTTTTCTTTTACTTCCATGTTTTCTATAATCAACCTATAGGAACTTTATAATAATAAAGTTGATTTATAATAATCAAGGCAAAATGAGATTGTCTTGTAATGTTCAGAATACCACCACCAACAAATGACTGACCATTTGGACTGACAGGACCGCATGCGGACTGTACCGGCCCTAGCTCCGTCCCCCCCACCCCAAAGCACCCCAAAACTTTCCCAGGACTGCTGCACATATCAGTGTCCTTGGCACCTACAAAAACAAGTGTACCGGTCTCAGTGCACAGCAGTGTGATGACATCCAAGGTGAGAGGCATGGACTCCGTCCCAATCCACCTGCTTCGTCATGAGGGCTCAGTAAAAAGGAGTACTGCATTTTGAATGTTTAAACAGAAGTCTGGGTTGTTTCCCTTAATTGCTCCTTTTTTTAAAATGAAATTTGGTTAACAATTCAGTTAAATGTCAGCATTTAAGTTCCAATGATTGGGAAGCTATAATTTGACCAGGCCAACGCTTTTCTTGGCTGAATAGATTCTTTATTCGATGAAATGCCAGGGTATCAATGTAGTGGCTCGACCTCAATGGAATTCAAGGAGTAAATGTTTTAAGTGCTTAGAAAAAAAACCATTCAGAATAATTTTACGGTCATCAAACATTATAATTTTACTCATGCAATTATAGCTACACACACATGTATCTACACACATATATATGTATTTATATGGATAATGTGGTAATACATGTGTATGAAGTCAGACATAAAATATTCATAAATATAATATTTGGTTATATATAATATAATTTGGATTAGATATCACTCTTAATAGTTTTTTAGAATCACATAATGTTATAATTAGAAAGGACTTTGGAGACATCTAGTTTGGCACTCCGATGCATTTTCTTTTTCTTTTTTTAATGTTCATTTATGTATTTTTGAGAGAAAGAGAGATAGCATGAGCAGGGGAGGGGCAGAGAGAGAGGAGGGGGCGAGAGAATCCCAAACAGGCTCCACGTTGTCAGCACAGAGCCTGACACGGGGCTTATAACTCATGAATCATCTCAAGAACAGTGAGATCATGACCTGAGCAGAAATCAAGAGTCGGATGCTTAACGGCTTAACGGCTTAACGGACTGAGCCACCCAGGCACCCCTCCTTTTCTTTTCTAACTTACCTGAATTAAGGTGCCAGTATAATGGTAACTACTCACATCTGCTAGATGGCCAGCAATTCCATTGCCATGTGTATTTTATTTTGTCATGACAACCATATTGTCTAGTAAGCAGAAATAGGAACTTACGATGGAGAACACAACCATCGAGAAATATATCTACATGAATAGTTTTACCCCAAACCCCTCACGCTGGCTCTTACCAGGAGGTTTTCTGGAAGGGGCCGGAGACACGGTGCCACCAGGGTGGAAAGGCGGCCAGGGGAAAGCCGGCCACTGCCTGCCTCTCTCCCGGGAGACGATCTGCGCCACACCGCCACTAAGGTGAGGATGACACTTGTCCCCAAACAAGTCAAGGGCAAAGGGGATGGACTGTTTCTCATTTCTTGTGTTTAAGAACAGGAGGTTTACTCAAGACAAAGATTCTTCTGAACCCCTTAGAGCTCTCTTCCCTCTGGTGTCAAATCTGATATTCCATCACATAACCGTGTGCCAAATTGCCTCCTTTTCCTCCTCTGATACGTTTTTCAGTTTCACCCTGTCGGAAAGGCTACCCTGGCAGCTTCTAAGGCTCGCAGGAGGCCTCCTGGGAGTGTTTATCAAAGGATGTGGAGGGTTTGCTGGGCATACCTCTCGAAGCCTCGGGCTGAAGGCAGAGATGCCGGGTTTATTATTCTGATTTCATGGAGGAAGACGGGAGATTGAAAACAAATGCTCACATTCAGTGTGGGTGATAAAAAGGAAAACTTTTCTATAAAGGGATTATTAAAATTCAGAGACACCAGATGCCTCCAGCAAATTTCATCAGGGGAGTTCTGGCGAGAGAGCTTTCATTTTCAGAGTTTTGAAAACAAGAATTTCCATTTTCAACTTTAGGAGAAAAATGGAAAATTTCTCTTTCTCAATATGAAAAGAGGAGACTTAGCAAGGTGGATGTATATACAAAAATTAGAAAATAAGTATTCTTTGATTTCAGTATTCCGTTTCTGAGGTTATATAATTACAATTAGCCATCTCATTAATGTTTTTTCTATAAGGGAAAAATAAAAGATCTCGTTTCTCTTTTTTTTTTTTTTTCATCAGACCCCAAGGAAATAAAACAGTATTTTCTGTTAGGGAGATACAGTTTGGTAAACCCAACCTGAGATCTTGCTACAACTCATTATAATGTTCCCTAAGGAAAAGCTATACTGACATATGAAGAATAAATACATAAATATCAAGATCTGGGAAGTAGGGTGTAATAGTGGTTATCCTTGTACCTTGGTGGGTATATCAATAGGTTTGGGGGAGATTATACACACAGGCATTTTCCCACAAGTTATGACTTGTTTGGACTTTATTCAGTTTGCACTAAAACCATCATTATCATCTTAATTCAAGTCTGGGGGAAGACAATACTGTTTTATGCAAAACCTGTGGTTTCTTGTCCCAGGAGGAAAATCTTGGTCCCATAATAACGGGTGTCCCAGCTGATAAAGAATTCCAGAAGCGGCCCTGAAATTGCTAAGTTAGGATTTGAAGGTGCAGGTTTGAGTCTCTTCCACTGCACGTCAGCTCTGTGGCTCAGGCTCTTTGTCTGAATTTCTTCCTCTGTAAAAACTGCAGAATAATCATCTGAGTATGAGTACTCATATGTGGAGTATCGTATGAGAAACTAGTTAAATAATATGTATGAAAAACTCGGTCAAGTTCATTTCCAGTGAAAAGACAGGATTATTTGAGTCCCAAGATGCAAGACTGGGATGATGAGACAAGGCAGGGATCTAGTCGCAGGTGACAGGAGCAGGTGCACTCCACCCCACTGGCCCCAGTGAGGGCAGCCATGAGACCAGACAGAGCACAGGGGTCAGCTCTCCGAGAACTCCAGAAGGTAAATAGTACCAGGCGGATTGGGGAAGAAGACTGGAATTTGGAGTTCCGTTAAACTGATGACAAGCTCTTTATTTCTTGTAGTCAGAAGCCCAGCCATAGACATCAGGGTGGACCAAGAAGGGAGAGACCTCCAGGATAAACTCTTCAGTCACACTCGAGGAGCACCAAAGGCGGCTGAAGTAACAACAGCAGGGGACCCACAAGTGCCTAATCTACGAAGGAGAGCATCGTCCTCATTGATCAGAGGAATTCTAACCTTCGGGAGGTGCTGTGAATGTCTGTTTCCTTGTTTTAGGTCCTTGCATCACTTGGCCTTCATCGTGGGCACCATCTTGGTAAGTACACAGCACAGTGGGATCAATAAACTCTGTGTTTTCAGGAATCCAAAGGAGAGCTTTAAGGAACTAAAAGAACTGAGAAGATTGTGCAGAGAGAAGACCTTGGAAAAACAGTCCCATGAGTGGTTCACTTATTCCAGGGCTCAGCCTCAAGGCACACATGCACACGTCTTAACTAAATGGCACACAAGAGAGTCTAGGAACTGAACTAAGGGTTAGGCCCCTGCTTAGGTTCTAGACTCGGTGTCATTTACACACATGGCTTCAGATCTTAACAGCCTGACACAGGCTGTAAGAATGGAATAGACACCCAAACCAGGCTCCCCAGAAGACTGGATGTGATGGACAGCCTACTAGAACACGGTTAGAAGAAATATAGCCCTGCCCACAGTGTTATGTCAGCAAACAAACACTTAGAAAACTTTCGTGTCCCTGTAAATGCTTTCCTTGACCAGAAACACAGTACAGTAAAACCTCAGATTGCGAGTAACTTGTTCTGCGAGCGTTCCACAAGACGAGCAAACATTGCATATAAATTTTAACTTAATGAATGAGCCATCTCTCGCAACGAGTAGTAGGTGACACCTAATATCACATGATCATATGGAGCCAATCTGAGCCAAAGTTTCTTCTCTCTCTCTCTCTCTCTGTCTCTCTGCGGGATTGTGGGTGATTGTCTCCCATGCTCAGATGTTCAGTCTCAGGCTGTGGTGTTTGGTAAAATCAGTGATTTTTCAGAACGTTGGAAGGTGCCTACAACTGGCACTAGTGTATTTTTGTCACTTCAAAGCACAATTGACAACAGTCCTTTGCTTTTCCATACAAGAGTAAGCTTAGGAATGCTTTGCTCCATTCTAGGTTGGGATGCCTGTAGATATAGACCCTTTCCTCTGCTTCCTTATTGCCAGTTCCATTACGTGCAGTCTACGAGAAGAGTTTGTTAATACTATACTGTAGTCAACATCCGTGGGAGTGTATACAATGGCCCCCATGCAGAAAAAGGTTGAAAAGAAAGGGGGTAAGCAGAAGATGATGATTATGGTGGAAGTCAAGAAGGAAATAGTGAAAGTCGTCCCACACAATAACCCTCCTCTCTTGCCTCTGTCACACTAGCCTTGAAGGTTTTCAAAGGCAAGTGCAGGTTAATTTGTTTATTTTTCTTTATATTTTGTATTTTCTTGATTATTTTGTATTAAATTACAGTATTATAATCATCTTCATATGAGTATTTTGGGGTTGTGGAGCAAATCACCTGAGCGTCTGTTATTTCTTATGGGGAAATACGCTTCGATATACAAGTGCTTTAGATTATAAGCATGTTTCCGGGACGATTATGCTCACAAAGCAAGGTTTTACTGTAATATTCATTCAGCCAGTCCCCAGCTGCCAAGCCAGCTCTGGGCTCAGTACTTACTTCCTTGTTCCTTATTCTTTCTCCTGTAAAAGCTTCCTTCCTTCTGCCCCACTTTCCAGTGCTCCGAATGGAGATGGCCCACTCCATGAAGTGTCGCCTGAAGTTTGTTTGTGTCACTGAACTGTCTTCTTTAATCATTTTTAATAAGAGGCAATGTCAACATTTTCGATAGGCTTTAAAAAAGACTCAAAAGTCTAATAACATAATATTCAGAGTGTCCAGAATACAATCCAAAATTACTCAGCACGTGAAGAACCAGACATGTATCAGCTACACGGAAAGAGGCACTCAATAGACATCGGTTCCATTTTGGAACACGTGTTTAAAAATATCCATCAATGACTGATTTTTAAAGCAACTATTATAAAATGCTCCGAGAAAGGCAAGCATTGTTAAAACAAGTGGAAGGATAAAAAAAAATCTAAGCAGAGAAGTGGAAGACATAAAAAAGAAACAAATGAACAAGAAACAGTATGTGGTCCATAAAAGTTCTTCCTTGGCCTGATGGAATTTTCACGGAGCACTGGTATATGAGAGAAACAAGAAGCCGAGGGGGTTGTGTGTAAGCGCACGGATGAAACACGTAAGCTGCCACCAGGATTAGTGACTGCAGTGTGTGGGGACATCCTGCACATAAGTATACATGGCACGATTTTAATGGGACACATAGACTATAACTAATTTCTAAGATAATAATAGTATGTAAATGATATGTAAATATGTAAATCATATGCACATATACAAAAAAGAATATGCACATAGAAAGTGAATAGCTATATGGACAAATGTAAACATTGATTTGCCCTTCTTAAATTTCGTTTAATTCCATAGAATGTCTCTAAGAAAGCATTTTTTTCCAATCTCATAGCCTTGGGCACGCTTGCATCAGGAACGATGGTGATGTCTGAGAATTATTACAAGAGTACAATTTGCTGTCAGGTGTAAATATGCTTGGTAAGTTTTAGGATGGCACACAGAGCTTACAAGTGAGCCCCATTCACATCACATGTTCTTTGGATCCTCTAAAAGGACAATACCAGTTTAATGCTGCACATCTTATTGTAACTCAGATAAGTTAAATCGATCTTTTTAAAATTTTTTTTATGTTTATTTATTTTTCAGTGAGAGAGAGAGAGAGAGAGAGCCAGCTGGGGAGGGGCAGAGAGACAGGGAAACACAGAATCCGAAGCAGGTTCCAGGCTCCGAGCTGTCAGCACAGAGGCTGATGCGGGGCTCGAACTCACGGACCGTGAGATCATGACCTGAGCCGAAGTCAGACGCTTCGCCAACTGAGCCACCCAGAAGCCCCAGTTAAATCGATCTTTAATCAAATCGGATGCCTATCACCCTGATCTCATGCACATTGGGAAGTTCTATGTGGTTGGCAAAACAAAGGCCCCTAAAGATGTTATTCTATCCTAAGAATTAGGATAGGACATTCTATCCTAAGAGCCTGTGAGGGGTGCCTGGGTGGCTGAGTCGGTTGCAGGTCTGACTCTTGAGCGAGGTCAGGCTCAGGTCATGGTCTGAGGTTTGTGAGATTAAACCCTGTTGGGCTCCAAGCTGAGTGTAGAGACTGCTTGTGATTCTCTCTTCCTCTCCCTCTGCTCCTCCCCTGCGTGCATACTGTCTCTCAAAAAAAAAAAAAAAAAGAGCCTGTAAATATGTTAATTTATAGAGCCAAAGGGACCTTGCCGACATGATCATGACAACAAATGTGGGCATCTCTAGAAGACAGAAAAGACAAGGCGTGGATTCTCCTCACAAAGACTCAAGAAAGAACATAGCCTTGCCACTCTCCTGATTTGCAGCCCAGTGAGACTTCTGACCTCCAGAACCGTAAGATAATAAATGTGTGTTTAAATTCGTGGTAATTAGTTACAGCTACCATAGGAAGTGAATACCGTCCCCTTGGGAATTCCCAGTGACCTTCCTGTGTTCTGTCTGAGGGCCCCCAATGTCTCTCGCCTGTCTGGTCACCTGTCCTCACGTCCCTCATGCTTCTGCTTTCTCTTGGTCTCAGCCTCTGCTCTACACTGGACAAGGTCTGTCTCCTGTCATTGCCCTAAAGCACTGGCAGCAAAAGGTTGTACGTGTAGAAATTGCGCGGGCCTTTCAGGGCCAGCAGAGGACGATTCTGGCAAGAACATGGCTTTGCGTGATGGACAGTTACAGCTACCGGCCCTGTGTCTTGCTCCTCGGAAACGCACTGTTCCCCCTGGCAGGTGTGAGTTCTTTCCCTGACGGTGTCTCTTGGGTGAGTTTAGGGTCCTCTCTCTCCCCAGCCCTTCTGAACCCTTCCCTGTCATGTCCTCACCCCTCTGGAGGCTCATCAATCCTGGAAACACAAAGTTACCATTCCCTTATCATCGGGCCAAAGAGTCTCGCCTTCGGTTCCTCTTCCAGATTGCGCTCTGTGTTTCCAAATGGGGACCCAAAGAGATCATTAATTTACTGCATCCCACCTGAAGTAGGGTTACACCACAGGGCTAGGCCTCAGCTGTTCACCTTTACCTTCTGAAGGTTTTTTACTTCCATATTTCTGCTGTGAAATGGCACTCTCCTTTTTATTTCTTTTGCGTTGTTTCTTTCTTTCCTTCTCTGGGTCCTGAGTATGCTGTAACGTGATCCCAGGGAAGGCTAAGGCAATGGCTGTGCTAGTGTGGTACCCTGATTGGACCCAAGTTCAACTCCAATAACTTCTTTAAAGTATTAGTGAAATCATTTCTAAATGTCTTTCAGGTTAAGGAGGCATAGGAGTTAGATACTCAGACCTGCCCAAAGTGTTTCTTTAGGAGTCAAATCCTGATAATGTTTAACACAGCTTCGGAGAGCTGAGAAAATGTACCTCTTGGGTTGTGGTGAAGATATTGCAGACAGCGTGGGGGCACAGATGTCTTCCTGTTTCAGCATTTGAAGAGATGACATTCAGATGGGGCCCAGTGGACATGTGGGGCAAAGGAAGGGACAGTTTCAGATGAGGTACGAATTGGTATGTTTTACGTTTGCCCACCATTGAGGTGTTCCATGCACAGTCGTGTACAGAGCCTTTCACTCTCAAGGCTCAGAAGTGGCTACTAATTCAATATCACAGGATTTTTCCTGTGTCCCACCCTGTTCCACTGGGAGGGAGGCCTGGACGGGGGTGGAGGGTGGGTGGCAGGGCCGAGCCTGTGGTACTTTGATGGGAGGGAGGTACAAAGGGAGGGTACGTCCCCCTCAATGCCCAGAGCCCAGATGTTGGGGTGGGGCACAAATGCCAGTGGGTTGTCTGAGGAACGAGGACCATGGGTGGATATGGCAGAGGGACAGTGAGATGGGGGAGGCCACCCCTGACATCATCCCCGGCACTGACTGAATCAGATTCACTTTCTCTCTTTTTTTTAGAAATTTGTCACTGAATTTTATTTACACTTTCCTTTCCCTTGTCTTTTCAGACAGAGTGGCGTCATAGCTGGACATCACAACGAATATTACCACGGCAACAGAAGATCAGAAATTTGGCTTTTGTAGTCTTTGACCTCAGTCACCTTATAGCTAAGCTCTGCACCCATCCCTCCCCCTTTAAAAATGGTCCTCACTACCATCAAGAGTTCCCCAAATTAGGCATTCTCCATCACCTCAGACCACCACTCATTTCTTGCTATGATTCTTTGTTTTTTAAATATGAAATTTATTGTCAAATTGGTTTCCATACAACAGCCAGTGCTCATCCCAACAAGTGCCCTCCTTAACGCCCATCACCCACCCTCCCCTCCCTCCCACCCCCCATCAACCTTCAGTTTATTCTCAGTTTGTTAAGAGTCTCTTAAGGTTTGGCTCCCTCCCTCTCTAACTTTTTTTCTTCTTTCCCCTCCCCCATGGTCTTCTGGTAAGTTTCTCAGGATCCACATAAGAGTGAAAACATATGGTATCTGTCTTTTTCTGCCTGACTTATTTCACTGAGCATAATACCCTCCAGTTCCATCCACGTTGCTACAAAAGGCCAGATTTCATTCTTTCTCATTGCCAAGTAGTATTCCATTGTATATATAAACCACATCTTCTTTATCCATTCGTCAGTGGATGGACATTTAGGCTTTTCCCATAATTTGGCTATTGTTGAAAGTGCCGCTATAAACATTGGGGTACAAGTACCCCTATGCATCAGCACTCCTGTACCCCTTGGGTAGATTCCTAGCAGTGCTATTGCTGGGTCATAGGGTAGATCTGTTTTTAATTTTTTGAGGAACCTCCACACTGTTTTCCACAGCGGCTTCACCAGTTTGCATTCCCACCAACAATGCAAGAGGGTTCCTGTTTCTCCACATCCTCGCCAGCCTCTATAGTCTCCCGATTTGTTCATTTTAGCCACTCTGACTGGCATGAGGTGGTATCAGAGTGTGGTTTTCATTTGTATTTCCCTGATGATGAGTGACATTGAGCATCTTTTCATGTGCCTGTTGGCCATCTGGATGTCTTCTTTAGAGAAGCGTCTACTCATGTCTTCTGTCCATTTCTTCACTGGATTATTTGTTATTCAGGTGTGGAGTTTGGTGAGCTCTTTATAGATTTTGGATACGAGCCCTTTGTCTGATATGCAGATTGACTTTCTCTTGTGATAGCAGGAACGATGGAAACATAGATGTAATCAACATTATTTTTTTAATGTTTATTTTATTTTTGAGAGAGAGAGAGAGAGAGCAAGTGGGGGAGGGGCAGAGAGAGAGGGGGACAGAGGATCTGAAGCCGGGTCTGTGATGAGAGCTGAGAGGCCGATTTGGCCTCAAACCTATGGACTGTGAGATCATGACCTGAGCCAAAGTGGGACGTCCAACCGACTGATCCACTCAGGAGCCCCTAAAGTAATCAATACTATTAAAACGTTTGGACCTCAAAGAGAAATCCCACCACAAAATAAGCAGATCCTTCTGTCTATTCTCTGGTGCCCTGCCCTGGCTGTGTGCTGTGTGTGCGACAAATACCTGAGCCCCACATTCACTCATTTTTGGGAGCAAGGCCTCTGACAGTGAGGTCTGTGACTTCCTCATCCCCAAAGTATGGAGTTCACGCTTCTGCATAGTCTCCTTAGACATTTCTCACATAGATCTGACTGCAATAAATATGTATCTGCCAACGATCTGCCACATTTAAGACATCGCCCTAGCACTTCGGGGTGTATAAGAGGCGAATAAGAGTATCTATACCCAGGAAGACACAGCCCAGGAGTGACGGTGCCTTAGCCAGCTCAGGCTGCCATGACAGAACACCACAGGCTGGGGGGCTTACACAACAGGGATTTTCTCACCGTCCTGGAGACTGGAAGTCCAAGGTCAAGGTGTGAATAGGGTTGGTTGCTGGTGAGGGCTGCTTCTTTCTGTGTCCTCACATGGTTTCTCTGTGTACATGGGAGAGAGTGGGGGGTGGAGGAGAAAGAGCGATCCCTAGAGCTCTGATGTCTTTCTCTTTTTATAAGGACAGCAGTCTTATCAGATTAGGACCCCACTCTGATGACCTTCTTTAACCTTCATTATCTCTTTAAAGCCCCAAATACAGTCACATTGAGGAGTTGGGGCTTCAACATAGGAATTTGGGGGAAACCAAAAGAAAAAAAAAAGTATCAGCTATTACTTTGTTATCATGATTTGGTACAAAACACAGGAATAGGCTGAAACGAACCTAGGTTATTAAAACTCCCAGTATTCTTAAAAAAAAAAAATGCCCCCGTTATGAACCTGTCAAATAAGTTGTCTAAAATGAAGAGAATCATTATAATTTAAAGCGTAAATCATCGCAATCATAACCATTAAGAGCTTCCTTGGCGTTCTCTCCTGGGGTATCGCAAAGATGATGAAATATGAAATTAAGCAGAGCTTATTAAGATCAACCATTTTTATCATATGACCTTTTCATTTCAAAATGTAGAATCACATAATAAATAAGTTTTCTAGCGTGTATGACTGCTCAGAGGTTCCTACAACTCTGAAAGAAACCAAGCTAATTAGATGTGAAATATCAACCGGTGAGCAATTACAGCGGGACCAAAAAATACCCCAGTGACTCTGTACATTTCATGCATTTCTGATTTAGGCAAGTCTCAAGGTTGTGTCTGTGTCATGAATTCAGAAACAGCAGTAAAACCCGGTCATCACAAACATGAAGTCTGCTGCTATCTACTTTTCTGTGGCTGGTAATGAGTAAAGATGGACATCATTCCTTTGTTAGATTTATTTTTTTTAACATTTTTAACGTTTTTATTTATTTTTGAGACAGAGAGAGACAGCGCATGAGCAAGGGAGGGGCAGAGAGAGGGAGACACAGAATCAGAAGCAGGCTCCAGGCCGTCAGCACAGAGCCCACGCAGGGCTCGAACTCACGAACCGCGAGATCGTGACCTGAGTGGAAGTCGGACGCTCAACCGACTGGGCCCCCCCCCAGGCACCCCCATTTGTTAGATTTTTAATTTTTCTGCTACCTCATCTCCCCAGCTTGAGAGAGGAAAAACTTAAGGAAAAGCATGATTTCTTCTGTGTAATGACTCAGGAGAGCTCTATTCAAAAAAAAAAAAAAAAAAAAAAAAAAAAAAAAAAAAAAAAAAAAAATTAAAAGCTCTAACTTCTGGAGGGTTAGTACACCAACAAGCTAATATCGAATGTCGGCTGTTGTGTCTTCTATACATAAAATATTTTGGCCATTCTTACCCAGTCATAGGAACGGGTGGGGATTTTGGCCATCTTCTTCTTTGGGGTCCATCCTAAAGCAGAACCTGAGATTAGGGCCTGAGCACAGGTGGCTTGTTTGGGGGGGAAATGACAGGAAGTGGGTGATGAACTAGAAGGACGGTCCGTGTACTGCTGGGGCTGCAACCATGGCGGGGCTGGGCGCGGACGCACTGCAGATGCACGAGACCGATGTAGACGTACCTCGGAGTTCTTCTGGAGAAGGGGACACTGTGGCGGGTTTCCACTTCCTTGTTCCCCTTCGGTTCCAGGTTCCCCCACAAGAATTTTCTCCCAACATTTCCAGGCGGCCCTGCTCACACTGAAAAAATTACACTGCCATTCCAAAACACGAGCAAGCGAGGCAAAGCAAACAAAAACTAACGCCACCAAATAAAACAAACACACGCACAGACAAAACGGAGGCAAAGAGGTGTCACAGGCTCCTGCGGCGGGACCCTGAGAGCTTGCATGGGAACTGTCCGTTTGCTGCTTCTAGAGTCCATTCAGGGATGTGACATGCCTTGGGGACACTATTCTCAGTGAAACAAGCCGGTCACACAAACACAAACACCGTCTGAGTCTATGTCAGTGAGGTACGTAGAGTGGTAAAAACCGTAGACACGGAGAATAAAATCGTGCTTGCCAGGGACTGAGGAGCTGGGAGTCATGTCATGGATTTGGGGTTTGAGTAGATCAGAGCTCTGGAGGGGGATGGCGGTGACGGCTGCAAGGCAATGTGGACGCGCTAAACACTTCAGACAGCTAAAATAAATGGTAAATTTTATGTCATGTGCATGTTGCCACAATAAAAGGGAAAGACCTAAAGGGGGAAAAGCTACAATCTCCACTGCCGTGGGTGGTCTCCCACAGTCACCGAAATTTGTCGGCTCCTGTCTCCGCCACCCATTCTAGACTCCCTCAATTTTGGATCCGCACCTCCTGTCTTGAGGGGTGTGACCCTTGATTGCTTTTCCCTCCCTAGCTGGGGCTGCTGCAATGTGCCCATCCACTGTCCCCGTGGGGCACAGAGGCACTAAGAGGCATCTCGATGACTCCCTGATCTCGCTCTCCTGGAAGCTCTCTTGAGCAGAAACTCTAGCTCAGCGTGATAATGAGGGTCACCTGCCTTTGCCAATATGGTAGCTCCTAACTTTATCTACTGATTCATTAATCTTTAAGTTCCTTTCAGGGTCATGCCGGCTAATCATTTGAAGTCAAGTGTTTGTGTTTTCTGGTCTCACCAAATAAAGATCTAACTGGTAGTGATAAGGGAAGGCTATGTGCCCAAGACAAGTCTGAATTCTTCTGTCTCCCTCTCCCTAGGATCCTTGGATTCAGAGATCTTTAGTAACAGCCCAGGGATGAAAACAGACATGGTGTGCAGTTCATGGATTGGGAAATACTGGAACATTTTTCACATGGAGGTTTCAATTTTATGGACATTAAGATCATATGAATGGCTCACGAGAAGGAGACGGGGAAATAAAAAAGTGTACGAATAGGGAGGTAGCAGTTGTGAGTTCTGCGCATTGTTTATTGGTATTACTTAAAAAAATCCTTTTGGAAGTGATTCTAGAATCGAAATTGCATCTAGTTTGTAGGATACTTGAGACATTGTTTTTAAATTCAGTCCTAGTTTTCTCTCAAACAAACAAGCTGTTTATTCATGTCAAATGTTCCCCAAATCAGGCACCATAACTCCAACTTGTTTTTATGTAATAGGCCTTCTAGAGAGATGCGTGCATGTGTTAATCAAGTAACATAAAGGCACAAAATAGCTGATATCTACTGTAGACTGATGTATAGGTATAGACTCAGCCTGCAAGGACCTCATGCAGCACTGGTCAGTGCAAATAATGCATCTGCAACCAGATGCATTCTAGAATTTGTCCAAAGAGCAGTCATCACCAACTAAGGCCTCACAAACCCCAGTTTCAGGCAAACGTAACTAAGCAAAGCAGCTCATGGTACACAAGGACAAGATGGCAAGAATGTCCTTATAAAGTTTTGAAAAGACAAACCATGTGTTCACAGCTGCTGATTTGAGAATACTTCCAAACACACCCTACCTCAAGGCAGGCTCAAGTGATGGAAATATTGGGTCCATGCCTTCATCAACATACCAGAGCCTGGCTAACTAGGTTACAAGAGTGCCCTGTGTTAGGGGGTTAGAAGCCTAGGGACCAAAATAAAACCCAAACTCAGGGGGTGCATGAAGGATGTGGAGCTCATATTTCGGATGACACTGACTTCATCATTGCAAGCAAGGTGGTCCTGAACCCACGGAAACTCCAGGGTTTTCAAATGCCCCCTGGTTACCAAGTCAAGGGCTCTGGTCTACGGCAGCAGGGACCATGGTCAAATCTCAGTGGAGCCCCCCTTGTTAAAGCCCGTGGTCCAAGTACCACCAGGTTCATGCACCTAGAGCTGAATGTTAGGGTCACAGAGCTTGCTGGACATCAGTAAGAAAGAGTTAGGAGGGACGTATAGGATTTGGGCTTGCTCTAGGTGATTCTGAGGAGGGTTTAGGAAAGTGACAAGGAATTCCGAATTGAATATTGTCAAGAAGTGGAGATAACTTGGCGATTGGGTATCTTAAGTTTTATCTAAGAGAAGGGAGACCAGAATTTTCACTGGTAAGAATCACTCATGTCGGGAGAGGAAGTGAAGGGAGGTTTCATGTAGGAGAGAGGCATTTGTCTCTGTCTCGTTCCCTATGCGGTCTCAGAGTGGGCCTGTCCACGCATTATTTATATTTTCGGATCATTGTTTACACTCACTTAGGAACATCACGACTCAGCTGCCAGCAAGGCTGTTTTTCTCTTTCTTGGGATCTACAATATTTTATTTTATTTTATTTTATTTTATTTTATTTTTTATTTTATTTTATTTTATTTTTATTTTTTATTTTATTTATTTTATGTTTTTATTTTATTTATTTTACTTTATTTTTTATTTTATTTATTTTATTTTATTATTTTATTTTATTTTTATTTTATGTTTTTATTTTATTTATTTTATTTTATTTTATTTTATTTTATTTTATTTTATTTTATTTTATTTTATTATTTCACTTCCTTTCCTTTCTTTTCTTTTCCTTTTATTTATGACAAAGAGAAGGTGATTCTTTATGCTACTTTACGTGAATTCCAACAGAATTCTTCCTCAGATAGTCTTTGGGATTTTCCTCTCTTGCTTAATTAATAGTTACCATTGATGGGGTGCAAATGTGTCCAGAGCAAATGCCAAAACACTGTTTCACAATTTCACACTGGAAAGGTTTTTGTAAAACACTTAGGGATTAGGAATGTGTCTAATTACAAAGAAGGTGAACCATGAGCGTGAGCACTTGACTCATCACAGGTGCTCCCAGAGGCCCGGTTCTCACATCTCGAGGATGCACGTGACAAAGAGGATGGTGTAACGTGCCTTGGCCTGGATCGTCCAGAAACGCTCCTGAGTGTTTTAACAACAGTCCTTGGACCTGATTCAAGGTGCGATGACTGAGACTTTTCCAAATTCTGTAACTCACTGGCTAAGCACAGCCCTTTCTGATCGCCGTCCCGTGGAGCATCTTTGACCACCACTCCCCATCCAACTCACGCACGTGTTTTCTCATATCGTATTTCCCCAGATGGGACCCTTGGCCTCCATACTTAAACACCTGGGGCATCTGTTGAAAGCGCACGTACTTGGGCCCTTTCCCAACCCTGTTAGTCTCCAGGGGTAGAGTCTTGACATTTTTTTAAGTCCCTCCGGGTAATTAGAAGATACACCAAAATTTAGGAATCTTAGCTTTACGTGATACAGACCAATGGAGGGTAAATGGTGTCTCTTTTTAGGTAGGACTTTCCCTACATCCTTCTGGGGGTCCCCATCTTGTCCCCAAGTGCCTGGAGCCTCTTTATCTTCCACTCACAGTGCTTTCTCCTGGGGACCCCCAAAGTTTTCCACCCCATTTTCGTCTCCATTGAAAGTCATAATGTTTTCGTAAGCCCTACTTCCAGGCCCTGACGGCAGATTTTAATGGCTGGGAATGGCCACTTCTGACAAAAACAGGCAAGGAAATAGACACTGCGTTAAGTTGAACCAATTTCTAACATGGGGAACTTTTCAGAACTTTGAGTTGCATGCTAAGGGGATCAAGTAAATTCCCTAAAGTCAGGATCGGCCATGATTTTAAGTGCACAGCGAGTTGAGAGCACCCGAGGCTCTCCCTCGCCTTCCCCACGAGCGGCTCTTTCATACCGCAATTTCAAGTTCGGGTACCAGTGGCTCTGGCGTCCGCTGAGATCTTCCTGGACCCCCAGAATCCCAGGGATTTCTCCTGGCCTCTCGCCTGCTGCTTATGCTGGGCTTTCCTGCTGAGCGTCGTCTGCGGGGACCTATTCGTGAACGTGACCCACTGATGCACGTGGCTACCTTGTGCTGCTCTGGCAACTTTTCACTCACCAGATGGCATATGTGGCCCTCAGAGGAAGCATGTCCCCATTTTCCTCCTGGTAAAGTGTGTATCCCCCGCTCATCTCCCCATGGAAAGAACCAGAGGGAGACAAAGGCACCCGGCTGGGGACAGTGGCCATTTTGCTCAGCAGGAGATAACTCATGGGGGGGCGGGGTGCATGGGAACAGGCTCACTTCCCATCTGCTCCCACAGACACACCCGTGGGTCTTAGGGAGTGTGATTATGCAGACATTCATGATCAAAAAGCCAGTGACTTTGTGCGACACAGGGGCACATCCACTTTTGTTACGTAGTGAGCTTTCCAAAGTAGTATCTCTTATGTTATGTTACGTTGTCTATATTGTTTATGGGTGATGGATGTTATTTTTTCTACCCGTACCAATGTCTTAGAGCTTCCAAAAAGATTGTTTTCCATCTTTCCAATTTTGTTCTTCTTACCAGTTTCCCTTCCTTGCCACACACACAGCCCACATGCTCGCGGCTGTTTTCTCAGTTGCCAAAAAAGAGTGAATGTTCTTATTTCCGTCAATGTTGGTGCGTGCGGCTTCATGCTACCTCCCCCAAGGAGCAGAGAGATGATGGACTGCCCTTCAGTTCGGCCTTTGGGATTGCCCGCAGCTGGTACATTGTCCCTGTTCCCAGCGACATGGACCCATCTTGATCTGTTCTCAAGCATCAGGATACCTTCCTACAGTTGGGCCTGGACACTGCCTAGAGATGGGTTCATTCTGATGCTAACCTGGGTGTGGTAAGCAGCATTCAAGATGATCCGCAGTGAATCTCGCCTCCTTGCTGTCACATCCTTGTGAAGCCCTCTTCCGTATCCTACCAGGGCTGGTCTGTGAGGCTGGGACCGTATGGCAGAGGCAATGATGTCCCTTCCCAAGTTTGGTCATAAAATGACTTAACTTTCCCAGCAGCACTCTCTCTCTCCTTCTCTCTTAGCTGGCTCACTCTGGGAAGGCCAGCTGTCATGTTGTATGTGAACAGCCCTGGGAGAGACCTACGTGGTAAGGAACTGAAGTCTCTGACTTATAGCCATCAGCAAACTGAGCCCTGCCAATACTCACATGAGTGGATTTGGAAGCAGTCCCTGCTGAATCCCGAGATGACTCCAGTCCATAGATCAAATAGAACCCCACAAAAGAACCTTAGCCAGGACCACCTAGTTAAACCAATCACAGATTCCTGACCTACAGAAAGTGTGAGGGGTTACCTGTTTAAGCCTCTAAGTTTTAGGGCGATTTGTTATGCAGCAGTGGCGAACCAACACACCAAGCCTCCAGCCTCGTTTCCTTAGGTGCCAGTTTGATCACGGCATTTACCTTCCAGATGCGATCGTCCAGACGGACAGATCTGGTAGGATCTTATTGCCGTGACTTGTATTTATTACCATGTCTTTCCATGTATGCAATCCTCACGTCAGGAAATCCAATACTAGAATAGTGTCTAGCAGTAGGAGGTGCCCAATAGATATGTGCTCAGTTTATGGTACAAGTAATGTGGGTATTACGTCTGCAAACTCGAACCTCCAACCGGACCCAAGCAAACCAGTCCGCCTGAAAGAATATTGACCAGAATGTGTTATGAGTGAAATGATGAGCAAACAGTAGGTGTCCCACAGCAAAGGTCACAAAACTCTACACGGCTGCCAAAAAGAGCCCTCACTAGGGGTCCCCCTGCTCCTGCGAGCTCATGGAGAGTTAGAATTTCACCCCACCAACACTAGCCGGTGAGGACAGGGTTCTGTGGGCCTGTTCCCTTCGCACATGGCCGCTCCCCTGACTGGATCTTCCCCACCATTATCCGGGGTCTTTCCCTCTCCTGTTTCTCTCCCACCTCTGAGCGTGCCTCAGAACATTGCTGTCCTTCCTTATCCAGAGGACTCTGTGCTCCACTCAAGTCACTTGGTGTGGCTCTTCCTGGCAGGAAGCCAAGGGTCCAGCCATGATCTACTGGATGTTCTTGTCTCTCTTTGGGGCCAGTTTTAGTGAGTCACTTATCAACCATCATCCTCATGTGTGACACCACCCATCACCCTTGTCATTCAGCTTCAAGAAAATTTTCAGTAATGACTAAGTGGATGTTACATCTGTTGTCCTTCCTGCATCCCCTACAGAGAGGGTGGTGTCCTTACTCTAAGTGGCCACTTCCATGTGTCCAGAGGTTGGCATGGCATTCTGGTGACCCTCTGGGTCGGGGGTGGGCAAAGTCTGACCACTCACACCTATTGCCTAACCACTGCCACATCTACTTTTGTCTACAAGAGCAGTGTTGTGTACTTGCGACAGAGTCCACACGGCCTGCCAAAATAACACTATTTACTATCTGGCCCTTTACAGGCAAAATGTATCAGTCCCTGCCGTCTAGGTCAGCGGATGCCAGAAATTTTGCATTTTACACAACTATGACCAAAATGAGACTGGCAAGTATGACCATGATAATAATCACAAAACAACGAACTCACCAACATTTTAATATTACGAGGTAAGAAACTCATCTCTGTATTCAAGAAAAAAAAACTTCATGAATACATTTAATTAGCAGTCTACCAGAGTCCTACATTTTCTCATATTTCATGTTTCCAACCAATAAAAACGTCATCCAAGCCCAACTCTGGTGTGGCAAGAAAGATCATTAGAATTTTAATTAAAACGTCAGAGGGCAAGTCCCAACTTTTCTTCTTTCCATTGAGTGAGCTGAATAAGTTGATTGGTCACCGTGATGTCACATTCACCTAGGGAGGAAGGAAGGAAGGAAGGAAGGAAGGAAGGAAGGAAGGAAAGGAAGGAAGAGCCAAAAGGAAGGAAGGAAGGAAGGGAAGAAGGAAGGAAGGAAGGAAGGAAGGAAGGAAGGAAGGAAGGAAAGGAAGGAAGAAAGGAAGGAAGGAAGAAGGAAGGGAGGGAGGAGCCTGAAGGAAGGAAGGAAAGAAGCAAGGAAGCAAGGAAAGAGGAGAAGGGAGGGGAGGGAGGGAGAGAACTCACAGGGACGGGCAGTTACCTGGTATCAGTCATTGTGCTATTTTATTTTTGCTGCAGCATTTTTATAGATGAGGTTTGTAGAGCTGAAGGGACGAACCAGCGGCCCTGTCACACGACTTGGCTCAGCTGGGAAGAGAAGGGCGCCCTGGGCCATACCTCCCGGAGACACTCAGTGGAAAAATCGGTAACCCGGCAAGTCCAGGTCACATGTGGGCGCTGCAAGGTAGCGCCCTTTACCTGCAGCGGAGGGACCGCTTGGTCCACCCCGTTCGTGTGAGCCACGCGACTGTCCCCGGATGGCGATGGGCTCCACTCGTAGTGATTCTGTGCTGCTCCAAAGGACTCGAATGCCAGGCCCGTGTGCGGAGGTTTGAAGGCAACAGGACGCTGTTCTGCCACAACAGGGCACGGAGCGCCAACACGTGGCACAACACGACGGACCCTGAAAACGTGGTGCTGAGTGACAGAAGCCGGGTGCAGAGAACACAGAGTATGTGAGTCCGCTGGCACGAAAGGTCCAGAATAGGCAGATCTGGAGAGACGTGAAGCAGGCTGGTGGTTGGCGAGGGAGGGGGCAGGGGGAGGGCTCGTAACCAAAGGGTATGACATTCTTTCTGGGGTGGCGGAAACGTTCTAGAACTGACTCCGGTGACAGTGGCACCCACCTGCGGAGTTACCAAGGGTCGCTGAATTTGCACGCTTTCCACGAGTGAATCGTAGGGCATGTGAGTTACAAGTCGATAAAGCTGATAAAGAATATTCGTGATCATACCTGTCTCCTAACCTTCCCTGTTCTAGCTTCGCACACGTGGAAGCAACTTGGAGGATGGAGAGATGCGACGGCCTGTTCTCAGGCGCCCTTCCGTCCCACACATCGAGAGCGCATGCGCTCAGCTGAAAGTAGCTGGGTCTGGCCCACATTAGCTCCCCAACCTGAAAATACACGTTTTCTTTGTGTCCTTTAATTGGTACTTGTCAGCAACAGTGAAGGTAACACTGAGAAACAGTCATGCCCGGGGACCCTCCCCCAGGATCCCCCCGCACCCTGGCTGGGAGATAATTAAGTTCGATGCTGTGCACTTGTTTGAAAGAAAACCCACTGGGATTTCCTGTGAGCAGGTCTGTTTCAGCAACCCCCCCCCGCCCCCCAGAAGTCTGCTTTACAAGGAGCCTGAAGGTCATGTGTCTCTTTCATGGTCTCTCCGCCTCCGACTAAATGTTCTGTAAATAATTAGACATTAAAGGCTTGCAAATAATAAAGCCTCCGTCTTCCATGGGTAAAAGACTAATTACCAGAACTTGGTCTTGCCAACCATTAAATCCCTGGGTCTGAAATACCCCAGCGGGGGAGGAGAGGCTGGGATGCTTGTCTCATATTGGTATTTACAGCCCTTTGTTTTCCTGGGAGCAGATGTCGTCCACTCTGTGAGCACAAATTCAGGGTCTTCTCATTTTGCCTTCCCGTCCACAAATTATTTAAGTGCAGGGGCTCTTTTATACACGGTGTTACCTTTTTAAAAAGCAGAATCAAAGGACTGAGTGATGTCAAAGTTGAACTTACAGCCCGGAAGCTGCGGCCGGCGTTCCCACAGATGGGAGAAGCGGGGCTCTGATGGTAGGGGCTGGACCCCACAAATATTCACGGAAGGGGGCGCGACTTCCTGGGTGGACCCCAGTGTCCAGCCCCAGAAACTCTGCAGGACCACCTCACCCTGCCGGGGTCCTCTCTCTCGGTCAGAAAATAAAGGGGGAACTGTTTTCCTGCCGCTTCCCCACGGCTTCCACGGCGATCGAGAAAACCAATACCTGGGCTGTGCTGTGAGGCTGGGATTAATATTAGCAACTGTTATTTATTTTTTTTTTTAACGTTTATTTATTTTTGAGACAGAGAGAGACAGAGCATGAACAGGGGAGGAGCAGAGAGAGAGGAAGACACAGAATCTGAAACGGGCTCCAGGCTCTGAGCTGTCAGCCCAGAGCCTGACGCGGGGCTCGAACTCACGGACCGCGAGATCGTGACCTGGCTGAAGTCGGACGCTTAACTGACCAAGCCACCCAGGCGCCCCGCGACTGTTATTTTAAAGACCTGTTTCCCAACCCTCTTCTGACAAGCCTGTTCTAATGGGTACACTCTCAGCCTGCTGGGCCCAGCTTCTGTAAAAGCAAATTAAAATCAATTTTGGTTAACAAAATCTATGTGGCGGTAATTGTACATCGTGGAGCATGAAAAAGGCAGACCACCAGGTTACCTGGCCAGAGGTAAAGTCTGGGGACGCTCCCCTTGCCTGGGCCTCCCACAGGCTGAGAAATGAGAGAAGAGTGTCACTGCCCCTCGCACTCCCCCCATGCCACCGTGCTCCGTGACCCAGACAACGGGGTCCTTCTCGATGGCCTCCTTCTTCTCCCAAAGACCTGAGCCGTGGGGCCCCGATGTGACATTCTGATTTACTGAGGGGGGAGGAGGGGCTCTTTATTTTTCTGTTTGAGATACGGATGCTATGATAGTAAGACTTCACGCGACATTGGCAGAGAGATGTATGGTCGTTACCGCGTTTTCCCGTGACTGCACGGACACGTGACACGCAGGGAACTCACTAACAAAGAGTCTGGGGAAATAATCAGGGAATGCTTTGAAAAAACAATGGCATGTCTGTGTGCAGCGGAAGGAAAAGACTCCCCAAATATCTCCGAGGTTGTCAATGCCACGTATAAAAGGCAGAGCAAACACCGCGTTCGGGCCGGGCCCCCTCGCCCTGGCCAGGTCAGCCCTCCAGGCTCTGAGCCGAACACACGGTCCGGGCGGGCTCACCGGGCCTTTGACCGTGGGATGTGGTGGATGCCACCACCGCGTTGTTTTCCCGTAACGTGGCACCGCGGATAAGACTGCCGCTCTGGAAATTCAGAGGGGCCCAGCCAGAGACATCGGCTAACCTGGCTGGAGTCTTAGCCCAAAGGGAAAACCTGGCAGTCTTTCAGCCTGCTAACTAGCTTCGAGACAGGCAGGCGCGGGGACATTAATTTCTGTCACCTGGTTTTCCACTTACAGCCTCCAGGCGCGGGTGCTGATGTACATTTTGCACTTGGCACTGGATGTTAGTTTTACAACAGCTCTTGCTTTAGGGAGACCCCCGCCCAGTAAGGCCTTCCGGGGCCGGGGACTCTCGGGAGCTGCGGCCAAGCCCGGCACCCCGTTCTCCCGGGGGAAGGGGAAGCGTCTGCACCCTCCCCGGTGACACTGCAGCCTGAATGTGGCCCATTATCATTTGTCTCATTTCCTTCTACACAATAAAACGAACCGGACCATTAATCTACCAGGGACGAATCGCATCGCACACTTTGGTAAGGACACACGGGCAGATGGGGTTCGCTTCGGAAATCATCTTGCTCCCCATTTCATATTAAACTGCTGAGAAGCTTCCCAGGAGACCGTGTCAAAGACGAAATTTATCCACTGCTCTGCCTTTGCTAATCTGCTAAGAGTCCTGATCTCATTTGCAGGGCTTAATATAGAAATTCATTGACCCCAAACACACACATACAGCGTAGAATTTACGCAGTGCCATTTTCTGTGATGTGTGTCAGAAAATATATACAGGCACGTGGTCTTCTCGTATACGTGTGTGGGGCGTATCCTGTGTGTATTTCCTGTGTGTGTGTGTCTGTGTGTGTGTCTAACACACACACACAGACACACACACACACACACACACAAATATATACAGTTATGTATATGAGTCAAAATTTCTGAGACAAAAATGCACTAAGCTCCGAACAGGACCAGGCTTTCCAAATTCCTCCCCAGGAATTTCCCCTGATTTCCGACAGAGAGCTACTGTGTTTTAGAGGGTAAACATTCTATATTGAAAGAATGTATTATGATCCCATATCCTAATCCTCTCATCTCAAGCACACAACGTGAGATGAGAATTCTAACTTCGGGAAGGTACCATGAGCTCGCGGTACGGATTGTCATGTTATTGGGCAAACAGACAAATTGATAGGACTTGGCCATCTGCTAAAGGACTCAGTTCGGTGTTCTCAGGCGGTTTTGGGGACTGCAGTGATCAGAATGGCCTATCATGACAGTGTGACCATGCCTCTCAAATTAGCACTTTCCCAGGGGCGCCTGGGGGGCTCGGTTGGTTGAGTGTCCAGCTCTTGGTTTCGGCTCAGGTCATGATCTCACGGTTCGTGGCCTCTGGCTGACAGTGTGGAGCCTGCTTGGGATTCTCTCTCCTTCTCTCTCTCTGCCCCTCTCCTGCTTGCATGCTCTCTCTCTCTCTCTCTCTCTCTCTCTCTCTCTCAAAATAAATAAACTTAGAAAACATTTTTAAAAAATTAGGACTTTCCCAGGCCTGGGGTCCCTGTGTCCCCCTCCCATAGCTGTATTTTATTTGCTGCTTTTTTTTTTTTTTTAATCCCTTGGTTGAACTAGGAGCAGCTCAAATGGAAAAGACTGGGCAGGATTTGATGGTATTTTTAGAGCGGTGTTGATAAATGAGTGACTGTTTCTTTTAAAGATATATAGAATTTGCATCTCTTATGGCCCCTGGTAGCTCAGCCGTAGTGTCTGAATGTCTCAGATTTGCCTGTGAAAAAAGAAAAATCACTGTTTGCTGTCATTGTTCCCCAGGATTTGAGGGGTTGTAATGAAGGACAGAGTATGGGAGAATCAGAGCTGAGGAGCTCAGTAGGTCAGCTCCGAGATGCTCCAAGGATGGTACAGGTTTATAGCCAGTTTTATGGTCTCAAAGCAATGCTCTTAGGGTAACGACACGGTTGTGTATACTTTAACACTGACAGAAAGTGCAGGAGAACTCGAGAGAACTTTGTGGCACCCTTTACTGCAATTTATTAAAGAGATCACTGGCAGTGACTTACCGTTACTCTGTTGTAGTTAAGAATACGTTGTCCTCGGTGAATGGAGAGAGTGTGGGATGTGTGTGGTTGGTAATAAGGAGAATTGGTGACCTCAGCCTGGATGGTCTAGGTTCCTATGGCTGCCGGCACAAATTTCCATGAATGTAGCGACTTGAGCAAAACACACATTTTTGTTCGTTTGTTTTGCGGTTATGGAAGATGAAATACAAAATGGTTCTTACTGGATGAAAATAAAATATTGTCAGGGCCGTGTTCCTTCTGAAGGCTCTAAAGGACTATCTGCCATTGAATGGTATCCCTTCAAAATTGATGTCTGCTTGGAACCTCAGAATGTGACCCTTCTGGAAATAGGGTCTTTGTAGATGTAATTAGCGAAATGAGGGTGATATCATACTGGGTTGGCATGGGCCATAATACAGTGTTTGATGATCTTAAAAGAGGCTGACACGGAGACATAGAGAGATGCAGGGAGAACACGTTGTGAGGAAGAAATGCCTCTATGCACCAAGGGATGTCAAGGACCACCAGAGCAGGGGAGGAAAAATCTCTGATGTCCTTCAAGGTTCATCTAGCTGGATTAAGAGTCAAATTGACAGGAGACAGATTAACAGGAGAAAATAAAATTTAATTTTGTATGTACAGGGAGCCCACATAGACACAAATTCCAAAGATCGTCAGGCTAAATGATGTATATATGTCATCCTGAATTAAGGAGAAGGGGCAGGGGCCTGGGACTTCAAAGGGAAGGAATGCAACTCACAAGAATAAGAAATAGAGTGAATGTTTGGTACACAAACGTGTGCTGGGCTACTGAGAAACAGTGGGACATCGAGGTCCTTGCGGAAACAGGCTTTGCTGGGTTCCTCCTTGTCCGTCATCCCTAGTTCATAGTACATTGTAGTTACCTATGGTGATGGATCTCTTCACAGAACAAGTGTTCTATCTAAAATTTTCTAGGCAGTTGTGCAGAGTTTCTTCCTGAATGTTTTAGACCTTGATTATTTTCAACTTGGCATCATCAGCACATCAGAGTGGCCCATCTTAGGGCGGACTGCCCTTGACCCCTACACCGTCAATCACCAACAGCTGGAAGAGGCAAGAAAGGATCCTCTCCTAGAGGCTTCAAAGAAGGGATGGCCCTGCCAACATCTTGAATGTGAACTCTCTGCCTCTTGAACTGTGAGACAATAATTTTCAGTTATTTTTAAGTCACCCGCATTTATGGTTATTTGTTATAACAATCCTGGAAAACTAATACGGGAAAAATCCATTCCTTGACCTTCCCAGCTTCTAGACACATTCCTTGTATCCTGCTCCCCTCTTCTGTCTTCGGAATCAGCCATGATGAGTCAAGTCCTCGTGTTACATCTCTCTGACCTTCCTCCGCCACCAAATCCATCTCTGACCAGAGCCAGGAAACGTTCTCTGATATTAAGAGCTGGTATGATTAGCTTAAGCCCCGTGGGATAATCCAGGATAATCTCCCCATCTCAAAGTTGGTCATCTTAATCACATCTACAAGGTTCCCATTGCCATGTAAGGTGACAAGCTCACAGATCCCAGGGATTAGGGATGGACATCTCTGAGAGGGGGTGGGGGCATTGTTTTGGCAGAAAGGAATACCCTGTATGGAAAACAAAAACCGTGAGCAAAGCTACTTAAGCTAAAACAACTCAACAGCTATTGAGGACTTATTTATTACTCAATACTCATGCACAGATGAGTACTGGGCGGGACCAGAAGAAGTTGCAAAATGAAGGCACATCTCTCTCTTTACAGAGTCGTGTTCTAGTGGAGTAATAGGTAGGATAAATGAATTGCATCATAGCTACAACGGCATTTCCTATTTAATTCCGAAAGAAAGCCCAGTAGAGTCTCTGAAGTGTCATATGTCTCCTCCATTCGAGTCTGCACGATAGGATTCCAGCCATGAGACAGGACGCTGAGCAGCCTGGAGTTCTGTGGTGAGCCAGGTCCATGGGAAGCAGGGCGAAGAAGGCCTCATTCTGTGGGTCATCTTCTCAAGAAGACATCTGAACCGGAGCTTCCATAATGTGCGGCGTCAGCAAGAGAAAACACGAGACTCCGAACAGCTGGAACAGCGGCAGCGAGAAAACTGAGGCACGAAAGTTCGGTAAAAATACAGGGAGGTCAGGTGTCAGGTGGGGCTTTTCGACAGTATCCAGCTTCAGAATAAGGGTGCATTTTTGGGGCGCCTGGGTGGCTCAGTCGGTTGGGCGTCCGACTTCGGCTCAGGTCATGATCTCACAGTTCGTGGGTTCGAGCCCCGCATCGGGCTCTGTGCTGACAGCTCAGAGCCTGCAGCCTGCTTCAGATTCTGTGTCTCCCTCTCTCTCTGACCCTCCCCCGTTCATGCTGTGTCTCTCTCTGTCTCAAAAATAAATAAACATTAAATTTTTTTTTTTTAATTTGCTCTCCCTACTGGTGGCTGCAGCGCCCTGACGATGCTGTTCTGGATGGATTTCTCTTTGCCTTTTAATTATGTACTAGCGAGAAGCACAGCCAATGGCAGACAGCACTAAATTATTTTCCAAAACCGAGTCCGGTGCTCTTTTCTCTTAAGATCGTTTTTCGCGTATTTGAAATAAAATTGCAGTCGTGAGCCTCACAATAAAATAACCACTTATGGGCCGCTGATGAATGTAAAGAAATCCATTCCTGGCCCCCTCGGCCTTCAGGTGGTGAGCGGACTGACAAGGAGTAAGCACGTGGATGAGGGAGAGTTACCTTTTTAAAAAGAAATACATGCTTATTCATTTTTGGAAGAAAGCAAGAGAGAGAGAGCGTGAGCAGGGGTGGGGCAGAGAGAGAGGGGGACAGAGGATTCCAAGCGGGTTCTGTGCTGACAGTAGAGAGCCCGAAATGGGACTCGAACTCACACACCATGAGATCATGACCTGAGCCAAAGTCGGATGCTTAACCGACCGAGCCACACAGGTGCCCCAAGAGACAGTTACCTTTAAAACAGGCTTAAAATAAAACCTTTATTTTGTATATATTTAGGGGATTATGAGAGGTTCGTGGGACATCGGCCACTGAGCAGACACAACTTCAAGTCTAAAAGTGGGTGGAAAAGAAGACAGGGTTTGGCAAACACATCCCCGGGCCGCCTACCAGTCCTTGACATCATTGATCTGAAGCCCCGGAAACCTTCCAATGCCTCTGGCCTCACCGGGGGCTTTGGCAAATTAAGTCTAGGGATGTCTTCTACCCCGGAAGTAATTCAGAAACATCAGTACTAGATTTCTTCCGGAGGGAATAAGATGGACAATTCAAGTCCGCTCCAAGTGGGAATGTGGTAAGTTTCCCTTAAGGTTTAGGATCCGCGAACACCTTTTGATCTGTTTTCTTTAGGTGCTTTGCTAACAATGAAGTATCATTTCAAAGTTTGTTGACCCTGAATGCGTTTTAAATGCTCCTAATACCATCAATGTAACCAAGTAAAATACCCCTAGGCTATGGTTCTATCCACCACGGGGCGCTCTTGTCTGGGAGTCTAGTTCTGGGACCAGAGAATCGTCCCCCTTACTAGTGAGGTCCCCACACCTGCTCCAAGGGAGATGTGTGCTGTGTCCCTGCACACGTGGCTGTTTGGACCCCCGTGTGGATGTCTGTGGATGCCTACACTCCTGAGGGCAGCAGTCTCATCAGATAAACAGCCTAGGGTATGCGTAGGCATTAGGGAGAAAAACAATCTGACGGATTGGAATACAAAAGAAAACAAAAATGAAACAAACCTAAAGTGACTCAAAACATTAATTAAAAAAAAAAAGGAGGGGCCTGAGTGTCAGGCTAGGTGACGGGGCCGCAGTGAAAGGTCACACCTTTCCCGAACAGTCAGTGCGTGAAGTGTGGGTTGTGCTCCAGCCACAGACCCCAGGGAGCACGGAGGACGTCATTTTCCACGCTGACAACCCCCCCCCCCGCCCCCACGGCGTTGTAAGTTTCCCCTCCAGACGCGGAGAGACCCTCGGGGCTGCGGTTACCTTTCTGAGGGAAGAAGCCTCCGGCCAGCCCCGTCCTCCAGGGAGCTTCCAAGTATCAGGATCCTGGGAGAGGGGAGGGTCAGAGGGGCCCAGGAGGAGGGACTAGGCCTCTGCCACACAAGCACCCCTTCCCCTGGGATGTCCCCACGGCCGGAGGAGGTGGAGGCTCCGGAGTCAGGGTTCACGGGATAAGTAGCCACTGTGTCTGTCTCTCCCGTGTGTCCTATCAACACAGGGACCCTTGTATGGTGGCTGTGCCCTCCCATGTTCTAACACCCTGGACGTTTAGGGGGTTCTCTGGATGGACCGTGACGGTATCACGCCGACAGAAATAAGTCGGACAGAGAAACTCAAATACTGCGTGATGTCACTTATATGTGGAATCTAACAAAACAAAACACACGAACAAACGAAAAACCAGAAACAGAGTCATAAATACAGAGAACAAACTGCTGATTGCCAGAGGGGCACTGGGGATTGAGGGAGGGGTTGGGGTGGGAGAAACAGGTGGAGGGGATTAAAGGATCTAAACTTCCAGTTATAAATTTTTTTTTAATGTTTATTGATTTCTGAGAGAGAGAGAGAGAGAGAGCATGAGAAGAGGAGGGGCAGAGAAAGGGAGACACAGAATCGGAAGCAGTCTCCAGGCTCTGAGCGGTCAGCACAGAGCCTGACGCGGGGCTTGAAATCACGGACCGCGAGATCATGACCTGAGCCGAAGTCGGGCGCTCACCAGACTGAGCCACCCAGGCGACCCAAAACTTCCAGTTACAAAATAAGTCATGGGGATGAAAAGTATAGCATAGGGAGTATATAGTCCATCGTATTGTTAAAAAAAAAAAAAGGAGCAAGCCTACAGTAAATGAGATTTTCCCGTAAGCTCAGATAGGTTTGCACATACCAAGTCACTTATTTAACTGTATCCTGCTTGTCTCTCTCCAGCCTGCATTTGTACATGCACACGCACACATCCACACCCGTATGGAATCTGATCATAGAACTTCTCCCTCCTGGGAACTCAGAGCCGGGTTCATGTCCCCAGGCCCCGCCTTGCAACTTCTAACTTGCTGGTCCTGACCCAATTGTCTGCTGACAAAGAGATGTCACGGAAACTTCCGGGGCCCCAAGACCTTCTGAGATAGTGAATTTCTTACAGCAGTGGTCAGATGGTGGCCATGCACACACTCAAAAAGGTTCCTCCCTGGGCCTCCCTGGAGTACACATACTGGAGAGTTTCCAGGAAAGAAGACAGAGCGAGTGCAGCCCAAGCTGACACAGGAAAGCCCAAGACAGGCAATGTGCTCACATCGCAGAGATGCGTTGTCCTTGCTTGGGGCTGTGGGTTGAGTGGGATCCCCCAAAGGATGTGTCGGAGCCTCACCTCCAGCACCCAGAATGTGATCTTACGGGATCGCTGTAGATGAAACTAAAGAGGAAGGCTTCCTGGAGTGCAGCGCACCTGAAATGCTATGGCCCTGGTGTCCCTGTAGGGGGACGATGTGGAGGGCTGAGGAGGGACTGGAAGATGAAGGTGAGGGCTGTGATGTGGCTGCACGCAAGGAGGGCCCAGGACCGGCGGCCATGATCAGAGCCTAAGAATGGATGAGGAAGGAGTCTACCCAGTGCCTTGGCGGGGGGTGCGGGTGGGGGGAGTGGGGGGCGGGCACACAGCCTGCCGACACCTTGATCTTGGGCTTCTGGCCTCCAGAACTGTGAGGCAGTACATCTCCAACATTGTCAGCCACCCAGATTGTGACACTTTGACGTGGCAAGACGCTGGGGCATGTAGGGTCTGAACAGGGCACTTTCCCTCCCTGGTCGTAATGAGGGAGGAGTTCAGTTGAATTTAATCTCTCCTGGGAGCAATGATTTCTCTGGAAACTAGATCTGACCGTGCCTTCTCTCTTGAACCAATTGAAAATGTTGACCTTTGGGTCTTCCCACTTACATTTGGTTGACTTTCCCCAAGACCCTTAGTGGGGCTCCCTGTCCCCCAGGTCTTTTTGCATCTTACTGATGATTAGTGGTCTTGCTGATGTCTGCCAACCGCATCACCTAAATTCAATATGGCGGTCCGCTTGCTGTTCCTCATCACCGGCCCCTGCACGGAACGCCTAGAACACACGCCAGTGGGCTGGGCAACATCCCGGGCACCAACGAGACCTCTCACTGCCCTCAGCCAGTCTTGAAACATGGTCAGTGTCTAGACAGGGGTTTTGGTCAGCAAGAAAGTCACCACCTCCTCGCCTATCATTCCTGCCAGGTTGCCGGTGGAACAAAAAATGGGCCAGATGCTTCTCTCTGAGCCCGTCGAGATCTGCGCTGACTAAACGCGGCGCCTGCCGAGAAGGGAGGGTTTACAGATTCCCTGGATCCACGTGGCTTCGGGGGACTTTGCTGCATGCCAGCCACGGTCTTGAACCCCTCCATTACTCGTCTCCCCCCAAGCCAGGGGTGCAGCGCCTTTTCTTGGACAACAGGGGAAAGGGCGCAAAGTAGTGCAAATATGTTACGTGTTATCTCAACACAAAGACCAGTCTTCCTGTCACCCTGGTCGGAGCCACTCGCTTCAAAAATCAGGCATTTTTGTTGAGATGGTTTCTTGAAAGTTAATGATCCCCTCTAGACTCACCCTTGCTGCATTTCTGCGCGTGCATTTTAAAATACATTGAAAAGAGGCCCAAATCCGGTGACTTTGAACAAGATAATGAAGGTATTGGCCCCATTTTTAAATCTGTCATAGAAAGAAGGACAGTAAGTCAGGTGATTGCTAAGGTTCTCCCCTTTCTTCCCTACCTCCAGGCACAGCAATCTTTAAATGTTTATTTTTGATTTGAGAGAGAGAGAGAGGGAGGGAGGGAGGGGCAGAGAGTGGGGGACCGAGGATACGAAGCAACTTCCATGCTGTCAGCACAGAGCCCTATGTGGGGCTTGAACTCACGAACCACGAGATCAGGACCTGAGCCAAAATCAGACGCTCAACTGACTGAGCCACCCAGGTGCCCCCACAGCAATCTTTAATAGCATGAAGCACCTCTCTTGGAAACAGTGACAAAAACAATCCCTGGAAATTGCTGTTCATGATAGATGTTACTTGTTACAAAGATTACCAAGAGAGCTTCATAGTTATAATTTTTTTTTAATGTTTATTTACTTTTGAGAGAAGAGAGAGCAGGGGAGGGGCAGAGAGAGAGGGGGACACAGTATCCGAAGCAGGCTCTGGGCTCCAAGCCCTCAGCACAGAGCCCGACGTGGGACTTGAACTCATGCACCATGAGATCATGACTGGAGCGAAAGTCGGATGCTTAACTGAGCCACCCCCAGTGGCCCCTATAGTTACAATTTTAATATGCAGAGACATGATAACCACTCAATATTCCCTTATTTGTGTCCGAGAACAGTTGGCACGCATGCTTTAACAAGACACATATCCCCTAAATTCAGAGATAAGCTCAGTAAACAGTATTCTCCGAATATTACGATAAAAAATGTCAGCCTAACCACCAGCTTAACCAGTCTCCATACGAAGGACCGAGAGTTGTCGTTCTCACAAGGTCCCTTTGTTTTTGTTATGCCCAAGAGACGTGTGTGTGTCGTCTGCTTGGAAAGCATCCTCAGGAAGACCCAGGAGGGAGGTCAGGAGCGGGAAGGAAGCTTTAATTCCATTATTGGTGACTCACTTACCTGGTTTCGAAGTGGCCAGGGGCCCCAGGACCCAGGAAGGTGAGCTTCCCCGGAGGGCTCCTCTCCCTGCGTCCCGGCTCATGAGACCACCTCCCGATGCACAGGGGCCTCCGTAGCAGTTCTGAAGCGCGTCGACCAGAACGAGTAGGACAGCGGACCGTCTGCCCCCCTTCTACGTGCTGAGAACTGGACGGAACGCCGTGCTCACACCCAATCCTCCTACAGACTTGGGACGCCACCTCTGTACCCGAGGGGAGGAGTCAGGGCGCACGGGAGTTGGGTGATTTGTCGAGGCCACCAGTCGGTGAGTGCGGGCTCCGGGTGGGAAACCCAAGGACCCTGGGGGAGCCTCTGTCTAGAAGCTACTCCAAGTGGGGAACACGCTCAGCATCGTGTGGGAACTTCCTATAAACCCGGACTCTCAGGGGTTACCCGGCGTGGGGACCGCATTGTCCCGGGGTCCCTGCGAGGTTCGCTTGTGCGCTGGACCTGGTGACGGGCTGATTAGGGCTCCAGGTCAGCGCTGCAAGGTCCACAGGCCAGCAGTCTGCAGTTAAAGAATCAGAATCAGCGATATGGTAGTGAAATTTATGGGAACTCGTCGGGAGTCGTGCAATTTTTAAGACCAAGGGAGAAGCTCCTCCAGTTCCTTTGTTTTCCGTAAAAAGGGCAGGGCCTTCGGTGAGCTGGGAGGCAGACCACTGCAGGGACCCCTCACTCTGCTGTGCCCCCGCTTCCCCCACTGGGTGGAGACTAGGCAGGTGGACGGAGGACATCAGACTCGCTCCCTCTGTCCCTCGGGCTCCTCCCCGGAAGAGCACTTTCTTCACCAGAACATCCCCCCACGGACTCCTGTTCGTCCTTCTCCCGCTTTTCGTGTGTCTGTGGCTCTGGCTGTGTGACCTTGGCTTTGGTCGGCTGAGGGTCACCGATGACAGCACCGATGCGCTCCGGGAGCTCAGTGAGCAGAAATCCCCGAAACAGGACCAGCTGAGTGTCACATGGGGAGATCAGGGTCAGCCTTGGTTTCCACGTAGTTCCCCTCCCTCCCCTTCCCTCCCTCTCTCCCTCTCTCCCCCTCCCTGCCCCATCACCTCCCTCCCTCTTTTACCTCCCCCTTCTCTCCTTTCTCCCCTCCCCTCCCCCTCCCCTTCTCACCCCCTCCCTCTCCTTCTTCCCCCCTTTCCTCCCTTCCCTCCCTTCCCCTCTCCCCTCCTCCTCCCCCTCTCCCCCTTCCCCTGTTCCCCTTCTCTCCCCCTCTCTGCCCCCCCGCCCCCCCCCTTTCCTCCCTGGCCTCCTCACCTCCCTCCACCCAGTTTTTTCAGCCTCAGGGCACCATCAGGCTAAAGGTCCTACTGACCCCTGAGCTGCAGGGGGAGCCTCCTCTATGTTAGGCCCTGAACAGGGTGTTGAACACCCCGGGGCTGAAAACACAGGCCCTGAAGCTTAGTGTTAGGCGCCCCGAAGATGTCTTGCACAGGAGGGGGTCAAACGGGGGCAGGAGGAGGCAGGAGTGGGGGTGGGTCATGCACCACTAGGGGCTCTGAAAGCAGCTAAACGTCACGGGCCGGCCACTTTGGCCTCGGGCCCCTTCCGTGGCTGCCTTCTCCCCGAGCTCACACAGATGCCACAGCCCCCAGACAGCGGTGCCCACCGGCCTCTCGGCCAGCCCTGGTGAGCTGGGCGATGCTTTCTCACAGCTTAACGTCTTTGCCACATCCTGGCACCACAGGACGGAGACACGGGGCTCGGGTGCTTCCTTGAGGGTCCCTCGTGTGGTCAGCTTCCCAAAGTCAGTGCCCGAAGGACTTCGCCCCATGAAGACGAAGCGGCATCTAAAGCTTTGTGATTTGATCTTCCAAATGGAATCTCTAACATCATGAACGTGTGATGGGAGAGTGAGTGCAACGCCCTGTTTTAGACTCTCCAGACGCAGAACTGGGCAGGCTCAGTGTTTGCACTGCGAGTGTCCTCGACAGACGTCCGGGAGCTGTCGAATGGAAACCCTCCTGCATGTGCGGGGACGCAGGCCCACGGCTCTCCCGGCCCTGAGAGCAAACTCACCAGCGTTCATTAATGTTAGCATGGAGAGCTGCGTGCGCGGGTGCCCAGGCCTCTGCAACCCCCAAACAGCCCCCCAGGCCTCTGCAACCCCCCATACAGAAATGGCATTTCCGTGCTCCGTTCCATTAGGCTTTGTTGATATTGACAGTGTTAGGCTTATAAATAAAACATCACCGAGTATCCCAGAGGTTTTGGTGGCTCTTAGAGATAATACTGTATTCATACACTGAGCCCCGTGATGCAGAGAAACACCTTGTCTCCTACAATTTGCCTTCTAAGTTGTAAGTGACAAGATTATTTCGGAGTGAAGGGAACAGGCTCCCACCTCCTGGGACCCACAAAGGCAGAAGGTACATCCAGGGGCTGAAATTGTCCATGAACTAGTGGATTTGCAATATGTTTACCAAAATCAGTTTTTTGTCTGTAATTAATATTGCTGCTACCTCAGTCTTCAGAACAGACCAGGGCAAATCAGTCTTCAGATTTCCCTGGACACCCCTCCGCGTAAACAGCAATTATTTACGTGTGGAGGCTACGTTAATAAATGGCATGAATTCCCTCTCTTCAGGGCCAAGGAGCATCATAAATCAAGATTATGGGAGTTAAATTTATACACTGATTTTTTTCTTCTCGATCGAGGAGGATATTGATGGAATTAAACAATGAATCCACTCAATGCCATCATTACTCCTGTTTGTTCTGACGGCATGTTGTTCCCCAAATAAATGGAGCCCTCGGATTTAGATAATATCCGGGTAAGGCAAAATGCACAGAGATTTCAAATTATTTGATTGACTTTATCAGAAAACACCTTGGCATCTCAAGAAGTCAATACAAAAATTCACTGGGGTCCAGGGAATCTATTTTACTCTATGGATTAGAGAATCACTTTTTCTTTTCTTTTCTTTTCTTTTTTTTAAGTTTATTTATTTATTGCGTGTGAGAGAGAGGGAGGGGCAGAGAGAGGGAGAGACAGACTCCCAAGCGGGCTCCGCACGGTCAGCACAGAGCCCGACTCCCGGCTCCAACTCAGGAACTGTGAGATCGTGACCCGAGCCAAGATCCAGAGTCAGGCGTCCACTAAGCCACCCAGGTGCCCCGAGAATTGTCTTTTCTAATTTCCACGTTAAACTGTGGACGTGTTTGGAATATCTGCACAGGAAAGTTAACTCCCGGGAACGGGTGGTGAACGTGACATCATGCCTCGTTTGTTCGCAAAACAGTTGGTAGACAGTGAGCTTCTGGTCGGTAGCACTGGGGGTAGAAGTCATTATGGGTTTAGGAAGAGGGCAGAGTCTCTCAAGTGCCCTAAGTATGTGAAGCAGGCTGCACTGTCTCCGTGAGGTGTGGGTGTCTAGGCTTCCCCAGAAATTCTCCCGTGGGACCTTTGAGATCCCACAGGGGCCAAGGCACCTGCTGATGGAAAAGGCTCCTCTCTTCCCAGCCAGAAGGGGCAACCCAAGGAAGCTGGTGGCCTCTCTGGTTATTTCCCTGCACCTCCAACTTAGGCTGGACGCAGCTTCGACCGTGTGTAGAGATCGTTCCCGCCTCAGATGGAGGCCCTCTGGTCAGGCGGCTTTACGACGCTCTGTCTCAGTTGGTAAAGCTCAGTGTCCACCGGGCATCAGGCGGTGTCTGCCCGTGAACCCTGCTGTCAGAGCCTCTCGGGGCCCAGCCGGTCGGTCCTTTAACAGGTGCAGACCCTGTCCTGCTCCAACCCCCCACCCCGGGTCACCCAGTGAAGTCCAGACTGGCTAGCCTGGTCCTCAAGGCCTGCACTGGTTTTGTTCTGCCTCCTTGTCTGGTCTCCCGCTGTTGCAAGCAAAACGGTGGCCATTAGAAAGTTGTAGACACCTCACATCTCACATGCAGGCAAGAAGGTGAAAACAAGAGCATCCCTGGGAAAAACACGGGGTCGTCCTGGCTCCTTCTAGCCCCTGAACAAAGGAAACTGTGAGCACAGTCCTCGCTCACTCTTCAGTGACAACTCCTTTAAATTGGACCTTGGCAATGATGTCAGAGATGTGTCCTGACCCCAGTGGGTATGATAATCCGGTGAGAACATTGCTGTTTGTCCACCGTGGAAAGACTGACTCACAGCTTGCTAGCTTCGGTAATGTTGTGTGTATGCGTCCATTCCATTCCAGATCTGTTACGTATTTCCTCCTCTCCCGCCTCCTCCTCTTTTGCCTTCTTCCCCCCTCCTCCCCCCTCCTTCTCCTTCTAGCAAATCCTTCTGAAGGCTAGACCTCCTTGCACCTCTCAGGGGAACATCGCTGCTGTAGCTTTCCCAAAATGCTTCTTTCTGAGTCCTCTTTCCCAAACGAGACCACACTGAGATTTGCAGAGGTGACTCACCTAAACTAAACCTGCATTGCCTTCGAGGCGAATCCGGCCGGCCTCCTACACGCAGGCACGTAGTCTTTTCCAGGCCCCAGGGTAAATCCCTGGCTGTCAAGGGTTTTTATTACTGTCCTTAGTCTCCCTCCCTTCCTCTGCCTCCATCTCTTTCTTTCTTTCCTCTTAATTCTCTTTCTATTCTATTTCTGGATTAAGTCAGGCTCTTGGCCAAGCTGGCTCTGCTTCCGTGTGGACCCAGCCCCTTACACACAACCAGGAATCTTCTGGTCTGACCCTCCAGATGGTCTCTGTTGGGAGGCAAATGATAAGGCATGAGGCGTTCATGTGTACGTATACGGGTGGGTGCATGTGTGTGTGAATTTGGCTTTTGGGTTCATAGGTCTTGGGGACTCTGGTATCTTGTCATTGGGACAAGCATTGGCTTGCCTCTGGGTCACAGGTATTGCTTCTATAAGGACGATGCAAATCATACCTTGTGGTCTCTGTCTCCCCCGACCTGGCTGATGTATCTTGTCCTCTGACCACTGATAGAATCATTCCTATCTGTCTCTTTAGCACGCCACCATGATCCGAAGTCACCCAAAAAGAAAAAACTTCTATTCCATCTGGAAGGGGGCACAGCGCCGGGAGATCTGTGGGGGTAAAGAACATAATGACTCTGTGGGTCTGCATTTCTCTTGACCTGTGACCAGAGCGATGCGGAAGCTTCTTGTCTTTTTGATGATCTAAGTGGGAAGTAAAGAAAATTAAAACAGTCCTTCGTCGGGGCGCTTGGGTGGCGCAGTCGGTTAAGCGTCGGACGTCAGCCAGGTCACGATCTCGTGGTCCGTGAGTTCGAGCCCCGTGTCAGGCTCTGGGCTGATGGCTCAGAGCCTGGAGCCTGTTTCCGAGTCTGTGTCTCCCTCTCTCTCTGCCCCTCCCCTGTTCATGCTCTGTCTCTCTCTGTCCCAAAAATAAATAAACGTTGAAAAAAAAATTAAAAACAAAACAAAACAAAAAAAAAACAGTCCCTCGTCTCCTTTATTAAAATGATGTGTTTATACCCATAACCCCTCTGCTCCTTTGGCCAGCAAGCATATGTCTCCCCTCTCTTCCACTATACACACACACACACACACACACACACACACACACACGTGAGCAACATTGCAGGGGAACTGATCACAGGCATGTGTCATTCTGTGTGTGACACACACCTCACAAAGCCATATTTACTAATAAAGGGAAAGGGTGCTTAAGTGGCTTGCAGAACAAGGGGAAACAGGAGAGTGTTTTCCTCAGTGTGTTTGCAACCACAGGGCTGACTGTGAACGTGGGGGCAGCAGAAGACAGTGCAGGTGCGTCCAGGACCTCCTGGCTTCCCGAGAACCCCACAGCGTGCCGAGTGAGGAGTGACCCCCTCTCTCCTGTGACGGAGCACACGGAAACCCCAAATCAACACTCAGATGAGCACGGCAGCCTGTGGAGGGGAGGCACAAGGACTGAGCACGAGGTGCAGACGGACTTTAAATCGGCACCGCTAACTTAAACCACAGCCTAGCCGGACCCCTGGCAAAACGTAGCTCAGTTTTGACACATTGACCTATAAATCCCTCTTTCTGTTCCATCGCCTGCCCAGGTTTGGACCGCATTCTTCGACTGTATTTGTATGAGATGTGTTTGTATTTCTGAGCAAACACATTGACGTCTTCTAACTTCAGGGAAAAAAAAAAAGACGATACGTTTCATAAATTCAACAGAGCTCTTCTGATTTGTTTTAGATATACTTTTAAGCCTTTATAGAAATTTAAGTGACCTCAAGAATTTCCAAACATTAACAAAAGAGTTGGACCTCAAACGCCTCAAGCTGTCGACTTTTGACATTTTAGATATTTACTTAAATCAGAAGGAAACAATGTTTAGCCATGAGATAAGCTAGTGGTCTTGATGATTAAGATGCCAAATGATAAGGCAAAAAGAAAAAAAAAAAAGCAAATTTGATGACATGGAAAAAAAATAGTTGGGAGAACCTCAGTACCAGTTTAAGCAAAATTTGAAGCATTTTGAATATTTGGTGCGTAAAAGTGGGAAAGGTCAGGTAATATTTTTTATCAAGGTGAATCCATGGGCAAATTGGACTACTTTGATAATTTCAGCTTTAATATTGTTTTATATCTCTCTCATCTGTTTTATCATAGCATAAAATATAATGTTACCAAAATATTCTAGCTGATGCGAGATAAAGATTTCTCATTAAAATCCCAATTATTGGGGCACCTGGGTGGCTCAGTAGGTTGAGCGTCTGACTTCAGCTCAGGTCATGATCTTGCGGTCTGTGAGTTCGAGCCCCGTGTCAGGCTCTGTGCTGACAGCTCAGAGCCTGGAGCCTGCTTCGGATTCTGTGTCTCCCTTTCTCTTTCTCTGCCCCTCCCTGGTTCGCACTCTGTCTCTCTCTCTCTCAAAAATAAACAGTAAAAAAAATTTTTTTTAAAAATCCCAATTAATTTGTGCTTCTGAATACTTAGCTTGTTTTTTTAAATATTGATCAGATCTTTCTGTCCATGAAATATTTCAATTATATGTGAAAATCATACATTAAAATACATTGAATTGTATTAACAGATACTGTTTAAAGAAAATTTGTTCCTGCGAGCTATATAGAATGTCATGGGTAAGAAGACAGTGACCCAGGGGGGTATTTACAGAAGACATTAGGCACGTTTATGTCTGTTTATCAAGGTGAAATCCATCGAAATCTGTCTTAAAATATGTCTTGTTGTGCCAGGATGGGACAGAAGCTAACAAAAGACATATCTGAGAGTGTAACATAAGTGTAAAAAACATAAAGGGAAGTGAATTTTGGTTTATGCTACTTGCGACTAATACATTTATTTTTTTTTTTATTTTTTTAATGTTTATTTATTTTTGAGACAGAGAAAGACAGAGCATGAACGAGGGAGAGTCAGAGAGAGGGAGACACAGAATCTGAAGCAGGCTCCAGGCTCTGAGCTGTTAGCACAGAGCCCGACGTGGGGCTTGAACTCACGGAGTGTGAGATCCTGACCTGAGCCGAAGTCAGATGCTCAACCGACTGAGTCAACCAGGCGCCCCACGACTAATACATTTAAGAGGAGCAGTGAGATGTGTTAAAGTTTTGACAAAGTTTGCCGTCCGTGAGTGTAATTATAAAATGAGAATTATAAAATTATAAAATGTAAAAACTTGTCTGCAGATTATCGCACAAATGGCATAGAAAAAGAAAAATTAAATTTGGATTTCCTTTCTGCTAAATGGCGATTTGACCTTTGAGTATGTTAATATACATTCTGCTCTAGATAGGAACTATAACTGTTATTCTCCACCTTGGTAACAGAATCCTTTATCAGCACCAAATTATGTTAACTTTTCCCCTTTTCTGTGATGTTCATGAATTATTTTTGATCCAAAGTTGCTATTATTATTGTTGTTGTTACAAAAAGCTAAATCCCTAATGGTGATGGTTACCTGCTCTAGTGTTCTGTTTTGTTTTCTTTAATTCGAGACTGAGACTTTACGTCTGGCCTCTAAGTATTAATGACTTAGGTTTATTTACTGACTTCTCCAAATTTATGCCCCAACTTTGGAATAAGAAAGCTTTCAAGAAGTCTTTTTTACTTTAATTCTCTTCAGGGCTTTCCTGATGGCGGCTGGGTCCCAGTAAAGATCAACTCCTTTACTTTATAAAAGGACGGTGCTAGAAATAACTGGGCTGGCTTGCCATCCTCCGGAGTTTTACTCGTCCCCGTTCCCTTGTTGGAGCTCTCCTGGCCACTGAACCAGCACTAGGAGAACAGGCACATCAGCTGGAACCTACTCTCTAACATAGCTGGAGCAAAATAAAAGTCATTAACATGAAGGTATTTCAGCCTGTGTTTTCGCAGTCTGGATAGTCACGTGCACCTGTCAGTGGTGGGCAATCAGACAGGATGGATGGGATACATTAAATGTCTGGAGATCTGCCAGTGTCCTCACTGACCTCCACAGACTCACTATCTCCAGGGTCCTCACTGACCTTGATAGACTCATCATCTTAGATGTTCTTTTTATTTATTTCTTAACCATTCCATTAAGCCTGTCCTTCAAAGGAGTAACCCCTCTCCTCCATTTGGATACACAGTCGACCCCTAAACAACGCAGGAGTTAAGGGCACCAACCCCCGTGCAGTTGAAAGTCTCTGTGTAACTTTTGAGTCCTCCAAAATGTAACTAATAGCCTACTATTGATCGGAGAAGCCTTACCGATAACATAAACAATTGACTAATGCATACTTGGTATGTTTTAAGGATTATATATTGTGTTCTTACAGTAATCTAGAGAAAATAAAATGTTATTAAGAAAATAATAAAGAAGGGGCGTCCGGGTGGTTCAGTGGGTTAAGCGTCCGACTTCAGCTCAGGTCATGATCTCGCTGTTGGTGGGTTCGAGCCCCCCGTTGGGCTCTGCGCTGACAGCTCAGAGCCTGGAGCCTGCTTCGGATTCTGTCTCCCTCTCTCTCTGCACTTCCCTCCTCGCATTGTGTCTCTCTGTCTCTTGAAAATAAATAAATGTTTAAAAAAAATTTTTAAAAAAGAAAATAATAAAGAAGAGAAAATACATTGACAGTCCTACCCTGTATTTCCTGGAAAACATGTAGGTATAAGCAGACTGGTGTAGTAACCCTGCTTAAGGGTCACCTGGGGTTGGTTGTAGTCAGTTTACCAGACTCATCCCACCTTGCTGAGCCCTGTCAACAGGTGGTTTCTTACTTCCTTACACTTGCCTGAAGGCCTTGGCCATGTGTGATAACTGGATCTTGAATCTTCTGAAGAAACATCAAAAGAACCATAGTAAATGACTAAAGGGGGCTCCTGACCCTTCGTATTACAGTGACTCTACTTAAGGATGCAGACTTCATGGGGAAAGCTGACATTGTCCCAGGGAACAAACCTCTTTATGTCGTATCCAGGGACAAGTGAGAACTCCCAGGACTCATTCCAGAAACAGACGGCTTATGAAAGTCATCTGTTTAACACAGAGTCATCACTATAAAAAAAATTATACAGGATGAAATGGACTTAAAAGAATGGATTTAATTGGGATTAAAATTCTGTTTTTAATAAGCATATGAGAAGTCCTCTTTTTTCTCTGTCTCTAACACTAAGTTAAATGGACCTTGGTGGTACAAACTGAAATGAAACATTCTTTAAAGAATATATTGTTCAAGCTAATCCTTCAGAATTGAGAAAAGAAATCTTATGAAATTCTTTGTATGAAATAATAAGCTAATACATTGTTAGTATGCTTAAGTATAACAATTCCACTAGAAGATAATTATAGATAGTAATTGTCTGTGTCTACAGGCTTTTACAAAAAATGATGCCAATGGTTATGTATAATGCAAACAATTTTTCTAAATCTCTTTACTTTTCACGATCACGTAGTTATTTACATAGGTCAACACTAAGCTTTTCTCCTTTCAATCAGAATGTAATTTTAACCATGACTGTGCCAGAACCCTCCTGTAAGTAATTATGAAAAGCCTACAACTCCAGAACAAAGACTGCTCTTCAGATGTGGACAGGATGTTAGCAGAGATGTCCCAGGAATGCTGGATGGTACCTTCTATGATCCATGGAACCCCGGCCTTATGCTGGCAAGTATTGTCACTTCTGGGCAGGGTGGGAACATTGACAAATTTTATAACCTCAGAGAAAGAAGCCTCCCTGAAACTTAAAGGTATTAAAAGAAAAACAGATCAGTGGTGAATTAGATGCTTTTTCATGTATGATTTCAGTAGATAAACTGACAGTTACAATAAAACTAATTCTAACAAACAACTACAATCCTAGGTTTTACGGAGCCTCATGAAAGAAGGTAATTCTTTGTCTTAAAGTTGTATAGATCTACCTCCTTAAACCATATAAGGCTGTGTTTATATACTAATCAACATCTTTTGTAACTAGTCAATCACAGTGGAAGTAAAACAAACCATAAACTAGCCAAATACAATCAGAAAATCAGAAAATGGCACCGTCGAAGCCACAGCCTAAAAGCTACGGTAGACTGCATTATGCCCCAAATTCGTCACCCATATCTACCCTCCGTGGCCTCATCACGGACAGCATGTATTGCCCTGTCTCTTGGCAGGGACTCGGCCACGTGCTTTGCTTTGGCTGATGGCATTTCAGCAGAAGTGACCGCGTTACAGTTCTAAGCCACAGGATGCCTCACACATTTCCACTCACCATGCTGCCTCTGCTGTTGCCACGAGGACAGCTTCCATGGGTAACTGGTGGCCTCTCAGCTTTGGCTCCAGGGGAAGGCGTGGGGGTACATCTCGCCCACAGATCTGCTGTGTGAAGTGTAGCCATCCCGCCAAGCCCAGTGTAGGTCAGCAGAACCCTAGAAGGCCCACAGACATGTGAGCAATGGTACATATCTCCTGTTCTAAAGCACTGGTTTGGTAGGTAGGTGGTTGTTATGCAGCAATAGCTAACTGATACAGAGGCGGACAGTTGATCACAAGGTGGGACTGCAGAACGTGAGTGACCCCTTGTCTTGTTGCCATCGTCCACGGGCATTCACAACACGTGCCACATTGGGAGACAATTGCACTTTGCACCCTGAGGTACAATAAAAATAACAAGGTCACCTGGAAAACACTCGTCCCCCAAATAAATGATACTGTGAGGTTTTCCTGTAACTTACTGTCTCCTTGGTGAAAACATGCTTTTCCTACTATTGCAATACCCATGCGTGAAAATACATCAGAACCACAAGAAGGTAGAAATCATGTAAGAAAACGGCTATGTACCCACCGTGATTACATTAACCATGAAACTGGTAGTTTTTATTTCCTTCTTTTAAATACCTGAGGGTTCTGAAATGAAGTTTTTCATGGGGGATCCTTCTACACATTGGACTTCCTGGTATCTCCTTGCGAGCCACGTTATTTTCTTTCCTGGCAGCCTCTGTCTCTGCTTGTCTCTTGATGATAAATGCTCCCCTCGGCCTCCGTTGGCACCTTCCATGTTGCACACCCCCTTTTGCTCTTAACCCCTTATCTCCCTTCTGGGAATCCATAGCACTTTATACTTTTACATCATGTATCATTACCGTCTCACATGTGTCTATATTCAGAACCTTATACAACAACTCTGGTATGTGAATGTCTCTAGCTCCTAACAGGAGCTCAGTAATGCTGTCGAAATGCTTGTATGACCACACCTCAGGCACACTCGTTCTTAAGGAGCTCTGACAAGGTGGTGATCAGGGTAATCTTGTACAAAGACCGTCGTCGCATCGTCGCGGGCTCAAAGGTGAGAGGATAATAATGCTCGACTGCAAACTCTGAGCTTCTCAGCTCATGTGGGGCTGTATTCAGTCATTGTCCTTCTAGAGCGCTCAATGGGCAAATGAACTTCCCTGAGGCCCGTTTTCTTCTTTTGTGAAAAGCAGTTGCTAGTACTGACCTCATACACCTGTTACAAACCTTAAAGGAAACGAGGTGTGTAAGGCATCTAGGTTATTTAATCAAGGTTCGCTAAGATTATTAGCCGATGTGGATGCCTGCCATTTGCCCAGAGCGTGTTTCTCTCTGGCTCCAAGCCGGGCCTACAATGTTAGTAATTGTCATCCTGGACCCTGACACTCTTTAATAATATTCACGAGGCAGTTACGTCACCTCTAATAAGGGATCCTGCAATTCTTTTTCAAGGAAAGAAACCACAGTACTTTTCTTTTAATGATGAAAGCATCTTTGCTTTTAAAACAGGAAGGGCTAAAGTTTGGATAGTTGGATTCCTGGTTTTAATCCAGAATGTAATCTGAAACATCTCGCAGCAGCACCTAATAGTGAAGTGACGGGCCACGTCAGGGGTACTCGCGTGTTGTTTGTCTGGCTGATTATTTCTCAGGCTCAGGAACCGGAGTCCATTTTCACACTGTCCTCCGTGGGTTCAGGTGGGAAGCAGTAAGGGCAGAGGCCAGGCACATGATGCCGTAATGTCTCTGTCCCCTTGGGGCGCCACACGTCTGCCTTGGATGTCAGGCAGACGTCCTTGGCCATGGCACAGGTTGCAGATGAAAGTCTAGCTCTTTCTGTCTCTGCTGTGCAGGGTTTTATGAACTATTCCCACGGGTGTTCAGGCAAATGCTTCCGTGTGATTCATTTTAAGTAGCAGAGCCAAACGCCTGAGCTAATCCAAGTACGTGATCACGAAAGATGACAAATCAGGTGTTTAACATAGTAGAGTAGAAACGGTGTGAGGTTTTTCCAGCACACGGGATATACTAATAACTCAATTAGTGTATTTCTACAGCTCTTTCTTATCAATGCACATTCATTGCCAACATGGACAAAAATCGTCGTGGGTTGAAATGAAATCGTTGTGAGCGGCAGAAACCAAAATGCTCTCTCCGTGGCGTCTAATACAGCCCAGGACAGCTGGAAACTGAAAGTAGCTGAAACGATGTACAGGAGTGGAAAAAAGCACTGAGTTCACAGCCAGACCTTCTGTCGAGGGGATGTGTGTGAGCAGGTCACGGGGACACAAGATCGAAGGACATGACAGCTAATGAGCTTCTGCAGGGACAATCCGTACAGCTCCAGACAGACACAGTCAATGACAACGAAGGATAAGAGAGTATGTCGCAAAATCTGTAGGACATTAAAGATCGATAGCCTCAGAAGCTCTGGAACTAAAGTTTGGTGATTTTTTTTCCCCATGTGGAGAGAGGTTATTTGGGGTTGAGGGTGCAGGGTGTGCAAGATGAGCAGAAAATGGTCACAGAAAAATCCCTGAGGTGACTTATTTATGTTGGTATGATCGAGTGGCCTCGTTTGCAAAGCGTCACTGAGTGTGGTCATATGTTCGACTTCCCCCCAAGCCTAATAATAATGGCTCAGAATCGGTGTCAGTATAGAGGTGTCTGGAATAGTCTCCATGCCCTCCCAAATCATGTGATCTTCAGTTATCCACTCATCACCCGCTGAACAGAGAAGCATGAGCTCCTGGCACGTGCGGGCACTGGCTGGGGGTGACGTCATGGTGAAGCTACGTGGGCAGACAGGCACTGAGACGGGAAAGGACAATGCCGTTTCCCTCGCCTGGCTGCAGGGTACTCTGATGGCGACGATGGACATTGTCCTATAAAGTGTGAGAGGTGGAAATGACAGAGGAGGACCAAAGTCTGAAGCAAAGCCAGACCCACAGGTTATGTCCTTGCGTTCTTAGCTGCATTTCTAACATGTGAAAAAGACTGCTTCCTTGACCCAACTTCAGTCAGGCTCCTCTGAGCCCTCTTATTGGCGAGGTCTCCATCTTGGCTCCCTGCCTTGCATAACCCAATTTCGGCAAAGATCTGGCTAAGTCGGTGTGGAGACAACCCCCACCCTGGTAACCGATCACCCTGCAAACCTTTAGCAAGAATCTTATTGAGTTGAATTAGCAAGAGACCCCTACCGTCAGGGTCCTGTCTTAGGAATTTCCCACCCCATGACCCCTCACTCTGCTCCTTGGCTGTAAACACCCAGTTGCCTTTGCTGAATCCAGAGCATAGCCACTCCTCTCCCCCTATTGCGATGGTCTTGAATAATGTCTTGGCTATTTTTAACAAGTGCCAGAGTAGTTTTTCTTTACCACTGCTCGACAAACTCAAGATTCTTTTTCATCTTCCCCAAAACTTAAGTTAGTAAGACTGAGGAAGTGCCCGGGTAATTCGAATGGACGGCTTGAACACCCATCACAAATGACCAAACTGTGTGATTTGGACTGTCAGCTAACAACTTGAGATGGGATTTGCTTGAATCTATTTTTGTCGGTGATGGAAACAGTGGAATAGTGAGCGGCGTCCTGCCCACATCGAGCCCTCTGCTTCCACGTTCTGTGCCTTTAGGTTGCTGTAAGTGTATTAACTTGTATTTCTCTCCTGGGGTTTTATTTATTTCATTATTATTTTTTATTTTTTTTCTATTTATTTATTTATTTATTTATTTTTTAAATATTATTATTTTTTAAAGTTTTATTTATTCAAGCGATCTCTGCACTGAACGTGGGGCTCGAACTCACGACCCCGAGGTTAAGAGTCACGAGCTCCTCTGAGCCGGCCAGGTGCCCCTCTCCTGGGGTTTTAAAATCCGAGCATGGAACGGAAGCAAGGGCATAAGGTGTCTCTGCAGGACCTTATCCAGATTCTCCTAGGCACTGTCAGACTCTGTGGCTTTGTCACTTGGTGCTGAGATATAGCCCACCCCACAAAAGGCCCCTCAGAGAACTACGGGCGTACCAGGGGTACAGGCAAGCAAGGAGCCTCTCATGTGAGGCCCTGCGAAAACGAGGTTGAGCCAGCACCCTCATTGACTGAAGAATCAAGACCACCTTCCCAGGGCTCATAATGTCCATAGAGGACTACAGATCGTGTCCTAGTTGTCCCCGAGGGCCTGGCTCTCAATCCTGCGGGACGTGGTGGCTTAGGGCTGGCTTTTTCACACTTCACCATGACTGGACCAGAACCTGCCCCGGACGTCACGGACAGCTACAGACCCACAGGTGCAGACAGGCCCAGCCCACAGCCTCTGTAGGGACCGACTCAGATGCGGTCATCGGGAATAGGACCTTCACTCTCCCTCCCCGGAACTTCCTCTCCTCCCAGCTGTCCTTGGCCTCGTTTCACATCTCGTGTTTGGATGAACAGTCTGGAGCATCAGCCCCTCAGAGGCCACCGTGCCCAGGCTTAGGGGAGATAAGGCCAGGGAAGGGGCTGAGAGAGACATTTTCTTCCTCTTCGTTTCTGTTTCCTTTACACAGGAGATCCTGGCTAATTGCATCTTTATTAGCACTTCTCCCACATCAGGATCCCACAGTATCACTTGTATTAGCTTCATTTAGGTGTTAATCATTCTGAATGAAAAAAAAACCCTTTCTTTTATTAAGAAGATAATATTTCAATTACAAACTTAAACTAGCCTTATAACAATTAATCAAATGAAATTAAATGTATCTCAATATGTTGCATGGAGAAACCAACCTGTTCTCAGCCTTTCAGACACCGTTATTAATAAACCCGGTGAATGTACATTTTACAGAGGAAACGTCACGAGACACTCGAAGGAGACATTTAACTCAACCGCATCTGTTATTGGAAAATGTACAGACCCTAATATTTGAAATGTTTTGTTCATTTCATAAAGATAATATTGGGCCATGTTTTTATTTGGGGGCTTAACCTCTTTTACAATATTTATTGTGTGAGAATTTAATACAGGCTAAGTACTTAACTGGTAATTGTTATTACTGTCTGTTTCGAGATAACACAAAAACTCGTTTTGGAAATTAAACTCCCATGAATCAGCAATGCTACCCAGCGTGAAGCTTTCTGAGTAATTTCGAGGATACAAGTAATCACAAGACAGAGACAGAGCAGGCAGAGGTCTGGGGCCCTCGCTTATGTCTCACTGTTCCCAGATATATGAAACCCCTAAATAATACATAGAGCTATATTTCGTAATCAGAAAGGCTGCATTTGGTCACGAAACATTTCTATTTTATACTCAGATAGTTCTGCCACTTCCATGACATTTTCCAGGGAGCCATGCCCCATAAACCCACACTTTCCAGGTCTTTTTTCCATAAGCCAGCCTAGTGAACCATCTCCACCCTGCTAAAAGCAATCCGTGGATAGATTCTCTAAGGATTCAGATATCATCGATTGGTTTGCAAAATTCTGCCAATTATTTATTTAGAAGAAGCTTTGACCTATGCTCTATCTATCCATCCATTCTCTATCCATCCATTATCTATCTACCTATCCATCCATCTACTTGTCTTTTTATCAGTCTATTTATCCATCCGTGTGTGTGTGTGTGTGTGTGTGTGTGTATCTGTTTTTTATTAATAGACTTAGAACAGGAAATAGAAAAGAAGCTTCTAAAATCCCTGTTACCATCTCAGAACTAATTAAAAGATCTTTCACTGGTATGAATATAAGTTTTTTTTCTTGTAGTAAATTAAGCTTCTTGAGAGCATTTACATGAAGTAGGAGTCACTGTTTAGTGGCATGTAATTCTAGATGCGGGGGCATCTCCAGACCTTCTTAGAGTTAGCTAGGAAAAGATCATAGGCCTCCCATGGCTTATTCAATTTGCCCTGCTTCACGGCCAGCACATATAAGTCAACACTTGCTGTCTGCATTTTGTGACTTTTCCTACCTGGGAGGACTCACATGGAGAGCAGGGCCCTACGTGAGCCCGTGTCGCGCCCCCTTCCAGGCCAGCCGGCTTCTCCTGCTTCGGGTTTGAGACTGTTCGTCCGGTGAGGCCTCACCCTGTGTCTGTCGCCTATGTCATTAGTTCAACATGCCCACAGACATGGATTTGTGGGCAAGACACCTGTAAGCCTCAGGGACATGAGTGGTCAGTCCCAGGACACCTGTTCCCCGGGGGATATCTCACTGTGTGATGGAGGAGGTGGCGTCAGGGTAATGGCGACCCAACAGCCTGCATCGTCCTCGTAGCGTGAAAGCTGCCCCACAGGGCCGCAGGTCAACAATTCTCAACCACATCTTTCCAGAACTCAAGGAAAACCCACTCTCTGAGATTCTGTACCTGCTCAGTGGTTAGAGAAATAGAATAAACACAGCCATTGAAATCAAGCTAACAGACGTAGCATTGAAGCGATACCTCGAGTGGTCCCAGGAAGTCCTGGGTTTCACGGGTCTGACTCGGTTCCCTGTTAAATGGAATCCCCGTGGCCCCTCCCGCCTCCCTTGCTCCCCACATGTCAGTTGCAGATATGACCGACTGTATGAGGGTAACCCAAGGGACAAGCGGTCATCAGGAAGCATACGGGGGCCCCCAGGTAGCAGACTTACTGACAAATATGCAAATGTTGGCTGGTGACCAGCAGACTACAAGGGCACCCGTGCCCTTTATGCGTAACCGTCTTTTCAGAAAACGGTGAAAAGACAGCAGTGAGGCTGTCTCAGCACAGAAGGTCTGTGTGTGTGTTATGGAAAAATCATATTCAACAAGCAAGAGCTACCTTCTGACTCCTTGGTGTTGGGAACTTTGGTGCGGCTTCTGCTAAACATCACACAGGATATTTCTGTGAGCTTGAACTTGTGGGGAGCTGTCTGCTTTGTTAAACGACGTCATCACATGGGGGTAAGGTGATTTTTGCTTTCTTTGTAATTTTTCCGAGTTTTTCAGTATCTTTTTACAGTAAACATACTCCCTTTAATAATTAGGGAAAACAATAGCAAAATGAATCAACGACAAGTTTTGATGATAACCTATGTCCATCTGTGTCGTGGGGTGGTTCTCAAGAGTGGCCTGCGGGCCAGAGAGGCCTGGCCTGCTTTCGGAGGAGGTTTGCTTTCAGGCAAGATTGACGTCAAAGAAGTGTAACCCCGGGGGCACCGAGACTCTCACCTGCCAAGCCCCCTCTTTCTCAGCCCCGCAGGCAGCGTCCCTGCCCTCCCCCTGCAGCATCGGTGGACAGACACCTGCCCCCAGGGGTGTTCTCTCTCCCCGTGAATTTCACATTTCAAGTTCTTCCTTACTGTTTGCCAAGTCGACAGGGTCCCCAGATGAAGTGTGTGCCCCAGGAGTGAGCCATTCACCGGCATTTGCTGAGCCTCGAGGCGATGGGGCAGCGTGTGGGAGGAGGAATACGCCTGTTTCCTTCTCGGCTGTAACAAACCGCACCTCTGTCTGAAGCTCAGCGTCAGTGATGCGTGTCGGTACGTGCGTGGGCAGGGCGTGCGCCAAACTGCACCACCGACAGGAACAAAGACGGGCGAGTGTGGTCATCTGCAGGTGCTCTTAGAAGGGCTTCTGTGTTGGGGGCACCTGGGGGGCTCCGTCGGTTGAGTGTCCGACTTTGGCTCAGGTCATGATCTCACGGTCCGTGAGTTCAAGCCCCGTGTCGGGCTCTGTGCTGATGGCTCAGAGCCTGGAGCCTGTTTCGGATTCTGTGTCTCCCTCTCTCTCTGCCCCTCCCCTATTCATGCTCTGTCTCTCTCTGTCTCAAAAGTAAATAAACATTTAAAAAAAAAAAGAAGAAGGGCTTCTGTGTTGGGGGCGCCTGGGGGCTCCGTCGGTCGAGCGTCCGACTTCAGCTCAGGTCATGATCTCACGGTTTGTGGGTTCCAGCCCCGCGTCGGGCTCTATGCCCACGGCTCAGAGCCTGGAGCCCGCTTCGGATTCTGTGTCTCCCTCTCTCTGCCCCTCCCCTGCTCGCACTCTGTCTCTCTGTCTCTCAAAATTAAACGTTAAAAAAAAGAAGGGCTTCTGTGTCAATAGGGAGCTATTTTTATTTTGTGAAAGGCTCAGCCTGCACCAACGGCATGCATTCCCTCTGCCTTCCAGGAAGGGACGTGACCCTCCTCTGCTTAATGAGCCCTGAGCGATGCTTTGTGCACACAGTGGGAATCAGACAAACAGGATAAGAAGAGTGAGGAGGGGGCAGAACAGTCTGCTTACTTACCTTGGAATCCTTCAGATGGGCGGGAGAAACATCTAGGATACGGGGAGGGAGCTGTGGGCTGGCCAGAGCCATGCGCAGACCAGTCTGAAGCTCTCACTTACATCCATGCTCTAAGAAGCCCCCTGGAGAGAGCGACCAGGCAGCTGGTGGAGGAGAGGCCCCTGGGATGCTGAGTTCTAGGGCCACGTGGGTATTCCAATGGAGAAGTGGGCTGGTCCTGCCTCATATCTGTGAGTCTTCTGGCTCATTTCACTCAATGTCTCTAGGGATCCTTCTACCCAGCTGCCATCTAAGTTGTGGCCCCAGGTATGGCACACGGGGAATTCTGCCACGGATTTTGATGTGGATGTGCAGACCCGCCTGTGTGCCGAGGGTCCCAGCCAGGGGATGCCGGGACAGGCCCTGGAAGCACCTGCGGAAGAGAAGGTACAGGCCGAAGACGGCGGGTCCTCCGCTGAGTCACCTGCTGCTTCACAAATGCTTCTGTGCCGAGCAGCCCGGCCGAACGTCTGCTCCCTCCCGGTCACTAACCCCTCGGGGGCCAACTCGGAACCTGGGAGCTCTTTGGGACTTCTTTTCCGGGACCACCTGAGTGGCAGATCGTGGTGGAAGGGACTCTCACCTGAGTGGCAGATCGTGGTGGAAGGGACTCTCATGCGAGAGTGGAAGGGACTCTCAGCTGCCATGGCCATGCTGGCGTCTCCTCCCCAGCTGGCCGCAAGAGCCTCCCGAGGGAGCACCCCTTCTCTGCTCAGCTGGAGACCCGAAGGGGAGACTGTGAACATGAAATGAGTTCTGTGTGGCTCAGTCGGTTAAGCTTCTGACTTCGGCTCAGGTCATAATCTCGCGGTTCGTGAGTTCGAGCCCCGCGTTGGGCTCTGGGCTGACTGCTCAGAGCCTGAAGCCTGCTTCGGATCTGTGTCTCCCTCTGTCTCTGCCCCTCCCCTTTTTGCACTCCGTCTCTCTCTCAAAAATAAACATTAAAAAAAAAAAAGAAATGAATTCTTTTTCTTCCTCTTCCCAAATTGTTACATCTTTATTTTCTTGGCCTACATTAAAGTGTAAGTTATTTGAGGTTTTTGTTATTTTTCCATTTCCTGGATAATATTGAGCTTATGTTTTGTTTTTGTTTCTTTTTAATTTTTTTAAAATGTTTATTTATTTTTGAGAGAGAGACAGAGTGTGAGCACGAGAGAGGCACAGAGAGAGGGAGACACAGAATTGGAAGCAGGCTCCAGGCTCTGAGCTGTCAGCACAGAGCCCGACGTGGGGCTCCAACCCACGAACTGTGAGATCAAGCACTGAGCCAAAGTCAGATGCTGAACCGACTGAGCCAGCCAGGCACCCCAAACTTATGTTTAACAAGATACTGTACTAGTGACTTTTGTTGGATTCTGATATTTAAATCACGGTTATTTTGTACGACTATAGGCAGTTAAAAGGTAACCATGGCTTTAGGCTTGTGATAAGTCTAGATCGAGGGTGCTAATGGTGGCTGAAAGGGGTGTGTGTGAGTGCGTGCGTGTGTGTGTTTGGTGTGCATCATTGTGTGTGAACGTATCTCTGTGTGTGCGTATCTGCACTGTGTTCTGGAATAGACCACATGAAACCAGAGACAACAGGCATTTTGGGCTCTGCCAGTGTCGCCGATGAGACCAGCGGCTCGTTAGAGGGGACACATCACCTTCACCCTTGCTTTGCTCTCGTCCCCCGGGCCCCCAACATGTCTCCAGGCAAGTTAGGTTACGCATGAGGTGCTGGAAGTGTCTCATTGCCCACCACCTTGTCCCCGCTCAGTCGGCTCCGTGGCTTTGCTGACATGCCCGTTTCCCATCACGTATGCCCCCTGTACCGTCACGCCCTGTCAGGCACGCCCCATCAGACACGCCGCCTAAGTGGCCACAAGATCCTGGTTCCCTGCAAGATGCCAACTTGGTTCTAACACAAATTGGACTCAATCCAGCAAGGCGGGTCTCTGAAGGAGTCTTGTCACTCACTCTTCCTAACCTCCATTTACTTCATAGATCTTTGTAGAAATCCAGCTGGCAATGTCTTTCCTTTGCTTTTTGCGTCAGAATGTCAAGGCAGGGGGGAGTTTGCCATCACCTGGTCTCAGTCCCTCATCGTGTAGACGAAGCCAAGTCCTTCTGTGATCCGTCCCAAGTCCCACAGCCAGCGGGAGGGTGGTGTCTTCATTAACTCTTCCTTCTGCTAATGCCCTACTTGCAGTGGTTTGTCTGCTGCTTTGGACCAACCGCGGGGCCCCACAGAGGTGCCTGAGGTGGCCTTGGGTGGCCTAGTGATGGAAAATGGCACCATGACGCATTCAGTTACAGAGTATGCACCCCAACAGGCACCCTTCCCACTGACAGCTGTGAGTCGTCAACCTGAGTCCATGGGGAGGGAAGCCTAGTCTGTGAAAACTTTGACCTATAAAATCGAGTCTGGTGATGCTTTCCTGGTCATGCCGTGTGGTCATGTTTATTATGCTTCATTCCTGTGGCTGAATGATGTCCCATCTTTTTATATATAATATTTTGTTTATCCATCCGTCCACCGACATCAAGGTTGTTTCCAACTCTTTGGCTATTATGTGCTGCTACGAATATCGGGGTACACGAGCTCATTTGGACACCTGTGATCAATTCTTTTGTATGTATACCTAGGAGTGCAATTGCTATGCTGAATGAAAGAAGGCAGACACACAAAAACATCTATCGTATCATTCCATTAATGTGAAATATCCAGATGAGGCAAATCTATAGATATGGAAAGGAAATTTGTGGTTGCCAGGGCCCAGGGGAGGGGACGTGGGGTTACCGACTGATGGGTATGGGGTTTCTGACTGCGGTGATGGAAAAAGTCCTGGAAGTAGACCGTGGTGATGATCACACAACATTACGAACGTACTCAAGGCCACTGAGGTATACACTTGAAAATGGTTAATTTCATGTGTATTGTACCACAGAAATCCACTTAAAATAGAGTTGGGTTTTTTGTCTTTTGTTTTCTGTTTTAATGTACAGAGTAAGCTGGTTCGGAATTGACAACAGTGTGTCCAGTATTCTGCTGACTATACGTACATGAAAGAATTATAATTTGAAAACCACCTGCTTTTGCTTAATACGGGATATGGTTGGAAGTGGAAACCTTATCCTCGTTGTTTAATTTAAAGCTGTTTTTATTCCTGACAATATATGTAACAGAAAGTAGGATTCAGCTCAAATTACAAGGGGCGCTTAATTAGTATGATGAATAAGGGGAGGTTTATAGCGCCTGGATTTACAGTCAACGTTACGTCACTTTTTCTCGTCTTTGATGTTGGGGAGATCAGGCAAAGAGAGAGGCGAGAGCGGTTGAGTGATCAAGAAACAGATAAATTTCAAAAGCGCTGCCATGCTTTTATCATTCTTTTTGCAAAAAAAAAAAAAAAAAAAGGGAAAACGATGTTTTGTTTCTCTCTTTGTTAAATGTGTAGAAGCCTGAAAGCAGATGTCATTCCCCTGCTATCTTCAAGCTATTAGTGGTGACATGAAAACTGGCACTATCCATGGGGGGGAAGAGTTTGGGCCACTTTACAGCTGGGTACACAGCACATAAACATTTCAGTAATGAAAATGGAATTCAGAATGAACAGTCAACGTTCGATGCAAAACTATCAGCCATATATTTTAGTAAAGCTCACTTGCAAAATGTGCTTCTCATCTATGAGCCATATATATGCAAACGCACGATTATCCAACACGTTTCTGGCAACATCAAACAGAGCTTGACCCGGTTAACCCCTTCTTGGTCAATAAATATGTCAGCGCATCAAAATTATTTCAGTGACATTTGATTTTATGGTGCCTAGAACCCAAAGTGATTATTTTCAAAAATACAATTAAAGTTCTTTTAAAGCAGACATAAAACTTGCTGAAAGGACCCTCTTTTATAGCACTTATCCAAACTTTAAAAGATGCATTACTCGTGAAAGCATTTTATATGGTGCAATTTCCAGTCTTTATATCAGAACCCGGGAAATTACAGCACCAACAGTAGCCTTCACTGCCCACATCCCACCCCCAAACACTGCCTTTCCCCTGATAGGCATTACAATTGCCTTTTAGAATCCCCTCCTTGGAGGAACGCAGTATGGAAAAGCGTTGAGAGGGACTTACTGAGGACGAGACAGCATAGAACTTACTGGAACACCCTCCCGGTACGTAGTGTGGACGGTCACCCCCCTCCCCCCCAATCATAGGTGTCCAGCATATTCACTTTGTGTCCCCAGTTCAAAGGGCTTGACAGAGAACTTGTCAACCAAATCTGTGAATGCGAATGAATGAAAGAAGGGATGCATGAATGTTCTTTAATTATGTGACAGATTAAGACTTGGCATGGCCAAGGAGATGTTTTTTATGTTTTGTGACTGCCTTACACTGTCACATTTGTCATCATTTTTGGGGTACAGACCTTCCTCCAGGATGAGTGATGTGTCCTGCTTGAAAGTCACAAGAACATCCATTGGCTCCCTACCAAGACCACATTCAGGATCTTTATGCACACACACACACACACACACACACACACATATTTGTACATACAAACATACATATATAAATATATCAGAATATATAAAACATGACACTATAATCAAGTAGTGTGTGTGTGTGTGTGCACACACATGTACTAGATGGCTCCATAGAATTCATGAACGCACCTGAGTGTTTCTCCCCTGAGCTGACTGTCCCATCAGAGGAATGTCTGATGGAAGTTAAGCCTGATATTTCACACAACAACTGTGTGCATGCAGTCATTAATGAGGGGTGTTAATGATCGAAGGTTGGTAAATGACAGTCCAGCGTTTTCCTGCCTATGTCTTCAAGAGTAAGCCAGTCGAGTTTGCCCTGCCTTAATTTCCTCAGATGAAAAGTCAAAATGATAAAAGCACCTTCTCCGTGATGTCATGTAAGGATTAAATGGCTAACACAGGCAACCCCTCAGAACCGTGTTGGCACAGAGTAATGAATTGAATTGCATTTCTGCATTTGGGTTGACACCCTGCCACTTAGCCCTAGCCAAGGACAAGCCTCAGAGCTTCATGCAACTAATTTACATCAGTGTGTATAAGGTACAATCGGATGGGAAACAATGGACAGAAATGGACAAACTCATAGCCGTCGTAGGAGGTTTTAATCGCACTTCCCAGACATCAACAGATACCGTAAACATGCAAGAATATACTCATTCTCTTCATAAACTCGAAGAAAATCAACATTTCACATAAAAATGCAACTCATACCTGTTACATCTGATTATAGTGTATGAATTACCAAATAGTAACAAATGGTAGAACTAAAATATATTCATTAGGAATTTATTAATACCCTTTTAGTAACCCTTGTGAAAAGCCAGAATCAAATCTAATTTTTTTATTTTTTTGAAGGTTTCTTTTTATTTATTTTGAGAGAGACAGAGAGAGGGTGGGGGAGGGGCGGAGAGAGGAGACAGAGACCATCCCAAGCAGGCTCTGCACAGACAGAACCCACAAACCGTGAGATGATGACCTGAGCTGAGATGGAGAGTCAGACGCTTAACCGACCGAGCCACCCAGGTGCCCCGGAATCAAACTTTAACTATTAAAGTAGTGACGAAGCCACTGTATCTTTTTTTACTTTCCGCTTAAACAGATACTTGATGAGAGAAGTTACATCAATGTACACATAGAGAAATTTTAAATTAAAAAAAAAATTTTTAAGTGTATGTATTTTGAGAGGGAAAGTGCAAGCAGGGGAGGGGCAGAGAGGGCGGAGAGAGAGAATCCCAAGCAGTTCCTCACTGTTCAGCGTAGAGCCTGACAAGAGGCTCGAACCCATGAACCCTGAGATCGTGGCCTGAGCCGAAGGCAGACGTTTAACTACTGAGCCACCCAGGCGCCCCTGGAAGTTTTAAATACAAGGAACAAAACAAGGACGCATAAAAGAAATTCTTCCAAAATGTTGGGTTTTTCTGTAAGAACCCGTAACTTTACAAAATCTGAAGTTGCAGCAAACTTCTTTAGAACTTCACTTTCAGAAAGATCTCATGTTCGGAGGTAAACAGTGTACTATTGAATGTTGTCTTTAATGTGCTAGAAGCTGAATCTCAGTCTCTGTCTGACTGACCTCTCAGGGGCTCTGCTGTGGAGGTGACGGCTCCCCGCGGACCTGCTGTGCCCTAAGATACAGAAGAAAGTCAGAGACAGGAACTCGGAAGGAAGGAACTCTGTTCTTCCACGTAGCTAAAAGTAAACACAACAGAGGTCTCAGAAAAAAAAAAAATGTATGCTGTATGATGTAATTATAAATGATTTATCATTCTTTAAAATTCCAAACGCTTAATGCATGTAAACTACAAAAAGAATGGGTAAGTATTTAACTGTTTAGCACCTTTTAAAACTCTTTGAAGACACTTAACTGTTTCGTTCTTTAAAAATGTCAAAATAATAATCTTGTTTTCAAAGAAACCCCTTCATCCTTATCTCCCTGAAAAATGTATGAAAAACTGAATTGTGTGTGCCACTTCTCAACGGGTCTGTGAATGAGAACACAGAGGCACAGTCCATGAAATGCAAGGTTTACAAAGGGATGGTGAAAGCCAGGAGTCATGTCCATAGGGATTAAAACACAGAACAAGGTCGACACCATGGGTGAGTGTTGGGTCCGGGTCAATGGTAATGACTTTGTGGCGTCTTGGACCCTTGAGGAACGGTGATGGGGCAGTGTGGTGGAGGGTTGGGTTTAACGATGGGGAATTAGAAGGTCTATGTTGGGAACGTGGAGTCTGAGGTGTAACGGTGTTCTAGGAAAATCACTGAAGGGTGATTTGGGCAGTCGAGCTCCAGGGAGAGCTGGAGGCTGAATGCACACACCTGAGGTGGGCGCTGGCATGTTGGAGGTTTGTTAGAACAAGCTTCACTGAAAAATAGATAGCCTTGTTTTCAAACATACGTATTTCCCCCCTTATGTTGTTCTACCTGCATTTGGTCCATCTTGTTAATCTCCTGTGTCAAAGGCTGGTCCCTTTACTTGTGCTAATAGAGTCCACTTGGTGTCCATTTCTCAAAGCCATTGCTCCTTCAATTAACTCCAATCTTTCCTGTGTCGTCAGTGCTGCCCTTAATCATTCCTGTGATCGGATACGCATTTCTGTCTTCCACCATCTCCCTGATCTGGTATCAGCTTTCAACCACTGCCCCCTAATTCTACTCTCCTTTATGCCTAAACTTTTGTTTTTAATTTTTAAAATTTTTTAACGTTTATTTATTATTGAGAGACAGAGAGAGACAGAGCATGAGCAGGGGAGGGGCAGGCTCCAGGCTCTGAGCTGTCAGCACAGAGCCCGATGTGGGACTCGAACTCACAGACCGTGAGATCATGACCTGAGCCAAAGTCGGACGCTTAACCGACTGAGCCACCCAGGCGCTCCTATGCTTAAATGTTTCTAATGAGATGTCTACTCCTACTGCCCATGGACTTCAGCCTCCATCATTCTGCACCCAACCTGGCTCCCCCTGGTCCCACTCACCTGGGCTGGAGTTTCAAGGTCATTAACAACTGCTCGGCTGTCAAACCCACACACACCCTTAACCCCATCTCATGCAACCTCCCAGCATTATTTGCAATGTTTGGTGACCCCATTGTTGTAGAAATGCTCTCTCTCCTGACCTCAGTAAGGATGCAGCTGGGGGTTCCTCCCGCCCCAGTGGCCACCCCCTTCTAGGCTCCCTGGGCCCCGCTTTGCCCCCGTGGGGTTCTTCTAGTATCTGTCCTGTGCACATACTTCCCTTGCATTGGATTGCTTATGGCTGTGGGTTTAACTACTATCTCCAGGGCAGTGACTTGATTTAAATTCTCTATCCTAGGTTTTTCCTCTGATCTTCCAGGACCTTCTTGACATCTCCGTTTGAACTTCACATGGGCATCTCATTACTCGGTCAAATACTGAACTCTCAGTTTCTCCCGCACACACACGTCCTCTCCAGACTTTCACGTGTCTGGAAATCACGTGACCGCTCCATCACCACTTTCTTCTGACTGTCTCCTTTCCCCTCCATTCTCCACATCCCGTGGCTGATGACGCCATCAGGCTTTCCTCTCCAGTTCGATTTTACGTCCTTCCACCTCCCCGAATCCCGTACCCCCACTTTTCCTGGGCTGATTGAAAGAAGCTCTCACAATGGACCTACTTCCTCTTGCTCCCTTCAATGTACTCGCCATATATCAGACAACCTTCTTGAAATATGAACCCGCTCATTTCACTTGCCTGCTTGAAACTTTTCCAAGGCTTCGGGATGTGCTTAGAATAAAATAGAATTTTATTTTATCTTCGTAGGAATTTGGATGAATTGCCACCAACCTACCTTTTCCATTTCATTCCATTGTCTTCCTCATTCAGCTGTCTCACATCCCGAGTCTCTTCTCAGTTTCAAGTTCTTCCTGAGTGCAGTCTTGACTCAAGGCATATGGTTACCTCTCCCTTAGGGGCCCCCACCCCTCTTTCATCCTCTGAGCTGGCCTTCCCTTGCTCTGCCCCAAGTTCCAGCTTCAATGTAACACTCTCAAGAAAGTCTCCCAGGCCCTTTCTCTCCAAGGTATGTTCCTTCCTTAGCTCAGGTTCTCGTTTCCTTCTTATCACTTATCACACTTTGTTCTAAGCCTACCTTCTTCCTCTAGATCCTAAGGTGGGGATCTCACCTGTCACATTCACCCATGTGCTTGTGGATGTGGTAGGATGAGTAGAATCTGGATGTTAAAGGGACTTCTCATAGGAAAGGCCACAAAGAAGGAGAAGGAGTTGTTTTCATTGTGTTTCTCTGAATTTATAGCAAGACATTCAGAAGGCAGAGCATAGAATTTGGCAAAATACGAAGGGGCAAGTACAAAGATAATATTCTGTATCTCTGGTATTGTTTGTACACGTTTGATATGTTGAGCACACATAATCAAATAGGTTCATCAAAAGCCAATAAAAGACCCAAGAAGAAATAAAGGTAGATGATACGGAGAAAGATTTTAAGGTCTGTTAAAGAAGAATGACAACACATGCTTGAAGGATTGCTTATAATATGTTTTGAGTCAAATGTACATGTAGAGCAGGAAATGATCCTTTTTTTCAGATATTTAGCACCATAAAGTTATATCTAAATATATGCAAATATAGGAATATATATATATATATATATATCCACACACATATACACACGTAATAACTTTGTGTTGCCACATTGCAAGGTTCTTGATGGATCATTTCTCTAAATGGCCTGGAGGCCATTATGAAAAGTATCTGCTTCTATTTGTTCCCGGAATCCATAGTGCTTAATTCCTTACATGTGCCGGGCACTCCCGTCTACATGGGAGAGATCGTTCAACAACAACAAATGACGGCCGGCAGATGTATCCTCTGCCGGGAACTGCCAGGGAACAAAATAGTGAGAAGAGACCAGTTGCTGGGGAAAGCTACTCTTCCATTCGGACGGCCAGGGAGGGCCTCCCCAGGGGCAGCCACACATCAACAGACAGCTACGTGGGGAGGGGCGCACACCAGCTGCAAAGGACAGCAGGTGCAAGGGCCCTGAGATAGCAAGCCTGCCTGCCAGAGAAGACGAGGACCCCTCTACCTGAAGGAGGTGGTGAAAATATAGAGGAGCCAGCAGCAGGGGCCGGGTCACCTTCTCGATGGGGAACTTCTTGGCCAACCTAAGACACCAGTTTTCCCCTCCGTGAGATCAGGAGTGTTGACAGGGTGTCTCCAAGAGTGATGGAATCTGACCCCCATTTTGAGGGCACAGCTCTGGCTGTGTTTAGAGCCCGTGGTCATGCAGGTGCAGAGGTCAAAAAGCAGGCAGGGCCACATGAGTGTCCCATTAGGGGATGATGGAGACACAGACAGAGGCAACCGGAGGTGACCACTGGCCGGAAGCTAGATGTGCTTTGAACACAGAGATGTTCTTCTTGCCGATGGCCTCAAAAAGAGGGCGAGAGAAAGAGAGGAGATGGCCCAATACTTTTGGCCCCAGCAACTAGCAGCAGAGTCCCTGTTGGCAGAGATGCATGGGAGCAAGGAGCAGGCCATGATGGGGAGGACGGCCAATGCTTTTGCAGATGATGTTGTCGTTGGCTCGTTTTTACTGAAAAGAACTTCAGCATTGACAGAAAAGGCTATGTGAAAAAGAGGAAAAAGAGAAAGGGATTGTCTTGTTCCTTTTATCATCCCCCATCCGCCATCTTGTGAATTCGTCGTGGAGAAATTCTGGAAAGGGACAGTTTGTCCTGAGGTTCTTCTGCCGTCTGTGAGTTCTCCACCCTCCACAGCTGGCAATATATACTGTGCTTTGTTGCAATTACTAGTCAACACGTCCAAGGACGACCCCTGCATATAGGTTGCTCTAGGTTCCAGAACATCTCCTGCTGCACTCATCACTGGAACAGGTCAGGTATCCTCCTTCCATGGAGTGAATACATATCTATATTCAAAGTGGCCCCTCAAATGTAGTTTTTTAAATGCCCTAAATCTTCCTCACAGCCTACTTTCTTGACTAAAAACATCTCTTTATAAATATTAATATTCGTTTTGATTTCGCCAGCCTTGCAAATGGCCAGGAGTGAAGCATCCATGCCCGAGGGAGCTGAACTAGATGTTTCTGTGGTTTTTCTTTTCGGAAGCCCAGGGGCCACTGTCTGTGCATAGGGCGCCTCCCTCACCTTCCCGCAGCCTGGCCTGGCAGAAGGGAGTCAGGTCTCGCTCTTCTGTTTTCCAGAACTGGTCATTTTCCAGGTTAATATCACACTTAAGAAAAATATGTTCTTACCATCTGCCCTTTCAGCCAAATCTTTGACAATTATTTCGTGATATTTCTCTTCCTGTGAAAAAATATTAACTTGATTTCTCTTTGTAGAAATCATGCCCTACCCCCATTCCCCCCCCAAAAAAACTGTGACAATGTGCTCTATTGTTTTTTTTTTAATCTATGTATTAACCAGGCTGTAAATTATGGCATATTTCTGGGGACCAAGGTCATCAATGGCAGCAAAGGTGAGGACAAGGGACAGAATTACAGAAGTTTATTTCTTGTCACGTAAGACATCCCAGCCAGCCGAGTGCTATAACAGTTTCCAGTGTGAACATAAGCTATCGATTCAAAGCTGCCACCTGCTACTTAGCCATGTCGAGAGGCAGGAGCTTAATATATCAGATGTCATTTGCTATTTAGTCTCAGGTGGTAGCCCAGAATCAATATCCTTAAATCAAGAATCTCTATATTAAGCAAGAGCAGGGACATTTATTATAATTCTGGTCCTTTCCTCTCGTTAGCATCCAGAGCCAGCACATTGCTCTGGCTTTCCATGCCATGTGGCCTTCAATATTCCCTCTGTGTTATTCTCCATAATTATACCCTGTCTGTCCTAGAGAGTCTGGAACAGGCTTACAATAAGGTGTATTGTCCAATATACTTGGACTGCTTGAAAAAATTAAATATTAAAAAAATGACCTAATGGCACTTGCTTTGGGAATTAGATTAAGAGTTAAGTAATCAATACAAAATGAAGGTAGTGCATGTCCAACCATGTTGGAAATAACACCAAAGTCGAGAAATAAGTAAGTTCGGGGAAAACCGGGAACATTGAGCTACAGCGAACAGAACAGAAAACGTATCTCCAGCTCTCCCAGAGTGTGCATCAACTAGTTTTAGGAAGTATATCAGTCTCTCCACAAATTTTAAAGTTTCTTAACCTCACCCTCCGAGGGAAATTCATTAGGGAGTACTCCATAGAGCCCTCAGCAGTCAGTGCAAAGGACCTCCGAGTTAACAGTCGGATGTAAAATTCAAAGGTTACCCCATAGGGTTCCGTCTTGTACAGCCCTTGGGTGAAAGTCAAATTTGAGCTGGTGGGGCTTCGATTAAGTCGGCTCCACTGGGAAATGGACCAGGGGTATGTGGCTTTGGGGATCTTCAATTTTACTTGAAATGTTGTGGAAAACTTTGAGTTCTAAGTTAAATATTAGACGATGCTGTTTTATTCTCAACTCGACCAAATGTAATATGAGCTGGAACCTGAGATTTACTTCAGCTGGGGGATGAGGGACCCTGGGGATGCCACTACCGTGGCATTGGCTTGCAGGTGGCAAACACGGGGCATTCCACTCAAGCCCAATCTTACCCTTTGAAACTGGGAGTTTGACCCATCAGAAACACTAGCTTCCATTGTTTACAGTGAGGACGTCGAGGCACCGGGGACCCTCTGGGTCACCCAGCTGGTGAGCGGTGGCTTTGGGTTCAGACCCAGGGTCGGCCTCCCAACCTCTGGGCTACACTGTCCGCCTAACCACAGATATTTTTAAAGTTAATTTGTACTCGACCTTTTTGTTTTCCATGAAACGGGGGTTTCCTGAAGTTCAGGGTTTGTTTTTTTGTTTTTTTTTCTCACGTAAGACTGAGAAACATCTTTCGTCATTGAGAAACCACGAGAACATTGTCACGGAAATTCCAGAGCTGGCCGGGGGCGTGTTGGGATTACAGCTGGAGGAATTCGGTTGGGATTCTGTTCTATTCTACTTCTGTTCTACATCAGTTAGGCTTGAACTGGAGGCCAGTGTTCTGTGGGGAAACCGTAGTGGGGTGAGGAACTCAGCAGAACTGAGGTCTCCAGAATGACCGAGATCTAAGCGACTCAACAGATATCTATTATTCCTGTTGTCACCACAAACGTGCTTTCACAGAAGTTATAATAAAAATGTATTAACAGCAATCACTACAACTTCTCATGTACCTCCTGGGTCCCAAACCCTGTGCTGTGTTTCTCTCTTATTATTTCATTTAAAACTCACAACGGACTTACGAAGACAGTCTAGAGCCACCCACATCTATTCTGGCTTCGACGTCAGGGCTCTTAGTCGTTAGGATATGCTGCTTCCTTGAAAGAAGAAGGACAAAAGCTCATCTTGAATCTAACGCAGGCACCTGCAAATTAACGTGTTCCTTCATCCACCCGAGCTCCTCCCGCATGCAGGGTGCTACCAGGGGCATGGAGACCAATGAGAACGAAAATAATTGGAAGGAACCGCTAATTCCCACTGAGAAGTACAGAGAAATATTCACAGAAGGCAGATCCAAGGAGCTGAAAATTAAAGACACGGTAGGATTGAAGGGCAGAGAGAGGGGAGCAAAGTTGGTCTGAGGAAAAGGAACAGCAAAAGGACAGACAGACAAAAAGACATTTTCACTTCAACAGGGAAAAGGTTGGACAGAATGGAAGCACCTCTCTAAGTCAACCAAAACACAGTTATTTTAACCCAAGGTAAAAATTGTATTCAAGACAAAAATTGAAAGAAATGGCGCAGACCATCCAAGATCCAAAGAACCAGATACAGATTCGGTTCCTGCAAAGGTTCAGCACACTGGCCATGGCACCGAAGACACCACGCTAAGGGCAGAATGAAAGGAGCTTTGGAATCACGCGCTTAACCCCATTGTGCAGAGTTTTGAATAAATGCTGTTATGTGACCACCACCCTTTGCTTTAAAAATTGGTGTTTATCCACTCTGTTGCAGAAATGCTTTCACAGAATGTGTTTCTCACCAGGGTTTTTAAATATTTACATCTGCTGATTAATAATTTATGGTTGGCATTCAGGACCTTAGACTCATGAATAATTGACATGTTCATTTAAGATTTGCAACTGTTCCGGATAATGATGAAGTGTACGAGTCTGGTGCCCCAGCATGCCGATGGTAAAAGTTTACAGAGAAATCCGGCTTCCTTTTGGTTTTACAGAGGTTGGAAATAAAGACTATAAGCAAATAAGGCAGGAGAATGATTGTGTGTCTCAGATGCTCTCTCTATTAAGAAAGGGGAGAGTAACTAGCATCTAGGGAAAGTCTCAATACTCATGGCGACACCAACAATTGGATTTGATTGGCTGTATTTTCAGTTGGAGGAAGGGGGCTCAGGAAATCTGATTAAATTCCACATGGCCTGTCTATCCTATTCAGGTCATTCAAGAGTACTTCGAAAGAGTGAAAAGATAATATATGTGTATAATATAATACAAAATATAACGTATGTATATGCGTATACAAATGCATATACATACACATAATACATATATACACCCATGTATTCCCAATCACTATCGATTTATGATAGTGTTTTCAAGAAAAAGGATACAGAGAAACTCACCCAAGGGTTTGTGTGGCCTGCCAGCTTAACTGTCACATTGGTCACACCAAAATTTCCATTTCTTTTTTTTTTTTAATTATAATTTATTGTCCAGTTAGCTAACATACAGTGTATACAGCATGTTCTTGGTTTCAGGGGTAGATGCCCCTGATTCATTGCTTCCATATGACACCCAGTGCTCATCCCAACAAGTGCCCGCCTTGATGCCCATCCCCCATATTCCCCTCTTCCCCGCCCCCTCCTCATCAACCCTCGATTTCTAGGTCTTCTGGAGAATTGAATGTTAGTTATTGACAATTTGACAATAGTTCTTCTATCTGAAAAGAGAAATGTCAAACCTAGCAGCTGTAGAAGATCTATGCAAAAAAAAAAAAAGGGAAAAGAAAACAAATAGTTCCAATTTCTGTACACGCGTTACCGAAGTAAGCCCAAGACAAACTTTACACTAAGCTCTTTTCTTATCCCTTCTAGATCCAGTGTGGGGTTCGTATAGCAGTCTCCTGCATGGGCCACAGGCCATGGACATCATCACGAAAAAGGCGTGTTTGTGACTGTTTTTCTAAGTTCACTCGGATACCGCCTGTTGAGACCACACCCCATTAGCTCCATAACCTGCTCCACGTGATTCCTCACCTCTCTTCTAGAAAAACTCACTCTTAGTGTATTCCTTTGTTTTACAAAATGGCTTTCTAACTCTTGTCGGGGTAATAACAGAGATGGCTTTACGGCGCTCTGATTTCTGGGGGTATAATCAGAAGTCTCGCAGTGCCTCAAGGGTGATAGTTCAAGTACAGTGAAAGAGGGCCAAGTTGTTTTCTGAGAACGGTAACGTGGTGCCATCCAACTCAATGTCCACTTTGCTCACTTAAAGGATGTTTGAAAATTCTGCCCACGGTGGGCACAAGTGGGTGCCTCATTGCCACAGGCCGGGCTGTGGCCTCTATGCAGCCGTCACGGACCAGCATCCCACCACCTCGCAGTGTGCAAACAATCGCTCATTTGCCTGTTTCGACTGATGTCGCTTGCTCTGGTCTCCCCTGGCCACGTGAACAACCTTTTTTGGCTCTAAACTTCAGGTCGAGCTATTCATTAACCAGCTCTCCTTGTCTGTGCAATCTATTTGAGGCCTCTCTATTTTATTGACCCTGCCTCCTCCCCAAGAAGCATCAACTCCCAAGCACTTCCAGTTCCATCTGCCTGTGTCTGGGGAGAGAGGCAGGCGTCAAGAGGGCCAGACCACAGAAAGAGAAACCTCTCTACAACTAGAAACACAGGGAAGATAATCTAGGGAATTGTCTACACAGCAGTGCGAGAGCTCAGAAGCTACACGGGAACGCGAGGTAAGGAGGAGGAATCAATACGCAATTTTGCCAGGCTGGATGTTGGGAGTGGGTGGTGCTCCCAGGGTCCGGGGCTGAGGTCATGATGCAGAAGAGAAAACCCTGGTGGAATTTTCTGGCGAGAGCCTGAGCTAGAGAGAACAATATGAGATTACGGAGATGGCACCCCTCGTGGGCGGAGTGGAGGCGGAAGTAGCTAGCCTTCTCCCTTCCTCCACTGTCAGTCTCCCCCCAGGCCAGCCCTGGTCCAAGGCGGTAAGAATCAGGTGACACGGGGCGGGGGATGGGCAGTCCAGGGAGCAAATGTCCCTGTGCTACAGACAGGGCAGGGAAGGGTCGAGGGTGAGACCTGCTGGCAAACAGGTCAAGGCCCAGCCATGGGGTCCTGCCTACAACATCATCCTCCAAGAAGGGGGCTGAGATTCTCCGTGCACTTCTCCAAGGTCAAATCTGGAAGGAGACTGGACTCCATTGCCTTGCCAAGTAAATAAAAGTAACAAGTCAGAATTAATGTATCATCTCCCCCAAATAGTAGAACACCATATGAAAGGTATTTGAATGCATTCTTTTTAAAAAATGTTTATTTATTTTTGAGAGAGAGAGAGAGAGAGAGCACGTGGGGGAGGGGCAGAGAGAGGGGGACAGAGGACCCAAAGCAGGCTCCACACTGATAACAGAGACCCCGACATGGGGCTCGAACTGACGAACCTTGAAATCATGACCTGAGCCAAACTCGGAGGCTCAACCGACTGAGACACCAAAGCACCCCTGAATGCATTCATGACACCTCCAGAAATATGTCTTATAGGAGGAAAGAACTGTCAACCGAAGCTTAATTTTATAAAATGAAAACTTTCAGAGTAGGTTTTTAAAAAAAATTTTTTTTTCAACGTTTATTTATTTTTGGGACAGAGAGAGACAGAGCATGAACGGGGGAGGGGCAGAGAGAGAGGGAGACACAGAATCGGAAACAGGCTCCAGGCTCTGAGCCATCAGCCCAGAGCCCGATGCGGGGCTCAAACTCACGGACCGCGAGATCGTGACCTGGCTGAAGTCGGACGCTTAACCGACTGCGCCACCCAGGCGCCCCTGGAGTAGGTTTTTAAACGGTTACTTTTTGGGGGCACGTGGGTGGCTCAGTGGATTAAGCGTCCGACTTCAGCTCAGGTCATGATCTCCTGGTTCGTGGGTTCAAGTCCCGTGTCGGGCTCTCTGCTGACATCTTGGAGCCTGGAGCCTGCTTCAGATTCTGTGCCTCCCTCTCTCTCTGCCCCTCCCCTGCTCGCACTCCATATAAAAGTGCTTGTAGAACATGAAAAACGCTCTAAGGCACTGTCCGCGTGAGGCACGGCAAGCCGAGTGTCACTGAACATGGGAACTAAGGGTTCTAGCATCATCAGAAGAGCTGGAGTAGTGGGGGGCTGGAGGGATCATGGATGGTTTCAACCCCACAGGGGGAACCAGGAGGGGGGCAGGGGGTTGCCGCTGCCTCTGTCATTCCTGGCACTGCCCAGCCCTCATCTCCCCTTGCTGTCATCGACACCCTGGAATGTGATTCCAGCCACTGAAGGAATCCACTTCTGCCGGTCCCCTGGCAGCCACAACGTCAGGCAGGTGGCTCCTACCTCAGTTCTAAGTTGGACATTTCTTGCAAGAGGATCTCACTGACACCTCACCATCCAGGACTCCAGCCAGAAGGAAGTTTCGGAAATGCAGCTTTTAGACGTCCAGCCCCTTGAGTACACGAAAGGGGGGTGTGTGCGTATACATGGCAGGAATGTTGGCTGAGTATTGATGAACAGTTAGCACAATGCTTGACTTTGCTTTCACTTTGAAATTTATGGCTAAGACCGCTGTTGGCTTTCTGGAAAACTCTAATTCCCTGATAAACAATACGCTTGAGAAGAAATTCTCCTTCCCCCTTTGAGGAGGACATGGTGTTTGGAACCATGGTTTTCTTTTGCAGTCCTACTAAAGTTTCAATAGTCTGGGAAAAAGTCCATAAGCTGAGGGGCGCTTGGGTGGCTCAGTCGGTTAAGCGTCTGACTTTTTTTTTCTTAATGTTTGTTTATTTTTGGGAGAGAGAGAGAGAGAGAGCATGAGCAGGGTTGGGGCAGAGAGAGAGGGAGACACAGAATCGGAAGCAGGCTCCAGGCTCCGAGCTGTCAGCACAGAGTCTGATGAGGGGCTTGAACCCACGAACCGTGAAGTCATGACCTGAGCCGAAGTCAGACGCCTAACCGACTGGGCCACCGGGATGCCCCTCAGCGTCCGACTCTTGATTTCAGCTCAGGTTACGGTCTCACAGTTTGTGAGTTCAAGCCTCGTCTCGGGCTCTGGGTTGGCAGCGCGGAGCCTGCTTGGGATTCTGTCTCCCTCTCTCTCTGTCCCTCCCCTGCTTGCTCTCTCAAAATAAATAAAAATAAACTGAGGGGGAACAAAGTGAATACACTGAGGCTAACAGAGGGATGGAACTTACCTGCTCCTTGACGACACAAACGTGTCAGAACTACCAACCCTGAAACAGCTTACCTCCAGCTTCCAGGTGGATGAGACACAAAATTCTCCAAATCGTTGGTTGGATGCTCCTTCTTATGGAGCCAAAAGAGCTTTCCTCCGGCAAGGTGTAAATTCCATGGCCACACCTTGTAGAGACAACACAACAGAACTCATAACAAATAGGCGACGATACATGTCGGAGCCACGGCTGATGGCACGAAGAAATAAATGGTTGAAGCTTCTCTCTTGAAATTACTCTCTACAACCCAGTTATTCAAAGTATGCAAGAAATTCCTTGTACACAGCACTGGCCTTCTACTTTCTTGACTTTTAAATTTTGACTTGAGAAACTAATACGTGTGTAGACTCCTGTCCTACTTCAAACATTGAATGCCAGGCAGTTTGTATTATTCTTTCTGATTAAAAGATACATATATGCCCTATGTGAATATAATTTGCATGCCACAATTTTTAGCAGAAGAATTTAACCCATCTGCATCACCAGCTGCCATGATGGCCATTGGGCAAATGTGGCATCCAGCAAAGCTTTCCACCATTTCCTTTGAGGACAGGTACTTTATTTTTCTTAATGTTTATTCATTTATTTTGAGGGAGAGAGAGAGAACGAGTGCCTGCAGCGGAGGGACAGAGAGAGAGGGAGACAGACAGAAGCCTAAGCAGTCCCCATGCTGTCAGCACAGAACCCGACACGGGGCTCGATCTCATGACCTGCAAAATCATGAGTGGAGCTGAAGCCAAGAGTTGGATGCTTAACCGACTGAGCCACCCAGGGGCCCCGAGGAGGTGTACATTTAGACTGACAGACCTGTCTTCCTTTCTACCTTGGTCTGTCTGTTCATTCAAAAGATATTGATACAGATTTATCTATTTAGGTGTTTAACGCACGCTGTTGTATATTTTAAGATAAGTAGGACAATAATATAGATTTGGAAACGCTGATTATTTAAGATTTTTTTTCCCCCTGCTCTGTGCTATTTGCTGTGCTATCCGTTGGGACTGCAAGGTGGGTAAGACCTTCTCTCCGGAAGACATGTTCTACCAGGAGCAGCCTCATGTGGACAGGAAGGCTTTCTTTACCGTGTCCCTGCGCGTAACAGTTACGAAGTGGAATAACCTCCAGATATTTACTAACACCAAGTGATGTGGTCCCGTTTAGGTTACTTAGCTCACATTCTATGAAAACAACAACAATCATGTTCCTCACTTTCTACGTGTGGAATATCCTTTCGTTGCCCATTTTAAATGAATTATAATGGTTCAAGTGTTGTAAGAGCTCAGTACTATGCAACGTACAAAACTAAAGCCCAAAGGATCAACAGCCCATTGACTCAGCTAATGAATAATCTGCACATGATTTTACTAAGAAAGCAGCTTAACCTTGTCCTTCCCTTGTGGGGGGAGGAAAAAAAAAAGCACAGTATATGGAAGATGCACACGGGGCTGTTAACCCATCTAAAAGGAACTAAAAACAAAGTCAGCAACTGTGCTGGTCACTAGAGTCACCTTACTTTATGGAAACAACCCCAAGCCACGGGGCCTTGTTTACTACAAAGCTCGCTGTTTTGCTCGGACCTCCTGCCCTGAGGGTTCTGCCCACTGTGGTCCCTCAGGCACCTGGGTGGACACAGCCCCCACTTGCAGCAGGCGGGAGAGATTAGGGCCGATGACATCGGCTACAAGTGTCACATGTGACTTCTCACAGTCCCCGTGCCCCAGCCTGTGACCGTCCGTGCTCACGGGAGCATGAATTTGCACTCCTACCTTGTGTCCAGAAGCTGGGAGCTAGAAATGCTGACACCACCCTGGGACACCAGGCAAAAACAGCCCTGTGCAGTCCTTTCTCTGTCTGTAGGCGGTTTGGGTTTTCAGGCTCTTGGAAAAGGTTGGAGGGTGGTTAAATTTGCCTCTGAGCTGGTCCCCGCTGCCAGACATCGGGTCCTCTATCCGCCGCCCTTCCTAGCCGCCAGCGCATCAGCCGGTCCTCAGTGAGCACCGTGTTGGACACCTGTTCGTCCCCTGCCTCATACTCAGCAAGGTACTGATGCCTTAAGGAATCTAAGTAATTTCACGCATTCTATGACTTATCGACACATTCAACTATTGGAGAAATGACCAGAAGCCCTCGTCCAGCCCTCTAGGATGTTAAAACCTAGTGGGGATAGGTCGCCTGGCCGTATCAGAAACTCACCAGCAACATCGGTGGTGTAAATATCACAACTGAATCATACAGGAGATCCGGCCACATTCACGTTGCAGAGATGTGCAGAAACCAGGAGAGGGAAAGATCGTAAGGAGGAACCCAGTCTGGTGGTCCCTCAAACGGTCCGTGTGTCAAGCCATAGGGTCCCACATCAGGGCAGTGGCTGTGAACATGGAAGAAGAAGACTAATTTGAGAAACAGCATAAAGGAATTGGGGGCTGGTGCCAAGTGTTCATGATGGTGGCATCAGGAGTAGAGTGTGAATCAGATAGAAGGTGAAAGATTTGATCAGGTGGTGGGACAGGAGGAGTAGCTGATTCCTGCTGTTGACGCTTGGTCCAGGTACATATTTCTGCTTCTTCACGTCCCCTGTTGCTGTGCCTTCTTCAAGCTATGTGCTTCTGTCCCTGGATTCATGGCTAAGCTGGGTAGTTAAATGTGGGGGCGGTGGGGAGGGACAGAGACCAAATGGGCCAAGTCAGCTTGGTGCAGACCCTTCGCTTCTTTAGGGGACAGCAGAAACACAACCAAAGATTGTAAAAATAAGGTTGATGAAACTTAATCGCTGCTGACCCTTTGTCACATCTGCTACGTGCTATAAATTTACTTGCGAATCTGGGCACATACTTCATGTTATTACTAGGTATCTGTTTTTAAAAATAGAAAATGTACTCCATGAGAGTGTCGTAGGGAGTGAAGGTCCATTTCTGCTCCCGTGACCATCCTGTCCATCCTTCCTGCTTGGGTGACCCAAGCTTCCATGGCCCACCCATTCCTCCAAGGCTTCCTCCGTTAATCAGCGCGCCTGCTCAAGTGGTCAGTGCTTCCCTTGCTCCTGGAACCTTCCCTCTGCACTTCATGGTGCCTGGGTCTTCCCCAGCCTGTGGTGCTATGCCCCCCACGGCCATCATCCTTGACTGCCGGGCTCCCTCCTCACCAGGAATCTGCCATTTGCTAGATCCCAGTCTAGCCCGGGGATCCCTTCTTACCTGGGTCATCAATGCCTTCTTTATGGCTGGATCTACTAAACACTCTCTGGTCCCGTTTCAGGAATTTGTTTAGGGAGCTGCTCCCTTGACCCCCTACCCTGCCCTGCCCCATCCCATGAGCCCCCTTTGTTGAGTGATGCCCGCTTCTCAATGCAGTCCTCCTCAGGGGCACACCTGGTCATGGTTCCCGAACCCCAGAGCTCTGCATCAGCCTTTCCCACCCACCCATCTGTGGGCGGATGGGCTCCTCCAGTTCTGTGACTGGGGCTGCCTGCTCAGCTTCACACTCATGGGCCCCAGAGTCCCCGGTGCACGTGTCCTGATGCCTTCCCGACGGCCCCCTCCGTGGCCCTGAGCTCTGTGAGGAGTATCACCTCTCTTCCGGTGCTTACACCGGGAACCCACACCCAGCAGCTGTCCCCCCTCCCCTAATATTTCTGCCAACGCTCTTTTCTCCATCCTCACCGCTGTAGACCGGCCACTTTGGCTCTCGTCTGTCCCCAAACTCTCCTCTGGTCCTACAAAGGTCTTTCCAAAATACACATTAGATCTTGTCACTCCCTCTTTGAAAGACAAAAACAAAACTCTCAGTGTTTCTCCACAGTTTAAAGGACAGAGTTTAAAGAACTTTTGTGGTCTGGGATCTGCTGAGAACCAGCTTCCTCTCTTGCCCTCCCCCCCCGTCCCTCCTCCCAGCCCCCCCCTCCCCACCCCATCTAGGTCCTGACCCCTGACCCCTCGCACTCTCTGAGCACCTCTGACACTTCCTGTCGTTTCCGTGCCAGGTCACAGCCTGAACCACCCTCGGCAGCCTCACCTGGCTGGTTTCTCCACCTACTTTACTCCCCAGCCTGCTGCCCACCACCACCAACCCCCCCCCACCCCGTCAAGAAGCCTTCTTTAAGCCAACCCGTCCCCCCAGCTCTCACAAGGACAAGGGAGCCTGTTCACACCTGCAAATCTGGTATCCAGCAAGGACTTCGGCACAGACCATGGAATGAATGACTGGTTACAGTTACGGAGTTGGTGGCTGTTGAGGAAAAATCTTGAGAAGAGGTAGGGCCACCCTGAGAGGGCAGAGCCTGGCGAGTCCTGAGGCACAGCCCCAACCTCCTTCCCCAACGACTTTTGCGCAGAGCTGTTTTGCGAGGTTTCATTCTCTGCCGCTTTAAAAAAGGTCAGAGCTAAACACCAGCTCGGCCCCGTGTCCTGTTCTTTCCACAGACAACTGGGACTCTTGAGTGGTTGTGCCTTTTTTCCCTCTCCAGGGACAGGGCTATTAAGCCTCTAGCAACTGACATGTTGAGCTGATAAAATCAGAGAGACATTATTTGGTTGGGATAAAAGAAAGGTCAAAGCGGCCCGGATGTGTTCAATGTGTTAGCATTTAACCTTGGTGATTACCTTGCATGTGTATGGACTGAATTAACTTGGAGGGAGTCCTCTGATGTCTGCAAAGTAACAATCACATTTGGTCAGAATTCAGTGGGTGTTCAATGTAACTTCTCTGCCCACCTTGGCCGAAATGCTGAACATCTCCGGTCAGAAAATTCACAACTGAAGGGCTCGTTTTTCCTGTAGGAAAAATCAGGAGGGCGGTGGGGTCTTTAGTCAACGAACTTGGGGAGATTTCTTAAATACGTTTCTTTCACAGATAGAAAACAGCATACGAGGCACCAAGTAAAGATATTATTCATGATCCAATGTATAGCCTAATTAATAATTCTGATGACAATGCATGTATTATCTCTTGCTTCATGGAAACCTTTCAGAATTCTTTTTTCTCCTGGTATAAAGAAGTCCTTATGGCTTGGTTTTTGTTTTATCAATAATATGCCTGGCATGACACATGTTTCTGGGCTGTCCTTCATCCTGCCGTTTAGTGTCTCCCAGAAGTGTCTCCCGCGGCTGGTAACACTCACTCTTGCTGGCGCCTCAAATCAGAGAAGCCAGAACACGGCCAAAGGCAGAGAGACGGTGCAGAGTCGTGTCCCACACCGCAGCGTGGGTGACCCTGGTGAAGGTGTGTCCGGTCAGGGTCTGACCTCTGCATGCCAGACCCAGGAACATGACCCTGTGGTCACTGAGCAGGTCCATCGCATCAGGATCACGCCCCTGTAAACCAAGCCCTTGAGACTGACGGAGAAAACGAGAAGACCAGTTGGCTAATTCTACAATGTGAACGATCTCATTGTTATTCCGAATGAAATATTCCCGTTGGCAGAGCTGGCACATTTTCTCCTTGTGAGTAGACCCACGTAGGAAAACGAATCGGAAGGCTCTTTAGAGAGCAGGCTCACAGCACCTGCAAACGGAACAGAGGAGGTGACACCATTTAATGGCAGCAGGCGGGGAGAGCCACGAAGGGACAGCCGAGCTGTCCACGGCCAGAGGCTCCCCCTCCCCGTCAGAGGGCGGCATGCCAGCCAAGGTGGCCTCCCTGCTCCCTCTTCACTGGCACTTCTGTGGGCTGTCCTGGCCCCCGGAAGACACCGGACTGGGAGGTCACTGCTGTGCATCGCCCTGTGCGGAGCTTCTGTTTTCCGCATTCTTGCCTCGCTGGCTCGCACACGTCACTGACTGCCCCACCTGGGAGGGCTTGTCAAATCTGTCCCTCTGCCCATCACCTGGTCTGATCTCCAGCTGTGCGACCCTGTGTGCAGGAGCGGGAATGTCATAGCCTGTTGGCAGGTCTTGTAGCGCCTTTGAAGTTGCCCAACTGATCCCCCCTCTTTAGACAAGTAAATGCATTAAAGCATAGCTCGCCCAATTATTAAGGGCCCTTGCATTCGTCCCGTCCATTATGTGCTGAACGGGGCACATGCCCGGGTCCTCAGGGGACCCGTTCCTGTTACACGAGACTGAACTCAAGCACCCAGTATTCACTCATACAGTGCTGACCTTGAACAACAAGGAATGTCAGTGATATATTTCAACCACTTACTGACTGAAATCTCTTCATGGCCGTCCACGAAGGCTGAGGAAGGATGGCCAAGGGATGTGGTGTGATGTTCAAGGACACCCGTGGCCAGGACCACAGGCATCTCAAAAGCATGGCGTTCTGTGAGTGTGCCTGCAGTTTTCCCCCTTGGAGTCAGTAAGTTCTTTACCTGGGATCTGATGTGCATTTCACCTCCAGCAGCCAACAGGACACCCACAAAGCTTTATGACACATGGGGAGATCTCCACCCTCCTCGTTCAGCCTCTGCTGTACCCCATCACCTGTAAAATGCCCCTGGAGTCCAGAGGGGTGGGGCTGGTTTCTCTAGCTCTGGAAACAGATTTGGAAGTGTTTAGATAAAACCGGTGCTGGTATTTCCATCATCTTTCAATGATTGATGGCACCACAGGTAAAACATTAGAGACTGCGGTGTTTTCAAATGAAGATTTTAAACTCAATCTTTTTGATTTTATGGGGATATTAAGGTTCAATATTTCTTGTTTTATGGTTTGGTAAGTTGTATGTTTCTGGAAATGTGTCCATGTCATTTAAGTTGTATGTATGTTGGTTTCAAATGTCATTAATTTCTTCTTCCCTTAGTTATTTTTTTTTCCTTCCGTTTATTTGGATTTAACATGCATTACTTTTCGAGCTACTTGAGGTGAATGCCGTGAAAGAAAGCATCGCTCCCGTCGAGGGGAGCACACCCAAGCTGATTTTATCCCGATACCATTGCTGGAGGCAGTGGTTAAGTCTGGAGGTTCGTCTCCATGGAGACGAGGGTGGGGGGTCCATGCAGTCTGTCTGGGCGGGATCCACACCTCCAACTCGTGCACCAAGGATGCCTGAGTGCCATCCCCTGGCCCCACAGCAGACCCCAACTCCCATCTTCGTCCCCCTAGCCCCACAAGGGCAATGCCAAAGCTCTGTTCAGATTCTCAGTCTCTCAGCTATCCAGAACCAGCACATGCTTCTGGAGGCAGAAAGCCCCGGGTGCTGGGCTCACCTGTCTGCTCTCCTTCGTCCCTCTTGTCTGCCCCATACCGCCATCTCAAAGCTCCAGGGTCCCCCAGCAAAATGTGCTTTCCAGCCTCCCCCTCCGTCCTCCGTGAAAACGACTCCAGATCGTCTAGTGCCTTATTATTCAAAAGTTTTTATTGCAGCTGACATATTTAATCAATAGTTGATCTCAGCGACTTGCCAACCAATAGATGCAACTGGAAATACCTGAGTGAAGGGACACCTGGGTGGCTCAGTCGGTTAAGGGTCTGACTCTTGATCTCGGCTCAGGTCGTGATCTCGCAGTTCGTGAGTTCGAGCCCTCCGTCGGGCTCTGCGCTGACAGTGAGGAGCCTGCTTGGGATTCTCTCTCTCTCTGTCTCTCTCTGCCCCTCCCCTGCTTGTGTGCTCTCTCTCAAAATAAATAAATAAATTTAAGGAAAAAAGAAAACACCGTAGTGAAGATGTTGCTTTCACAGAGAGAAGACCATCATCACGTTTGCAATCTTTTTCTTTCCAAGTGTTCTCTCCACCTCTCCTTTTGCAACACACCTTTGGCATCTAAACTGAGTTTATTTTGTTGGGTTTATAGCCTGTGCATCTATTGTGCTCCTATTGTTTACACGCCATACTATATTTTACTCTGACTTTAACGTGACATGTGAGCACTGATGCACACGTTCAGGAAAAGAGCATGGCAAGCTCAAACCACTGCTCATACTCTCCGGGTTTTGAAAGCTACAATCCTAGACTAATTGTGCCACGCCGCGTCAGGCATCTTTCCATTTGTTTTACCACCAGATTTTCGTTATGTCTCAGCCGCAAACACATCGATGACATAGGAGGCTGTGTTTGGGTGGCTCTGACTTGGTTGCCGACAGATGTTTAATTCAATATGGCTTTACGTGGATTCCTAACAGGTAGTGGGGACAAGTCCCCAAGCGCTCCTTTGCCAATCATCTGTCACAACAGCTGGAAGGTGAAGGCAGCCCACTGACACAAGCAGCCTGCTGCTCATCAGAGCGACGTAGTTGTCGTGCTATGGCGTGTGAATTCCCCAGAGATCCCCCTCTTCCCAGCAGCGACCTGTGGTCATACGGGCTCGGGACTGCGTGGCCGCTCTGTGGTCAGAGCACCTGCCCTTCAGGAATGGGCTGGCCTTGGGGTGTCCACCCCCTTGACGTGTTGGAGAGCATCAGTATTTCTCCAGAATCCGGAGCTATGGTGGCTCTCCGAGCCTTCTGTTATTCTCTCTCTCTCTCTCTGTCTCTGTCTGTCTCTCCCTCTTCCTCCCTCCCTGCCTGTCTCCCTCCCTCCCTTCCTCTCTCCTCTCTTTATCTCCCTTTCTTCCCCTCCCCCTATGCTTTTCTTCAATACCCTGCATCCATCTTGATACAATCTGTCTGACTGTCCCATTCTTTCTCAGGGTCTCCTGGGGATACTTTTCACTCCACCCTAGGAACTGAAGCTCCTGTGAACGCTCAGAGTCTCCTAGAGGAGGGGGTGGGGGAGGACATGTTCAATAATCATGGAAAGCCTTTAACAATGGCGGTGGTTACAAAGGTAGGGCCAGTGTCAGTAATGGGGTCTACGATCCCTCTCCTGGAATGACTTTTTTTTCTTTTAAGAGACGGAGAGAGAGACAGAGAGTGTGCAAGCAGAGGAGGGACAGAGAGAGGGAGAGAGAGAACCCCAGACATGTTCCGCCCTGTCAACGCTGAGCCCAACCTGGGGCTTGAACTCACAAACCATGAGATCATGGCCTGAGCTGAAATCAATAGTCAGAGGCTCAACCAACTGAGCCACCCCGGCACCCTTCTTTTTTTCTTTCTTTTTTTTTTTTTTTTTAATTTTTTTTTTCAACGTTTATTTATTTTTGGGACAGAGAGAGACAGAGCATGAACGGGGGAGGTGCAGAGAGAGAGGGAGACACAGAATCGGAAACAGGCTCCAGGCTCTGAGCCATCAGCCCAGAGCCTGACGCGGGGCTTGAACTCCCGGACCGCGAGATCGTGACCTGGCTGAAGTCGGACGCTTAACCGACTGCGCCACCCAGGCGCCCCTCTTTTTTTCTTTCTTTATTTTTTTTTAGTACAGGTGATACTAGAATGGAATCATAGATTCACTTTACTTTTCACAGAGTGGGAATAAACTTTGAACACGTCTTCAAGGCCTAAGTGTGGTGATTACAGCTGTGTTCAGCATTTTGCCCCCTCAGATCTCAGAGTGAATGTAACCGGGTAATTGTAAATGTTTATAATGACGTAAATATTGAGGAGAAGTAAAGCCAACTCATTTAAGAGATGCAGTAAAATCTTCGCTTTGGCCACCATCAGAGGGAAGAGTCCTAATCTAGATGAGGCCTCTGGTCTCTCAACACGCTCCCTGACGAAGCTGTCCCTAGGTGTTCTCTGAGGGAACAACGGTCAGTGGTGAGGGGAATAGCTAACCTTGCCACCCCACCCCCCTCATCCGAGGAACCCCCGGCAAAGCCACTGAACACAGTTATGGTCCTGGGGCTCCCAGGCCTTTAAAGCCTGTGTCGTGAGGCCACGATAGGGCAATGAACAGGGCACCTGTGGGTGATGGCTGTGCCTGGTGGAGAGCAGGTGAGAAAGCTACCATGTCCGCCAGAGAACTCTGGTCGCATCGTATCAAGGTGACGCGGTTTATTGTTTCCGTGGCCTGCATTGTTATTCTCAACGCCCACATGTGTCTCTTGCTCACCTGCTCCCCGTATTTATTCAGATACCCCCTTCTCAGGACGCCTTCTGTGACCAACTGACTTACATTTACAGCCCACTCTCCCCAACACTGCCTGCACCCTCTCCAGGGCTCTTTTTCCGAAATTCGCATCATTTGAGCTGCTGCATCGTCTCCTCATTTATGCTACGTATCATCTGTTTCTTCCACACAAAGGCCTTGTCTGGTTAATTCACAAGGACATCCCAGTGTCCAGTGTTATCTGCCACGAGGCACACAGCAGTTAGTATTCATCGATTGGATAATGAAAAGATAGCAATTACCAGTATCTCAGATATCCAAACTGAGTCAACAGGGCCGACCCCCACTAAGTGGGAACAAAATTTGAGCTAAACACAGAAAGCTTAAATTATTAATAGAACCCAAAGCATGAAAATTGTTCAACATTAATGCACTGGATAGGGAAAACTCTGTGTGTGTGTGTGTGTGTGTGTGTGTGTGTGTGTGATTTCATGTAGAAAGTGTAGCTCGTGTTAAACAGCAAGAAACTAAACGAGAAAACAGTTTATAAATTTGAGTCCTCTCGATTTAAAAGAAACAACTTATCTTGGATATCAATCATATCTTCAGTATATAAAAGTAACTGTTAATAAAAAAAAAAGCTAGACTAAATTATTTTGCAGAATAAGAGTGTACCCAGTAGTTTTCTTCTGAGGGAGAAATCTCGGTCTATGTCAAATCTTACGGGTTGTGCCTTTTAGGACAAAACCATCATGGCCGTAAAAGTCACGCGGTATGAATTCTCTTGCAAACAATTGTCTGATAAAGCTTTGTACTTTTCCTCAAACGTGACTAAGGACGGCATCAATGGAAATGTTTATCATTGTGACCCCAATGTGCTTATTTATTCATTAAGCTTTCTGTCTCCAAGATAGCCATCCGTCTGCGTAGTCACTCGGGCAACAAACAGCAATCAGGCAGTGAATATTTGGCGAGCGTCTATTACGCGCGAAGCACTGTGCTATATATACAACGGGATGCAGGCGCTAGGCTCCCTGCCTTGAGAAGTGTGTTTCCCAGAAGGGGAGGCAAGCTTCATTAACATCCTCCCTGCCAGCCCCCTCCCCCAAGCTCCACAGGCACACCGTCCTCGGGCAGAAGAGAAGGAGCGAGGCCCCAAGGAACAGGGGTGTGTACACAGGGAGAGGCGAGCAGCCTGGCAGAGTCAGCGCCAGACTGTCACGTGCAAGCAGTGTAGACAGGTCTGGCCACACTGCGGTAGGTGCCGAGTGCCAGTTGGGAGTTTAGACTGGATCCATCGGACAGACTGGCGTCTTTGCACCGATCTAAAGTGTCAGGCGGAAAACCAGGATAGGTAGCCGAGATGAATCTGACAATTTGGATCGCGTGAAGAAACAACACTTAAGTTTATAGTCCTTATTCAAACGGATGCAAAACCAGCCTGCAAGATGTTGAATTTGGGGAGCGGTAATGGGATGGGATGTATGCTTTCAATATGTTTGAGCGAGAACGACAGGCAGCCACCTCCGCAGTGGCCAGAAATAGAAAATAATTATTACAGGACACCTAACGCTTGGCCCGGCCTGTACATGAGGACGCTCGGCGTGCCAGGCTTCCATTTGGAAAGTAATCGCTCCCAGCCCGTGTGTGACCATCAGCTGGCTTGGAAGGGTTCCGGGCTGGCGGCGAAACGGCCTGGGTGTTTGACGAACCGCAGAGCGTTTACCCCGCAGATGCTGAACAAATGTGTGATGTTGGCCCTGAACTGCGTTAGTGGTTCAAGAAGAAATGTCATTTCTGGCACCTAGTGGAGGCTAAAAGTCACAATGTACCCTTTTCAAGTCAAGCTTTCTGTTATTTACTTCTGCTGTGCTAAATCTCCGTCTGCTCTTTGGTGAAGGACATACAGATGGGTCTTCGGCAGCCGATCGGGGAGCAGAGGGGCCCGACGGGCCGTGGCCTCTCCTGGTCCCACGTCCACGCAGGTCCTTGCTCACCCAAGTAGGGGCTGAACAAACAGGCCCCGAGGTGGGGGCGGATGGGGTGTGGTTGGGGTACCTACTTGCTCGGGTTCATTGTAGGAGTCGGGGCTGGGGGCGCGCGGTCCAGCTTAGAACCCCTTTCCAGCGAACGGCTGACTTATCCCAGTCTATCCCGTGTGCCAACGGTCTCCAATTAAACTTCCGGGACCTTCCCTGGGAAGAAAGTGGTGACCACCAGTAACCAACAGTGCTCCAACATAGACGCTGCAGACTGGGATTTGTCCCCACTGCCCCCCAATGGATCCGAAGAGTTTGCCCCATGGTGTAGCACAAAGGATAAACCCCATTCTAGCCGTTGTTTTAGGAAATTTCAACTTTTCTATCTACGTAGGGAAGGCTGAATTGGAGGGTACGGATGCATCCACCCAGATCCATTACACCCCCCCCCCTTTTCCCTCTATCTCCTTCTCCTTCTCTGTCCCCTACCTCACTCCCCTTCCCTAATCATTCATATCCAGGCTCCTACTGAACCGGTAAGTGTTTGATATTAATATCCTGTGAGGAGAATAATAAATCCTAGATCCCTCCGGTAAGGTTGCCTGAACTGGCTTCCCTTCTAATTATCTATTCGTTAAAAAAGGATCATTGTGTTCTAGTACTTTTAAATAACAAGCTGCATTAGAGGGAGAAAGGATTCATTACTGAGTCTGTTCTCAAGGTGTCTCCCCTCTGCGAGGAACAGAACAGACGTGGGGCTGCAGTCAGACGGACAGGAACAGATGGCTTCAAGCCACGGGCAGGGTCCCGGGTGAGGTGGCATTTGCATCACAAGACTGGTGCTGCCTCGTGTCCTGGGTCTCCAGAGCTGGGGAAGGGGTAGGCTGCCCGGGAGGGATTATTGGAATGGGGGACGTTATGAGACTGCGACCAGCGCGGAGACAGAGCAAGATTTTGTATGGGTTTGTCCATCCATCGCCCTGGTAGTGAGAACGGCCCGCCAGGCCCTTGGAGCCACTAGAGGGGCTTCTGGAGGGGAGTCGCCCAGGACCCCAAGCCCAGTGTGCACCTGTACTCTCAGCTTCCACCCTGGGGGCCTTGTAGGCCACGGCCATAGGGTGCCCAAACCCAGATGCCATGGCACTCCCAGCTGCCTCCTGAGGGAGACACCTTAAAAGGTGAGGACTCAGGGATGCCTGGGTGGCTCAGTCAGTTGAGCATCCAACTGTTGATTTCAGCTCAGGTCATGATCTCACGGTTCGTGGGATCGAGCCCCACGTCAGGCTCTGTGCTGACAGGGTGGAGCCTGTTTGGAATTCTCTCTCTCTCTCTCTCTCTCTCTCTCTGCCCCTTCCCCACTTGCTCACACTCTAGCTCTCAAAATAAATAAATAAACATTTAAAAAAAAAACTTTAAACGAAAAGGTGAGGACTTAGATAGTGACCCTCTTCAGGAGGGGGCCTCCCCACGCTCTCACCTGGGGGGCCTCACGTTGCTGGCCTGCGGAGTCATCACTGAGGCGGGAGCAGGAGACAGATGGGGGAGAACAGAATGGGGGCGAAGGCACATCTGTGCTGTGACTCAGTGTCCCACGTGATTTACAGATCTCACTCCGCCCCCAGCTAATGCTGGAGCTGGCTAGGGCGGGGGTTCCCATGTCTTGAAAAGATTTGAGGGTTGCTATCTAAGCAGACTTCCCTCCCTTTCCCGCCCCCACCCCCTTCCTTCTTCTTCCGAAGCAAATCCACCCGGATGTGGGGCTCTGTCTCAAGGCTTGTCCTCGGGGAGAATTTCTAGCGGGACTTATGTGGGACAAATTCTCTATTCTTTCACGTGTCTCCCCCTCATCGTGTGGCCTCTTAGTTACTCACTCCCCAAGCCCCATGGGCGGGGGGGGGGGCTGTGCAGGGTGCATCGCCTGTGCCTGGGGGGTCTACAGTCCAGGGCAGAGCAGGGGCCACGCACGACCTGTCACCTGCGTGGTGGACACGTGGACGGGGGAAGCAGCACAGAGGTCAAGACGGAGTGTGGTGGACGCATTTCCCCTGCGAAGTTACTGCTGGGACCCTCTGTCCCTCATGTCTGTGCACAGGCTCGCAGTTCAGGGAGGCTGTTCCAAAGGCAGAGGCACGTCCTTTATTTAAGGGGCCCTGGGTCACCTTCCTGGCTTTCCTGCTTTTAAGATTCTCTGATGAACTTCGATTCCCCGTTGCTGTTGCTGTCCTGGAGAAAGTGAGGTCATTTCATCCTCATGCAGGGTGTCAGGGACTGTGCAGCGTCCCTGGCTTCCTCCCTCCCTCCTCCCAGCCCGCGTGGCCCCTCTGACATCGTCAGCGTCTACAGAATCTTCAGGTGCCCTCTCCGGGCTACTCTCTGAAGAGACACAGACCGGCTCAGCGACGTGCGTGTATCCCCGGCAGCTCACGGGGATACCTGCTTCTGCTGGCTCTCTTGTTCACACCTGAGAGTCCTGCCTGCCAGGCCCTTCGAAGCCGAGGAAAGCAGGCTCCTGTTTCCATCAGCAGAGGGCGCCCGTGGCAGTTTGCCTGTGGCTCCTGGAGGTGCCTGTCCCTGCCCCTGCTGGTGCCATCTCCCAACTGCCTTTAGCTTGTGCCAGTCGATTCTGTGCCCTGAGAATGCTCCATGGAGCCCAGGCAGCCCCGTGGACTGCTCTTCTTGAGAACGACTAATTATGGCCCTGAGTAGCAGAACTGGCTTCCCACGGACCACTGGATTTTGTAGGAGTTTCCAGGGGATGCCATAGCTACACTTGCAGCCCTGACTTGTGCCCCTTGCCACTGTGGGTGCCCTGGTGGATCCCATTTCTCAGAAAGTGTGCAATCCCCCCTCCTGGTTTCTTTGTGCAGGGCATCGGAAACTCCAGAGAGCGGAGAGTCTGAATGGAAGCACTGGGGCGGGATGGCGGGGGGAGGGGGGCGTGACCCCTCCCCCATCCTCTGCCTCACCAATAATTCCTCTTTCTTCTGACCCAGACTCCTCACCCACTGCTTCTTTCTGTCTGTCTTATCTTGGTTTTTCCCATCCTCATGTCCCTAGTAATTGGATCACATGAAGAATGTGATTAATAACCCAAGCATTGCTTTGTCTTTCTTCTTAGCGAAAACTATGCTACAAACAGCACACTGGTGGCATTAGAACTTAAGTGTCAATGCCAGTGACACACAGGGGACCCTGGGGTTTCTCAGTCCCTAAGGTAACACGGCAGTTTCAGTTTCTTGGTTCAGTTCTGATAAACTACATCAACAGCCAGCAGTCTGCAAAGTTCTCTACTTTTTTTCCTATTTCTGGTTTTTTTTTTTTTTTTTTTTTTTTTTTTTTGCACTGCAGACAATTCCTCAGCCTCATGACATTAGCTTTTAACCATGATTCATGAAGTAATAAAGGAATCCTTTATTCAAGAAGCCACTTATCCTGCTAAAAATTCCTTCTTTATTAGCTTTCTCATTATGATCCTGTGCAGCCGTCCATTTTGTGAGAAGAACAAGATTCCTTATCTCTCGAGAAAGGGATGTGAGAGACATATAAATAGAATAATAGCCAGATGGGCGATTTGTCAGAAACTCAGAAGAAAATAAGTCCAGCTTCACAATTATCCCAGGGACTATCCCGAAGCCAGAAGTCTCACAAAACACCAGCAACTCAACGTGGCATCTTCTCACGAGCTGTTGGTTCCAGCCAACTCCGTGGATAAGGTTTTGTTTAAGGTATTTGCATTTGGAGCATCTCTAACAAATCACCATGGGAAGATCCGCAAGCAGAACTCACCTGACACCTTCCTTGTAGGCTAACTCTAGCCCCTGCCCACCTTCCTGGGGAGACCTTCAAAGTGTTTGTTTCCCGCGGGACAATGAACAAAGGATTCGTGACCCCCTGACGTGCCGTAACAGAAGCTGGGACAAGGCACCACTCAACATGTGCTCACACCTGTGCTCAGCCTGGTCCAGCACATGCTGTTTGTTTGTAAGATGTCTTGTACTTCCCTGGCAATCTTCTCTTCTGATCTTACAGAGCACCCTCCCTCCCCCGAGTTGATCTGTGTTATGACCCAGCAGATTAAGGAGAGGCTGGAGCTGAGGGTGACTTCAGAAACGCAAGCGGAAGGTGTGCCTGTTTGTCACGGGGAGAAAATGTTCAGCGTTTCTTCATCTTCCCCACCATCTGCACAGAAACGATCATATCTGTTAGAAAGCCATTTTCAGTGACTCAGAGAGTCAGTACCTCTCTTGAGTTTTGGGGTATATTATATCGTATTCATTTCATTTCCAACTGAGTGCAAGAAATGGAAATGAGACTTCTGTCTAATTGTTCTGTCATCACTGTTCTTACTCATGACGACAGAGCCTGGGCACTTCTTACCAGACTAATGGGTCCTTTAAAAGTTTCTTTTGAGCCCCCAATTTAAAAGGCAGTGTATTTCATGGAATGCCAACCAGGACGTCACGAGCAAAGTGGGGGCAGGCACCTTAATCATGTGACCTTTCTTCCATCTGGAGACTCTGGACCCCATGTCCTTAGGCAGATCTCAGTCAATTCAGGTCAACAGACATTGGGTGAGGTGTTCCTCTGCCATTGACTCCACAAAAGTGGCAGAACATACAACTGTCCCAAGGGGCTGATCTGAGGATAAAGACCCCATATGCGCGAGACTTCCAAGTAAAAGCGTGATGCGCGGTTCATCTGTGTTCTATTGGCACCTGACGATCAAGCGGATGAATGAGAGTGGGTAACCAAGACAAGATGTTTGCAGGAAACACAAAGTTTAGCCAGAGCACAAAGAAATGTTAACAAACGGTGAGTCAGGTTTTTCATTTGACTTCCTTTAGACACTGGGATAGTTATAACTCAACACCCCCAAAACAAATAATTCAATTAAAAATAGGCAAAAGACATGAACAGACATGTCACCAAAGAAAACAGCCAGATGGGTAACAAACACATGAAAAGATGCTCAACATCACTCATCATCAGGGAGATGCAAATCAAAACCACAATGAGATACCACCTCCCACCTGTCAGAATGACTAAAATCAAAAACACAAAAAACAAGTGTTGATGAGGATGTGAAGAAAAAGAAACCTTCTTGCACTGTTGGTCGGAATGCAAACTGGTACAGACACTGTGCAGAACACTGTGGAGCTTCCTCAAAAAATTAAAAATAGAACTACCCTATGATCCAGTAATTACCTTACTGGGCATTTACCCCCAAAACACAAAAACACTAATTCAAAGGGATACGTGCACCCTGATGTTTATAGTTGCCTTATTTACAAAAATCAAATTATGGAAGTGGTTCAAGTGTCCATTGATAGATGAATGAATGAAGAGGCTGTGGTAAGTATTTAATGGAATATTATTCAGGCATAAAAAAGAATGAAATCCTGCTATTTGCAATGACATGGATGGAGCTAGAGAGTATTACACCAAGCAAAATAAGTTAGTCAGAGAGAGACAAGCACCATACGATCTCGCCTGTATGTAGAATTTAAGAAACAAAACAAAGGAGCAAAGGGAAAAACGGAAAGAGAGGCAAACCAAGAAAGACTCTTAACCACAGAGAACAAACTGATGGTTACCAGAGGGGAGGCAGACAGGGGCGAGGGGGTAAAATGGGTGTTGGGGATTAAAGATTACACTTACCATGATGAAAAAAGAGTTTTTAAAAGATCCTAATTCTTAAAATTGAAAACAAAATTATATTTTGCTTCTCTTAGACCCTGGAATAATTTTGAGTCAGAACATGCTCATTAATGTATCGATGAGTGAATAATAAACCATGAATGAATGCAGAAAATCATAAGTAACAAATGGGAAATGAAACGGAGTATAATTTAGCTAAAGTAGAAGATATTTGAAGGGATATTAGGGAATTATAAGATGGAAAGCAGGCTTGGTGAAGCATGAATGCCAGCATAAAAATTATGGCATGTGAACTGGAAGTGATGTACACAGTCACCGATGTACGAGTTGAACTATTACAATTATCTGGCATTTCCTCAACTGGGATCCATGGCTTTTAATATTATACTGTTATATCACTTACAACAAGGATATTGCGATGATAGGGATAAATAAAATTAAACATTTTTTAAACAGGTGGCTTAGATTTTTTTTAAGAAGGATAAATACAAGGCAGAATAAGAAAATTTATTCAATCCCCAGACGCCCATTTTCTCAAACGCTCTCGTAGGATTCCTGTGGGTAACACCTTGGGAAATGCTAAGTAAAACATGGTGAACAGCTGACCTGGGTTCCGAGGAGGGGCAGGTCTCAGGGCATTTCAGGGGAACAGACGGAGGCAATCCAGACATGGACGGAGGCAGAGGAGGGCCTCTGCCGTGAGGCCGATGGAGTCCTGCCAGACTCCTGGACACCTGTGCCTTCTGATCCCTTCCTCTTGAAGTTCCTGTGGCTCCACCCCTTTTCTCTGGTGGCAGGTGTGCAGCGTGAGACCGTGGGAAAGTGCCAGCAAGCCAGTGCACCTGGGGGCGGCCTCCAGGCAACAAAGGCTGGGAACGGATGGGTAAAAACACACCATCTCATCCCACACACCAGTTGACAGTCTCCAAGCTCCCTGGGGGTGGGCTTTCCGTTTTCCACAGCTGTGGCCCACTCGGGCTCCCCCACTTTCTTACCGGTGCTTCCTGGAGTCACCTCCAGAATTAACCACTTTCATCCAAATCCTGGCCTCAAGGTGTGCTTCTGGGGAAGTCCAGACTAAGGTGCTTAACTAAAAAAGGGAATGCATCGTTTTCACCTTAATTCCTGCAGATGACTTCATCCTTTTCTTTACCAGTGCTCCAAATTCACCTCTGTATCTGCCCACCTGTGCATCCATTCCATTATCTATCCATCAGTCATCCTTCTCTCCATCTAATTGATCTCTCATCGCTATGCACCTATTAATAAAGGGATAAAAGTAAACATACAAAATGTTAACCGTCACTGCTGAGCAACATGGATTCAGGAGAACTGCCCAAGTGTGTGTATGTGTGTACATGTGTGTGCCCTTGCGTGTTGTTCGAGTACTCCAAATCAAAGGCACACTCACTTTTATGTTTAGGGAGAAGACATCGATGTTTTAGAAATGCTTACCTATAAGAACAAAGATTTCATTCTCAATCTCTACACTCTGTTGGCACTCTATTACTGGGAAGGAATGACAACATAAATACAGGTATTCAACATCTCTTTTCCTTAAAACTGTGATTTCCCTTAAAGGAAAGGAAGGAAGGCAGAGAAAGGAATCATGCAGCATTTCACTGACTGGTTAATGCCATGCTGGTTCCTAAGGAGGTGGCCAAGCTCGTCTCCTTAGCTTCTGTGTGGGATGTTCCCCTCGCCTGCTGTTTGAAGGCGTTTACTACAGGAACACATGCCTCCATCACTTTGCTTTCACTATGAGTTATGACTCATCCTGCCTACACAGATCCACTAAACGGCTTTGGCTGGCTTCTGAATCAGTGACATTTCAGTCCCCGGTACCGTAGGCCATTTCCATAAAACATACAGCGTCACCAGAATGCCCTTAAATTCGGCTCAGGCATTGAATTGAGATATCTTTGTCAGAAAAATCAGATGGGTTAATGTGGACCTAGAAATTATATGTATGTGACAAACTGTGTCAGCTTCCTACCCGTTCCAGTCTGTGCGTGGGGTAGAATGAGGCCCTAGCAAGTTGCAGAGAGTTCTAACAGTTCTCCAGCTTGAGATCCAATGTCACATACTATGTGGCTCCTCATGGTACCAGAATCATGTGAGTAATTTCCAGATATTTTCCTCTCTGTGTGGGTGTGTGTGGGGGGGTGGGGGTTGGTGGTGGTGGTATGTGTTTCACAGGTGGGTTGGAAGTCTTGGACCATCAGGGTGGGGGCAGCATCAGCTGGTCCCCAGATAACATAAGGTCTGAGGGGACCCGTGACAGACACATACTTGGTAACAGGGAGGGATAGGTGGCAAGAAAACCCTGGGCACATGAAGCTGGCCTCTCTGCTGTTCTCCCGCCAGTGTTGGTGGTAGGAGATGCTGGTGGGGGCAGGACAGTGGCACATAGGGCCAGGCCAGCCTGGAGAATGGCATTAAACACCTTTTCCACCATTTCGCTCAAATGTGACTCTTATTACTTGCAGAATTAGAAGCAGTAGTTTTGTTCCCTTTAAAGAGAATTCAGTCCTCTTGTCCCCATGGCAACAGATCAATATGACAAACAGCCAGTCTAGATATAAACATCCTTCTGATCATCCCTCACAAGTGACCAATAAAGACGTAAAGCCTGCTTATGCACTGGCACTTTGGAGGCTCAGGGAGATTGTCCCCTGAGCAGGCCGCGTTCTGGATGCCACGGTGCAGAGCCAAGCAGAATTCTTGGTCTGAAAAACACTCAGCACCAAGGACAGCGCCCCCATTCCGCCTCCTCCATGCTGCTCCCCCTTTCCAACTTCACCCATTGCCATTATATTCTGCTCCTTTTCTGCCCTTTGCTCTCTCTCCACTTACCCCTTCTCCTTTGGAGAGAAGGACCAGCAGGCAGAATGAGTCTAGTCCTCGGTCAGGTGCATTTTTGAAGCAGCACAGTTGTTTGGACCCACAACACTGTACTCAGTGGCCCTGTGCTGGTCACTTTCTATCTGCCCCTTCTGGATTGTTTCCTCCTGCCTCCATCTTGCCTGGGCTCCAAGGAGATGAAGGTCTGAAGTTACCAGCTCCCTTCCCCTCGGGCTTCTGTCAATGGAGATATCAATGAAGATTGAGATCCATAAGACAGCCAGATGGGCCACTCTGTCTCCCACCTGCTGTGCTGCAGACCCAGTGGCTGTGGCCTGGCCCCATCCCTGTGGGTTGAGAACCCCTCCCCCCCATGGCACCAGCTCTCATCTGCCTCAGGTGACACTCCTCCTCCCCTGCCTTTTTAGGCCTGGGGCAAGTCGTGGCCTTCAGTAGTTGTTAGTTATTGCAGGGTACCTCAAAATCCCTAGTCGGTTACCTTAACTGACATGTATCCACAAGTAGTCCCATCTTGAGTATGCTCCTTTCCTTGCAGAGACTGACTTACAGCCTTGACTGCAGTTACAAAGGATGAGCCAACACCCCATTAGGGGCATGCAGGCAGGATGTAGGACCCTGAGTTCAGTCCCCATTCCGGTTCTAAATGTTTAAGCATGAGATCCTGTCGCTTTCCCTGAACTGGGAGCATCAGCAGACATAGGCTTCTCAGCTTCTTTTTTCTATTTCAGAAGTACCCAGAGCAGTCTGCTTGGGGACCATGGTACAGGTGGGGCTGGATGGTGGTTGAGTTTTCTCCAGACCATGGGTGAATGGCTGTGGCATCCAGGTGTTTTGGCAAGCTTGGCCAGTTGGGACACACCTCCACGGAGGTCAGACACCCCCCCACCCCCCGCCCACCAGGGCCCAGCATCAGCCACTCAGAGCTGCTGTCCCTGGGAACCCACCTTTTCACTCCTTCTTAGCTCTTCCTGCCCACTTCTCCCTGAACAAGGAGACAAGAACAGAGTCCCTGGCAATTTGCCAGTTGCTTGGTGCAGTCTGGTTAGTTAAGCTGTCCACTTTTCCCTCTGAGAACTTCCTGAGGGGAGAGAGACAAGCACAGGACCACTGGACATTACCACTGCCGAGCTCCTGAACTCCAAACTGCCAACCCTGGATGGGACATTCTCTCTCTCTCTTGCCACCCACACAAATCACCAATCAACTCTGGAAAATTCCATTTCCTTAGTGTTCTTGAACCAGATTCACTTTTCTCCATCCCTACCAACGCTACCCTATTTGAGTTGGCAGTCATTTCTCCTGGAACACCACAACAGATTTTTTCCCCAAACTTGTCTCTTTGGTTCCAGATTATTCTCCATGTTCCTGTTCTTCTTTCCGCTCACACCTGATCACACTACTCTGTAGCTCAATACTCTTCCATGGCAAAACGTCAAGTGAGTCACAAGGTGTAGAATGCCCCTCACCATCTGCTCTGCTTGCCTGTCCAGGCCTGTCACTTACCTGGCCCTCATCCATCCCATCTCCTACCTTTTACCCACACTGTTTGCAGTCCTGGAACACCCCTGCAGGAAACAAAACAATCTGGTCCCAACTTTTTCTTCAATTTTGCCGTTCCTTGTAAACTGACTTAACTTCTCCTGCAGAAAGAATAAATGATGTTTTTAGAATGTTAACTTGACCTAGCTTCTCATTCAAAATCTAATGCAAAGACCCAGATTGTTATAAAATCAATTCAGGCCCAACAGTGTGAAATCTCATCGAGTCACCTGTGATCCTCTGGAGAGAGCAATCCCCTCATAAAGCCCGGAGGAGCTCTGAAGCAGAAGATAGGGCCAGATGGGAAAAGTGTAAGGGGGTTTCCATTCATAAGCACCCTCATCAGTTACCCTTAACACACAATCCTCCCTACTCCATAGTCTCAAAAGCAAAGAAATTGTCCATCAAATGGTCACAAGCTATCATCCTGATAGCGAAATTGTGTGTGTGTGTGTGTGTGTGTGTGTGTGATAAGGATCATCTCTCACCTACAATCCTAGATATGCCTTTGATTTAAAATGCCTTCCCTGGCGTTTCACTGCCTGGAAAATGCCTTCTCGTCCTTTAAGACCACACAATCTGTTGCCACAGCATTTTTGCATTTGTCTGCGAGAGAATTCATTTATCCGTTCGTTTGTCCACATGATCTATTTCTCTATTTCACAACTGTATGTTGTAATTCTACCCCAGCAGTCCCATCTAGCTACCTGAAAAGGCGCTGTCATGTGCTGTTGTCTTTGGAATGAAGACAAATCACTTTCGCCGAGCTGACAGAGGCTGGCATGGACTCGTCCCTTCCTATTTTTCAACTGCTCCTAAAAGTGACACACATCAATCTGATAATAGTGCATGCACATCAGATCAGTGCATTAGGAGAGCCTAGTATACAGGAGATTTTAGGACACAGGAAAGGGCTCAACACAAATCTTGGACAAAATGATCTCTTGTTACATAATTTTGCGAACTAGCGAACTAGCGACACTAGCGTTAGGATATTAGATCACTTGTTTATATATTTCGGCTGTTCAGAAAAACCTCCATAGATTGTCACTTCACACCATGCATTTAACAGAATCCCAAATAGAAGAAAAAGGTAAATTTTGAGACTGAATGTGAATTTATTTATAACCGAGAAAGTATTTTCAATGATATTTATTTATTTATTTAAAGTTTGTTTATTTATTTTGAGAGAGACAGAGTGCAAGTGGGGGAGGGGCAGAGAGAGAGAGAGAGAGAGGGAGAATCTCAAGCAGGTTCAATGCAGAGAGTGTGAGCGGGGCTCGAACTCACGAAACCGTGAGATCACAACCCGAGCCGAAATCAAGAGCCGAACACTTAACTGACTGAGTCACCAAGGCACCCCTCAATGATTTTTAAAATGAATTTACATTTAATTTAGAAATGGGGAAGCATTTGTCAGTGAATAGCCAAAGAAGAAAATATAAGAGGGAAAAGTAATTGTTGTGATTAGATATAGCAGTTTTTCATCGGGTTGTCAACATCATAGGCAAAATCAAAAGACCAAAACACCTTGGGTGAATATTTGCAATGTTTGATAAAGAATTTATACTTGAAATACACAAGAAGGCATACACATCAATTGATAACGCATGGACACCTTTGTGGAACAGTGTCCAGCCTTCTAAGTGTTCCAGAATCATTATGAGGTCTTTATGACTTGTTTGTTATTGTTAATATTGGAGAAAATACAAGTCCCAAAGGCCATAAAAATAGGGGTGAAGCACATACAACAATGCCTCTGCTCACTTGTAATTAGTGAGCTCTAAATGCCTCTCAGATGCAACGTTTGTCTATCACTTTATTAAAGATTTTAAGATAAAAATCAGTACCAGCAAAGACTACTCGTTTTGTGGTAGTAATCAACATCATTACCAAATCTTTCCTGTTTTTTAGCGTTGGGACACTTTTTCTGCTCCTGAATGTCAGTATGGACAAGCGGCTTATTCTGAAGGAGGGTTTGCGAACATCAGGGCTGTGTGTCCGGTGTGGGTGGAGCCTCAGATCCCATCAACATATGGCATGACTGCCTTCCCCAGCCAAGAGTGGAGGTACATTTGCAATGCAGTCACCTGCATCTTGGGCTCTTTGTGGATGATGGTAACCAGGGTAACCGCCAACCTGCGGTGGCCATGGAACTCAGGCAGGAGAAGAAACTTTTCTGTGTGTTAAGCTCCTGAAACAGCCTGTTTTGGCTGATACTACCTAGGGGGAATGTCATTTGGAGTCATCTTCCACGAAAACAGTTTGACAGCATAGAAAGAGATTTTAAATAATCTCAGATTTGGATGCACTGATTCCCATTCAGTCACTCATTCATTAGGCAAACATTTTCTAGGCTTGCGATGTGTCAGGAAACCTAGCAGGTGCAGAGAAAACAGAACAGACAGGTGCCAGCACAGGACCACATAGCAATTTCCTCTCAGATTTTTTTTCTATGAAATAATTAGAAACATAATAAATAAGTACACAGACATGCGGAATTCATGCTTTTCTCTATTATATCGATCAGTTAGATACAAGGCAAGTGTTCAAGAGCAGGAGAATGTTAAAAAGAATTTATTCTAGCCATGGGGTAAAATGTTCTGTTTATTTATAATTTTGAAATAATATAGGCATAGCAAATGCTAATTTGATAATAATTAGTGAAGAGAGCAAAGTGTGTTTAAAGTATAGCATAGTCTAAACGTTATAAAGTGTATACTTATATTTTAAAAAAGTAAAGTTATATATCAAGTTATTTAAATTGATGATCTCTGGGAAGAAGGGAAAAAGGGATTTTTAAATTTTTCTTTGTATCTTTTGTATACAAAAGTTTAATAACGCACTGCTGCATTTTTAATAAAAATAAAAAATAAAAGTCATTAAAAATTGTTCTACCAATTCACAGGCTCTCATGAGCATGGATTAAATTACGTTTTTAGAGTGCCTACAATTTATGCATAACAACTACAGCATTATTAAAACAAAACACAGACCTAACTCCAAAAGAAACAGAAGGATAAAAAATAAATTGAAATCTGATCCAAAATGATAAAACTGTTTAGGAAAACATATTTCCAGTGGCTGAGCACCCTAAGAAATAGATTGGCTTTAGTCCAGTAGGACTGCCATATGCAATTAAAGTATGAATTTGCGTAATAATAGTCAACTCTCAGCCAACTCCCCATTTTAAAACTGAGAGCACTGGGAAAACAGAGAGATACAGCCATTGTTTGTTAGAACCCTAGTGGGATCAGTGCTCCTCAATCCCAGGGCTGAAAATAAAGGGAAGGGGTGTCATTCATTGCTGGTGAGGTCACACTGCTTGGGTACACTGGAAGGGGGGGAGTGCCACATTTGAGTTTGTTCAGGGCCTTTGGTTATATATATGTCATATTATACATACATATATATATACATATATATATATATATATATATACACATATACTTTCATAATATTAATAATTAGGGGCATCCGGGTGGCTCCGTCGGTTAAACATCCAACTCTTGATCTCGGCTCGGGTCATGATCTCACGTCCCTAACTGCTCTAAGCCTCTGTTTGCCCATCTGCAAAGTAGGAACAATCAAATTAGCCTGGCAGAGTTCCTCTGATTAAATAAGACAATGTTTGAGCTCCCAAGACGGGGACCCCAGGCAAGGGTGGCTCTTAGCCCAGTTCAAGGTCTGCTTCCTGTATTCATTCAGGCTTCAGTGAACGTGAGCTCTGGTCAGCTTGCCTTCTTTAACAGAACAGCACATGTATAGAGGCACACGTGTTTCAATACCTGCATTACAGTTTATGTACCTTATCAGGGCGCCTGGGTGGCTCAGTCGGTTAAGTGTTTGACTTTGGCTTAAGTCATGATCTCACAGTCTGGGGGTTCAAGCCCCATTGGGCTCCTCACTGTTAGTGCCTGCTTGGGTTTCTCTCTCTCTATGCCCCTCTCCCACTTGATCTCTCTCTCTTTCTCTCTCTCTCAAAATAAATAAACTTAAAAATAATAACTAATTAAATAGTAATATATTTTTATATGTTTTACAATAATATATATATATAATATGTACATTGAATAATATGCATATATTTTTTTATCCTCTCCCCCAATAATAAATCTTTCTCTTAACCTGATTCAGTGGTTTTACGATGCCTCTTGCCTGGAGCATCAGAACGGAGAATGTGGACAGCCTGAGCAAGTTTATAATTACATCAAAAACACTGATTGCTACAAGACTTTGGAGAAACTTCCCACCTACCTTTACCTTTATAACTTGTGGGGAAAGTGGGTCAATTATTTCTACTTCCTTTTCTTAAATAAAGAAATTTTAGTCAACCTTTCTGCTTTTGTAAGCAATTTTGTCAAAAAGCCATTTGGTGGGGCCAAGCGAGGTTGGCTTCCACTTGGAGCAGAGTTGCTGGTCTGGTGCAGTTAGAAGCATGGCATGGAGGGCCCCTGAAGGGGGTGGGGGGGGAGTGGAGAGGGAAATCACCTGCAGGGAGGAAGGGGGCAGGGGTGGGAGGGAGTGGAGGGGGGAGGCACCTGCAGGGAGGAAGGAGGAGGGTGTGGGAGGGAGTGGAGGGGGGAGGCAACTTCAGGGAGAAAGGGGGAGGGTGCAGGAGGGAGTGGAGGGGGGAGGCACCTGCATGGGGCTACTGTGTTGGTTTCATATCAAGAAGAATGATCAAGGACATGAACATATTGAGGATCATGGAAACCAGGTTCCTCACTGTCAGAGAAGGGATTTACAAATATAAATATGGAAAGAACTTGATTTTCAATTCATAAAGTATAAGAAAAAAAACATAGTCTCTTTTGAAATAGATGCAAACCCCCTTATGAGATATTGGCAAGTTGAATTAAACCATGTAACAAATATATATCATCACCAACGGGAGTTTACAAGAGGAATCAAAGAATGGTTAAAAATTAGGAAATCTATCAATATGTCTGGCAAACCTTGTGACTGAGCCACACGTTTGTATCTTCTCTCCCATCTGCACCACCACTAAAGAGCAAGCAAAGTTCTGGAAAGTGTATTTCCCCATGATGGAAACAGTGATGGGAAAAGACAATACAAGGGGGTGAGAATTCTGAAACAAAGGTAAGGGGCACTGAGCTGATGAGGAGTTCAGAGAAAAGCGCAGCCAAATTCCTACAGTGGCAAAGGAGGAAGCAGGGAAGCACCCTTGACCCTGGTATGAAAGCAGAACAGAAGAACAATTCTTACCATGAGCGGCTTCCTGGATCTGAGCGGCCATGGGGGTGTCCCCAAATAAGGAGTGGAGAACACTTTACAGGGACATCTACGAACCCCAAGAGGGGGAAATCCCTCTCCAAATGGTATTTGGATACTGTAAATGGAAAAATCCATGTGGTCAAGTGTGACAGTGAATTTAGTCACCACTTTCATATCTCCCTGGTAACAAGGAGCCAACATCTAGAGAGCACCACTCTTTGTCAAAGCTTCTAGTATGAAGGAGAGAGGCCAAAATAAAGGGGAAAGTGAGAGGAGACCCATGTAATGAAAGGAACAAGACAACTCTCAAAGCAGGCCAGAAGAGTAAAGACGAGGCTATAGCAAATATCCTGAAAAAAACATGGGGCGCCCGGGTGGCTCAGTTGGTTAAGCGTCCGACTTCTGCTCAGGTCATGATCTCATGGTCTGTGAGTTCGAGCCCCGTGTCGGGCTCTGTGCTGACAGCTCGGAGCCTGGAGCCTGCTTCGGATTCCATGTCTCCCTCTCTCTCTGACCTTTCCCCACTCATGCTCTGTCTCTCTCTCTGTCAAAAATAAATAAACATTTAAAAAAATTAAAAAAAAAAACATAGTGACGTTTGATCCATAAACAAGAACAGGTTGCCACCAAAAAGGAAAGATCAGAAAACCAGAGAAGGCTCTTGAAAAGTAAATATTCAAAGCAGAAATATAGCAATAAAGAAGTTCCAGAATGGCTCTTAGCAAGCAGGAAAAAAATGACAAAGAAGAGAAAATAGGAGGAGTAAATGAAATGTGAAGGTTGGTACATGAGTCCAAAATGGGATTGCTAGATTTCAAAAAGATGAAGAAAAAAAAAAATGCCCATAGTTTGAAAAGGTTCTCCTGTGAGCCCAGTAAATTGAATAAAAAAGACCCACCAAAAAGCAAATCTCATTACTTCAGAGAATAAGGAGTGACCTAAAAACATATAAATCAGAAGTCAATTAAAAAATTAGTTCAGGGGCACCCAGGTGGCTCAGTTGGTTAAGCGCCTGACTCTTGGTTTCAGCTCAGGTTTTGACCTCATAGGTCTTGGGTTCAAGCCCCCTGTCAGACTCTGTGCTGACAGTGTGCAGCCTTCTTGGGATTTTCTCTTTCCCTCTCTCTCTCTCTCTCTGCACTTGCCATGTACACGCACGTGCTCTCTCTCTCCCTCTCAAAGTAAATAAATAAATATTAAAAAAAAAACACTTAAAAGTGACTGTTAATAGAATAAGAAAGGGCCTAAGGAAGGTGTTATATTTTTCTATAAGCTTTTGTTTTCTTTTTTACCATCCCATTTTTGAAATGCCTGTATTCACCATTATGCTAAAAAGGGGAAAAATAATTTAAACGAATACAGAAAGAGAAATTCCAACGTAACTTGCCACAATAGATTAAAGGAGAAATGAATCACCCTCTTACCTTAGACGCAGGAAAAAGGTTTCGTAAAAGTCAACAGCCCTTCATCATGAAACAAACAAACCCTAACAAACCAGGAGTGGAGGGGCTTCTTTGACACAGAAGAGTAGCTGCTAAAAGACTAAAACAAATGCACTTTGTGGTGGAATTTATATAGGACGCTTCTGTATAAATAATAAAGCGTCCTATATAAGTAATAAAAAATTTACAAAAGAATAAAACATAAAATAAGAAATAACACCAGGTGGCCAATCTCTAATTACAAACAACAACAACAACAACACATGAAAAGGTGATAGAAATAAATTCTGAGAAGTGTCTTATTCTCAGGAGAGGAGATCCGGTATTGTAAACATGTCAGTTCTTTCCAAATTTGCGCGCAAGTTTGAAGCAATTTCAATGAAGAGCCCTGCAGTAATCGTCCTGTGAAAGCTTACAAATTAATTAAGAAATGTATATGGAAAATTAAAGGTGTTTTGAAGATAAGATAATATGGATAAGATGCTTTTGAAGAGTCACAACTGGCAGAGGAAGTCTCGGGGCAAACGTGAAGACTCGTTGGCAAGGACTGTAATGAAGTGAACCGTGTGGTGACGGGGAAGGAACAGAACAGCTCACAGTGACAAAGCCTTGCCCTTGGGGACACGGCACCCCAGGCCGGTGGGGAAAAGACTATTTCAGTGAATCCAGACCATCAAGGGTCCATTTGGAAAAATAAAGTAAAATGAAAGCAGATTCCTAATTTGCACGATACACCACTAACCCCAGTTGGAGGAACACCTAAGGTGAAAAAGAACTCAAGAAGGATCCTCCTCTGTCCTGGCAGTTTTGAAGTTATCCTTCTATGGTTTGTTCTAATTATTCAAACACAAGAACAAGCCCGACCAATAAAAAACGTAAGTAAATTTGATTCTTTCAAGATGTAAAAGTCTGGTATCTTAAAAGACACTGTAAATGTTTAAAACACAAGGAACAGTTGAGGAGAGAATAATTCCAACGTAGGTAGCAGGGAAGAGAAAAAGTATGCATAAAAAAGGAACTCTTAGAAATCCATACGAAAAGGAAATGAAGAGATAACTCATAGAAGAAATGTGACTATATACCCTATTTGTGAAAAGATGCTCACCTTCAGGAATAACCAGGGAAATGCACATGAAAACAGCAAGGAAGTGCTTTTTCTTTTTTATGAAAGAGGGATGGGCAAGGAGTGGAGTAAGGTGTTGGCTAGAAAACATGGGAAAGGGCTTTCTCTGCTCTGCCTGCAGGGTGTCCAACTAGCTCAGCGATCACAGGCGTCGTGTGTGAGCGTCCTGACAACTAAGCAGTGTGCACGCCCTGCAGGCAACCAAGCCCACCTCTGGATGTGTAACCTAGATGAATTCCCACGCACGCCCACCGGAGGTGCCCACAAGATGGTTCCCTGAGAGCCAGTGGTAAGACTCAAAGTTTGGGGAGGGCGCCTGGGTGGCTCATCGGTTGGGCGCCGGACTTCAGCCCAGGGCATGATCTCGTAGTCTGTGGGTTCAAGCCCCGCGTCGAGCTCTGTGCTGACAGCTCGGAGCCTGGAACCTGCTTGGGATTCTGTGCCTCCCTCTCTCTTTGCACTTCCCCCCCCCCCATTCTCTCTCTCTCTCTCTCTCTCAAAAATAAATACACTTAAAAAAAAAACAAGACTCAAAGTTTGGGGACAAACCAAATGTCTATCAACTGGACATAGAATAAATAACATGGTACCAGTTGTAATGCATGGACTCAAACATCATATTGATCTTTCCATGTCAGCACAGACATGTCTCAGAAACAAAATGTAGAATAAAAAAGTCAAATGGACATCAAGCATAGTATCATGTCCTCACAAGTTAATATTAAGGTGGGTACTTGTTACGATGAGCACCGGGTGTTATACGTAAGTGATGAATCACTAAATTCTACTCCTGAAATTGATATTGCACTATGTGTCAATTAATTAGAATTTATGTAAAAATTTGAAACAAAAAAATCGTAAGCACAAAATAGTATGTAATTTGGGGAATGCAATATATTAACTGTGAATATAAAAACCAGACTAGCATACTTTTTAAAAAATGTTTATTTATTTTAGAAAGAGAGGGGCGGGGGAGAGAGAGAGAGAGAGAGAGAGAGAGAGAATAAGTGGGGGAGGGGCAGAGAGACAGAGGGAGACACAGAATCCGAAGCAGGTTCCAGGATCTGAGCTGTCAGCACAGAGCCCGACGCGGGGCTCGAACCCACAAACCGTGAGATCGTGACCTGAGCTGACGTCAGATGCCCAACCGACTGGGCCACCCAGGCGCCCCACTTTTTTCCTTCTAATGATGCTGGACCCTTAGCAGAAGTTGGAGTACACAGGGCTCCTCATGGTGGGGACTAGCAGTGACTTTAGCTGTATCTTTAATATTTTAGATCTTTAAATAGAGTGTAATCAAAGCATATACAAATGTCAGCTATCAAGAATAGACGGTAGGTGTATGATATTTTATTCTTCTATCTTGGCAGTTATCTCAATTTTTAAAATTACAAGAAAAGTTTATAAAAGCATCTGTAGGAATCAAAACAATGTCACATCAGTGTGGCTTGGCCAAGCCTGCCCTCTGATCCGCAGTGTCTATGCATTAGGCTTTTACACGTTTGATGTTGCAGTCATCTTTAATAAAACTTCAAAGTCACGTTGGAGCCATTTAAACTATTCAGCAGGCCTCCGAGAAAGAACTCAATGGGAGTCCTGGGGCTTTAAAATATGTTTAGCTTTGATAATATCTCATGTTCATATGAATCCTTTCATCCCCAGAAAATTAAGCTCCTCAGACATGTTAACTCAAGGGTCCCCACACACCCCCTGCGAGGCGGGAAATTGGCTGGTAGTTAGTTAGAAGAGTCCAAACAGCGATAAATTTAGATGCCACAAGTCAGCAGAAAGGCAGGTCGAGGTGCCACGATTCAGGGTCATGACATTCAGAATAAGGGGCCATGTCATTTGGGTGACCTCTCTTCTGTTCTTGGATGGCTTCTACCCATCTTTTGATTATGCATGCTTAACTTCTCAATTCATGGTCACCTTTTACAGCTCTTTCCCCTTAATTATTTTTAACGTTTCTCAGAGGAACATAGCTAGAATCCTGTCGAAGCTTTAATATATGTCATAACCATATCATCACATGGCAACACTATGTGCTTACTGGTCTGCCTCTGACCCTTGTCCCCTCTTTCCATCCCTTGCCATTAAATTTCCCTGGAATAAGATTTGCATCATAACTGTTGGCATCGTTGTAACATCATGTGTCTGTAAAATGATGAGGCACTGGAGGTTGGAAAAATTATTGAGTCATCTTACATGGATTTATTCAGGAAATGTCATCTCTCTCTCTCTCTCTCTCTCTCTCTCTCTCTCTCTCCATTCCTTTTTTAGTAAGACTAAGAGTTTATCCTCCAGTTACCTAAATAATAAATGTTAGTTTAGAAATCTGAAAAGTATTTTTAAAAATATCAAATGCTAAAGAAAAAAATACCTTCAGCAATACCTATCATTGTCAGGGTAGGTAGAGTTCCCTTCAGTATTCTCTGAGTGTTTTTTTTTCACATAAAATTGTAATTATATGTCCATTTAATAATTTTCTTTATTCACTTAATGTCGTTCCCTCGTTTTTCTGCAGTATGATTTTGAAGCTACTGAATCTATCATATTCGTGGGGGATGCTGGATGTTGCCAACCCTCTACTTTGGAACACTTGAGTGGGTTTCAACTTTTAACTACAGTCACACCTTGTTTTATTTTGCTTCCCTTTTTTATTATTTATTATTTTTATTTTTTTTAAATATAATTTATTATCAAATTGGCTAACATACAGTGTGTAAAGGTGCTCTTGGTTTTGGGGGTAGATTCCCATGATTCATCACTTCCATACAACACCCAGTGCTTGTCCCAACAGGTGCCCTCCTCAATGCCCATCCCCCACTTCCCCCTCTCCCCGACCCCCCATCAACCCTCAGTTTGTTCTCCGTATTTAAGAGTCTCTTATGGTTTGCCTCCCTCCTTCTCTGTTTGTAACTATTTTTTCCCCTCCCCTTCCCCCATGGTCTTCTGTTACGTTTCTCAAATTTCACATATGAGTGACAACATATGATATTTGTCTTTCTATGCCTGACTTACATACAAGGCTTTTTTTCTATAATGGAGGAGCCATAGCTAGGAAGCAAGTCATTCACAACTTAGGTATCTTCTAAAAGGAAGACTGATTTTTGTCATTTATAATAACGTATGTGTTCAGAGAGAGGTGAAAGGGGCAATACAGAGGAATGGATAGAGTTTCAGAAGTCAGATAGGCTTGGAGCCAATATTCAGCTCTGTGATCACCAGATGTGTGATGTTAGGCCATTCGTTAACTTTTTTGAGCGTAACTATTCTCTTGTATCAAGATACCTACTTCTTAGAGTTAAGGTATAAAAGCACTTAGTATAGTTTTCCTGGCACAAAATAATGACTAAATAAATGTGAACTAAAATGAACGTTTGAATGAGCAACGAATGGATGAAAAAAATAAGGAAACATGGAAATAAATAAAATGTCCTGAGCAAAAAAAAAAAAAACAAAACAAAATTCCCTGGAATAAAAACCATGTTTCCGTGTGGGCGCAGGTGCACTTCAATCTACTGTAACGTTTGTAGGCTGCCGTAGAGAGCTGTCCTGTCGAGGTCTCGGTCTGTCGCCCGGACAACTGTTTGGAGGTCGGGGGTTTGGGAGTGGGTGAAGCAAGGAGTTGTCATGTGGGTTCACCGTACAGCGTGCTAGAATTCCCTGGATAACAGAGCATCTTTCCTTTCTCCGTGTCAGTTGTGGACGTGGCTCGAACAAGTCCCCGTGGCTTGTTCCCTGGGAGCTTTCCTCCCCGGCATCACCTTGGGGCCGTGTCAGGACTTTTCCGCTTCCATTTCAAGATGAAAAATGCTCCCAGACCCCATGTCGGGCATGGGAAATGGAAGAAGAAGAAACGAGGCATGTGTGCCAATGAAAGATACTCAGAAACCACTAGTGCTCTTTGTGTGCACTTATGTGAGTGTCGCTGTTTGAGCCGTTTCCCTTTGGCTAAAGGAGAGACGCAGCCACTCCGTGACCACACGTCCTTGTCCTTTGGTTGGTTAAAGGTCGGGTGTTGTCTCGGAGAGCCGGCGTCTCGTGGAGGCTGATGGAGGCAGACGAGAACCACAACCCGCCACGAGGATGTGTCGTCTTGTCCGCTGGCATAGCCCTTGCCTCTGCTGTGGCTCAGACACACCCTGGATCCTTTATGAGTATTTGGTGCCTCGGTGACTGAAGGGCCAAATCACTCCCATGAATAGTTTCCTGCAGCTGCCCAGTCATCCCATGCGGAAAATGCACGCGTGCGTGCACGCGTGTGCACATGTGGACACGCGTCGCCACGTGGCTTCTCTGCTCTAACAGCTGTGCCTTTAATGGTCCCCGAACCCAGCAGCAGGGACACAAATCCGGCACCGGGGCAGCACTCTGGAGGCGGAGAGAGGCTCTGTGTGCAAGCGTGAGCCTCTAGCTGCCGTCCTGGAGACCAGCCAGCAGCATCGAGGCAGTGGGGCTCTGGAACGGCCACCAGTCTGTGCGACATGAGCTCTGGGGGACGCTGGTGGGCACATCAAGCCCTCGAGCCGCAGCAGAGCACATCCAGGATGGGGGATTGTCAGCCCTCCGAGCCACTTCTGCCCCGCAGGGCCGGTCAAGGCCAGCAAAGAGCTGCGACCTTGCTCACGTGGCATGTCCTGGGCGTTACCGGCATTCAGTGTGTGTGCCTGCATGTGAGCGTGCGTGTGTGCAAAGGGGGGCTGGGGGCGGCCCGTCAGTTACAGGTGTGAGATACAGAGGGAAAGGGGAGGGAGACATATCCTCGCCAGCTGGCCCAGATGAGTGAGCCCGGGGCAACTGGTCACCACGGGGTAGCATGCTGAGCCTGCCAGAGCCTGGCGGCCGGTATTTGTTATTGTCCCCCAATAGGAGGAAAACGAATGGCACTTTCTCAGATAGGCTCATTGAGTCAGTGAACCAAAGGTCCTGGAAAGGCTCTCAGGTTATTAAATAAAACCACGTGGTCTGGAGTTCAACTCTCCTGAGGGACAAGATACTGTCCACGACTCTGCACCAGGGGCTTTCCAAGCTCTTCCCCATTTGATGATAATCCCGTGAGAAATTGTACGTGTCAGGGTAGGGCGGAGTTTGCCAAGGTGACAAACACCAAACCTCAGTTTGTTGCTGGTCCCACCCAGTCCACGGCCAGCCTGCCCAAGCCACTTCCTCCATGTGTCAGACTGACGTCCGCAGCTGCTCTCATCGTGGCACTTCCATCTGGACCAGCCTTCCCGGTCACCACAGAGGGAGGAAAGAACACGGGGAGTCACTAATAGCATGGAATCGCTTCCCCAAAGTGACACAGCGCATGGGCCAAAACGGGCACCCTTCCCCTCTGTGGGGGTGCAGCAGGAACGGAGAACTGGGAGTCTTGGCAAGCACTGGTAGTGGGTCCCAGCGGGGTGGATTATCTCTGTTTCAGGGGAGTGCACAGATACCGAGATGTGCCCAGGCTTCCAGAACAGAATCCTTCTGACCCACAACTCTGCTCTCTACACATCACACATGCACAGCCAGTATCTCACCTGACCTGGCAGCACAGGGCCAGTTGCCCCCCGCCTCTCCCTGCTCCTTCCTGAGACTGTCCCCCTTTGGCTCCAGGACTCTGCCATCTCCTGGCCGTCCTTTCCTGCTCGGGGTCCTTTGCTGGATCTGCCTTGTCCCCTCTGACTCAGAGTGCTTGCGTTCTCCATGAGCCCTTCCCAGCCTACCCTCTTAAAAGCTGAACATCCCTCCTTCCTAGACATTTCTGCCCCCTTCTTTTCCATTGCCCATATTACCTTCTGACATAGTCAACTGCATAGTGATAAGGATTTAAATTTTCCTTATTCGTTGCTGCCTCCCCAGGATCTAGGATGGCACCACATAAACAGTAGATTCTCAGTAACTACGTAAGCGCTGGATAAATAAATGATTGAGTGTTGGAATGAATTGTTGAGTGAATATGTGACTTGGTGAACAGCTGAATGAATAAAGAATAAATGAACCACTCCAGGGAAGACTACCATTTTCCCACCTACAGCAATGAAAATGGATTGTGTTTCTGTAAACCCAATACTCTGGTTCTATTTACTAAACCAGTAGTTTTGGTGAATTCTGTGTCTATATGCAGCATCTGTCACATATGTGACGGATTTTGGAACCAAGAAGGGGATCAGAAGAGAAATGCACGACCTCCCAGGATTTAAGAGTAGGTGACTGCTGGGTGGCTGCTTTACCTGTGATGTGTACTGGGGTAAAACCTAGAGGTTCCACGTAGAACCAGCTGAGATAAAAAAAAGATCATGGATGAAGGTGTAATATTATAAGCAAATTGTAAACCAAATGAGTGAGAAGAAAACCAGGCACAGGGAAGACCAGAAAATGAAAATGAGGCACTTGTTAGAATGATGAAAGTAAGCTCAGGCCCAAGAAAAATTCAGGAGTAAGGACTAAAACCAAGAAGGAATCTAGAAAAACAGGGGAAGGGCATGTACAAACCCTGGGATCCAGACCAATTGTTTTGACGGTGGATTGACTTCCAGGTGATTGAGGATGTCTGCTCATCAGCCCCGGGTTTCCCGAGCCATCTATCTTGGGTTGCCACAGGAATATTTACACTTCTCAGGTCTCAAGGCCCCAGTTTGGATTTAAAAACACAGGAGCATTGCTCAAGTAGGGCAAGCATGTTCCTCTGACTTCAGGATGGTTATTTGGGAGAGGAATGTTACAGGATCCATTTTCAGGCTCAAATGCTGATGAACCAAATTGGCTTTACGTTCCTATTTAAGTTAATAAAACAGACTGCCTGGGCCTTCCTGGGTGTGGTGGAGAAGTCCAAGCACATCCTGCAAAACTAAAATAAATGATATATTTGGCAGCAAAAATTGCTAATCATCGATCCTAATTTACAAAGTAAATTTCAAAAATACCAGCAGCTTTGGAACAGTTTTTAAAATATGACTGTTTTCCAACAATAAGAAATATTTTTGAAGTTGTAATTGCATAGAAAGGAGTGGCTTTTTTTAAAAAGCAATTTCTGAAAACTTGATCACATCGTATGGATGAAATCTAATCAAAAAGCAGTAACCAGTAACATCCACTAAGAAAAAATTTTTGAAATTAGTAACTAAGTTTTAGCGTATTTTTTGAAATGGATGCTCATCTCTTGATCTAAATAATTTTTTATCCTTTCAAAAAAGAGGTCAAAATAGTCATTTATTGAACCTGAGTCTAATGCGAAATTCAAAACGAACTCATTAACTTCATTACAATGCCATGTATTAATGAGCACTGATGACCTTGGTGAATTTGGAATACCTTACACAAAAACACAGATTACTGGCTTTGATATCAAAAGGAAAATCTGAGTCCTTTGACTCACGTCTCTCTGTTCTTCACAGCTGTAGATTTTCACAGCCAAGTGAGGTCTGCAAACTGACCGTATGGACTTACGGTTCCGTTGACATGTCATGGTTCCAGAACTGTTGGCATATGTCAGTGCACTCCGGAAGGGTACAAAATACCTCTACAGTATCTTCTTGAATCCTGGCTTGAATGAATCAAGTCGAAGGTGCTTTGCGGGGCAACCAGCACAGGGACCAGCAATCGTATGGTTTCTCTGCATCTCAAACACTTGCTTCGGGAACTCTTCAACTCTGATACACCTTGGTAGCAGCGGGACGCTCCAGAGAATATCACTGAGGTAATCATTTTGCTGAGTCAGCCATACCCGGAAGGAGGAGGGTTACAGAACTGACAGAATTTGGGAACATTGACTTTTGGGGGCCACGCTTATTTGCTCTGCTTCTTTTCGCCTTTCTCGTGAAAGTTCATTCCAGAATAATCTCGAATCACTGGACGGACACTTAGGACCTTCGTTAACAATTTGTCATTCCTACCTACTTATGCTGAAATGCGGAATCTTTGGATGCCTCATAGAATTGGCTGTGGGCCCCAGCTGTTTTAATTGGGAACAGAATTGAAACAGTAATTTCTTTGAAATTGAAATTAGATGGAAATTATAAGCACAGGATCTGCTTGCCTTACGGAGTGTACAGTGAAGGGAGGAAGGAAGAGTTACCCAAACTCACTGATGAAATTTGATGATTTACATGATTACACGTAGTGGAATTTTCAAAATGGTAGTGACTTGGTTTGTGTTCGGGTGATTTCTAAGATAGGAACATAGAGATCCACCCTCTCTCTGATTTAGAAAAGATGCAAAAGTGATGTTCTAGAACTCAGTTACTGAAAACAGTAACTATCTAGATTAGAAATAAAATGTGTATATTCCACCCCTCCTGGAAGGAAATACAGGTTATAAATAGACAGGTGGAGGGCAGGGGAGGAGAGGAACCCACCCCCAGAGGCTTCCAGAATGCCGGCTGGGCTCCTGGCTGGCTCAGAGCAGATGTGTGGACAAGGGAGAGATAGACGCCATTCACTTCCCTTGGTTCCTCTTCTCCCTCAACCAGCCTCTCTCTTGCCCTTTCCATTATGAACACACACACACACACACACACACACACACACACACACACAAACGCACCCACCCACCAAAAAACGTTGTCCAAAGGGGGCTTATTTTTGGTTACAGGGCAACATAGATTTAGAGTTGGCATCCCTTTTACTTAGACTGGCTTCAAGACTCCCTTAAAAGTCACAGACTCTTTACTGGGGAGCCCTTACCTGTGGGCAAGTGTCCCTGGCTTCCCTACACAGTAGTTGCGTGTCTCCACAATGGAATTGCATTCTGTATAAACTGGGTAAGCTCACTGTTTAAAGCAATGAACTAATGGGTACTCTGGAAAAGGGGGAAATACCTGTTTTTGAGTGCATGTTTTCTTTATCACATTTGCATATATCAGAAAACACTCAGCATGTACTAGACTCAGAGTCTGAAAATTTGTAAGAACACTAGAAATTTTTACATTCAATTAAGCCTTAACTTTCTCTTCCCCAACTCATTTTTGGCAATAGGATATCTATCATCTATCTATCTATCTATCTATCATCTGTCTATTTTTCACTGAAGTATAATTGACACATAATATCCTATTGGTGTATATCATAGCAATTTAATATATATATATATATATATATATTTGTTTGTTTGTTTGTTTGTTTGTTTTAGAGATAGACAGTGTGCATGAGCAAGGGAGGGGGCAGAGAGAGAGAGAGAGAGAGAATCTTAAGCAGGATCCACACTCACACAGATCATGACACAAGTCTCCATTCCACAACCCTGGGATCATGACCTGAGCCGAAATCAAGAGTCAGACACTTCACCGACTGAGCCATCCAGGTGCCCCTAGCAATTTAATATTTTTGTAGATTCCAGAACGATCCTCATGATAAGCCTAGTTACCATCTGTCACTAGGTGAAGTTGTTACACTAATACTGACTATATTCCGTACATGGTGCATCACATCTTCATGAGTATTTTTTATAACTGGACATTTGTACCTTTTAATCCCAGAAATAGGATTTTTTGAGGGGGAGAGAGAGAAAGAGAGAAGGAGAAAGAGAGAGGGAGAGGGAGAGAGCCCAGATGAGGGGCAGAGGGAAAGAGAGAACCCTGAGCAGACTCCATGCTCAGCACAGACTCCGATGCAGGGCTCGAGCCCATGAACTGTGAGATCATGACCTGTGCTGAACTCAAGAGTCAGATGCTCAACTGACTCAGCCACCCCGGTGCTCCCCACCAATAGGACTTTTTGGAAAATGGGACTAGCCTTTTATTCTTCTCAAAACTTCTCTGGTGGATTTCCACGCAATTGATTCGGTTAGTTTTGACACAACTCTCCGATGTCAAACCTTTGTTCTACCTCTGAATTAACATTCCTGTTTCTTGTTCATCAAACAACACTATCTTCCATTCCCTGATATACAGCAGAGACTTTCAGCTCCCCCTGCACGCTGGCAACCCCACCCTAGGAAGTGGTGATATCTGAAAACTGCTCTACGTTTTACTTCCCGATTTCCACTCAAAACTGGGTACTCGCCCCCGCCCCTCCTTTACAGTGTTTGTACTGCCACAGGCACCACCCTGGACACCTTTCTCCTTGCTCAGGGGCAACTTGGACTGGCAGACTCTCCGGAAGGGGAGCTCCGGAAGGGGAGCTGTCCCCAGAATCCAGAAGGAGGAACTTTGTAAAGATGACAGGGAACCATCATCCCCAGGGTGGGGATGTAATGACCTGGTTATTTTGCTGACCAATGTATTTTGAGAAAACACGTATTAAATAATTATTGCCACAAGCACTTACAGAGAAATAGAAGGAAATCTAAATCAGAAAAATAAATGAAAAGTTTCTAGTTGAAAGTTTATAGATAAAAGGACTTCCGATTTGGGGTGCCTGGGGGGTCTCAGTCTGTTGAACATCCAACTCTTGATTGCAGCTCAGGTCATGATCTCGTGGTCCACAACTTCGAGTCCCAGGTCGGGCTCCACACTGAGTGAGCATGGAGTCTGCTTAAGATTCTCTTCTCCCTCTCTCTCTCTCTCTCTCTCTGCCTCTCTCTCTCTCAAAATTTTTTTTAAAAAAAGGGACTGCTGGCTTGAAATTTAGGGGTTTTAATTTAGTGTGATGTAAATACTGGTAAAAACCTGCATTTACAAATTTCCACCCTGAGTCTTAGCTGGGTTTGGAAGAGAGGAGTGAGGGGGTCAGGTGTGACCATTTCCACAGAAATGACTCAGACACAGTCCGCAAAGCAGAACAAACAGGCCACGGGAGAGGTAGCAGGGGGATTCATGGGAGAGGAACCGAGTCTCGTCCAGAGTGGTCCAGGTGTGGCTAGAGCAGGTGAGGGGAATATTTTGCACAACATAATTGGAGGGCTTGGAAAGCCTCACAAAGCTGTCACTGAGAAATGCCAGCAAATTCCACATCTGGAGCCATGATTTTCAATTTGTTCTCAATCCTGAAACTCTGGAGCCATGGTGGTTTTCCATCGGTACTGGTGCTCCCCGAACACACCTGCTGCTGCGAATTTGACCCATAAGCCATTTGTCATTGTGGTCCTTTCTGGGGGTTAGGTTGAAATCTGTTACTTACATTTCTGGCACTAGCTACTGGGGGGAAATGGAAGTCTTTGGAAGTTAATAAGGAAAGGTAAGTTCCAAAACCAAAGGGTTCCGGATTGCATGAAAGCCCCTCAGCAAAGTTCGGCCATTTTCTGCGTAGAAAAATTCTCATGTGTTGTAGGAATGGCCATGGCATCAACCCTTTTGAGACCTCAGTGGAAACAGAGGAGTGATAGGCACAAGCAAACAGCAATGGGGACTCTTTGTCCTGGGCCATGAAGGAATCCCTGGCAGAAGGTCCTGTAGCTGATAGTGTACCTCTCTCTCCCAACTAAACTTTGGGAGGTGGGTGGGAGAGGAAAGGATATTTGATATGATAAACTCAAATTGTATTTCTGGTCCCCAGGCCTGTACTGCACAGAAACTCACTCATTACATTTCTTAGCCAGTACATTACCGTCATTGCCATAATAAATCCCCGCAGATTTAAAACAACACAAATGCATCATCTTATAATTCTGAAGGTCAGGAGTCCGACAAGGCTTTCACTGGGCTGAAGTCAAGGTGTCAGTAGCTTATCTTCCTTGCCGGTCTTTCCCAGCTTCTGGAGACTTCTTTGTGTTGTTGGCAGAATTCAGTGTCTTGAGACTGTGAGACTCAAAAATCCCCATCTTCATACTTGCTGTCAGCTGAGGGCCATTCCAAATCTTTGTCCCAGAGATCACGGCCCACTCCTTCATCCTCAAAGCCAGCAACAGTGGTTGAGGTCCCCTTGTGTTGTATCTTTCCGGCTTCTCTGCTTTTGAGGGTTGGTGTGATCAGAATTTATCCACTCAACTAATCCAGGAAAATCTCCCCATCTCAAGACCCATGACCCATCATCTTAATCTCATCTGCAAAATTTAGTTTGCCAAGTAAAGTAGCATATGCTCAGGTTCCTGGGATTAGACTGTGGACATCCTTAGGGGCCCATTATTCTCCCTACTATACGAAGAATTTCATAACATACATAAGATTCTAAGACTAATATTTACACCGATACCAGAAGCAAGTAAATTTATGCTAATTGAAAATATTCTTATATATTTAACATATCTTCTAAAGACTTTACCTAGAAGGGTTATTAATATTTAGTTAAATTATTAAAATTAAAATTTCAAAGCATACATTGGGTAATCCACTCTTTTTCCTAATTTTGACTGACCTCCGACACTCACTGGTAATAGATATTAGTTGAAAGCAGTGGGCATTAGCCTGAGGTGTCCCTAAGCCCTGTTCAGCTATGATTCTCAATACTTTCCGTTAATGGGTGCTGCCATTATTCCCAATCTCTTCTTTTTCTTCAAAGTGATCGTTTACCATCTTTCTTCCTCACCAAAAATCATAAGGGCAGAGATCATACATGCTATATCACTGAACACCCAGGCCTAATGCACGGTGTCTATACAAAAGTAGATTCTTAATGAACATTTGTAATTTGTGGATGTGGTATTGAGTGGATGGATGGATGGATGGATGGATGGATGGATGGATGGATGAGTCAATGGTTCTATAGAATAGTTTCTTAGATTAAGGGGATTTTCAACCAGATAACTTTGGCTATCACTCAGTACTCAGATTCTATGACTCTTTAACTCTGGCCACATTAGGGGGAAAAATCGTTCCCACTTGATACTTGTGCACATCTATTTAGCACATCCACATCTACTGTCTCTTTAGTTTCTACAATACCACCCACATAACCAGAACAGATATCATTCTCATTTTAATTATTAGGAAATAAAGACTCAAAAGCTAGTTTGAAAAGAAGGACCAGACTCTGGGCTTTTAATTTCCAATTAAATATGTTTGTTCTGTATTAAGTCTCGTACACAATCCACTAGGCCATCATGCATATACAAGTGTTTATAGCATATGTGTATGTAACTTCCAAATTCTGGTTTAAAACTTTTTCTAATGTTTATTCAGTTTTTAGAGAGAGAGACAGAGAGTCAGAGTGCGAGCAGGGGAGGGTCAGAGTGTGAGAGAGTCACAGAATCCGAAGCAGGTTCCAGGCTCTGAGCTGTCAGCACAGAGCCAGACAAGAGGCTCGAACCCACGACCCATGAGATTTTGACCCGAACCAAGGTCAGATGCTCAACTGACGGAACCACCCAGGTGCCTCATCTCCACTTTTTAAAACCAGAATTTGAGGGGTGCCTGGATGACTCAGTCGATTAAGTATCTGACTTCCGATCAGGTCAAAATCTCATGGTTCCTGGGTTCAAGCCCCATGTCGGGCTCTGTGCTGACATCTCAGAGCCTGGAGCCTGCTTAGGATCCTGTGTCTCCCTCTATCTGACCCTCCCCTGCTCTCTCTCTCTCTCCCTCTCTCTCTCAAAAAGAAATAAAACATTTAAAAAAATGTGGAGATAAGTTTGTATGGAGTTCCAAAGGCTAGACCCAAGCCCAGGGAGGTCTGTGTGTGCAGTGGGAACATCAGGGTCCTTAGAGACCTGGCCCCAGGACTTCTCCTTCTTCTTGGGCAAGGTCTTTTCTCACAACCTAGGGACACTAATGCTGCATGTTCAGGATGGGAGGGAGATAACGTGTCTAAAGTACCTGGGTCAGGGAACTGTAGCTCGCTAAGACATTCCAAATCCAAAACTGGTCTCTACTTAGCGAGGACCAGGCTCAAGGGTCTGCATAGGTGTAGTGGCATCCCTGAGAGTCGCTGTGGGGAGAAGAGCAGAATCACTCACCCCCTCGAGGGGCACTATGAGGCCTGGGATGAGCACACACGGTCTACACCCACAGTCCGCCCTGCAAGGGCTGTGTTCCTCGGGTCCCTTCCTTCCTCTGAAAACCCTCATGGTGAGTGTCCACCTGTTAGCATTAGACTCCATTATCCTACTTGTGTTTTGTTTTCTCTTCCTCTATTCCTTACAGGCTTCAAAAATCAATTCATCTAGGAGCCCTTTTTTGCTAGAAAACGCAGCGACTACATGCTATTTGCCACCAGGTGCTTTTTTTGACTGTATCTTTGGAGGAAAGCCATCCTCAAATCCTGTCTTCCGATGGGATGCGGACAAACCCTCCATCACACCCGATGGGGAAGCGACGCCTTCTCCCTTCTCCCTCCTCCAGGGAAGAGCGACTTACTTTATGACACCTGGTTATATTCAGCTTTGTTTCTCATGAGAACGCTGTTTGCATTCGACGTGTCTGCACCTTAATTAATCTGCACGACTGGAATCCCTTTTGGACATTTGTTCTGTGTCATCAGATTTAAGTGTCTGTGAGCTGCCACAGGAGGAACTGAATGGCTTCGTGATTTTCCTTTCACAGGAAAATGCACCGCGGAACACGAGCCAGCCCCACAGAGGGACAATAGTGACATAAATCTCTGCCGTTTGGACTCAAGGGTTTGGGGATATGTTTCTTTTCTTGTTGTTATGACTTCAATGTTTGCTTTCCAGAGCAAACCTGGCTGCTGAGGATTATTAACTAGGATAAAGTGTTTCCATTAAAACCTCCTGGTGAAACATATTGGCCGAATCTTCATTCTGAATCTTGTTCATCAATAATCATTAAGGATTTGTTTCATTATATCTAAAGAAGGAATGTAGGAGGAGGAGGAAGAGGAGGAGGGGGAGGAGGGTTGTGAAGGAGGAGAAGGGGGAGGGAGGAGCAAGAGGAAGGAGAGAAATGCCTTAAACTTCTGCTCAGCTAGCAAACCAAATTGGCGTTTTTGAAGTTCCTTTCAGCACGACCTTCTTCAAAGACACATTATGACATTGACTGTCTGACTCAGTCTCTAGAAACTTGTTCCTAAGAAGGTCTTGCATTTAATGACTCCGTAAAGCACTTACGTTTGGACAAAAGCTGCTCTGTGAGCCACACAAGCAGGTGGGGAGAGCACTGGGCACTGGCACACGAGCGTGGGCTGCTGTGCGTAAGCGATGACTCACCAACAGCCAACACCAATCGCGTCTAATTTCTGTGGAAGTTTCTGAGCAACTGGCATTTGGCGGAGCTGGCTGAGCACACCATGGCTTCAAGCATCATCTCGATACGTCAACGTGCACCAAGAGTTCTTTGCAGAGTCAGATATATGAACCTCTGCTGACGTCAGACAACTAGAATACCAATGTTTGCAGCCACGAAAGACACGTTAGAAGGACCTCCAGCAAGGATGGTTGTACAACATTGTTCCTGTCATCGTTGGCTGTACCTTACCCACTTCTTGGCCTTGGATCAGATTCCCAGAACACACTTTCTTGTGTTTGCTCCTCTGGGCCTGGCTGATGGCAGCATTCACGATACAAGAGCAGGAGAGACTTTCCAAAGGCCACCAATTAACAACAGAGGAGCGGAACCGTGCACATTTAGGATGATTATTGTCCACAGCAGCACTCATTGAAACGGGCACCGGCTGGCCTCGGGGACGGAACCCTCCAAGTAAGTGGCTACTTAAGAAATGTCACAGCCCAAGGAAAGGTGCTAAACTGCCCTGCTAGGTTCATGGGCTGAATGTGATATTAAAACAATCTCAGTAGCAACTTTTCCCGTTAATTATAAGAAACAGCTCTTATCCTAACACCACTAATTAGGGAAAAAATTAATTGCTGAGACCAAAAAAACAGTCATTTGGCAGGATACCAATTATCTCTGTCGGTAAGTGGAAGTCTTGCCTAGAGGCAGGTAAACAAACTAAATTGCCTTCTTAAACTCTTCAAGCTTTTATCATTTTTTTAAAATAATTAACATACAATTGAACAGTTTGATAAATCTGCGAAACAGTTTAGTTACTTTGAAATTATGTAAGAAACAACCTTCTCTTCTTACAAAGGAAAAATGGCTCCGCTAGTGAAAACCACCAGAGTGGAAGGGCGGCCCATAAAAACACACACCATTCTTGGGGCGCCTGGGTGGCGCAGTCGGTTAAGCGTCCGACTTCAGCCAGGTCACGATCTCGCAGTCCGTGAGTTCGAGCCCCGCGTCGGGCTCTGGGCTGATGGCTCGGAGCCTGGAGCCTGTTTCCGATTCTGTGTCTCCCTCTCTCTCTGCCCCTCCCCCGTTCATGCTCTGTCTCTCTCTGTCCCAAAAATAAATAAACGTTGAAAAAAAAAATTAAAAAAAAAAAAAAACACACACCATTCTTGCCCTCACGTCGGATGCCCCATTGCAAGCACATGGTCCACACCGTGCACTCACGCACCTGCTTCCATGCTGATGAATATTATTGACCAGATGGCAGGTTCAGCCCAAGTCTCTCCTTCCATCTCCGAGCTCCTTAAAGTGGAGACCATGCCCTGCGTGCAGTTTGCATTAACTGTGACATCTAGATTCCCCCTCCATGTGCCTCACTCCCAGTTGGTCTGTCTGTCTTTCTGCCCACCCATCCATCTAGCTAGCTAAGGATCCATCTAGTTGTAATTTAAAATAATGACTAGGGGCACCTGGGTGGCTCCGTTGGTTGAGCATCCGACTTCGGCTCGGGTCATGATCTCACAGTTCATGAGTTCGAGCCGTGCATCGGGCTCTGTGCTGACAGGTCCGAGCCTGGAGCCTGCTTCGTATTCTATGTCTCCCTGCTTTGGATTCTCTGCCCCTCCCCTGCTCATGCTCTGTCTCTCTCTGTCTCTCAAAAATAAATAAATGTAAAAAAAAATTAAAAATAATAAAATAATGAATAGATGAGCACGGTGAAAATAGAGAGATCACATAGCCTCCATGATACAATAGAAAGTATTTTGCCCAGGCTTTCTTTTTGTTTTTCAGGAAATTTGTTTACCTTTTATTTTTATATTTATTTGTTTTATTTATTAATTTACTTATTTGTTTTATTTATTAATTTACTTGTTTATTCATTTGCTTGTTTATTTATTTGTTCGTTTGCTTGTTTGTTTAGAGAGACAGAACACAGTGAAGGAGAGCGGCAGTGGAGGGAGAGACAGAGACAGAGACAAAGAGAATCCCACGCAGTCTCCATGCTCAGCTTAGAGCCCGATGTGGGGCTTGATCCCACAACCCTGGGATCATGACCTAAGCTGAAATCAAGAGTTGGACATTCAATTGACTGAGCCACCCAGGCGCCCATACCTTTTTTACTAGAGAGAGAGAGAGAGAGAGAGAGAGCGCATAAGTGGGGGTGGAGGGCAAAGAGAGAGAGAGAGAGAGAGAATGTTTACCTTTTTAACATTCAGTGAATCACGGAATCATAGAGTCAGGAGGCCATCCATGATCAGCGAGAAGGGAGAGCAGCTCAGAGGAAAGGAGGGACTTGCCCAGACATCACATGGATTCTCAATGGCTTGCTGGAACCAGAATGCATTTTAACTTGACCATCTCGCTTGTATTTATTTCAATGGTAGATCACTCACCAGAAGAAGCTAAAATTAGTGAACCATCGTTCTTCTGCTGTAAGGGAAAGATTTCTTTTGAAACATGGTTTGCATGGCACGAAGCAGCACAGATCATCCAAGGAAGGTTTCACGTCGTTGCTCATGAGCGCAGTGCCCGCCAAGGGCTCAAGAGGACACTCTGGGAAACGACCGCAGAACGTCTGACCCAGTGGGGACCACAGCGGTGGGGCAGAAAGACTTAGCGCTGATGGACACAGGGCTCATCTGGGCCGCTTCAGGCTGGATCCTCTGTTCCCAAAGATTAGAGAAGCCTGAACCCTCTTCTGGTTTCATTGGCTGGGATGGTCTTTCCTTAACAATCGAAAATTGTTGTTTCCTGTGTAATGAGGCCCCCGGCTCATCGTTCTTTTATTCCTGCTTCTGTTTTTATTTCATAGTATTCAAAGATCATGAGTGAAATCATCTCATTAATTGTTGCTGGCAGGAGCTGATACTCAGAGATGGATAATCATGATCACTTTGGCACAAATCGTTGGCAGAATCTGGGAGATTCTGTCTGTAACTCCAAAGTGTCTGTGCCTGTGGAAACCCTGCCCAAAATAGGGCATATAGTAATGCGAGCGATGTAAACATGGCTGTGGCTGATGCTTACCCAAATGTCTTTCGAGTGTTCTGGACAGTATACATGTATAGAACCCAGGAAACACAGGCTTGTAAGTGCCCCCACGGCCCCCTTAACACGGACGGGGCTTCTCAGTCGGGAGACGTGGGCTCAGGAAAGACTTTTCCAAACACTGATGGCTTCAGTCCCACGTGCAGACTCTGTCAATAGCTCCTCTGCGGTGATAATTGCTGGCAGGGAAGAGCCTGGTGCATCAACCAAACAGGCTCTGGGCAGCTCTCTGAGCCACGTTTATTAAAATGCAAAAAGTATGCTCTGGTAAGTGACAGTTTCAGAAATAATTTTTGCTCAACCAACGGGCACAATCTGCAAATAGATAGCTCAGATCAGACGACCTCACCCCCCGGTGTGCTAGTCGTCAGGCGGACAATTAGCGATGACATCGCAGGGATTTGTCAGGGCTGAGCTGATGGCAAGACAAGCCCGGTTAGCGGTCCTAAAACCCTCATCATAAATGAATGCAGTGAAACACCTATAATTGTAAATAAGAATAAAATATCCCTGAGCTTCATATGGGATTACGTAACGTGTTCCCTGTAATTAAAGCCCCAAGTATTTTTTTTTCCTTTCAACTTCGCACAAACTCTGTAAGAGAAATCTTAAATAATGCTACCAGCTGTGAGGATACTACAGACGCGAGGCGATCTTCAGGCATTTAAGATCCAAGCTGGCTGTTGAACTGAAAGGATGCACGGAAGCACAGAAGTGCCAGACCCAACACCTCCACACCACGTAGTCCATTCTCCTGTTGCAGAGGTCACGATAAAGTCTGTTTTTAGTGCTAACGCAGTAAAATTGGGATTAATAGATCACCTGTCTTCCTGAGGAGCGTTTTCACAGCGCGTATCATCCTTTGTGTGTTGTCTTTTCCATTTTTCCATCCAGAGGCATTTTGTCACCCTTGTTTGTCACCGTCGTGAGAGCTCCTGGCAAATTCTGTTGCAAGGTGGGGGCACCATAATTGGCCTTTCTGCCTAGACAGCTCATTCACTTAGCCCGTAAGTGATCATAGTTTCCCATTATTGTGGCTTGGCAGAGGCATGGTGGGTGAAAGAAGCGGGTGGTACCGCGGTGCACCGCGGAGGCTCCACGCCTGATTGGGAGGATATTGCAAGAAAAAGGAAACCAGTTATACAACCGTCCCGCCAAGACCTGAATAGAGCCGTGATGGATGGGCCCCCCGGCTTTCTCTGTCTGCTGCCACGGTTACCTGCATTCCTATGGTGGTCATGTCCCCACGGAGGCACCAGCACCCCCTCAGTTGTCATCCCGGCCCTCCTATCATACTGTTTGACATTAGAAAAGATCCCTCTAAAATCTCCACGTGTGATGCGATTTACGTCCCCGGAGGGAGTGGAAGTAGCCTCACAGGGTTCTCACCCAGCTGAGTGGTCTCGTAAAATGACTCTTCTCCTCTCTCCAGTTTGGAAGGAGCTGCCGACCTCACATGCCAGGTGTTTGTTGCAGTTTACTCCCCTGGCTTTTTAACTCCTCCGGTGAGACTTCAGAAGAGTTATTTCCTTGCCCTCCTGGCTTCCAGAAGGCGTTGATACTTGCTCTTTTAAATCCGTGCCTAAACGGTCTCCCGGTCTCCTCCGCCAGGTGTCTGTCATTTGGAACGTGTCCCAGGCATGAAATGAGAGCAAAGCAAGAACACCTTCTATTTCTACGCCCCCGACAGCGCCAACATCTTCTGAGCCCGCTGCCATCCCTCTTATCTCGCCCAGTTGGGAAGATTTTGCAACCAAAGGATACAGGTTCCAAAGCCTCCTCAAACGCACCCTAGATCTTACATTTCTGGCCTTGTATCGCTGGCCTAATTTTTTAAAAAAAAATCTGTCATCATGGCTTGTGGAAGTTTTAAAGCTTGTCAGTGTTTACATTTATGTTTGACCCGTGGGAGCTGTAGCAACAAATTCCACTACAGCCGCATCTTTTATGCAGTACACCATTCGTGGTGAGCGTTTTCTACATGGACCTTCCACGTGATAATGGCAAAAATGTTTACCTTTTACTGAGGGAATGATTTATGGCTGAGAGGGAGGCAATTCACATTCAACAAGGAAAATGAGAACTGTTTTATTTTGCTATTCAAATGTTACATGACTAGGGGCGCCTGGGTGGCTTAGTCATTTAACGTCCGACGTCGGCTCAGGGCATGATCTCACGCTCTGTGAGTTCGAGCCCCGTGTCAGGCTCTGTGCTGACGGCTCAGAGCCTGGAGCCTGCTTCGGATTCTGTGTCTCCCCCCCCCCTCTCTGCCCCTCCCTCACTCATGCTCTGTCTCTCTCTCTGTCTCTCAAAACTGAATCAATGTTTTAAAAAAAGTGCTAAATGACATTATAATCTTTCTGCTAGCATCTTAAAATTTTCTCTCATTACTCAGGAATCTGGGCTCTGTAGATCTCACTATTATGGAGGTAGCTATTTGAAAAGGAATTTGGAGGGGTGATGCAGCATGCTTGAGTAAAAGTCAGTGGAAAAGTCCACTGGCTCAGTCATTCGTGCACATGCCAGGAAAGCCCCTGCAAAATCATGGTGCTTACATTCATTTATGAAACAGAAAGGTATTCCTTGTAAGCGCCGGCTGCTTGGAGGATCTGAGGGCCTCCTGGCAATCAATTCACCCCAGAGAAGAAGGGTCTGACCCTCTGCTTTGGGACAAAGAATCAAGTTGATCCTTGTCTGACCCCAGATATTCAGTGACCCATTTAGTGGTGCCAGCTCAAGGTAGGGCTACATGTAACACCTGAAGGAGCCATTTCCTACAAAATGAAAGTTGACGTGGGACCAAGCACATCATTTTTGTAAGCTGTTGTCATTCCAGTATAAAGAAAATGGGGTGCATTCTTGTTCTTCCCACCTGGGGAAAGCCACTGGGTCAAACTGGAGTGCAATCCGCAGGATCGGGAATTCCTGCGCCTGTCCGAAGGTGGGGATACCTGGCTCTCAGGGCCGAGAACAGGCAGACCGATCAGGCTGGTGACAAACAGAAGCCACCTGGAGTTCTCACCAGCTGGACAGCACTTGATGCATCTCCCTTGGGGCCTCGGAGAAGTGCATAGGGTATGTCTTCTTCCTACATCATCACACAGGGCAGAAGCTACAATGTTGTGGGACTACGGGGCCATTTCTGTCCCAGATGAGGCTGGGGGCTCTTAAGTAGCTCTTGCCGCACTACTGTAATCTGGGGTGAGCCAGCTTGCGCATTCCAGGCGATTCAGTGCACTTCACGAACTAAAAGTAGAAGGCAAAATACAAGGTCAGTATTCCTTACAGCAGATGGGATAAGAGCTGCCCGGGGAAGCTCTCTCCTCTAGAGTATAAGAAGCTTAGGCCCAGGAACCAGTTTCCGCCTTAGAGTTAAAGGCAGAAGATTGGCCAATGGCATCAGCACACGTTATTATGGCACAGGAGATTTTGTTTAGACATCGTTAATCACTTTGTGTCTAGAAGGGTGCAGAACATGGGATCTGGTGTATCACTCATGGTTTTAAAGGCTGAAGCAGCCTAGATAGCTCTCAACGGTCCCATCAGGTATGTCTTCTTAGCCTTGCCAATGTGCAGCGGTCACTGGACACAAGATGAAACACAGATATTTCATTAGCTCACATCCACACAACTTGGGGCATTCTGTGCATTCTGACAGATCCCACAATGACCATCTGTAATAGTAGTTTGGGTATAGTTTTATGAGTTATGCAGTTTGTCCAGGTCTGTTCTCTCTGTCCCGTGTGGGCGTGAGAGGTGGAACTTCTCCCAGAGCGTCAGGTGAGAAGACTCTGGCCCACAGCAATGTGCCCAATGCCGGGAACCCTTGAATCATAAAAAGAGTCCTCAGACCCAGTTCTCTCTAGGGCTCCCCCTCCTAAAACCATTTACACCAAAGCTCCAAATAGTGACTGAGTGGCGTCAACTTTCACCAAGACTCCAAAGTGGGGAAAAAGCTAAATAAACACCTAGAAAAAGTTGCACCAATACCTAAAGAACATTCATTATTCTGAAAACAAAAACAGGCCTAAAAAACTCATTAAAATAATAATGTTTGATCCAAAGAGAACGCAGCTGGTTGTTTCCATACGTCTTCATGTGTCATTTCTTCCACTGCTGTCAGCTTTTTGTGTTTTGTTTTGCTTTTTCCATCGACAATTTCTGTTTTGGAATTTGTGTTCATCTGTGTCCTTTCCACTCTGAATTTCTGCCGTGCTTATTACTTCTTTTCTAGTCCCAAACCCCAGACTACACAACACAATTTTCCAGATGCAGTTTCCGCAGCAAGAACGTGACCAGCCAATGGGAAGAGCCTTTCCCACCACCGAGAATGAGGAAAGCCCACAGTAAACCACTCAGAGAAGCTCATCAACTTATTTTTGAAATAAGGGCCCCTTCACCTTCAGTTAGCATCTGTTCCATAAACTCTCTCTGCAATGTTCTGCCTTTGGACCATTCTCTGGACAGTCCTGCACTTGCTGGTTTAGCGTTTCTCCTCTGCGCTGGAAGACTGATGTTTTAAAATGCTAGCATCTTGTAATGGCAGGACATTAGAAGCCTGTAACCAGCAGTTTTTGTGAAACTATTTTTTTAACAAACTTGAGCAGAATTAAGCAGAACCAAAGTTATGTAAGAGCTCTGTCTGGGTGCAGTGTTGAAAAGGACAGGATATGAATCTTGGAGCACAGACCATGCTACAGGTACTCACGGGCAAAATGCCCCAGGCTGAGAACCTTAGGATGATGTGACTGGGTGACAGGCCCTCCTCAGGCAAATATTAAGAAAATGATCAGGGAATCTGCGCAAACCAGACCAAACAGAGAACACACAGATCCATTCCAATTAACGCCTTGAGCTTGCACAGAAACCTGAGGCCTCTTCTTCCACCACGGTTCCCCTCAAGGGTCTCTGGCACTCTTCGCCTCTGCTTTGGGGGCTGGTGCAGGAGGGGACCACCTGCTGCCCCATGAATCTTACTACATCAAAGATCTCAAAGGCTGATGGATCTCAAGGAGCAACCTAAACGCCATTGCACCCAGACCCAATGCTCTCCTCCTGTGCCCATCGTTGACCTGTCTCCCGATCGAAAATGTCTGCTGGCTTAAGAAAAGGCATCCAAGTATGTGACTGGTGTCTCTAGGCATGACCCCACGTGTGCCACTTGTTCAGGAAAACCGTGGCGGCTGGCAGGAGGCGTCGATCCCTGGCACTTAGTGGACGGAGACCGTGTTCTCCATTTTTCCTGCGTTCAATGTGAGTCGAAGGCCTGCCTGGCAGATTTTGACAGCATGGCGGGGCGGGGCGGGGGCTGTTTGGCAGGTTGTCAATATGCTGAAGGCCCACAATGCATTGCTACTCACCGAGGCAGCAACATCAGTAGTCCTGATGAGGGGCATGTATCCTTCCTTAAACGCTGCCACCCTTTACATGTAAGATCGCCTGCTGTCTTTTGAATATCAGCAGATTATTTTTACAGTCATGTATCTCTTGGTATCTCTTGATTTGTTTTAGAGTTCATCTTGATGAATAATTCCTTAGGGAGGGGAAGCAGAGAAATAAAATAATATTTGCAGTGCTAAATTCTGTAAAATGCCTCGACGTGCTCAGGAGAGATCCGCAGGTCTAAATTGTGCAAATGAGCTTAATTCCTGTTTAAAGGGCTTCCGCTGAAATCCTCCCCTTATCCCTAAAGCAAGCTAAAATTACTGAAGACAGTTGGGGAATTTGAAATGTAAAATCCTTCTTAAAGAGAATTCTTGTTTGCAATAATACAATTACGGAGAGACAGAGGGAGCCTCAAACGTGAATCCCACACATTTGAGTACTGGACACACAGTCATACTGGTTTTTGTGTCTTCACCTCGGAGCGGACGCCTTGGATTTCAAACTATGGCCACTGAAGAAATTCGTTTAGAACCAAGGGGACGAGCTAGCCAAGCATCTAGAACGTTCTGCCAGAATCTCGTTTTTAATGCTGTTTTTAATGCACATGAGAGTAGGTTTGCAATTAGGAAGGAACAGATGGCGGAGACTTACTTTAAAGTGTTGTTAAAATAACCCGCGCTGCCAGGTCCCTGCTCCCCACCTTGAGGCCGCGCCGCTCGGTTCAAACGGGCTGCACTAAGGCCGGATGTACGAGACCATCACGGCCAGGGATACAGCATGACTGTTTCCCTGTCGTCTGCCAGCTTCCCGGCGTGCGCTGTGCGGGGCCGAAAAACGGTTAGAGACCATCCAAAATGCTTCAGATGCCTCGTCAAATGCACACAGTCTTCAGGGCTGGGTCAAAAGCACTGCGTCCTGGACCATGGGCCGCCCCCCACCCCGCGTTCTCCCCTCTGGGGCCTCCCCAGCCCTGACCCAGTGTCGGGCTTCTAACAAAAACAGCAGGCTGCATGGGCACGGGCTCCGGTCTCGGGGACTCTCGTGCACAGACTTGCAGGACAGCCGGTGGCCAGGTTGCCGGCTGCCCTCCGGAGAGGCCCGGGCGCAAGGAACGGAGGTCCCAGGCCCACAGCGGGTGCAGACCTGAGGCCACCAAAGGTCAGGGGAGAGAGATAGAGGGTGGAAGCGGGTCCTCCCCCAGCTGTACCTTGGCTGGAGGCTTTGAAAGACCTTGAACCAGAGGCACCCAACATGCAGACCCCCGGCCCCCAGAAACCGTGGGATAATAAAAGCTGTGGTCACTCTTGTGCTATTTGTCATGCAGGAGTAGAGAACCGACAGTCTAACTAAAGATTCAGGGTCTCAGAAGCCCAAGGCCCACTTCCAGCTACTTGTTTGGTCGGCCAGTTACACACTTCTTTTCTTCCCCTCATTTTATATAATTACAGTTGAGCAGTTGGCTCCCAGAATCTCAACACAGGATGAAAGGCCTTGTCACAATATTCAAGAGTGACATATTTGGTTGAAGTTTTACCCATGATTAAAATGTCAAATTGATCCTCCAGAAAAGTAAAACAGACTGGTTATCTTTAGGATAGATTGCCAGGAATCCTGTGTCACCGTGTCTACGTGACCGTGGGTGGACGGATGTGCTCACAGATGTGTGCCCCTGCGTCTGTGAGGACATGCCTGAGTGTGTGTGGGGGTGCGCCCGTGTGCACACACGGATAAACACAAACCTATTTCCAGGCAGAAGGTACCAGATCCCTTTGCTGGACTTGCTTCGTATAATTTGAGTCACGGGTGGGTTTCGTAATCCCCTCTTCCAGAGATGCGCGATGCCCATTTTTAGAGTGAAGAAAAAACGAAACTCACACGGGTTCCTTCCTATCTCACTGGAGGCTGCTTCTGAGATCGTTTGGCTCTCTTGCCCCTGTATTTTTGGTCTCTAAATTATGGGACCTTCAGGGCTCCTTTCCTAGAACTACTGTCTGCCTTATACATTCCCCCCCCCACCCCTGGGTGTCCCTTTCTAGTTCTACTACCTAAATACTACACAAACCGAGGACCCCAAAACGCACCTCTTCCATCCCGAGCCCAGCCTCATGCATCCCGAGCCCAGCCTCATGCATCCTGAAGTCACCAACCTGGATGCCCGAAAGGGAAGATTCCACTTAAAATTTCTGGAACAAAACTCTTGACGCCTCCTATCTCGTCTGCCCCCGTCTCCTTAGTTTCCCACCCTAGCAAACGATGTGCTCATTCCTCGGCTCGTTCGGGCAAACAGCTTGGGGGATATTGTTCACTCCTGAGATCCCACATCCAATCCACTGGCACATTTGGGTGGCTCTGTCTCGAAGGCACATACAAACTCTGCTCCTATGTATTACCATCACCACTACCAAGCAAGGAAGCCCACTAATATGTCAGGGCGGCCCCACCGCGATGCCCTCCAACCTGTCTTGTCCGTTCGCCACATGGTAGCCAGAGTGATACTTTAAAACCATACATCAGTGATATTCCTTTGCTGAAAATGCTCCGATATCTTCCTATCACATTGAGAATGTAAAGCAAACACATTTTAATAGCTTTCACAGCCTCACCTCGACCAGTCAAGGCCGATTCAAACAGTAGGATAATTGAGGAGATGTCGTGAGGACACGAGGGAGTGGACAGGGTTGAGGCAAATAACTAGGCGTAGCGAGCCATCCTTTTGTTCATCAGGAAAGGGTAAGAGAGAGAGGAGGCATGTGATTCTTCGTCCCTGGCAAAATTGATTAATCATCTTTTCAACTATCAGCCAGGAAGCAGGGACTAGGTTATTATTAGTACACAGTGGAGATGTGCGTTTCTTAAGGGTCAAATTTTCTGTATGTTTGTTTGTTTTACAGAGAGCAATTGGGGATCGATCCCACGACCCTGGGATTGTGACCTGAGCTGAAATCAAGTCAGTCGCTCAACCAACTAAGCCACCCAGGCGCCCCATGTGTCCTTTTATAATAAAGCACAGAAGACATTGCATCAGGAAATCCAAGAATTTACAAATTTTGGACCCTAATGATAAACCTTACTACTACCACTGGTCTGATCGCAGTCTGGGTCTCTGGGGAGAGGAGCGGTCTTGTATCCCCCATCTCCAAATCTCTGTTTAGCTCAGCATCTATAACTTCTTAAGTCTGGGTTTTTACATGCCCCATATGTGCTCTGTGGGGTGGGAAGGGCATACGGGGCAGATGGAGTCATTGATGGTCAAAGGGCTGCGTCTTATTATATCTAAAATCATTCATTAACTGTTGATCTGCCAGGACAATCGATGTATTTTTGCCACACATACCTGCTTGTGTTACACCCAGGTAATCTGGCTTCAATTTCCTGTAGAATGGAAGTATTAAATGACATCCAGAAATGTAACCAGAATGCTGCTGAGTTTGGATACAGAATCTAAAAACACTGGCAACACTCAGCATTTTCCAGCTGGGTTATTAAGCTCAAATAATAATAATAACAGTCGGTGAAGGAAGAAAGATGTATCACAACCAAGTGCCAGCTGTCTTGAGGTGACTGTGTCCAGAAAGAACCACAAACACATAACTGGAACAGAAGATGCGGAGCCTTGGATGCTGTCTATTCATCACCGAGTTCCCAACCTGCTCTCCATTTGGCTCTTCTGGGCGTCTCTTCCCTGCTCTCGCCCTGGGGGCTGGCGGGTGCAGATGACCACTTCCTGGGCTCCCAGACCAGGATCCTCATCGGATTCAGTCAAGGGGAAGCAGGGCCATGGTGAGAAGAGAGACAATCAGTGTTTGTCCCCTGCTGCTCCAACTTTCCAAGCTGCATCTCGGGCAGACACCTGTCCTCTGTGTCTACAGCTCCTGCTGGGTGGTCCTTCCTCTAAGGGCTTCGGATCTTTCTGGATGTACCACTGCTCATTTGCTCCCTTGACCCCCCACATGCTTCCTAGAGTCCCTTCATTATCGATTCTTCATGTAAGTCACCGGCATAAATTCTGTTTCCTCACTAACATGCGCTGTTAGTTCACGCACGCGCTTACTTTGTGTTGAATTAAATATTCTGAAGGAGGGAATTTCCCAGGAAACATAATAATGGATTTAAATGTATGCTGTAGGAAAAGCAAGAGATTTGAATTCTGTTCTATGGATGCCTCATTTTCCTTATTCCTGCAGTATTTGAGTGTGAGAAATGAAATCTAATTAGAATCACTTTTGTCAAAAATATCTTTTTCTGATCCTTTTCTAAAGGAAGTTTTTCGTTTACTTACTCTTTTGGTTTGAAGTATATGGTTTCCAGGCACTTTTTTGTCCCTGTGTTATTTGGGGATAGACAGTTAGGTAAATGTATTTTAAATAGTCGCTTTCCCTGTACTCATGCCTCTGCAACTCTTGATAATTTTCGTATTCCCTTAGCGCTTGGGTTGATGGGGTCTGTTTACAATGGAATAATTTGTGTGCACAGAGGAATTTTTCTAATGTATGTGTGTACAGGAGACAGAGAGGGAGAGAGACAGAGACAGAGAGAGACACGTGTCCCTAGTTCTACATCCTCCCAGCCTTTATTTCCTCATTTTCATTTCCTGTCACTTCAAAATCGCTAGACCTAAAAAGATAGGCATTGTGCTCACAGTGAAAACAGAGTCAGTATTTCTGGAGGGCTGATTATTAAAACGTGCAGCATTTTCAAGGTGAATAAAGATAGAAGCGGCATACAGATGGGTAGTGGGGAAAGGACTGTATTTGGAGAGAAAACACAGCAAGAAGGAAGAAGAAAAGGGAAGGAGGGTCCGGAGAGGGCTGTTGTGCAGACCTGCTCCCCCGGGAGGCAGTGGGGAGATGAGAACACAGGAATGATGAGGACAGAGACGTCGGTCAAGAGCATCAGGTCCTTAAGAATATGTGCAAGGGCGCCATCCAAGCTCTTAGTTAACATGTGAGGGCAGAAAGATTTGTAGGTTCGAGGGCAGGCATGGAGAGCACCTCATCAAAGGTTCCTATGTCCACCTTGAAGGGAGGGAGGTAAGACCTCCAACTCAGGGTGGGGGAGTAGTTGAAATGTCTCTTAAGTGTCTTTTGGGGACCCTGGGTGGCTCAGTGGGTGGAGCACCCCACTCGTGATTTCAGCTCGAGTCATGATCTCACTGTTTGTGAGTTCAAGCCCTGCGTTAGGCTCTGTGCTGACAGCATGAAGCCTGCTTGGAATTCTCTCTCTCTCTCTCTCTCTGCCCCGCCTCTGCTCACTCTGTCTCTCAAAATAAATAAACATTTTTAAAGAAAAATCTCTTTTAATTTATAAACTCTCTCTTCATCTCTTGTCTGTTTCCTCTCAACTTATTAGTTAAAGAAATCAGGATATTTGTCCTATAGAGTTTCCCAGATTCTGGATTTTGTTGATTGAAACCCCTGGTACCATTTAGCAGGGTCCTCTGTATTCCTAACACTTGATAAATGGAGCTAGACACTTGGTCAAATTCAGGCTTCATTTTTTTTTTTTCTCCACAAGACTACTTCAAAGGTGGCTCTCCATTCTTCAGTCTGAAGGCACACAGTGTCCGGGCGTCTTTCATTTTGCTATGTGAGCAGCCACTGACGATCAATAATTTGATCTATTCATTTTTTAGGGATGACAAATGATAATATTATAGCTCAAGCATTCTGTCTTCATTTATGAGCCAGAGTGCTTCAATAGAGAGAATTTTCCCCCTCCACTGCTTGGAAGTCCACTGACACACCTTGCATGGAAAGTCAGAATGGATGTTTGATTCCCCTGGTTTACCAGTTTTCAAAAGAATGAGTTAGCTCCTTAACATCCTCCAACAGTGATCAGTTAGCATTTTCTTCTTAAAAAACATTTACTTATTTATTCTGAGAGACAGAGCAAGTGCGGGAGGGACAGAAAGAGAGGGAGAGAGAGAATCCCAAGCAGGCTCCATGCTGTCGGTGCAGAGCCCGAAGGGGGCTTGAACGCACAAATGGTGAGATCATAATCTGAGCTGAAATCAAGAGTCAGGCGCTCAACCGACTAAGCCACCCAGGTGCTCCAGCATTTTCATTTTTAGAATCTTTATGAACTCAAGGATGTAAGCATCTTTTATATGTTTCAGTCCATTGCAGTTAATACCCTATTGATAGTCAAAATGTCCCATCTTTGGCTAGTGAGAGCTTCTACTTTCAAATTTGCTACTGAGTTCCTTGACCATGGTGTGGTGGTCTTACTCAATGGTTGACATGATGATTGAGAATCATTTCAAATGTCCTAAAGAGCTAACATGTCAAAAGAGCTAAAATTGCTGTTTGTCCATGTGGGAAATGGTATTTTAAGACCACGATGTTATCATATTTTTAAATATTGACATATACAGTTATTGCTTGATTCTTTTCCATTTGAGCTATGAACTATTGATTTACTACCAAAGATGAGGTTTTAGGTCTCCCTTACACCCTCTTGCCCTACTCCCAACAAAACACTTACTATTTAAACTACTAACAGGAAGTCAAAATTCACATCTGACACTTTGTTTTGTGATTACATCCTGTCTCTTAGACAGCTGTTTGTTTCCTGTTGAGTTCATAATTGCCTTAGGTTTTTTTCTATTCCTCGATTTTCTAAGTTTCTGTCATCGATCCTTAAGCTTTCCTTGCTAAGTAGAATGCCTTCTCATTAGGTTCAAACACATCAAGTAATCTGTCAATTTCCTTTCTCATTTTCTTTTTTCTTTTCTGGATGTATCTCCTCTGGAAACTTCTATCCGGGCTGTTTTCTACCCCCAGTGTAATATGGTGCTTTCCCTTCACAGTGTCTTTGCTTTTCTTTTTTTGGAAAATTGTTTCCTGTATTCAACATTTTATACTTAAGGTAAAAAACAAAATTAGTCCCTAGTTTTAATGGAGCATCTTCTCAACTATACTCAAAGAAAAATCCTTCAAGGCAATGTTTTCCAAGTCCAAATACCTCATCATTCAACCGAACATCAAGTTTTAAATTGGAAATAATTTAAAGAAATTTGAAAGTACCTTTTCATTATGTTGTGACTCTACTGTTGCAGTTAGTCACATCCTGATTATCCCTCCTTTATTTGTATTTTTTCCTTTTTGCATTCTTTGATGTCTTTATCATCAGTGCTGTGAAACTTTAGGATGGCGTGCCTTCCTTTTCATATTAGGAACTCCATGGGACCTTTCAATATGGCGGCCTAGGTCCATCCATCTTGGAAACTGCATTTCCATTCTGTTATATAATCTTATAATTTTCTGTCCCTTTCACTTTGGTTATTCATTTCTTTGCTTTCTTATTCTACTTTTTGACCAATTTACTCATTTTTTTTTTCTGGCCAGCCAATTGAATTGCTTTTTTATTTCTACCATAACATTTTTAATATCCAAGAGATTGTTTTTGCTCTCTCAGTGTCCCCTTTTTATGGTATACTCAGCTTGATTCATGTTTGCAGCCTCTTATCTCTCAAAGCCCACTAACTATAATGGGTTTTATTACAAGGTTCTTTCCCCCTCCTTTTGGCATTGTGTGTTGCCTCCAAGTTCCTTCTTTTCCTGTTTGCTTATTCTGAGCTCTGCGTTTCATGATAGGCCCCTCCACACAGATCTTCATCAGTGGCTGGCTGGCCGTGTCTAAGAGTGAGACATTCTGCATGGGCAAGGTTTGTAGAGCGCTGGGCTCCGTTGCAGAATAACTGCACTGAGGAACCCTTGACTCTCACTTGCAGGAACCAGTCTCCCTAGAAAAAGTCTTCCCGTCTCCTGCCTCAGTACATGAGGAGGGCCACCGGCAGGTGACAGGTGAATGCAAGAGGCCTGGCTTCCCCACTCAGTGGTGGCCTTCACTTGATTCTGTGTTTTCGGTAAGGCTCACTGCTGATTGTGCCTGGCATCGGGGAAATCTCTAGTCTTCTGCTGAGGTAGAGGAGGGAGAGACTCCAAGAACCTAACCGCCTCTGATGCAAATTTTCCATCATCCCCATCTTCCTCTTCAGGAGCACCAGTGCTGCCTCCAGGTCCTGAGGTCTTCTGGAATTCTCTACAGCATAAACCAGCTTGGCACTTGGCATACTTTCTGTCTTACCTGGGATTCCTGATTTCTGCTCGCTCTTCTTTTAGAAAAGGACCTGAGCTCTTTTCTCTACCTTCACATGGAGCAATATTGTCTCTTTTTATGGTCTCAAGTGGTACCTGAACGTCTATACTTTTTTGTTAATCTGGGTCTACGGAGAAGCAGATGCCAAGCTGGTTTTAGACCTTCAAGAGAACACAAGACAGCGTAGCCCATATACTAACTCTTCTTGTCGCATTTGATGATGGCACGTGTGATTACTTGTGAAAAGTCTGTTCTCCTTACTGGCCTGTATGGACTAGATGAGTAAAACACAACTGGCAGGAAGCTGGAAATAGGAGTTAGATCCTAGGAAATCTGGGCATGTAGTTTTTGGGGCTGTGAACTCAGGGAAAGGCTCTTCTAAAATGACACAAGAAGGAAAGAGGCCACAGCATGAAAGGTGTTACCCCTGGCTCCCTGCCTATGCAGGGAGCCTTAGTCTCTGTTCCGTGGCTGCCAAAACTGAAAGCAATTCTTACCCTTAGAAAAGGGGAGATTTATCAGAATTAGCAGAAACAAAACACCATATTGGGAAAATATGTTCCTTGTAGACACAGGACTACAGCCAGGCATCCAGCACCTGCTTGCTTTCCTGTGTAGCCGCTCCAGTGTCCTGTCTTCACAAAGCCATCCCGGAAGCAGAAACTCATCACAAGGTGGAGGTGGGGTCTGGGAGGGTGTGATGGTCTGGCCAATGTCAGCCTCAGGCACAAACACGGGTTTAGTAACAGTTTAACAAGAATCATGAGGTAGCTTCTGCTGAACTAAGTGAGTGAACATTCAAAGTGTCTACCGGGGCTCCTGGGTGGCTCAGTCGGTTAAGCATCTGACTCTTGATTTCAGCTCAGGTCATGACCTCACAGCTTATGAGATCGAGCCCCAGATCGGGTTCCCCACAGACAGGGTGGAGTCTGTTTAGGATTCTCTCTCTCTCTCCTTCTCTGTCTGCCTCTCTCCCACTCACACTCTCTGTCCCTCTCGCTCTCAAATTAAAAAAAGTGACTACTGTCTTGTTTACCTGCTATGGCTCAGATGTTTGTGGGCTGCCAAAATTCATACGGTAAAGCCTTAACACCCAATACGATAGTGTTTGAAGGTAAGGTCATTGGAAGCTACTTTTCGATAAAGTCATGAAGGTGGGGCCACCATGACAGGTCTGAGAAAGCTCTTTCACCCCTGCTGCCATGTGGGGGCACAGGAACTGGGCTGGTTCCCTGGCCTTGGACTTCCCAGCCTCCAGAGCTGTGAGCAATACACCTCTGTCTTGGATAGGCCACCCGGTCTATAGTTTCTGTGATAGCAGCCTGAATGGAGTAAAACAGGGGAGATTGGCCTAATGAGAGAATCCAAGGAGAGTGTTGTGACCATCGAGCTGAGCTAAGTGGGTAAGTCAGGCGTGCAGGAAGGCTTCTGTGGAGGGCGGCAGTTGCGAAGCCCCTGTGGTAAGGCAGGCAGCACGATGCTCAAAGCACGGGGCTGACCTGCGTGCGATCCGACGGGCCCCACGACTGGCAGGTGTGGTGGCAAGTATCAGACACTGTTGGGAGCAGAGCCCTCGTCATTCCGGGCTCCGCTTCGTAAGAGGGACTTCGTCAAACCACTGGGATTCTAGAAGAGAGTGCCCAGGATGCCGAAGCTCCCCATGTGGATGGTTAATTTTAAAATTGATCAGAGGCCGCACGGTCTTTGAAAGGAGAGTGTTCAAGAGCACGCTGGGTCAGCAAAATGTCCGGAAGGTGTGTTGATGATAGAATGGCACATTTGAAATGAGACTCCTGGTTCAAATCCAAATCTAAGACTCACATATGTATTTTTCATGCGAAGTATAATGTTCAACAGTGAAAATCAATTGCTCTCCGATGTGGCAACTGAACTCGGGAATTCTCGGCGTCTTTGGCTTCTACGAACATACGGTTCTGCACATGTTGATTAAAGATACAGCAAAGTATCTAGTACCCCTTCCAAAATTCCCTTTGAAGTTGGCAGAACTCACCAGATTGTTCTTCATGGGCTGTAGCTGAGAAGTTCTTGCCTTGGCAGCCTTGGTGGCCCCTTGCCGACCGAGGTGGCACAATATATCACAAAAAGCCCTGCAGTGTCTCATCAGGGGCAGCTGAAAGTGGGCTACTTTGAGTGTAGGGAGGCAGTTCCTTTATGTCCAAACTCATGAGACCTATGCAAGTGCACTGTCTCACCCTTCCACCTTGACCCAGTCCTTCCCACGTCTATCCTCCCAAGTCCAAAGAGACACAAAGACACAGCCTAGACAAGTATGACACCTGACAGTATGTGACTTCACGGGAGCAGGTACGGTCAACCAGAACATCTGCTCACCAAGAATGGATCTAGAATGAAGAGGCTCGATGTGTCTTGTACCCTCCGGAGAGACCCGTTCTGTTCCCTAACCGGGAGGGGAAGTGATGGATCACTCCCTCTGAGTACAGGATTCAAAGGCCAATTAAAGTAACTCATACATCTGGTGTTGCACCATTTTCTTGATGGAATAGTTGTTTTGAAAAATACAAAAATATGGTATTTTAAGTTGGAATTAAAAAAATAAAGATTGCTGTACGCCTATCAGATACTAAATGTTATGTGAAAGAATTATCTTCCCTGCTCAATGTACTAGTCTAGTGAAACAGGTAGGAATCTCCTGAACTTGGCCTCTCCGATCCCAATGGAAAATAGGGCTATCTTCACAGAACCTACATCCCCACAGATCATCCTAAAGTACAAGAGCATGGATGGAAGAAATACTTTAGGTGTGATCATCGAATGTGTTACTGTCAAAGGCACAAATCTCTAATGGTAGACTTTGTAGAGGGTGCGTCTCCGGAATGGGAAGGGTGCTTGGGGGAGGAGTTTGATTCGGGACCCTTCTATTTACCTCATCTAGTTGCATCTTCCTGGGAGCGTAGCTGAAAAGAGAAGAAATCTGTCCACTTGCCCACTGGCCACCTGGCCTGGAGTAAACCAGAGACATTAAAATTTCCTTGAAAGCAGCTTAAACGTGAGTTTCTCAGAAGCTTGTCATTTTCCACCATGCCAGTAGTCAAGGGCATGAGTATAGACTCAGACGACCTAGCCCCACCTTCTGTGTGCGTTCTGGCCGCCCCATCATACGTCCTGGATCATGCCATGCGCTCCGTCCCACTGGCTTCCTGAGCTATTGGCTGCAGTGCTCTCAGGAGACACTGGACCCTGGGAGCTCGGGGCACTGGCTGTGCAGCTTCAGCAACAAACCCCAGGCTGGCCACAGGGACTTTGCTTGGAAGGTGTCCTATGAACATCACCAACACGATGCCTCCCTGCTTTCCCATTCTGCCTGCACTTTGGGGGTGAAAATCACTGCAAAGAACACCTTTTAAAGGTGCAAAGACAGCTGTGTTGCCAGACATAGCACGATCCCCATTTTTGACAGATTCATGATGACTTAGTTCCACAAGAAGGGCATTGGGAAGACTGTCGAGGAAGACGGCAACAATATAGAAAAACGAGAGTGCCGTAATTCCAGAGTTCTAGGAACCCCGAGTTCAAGTGCTGTCCTTTCCACCAGAGGGCAAGCCACAGGGTGGACGCCTGAGGGGCAGATGTGTGGTGGGAAGGAAAGAAGGGATTTCCCTGTGGGACGGCTGAGCCACCCCATGAAAATTCACCGATTCTGGAGCTCTGAATTCTTCAATGCTTTAGGCATCTTCTCTGCAGGGAAAAACAAACACTGATGTGCAATGTTCCAGCCTGAGGGGTTTCCTCAGACCGTCCTCTGAGACGTATTCTTGGCTTCAGCGAGCTCTGGATCTGACTCCACTCTTTGGGATGGAAACACACCCTTCTGTTCCACTAAATGCACCGCCTGGTCCTGTCCCAGGTGGGTCTCTGAGGGAAAGGAATCAGGAAACCCCTGCACTTGAAGGTAAGATTCTCATGAGAACGTTACGGATCCTCTGTTTCAGGGAGAAGCTAACATTACTGTACGATAATACGATAAGCTTGCCGCATAGACTGCTTTGCATATTATATATAACACTGTGCACATTTATTATGTTTCCTTTTGTACTATTATTGATCATTATTAATCTGCAATTAGCAGAGATGAAAACTCCCGTGTGAACACCAAGGGGTAGTAGAGAAAAGCCAGTTTTCCACTTGGCAATGACGATGACATACGAGCTTTCAGAAAAACAGCTGTAGGGGGTGCAAACAGGAACAGAGACGAACTTGGTTTTGCAATGTAATCCCAGCCCTCGTTTCTTCCTTGAGGTACCCTCAGGCTGTCTACAGGAGCCAAAACCACACAGCACACGTCCCATGAGCCTGAGGACCATCCTTTCGGTACACGGAAAGCCCCACTGACAGGAAAAAAGGTGAGTGTGTGCTATGCGCTGAATGTCGGTGTCCCCCCAAATTCAAATGTTGCAACCCAATCCCCCACATGCTGGTATTTGGAAACGGGGTCTTTGGAGGTGATTAGGTCACAAGGGTGGAGCCCCTGTGGGTGGGATCCGTGTCCCGATGGAAGAGGCCCCAGAGGGCTCTCCTCTGCCATCTTGTGGATGCGGACGTAGGGAGAAGACAGCCCTGAAGCAGAAAGGGAGTCTCACCCTGTACGGGCTCTGGCGACACCCTCATCTTGCACTTCCAGCCTGTGAGAAATAAATTCTTTCAAAGCCACCAGCGTATGGTGTTTTGTCTAAGACAGGGGCGTTGAAGACAGCCACGGTGCAAAGAAGAGAGTAAAATTCAGCAAAGCGGCTGCGATAGGGACACATGCATGAATCAAATGTCTATTTTCTTCACAGGAAAAACGAGGAGAAACTGCCAGTTTTAGCAGGTCTCATGCTCTCAAAACTCTGCGCCGTAAAGCTGTGTTTATATGCTCCTGTGCTCAAAAAGAGATGTTGCTCTGTCCAGCAAGGAGCTCACGAGCCACATCCCCACCCCCCACATCATGAGGGGACCGAGCGAGATTCCTTAACAACGTTCCTGCTTCGGCCCCCCCGCGGTAACTGGTCCTCCCACTGTGGCTGCAACGTGTTTCCAAGTTCGGTTTGTAGTGAGATAACTGTTCTATCACCTGGGGAAACTTCTAGCTCATAAGCCCCCCTAAACATCTGAACGTTTAGAGTCATGTTTCGTTTTATTTTCCTTTCCTCTGCGAAAGGCCCCAGCCACTGTGCGTTCAGGACTAGTAGCATAGACCAGCAGCACGGCCGTTGACGGTGGAAAGGCCACCGTTCCCAAAGTCCCCAGGCCTTTGGGAAGAGACCGGGCCTTCCCCGAACTGCCTCTGGGTGCTGAACACGAGGCTTCAGTCCTCTGATGCTTTTTCTTTTTTTTTTCCTTCTTTTTTTTTTAATATGAAATTTATTGTCCAATTGGTTTCCATACAACACCCAGTGCTCATCCCAAAAGGTGCCCTCCTCAACGCCCATCACCTACTCTCCCCTCCCTCCCACCCCCCATCGACCCTCAGTTTGTTCTCAGTTTTTAAGAGTCTCTTATGCTTTGGCTCCCTCCCTCTCTAACTTTTTTTTTCCTTCCCCTCCTCCATGGTCTTCTGTCAAGTTTCTCAGGATCCACATAAGACTGAAAACATATGGCACCTGTCTTTCTCTCTATGACTTATTTCACTTAGCATCATGCTCTCCAGTTCCATCCAAGTTGCTACAAAAGGCCATATTTCATTCTTTCTCATCGCCACGTAGTATTCCATTGTGTATATAAACCACAATTTCTTTATCCATTCATCAGTGCATGGACATTTAGCCTCTGATGCTTTGTCAAGACCAATGAGCTCTCTTCCCCATTTGCGAGGCATCGAGGAAACTCGCATCTTTGACCCCTGTTTCTTTGCTGTTTGCTGTACACGTGGAAATGGGAAAGGAATCTGCCATCACTGTGTTTTCTTCACCTGCTCCTTGGGTCCCCATCCTAGCCTCAGCCAGGGCCCGGGAGGTGGCCTGCATGAAGTGACACACGGCTGGCTTCTCAGCATTTCAGAAGAGAAGCATGCCCTCCAGCGTAAGGAGCACCCTCAGGGGTCAAACGATGGCCAGTCAGGTAAATTTATCAAGTGCCAAACGCTCAGAAACCCGGGTTTAGAAACTGTTTGAGCATTTGGTTTTTTTTAAGCATTCAGATATACGAAAGCCAACGGAAGTGTGCATTTTTAGTTTCTTTTCCTTTTCAGGGAGGAACTCAGGCCGTGCCACAAATATTTTCAAATCGAGAGAAGTTTGCGGGGACCCTGCTGCATTCGCAGATACCCGGATCACTGCTTAAACCCAGGACCCTGGTCCACTCTGCTCCCAGACACACAGATGCGGGCCTCGTCTTTCTGGAACACTAGGACCAGGCAGGAATGACTCTCACAAACCAAAGGGTCCTCGCAGGCCACAGGCCAACGAAACTTGAGAGGGGACATCTTCACAGATGCTGTAGGTGCCACAGAAGTCAGCCAGCATCCCAGACCCTCGCTGGGATTTAATTGGCACCTTCAGAATGATCCTAGGGTCTTGCAAAGCAAGCTTCATTTTATTTTGTTCTGGAACAGAGCCGACCTTACAAATCAAAGGTGTGAACTGAGGGTGTGAACTCTTGTTTACATTTGCCCTGCCTTTCCAATCATTCCCATAGCAGCTGACCTACCGCCACTAAGTATGCGGGAACTGGTCTACTGAGCTTTCTTTTCCTTCAGACAAAAACGAAAAAGGCTTCAGATGTAATTGAGCAATTCTACTCCTGGGTATTTATCTGAAGAAAACACTAACTCGAAAAGACATCTCTACCTCCATAGTAATAACAGTATTATTCACAAGAGCCAACACATGGGAACGACCTAAGTATTCATCAATGGATGAATGGAAAAGAGAAAAGAAATGTATATATACAATATACATATACATATATATGTATGTATGTATACAATACACATATACATATATATGTATGTATACAATATACACACAATGGATATATAATATACAATGGAATATTATAAAGTTCTAGTGATAAATATACAGGCATAAACTATAAAGACAGAAACTTCCAATTATAAAACAAATGAGCCAAGAGGATGTAATGTACAGCATGGCAACTATAATTAATAATACAGTAATATATATTTAAAGGTTGCTATAAGAGTAGTTCTTAAAAGATCTCATCACTGGATCTAGAGGGTCTTATGCTAAGCGAAAGAAGCCAGTCAGAGAAAGACAAATGCCATATGATTTCACTCACCATGTGGAATTTAAGAAATAAAACAAAGGAAAAAAAAAAGGGGGAGAGAAACAAAGAAACAGACTCAACTCTAGACAACAAACTGATGGTTACCAGAGGGGAGCGGAGGAAAGAGTTGACTCACCGTAACGAGCCCTGAGTAACATATAGAACTGTTGAATTATTATACTGTAAGCTTGAAACTAATATAACACTGTGCATTAGCTACACTGGAATTGAGAAAAAAGTTCTCATCACAAGAAAAAAACTTTTCGTAACTATTTTTGGTGACAGACGTTAAATATACTTACCGTGGTGGTCATATTGCAATATATACAAACATCAAATCATTATGAAACTAATATATGTCAATTTTACCTCAATAAAAATCTAAAAATAAAAGTAAACTGTACAGTTCAAGAGTATGTAGTGTATTTCGACTGGTGTGACCATCACCACCATTTTAGAACATTTCTATCGCGCCCAAAAGAAGCGCCTTTAGCATCCCCAGTGAATTCCCCATTACCCCCAAATTCCCCAAACCCCACTGTGGATAACCACTAATCTACTTTTTATCACAATAGATTCCAGAAATTTTACAGAAATAGAGTCATGGAATATGTGGTCTTTTGTAACTAGCTTCTTCCATCCGGCGTGTTTTCGAGGTTTGTTCCTATACTGTCGTGAATCACTCCTTCACTTATTTCATTGCGGCATAATGTTCTGTTGTCTGGATGTACCATAGTTTATGTTTCAATTCATCAGTGGCTGGACACTCGGTCTACCGCCCCTTTTTGGCTGTCGTTAATAATGAACATCGGCGTACCAGATTCTGAGTGGACACACAATTTCATTTTTATTAAGTAGGTACCTATCAGGGGCATTTCAGGAAACTGCCAGGCTGTCTTCCAAAGAAACTGCACCATAGTTCATTCCCAACAGCAGTGTGGGAGGGTTCCACTCTCTCCCTATCCTCACGTGTTACTATCGGTCTTTTTGATTGTAGTCATTCTTGTGGGTGTAAAGTGACATCTCAGTGTGGTTTTTATTTGTATTTCTCTGATGGCAATGACGGTGAGCCTCTTTTCCTGTGCTTATTGGTCATTTGCGTCTTGTGTTTTTGGAGAAATTTCTATTTGTGTACCTTGTTCATTTCTACAGCAGATTATTTGTCTTTTTATTTTTGAGTTGCGTTTTTACACGTTATTGGGTACAAGTCCCTTAACAGGATATGATTTGCAAAAAATTTTCTCCCATTCTGCCGGGTCTTTTTTTTTTTTTTTTTTTACCTTATTGATAATATCTTTTGAAGCACAAAAGTTTTAAATTTTTATGAAGTTCAATTTATCTCATTTTTGTTGTCGTTACTTATGTTTTGGCTGGTATATCTAACTAATCCAAGGCTGAGCCTCTCATAAGGGTTTTATAGCTTTAGCTCTTACATTAAGGGCTTTGATTCACTTTGAGTTAATTTTTACATATGTGTGCTTATATATATGTATGAGGGATCCAAATTCATTCTATTGTGTATGGATGTCCGGTTGCCTGAAAGCCATTTATTGAAGACTATTCTTTCCCCCATTAAATTGTCTTGGTGCCCTTGGTAAAAAGCCTATTGACCAAGAATGCTAAGGTTTATTTCTGCGCTCAGTTCTATTTCATTGATCTAGAAGTCTGTGATGATGCCAATACCACACTATCTTCTTTATTTTTGCTTTGTAGTAGGTATTGAAATTGGGAGGTGTTCTTTTCCCAGATTGTTTTGGATATTCTTGAATTTCTGTACGAATTTTAGGATCAGCTTGTCAATTTCTGCAAAAAAAAAAAAAAAAAAAAAAAAAAAAAGAAAGCCAGCTGAGATCTTAATAGGGATTGTGTTGAATCTATGGGTCAATTTGGAAAATACTGCCATCTTAATAACATTAAATCTGATCGCTGAACATGGCTCATCTTTCCGTTTATGTAGGTCTACTTTAATTTCTTTCAACAGGGTTTTATAGTTTTTAGGCTGTAAGTTTTGAACTACTTTTGCTACATTTTTCTAAATACTTTATTCTTTCTAATGCTAGTACAAGTGGAATTGTTTTTCCAAATTGTATTTTCAGGTTTTTTTATTGACAGTTTATATAAATAAAATTGATTCTTGTGTACTGAATATGTAACGTGCAACCTTGGTGAATGCGTTTACTCCAATAATTTTTAGTGGATTCTCTCAGAGGTTGTGTGTACAATATTATATCATCTTCAAAGGGAGATGATATAATTTTTTTTCCTGTTTAATCTGCCAACTTTATGTGCAATTGGCTTATGTAACTGCCGTGGCTGGAGAGCCCCGTACAGCGCTGGACTGAAGTCATGTGATCAAAGATGCATGTCATGTTTGGGTTTAGGGGAAAGCATATGCTGCTTCATTGTTAAATGTGATGTTATGGGAGTTTTTCCTAGATGCCCTTGGTCAGATTGAGACTTGCCTTCAATTCTTAGTTGTTGAGTGTTTTTATCATGAAGAGCTGTTGAATTTTTATCAACTGATTTTTCTGCCTCTACTGAGAGAGTCTTGTGGGTTTTGTCTTTATTCTGTTAATTGACAAAATTAATTGACTTTCGGATGTTAAACCAACCTGACATTTCCAGGTGACACCCCACCGATCAGCGTGTGTGATCCTTCTGGTGTCTTCCTGGAGACAGTGTACCATGTTTTCTTGAGGTTTTCTGCACTGCATTCATAAGAGATATTGGTCTGTAGCTTCTTCGTTTTAAGGTCTTTTTCTGATTTTGGTATCAGGGTAATACCAGCCTCAGAGAATGGGTTGAAAAATGCTCCATGCTCTATTTTTTGGAATAGTTTATAAAGAATTGGTGTTGAGGGGCGCCTGGGTGGCGCAGTCGGTTAAGCGTCCGACTTCAGCCAGGTCACGATCTCGCGGTCCGTGAGTTCGAGCCCCGCATCGGGCTCTGGGCTGATGGCTCAGAGCCTGGAGCCTGTTTCCGATTCTGTGTCTCCCTCTCTCTCTGCCCCTCCCCCGTTCATGCTCTGTCTCTCTCTGTCCCAAAAATAAATAAAAACGTTGAAAAAAAAATTAAAAAAAAAAAAAAGAATTGGTGTTGATTCTTCCTTTACTATTTTTATGTTTGAGAGTGTGAGTGGGGGAGGGGCACCGAGAGAAGGAGAAAGAGAATCCTAAGCAGACTGGAGCCTGACATGGGGATCAATCTCACGACCCTGGGGTCATGACTTGGGCAGAAATCAAGAGTCGGGCTTAACCAGCTGATTCCCCCAGAAGCCCCTCTTTTTTTAACGTTTAAATGAAAAAAAAAAAGTTCGTCTCTTATCAGATGCATATTTTAATGCAATGCTGGATTTAAAAATTGTTTTTAATGTTTATTTATTTTTTAGAGGGAGAGAGAGACAGAGTGTGAAGTAGGGGAAAGGACAGAGAGAGAGAGGAAGACCCAGAATCCGAAGCAGGCTCCAGGCTCGGAGCTGTCAGCAAAGAACACGACGAGGGGCTCAAACCCACAAATCGTGAGATCATGACCCGAGCCACAGTCGGACGCATAACCGACTGAGCCACCCAGGCGCCCCAGTCATAAGGCTGGATTTTAAACAGTATTCTTAAGTCACAAAACTACCAGAGGCCACCGTGGCTTTAATGAAAAGAGAACCTGTCTCCTGTACCAAATTGCACCCTGATGATAGAAATGTGAACAGAGCGTTGCTAAGCAAACTTGATAATAGCTACCAGTTACGCGCATTGTAAACGTACAGGGATACTTTGGAGGACTCGGGGTTTGGACCGGGACGTGGAGGCATCACAGCACGGGTGGCTTGATGGCCAGAAATGCAGTCGAAAGGTAGCGATGAAGTGTGCCCTCCTCCCCAAACAACCAAGAGAGGTCCAGGAGAACAATCGGGGGAAGACCACACCTGCACCAAACTTTAGGACAATGGAGTGCCTACCTGGGTGGCCCCCGTGGCCTGTCCCACACCAGCAGCCCGCTGGGCCGACTGCTCTGCATTTCCCTGCCTCGCGGGAGCCCCGCAGCTGCAAATGTCCATAATCATGGGAAGTCCCCTTGTTTTCTGCTCTGTGGTTGAAATAATGACAGTCTCTCTTTTTATTACTGTTCTAATGGCTTCATGTTCTGAATCACCGTGATATTATTCGTAATGGCAAAGGGGTCTCATTTAGCAGAGACAGAATTTCCCCCATACATCACTTTAAGAGCAGGCGAGCAAGATGACAGGTTAACGAAGCGGCCCCGATAGGCGGTGGAGCCGTCAAAGGACACGGCAGTAGAAGGGAGCGAGTGGGGAGGGGACCCACGTGTTTCGCTCAGTCCCTCATTCTGGGTGATATTTACCTGAGACAGACAGCACGCTTCTTTGGTGCCCGCCTTTTATCCCAACAGCATTCCTTAAATCTGTGCCAGTTTAGTTGGCACCTGGGGCCTTCCGAAAACGTTTATCCCATCTCCAAAATGGGATAAATAGCATCATCGCCTTGAAATAGAAAGCACAAGGCCCACGGCAAAGAGGGAACACGCGTCCTTCCCGCCAGCCACGTAGGCACAGCTCTGTCTTACAAGGGGGTCTGAAATGGTGGCCCAACCCCACCCTCACAGCACTAGGCGATGAAGTTTTATCTTTCCTAAGGGTGTCCTGAATTTCTCCTGCACTTGTGTCTGGGACTCGAAAGCCATTCTTTCAATTCTCTGGTCCCACGGAGAACACCTGTTCTTCTGCACGTGAGAGCCACGCGGCACCAGCCCCCCCGCACCCCGCCACTGCTCACTCCCTGCCCAAAGTCAGGTGATTTCCCCCATTGTAGCAAAACTGGCCATGGACGGCACATCCCGAAATGCGATCCAGGCTCTTCTGGAAAGGCAGCAGCTTATACTGACCAGGGGCGCCTTCATCGAGAGGGCACCCCATCTCTCCTGCCCCTTCTGGCCTCTTCCTTCCTATCTCCCCCTCCAGTTTGGGGGCCTTCCCTTCTCGCGCCAGCAAGGATCACATCAACACCTCAGATTCATTCCCCTGTGGTGTTCTTCCAGATTCTACTCATACCAAGCCTCACGGGTGCTTACAGGCGCCAAGCGACAGAACGGGCCAATATTGTACCGTCTGCCCTCATTGCTGACAGGACGCTGGTGTCATCATTCCTCTGTCATCAGCTGGGACACACTTGATAGCATTCCACCCAGAAAGACCCCGAGAGAGATGGGGCCACAACTATGGATGCCAACGGGCCGCTCCGACGCCTCCTTCCTGTGCCTGGCCGGGAGCTCAAGGTGCGTTTCGCCGATTCCAGAAAGAGGCTTCCTTGGTGAGGGAAGCATAAAATCTCTAACTTATTCGGAGCTTGTAAACTTTTGTTTGGATTATTGTAGCTCCATATGTGTCAAAATTAGACGTGAGAGCTGCAAACATGTAAAATAGCGTCACAGCTCAGTTCCTGTTGCTGAGAGGAAGGGCGACCTCTGTGGTTGAGGTATTTCAGGGCGACGGCTAAAATGTCCCGCTCTTTCTTGTGTCACGCTCTTCCCGTTACTTGTCCTGCTGTGTGAATGTTCTAGAAAAGAAAAAGGCGCAGGACTGGGCAAGGTCCCAGAGTCAGCGATTGGCTGGTGAGGCCCTGTTTGGAAGCTGCTGCTGTCTTCCCAGTCAGGCAAAACTGTGTCTCATGACTGGGAAATAGAGAAGCTTTCGCCGTACTCCATAGCCTGCAGGTTCTGTGAGTCTGGTGTCTGGGGAGGTAGACGAGAAAATACAGAGGATGCTAGTAGAACTGAATCTGGCAGCGAGAGGGCAGAAAGGGCAGGGGAACCTTGAGAGAGCCCTGGGTGATGTCACAAAGAAGGGACAGCTAACGTCTCTTGTGTCTCAGCCCATGCAGGCTGCCGTAACAAAATACCATAGACTGGGTGGCCTATGAATGACAGAAATCTGCTTCCCAAAGTCCTAGAGGCTGGGAAGTCCGTGACCAAGGTGCCAGCAGATTCGGTGTCTGCTGAGATCCCTCGTCTTACTTCACACATGCCATCTTCTCTGTGTCCTCACATGGCCGGAGGGGGCAGGGAGCTCTCTGGGGTCTCTCTCTCTCTCTCTCTCTCTTTTTTTTTTAAATTTTTTAATGTTTCTTTATTTTTGACAGAGAGAGAGAGACAGAGCATGAGCGGGGGAGGGGCAGAGAGGGGGGAGACACAGAATCTGAAGCAGGCTCCAGGCTCCAAGCTGTCAGCACAGGGCCCGACACGGGGCTCGAACCCATGAACCGCGAGATCATGACCTGAACTGAAGTCAGATGGTCAACCAACTGAGCCACCCAGGCGCCCCAGCTGGGGTCTCTTTTTTGCAAGGGCCATCATGGGATCCCTCCCCTAGGCTCCCCAAGGCTCCACCTCCTGATATCATCACCTTGGGGGCTGGGACTTAAGACACAAATTTGGGGGAAGGCACAAGCATTCAGTCTACAGAACTCCGGTAAAGCCCCTTTCTGCAGACATCCCTTGTGGGAAGGAGCCTCACTGAAGGCACACAGGCTGTCAGTGTCTTGCTGCTGGGTTCCCCCCAACCTTGCTCTTGGGGACTTCTGGTAAAATGCAGTGTTTCTGAGCATACAGACAGATCAGGATGACCCTTCCCCGGCACCTTCCTTGCCGGGATGAGAGGGGAAGGGCTGTCTGTGCTCTGGGTGCTGGAGGGACAGGCCGGAAGGGCCAGTACCTTGGCAAGATGGGCTGAGACCTGCTTAAATGAACTCCCGGCCGGGAGGGCCCACGGACGTTCACCTTCTCAGCACTTCACGTTTGCAGTCCTGAAGAATCTGAGAAAGCCGAGGCAGGACCTTCGATGGGGAGGTGAGGACAGGCGAGCCCTCGGCCGCCTCCGGCTTCTCGCAACATCTGCGTCCTAGCGTCTACGACTGAGACACCCACAAGGAGCGGGTTCTCGGTGGTGTCCGTGGGCAGCTCCCTTTCCCTCACGAGATTCCCCTGAGGAACAGGTGTCGTTAAATAGAGACCCTCCTCCATCCCACAGGCCTCCTTCATCAGCTGTGTCCTCCCGTTCCACGGGGAAGGGCAGCCAGCCTGCTGTTGACCGTGCGTCTAGACTCTCCGCTCAGTCTCTGCATCTGTAAATAAGGAACGTAATTTGCAATCCACAGTGGTGTTTTTTTTAAATCATCTTGACCAGTTAAGTATACAGTTCAGGGGCACCCGGGTGGCTCAGTCAGTTGAGCATCCGACTCTTGATTTCGGCTCAGGTCATGATCCCAGGGTCATGGGTTTGAGCCCTGAGTCGGGCTCTGCTCTGAGCCTGCTTGGAATTCTCTCTCTTTCTCTCCCTCTGTCTCTCCCCTGCATGGGCTCTCTCTCTCTCTCTCTCTCTCTCTCTCTCTCTTTCTAAAATAAAAAAAAAAACAAGCATACATTTCATTCAGATGAAGTATATTCACGTCGTTGTGCAACTATCCCCTCTCTCCATCTCCAGACGTTTTTTGTTTTTTGTTTTTTTTTTTTTTTATCTTCCCAAATTCAAAGTCGGGACCCACTAAACGCTAAGTCTCCATTCCCAGTTCCTCACAGCCACCTTTCTGCCTTCTGTCTTTATGAATCTGACCACTCAGGTCACTCGTACAAGTGGGATCACATAGTACTCATCGCTTTGTCGCTCCCAATGTCACTTATCGTGATGTTCCCAGACTCATTCAGGTTGTTGGCTGTGTCCGAATTTCCATTGTTTTCATGGCTGAGGAAGATTCCGTTGTGTGTGGAGAGCACGTTTTGTTTATCCGTTCATCTGTCTGATGGACATTTGGATTGCTTCTACCTTTTAGCTGTCGTGAATAGTGCTGCTATGCACAAATATTTCTTTGGGACCCTGCGCACATCCAGAGGTCTGATGGATCGATCATTTGGAAATTCTACTATGTTATTTTAAGACTTCAATATGCTTATCCACCAAGCTGCTGCTTTCTTTTAGTATTGCTACATTGCTACCCTGTTGTACTTTCCTCGCTTTTTTCTTGACCTACCAATGTGCCAGGGGCTCTGAGCTCTCAGAAAGCGCCACGGCCTACCTCTTCTCCATTAGGAGAAACATCTGGAGGTGCTTCATGAAGACACCAGGTCAACATCTGTCTCCAACTCCTTCAGCTGTTATTTCCCTGGATCAAACTAATCCTTAGGAGGTAAGCATTCACAGACCTTATCCTCTACGGTTACGTAAATTAATTGTTTTAATCTTATGCATATAGGTATACACATAGTGATATATAGTATATAGTTATGTATGATATATATTATATATATAATAATATTGCATATAAAATATATGTTATATATCAACTAATCCATTGTGTATATAATGTATCTGTATCTGTATATCTTATTGGTTCTTTTTCTCAGGAGAACCCTCATACACACCCCCAAGATAAGATCCCATAAAAGCCATCGGAAATCTTTTAATATGTTTTTAAAATTTCGTTGCTTAGAATAGGAAGAGAGGAGTCTGTGCCTGGCCTAATAGAGGGTGTCTCTTGGTGTAGTAGCTGACAGCACAAGCTCAGGAACCAGACTGCCTGGCTTCAAATCCCGGCTTCACCAAGTGCAAACAAGTTGATGTTGGGATGATCATTCAACCTCTCTGTGCCCCAATCCTTTCATCATGTACGTAGCAATACTATTATAGAAAGCTTTATGTAAGTGTTTGCTAATATGATGACTGCTATTACTATTATAATTACTACCGACATATATTAGAAGGAGTCTTTTTTTTTTAGTTTTTTTTAAATTTTTTCTTAGAGAGAGAGAGAAAGCACAAGCAAGGGAGAGGGGCAGAGGAAGAGAGAGAGAGAGAGAGAGAGAATCTTAAGCAGGCTTCATGCTCAGTGTGGAGCCCGACTAGGGGTTCCATTCCATTCCATTCCATGACCCCGGGAACTGAAATCAAGAGTCAGATGCTTAACTGACTGAGCCACCCAGGCACCCCAGAGGAGTCTTAAAAACAGTGATGAAACAAGAATACTGAACCAAGGGCATGTCTGGGATACAACTGCCAGCGCCTGTCTCTGGTAACTAGAAACTTCCTAGACACTCATGCCCCCACCCATGCATGCCCACTCACCCACACAGGCATTCTCACAGCTGCCCGTGTTCCTCCTTGACCTCAGTGTTCGGGCCATTGTTTTTGCCTTCCCCTCTGTCTCTCCCTCTCCTTGTCCGTGTCCTTCTTTTAAATCTGGGAGCTGCTACTGGACATGAGGTGTGTCCCTCTCCTGTGGCTGAATGGGGCAGGTGTAAATTAAGGGGGGGCGGCTTTCAGGGACGAAGTTGCCTGGCCAGGTGAAGAACCGTGTTAACAAGGATATGACATCAGGGAGAAGCAGGAGGGGCCTCCCGGAGAGCTCAGACCTCCTCCTGAGACACATCTCACCCCTGTCCTCTGCTCTTTGGGCGTCTCCCTGAATTTACCAGGGAGGAAATTCCTGGTGTTACTTACACCAGTTTAAGTCAGGTGTTTGTAACTTCCCTCTCTGGGTCTCATTATTTAGTGTTTTGGGGAAGTTTGAGACAATTCCTTAGCACATAAACCATAAAAAGCGAGCAGTGTAGGCGAGAAGTAGATTTCCCTCTCATAGTTCCTTCCAAAATGAGAAATTAGTTGCGTACGAAGTCCTGGTTGCGGAGGAGCCATAGTGACTGGTGTTGGCTTCAGACCCAACCCAAAGACAGCAAGCTGTCAGTCAACCTAAGGCCAGCCTTAAGATGGAGTGGGAACAAATTCTTATCGTGTGTGTGTGTGTGTGTGTGTGTGTGTGTGTGTGGCTGAATTAACAATAAGGCCAGAAGCTGAAGAGGTGGCAGGAGGTAAGTGAAGAATTTTGGCCAGGCGAATCCGGTTGGGGGCCAGGGGTGGGACGTGTGGATGGACAGCAGGATCAGAGGGCAGCAGAGCAGCCGGAGGGAGGCCCTGAGGAAAAGGTTCAGGGACTTGAGTTCTCTGCGTGTCCGTTTCTGTGGCAGCTGTGACAGGTTACTCAAGACTTGGAACAGATTTTGCTTTTGGAGTTCCAGAAGTCACAAATCCACAATGGGTTTCATGGGGCGACCCCAGGCATCACGCTGGTGTGTGCCTTCACAATGCTGCAGGTGACAATCTACTTCCCTGCCTCTTCCCACCTCTGGAGGCACTTTCCGTGCGTTGCCTGGCTCCCCGTCCCCTCCATCTTGCCAGCAACGCAGTTCACTCTCTTTCCTTCTGCTTTTGTTACCTAGACTTCCTCTCTTCTGTCCTCAGTTAACACTCCTTCCACCCTCTTCGACATCTGCAAGGAGGGAAAAATTCTTCCTCTACCCTTCAAGGTCTTCCAGCTGGATGAAGAATTACATTTACGTGAGATAGGTTAACAGGAGAAAACTCTCAAAGTTTTATTACGTGCACACAGAGGTCCAATAAGGAAAGAAATGGCCAGACAGGCAGTTTTTATACTTTTGGGACAAAGAGACAATAACTTTGTGAGCAATTCACAGGATAAAGAAAACAGATGTTTGGGATCTTTAATTAGAGAGGAATTCTAGGCAGAATTTGGGCAGAGGTAGCAGATAAGAAAAAAAGGTAACAAGATTTGTTTCTATGGCTTTCTCTGCTTAGAAGGTTTTATCTCTGGTGTAAAGATGTGTTTTTACGTCTCAGCACAGGGAGGGTATCATCCACACAGGAGATTTACTTCCTGCTTTCTGGGGCACAGAGGAGGGCCTGCATGTCTTTGCACCTGCTGTTTCTTAAGTAACTTTTATTTAAAATAATCGATATCCCAGGGCACCCGGGTGGCTCAGTCAGTTAAGTGTCTGACTCTTGATTTTGGCTCAGGTCGTGATCTCATGGTAGTGAGATTGAGCCTGGTGTCAGGCTCTGTGCTGGGCAATGGAGCCTGCTTGGGATTCTCTCTCCCTCTCCCTGTCCTTCTGCCCCTCCCCTGCTTCCACTTGCTCTCTCTCTCTCTCAAAAAAAAAAAAATATATATATATATATATATATATATATATATATAATAATCAATATGCCAAAGTGACACAATCCCTCTGATTACATTTAGAGCCCATCAGGAAAATGCAGGAAAATCTCCTCATCTCAAGATCCCTAACTGAAGCATATCTACAAAGAAGCTTTTTCTGTGTAAGGTGACCTTCACAGGCTCCAGGTATTAGGACCTGTATATGGTTGGGGGACATTCTCCTCCCTACCACACTGGGGTTCAGATTCTGATGCCCAGGAGGCCTGAATTCCAGTCCCTGTTGTGAGATCCCTGCGTTATCCCTCGATCCCTTGACACGTTACAGGCCCTGCAATGGACTGCAGTAGATCTCAGTCTATTTTTCTGTTTTATTTATGCTCCTGTGGCTGCGAGACACAAAAGTAAGATTAAAACCTGAAGTAAAAAAACAAAACAAAACAAAAAAAAACCTGTCATGATAAATACAATCCTATCCTTGGACAGTTTAAATATTTCTGTTAGGAAACTTTAGACCTAATAAAAATTTTATGAATTAGCAAGAGATAAAATAAATATACCCAGAATCAATTACATTCTTCCATACCATCAGTAACCTGGAATGCATCATTTATAAGGAATTTCTATTTACAATAGAAACGAAAACATAAAATATTTAGAAACAAATTTAAGAAAGGAGGCATGACCTTTATACAGCAAGTGGCCAAAGTTTACTGGAAAATATAAAAGCCTTGAATACAGAGATCGCATCCCACTTTCTAGGTGGGAAGGCTAACCTATGATAATGTCAGTTTTTAGCAGATTAAAAGATGGATTCCACTTAGTTTGGGTATGATTTTTCATGGGACATTAGGGAAGGGTTTTCAAATGCACCAAAAAAAGACACGGTTGAAGTGTGTTTCCACAGAAGACCAGGAAGCAAAGAAACGGTACCAGGGTGGCCCTGAACGTGGTGACAGAACTAAGGGGCCAGGACTGGGAAGCAAGTGTGCATGTGGGAGCTGTGTCTCAGGCAAGCCATGCCTCTCTGAAGCAGTTCATCTCCTTATTTGTAAAATAGAGGCATGTCAACATCCATAAACGAATTCTGAAAGGCAGGCTCGCAGAGTCTTTAAATAGAACTGATACAATGTGTTCTGGAAATCTGTTTCTGATGACGCAAGCCATATTTCCTGTGACGCTGGGGACAGTGTTTCAATGTGAAGGCCTTAAATAAAAATTGTCCTGGGACAATAGAGAAAGGGAAAAATTAATATTTTAAATGAATGTATTGGCTTATTTCATATAAACTTAAGCATGGATGCAAAGTGTATTTAATAAGGACAAATCAATTTCAACCATGTCACAGAACAATTTAATGCGTTCAGTTTGGACGGAAGCAATTTTAAAATATCCTCCTTGGAAAGAATGGAAGATTGGCAGTATTTTGGCTTCCTCTATTGTTCCAGCACTTTCTGTAGGCCGTCTTTCATCAGGAAAGGGTGCACCAGGTTGTGAGGGGGAGCGGAGGACGTCTCCGCGCTGACCTGAGCCCGGAAACAGACCGCGCACCCGGGAAAGCTGACAAGAGGACAGAAGAACAGACGGTTGTTTGTAAGAATTTAAAGTGCGATGGCTAAGCAGACAGACAATACACAACGGGGGCAGCACAGAGGCAAAGGATGACTGGGAGCTGTTCCTGGAATAAATGATGAGGTCTGTCAGAAAAAGTCTCACCTGGCAAACTTCACCGAAATAGAAAGCAAATTGCCCACATGCCCTTGAATCCTCTCCCTCCTCCTTGGGCTCCTGAACAGCGATCCCGGCACGGGCAGGCAGCTGAAAATGTCTGGGCGCCTGGCCCTGTCCTGACTTAATCTGGCAACACTGTGAGCAGGCAGCCCCCCAACTCAGGGCAAGCAGGTGCCTGGGAGGTTAGAGCTCCGAGACCTCCAGGGGGAGCCAGGCCCCACTGGAAATCACACGCACCCCCGGCCGGCTCCCCCTGTCCCGCCCCCCTTCCCCAGGGGGGCACTTTCTTAATAAACCACGCACAAGAATTCTTACCTCTGGGAACCTGGCCTAAGTCACAAATAAATGCTTAAAAATAAATGAAAAGAGCAAAAAAAAAATTACAAATAAAAGTCATCTGACACACTGACTTATCTGCAGTGGCTGTATGGTACAAAGGGTCACAAGACAGAATTAATACAAACACTTCAGTAAGAAAGTGATGGAGGGACACAATGGAAAAAAACAAGAAAGATTACGAACTGGAGATTCAAATAAGGGGAAATACAAACGATCAAAAACCACCTGGTCATATGATTCTCAACTTAGGAAAAGTAAATAAAACAAGATTTATTTGTTCCCACTAGACTGGAAAATCTAGAACACTTAAAATAATGAGGGCCAGTGGACGTGAAGGGAAATTATTATTCTTAAGCACTGACGTCTTTATAGCCAGCCACCTTGAAAGGCAATTTGGAAGTACTCCCTAAGATGTGAGATGCCCCTAACCTGTACAGGGCTCCGAAGTTTTAACATCCTTCTTTGTTCATTCATCCTAAAAATATTTGCCAAGTGCCAAGCACGTACCTAGAACTGTCCTGAGCACGGGGCGCTGCTAAGTATGATAAAAGGCCACCGGGAACCTGGGCTAAAACCACCTGCTTTTTGGCCTCCTGAGCCAAGGGAAAAGGCACCCCAAAGAAATGCGGGAGCACCCCAGTCTCAGTACACAGAGCAGGCTGTATGGGATCCCTTACAGGGTCTGGGCTTGTGCGGAAGCGGGAAAGGGCTGGATGCTGTTGTGAAACAAAGGCAGTCTGGTGGTTTGGATCTTACCTATTTTTATCTTGGAGCGGGAAGAACCAAAGCAGAGCGGCCTTCGCTAGTGGTGGGCGGAAAGGTGGGACAGAATGACGGGGATCTTTGGTCATTCCTAAGGCTACAGGGCTGACTCAACGCTGTCATTCCCACGGGGTTATGGGGTAGCCGTGCTGGGCATTATTCGTGGTTCAGTTAGAAACATCCCGGTCTGGCTGCCGGCAGCCAATAGAAACCATTTACTTTCTTAGTACAAACCATTCAACCCTCTGCCTGGCTGGGGACTTGCATTCTAATGGCAGTTCATCAACCCAATGATAGTAATAATATAGGGAAAGAGAAAAGTGGTGACACTGTGAGCGGTCTTTAAAGGGGACTGTAGTGTCAGCCATCACATTGTAATAATTATTCAAGGAAGGAAAATGTATCCATGGACGAGTTCTGTTACTTTTTGCCAAGAGCATAATTACATATGACCCCCAAGATATGCCCTTATGCTTTACATACCAGATAATGTTTTCAAATTTTCAAAATACAAAACCAAATAGCCATAACCATGTTTGGAGATAGATATACAAAATATTTCCAGAAAATTCCACATAATACAGAAACTCATGCAATTCCCCTGAGACCATTAGACCCCGGTAAATAATCAAGCCGATCAATATTTGTTGAGTTCCTATAATAAGTCAAACTTCCTTGAGCATTAAGCCTCCAGGAAGACTGGCTACTAGGGAGGCACTTCCTTCCCCTCTGTGACAGACGCTGCAGATAGACTCCCAGGGGCTCCTTCATACCACCCCCTCTCCCCCAGGCTGCTGTCATGCGGGGACCACATGACCCTGACCCAACACAGATCTCTTCTAAAGGTCAGCCTTTGCTCTGGGACGCCCTACTGGCTGTCCTCAAGGCTGCAGTGACATCTGAGGCTCCTCTTTGCCTGCCCCCCTGCCTCCCACAGGCGCGGGTCCTTACTGAGGTCTGAGGCTCCCCGGCCCCCTCTGTCCCTCACAGACCTTCCCCTCCATACCCTTTGACTTCTGACTCCATCCCGACCTCTGCTTCCCACAGGAACCAAACTGTCGCAAGAGGTGAAAATTGTATCTATTCTGCTCAATCTTATCCCCCAGTGCCTCCCAAGTAAAAGCCAATACAGGGAGTAAAGTAATATACATGAAATACACCCGAACCAAGGAACAATCAAAGAAGGGCGGAAGTAAACCACGCCTTAATATTTTATGCTTTTCTCTTTTTTTTTATTATTATCATTTTAGGCTTTTCAAATTAACCAAATAAATAATGCTGATGAATTGATTGTGAGGCTGGTATAATGACACCCTGCTAGTATTTATAATCAGCATATCATTTTTCAAAGCTAGCTTGGCAACATGAATAAAGAACTTTCAACTCGATCCAGCAGCCCTCCGTCGTGTGACTGGTTCTAAAGCGATCTGTAAGGCAACTGTAAAAAGAAAACAAAACGAGAAAACAAGGGCTGTACATCAAGTTAGGCGTTGTGTCATTAGCCACGAACCAGGTGACGTGCCTCTCCAACCAGAGGAAAGGGGCCACTTGAACGAGTTCTATCATTTAGAAAGGAAGAGGCTGGCATAGAATGGAAATGAGCTGTAAGCGGCCTGTTGAAGACACAGAGGCACGAAAAGAGCTGGATCTTCAGGATCCTGATCTTCCGGAACCTTCTTCCACGTTGCCCAGCGCTTCCTGAGCCGAGTTCAGGGAGAGAGAGCAGTCTGCCTCCTCCCCTGAGGTCGATGCAGCCCGAATCCCTGGAGTGGGACTCAGCCCCTCCCTGTGGGTAAGTAGACTTTGTATCCGTTGGCATTCGTTTTCTCTCCTAATGCGGGTCAGCGACACGCTCAGCAGTAGGAACGCGATTTTGCCGATTCTCAGAGGGCGGTGATTCTGAAACATTTTACCGGCTTTCCAGAGTACTAACAGAAGAGAACCCCATTAAGTGTACGAATCCACCAGTAAGACGTGCCTGGTTTCCAAAATGCTGAGAAGGACGACGCTGTGCATCTCTGAGCCGCCGACGTGGAGTGTGGGGGGTGAAGCCCGCGTCCGAGGACCTGGTCCACTAAGACCGGCCTCTTGTGCCCCACACGCCCCTGTTCACCTGTCGCTACGCAAGGGACCGTCGATGCGAGAAATATCCAGGTACAGCACAACCAGCCGTGCTCACATGCACACATCGTGCTCCCCTTCTCCGTCCACCGTGGGTGACCGCCACAGAGCAACGCCTCTGCCCCAGGACAATGGTCCCGAGCTTGGGGGCGGGGAGCCCTGATGCTGAAGAGGCAGACCTGAAATAAAGCAAAAGCGTTTCTTTAAGGGTCTCAGACGTGAAGTTTGGGGAGCACCGGTTTGGGCAGCAGCTCACATTGTGTCCCCTGGGGGGACAAAAGCCAGGGTTTTTTGTTTTTTTTTTTTCCAACGTTTATTTATTTTTGGAACAGAGAGAGACAGAGCATGAACAGGGGAGGGGCAGAGAGAGAGGGAGACACAGAATCGGAAACAGGCTCCAGGCTCTGAGCCATCAGCCCAGAGCCTGACGCGGGGCTCGAACTCAAGGACCGCGAGATCGTGACCTGGCTGAAGTCGGACGCTTAACCGACTGCGCCACCCAGGCGCCCCAAGCCAGGGGAGTTTAATGAGAAAGGGGAAGGCTTGTAGATGCTGTTTACAAAGAATCCAGGTCAGTGCCGATGGCAGGAGCGCATCTGGGCCGGACATAATTGGCTGCTAAGGCTCTCGGGGAGCAAACGCCAGTTCCCAGAGCACGTCGCAGGGGCACCCGCAGAGTCCTTGGAATATTTGTGGTTTGGACCAGTGGGTTCACATTTCCACCCAGTAAGGGGCCTCCCGGTTCCATTTTAAACCCCAAGTGTTGGGCAGTAGGAGATAAATGGCACTTGACACAATGGCCCTACCTCACCCCCCTTTCCACAGGAGCGTGTGGACTCCCACGTGCCCTGCCCTGTAGGAGGCCCTGGGTCTAAAGTGTATTCTTGCTGCCAGGAGGAGGGCACACAGGGGTCTATGACACTTGTACCCCCACTCACGGTACATACCTCCCGTCTAGGATGTCAGGCACCTCCAGGAAGTGGCCGGATCTTAGATGAGACACGCAAGGACCCCACTTTCTAAGTTGAGATCAAAGGTTATATTTATGTACTTACTTGTCCCCACTGTCTTGAGTCTTGAAGCCTTTTTGTGGAATACTGGAAGTTTCCATACGGTACAGAGATCGATTGATTGATCAGTTCCTGGTCACTCAAAGCCCCATAGAGACTTCTGGAGGGGGGTTCTCGTCAGAGCAAGGGTAACTAGTCAGCAGGTGTCTGTCCCATTGGGCTTCTTTCCCAGCCTCCCATTTTCCGGCCGGGGCTTGGTGGAGCCCATGGTGATTGTCCACACCCCTGTGTTGACTTTTGAGAAACACTTGGAAACTGCCAAACATCAGCCACTCTCAACAGCGGTGCCAGAGCCAAAGGGCCATGGGACAACTCCTCACAGTGACTGGAGGAAAGTGGGGGACACACCGGGCTGCTCACTTCACTTCCCTCTGTGTCCAAGGCTGATGTGACCTGTGGTCCTGGATGGAGAATTTTGAGTGGAATCGAAAAGGAAGGAACAGAGGCGCCTGGGTGGCTCAATCAATTAAGCATCTAACTCTTGGTTTCGGCTCAGACGTGATCTCACGGTTTGTGAGTTCAAGCCCTGCATTGAGCTCTGGGCTGACCCTCTGGAGCCTGCTTGGGATTCTTTCTCTCCCTCTCTCTCTGCCCCTCCCCTGCTTGTAGTCTGTCTGTCTGTCTCTCTCTCAAAATAAATAAATAAACTTAAAAATATTTCAAAAAGAGGAAGCAGGAGAGCAGTGATCTCCTAGTTGACGTTGATAAGACATCTCTCAAACCTCTATTTTATGCTCAGAACAATTGTGTGATACACGTACCTGCCTTAATTCACATTAAGTTATAAGACCCAGAAAGGCCATGAAACTTCCAAATGTCACACAACCTAAACGGTACTGGGAAGAGGAAGGTCTGCGAACACATGTCCCTGGAACTTCGGGCGTGGAATTTGTCCCCCAAAAGGCTTGAGTGCTAATTCCGGAAGCACTTGGGTTCAGATGCTGCCCTGGGTCTGTGGCTGGCAGTGGGGTCTCACTCGAGATCGTGCGTGGAGATAATCCCTGAGTCACTGTCATCTAAGGTGGTGTGTTCATTCCAGCAAGTATACTGAGCCCCAGGTGCTGGGGAATGGATTCGTGTCAGGTGACGCGATCAAGCCTGGTTTGACTGTCTCACTTCCGTGATCAAAGGAAACATGGCGATAACATATCCACAGTGTGCCTGCTGCACGCGACTTTCACGAAGAGATCTGAGACGCTGGGATGAGAGGACCTGCCCGCGTAGTCACGGGCTTACAGGAAGTGGTGCGGGGCGTGGGGTGCCAAATTCCGGCTCGTCCATCCCAAGGAAATGTTCTTATCCATTTCTGATCTGCAGCAGAAGCGCCTTTCAGAGGGGTGAGGAGTCACGTGTGCTGGTGTCACAGTAAAGCCTTGAATGCCCTAGAAGCGTGGGGCAGTTGGTATCCTTCTACACATGTGAGAAGAGTTTTGAGGAAGAAATGAAGTAATGCTGACCTGAGGCGAGTCGAGCGAGATGTGGACCATCTTGCTGACTATTTTTGTATCTTTACATGGAGATGAAATGCGGAAGAGATCACACAATACCTGGGTATTCAGTGTGCCATGATCAAGAGGCGAGAATTAGGGAAGGAACGCCATATTGGAAGTAAGCTTCATACATGTGAGAAGACTGCCAACTGCCTTTGATTCAAACCCAAGAACGGGAGAGCATCCCCGGGGGGTGGCCGTCTGCGCTGCAGGCAGGATCTGTGATAAAGGGGATGTGAGGTAACCCACTCCATTTTCTTGTGTTATTTATAAGAGGGAATGTCACACGTACAAACACACACTCACGGACTTCAACAAAAGTTGATGTGCTATCTCACTGATTCCCAGAAGCATGATTCGACATTTAAAAATTCAACACTTGATAAAAGAATTTTTATAGCAAAAATCTGTATTCATGTTATAGCAGCTTGATTTTCTCACACTTTACCCTTATTTCTGACTCACTGCGCATACCAGACTTCCAATAAACTAAACTCCTGTAATATGTACTTTTGCCTAAAATTATGTTTCTTTTTCAGAACTGTTTGGTCAGTGACCCATCTCCACAGTTTTTTATTAATGGTTATTTATTTTGGAGACAGAGAGAGACAGAGTGTGAGTGGGGAGGGGCAGAGAGAGAGGGAGACACAGAATCCAAAGCAGGCTCCAGGCTCAGAGCTGTCGGCACAGAGCCTGACACGGGGCTCGAACTCACGAGCTGTGAGATCATGACCTGAGCCAGAGTCAGATGCTCAACCGACTGAGCCACCCAGATGCCCCACAATCCACAGTTTTAAAAACAATAGGCATGGTCCTGGGGCACCTGGGTGGCTCAGTCAGTAGGGTGTCTGACTCTCGGTCTCAGATCAGGTCTTGATCTCAGGGTCGTGAGTTCAGACCTTACGTTCGGCTCCTTGCTGGGAGTGAGGCCTCCTTAAAAATAGATATGGTCCCAACAGAAAATCTGAGATGGTGTTATACAATGTTGAATGCTTTGTCTTTTACAAGAGCATGTGGAAACGTGTATAAATGCTTTTTAAATGCTCAGAAACACATGGGAAGAGGGTTAGAATAGATGGTCTCTTCCAGTTGTGTCTTCAGGTTTTCTAAGATGCATAAATTCCATAAACTCCCAGGAACCCTGAGATCAAGACCCGAGCCGAAATCAAGAGTTGCATGCTCAACTGACTGAGCCACCCAGGCGCCCCCATTAATATCGGTTTGCAAGAATGTCAAGTCATATCCTTTTATTTGTTTCATTTATCAAAGCAAACCATTTACCTTCTCCTTTTCCTTCTGTTCTTGTCAAATAACTCTCATTTTCCAGAGACGCGTAGGAAGGATCGACACTGAATTGATGGAACATGCCAAGGCAAAGTAACCAGGTGAGGCTTGAACTAGAAGGTCAGTAGTGATGTCGAGATACTGTCCCCAAGGGCAGCTTGTGAAGTAAGGACACAGCAAACGACTTGGCCACCACGCACGGCTTGTCTCTATCACTACAGCATCTACCGCAGGAGATGCACACAGGCAGGTTAGCGAGCGCCCACGGTTCTGTCCCCCTGGAGGTCCGCTGGGAGAAGGCCACCAGCCCTTCACTGGCGAATGAGTCAGCCGAGCGTGGGGCTCTGGGGTGTTTGCGCCCATAGGAGCTCCACCTTCAAGGCTCCGTGCCGCTGACGGAAAGCAAAGTTGTTGGGATTTCGGTGAGGACCGTGAACCACAGCTCTCAACTTTAAATTTTCAAAATCACCTTTTGCGATCCTTCGTTACGCTCCACAGATTTACATTTCCCCTGTTCACATAGGTTTCTACTTGGGGAGCCAAAGGGTGTGTTGTTGCTGTTGGCTTATTTTTTTGTAATAACTAATAGTTGTAATGAGATAAGGATCTTTTCTGACCTACTGGGGCACTGCGAGAATTATTTAAGAAAATGGAGCACTGGAGGAGTCTGTGCATAATGAGGTGGTGAATATTTGCACAGTGTTGAGGTCACGCTTGGCTTCGCGGACTTCACTTGAAATAAACTGCCTTTTCATCTCCATCACGATGTGTGGAAAAACACAGCAGAGAAAAATGATTTTGTATCCTGATTCCTACAAAGGAGGCTTTTTAATAAATCTGAATTTCAAATAATTCCTCGGCCAAACCTTTCCAAGAGGGTTGGGTAAGGTCATTTGCAAACCTGTAGAATGTACTTTAAGATGCACAGAGCACTTTGTTGGGGAGGGGGAGAGGGAATGAGACAGGCTGACAAGTCCTCGGTCATTAACCCTGTTTGGGGGACCCAGAGGTGCCAGTGCGGGCTGAATTGTGTCCCCCAAGAGATAAGTGGAAGCCCCAGTCCCAAGAACCCGTGGATGTGGGTTTATCTGAAAATGGGTTCTCTGCAGATGGGATCAAGTTGAGATGAGGCCAGGGAACACCTCAAGGTGGCACTAATCCAGGGACTGGCGTCCTAAGAAGAGGAGAGGAGCCACAGAAACAGACTCCCACGGGGAGAACACCACGCGATGATGCAGGCAGAGATGTGAGTGAAGTGTCTGTAAGCCAAGGACCTCGGGATTTCCAGCAAACACTAGAAGCTAGGAGAAAGGAGAGGAAGGGCCCTCCCCCAAGAGCCTTCAGGAAAGTCATGAGTACCAATCAGAGACCACAGAGTCCCTGACATGGAAGGAATAATCTGCCAACGTCCAAGAACAGAGGTTCCTAATTTTACACGTTAGGAAACACAGCAGAAGACGGATGAGATCTTTTAAATTTATTTGTAACTATATTAGCAAAAAGTACCCATTTGCTTGTAAATCAGTTCCCCTAGGGTGGAGACGTCAGGATATTCTTGGAGCAGTTAGGAAGTCAGTTCTCCCCTGGTAGCTACAGGGAGCCGGCCTCCCACCCCTGGGCCCTTTCTCCTTGATTTGCCAAGGATCAGGGTGACTGTCACCTTCCTAGTGACACAGAGACTGAAGAATATCTTCAGGAGTCCTCTGGCGGTGGGGACACGCCGTCACCTTCCTGGGAGGGTTTGGCCTCTTGGGGGCTCGGTTGGGAAACACAGCAGGGCCCGTCCCCCGGCTCCCCCTCTCTGCCCTCTTGGCCGACCTCCCCCCACGAGGAGGGTTTTCAGCGGGAGGGATTGTGAGGACGCTTGCTGGGAACTAAAAATGCCCATTAAACCAGAATGGGTGCACGTACCGGGCTGTGTCCTCCGCCAGCCCCTGGCAGGTGAAATCCAGGCCATGTGGGAGGGACGGACACACTGTGGGGCCTCAGCCAATAAAAGAGTACATGGGAGGGCAGAGGAGCGAACCAGTGAGCCAAGAGGCCGCGGGTTCCATCTCGGCTGGAAGGCTCATCTCGCCTCACCCCTTCCAGCCAGCTCACCGACCCTCATATTAGAGACACTTCCACAAAGCCCTGCAGGGACACAAAGACATGCTTCCTTCTCTGTGTTTGCACAGCAAACTCCCTTCTCCGGCAAATGCTGTCATATTGCATCAGTCAGGCTTGCCCAGAGAAACAGAGCTGGTAGGATGAACATATAGATGTTTTGGAAAGAATCGGCTCACGTGTTTACGGAGGCTGGCAGGGTGAGCCAGCAGGGCTGGAGACGGGAGAGCCGAGGTTCCAGCTCTAGTCCAAAGACGGTCTGCTGTAGAACCAGGGAGAGATGAAGTCCAGAGGCCACCTTCTGGAGAATTCGCTCTCGCTCAGAGGAGGCCATACTTTCTCTTCTGTTCAGACCTTCCACTGATCAGACACGGCCCACCGCATTAGACAGAGGAGCCGGCTTTACTCAAAATCCACCAATGTCAACGTTCATCTCATCCAAAACACACTCTCAGAAAATAATAGTAATAATGTCACCATCCAGAACAATGTTTGATCAAATATCGGAGCACCGGGGCCCAGCCATGTCAGCACGTAAAATTAACCAATACGGGGCACCTGGGTGGTTCAGTTGGTTACGCATACAGTTCTTGGTCTCGGCTCAGGTCATGATCCCATGCTTTGTAGGTTCGAGCCCTGCATTGGGCTCTGCACTGACAGCGTGGGGCCTGCTTGGGATTCTCTCTCTCCCTCTCTCTGCCCTTCCCCTGCTCTCTCTCCCTCTCTTCCTTTCTCTCTCTCAAAATAAATAAATCAACTTAAAAAAAATAGCCATCACTCATACTTCATCTATATTGTATATTACATAATAGGACATGTGTTTGTACATATGTCATAATATTTTATGTAGAAACATTGTCATATATTACACAACATATATTGTGTGTGTGTGTGTGTGTGTATAATTTTTATCTTTTATTTGTCTTGGCTGTGAGTTTCTAGAAATGAGAAAGTGAGACTTATTACATCTTTGTATTTTCCTCACGTAGACCTATGGCCCAGTGCCCAGTCGATGGTAAATGTTTAATCAGCGCTCCTTTGAAATGGGAGAGAGTCTACCGTGCATATGCGCGGTGTTGTCGTTGGACTGCCCGATGTTCACCACTTTGCTGCCCTCACCTGCTCCTGACCAGCTGCTGACGAGCGCCTCAGTTGGGCGATGTCACTTCAGTCATGACCACGTCGCCCTTACCTTCCTGAGAGAAAAGTATGTCCCCTGCCATGCACGGAGAGCACATCCCTTTCCACAGTCAAGTTTTCACAGACGATGTTCCAGTGGGACGTGCCATCCCCTTCCCCCGGACAAAGTCACTAAGAAAAGTGAATTCATCTGAAGCTAAACCTGGCGTAACAGACCAGGAGTACAATGAGTGCTTTTGTGGAATTGCGTTTTATTACCAGGGGAATGCATTCCATCTTCTTGAACACGGAAGCGCCCGGCATGATGTGTCTGTGATGGAAAGTTCACGTTACAGAAACACTGGGCGCTCCACCAAAGCCCAAGATGCTACCCAGACCTTTTCCAGTGACTGCAGGCATCCCTTCTGTGGGAAATAAGGAGAGAAGCAGGTGGTTAGAGTGAATTACTCTAATACTGGCAACCTAGGGGCGCCTGGGTGGCTCAGTCGGTTAAGCGTCCGACTTCGGCTCAGGTCATGATCTCACGGTCCGTGAGTTCGAGCCCCGCGTCGGGCTCTGTGCTGACAGCTCAGAGCCCAGGGCCTGCTTCGGAGTCTGTGTCTCCCTCTCTCTCTGCCCCTCCCCTGTTCATGCTCTGCCTCTCTCTGTCTCAAAAATAAATAAACGTTAAAAAAATTAAAAAAAAAAAAAAAAAAAAAGAAAAGAAACCTAAACCAACACCCTGGGCAGCGGACATGCTGACATGCCTGTGGTTCCTTCTTCACCCTGCAGCCAGAAAGCCACAGTTTTCCTTTATTCAAAGGTAGGAATTGTATCTGTAGACAGACTTCTTTTTCCGCACACCCGAAACACTATCAGCATCTGTAAAATAGATTCTGTACCAACCAGAGAGAGCCAAGAATACTGGATTTCACCCTTAAATTCGCGTGCAATGGCTTCCATGTATCGACTGTCTACCAGAACCTCCCGGAAAGCATCTGCACCCTCCGGTGCGCCGAGCTCAGAGCTAGGCAGACCTTTGCTGTTCACCAGGGAACCCGCTTCGCTAAGAACACGGTGCCCAACAGAGCCCTCTTCCTCTGCTTCCTTCTGGACCGCGTTGCTTCTGTGTCAAGTGCAGCAAGCACTTCCTGGGTGTGAGCAGAGTCTCCCTCCCCCATCGCTCTGTCCAGTCCAGCGCCCAGAGGAAGCGGTGGGGCGGGAGGTCTTCAGATGTGCCTGAGGGTGGAATCCAGGAGAAAAGTCACCTCGGCCCAAACCCAATCCTTTTGTTCCCAATCCACGCCCTGATGTAGCGCGGATATTTGAAGGTGTTTTAGGATGAGACCCGGCAGCAACGCGATTTTTTTTTTCAGCTTCTTTAGTCTCCCCTTTTTTATTTTCTTTTTCTATCATCTTATTTTTTAATATTTATTTAATTTTTAATGTAATTTATTGTCAAGTTGCCTAGCATACAGCGTATACAGTGTGCTGTTGGTTTTGGGGGGTAGTTCCCGTGATGCATCACTTACAACACCCAGTGCTCACCCCAACGGGGGCCCTCCTCAATGCCCATCCCCCATTTTCCCCTCTCCCCCGCCCCCACCATCCACCCTCAGTTTGTTCTCTGTATTTAAGAGACAGAAACATGGTTTTAGGAAAAAGAAGGAAAAGGACATAGGGACCGAGGGCAGGCCACCCCAAAATGTTCCCCACTTTGGCATTTTGATTATTTTAAATAAAAGTTCTTAAGAAACAGCAGGTGCAAGGACATTCAGGCCCTCCTCTGTGCCCCAGAAAGCAGGAAGTAAATCCCCCCTGTGGATGGTCCCCTCCCTGTGCTGAGAAGTAAAAACACATCCTTATCACCAGAGATAAAATCTTCTGAGCAGAGAAAGCCATAGAAACAAATCTTGTTGCCTTTTTTTCTCATCTGCTACCTCTGCCCAAATTCTGCTTAGATTTCCTTACTAATTAAAGATTCCAAACATCTGTTTTCTTTATCCTGCTAATTGCTCACAAAGTTATTGTCTCTTTGTCTCAAAAGTATAAAACCTGTCTGCCTTGGCCATTTCTTTTTTTTTAATTTTTTTTTTTTTTCAATGTTTATTTATTTTTGGGACAGAGAGAGACAGAGCATGAACGGGGGAGGGGCAGAGAGAGAGGGAGACACAGAATCAGAAACAGGCTCCAGGCTCTGAGCCATCAGCCCAGAGCCTGACGCGGGACTCGAATTCACGGACCGCGAGATCGTGACCTGGCTGAAGTCGGACGCTTAACCGACTGCGCCACCCAGGCGCCCCATGCCTTGGCCATTTCTTTTGGTCTCGAGTTCGTTATTGGGCCTCGGTGTGCACATCATAAAACTTTGGGATTTTTCTCCTGTTAACCTATCTCGTGTAAATGTAATTCTTCCTCCAGCTGAAGACCTTGAAAGGTAGAGGAAGAATTTTACCGTCCCTACAAGGAGAAGGAGAAGGAGAAGAGGGAGATGAAGGGGAGGAGGAGAGGAGGGAGGAGAAAGGAGGAGGAGGTCGAGGAAGGAGAGGGTGGAGGGAGGAGGAGGAGGGGGGGAAGAGGGGGAAAGAGGAGAAGGAGGCGAGGGAGGAGGGGAGAAAGAAAGAGACCAAATATCCCTCCTGATCGAGTCAAGCTCCTTTAATCCTGAAACCATCTTCTTCAAAGTGGAGTTAATGAAACACTCAAGAGCACCGTCCTATTAAAAACCCAACACTATTCTTCATTGTATGTTAATGATGTCTTAAAATTAGGCACCACCTTATACTTTACAAAGCCCTTTGAAGGTCCTAACACCATCTGATACTCACGTCAATCTGAGGCACGGAGGGAAGGCATTTTTGGCTGCGTCTGGGCCTTCCGAAGTTTTAAGCGGATTATTCCCAGGTCACACGTGCAGTGTGCTGCCCGGCGGGGACAAGTCCCAGGTCTCGGGCCGTGTGGGGCCGGCTTACCTGTCGTCCATCACAGCTGCTGCCCGTGAGTCCTGCGATATCCCAGCCTCCTCAGCATGACGCTTTAATTCTTGAAACATGACTGGGGACGCCAGTTTCAGAAATCATGCTCGCACGTGAAAGGTACGAGTCATGGGGGGCAATTATCCACGTCCTGCCATCACCAAACTTGTAGGGTAGTGGGAGAGACAAGAACGAAAGCTGTATTTGAAACGCAATTCAAATGATAATAAAGGCACTGAAGAAACAGCAAGCGCCCTGAGGGCGTCCAATGTGCTCGAGGGTCAGGAGAGGAGTGAGAAGGGGCAGACAGGGGTGCCAGTGCAACCGGCTCTGAGCCCTGGGGGGCACGTCGCCCAGCCCCCCCCCCCCCAGCACTGTGGTCCCCAGTGTGGAGCGTGCAGGGTGGTAGTTAGCACAGGAAGCTGCCTGGACGGTCCTGCACCAGCCCGTGGCCAGCACCTGCCTGCTGCGTCGGCTTCCTCCCGCAACCAGCCGTAACGAGTCTTGAATGTGGCTCTGGGGGTGACAAGGTATGTCTGAGTAAGAGTCACTATCGACGGCAGTAGTGGGAGGTAGTGACGGGGCCTGCAGATGGAAATACAGTCCCTACCTGAAGAGCTAGACCTGCCCTCCAGGGGACAGAGAGCCACCGCTCGGTCATAGTTTAGAGGGTGACACGTACAGGTGTTTGGTCTAGTCACATCTGCCCGGCAGCTGACCTCGGTGGGACGGCCCTGACAAGGGACAGCAGAAGCCAAGTGACGAGGCCCCTTCGAGAGGCAGAGCCGCGAAAGAGGTAGGGACAGCAGAGGGGAAATGCGGTGAATATATAAAGGGTAAAACTGGTGAGAAGTGTTGGCCGCGTACAGGAGAAGGCGAAAAGTTGGGTTGGGGATGCGCCACGGACTGCTAACGGCAGTGGCTCATGGGGGACAGCAGTCAGAGAGCTCCGCGGGAGAAGGAAGATGGGCTCAGCGGCAGACATTTCGAGTTTGAGAAGCTTGTGCTTTACCCAAGTGAAGCGAAGCTCCATCGGGCGACAGGACAGATGACTCTGTAGGAGGGGGCCGCAGATCCAGACTTAGAGTCAGTGGCAATAACTATGACTTTAGTTATAAGCCTTGGAAAGCTGGAGGGATTACCCAGAGTGAGCTTGTTGAGTGAGCACGAGGGAAGGGAATGCCGCCCTTTAAAGTCTCAAGAAGAGAGGTTCACAGGGAAAGCAAGATAAAATGTTGGAAGATGGAGAAGAACAAAGTGTTGTGTCTTGGGAGTGGCAGGAGCGGAGATTTCCAACCAGGACAGAGTGCAGAGCAGCGTCTGCTATGGCAGAGAACCGGCAAGCCTAGGGCAGAAAGGTCACCACTGGGGTTGACAGTTACAAGTCCCCATTGACTTTACTGGAGGCCACTTCGGTGCCACGGTGGAGTTAAAAGCCAGCTGTGGACCGAGAAGTAAGCAGAGGGGAAGGGAATGGAGACAGAGGTCCAGCAATGGAGGGATGGGAACCAGGAGGAAAGACAGAAAGGTGAGCTTCCTTAACCCCGTGACTCCATTACAGTAACATTTAATGGTGTTTTCCTTACCTTCATGGTGGCTTCCTCTCCATGACCCTGCAGACCAGCGGGGGGTAGGCAGAGCCCAGGGTGTTGCGTGGATGAGAAGTGAAGGCTGAGGGTCAGAAGGGAGACAAAGACAGCACCAGAGAGGGCGTCTTCACAGCTGCCCGAGATCAAAGCCTCTGGGACGAAGGACCGACATCTGGGTTGTCCCTATGGCTCCTCCCCTCCTCCACCTTACAAATCTTGGCTCATTTTTGGCTTTGGTTCTGGGAAGTGTGAATGTCGTGATTCATGGTCAAAACGTGCCAACACTTTGAATTCAGTTCTTAGTGGCATATTGTTTTTATTCTGGGCTCTCCCTGGAATAAAAACCTCCCCTTCAAGGGCGTCTGGGTGGCTCAGTCGGCTGAGCATCAGACTCTCGATTTTGGCTCAGGTCATGATCCCAGGGTCATGGGATCAAGCCCCGAGTCAGGCTCTGAGCTAAGCATGGAGGCTGCTTAAGATTGTCTCCCTCTATCTCTACCCCTCCACTGCTCACACACATTCTCTCTCTAAAATTAAAAAAAAAAAAAAAAAAAAAAAAAAAGGCCTCTCCTCATTCCTCTGGTTGGTAGCAGTATGGCAAATCAGACATGGTTTTCAGTAAGACACTCAGATATAAAAAGTCAAAGGGGAGGAGTCAGTTGTATCGATGCAGAACATAAAAATCAGAGTGCTTGAGAAGATGTTCGTGCAAAAGATGTTATATTTTAGACCCATTCATATTTATACCACTGGAATCCAATTTTAAATCCATAGTATTAGGAGTTATGCGGGCTTTAACTACACAAATTTAGAATAAGTGGGATCTAGATTTCCTTTCCTTAGGACATGATTAATTATAGGCCAGGCAAAATGAAGGATCAGTGGGAGTCCTGAGCCTTCTCCTTTAGGAGGGCTTCTTAAAGAAGGGCGTCAGAGTCTGATTCGATCCTTCGCTAAAGCCCCAGGGACCGTTCATTACCTCTTGACTCCTATTCTCCATCACGAAGCCCACTCCTAGCCTCCCTTTCTGTGACGCAGGATGCATCAGGCATTGAAAACTTGGGTCTCTTGCAAGAGGCTGTGGACAAATTGCCACATGCATGCCCTGAAAGCAATAGCCTGTGGCCCGTAGGAGAGCAAATTTATACAGGAAGCAATCGCTCAACCCTTGGTGGAATCAGAATGCTGACTCAATTTTCAAATCCTAATTTTAAGTGCATCAGAAGCCATCTATAAATTTCCCTTTATGACTTTTACATTCATAATGTATGTTCTGCCAGGAATCTGGTACCTGGCTATGTAGTCAGTGTACGATGTAGAGACTTCGAGAACAGAATTCAAAGGCAGAATGCACATACTTGACTTTTTCACCTCCAAAGCCCTGGGGATTGTTGGGTTCAGTTTACGGTTCCTAAGACCAGGAATTCCAGGCTGTGTGGTTGGCAAGGGAAGCCCAGTCATGGCACAGTCTAGAATAGTTTTTAAGGGTATGTTTAGCGTAGCGTGCTCCCTGTGCCTTAGTTCCAGGCCTGAGCGGACTGCTCCAGAGAGAGCAAGATGCTTATGGTGAGCTCCTTAGGTCCGGGGCCAGGAACAAAGGCAAGCAAGGGCAGTCCCTTGGGAATCCTACCTGCTGGTGGAGAAAGATGAGCAGCTTACACAGAAACATTACTACCTGAGTGGTGGGTGACCCATTCTTCGTTCTGGTAAAGCAAAGCAAAACAAAAAGCAACCACCAGTATTCGATCCGTGCTACTCATCGCGAGGTCTGCAGACCAGCAGCTTTAGAATCTCCTGGGAGCCTGTGAGAGACGCAGAAAGGATCTCTGGCCACAACCCAGACTAACTGAACCAGAATCTGCATTTTATAGGATGTGCATGTCTGCTCAAGTGTGAGGAACACTTAGTCAAAGCACGTCAGAGACGGAGACAAGGATCCCTTGGGGCAGAGGCCAGTGCCTCTGATGACGCTGCCCTCCAGCCACCTCTTATGCCGGACCTCCGACCCCCTCACTGGTCTGCCTCATTTTCTCCTCGTAGATTTCTTTATCCGCCCTCCAAGCATAGGAGTCATCCCACTTTCTTCCTTTCCTTTTGCTATTCTCACTGGCTTCTGTCTCCCAGTGGGAATGTTTCATGCCTGTGTCTTTAACCCCCACAAGTCAAAATCACAGGGACACTTGAGAGCTGATTTTGGCTGAAACCATACGAAAGAGCATCACATAAATGCTGGCTGTCATTACACATAACTGAGCTTTTCCTCGTGCTAGCCCTGTTCTCGATGCCTCAGCTGGGTCGACTCCTAAATCAGCCTTCATAAGGACCCCCTTATTTTCATCACTTTACAAATTAGGAACTCGGAGAAGAGAGGGGTTAGAGGCAGGCTCAGGTCCTGCAAGCAGCACATGGAGAAGGGAGGAGTCAAAGCCACATTCCAGGACTCCACGGCCTGTGCCACAGCCACCAGACGACGGTCTTGTCTCTCTTCAGTGAATTCCAACATGGCCTCCATCACCCCAGACCGCCATGAGCCCCAGGCTCGCGCACACAGCTTTCTGACGTGCAGCTGAGGCACCGGGACCCATTGCAACCTGCCTGTCCCTCTCCCCAGGTGTCCCTGGCCGTCTAGTCTGTCTCTCGCAGGGACCCGAAAACCAAGCTTGACCTCCCTCTTCCTACCTCCCCCACTCCTCCAGCGAATGCTTACTGCTAACTGCCGTCACCACTGAGGTGCTTATGGGGGATCCCCAGTGTGCCCCCCGCCCCTCCATGTATACTCCCACAGCCTTAGGGCAGCCAGCATTTCATTACCAGCAACTTCAACAGCCCGCTCACTTGTTGCACCTGTTCATAGTCTTATTTTCAAGTTCAGACATAGTCACGTAATTAACACTGACAGCCACCTCATGCGGTGACTCACTTGTCTTACAGAGTACCATTTTGTTTTACTTTTGGAAAGAGAGAGCGCACAAATTGGGGAGCAGGGCAGAGGCAGAGAGAGAGAGAGAGAGAGAGAGAGAGAGAGAGAGAGAACCTCAAGCAGGCTCCACACTCAGCGCAGAGCCTGACACAGGGCTCAATCCCATGACCTGAGCCGAAATCAAGAGTCAGATGCTCAACTCACCGAGCCACCCAGTTGCCCCCAGAGTTCCATTTTCCCCAAGGCAGGTCCAAGTCCAACAACGATAATATCCATCATGAGACACTTGCATGAATTCATATACACGCTCTTCACGAACACAGGCAAACCTCCCCATATATGCGTACACCCCTGATGTATATTCCCATACAGACAGAGATAGATGCAATACACATTTCCCGTGTAAACACATGCATACACCTCCGGGGTGCACACACTTGCATCTCTATACACACACAGGCATCTATCCCCATTATACACATATGCACATCCCCTGTAGACACATTCATATATCTGTACACAGGCAGCCAGAAACTCCAATATATATACAAACATATATATCTATATGATCTATATCTGTGTTTATATCTAAACTTATATTACAACCATACTTCTATCTATATCACCCATATACAGGCAAATATCCCCATACGTACACATACACGTATTTTCATATATATGCATATATATTTCTATATTTCTTTGTATACACTACAGACTATATCTCTATGTATCCAGAGATATGTATCCCTGTACACGCACAAATTTTATTGTATACACAAACATAAATCCCATCTATGCACATGCATATAAGTGTATCTGTTTGCACACAGACATCCACTCTGATAAATTATACACACATCTGTATGTCCTCTGTATATGCACACACACATACACCAAATGTGCATATATATCTTTTTACATACACGCCCATATAGCCCCATAAATTCACATATTTATGTTTCTATAGATACAGAAATATGATATTTGGTTCATATATCACTTAGCTTCCTATGGCCATTTATAAAACATTACAAATATCCTCTCTGGGGGCATTCGTAGCTTTCTTCGGGCAAATAAATTAGTTCAGTCGGGTAAATGGCCAGCCTCGGGTCACCCAGCCAGTGAGAGGGGAACCCCACACCAGCTCCTGGTCCCCCTGACCACCCACCCTTTTGCTTCTGTCTACACTGCTCCGTGACACATTGGGACCACTCGCGTCCCCTCTCCCCTCACAAAGCGCCGGATGACGCTTCAAAATCAAGGCGATGCGTCTCTGTGATGTTTGGAAACGTTTATGTGGCCAGGTGCACCGGGCTGGGTTCCAAAACGCTGGGCTGGGTCCTAAAACGACCATGTGCGTTCCTACGTTCCCAGAGAGGAGGCTCCCCGGCTCCAGAAACGAGCCCCCTGATCGATTACCTCTTCTTCTTAGAAGGAGGTCCCTGTGTGCATAAAATCTGACATTCACCAGGAAAGTCGGTGGCAGAGAAGCCACACCGTGTCCTCTACCGCTCTATTTCCGTGTCCTGGAAACTTGAATGACCGTCTCCTTAGGCAGCTGCCTGTTCCCCGCAGCTCTGACTGATGGAAGCGACCAGCTGGCTGGTTTAGAGAAAGGTCATCTGGGTGGGTCCGTGGACCCCCTTCTTAGTGCTGAAGGGGAAACAGGGCGATCTCTGCTTCTCATTCCCAGCATCCAAGTACATTTGTGCCTAGTAGATTTCTTGTTATGTAATATCATGAAATTCATGAAATAACGCATACATAAATATATACAAGACACACATAGACTACCTAAGTGAGTGGTTTTTATTCATTCCTCCGCTGCATATATACTTCGACCTTCAGAAAATACTTTATTTGACCTATGTTGGAAAACCTTGGGGCTGAATAATCTCTATTAGCCGTATACATTGCATTTCTTACTGGACCCATGTTCACACTTACACACACAGCCTTTCTCTGGTAGAACTTGCCAGTGAGTCTTGGCAACGTGTAGGATTTGACCGTTTTCTGGCCGCACTTATAATGTGTGACGGGGTACCCGTCTTGCCTGGTTTAATACCAACTCGGACATTTGAAATACAAATTTCAGCAGCCGTGGCCCCCTATATGGAGCACCAGCAGTGGTGGGAGGACCGGAAGGTGGGACCCCAATCCCCATTTCCTGGCGCTCACACCTTCGTGCAATTCCCTCCCATGAGTACGGGAGGGGCCTGTGACCCTGTGAGCACCTCCTAACCACAGAACACGATGGATGGTCTCTTTCCGTGACTGCATCATATGTATGTGGTCCCACTGGCTGGCCCGTCCTCACTCTCTCGCTAGGCTTGAAGAAGCAATAGCCATCCCGTGACCCTGGCCCACAGAAGTGATAACACACATGTACGTGTGTGTGTGTGTGTGTGTGCATGTGCATGTGTGTGTGTTTCAGCCTCGTGTCCTATGTTAGGACCTCAGGATGTTGTATTTGCTGGCTCACGTCACAACCCTTTGGAGGAAGCCCCACTGCCCCCATTTTGAAGATGAACAGACTGAAACTCGGAGACGATTAGCAACTCGTCCAGGCCCTCGCAGCTGAGACGTGACCAGACGCAAGCAGGACTGATGGGGCCCAGGCCTGGGAGCTTATGTTATCCCGATTCCTCCTCAGAAAGGAGCTCTTTCCCTCTGTTTCAGGCTGGTCTCCCGGGTCTCGCGTGCATTTGTGCAGCTAACCCCGTGTTTCAGCCGGGCGTAGGGCACCAAGACGGCTGGCGGTCCCACCGATGTCCACACCTTTGCTCTTCAATCCACCAAGGTGCAAACGTTCCAGAGAGTGGTGCTGGCGTGGGGCGGGGTCCCACTCCTTCGTGCCCCGTGATTGCCCGGCGTTTTCTTTACGTCACAAATGGAGCAGTCTTTCTGTCCCCTGACGCTCCTCGGTGTCCCTGAGCCCACTTGACCTTTGCTCAAAGGAAAATGAGACCTATGTTTTGGTGAAAATGACACTGATAGGTACGATCCCCCCACATGCGAGAACTTACTAATTAACAGCAGGGGATGATGAAGATTCAGGAGCCGGTTGGGGCACTGATGTCAAATTCGAGTACCTGCCAGGTGTGTTCCTTTCCGGGTTCAATGAGCACATGTCATCAATGCCCCACACGGCCCGCCCCCTCGCCACCTCCACTCACACACCCACACCAGCCTGGGCTGCACTTTCCTGACCAGAGACATCGAGGGCCATTGACGTCCACAGCCGGGACAGGCTGCCTTAAACTTCCATTAACTTTTGAGGTGCTTATTGTCTTATCTTTGTGTCGGTCAGATACCGATATCATGTAAGAAAAGGAAACGTGATGATTTTTGTGCATGTCAAGGGATCCTGGCCTAACTTGTCTGTTTACGTAATTTTGGCCCAAAACAGCCTGGCTCTCAATTATAATGATCGGTGTCATGAAAGAGGGCAGCGTTGGGGGGCTTCATTCTGAAATAATGGTATTTAATTCCAGGGAAGAAATTAACACAGAACTCTGTTGTATTTCAAAATAAAACAGCACAGAAAATACTGTATTTGCTGGAAGTTACCCTTCAGGGGTACACAACCCAAGATTGCATGTTTAACATTTCGGCATAATGACCACTCTGAAGAGCGAGGTGTTAGGGACGGGGTGGTGGGAATGGTGAATGCGTGAAAGAGGAAACGAGCGGTTCTTCTAGGCAAACTCCACGAGTCGTGGGCAACGGAGAGACGGGTGGCTCACAGACGGTAAAGAAGGAACTAAGTTTAAGAAGCCATGAAGTGTCAGAGCCCAGACTTTTACCCTCAGTGTAAAACACTCACTGGTGCTTTTGTGAGGACACCATGCAAATTTTTGCTACAAAATAACTTGCCGCAGATACGTTGTAATAAGAACACACTGATGTAACGTTTTACTTTATTTTTATTCTCTGCATTCTTTATGCAACGTAGAAGCGTCAGGGACACCTTGTTGTCAGATAGATGATCCTAACGACTAAGCTGCTTTCAAGGAATAGATTGGTTCCCTTTAGATGCTGGGGGCCCCATCCAATCACTGCAATTAGCACAGTTGTTTATTGCATTCTCCATAAATATTTACTGGGTGAAGGAGACGGCTGCGGAGCCTTACGTGTCTAAGAGCACAGCACCGTCTCACACACTTGAGCTCTGTGCCTTCTGTTGTCCATCTGCTGGACAGAACCCCGTCCCGGGTCACACCTCATCGTACATGAGGCTGGAAGCTGTGGATTTAGTATATGCCACCAACGAAAGAGATGGGCTTTGGTGAACAGCAAGCAGTCACCACCAGTCATCCCTCTGAGGGTGTGCCGAGGGTTAGGGAAAGAAACAGAGCTCAGTAAACGACCATCGCGAGTCCCGGAAAGACAGCTCCAACTTCCAGGGCCTTCTGTAGGGGCCTCAGGGGAATCATACGGGAAACACTCAAAGTGCCTGATGATTAGTACACGTCCAGCTATCTCATTATAGCTCCAGCCAGATGAGGAGTCTGGAGCTCAGATGCAAGGTCCTGACAGGACTCACAAACCCGGGAGTGAGTGACAGTTGGTGATATTTAAAGTCACTAAGATAGATGAACTCATTTAGGCGACAATTGCAGAGACAAGATCAGAGGGTTGAGGGCTAACTCCAGAGGCGTTTAGACATTCACAAACCTGGGAGGGGAGGAAAAGCCAACAACAACAACAAAAGACTGCAAAGGAGCTACCATTGAGGAAAGATGTGAACAAGGAGCGTGTGTCTGAGAAGGAGATACTGGTCACTCGTTCCCGGGACTGCAGGAGTCAGACAACACGGGTGGAGTTTGTGACGTGGAGATCACGGTTGACCTTAAATCGTGGAAAGGTTGGGAGACAAGCCTATTTGGAGTAGGAGTGGGATGACCAGGAGTTGAGAAAGCTCTTCGAATTCCCACTCAATACAACTTGCTCTGAACAGTCTGCTTCGTGGTCCATTGGTGGTTCACCAGCTTGCTCCCTCAACACGGAAGTTTCTTTAAAAACCTTGTCACCCATGTGAGAGGTGGTCTTCACGTTAGGTTCTCGGAGCCCATGCTTGGTAGCTCTTTTTTATTCCCATGCTCTTTTTTATTCCCATGTTCACTTTGGAACATGAAAAACACATAAAAATGTGAAGAATTATCATTGTGAGCATAGTAAGTGCTGTGGGATTGGGTGAAGAAAGCAATTTGCCTCCTGTTACACCTCCCTCTTTTTTGCTTTCATAATGATCAAAATACTTTTTAGATTACTAACACAGCCAAGTAGAAATTAGAGGGAAAAATTCTCCCAACAGACATAAACTTTATCCATAAACCAAAACCCCATCTCCAGGCTCCAAATCACAGACTTTTCTAAGTGAATATAATCTTTTTACTCTGCCCCTCCCAACTTTCTTCCAAATTCATCCCCACCACTATTTATTCATAAACTCCACTAAACACATAGATCTGAAACAAAAAAAAAACATCAGTTTGCCCTGAATTCCTCGATGGTGGGCTAGATATATTTCTTTCTTCACCCTTTGAGAATGGGAAAATGGCATAATGGTGATATTACAGACCGATTTCAATGACGATAAGATACTGCAATGACCCAGAACCTATATAGCAGGAGACAGCTGAATCATTGAAAGGTTCTTCCTCATTTCCATTAATAAACTGAGGATACTTTGAAGTCTCCTAAAAGAGGGTGGAGAGCTTCCTAGACTTTGAGGACATCAAAAGACAAGATCAGAGAAAGCAGGAAAACACAGGAGTAACCCCAACACTGAGGACAGTGTTTTGCCTCAAGACATTTGCTGACTAGTGAAAGTGGCCCGGTGATTTGAACCCAAGGAACAGAAAAGCCAAATGGTGGGAAAGAGTGGAGAGGGACTCAAAGTAGGCGTAGCTTTAGGTGGCTTCCAAGGCTGAGAAAGACCCACATCGGACTGGGAACTTGTCAAGGAGGGGTGTCCTTGCTGAAGGGCACAGATATCCAGCCAGGATCTCTGAAATGGGGTGGCCAAGGAGCAAGTGGAAAACAGAGCAGACCAACACTGTCAAAGTTTCCAGAGAGCAAACCAGGATCAAGAAAGAAAAACTTGGCATATCTCAAGGTCGAAGAAAAACAGAATATTATAGTAATAGTTTTGTCCATTTAATATAAATTTTTCAAATACATTGGCTTCCTCGGTATATTCTAAAAGCATTTCAGGAACATAGCAGATGAACCCAGAGGAAGGGAAGGAAGAATAAGATAAAAACAAAGAGGGAGGCAAGCGTAATCAACTCTTAAATACTGAGAACAAATTGAGGGTTGCTAGAGGGGAGGTGGGGGGGGGTGGGCTAGGTGGGGGATGGGCATTAAGGAGGACACTTGTTGGGATGAGCACTGGGTGTTGTATGTGACGAATCACTGGGCTCTGCTCCTGAAACCAACACTACACTGTATGTTAACCGACTTAAATTTAAATAAGTAAATTTTTAAAAAAATAGTATAGAATTTAAAATAAATAAAATGTAATGGTACCAACTTTGCACAACATCTTCCAGAGAAGAAGAAAAGAGAAAACAATATCCAATTAATGTAGAAGCCTAGCCTAAACTTGGTAATAAAATCTGACAAGGATAGGGGCACGTGGGTGGCTCAGTCGGTTAAGTGTCCGGCTTTGGCTCAGGTCACGATCTCGTGGTTCATGAGTTTGAGCCCCGCGTCGACCTCTGTGCTGACAGCTCAGAGCCTGGAGCCTGCTTCTGATTCTGTGTCTCCCTCTCTCTCTCTGCCCCTCCTCAGCTCGTCCTCTGTCTCTCTCTCTCTCTCTCAAAAAGAAATAAACATTAAAAAAAAAAATCCTAAAAAGGGTGTTTCAAGAAAGGAAAATTACAGATCAATTGTCTCATAAACATATGTGAAAAACCCAACATAACATATTAGCTAGCTACCTAGTGTGATATAAATAAGTAGAGAGATATATCAGATTAATGCATCAGAAAATTCAATATCAGAAAAACAGCAGTTTCCCCCAACTCGATCTGTAAACATAACGCTCTTGTCGTATAGACAAGACTTTTTGTGTGTAAACTGACCCATTGTCTGTGACTGGGCAATTGAGGCAGCGTGGAGGACAAGCCCCCAAACAGCTACGGCCTTGGCAAGTTCTCTGGATGGTCCCCAGCAGCAACTGGCTATCCGTTTACATTAATGGAGAAGAAATGGACTTGGCAATGCATGTAATCGCTTTCTCTCCCTTCAAGCCTTTGGATCACCAGGACCCCTTCTAAAAGTGTCATATGATGCGGGTTTGTCTGTCCCGGGGCAAGGGAACTGGCCCAGTTGGGGCTGCACCAGTCCGGCCCTAACCTTGCCTGCGGCAACTCCAGCTTCAGACACGGCTCCCCATCTCAAAGGCAGCATTTAGGAGGTGGCTCCCCATTCCTGGAGCTGGACGTACCCAGCTTTCTGCCGTCTGCTTCGTTCCCTTTGGTTGTGCAGCCGGCCAGAGTCAGGGGCACCGCGTGGGGTCAAGGACTCCTCCTCAGACTGAATCTGTTTTCCTTGCTAAATACAGCTGTCCTAAGCAAATCCAAAATAGATTTTATATGGGGTTCCTCGGTGCCTCAGTCGCTTGAGTGTCCGACTTCGGCTCAGGTCGCCATCTCACGGCTCACGAGTTCAGTCCTCACGTGGGGCTCTGTGCTGACAGCTCAGAGCCTGGAGCTGCTTCAGATTCTGTGTCTTCCTCTCTCTGCCCCTCCCCCGGTCACACACTGCCTCTTTGTCTCTCAAAGATAAACATTAAAAAAAAATTCAAAATAGGTTTTATAACATGTTAGCGTATTTTTACAATACACACTTCAAATATTTTTGTTTCCTAATAAGTAAGGTAAAAAATTGGGGGCGGCTGGGTGGCTCAGTCGGTTAAGCGTCTAGCTCTTTTTTTTTTAAGGTTTATTCATTTTTTAGAGAGAGAGAGCGCGGGGGAGGGGCAGAGAGAAAGGGAGACACAGAATCCGTAACAGGCTCCAGGCTCCGAGCTGTCAACACAGAGCCCCTTGCGGGACTCGAACCCACAGACGGTGAGATCATGACCTGAGCTGAAGCTGGACGCTTAACCGACTGAGCCACCGACTGGCTCAGGTCATGATGTCACGGTTCACGGGATGGAGTCCTGTGTTGGGGTCTGCACTAACAGCAAGGACCCTGCTTAGGATTCTCTCTCTCCCTCTCTTTCTGATTCTCCCCTGCTCACATGCACTCTTGAGCTCTCTTGAAATAAATAAACTTAAAAAAAAAAAAGAAATTTTTTAAAAATTTGAAAAACACGGGAATGCATGGACACTCTTCTCAAAAAATTGTTTCTAGGCATCTCCTCTGTACAAGCTATTGAAGATTCCATGTGGAGTCAGACACGTCCCACCCTGAGGTAGATGTCTGTAGTGAGGCGTGTTTGTTCCCTATATACGGGAGATATTTATGTAAAAGTCACATACACCTGCATGTATATATGTGAAGACGTATAATATTTATATATTGCCTCATTGTTTCGATCACGCCAGTTTGATAGTCTGGATCAGAATTTTGTCACTGAACCTATAATCCTCATTTAAGCCAATCTGTCAGGAGCCTCTGGAAACATCCAAAACAAGACTGTTTTTCTTTATTTTGTTTGTTTTAAAAGTCTAGAAAACTGATTGCTTTAGATGGTTGGAAGCCAAAATGCAACATTAACTTCCTTTTATGAATGCATGATATTCTTCTTTTTTTTTTTTTATATGAAATTTATTGTCCAATTGGTTTGCACACAACACCCAGTGTTCATCCCAACAGGTGCCCTCCTCAATGCCCATTACCCACCCCCCCCCTCCATTCTCCATCAACCCTCGTTTATTCTCATTTTTAAGAGTCTCTTATGGTTTGCCTCCCTCCCTCTCTAACTTTTTCCCCCTTCCCCTCCCCATGGTCTTCTGTTAAGTTTCTCAGGATCCACATTAGAGTGAAAACATATGGTACCTGTCTTTCTCTGCCTGACTTATTCCATTCAGCATAATACCCTCCAGTTCCATCCACGTTGCTTCAAAAGGCCATATTTCATTCTGTCTCATTGCCAGGTAGTATTCCATTGTGTATATAAACCACAACTTCTTTATCCATCTGTCAGTTGATGGACATTTAGGCTCTTTCCATAATTTGGCTATTGTTGAAAGTGCTGCTATAAACATTGGGGTACAAGTGCCCCTATGCATGAATGCATGATATTCTTCACGGAAAACACGTAGTGAAATTGAAATCGATAAAATCAGCATTCTCACCCATCTCACTCATCTATTTTTTATGCACTTACTGACCTTAGAAATACACCAAAGTGTCATTCGGTTCATAATTCTGCATGCATATCTCACTGCACTGCTCTGTGGAGAGTTTTCACTGCACCAGCCCCAGCACTGCATTTTGTAAGGCTCCTGAATAACACAGGGGGTGAGGCACACGGAAATTACTGATGGCTAAGAATCAATCGTGTTTTGTGATTTTTTGATTCCCCTGAGTTATGGGTTCTGAGATAGTCAGTGGTCTCCAGAGAAACATCACCAATAAGATTTGTGTATATGTGTGTATAATATATGTTACATACAAATAATGTACAAGGCTATACATAACATGTATTTAATATATATAATATATAAATAATATAATTAATTAGTTTGTTTATTATAAGGACTTGGCTGATGGAATTATGGAGACTAGCAAATCCAAAAATCTCAGAATGGGCCAGGAGGCTGGAGACCCGGGAAAGCTGATACCATAGTTCCAGCTCAAAGGTTTATAGGCTGGAGACAGGAGAACCAAAGTTTCAGCTCTAGTCCAAAGGCAGTCTGCCTTCCGAAGGGAAGGCCAGCATTGCAGATGAAGTCCAGAAGCCATCTGCTGGAGAATTCACTTTTTTGGCTCAAATACATTTAACAGCAAGGTCTTAGGGGAGGCCAATCTTTTCCTTCTATTTAGGCCTTCAACTGATCAGACAAGGCCCACCCACATTGTGGAGGGCAACTTGCTTTACTCAAAGTTCAATGATTTAAATGTTAATCTCACCCACAACACCCTCACAGACACTTCCAGAATAATGTTTGACAAATACTTGGGTGTGCCATATTCCAGGGAAGCTGACACATAAAATTAACTGTCGCAAGTACATAAATAACTTCACGTACAGTAATTTTTAATATACAAGCCCTATGTGTTATAATTCTGCTACATATTAGCATGCGTTACTACCTATTAAAGTGAAGAATGAAAGCGGAAAGCCGTCAGATGACGCAATGCTCTCTTCTCATTAGATACATTACAAAAATAAAGGTGGACTTAGGGAGGTGGCCATGACCGCTAGCGCTTAATCAAAATCCAGCAGCGAAATTAAAATATACTTTCGTCGAACACTCTGTACAAGGTTATGTTTCCTTTGTAAGGAATTCTACAATCATAAAAATGGATGGCTCTTTGTTTGCCTTCGGGGAAGGGTTGTTTGTGAAAGGGTGAAAGTCAAGTGAAAGATAAAACAGGAATATCAATTGACGGTAGTACTGAATCACCGTGAGCTTGTGAACTGTTTTAACAAACACCACCATACTTTCCAACACGATACTGTAAGGCAAATATTATCATACACGTTATGTATTTACAGATTGCGGAATGGTTAACTGCAAATCAAAGAACGCCAGCCCCGGGGTCTGACTCCGAGCCCTGTTCTCCTCATTCATCTGAGCGTCTCAGTCGAAGAACAGAGTTTCCACACAAACTGAAGGAAATGGAGATAAACAATCAGAAGGACCAAGAATGATGGGGAAACTCGACTTGGGATTATTCTACAAACCAGGATCGCTGATCGGGCAGGTGTCAGGTTGACCCAGACCTAACGAGTCTTGAATCACACTTGAAGACAACAGTGTGTGTCCAATGTCACAGCTGAAGCTGTCCCCCAGTTGCCCTGGGCCAGAGCTCTTCAATGGGCAACGAGGTAGGGTTCAGCAACTGGAGTGAAACCACGGAGAAATTCAATCATGTGCACAAAGTCAAAAGCAAGAGACAGTTCTTGAGTTTCACCGCTCAGCACGGTCCCCTCCACATGACGTGGGCAGACACACCAAGCTGCTGCTATATTTACCACCTTCCACCCAGTAAGGAACAACTTGTTTCTTGCCACCCTGTGGCAGGGGACTTCCTGCATACTGGAAGTGTGAACCCCGGCCTTTAGGCGGGTGGCTTTTGCAACTATCGGATAGCTCAGCCTTACCCTGGCACATCAGCCTCACGGACTCAGTCTTCCCCGGGCCCTTCCTAACCCTTAGCTGAGTGCGGCCTCCACGCTCTACTTAGAGCTTGTAGCGAGTAGAGCGGGGTCTACTCCCTCCCTGAGTGATCCTTAACCCGCTTTGCTGTGATGCGGTCCAAGTGGCTTTGAGCTCTGCGTCCCATGTGGGATGACATTGACGGACAGCCAGGAGACCCGACTACTGTTTCAACAAAAAGTAAAGCTCTAGATTCCTTCGTGTTTTCTGAAAAGTCATTTTACCAGAGTGAGGGATGAGGGGGTGACGGAATGACTTGTCAAATGAGGCGCAAAAGCTGGAAATGCTTTTCTGTTGCCACGATCCAGAAGTGACGTATGATCCAGAAGGCAAGAAGGCAGATTCTCTGCGGTTGAAAGGTGGAAATATTCTTGGAATGCCTCAGCTTCATAGGAGGACGCGGTGCCATTTATAAGATGGGCTACGTTCTGAGAGGTTTGTTTTTTTAATATCTGGTCATTCCGTCCAGTACTTTTCTGTTTAGAACTGCAATTGTACGTGTGGATGTGCAATGCGTTTCCTTTTGGGGAGAGGAAGACCCGTCGGCTGCAAGCTCCCAGGACCCAACAGGCTCCATATTTATCTTAAGAGTCCATCACAGCAGGCCCCTGAGAATCCAAACACCGGCCAAAACAGGTTAACACAGGGGGAAGAAGAATCTCAATCCTACCAGGACGGGGGCTTGGGGCACGGAATGATCTCCAAGCGAGGAAAACAGGGTGACCAAAGAGAAGAAGATCACGGACAGAAAACCCTTATGCCCCGTTTCATCCTGGTCCTGTGGGCTGGGGCCCCCAGACCAGCTCACTAAGTGGCTAAGGCTGTTTGAGAGGGAGGGGAGCCAACCACATGCACTAGGCTGTGTGCGAGCAAGCATCCCAGGTCGGCAAAGACACCGAAGGGAAATGCAGGTCTCGTGTGCTCTGATCCCACCTGGGACCTGGAACAGAGAAGCATGACGTCTCTCTGGGACATCATGGGTGCCTCAAGGGGCTCCAGCAATTTTCCAAAACATCCACGAAAGGTGAGAGAAGAAATAAGAGCACACCTGAGACCGTGAAACTGTGGACTTTGCCATTTGGCCTTGTCCTGACTCCGGGCCTCGTCTGCGGTGTCGGAGGGGACAGCTTGGGGGGGTGAAGGATTCACACGGGGAGCTGGCAGGGCTGGGAACGCGTTTGCTGAACTTGGTCGAGAACGTAGTCAGTGACTCTGCCCAGAGACAACTGTTCCTGAAGGAACCGTCTGTCCCGAAGCCCATGCCTCGTCCACCACCTTCATGTCACGCTGGTCCTCCATGCAGACGGGGTGCCTGAGACCCGGAGCAGCAAAGCACCTGCCCAGGTCAGGAGGGACAAGAGCGGTCTGAGCACGTGCCACCTCCCCCTGCACCGTATCACCGCCAGCCCCTTGGTGCACCTTCTCTCAATAATCTTTGCAAGTCTGTATAATGCATACCATGTTTACCCCCACTCGGCAGCAGGAAACCGACATAAGGTAGCTTCCCTGAGGTCACACAGCAGGCGAGTAACGCCATGTCTCCAAAGCTCACCACCCTAACCACGGTTGGACCTGTCCCTGATGCTGGGGATGCCTTGGCGGCCACGATGGGAAATCAACACAGCTCCCGTGTGCATGTGTTGGGGGGACGCCTGCTCTATTATGTTAGCTCTCAGAATGCTGTAAATTCTGATGGTGATTTTTTTTTTTTTTTTGGAGAGAAAGAAAGAGCGTGAGTGGGGGAAGGGCAGAGGCAGAGAGAGAGAGAGAGAGAGAGAGAATCTTCAGCAGGCTCCATGAACTCAGAGCCCCATTCGCGGCTGCATCCAGCCACCCTGGGATCAATCATAACCTGAGCGGAAATCAAGAGTTGGGTACTCAACCAACTAAGCCACCCAGCGCCCTGATAATGATTTTTTTAATGATTTGTTTTATTTTTATTTTTTATTATTGATTTTACTCTTGTTCGAGTTATATTTATCTGGTCGCGTCTCTATTTGGCAATCAGATCATGCATTTAAACATTCGCTTATATTGGACTCTACTCCTACCTTCATTACAGGTCCCATCTTAGTTTATTGTCACCGCAGACTGCTTTAGGTCCTGCTTCTGAGACCACCAGTGATCTGTCCAATTATACCAGCCTCCTGCTCCTTCCCTCCTGTCCCCCGGGGCTGCAGAGGACAAGGTCAGCCCTCACTACAGGTAGGAGGCAGCCCCTCCTCATGAAAAATGCTTCCAGTCTGGGGTCCTGGGACACAGGTCTGCACAGCAGAGCACAATTCGCCCCAAGTGTCCAAGATGAGAGCAGTCGCCATGTTTACACAATATCTAGCAGCACTTAGAAAAAGAGGGAGAGGAGTCTGAGGGACAGAGGGGATGGATGGTCCCTTAAGGACATGAATTTGAGAACAGGTAAGGTTTCCCATAGTCCGTCTCCGGGGGAGTCTCCAGGAGCCGTTTCCACACAGAGTGTAATCAGAAGGAAGCATCCAGAAAGGTGCTTGGACCTTTCCGGTGCTTCTCGTTGATGTTCGCCACTCCGGCCATGACTGTGCATCTCGGGGCCCAGGGGAAGGCAGCGGGGCAGCAGATCGAGGCCTGGGGAAACCAGTGTCACGTTTCAAGCATGTATTTTCCTAACAACAAACAAACATGAAGTAAAAAGTAATTGAGGAAAAAAAAAAAAAAACTAGTTTCTGGAAACCGCTTTCCAACAACTGTGGCCAGAGGCTCCAAAGCACGTGTGTGGTACCTCTTTGCAGGGAGGGGTGTCTCCCTGGAAGAGGCTGCAGGGAGAGGACAACGAGACCCCGTGGTGTCCAAGCCTCGCAGCCGCAGGTGCTCAGAGGTTCGAGGGGCCCCAGGGCAGCAGCGGGGTGAAGGCGTCCTGGGCCAGGAAGCAGAGGGGGAGGGAAAGTCAAGATCTCTGGCCTTCCGGGCGCCAAATGGAACAAATTCAGGCATGAAAAGGGCCTCGAGCTTCAAAGCGATCAGCATGTAAATCTTCCATGAAATTTCCTTTTATTTTCTCTTGCTGGATTTGAAAAGCAGACTAACCCAGCCAGGAACGCGTCCTGTGCTCCGGGGCGTCAAGACTTCCTTCTCCTGGTTTGCTCCGCGCTTCCCCTTGGTGCCCGCGTGTCCCGCCTCTTTTCCTCCAGCCTCCAGTGGGGCGGGTCCTCCTGCAGCCTGGGGTCTGTGTTTGGTGAGGGGGCAGGGACCCTTCTCCCCCACAGGCCCTGGGCAGGTGCCACCGGTGTTACGGTTGGATCCCCTGCACCTGCGCCCTTGTGACACGCTAACGACCCGGCCAGGTTGGCTCGGTGCATCACTACCTGTCCCCTGCCCCGCCTTTATCTGCCCTTGCTCCCTGCGCTGAAGGAGGTGACATCTACTCAGATCTTTCTCAGGGATGGTGTGGTCAGCCCCATGGCGGCTTCTGGGCATTTCACGTCCTTCCCTTGTCCTTTCTAAATGGACGGCCTTTCTCATCCTGTTCCTCCGTCCAGCTAACTCACACTTACCTCCTAAACTCGATGCAGCTGCCATTTCTCTCCAGATGGTTCCTGACCCCCAGGCTGGACACTTGCCCCCCTCTACTCATCCTCCCGCAGCAGACATGAGTGGATACCCGTCTACTTCCCAACCACTGAAAATAGTACTTTCCCTGAACTGAGCACCTGCTATGTGCCAGGGCGTATGCCCACTTGATGTCATTCGATTCTACAAAACAATTGACTACAGTATTGCTCTCCCCCCAAATGCTCACTCTTGGTGGATTCTTGAGAACCCTAAGAATGTATATAACTTCCTTTTATTATGCAGCTGAGAGGAACACAGACAGGTCTGAACCAGGGCGAGACGACTTTCAAGATTTCGACAGCCTCTCGCTGTGTACTATTGACTGCAAACTCCAGAAGGTGAGAGACAACGTTTTATTTGAATTTTAATTGCAAGTACGTAGCACGATGCTCAGCACAGAGCCTGGCATAAGGCAGGTTGTTAATTGCATTATTTAACAGCTATGCACAGATGCTCACTATTCTGGGGAATCAGTAGGTAGAGTCAGCAATGTAGGACTACCCGTCTCTATGGATGGCCTAGCGCCTGCGCCCGCAGAATGCGCGAACACGGGAGGATGGCTGCATTTAATAGAAATGGGTCCTGAAAAGAAGGATTAAGAGCTAGAAATTACTTAAGAAAAGGGAAAACCTGCTGATGGTAGGTTTTAGAGTTTCCTCTCATTTAGGGAATTTGCAAAGGGAAGAAAGTGCTGCTGTAGACATGCAGGTCAATTGGGACCTCCTAGGGGGTCGTGAAACGCCAGCCTCTTCCCAGGAGGAGACCACTTTAGAGAAGAATGCCATCTGTTTCCTGCAGGCCCTCCCTAACGCAGCAACTGAAAGGACCCCAAGCCCTTGGCAGCCTAACCCAAGTTGATTCTCAGTCATCTGAAGTCCAATCAGATGCTTCTGCGAGCTGGTACCCAGCTTCCTTCCATCTGGGGGCTCTGTCCTCCTTGGGGGCACCTAGGGATGGAGATTTATGGGTCATTCCTGGAAGTGGTACCTGTCACTTTCCGGCGCTCTGTTGGCCAGGACTATGTCCCCTACTCACACCAAAATGCAGAGGAGGCTGGAAACACTGGGTAGCTGGTGCCCTGGAGGAACAGAGAAGGGCTTGGGGAAACACCACCTCTCCCTCCGGCTTCAAGATTGTAGACACATTTAATCCGGACAGAAAAGGCATTTTTACTGCAATGTATAGTATGCCCTTTCATGGCGTGTTGGAATCCTGCAGGGTAAGTCTCGGGGTGTGGTGTGGAAGACGCATGACCGGCCCGTGCCTGACAATAAGACACACACATCTACACCCGGCCCACCGCAAAGACGCTGTGGTTCTAAAAACAGCCCACAGCTCATCTGGCCGAGACCGTAGACGAGCAGGTGTCAGTAACACAGGTGTGAGAGGGGTCACTGATCTGGAAGGGCACTCGGGCTGGAGGACGGCCAGGGGACCACAGGGTAGCTGTGGGTGGGCAGATGTGTCTGCAGAGCGGTGGGGTAACGTTTGACTGCGGAAGAGACGGTCCTGTCTTCTCTCTGCTGTTTTTTTTGTTCTTCCAGCGGCAGTTTCCCGCGTGTGGGAATACAAATTCCGCGCTCTGAAAGCGTGGCCGACGTTGAGCCAGGAGAGCTGGAGAAGAGGAACTCAGAGACCCAGGAAGAAGTACATTTTGTTACATGGATTTGCACGAAGCTCAAAGGTGGAAGGACCGTGAGGCTCTTCCCGCAAGAAGGCTGTGGCCCTGGACGTCTGGTGATTGGCCTGGAGCCCCAGCAGCTAAGGGAGGGGCAGGGAGAGGCAAGGTGGCCAGCCTTCCTCCAGGCCCGGTGCATGGTGACCACACAGCCAGCGCTCAATGGGGTCCAGAGGCGCACATCCTGGCACCGCTCCCACAGTGTGTGCATCTCAGGGAGCTCCTTCCAAAGGGAGAGACAGTCACTCTGCACACAGACAGCAAAGTGCAAGGAATTAGCACTCCTCGGGAACATACCCAAGTTCAGGCTGCTAGGAGGCTCCGTGGACGCCCGGCAGGTGTCTTCCCCCCATAAGCGGGATCACCCCGGGTGTCTGTCCCACAACTTTTCCTGGGGCGCCTCCGTGGGGTTAATGTCGATGATGCAGTTTGCTGACTGTCTCCCTCTACCTGGCCCACGTCCCCAGCCACTACCAGAGACTCCTGCTTTTCCCACTTAAACTGTTCCTCCTGAATCCTTGACTCAAGCCCTGCCTCCAGGGACTAAAAATAGAGAGGGGCCACCAACATTTTCCAGACATTTCTATCTCTCACCATTTATTCTTACCCCGTGGCTCGCTTGTAGATAGAGTGCTTGTTTCCAGGTCAGCCACCAACCCCTTCCTCCTCAGTAATTTCTGTAACGGGCTCAGAATACATACCCAGGAAGGGGATAGAGAACCGAATCGGAAAGACTCCGTGCAACTACAGGCAGAGGGACAGGAGGGACAATGTGGCCCATTTTTCAACGAGATGGTAATGAATTAGGAAAGGAAAGAAATGAAGGGCTGATTTTCTGAATAGAAAAGGAGCAGCTGGGGAACCACGTCCCTGAATTCTGGTAGAGAACCAGACCCGCAGAAGGAGAGGAAAGGCGAGGAGGGGACGCCAGGCGGGAGCCCCGCCGTGTGGCCGTGGGGTGAATGTGTGTGGCATCTGCACGAGATCTGTATTGTGGTCTTGGGTCTTGGCCGCAGCACTAAGGGAAGAAACAACTTCAGGATGCGGGGAGCAGCACCCCATCGTGAGTCAGCAGACGCCCAGGGCAGGGATCAGGAATGAAATCGTGTCTGTCATGTGGTATCCTGAGATACCTGAAGGGTTAGAATATTAACCTATTAACCAGAACACATGGCGTCCTGCATCTCAACCTTCCAGGGCCAGAAGCCCGGCTTTTGGCTTTAGTGCTGCCGTGCCCCCCTTTTCCTCGACACACCGTGCTCGCCCCTCTGCGCTCTCTGGGCTCTACGTCTCTAGGCTCATTTGTCAAGAGGCAACCTGTGGGAAATGCGTGTTCCAGTCATTTGACATGGATGTTGCTGGAGATGCAAAGCGTTGCCTTCCTGAGGCACCGACGTCAGAGTCCTGCTTGAGAGCGACAATTGCGGGTATCGACCACCCTAGAGAAGGGAGGACTGGGGTGTCCCTTACTCCTAGCACCTGAAGGAGCCATTCCTCCCCCAGCCCAATCCCCAAGCTGGTAAGGCACTGCTCCTAGAGGTTCCCTGGGACCCTGCCCTCAGCTGTATCATGGCTGTGTAGACACCTGCTGTCACAGGCCAGTCACCTGCCTGTGTGTTCCTCTAGACCATGAACAGCTGGAAGGCTCAGGCTAATTTTCGTTACACATACTTGTACTTTGCCTCTAAGTGCAATGCGTGGCCCTCGGTAACACTGAGTGGACGAACCCGTGGCTACGTCGTCTCCCCGTCCACGAACTTCAGCCATGTAGCCAGAGACCTGCACACCCTTTGGAGGTCTCCACTGAAGGTCACCATTCTCTCTCCCCCCGTGAGGCTTTGAATGATTTCTCTCTGTCCTCAGCCCATCACACTTGGCTCTGTTTGTCTATTTGGTTGTTTGTTTTTGAACTTCCTCCATCCGTGTCCACTCTCATGGTCAAGTCTTCTCTCCCTGACTCCCAGCTCCTATCACCTGCCAGAGAGACTTTTCAAACCCTTTCCTGTTTCTAGTATTTCAGAACCTCCATCGACATGGCGGAGACAGAAAGAATTATCTTCAACCGGCCTCATTTTGATCTTGACTTCTTTTGACAGGGTCTCACAGTGTCTCTGTACTGCCTCTAAAATTTAATAAAACCCCAGCTCTTGGCCGTAAGCTGGCTTATTAACTGACCCTCTGCTACCCACGCTAAAATCTTCTGTTAAATGCAATTAGAGTTATTTGATTCCAGCATAGAAACCCGCTGTGTAATCCCTTGCTCTCCGCGGCCTCTCTGCCATCCGCGTGTCATGGGCATCAGTCTGCAGATGTCCCCGCAGGCTTGCCATTGGCCCTGACTCTCCGCCTTCTGAAACTCACCTCTTCAACATTCAAAGACAGACCAAGTCTACTCCACTGGAGTCATTGCAGTTGCCCTAAGCTTTGCCTCCAGTTACTCAAAGCACTTCCCACTGAACCTTTGTCTTTTCCTCCTTCCAAATGCTTGTCCGTGGTGAGATGTGTGTTGTTTCATTTCTCCTAACAGATGTGCATGCTCCTTTCATTGGGGTTTTTACCCTTTTGTTTTCTGAATTTTCTGCTCCCTTCAACAAAGAAGCATGGATTTTCTTCCCACGACAATTCCCTCGGAGCCCCCCAGTGTGTGCAAGTGAGGAGGAGGAAGGTGAGGAGGAAGAAATGATGCACGTGTCTGTCTGATGGGCCTTCGAGATGTCCGTTGCCACCTATGTCCATCTGTCCCATGTGCAGGAAGGTGTCCTTTGCCTGGCAAACCTGAGAATACAAAAAGGTCCAAGTGGGTTTTACCCAAATGTAAATACCCAAGTATTCACTTCAGAATGGCTTAAAGAATCCACAGTGTGGGACGGTGTAGTAATGGCATCTAGGATGACTCCAGCTCTCCTCTAGGACGTGCCCTAGTGGTGGAAGGATCCAGTGTAGGTGTTTACGTCTCCATGGGGCCTCCTGATGTGGGGGAGATCAAGTTCCTGAGGAAGGATGGGCCTTCTCTAAACCATCTCTCTGGACTCTGTGGGGAGAAGCATTGTCTCTCCCATGGAATTGAAGGCCAACTAGGTAAGCTAACCAGAGAGAAGTAATACCTCTTGCTTTGGAAAGGAAGTAATCTCTCTCTCTCTCTCTCTCTCTCTCTCTCTCTCCCTCTTCCTCTCTCCCTCTGAGTGTGTGTGTGTGTGTGTGTGTGTGTGTGTGTGTATCAGGGTGATGTGGGGAGGATGTCTCCCTAATCCCATAAAGTATGAAATGTATTGGTGTCACCTTCTGAACGGAACTAAAGAGATCATTTGAGAGCTTAGGAGAAATTGTTTCCACCCGGTTTTAGGGTCAGGCTCTAGTGTCCCTGTCCAAACACCATTTCCAAACCTCCAGAGCTCCCTGTGGTCATTAGGGGGCCGCTAGCCGAGCCGATTCTGGGGGACATTTCTGTGATTAATCAATTTGGGAAATGTCACACCCTTTTCCCCATTTTTTATTGTGAAGTACACATAACATAATATTTATCATAGTAACCATTTGTAAGTGCACAGTTGAGTTCATAATGTTGGACAACCATTGCTGCCATCCGTCTTCAGGACTCTTTTTATCTTGTAAAGCTGAAACTCCCTTCCCATTAAGCAATAACTTCCCATTTCTCCTTTCCACAGCCTCTGTCAGCTTGCTTTCTGTATCCACGATTTTGACTAAGTGGAATCACATAGTCTTTGTCTTTCCACGACGGGCTTATTTCACAACGTCCTCAATGTTCATCCGTGCTGGAGCATGGGTCAGAATTTCCTTCATTTTAAGGCTCGATAATGTCGCATTGAATGTACACATCACATTTTGCTCATCCAGTCATCATTCGATGGACACGTAGGTTGCTTCTATCTTTTAGCTACTGTAAACAGTGCTGTTATGAACATTGATGTGTAAAAAGCTTCACTGTCAGTTCGTTGGGGTAAACACCCAGAAATGGAATTGCTGAATCATATGATAATTCTATTTTTATTTTTTGCGGAAACATCACAGTATTTGCCCCTGCCACTGTACATTTTACATTCTCACCAACAGTACGCAAGGCTTCAAATTGTTCCACATCCTCATCGATACTTATTACTTTGTGTTTTCTTTTTTTTTTTTTAGTAGACGGCCCAACGGATGTGAAGAGGTATCTCACTGTAGCTTTTGTTTGTTTCATTGTAGTTTTGTTATGCATGTCCCTAATGATCACTGATGTCAAACATCTTTTCACATGCTTATTTTTATATTTTCCTTGGAGAAATGTCTATTCAAGTTTTTACCCACATGTGAATGAGGCAAAACACGGAGCTGTTGAAAGTACAAGGATAAACAAAGTCAAAATCAAGTTTAACCAAAGCAAAAAGAGCATTAAGCAAAGAAAACATGTATTAACTTAGAACAAAGTAGAGTTTTAAGACAAAATTATCATCAAACATAAAAATATAAACATAATGACAATAGATAAGTTTCCCCAGGAAAATTCTAAATATCTTCATGTGAAATTCAGTGTGCGTGTCTGTATCTCAGAGCTTCAGGACGTATGAAGACGAACACTGACAATTACAGGTGGAAATGAGAAATGTGTCATTATTGTGGGAGATCATTAGGACAATCTCTTTCAGCAACTATGACATAAATATATGGAATAGAAATAGGATATAGGCTATTTTAATGTTGCAATTATAAAACATCTTGATTTAAAAAAACATATAGAGAACACTTCACCTGGGAACATTGACTAATATTGGAACTTTTGTTAATATTGATTTTGTTATCTAGACCATAAGACAAATCACCATGGGTTTCACAGACTATTTCTTCTGACCAGAGTGCAAGTAAATTGTTATCTCTTTTTAAAAATAATGTATGTCAGGGTATCTCAAAGCAAACTTGTGCAGAACCTATGATTCACAGAAGAAAGTATAATAAAAATTAGAATACAGGGCACCTGGCTGGTAGAATATATGACTCTTGATCTCGGGGTAGTAAGTTTGAGCCCCACATTGGATGCAGAAAAAGTAAAAAATAAAAATAAATAAAAATAAAAATTAGAATACACCTAGACATAAATGATAATAAAAATACTACTTCTCAAAATAAGAGTTATAAAGACATTTAGAATTATACTAACATTAGCAAAGAAGATTGACAGGAAATGCATAGTATTATTATTGAAATCAATATATTAGAGAAAAAAAAGCAAAGGAATAAGCATGAACAAAGTAGAAGGAATGTTATAAGATACCAGCAGAAATTAATAAAACAAGTAAGTGCATTTTTACAAGGAGACAAAGGGACACCTGGGTGATTCAGTGGGTTGAATGTCTGACTCTTGATTTGGGTTGAGGTCATGAACTCATGGTTTTTGAGATCGAGCCCCACATGGGGCTCGGTGCTGACAGTGTGCCCAGCTTGCTTGGGATTCTCTCTCTCTCTCTCTCTCTCTCTGCCCCTACCCTGCTCACTCTCTCTCTCTCTCTCTCTCTTTCTCAAAATAAATAAATAAACTTTAAAATAAAATAAAATAAAATAAAATTTCACCAAAAACTAAAAACAAAACAAAAAGGCCTTCAGGTAAAAATTCTACCAATAATTCCAAGAACAGATATTCTAACATTGTAGAAGTTAATCCAAGGACTACATCCTGTATCCTGTATCCAAGGATAAAAAAGCTGGTCTCAAATCTGATAATAAGATTGTTCAAAGTAAGGACAAGGACATTATAAGAAAGGGACATTATAAGAAAGGACATTATAAGAAAGGGACAAGGATGTTATAAGAAAAGGATGTTGTAGACTACTTTCACTGTTGATCATAGAAGCAACAATATTCAATATATCAGCAAGCTAAATCCAGTGATACATTCAAAAAATAATACATCATGAACATATTGGTTTTATGCCAAGAACATAAGGATAATCAACATTATAAAATCTATAACTGCAATTCAAAACATAGATGGAAAACAATTAATTTAAGGCATACCGTAATTATATTTAATTAAATTCAATTACATTCAAAATAAAGCTTTTCTAAAATCTAGAAAGAACATAATTTTACTTATTATAATCAGTATTTGCTAAAAAAAACTATAATGAGTACCACATTTGATTGTGAAATGACAACAGAATTTTCTCTAATATTAGAGAAATAATAAATGCTTATTCTCACTATATTTTTCTTTCAGTTTTTTTTTCTGGGTGCCCAAGACAACACTATTAAGTGAGAATAAGGAAGCAAATATTAAAGAATAGAAGAGTCAATATATTTGTGTTCATAGAAAACCCAAGAGAACCTAGAGCTAATTTATTGAAATTAAAGAAAATTCAGAAGGTTGCTGGATGTAAAATCAATATGTGAAAATGGACTGCGTTCTAAATAACCATCAACAAACAGAAAATCGAATTATGAAAAATGCTATTCACAAAACATCAAATACATTGTCAAGGATTAAGTCTAGTGAAAACTGGTACATCGCCAAGGCAGCTTTGCAATTCAGTGGAGAAATGCCAGCATATTTAGTGAAGAGTATGAGGAAAAGTAGTCATCCAAAAAATAAAAATAAAAAGTATATATGAAATTTAAATATTATATTATACAAAGACCAATGCTAAGTGGGATAAAAAATCTGAAGATGAGAAAGAAAAGTAAACATTTGCTAAGGGGTGTATGCTTCCACCTTGGAAAGGTAACTGGTGTGGGATGTACCCACACACCATAAACAACTGGAAATAAAAACTAGACAAAATACGTCCAAGATATTGGACGATAGCACAGAACTCTGACCCTTAACAGAAGGAGACAAACGGGCAATGCCTGTCATCACATTATGCCTGCAGACAATTTCTAGAATTCTCTCTGGGTAGAGGAACTCAGGCAGAACACTCTTCTCAGTGGAAGAGAGAGGGATAGTGGAAGAGGGAGGAAGAGAAGAAACTCCAGGAGGCTGGAAAATGAACTACTTCCAGGTTCAGAAATATTGCCAGGTAAGCCAAAAAATCCCCAGGCAGAGGTGAGAATGTGCATTCCTACCAGCCAGTCTGCAGCTATCTTGTCGAATACACTGGGCATGTTGTAGAGATCCCAGAAAATCAATAAGCATACAGAAGTCGCCCTCAGAGAACTAGGGATCAGACAGCCCTCGAGTAAAATCTACCCCAAGTGTGTCCAAAAAAAATTCTAAAAACCAAGCTTCAAAAGGTTCGAGCTGGCCCACAGGTTGTAAAGTGCCCTGGTTATATACCAGCTCAAGTCCAACACGTTTTCAAGCAATAAAACAATACTGGGAGCTCAAAATTATAAGTGAGTCCAACCAAAAATTACTGGAAAAGACAATAGGTACAGAGCTATCCCACCCATTACCAGGAGAAAAATGAGCCCATAAAAACAGACCCAGGAGGTGTCTGGGTGGCTCAGTCGGTGAAGTGTCCAACTTGAGCTTAGGTCATGATCTCACCTTCCGTGGGTTCAGGCCCCATGTCGGGCTCTGTGCTGACAGCTCAGAGCCTGGAGCCTGCTTCAGATTCTGTGTCTCCCTCTCTCCCTGTCCCTCCCCCAATCATGCTCTGTCTCTCTCTCTCTCAAAAAATGAATAAACATTAGAAAAAAAAAAACAGACCCAGAAACAAGAGAGATTATAAATTAGCACAAAAAGACTTGAAGACAGTATTTATATTATGCTCAGAAAACATGAATACGATGAGAAGAAAAATCGAGGGTATAAAGAAGAAACTCACGTAACTTATTGAGATGAAAACAAGTCCTATCCATAAAAGACCCATGTGTTAAAAAATCCTCTACTTTGAGTATAAGGGGAACTTCACTGGATGGTATTAACACAAAATTAAGTCCTGTAAAAAAAAATCAATGAATCTGAACATAGAAATAGCAACTATACAAAATGAAGCATAAGGGAAAATAAAAAATTTAAAAAAATTTAACTTACTAAAATTTATGTATAACTTCCAAATCAGTACTTTCAGCATTCTCGTGGCCAGGCAAGACAACATTCCACCTTCCGGTTCTAACTCTCCTACTGACAACAGGTGTGCTTTTTGTAATATATTTTGTGTCATGGTTTTGTGTTTTTCTGCTTTTTGTTAGTGATTTTGCAGTTTAAAATAAGCCCAAAGCATAATGCAGAAGTCCTGTCTATTCTCAAGCACAACGAGGCTGTGATGTGCATGATGGAGAAAACACATAACATTAGGTAAGTTTTGTTCAGACATGGGTTATAGTGCTTTGGCCGTGAGTTTAATGTTAAAGAATCAACATCGTATGTCAAATAGGATATCATTAATAGAAACACAAAAAGATTGTGTGCCGATTGATGAAAATACAGCTCACAGGAACCTAACTCTGTGTGTGCCCAGGAAGCAATGCTCAGTATTCACTCATTCAGTATTTATGCCAAATTTACAGAACAGAACGACTGTGCAAAATGAGAATTGACTATATTTCTCACATCCATACAATTGGTACATTTTTAAAACAGAAATGTGAAACTATGTTAAGATGTGCCTTCTCAATCCCTTCTTAGAACTCCTTCCTAGAGGGGCACCTGGGTGGCTCAGTCGGTTAAGCGTCCGACTTCGGCTCAGGTCATGATCTCACAGTCTGTGAGTTCGAGCCCCGCGTCGGGCTCTGTGCTGACAGCTCAGATCCTGGAGCCTGCTTCGGATCCTGTGTCTCCCTCTCTCTCTCTCTCTGCCCGCCCCCCTGCTCATGCTCTGTCTCTCTCTGTCTCAAAAATAAATAAAAACATTAAAAAAAAAAAAAAAAAAAGAACTCCTTCCTAGAGGAATTCCTTGTGTTGGACTAACTTTCCAGCCAAGGACAGTTATCAACTTTGTGTAAAACACGATAGACAACTTTTGAAGCACTGGAAAATAGCTACAAGTTGGCATAACCAGAGGGGATTTGACTCTTGAAAGAAGAAAAACACTCTCATGTCTCCTCTCTTTTCCAATAGGAAAGACAGAACGGACCTCGCTAGAAGGGCCTTGAAAATAGAGGAGCAAATTCTGAGATAACATTTGATGTCTGGGCAAGATTGGCTGCAGTCTGGTCCATGGAAATAAATTTATAATATGATGCTGATCACAACAAGTAATCTTTGAAATATTGCTGAGAATAAGCATCTTTATAAAGAAACATTAAATTCTCAGCACGACAGATTTAAAAAAAAGATGTTAACTGGTCTCCTGAAGAGGTCTAGAAGATCCAGTGAGTAAAGGGGGACCAGACAAGATCCCAGCAATAAGGAGTAGTCTCTGGTACTAGTAAGACTAGTTAGTAGTCACTAGCTGTAGTAACTAATAGACATTAAAACTCAGAGGAGCATCTCACACGTCAGCTTTTTGGTTTTTGTTTATTGACAGGTTTGCTGGAATGGAATATCCTGGAAAGTTGTTGATGCAGAGTGTTTTGACTTCAGAGAGGCATTTTGAACTCAGTGGATAAACAAAAGGAAGAAGCAGGAATAAATTTAAATTTGGGCACAACTGGGGAGGCTCTGTTCGGAACTCTGTGCTAACTCTCCGGTGGACAAGAAGAATGCCATCACGTCCCCGTTATGGCCGAAGAGCAGACCATCATCCCAACGTGCTCACAGGGGGACACAAGGCAAGATGCCACAGACGTGTGTCGCAGCTGCTTTCGGAGGGAAGAGCGATCATCAAAAAACCATGACTATTCATTCTCCTGGCCCAGTTATTTTTGTTCTTGTTTTTTTAATTTTTTTAATGTTTTTATTTATTTTTGAGACAGAGAGAGACAGAGCATGAGCAGGGGAGGGGCAGAGAGAGAGGCAGACACAGGATCCGAAGCATGCTCCAGGCTCTGAGCTGTCAGCACGGAGCCCGACGTGGGGCTCGAACTCACAGACTATGAGATCATGACCTGAGCTGAAGTCAGACGCTTAACGGACTGAGCCATCCCGGCGCCCCTATTTTTGTTTTTAAACTTGCATTTCTGAAACTGTGTTTCCCAAGGAAACCCAGAGAGGGTATCTCCATATTTATAATATGACGCTCATTTTTGTGTGTTTTCAATCTTTCACTTTAAAATTATTTATGGAAAGTTGGATTTACAGAACTAGGGGTAAGTGTGATTCACACCTTCATGATCTCTAAGGTCTGGTTAACAGACAAAACAGGAAGGCCTGACACTGTGTCTCTTTTATACAACTATATTGATGGACATGGGGCCCCTATACATGGAAGAATAAAGAAAAAAAGAATAAGGACTGATGTAAGTTGGGACACCTGGGGGGCTCGGTCGGTTAAGCGTCCAACTTCGGCTCAGGTCATGACCTCGTGGTCCATGAGTTCGAGCCCCGTGCTGACAGCTCAGAGCCTGGAGCCTGCTTCGGATTCTGTGTCCCCGTCTCTCTCTGCCCCTCCCCTACTCACACTCTGTCTCTCTCTCTCTCAAAAATAAATACATGTTTAAAAAATTAAAATAAAAAAAAAGACTGATGTAAGTTTACAGGACTATGCACAGAGAGTCCACTAAATGTGGTACTATCTCTGAAACGGGGGGTGCCTTGCCTTTGTAAAAATGTCCCCACCAGCCCGGGGGATTTGCGGCAAGAGGCTTCATGGGCTGGGCTGTCTTCACTTTCCAGAAAGATCTGCTGGGCCTCGTTACCCAGGAACACAGACGGGACTGTGTTGTGCCCAGGCTGACTCCTCTCCTCGGCTGCCACCGCTCACAGCCAACCGTGTGACTGATTCTCCGGCTCCTTGCCTGCACGTCGAAGACTCGGGTCACAGCACAGCGAGGACCCTCCAGTGCTTGTAGTCTGAGCCTCTCCTATGCCTCAGATGTCCCCACTCGGTAAGCAAAGGGAGGAAGGAGCGGGAGTACCTCAAACACAAGGTTACAAAAATTACCATTATAATGAAAGGGCGGGCCTACGCTGGCCGACTCCATCTTGTTCTGTGTCCTTCACCTAGACCACGCCTCCTCCCCTTGAGTAACCTCCCGCTCACCCATTCAAACTTCCTGATCAAAACACGCCCAGCGACCTGCGTAACAGGACTCTGACCCTTCCCCAGCCAATCGGCCGAGGCCACGCCCCTTCCCCAGCCAATCGGCTGCCCCTAGACCCCTATAAAACCTTTGTGCTTTTGAAACTCGCTCTCTCTCCCTGGTATCTCACAGCTGCGGCGGTGCAGGTAAGGGACTGAGCTGGAGCTAGCTCGAATAAAGGCTCTTTTGCTTTTGCATCGGACTCGGCTCCCTGGTGGTCTTTGGGGATCACGAATTCTGGGCATAACAGTAGGAATCCGAGTTAAAGAGCGCTTTTACAGCCATAAAGATGATGCAAATCTATTTTAGAAAAGTTGTGAGTTCCAGAAAGAACTATTTATTACTCGTGGTCACGGTGAAAATTGTCTAACATTCGTTACATACTTGCCACAGTCTGGGCACTGAGTACTTTTTAGACATTGTTAACTTATTTCTCCCCAAGCCTCATAAATTAGGTGACATTATATGAGTTGCATTATATAGATGAGTAAACTGAGGTGTAGAGACTTAATAATTGGTTATACAGCCCTATGTTCGCACAACTAGTAAGTGGGATTCAATCTCAGACCAAGTGATAAAGGATAAATTTTTTACCTTTTAGTAATCATCCTCATCGAGTACTAAATGCTCTTTTCCTTTAATCTTTCTGTCTCCGTATAGATTTGCACTGTAAAAAGAAATTGTGATTATACCGCATATATTGACTTGGTCAGTTTGTATTGTTAGTAGTGTTGTGAATGTATCTCCGTATCACAGACTAATCTTCTAAAATATGGTTTTCAGTGGTCTCACGGCATTCCGTTGAGTGGAATGTTGTAAAACTTAGTTATCTATTGGTGTGTCACACATTATTCTTTAAAAACTTGAAGCTTCAAAGAATATTTACTATCTCACATGGTTTCTGAGAATTAGGAATCTGGGAGCAGCTTCTGGCTCACCATCTCCATACAGGAGACAGAGCATTACAGTCACAATGCAATCAAGATGGCAGGTGGGGCGATGGTCATCTGAAGGCTGGAAAAAAAATTTTTTTAATGGCACTTTCACATGGGTCACCACGTGGACCTCTCCTCATAATATGTAGGCGACTTTCCGCAAAGTGAGAGATCTAAGGTAGAGAAGGTGTGAGTCTCAGTGACTTTCATGACACAGTTTCCAAAGTCACACAGATGACATACTGTTTATTATATTGTGTATAAATAATTCATTAGGCCCATTATTTACTCAAAGGAAGGGGAATTAGGTTCCATCTCTTATAAGGAAGAACATCAAAGAAGTTGTAGGAATACTTCAAACCACAACGTAAAATAACTCTATTTCTATATTTGCATCTACATGTTTTCTAATTGATTTCTAAATATTCCCATTGTTCAAAGTGTTATCACAAATATCTTTATACGTAAATCTGTGAGTGTTTTTGTCTTAATTCCCTTAGGATAATATCCAAGTGAGATGACTGAGAGAAAAGATATAAATGTTTTTGAGTTTGGGGGTACATATTGCCTTAGGGAAAGAGATCATCTCTTGAGCATTTATGGCAGATTGTATTTTCCAAAAATGATCAACAAAATACACTGCATCCCACATATTATTCCTATGACATAATTTTGACAATATTCCCATCGAGTGTAGGGTCTATGTCCTAGCTTTCCTACTCTTGAAACTGTGTGAAACCCTGTGACTGTCCCAACCAATAAAATATGGCAGAAATAACACTATGTGACTTCTGAGTATGTCATAAAAATATCATGCACTCTGCCTTGTACTCCTGAATGCTCGCTATTGGAACCAGCCACCAACCTGCGAGGAAGCCAGGCCTCCTCAAGTAGAAACCACACACAGGTGTTCTGGATGTCAGCCTCAGTGAAGGTCCTGGATGCCAGCCAACATCAACCACCAGGTAAGAAGGGAATGAGCCTTCTGATAACTTCAGCCCTGAGACACAAGGCGACCCAGGTTTCAAGATGTCTCTATTGACATTGAGTGCAGCAACACTGAGCTTCCCCGCTGAACCAGATCCAAACTGGGGACTCAAGAGCAAAATAAGACTGACAATTCCATTCCAATGTAATTACTTGAGAAAAAAAGATGAAAACTTATGTCAACAAAAGATTTGTATAAAAAAATAGATAGCTACAAAAACTGGGGGGAAAATCCATATGTCCACTGAGAGAAAAACAGACAAACAATTGTGCTATACCCATAAAATGGAGAATCAGTAATGAAAAAAAGCGAGATTACTGTTCATATCTCATTTTTTAAAAAATGTAACCCAAGGAACTATACCCATCTTCTAAGGTACCTTTGTTCTGTGTGTCCGACCACACACATTTAACAGCATCGGGCGGGAAGAGTGGGAAGCACGTTCCATTAAAGTATAAGAAGATGGGAAATGAGAAGCCGTGCTGATTGAAGGTCATTTCCACGATAGAGGTTTCATTAATTCAACTTGGGGGCAGAAGATGCCAACAAGTAAGCTAACTACTTGGTGACAAATGGGGTCTGAAGATAGGAATTCGAGCATTAAAAATTCGAGGAGACGAAGATGGGGTTGGGAACTCCTGCTACTAATAGTCCCACATGAATTTATTAAGAGGAAATTAGCACAGGCGTTGGACTTATTATCTAGCCAACACTGCTTCTGACAAGCTGTAAGAAATAATTTTGGTAGAAGAATGGTTATATTAACACCATCAGTATTTCCATTCAAGGCCCTGAAATAGTGTTCTGATGGAGAAAAAAGTAAAATCTTAGCTGTGTGGTGGTGCTTTTGTGGGGAGTTAATATTCCATCCTGAGTCAAGGGGGAATCTTGAATAAAAATGAATCTTGTTGTCTGTCATCTTGATGTGTGAAAATTAGGGATAACAAAGAAAGTGTTTTATGGAGAGGTGGGTCATCTCTTTGCCTAGCAAAGTGAAGAAATGGTGTGGGTCCTGCTCCATGGGGAAGCTGAACAAATGCAATGTCTATTTCCCCTATGCCCGGGCAGAGTTAGAAACAGGACACCGTATCTCAGGACATACGAATATGGACATAATACCGACTGGAACCCTGAACAGCTACCAGTGGTCCCTATGAGACCTATTTCATTTTCGATGGTTTTATCACTGATGTGCTAGGAAGTACAAGGCATGTGATTGGGGGACCAAGATGAGAGAAAGACCACGGTCGGGGTTCCTCCACAGAAAGGTTTTCAAGGTCAAAGATGAGGCAGGGCTGGGGAGCAAAATGAGCCTTGGGCTGTGAGATGGGAATTTAAGAGCTCCCGTTTGTATTAAGTTGTAGTGAGAAAGGAAGTACGTGTCCCTAATGTTTAATAACACTCTAATTGTGCCCTTGATCTGTGTGCATGTCGCTGCTGATGGACGGGTGTTTCCTGAGAGGCGCCATGACCCAACACCGCAGGAAGCGGCACCTCATTCAGTTCCTCACTTTATTGCTTTGCAGCTTAAATGGACCAACGTAAATAGATTTAAAAATCCTATTACCTGGGGCACCACCTGGGCAGATCAGCTGGTGGAGCTTCCAACTTGGGATCAGGTCATGACTTCACAGTTCTTGAGTTCAAGCCCCATGTCAGGCTCACTGCTGTCAGCCTGTCAACACAGGGCCCACTTTGGATCCTCTGTCCCTCTCTCTCTGCCCTGCCCCCACTCGTGCTCTCCCAAAAATAAATAAAGTAAGTAGTTTTAAGAATTGTATTGCCCAATTTTACGTAGCTATATTTTACAAAATAGGAAACTGGCTTCTAGAGTACGTGCACAGAGATACCAGGTGGTTCCCAGTAGTCGTGGGTCCAGGGAGAACACTCCTGTCAGTCACTCTCTGGCAGATGCCAATGGGCAGACAGGATCCCACACCTCATATCCACACCTCCCTAAGGACACAGGTTCTTGACTTCTGCTTCTAGCCAATGTGAATTAGTCACCGGGTCTGAATACACCCTCTCCCTTGAAAGGAAAAAATGGACAAAATTTAGGATTTAGGACATGATGATTTTCAAGACACTGGAAGTCAGGCGATGAAGGATGGTTGTCCTTGGTAGGCAGGCAAAAAAGCGAGCTGAGCCCTGTAGCAGCCACTGTTTGCACGGTTCACGAGATGCTGGGCAGAGTACTCTCAGCTGGGTCTTGCCTCCACAGACAGGATCATCCCTGAACCAACCACTGCTCTGTCCTGCCTAACAAATATTAAAAGCGAGACCCAAACGGTTCAAACTGCTTACAAGTGGCTTAACTACGCCTCAGAACAAAGCTCAAGAACACTTCTGGAAATGCAAAACTGTCCGAGGGCCAACAAGGTAGAATTCAAAGCTTGTCTGCCAGTAAAAGATTCCCAGGCATGCAATGAATCAGGAAAATACCACATTACTGAAAAATAGGAGAAAATGATAAATCCGCCATTATACTCAAATATGGCAATCTCCCTCTCTCAATAATTGATGAAGTGAACACAAAATCAGTAAGGATATAAAAGATTTAAGTAGCACCATCAACCAACTTGACCTCCTTGGCATTTATAGAAAACCCCACCAAGCGAAGAGCAGAATACATGCTCTTGCAAGTGCCCACAAAATTTTTTACCAACATCGACCATATTTAATGCCGTAAAACAAAGCTCATCAAATTTACAAGTATATTTGCTGACCACAACTAATTCCATTAGAAATCTAAACCAGAGAGCTGTCTGGAAAATCCCTGGATATTTGGAAAGTGCATAATATGAGAGCATCAGAGGAAAAATCTAAAGGAAAGCTGGAGAACATTTTGAACTGGAGAAAAATAAAAACACTGTAATAAAATTTGTGGAATGCTGCCAAAGCAGTGTTTGGAGGAGGGTGCATTTAGCTCTACCTGTCGATGCCTGAAAAAAAATATATATTCTCAAATAAATGACTTAAGTTTCCACCTTGAGGAACTAGAAAAGAAAGAGCACATGAAATTCAAAACAAGCAGAAGAAAAGAAACAATAAAGATCAGAGGAAAACTCAAGGAAATAGAAAACTTAAAAGAGAGAAAATCAATGAAATCAATAGCTAGTTCTTTGAGAATATCAACAAAACTGATGAACCTGGAGGCAGACTGATTAAAAAATGAGAGAAGGTAGATTTTGTCAATATCAGGAATTAAGGAGGCAACCTCACTACTGCTTCTATGGCTGTTAAAAGGTTTATGAATATACGATAAATATCTTCACGGCAATGAATTCGAAAACTTAGATGAAATGGACAAAGTCCTTGAAAAACAGCAGTTATCAAAGTTCACTCAAGAAGAAACAGGTCATCTGAACAGAGCCATATCCCTTATTTTTTTTTTTTTAATTTGTCATAAACTTTCCCAAAAAGAAAATTCTAGGCCTGAAATATTTCCTTGGTAAATTCCATCAAAAATGTAAGAACGAAACCATACCAATTCCGCACAAGCTCTTCCAGAAATTGAAAATGAGAGGAGTGTTCCCAAATCGTTTTATGAGGCCAGCATCACTTTGATACTAAAAGCAGACAAAGACATCACAGAAAAAGAAAGCTACTCACCAATACTCCCTCATGAACATAGACGCATAATTCTAAACACAATTTTAGCAAAGAGAACCCGAATCACATATTAAACATTCCTCATGACTAAGTTGGGTTTTTCTCAAGAAGGCAAGGTTGGATCGACATTCCAAAACCAGTCAATGTAACTTAACCATATTAACAACCTAGAAAAGAAAAGTCATCTGGTTTTCTAAACAGGCACAGGAAAACATTTGATGGACTCAAGCAAACTTCTGATAAAAATGCTCCACACACTAGGAATAAAAGGAATCTCCCTCACACTGATAAAGGTCACCCATGAAAAAGTGGTTAACGGGAGCCTGGGTGGCGCAGTCGGTTAAGCGTCCGGCTTCAGCCAGGTCATGATCTCGTGGTCCGTGAGTTCGAGCCCCGCATCAGGCTCTGGGCTGGTGGCTCAGAGCCTGGAGCCTGTTTCCAATTCTGTGTCTCCCTCTCTCTCTGCCCCTCCCCTGTTCATGCTCTGTCTCTCTCTGTTCCAAAAATAAATAAACGTTGAAAAAAAAAATTAAAAAAAAAAAAAAAGTGGTTAACATCACACTTAAAGGTAGAAGACCGAATGCTCTCCCCGGAAGATCAAGGCCAAGATGTGAGCAATGCTGTCACCACTTCTGTTCAATGTTATGTTGGAGGTTCTTGCCAGTACCGCCATATGAAGGAAGAAAAGAAAAAAGCATCCATCACGAATGACATGATCGTCTGTGGAAGAGATCCAAAAAATTCTTTTAAAAAAACCTACTAGAACCAATAACTAGTGTAACAAATCTACAGCGTACAAATCAATATATTAAAGTCAACCCTGTTTATATCTGTTTGCAACAAATAAATTGGCAATTCAAATTAAGCCAACAAAAACATTAGCAATAGCACCAAAAAATTGAATAATTAAGAATAAATCTGTCCGAAGATATGAGAGAACAGCACACTGAAAATAACAAAATATTGCTGACAGAAATTAAAGGAGAACTAGGTAAATAGAGAGTTATATCATGTACAAGAGTCAGAAAACTCACTATTGTTAAGATGTTGATTTGCCTGGTTTTTTTTTTTTTTTTTGGTAGAAATTGACAAATTGATTCTAAAACTCATGGAAATGCTAGAAGTGGGCAAAGTAACTTTAACAAAGAAGAACAGATTTAGAGGGTGAATACAGCCTAGTTTCATGACTTCTAATAAAGTGGTAGTTGCCAGGAGACTGTGGTATTGGTGTAGAAATAGACAAATTGATCAATGGAACAAAATAGAAGACGTAAACGCACACATCTGTACAATTGATTCAAAAATGGTACAAATGCAATTCAATGCATTAGGAATAGTCTTTTTGCAAACAGTGCTGAAACATTTGGATATCCATATATTTAAAAAAAAAAAACAACAACCAAGAAACTCAAACTACACCTTTCACCACATATAGAAGTGAACTCTAAATGGACTATAGACCTAAGTATAAAACTGAAAATTTGAAAACTTCTGGAAGACAATGGAAGAGTGCATTTTTGTGACCTTAAGTTAGGCAAGGAGTTTTTAATACCTCAAAGGCAGATCCACAGAGGAAACCCCTGCTAAGTTGGACTTTATTAAAATTAAAAATGTCTGCTTTTGGAACGACTGTTTAGAGAATGAAGAGACCAGCCCTGGTCTGGGAGAAAATGTTGTCAAATCATACACCTGAAAACGGACATTTATCCAGGATTTATAAAGAGGACTCAAAACTAATGATTAAGTGCCTTAGTGTGTTGAGGCTGCTGTTAACAAAATAACACAAATGGCATGACTTATATAAACCACAGAAGGTGATTTCTCACAGTGTGAAGATCTGGAGTCCAAGATGAAGACACTCTTCTGTCTGGCGAGGCCACTTCCTGATTTAGAGATGGGTGTCTTCTCTCTGTGTCCTCACCTGGAGGAAGGAGTGAGGGAGCTCCCTGGGGCCTCTTTTATGATGGAATGGATCCCATTCAAGAGGCTCCACTCCCATGACTTCACCACCTCTCAAAAGCCCCATCTTCTAAAACCATCACCTTTGGGGGCTATAAATTTGGGGGAGGCAGAAACATTCAGACCATAGCGATACACATATAAACAAACCAATTAAAAAGTTGGCAAACGATTAGAATGTCCATTTGGTCAGTATGTGACTGAAAAAGAAATACTGATGGCCAGTAAACACGTTAAAGACGCTCAGCATCACCATTCATGAAGGCAATGCGAATTAAGATCGCAATGAGATACCACTATCAAATGCTGAGGAGTTTAAAAGCTGGCCGACAGGTGTTGGCGAGCGTGTGAGGGCGCTGAAACCTTCACACACCACCGGGGCATAAAGCCACTTTGGGAAACACTTTGAAACTTCTTAAGAAGTTAAACTTAACACCTCTCCTATGATTCAGCATTGCACTCTTCGGTGGTTCCCCCAAAGAAGTGTCCCCTTAAGTACACAGGAGAAATGGGCAAAACTAAGCTAACCCGTAAACGTTTGTGTCAACTGAGCTATTCTGTAAAAGTCTTCTCCCTCTGCCTGAAACCCTCTCCGGCTGCCTGTCTGCCTTGTCCTGTCTCTCACGGCCTCCGAGACTAGAAACAAATATCGCCCTCTTATTGAAGCCTTCCCTGGAATGACTAACTAAAAGGGCACCCCACTCCTTTAACTCACACACCTCTTAATTATGTACGATTCTCAACACAAATGCAGTTCCCTACTCTTATGGAACTTACCTTTACTGAGGGAAGACAGATAACCATTAAATACCTATTTGTCGAATGAAATAACCTGACCACATATGCAGCTGTAAAGTTGGCCAAAACACTTGAGTTTATCAAGAGGTGTATTTTAAAGATGGATTTGGGGCACCTGGGTGGCTCAGTTGGTTAAGCGTTCAACTTTGATTTCAGCTCAGGTCATGATCTCATGGTTCATGAGTTCAAGCCTTATGTTGGGGCTCTGTGCTGACAGCATGGAGCCTGCTTGGGATAATCTCTGTCTCCCTCTCTCTCTGTCCCTCCCCTGCTTGCTCTCTCTCTCTGTCTCAAAATAAATAAATAAACTTTAAAAAAAGATGGATTTATTTTCACTATTGTTAATTAATGACCTTTCTCCAAGTCTGTATACTGTCTTGAGACATTGATTGACGATGATACAATGGATTATAAACCTTAAGTTCATAAATATACCTACACATGACATACTGTAAGAAAATGCTTAATTGAAATGCATCATGATCACCGACTTTCATAGACCACTGGCCCTGGTCTCAGCCACATGTGGGAGCAGGGGAGTACGTGATGGGCCATCTTCCCACACTATCTTCCAGGGAGGTAGAGATCGACCCCGTCAAATGTTGGTTTGAAACCTGGTTCAAAGAATGACTGAGCTGGTTTATTTTAAGATGTTTGCTTCTGTTGAAATATTTTGCTTGACACTCTTCCTACGAGAGGGGAAGGAAGAGGAAGGAGGAAGGAGCAACATTGATTTTTTTAAAAGCTTCACTGAGTGTCCTGGTGGTTGTTTCTCTCCGTGTAGGCTTTGCTTTCCCAGCCACCTCTGAGCCTCAGTAGCAAAAATAGCTGTGAATACAGAGTCTGGCTGAGTGCCCTGGCATGGGATTTTTTTTCTGAAATTTCATACATCATTTACAGCCTGCTGCAGTCACGGTACAGTGCGGCATATAACCCCGAGAGGGAGGGAAGTGGAAGGAACAGCGAGCCCACGCTCGGGCTCGGCTGCCCTTTTGACTGCAAAGGAGCCCATGCTACCTGCACATCCATTTTCTCCTAATCAAGGGAAAAAATACACTTGAATCAGGGACTTTCCTTTTTCTTCCTGGGCTTGTTGATTTCAATATTTCAATAAGTTAGCCAACTGTGTGGATAAGTTTAAATCTTTGTTTTATAGCTACACAAGAAAAATAATTTTCTTTTGATGTCAGTGACTGGGGGAGACCTTGTCTTCTCGGTTTGCATAAAATTAGTTTTGTTAAAAAATACATGTGTGCGCGCACGTGCGTGCACACACACACACACACACACACGCAGAGACACACTGACAGTAGAATAGGGCCATGATGTTTCCTTCTGAATTACAGTGTAGGGGAAAATCCAAATCATGTCGGATGAAGAAATGTCATTTTTTCTAAATCAATGGATCTTCATCCTATAGAGGTCACGGACCCCTCTGAGAATCTGAGGAAGTTACGGAAGCTTTCAGTGTGCACTAGCAATGCCTGTTATTTATAATTCAACAGCAGAGACTAGAGAAGAAAAGGCAACTTCATCCTGAAAACAAACAGAATGGCTGCCTCTTCACCTAGAAACTCCCCAAGGCCAGAGGCCGTGTGTTTGATTTCAGTTCTGTTTCCACACGGCCCGAAGCTATTACATCCCTACCTACAGCAGTCTCCAAAACTGGAAGGACTGAGCAGGAGTTTTAAGAGCCTCCGGGGTTGCTCTTTTCTGTAGGGACAATTCTAACCTGGAGTCCAACCGGGAGATGGTCACAGTGGGTGACCAACATCCACAGCTGCTCATACCCCCTCTTTGTGACTGTGGTCACCAAGCTCACCATTCTTGTCTGTCTTCTGGTGAGGGTGGCCTGGACTCTCAGGTGCAATCCCAGACAGAAAACCTTCGATGGCTCCATAGATGCTTGACAGCCTCCAGTCCCCATGCCAACTTTTACAAGAAGAGTTTAACTGGGCTTTAGGACAGGATAGCCCATATTGAAACTTTGCGTCCAACCCACCTTCCTCTAGGTGGGCAATGCACTCAAACACCCAGGTGCACGTTTACCTCCCTTGCTCAGATCCAAGCTCAAGAATGTGAAAGTCTTAAAAAGTGGTGAAACCAATCTGGAAGTTTCTAGCCATTGTGAGGATCATAAAACCTCGTGCATATAGGGTTTGTCATTATCTGACTGGCCCCGCAAACAGTCACAGGCTGGTGCTGGGGGAGCGGCCACATACCCCCTGGGCATCAGGAAATACTTGGTCTCAGGGGAACTGTAAGATCAGCTCTAATTCTGATCAGCCAACCTGAACCCAGTCACTTCACGGGGCATCCAAGTTCTTGATGTTCAGGCAGGCCCGGCTTGGACACACAGGACCCACTCTCAGACTCCCATTCTGCTTCACTTTGCTTCTTGGGCGTTGACATGTACTTGCCCCTGTAACCTTGGCTTCTGATCCTTTTCTATGAAGTCTTTCTAATCTTCCCAGTCATGATTATTCATCTTCTCTTCCATATTCCCAGTGTCCTTTAGTTGTTTTGTTTTCGTATCTCCATTTCAACAGAGCCTGAAACAAAGGGACCCTGTGTGACTACTTGAAAACAAGTGCAAGCCAGGAAGGAGGACTGGGCCAATACAAAAGTGCGTCATCAAAACGCCATTTTTATTATGTCCAGCCATTTACTCAAACTGTGGGGCTTTCTTTCCAGAGGCTGTATAAATGACTGATTTTCGGAACAGTCCTTCTGGGGAGAAAAAAGAGAAAGACTACATCCTCCAGCTTGCTCCCTCGTCGCTGACAAATTCTCTCCCTAAGGCATTACTTACCCCTGTACGTTCAGGTTGGGCGCGTGTGGGCACTCAGCACATCCCAGGAAATGCTGAGGCAGGAGTCAGATGAGATGCGTGGCCCTCACATGAGGCACGGGGCTATAGGCTTGTGTCCATAAGGAGTTGGCTGGAGGGCCCATATGATGAAGCAGCATGTTGATGAGGGCCAGGGGGAAACAATTCGTCAAAGGCCCCTGAACAGATCCCTGATGGCCTAATGTGGCACATAAGAAGTGTCTAATATTCACAGATACAGAAGTTCTCTCTCTCTCGTATCACATGAGTGGGTGTGCTCGAAAGGTGTTCTATATGGAAAATTCCAGAATCTTCAAGTTTGAAGGGAACTTAGAGTCTAATCTACACCCTGACCGCTGCACCCAATACTGCTGATGTGGTCTTATCAGCCCCAAATGCCCTTGCAAAGTAATTTACATGAATTTACATGTAATTTCATAATTTACATGAATAGACACTCAGCCTCCATTGATACAACCTTCAAGGCTTTGGATTTGACCATTTTTCAGAATGACAGGCTCATAACTTTTGACAATGATTTTTTTCTAATATTTCCCCATATAGTTATCAAGAAACTAAGCCTGCAGTTAAACTTATTCTAAACAGACAACTGGAAATTCCATGGTGAACATACAAATATTTCCGAATGATGCAAAATGGAGCACAAAGTCTCAAGCATCTGTGTCCACTTTAAAATGCTCTAATGGATACGTCATCTTTCCATCTTGACTCTACTTTAAAATGACTGAACAAGCCAATACTCCCAGGTGATGGGGTTGTATACACATGCTAAAATGACATGTGTAAAATTTGCTATTCTAATTATATATTCGTGTCAGTGAACACCCATGAGGAGTACAAAACCCTGCGTGGACACAGACAAATAAACAGGTGGTTTCTGTATCGTGGATCCTGCTGGAGGGCTATCCACTCCTGTGGGCTGGGAGGCTGGGAGGCTGGTGGGAGGTGTGGGAGGGGTGGCAGGTGGCCCCTGATGCATTACATAGTGACCAGGCCAGGGAGGGGGCCCTTGAAGAGCCTGGTAGTCATGTGTGGAAAACTCTGAAGGGAAAGGGGCCAAGGGAATTATTTTGAAAGGGGCATCTGGAAAGGGGTTAGATGTGAGCAGGTGGAGAGGAAAATCCGGGAAGGGAAGCGGGAGCCAACCCTTACAGGCTGTGGGGAGGCACCAGAGGGTTTTTGGAGAAGCGTGATTGCCACAGAATCCGCACGTTGCAACATTAGGGTGGGTGGAGAGGACCAGGCAGGGACAGAGAGGCCGCTCAGGAGGCTTTGCAATACTCAGAAGGAGGTTGTGTTCACCTGACACAAGGTGAGGAAAAGAGGAGGGTAGGGATGTGGTCGCAGAGGTAGGATCCACCGTGTGGGGCCGTCTCTGGATGCGGACGGTGAGGAGGTTGGTGGCCAGGAAAGACTTGGCTTCCTGGCTTGTACAAGTGGACCGATGGTCAGCGCAGAGGACACTCGAGAGGCCACATCCAGCTGTAGACTGCTCACTTCCTTACATTTGCGGGCTGTCCACGTGGAGACTTGGGATGGATATGGGCCTCAGGAGCTCCAGGTGAGAAGCGGGTAATGGTACCAGACTGGGCTCAAGGTTCCCCTTGACAGTTCCCCCTGACGACTGGCTGTGTGAGACGATGGCGAGGAGTGGAATTCATGGGACGGGACAGCAGCCGGGCAGCAGCCCCTGATGTAGAAGGACAATGGCAAATGTGTGGCAGGGGGCAGCAGAGAGGAGCCTTCCACGGACGAGGTGGGGCCGGTGCCCAGGAGGCTTGGAGAGAGGGTGACAGGGAGCGGAGCCTTGAGGTGGCAGAGGCCACAAGGGAAAGACCCCGGACGCGTGGGATGTCATCGTCGTTGGCACCAAAAGGCGTGTGGGGAAGAGTCCCCCCGATTATCAGGCAGGGCCGAGCGTGAGGCAGGGGCTCCCTGACACAGGGGCCAGGGCAGCCCCTCTGAGGAAGGAGAAGGCAGGGCAGGGACAGAGCAGACCCGGGTGGCACCGTGTGGCCCAGGAGCTCATGAGTCAGCTCGGCTCTGCTTGCAGGGCCTGGGACGGGATGAAGGGAGGAGGCGCACCAGACAGAGAAAACCGTCCAAAGGGCATGGGGGCGGGGGAGACCCTGGGAGGACACCGGCATGGTGTTTGAGCCTCAGCTTTTACTATCCTAACTCCCAACATGCAGAGGAACCACTGGAGAGCCAGACCAGAGAGCGCGAACCCCTGTTCCCGTAAACCCGTCTGCAATTTGGGCGACCCCGTAAGTGACCAGTAAGCCAAGCCCCGCCCCTTGTCCGTGTCTGTCAGGGTGGAGGCAAAGGGCAGGCGGGCTCATCCAGACAGGCAGGGCGGCCCCCAGGGGCTCCCGACCCCCGGCCAGGGCCCCACACGGAGGAGTGGCAACTGTGGGAATAAACAGAGTGGGACAAGGACACCCAGAGAAAGAAAGTGATGCCAGCTGCACGACAAGGAGGGGAAAGAGCCAGGACCCCTGGATCCAAAAGCCACATTCTTGGATCACTACATGACGCAGCCTACAGGGGGCCTGTCAAGTCCTCACATCATTCCTGAATCGTGTTTCCTTCTGAGAATTCAGGAAAACTAATTTCAGATTAAAATCAGTTTCAGGAAAGGATGAAGACCATACCCCATCCGAAGTTATTACCAAAGGGAGGGGCGTCTGGGTGGCTCAGTCGGTTGAGCCCCCGACTCTCGGTTTCGGCTCAGGTCATGATCTCATGGTTTGTGAGATTGAGCCCCGCATCGGGCTCTGCACTGACAGCGGAGCTTGCTTTGTCTGCCTCTCTCCTTGCCCCTCCCCGCTTGCGCGCTCTCCCTCCCAAACTAAACATTTTTTAAAAAGTTATTATTTAAGGCAGGAGAGAGAGAGGGGAGATTATATGGCAGAAAAATACCTTAGCAGGCGATGGAAACACCAGAGATATGTGTGCATGAAGCCCTTCACACCCGCAGCCCGGACCCGGCCGCCTCCGCCACCTGCACGAGCTCCCCGCCCAACCCCACCCCCCACCCCCCGCTCTGTGTCTGGGCTGCAGCTGATGTACCACAGTGACCAGTCAGCATGGGCCAAGGGCAACCAAGGAGGGGAAAAGAGAGGTGAGGGGGTACCCGGCCCCAAAGCTCTCTGGAGAGTGTGAAGTCTCATGTCTTTCCACAGTGTGTTTGCGCGTGTGTGTATCTGTGTGTGCGTACATGTGTCTCTGAGTGTGTACGAGTTTGCGGTGCATTTGCATGTGCGTGTCTCTGCGTGTCTCTGTGTGTTTGTGGTGTATGTGTCTATGGGCATGTGTGCGTATGAGTGGGTATGATGTGTGTTTGTGTGTGACGTCTGTGTCTACGCGTGTGTGAACGTGTGTGTGGTGTATGTTTGTGTGCTTGTGCGTGTTTGCGTGTGAGTGTGGTGTGCGTGCTTGCGTGTGCCTGAGTGTGTCTGAACATGTGCGTAATTGTGTGCTTGTGGGTCCGTGTGTGTGTGTGCGTGTGCGCGAGTGTGCTGTGTACTGGCAGAAGGTGGAGGGAGGTTCTGTAAGCAAATGAAGGGTGGGGTGGCTTCATCTCCTCAGGCAAACGTGGCCCTTGGAAGGGCAGGGAGGAAGCACCCAAGCATTGAAGGACAAGGTCAAAGGAAATGGGAGGGGACCCCACCCTGCCACCGCTGCTGACCTTGGGCAGACTGCTCTAGTTCTCCGTGCCTCAGTGTCCCCCCCTGGAAACGGTCATCATGGTAGAAGGCACCTTGTGTGCTTTGCCGTGAAAAAGGCTTAAGGCAAACTTCAGCCGCTTGTCTCGGTGTGGCCTGGAAGGCAGCCCGACGCGGGTGCGTGGCTCCTGCGTTGTCTGGGCGTCCCAGAGGCCTGCTTGGGCCAGAGGACGTCGGAAGGCACCAGAACGCTGAGCCCCAGGCAGGACCCGCACCAGTCGCTGCCCGTCTTGAGGGGCCAGGGAGGGCACAGGTGCCGGAGAAGCGGAAAGTGGACACAGCACCTCCTTGCCAGGCAGCCCCACAAAGCTTCCCCAGTCATTCCTGTTTGCATACGGCCATTTTATATTAAATACGATAGGATCCATAAGGCATTTAGCACAATTTCTGGCATAGAACAATTTCTCATTCGCTACCAGAATTATTTTACCATACCTGCCATTTATTCCAATTTCGGCTACCTGGAAAATTCAGTAATTTAATTTCCGTTTGTCAGATGAAGAGACTGAGGTCCCAAGAGGCTGTGTGATGTTTCCAAGCCCCCAGTTCCGCCGTGACCCTCCGGAGCATTCCCATGTGGGGGCTGACGGTAGCTATTGAGTTGAGTCAGCGGTTAAGACATTCAGCCAGTAGGTGGCCAAAGAGGTGGAAAGCCTGGACTTTCTGACTCCACATGGACACCTGGTTCCTCACGGCACCTGAACTGTCTTCCTCCAGTCCTGTGCTGGTTCCTCCTGCAACTTCAGAATAACCCTCGAAGGCCACCTCGGCCACGCTCTTGACACGGAGATGCAGGCAAGTGGTGTGCGTAATGCTTTACAAACTGAAACGTGCTATGGTCGTGCAGAAGATCTCACGTGAAGTACTGTTGGAAACTGCTAGAAAGGCACCAGTGTTACTGAGCTCACACTTTCTCACACACCCTTTCCTCCAATCTGTACCGCTCGGGCTCACAGGGGTTTATTCCTTTTTTTAAGTAGCCAAGAACAGCGCCCGCTGCGGTGCGTTTCCTTGTGGAAATGTTTCCTTTCTGCGGCATCTGCTTCTCTGTGGTCCCATGGCGCACTGTCTGTTGTGTGCATCCCTGGGTCTCAAACTTTTGTTGGATCTTAACCTTGAGCATCTGAGTCACAACTACTAGTCTTTAAATCGTAAGTGTCTCCTGCAACTCAGTCCTCTGTTTACCTAATAGAAGCTCCTGGCTCGTTCCTTTCTATGAAAGCCATCTGTCAAGGGTCTGCCTTAACCTTGAAAATTCCCCCCAAACCATTCAAATATCTTAAAAGGACATGGGCAAAGCCAGCATGGTCATTTCAAGCTGTAGGAAGATTGCTCAGCAACCGGCTTGAACTTCAAGGAATTGTTTTCCCAGGAAATTGAGAATCGAGGTCAGGTAGGAGGCAAAGCCGCAACCTTTTAAAGCTGTGGGCTTCCTTCTGGTTGCTTCGTATTTAAGTGGTACGTTTGTTCCGTGGAGAGCTGACCTACATCAGTTGAAAACCACTGGACCTTCCAGTGATACACCTGCTTCAACGATTCTGTCTTTCATTGGTATTTTTCCAATAGCAGTCCTGAATTCTCTCACGATGTCAAATCCAAAGCTCTAGATCATTGAGGTATAGACTAAATCAGAGGTTTGCCTCCGATATGTCAAAACAAGTCAAAACTAAAGAGCGTTTGTATCCTATAACCAAATAATAGCTATGGGATATTCTGCCTAAAGCAAGAAAGCAGAGGAAAAGAAATGATAATATAATTGTTCAAGTTGAGACCAGTATGTACTGCAAGTTAGAGGTCTGAGAAGTCGCCCGGCTGATGGATTACACACCCGTGTAGGTGTCCGCATGCGTCCATGTGTATAAATCAACTATAGTCGGTGAGATCTCATTAGAGAAATTGATGGAGAGTTTGAACTACTGAATGTTTTTAAAGAAATGTAAATTACATTGGTTAATACTTTCATAAAAAGCTTTGATTTATTTTTTAATTAGCATATATCAATTGTTGACAAGCAACTGGGTAATTTGAATATGCTGGAGAGAATCTGAAAAAAAAATAGCTATCTTAAACCTGCAAATTTATTTGCATAGTTATTTTGTTAACAATGTCTTTCTTTCCTGGAAGAGTCTCCATCAATCCTACTGAATAATCAAAAGTTATAAATTAGCATACAATGGCCAAGATGTGACTGCATGTGTGAGGAAGTTAAAATTTCATCATATGAATGCCGTTGTCTTTTGTTCAGCACAATTGTGTGTGTGTGTGTGTGTGTGTGTGTGCGCCTGCATCAGAGCCTAACCCTCTATGGCATCATAAACATTCAATACAAACACAAAAGAGAATGAAAGGAAGTCCACACCCGCCTACACATTACCTGTGCCAGCTCCTGTATTCGTCACCTCCCTCCTTTTCTGTATTATTTTCCACCTTTCTATTTCATGTTAAAATTTTCCTCTTTTAATAAATGTTAATCAGCATCTGCAATTACTGCTTGTAGTGCTTAGGATTCTTTTTGAAACTGTGAAGGCTGTGCTGAATATATCGTTTCATTGGAGCCTCAGAGAGCAAGGTTAGCATGACATCGTTCTACGAAGGTGTTCGTGTCCCCGGCGGGATCAGCTCTGTGTCACGACAGGAGGGAGCGCGCTGAGGGAACAGCATGTGCCAGGGAGTCATCTGTGTGCGGGGAAATTGCACCCTCATTGTCGCCCTCTGCAGAGGGACACGCAAAAGATGCAAACCCAGAGAGAGAGAGGAGAGGGGTGCTGGTTTGCTTCCTCGCGAGCTGGTTCCCTTGCTCCAGGCTGGCATCTCATCAGCCTCCTGGCGTCTCATCAGCCTCCAGACACTTGGGTTTGGAGGAGGCGTGGCTCGTTTTACTGAATAAACGTTGTACAGAAACCATCTGGACGTGTGAATCTGATGCCAAGCACTGGGAGGGCTTGATGCCAAAAGCAGCCTTGCAGGTAACGTCTTAGTACCGAGAGTGCTCCAGCCAGATTACGGTCAGATGACAGGTGTTCTTAAAGCAAGGCTTTTGTGCCGGGTACCGAGCTGGGCTCTCTCCCTGCTTCCCTGCGTGCTGGACAGCACTGGGTCCCTGCAGGACAGGGGAGGGGATTCTGTGGGCTGTCACACCTCCTGGCAGCCGGATATTGGTGGTCGGGAGGGATTGGGAAAGTCAGATGCAGACGAGTTGCCACGTACAAGCCTTGCTTTGTAAAGGCTCCCAGAGCTCTGTTTAGTCCTCTGGACATTCCATGAGCAGTTGTTACTATGCACACTTTGTCACTGAGCGAACGGGAACTCGGAGCGTGTAAGAAACGTGCACAAAGGGCCACGGCTCATCTGAGGGACACACACCTGTGTGGCCAGAGCCCTGCAAGCGAGAGAGGAACAGCGGGGAGGTGGTGACGTTAGCGAGGTGGCCGTGGACCAGCCTCTGCGGGGCATTGTGGGTTTTATTCTGAGTGATCACTGTCATACCTGCAAACTTCGATGCACTGAGTCGCCCTGGCGTTTCCTTCGGTCGACATCTGTTTAGGTGAACTAACATCCCCGGCCAGTTTCCCTGCTCACTGTTGCTTCTATCATCCACTTGCCTCATTCGGAACTCCATTTCCTCATCACTGATTTCCTTCAATCACTAAAAGCCACCCGGTGAGAGTCTGGTAGCGATCATTTCTCTGTGTCTTGACTTTTCTGGTTCCTAATTTGACAGATCTACGCACTCAGCACTTTGCTACTGATGAAACCCCGAGGACAGTGAAATTGTCATCCCTTTAGACGTAATCTCTCTCTGTCTCTGTGTTTGTCCTATAGGTTTTTCTCCCCTCTTCAGGTCTAGAAAAATTCTTAGCTGCTGCTTCTTGGAAAACTGACTCTGACCCCAAATTCCACTAGAAATGTGTTAAACCTCCTTCTGCCATTAAGTGAATTTGAGTTGTTTTCGTAAATATCCATCTCTCCCTCCTTCTGTGTCTCATTCTGGCTCATTTCTGCATATCTGTTGTCCAATTAATTCCCATCTCTTCAAATGGATCGAACATATTTTTCGGTATGTTCTTCACTCTTTTGGATTATCGTATTTTAAATTTTAGAAGAGTTGTTTTTTTTCTTTTTTTAAAAATACTCTTTGTTCCCTTTGTGGCCTGACCTTACATCATGAAGTCTATGCTCTTTAAAAATATTGATAAATTTAAGAGGCTCCTGGCTGGCTCATTCAGAGGAGTGTGTGCCTTTTGATCTTGGGGCTCTGAGTTTGAGCCCATTTGGGGTGTAGAGATGACTTAAAGTCTTTAAAAAATACATCAATAAGTTTAAACATTTTCTATTTTATAAAGTCTCTCTGAGAGTGAAGTTCTCGTGCGTGTGACTCTCCTGTTAGCTCTGTCTATTCTGACTCACGGAGCACTGACTCAGTGCGGTTAATTTTATTTTCACTGGGAGCACAGATTTTCTTCCAGTTTTTCTTCACGTAGTGTTGAACTTACAAATCCTATTTACATATCTCTGGATTACCCTTAGATGCCGGTTCCATAAACATATTTTATCCACGTCTGTCTTTCACCTCCTCCCTCTGACGAGGCAAGAACCAGATCACGCTACTTACGTCTCTCCGCTGCTCCCATCCCCTCTCCCATGGAATCCTCTGCATTTCCTGCCAGATACGTATTAATTGTCCTCTTTTATTCAACCACACCAATGTCCTTGCGTCTTGTGTCTGACATTCTCTCATTATTTGTATTCATTTTGTATTTCGCTATGGTAAAGTCAGAGTAACTCTCGCAGGGAGGGACCGTGGTTTGCGAAGTTTCTATAGGTTGGCCATACATTCCAAAGTGTTTAGCTCTTATCCTGAAATGTGATTTTAGCAAGATGAAGTATGCTGAGATTAAAGTAATTTTCCTGGGGTGCCTGGGTGGCCCAGTCCATTAAGTGTCTGACTCTGGAGTTCGGCTCAGATCCTGATCTCACGGTTCATGGGATTGAGCCTCACATCAGACCTTGTGTTGACAGCGTGGAACATGTTTGGGATTCTCTCTCTCCCTCTCTCTCTGCCCCTCCCCTGCTCGTGCTCATTCATATTCTCCCTCTCCCTCTCCTTCCTCCCTCTCCCTCTCTCTCTCTCTCAAAATAAATAAATAAATAAACATTAAAGTAACTTTTCCCAAGTTTCCAAAGGTTGGAAACCTTTGAGGATCTTACTCCTCAGCCACTCTAACATCCATCCTTGCATATGAGTTTGGTGTTGATCTGACTCCACTCCTTTGTAAGTAGTCTGGGTCTCATCATCTGAATCTCTCTCTGTCTCTCAATATTGTCAAAATTTTTCTCCTTAAACTTATTCTAAAATGTCATCATCTTTAGATGCTCCTTTATGATAGACATTCTTTAGTATTTGATGAGATTCAGTCATGCATAAGGGGTCAGTTTTTACAATGGTTCTATATGTGCTCAAAACAATTATACGCAAGGACAGGGTTTTATGTATGTTTCATTCAACTGAACTTGTCAATTACAGTGTATATAATTACCAGATCCTTGTAATTGAGAAGGGTGTTAAAATCTCCCGTTGTGTCTGTGAATTTGCTCTCTATTCTCCTTTTCTTCCTGTTGTACTCATCAAATACTTTTTACTCCACTGTATTCCTTTAATCATTAGATGTGGCATATTCTCTGGCACGTGGCCTTTTGTGATCACACTCAAGATTTTACCACATATATTTGACTTACCCAAAAAAGTAAAATTAATCATGACCTCTATGTTCTTCTCATCTGCGATCTAACAGTACTTTAGACGACTGCCCTCCTGTCTTTCCTGTTCTTCATCATAGAGCGTGAATAATCTAATCGTTATTATTTTTATTGCTTTAGAACAATCATGCTCATTTGGATGGACCAACGATTCTCCCTACAATTTATTCTGGCTTCCATTTCTTCCTTCTACAGTGTTGAATCTTACTCTTACAGAGTGTTAGAGAGTTATAGAGGTGAACTTCCTCAATCCTTGTCTGAAAAGAGCATTATCTAACACTCATTATTAAATAATACTAATACTTCAGCTGGATACAAAATTCTAAGCAGAAGGTTATTTTCTTTTAATACTTTATAGATTATTTCATTGTCACATGATTTCTATTATTGATATTGAGAAGTCTTTGCCAGGCAAATTTTCACTATGGAAGTAACTTTGTTTTTTTTTTCCACTGGAAACACTTAAGATCTTTTTTTTTCTTTTTGGAGTTCATAGCTTCATCATGATGTGTCTAGGTGTGCATATCTTTTATTTATTGGATTCATTGATATTTTTGAGAAATTTCCAGCCATTACACTTGGACTGTTTCTTCTCTTCCACTCTCTCTGTTTTCTCCTCTTGAAATCCTTTTGGAATATATAACAATAATTTGGTCCCTCATTTCTGTTAAGAAATATGTGTTTCCTTTTGGAAATTACATATACAATTATTATATGTATTATATATGATACATATATTATATGTAATATATACTAAGTATATATTAATATTTAATAATTAATAAATAATTAACAGTTTTATGTTATATGGGTGATATATATATATAATATGTCACCCATATAACATAACATTGCTAATTATTTATTAATTATTTAATTATCATACTCATAATTATTAATAGTTACATATATATAGTTACACACATATATATAATAATATGCGTTGTTTTAAAAAATCTTATTTAAGAAGAGTTATTCTGTGATTATAATTTTCTAAGCATTTTGTAAATACCGTTTCACTTAGTCCCTAAAACAAGCCTTGTGGTAAAGTTGAGTAGGTCCCTAGAGCAATCCTACAGTCCATTATCGCTCTCTTCTGCTTCGTACAATCTCCCCGTTTCCTCAATTTTTCATTTCAGTTATTGGGTGATTTTCACGTCTGCCCTGTCTTCAGTTGTATCTTGTCCCTTCCTTACACGTTGAGTCCTTCTCTTCATGTCTTGGGTTATTTTTAATGTTGTCATCTCCCAGGCACTCCCTGGCAGTCTTCCACCTGATGCTCTGGGACAGTTCACGTGACTGACCGTGTCTTCTGACCCCTGTCGTGGCAGGTTCTTCCTTAGTGCGTGAACTGTGGCTTCATCTTGGGTGGATGCTGTAGCTGGTAATCTTTGGCAGACTAGGTTGGAGGTAAGTCCCCAGGACGTGGTTTCAGTGTTTCCTTTTGGTTGTGCCTGGGGTATTCTGCCTGCGTGCCACTGGTATGCCAGTTCAGGACCTTCCAGATAGACGTAATATAAATTTCACCGCGTAGGCTGGCCCACATTAACTGTTCTTTGGAAGTACTTCTTTTCCTCTCAAAGCCCAGACCAAGGCAGGCTAGGCTGCTCCTTTTCTTCCTGAACTAATCAGCAGGTTTTTCTTCCTCCCCCTTTTACTGACCATGTAATTCTGTGAGGCTCCTAACTGGGTGCCATAGACCTTGTGGAGACCCATGGCTTTTCTTACACAGACTTCCACTCCCACCCACAGCCTGGTCTCCCCATTTCTCATCCTTTCTAGAAGCTTTAGCAACAGATGCTGCTTGTACCTTTCTTCTCAGGCCCCACACTTCAGCACCCCCGGAAATTTCTGTTGCTTTTCCGATATCTTATCTATACATTCCAACATATATCACGGCATGTCTATCTGTTTCCTAGTTGATTTGCAAGACAGTATGGCATAGCAGCTAATAGGGTGGACTCTGGAACCTTATAGCCTTGGCTCCAGCCCAGTCTCACCCCTCAGGATGTGTAGAAAGCTTCGAAAGTTTCCTAACTTCCCTGCTTCAGGTATGTCATTTGTAAGTCGGGATGGGGCATTCCCTTTCTCATTTGATGTGTAAGAAATGAGTAAGTTAGCTGATATAAAGCATTTAGAGCCGCTTTTAGGCTCTCTGTAAGCAGCAACTGTCATAATTGTTACACATTTGGGTTTAGAAGGTCATATTGTTAGAAACCAATGTCTCCTTCAGTGCAGTCTTAATATAATAGGTACTCTTTCAATCGCGTTTTAAATAATCAAGTTTTCTTGATAAAAGCTTTACGCTCGTTTATTATGTACATAAATTTTTAACGATGTCCCAGGGCCACATGAGCCCTGAGAGGTAGGTATTATTATCTCCTTCTGGCCAATAAGAAATGTGGACGTACAGCTGCCTCCCAGAGCCTCAGCAGGGATCAAGGATGCAAATCCTAGCCTCCACAGCCCTAAATTCCTTGCTTTTCCTACTTGTATTGAAGACAAGCACCTTTATTTGGCGCCGTAGTAATAGTCTCTGGCAGTAACCTCAGTTTTTGGACCATGAGACCCTAGACACGCCACAGTACTCTCTTCTTAGAGCACCTGAGTTGCTGAGTACAAGAAAAGGAAACGGAGCTATGTGAGTACAGAAATGGCAGACCCAAGTTTCTAACAGGATGCAAAAGCCAACACCGGAGGGCAGGTGGATTCAGGTGCGATGACAATGGGGGAGTGGAGACCTGTCCTATCCTCTACACTGCTCTGCCCCACAGGCAGTCCTTGCCTTACTAGCATTGAATTCAATGGACACAATACCTTTTCAGCAGGCATCAGGAAAACCTACTCTAAAACCTCCTGCTTTGTCCCGTCCCAGTTCAGAATCCCTTCAGGGGGAAGAACTTTCAAGAGGGGGTCGGCCAGCCCAAAACTTCCTCCCTCCACACCACTGCAGGCTGTGCTTTTTCCAACTTGAAAACGAGGTCATGGCCACTGGATCTCAAGCTCAGGGATCTCCCCACAAGACCCTGTGTGTGTAGGGGGGTTCGCTCCTGGGCCGGCGCCCAGAGCATTTCAAACACCATGACAGAACGAGACACAGACCATTTTTCCCCCTCACTCATCTCTGATGTATGGATGTGTCTGCTTTCAGAGGAAGTGGTCGCAGGGCTTCACAAATGTCCAAAAATGAGCTTTTGGAGCTCAATCTCCGTCTGAGTTAGAACTGCTTGTATTAACATTTGTTTTGAATTGTTGCTCTGTTTTGTTCTGTGAGCCAAAAGCAACTTTCCTTTGAAGTCCTGCCCCTCTTCTGGGAGGGAGTTACCAGCTGATTCAGTTCTGTTTGCGGGAATGTAAAAGTTCATTAAGAATTAATCACAGGATTGAAAAATATCTCGCCATCTGTAGCCCTCCTTCTTATTATCCCCCAAAGTTCTCGAGACTTCTATTTCTGGCGTTGTTCTCTCTCCCCAGCCACGGAAGAGTTTCAGCCAAGTTGGACGGGTTCCTTCTCAAAGTTAAGAATCCAGGGTTTGGTGACTGCGGGGGTTTGATGTTCTGCTACAGGTGCCGTGGGGGGGCCTGCGGAGGGACAGATGGGAGGCAGCGTGTGGCCGAGGGGGCGATGGCTGTCAGACTGGAGGCCGCCCGGGGGTGTATCCATTTGCGGGGTTTGGGGTTTGTCCTCAGGGCTTTTCTTGGAGAAAACTTGTTCTCTCTGAGTAAAAATACCCAGGAAGGAGGTTAATGTAGCCCTCTCTGCGCGACTGACTCTGATTCGTCCCGCTGTGGGGCCATCGACTTCCTCGCTCATGGCCTTTCCAGGAACCCAACCAGCTCTAAGTCAACCCAACCCCCAAGAGGATCCATCTCGGCCGCCAGCGCCCTGGTAGCTCGTGCAATTTTGCAGGACGTGGCTCTTTTCCCGTCCCACGTATCATGTCCGTGGAGTCACCGCTCACCCTCAGTGCATGCCCCTCTCTGCGGGTCTCCGTCCCCAGGGCGGCATGGTCGGCACGGGCTGCCAAGAGGCGAGAGAAGGAAGTCGTCCTTGGCCAGGGAGGTCCAGAAGGGAGAGATTTTTGCACATGTCGGGAACAGCCCGGTTGACGAGGAGACGGCCTTTAAATCCCGGGAGCGGGGCAGGTCCTGTGAGGGATGAGAGCTGCCTCTGATCAGCAGAGAAATCCAGTGCCTCCAGCGTGCTGGGTATCGTGGCTCTCGTCCCGGGCGATCAAGAAGGGAGATGCAGCAGAGAGCACAGAGCCACGTAGCACTGGTATCGGGAGCCGGGGACATCTGTGTTTCCTTTCTGGTTGTCTAAATATGCTGTCTAGACACGTCTCCAATCTCACGTTCGCGGCTCTGCGGGATTGCAAGCTGTGTCTCTGGCTGAGAAGCTGTCTGCCATTGTCTCCGTCCTGAATAGAGATGGGACAAGACACACGCAAAGCGATATGAAGCACCGGACTCCGCCACAGAGACACCGCCTCGTGGAAAATTCTAGAAACTAGCGTACAAGGATGTGAATGGCGGTGGAGGGCAGTTAAGTGGGGAGACATAGAAAAGGATCTGTTGGACTACTGCTCCCTCTCTCCTTTGCCTTTGCTGACTCAGGGCGGGCAGCGAGCGGGTGGCTGCGGGGAGGGGGACGCAGGTGGCCTATCCTGGCTCCTGACCCTTCCAGGCTCACCTCCCCTGAGCCACGCTGCCGCCGTCTGCTGCCCTGCCACCTCACATCAAGTGAATTCCAGCCGTTTCAAACTCAAGTGCAGAATTCAGATGGGCAATCAACACCACGCTGAGCAATGCACTCTGCCTACGTGACATCACGGCCCCCGGCGCCCCCTCGGCTGCGCCCCCCCACCCGAGCCATCCCTGGAGGCTGAGACTCAGCCCTACGGGGAGTTGAGGACTTTGGGGCCCTGCAGCCACACTCCAGTCTCTTGAAATCAAAGCCTCCAAAGGAGGCTCCTCGTTGGAAAACCGTTTCATAGTTAAAAGATGCATAAATCTGTACCTGCCATTTTTTTCTCTTTGCTCAAAAATGTTATCCAGTAACATGTTTACCTGCAAAGGTTGAAAAAACATCACGTTCATCTATCCCGTCCATCCTGAAGGCACAAGGGATTGTGGGTTAACGGTTTTCTGCTTGTTTGCCACGGGATCTGGAGCTGAGTTTGGAAGGAGGAGAAGGGAAAGCAAATGGACATAAAAAGATACATGTCTCATATTCTTATCACGTCCTTCTGGAGAAAATAACCATGGGAGGGCAGGGCTGTAACTTGGGAGCCCTGCGGTGTGCCCCCAACCAGTCCCAACAGCTACAGCTCGGTCCCCCAACCCGTGGCCTGGTGTAGCTCTTCTCTTAGGAACGTGTTTTGCTGGCAGGTGCTCTTGGCCCCCAGCCCAGCCTCACAGCCACCATGACCTCGACACGGCATGCTGACCTGGAAGCGGCAGTGATGCTGTGCCCCCAGGACCTCCTCGCAAGACCGCCTCCCCGTGGGGATGATGGGTACCCTGGGCTTTCCTCTTCAGGTGGGATTGACGCACCGTAACCTGAAAGTCATCCCAGAAGGGCTAAGATTGCAAATATATGCTAATTTGGAGTTTCCACATGCTCCGCGGAAAAAGGCCTTTTCTCCTCTTTTTTTTTTTTTTTTTTTTTTTTTTTTATCACATTTCTTTTCTACAGCCCTGGGGGCCAAAGAAACAAACATTTGCAGAAGGGATGCAATTCTATACGTGAAGAAAAGTGCATGTCGCAATATTGCTCTGAACTGTCTAGATGTTTTATCTCAGTGGATCCTTTATGTCCCTGCCGCCAGCCAGCATATGCTCACAGGCCACCAGGGTTCCTGCGCTGGCCCTGTTTGCAGGCTGCCAATGCTCCCGAGAGGGGAAGTCACCAGAAGCAATCCGCCCGTCCTCTGCGGTGTGAATCCCATATCCAAGCCAGCCCTCCCAACCGCGGGCCAGGAAGCTCTGAGATGCCCATTTCTGATCCTTCGGTGTGGAAATGCACCATTAATCTTTTTTTTTTTTAATGCTTATTTTTTAGAGAGAGAGAGAGGCAGGGTGTGAGTGGGGAAGGAGCAGAGACAGAGGGAGGGAGACACTTAATCCGAAGCAGGCTCCAGGCTCCGAGCTGTCGGCACAGAGCCTGATGCAGGGCTCAAACTCACTAACCGCAAGATCGTGACCTGAGCCAAAATCGGCCGCTTAACCCACTGAGCCACCCAGGCACCCCTAATCCCTTTTTTTAATGTTTATTTACTTACTTATTTTGAGAGAGAATGAGAGAGAGTGGGGGAGGGCCGGAGAGAGAAAGAATCTCAAGCAGGGTCCGCTCTGTCAGCACAGAACCTGACACGGGGCTCAATCACATGAACAGTGAGATCGTGACCTGAGTCAAAATCAAGAGTTGGACGCCCAACCGACTGAACCCCCCAGGAGCCCCTGCCGTCCATCTGTATATATGAGATGCGACCTCTGTGCCCTGCTATTGAAGGAGCAGTCAGGAAAGGGGCCCGAGAGGACTCATCGGTGGTCACCCGAGATGGTGGTGTGTTTGCAGAGGCAGGGGCCCAGCCCTGAAGGAGTCTAGGGGAGGAGGAAGGTACAAAAGTAGTCGTCCCATGTGGACACAGGTGCCTTAATGGAGGCCAGCTCCCTCAGCAGGGTGGCTGCCTGTGCCCTGAGGTATAAGGGCGCCATGGGGGGTCCGGATCCCTGGAAGAAGCTGACTCAACAGTCTCAAGTCCGGCTCTCTTCCGGCAGCCGCAAGGAAGCAGCCAGCGCCCGTGGCAGTGGCTCAAGCCAGTTGGTAGCAGGCAGGGCCAGAGGTCCGGCGAGGAGGCCAGCAGTGTTCTCGGCGGAGGGAGAAGGGGCTGCGGTTCGGGGCCAGCAGGGCGGGGTGTGGTGCTGTCCCCAGATAGAGGCTGGGGCCTGGGGGACACAGGGGAGCACGAGGGGTGGTGATCCCCTGCCTTGGGTCTTCTGCTGCTCCTGGGGACCATGTCCACAAACTGCATGTTATGGACTGAATGTCAGCCCCCCACTCATATGCCAAAACCCCAAGCCCCAGTGTGATGCTATCAGGAAGATGGGTCTTTGAGAGGTTAGACGAGCTCATGAGGGTGAAGAAATCCCTCTTACGAAGGGATCAGCGCCTTCGTAAGAAGAGACTGGAGAGCTCCCTCCCTCCCGGTGTGCACATCCAGGAAAGGCCAGGTGGGGACACAAGGAGAAAGCGGCCCTCCGGAAGCCAGGAGGAGCATTTCCAAACCTGCCAGTGCCCCCGATCGTGGACTTGAAGCCCCCGGGACTGTCAGGGACCGAGGTGTGTTTCGAAGCTTGACAGTGTGTGGTGTCCTGTGATGGGGGCCCCGGCCGACAAGCCATGGAGCCAGGAGGGCAGGGTGGGAGCAGGCTGGTGAGGGGCAAGGCCGTTCGGGCACATTCCATCTGATCTGTTTGGAAAGATTCAGGAAGCCCCGCCAAGTTGGCAGGTGAGCGAAGTCCCCGGCTTGGGCAGGAGGTTGGAGTTAGACACACACTTCTGGTACGGATTACCTTCATGGGGCCACTCACTGTTCCCGGTGATCTATCACGGGGCTGGGGACACAGCCATGGCTTGCCTCCCGCTTACACAACAGGACAGCAAAGCTCTGAGGGGTTATGCAACTTGCCAAGGCCAGGAACCCACATGCATGTGACTCAGGGGACGGAGCAGTCCCCTCTGCAGCCAGAGGACCCTTCAGCCGTGAGCTTGGCCTGGCAGACAGCATGGGAGGGAAGGGAAACGAAAGTCACCCGGAAAGCCGTGTGCAATTAGCTGCCTGGCCAGGAGGACACAGTGCATTTTACTGTGTTTTGCTTTGTTTCGATATTGATGTAAGGACAGATGCACCCTGGACCGCAGGAACCCCACCAGGTCCACAAGGGAAGGGCTTACAAGGCCTTGCTGGAAATGATGGATGACTTCCTTGCAAAAAACAAAAAAAGAGCATTTGGGGCACCTGGGTGGCTCAGTCAATTGAGTGTCTGACTCCTGATTTCTGGTCATGATCTCATGGTTCATGCGTTCGAGCCCCACATTGGGCTCTGTCTGTGCTGACAGCCTACAGCCTGCCTGGGATTTTCTCTCTCATTCTCTCTCCCTCTTTCTCTCTCTCTCTCTCTCTCTCTCTCAAAAATAAATAAATAAATAAACTTAAAAAAAAAAAAAAAGCATCCCAAACTGAGAAGATGTGGAACAGCTGACAAATCACTCCTGTTACAACTCTACCTTTGCAAATTATATTTGGAGTTAATAATTCCCAGAAAGTTATTAAAAAAGAAGAAACCTAGCTTATTGATGAAGCCAACTACACGTGTTGGAAGTGAAAAACCACCAGAAACACTAACACAGAGGCCCTGCATCGTCCTGGGTCCCGTCAAGCGCCCCCAACCCCCGGCAGCCCACGACCCCAGGGAAACAGAATTCACCTGACACTAAAGCTCTCCCTTCTACCTCCTCACCTCCCCTTCCTGATCTCCTAACAGTTTCCGTTTCCCAGGGAGGGGCTGCCGAGCTGGAGGCTTCCTGGCGTCTCTACAGCTCCCCCAGCCCAGAGTTGTGGCTAACAGGACCCACAGGGGCCTCACCTGTCAGCACGAACAGACGCCCCTCCCTCCGGTCTCACCAAGTGCAAACCGGGGCTGATACTTGGTCCTGTTAGTTTCCATTTATAAACATGGATGTGCCTTTCACACACTCAGAATCACACCCCTGTATTCACCCTCCATTTGTTTGCGCCCACACCATCCCAGCAACTGAAATGTGGGCTGGGGACTGAGGGGCCATGCAGAGCCCGAGGCCGAAAGGGGAGCTTCGAAAACAAGCCAAGAAGGGGGCACCTGGGTGGCTCAGTCAGTTATGCGTCCGACTTCGGCTCGAGTCACGATCTCGTGGTCCGTGGTCCCCTCCACCAGCCCCGCACCACTGCAAGCACGCGGGAAACTCTAAAGTAAAACTTTTATGCTAATGCACTCAAAAATGGTACAGACGCAAGGCGTAAATTCATTAGGGAGGATTTAGAAGCAATTTATTAGGTGACAAGAACCCAAGAATATAATCTCTCTGCACTACCTGTATTTTCAATTTGCATAATATATTCAAACTCAAATTAATTTGCAAATAAAAGCAATATAAACTTAAAGCCCTCCTATTTATTTATAGAAAGCACCTTGTCCCTGACTTTCCTGATTTTCTGAAATGTCATAAAATTACTAGTTTGTGTATGTTGCTTATTTTTTTTTGAGGTTATTAGAAATCGAAATTAGCCCTAACATGTCTTTAATTAATCTGTCCAACTCCGTGTCGAGGTGCAATTTTAACACATTCCGATTCCTCAACTTACGTATCAGTGATCAAGGTCCCCAACCTCATCAAAGCTATCTTTAAAAACAACAAAAAATGCTTTTTGTTGTTGTTGTTTATAGAAGTTAAACACGTTCAATATAGAAGCTTTGAGGGAAGGAAAAGAAAATAAAAACTAGTTCTCCGGAACCCATAACACAACCATCATCTCGATTAGACTTGAGAAAAATACACAAACCTATTTTCAGTTACAAGAGGCAGAAGGTGAGTTGCCCACAGACTCGCTGCCCCCAACGATGTGCAGACAGCAGGCTGTGTCCTCAGCATGGAGGTCCATCTGTCCCAGCAAAGCGAGACAAACAAGTCAGCTCCTTCCTGGGACAGACGTGGAGGAAAGCCCCTGGATTGTTTAAAAGAAGCTGTTGCTTGCCTGAACAGTGGGAAACCTGCAAATACACTCCTCGTAGATCTTTTTTTCTTTTTTGTCACCTGAAGAAATACTACAAATGATTCAACCAAAGGGAGAGTTATCTTACGAGGTTCAAGCTGCAAAGACATCAGATAACAAGCCAAAAAGGAGAAAGAGCGGCCCTTGCTGTGAGGGCCAGAAATACGAGCCACTCTGTCCCCAACGCGGCCCTGAGTAGGGAACCCTTCCTTCCACAAACACACAGTAGAGGCAGCTCGTCAGACACGGAGGAAAACAATTTTCTTCTAAATATTACTGGGGGCGCCAGGGTGGCTCAGTCGGTTCAGCGTCCAACTTGGGCTCAGGTCACGATCTTGCGGTCCATGAGTTTGAGCCCCGCGTCGGGCTCTGTGCTGACAGCTCAGAGCCTGGAGCTGCTTCCGATTCTGTGTCTCCCTCTCTCTCTGCCTCTCAAAAATAAAGAAAATTAATAAAAAAAATTTTTTTAATCCACAAAACTGCTATCAGAAAGGAAGAAAATAGACATGTATTAATTTCTTTGATTGGAAGACTGAGTATTGTCAATATAGGAATTTTCTCCAAATCAATGTATAGCTACAAGGTAATCTATCAAAATCCCACCAGTCACTTAATAGAAATTGATGACCGCATTCCAGACGTATATGGAAATGCAAAAAAAAAAAACAAAAAAACAAAAAAAAAAAAACCTAGAATAACAAAATAATTTTAATTTTTTTTTTCAACGTTTATTTATTTTTGGGACAGAGAGAGACAGAGCATGAACAGGGGAGGGGCAGAGAGAGAGGGAGACACAGAATCGGAAACAGGCTCCAGGCTCTGAGCCATCAGCCCAGAGCCTGATGCGGGGCTCGAACTCACGGACCGCGAGATCGTGACCTGGCTGAAGTCGGACGCTTAACCGACTGTGCCACCCAGGCGCCCCTCAAAATAATTTTAAAATATAAGAATAACCAGCGGACTTGTATTATCTGACTTCTGAATTTGCTATAAAATTAAGAGAATTTTAATCAAGAGAATCAATTATTGGGATAACATTAGACATATGGATTAGTTCACTGAGACGGCATTTGTGGCCCAGCTTAAGGTCTATCTAGAGAAATTTTCGGTTAAACTTGAAAAGCGTATATGTACAACTGTTTTGATTTACGAAAGTGTATTTACAGTGTTTTATGGATGTTAAGTCAAATTGGTTGAAAGTGCTGTTCAAGTCTATATACTCAGGGATTCGTTACTGAGCGAGTTGGCTACAATCTCCAACTATAAGGGTTGATATTTCCATTTTCTTTCAATTTTGCCAGTTTTTGCTATATATGTTAAGGTCTGTTTTTAGGTGCATAAGCATTCATAATTTTTATATGTCCCTTTCCTAGTTGCCTTTTGTCATTAGGAAATGATTATTTTATTCTTTAGTTTTTAACATAAGGTATGTTTTTTCTGACAAATAGCCAGTCTGTTTCCCTTAAGCTTATTGTTGACAGGGAATATACATTTGCATCCTTTACTTTCATACTAGCTCTGTCCTGGAGTTTAAAGTACATCTCTTGGGGCACCCGGGTGGTTCAGTCGGTTAAGCATCCAACTTTGGTTCAGGTCACAATCTCGTGGTTCGCGAGTTTGAGCCCCACATCCGGCTCTGTGCTGACAGCTCAGAGCCTGGAGCCTGCTTCCAATTCTGTGTGTGTCTCTCTCTCTGCCCCTCCCCTGTTCATGCTCTGTCTCTGTTTCTGTCTCTCGCTCTCAAAAATAAATAAACATTAAAAAAATTTTAATAAATAAAGTACATCTCTTCTAGGCAGCATGTAATCATGCCGTGCTTCCTCGTTCCATGTAAGTCACAACTTTGATTCAATTGTTTATTCCATTTACATATAATGTAATTCTTGACATGGTGAATTCCTATCTGCCATTCTTGTCATGGTTTCTCATCTCTTTGATTCGTCTGTCTCTAATACTAATTGATTTTGTTTACAACAGATACTTTTAGTACCATTTTAGTTTCTCTTTTTACTTTTTAGCTACATGACTACATATGGTTTTTAGTGGTTGTTCTAGTCGTACAATATAAATCTTTACCTTTGCACAATCGACTCCAAGTTAATATTGATTTACTTCTGGTCAAATATAGAAATTTAGCAGCATTACAACTCCATGTACCGTCTCCTTCTTGTCACACATATTTCATGTGTTTATATTATAGTTCCAAAACCACAGCGTCACGAGTTTATTTTAACCAGCCGTATAACTTTTATATTAAAAAAAATTTTTTTTTAACATTTATTTATTTTTGAAAGACAGAGAGAGGCAGAGTATGAGCAGGGGAGGGGCAGAGAGAGAGGGAGACACAGAATTTGAAGCAGGCTGCAGGCTCCAAGCTGTCAGCACAGAGCCCGATGCGGGGCCCGAACTCACAAACTGCGAGATCATGACCTGAGCCGAAGTCGGACGCTCAACCGACGGAGCCACCCAGGCGCCCCTGGCCAGTATATCTTTTAAAGAAATTAAAAAGGAAAAATCACATTTATTTCAGCTTTGCTTACCGAATGTTACTCTTTCTGGAATATTTTGTTCTACTTTCATATATAAAATGTTCCTCATTATTGTCTCCTTTTGGTCTTTTCTCAGTCCCCTGAAATAGTTATTTTTAATATTTTGTCCAGTTTTGTTCTTTTCTTCTGTGGAGGTAACCGCCCCCCCCCCCCCCCGGCCATTCTCACAGTTACTCCTGGAAGTTTAGTTCCACAAATGCACACTTCATAATAATCATCATGAGAAAAACCCTGATTTGAGACTCAGTGTTTCCCACATCTTATCTTCTCATCACAAAAAAATGAATTGAAATGATCCTCCCCCAAGGAATGGTCTAGCTTGAGATAATTATAGCTAAATGCAGAACTTGTATGTCAGTTAATGTTCTAAGTACTAGACATCATAACACACTCACTCCCCATATAAGAAAACCGTATGCGGAAAAACGTTATTGTGACCTTTTTACAGATGGAGAATCGAGGCCCAAAGATGAAAATTCATTTGACTGAAGCTATCCAGCTGATGACTAATGAGGCCAGGATTCAAGGCCAGAGACTCTGGCCCTCAAGTCCATGCTTTCATCAACTCATACCTCCTGAGTTCCTGAAACAGTGGTGCAGGAAGACTCAGGGCCAGACCCCCAGGCACCCCACAGTGCTGCACCCACACCTGCTCTGTGCCGGTGTCCGTCCCCATGCTGGCCTCTTCCCTGACTCTGTCTTCAGGATCCGGCCTGATCCATCAGAAATGGAAGGGCCGTGTTTCTGCCCAGTTTTGCAATTTGCATAGACCACACTGCAACTCTGAGACCGTGACAAAAATAAACAGCTGTGTTAAGTGAAAGCCTGATGTCAATTCATGAGGCACCAAAAGAACTTCCTGGCATGATACTGTCATGGAAATATCACAGCTGAATTCTTTCGAGCGGACCTCACACCAGGGCCCAGAACATCAGAGTGGATTCACTGAGGCTCAAACGTGTCCTATGTGGGTCCATCCCACGTGGGGCGGCTGTGCAACGTTGCCCAAGAAAGGGAAGGAGGGAGCGCTGGAACGTGCCCGGTGTGCCAAGGAGGTAGGGGAGAACAGAGGTTGAGACTGAATCTTTTCAAGCTAAAAGTAGACAGAGGAAACTGATTTGTTCCGCAACATACAAAGGCCCCAACACCGCTTTCTAAACAGTGGTCTGTCTAACCTGAGATGTGATTACACACTATTTGCAGTCAGATCATCTGAAAGTATCCATTAGTTGCTTAGGTCATTTTGAGAGTAGAGAGATGCTCTAAGATTACCTGTGCATTTAGCTGCCCACCTTCTTGCTCGTTCATTTTGGGTGATGGATATTTTTCCCCAGTGGGCTCATGCTTATGATTCCAATCATGTGTTCAATGAAGCTAATGAAACATTTATCTATCATGTTGATCTTTAAAAAACAGATTTGGGTTTACTTTTTCATTCCAGTTACTGTTTTTATCGTTCTATACTGAATTATATGTAGCATCTGTTACATTTATTTTTCCTTAATTTTTGCTCTTTTTTTTTTTTTGCTTTTTTTCTTAATGTATTCAAATTATATGTAGTTTCTCTTCTTGACTGATGACAGTGATCTTGATATACAGCATCTATTTTGCTCTGCAGCTTTCAGTCGAATCCATGGGTTATCTAAGAGAGTGTATCTCAATAACTAAATAGTCAAAGATTTTTGTTCTCTCTGATCACTTATTCCTAACTTTTACTAGCTCATAATCAGAGCGTGTGAACTACAAAACACAAAAACCCAAACAAACAAATCTAAAACTCTTACCATTTTTTTTAAGTAAGCTTCATGCCCAGAGTGGAGCCCAACACAGGGCTTGAACTCCTGACCTTGAGATCGAGACCAGAGCTGAGATCAAGAGTCTAATACTCAGCCAACTGAGCCACTCAGGTGCCTTACAAAACTCTACCTTTAAAAATGAGTTTAGCTTTTGTAGCTAAGTACATACCAATTTTTGTAAGTGATCCGCTACATACAAAACAGTCTCTAAAAAAGGTTCATTTCTCTATACATTTATTATTCACTTACACATTTGCAAATTTTTAATTAACTTTTCAAATTAATCTATTTCTTTTTTTTTTTTCCAGGGGAAATGTCTGATCGAGCGATGTTTCTCGACGTCTTTCATCGTATTCTCATGTTTGTGCTTCTGTCTCTACGGGTTGGATGTTATGTTGTTTGGTGTATTAAGGTTTATCACTGATGTATTTTGTTCATAATGTGGGACTTTTGTTACAGGTACAACATCCGTCTATATTGTTTAGAATTTTCAATATTGAATTCTGTCCTGTCTTATATTAATATTGCTTCTGTGGCTTTTCCGTTTTCAGTTTCCTGTCCTCACTCTTCACGTCATTGATTGCTAGTGTCACTGGATTAAAGTTTGACAAAGAACAGGACTTTTTCATGGTCCCAAAGCTTCTCTCCACAAAGGGCTTAATCACAAGTGGAAAAATAATAATTCTACAATGGAAAAACATGGTGGATACCACTCTAATGGCATAATCAAAGATAATTTTGCAAGCAAAGAGACAAAGGGACATCCTGTGGCTCGTGATATGATGCACAGAGAAGGATACAACATCACTTCTGTAATGTTGCTGCAAAAACATAAGAAGCTAAATGAGGGAACATTAAGCAAAGCCAAACTCCAGGTCACTGTACAAAACAACTGGGCTGCAGTCATCCTCCAGGCTGACCCTCTTATCACCACTCCCTCATATTATTTACATGGAGTGCTGCCTTCCTTTGCACCCACAGGATTTGTTTTCCTTTCAAAACAGTCATTTGAGGAAAAGATTAGAACTGCTGTTCCTGGCAAATACCGGGGCTGCTAAATCAGTGTGGGGGCTGCTAAATCAGGGTGGGGGCTGCCAAAGAGGCAACTGGAAAAGGCCCAGGCTGGTGGATTCTGCCAAGGAGCGACCCCTACTGGGGAGAAAAGGTGAGCTCTTGGAGAAAGAGTCCATGGAAGAAGGCAGCCTGGCAGGATGAATGCCATGAACACAACAAGTCAACAACAATTTTTGATACTTATTCCAGCCTTGGCTTTGCTGATCTTGCTGTATAATTCTGGGGTAGCTATCAAACTCAAGTCAAAGAAAACCACAGATTATATTTCAATAAATCAAATGAGATTAAAACAAAAAAAACCCCACGGAATGATATAGTGATTTCTAATTTGAGGGTATAAAGGAAGGAGGAGAGGAGTATGTTCTTAATGGAGCTCCTGATGGCCATTAAATGTAGCAAAAAGCCATTTCCATAAATTATGGAAATATGTGCTGGTCTCAAGTGCATCCCATTTTCATATTGTTTTGCTGTCTTAATGACATAGGCTATTTTTGTAACATCTGTTTTGGGGACCCTCCCTTTCTCCTGTGCTTCATTAGAAATTCAGTGACTCTCCTTTATAAAGAGTGCTGGTGTTTTCTGGAAATGGACCGTGGGTCACCTGTTCCAGTGTGGGTCATTATGTCCGAGTTGAAATGGTTTATCCACGGAACATGTTCTGACGTGACCCCAGAAACCTATCTGGAAGGTACGACAGCAGATGCAGTCACATAGATGGACTCACGTTCCTGAAAGGTCAGAGTGCAGCCAGGAAAGGATCCCTGGGAGCAGGATCTGACCAGGTAAGGTGGACACTGCATTTACACCGCCCCAGCAGGGTAGTTCAAAGGCTCTACTGGAGACTGTGTTAGATGAAGCTATAAGACAAAATCTGAATTCACGATCCACGACAATTAATACTGTACTTTTGCAGGCTACTGCACACCCCAAAATTACGCCCAAACCCTGCAATGCCGAGAAAAACACAGTGGAAGTTTGTGACACGCGTCTCTGTTCCAGCTGCTGTGAGGGTCACAGTGGAGAGCTGCTGTTTATCACACTGGCGGGTGTGCAGCTCCGTCCTGGTCCTAGGTTGTAGTTGAACAAGAAAAACAGAGAAGAAGAAATGAGAGCGGGAGGGAAAGAAGCAGGAAGCCCGGAGGGCAGGTACAGAGTGTGGCGCCCCAGCCCTCCACTCTCACCTACACCAGGGCAGGCGGAGTGCCCCCTCACTGTCACTCTGTCCCCTCCTCAGAACGGGCCCCAAAGACCACAGCAGGGAAGGATTCCTTTGGTGACAGAGTCCAGGTGAGGTCTTGCTTGTGTTCTGCATGTGCTGGCTTGGCTTTGCGTTTTAGTATGAATTTTGTAAGTCTTCGTATCATTAAGTTATTTTCCCGGGGTGTAACGTGTCAATCTGAACTACAAAGGAAGAACGTTGAAGGACCATAAAATGTTTGTTTTCTGAAGAAGTGAGACCTTATGTTACAAACTAGCCAGGTGGTTGGCCACCAAACATTTAAAATAGAATGGAAAGGAGTCCTTCTTTTGTTCCATTTCCTGACATACCTTCTGCCCTCCTCTTCCCCTGCATACCTCCATCTTCCAGCCTTTCCTCCTCACCTGTGCACACGTGCACACACAGGCACAGGCACACACAGGTTCACACATGCACAGGCATGTACAGGTTCACACATGCACAGGCACACGCACGTGCACACACATGCACAGGCACACACAGGTTCACACATGCACACACATGCACAGGCACGTACAGGTTCACACTTGCACACACATGCACAGGCAGATACAGGTGCACACACATGCACAGGTATGCACAGGTTCACACATGCACACACATGCACAGGCAGACACAGGTGCACACACATGCACAGGTTCACACGTGCACACACACGCACAGGCACACACAGGTTCACACATGCACACACATGCACAGGCACGCACAGGTTCATATGTGCACACACATGCACAGGCATGTACAGGTTCACACATGCACAGGCACACACATATGGACACACATAGGTTCACACATGCACACACATGCACAGGCACACACATGTGCACACACATGCACAGGCACACACAGGTTTACACGTGCACACACATGCACAGGCACGTACGGTTCACACTTGCACACACATGCACAGGCAGACACAAGTGCACACACATGCACAGGCCCGCACAGGTTCGCACGTGCACACCCATACACACACATGCCCAGGTGCCCAGGTGCACATACATGCAGAGACACACACACACGCACATGCTTGTGCACACGTCCCCTCCTGCTCCACATGTCCTGGGGCCTCTACAGGCCAGTCTGGGTGGCCACAAATGGGACTAATTTCTGTTTGAGGTTAATGTTCACGGCTTTGATCCTGGGCTGGCCAGCCCGTCCCTCCGCCTTGTCCTCTACATCTCTGTTTCTTCTTGGAGACAAGCTGTCCTGCGGGCCAGGCAGCTCTGCGTCGGCAGCCGTTTCCGGCCCCAGGAGAGGCAGACCCAGGGCGGCCTCCTCATTCAGCTGTTGGCTTCATCCAGACGTGCTGCCGAGTTAAGTGTCTCCGACTCCCTCTGCAGCTCAGCCGGAAAGGCCTCTGGGAGCGGCAGCCCGGGAGGGGCGGGGGGTGGCCGGAGTCCCTGATGCAGCGGGTGATGGGAAAATGAGTTGACCCCTCCGGACCCTCTCCTGCCGCATGTGGGGACCGGCAGTGCGCACCCCCCTCGCAGGGGCCGGAAGAGCAACCAGCTACGCGCGCTCACAAATCAAGTCCCCGGAGCCAAAGGGCCAACTGGACCCCATCACGTTGCAAGCACCTCAGTGTCACGGAACCGCTGCTTGGGGAATTTAAACAAGGGAAGTGCAGGACCTCACACGAAGCCTAGCCCAGTGTGTGACCGATGATGCCTTCCACCGGGCGAGTCCGCATGTGACGCGTGTGCCCCGGGGCTATTCACATGCTTCTCGTTTGCTTCTGTCTTTAAATAACTGATTGAAGAGGGAGTGTGTTCTCGTGGGGGAGCCTGTCTGCTCGTGCTTCTTCCCGTGAGGTCTGTGCATCCTCTCGGGGACGGGCAAATCTGGCATCTCCTTGAGAACGTGGCCGTGCGCTTGGTCCCAGGACAGGAGGGCAGGAAGCCAGCCGTGTCCCCCCTCCCCCCGGCCCCCCGCCAGGGTCAGAGCCTCGCAAAGGCAGCACGCGCTCCCTGCACAAATCCCAGAGTTTTAATGACCCTGTTTTAGAGGGGACCTGGTCCGAGGGCGGCATTCCAGACCAGCCGCCTTCTTCACAGCAAAGATGCCCAAGGAGCTATTGGAGACCCTCTGCACCTTCCTACGGCCCCCTTCGCATACCTATTCCTAACGTCCTCTGACTGCTCCTGCAGAAGCTCTTGGACCACGGAACCGTCCTCCTTGGGGTGGTCCAGGAAGCCAGGACGTTGAGGCTCCAGGCCCTTTTCCCTTGTTGTTAGGGCTGGGAAGTCTTCCCTGCTCCAGAGAAGACTTGGACCTTCTTCAGCTCGCTCACACTCCCTGGCTCGTCCAGAGCACCCTGGCGATTGTGCGCATTACAGAAGTCCTCCCTCAGCACCAGGATTGGGACAAATCGGAGAGAATACAGTGCGGGCAGAAGTGACCCTGGGCCACCGCACACAGCTCCGGGCCCCTGCTCCTGACATCCCCCGCCCTGGGGCACAGGCTTTGCTCACAATGTTCCCTGCGGGTGTTTGCTCCCAGGCCGGTGGTTTCCACCGTCTGCGATCTGCTTCATACGTGTTGGCACGGGACACGCGTAGGACGTCACCCAGGACAGTCACACATGGGAGGTAGTGACGTGACTGGGAAGTGTAAACAGATGCTTCCTGACTCTGTAGCTGTGCTTCTGTGTGGCTTCTGTTCCTCCTGGCTCCATGGCCCTGGCCACTTGCAGCCAGCTTCCCAAGGACCGAAGCAACGTGGTCTCATCTAGACTCACGGATGCAATCTGGGGGTCCCTTTCTTTAGCCTCCTAACCCCACTCCCCTTAGGCACAGCCCCTGGCCCTCTTCCCAGCCCAGGATTTCCCTAGAGACACTGAGGCCCCTGCCCCAAACACGAACTGAAATTCCCAAGGGGAGGGCCTTTGACTCATGTGACGTGGACAGGATGCCAGCCCTGGAGACAGGGCGCTGATGTACACGGAACGATCCGTGGCCCTCCACGTGGAGCGACAGCCCCACACTGGCTCTCCTTCTGTCCTTCTCCCAAGCCCTTTCGTCCTTCCTCCTTATTAGTGCCTTTGACTCTCCCCACCAGACATAAGCCTCGTGGCAAAGCAGTAGCCGTGTCCATTTTGCCTGCACACGTGGCTTTGAGTCTCACCTCCGAGAAACCCGTGACAAGATCATTCTACCCCCAAACTCTTAGTTACTGGAAAGTCTTGCACTTTCTTTTCGACCACACTTACAAGAGCTGATAGCATGAGGTTCTCATAAACAGTCATTTTGACTTAACCCTCTTGGCAGAGGGTTTTCCGTCTCAGACCCCGAGGCGTCCAGACAGGAGCAAGCAGGGCAGGAGAAGCACAGCGGTTTCTCTCCCTGGCTTGGGACTCAGACTTAGACGACGGCGGTGCAGGACTGTGTTCAGGCTGAGGATGAATGCCGCTCCCTGGATTCGTGCCGGTCGTTTTAAGTCCCTCGCTCTCTCTCCTCTTTTCCGTGCTCTCATCAAGCCGGCTCTTCCCAAACTGCTTCTAGAGTCTCAGCTTCTGCGTTGATACCTGGTAGGTTGCGTGAATCACTTACTCTGGAGTGGCTTTTATTATGCCAGCGAGCCCTCCTCCGTGGGCAGGTGGCTGAAGAAACCAAAGGAGAGCAGAAATGCAAGCCTCTGCCCCATAGCGTTTAGTGCGGCCGTCGTGTTCTCCAGACGTACAGGAAAGGAAGGAAGGTTTCGCTGAACTGGCCTGGAATTCCATGCCATGATCACCATCCCAGCAGAAATGTGAAGCTCTCCTCACAGCCGAAAATTCCACCTGCAGCAGTTATTTCTATCTGTTTATGGGTCCTTCAAGTTCATAAAGTCACCATTGTTCAATCCCTTTATATCGTATTGGTGTTTCTCTGGAGGACTTGCAAATGATGCAATCCCAGCAAACCTGGCTCGTGTGTTCGAATAATCCAAAGCAGATGATATGTTTTATGGAAACCAGTGGCCCAATCTGACTGCTACACGTAATGTGTGTGTGTGTGTATGTGTGTGCGTATACACATATATATGTAAGACATGTACACGTAGGACATGCACATTATATAGAAGACATGTACACACGTGTGCAGGATGCAAACTCTACACATAAGATGTACGCACATGTGTGTAAGACACGCACAGCATCTGTAGGATGTGGACGCATAACGTGAGCTCACCGGAGCGTGCACACTCTCTCAGCAGCTCCCTTGCGTGCTGATTGTCCAAGGGTAACACCGGCTGCACAGGTAGCCAGCCAAACGCGGGGTTTTCCGAATGAATGACCTCCCTGAACTCAACCCCGAGATCAACCGATCATGGATCCCATCACACCCTCCCAGGAAAGCGCCTGGAGTTTTGCAAGGGAAGAGCCAGGCACAGCAGGGGCAGGCGTGCCACAGGGCTGCTGTCCGTGTTCTCGTCAAGTGTCTCCAGCCCCGCTGACCTAATAGCTGTCCGCCTGAGGACCAGTCTCGGTTGCAGTCTTACGTCGTAAAGTTGGGAGTGGGTTGGATATCCCACTGAGGTCAGGAAATGGTCAAAGACAGTCTCGCCAGCCCGAGACCGAGGACGAGATTACTGTGTCGTGCTAATTGTGTGAATAAGTTTGGTCCTGTTTTGCCGATAAAAGAGAAAAGAAAAAAGAAAACAGTATTATCAGGAAATGAAAAGTTTCATGGGAAATCAATTCTTGAGTTCACAGAAGTGCACGCCTTCCTGGACTCATATTCGTCTCATCTCTGTTTGAGATCTCTCTCCCTCTTGGAGTGTGTAGATGCCTGCTTTCTTACGCAGAAGCTGTTGACGGCTTTAAGCTCCGCCCAACGCTCCAAGTCCTGATCGTGAAAATGTTAAGGCCACACCAGCGCCTTGGCCTCTGGTCCTCAGGTCCGCTTGTCAGTGACCCCTTCCCTCCCTGTCCTCCTGCTCTGCTCTTTCCACTGCCTTGGCACCTCTTGGGCTCCAGACCACGCTGCATATTAAACATGGCATACTGGGGCACCTGGGTGGCTCAGCCGGTTGAGTGTCCGACTTCAGCTCAGGTCATGATCTCACAGCTCATGGGTTCGAGCCCCGCGTCTGGCTCTGTGCTGACAGCTCGGGGCCTGGAGCCCTCTTCGGATTCTGTGTCTCCCTCTCTCTCTGACTCTCCCCCGTTCATGCTCTCTGTCTCAAAAAAATAAATAAACGTTAAAAAAATGTTTTTAAATAAATAGATAAAATAAACATGGCATACTAAGTAATATTCGATCCGAACCCAAGGAGAACTCAGGCATCGGGGACCTGGCATCAGAGATCTCTTTGATAACTTTTTAGCAGTAAACATGTCCCAAAAGGATGAGGCTGGGAAAGTCTCTGGTTGACAGGCTTAGTCTAAACTCATGGCCATCAGCCTTCGCTATACATTTGACAAGCTTTAAGGAAAAAACAGAAAGGAAATACTTCAAGAAATACCACCTTGCAGGACCATAATCTAACTGATTTCAGCTGCAACCTGAGAATCAGGGCGTTTTAAAGTCCACCAGGCAAGGGGCACCTGGGTGGCTCCGTCGGTTGAGCGTCCGACTTCGGTTCAGGTCATGATCTCACGGTCTGTGAGTTCAAGCCCCGCCTCGGGCTCTGTGCGGACAGCTGGGAGCCTGGAGCCTGCTTCAGATTCTGTGCCTCCCTCTCTCTCTGTCCCTCCCCCATTCATGCTTTGTCTCTCTCTGTCTCAAGAATAAAGCCCACCAGGCAAATGGAACGTGCAGTCAATGCTGAGAACCTCCGTTCTGAAACACGGCTTGTGTGGACACCAGGCTCTACTGATAGGGGACAGTTTGGGAAGGTTAGTGGCTGCTCTTCATCGGGATTATGTGTGCAGTTGTGCTTCTGGCCACCAGATCCGTTGGTAGGAATGTCAGCGCCCAGTGCTTCCGAGTGGGACCTCACCTGGGCACAGAGTTGCTGCAGATGTAATCCGTTAAAATGAGATTACATTGGAGTGGATGGGCCTCTAATCCAGTGACTGGTGTCCTTGTAAAAAGGGGAAATTCGGACGCAGACACACAGGGAGAATGAAAGGCGAAGACGAAGCCAAGAAAAGCCAAGGATGTGGCGCCCGAGTGGCTCAGTCGGCTGAGCGTCTACCTTCGGCTCGGGTCATAATCTCACGGTTCGTGGGTTCAAGCCCCGCGTCAAGCTCTGGGCTGTCAGCACAGAGCCCTTGTCAGATCCTCTGTCACCCTCTCTTTCTGCCCCTCCACCCCCTCTCAAATAAATCAGGAATAAATAACAAATCAATTAAAGCCAAGGCTGGCCAGCAAACCCCCAGAAGCCTGGAGACCTACCTGGAGCCAATTCTCCCTCACAGCCTGGGAAGGAAGCAGCCTTGCAGGCACCTTGATCTTGGCCTCCCAGCCTCCAGAACTGTGAGAAGGTACATTTCTGTTGTTGAGGCGCCCGGTTTGTAGTACTTTGTTATGGCAAAACCCTAGAGCCCAGTACAACAGACCTGACTATAAATACTCAGGAGTCACCTCCCGAGAGTACCAGAGAAACACCTTTCCTGAGTGCCACCTTTCCTTTGCTCCCAAACCCACCTGGTGATTTTCGTCTTACGTAACCAGGTCTGAGTGCTTGACAGAGAAGCCGACGATGGCAGGGAGAGTGAGGGCCCCGCATACAGGGTCCGGTGGTAACATTCCCCCCTCTGATTCACATGTGCATATAGCATGGGAATCTGTGTGTTTCAGTGAGTCATAGGCATTAACGCAAAGCGTACACAAATTTGCATCGCAAAATGCTTCTGCTCCCGATGCTGAGTTTACAAGACTTTCTCTGGCTTTGTATATTATAACACTACAAAGATTTTATGAGATCAAATACTTCGGGGATTTTTTTAGGATCGATTCAAAACAGCATTTCTTATCTATGAAAGAAAGATCATTTTGTGTAGTTTCTAACATAACCGCTGGCCTTTAGTAAAATGGATTTTGCATGGATGCCTCTACTTATTAATCTTTTCTGGAAGTCAGTATATATAGATATAATTCTCAAGGGTCTTTGAAAACAGGAACTGCTTTGGGGAAATCAAAATAAAATATCTCTTCTCAAGAAAAGAAAAAAAGATGACATTTCATAAGCAGCAATACTTTTGCTATTTTCTCAAGGCATTTTATATCCCTGATATAAAACAAACAAAACATGTTGCTGGAATCCAAATGACTTTATGTTATATTTGCTACTCTGACTTTTCCAGACATGCCATTTGAATGAAGGGGGATACTCGGATCGTTAAGAAAAGACAAGGCAAGGAAACCTGTGATCTGCTGGTCTCTGGCTGGTCTCTGGACACTGACACTGTCTGGAGAGTGGGGACAGAGGGGCGGGAGGAGGAGACAGATAGGAGATACGGAGTCGCAGGGAATGGTCCTTAACTTTTCGTGAAGCAGAGAGAGGATGCCTCCTTGGACACGGAGTCGAGTGTCAGAGTGAACCTGGCCTTGTGGGGCCTTGGAAAAGAAACAGACTCTGAGGTCCCACCCCCCTGCCTTCAACGGCTGGCCCTCCTACCACCTCCCATGTGAATTTGAGCATGAATCTCTGCTTCTCTTGTTAATGGGGAAAAACCCAAATATATATCCCCTGAGAGGTAGGGAGAGACAATAAATGCCAACAGGCTTACTAGAGAGTAAGTGCTCAGTAAATATGAGTTTCTACCTTTCCACTGTCTTTCTTTCCTCCCTCCCTTCCTTCCTTCCTTCGTTCCTTCCTTCCTTCCTTCCTCCTACATTCCTTCCCTCTCTTTTTCTCCCTTTTCCTTCCCTCTTTCTTCCTCCTTCCACAGAAAGGAGAGGTTTGGAACAGACACTGTTAGGAACATCAGAGGGAATCAGTATTCTCCTTTCTATACCTTTTTGCAAGCCCTGCCCTCACAACAAAAGCCACACAGCTACTGAGATGTCCTGCCTGCCATTCCTTCACACATCCCGTGTATTCATCCATGGCCTTCCTGCTAGCTCAGTTTCATAAATAAAATTCCAGAATGCAAAGGATACATTGAGTATGCATTTATGTACAAGAGCTTAACTATGCAATTGCAGGCACCCTGTTGCCTTTGGGAAGAATCCCAATAAAATGTTCCCAGCAAATTAAAATCTATGCTCCTTTTAAAGACTTCCAGAAAATGTTAATTAAGAATCTATTCTGGTGTTTAATAACTCTATGTGTGAGGAAATCTTCTCTGTAAGTCCTCTAAACCCCATGCGCCGAGGTGAGAGTGCCTCCTTCTGAGGCATCAGCTTCTATCGAGATCCCTTTTGCCAATCATTATCTATCAAGTGTGTGACCGGAGTGCACACATGGAGTTAACGAGTCCCCTTCCGCGTTTTGTTTCTCCTCTCTGACAAAGGAAAATGACACAGTGTGACACGAGGCATCTAACGCTCCACAGGTCTGCATGCGAGTCTGACGCACACCCTTAACTCTGCATCCTGGGGAGGAAATCTCCCTGAGTTGGTTGACAGTAAGCAGCTCCCTGGCATCATTCGGAGTGAGGGAAAGCCCGAAAGCGAGTTTGGGGATTTGCTCAACATGTACAACCTGCCCAGTCTTGCGCTCTGCGGTGGGGCCGTCATCCTGAGGTCCTTCTCCGTCTGAGACAATGACCACGTCAAGGACATGAATTATTCAGTGAAACGCAGCCCAGCCTGGGACACCATCCATTCTTACTTCGGAAGGTGATGTCTCGGAGGTGTGTTGTTTTCACTTCGTGAATTATCTCAGGCTACCATCCGAGGGAGTTGGGGTCACAGGCAGGAGAAAAAGTGGCCCGGTCTGTGATGTGTGGGTCAGGAGAAGCCTCAGCCAGATCCGGGGTTTTGCTGGAGTCTTCGACAGTGAGCACAGGGCTTGGGTTGATGAGTCTTGTACTTTGAAACGTGTTTGGAAACACCAGCCACACTCTCCCTCTGTCCGCCATATTCTGCAGCATTTGTGGAATGACCACGGAAACAAAGTCCAAGTACACATTGTCCTGAGCACGCCCCACCCACGGTGTGCCAAGCAGTCCTGCAGTGAGGCTCTTGCCGGTGTGCGGGCCACTCCATCCCCACTGGGCTCACCTCTCTGTTCAGATTCTGCATTTCTGAAGAGGTCTCCCAGGTGATGGGTGTGGCCCACGTGCTGAATAGCTAGGCTCTAGACGCTCTAATTAGCCTACACAAAATGAACACGTGTTTATGACATGCGCCTTTGCCACATGTTCATGTAAAATTTGACTTTCATGCTGCAAAGTTAGCATGAAATAAACTACACACACACACACACACACACACACGGAACATCTCCAAGGTAACCATACAAATTCTAGCTGGCTATTATGGGCACTGGAGGGTAGCTGGGAGGGGAGGAAAGACTTTTGAAAACACAAACACCCCAGCCACACTCCTAGAAGAATTCAGGTCGAATATCTGGGAGTGGGACCCAGGCTTCAGCCAGGGGGAAGCTCCCCAGGTGACCTCAATGTATAGTCAAGGTGGTGATCCTCGGGCACGACATGGCACACATCAGTACTACACGCTCTGTGTGAGATATTAAAACCAAAGTAACTTCCCAGTGTTAGTTCCCCAAAACACTTAGGAACTGGTAAGCTTTTTCTTAATCCCTCATGGCCACTATTTCTGAAAACTGCCCCCATGAACACCTAAAGAAGGGGGAAATCTGCCTGGAAGTCCCAATATTTCATTTTGCCCTGGAAGAGTTGGACAAAATAAATAAGCTGAGTCGCAACTTGCAGTCATGTGTCCTTAATCTTGCGATTTTCTATTTCTTAACATTATTTAAATATTCTTTCCTCTACTTAGAAGACAGGCGCTCAACTGGGTGTTGTATCTCAGTGGTAAACCACGGGAATCTACCCCAAAAACCAAGAGCACACGGTACACCCTATAGATTAGCTAATTTGACAATAAATTATATTTAAAAAAAAGAAAGAAGAGAGGCTTTCATTTTAAAAGGACCTCACTGAGTCGCTTGAGTCTATGTGTCAAAGAGCTTTTCTAAAGCTTCCCAGGAGAGACCTTGACAAATGGCTGAGTGCATCGATCCCTGCCATCTTCCTAAGTTGAGCCAGGATCCTCTGCAAGTGAAATGCGATGCAGACAAGTACCATTTGGGCAAAAGGATGAGTCGCCATGTTTTGAGGCAGAAGGAGCAAGGGTAGCCCGAAAGGTTTGGAATGTGTGGTCAGGGTGGTAGTCAGGGACCCTGCAATTCCACTCCTATGCGCATGCCCCAAAGAAACGAAAACCCAAGCACCTACTCACGCACATTTATAGCAGTACTTTTCTCAAACGCCAACAGGTAGAAACAACCCACACATCCAGCAATGCATGAACGAATCAGCCAGTCTGGGGCTTGCCACACAATGGAATATCGTTCAGCTCTAAGAAGGAATAAAGCACTGGTCTTTCTGCACCATAGATGAACCTCAAAAACATTATATTAAGTGAAAGACACCAGAACCAAAAGCCACGTACATATGGTCCCACGCAGGTGAAACACCCAGAATAGGGAAATCCATGGAGTCAGAATGTACCCTGGAGTTTTCCAGGAGCAGGAGAGGAGGAGGAAGTGGGGAAAACTGCTTTAATGGGTAAGGGGTCTCACCTGGGAATGATGGAAATGTGTGGATAGAGGTCGTGGTTGTGCAACATCGTGAGCGCGCTAAATGCCGCTGAATTGCTTATTGTGAAATGGTTGATTTTATGGTGCGATTTCAATTGGTTATTTTTTTTTTAATATGGAGAATGTTTGGTTTATCTGATGGAGAGGAACAAAGCTGGAAAGGCAGATGGGGAATGCTGGTGAGGGTGACATTTTAAATGGAGTCACTGGGGAGGCATCCCTAAAAGCTGAATTTGGGCAGATCCTAAGGAGCAAGGGAGTGAGCCCCATGGACATGTCTGAAGAGACCACTGGAGGCAGGAAACCCCAGGCAGAGGGACAGCAGGGCAGCCCAGCTGGCTAGGCAGACGTGCCTGGAATCTAAGAGGCGCAAAGGGAGTTCCAAGCTCCGCCGGGAGCCACAGGGAGTCCAGAAGGAATCAGAGGCTGGCGACAGTGGGGAAATGAGAAATCCAGCAAATTATATGTAAAGCGTTGACTTTAGGTCTTGTTTTTTGTTGTTTTTTTTTTTTTAGTTTATTTATTAATTTTGTGTTTTGGGGGTAGAACGTTGGGCAGAGAGAGGAGAAAGAATCCCAAGCAGGCTCCACGCTGTCAGCACAGAGCGAGACCCTGGGGCTCAATCCCATGAACCATGAGATCATTGACCTGAGCCAAAACCAAGAGTTGGATGCTTAACCAACTGAGCCCCCAGAGCCCCTTCACTCTTGTTTTTGGGTCACCGTGGTTTTACAGCTTGATCGAAACTTATGACCTCTTTTAATAATGACCCAACAATTAAAGAAACAGCACAATTAGGTTCGAAGCACTTTAATATATGTTGTTAACTTACTGTGTTTATTAGAAATCAATCTCTTCAGGCCGTGGCCACCCCTGCGGGCCGGGACTAACTAAGCCTGGGTTCTGCGCGGACAGCACATGACAGAACAGCTGGCAAGAACACAACACCACCGAGGGGTGGCCCAGCTTGCGTTGGCGGTTGTGTGGCCAGGCTTTCCTAGAGGGTCTGGAGCCAGCTCCCGGGAGGGCCGGGGTGGGGGTGGGGGGCGGCATGGGTTTCAAAGCCAGGAAACCCGGCTCGACAACAAGGTGTGGCACCCCCTACCTGTGCAGCCTTGAGCACATGGGCACACCCGACTGAGCCCCAGACAGCTGGTCTGTAAAATCAAGCCACGCTAAACTCCAGACCTTGGGCGCCCAGCAACAAGCCCCATGCACATCGAGCACCAGCTTCTCTTACCTGCCCCCCCACCCCCTTCTGCCAGCTTCTCTGCTCCTGCTCCTTCCCTCAGCCCCTCTGCCAAGGTCATCCTCCATCACTTCCACACACGCCCCTGCATTTCCAGCCCGCCTCCACTCCCTCTCTCCGCCCCTCCCGGGGAGCTGCTCCCCTCTGCCCACCGACCCCAGTCCTTCTTCCACAGACCCTTCCTGTTGGCCCAGCCGCCCCCTCCGCCGGGAAGCAGGTCTGCGTGGAGGGGGACGCTCTGTTGCCCTGCTACTTTGCAGACTCAGAGAAGCAGGCAGTGGGACGGCTGGGGTGCCAGGGGGGCCCTTCAGCTGGTCTGATTTGACCCCAGACAGTCCAGGTAGGTGATGAGATATATTTAGGGAACGGCTAGATTCAAAATAGCTCTAATAACTGACAACTGGTATTTTGTTTTCAGAAACAAACACCTCCCCCCAAACACAAACATGATTACGTGGCAATTCCTACCATTAGCCAGGTTTTTTGTTTTGTGTTTAACTGTTTATCACTTTGCATACTTCTCTCAGAACAGTGTTTCCCCACCTGGTCTGACAGTGCGCGTGAGGCTCTATGCCCACAGAGCTGCTGAGACCCGGAGACACAAGGGATTTACCTGGCTGACGTCTGGCCCCCTGTGCGGCTCAGTCTGGGGAGAGCACAGCAGAGGGGGGGGCCCACTGGCCTGTCCATGCAGACTGCCCTGGGGCCCCAAATCCCAACGGCAGGCTCACTCACTCTGGTTTGGTTGCACAGAGAACACTCCAACGAGCCTCCTAGAAACCTGCTCTCTGTGACAACAGCAACATCTCACAGCAACGTGCAGAAAGTTTCACGCTGGCCTCCTCCGTCCTTGGAGGTGAAGAGTATGCTTCTGCGAGTCGGCTGCCCGAAACGCCCTGCCTACAGCTGTCCCCGGCGATCCTTCCTCACTGCCCTCAGGCCCTCCGCTGGGATAAAATCTGGACAGACTCTCTCCGCCCCCACACTTCCTACCCCTGTCACCTGGCCTTGCTCAGGTCATAGAACTCACCACCACCAGACACGCCACACGCCCAATATCTGCTAAACCTACCTCTGTGTCTGCATCCAGGTCTTTGTGACCCAAACACACGCACGTACATTTACTACACTATACAGTTGACACTGAACAATGCAGGCGTTAGAGCCACTGACCCCCCAACTCCCCCGACAGTCAAACCAAAAGTAAGTACTGTAAAGGAAAAAGAATACAGTAAAAAAAAAAAAAAAGTATTGCGTTCTGACAATAAAGTAAGCTAGAAAGGGGCGCTTGGGTGGCTCCATCGGTTGGGCATCCGACTTCGGCTCAGGTCATGATCTCGCGGTCTGTGATTTCGACCCCCACATCAGGCTCTGTGCTGACAGCTCAGAGCCTGGACCTGTTTCGGATTCTATGTCTCCCTCTCTCTCTCTGACCCTCCCCTGTTCATGCTCTGTCTCTCTCTGTCTCAAAAATAAATAAACGTTAAAAAAAAATTTTTTAAAAAAAGCTAGAGAAAAGAAAGTGTTATTAAGAAAATCACAAGGAAAAGACATATATTTACAGCACTGTACTGTAGTTATTGAAAAAAGTCTGTATGTAAGTGGGCCTGTCCCATTCAAACCAGTGTGGTTCAAGGATCAATGGTTAAACGATGTTATATACGATATACGTCATTTATGTGCATATATGGACGTTTACTATACAATGTGTGCCTACATAGGAAAGTCAAGTGAACTGTAAATACTCATATATTTATTGGTTTTCTGCCTCCTTTAAAATGCAAGCTCCATGAGAAAATGTCTTGTTATTGGTCCTCGTTTCCAGCCTGTGCTTACTTAGGCTCCCGAGTGATTAGCACTGAAACTTATTTCTGTAATGTCAGAAAAAAAGAGATCTCTGACAGATAGCCAAGATACAAAGATACCTCGAATGGATAGCCAGGTTTCCACACAGTGACAATTAGGGGGAAATGGCAGGAAGTAATTCGGAGGGGCTTTCAATTGGATGGGAGAAATTTTAGTTAGAACAGATGGATGTGAAGGGTCTGCAGCTCAAAACCACAGAGGACTAAGGGACAATTAGCAAGTGCGTAAGCGGTAAATGGCTTGAAACCCCGTGACAGACATTTATAAATGGGCACGCGTGAGAAATAAGGAGTTCCCTGTGAAGAGAGTGAAAACAGCCCCTTGCACCACTCCTATTAAAAGCCATCACCCAAAGCTGGTGACGATGCTGTTGTGTTAAGACAGGCGACTGTAATTGCATTATTGTGTGCAGCCCATTGAAAAGCTTCTGGAGCAGAGGCAGAAGGCTAATTTGGAGCGGCGAGTGGGTTAGCATTCATTTCAGAAAGTCTTCTCCCAGACACACATGCTACGTCAAAATGGACAGCCTTGTTCTAGTCCGACTGTTCTATTAGATAAATTACCCACATTTGCATGCGTGCTGTTTAGCTCCAGGCAGGGGAATATTTGCAAGTAACACCTGGTGCCTTGAAAGACACACACTGTCTACTATATCTTACAAACTTTATATGTTCTTTGCTTCCAAGTTCAATTAAAACACTCTCCAGTGAAGTTTCATTGATTTACTTTAATATATGCCTAAACCTCAACCAGGGCGTAACTGATTTCTAAAGCACAATATCCTGTTGATGAACAAAAGACACCACAAAGTAACTGTCAAGTTCTGCTGACGGATCATTTTGCTCATGTTCTGGGAGACTTTTCTTTTTTATAATTTTCTCTCTGAGTGTCTTCAAGATTGCTGGTTTTGTGGTACAATCGATCACGTAATGTGTGCCATCAAAAAAAAAAAAAAATGGGGGGAAATTCCATCCTTCTGAAGAATCACATTGAAATTTAAAGTCTGTACGGTTTTCCTTCAAAGAAACTAATACGTCTACCCTTCCAAGATGAAGTTCTTTCTGCAGGTTGTCAGGGATGGGAACGTTTCCCATACAGATCTGGTCATATCAGTGAGAACATCCATGTTCCCTTCCCTTGACCCACAGCTCCGGAACCATGGACAGAACCCCCGTTTCCAGGGAGCCATGCTCACTCTGACAGTGGGGCAGGTGATGAAACCCACCCCGCCCCCACAGCACCGGGGGGTTACATCCAAACACAGAACCCACAGCAGGCACCTTACAGAGGCCTGGAAGGTCAACACAACACACAGGCATTCCATCCAACCAACAGGAGGGATTTGCTTTCCTTCTTTTAAAAACATCAGGAAGTCAGAGGGCCTTCAGGATAAATCGTGAACCACATGATTCTGGAAGCTTTGCCTTGGTTCAGAGCCTTGCTGTGTGTTTGTTTCTGATAAGCGCACAGAGACACCAGCCTCAGGGAAGGTCCACAACCCACACTGGAAGTGAAAAGTAGTCCAGAGGAGATCAGCCACGGACTGCGAACGTCATGGGGAAAGAAGGAAGGATGAGTCGCTTGGGGAAAGAAAAAGCCCAAGAAGAAGCTTCTCAGGCCCCCATGTACGGATGCCTTCCCTGCCCCGGAGAGCTGGACCACGTGGATGTCTGACTGGGTGTGGGTCAGCTGTCACTGCAGCCAGAGAATGACCAGGCTGCCCCTAGAAAAGTGTGTGCTCTACGCCTGCCGTCCTCCCACGAGGCCCAAGGTGGCTGCCAGGGCTGTGCTTGTATTGTGTCCACGTTTTGCCAGCATGTGCTGTAACCTACCTGGTGTGTCATTGCCAACTTTTGCTTGTGTGTTATCTCTCCATGGGCTGGAGGTGATTGGAAGGCAGGAGGTTGGTTGTTATGGCTTCAGGCTCATGGTTGGTCCATCAATGCCTCCGTGAGTTCTACACACAGCGCATTGCTCAGGAGAGCCGTCGCCTGTTTTCAGAATCCTCAGAAACCGTATTGAAAGACCCTTAATAAAAGCCTCTACAACCCAGACTCACATCTTAAAATGCCAAATGCTTCTGTTTCCTGATCTCTTTGAGCTATGTTACAAAAGAATTAAAATAAGTATTTTTAAATCGCAAGCATGACTCTTGAATTTACGGCAGAATTCCAAATGCAGCCCGTATCCGCGTGGACTCAGCTATCTCATGGACAACCTTTGACCTCAGAACAGAATAATTAAATCCTCTGCAACACTACCTGCCTTGATCCTGTTCCCCAACGCCGGGTTTATAAAGTGTTTGATGCGAAAAGCGTGTCCAAGTTTAACAAGACCTGGTACCGCTAGAAATATTCTATGGAAGTCAAGACTTCCTGTTCTGACTATGGGCTGTAGCGTCTGCAAGAAAACAAAATCAGGAGAAAACAGTTGGGAACCATTTGCGGAGCCCAGCTCAAAATTCAGAAAGCACGGATGGAAGCTAAAATTTGGAAAGGGCAGTTCCCTAATGACCCTCTGTCCCCTGTGCCTGGGACTCTGAGCATCTTCTGGCAATGACAGCACAGTTGTCTGAGCACAGGGAGTGACATCTCAGAGATGGGACACTTGCTGAGGTTGGTTTGTTTATTTTTTTGTTTTGTTTTTACTATTATGAACAATGCTGTTCTAAGCATTTGTGTCTTTTTATTTTTTAATGTTTATTTTTGAGAGAGAGAGGCAGAGTGTGAGTAGGGAGAGGGGCAGAGAGAGAGGGAGACAGAATCCAAAGCAGGCTCCAGGCTCTGAGCTGTAAGCATGGAGTCCAACGTGGGGCTTGATCCCATGAACTGTGAGATCATGACCTGAGCAGAAGTTGGACGCTTAACTAACTGAGCCACTCAGGCACCCGTTGTTTTTGTTTTTGTTTTTTTTAACATTTTTAAAAATTTTATTTTAGACAGAGAGCACATGGGGGAGAGGGGTGGAGAGAGAAAGAGAGAGAGGGAGGGAGGGAGGGAATTTTTTAAAACTATTTTTTAAAGTTTATTTATTTTGAGAGAGACAGAGACAGAGTGAGCAGGGGAGGGACAGAGAGAGAGAGAGAGAGAGAGAGAGAGAATCCCAAGCAGGCTCCATGCTGCTAGCACAGAGCCTGATGCAGGGCTCGAAACCATGAAGCTCCAAGATTATGACCTGAGCCAAAATTAAGGGTCAGACACTCAACTGACTGAGCCTCCCAAGTGCCCTGAGAGAGAGAGAGAGAGAGAGAGAGAGAGAATCTTAAGCAGGCTTTACACTCAAGACCAGATGTGGGGCTTGATCCCACGACCCTGGATCACAACCTAAGCTGCAATCAAGAGTCGGAACCAGGCGCCCCCCTTTTTAAGTTTATTTATTTGAGAGAGGGAGAGAGAGAGCACATGAGTAGGGGAGGGGCAGAGAGAAGGAGAGAGAGAACCCCAAGCAGGCTCTGTGCTGTCAGCGCAGAGCCTGATGCAGAACTCAATCCCAAGAACCGTGAGATCATGACTTGAGACAAAATCAAGAGTCTTAACCCACTGAGTCACCCGGGTGCCCCTGCCAAGGCATTGGACATTATTCCATCCGACGTCATTGTAGACTCTGTTCAATCTTAATCTTGCCGTGTGGGTGTAGAGTGAAAGAGACACCTCTCTCAAGAAATGGGGCTCTAGTGGGAACCATCCATGATTGACATTAATTAGCCCCATTTCTCCACATCCACAGAGGAGAGAACTCACGCTTCCCTTCACTCTCTCCCCTTCACTTGTCCCCACAAATGCGGGTGACCTGTCCAGCAGCTGATCTGGAGTAGTGACAACAATGCCTGACCCTGTCACTTTAGCATGGACTCTTCCAGAGCTGCATGCCTGCATGCCTGAGAGAGATTGGCATTCTCCTCTCTTCTCCAGTGACCTCGGGACATGCCCTGCTGGTTTTTTGAGAACAGCCTCCCCCAGGTGCTCTGCCCATAGGTGGCTGGGCCAGAGCAATGGAGTGTTAAAGGAGGAAGGCACACTCTGACCTTGAACCCTGGCATCACTCTGCACCATAGCTCTCCCAGCGCACCTGTGTAGCCTTGTGTGGGTCACTCACCTGTGCACACCCAGGTATCTCCATTGGCAAAAAGCGTTCCATAACCGTATCTACTCCATGCGGTCACCAGGCCCTGGTGTTCCCATCGGTAACATGGGATTCATGGCATTGCTGTGATGTGTAACTGAGGAGAATGCCTGGCCTTTACAAGCCCTGCACACATGTCTGCAGTTGTCATTATCTTAAATAATATGTTTGCTTCCCTTTCTGATGCCTGAGACTATTTATCAATGAATCTAGAACACAGAGGGGAAGGGACACTGTTACTTAAGCCCCTCACACACCCAAGTCAAAGGGCATGTCAGCCATACCGGTGAAGGAGATGGTCAGTAAGGAAAGACTACAACACACACAGAGGAAAGGACCAGGGTACAAGAAGTCAGCACTGAGGGGTGACAGTTGTAACACTCGTGGTCTGCAAAGCCCCAACTATTTACTATCTGGCCCTTTGCAGAAATAGTCTGCTGACTCCCTGCTCTAAAATAAGCAATACCCTGTAGGCCCCTGTGCTCCTCATAAGACCTCACTCCCTGTCCACCTGTCCAGGTGTGCTCTCCTCCACGGCCAGGGGTCTAACAGCTGCCTCCTCTCTGAACCCTGGGCTGCACTTCTGTCCCTTCTGTACCCGACACAGTGTCTGCCTGACCTCTGCTAGGTCACAGTAATGTCTCCTGGCTGCAAAATAAATGGATAAATGAACGTAACACATTGGACAACTACTTCAGATCTTCATTCAAGTGGAACTTTCCGCCAGCTAATAGCACTGTTATTAATGATCTCATTCCAGATAGCGTTTCAACAGAAATGTAAAAGAACTACAATATGTCAACTCATCCTTAAGCAGGAAGTGTGGTCACTCTTGGCGCATGGATTGCCAGCATTGTGTGGGCTGACCACGGTGATACAGGTGTGCATAAATGGTGCGCACTTCGGGTACAAACGAGAAAGGCATGGTTGGGGCTTCTAGAAACTTCCTCAGCCCATCTACACTCAGTTACTGTCTCAATAGATCTGGTCCCTGAGAAGAATACTACATAGATTCCCAGCTCTACTCACGGATGTCTGTAGCATACACAAATAAAACAGAATTTCATGGTTTCCCTTTCTCAACTTTATCCGCAACCCATGGATGGACTTAAAAGTTAGTAGGTGGTAATCAGACATAAGTCAAAAATGGGACGAATCCATGACAGCAACAAAACAACAATAAATCACCCTGAACATATTTCAAAGTATTCACAGGTCAATGGGAGAAAAACTAACCCAGCCACAGAAGATCCTAACAAGATCTGTCTTCCATTTGTGACCTAAAAGACAAGCATCCGGAATAGAAGCAGATTGCCAAGACATCCTTAATTCACTTTTTCATTTTGATCATAAAAATCTGGTATTCAGTCACAAACAATCTTACTGCATCTGGAAGCCATCCATTAAATGATTATATAGAGCACAGATATACCTGTCAGTTTTCCTCCTGTAAAATGTGCCCTGGTCATCCTCGGAGGCTTAATTCATCACTGTTTTCCTTAAATCCAAGTGATTACAAGTTGTGGTAGCTCATCTCCAAAGATGAACCCAGTTCAACCACTTCCCCAACATTCACGCCCTTGTGTAGTTTTTTCCCCATGAATCTGGGCTGGCCTATAATTCATTCTATCCAAAACAATGCTTTGGAAGTGATGTGACAAATCTCTGCCTAAACCTTAGGCCTCTCTCTCTCTCCCTGCCCCTCCCCTTCTCAAAATAAATACATAAATAATCATTTTTTTTAAAAAAAAGAGAAAACATGTCTAATGATGTAATTGAATCCTCCTCAAGACTATGTATTTAGAAACTATTTGCTTACATTCCACATAGAGAAAACGTGTTTGATCGTGTGTCACTAATGCACATGTGTGTGTTGTGTTTGTGTTTGCATTACTGTAGTCATGTGTTACATATGCTATAAATAAATACTAACATGAAATCTACAAAGAGGGATGTCAACAGAAATTCTCATACTTTCCTGGGGCACCTGTGTGGCTCAGTCAGTTAAGCATCTGACTTCGGCTCAGGTCATGATCTTGCAGTTCATGGGTTCAAGCCCCATGTCAGGCTCTATGCTGACAGCTCAGAGCCTGGAGCCTGCTTCAGATTCTGTGTCTCCCTCTCTCTCCCCCTCCACCTCTCTCTCTCTCTCTCTCTCACACACACACACACACACACATACACACACACACACACACACACACACACACAAAATAAAATAAAATATATAAAATAAAATAAAATAAAATAAAGAAGGTCTAATGTTTTTATCACATTCTAAAGCATTTGAAAAGTAAACTTCAGACTGTCAACGGTAATTATTTCCAGTGGATTTTTGTTTGTTTGTTCTTGGTTTTCTTCTTGCTTGTTTGTTTTTTGGCTAAATGTGTTTTTCCCCCAGATTTTCAAATTAATAATATACTATGTAAATAATTAATGTTTAATCTTAAATATTATTAGGGTTTTTAATTTATCATAAATCCTAATAAATTATATTTGGATTGAGAGTGAGCAAGATGAGTGCTCCCATTTTCCCTGATCATCTTTCTTGGTCAATAAATATGTCCCTTGGTGACCAGGATAATGGAAACAGAGGACAACTCTGCCCTCCCACCTTTTACATGCTAGCCAACACCTGCCAAACCCCTTTCTTCTTCCATGACTCCCTGCTTGGAGCTTTAGAAAACATCGAGAATTAAAGAGAGTGCCAGCAAAGGATCACCCCATCTCACAGCCTTCTTACCACATAAGCCACCCCACCCATAGACCTCTCCACTACCTCAACCTCTCTACCATATAGACCTCCCCACCCCATGAACCTCTCCTCTCCATGGACTTCTCCCATCATATGGACCTCCCCACCCCATAGACCTCTCTATTGCATGGACAACCTCTACTATATGGACCTCCCCAATCATGGATAACCCCCACCCCATGAGCCTCCCCACCTATGGATCACCTCCGTCCCATGGGCCTCTCCACCCCATGGACCTCTCTGCTCCATGAACAATCCCCACCATACGGACCTCCCCAATCATGGGTCACCCCACCCATGGACCACCCTACTGCATGGCCTTTTAAAGTTTCAATCCAAGTAGAATCCCTGTTTTCTTAACTCTTCACAAGTTTTGCCTTCCCCTTAATGTTCTAAATGCCAACACTGAAAGGCTAATTTCTTGGACAAAGAAGTGGTCCAATTTATTACACTTCATGTTGTGAACAGTACCACATGGAAAGTTCTTTCACAGAAACCTACTTAGGAAAATAAGGTTGGGGCTGAGTGGAGAGAGATTTCTCTCATGAGGCAGCAGACAGACACTATAAAAGGGCTCCTGGGGTGTGGGATTTGTGGTGAAACTGATGAGTCCATGCTTGCTCTGCATTGGCATCCCCATGGTCTGAGGCCACAGGACCCTGGGAGCCGAAGCTTCAGGGAGAAGTGAGAAGGTACGAAGGTTCAAAATTATCTTCTTCCATTCAGACCCAAAACAGAACTGCGGAACACTGGGACTACAGATGGCGGTTTCCCCCGTCCTGTCCAGATTCCTCAGCAAGTGCATTTCACCCGACCCAAGATTTACATTTCCCATCTCATACTTAAGGCAGAAAATTCTATTATCTTCACTTGAAATATAGAAAATCTATGGCGATGATAAATTATAGAACTAGCCTCATTCATACGATAATGACTTAATTTTGATTCAGCCTTCACTGTCTGCTCTCTATATGAAATATGGTCTATGACTGCAGGAATGGAGAGACTCAGAAGACACGCTCACAGACACACACACAGATGCACACTCACTCACAGAGGCACCGTCTCACAGACTCACACTCAGACTCATGTACACTCACAGACACGCACATAGATGCACACTCACAGACACTTGCAAATGCACACTCACAGACACACTCACAGGTGCACATCCACTCACTAGAGTTGCCTGCACCTTGCTGGAGGCTGTGTGAGGGGAGGGGAGGAGAGTGGGCTCAGGGGCTGACCACCTGGGGCTGCTGCATCCTGGCTTGCCTACTTACTAGCTCTGCCACTGAGCTGGAGCAAACTTCCTGAGCTCCCTGGGCCTTGGTTTTCTCACCTGTCAAGTGGGGCAACCGTTGTAGGAGGAAAGCTGCTCACAGAGCCGGCCCAAGCACACCTGGGTGCCATCACCTGTGACAGACGCTGAGACAAGACTCTGGAAACCCCTCCGCAGGGCACACACTCAGTGACTGTCATAGGAAGTCAACCTCAAGACCTGGAGGAAAGCGTCCAGGGGCCCGGGACTGAGACAGCCAGGCCGTCCCCTCACTGAGGCCCGGCATCGCTGTGAGCCATTCTCCCGTCTCCCCTTCCTCAAACAAGAAAGCCCACCGACAGAGACGGAGGGGCCTTCCTCACAGGGACCAGTTCACACCCTTCTTCATCACGGGCCTCAGCAGCGCAGGGCGGAAGGAACGGACCCCGTGACGTTGGGACTGCCGGCCTCCAGAGCTGCGACAGAATACATTTCTGTTGTTTGAAGTCACCCCATCTGCAATACTTTGTTATGGCAACCTCAGGAAATGCTCCAGAGGACATGATGTGCTCCCCAGTAGGGCCCATTTGGGGCAAGAACGTTGCGGCCTAACCTAAAAGCCAGCAAGGGCCACTATGTTTATGAAATAACATCACTGTGTGAGCAGTCCCTGAGAAATGACGGTCACTGCAGCTGCCTCTGTTACTGAAGGTGGGGGGGAGCCACGGGGCCGGGTGCCTGCCCTGGTGTGTGGGCGGAGCGCGCTCAGAGCCAGCAGTTCCCCCCCAAACCCAGCCTCCCCATCCCACCCCCCGCCAGTGTGGCGGGGGGGGCAGAGGGGCTTCTCAGTGGGAGCCACAGTTGGGCGGTCAGACCACGCTTCCAAGGACTCCCGAACAGCGACCTCAGCTTGGCGCATACGTTAATGTGCCATCAATCATCCATTCTCCCGTCTCCAACGCGCTCCCCTCTCCTCTCCTCTGTTGCAAAACCCCGTGGCTCTCACACCCAGCCATCACCCTCTCTCCTAGGGTGCGTTCTATTACGTTTTCAGCCTGGGTTACTGTTTTCCAGCCTGGCAACGGCAGTGCCCACGCATCCCATCGAACAGATGCACGTAAAACCCCAAGCTGAGCAGGGACGTCATTACCCTTCCAGAGGAGCCCCACGAGGGCCCCAAACTTCCTCGCTCATTGCTGGCTGTGAATCTCTGCCAACCTACAACAGCTGGAACACCTCGCCGGGTCTCCATACGGATTTTGTGTTAACCTTCTCCTCTCCCGGCCGGGTCCAGCTCCGCCTGCCCGAGCCCACATCTGCACCTGCAGCCTTCCTGAAGATAATGGCTTTTCTCTGCCCAAGCTGGTTCTGAGACTCAGGCGTGTTGAATCCAATCGCTTATTTCAGGGACAGAAGAAGCATGCCATCCAAACCTTCAGCGGGGCCTGGATTCGGGACACCCTTTTCAGGGGCAGTGTTCCCGGAAGACAGCTATTAATTAGGTAGCCAATCTGTAGAAGCAACAAGGGGATAATAATTAAATCGCTGGCAGGAGATTCCAATGAAATAATGCAGATGTTAAAGAAGAAATGAAGAAGCAAACAAGGTTAATGGTTCTGTGGAACTAGGCTCTAGAAGGATTGTGTTATGGTGCTGTAGCCACCTCAGTGCCATAGGAGCCTGGAGCCATAGCCTTAGTACTGCCTCTCGACCCTTGCAGGACTTGGTTTTTCCATCCGTATGATGGACACACGAATGCTAACCATCTCAGACCCAAGTTGGGCTAAGAAAGTTGCTTGGACAATAATTGTAAAAAGTTTAGAAAACCAGAATGCTCTGATATAGGAATCACAATAATCTATAAATATTTTCAAATCATCAAAAATAAACCTAACTCTTGCTCTTAAAATCCCATTGGCAGGAGGGCTGGACCCATAAAAATAGGGGGCATTGGCAGGAAGAAGGGTGCTCAGTGGCTCCACCCCCCCATCAACATTAACTCATGCATATAACTGAAGCGTTGGTTCACAGCTGGCCATTATTTTACCCCAGGGGACATTGGACAGTATCTGGAGACACTTCATTGCCATTTGCTTTGGGAGAGGTGGCTGCCAGTAGCACATTCTGGTGGAGGCCAGGGATGCTGCTACACTTTGTACGACACACAGGACAGTCCCACAGCACAGATTCACCCGCTCAAAATGGCGATAGTGCTGTGGTGGAGAAACGGACTAGAATTACCTTATGTCTCTCTAGCCTTCTGTCCTCAAGGAGCCTGCTCGCTTCTTGGCTTGAGGCCATGCTCCTGAGCTGGACCAAGAGAAACAATGGACCCGCCCAGTACCAGAGAGACGACACCCCGTCAGCCTTGTAGCTTAAGAGACCCCCACATTCATGCGCCATCAGCTGTAAACTGCAGAGACATTTCTTGGGAAATACCAAATAAGGAGGGGAGCAGAATGGAATACTCTTACCAGACCTAACTGTCTTACATCCTGGACCTGTGTTCTACCAAGTGATACCTACTCTACATGTGTGGTCATACAGTTGCAGGGGAGCAGGGGATTGAAGACAGGAGTTTCTGTGACCCGAACAAGATGGTAGCCAAGACAGGATCGGGAATTTTGTACATGACTTGGAGTGTTCTTCACCCAATCTTCATTTGTTAAGCACCAACTATGCATGACCTATGTTCCATGGAATAACCAGACATAGTGTTCCCCTCTCAGGAACTTACAGTCTAGTGGGGAGAGATCACAGATCGTTCATGCACAGTAAGAGCTAAGAGAAACCAAGCTTGGTGAGGGGCCCAAGGGAGAGGTGGGTGAGGTTGGGCAGTCCCCTCAGATATGATGACATTTGGTCTGCTGAGGACAGGGGCATCCATCTATGAGGTCAGCCTGAAGGACGGCCCAGTGACTCAGGTTACTGGCATGATGTTTAGCACGATTCAACTAATCCACATCCACTTTCCACCATGGTTGTGGCCACCTCCACGTTGTGTGCAGGTGACGCACAGCCATAATACTTCCCAGCCTTCCGCTCAGGGCTGGAGCATCTGAGAACCCAACTGCCAGGGCCTGGCTGGCTTCACCCCAGTGTCAGGACTCAGTCTACGATCAGCCAGCACCCACACGGCAGGTCACAGCAAGCTTTTTGCAAACAGCAGCATTTAGTTCGTGGCCTTTCCTGCTTCCCCCCAAAGCAGCGCTGCGTCTGGCACTCATCCAGATCACTTAGCTAGGAACAACACACAGCTAAAAGAAAAGAAAAAGAATTAAAAATTGCAACGAGTTTAAATAGGCAGCCATCCGTGGGGCCGTGCGTGTTTCCAGACAGCTTTATCTCTGCAGTTCACGCCCTTTGGTTGTGAGCAATTTCAAGGTTGATGGCGTAGCAACTGCCAGACATTCTTTCTGGCTGGTGGTGATCATTCCCTGGGTTGTAACAGGGCCGCACCGTTGCTTTGGGAGGGGGAGAGCGTATGTTCGTCTCCCTCCTCATTCGGTCAAATCAAGCTTTTCCAGGGCCAGGGCCTGGATCCCAGCTAGAAAGGAAGCACGTCCTCCATGTTGCTGTGCTATTCTGATGCACTAGGCTCTTGTTTCCAAGGAACCCACTAGAATAGAGCTTCTCTATTAGAGAGGGAAAGAGAGCTAAAGCCACCAGAATGTCCCCAACCCTCACCCGCCTGGCTAGAATGGGATAGATCTAGGGCATTTCTTCTTGACCGTTTTGTACAGCCATGTTTCCAAGGCCACAGCGCTGAGACCAAAAGGTGTCAGTGGCCCCAGGCACGGAGAGAGGTGGGCGGGTCCTGGTTCTGTCTCTGCCCCAGGGTGGGCCACCTTACATGAGCTCCCAGCCTGCTGGTCCCCATTTCCCCATCTGCCACCCGAAAGTGATTGATGGGGAGGACCCACTTCAGGTCCTGGAGCCCTGTAGATACATAAAGTCCTTTCATGATAAACGCCAGCTCCTCACTGCTGGCAGCAAGGGACCCCCCCTACATGTGTGCCCATCCCCGGGGCTCTTGGTCCACATTGTGAACCACTGTGTATTTCAGATTTCCGACAGAACTGCCCCCTTGTATTAACCCCAGGCCCATACGGAGTCCTGCTGCACACCCACCGTGGACTCAGCTGGCATCCTTGTAACATTGTGACCCACCATTTACTGGGCACTTCCTGCGGGTATTTAAATTTTTATGGAGAGAAATTCCAATGGCAGGAATTGGACACATAGAGGAAAAGGTGTCAGGTGACATCAGTGTTAGGGACAGTTTCCTAACATTCTTCTTTTTTTTAATGTTCATTTATTTTTGAGAGAGAGAGGCAGAGAGAGGGAGACAGAGAATTCAAAGCAGGCTCCACGCTCACAGCAGAGAACCTGATGCAGGGCTCACACCCATGAACCGTGAGATCATGACCTGAGCCGAAATCGGACACTTAACTGACTGAGCCAACCAGGCGCCCCTAGGAGGGTTTTCCTCCGGGCCCAAGGAGTGGGGACAAAGAGCAGTTTTAACTTTACATCCTATAGCAGACTGGATTTTTTTGTAAGAAGACAGAGATCACGTATTATATATGTATGTATATCATATACGCACATCTCTGCACATACACACGTGTATAGGTGACAGTGGAAAGATGTCAGAAGTAGCCCTTTCCCACTTAACGTAAATGGCACAAGGGATCCTTTCTTTGGCTTCCCCTTGGAACTTTCAGAGGAGTCAGGGGAATCTCAGTGGCCGGTGTTTCACCTGCTGGGCAGCTGGACCCCAGGACCTCAGCGAGGTGGGGTCAGCTCCACTGGGGTCCAGCCCCCAGCCAGGCACGGCCCCCACCCCAAGCTCACACCGCAGGCTCTCTGCTGCATCCTGTATGCAGGACTCAGAGTCCCTGGCAACTTGTGGGGTCCCCATCTGTCCCCTTGTCCCTAAACTGAGGCCTGTTCCCTCTGCCTGCCCTCCAGTCTCCAGTGGGACCTTCTCTGGGGGCCTCGTCTACCCTCAGCACTGTGGGTTCCAAGCCTGTCCTTGTCACCAGCTGTCTGGGGACCTCGGGCAAACCAATCTGAGCCACATCCTGTTGTGAGAAACAACAGCCATGTACCAGATCCTCTGGCTCCTGCAGCAACAGCTAAGAGGCAGAGCTAACCAGGCAAAGGCAGTTCGGGAGCCCTCGAGAGTTCGGCAAGGAATCATAGATAATCATCTCCCACACTTATCTACACCTCACTTTTCGAAGGACATCTATGATCTCTTCTTTATCCTGCTATGAATTTGTCCCCCGGGTAGGATCGCAAGGATTTATCTCCACTTCCTCTGCCTGTACCCAACCATCACTGGAACCACTTGGAAAAGCCCCTTCCTTATTCTTTTTCAAGGACAAAATACATGCAGAGACGGGCCTGAACTAGCCTGAAATCCCAAAGGAGATGAGAAATACTGGTGGAAGGAATGGATTAATAAGAGAGTGATCCAAAGTGCCCAATAGTGGCCTGGCCGTGTTTTATCGTCAAGCTGCTAGGGGCACGGGGGCTCCTGAATTGATCAGGACAGACCCCGGGGACACTTAGAATTCCAGACGGAGTCTAGACTTCATTGTCCACTTAAGAATATGAAACAACCCTCCTCTGGGGCCTACAGCACAAGTCCAATCTATCTGTCTGACATTTACTAAATCCCTTCTATGCTGGGCATTGGAGACACAAATAAAGGTAGATAAAGGCAGAAGCTTGCACGGACAGTGCATTTAATGTCAGGCAACTTTGACGAGCCCATGGGCATTGGTTCATTCATTCATTCATTCATTCGTTCCTCGGGGAGTACTCACTGAGTGCCTATGTACCAAGCATCAGCTCCCCTTTGATTCTGCTGTATTTTGTCTTTTTCCATAGGACTGATCATCTTCTAAAATACAGATTCATTTTGGGGACGCCTGGGTGGCTCAGTCGGTTAAGTGTCCGACTTCAGCTCAGGTCATGATCTTGAAGTTCGTGAGTTCGAGCCCCGCGTCGGGCTCTGTGCTGACAGCTCGGAGCCTGGAGCCTGCTTCAGATTCTGTGACTCCTTCTCTCTCTGCCCCTCCCCCACTTGTGCTCTGTCTCTCAAAAATAAATAAATGAAAAAAAAATTTCAATACAGACTAATTTTTTCACTTATTGTGTCTCCTTTACTTGTCTGTGTTTCTCTGCTGGGGCGTAAGGCCCCAGAAGACAGGGACCTTTGTCTGATTCATTCACCGATGTTTCCCACGCCCCTGGACTACGGCACGTGGAAGGTGTGGGTAAATGTTTCCTAATAAATTAAGGCCCTCTCCGAGGCCGGAGCCACAGACACAGCCTTCAGCTTACCTGGACTGCAGGGGTCTCTTTCCTTCCACTCTGGCCGGGTCTCTCTGGTCCAGGGGCTCCTGAGGCTCCTGAGTTCTGCAGCTCTCCTCGGCCCTTTGGGATGGACAGCCAGGGCGGACTCTTCCTGGACATGATCCAATCCCATGGTGCCGCCTCTGCCCACGGCCTCCTGGGGCCAGCGTCTGCGAAATGCCGGTCTGGGAAGAACAGTCACGTGCCTCCCTGGTGTGCCTTTCTAAACCTCCCCTCAATTCCCAGCCAACCTCCCTGAATGCTTTGGGCCCCTGGAAGAGAGAAGGGCAGGGAGTTGAAGAGAAAGGTACAGGAGGACCAAGGAGGGACATTTGTGGGGAGCCCTCCCGGTCGTGGGCAGTGCAACGTGGGCTAATGGAGGGCAGGAACACTCCCCCGGGCTCCCACTCACATGTCCACAAGGGCCCCCCCACCCCCGTCTCTGAAGGCACGTACAACACAAAGCCACTCTGTCTTCTGTCACCAGTCCCTTGCTGGTGACTTGATCTGTTCCACTGCCCACAGGTCTGCCTTGCTGATCACCCAGTGCGTGCCAAGCTCAGGGAAGGGAGCTGCAGACATATGGAGCATCGGCTGTGCTATTCTGACTCTCCAGGTCTAGGAAGGGCCACAGAAGAAAACCAACAGCTACACCGGGGAAGAAGGCCCCAAAAGGAAGCAAGCTATATATAGGCACCTGGCCAGGAGGGTGGGTCGGGGAGGCATGTGGAAGATGTGTAGTGAGCTTCACTTCGAAGATGAAGAGAACAGAGCCGGTTCTGAGGTGAAGCTTCCAAGAGGGTCAGGGAGAGAGGAGGCCCCCAGCGGCCGGGGGAGCTGGTCGTGAAGAAGGGGGGGCCCCTCGCTGAGGAGGTTGGATCTTATCCTGGAAAGATTTTCATGTTTAGAGGCACATCATCAGATTGGGCTTTGGGATATCCAGAGGCCTGGAGCAGGGATGCCTCGGGAGAAGATCTGGTGTCTTGTCACCATCCTGCCCATAAACAGGAGGGAAAAAACGAAAGACTCTCCACCTGCATTCAGGGCCAGGAGGCGCTGGCCACACCGTTTGTTGTAAAGCCGCAGGAAAAGGAAAGGGAGGTACAAATATGTTCCCGTCTCCTGTTTCGTGATGTCGAGTACAATTCATAAAGAACAGTTCTAATAAACGAAAAAGAAAAATTGTGCTCTCGGGACCAGAAGCAGGTACTGGCCAGGGAGGTGTCAGGTACATCCGATGTCTGAGACACAAGAAACGGTCCCGACCCTCAGCGGCTTCTTGAAATGCATCTCCCCGCCTCATTGCTTTTCACATGTATACGATGTGTTAGGCAAACTTTACATTATGCCACTGAATTAATAAAACCCTGTATTTTGTGGACTGATATTTTTACACCTTTGAATTGGCTTAGATTTTTTTTTTTTCCTCAATGCAGAAGTTGCACCTAAAGTGTTTGCTATCAAACTGTTTTCCTAATAATTCTCTCGGAAACTTGGGAAGTCAGGCTCAAGCCGAAAATACAGTAGATGAAATTCCTTTGTTAATATGGCATGTTTAGGGCTGGGATTGGTTTTGGAGCCTGATGCCAAGAGCTGACCAGTGTCTCCAGCAGATTAGTGGTTCCATTTGGTGGCATAGTATCTTACTCTCTTAGTGCCTTCTGTGAAATTCACGTTTGATCACGTGTGCACCTGTTTCAGCCATTCATTTCTCCTCCTTTTCTTACCATTTATCATATAATTTGTAAACCAGAGTTTCCACAAGGGACATGGGTGAAAGCTGACTTCTCAGTAATGGGCTTCAGGTCCAGCATTCAGAAAAAAATAAATTCAGCATCAGAAGGGAAACTCAAAAGCAACGGGTCTGTAATTTGGTACAAAGAACGTGTTGGTACCTAGAGCATTTTGACTCAAACAGAAATCTCTTGTACCAGGTTTTTGAGCGTTCTGGGAATTAGGGTGAGGTGAATTTGCTCCACCATGCTTCTCCTATGTGCAGATGGAGGCGGAGTGGGGGAGGATCAACCCGCCCCAGAGGGGAGGAGCCTCAGGAATCTTGCCCCCTTACAGCCCTCGATTAAAGACGGAGAGGAGGACTTCACCAACCAAGCACGAGGCTCTTGCCCCCTTACAGCCCTCGATTAAAGATGGAGAGGAGGACTTCATCAACCAAGCACGACACCGTGATGTTGTTTGTAACACTTCAACCTGGACTGGTTGTCCAGGGCCATCTGAAAGCCAACTAGATGGATGGCATTTCCAGAGGTCTCGCAGGTGTGAGTCATAATGATGGGGCCGTCGTGCCATGATTCACACCATTACCTCAACATCCTTGAACTTGTGTGTGTTCAGATGATGTGCAATAAAGTGTCAGGTGTTACTAGTGTCAGCAGCATGACTTCTGCAGCTACACTGCCCAGTGCAAGTCCCTGCTTTGCCACAAGAGTGTGACCTTGTGTAAGTTATTTAACCTCCATTTGCCTCTGTTTTCTCACCCGTAAAATGGGGACAGAGTAACACCTACTTCCTAGGTTGCTTTGAGGATTAATGAGTTTATGGCAACGTCTGTCACATAGGAAATGCGGTCCACATTTGCTATTCTTAGAATGAAAGAAAAATGGGAAGACATTTGAGTAGTCCTTTATTTTTTGAAAGTATGTTATTTAAAAAAAAAGCACGTGGATCCTGAGAAGGTGATAAGGAATCAGACGGTGAGAGAATAATGCCACTGGATCAGACATTTAAACTGCCTGTAGGTACACAGATTTTTCTGGATTCCCTGGAAGAACCTAGCACAATGTTAATGAGCTAGCACATCAACAATTGATGGTGATCAATCACACTTGACCCACCGTTCCAGGAAGTCAAGCTTGGGAAAAATCTGCTTTGGAGAAATGATTGGGTCTTTGGGCTACAAATCAATTATAATGGTGCTAGGCGAAGTGCCTCACGGGGACAGTGGCTCTCATGCCAGCTCTTGCTTCGTGGGCTTTTGTGTTCACCCTCTAACACCCAGCTGTACAATATTCACGTACGACCTCCAGCCGACATCTTATTTTGAGGCTCTGACCATCGGTGGCCCACCTGTTGGGGAACAACTCCCCGCACTACTTGTTGAGCTCACATGTACCCATGTGTAAGTTTCAGAAACGGCATCACTGTCTCTGAGAGCTCTGACAGACCAGGTCCGTTTCTCATGTTGCTGCCTCTTCTACCCCTCCACTTTTCCCCTTTGCTGATGCTTTCCAATAGACCACAAACCACCAATGATGGGACCGTGTCTGGACAAGATGGGGCGCTGGACACCACGTGTGACGTGCAATGGATGCCATGCGAATATTTGTTAAATGGATTGTGAGAGCTCTCCAGCCAAAACTCTCCAGGAATGAGCAGAGTTGGGTTTGTGGACTTGTGATGAGGGAGGAACGTGCACCATGGGGAACTGGAGGGTTTTTCAGAAACAGGGGATTAGAAAGAACTTACAGGATTTCAGCGTTTGTTGGGTGATTCTGGGGAAGTTTCATGAAAGTTGGACTTGGTTCTGGATTGGATGCTGCCAGGATGAAGTACTTCTACAAAGGGCACCTTAATAAAGCTTATATGGATGGTAAAAGGGATACAGCGCAGCTAACCCTGTAATTGTTTAACCTCAGCCACACCTATCAGCCCGGGCTGGACTCTGTGGCCACCTCCATGGTTGGACAGTGCTCACATTGGTGTCTGTGCGCAGATGTGCTTATGCAGTGGTCTTGTCAGTTCCGACACCATTGTGGTCACAAAGCAGCCCTCTTTAATCCTGCCTTTCTGGAAGATCCATATCCAGCAGGGGAACACCCAGGCTGGTTGGGCAATCAGGTCACGTCAGATGCATGGGGCTGCTTTTCTCGTTCTCGGAATAAAGCGCCAAAGGTCTGTGCTCTCTTTCTTGTTCTGTTTCCTCCTTATCTTCAGTCTGGGGCGAGCTTCTCTGCAGACCTCAGGCCCCTGATGCTGCTTTGAGTTTCTGGATTCTTCCTCCAGCAGAAACTGAACTACCTACTGGACTCCCTTGGAGTGGGGGGGGGGGTGGTACTCACCTTCCGCTCTTCTGACATTTTCCCTCCTCCTTCTGTTTCTACCTTTTGCAGGGTGGAAGGCTACCTCGTTGGTATGAAAGGGTAATTTGGAGAGATTTTCCTTCTGAAGAATTCTACCACCTCTTAAGTGATGTGACGCAGTATTCGCTACTTTAGGTAAAGCTGGGCTCTCCTCGACCATCCAGGGTGTCTTTCCTGATGTGGAAACGGCACGGCGAGCCCTCGGGAGCACCGCAGAGTTGCGCGGCTTTCGCTGCAGTTATTTGCTCTGAATCACTTTGAGAAGTTCACTGAATTAGAGAAGAGTAATTTACGTCTTAAAAAGGAAGGGGAAAACAGCTTGCCCCCGATGGGCCAATGCTGAATCGAGCAGCTTGCTCCACAGCCAGGGCCCCCAGCCGTGGCCTGTGCTGTCGGGATGCAATGCCAGTGTGGTTGGCATAAGGACCCTCCCCTGAGGACAAGCCGAGGCTTTGGAAGGTGCAGAAATCAGAACAGAGTGCAGGCTGCTGACAAGAGCGCAGAGGAAACCAGAGCCACGTCTCCCACTATTTTCTCTACCAGACGCCTAACGAGGGGCGTTATCTGCTGGGGGGCCAGTGAGTCCACACTAGTGTCACCCTGCTGGTGCCCAGCAAACGTGTGTGTGTCACCTGGGGGGAAGCTGGAGAGGGTTTCACTGTCCTTCCTCCTCAGCAGCCACACATGGCCCCACCCTCCTGGGCCTCTGGAAGGGGCCCTTCGTGGCTCCAAACACCCCATGCCTAACTCTCCCCTCATTGCCCCCAACAATGATTTCATAAATGGACAAGGGAGCTAGGAAGACGCCCCTCGTGTGTCATGTCATGGGGACAGCCCTCATCCATGTCACCGAGGAGGGCTGTCCGGGATTAGCAAACGCTTGGCATGCCAGGCAGGAAAGATGGCTCGGGGAAGGCGGGGGTCCACTCACTTTGGAAGCAAACTTGAGTTTGCCAGTTGGAGGCAATCTCCATCCTGGAAGTTGGGGCAGGTGAAGTTGCATCCTGTCCTCTGGACAGTTTTCAGTGGAATCTGGCTTCTTTGTGAGGGACAGAACATGTGGGGGCATGCTGACTCCTCCCTCCTCTGGTTATTCTCTGTCCAGAGTGGGTGAGGCTGGAGAGGCAGGAGAGGCCAAGTACAGCTGGCGGGAACAGGGGCCCTGCGTGTGTCCGAGGACCCTCCTCTCCTCAGCCCAGGTGCTCAGCAATCCACTAGGGACTCTGCATATACCGCCTTCCCAAGGGACTCGAGGCCATGGCCCCAAGGGGGGGATCTGTGGAGTGGGGCCCTGGCCAGGACAGGGAAGGCCACAAAACTGATCGCCTCTGCATAAAGAAAGAGCTGGACCACCAGCTCTGGCTTTGCCGGGATCGTCCAGAAGGAAAGACAACCGGAGCGACGATCCTAGGCCCGTTTGGAATCGAAATGCATCAGGCACATTCGTTTGAGGTTGTCTTTTTTTCCAATTTTCTGAATTGAACAAGCAAGAACCAACTATTTCCAAAAAATCTGAATGACCTCACGATTTGCAAGAGAACAGGGTACAGGAACACCGACACCTGAGACGCAGGGAATGCTTCTCTTTTCAGACTCATTAAGATGTCAGATGAGCGTCTGCACGTTAGCGCCCTGCACATACACTGCAATGAAGAGATAACATTAATTCATGGAGGTTTGTTCCCACTCTTGAAATTCAGAGCAGCCTGTGTTTCTCTGCGGGCCTTCCAGAAGGCCTTCACTTATTTAGGCTGGGAAACACCTTTGATGTGGCTGGTGCCTGACCCAGAGGGGAGGGAAGGGATTTGGCTCTAGAATTGTACAAGATGAACTTGGGGTGTTGTGGAGATAAGGCGCACTTGAAGCCACGCGTCCCGTACGCTGTTCTTTCCAAGGCTCCTAACATGTGCTACTCCTTTCAAATGTGAAAGATGGAATTTCCCGGTCGCTGAAGCTGGCTGGAAGCTTCTGCTTTAGGATTAAACTGTTTGCTGCTGAACTTCACAGAAAACAAAACACACAAAGCCATGTTCTGTAAGTAGGTGGGACTTGCCTCTCGGCTTCCGCTTGCCCCTCAAGGGCTAGATGCTTTCGTGAGAATTTCTGCTCATCAAATTGGCTTCAGCAAAATATCCTGGCTTCAGTAATCCCAGAGCAGTCAGTTACATCTAGGCAAACTAACCGCGTTCATGTGTTGTATCCATTTCTATTATTGATTGCTCCGTCGATAGGATGCTTAGGACGAGACCAGATTTGTGTTACCATAATGATCCTCAAGCATGATGGGATGGTTTTTGCTCGTTTGTTTCTTTGTTTTTTAATTTTATTTTTCAAGTTTATTTATTTTGAGTGGGGGAGAGAGAGTGAGAGCAGGGGAGAGACAGAGAGAGTTTTAGAAAATCCCAAGGAAGCTCCGCATTGTCAGTGCAGAGCCCAGCGCGAGGCTCAAACTCACCAACTGCAAGATCATGTCCTGAGCTGAATTCAAGAGTCGGACGCTTCACTGACTGAGCCACCCAGGCGCCCCATGATGGGATGTTTTAAGTGGAGTAGACATTTCAGTCACCTAGGATGTAGACGCTAGTGTTCTTTTCTGTTTTGTTTTTTAATTTGGAGACAGGTGTTTGAATTCTCAAGGGAGCCCACGGCCCCTTTCCTGCCTACATCAGTGTGGCTGACCTCGTGTGCTTTTCCGGAAAGAGTTTACCCTCCATTATTTGGTTCACAACCATCTTCATTAATTAAACACATCAGGCTCTGGGGAGAAATCCACATCTCACAAAAAACAGTCCACAAGGTCAAGACAAAAGGACTCTAGATTTGTGCCCTAACCATCCACTCAAGCAAAACAGAGCATCCTCATTAAATAAATCCTTTGAGATCATTTTAAGTAAAAGCACTTAACACTAAAAATGTATGATGTTAAGCAAAACCAAACAAAAAACAGACATTCTGTTTGTAAACTAAAGTCTATTCGGAAGTCTTTTCAAAAATCCTTGCCCTCACATATTTTAAATGTAAGTAATGTACCACTGTTTCCTACTGATTGGAGATCTTCCTATTTCGAAATAAATGTGGTGTAAAAGCCGCTTCGAGAACATGCAAAACGAACCTTGAACTGTCTCTCTCCTCCCAAATTATCTGTATTTTTGGCCCGTTTCTTAAAGAAAACCCATTTCTTCTTGTTTGTTCAGGGCTCCAATCCCAAACCCCAGCCTGAGGGGGAGGAAATGTGCACTTTCTCTTGGGGATGGAACCCACCTTGCTGCCTCCCTCGGTGATCCTGCGTCCCAGCTTCCAGAACTCAGAACAGAGTCTCTTTGGCTCTGCTCGGTGCTGGGACCCTTCGAGCCACCCTCAAGACCACGCTTCGGGAAGAATGCAGTGACTCGACTAGCTGTTGCCATTACCTCATGCAGGGAAAGTTCCAGGACATCCGCTGTCCCGTCGGGTCTGGCCATCTCTACCTAAACATTGAATCCAATTTGGTGAAGGAAGCGGAAACTTGGACCCACCCAGTACCTTGAATTGTGTCAACGAGGGACCTTGAGAAGAATTTGGGGCGATGTGAGGGTACGCCCTGGGCCACACTCCCGTTCCACCTGGGAAAGTTAGGGTCATTTATTGGTTGGAGGAGGAGGCGGCTGGATGAGAAGCGTCTATCCAAGACATGGCAATAATCCAAGACCTGGAGGCAGATGTGGCCGGCAAGGGGTCCCCCACTTTGAGGCCTGTGTGCCTTGCTGGCTGGGCAATGGAGTCTTTCCTTCCCATTTATTTCATTTCTGGAACAAAACTCACATTCTTATAAAATTCAGGGGATGTGTCTATTACATCATGAACAATCAAGGGGCACCCAGGCAAACACAGGAACAGCATTGCATACAACAGTGGACACACACTCACAAACACACCACACACCCGTGCATACTCACATGTCACACCATCACACCCGCACGCGTTTGCCCCCACCCACGCACAAACACTCATGCTCACACACTCGGACACACACACGCTCAGACACACAACCGACAGCACCCATGCACACGCTCACACAGCTCACACCTCCCCACGTGCACACATACACCCCAGTCACAATCATCGTATGATCCTGACCCTGTACAAAGGGCCTGGAACCCCCATCGTGCATGACTGGAGCTACCGCCATACCCATCCTTCAGGACCAGAGCTTGAGACTCGGGTCGAGGAGGCGTCTCGCTGGCAGTGAAGCAGCAGCTGAGGGGGACCCGGGACCAGCGGGCTGGCAGCCCTGTCCCGCTCTACCCAACCGGGCCTGCCCTCAGATCCCACGCAAGGGAAGCGTGATTGTACCGTGTGCACAACACCCAGCGTAGAGTCTCAGGAGCAGAGCCCAAAATGTGTCGTGCACCAAATAAGGAGGCTTCGTGCAAATCCTCGAATGTGCGGTCAGTAGAGGACCCATTTTGCACTTCACTTTTTTTTTCAGTTTATGGATGTATTTATTTTTGAGAGAGAGAATCCCAAACAGGTTCTGCACTGCCAGCACGGAGCCCGATGTGGGGCTTGAACTCACAAACCGTGACATCATGACCTGAGCCGAGATCAAGAGTCGGAAGCTTAACCCGCTGAGCCACCCAGGTGCCCCTCACTTCACTGCCTCAGAGACCAAGACCTCTGTGTCCCGGGAATTAGGGTCAAAGGGCAAAGTCAACGGGTTCAAGAGTCTGAGTGATGTCGGAGACCACATGCAGGCAGCAGCAGCTCCGGAAGGGAATCCAGACGGTCAGCCACGAGGCGCCCGCACGACCCACAGGCGGCCCCCTGCCACCCTCCAGCCCCCTGGAATCCCCTTTTCCTGCATCAACTCGTTGGCATGGCCCTGGTGTCCTTCCGGACAGGCAGGTACCTGCAGGAGGCGGTGCTGACTGGCAGTCCCGCCCTGCCCCCACCCCCCACCCCAACCCCCAACCTCCACCTCCCCACCCCCACGCACCCCACCGCTCTACCCTCCAAGTTCCCCACCCCAACCCCCCAGCCCCCCACATCCCCACCTCCAACCCCTCCACATCCCCCCACCCCAGCCCGAGCCCCCCCACCACTCCCACACCCCCACCCCCCCACCCCCACCCTTCCACCCCAACCCTCCTCCCCACCTGGATTGGTGGCCTCACCAGATACGCTGAGCCTGCATCACAACGGCAAGGCAGAAACCGTCCTGCCTCAGATTACAGATGAGGAGATTAGCGAGTCTCTGCCCATAATCACCTGGAAAGCACTCGTGTTCCTCTGGCTCTCGTGACACCGATATCCCAGAGGGTCAGTAACCACAGGCAGAGCGCCGCTGTCCTTGCACCTGCTGGGGCCCGACCCTTAGAATCCCAAGCCTCCTGGTCCATCCCTTGTGTCATGATTATCTTTCACCTGCCTCTCCCGGGGGAAGCAAGCCCTTTCTCCCTGAGGGGGTCCCCTCTGAATCACTGGCTGGGTCCCCCGTGAGCTGCCCAGATGCACCCCCACGGAGAAGCTGGAAGCCTCTGTGATGGGGACTTTCTGGCATTCCTTCCCTGTCGGGTCTCCTCACACGCAAACGTCCGACCTTCTGAGGCAAAGTGCGCCGTGGACGCTGTCAGGAGCAGAGCCTCCCGTGGGACCCAAGGAGGGGCGAGGGAAAGAGCCTGTCTAGAAAGTGCCGGGTGCCTGGGACAGAGGGATCGGTGCCCAGAGAGGGTGAGTGAGGGCCCCACGGTCACACGGAGGTGGGACTCCAGCTCTGCTCCCCTGACCCAGGTCCCTTCAGTGACACCAAGTCACAGAGGAGCAGAGAGGAAGCCAGCGCGTACAGGAGCCCAGGGCCCGGTTCCCCGGCAGCCACCCCATTTATGGTTATGACGAGCAGCTGCTCAGAATCACACGGCCTCGTGGGGCACCAGGCCCCTCTTCAGGGGGGGCGGCACTCTGGGCAGGGCAGAGTTCTGCGATCGAAAGCCAGCAGGACACACACACTGTAGGTTTAACGGCAGAATCAGAGCAAAAGTGCGCAATCATCTCAAGAGTCTCTCTCTTGTTCTAAATGTGAAAATGAGACTTCAGACACAGGCGCATCATAGAATTGGGAGAATGTCCCAGCCCATTTCTGGGCAAGAGGGACGCCCCGGTGAGACCTGCAGGTTGCCCTTGTTAACACTTGTAAAAGGTAGGTTCAGCTCAACAAAGAGGAGGCTCGGCCTTGCCGGCGGCGGGGGGGGGGGGGGGGGGGGGGGGGGGGAGGCATGTTTGTGACGTATTCCCAGGGGTGGAAGGAAATGTGAGTCGCTTTTAATACGATTGGACGGTTTACGTGGAAAGGCCAGCTTCCACTCCAACCTCATTGCTCTGGAATGAAGAAGCGAACCCGAGGGTCCCAGCCAGCTCGGCCAGGCTCTGGGTGGTCTCCCCGCCATGATGGTCCGCTCATTGCTCACGGTTGAGAGACTTGGAAGTTGGATCCAAAACAGGTGTGTGTGTGAGAGAGACAGAGGGACAGAGAGACAGAGGGACAGGGAGACAGAGACAAGTGGGGGTGGGAAGAGTTGCCTGTTGACTCCTCCACCTTCCATTAGACTCAATTACTTATTTTCTTGGACAGATTCTCCTGAACACCTTCCCCGGGACCCTGCTCCGCACCCTCTGTGTCCAAGCTCACTCAGCACCCACAGCATGGCAGGCATCAAGCTGGGTTCTGGAGACACAATGGAAAGGAAACTGAACCTTTGTTCTCAGAGGGTCCAAAGCCTGCAAACTGAAAAAAGCTCTGATATCTAGAATTTCCTGAATTTGATTCTTGACAAATCAGAGGCCATTTTGATGTGAAGTTTAAGAGGAAAAAATCAGATGCTCTTGTAATAGCTTTTAATTCAAGATTCAATAGGATAATGCTGTTGGTCTTATTTTTTTCCGAAACTTTCGGCTTTGGTGGTCATAATCATTACTCCTCTGCTCTGCGTTGCTTGTGAAGACATTGTTTCTGGGGGCAAATTACTATCCTGTCTGCCCTGAGTCACTCTGGGCTCCAGGGTCTACGGCCTGTCCCAGGTTGTGGGCTACCCGGCCCTGGGGTGATTAAGCAGAGGAATATTGCCTCCTGAGTATAAACCTCAGAGACAGAAGATAATTAGGACTGTGGGCTCTGGATGGTGTAGTTTGCATATGAAAAGCACGCTCACAGGGGAGTTATTTGCTATTTCTAAGAATTAGCCAGGCTTGGGAGGGGCGGTCTCTCCTTGGTAAGGCCCCCCTTGCATCATAAAATAAAACAAAAACAGTAGCACAGCTAAGATACGAACCTGTGGGAAGCTACAAGAGGAACTCGCAGGAAGACGTTATGGAATTTTTCCGATAGGATTTGATATTAAGCTGAGGCTCAAACACTGAGTCGGCCTCAAAGGCAAACAGTGGGAGGAAGAGAATTCTAGATTTAGGGAACAGCTTATCGGATTTCTGGAGTAAACTGCAGTGGGCACAGAGGTTTTGTGGAGGGGCCATGGGCTGGTGGCTCCTGGGAGACTTCCAGCAAGTGACAGTTCGTTGCACGTTTTATCCGCTCATATTTTTATGTCATTTCTTTTTGCTTCTCTATAAAACTTTTACTCAAGGACAAAGTACCCGCCGAAAAGTGAGCAGATTGTAGGTGGATGCTGCACAAGCCTTTAGACGGCGTCCTTCCCCAGGTGACCACCACCCCCGGTCAAGATACTCAACATGGCCAGCACCCCAAAAGCCGCCCAGGTGTCCCTGCCATGACTTACTCTCCCTAAAGATCACCATTCGCTGTCTCCCAGCCCATCCTTTTGGGTTTTTTTTTGCTTGTTTTGCTTTTTTTTTTTTTTTTAATTAGTACAAATTGGTTCATGCACCTTGAGGACTTTTGTGTCTGATTTTGTCATCCAGTGTTCTGTGTGAGACTGGAGCAGTGCTTTCCTCCTCTGCTTTGCTGTTTCGGATTATACTGCAAGAATTATCCAATCTGCTGCTGGTGGACTTTGTCTCCAGTTTGTAGCTGTATTTATAAGGCTGCTGTGAACATTCCTTGATACGTCTTCTGTGCATACAGATTCTCATTTCTGCTGTGTTGATTTCCCTGCGGTTCAGATGTCTCTGGGTCACGGGGCATGTGCAGGTAGATGTCCTACCTACTTTTGAAAGATGTTCTCAAGGAGCCAATGTTCAAATTCTTGTGACAGTTTCCACTCCCACCACCGGTATCCGAGGAATGGTGTCGTTTCCTACATCCTTGCCAACACTTAGTATTGTCTCATTGATTTATTTTTAATTTTAGTCATTTCAGGGGAGTGTGGCATACAAATTGTGAGTCTACAGTCCATTTTCCCAAATGAATTTCTTAGCAGCTCAAGAGTCATTTAGATATCCGTCACCCCTTTATAAATGGCTGTGCAAGACTTGTGCACAATAACTTGAGTTATTTGTCTTTGGCCTATCACTTTGTAAGATTTCTTTATATATTCTGGATCCAAGTCCTTCAAATATCTTCCCCCTGTGTCTTTCTTTACTACTCTCTCACTGGTGTCTTTTGGTAAATAAAACTTCTTAATCTTTACTTAATACTATCTACTGATCTCCGATGTAATGGTTAGTATTTACAGTATCCTGTTTGGAAAATTTGCCTGCCCTAAGGACAGGTATTTCCCTGTATTATTTCTCATGGTTTATCATTTTACCTTTCACTTTTAGGTCTTTGAACCACATGTAATTTTTTTTCTATAAGGTTTGATTTAGAAGTCAGGTTTCATTTCCTTCCATATGGTTATTCAGTTGCTCTACACAACTTATTGAAGAGACTATTCTTTCTTCCACCATTATTTCATGGTCATCTTTGTCATGAAGCATGTGGGTCTGTCTCTGCTCTCTCCATTCTGGTCCATTGTGCCACATTATCTGCATTACTCCAGCTTTGAAATAGTTCTCACCATGTCATACATGATGGTTTGCTCTTCCTGAATATGGTTTTGACTGGGGTCAGCCCTTTGTATTTGTTTCTCAAGTACAACCAACAATAACACACACACACACACACACACACACACCACACACACCAATAAAATACGCACATTAGCTTTCAAGCAAACCCAGAACATTTACGGGAGTTGACCATATATCGAATCAGAAGGCAAGTTTCAATAAATTTCCAAGGAGGAATCCAAGACACATTTGCTGATGACTTTGGAATAAAACTGGAATGTAACAAAAATATAACTAGAAATTTCCTCGTGTCTGTAATTTGAGCAGTGCTCCATGACATAATCCACAAATCAAAGAAGCAATCAAAGTGGAAATTGGAAATAATTTTTCCTTTTTTAAAAAAAATTGTTTAATTTTTAGAGAAAGAGAAAGAGAGAGCACAAGCCGAGGAGGGGCAGAGAGAGAGAGAGAGAGAGAGGGAGAGAGAGAGAGAGAGAGAGAGAGAGAATCCTAAGCAGGCTCCACACTCAGAACAGAGTCTGATGGCAGGGCTTATCCCACAACCCTGGGATCATGACCTGAGCCGAAATCAAGAGTCAAACGTTCTGGGGCACCTTGGTGGCTTAGTAGGTTAGATGACTCTTGATTTCAGCTCAGGTCATGATCTCACGGTTTGTGAGATAGAGCCCCACACTGGGCTCTGCTCTGATAGTTCAGAGCCTGCTGGTACTCTTTCTTTTCCTCTCTGTTCCTGTCTCTCTCTTTTAAATAAATAAACATTAAAAGGGAAAAGTTGACATTCAACCGACTGAGCCACCCAGGCACCCTATTTTTTATAAAATGATATTAAATACATAACACATCAAAGACTTGAGAAATGTATAAAAAGCTATATATAGAGGGAAATTTATGGGCTTAAATGCATGGTTTGGAAAATAAAATCAGATGAAGATCAGTAATGTAATTATCTGTTTCAAGATGTTAAAAAATGAACAAATTAAATGCCCAAATATAGAGGCAAATTATTATTTAGCTAAGGTAAGATAATATAAGAACATAAATCAACATAATAGAATCACAAGAGCAAAAGATTGATTTTCTAATAATAAAAATGAATTTCTGGCAATAATACTAAGAAAAAGAACAAATATGTGAGAGCAAACCTGTTTGCTTTAGGAAACCCACATACTTTGATATCAATCTCTGACCAGAACATGGCAGAAAGTAAAATTAAAGAACAATTCTTCTTGAACATAAATGTGAAAATCCTAAATAAAATCTCAACAAATAAATGATAGTGATGTATTAAAAGTTCACAACGAAGTTTGGTTTAATCCAAGAATGTTAGGTTAATTTAGCTTAAGAAAAGGTTTTTGATGTATTTCACAAAATGAACAGAATACAGCAAAAAAAAAAAAAAATGAATGATCACTTCTGTAGTTGCAGAAAAAACACTTGGTAAAACTCAATATATGTTTATGATAAAACTATTAGCATCCTAAAAATAGAAGAACACACTAAATTCTACTCCTGAAAACAATATTACACTATATGTTAACTAACTAGAATTTAAATAAAAATGTGAAAAAAACATGAAAAAACAAAAATAGAAGAACCTTTCCTTAACTTGATAAAAATTATCTACAACAAGCCTCCAGCAACACCCGTTCTTTGTGCTAAAATACTGAAAGATGTATCCTTTCAATAAGAAACAGAACAATCATGTTCACTGCACCATGTGTATGAAATATTTTATTATAATTCTAACAAGTTAAATAAAAAACAAGGAAATAAATATAAGGTTTGAAGAAGAAGAAATAGGCTGTCATTTCAATTATTCAGAGTTGATGTGCTTTTGTAAACAGAAAATAGAAAAAGATCTATAGAAAAACAGTGTTAAAATTAGTAAACAAACTCAGTAAATTTGCTGGATACTAAACCAGCAGCAGATGAATAGAAAATAAAAAAAATTTTAAGATATGATTTACAATAGTCTCCAGAACATAAGACCTCAAGGCAGAAAACCACAAAACTGCCAGTGGAAAAACAAAACAAGACAAAACAAAACAAAAAACAAAAGAAAGAATATTTACATAAATAGAAGGCTACATCTTTTTTTGCATTAAAAGATTTAATATAGTATGCTGTCAGCTCTCCTCTCAAAAATCTAAGAACTTGATGTAATTACGATTAAAATTAAATAAATATGTATTTTATTATTCATTTATCCTGCTGAAATTTTGATGAGGATTCTACAAACTTTTAAATCAGTTTGGAGAGAACTAACATGCTGGCAATGTTTAATTTCCTGCCCCATGAATATAGTTCATATCCTTATACAGTTATCTGTAATTTCTTTCAGCAAATGTTTTTTGGGGCTTTTAGAATACAGTTCCTCCATACATTTGTTAAACTGGTCTCTAGATGTTTTCATGTCTTTCCACCCTATTTTAAATGCTACTGTGTATTTTCTTGAATATACATTAATATACATTTAAATTCTAAATGTGCCTAGAAAAATATGAAAAGTTGAATTGGTTACAAAATTACCTACACCTGGTAAAGGAAGAAAGTCTTTAACATCTGAAAAGATTGCTAAAGATTTTCTTTTATGTTGGCAAAAAAATTGCACAAATTTTATTTCAATTTATAATTATTGTTGCTATCACTATTGCTATTATTATTACTATTTATAAAACTTAGATCTGTAAAATTGAACTTGGCAGAAATAATGGCCACAAACAGTAACTCTCAAAGACAGAAATCTGATTGGGTAAGTTTCATATATGCAATAAATTACTGATGGACCAAACCTCCAACATAAAATTTTCACAGAATAAAATTTATCCCAGCATAAATAATTTTACTAAAAACAAATTGTGTAGGTTAATAAAAAGACAACATTGGAAAAACTCATAAAGTGCACTACATGCAAATTTGGTCAAGGTTGAGGAGGTGAGCCCTACGGAATACTTCCACCAATAAGATTTCTTCAGTGTTGGCCTGAACCTGGTGAGGATATTTTGCCCTGACCATGATGTCCAGATATCCTAAGACAAAAACCTTGGGTTGCAAGTGCCTATAAGCCTCCTTGTACTGCAGCCATCGCTGATTGCATAAAGGATCCACAGCCACAAGCCAACAACCAAAAGAAGCAGAGACGTTGAACTTACTCTACAAAAGGGAAATCACATCACAGCTTGGACTCAAATGAGGTGCAGCTTTGATGGTCAAATGCATACACGGAGCAGGGAGGAAATCAGAGAAATAGAATGCAAGACCATGGATTCCCAGAGGAGTTCTAAAATGAGCCGGCACGGATGGATGATTAATGGCCTCATCAATGACCACCAGCCAAGCCAAGGTATTGTGGGCCGAGGACCCTCCTGGGGACCAGGCAGTGCCCATTACTGCCACGTGGACAGAAGCTTCCTTGGTTAACTGAATGTTCACAGGAGTTCCTGATCCCTGCTGGTGTGTTCATTAGTTATACTGGGGTGGAGAAGAGGGCGGTCAGCAGTCTATTCACCCAGCAGGTGGAAACAGTGCCTCGGCATTGGAAAATCACTGCATGCAAATGACCGTGCACCTAAAACTTAGAGGAGACCATAGGAGGTCACACTGGAAAGAACAGATCTTGTCAAGCCAGCTCTCTGTTTTGCAGGGGAGAAAGGAGCAAAACCTTAAAGGTGGAATTGTCCGAGTCACCTGCCTCATCAGTGAGTGGGAGCTGGGACATGGCACAGCCAGAGTCCCTCCTCCCTGTTCATCCTGAAGCCTCAGAATCCTGGGATTCCAAGGGTGAGAGTTCCCACATCAACTATGCACTTTCAGTGAACCCAATAAGCACACAAACACTTACACACACACACACACACATACACACTGTATTTTTCAACTATACAGATGCTACTGTGATTAATAAAATACAAACTCTTTCAAGGTGTTACTGAAAATCTTTTATCATAATGTATTCCCTCCATTAGTGTTTATTAAAAGTACAACCATCCCACGAATCCCCCCCAAATTGGTGATAGAATGAAAAGGTTCTACTGGAAAGGTTCAGAAGCCACTGCCCTGCGCGATGCTTCAAACTCTTACGCGTGTCTAGCATCCCGTTCTGAGAGAAACGAGACAAAGTTGGGTGAGAAGCAAGAGTATTTGAGAGTCTCTTCGTTTTCTCAGTCTTGGACGATATGAGTGTCTGCGGATTTTGTTCGTTAGCCCATCTGCATGGTAAACAGCGAATGTCCGACACTTCTTCCTGGAAGGTAGCGATTGCTACATTGACTTATAACCACTAGTATTGTACCTGTGGATTAGTGTGAGCACAAAGCTATGCAGGAGAAAGCATTCTATTAGGAAGGAAGTCTGGAGCTCCAAACTATTCCAAGGCTTTTTCAGTTCACAAATTACTTTAAATGCATCTTTAAAATAGACCAAATAAAAGAACAAAATCATGAGTGTTTTAAGCATTTGCCATTTAGACTCGATTGTCTCCTACTACAACCAGAAGGACTACCTTTGTCCAGAGAGAATGTCATCTGTATGTTTCACAAACAACATTGAGCCCTTTTGAATGACAGAATATCCTTGGATTGTGCAGTCTTAGATCGGGGGGTATGTATTCTAGCTGGGACCATCTCCAGACAAGTTTACAACTGGGAACATAACCTTTAAATCAGCCAAGAACCACAGCCTGAGAATCTGCTGTTTCTTAAATAGAATTCATAATACTTCCAAAGTCGGGGCCACGCGGACAACGGAGGTAGCAATTTGCTCATATTGCTGAACAGTGTGGAGCCATTATGTGAACTAACCATTACATAAAATCACAAGAATTTCTGTAGAATCCGTTCTCCTCCCCCACCCGTGGACCCCATACTTGTGCAAATCTCACTCTGTGAAACCTAAATGCAGGCTTTGTATGTATTTTAAAGTGTCAGATTCGCCGGGGAGCCAGACTTTGAGACAGGGAATGTGTGCAGTGGTTTCGGAGCCCAGGTCTGGGAGGGTGAGGGATGTGGGACCGTGCAGAGGGAGCAGGTGCACTGTGCATGTCACTGTCACACTGGCCTCAACTGTTCCTCTGGAAGCGTGGGGGCGGGGATGGTCCCTGGGAGAGGTCCCTCTGCTTGGCGATCACTAAGGAGCCACCCAGGATAACCCCCAAAGCCTGCTCCTGCCGTGGGGCTCGTCACCAACAGCAAGCCAAGCACAGCCTGTGAGAGCGAGCTATAATCGACATTACTGGTGATGAGAACAGCTCTGTTTTAGTGAGAATGGGCACATGTCCGGCACCGAGCCTGGCGCTCCACAGTTGTTACCCCCACAAGAGTTCTGGAAGGTAGGTATCCTCCCATGGCTGCTGTAACAAAGGACCGCGAGTGAGGGGCTTACCACAACAGAAATTTATCATCTCACGGTTCTGGGGTCCAGAAATCCAAAATCAAAGTGCCGGCAGGACTGGCTCCTTCTGAGGACTCAGACAGAGTCCTTCCATGCCTCTCTCCTGCTTCTGATGACATCTGCCAATCCTTGGTGGTTCTTGCCTCATAGACACATCACTCGTCTCTGCTCTGTCATCAGATGGCGTTCTCCACTCGTGTCTGTGTCCTAACCTCCTCTTTTTTTTTTTATTTCAACGTTTATTTATTTTTGGGACAGAGAGAGACAGAGCATGAACGGGGGAGGGGCAGAGAGAGAGGGAGACACAGAATCGGAAACAGGCTCCAGGCTCCGAGCCGTCAGCCCAGAGCCTGACGCGGGGCTCGAACTCCCGGACCGTGAGATCGTGACCTGGCTGAAGTCGGACGCTTAACCGACTGCGCCACCCAGGCGCCCCCTAACCTCCTCTTCATATGAGGACACCAGTCCTAGAGGATTAGGGCCCACTGTACTCCAGCCTGACCTCAGCTTAGCTTAGCCGATTACATCTGCCATGGCCCTATTTCCAAGGAAGTCCACATTCTGAGGGGGTTAGGACTTCTACATGTGGATTTGGAGGTGACACAACTCAACCCATAGTTGAATAAGTGTCCATTTTTATCGCCATTTTACATAAAGAACTTGGCGTGAATAGCCAGGGTTCATTCAGGAATCCAGAAACCACATCAGTGACTTCAACAGAGACAATTTCATATAAGAATGAGCTGGCAGGGTGTTCGTCACTGAGAAGGTATGAGAAGACCCTATTATGGACAAGGAATCCTGAAGCTACTTCCCCTGAGATGGGGGAACCGAGGACACTGTACAAAGACTGTTAGAGTCTAGAGACTCGGATGAGGGCATAGAGAACTTGGGCCCAGGGGTGTGCAGAGCTCTGGAGCTTTGAAGGTGGGGCCTTGTGACACTGACACTTAAACTTTAGAAGTGGGGCGTTTCTACCTCTGACGGGTGCACTGGGTCTGGTTTGGAGAATGTGGGTAGAAGCCAGAAACTGGAACCAACAGGCACAGCCATGGTGCAGGCCTTTCGCCAGAATGGACAAACCAAGAGGGCTGAGCCCCTTTGTCCTGCGGCCTTGGGGTCTCCCCCCAGCATCCTGTTTGGCTGAGCTTCACAAGGAGCATGGGCAGAGCAGGGGTGCAGTTCACAGAGCCCCAGCCTGCCAAGTCCAGAGGGTGAGACAGCAGCTCGATCACCAACCCACCGAGATTCTGAAAAATCTCAGCACGTGGCGAGAAAATCTCAGCACTCTAAACTCAGATCTTGGCCATTTGATTTGCTTCCCCTCAAGACAGATATTTAAGAATGGGTAAATGAGGGGTGCCCAGGTGGCTCGGTTAAGCATCCGACTCTTGATTTTGGCTCAGGTCATGATCTCGGGGTTCATGAGATCAATCCCTTCAATGGGCTCTGCGCTGACAGCTTGGGATTCCCTTTCCTTCTCTCTCTCTCTCGCTCTGCCCCTCCCTCGCTCTCTCTCTCTCTCTCTCAAAATAAATAAACACTTGAAAAGAAAAAAGAATGCATAGATGTGAACTGCTTGCATTAATTAAATCATAATCCAAGAACTAATGCTGGCAGGACAGCAATTTATTAAGCAGAAAAGCAAAGCCATCTTCTCGGTGACCAGGCTCTTTAGCAAACCTTGAATCACAAGTAAAAAGTAGACAGTGCTCCCTCACACAGACTATTTTCAATGGCAAGGCTGAGTGGAGGAAATGTCCTAACGAAAGAATAGCAGTTAGAAATCTACTGGCCCCCAGAACTACGAGGGCCACATGGGGCATAGAACCCTAGCAAAGTCAATTAGCTGTTCTCAGTGAAATAAAGACCAGAAAAATTGGATTTAGATCGCAGCATATTAAGTTAAAAATCGAGGAGAAGGTGAAATGCTCTTACGATAGGGCATAAGGACTAAATAGGCCAACTACATAAGGACTTTCTTTGGTAAAAAAGCGAGGGCATACCAGCATTCCAAAACAAAAGTGCAGCTTCTGAATGTTACCAACACAGGTATCTTGCTAGGGCAGCCTTACCTCTGATCTGTTAGCAGATATTTTCTTGACATATCTAAGCTGAATGTTTGTAAATCAAATCATATTTTGCTTACACTTCTGTTCTGTCGCCTGGGCTCCCTAGTTTATAATAAATGAACTCATAATAACGCCATCCTTAATGTCTATGCAAGAATGAATTCAAAGAAACACCAGAATTATTTTCTCGTTCTGTACCAGCGACCTTAAAACAGGGGCTTTGTGTGACTGCCACACTCTCTCATTGTTTTCTACACGTTATAAGTCTTGGAGACACTTAAGCCTTCTTTTCTGACTTTGCAGGACCATGACAGGGTCTATCTGGGACCTGCTCATTTATACTAATTAAACCACAAGAATGAAACAGCACTATCTTTGCACAAAGGAAAAATGAGAGGCGCTAACAGAGGCTGGTGAGAAGGAGGACGCTTTGCTTGATTTCCTGCCTTCTGAATGTGATGAACCTTCGGTCTCTACAGTCCACAGAATTTCCAACGTTGGCTTCTTTCTGTCTCAAGACATAAACCCAGACCATCAACCACCCATGGTCTTCCATCAGGATCCGTAAACCCAGACTCCATTGGGGTCATCGCTGGGCCCCTGATTCTATCACCCTCATCCCCAGGGAGCACAGCCCTGCACCCTTCCCCCCCCCCCACTGCATGCAGACTTGGTACTCAGACCACACTCGAGAAGAAGGGATATTGGCTTCAGAGGTGGGCAGAACAGGTCTCAGAGTCCCGCTCTATCACTTTCTCCCCCACGAGGCCTCTCGTAGCTGTGTTCACTTGCACACAGAGTATTGCATCATGCCAGCCTTGGAGGGTTTTTGGTTCACTGGAGGGCTATGATTAAATGAGGCTGTATGGAGACGTGCAGCGTGCAGCAGGTGTTGAACAAACACCCCTCTTTTCAGCTCATGATCCTGCATCATGGCTGCTGTGACTTGGGCTCCTGCTCCAGCGACGACACACGTGGACGGAGGGGAGGAGTCCTTCAGGCAGCTTAGCTACCACCTCCCTGTCTTCTGAGCTTCCTTGGAGACACTGAAGGACATTTTGAGATAAAATCCAGGTATATTGGGGTGACTGGGTGGCTCAGTCAGTTGAGCATCCGACTCTTGGTTTTGGTTCAGGTCGTGATCTCATAGTTCGTGGATTTGAGCCCCGTGTCTGGCTATGCACGGACAGTACAGAGCCTGCTTGGGATTCTCTCTCTCTCTCTCTCTGCCCCTCCCCCACTTGTGTGCATGCTCTGTCTCTCTCTCAAAATAAATAAATAAACTATAAATAGACAGAGAGATGATAGATAGATAGATAGATAGATAGATAGATAGATAGATAGCTAGATAGATAGATAAAATCCAGGTCTATTTGTACAAGCCATGTTGGTAAACACAGACATGGGAACTCTGATTTGACAGTTTTCAAGTCGTATCATGTAAGCACCAGAGAAAACTATGGAGACCACCTGTACCAGGGTCCTTGTCTCTCATGTAGGGAGAGCAGCTCCCTCCAATTAAACCATGACTGCGTTTCTCAGTCCACGCAGGCCGTTTTCACACCAGAGCAGAGCTGGGACGGTTGTGAATAACACACATGTATTTCCCACAGTTCCAGAGGCTGGGAGTCTGGAGGTCTGCGGTCAGGTGATGTCCCTCTTCTGGCTGCAGGCTTCACTGTCCTCACGTGGTGGGGACAGCAGAGAGAGTCACGTCTCCCCTGACCAGGACACTAATCCCACTTGTAAGGGCCCCACCCTCATGACCCGATCACCCTCCAAAGGCCCTGCTTCCTGACAGTAATCCTACTATCACATTGGGATTAGGGGCTCAGCATATGAATTTAGGGGGGACACGGTCAATCCATTGCACCATGAGCTGGGCAAGTGCCAAACGTTCATGCTCCTCTTCAGTCCATTGTCTTCCATGGCTGGACACTAATCTTGCCTGGTGCTTCTGGTCATCTAACAGAGGATCAGGTGAAAATGGGAGGCTAATCCTGTGCACATCAGCTGCCTGACTGCAAAACAGACAGCCAGACAAATGCACGCGTGCATACATGCACACAAGCATACGTACGTGTACGTACATTCGCATGCATACAAGCACATTTGCACATGCATGCATGCACACAGACATACATACAAAGACAAGTGTGTGTCAGATGTAAGCCTGGGTGGGTAGCTGACCCTGTGGAATTCCCTTCTGACAAGGAAGCCTTATAATGTGGCTCCTGGTGGGTCTGGGTCTACACAGGGTCCCCTTGTCAGCCAATATCAGGGACGTGGGATTAACGTCCTCTCTGACAGTGAGTAGTTTCAGGAGAAAGAAGTCAACCCAAGGAAGAGCAAGAAAGGAGGGAAGAATGGATGTTGCAAGCCTGGTTAGCTGAGCCAGCCTTGGGGTCTCCGGGTGAAAGGGTCCCCAAGCTCCCCCTCAATGCTGGAGAATGAGGTTTGGAAACATTTTTCTGTCTGAGAGCTAATGGTTTCCATGGATTTGTCTCCTAGTGGCCTGGGAAATATAAAAGAATGAAGAGATAAGACTAGTCGACAGGGAGAAAGTTGACAGACTATGAAAGCCCCAAGCCTCTTATTTCTTCCAGAATAAATAGGAAAATAGTCAATCACCAGAGTGCAGACAAATGAACACAGGTCAGAACGCCAACATTCCGGGAAATCAGATGCGGGTTGGCTGCAGCAAAGGGGTCTGTATGGATTGATGGATTAAAATTGTTCCCCATGGACACACTTTTGCCGCCTTGTATACATCCTGGAAATCGATGGCACTCTACCCGCTCACCACGCTGTCTGTGAGCATAATTAATTAATCAGGGCATTACGCTACTGGAATGAAATCTGCTTTTCATTACTTGTGTTCTTAAAAAAAATTACGACTCAAAGGTTGTTAATGATTGTAAAGAGTTTTAAGGTGACTCTATTTTATGTAAGCGGAAGAAAATTGGTTTCATTTATTTGATGTTCTCATTTTTATACTAGTTTTTTTTTAATGTGCACAGATTATATGATAAAACTGAAAAAAAGCCAAATTCTTTTTGTTTTCAGGAAAAATTCAGATTACCATTGTGACCTCACAGGCTTATTCTTCAGAGTTCTGACCATGGTTACAAACTTGAAGAATTAATGTTAGAAATCTCGTGCTTTGGGGTTTTCCTTTTTAAACCTCTGTGCTCAGCATTGACATGTTGAGAAGCAAGGTCATTTATCCATGTTTCATGCAATGTCTGAGCTCCATTTACGTATGACCACTGTCAGCCCTGAGTCCCACCCCACCCCAACCCTGGCTCCTTTATCTAAGCATCGTGTGCTGATGGCACGTTTCCATTTTCTGCCCCTTCCTCCCACACCTTATGAATCTGCTCCTTTCTTTGTGATGTCACTTCCCACAACTCTCCCTAGCTTCACGAGCGCTTTTGTCATAATTTACCTGTTTAGGTTCAAAAGTGCCATCAATTTCAAGCAGGAAAAATAAATGTAAATCCATACTAAGATCAGAATGAAACTTTAAAAACTCCAAAGAAAGTAAAGCCCTAAAGCCAGACAGAAAAAAACAACAACATCTGTATATACACACAGTGTGTGTGTGTGTGTGTGTGTGTGTGTGTGTGTGTGTGTGTAGAGAGAGAGAGAGAGAGACAGAGTCCTTCTAATGAATAACAGTTGACTTCTTGCTAAGAGCCTTAAAAGCCAGAGACACAGAACTGACTTCTGCAATGAGTGGGGGAGAAATGATTCTATACCCAGTGAATACATCTTTCAAGAACAAGGGCTAAATAAATACTCCTTACACAACAGCACAAAGTGAAAGCACTGAAAACAGCACACAAATGAAGGGTATAGTTCACATAGAGTGAAAATTTCCCAGATAGAAGGTCTGAAATACAAGAAGAAAATAAGAGCAGAAAAAAGTGGCAATATATGTATAAACCTGATAAAATTTATGACCTATATATGACATCTCTGGAGAATTAAAACAAAATAAAATCTTAAAAAACAACAATAGGTGTAAATAAAGCAGGAGAGGATAAAAAAGTTAAAGTGTTCTAAATTCCTTCCATTGTTCAAAAAGAGGATAAAAGTAATTATTTTAGAAGTGATAAGTTGAGGGGCGCCTGGGTGGCTCTGGCGGTTAAGCGTCCGACTTCGGCTCAGGTCACGATCTCGCGGTCCGTGAGTTCAAGCCCCGCGTCGGGCTCTGTGCTGACAGCTCAGAGCCTGGAGCCTGTTTTAGATTCTGTGTCTCCCTCTTTCTCTGACCCTCCCCTGTTCATGCTCTCTCTGTCTCAAAAATAAATAAACGTTAAAAAAAAAAAAAAAGAAGTGATAAGTTGAGTAGGCATCGTGCAATTTCTAGGATAAGTATTAAGAGAGTAAAAAGCAACGTGCATGACTTTAAACCACTGAAGAGGAAAGACAGATTTGAAAAATACTCTGTTAATCTAAAAGAAGTCATAAAAAGAGAAAAATATATATAGGACAGGTGGGGGAAATCCAAATCACAAAGATGTTACATTTAAATCCAAGTACACCAGTAAACCCAGTAAATGAATTAAATGTAAACAGAAGTTTTCCATAATAAGGAGTTCAAAATATCCTCCTAAGGAAAACTCTAGGTCCAAATGTCTTAACTGGCCATTTTCTTCCTGACATAAAAAAATTAAAATGTAAATAAATTCACTTGAAGAACAGGAAATGTGTTGTGTCATTTTCTGAGGTGAATATAGCATTGATGTAAAGTCTGACAAGAAAAAATGGTGAAAGAAAATCACAGGCCAATCTCTCCTGAATATATTTGCAAAAAGTCTAAACAGACTAGGGACAGACTGAATCCAGCAAAAAGTATAAAAATTATTACTAAATTATGTTTAACTCCACAAGGCAAGGTTGGTTTGATTATGGAAAATCAGCCAGTGTAATCTGAAAGGGTTAACAGAACGACTGAAAATCACAGATGCAGAAATAGCATTTGATAAAACTTTTCATGATAAAAATGACAAATTTCCTATTAGATTAAGAATAGAAGAGATCCTTCTCAGTCTCATAAAGAGCTTCTACAAATTTTTTTTTTTTTTTGCAAAACATATTTAATGGCCAAAAAGTTGTAATCTTTTGAGATCAGGAACAAAACAAGAATGGCTTGTATTGCACGATCCTTTCAACATTGTGCTGGAATGCTGGCTACCCAGTAAGGCAAGAATAACAAAGAAAGGGAAAATACAAGAGCTGGAAACAGAGGTGATATGATTTTGGAGGTGATGTGGATTTTTTATGAAGAAAGAACCCATAAAATTTCATTAGAATTAAAAGGAAGATTTAGCAACATTGAAGGTCTCCTCAAATCCAACATATACAAATAAATTTCATTTCTATATACCAACAACAAAAGGCTACAAAACAAATATTAAAAATGTCAATTATAGTAGCAGTTTGGAAAACTGGACAGCTACATGGAAAAGACAGAAACTAGACAGCTTCTTTATACCGTACACAAAAATAAACTCAAAATGGATTAAAGATTCAAATGTAAGACCTGAAACCATAAAACTCCTCAAAGAAAATGTAGGCAGTAAACTGGAGGTGCCATGAGATGCCCAAGTTCTCCCCAAACTCTTGCACGGGGAAGAGTTCACCCAGGGGAGTCCTACTGCCTTTGGGAGAACACGATTTCCCAGAGTTGTTATTCTTCACCATCTTCCTTCCCACAATCTCACTCCCACTTGTAGCTTTCACTGCACCTGCAGAAAGGCGACTCCCTACATCCATTTTGCTGGTTACCCATCTCTCACCACTCACCCATCGCATCTGCTTATTGTACCTTTAGCTCCTGGAACTCACCATCTGTAAACACACACAATAAATTTCTCTCTCAAACTGCATCCTCCTCCTGACTTCGCATTTAATCACGTTTCTAATGAGGCAGACATAAAACCCTCAAGTTCTTCTTGATTCTTTCCTCTCCTTTCCTGCCTCCCTCTACAGCCAATCAATCACCAAGCCTTAGGAAGTTTTCTTTGTATGGATAAGTCTGCTTTTTCTATCCCTTCCTTTCCATTCCCACCATCCACTCCGGATCGTCACGTAGTCACCACCTCACTCCTGAACTCCCATGAGATGCTTCTAAACCATCACGCTGCCTCCGGTTCATCCATTCTCAGACCACTTCTCACGTGACTGTATCACTTCAGTGCTCAGGAATGATCAAGAGCAGCCACTGGCGAGTCTGGCTGCATCCTCCCACGCACCTAGTCCCTTAAGTGTGTTCGGGGTTGTCATCAGTCATCATTGGATGCTGTTCCTTCCTTTTCCTGCCCCTCCACCTCTTTGTGTATACACCTCCTGAATGTTCTCCCTCCTTTGTTTTCTTAAATTCTGTTTATTTTTTTAGAATCTCATTGAAATGTGACCTGCCCGTGCATCACCCAAGCTGAACTAGTCCTCATCTGAAATGCAAGACTCGGTCATATCTCTCCTGACGAAACTGGTGACATAGTGGTTTGGTTGCAGTTTCTTGTGCGTGTTTTAATCCTGACTCACTAGATAACGAGCTGTCTGTGGTCAGAGACACAAGGTCATGTTACTTTGTAGCCTTAGTGATACCCAACAAGGTATTTTCCGCATAATAGATGATGAATAATTATTTAATAAAGAATCTATGCTTTTAACTATCATCTCATAGCAAAATTTTTACTTAGTCTGGAATGGCAATTTTTTCTAAAGATTCAGATGCAACTTGCCTTCCATGAAAAAAAAGGGGAAATATGTTATGAGTTCCTGTGAGCACCACATTCGACACATAAAAAGGACTAGTTTTAAAGCATTCTTGCTATGGATTTGCATACCTTGTGCATGCATACCTGACTGATGAGCACATTGCCCTGCCCTACATAATTAAAGGTTTTAAGAAATTGTTTAAGAAAACCCATTGGATTCCTGATGTGCAGAGAGGTTCAAAATTGAAGTATTCGTTGCCCCCCAAACTACTAAGAAGTGCAACAAGGAAGCAGGATTTACAACGGTTTTGAGGCCATTAATCTTTCAATCTTCTCTAGACGAGGATGATGCCTACTCTTAAAATTAGAAAAGAAAGCATTATTTGGTACAACTGCAAAGAAGAGATGAAGGAGGAGGAGGAGACAAAGAAGCCACGATGGGTTTTAACTACACCTTACATCAAATTTTGCCTTCTTTCTTCTTTCTTTGGAAATAAAATGCTTCCTGCCAAACAGCAGGCTTTGCAATGACAGGGGCTACCTGGGATGGCTGTGCTTAATTATCTGACGAATCGGGATAGAGAAGTAACAAACAAAAATTCATAGATTATCCACAACACTCATTTCAGCTATTAGCTCAGAGTTGGTCACATCTCAGATCGGCACCTAGCAACATCTAAGTGTCTATGTGTCTATGATCAGTTCAACAGAAATTACTTCTGTCTTATGTCTATGATCAGTTCCACAGTTACATACAAGCAAGCCACAACTGGCAGATAGAAACCCAGCTATAAGCCCATACTGTATGATAAGCAATAGATTGTGTAAATTGAACAATTGTTGGAAATATCCTAAGGCACTGTTAGCAGCCCAAGGTCCCAGTCTGCACTGCGTGGGAAGAACAAAACCATTGGTGCTTTTATTTTCAGTCTGTAAAGGTTTAGCTGAGAAGGATCGTGTAGGACCTAAGGAGGTAGAGAGTATCTCTGGGCTGGGACCATTTCTGGAGCACAAGAGCAGGTTAACTCACACAGATGGTGGGCTCAAGTCTTTCTGCCAGTCTCATCCAAGTTTAGGTAAAGAGCAATAGCTTTGACCTAATTCCTGCATTCTCAGGGAAACTGAGGTGACAACATTGCTCCCCAAGGGAAAAACTGATTGTTGGAGGGAAAGAAATCTTATATGTTGCAATGGTTTGTGGCCCTTCAAAGCTCAGTGCTACTTGACCAAAATCCATTCCTCAATATTTAATTCATCTCGTTAAATAAATTAGAATTTTCTTCTTAATGGTTGACATCGAAAACAAGTTCGGAAACACTGACCTAAGCCTTTTTTTAAGTTTATTTATTTAATTAATCTCTGCATCCAACGTGAGGCTCGAACTCATGACCCCAGGATCAAGAGTCTCACGCACTTCCAACTGAGCCAGCCAGTTGACCCTGACGTAAGACCTGATGAACATTGACCAAGCTTTCAGCAAAATTAAAACCTTATATACATCAAAGGACACTATCACGGAAGTAAAAGGTAATCTAGAGGTTGGAAGAAAATATTTGCAAATCATGTATCCAATATGGGTTATGTATCCAACATATAAAAAGAACATTTAAAACTCCACGATAAAAAAGACAGCCCAATGAAAACATGGGCAAAGATTCCGAATAGGCATTTTCCCAAAGGAGACATTTTTCCAAAACGGCCAACAAGTACACAAAAATTATGCTCAACATCATTAACAGTTGAGGAACTGCAGATCAAAGCCAAAATGAGATACCATTTCACATCCACTTAGGACGGCTATCATCTGACAAGGGGAAAGGAAGTGTTGGCAAGGATGTAGAGAAATGAGAACCGTCATCATCGCTGCCGGGAGCATGGAGGGGAGCACCCACTGGAGAAAGCAACGGGCAGCTCTTCTGAAGTTAAACCTAGAATTACCCTATGACCCAGCAATTTTCACTCTTAGGTACACATCTAGGAGGACTGAAAACACGTGTTCATGCAAAAACCTGTACATTTACGTTCAAAACAATGTTATTCTTAACCAACAAACGGTGGCAAACCATAGAAACAATCCCAATTTCCATAAGTTGATAAATGGATAAACACAGTGTGGTCTATCTCTAAAACAGAGTGTTATTCAGCCATCAAAAGCTTGAAGGCATTATGCTAAATGAAAGATGCCAGATACCAAAGGTTATACATTGTACGATTGCACTTCTATGAAATGCCCCGAATAGGTAAATGTACAGAGACAGCAAATGGATTAGTGATCGCCAGGGCCTGGGGAGTAAGGAAGGGGAAAGTGACCACTAAGGGGTATGAGATTTCTTTTGGGAGTGATGAAAACACTCTGGAATTATTTAATAGATACGGTAGCACAACCTTATGAATATACTTTAAAAAATGCTTTAAGTGGTGAATTTTATGATATGTAAATTATATCTTACTTTTCAATCGACCAAAGTGCTTTTCCTGGACAAACTTGCAGGTGCTCACAATGGGTCTAAGATTCAGGTGAAATGGGGCAGTAGTCTCCTCCTACCACTCTTGGACCGATGGAGAGATGTCAGCCTGGTCATAGGCCCATCTCTCCCCAGACGCCACACCATATACTAGACCCCGCACCTTTTCCAGTAAAACCAACAAGATCATCTCAAGCCAATGAGGCATGTGGCTGGCTAGGACGTTATTTCTGTCATCTACTTGCACACGGCTCAGGGACGGATCTATTGACTGTTCCTGTCCCGTCCGTGAGGCAAACACGACCATGCCTGGGGACGGCTGAGATGAGTCACTGAGCGGGTCTGGTGCTGTTAGCGACAAACACAGAAAAGAGACAGATTTCTAGGCGGATGACAGAAGAAAAGCTGTATTGACACTCTGTCCATCCTCGGCAAGGCTTCAATAAGTGAATTTTGCCTCCCATTATAGCGCCCCAAGCCAAGAAGTACGGAGACAGGAGGAGTGCCTTGAGGAAGCAGAAGCTCGCAAGACCCAGGAGGGACCCTCCACTAATCACAGCCTCTCTGAGGCGGAGGCTTTGCCGCTTCCCGGGAGCTGAACGTACAGCCTCTGCTCTCAAAAGAGTCGAGAGAGATGATTCCTGATACACCCGGTAGCCAGCTCCTCTGGAATCGAAGTGCACACTTGCTCCTTCAAAAGTGATTCTCAAAATGGGTCTCCGCTCGGAGGTGTTTGTTCTGTTCTGCTGTGGGCTGCTGACACTATTGCAGACTTACGAGGCAGTGTGTTCCCAGGCAGTTGGGCTGGTAGAAACAGGCAAGGTGAATTGAACTGGACCTTGTCCTGGAAATAGGGCCGGAAGGAGGTGGAACCACGGGTGAAAACCTCAGCGTCAGGTCAGGTCTTGACCTGTAATGGGACGTGGGGAGGTCTGAGCCGTGCGCCTGTCCCCCACAGGTGTGCCAGCGCTGGGGCCTCCAACAGCCACCACCCCTGCCTCCCATGGGTCCTGCGGCCCCCACCCCCCCAAGCAGTGCAGGCCTTGACCTCCAGGGGGTGCCCTGCCCCACCCCACGTGCAGCCAATAAAACCAGCGAGCCCTCACGTGTTTCCCAAGATCGGGCAGGCTAGTCTGCAAATCCACCCTGAGAACTATAGCTGGCATCTCACCACCCCCGCCGCAGGCCCTCCCCCTCTCCCCCCGCATGCCACCCCTCTGGCCACCACCCCAGCCGCTCACTGCCTTTGTTGCAGCCTCACTGGAAGGAAGGGACAGCTGGTCACCATCCTCAGCATGGCAGCCCCTTTTATTCTCCAAAGTGGCTATTGCATCCCTTGACTCAATCTTCCTACTCCGTCTTTCCCTCAGACTCCCCGTCCTTCGAGTGCCGAAGCCTTGTCCCTGCTCTCTGCAGGACCCTCCCCGTCTCAGTGGCCCCTTGCCCTCCATGTGTGGACTCTCGGGTGGGGTGCTTCTATTTGGTGGCCTCTCATTACAGGAATGGGCATAATGATTTAGCTGCAGCCTTTCTGTCTGCCTCTTAATAACGACTCGTCACTGATGCCTTGTCTGTCCCCTTTAAAGGGACTGCTGCCTGCTTGGCTTCCGCCAGCCGCCCCTCACTGCTAATGAGCCGGCTCTTGGTGCTAATTAAGGCCCACCTGCTCCTTTCCTCCCATCTGATTCCTGGCCTGTGAGATGCTGGTGGGTCCCTACAGGTGCACGGAGGTTGTTGCCACAGCCGGGGGTGGGGGGGTGGGGGGGTCAGCCGGCCACCTCGCCGAGGTCCTTAGACAGAATGACAGCTGAAGGTGACCGCGAACTCTCAGCTTCAAGCCAGCCCCACCCCCACCATGAAATCAAACCGCCTACAACAGAGGCGAAGCAGAAAATCAGCAAGAGCTCTCCCTCCATATTTCAAAAGCGGTCTAACTGTAACAATAGATTCATGGGAGTCGTAAGGGGTAAAAAAAAGTCACGACTCTTCTCACGATCGTTAGGATTCTTTCTCCTGGCATCCCTGAGAGAGGGTGTGCCGTCTACTGGATACCCCCGGCCCCAGCAGAGCCCGCCGAGACCCCGCCTGGTTCACTCCATCCCCCGGGGTTTCACCGAGGACCCCGCACCGTCTGTGAGCGTCCTGTTCTGACCCTGGCCTCGTCTTGCTCAGCGTGACCGCCAGCACACGCGCCTTGCAAAGACACCCAAGGAGCCTCTTGACCCTCAGTCCACGTGGATATTCTGTCCCATGATCTAACGCTTTTCCCAGCGATGTCCTCTTCAGGTTCAGGCTCCTGCCTTTTTTTCTGAAGTTCATCTAAATCTATGTAATGACAGGTCTGTGTCACGTGACCAATCGAGGCGGTGCGTCTGCAGCCATCTCGAGCTCTTCGGCCTTCTGGAGGACGTTCCCTACCTTCTCTTCGTTTTCTCAGTCCACAGTGAGAGCTGCAACCCCACATGTCCTGTCAGCATCTCTGTCTCCAGAGACTGGAGTATTGCAGTGCCTTCCTTGACCAGGCGTTCCGATCGGGGCTTTCCTGTCCACACCGAGGGGATCATCAGAAGGATACATGCTTCGTTCACCAGGACGCAGCCCTGTGGCGAGGTCTGCCTGCGAGGGGTGGTCACTGTGGGTTGACTTTCATACCTTCTCTTGCTTTCCTGAAACCAAACACATCGACTGGCAATAAACTGGCCAGGGACGAAGTGCTTTCTCGGGACCCAAGGCGAAAAGAGAATACAACTGACCCCACGAGGACGGTGCTGGGCGGAATTTGTTCCAGCCAATTAGCTGAACTGGCATTCGGCCCTGCTTTGTGTCAGATGCTGGAAAAGGCGTTACAATTCGATTTCCCTGTCCTTATGGTAGAATAAGTGTCAATTGTCTTGTGTGCCCAATCGTGAGCTTACCACCCTTATTGCAGGCTTAATCCACATGCCAAGAAATTATATGGGGATCAAATGCATGCTGGCATTGGAGAATGCCTCCAGACTGTTCTCAATGGTAGGATTTCATCTGAAAATAAGTGCTGATTTACATGAATTTACATCTAAACTGCAAATTACAAAATTCCCCAGTGGAGAGCAAAAGGAGAGTTGAAGGCAGTGCACTTCCCCCCTTATCTCAAAAGCAGAGGACCCACTGGTGTTTCTCGGGGAAAACCCCCAAAGATGTCCCCCGTGCACAAAGTGTAAAATACTTGATTACGTACACCCAGGCCCTTTGTGTCCCCAGTGGTAACTCCGAGCTCTGGTCTTCCATTTGCACCTGATTTACGCGGCAGATACAGTCGGCCCTTCCCCACCGCCTGGTAACCAACCGCACAGGAGAAAGAGCAGGGCTGGGGGCGGGGCACTGGGTTTTCAAAGAGGTTGGCCAGGGTCATCTGGTCACTCCTGGGAGAGCAGCCCGCGATGTCTGTCGGATGCCTTTAGTTCGACATTCACATAGCAGCGGAGGCAGAGGCTACAGTGTCTGGAATCAGAACTGACATGGAAAGTAAGGGGAAGTGTGTGTGTGTGTGTGTGTGTGTGTGTGTGTGTGTGCGAATTATATGTGTGCACCAGCACCTGCAGCCAGTCTTTTGTACATTAAGTAACAGGCTGAATTCTTTGTGCCAGGTGAAAAGAAAATCTAGTTGTAAAATTCTGCTTTTTTTTTTTTTTCTTGAATGTTTATTTATTTTTGAGAGAGAGACAGAGCACGAACAGGGGAGGGGCAGAGAGAGAGGGAGACACAGAATCGGAAGCAGGCTCCAGGCTCCGAGCGGTCAGCACAGAGCCCGATACGGGGCTCGAACCCACAAACCGTGAGATCATGACCTGAGCCGAAGTCAGACGCTTCACCGAGCAAGCCACCCAGACGCCCCTGCTTTTTTTGTTGTTATTAAAGAAACCAGCCCACATATACAAACGGGTAACAGGCCGTATTCAGTACCTCCTGCCTTGGGTTTATCCCTTATGGCTCTCCGGGCACGGAACGCAGGCTCACTAGAGAAGTCTGCCAGGCCTTGCTGGGTGATAAAGGAAGCAGAAAATGGGGGTGCTAGGGTGACTTTGTTATTCTGGCAGCCACGCAGTGGGAGGGAGGTGCCTTTTTAATTAGGCATCATTTCTTCCTGCACACAAAATAAGTATTTAGACTGAAAATCTATGCCTGACCTTGAAAGGCTGTGTGTGGACTTGTTCGTACAGGCTGCAGGGGTACAAGCAGACGGGCGGCTGTCCCCACCAATGGGCATCGTCCCACGGCCGCACCGAGAGCTGTGCCTGAGAGACTAAGAGAAAAATTACCAGGTGTACTCACAACTGCAAAGAAAAGACCCCCCCCCCCCATTCCCGAAACCAGCCAGGGCGTGCCCGGTTGTAGTCTGACATAAAGGCGGGGAACCAATCAAGTTCTGCTGAATGGTTTGAAATAAAGGCGGGAACCAATCAAGTTCTGTTGAGCGTTCAAATGTAAATCTTAACCAACAACAGCTCTGTAACCTCTAAAAAATATCCCTAACTTGTTTGTGCCTGTCTATAAAAGAAGCTATAAGATCCTTACTCGGGGCCTCTTAGCATCACCGGCAACAAGTGCGCGGAGCACCGGGTTCGAACCTGCAATAAACGACCCTTGCCGCTTGGCTTTGATTCTGGACTCTGGTGGTTTGTTTTCGGGGGGGGTCTCTCGAATCGGGGCATATCATGCCGACAGGTGGGGCTGTCTTCCTCATGTTGCCCCTCTCTGGATTGTGTCCACCCGGGATCTCCAGAGCTGGGACGCCTAGAGGTCTCAAATTTCAGACACAGCCGCCCTCTGAGAAGAGGAGGAATCTGATGTTTGGAATGCCTAAGAAAAAGACAGGATGACTTTTAGCAAAACTTCGTTTTTTAGGAGTTACAGCATTTCCACGATTTTCTAGCCGGAGCTTCTGTTATTAAAAAGTAAACCCGCAGCTTTAAAAATATGAATGTTCTGGCGCTTGAAGTAACCGTAACCATATCGTATCTTCCCATACGTTCTAGGGTACCAGCCTGACCCAGTTCAAGTGCATCCCAGCCCTCAGCGTCCCAGAGAAACAGCGGTTCTTCCAACGTGGTGCCTTTTCTGCTGAGGGAGTCTCCATCCTTTCTGGTTAGTGGCCTGGAGCTTCAGGTCCCCTCCTGCGCCCAGAGAGACCAGACAGCCCGCCACAGCCACGCGGGGCAGGGCACAGGGATCTCCGGCCACAGGGTCAACAGGGCGTCCTTCTGAGGACACCAAAACTACGGGCTGCGGCCAGGGGGTCTTGGGGGTGTCCACCTGCCATTGTCCCAGATCACCAAGGGGCATTTGGCTGAGGGACGGGAGCTGATTCACGGGAGACATTTTATGTCTGAATTTGAGCTTTCACATCTTTATGGCCCGTTCAGACTTGCTCTTCTCCGGATTTGCTATTCAACTTTTTGCCCATTTGTCTTTTGCGTTGTCTTTTCTTCAGTGATTTATAAAGCTCCTTTTATTTTTTTGAATAGTGTCCTGGTTAAACTCCCGGTTCAGGAGCCCCACTGGGAAGGTATCACAGCTCTGCTGCTGCTCTGTGGCCGGACAACAACCCTCCTCCCCATGCCTCAGTCTTCTCATCTGTAGACTGGGGATAGGCATCCCCGTCTCACAGGGGCATGGAAAGACTTGTTAGGTAAATATAGATATTTCGAACACTGGGGTTGGTTACTTAGAACCATCATTTCTATTTATTTGGTTTGGGACATCTTAGAACTGGCCCCAGTGTTTAATTTTTACGTTAAAATTGTGTGTTCCTTTTTTATTTGAAAGCTTTCATTTTTCTGCCTCAGCTGGGGAAGGGTCCCTCTCCTTTCAATCATGATGCACCTGTACCAGAAAGTTTGTGGACTTCTTAACCCCACAAGTGCCATTTGCTCCTTAAAGCAGCGTCCCCTCCACTCCCCGCCTGCTTATGGTTCTGCCCTGCAGTTAGTTTCCATACTTTGTGCAGAGCTGAGCACATTTTCCCGGGGTTGGGCTTGCAGAATCCTGTGCAAGCCCTTCACAGCCAGGGTCCTGGGGCAGGATGAAGCCCTGAGATCCTAAGACTCCCTTCTTGTGTAACTCAGTAACTCCCTTCCTTGACGTGGGCGGGCTTACCGTATAAAGTGTGTGCAATTGGAAGTAATTTAAATGATAATTTTAATTTAATAGCACCAATGGTTTTCTCTTGGTTTAAAGTTTTGCTTCTGTTGTTGTTACTTTTTTCAAGTATTTAAATTTCTTTAATGTTTTGTTTTATTTTATTTTACTTTACTTTATTTTATTTTCTTATTTATTGAGGAAGAGAGAGAGAGAGAGCAGGAGCAGGGGAGGGGCAGAGAGAGAGAGGGAGACACAGAATCTGAAGCCGGCTCCAAGCTCTGAGCTGTCAGCACAGAGCCCGATTGGGGGCTTGAACCCATGAACCATGAAATCATGACCTAAGCAGAAGTCAGACGCCTAACTGACTAAGCCACCCAGGCGCCCCAACTTTTTTCAAGTATTTAAAAGGAAGCTTGCATCCGCAAAGAGCTTTCCAATTATTATCATGAGCTATTCTTTCTAGTATTTGCATGACAGGCAGTATGAAAACTCTTGTTTTGCATAAAATAAATTACTTAACTGTTAATACCAATACTTCGCCTTTTAGCAATGACTTTGTCCTATGCTTCCTCACTGCAGCTCATACTTTGATTTGTATCAATTTCTGACTAATCTTTGTAATTAACTGCTTTGGTAAGTAAAAGCAATGAAAATTAACCGAATTTCTTTGTGTTTAATTCCTGAATTACTGTTTTCACGGAGATTGCAAATCATTTTGGCAAATATACATTGTCATGCTTTTTATTGCCAATGACTCAAGAAATTAATGATTTAATTGATTAACTCTAATTAATGATGGTAATTGATATTGGCTGCCCCCGTGTTCAGATGAGTGGAAAGCACATGTTTCCATCTCATTGGATTTCATCATATTCTCTTCCATACTCAACGTGAAAAAAAAAAAAAATACCAGTCTCCAAAACAAAAGCCACTAATCCGTCATTCTGCCGGGACTGCATTGCTGATTCGTTTTAAACGAGACGTACTTATCTGCAATGCACACGTATTTTGTCTATAATTCTTCATGGCTTCGGGAGACACAGTGACAACGCCTTATAAAATGGCATTTGCTGTCAAGGCCAGGGTCTGGGGTCCACTCTTCGATACCCTCATGGAACTGACACAGAGTCTTGAGAAGCATAGAGCTTTCTGACCAGCTCGTTTTGACAGGTGTTGACTCTCTCCCCCACACCATTTTCGGTCACGCTCTTTGGTGGCCCTCCAGATCCCAAAACCTTTACAGTGTCCCTCTGGGGTCAAATAAACTCCGAACCTCTCAGTCCAGCCCTCGAGACCCTCCGCCACGGCGCGCGCTTCTGCCTGACCAGCTCTGTTTTACCCTGTTTCACTAGGTGTACTTCTCAGCTAGGCTTCTAGAACCACCAGTTCACTAGTCCCTCTAACGCTCTCCTCTCCAGGGGCTGCGGCTCAGCTCTGCTCACGTCGCTTCAGTCCGAGTCGATGAGAAATATGCAGACTTTGGAGAAAGAAGTCCAAAAGGTGAGCCTACCGCTTACGCTCTTCCATAACCTGGTCTCAGCCTGGCTCTCCACGACCATCACTCACTCTTCCACCGTCTCCTCGCCTCCACTGTCCGAACAGTTGGGCTGCACCTCACTTTCTTTTACCCAACCTTGTCCCACATGCCTTTGAAGTTCTGACACCTCCAGCTGATCACACACCCCCGGGGCATACGATGTGCAAATAGTTTCCATGGTGCTGGGCCCATCTCAGAAGCTCAACCTTTCCTGGGAAGATCTTTTCTGGATTTGAGTTCCCCTAGAGTTTCTCTTGCAGACCCTATAGTACTCCTGCATGCACCGTAATGGGCTGGGCTGCAGCGAGCAGCTCGACCCTCACCCCCGTGGTGCCGGCAGCTGGCAGCTCTCAGCTGAGAGCCACTCTGGCATTGGCTCCTGGCTGAAGAGACCTGCCTCGCCCATGGTCATATGCCATGCACAGGCCCAGCTCCCTCACACCAATAGGGACTTCTTAGTTCCAAAGCTCCCCACAGGATTGGCTAAGGCCTTTCTTGGGACCGCAAGACAGCTCAGCTCCCCATTCTGTCCATTCCTGCTGCCCTCCCTCTTTGTCAGGTGTGGATCCCAAAAGTACTTCCCAATTAACTTTCTGCACACAAATCTTCATTTCAGAGCCGTTTGCTGGGAAACTCAATCTGGAACATAGGACTCAGGACACTCCCCTTGGGGTCAGGGAACATCTCATGGCCCCTTTTCATGCTATGGAGAAAGTTTTGCCTTAAATATTGGAAGATTCTATTGATGTCTGTTAAATGGAGTTGATTAGTTGCGTAGCGAACAAAGATGAGAAACTTTATGAACTGAATGCCGACGGTGTTCTCTCTTCACACCGATAAACCAAGAAGGGTCAGCAAAACGACAGAAAGATCGAGTAAAACCCTAAATGCTGTTTCCATGTTCCCTAAGTCAACACCAAGAGTGTTCACCGTTTATAACTATTACCAGTGTCACCGTAAACCAAGGTAGCTTCTTCAAAACACACAGAGAAGCCAGAAACCTTCCTTGAGAGACAGAGCTCGTGCACTGACTGTTCTCATCTTCTTTTGCACTTTAATGTCTGAAAGGTAGCAGGTGGGCTGTACAAGTTCATTTGCATTTCGTCCTGAGAGGCCAGACTGGATCCTGGTATTCCCCGGGACGATCTACCCTCCACGCAACGGGGCTGGAAAACGCGTGCTGCTCCAGACTCCTGTTGTGAAATATTACGTGTGCAGGATTCAAAAGTGATTGTGGGATTTGCCCACACTGACGTGATTCTGGGGGCTCAGGGGGACATGCCGTAGAGTTGCCATCACACAAGAAACCAGTCAAGGTCTCACAGTTCACAGAGGACAAGGAAGTGTCAGACAAAAATGCCCAACGCTCGGTAACCTCAGCGAGTCCAGGCCTCAGTTTCCCTCCTTTCCACACAATGGACATGCTCAGCCGGTGGACCCTCTCCAGCGGTGGCGGGTCCCGATGTAATGACTACCAGCTGCCGTGCCCAGCACTTTCCACGGGCCAAGGTCAGTGCTGAATATTTCATATGCATCTACCTTGGCTCATTTAATTCTTGCAAAAGCCTGTGAGATGAGTACAATTATGGGTATTTTACAGAAGAGAAAATTGGGGCTTAGAGATACCAAGTAGTTGACTCGAGTCTACACTGCCAATAGGTAGAGCAGAGTGATGCCCAGTTGAGACCTGTACACTCACCTGCACTGCCTCCCTCGCTTCGGAAGTCCCCTCCATCCCCAGATTCCAACATCCAGCAAGACTAGGTATTATTCCTCGTGGCAGGAGAAGTTTCCTGTTGGTCATTTTCATGATGCGTCCCTCCATCTCGGGTGCCTAATGCACTGGAAGAAAGGAGGGGGCACGCAGGAGGGAAAGAAAAGAAGATAACGAGGTGTTTGGGTCGGTGTCCTAGTCTGTTTTTAAGAGAAAACCCAATGAGAGTAGGTATTATCAGGCATCTATGGCCGTAATAATACTGTGCAGCCACCGCAAAAATCTGAACTCCTATAACAACAAGGATTTATTGACCGACACTCCTGCGGGTCCCAGCTGGGCACAGCACAGGCTCCAGTCCATGTGTGTCTCTGCTCCTCCTCCTGACCCAGCATGTTCCTCTCGTGGCGATGACGAAGGCCAGGGAGCCAGCCCCGTGGCACCGGCATCTGCCAAGCCTTTGCCCACATCGCGAATGCCAATGTTCCACTGACCAAGAGAGAAGTCCCGGGGGTGTGAGGGCAGTGGGCGTGGTTCTGGACGACACCCAGATCTACCTGGAGGGCACGGCCGTGTCCCAGCATCACGACTATGTGCTGCCGTCTGTCCCACACACGCATCGTCCACCCTCCAGATTATTCCCACAACGTCCTCGGGCCGTCCCTCCCCTCAGCACCTGTGGTCGCAGTGGAGTCAACAAGCCACAGTAAATAGAGCAGCGTGTGAAACACGCTCCGATTGCAAACGCAAGATAAATATTTCAATTCGAAGCATAAAAGCATTTTCATTATTCATTGTTTTGAGCCATCCGTGCTTCTGCTCCCCTCTCTTCACACGATTCGTCAAGACCTGTCCTAGTTTTGACTTACGCCTTTGTCACATTTCAGGCCGATCCCCTTTCAAACATCTTGGCTGTGGTCAACCGTGCCAGACCAAACTAATAAAAATCGATGGGACTTATTCGTAGTGTCATTTTTCCAACATCAAATTCTCCCTCTTTTGACTGGTCCAAAACGTTACCATAGAGAAAAGAATTATTAAATGCATAGTGAGTAGACAATGATATTTGTGAGGATTTGTTAGCATGGTTACATTCATAAATGTTTCAGTGCTTTGAGTTTACATAACAGAAATGTTTATGACCGCACCTAGTACATAGAGAGGATAAAATGTAACCCTGCTAACTTCCAACCAGAGCCGTGGGAAGTAACGAATGGCTTCCTGTGGCTTGCTCTTAAAATACTGTTGTGTCACCGGTGACATCAGCCAGTGCCAATAAAAAAGGGATCCCATTTCTCCTAACACAGGGAGGCTGTGAGCGAGAGCCCGACAGGGAAGAGACAAGGCTGGGACCTAACAGCCATCACCTAGCGCGTCAGTGCAGTGGGGAAACGGAAAATGCTGGCAGAGGCAGGGCCAGTACTGCCTCGAGGGATCATGGAAGGGGGACCCACGGAGGGACCGCAGGTCCTCCGGCCCAGAGAGACTCTGGAGCTCAAGAGCCAGGCTGGCGGCAGCTCTGTGTGGTCCTGTCACCTGACTGCAGCCCAGATTCCCAGAGGACAGACCGTCTGGGTTGGAACTCGACCATGTGAAGCTTTGGGGAGTAACAGAGAGCTATCTGGGGTTCTCTGAAGTGAAGCAGAGGGAGTCACCTCAACATGCAGGCCGTCATGGGTGACGTCCAACCTCCCTCTTCCTTCCCCCGCCCGCAAAGGCAAAGTCATGTGGGTATTTGCTTTCGTTTTGTGACGCGTCCCGACACAATGTTACACATCAGGAAAGTGCCCCTCGGGTCTCCCGTCCCACTCCACCACCCTCAACTGTTAAGGATCCCTTTCTTAGTTGTTTTTTGGTTTTTGGTGTTTTTTTTTTTATTTTATAATAATGACAGCTGCTTTTCCGGAGCACGATTAACCAGGGTCTCTAGGTCTCTGGGCAGAAAGATGCAAAGAGCCGAGAAGTGAGGAAGAGTGACCATGCATCTGTCTGTAAGGAAAGCCCCCCACGCCTCCCAGGAGGACGAGGTAGTCATTCCCACGGCGTCCAAAGCTGTAGCCCAGGACGTGCAGATCCCGGTGGACACAGCTCGGAAGCAGAGGGACACGCGAGGCTAATGAAGCAAACGCGGACAAGAGCGTGAACGGTCGCCTTTGCCGGGGAGGCGAGGGGCACAGCTATGCTGGCTCCGCATTCACGTGGTGGCGGCCTGAAAGGGTCAGGTACAAAACAGCGGCCCCCGAGATGCCTGTGTGCAGAGGCGTGAGCCTCCACAATGAGCAAGATGGGTACAGGTCTCTGGGAGAAATGATGGGCGTGTTGTTGCACAAACACAAGGTGATACGCGTGTATGCGATCTTAAGATAGAAAGCAACTTGGATGGACGGGATGCCTGGGTGGCTCAGGCGGTTGAGTGTCTTACTTCAGCTCAGGTCATGATCTCACAGTCCAGGGGTTCGAGCCCTGCGTCGGGCTCTGTGCTGACAGCTCGGAGCCTGGAGCCTGCTTCGGATTCTCTGTCTCCCTCTCTCTCTGCCCCTCCCCTGTTCATGCTCTCTCTCAAAAATAAATTAACATTAAAAAAAATTTTTAAAAACTTGGATGGGGGCAGAGAACACATTTGATCCTGCAGTGTTTTCAGATATTAACGCTGGGCAATGACATTAATGTGTCAGTTTCACACAGGGTGAGCCTGGGAACCATGTCTAAGTGTGGCACTGGGAACCCCCCTCCCCAGCAGACCCCGAGCCTCCACACGGAAGGCAGGCAGCACCCGACGATTTGCAACTGCTACCCCCAAACTCACCTAAACGACACTGACAAGGGCCATTTCTCGTTTGGTAACAAAACAGAGAAGTCTAAATTTCAGAAATGGGCAGATACAAAGGAGAGAAGATCTCATGTGGAGGAAGATGTGGCAAACTAGCCGGAGGGAAACGATCGGCCTTGGCATGGAAGGAGGCACTGGCATTGGAAGAAAACAACACAGACGACGCCCTGGCAGGTCGGGAGGGTAACGGATCGCGCAGGAATAGGGCTCAGCCCTGCCGCCACGGGCGATGAATTCCCTCCCGAGGCACAGGGGGCAAGGCGTCTAGAATTAATGTGCAATGACAGCCCCTCATCGGGTCTTGGTAAGTCCATCTTGAAATAGTTTGTTCTCTTTTGAATCCCCTGTTATCTAAAGGAGCTTCAGACACTCGTGGGAAAGTCAGTACAGGAGGAGATTATGTGACCCTCGGATCCAGCTGGAACAGAGGCTTCCTTGGAGGGGAAGACGTGGAGAAGGACGAGAACAAAATCGCTCTTTTGGGGTAAAGAGAGTGTAACGTGGCCATGGATGCTGCTCCGGTTCAATGAGGACCTGAGTTTCAGCTCTTGCACGGTGGAGGGTGCCGTCGGGTCGTCGGTGCCAGCCTACGCCGGGTGGAACATTGAGAAATGGGGTTAGCCGGGTCCAGGCACCGGGAAAACACAGTCCTAGCAAACACGTAGAGACATACCAGCGACCGGCTCTCTGCTCTGCTCTAACAAGCCGCCTGAGACCACTGTTCCCAAACCTGTGTGCATCCTGGAATCAGCTTCAAAACCCCTGATGTGTGAGTCCCAAACCCAGAGACTGGGATTTCACTGGTGGGGGGAGGAGCCCAGCTCTGGGACTTTCAGAAGATTGACAGGAGATCTTCTAAGGTGGAAAAACAATTTTTTTTTTATTTGCTGGGTGTGGGCGGCAGGACGTCCCCAGAATGCACCGGGAGAGGCAGGAGTCGCAGTAGAAATGGCAGGAGTAAGGGTAGCAGGGGGTAATGGGTCACCCTCACGGATGGAACGACTCACACAAGCAGGGGCGCCCGCCGGACCCTTACCTACTTCAGAGAGTTATCTCGTGTTCTTATTAATGGCCCCCGATTTACAGACAAGCAGACGGAGCCAGGGGATGGTTCTGCCACCTGCCAGGGACAACCGAGCCAGAAACTGGAAGAGCTGGGTTCAAATCCAGCTTGGATGCTGACCCACAGGTGACTCTGCTCCCTCAGCACGGCCAGCTGCAGCCACCACTGTCCCCTCCAGGGCCACCCACACCCTGTCCCAGCTTTGCTCCCTCAGTGCTCCTTCTCCTCCCCATCCTGTGCTCTCAGTGAGCATGGGGGCCGTGGCTCTGAGCAGCTCCTGTCCCCATCAGCTGCCTCTGCTTCTCCTCCTGAGGACCTGGACCCCGAGGTCCCAGTGGCCTCATCGACTGGCCTTGTCTCTTGTTTCCACGTCTTTAAACCACCTCTGCCTCCATCTGTGGGTCGCACGTGGGCTCAGGTGCTGTGGCCTCCAGCCTGTGGCCAGTGACGTCTGCAGGCAGGGAGGTGACGCTTGCCCTACGTCCCCGTGCTGTCCCACAGTGCTGGAGCCCCCGGGGGTTTACAAGGAGCTCCTGGTGCACACCGAGCCTGCCTGTCCTCCTGTGCGGGGGCTCCTGCCCTGACAGGAGCCTTTTTACTTGTCAGGGTCCTTTTGTTTAACTAGAGGAGAGGGGCATCTAGTCTTTAATTAGTTACTATTCAGGGCAGGATTACACCATTCTGGGGTTCCAGAGCCCGTTAGAAAACTGAAATCTGGCACCCGCATTTGGTATGCTTCTCTCCCTGCTGGATGCAATTTACTTTCCTCGGAGCTCCATCCGCTACAAGACAGAACCCTGAGATGGTCACGGGGTGTGGAGCCCCCACGCTTGCCCGGCAGCAGGGGTAGACAGAGCCCGGCTCGGAAATCTGGACGGGCTGCTGGGAGGCATCCTGGCATGCGGGGTACAGCGTGGCCAGCTCACTCTGAAAAGCGCAGATGCTGTCCTAGGCAAAGAAACCCATCCCGCATCCAGGACCAGATTCCGGAACTGGAGAAGCCCCTAGAAGGAGGTGTTAATCTACTATCAGAAGGCATTATATGTGCTGGCGTGTCACAAGCTTCTTCCACGTGCAGAAAACTCTGGTTTTCTGAGGCTCATGGGTGGTGTGGATCGCTGACCCCTGGGAACCCTGCTGATGGCAGAGAGAAGGAGCTCGAACCTCCCTCCCCCCCACCCCGGAGACCCAGAAGCTTGCCCAGCGTGAGCTGTGGAATCTGACCAGATTCTAAACCCGCTCTCCCAAAGCCGCCTCCTCCATGTGGCAAACAGCCAGGCACCCCTGCCCGGGCCCACCTCCCACAGCCCTCTGCGGGGTCCCCTCCAGCCTCTCCTCTTGGCCTCTCCCCTGGGCTCACGACCTGGGGAGGAAACGGTGGGGGGTGGACCGTGGCCACATGTTCCGGAACAGGAAGAACGCAGTGGTTTCCCTGGCTTCCAGAAGACCCCGAGTGCTCACCCTTGGCTGCTGACACCTACCTGCCTGGACCCTACTCTGGGCTCAGGTGGCAGAGCACGTCCTGCTGGGCCTGAGTCCCAGATGGTGAGGGACACGTACATTCTAGAGCCTAGAGGAAACGCCGGGCCTGCACTGTTCTTTTCTCTCTGAAAACTTGCAGCCGTCTGGCTTCAGAGTATAGGAGTGTGTTCGGGGCCAATGGCAGAAAACGGGGGAGTGGGTGGGGTGCAGCTGCTGCTCCCTGAGGAGGCCTCACCCCTGCTCAGTCTTGGCCCTCTCCCCACCCCTCTGCACTGACAGCACGGAGCCTGCTTGGGATTCTCTCTCTCCCTCTCTCTCTCTGTCCCTCCCCCACTCATGCTGTCTCTGTCTCTCTCAAAATTAAACAAATAAACTTAAAAAAAAAAAAAAAAACACAGGGGCACCTGGGTGGCTCAGTCGGTTGGGCGCCCGACTTCAGCTCAGGTCATGATCTCATGGCTCGTGAGTTCGAGGCCCGTGTCAGGCTCTGTGCTGACAGCTTGGAGCCTGGAGCCTGCTTCAGATTCTGTGTCTCCCTCTCTGTCTGCTCCTCCCCCATTCATGCTCTGTCTCTCCCAAAAATAAATAAACGTCAAAAACAATTTACAAAGCAAACAAACAAACACAAAACAATCAGGAATTGCTCTGGGGTGGGCAGTTCCCTGTGCAGAATGAACAGGTCCCGCAGAAAGTGCTAGCAATGAACAGCTCAAGCCAGAGGAAGAGGTTCTCTCTCCCCTGGAAAGCTGAGCAAGCCCCCCACCCCCACACTGGACATGGAAGCTTCCTACAAGGCACAAGGAGACCCTGGGCTTCTAGGACGGTGCCAGCAAGGACCTGCCCCTTCGACAGCAACTGAAGGCGTGTGTCCTTCGTGCACCCGGGGGAGTAGTGGCGGGGCGGGGGGGAGATGGCCCGCCTTTGCAGGCAGCCCTTTAGGACCCCATCTGGGAGGTGGCCCCCCACCAAGGCCCTCCACTAGGCAGTACGGTCAGCTCAAGGCCAGGGCTGGAATCTCTGTCCCACCGCACTCTTGACTCTCCTCGTCAAATCAGGGGCTGTCCCTTAACTCTGGGATGCTGGGTGGTCCCGGCCACCCATCTATGCCTCTCCTGTGGGGTAGGTGGAAAATGACCATGGCACATCCCATGGACCCTGCTTCCTGGAAGGGGGTCATCAGTGCCCACCAGCCATCAGTGGTCACCCAGCAAGAGAGTTGCCTGTCCCCTCCCTGGTCACAGAAGGCTGCCTGCATTGCCGTCTCTTGTTCCCTGTCCCGGGGGGGGGGGGGATTTCGGCACCTCTTCTCCCTTTAGTACCCTCTCCCCCTCCCCGGGGGCAGCCCCGTCCTGCAGCTGTTCCCTGACTACCCCAACTACCTCTCCCTCCCGCTCACCCCAGCAAAGCCCCGGGACTCTGGCCCTGGACAGATCAACACAGAGAGACTGAGAGGTTTCTGGAACCACAGGCTGGGAGCATGGGCTACAAAGGGCTCAAGCCCCAGGTACGGTAACTAGACCAGGGCGAAGTAACCGTCAGATGGTTGTACCAACTCTGTGGTTCCAAGTGGCTGATTTCCAAATGGCCCCCGGGGTCCACAGCATGAGCTGTGACAGCAGACAACGGGCAGCAGGTGTCCATCCTGTGGAAGCACTTAGGGACACAGGCCATAGGACCAACTTTTCCTTGCCAGGATTGTTAATTTTTCATCCCATTGACACACAGAGAGTCAACACCTCCGAAACATTTTTTAGTCAGCACCTTCAAAGCATGTGGATCAACCTAGAATGTTCCAAAGGACAGTCCTCTACCAAGTATGGTGAAACTCGAAGAAGTATCCAGGTTGTATGTTCACATGGGGTACTTCTGTTCTCTCCTGGGATGCCACTCGGCTTTCCTGCCAGCTGCTGAGACCAGCATTTTCATCTTGCCTTTAGAGACAGAAAAGCTGACGCCAACCCAGGGAGCTGCCTGAAGTCACTCCAGTACTAGAGGGACCCACGTAATCCCGTGAGGCTGGGGATCCAGGGGGAGGGACAGATGACCAAGGCATATGCTGTTATGACAAATAGCAGAGGGCAATATCTTTTCAAAGAAAAATGACCTTTGTCAAAAAGAGATGGGGGGAGAGAGAGAGAGAGAGAGAGAGAGAGAGAGAGAGAGAAAAGACCTCAAGGTAAGCCAATTATATTTTCCAAAAATGACCACAGCAACTTTTCTCATCGTACAACCTCTTTTAGAACCTCCTGCTTCACTGAGAGTTGGAGTCCGGTCTCCTTTCTCTCTGTACCTGGCCGTGTTTTCACAGATGCAGCAGAAAACAACATGTGGCAGGAACCCACAGAGGACTTCAGGTCCCAGAAGGTGGTATGGACTGTGCTCAGCTCCCTCTCTCATCTGCTCCCTCTCCCTCACGAGAGGGGCTTTGGAGCCCTCCGAAGGTGGGGAATCAGCGGCCGAGCTAGAGGGACCATGTGGAGAGACCACCAATGACTGTGGCCCCCAGCTGTCGGGGTGTCCCCATCCCGGGCGGCACACACGGGAGCAAATCTGAGATGACCCCGGCAACGTACAGTAAACATTTTTAAATATAAATATCGTGGACAGGGGGGCGCCTAGTGGCTCAGTCGGTTAAGCGTGCGACTTCGGCTCCGGTCATGATCCCGCAGTTCGTGAGTTCGAGCCCCGCGTCGGGCTCTGTGCTGACAGCTCAGAGCCTGGAGCCTGTTTCAGATTCTGTGTCTCCTTCTCTCTCTGCCCCTCCCCTGTTCATGCCCTGTCTCTGTCTTTGTCTCTGTCTCTCTCAAGAATAAATAAACATTAAACATGTGTTTAAAATATCGTGGGCAGGGAGATCAGAGGAACCCGGCATGTGAGCAGACACCCTGCTGCTGACACACAGGGCACGATCCTGACCTGGGTGACCACGGGCCTCACCACAGGAAGAGCTCAAGCAGCCACATTCCCTGGGAGCTAGGTTCTGGGGGAGGTCTCTGCCCGGGGCTGAGGTGACCACGGGGAAGGTTGAGGGGGCTCAGCCATCATCAGGGAATGAAGTGAGGATCGTTCGCGAATTTCTGTATCCAGCACGGTTATGGTGTGATGCTACACATCAGCGGATCCTGACCTGCTTTTCTTTTATGAAATCTCACAAATGCTCAGCAAATAAGCAGCAAGAATGGCTGTTTTTCTTTCTCAGCTAAAAGCTACGGAATAAGCTTGTGGTTCCTAAATTTGCAAATGGCACCCACGATGCACGGAGTGAGTGGCAACTTGTTACCTGCTACCCTTTTGTGCGGAGGTATTATTTGTGGCAGGAAGCTGGTGTCGTACTGTAGCCTTCAACTTAGTAATGGAAAGGCTGTGCTGGATAAAACACTTTGGGCTCCCTGAGAGACACAGTGAAATAAGTCATCTGTGGGCCCAGTAGAAATAGCTGACACAAAGCGATAGTTTTCGTAAAGCTCACATACACAGGGTGAGGGGTGCTTCTGGAACTGCTGTGTGAGGGGGTTGGTTATTAAAGAGCTCTCAGTGCCCAGGCATCATCCTGCTATGAAGGAAAGCTGTTTCGTCTTTTAAATAGAATGGACACAGTCATCTTAGGTGATTTGGAACTCTCAAAAACAAGAAGAGAAAAGGTACTCAAGCACCCACATTTGCCTCTCTTCTTCCTGCTGAGACACCAATAAGGCTAGGGTAAAATGATTACCAGACAGAGAGAGAGAGAGGACACAAGAAGGCAGAGGAATAAGCTCATAACGACAAAAAGAACAGGAAGGAACTCATCAACAAATGAAAAATTCCAACACATTTCAGGAAGCTTAAAAAGTGATAACACAGAACAGAACATCATGACCTGAAAGTTGGAGAGGGGATAAAGCAGAGGGTAAGGGTCACAAGAGCACTAATGGCAGTGATTGCAGCAACCACATTAGTGGCACACATCAAGTGAGGGTCATGTCCGTGCACAGTCAGATCTTTGACACATACTCCCACATCCAGTGCTCACAACAACCCAAAAGATCAGGGTTGAAAAGATGGGGGCACAGAGGGGCTGTGTAACTTGCCCAAGCTCCTGGGGCCAGTAAGCACAGAAGCCAGGATGGGTGCCCAGGAGGTCTGGCTTCTGATTTCATGTTTTGTCCTGAAAAGGGAGATAGTGTCATGCTCAGAACCTAGAAGAAGCTCTAGACCAAAGGTTGCAAGCATCCTGCAATGATGGTATGGAAGGAAAAACAACAACACAACAAAAGCGATAGAGGAGGGAAGAATCAAAAGTCCAACTGTAAAATGTCTGCCTGAGTTGGCCCTCCCATTCCCTGCCCAGATGTTGGTGTAAACAGAGCTCCAGCGTTCCGGACTCCTCCAGGCAAAGAGGATAAGATAGATGTATGGATGGAAGGAAGGAAGGATGGATGGATGGATGGATGGATGGATGGATAGATGGATGGATGGAAGGATGGATGGATGGATGCATGGATGCATAGATGCATGGATGCATGGATGGAAGGATGGATGGATGGATGGATGGAAGGAAGGGTGGATGGATGCATGGATAGAAGGATGGGTGGATGGAAGGATGGATGGATGGATGGAAGGACGGAAGGATGGATGCAGGATGGAAGGATGCACGGATGGATGGATGGATGGATGGATGGATGGACAGATGGATGAATAAATGGATAGATGAAGGGATGGATGGACAGACGGATGGACGGACAGACAGATGGATGGATGAATGGATGGATGGAAGGATGGATGCATGGATGCATGGATGCATGGATGCATGGATAGAAGGATGGATGGATGGATGGATGGATGGATGGATGGATGGATGGAAGGGTGGATGGATGCATGGATAGAAGGATGGGTGGATGGAAGGATGGATGGATGGATGGATGGACGGAAGGATGGATGCAGGATGGAAGGATGGATGGATGGATGGAAGGATGCACAGATGGATGGATGGATGGATGGATGGATGGATGGATGGACAGATGGATGAATAAATGGATAGATGAAGGGATGGATGGACAGACAGATGGACGGACAGACGGATGGATGAATGGGTGGGTGGATGGATGGATGGACGGATGGATGGAAGGGTGGATGGATGCATGGATAGAAGGATGGGTGGATGGAAGGATGGATGGATGGATGGATGGATGGACGGAAGGATGGATGCAGGATGGAAGGATGGATGGATGGATGGATGGAAGGATGCACAGATGGATGGATGGATGGATGGATGGATGGATGGATGGACAGATGGATGAATAAATGGATAGATGAAGGGATGGATGGACAGACAGATGGACGGACAGACAGATGGATGGATGAATGGGTGGGTGGATGGATGGATGGATGGTTGGATGGAAGGATGGATGGATGGATGGATGGAATGAAGGATGGATGCATGGATGGAAGGATGGATGGATGGATGGATGGACGGATGGATGAATAAATGGATAGATGAAGGGATGGATGGACAGATGGATTGACGGACAGACAGATGGATGGATGAATGGGTGGATGGATGGATGGATGGATGCATGGATGAATGGGTGGATGGATGGATGGACAGATGGACAGAGAGGGAATTAAACCTTCCCCCAAATCAGCCATCCACGCATTTACTTGAAAGTAATCCCTGTTAGTCAACAAGCCTCCTCAACATACACAGAACTCTCTGGAAGTTTTCATATTCACAAGCCATAATTCTACACATAATAGCAGTGGAGGGGTGTCTGGGTGGCTCAGCTGGTTAAGCATCAGGTTCTTGATCTCAGCTCGGGTCTTGATCTCAGGGTTGTGAGTTCAAGCCTTGCACTGGGTTCAGGGCTCTGCACTCAGCATGAAGATTACTTAAAAATAAAAAAATAGCTAAGGAAATTTATAACAGCTATAAATCAACCCACCCTGCCATCCTTAAAATAACTATCTTGTAAGGATTATGAGGCATATAAAGAAAATCAGCAGAAGGAAAGAAAAGGGACAGATAAAGACTAAAAACTCAAATGACATTGGGGAGAGGTGTGGGGGAATGCGATACTTCAGAGAAGAACTGTCTTCCCAAAATAAAGCCCCTCTATTAAATTTCTCAGAGTGATTTTAAAAATCACTGTATTCATCAAATATGCTGTCCCTGCTTGCTCTCTCCTTTCTTTCGGTTCTATATTCCAACGTCACCATACAAGCGGGGCACACGAGCTCAAGAATGTGAAATGTAGGGGAAAAGTGGAGACAGAAGAAAGTCCTAATGGCCATTTGAAAGTAACACTGAGGAGGCTGGTGAACTCTCACAAGAGAAGTTTCCAGAAGCTTTGAGGTTCTACCACAAACACAGACAAAATCTATACCCAAAGCACAATATTGACTCTCCCTTTGAAGTGAATGCCACCTGTCCCTTCCCTCCAAGCCTCCTGTTGTCATCACTGTAATCCAGACCCCTTACGTCTTCCTCCACTGGATGATCCCAGGATTCCCCAAGTTCCAGGCTCTGCCTTTCCTCTGCTGATCTCCCCCATGACCAGAAGGAAACCACAGCCCAACCCCCCTTCCCAGAAATCAATGCCACTCTCTTCACAGGGTCCCACAGGCTGATGTGTCCTCCCTCCTTCTTCCCTCCATGTGTGTCCCTGGATGCCTGCAGCCAACACCAGCTGGGCCACACCACCGACCACTTTCTCGTGCGTGTGATTCTCTGTCACACGCGTGTTGGTGCTTCTCTGTGCTCATGGATCCCTGGTCTTACAGAGCTGGTGAGCAGGCGGTATCCAATTAAGATTTGTTAACTAGCAGAATGTCAGCAGTAGAAAAGAGGAAATATTTCATTGTTACCTTTCAGTTCAATCACCTGTCAATACATTAGATGAATGTATGTTTCCTATTTTAATTACAGGCTCCACCGCTCATTTCCGCGATTTTTCATTCTTCGATTTTTATAGCCATCTTAGATGTTATTTGGGTGTTACTAGATGACCAAATTCCCTAAAATGATACTGCACATCCAAGTGTTTCTGGATGGTCAGGAAACCACAGTGCCTGGGGGAAATGGAAGAGAAAATACAGGCAGTCCAGCTGGGAGCCCTTGGCTGGGTTTGGCCATCAGGTGCGTGAAGATCAGCGTTCTGTGAGGAGGGCGGAGTGGATCTGAGCGTTCAAATGTCAGCCTCGTGACTTCCCCATCCGTGCAAGCCGGGAGGGCGCTCGGTGGCCCCCAACTCTAAGCCTTACATCAAGGACGCTGACAGTAGTTGGTTCCTCCCCGGGTCTAATGAGCAGCTCTGGGAGAGGGAAAGGAAAGTCCTGGTAATTCTCACCAACGCCTCCTGTGCTTTTAATCAGCTCTAAGAAGCTTCCTGTGAAAATTGGCACTAATTACACATCCCTCAGAAACAGGGCTGGGTTTACTGCAGCTCTGCACCAACCAGTCTGTAAACGGGAGTGTTACTTCCTTCTGCATGGGGAGGGTAGCTGCCTTAGCGGTGGGACAGAGCAGGGGTGTGAGGGTCGCACAGGAGAGGCGCCTGACCAAGCTGTGAGAAGCCAGAGGTGAGCAGGCAATGCAGCGCGGTGGCGTAGGGGGGCAGCTCTCACAACCCCGCTGGCCCCCCCCCCCCAAAACAGCCCAGCCTCACCGATCCCCAGAACCAAATGCAGCCCATGGCAGTCTTCCTGGGAGCCAAACTGGCAACTGCTGTAACTTTTTTCTGACCCCGAAGCTCACATCTAAGAGATGAAATCCCTGCTTCTGGTGTCAGTGGCCCCTGCACCGGCTGGCCTGCCTCACAGAGGCCCTGGGTCATCCTTTAGGGCACTTGGCTCTCCTCTTCCGCCCAGACACTCCCCGGGGGCATCCTAGAGGCCGGCATTGTCACCAGACCCCATTCAAGGTTGTCCCACAGGGCACACCAATGGGAAGATTGCTCTGCTAGGCTCACTTGAAGCTTTGTGTCTTCCGGTCCAGCAACGCCGTAGGGAGGGCAAGACAGAAGCATCTCGCGATCTGTCCCTCATTTCAGAACCCCCCCCCCCCCATCTACAATTGACCCACTAATTATCCTAGGGACCGAGTCTCATTGCAACTGCTTATTGAGATACAGGACCAACTCCTCCCTGGGATGTCCAAGGACCTGTAGAAGGGGGCCCCAGAAAAACATCCAGTTCCATCATATTTTGGACTGAGTTGTGTTCCCCAAATTCACACGTCGAAGCCCTGACACTTAGTGCCTCAGACGGTGAGTGCATTTGGAGACAGGGCCTTTAACCAGGAAGTTCTGTCAAGATGAGGCTGTTGGGCAGGGCCCTACTCCAGCGTGACTGGTGTCCTCGCAAGAAGAGGGCACACAGAGGAGACTCAGGGGCCGGACACATAGAGAGGAGACCCTGTGGGGAGGCAGCAAGAGGGGGCCATCTGTGCACCCAGGAGAAGCCAGCCCTGCAGACTTCTCACTCAGGGACTTGCAGCCTCCAGGGCCAGGAGAACGTAAAGGTCTGTGCAGAAGCGGCCGGGACTCGGTGCTTCGTGACGACTGTCCGAGCACACTGGGCCATGTCATTACCTGCACACACCCGAACGCCAGCAAACCTGGCTGCGCATCCTTTCCAGGCGACGTCAGACTTCGCTCCTCCTCTTATCCTTTCTTAAACCACACATCCCTGTCGATGTGCTGGAACCTCTGTCCCCAAAGTGTGTCAGAGCTGCCACTGCTTCATGCTGTCGATCATCCCGGGAGGTTTCTCACGTCCCCGTGGATGCCCGAGTAACCTGGGAGAATCCTACACTAACTCATTCCTGGAACAAACGTATTTACTCACTCACTGGAGTGACAGGTGTTCACGGAGCCCACATCCAGGCTCAGTGCGGTATCACGGATTAAAGATACAAGTTGCTGGCTCCCTTGGCCCACACCCCTCCTCAGTTCTTCCGCATGGACCGTGTCTCACACTCCCTTCTACAGCTGGCCCCAACACTGCTCAGCCCCACGGTGGGCATGCATACAACAGCCTTCACCTTCATCATCCAGGACCCCCTTCTTCTGAGGGCAGCAGCCCCTGGAGGGATCTCCTCCTCCCGCTTCCCCAGATGGTTCTCGTAGGAGTCGCCGGATACCTGGGTGCCCTGCCCACCTCCAGCACCCCCAAGTTTCATTCTGGGTTTCCTGATCTGGGACCAGTGGTCACATCTTGGTGGCCTCTCTCAGTGGCTAAAATAGTAAGATGTGCAGGCCAGGTGCTCCCCTCCGCCATGATGAGCAGAGAGACAGAAGTTCTGAGAGAAGAGGGAGCAAGAGGGTTGGGGTGGGAGGGAGAGACACCAGCCCGCAGGGCAGCAGTGGATGGGAGGGGCTGGAAGAGAGAGAGTCCTGGTGGGTTCGATGCTGGGTCCCCCAGGCCCTAAGCTCCTGCTTCCTTTCTAATTCTACTTCTCTGTCGCTCCTCAGGTGTCTAAGACCCCATTCACATACCTCCAATGATTCGCTCTTTATTGTAAGCTGGTCCTGTCAGGTTTCTTTTTTTTTAATGTTTTATTTATTTATTTTTTTTTCAACGTTTATTTATTTTTGGGACAGAGAGAGACAGAGCATGAACGGGGGAGGGGCAGAGAGAGAGGGAGACACAGAATCGGAAGCAGGCTCCAGGCTCTGAGCCATCAGCCCAGAGCCCGACGCGGGGCTCGAACTCGCGGACCGCGAGATCGTGACCTGGCTGAAGTCGGACGCTTAACCGACTGCGCCACTCAGGCGCCCCTGTTTTATTTATTTTTGAGAGAGACAGAGAGACAGCCTGTAAGCAGGGGAGGAGCAGAGAGAGAGGGAGACACAGAATCCGAAGCAGGCTCCAGGCTCCGAGCTGTCAGCACAGAGCCTGACATGGAGCTCGAACTCACAAGCTGTGAGATCATGACCTGAGCTGAAGTCGGACGCTCAACCGACTGAGTCGCCCAGGCGCCCCTGGTCCTGTTGGGTTTCTATCACTTGTCGCCTTTCCTATGACAAAGCACTCAATACATTCTCTAAATTGGATCCAATTATACTTGCTTTAGAATAAATGCAGTGGTGAATTTCAAAAGAATGAAATGCAGCTGTGTTACTTTTACTTCTGGACACACAGCTGCAAACCAGGAATCTCAGCATGGAGGTCCCACTAGGTGCCATCCACGAAGGTCTGATGCAGCAAAGATTTATATATGAGCGGTGGTCTGAAAACGCTTGGAAATCGGTGAATTGACACCCTCATCTGATACGCGCCATCACATTGTTTAACAGCACCGCCCTGATGGGTGATACAAAGGCAAGCTTCCCGCACCCCAGACTTGTTACCAGCACCCTCGGCTTGGAATGCGTGGCGGAGGGGCCGCACCCACAGGGACACCCCTTATTCCTCCTACCTCTTCCAGCTCCTTCTCAGTCAGTCTGGAGCTCTGTTTTTCCAGCTCCCCACATGGCCGAGGGCCGGGCAGAACTGAGTTCATGTCTGTAAGCCGTCTCAGAGCCCCCTGACAAAAGGCGGGGAAAAAATACTGCCATTTGCCGTGGCATATTGAATACCTTTGTAATTAACAGTACCAAATCGGAGAGATGGGCTTCCTCCACATTCTTCTAATTAACTGAAATAGTTCAAGGACAGAAGCAGTGACGACTTCTTTCTGGATGCAGAATGTGGGGGGTAGGGAAGCTGCTACTTATCTGCAGTCAATGTAATTTAAACAATTCAAGGATCTGTCAGAATATATTTCTGTTTTTATAGTCATTATCGGAAGTAAGAATGCTTAGCCGATGCAATGTGTTAAATATTTGGAGTAAAAAAAAAAAACCTCATTCTGTGGCAAAAAGGGTAGAAATTCCCATTTGTTGGACAGCAATGATTCCACCCATTCTAAGTCACATGGGTCCTGACAGCCACCTGAAACCCAAAATACCGTCCCAAGTTTATTCTATTCTCCCTATCACTCGACAAGAGGCATTTCATGGCCTTATTCCCCTTTTCTTTGCCACTGTTCCTTTTTCTCTAACTGCCACCTCTCCCCAAAACGCTCCCAACATTTTGAAGTATTTAAATGAAAAATATAGTTCTTTCTGTGGATCTGCTGAGCCGAAATTCCTTCTCTGTGCATAGATGCCCCTCCCCACACCCCAAAGCACAGCTCAGGCAGCTCGGAGCGCTAAGGCCCCTTCCCCGCGTTCCTGGAGGCCCTGGCGGGTGCAGATGCACAGCTGGTGTGCACAAGGAAGAGGTAAGGTCCCATTAGCACGGGAGCCCCAAGTGCAGTGGGACCTTTCCTCTCCCCCAGAGCATCCACTCAGGGCCCCAGCTCAGCCCCGCTGCCACCCCGGGTAGCCTGGAAGCCGGCGGCTGTCGCCTCACTGAATACCATGAGCCGCAACTGAACACAAAGAAATGCACCCGTTTCTGCCAAACGCACCTCTGCACTAACACGGCACCAGCGGGCCCACGCCCCTCCTGGCTGCGAGAAGCCGTCGCTAGGTCCTGGGGATGGGAGTTCTGACTGACGCTCTCTGGGCTCCACACCAACTCTCGAGATTCAGCAAAATCCCTTTTTTCATTTGCTGAACGGAACAACCTCGTCCTTGTCGCTCTTTGATGCAAAACTCCGAACTGGCTTTTCACAGGTGCCGACTGCCGAGAGCGGTCCCTTCACCACGGGCGTCCTCGGCCATCGTTAAGAAAGGGGAATCGTCCGCTGTGCCAAGGACGCGGCATATATTCCACACCGAACAGAGTCATGACTACGCTGTCCAGTCCCAGACATTTGAGAAGAATAACAGATCTGGGCTTCTCGCGGCCTTGCCCCCAGCGCAGACACACCGCTCAGGAGGGAGGCCAGGCTTGCCCTATCGTAGAACCAAGAGGAGAAAAACCATCCAGCACCCATCGTTTCCCTTTGGGCCTCTCAAAATAACAGCACCCAGCCTTTGCCCCGAGGAAGATTTCCCTGTTTAGAAAGCGCCTCCAGGAGGCCTCTCTGATCTAATCCCACGACCGCAGCTCTGGGGACAGCTGTGTGTCTGAGGGGCAGCCCGATGGTCTCCTCTTGCCGAGGATGGGACCTCCTCTCGGCTCAGCTCGGCCCCCACGGCGGAGCCTCCCCTGGGCTCCTCGGAGGGAAGACGTCCCTCACCCGTGCCCCCAAAGCCTCCTCCAGGCAGCCCTCCTGCGTCTGCCCCCACCTGGGGAGGGGGAGGAGCTGGAGCATCCTCACTGGTGGGAGTCCAGCTCATGGAAGTCACTGTGACATAAGGGCAGAGCCACAGGCAGGAGAGCCAAAGAAAGAGAAGACTCAACCCTGAAGAGAGGGGCTGGGGTCATGCGAGGCCTCAGGCAGGCATTAGGTTTCTCCTGAGCCTTTTTCCAGTGTGACCTCCCAGCCACTGGGGCCACACTGGAGGGCTGGCAGGGGCTGAAGGCCAGCAGGGGACTATTGGGGAACAACCCCAGGGGGCCTACAGCCCACGGGAACCAGTCCTTCATCGCATCCCATGACGTGGGCATGGTGTCTCTTCAATGGGAAAGCGTGTGCAATGAGTGAGCGAGCGAATGAATGAATGCGTAGGACAGGCTTGCATGGACCCTCTGACAGCCTCCAGAGATCATTTCCTCGCTGAGGCTTCGCGAGGTCCTCACCGTCTGGTTTCCACATTGCAGAAACCATCTGCACTGGTGGCCGGCTCCCAGCTCCCAGCTCACTCCAGCTTGCGCTCTCTGCTCTGCTCCGTCCTGCTTGGGTCAACCCGTGGGACCTCCCTGAAGGAGCACTCCCTCCCTCCGCGGCTGGCAGAGAGCCTCCGCGACCGTCCCAGCTCCGAGACAGGAGGCGCCGTTCACAAAGAAGCCAACAGAGTCCGACTGGTGATAATTTGCCAGCCCTTCGATGTATCCATTTGGGGAAAAGCAGACAAACCCAGCTGAAATAGTCCGTGAGCAGTAGAGAGGGCGCTTCATGGTGTGACCCAGAACTTAGCTTGTCTAACCTTTCCTCCCCAGCGGTTTATAAACGATTGCAGGGAGAGCTGGTGATAGAGGGAGAGAGAGAAATGGATGGAGGGAGATTACTACAGACACGGAGGCACGTTCCTGGGGATGTTTCTCTTCTTTTCGTATTTCTTACCACTGAGCTGGTGCAGGCCCTCAGCCTGCCAGTCTGATGGCAGAAAGACAGAGTGGATGCAGGATTGAAACCTTGCCGTCTCTGAAAATAGATGGGCTGTGGTTCCCAAACCCCACCAGCTCTGTAGCTAGAGACGGACGGGAACGGGTCAAATGCCACCTGCGCGATGGCAGAAAGGTCCTGCCCTCGAGGCGGGAATCCTTTTGCCCTGAGCTCGCTCCGCCCCTTCTCAGCCACCCACAACCTACAAGATAAAAAGCATGGGTGCAGAGCGTGGCTCCTGCCGTGGCCCGTCACTGTGGACGATTTCTGACAAAGGCAGCTTGTCTGGCTCTCGCTTCTCACTCCTCCCTGGAGGCTGCGAGGCTGGACTTTTGTGCAGCACGGGACGGGCCACCCGAGCACAGCCCGAGAGAGCTTACCTTCTCATTTGGTTTCGGCCAGGGCCTAATTAGGAGCCGGGCCCAGCACGCAAACAATGGACAGAGATGACTGTCTCTGCGGGAGCAGCGAGGGTGTGCGGGGTAGGACCGACAGGTGCAGACTCACAATACCCCAAGTCAGGCCTTCAGGCCCCAGAAGGCAGCCTGCGTGCTTAATGAGGCGTGCACCCCTCCCCAGGAGCTCTGCATCCCCATTTGGTGCCCCTCCTTAGGTCTGTTCTGGGGTCACCATCAGCACACCGTGGGGGGGGGGGTGCCTGGGTCACCGGAACAATGGAGGGAAGCAAACAGGACCCGGTCCTGGGAAGGGGCGAGCTCCTGGGCGGCTGCTGGGTGGGGGCTGGGCATTTGTTGGGCACTGCATCGAGGGGTGTCCTTTGGAAACTGAGAAGCAGGCACCCCACACCTCCTTTCTTAAAAAGTAAAAAAAACAAGATTCTTACTCCACATCTCATTAAAATTTCTACTGCCAGAGTCTTACGTTTTGAAAGATGAGATTTATTGGCGCGCCCGGATGGCTCAGTTGGTTAAACATCTGACTTCGGCTCGGGTCAGGATCTCAACAGTTGGTGAGTTCAAGCCCCACGCCGGGCTCGGTGCTGACAGCCTGGAGCCTGCTTCAGATTCTGTGTCTCCTTCTCTCTCTGCCCCTCCCCCACTCTCCCTCTGCTTCTCTCTCTCTCAAAAATAAATAAACATTAAAAAAAAATTAAAAAAGAGAAGATGAGATGTATGCAGCAGGACCAGATGTCTTCATTCCCAAGGGGCAGTTCTCACTGTGGCCTTCGGGGCTCCAGTGGACTCCAAAAGGGGGCCAGGTTCGGGGCCTCTGAGACTCGGTCACTAGCTGCCTCTCATCCACTCTTCCTCAGCCCTCCAGCCCAGGTGGCCTCATCACAGGGGGCTGGGACGTACTTTGACCTTGGACAGCAGACCACCACGGCCACCCGCAGAGTTACTGTATGACAATTCCGGGATCTGACTGGTCCATCTGTGAAAAGCAGATAACGAAGCCTCCCGCCTCTGTGCTCACAGGTACGGCCAGAGGTTAACGAGCTCCTCGTTCAAGGCAGAGTCAGAGAAGCACCAGGCAACATGCGGCCCCCAGGCTCCGGGAGAAAAGGCTTTCCTGTGTTAGAGCAAGCTGCTGAGGCCTCCATGGAGCGGATGCAGTGCCATTCAACTCGAGTTTTCTGGTCTTTTAAAAAATCGCAGGTTTAAGGAAGTATCTCCATACTCTTTCTGGTTTTAAAGATTATTATTATTATTAATCCATTGCAATTTTGTGACAAAGGTTAGGAAGACATTTCCTATTAATTATTAGGGTTTTTTTTTAATGTTCATTTATTTGAGAGAGAGAGGGAGACAGAGCATGAGCGGGGGAGGGGCAGAGAGGGAGACAGAATCCGAAGAAGGCTCCAGACTCTGAGCTGTCAGCACAGAGCCCGATGCAGGGCTCGAACCCATGAGCTGTGAGATCACGACCTGAGATGAAGTTAGTTGGACGCTTAACCGGCGGAGCCACCCAGGGGCCCCTATTAATTATTAGTTTTGTACAAACAAATCTCTCTGATTATATTCAGTAGTTGCCCACCAGGTGTGCAGATTTGCTTCTATCAAGAGCCACTCATCATGTTAGCATTTTCTTAGGAAAAAGCAGAGTTTGCCTCAGTATTGATATAGATAGGGAAAGCTTTCTTCCTTTTATCTTATCTTTTTTGCATCATAAGACCTTATACAAATGTATAGCTCAGCTGTAAGCAAGTGAGGAACACCCCACTTGGGCTTAAGTTCTACAGCCCAGATCTGGGCTTCCCTAAATAGAGGGTCTTCTCAGATACCGCCAATGACTTGCAGAATTATAACTCTGGAGCAAGAAGTTAGGTTCTGCTCTTCCCAGGATTCCAGGAAGCTGGGACACAAAATCATGGACTGATGAGAGTGTCCCCCAAACATTCTGCAGGTGGTTTGTTCTGTGCCAAAGGAGGCGTCCAAGGTCTATTGGCTCATGGGCTGGCTCAGATGAAATGCCTCTAAAAGACTAGTGATCCCCCACAGCTGGTCTACAGGCGACCCCTGGGAGAGGTCAAGAATGATCACGGGAATAAACAGAGTCTCCAAGGAGATCCCAAGTCCTCACAACTCGAGGGAGAAGCTAAACCCACACTGGGGTTGTATCAGAACAAATCTGGGCTGTTTAAGTCAACTCTAGGCCATACTGAACTCCAAGCCGATTGAGAGAGGTAAGGAGCATCTGGTATGGAATGATTCCAAACCGGCAGAACAAGCAAAAAAAATGTGAACTCTGGTAAAGCCTGATTATACTTCCCCTGAACCTCAGAAAACATCCACAAAGTTTCACCAAAAATTCCTCTCCCATTGTGTGTGACGGGCTACCAAGAAGCCATTGCTGGGAACAGATACAAGAACAAAACCTTTGACAAGGGAGCTCTCCTAAGATCTCAACCCTGGAAATATGTAGTCGATGTTCTGTTAGACTATATCCAGAGCCACTGATTCATGAAGCATGGCCAAGTTTGACTGTTTTTCCCTCCCAAGTCTAAGTGGTGACCTGAATTTTCGTTTTGGTTTGGTTTTCAGCTTGGCTTACTTGGTTTTACCTTTTGCAGTAAGTTGTTTGTAAAAATAGTGGCTGTTTCCTCCTTGCCTACATCTCTGCCTTTTGCAATATGATTTTTCAACTTCTTTCATCATTAAGTGCAATTTATTTCCCTACTCTTTGGATCTGAACTACCCTTGTGATATTCTTGGGCAACAAAATGTAGCAGCCCCAAGCCTAGTGCCCAGCGCCTTGTGTCCTTGTACAAACACTCAGTGGGCAAGCCCACGCTCACTTGGTAAGGACGAGAGACCATGTGGATAGAAGTCAGCTGTGTCAGGAGAGGCCTTCATGCACTGGTGAGTCTTTGGCCTGTGCACACAGGGTGGCCCAGCCAAGATCAGCCAAGCCTGGCCCAAGCTGGAAAAATAGCCCAGACAAACAAAATGATTTGACTGAAGCCACCTGCTAGTAGGTGAGATTGCCAGACATTGGAGCTCAAATTACTTTGATTCCATGACAAAAGAGTTCTGCGCCCCGTTCCAAATTGGGGGGGGGTTTCCCACACCAACAAGCAATTCTCAGACACTTGCTAGGTGTCCTACAATTCAGTTCAATTCTGAATTAGCATTCGTAACTCAGAGAGAGTATCAGATTCCACAGGTTGAAAGCTCAGTCCTACGAAATGCCCCCACTTACACATTTCAGATGCCATTCACAAGCCCAGGCCACCTGTGCTTCTGACTGATCTGCTACAGACTGGAGGCTCCCATGACCCTCTCCTTAAATTTGGTTAATTTGCTAAAGCCACGCGCAGAACTTAGAGAAACATTTTACTTACTAGAGCACCAGCTTATCATAAAAGTAGGTAACTCAGGAACAGCCAAATGGAAGGGACACATAGGGTAAGGCATGGGCAAATGGCACAGAGCTGCCATGCCCTCTCTGAATGTGCCACTGTCCCCAAATCTCCATGGGTTCACCAACCATGAAGCTCTCCCAACTCCGTCCTTTTGGGATCTTACAGAGGCCTCATTACATAGGCATGTTTGATTGAATCACTGGCCATTGGTGATAGATTCAACCTCCAGCCCCTCTCCCTCCCTGGAGGATAGGGGTGGGTGGGACTGAAAGTTCCAACAACCTGCCCCAACCTTAGGTGGGGTGCAAAGGCCGCCTCATTAACATAACAAAAGACACCTTTACCACTTGAATCACTTAGGAAATCCCAAGGGTTTTAAGAGCTCTGTGCCAGAACTGGGACAGAGACCAAATATATATTTATTATAAACCACAACATCATGCATGGTTATATTCTTTGCAGTTGCTGTGAATCGGACATCTGGACCTCAATTCTATCAGCTAGTCTGGGATCTAGAGCTTATATTGGGTTACTAGATTCCAAAGACAGTTATTTCAGTGAACCATCTTTCTTTCTAGAAATTGAAATGAAGACATGTCTTAGGGAACACTTATTTCTGAATATTTCTCTTCGGATAAACCTCCTCCCCCTCACCTATAGATTATATTTTTGGTCTGTGGATTACTTCAGTCCTAGTGAGATCATCTCCTTCAAACCCTCCCTCACCCACCAAAGTACTTTCCTGAATTTACCATATGGAAACAATGGTAGCATCTGATGGGATGCCAAAGTGGTGAACTCTTGTTTTCCTGAAAACAGAGTTTAGTTACTATTTCAACAAAAGCAAAAGCCTTGGCCTTAGAAATAGCAAAACTAGAAGGAATCAGCGGACTTCTCAGTGGAGTGGGTACTTTGAGAACCAGCAGCACCTAAGAGCTTTCATTCCAAGAACTCGGCAGTGTGCCTAGAGGGTGGGCCCCCTCTCCAGGTCTCCGGGGCCCGCTGCTGTCCTAAGAGGCAAGACCCTGATGGAGCTACTATCCCAGAGGTCTCCAGAGCAGGACATCCCTGCCCACACCAGTGCATCCCTAGTAACTGTGACCAGCACGGGTCTCTTCTCAGCTGGAACCATCTGACATGACTCCAGCTCATGCTGATGGGAGGCTTGTTATAACATAAAAATGGAGCCCCAAGAAGCAGCGAGTGGTTTGGAGATGAAATCCTGACACAGGGGCACAGTCGAGCTCTGACTGACAAGGTAAAACCTCACACTGTCAAATTCTGAAGAGTTCATGAAAGACCTTCTCAAAAATGTTCTCTTGGGTGTGCCTGGGTGGCTCAGTTGGTTAAATGTCCAACTTTAATTTCTGATGATTTGTGAGATGAAATCAAGCCCTGCATCGGGCTCTGGGCTGACAGCATGGAACCTGCTTGGGATTCTCTCTCCTTCTTTCTCTGCCCCTCCCCCACTCTCTCTCTCAAAAAAATAAGCAAACTTAAAAAAATGTTCTCTTGGTGGATCCTGCAACAACCCTGAATGTAAGTGTAATGATAATCCCCCTCGCCTGACATAGAAGAAAGCGAATCTCAGTGAGGTCAGTCAGCATTGTCCCAGCAAGAAAAGAGACAGACCTGGGACCACACAAACTGACTGCAAATTTAGTAATCTCTCTCATAACATCACTATGAAAGCAGGGGAAAGGTGTGACCTCGTCCAGTTTCAAAGAGATATATTTGATTCGGCAAAGTCCCTTGGCATGACGAGGCAGCTCCCATTTGTAAATCCAACCACACAAATCCAAGCCACCACGGGCCCCATAGTGAGCTGCCTGGTACCTACCAGCATCTGGCATCCACCTGCCATCATGAGTTTTTAAAGCATTAGCTCTCTCCACTATGTTCTTTGGTATTCAAGAAAATACCTCTTCCTAAGATATTTCTTACAATCTTCCAGCTCAAAGTCATAGAACAATTGAAAGCAATAATTCTTTCATCCACATGAATCAGTCTGGTGAAGGCTGAACATCTTCTGTAATTGCCTCACCAACAAGTTGACCAACAGCTGGAAGTTGGAAAAGTAACCATGGTTACTTCTTTTCCTGAATGCCCCAGGCTGTCCCAATGCACCCTGTGCCAAAACTGAGAAAATTGTACTCATGCTGCCATGAAAGGGATCGAGATCCCTAGCATCTTCATATCTACCATTTATGTTGATCCAAAGGGAGCAGAGACCAGGAGTCGTGTCCCTTCCTTCCCCATGAGCAGGTTCCCCTGAGTCACAAAGCTCATCGGCCCTTCCAAACCACACTGCATCTAGAAAGGGAACTCTATATACCTGTTCGCACCTGGATTTTTGACTCTTTCTCTGTCCAAGAAATGAAGTCTCCCAAAGACGGCCTTGGTTACCTGGCACGGCTATTCTATTCATGCATCCATGAGTCCTGCACCGGGTGAGTTTCTGTAAGCCTCACATCACTTCCCCTAAAATACAACCAGAGCCTTTTCCTTCCACTTGTCTCGAGTATGTTCTTCTTTGGGTGTCGATGCTCTGAGCCCTCACACTGCTCCTGAAGGGATAGGTCGTCGAGCAGACCACGTGTGTTTAGATTCCTGTTAGTGGCTGATGCAGACCCACTAACATGGCTAGAGCCGGCACAGGCTCGCCTCCACTCCATCCCATCTCTTATTCATGCTTCCCTTCTCCCACGGGCCCTGCATGCTTTACGAGACCTATGTTGCCTTCAGAGCGTGGCAAAGGTGCTTGTCAGCTTTCAAGCCAGGCTTGTGCAGCATCCCAGTGTGGGGCAGTATGGGGTCATGTTCACCCACTCCCTGGCCACATGGGGATGTACAGCATCCTGGCCTTGGGCTCTGAGCCCCGGGAGAGCAAGGGTGAGCTTCCTCATCCCTACAGCCTCACCTTGTCCCGCTCGTAGCTCAGAGAACTTTTTCGGAAAACATTGTTTGAACTGTCCCTGAATCAACCGCCCGAGGGAATAGGTTTGAAGATCCAAAGGGCTACGGAGGCCTCCCTGGGGACCCGCGAGGTCATCATGCAGAAGACCTCAAAGAGAGCACAGGGTGGACAGAGATACCATGCCACTCCAGCACTAGAAGCCTTGTTCCTGCTGTGGCCTCCCGGCAACCCGTGGCCCCACTGCCCCGGGAGAGGTGACAGGAGCAAGCCACTCTGCATCTTCATTCTTGTTGGATTCGCCAAGATTTCCATGACGGTTCGTGCCATCTGGATCTCACAGGCACCAGATGCCTTTGGGGACTAAGCCATTACAAGTATATGTCAGAGGCATGATTGGAGACACAAGAGTGGTTTGATGGGTAAAGACAGGGAAAGCTCGGCTGTGGAGAGAACTGGTGGCAGCTGGACGCCTTTACATGTTTTTTCTTTGACCTGTGATTACAATCTCACATCAAATCTTAAGAAGAGGGGCGCCTCAGTGGCTCAGTCGGTTGAGAGGCCAACTTTGGCTCAGGTCATGATCTTGACGTTCATGGGATCGAGCCCCACGTCGGGCTCTGCACTGACAGCACAGAACCTGCTTGGGATTCTCTCTCCCTCTCTCTCTCCCCCATCCCGGCTCACACCCTTTCTCTCAAAAATAAATAAAAACATGTTTAACATTCTTTAAAAAACATTGTTTAAAAAACATGTTTTAAAGAAACGTTGGTTTCCTTCCATTTCACATTTTCACTCCTGAGATAACTCCATCGGTCACTGAAAATAAAAATGGTGGAAAAGAAACAATATCAGAGGTTACTCCTACCGACTCCTCCCAGGCTGTCACCCCACATACAAGCCAGGACACCCCACAAGCCAGGCGCCTGGCTGGCGGCAAGTTCCTTCTCCATCCACAGGGCTCCTGGCCGCTGATCTCCCCGCAGCTCTTTCACGAGGATCAGATGGCACACAGGCACACAGCGTTCCCATGACAGCAAGGAGCCGAAACGTGATTGCGTTACCAGCAGGGGCCATTCCTCCCACACAGCCACGCTTGCACTGACGGGTACACATTTGGAGGTGGTGATAGATCCTCTTGAAGCTGCCACATGCAGGGCTAGGACAGCAGATCTGGTGACAGCAGTGACCCCTTCCGGGTACCAGACTAGATGCAGGGGTCACCCTGCCCCAGACTCATTGAGATTTTAATCGGTGAGCCATCAGGAAGCCGACACGATCCCTGCGTATTCTGCCAAGTCAAGTGCCGAGTATAATTGCACTTGTATTCATTCCCTTGCAAGGGGGTTAGAGTCTGGAGCCGTACGTCAGGGCCCAGGCTCTGCTCAGCGCGGAAACACTCTTTTGCAAAGTCACAACCACGACAGGAATCACTGCAGGAATCGACGTGCAGGAACCAAGCTGCTCTCACAGACCAGCCCCAGGGCCGGGTGTGCAGTGCCACACGGAGACTTTCGCTACGCAAGAGATGCGCTGATGTTGGTGGTGAGCATGTGACTTTTTAGGCAGCAACAGTCACAGCAGATGTCGGTCACTGCCTCCGTTTTTCTTGTTAAAATGTACAGAAGCACCTGTTAATATCCTATCAGTAAATTGTATTAATATTCGAACTACGTGCATAAATTCACGTTGAGGGGGGGAAACTGTACACGGACCATGTTTCCTGCTCTCGTCCCAGAAAAGAGTGTCCAGGGGAAGGTTGTGAAGCCCCCACTCACCTCCACTAGCTCATCCTTCGCGTGTGGGCACCGTATGCTTCCACGCTGGTCCTGTACCTCAAACTCCCCTCTTAGGATGCAGCCATGCTCAGGTCCCGTTTTGCCACCTGAAGCCAAACTACCTCTCCTAAGCCCTCCGTTCTGGTCACACCGTCATAGCTTTGCAATCTTCCAATGGTGCTCAGAGGCCACATCAGCTGCCGGTGACACTCCTCCAGCAACATCCATAATTTATTATAGCCTTCTGGGCTTAGGGCTCCCCACAAACTCATTTCTTTGACTCGGACATCTGCTAAGTCAGCAGAACGTTCTGAGAGGGCAAACTCCAGCCAGGTGGGAGACATCAGATCACTGGCAAGGAAGCGTCGGTGATTTGCGGAGCGTTGAGACCTGCCCATGTCCCTCAGGAAAGCGGCCCGGCCTCCCCAGGTGTGCAGCACAGAAGTTGTGGCATAGGAGTGGTGGCGAAGCGGAATGAAGAGGGAGATCTGCCATGGCGAAGTCCACTGGTGGAGCTACAACATGCTGGGGGGCATGATGGGACGCGCAGCACTGGCCGTGGGGACTGGCTTTTCCCATGTGCTGCTGGGTGACCGCGTGTGAAAATCCCTCCAGTAAGTGCAGACCCCACTCCACTCCCCGGCCCCCACGATGGTCTGTGCAAACAGACAGAAAGGGGAGAACTTGCCCCAGATCCCCAGTGGGCAGCAGGCCAGGACTTGAGCCCGTGCCTTTTAGCTCTTCACCTGGTGTCCTCGGCCCTTCACTGGATTATGACTTATTACTACATTGGCTTGGGTGACATTTCCCAGCAGGGGCTGTGCCTTCATCGTCTCCCAACGTTCCCGTTAACAAGGTCCTAGAATAGCTTGGTATTAAGTGGGATGCCTCAGAAAATTTTACACGACAACGATTTGCAGATAGCCTGAGAACAGTCATCAGAGGTTTTATCAAAGTAAAAAATCCATTTTTAAGGTAAAAGTCATTTTTTCAAGATCAGGTAAAAAATCATTCTCTCGTGTGTTTGAGAAAACTATAAAATAAATGGCTTGGAATTTCATAAGATGTGATGGACCAAAAATTATTCTAAAAAGTCCAAATGGCAGTGGGAGACAAGAAAAATTCAGGAATCCAAATAAATCTGGAACTGACTGAATTAATGCACAGTTTTATGGTATCTATTCTGGACCACAGGATAAATGTCAATAATATAGATGTATCGCCAGACACAGTTTATTTAATTTGACAAAGTTCCCAGCTTCCAGCCACACAATGAGAATGGGTGATGGGCATTGAGGAGGCACTTGTTGGGATGAGCACTGGGTGTTGTACGTAAGCCAATTTGACCATAAATTATATTCATAGAAAAATTAAAAACAAAAAAATCTTAAAAAACCCTGAATGTAGACTAGTTGGGAATTTTGTAAGCTTTCAGCAAAGGTGAAGAGGGGGATATTTTGATGTCCTCCTTGGGACCAGTACACCCTGTGGCCCAGCTGCTGGGAATGCCACCTCCCAAAGAGTCACAGCTGTGACCTTCCTCGGTGCTCGGGGTTGAAGTGTGTCTTCTGTTAAATTCACATGTTGAGGTTCCAACCCCTCAGCACCTCAGAATATGACTTTACGTGGAAATAGGGTTATTGCAGACATAATGAGGTAATTCAAAGTGGGGTCATAAGAATGGGCCCCACAATTCTGACTTCCACTGCAACTTTGGTCTTTATCCCCACACATCCAAGCTATTCTGGAACACAGGCTGGGTGTTATAAGATTCAGCTCAATTCTGACACTACCAGGAACGATCATCAGATCCCATAGGACTGCTCCTTCCCCACCCACAGCAGACCCCAACGCAGGTCCTGGCTGTAACCTGTGCCTCTGACTGACCAGCTAGAGATTGGATATTCCTACGACCCCGTCCTTGGGTTTGAAAATTTGCAAGAGTGGCTCACAGAACTCGGGAAACCAGTCACTTATGAGATTACCGGTTTGTTATGAAGGCTGTAACTCTGGAACAGCCAGACGGAAGGGGTGCACAGGGCAAGAGTCACGAGCGCACTATGAAGGCGCACACGCAAGTGGGGTCCTTCCACAGCCTGAGCTTTATTCAGTCATAAAACGAGGGTAACATACTCATGAAGCGGGTTCAGGATTCCAGTCTCACCACATGATTAACTTGCCTTCTGGCACATCACACAAAGCAGAGCCCAAGACAAGTCTCACGACAAACAGGTAGGACAGGGGGTGGGAAGCCGAGGAACCAACACAAAGTCAGTCCGTGGGTTCACAGCTGGGATGAGGCCTCAGTCCAGTCTGGGCCAGCACTTACTACTTACCGTGTTCAAGCAGGGAAGGATCTCAGTTCTGCTCAGAGACCAGCTGGGCCTTGGTGAAGTGTCAGACATAAAGGGGACATGTCTGAGGAGTCCAACACTTTGCTGCAAAAACCCTGCCTCTTTAAAATATTTAACCAGTCTTGGACCCCTGCAGAGGGCTCCTCTGCTTCTAATTTATTATCAGTTCTGGGGTATCATTAGCCGGTGCTGGTCTGGGCGAAATCCGATAGCTACAATGACGTTACCGCTTACGTCATTGCTAAACACAGGCCCCTGCTTGACATGAGTGACTCCATCTTGCTCTCTGCAGCCGGGGATGGGAAAGAGAGCGGAGCCTCCGTGACCCCCCTGGGCCATCCCTCCCCCATGCGCTCATCAACCCAGAAGTTCTCTGAACCCCACCCTTCTGGGTTTTTATGGAGGTTTCATTACACAGACACGACTGATTAAATCATTGGCCACTGGTGATTGATTCAACCTCCAGCCCTTCTCCTCTCCCCCAGGGGTCAGGGCATAGTAGGACCGACAGTTTCAACCCTTTAAGCACCTGGTCGGTTCTCCTGCAATAAAGACACCTTTATTGCTCTCAGCACTTAGGAAATTCCAAGGGTTTTAGGAGCTCTGTGCCAGAACCAGAGACAAAGAGCAAATAAATATTTATTATAAATCACACAATCACAGCCCTAATCCAATATGGCTGCGTCCTTATGAAAAGGAAAAATTGGGGGTTGGAGACAGACACGCAGGGAGGAAAGATGTGAGGAGACACAGGATGTCTACAAGCCAAGGAGAGAAACCTGGAACAGACTCTCCCTCCCAGCCACAGAAGGAACCAGCCCAGCTGACGATTTGACCTTGGACTTTCAGCCTCCACACTCTGTGAAGCAATAAATGTCTATTGTTTAAGCCCCTAGTCAGCTGGCAATTTAACACACTGGGTGTTGCCCTTTGCTGCAGAGAACAGCCTCTCTGCTCAGGGCTAGCGTCCCTGACCCCAGGGGTGGCCAGCGGTGACATCGGGTGGCTACAAGGTTATAGAGGTACATGAACTCGCCTCCCTCTGTGACAACTCAGAGGGACCACAAGGGGCACTGGGGGACCCACTCTGTGAGTCAGCACCTGCCCCCTCCCCCAGCCAGTCCCGTGTCCTCGCTTCCTGAGAGCATCACTCCTGGGGGCCAAAAGCTCTGCAGACAGCTCTCCCTCAGAGTCTGTCTCCCAAGGCAGCAGTAACATCGCACTTGATCGTTATGGATATTGGTCTCTATTGGGAGCTGATTTTATTAGATTTACAGAGACACCACTGCCCTGAAGCAAAACTACACTGTGATGGGTCTGAACCTAGGGAGGATGAGTCCCAAGGCTGCCTGGACACCCCTCCCCCATGTCTGAACCCTGGAGGACTTGGCCATGACTGGCAACCTGAGGACAACCATGCATCAGCAGCTCAAGGAGCCGGAACATGAAGACTAATACTTCTGGCGGCTAATAGAGGGGAGGTGCCTCTGCCGGCGGGGCCAAGACAGATGGCTTCCCATTAGCAAAGGTTCTGTTGAAGAAGGATGTTCACTCTCCCTTTGACCTGACAGAGGACACAGGTAGCACAGAACTCACCAACATGGCTGACTGGGGAGCATCGGGCAAGGTGGTGGGGGGGTGGGTGGCCCTTGGGGCCCCCAGGGGGAGCTGCTCCCATTCTGGGGCTTTGCCAGCTGGACACTCACAGGAGCCTCTCAAGCCATTTGCTTGCCTGTACCCAGCTCAGCGCCCACCCTCGTGAAGGGACACCAGGTCCTTGTTCTGTGTGTTCACATGCTGAGGAGTCAGGCGGGGTCTCAGGGAAAGGGGGTGGGGGGCCAGAGGGATGCAGGAGGGACCGACGGGGGGTGGTTGACCTGACCAAGGGACCAGCCCGCTCACACCCTTCTTTCCATACTGGGCCCCTGGAACCAGGCTGTCTGGTTCTCCAGCTCTAAGGCCAACGTAGAAATGCCCACGGCCGACGGATGTGAAGAACAGTCACCTTGGTGACAGTCACGGTCTTCTCGGGGTGGTAATGATTCCACCTGTGTCAGCAACGTCTAAGAAGACAAGTGCTGCCTGTCCTTTGCAACAAGCAGGAAGCAATGATATTCTCCAGAATGGCAAAAGAAAGCCATTTTCATCATGGGGGAGAAGAAAGCATTTTGGGGGCTCCAAGGCTACCTGCTGGTGTCTACACAAGGGCATTAGTCAGATACTCACAGCCTACTCAGGTCTGTGGGCTTTGTCCCCAAGCCCTGCCCCATGCTCGCAGGGGCAGGGCAGGATTCACGGCCAGAGGGGGCCGGGAGGAGGGCACCGACCAGATGCTTTAGGGGAGCAGGCACCGCAGAAAGCCTTTCCGAGCAAGGGGAGTCTTGGGTGCCAGGTGGGAACCAGAGCGCCACATGCTCTCTGTGATTGGAAAGCCGGTGCCCCGGGCCACCAGCCAGGCCACCAGTCACCAGAGCCTATAGGTCCCTCCTGTAGGCGACGCAGGACATCTGGCAGAAGGAGGACCCTGTTCCCACCCCACGGGGGACAGACAGGGCAGTGAGGTTGGCCAGGTACTGCGAGGCCCACACGTCTGTGCAGAGCAAAGGAGCCCACACAGATTCTGAAGCAGGAGACACTCCTTCTGAACACGGTGACCACGGTGACGGTGAGCGCTCTATCTCTGGATGGCAAGTGCTCCAGGCCCAGGGCTCATTCTTAGGTGGCTGAAGAGAGGGTCACAAGGCTGAGCACAAGAGACCATCTCTCCCAACGGGGCTGTTATTCTCATTGTCTCCGTGCAGCCTGCCCCGACCCAAGAGGGTGCAAACTCTCTCTCTCTCTCTCATCAGTCTGGTCCCCGGGGATAGGGGTCTGGGGGTGCCGAGGTGCTGGTAGGCCGGGGTACAGGTTCAGGTCCCCCACAGTGCTTGGCACAGTGCCTGCTGAGAGCCGTGATCAGCGGCTGGGGGAGGGGAGCACAGTCACGCCCAGGCCCGCAGGCCAGAAGAAGAGGACAACCAGCTGGGATGGGCGGGCCACCCAGAAAGGGGCCATTCACTCAAAGGGCTCCAGACGTCTAACGGTGACGAAGATTGGCTCGTGGCTGGGAGGGGACCGCATGAGAGTGGCTCCTGAGAGGCACAGACACAAAGACCCTCACCCAGGCCCCGGGGCTCTGCCCGGCTCCTGACACACCTGTCTGCCTACATCTCCCAGCCACCAGGGGCTGGGTGCCTCTGAACACGCCTGCCAACAGAGAGGCTGTGCCACCAGCCCAAAGGCTTCCCCGAAACTCCCTGCCTGCCCGTAGCCCCCCAGCCCCGGCCCGGACGCCTGGCTTTGCAGCCATAAGTGATACCAAGCCCTGCCTCTTCTGGCCCCCTGGGGCCAACCTCCACCGGAGCCCCGACGTGCTGCCCGTCACCGCGGGGCGTGTCTCCCCATTTCGCTTCCAGTAAGTGCCAGCAGGACCCCAGTTTTCTCAAGCCTTAGCCAGGCTGGGTAGATGGGAAAAAAGAGGACACCGGAAAACCTGCAAAGCAAGCTCTCTGCGCTCACATTCGCTACTGCTGAGAACCAGGAGGGCGTCTCTGAGGCCCCGGGAGCCTGGCTTGCGGGCCACGCGCCGGGCAGCCAGCAGGCCTCGTCCACGTGTCTCATCGTCAACCGTGGTTGAGCACGGCCCAGCCGTCCGCTGCCATAAGCCGTCCCCGGTAGCACAGAGGGAAATAACACTGAGGCAAAGGACAAGTCAGGTTTGGCACGGAGGGGACAGATGATAAATCGAAGTGGTGAGCCTCTGGTGCCAGCGCTAAATCAAGCAGGAGGGATCATTTATCACCTTCCCAGCAGGGCCCGACAGGGGAAGATCTTGGAGGTTCTCGGTTGGTTGGTAGGGAAATTAAAACCTTGACCGAGGGTTTACGTAAAAGTCTAGTGTGAAGTGTTAACTTCGTAACCCATGCTTAAGGAGTGATTGAGCTGATTTGTTGCATCCAAGTGGTATTCCTTTACATTTGTGGAGCCACAGAAACTAGTTATCACGTTCCGGAACATGCTGACGTGTCATTGAGCACAGCAAAACCCGGCCTCCTCACACGGGGGGGTTCGCTGTAAGCTACAAAGCGACGTGGGCCCCCACACTGTTTCTAGGTCCCCCGCAGCTTGAACACACGGCCCCGGGAACTGAGATTTCCCCGTTTCTCAAGTGTGGTGCCGGGTGACCCGTGCACCCCTGCTGGGTTCCTGCCCCGTCTCCCGTGCGCCCGAGGGCAGGCTCTAGCGACCGTGCACCTGGGATGCAGGCCTTCCGTGGTTGGGGGGGGTGGGGCGGTCAGCTGGGACGCTGGCACCCAGTTCTGCCCAGCCGTCCCCACCACCGCCTGCCCTGGCCGGACACAGCAGCCAGTGTGTCTGCCGTGCCTGGCTGTCACCCTGCTGGGTCAGGATTCCATCTTTCTGTCACATTTAACTACCATCTGAGGACACAAAGATGCGTCCGTCGGTAGCATCTAGACCCGGTCTCGAGGAGGAGCAAGCCCATCCTAAAACTGTGAGGTGTTACCCGGCAAGTGGCCGTGTGGTGTAGTTGAGTCAACAGTGCCAGTGAGGCCATGTGGCGGTTTCAGAGTTTCTAGAAGCTCATGGAAGCTCACGTCTCTGACTTTGGTCCACGTCCCTGGTCCCCGTTCCTAAAAGCCTCAAGACCTCAGGTGGCAGCAGCTTCCCTTAGTGTGTTGGTGCCCAGCCCTGAACAAACTCAAGTAAGTGGAGGCAGTGACCTCCCTGATGGACTCAAAATCCCCTGTTACAAGTTCAGAAAGAGAAAACAGAAGGCATGGAATCTGCACTTGCTGTCACTCAGTCTGTGCGCTCTGGGCCCCGGGGAACACGTAGCCCCTGAAAGGCTCCCCGGAGCCCCTTGGCTCCTCCTGGGTCTGGGGGCCCCAGTACATCTGCAGGGACACTCGCAGGAAGGGGTCAGCCCACCAGGCCTCCTGCCACCCTCCCTCCTGGATGCCTCCTGCATCCCTGAGCCCGGGTTACACGGGAGCCGCGTTATGGCTTCCAGGCCCCACTGGCCCACTGAACCTCCTCCCAGCTGGGCTCACGCCTGGCCCACCCCGCCGGGACCTCCAGAGTCTGGAAGTGTCACGCACCTTGTGCTGCTTCTGCCTTGTTTAAACAACAGAGGGAACCGTCTCACAGCTCGGGAGGACAGGGGTCGGAAGTCAAGGGGTGGACACTGTTGGATCCTTCTGAGGCTCTGAGGAGCACGTGTTCCAGAACTCTCTCCACCTGCAGATGCTCCCCGGCCATCCCTGCAGATTCCTTGCCTTATAGACGCCAGATCTCCCTAATCTCTGGCTTCACCTACACGTGGCGCTCTTCCTGGGTGCATATCTGTGTCCAAATCTCCCCTTTTCATACGGACGCCCATCATATTGGATTAAGACCACCTACTGGCCTCATTTTCACCTTTGTACAGGACCAATGAGGCACTGGAAGTTAGGACTTCAGCACACTTTTTTTGGAGGGACCCAGGTCAACCCATAACAGCAGGTATTAGTGGGAGGTGAGTGAGACCCCCCACCCCAGGGCAGTACGAGCCCAGGTCAGTTCTGAGAGAAGGAAGCTGCCTCTCGCATGGGGTGCTGGTCACCTCGCTGGCCTTACCCGAACCTGAGCCCTGCCACTTGTTTTAATAAAAGAGCTCTTACTCACGAAGAGCCCCCACCCTCTTTGGACCGAGTCCATGGGGAACCAGAGAGGGGCTTTTTGGAGTCACAAAGCCGGGTGGAGTCAGAGCCCCTCAAGGGATAGAGGCCTTCCTCCTGGAGCAGCCACATCTCTCTTCTCTCAAGGCATTTTCTCTCCCAGGAGACTCCGCAGTCCTCTGGGCAGCCCCGGCGACACCCCTCCCAGCCAGTGGAGCCCAGACTGTGGCCGCGTGGCCTCCAGTTGGACCCCTGCTACACAGCCATGACTTCAGGACGAGCAAGCATGAGATCAATGGTGGGTCAACAGAATGTGCCCATGTTCTTTCATGTGAGCAGAGGAGCGGTGCCTGGAAAACTGGAAGGAGATCAAGCCATCCTTTCAAGCAGCCACATCATCTTTCATGGCACCACATCATAGTCCACATGACCAAGAAAAAAAAAAAACGAGGACAAAGAACTGCGGGAACATTTCAGTGGGTCTTTTCCCAGAAAGTGCCATAGAAGGAATGAGTAGGGAAGTCAGAACGTGCTCGAGAAGAAAGGTTATTTGGAGCACTCTGTCAGGGATCACTGGGGACAGTGCCCACCATCGGCACATCGGCTGCCCTGATGTGTCCAGGAGCGGGGGCTCTGAGGCCAAGTGGCCCCGGACCTCCAGCTCTGCCGGTTACTCGTGATGTGGCCTTGTTCACATCATTTCACTTCTCTGGGTATCAACTGTCTTGTCTTTAAAATCTGGGTGATGACAGCCTTAGCCTCGCTGGTTTGTTAGGTCCCATGAAACAGGGCACGTGAGTGCACCTGGCATGCAGAAATGCCTGTTGCTGCTTACTCTTCCCTAGACCTCAGTCTCAAGGGAGTAGATTTGTAGGCTTCATTTTGTATTTAATTTTTTTAATGTTTATTTATTTTTGAGAGAGAGAGAGAGAGAGAGAGAGAGAGAGAGAGAGAGAGGGAGGGAGACACGGACTCTGAAGCAGGCTCCAGGCTCCAAGCTGTCAGCACAGAACCCGATGTGGGGCTCGAACGCACGGACCACGAGATCAAGACCTGAGCCAAAGTCGGACGCTGAACCAACTGAGCCACCCAGGTACCTCGATTTTATTTTTAATATCAGATGCTCCACAGCCAATGTTCAAGTCCTTTTGGAAAGAGAATCCACCCCGGGCAGCCTGCAGTGACTGGACAGCGGGGTTAGAAGGTGGCCAGCCGCTGTCTGATGTCTGATGCTGCTACACGGGTGCCCCTCTGTCTTTACATCGGGCGGTGACCTGCAGCCTCGCCCTGGGGATGAGGGAGCTACTGCCCTCTCCCAACCCATCCAAATACTCACTCCTCCATCCACTCACCTGGCTGTTGTCCCTCAATGCAAACCCATGAATGCAAACGTTCCCAGAAGATCATGAGGATTTACTGCCTCGTGGGGGGCTCCGTGTCCACTCTCTTTCTCGGAGCTTCAAACCTTCGGGGCACTATCTTTTCATCTCGTTCAATTCGCTTCATTCCAGGCCAGTGCAATCTGTTACAGGGATCAAGTTATAGCCCTCAATTCCATTCTTGCTTTTACCACTCTCGCGGGGCAAAGCGACCGGCTTTTTGTTCAAAGCACTTTGAGGAACATGGCGTTTCAGTCCACCCCGGATCCATCTACACGGCGTCAACTGTATGCCCCACAGGACTCATGGGGCAGGGCCTTCCCAGGGCGCTCCGGCAAAAGGCACAGAAAGAAACCAGGTCCAGAAGAAGAAATGCGACTAATGGAAGGCTAGGGAAGTAAGTGCCTGTCTGAAGCAGGCTGAGCAAACCAGATCTGAGCAGGGCGAGCTGAGCTCTTTGGGCTCCTCCCAAAGAGCTGGAGTGGGGCGGGGGGAGGCATGTCCGGGGAGGTCCCTCAGGCAGCATCATGGGCGGCAATCCAGCGCCCTGGAGTCTGCAGAATCACATCGAAGCAGTCTGCCCAGGACGAACAAGGTTCTGCTTTGCGTTGGTCTCACACACAGGGCAGCTGACACCACAGAAATTTACGTTCTCACAGCTCTGGCAGCTGGATGTCCAAGATCAGGGTGTCAGCGCGGCAGGGGAGGCGGGGGTGTGGGGGGGTGGGGGTTGGTGGTGAGGGCCCTCTCCTTGCCTGCAGACAGCCTCCCACGGCCTCTTCTCCGGGCCAGCCCTGAAAGGGACAGAGCTCTCTCTCCCTCTCTTTGTAAGGCTACCTATGCCACTGGCTTAGGGACCCAACCCTTATGACCTCATTAAGCCTTAATTACCTCTGAGGGGCCCTTCCTCTATAGGTCTTCAACATAGGAATGCTTGAGGGACAGTCAGTCCATAGCATCCTTGAAAATAAGAGGATATTAAAGTGGGGAAGAGTGAGTTACTTATATATATGTGTCAAATTAGTAAGGACCCAGAGATAATAGTTAATAAGGGATTAGATCCATTGGAATGTTTGTTTCAATTTGTTTTCTTGCAAGAGACACGTAAACATGCACTACATATAAGTACCCTTTCTAAAAATCCTGCGAAACGCCGTTTCCTGGACATTTAAACGAGGAGAGAAGCTTTCCAGTAGGACATGTGTGTGCAGCCTGGGCTGGGACTCGAATCTGAAATACACCGCGCGCAATATGCAATTGTGAAAATGAACACACTGCATTCGCTGCCCGCGTGCTCTCCGTCAGGTGTGGGCAGCCTGGGATGGTCTGCTTCCCCTTCCCTCCTCCTGCAGCCCTGCAGGCCGGGGGAGGGAGGGGAACCCTCACTTGTTCCCCCCAAAAGGATGAGACATCCCTGCCATATGCCTGGAGTCAAGATTTAGCAGTGTGAACACCCCGGACCAGTCCGGGGACCCACATCAATCCATCCAGAAAATGCAGAGCTAACAACCTCACCAGGCAGGGGGTGGTCTGTGGGGAGGTCTTCCTCGCTACGGAGTAAATTGATTTTCACAAAAGCATTGAATGCCTGCCAGGGAATGCGGCCCCTCATCCTCAGAGCTCCTCCTTGACTGTGCTGCTCTGTCCCTGACCTGAACCAGTCCTTTCACCCTCTTGCTCCTCCGGGACGAGACTGGCATGCTCCTCTGAGCTGGCAGGGTGTCCTTGTTGGGTGTCCTCCTTCCAGGAAGGGCAGGAGCTGGGAGAGCAGCAGGGCAGCAGCTCCGCCTGGGTCTGTTTGCCCGGCTTCCTCCTTGCACAGCGCCCAGCCGGGTCCTGGGAGTACATCCTGTTCAGGAGCTGTTCCGTGAAAAGAGGAGATCAGACTGCTTTTGCTTTTCAAAACCCTTGACTGGCTCTCCTGGCTTTTCCCTCGGGCCAGTTGAGATTCCTGATCACTTTGGTTTTTATCCTTTCTTACCCTTAACTGGCAAGATTTTCATGCGATCTGATCAAATCGGGGCTTTTGCATCACGATCATGATTGTCCGCCGTACATGAGAGTCATGATGTATTCTTTTGTTGATCAAATACTTATGGGTTCCTGTAACTGTCTGTGCATTTTACATTAAGTGATTGTTTCATCTTCTCTGGGCTGAATCACAATGTACCATTGGCCCCCATGATATTTTTCCTATTTATGAAAAACCCAATTTGCTCATTTGGAAGTGGGCGGAGTGATTTGGCGATCTATGTATTCCATTTGTAAAGGTTTCCTCTAACACATTGTTTATGTGCAGGGAAGAACACACCCTCACTTTCTCTTTGTCCAGCCCTGGTTTTGTGGTCGGCTTCATTGGTTTCGGCATTTGGTATCGTCACCTGAGAGGCTCCTGTGAGGAGCGTTAGTCCTGTGTTCCTTCCAACTCTTACCCTCCAGGAAGAAAGTCTCATTGCAAAATTTCCCCCAGGAAATCTCCCACTCCACATAAACATTCTGGACCCAAGACAAACCCTCCTTAACCACAGACAAATGGTACAGCCTCATTTCTTAGTATATCCTCAAGAAAGAAGGATGGGATTTATTTAGAGCATGAATTATCCATTTTTAAAAATAATTCTAACGCAGTAACTAAAACTTAGTTGAATAATAATTCAAACCAGAACCAAGGGATTCGCTTTTGAAATTATTTTCTGAACTTGCCTTTCCGGGGAATGAATTTCAAACTATTTCTAAATAATCTTTTCCAACTCAAACACAATTTCTTAGGTTAATACGATTAATGCCTACACTAACAGCGAACTATTTTGAATAAATACTAAGTGGCTTAGGGTTTTAAAAAACAAAATAGAGGGGGAAATATGACCGCTAGGTTTTAGTCTGTGCTTGGACGGAGGCCAAGGCGCTTTCATTCCCGTCCATTTATTCATCGAATACTCTGCTCGAAGCTGCACACAAATGCGTGTTTCTAAACTAGATGTTACCAAAACATTCATTTTGCATTTAGGGATTTTGTTTTAAGTGAAATGAGTGGACCTTCAATTATGTTCAAAGAACATGAAGGGTGGTTATGCTAACATCAGCTCTCAGCTGCAGAATCTCCACTTCACTTTTTTCTCATGAGGAACCCAGCCGCTGCCTTCCTAAGTCACCCCTCGGTGTCCCCCAGGGCGTGGCCGTGGCCACTGCAGCCTCCGGGGCCCTGTGCACCTTCACTTTAGAAAGCACCCCCACTGCAAAAACAACTGGAACTATGTGTAGGCGGACAGCAGCATCTGCCAGCAAAGTGTGATCTCAGAGCAAGAGTGATGTGAGTCCTTCCAAGGTACCAAGGCACGCACATCCCCTCGTGAATGTTTCCAGACACCGTGACCAGGAATGTCCCCAGGGACATCCTGCTCAGGCTCTGAGCCTCCTCGTGGGCCTCGCCCCCTAGAATGCCTCACACACACCCTTGACTCGGGCCAGCAGGAGCCCAGGTGGAATCAGAGCACAGTGATGAATGGATGCATTCATGAATGGACACACGCACACTGTCCTGAAAACAATAGGATTTTCCATCGCCTCATCTCTCAGCCTTCATCATGGTTTTCCGGAAACTCATTGAAGAGCCCAAATACACTCTCCAAATTTTAATCAGATATTCTGTCCAGCTCTGGCCATTTTAGTGAAATATACAGACACAAAACAAGCACCCGAATTTATTGGTAGAGAACAAAAGGGATGTTGGGGACAAGTTCACAAGTAGTGGAAAACTGGTTACTATGATTATTTGTATCTTCTCCACCCACGACAGACCTCTCCTCTGCCCAGCGCTGTGCTCCGGGGGCAGAAGACAGCACTTCAAGGCTGCCTTGACCTCTGGCTGGACATTAGGTTCAGCCAGGGAGTCACTGACAGATTTGGGACTAGGAACAGAGAAACGTCAAGGTATTTCTGTCTCCCTGCTCCAGGCACATCGCCCTGGCTGTGAGTGTGTTCCCACCACCCTCCACCACACTGCTGCCCCTTCTGTAGCTCCAGCCATCACCAATGTGGAGCAGAAGCCGAGAACAGCTCCAGTGTTCTTCCTTCCCAGGGTCCTGAGCAGCACACGCTGACTGTCTCAATCCCACCGCACCTCTGCAGTCTGTTCACTAAGGGACCCTGATGGATGCAGATCCCTCTCCCTCCCCAGATACCCAAATGAACCCAAGATTTAGACTATGTGGTCCAAAATAAAAGCGCCAAAATAAAACATAAGTCACTGTTTAGGGATCATAGGCATCAAGAAGGCTCTCCAGCTACAACTGGAAACCATAAAGGGAAACAGAGCTATGTCTAAAAACAATTTGACTTCTGTGCCCTAAAAATGCCATATATGGCAAAGGTCACAAGAGCCCATGGCAGATACTTCTGCCTGTTTACTCAGCATCTATGTTCTATCCCTCTCTGTTCTTGATTTCTAAATGATTGTGTGTTTTTTTTTTTTTTTTCAGGAATTCATTTGGCCAGATGTTCCTGGGGAAATGGGTCACCCAGTCCCTGGTGTAGGCACTCGTGGGTCTGCACCCGTACCCTGCCCAGTGCTTCATTCTGACATGGCCGTGTACCCACCCTGTGAGAACTTTGGGAGGTTGGACCCTCCTTGCCTCCAAGTTGGCTCCTCTCTCTCTATCCTTTTGCTCAAAATGACGAGACCATTCACTCAACACTCACTCGCTCACTTACCGATTCCATCTGTACATACTATCAGTATCAATAAAGGCTTCAATGTCTACATCTAAGACAAAAGGTATTGATAACTGTTTGGGAGCAGACTTGACTTGAGACAAAGCCCTTCTCCACTAATGGAGATCAGTCTTCTAAAAGGAAAGCAGCCTGAAACATCAGTGAAAATCCCCAGCGTCTCTCTTGACTGTGGCCATGTGGGTCAGGGGCTGCTCAAAATTATTTAACGAGATCAAAATATAAAAGAAGAAGGACAAGAAAACAAAGAGAAGCTCAGATTCCAGGCAACTCCGTGATGTCTGTTTAATGTGATTAGAAAAAAGAAAAAGAGAGACATATTCTATTATTTATTAGCATCCCTCAGGCAGCCAAATCAAAGCACCGGCTTTCTTTAGCAAGAGCAGATGTGTTAGCAGCAAACTTTCTGACCCACAGAAATGGATGTGGCCACTTGACTGCCAAACAACTTTTCACCGTGGTCAGTATGGAAGCCTTGGGAATACCACGCTTTTCCCCATTGGTGGAAACATACAATCCATTCTACTCTAGATCACCTCTAGCTTTTGAGTAGTAGAAACAAACAAAATAAAACAAAAACAAAAAATCAGAGTGCCTCATTGATGTCAGATGATGGTAAGTCATACTCACCTACCGGCTCATCAGATAGAATGACACCTGCTAACTGTACACGAAGCTTCCTGGGGGGAAACACAGGGCTACCCCATTCTTCTCCTTAGATCTGAATTTCCATTCCACACTTACACATGCCTGTTCTGGCCTTCTTTAGGTTGACTTTTACAGGTAAGGCCCCTCATGCACCCCCTTACCACTAGCTCCTCTTCTTCCTGGTCACCTCCCTGTGGTCACCAAAAGCTTTAGCCCATCCTGGATTTACCCAAATTCCTGCTTTCAATCTGGCAACTTGTCTATCTGTGACATATACTTGGACAAAGAGTTAAGAAAGGTTTATATTAAGTAGGCCATTTTGTAAAAGCTGTAAATAATTAAAATCAATATATTTTCATAAACTACACATTTGTGTGTCTTCACTTAAGCAGCAATTACTACTAATTTATTTTTGTTATTAACATGTCTATATTTTTAAGTATGCATTTTAAGTATTTTGTTTATCAAAAAAATTGACATGTATGGCATTTAGCTAACATCTGATGCTTTGTTTATCTTTTCATGGGAAGAGCATCCACCTTCTTTTGGCAAACTGACCCCCATAGCCATGTGGGTCTACTGGAGACCACCAGAGAGAAGTGGGGCACAGCACAATGGTTAGAGAGTAGACTCTGAGGCAGACCATAGGAGTTTGATACTATTATCCTTCTCAGTTAACAGATAAGGAAATTGAGACTTGAGAGGTTCTATCTTCCCTAAGGTCAGACAGGTCTCTACCGTATTTGTGAGAAACTAATACAGACCCTACTTCTCCCAGTTTTCAATTTTCAATGTCCCTTCAAAATGTACCTCTCCACGCTCAATCAGAAAGAGAAAAACAGTGCCTTACTTCTCTGCAATGCTGAATTATTTTCCTAGGACTGCTGTAACAAATGACCATAAACCCAGTGGCTTAAAACATCAGGTCTTTACTCTCACAGTTCTAGGGGACAGAAATGGGAATTTAGGGGTCAGCATGGATGTGCTCCCTGAGAAGGCATAAGGGGATGATCTTCCATGCCTCTTCCAGCTGCTGGTGGCACTGGGGACCCGTGGCCTCTCTGGGCTTGCATGCCCTTGCATCACTCCAACCTTTGCCCCATCCACACATCGCCTTCTTCTCTGCCTCCTGTGTGTTCTTTCCTTTTATTATACGGACACCAGCCACTGGACATAAGACCCACCTTAAGTCCAAGATAAGTGCACCTCAAGATACTTATTTATACCTGCAAAGACCCTATTTCCAGCGAGGTTATATACTGAGGTTCCAGGATGGTGTGAATTCTAGAGGGACAGTATTGAACCCACTGCAAATGCTTACAGCTAAAAGAGATTTCACATTCACTTATTTGCCACATCTCACCAAACTCAAGTGCAGTGACATGCCACTTCCTTGAACTCAAGCCCACTTTTGGGGGCCCTTCTCTGACCCACTTTGTTTTGCATGCAGCCTCACACCTGTCTAATCTTGCCAATCTGACTGTGCCTGGTGGCAGTCCCCAAAGGGACTATGGAGCATTCTCACCTATGAAGACCTGTGTAGCTTCTCCAATCACATACTGAGTTGAGCTGTATATGTCTTTGTACATCTCAGTGCAATGCACAGAATTCTTCCTTGGGTTAAGAATCAAAACTATGGGTGATAAAAACAGTGGAAAGTGAAAAGAATATATGGGGGCTGTAAGTCTATCTATCTATCTATCTATCTACCTACCTAACTACCAATCTACATATTTATTTGTCCATCCAACGACCCATCTGTCGTCCATCTGTCCATCCATCCATCCATCTATCCATCCGCCATCCATCTATACATACACACATACATACATTTACCTATCTATGTATCTAAGCTATCTATTAATTACCTTTCTGTGCAAGAAATAAATGCATTATTTTGCAGAGAAAAAATATAAGCTCCATTTGAGCAAGGATTCCTGTTTATAATAGTGCCTGGAACACAAAAGTTGCTTACTCAATGCTGACTGGATGAGCATGATATTTCAGACTTGTACATTTTATAAACCTTTCTCTTTTAGCTACTCTCTCTAAATCGAAAATAAATAGTAAGGCCTACTAACATTCAAATGAAAAAGCCCTAGATACGGATAAAAAATTGTAATTGTATATCAAAATTAATGACCTCATTATAAAGAAATGTTTAAAACACCTATAAGTAAAACATAAAAGCTCAAAGTGGTTTTTTGTTTAAGAAATTATTTTAAAAGAAACAAATACATCCAAAAACATTATTCATCTGGAAGAGTCCCTTTGAAAGTAGATTGGCTTCAGATGACATTATTTAATTTCATGGGAATGAAACTGAAGAGAAGCAAATAAACCCATTCTGTTTGCTTTATTTTTGGCATTCTGTTGAGGATGAAATGAGGCTCTGATAACAATGAGCAATCAAAATCCATGAGTCAGGGATGGAATTAAATAAGACTTAATTTTTCTGAAAAGTTACTAACTGTAGGATGCCTGAAAAATACATGAAGATTGCATGATCAGCGCCACGACTTTCAGACGATGATCCCGACTCTTGGAGGAGCCATTCCTTCCAATTGCTGTGACTTCTATGGGTCCGTGAAACTCCAGTCTATTCCCCAAAGCAAAAAGTATCATCCACTCAAGGGGTGAAGCTACAGTCTGTTTGTGTGTCTGTCCTATCACCCGACAAACCGTCTATAAGCCAGTGTTTCCTTCCCTTAACCTCTTTTTCTCTCCCCTACACTTTGCCCAGAACTGTGGGGCTTTCCACAATCTGAAAGGGACAGCCCTGTGCCACCTGCCTGTAGAGAAAAGAACTGCCCCATTTACTAGGCCCCCTGCACCACATTGGCTCTCCCTCGTGTCTTCTCAGGGCTCCTCACACATTCCCAGCAGGTCTGTGCCCCAATGCCCGCATCTCATCTCATCTGAAATATCCTCTTCCATCTCTCTGGGTCTTTGTCTTCTGCTGCTTCCTTCACAGCAGACACCCCACTCCCTCTGTGTGTAGATGTGTCTGTCTTCCCCACTAAAATCTAAACTCCTGTCTCCAGAGCCTAGAACAGAGCTTGGCACAGGAGAGGAGCACAGTGAATTCCTGACCTGCAGCAGGTCAGCATGGACAGAGGGAGGGAGCCGGCTGGGGTGAGTAGACTGGTGAAGTCCATGGCAGGGCCCAGCTTATTTCGAGTCTTGTAGACCATGGCGGTGGATGTAGACTTTATCCTGAAGGTGTTGAGAATGCGTTGAAGGCCTTGAGCAAGGGAGTAACTAGGAAGCGTACATCTCAAAAGGCCCTTCGAGCCATTGTAAAAGGTATCCCCAGAAAGTATGTGTAGAGGCAGGCAGGTAAGACAGGAGGTTATTACGGTAACCCGGTGAGAGACGCTATTGTGTCTTCTCAGGGTAGACAGGATGGCGGGAGCCAGACACGTTCAGATTTGTGTATACTTTGACACTATGGCTGAAAGACCAGGCTAATGAATTGGAAGTAGGTATGAGAGAAGGAGAACCAAGGAGAACCCAGGGTCTTGGGCCTCAGCTTCCAGTCACCAGGAGAGGTGCCTTCCTCTGAGTGGGGAAGATGGAGGGAAGAGCAGATTTGGAGCGGGAAGTAATGAGAACCTTTGCAGACATGTCACATCAAAACATCTCTCAGGCATGCAGGCAGGAGACAGTCACATGCCAATGCATATGATGGCATTAAAAATGAGGTGTTGGTGAGAACACCTAGGAGTGAGGATAGATAGAGAAGAGTCCAAGGGGTGAGCCGTGGGGCTGGAAAGAGGAGGGTGAGAGCACCGGGAGGAGGGTCAAACCCTACAGGAGGTGGAGGAGGCTTTTGCTCTAACGAGAAGCAAAGCCAGACAGAGGAGAAGGTTACGCAGAATCTCAGGTGGTTTTTCTTTTATCTTCTGTGTTTCTTTAAGGTGAGAAGGGCACAGTATCGCCTTCGTCTGATGGGAACAAGCCAGGGCAGGAAGAGATACTGATGCCAAAGGGAGGAAGGATAATACAAGCACAGACTTCAGCAGTTAGGCCCGTACAAAAGCAGTTACAGGGAAGATGAAATAGGTACTTACATCCACAGGCTGTCAGGGGCACCAAGACAGAGAGACCTGTGAAAAGGACTAATGGATAAGAAAGAATGCGCTGGTGACAGCGGAGAACAATAAACCGTTAAAACTACGAAAACGCGCTGCCCGTAAGCATCTCCAATTTTTCTCGGGAACAATGGAGTGTTCTTCCATAAAGTTATTTGTCCCACACAATTGTTTTTAAGGTACAAAGCAAAGCAAACCTCCTGCTTCTTTGGATAAGCACCACACATCATTGCGCGTGAACACACATCCCCTGGTTTCCGAACGTTTGACTCACTCAAGAGCAAGTGGCCAGAAAATGAGCACATTCATGGCTGGAGAGCTCTAATGTCCCTTTTCCGTCACGACATCTGCTAAAGCACCTGGTGGTGGGCGCCCGGCTCCTAACAGCTTTTGTAGGAACTACGTTTTTACCAGTTCTTTATCACTTTTAGGTTTCAGGAAGGTATCTGGCCCATGGCAGAACAACATAATCATGACCCGTCTTATAGTGGGTTTCTTTAAATATTTATTTCTCCTAGAACCCACCTTCTTCTGTTTCTGTCGGGGTAAGATACGAAGATGAGACACTAAGATCCTCCCAGCAAACCCAGATTTGACAGTGGCTCACCCACTTCCAGCTCTGTGCCCCAGAAGGAGTCATTTCACCTCTGAGCTCTGTTTGTCTCCCCATAACTAGTACAGTCACATCTGTCTCTTAATGGTTGTCATTAGTTTAATGAGACAGAGCAGAGAACACCTGATGAGTGCAGAAAACACAGGAGGTACCAAAGGAGGAAAAGAGTCATTTCTTTAAAGAAGCTGTCGATGCTGGAGCAGGCTGGGTACACCTTGTGCTGTTCTTACCAGCCACTCCAGAATTATTTCCAAAGCCATCCACACAACGGTTAATTTGCGAATACAGTCCTTTCCTCCGTACATGCTTGTAACGTCTCCGTGCTAAGACTCTGATGATCACCATGCCTTTCCACTCGCATGTTGCCTGTCTGAATATTTTGTATCTGGAGGGTGCGTTATGTCTGGCATGAAGTTCCCCCAGAAATTAGCTGGAAAGTTGACTCCCTTGTTTTAGGCTTTCCATCAAACAACTTACCTGATAGCCTTTAGGTCTTAAAGTACCAATAAAAATGTACCGAGGGATATGAATTTGCGGATAGTATTATTTTTGTTTTGTTTTGGTGACATTTACATTGTCCCCCCAGAAGAAACTCCAAGTCCGTGGAATAGCACAGCAAACAACACAGGCAGTGAAAGGGCCAGAAGCCTGTTTCCATGGCTGGAACCCAGAAAGGTTTCCGAGGTAGTGCGGAGCAGTGGGCAGGAACCCGGATCCTAGAGACCCTTGTCAGAGAACTGAGTTCCCACTTCTTCCATTTGCTCCATTCTGTCATGTTCCAACACGAAATCAATGGTGCATTGGAAGCTGAAGCATCTGGGGAGAGTTCCTTTACCCGAGGATTATTTACGAAGGTTGGGTATAGAAGCACCACAAGGCGGGGCTCAGGAAAGCAGGTCTTGCCAAGCCCAGGCCTGCAGAGATGAGGGGAGGGAACAGGTGCCAGGCTGTAGGGGATCTCACAGAAAAGACACTAGGAACTCACCTTTACCTCCTGCCAAAGCCCCCTACTGGGCAAACCCCACAGAAGCATGGCCTCTGATTTTTAGTTCGACCAACCACTCAGCTTGATGGATTCTTCCACAGCTAATTTCTCAGTAAAGAATTTTTCCATCTCGAGTTTCTCTCTTCCCTTAGCTCCCAACTTTAGTTGCAATAATCAACTAAAATTGTTATGGGTGAAATATATGGACTTCCAGGTGGTTTCTTTTCATGTTTAAAACCTCAGAAATTACTTGCTTTGTGTAGAGTTTTGACCTGACCTAACACTGGCTGTGAGGCAACAAAGAACTTGATGGAAAAAAAAAAAAAGAAAGAAAGAAAGAAAGAAAGAAAAAAGAAAGAAAGAAAACTTTAAATTTTGCATGGTATGTGAATTGTGCTTTGTGGGGGAAAAATCGTTTTAAAATTACATTTGTATATGCACCTTTGTAGAGCAAGAGAATTTCTATGCAAAACAGTAATATATCCGTGTATGAAAAATTGCACACTGTAAGAGCCTTGCTTTCCTCCCTGAGGCCCCCATTCATGTAAGGTTAAACAAAAACTAAACAGTGCCTTCCAATCAAGATATTTTTAATAATGTCCAAATGTGCTTGTGTCTTAATGTCTGTAAGAATAAGTGTCAAATGGAAACAACAGATGTTGGCGAGGAGGTGGAGTAACGGGAACCCTCTTGCACTGTTGATGGGAATGCAAACTGGGGCGGCCGCTCTGGAGAACAGTATGGAGGTTCCTCAAAAAATTAAAAATAGAACTACCCTATGAGCCAGCAATTGCATGAATAGGTATTTATCCAAAGGATACAGGAGTGCTGATTCAAAGGGGCACATGCACCGTAATGTTTATAGCAGTGCTATCAACAATAGCCAAACTATGGCAAGAGCCCAAATGTTCATTGATTGATGAATGGGTAAAGAAGATGTGGTTTATATAAACAATGGAATACTATTTGGCAATGAAAAAGAATGGAATCTTGCCATTTGCAACAACGTGGATGGAACTAGAGTGTATTATGCTAAGCAAAATAAGTCAGTCAGAGAAAGACAAATATCACATGATTCCGCTCATGTGTGGAATTTAAGAAACAAAACCATAAGAGACTCTTAAATACAAGAACAACCTGAAGGTTGATGGAGGGGAGGCAGGTGGGGGGATGGGCTAGATGTGTGACGGGCATTAAGAAGGGCACTTGGGATGAGCACTGGGTGTTATGTATAAGTGATGAATCACTGGGTTTTATTCCTGGAAACCAATACTATTCAGTATGTTAACTAGAATTTAAGTAAATTAATTTTTAAAAAAGTGCCAAATCACATCACACAACTGGTGCTTCCCACCCGCATGCGAGGTGCCCAGACCCACAAGACCCACAAGCAAAGTATGCACATAGGAAACACACCCACAGCTCATGTCAATGAATTCTTGTCTGCTCAGAGCAGTATGAGAATTCTTGATGTGCTTCTCATGTGACCTGATGTCCAAAGTCTGGATGCGTCCATACATCCAGGTTGCAATGAGGCATATAGATCTTAATGGCATACAAGTGATTCTCTCAATTTTCTTTTGGAAGCCTCAGCTTCTGATGCTCTTTTTGTTAGATATGCTAAGGGATGTCTTGATTCAATGACAACAGATATTAATCTCAGTCCACAAACTCAAGAGATTAAGAAAGAACATTTTTAAAATGTCTCTTCAATCTTGTTACTTCTTACTCTAAGCTTTCCCAGTCAACATCAGGACCCTTCCCTCTCCTGGTCACTCTGCCTCCAGGAAACCATGGTTGGCCATGGCTTTGGGTGACCTCTTTGGTTATTGGCCACAAGTCCATATTGGTTAGCATAAGGATGTCCTTTGTCCCTATCTGAGACATATCTTGAGACCTCTGTTGCTTGGGTGCTTCCATGACATACTGGGGACACAAAGTCATTGGAAAGTCTACAAATCCCAGCACACATGGTTCCTGCAGCCAGAGTATGACTGGTTACACTGGAGACAGGTTGAGAGACCCATAATGCTCCATGATGGCTCAAAGAGGTACCACCCTTCTCCCTTCTCAGGCTGATCAGCCCAAGAGAAACTGTCCCTCTCACCCCCACACTCACTCTCACTCCCTTCTCCTGGCTCCTGCTTTGCCCACAGTCTTCCACACCTCCAACTGGGGTTGGCAACATTAACCCAAGGCCAAAATTTTCACAACCAAAGCACTACCAAGAATAGCCTTCCCTTTTTTTTTTTTTTTTTTTTTTAAAGAAAGAGCGCGAGCCCGGGAAGGGGCAGAGGGAGAGAGAGAATCTCAAGCAGGTCCACTCTCAGCATGGCACCTGATGCTGGGCTCGATCCCATGACTGTGAGATCTTCACCTGAGCCGAAATCAAGAGTTGGACACTCAACCGACTGAGCCACCCAGGAACCCCAAGATAGGTTTACTTTTAAAACTTCCTAGAGATGAAGAAAAATATTAATATTCCATCATTCTAATGAATGAAAAAAAAGAATGCCAAAGCAGTTATATTTCCATATTAAAATGGTCTCAAGTGTCATTTCCTAGCATGGGTGAGTTATTTTAGGTCAATCTGAACAACAGTTAAGTGACCAAAGTTAGCAGGAGAGTTCTTAGTGCATGGAGATCTTTCAATTATGAACGACTGCTTTATTAAAGATATTTTTATTCCTAGTTTCTTTTTTCTATTAATAACCATCCCATACAATATTTTCTTATTTGCAAGTTTGCATGGACTGTCACTCCGATTTTGTTGTAGGATTAGGGTACTACATAATAAAATACTTGAAATGCATCTCTTAGAAATACAAAGCTGATACCACATCTCCTGTCTTTCTCTGTGAAGCAGAAAAGGACACCCAAGGAAGAAGTCTCTGAGGGGGTCACAGCACTTACCCTGGCCACAACAAATGTCACAATAAAACCATTCACTGAACCTAGGAAGTCTGACTTCAGGTCAGTAAAACATCTTGAATGCCTTCCAAAATTCTGTGCAACCATTTGCCCTTAACACTCTTGAGCACTTTTTTTAAAGTTATTTTTTAAGTTATTTTTTGAAAGAGAGAGCACAAGTCGGGGAGGAGCAGAGAGAGGAGAAGACAGAGGATTCAAAGCACGCTGACAGCAACGAGGCCAATGTGGGGCTCAAACTCACAAACTGCAAGATCATGACTTGAGCCAAAGTTGGATGCTCAACCGACTGAGCCACACAGGTGCCCCGAGCACTTTCAAGATCATATGTAACCAACCCATTGGTAGGAAAAAAAAAAAAAAAAAAACGTATTGTTAAAAAAATTCCTCATATACATACACACGTGTACTTGCTCATAAGCTGTGGGGATACTTCCTCAGCTCCCAGCCCAACACTTTGACTAGCTGGCTCTTCAAAAAATCAATGCCTATGGGGAGCCTGGGTGGCTCAGTCAGTTAAGTGTCCGACTTTGGCTCGGGTCCTGATCTGGTGGTTCATGAGTTCGAGCCTAGTGTCAGGTTCTGTGCAGACAGCTCAGAGCCTGGAGCTTGCTTCAGATTCTGTGTCTCCCTCTCTCTCTGCCCCTTCCCTGCTCATGCTCTCTCTGTCTCTCTGTCTCTCTGTCTCTCTCTCAAAAATAAATAAAAATATTTTTTAAAATTTCAAATAAATAAATAAATAAATGCCTGAATGTATAGATGAGTAGCAGTTCAAGTTTTAGAAGCTCTAAGTTTTAGTTGTTTAATCTTATTTACTTTATTTTACTTATCTTTTTTACTTTATTTTAGAGAGAGACAGAGACAATGTGTGCATGTGAGCAGGGGAGAGGGCAGAGGAAGAGAAAGAGAGAGAGGGAGAGAGAGGGAGGGAGGGAGGGAGGGAGGGAGAGAGAGAGAGAGAGAGAGAGAGAGAGAGAATCTTAAGCAGGCTCTACACTTAGCACTGAAACTCAACCACGGAGCCAGCCATGTGCCCCAAATATTAAATGTTTTTCCCCAAATGCAAATACTGCAGAATTCACTGGGGGGAATACATACATTAAAAAATTCACTAAAATATATAGAAATGTGCTTCTTTCACCAACTTGCCAAAATATGTTCCCCAAATGAGAAGGTTAAAACCAAAATGAAATATTGTGTTCAGTCCAGACCAGACAGATTTATTCCTGAGTCTCCAAATATCTCTCTGGAAATAGAGAAAGGAAAAAGCCAAACTCAAAAACAGTCCAATCTATTTTCACCTTAAATGTTAGCCAGGTCTTCAGTTTGGTTTGGAGAAGCCATATGTGAGCCATGAGCCATATACTTATCCATTCAACAGATATCACTAAACAGTTACCATGTACACAGCAGAGTCCTGGGCACTTGAATACATCAGTGAACACTTCGTAATTCTTGCTTGGGGAGCTCCTATCCTCCCAGGGTGAGATATAATATATGAGGAATCTATATAAAATACTAAGAAGGTGAAAATGCAATGGAATAATGAAAAGTGTAAACATTTAACAGAGACCTGGGTACAGTATTAAGGAATGTGGTCAGAGTGGACTTCATTGAGAAGGTAGTGTTTAAGCAAACCCTTGATGGAGGGAAGGGAATTTGCCACATGGCTAGACTGACTCATGAAAGACCATGATATTTTGAGGAAACACACAAAGAGAAATTCTTTAGAATGTGAAATCTTCTCTTCAGGAGAATTTTAGACCACACTCCATTAACAACCCAGAATAGGTGATATTCTCTTCCACCTCAAGTTGATGTATAGTCAGTGATTCCCAAATATCATGCAGTGAATTGATTTCATTGATTTCTCCATAGCAACTTTATTTTTTTTTTAATATAAGATTTATTGTCAAATTGGTTTCCATACAACACCCAGTGCTCATCCCAACAGGTGCCCTCCTCCATGCCCATCACCCACTTTCCTCTCCCTCCCACCCCCCATCAACCCTCAGTTTATTCTCAGTTTTTTAAGAGACTCTTATCGTTTGGCTCCCTCCCTCTCTAACTTTTTTTTTCCTTTCCCCTCCCCCATGGTCTTCTGTTAAGTTTCTCAGGATCCACATAAGAGTGAAAACATATGGTATCTGTCTTTCTCTGCATGACTTATTTCACTTAACAACACTCTCCAGTTCCATCCACGTTGCTACAAAAGGCCAAATTTCATTCTTTCTCGTTGCCAAGTAGTATTCCATTGTGTATATAAACCACAATTTCTTTATCCATTCATCAGTTGATAGACATTTAGGCTCTTCCCATAATTTGGTTATTATTGAAAGTGCTGCTATAAACATTGGGGTACAAGTGCCCCTATGCATCAGCACTCCTGTATCCCTTCTCCAAGGGAACTTTAAAAAAAGACTTTTGGATCTTACACTGTGAAATTCAGAAGTCTGGATATCAGGCCTGGAATCTGGCTTTGTTTCATTTCATTTCGTTTTTGAGCACTACAGGTTACTGATATAGAACAAGTTTGGGACGTGACTGGACCTGATGACTTGTGAAGGCTCCTTCATATTGCCAGGGTCCTCTTCCTTAAAGCCCAGTGGCTTCACACAAGGACAGTTAACATCTTGCTGTTATCACATCCATAAAGTGTGAGCAGAGGGGTTCCATGCAGTCAGGGACATACAATCCTATGAAATCTTCCGCCAACTTCTAGGGCCTTGTCCTCCCCTACATTCACCTGGTGAGTGGGGAAAGTGGGCCCGTAGAGAAGGCACACCTACATTTAATGGCCATGACCTGTATATTTCATATCTCACTTTGTCTCACACTCCACTGATAAGAATTAGTCATGCGGCCACACTTAGATGCAAGATCTGGAAAAAGAAAATAGTCTAGTTGTGAACTTAGAAAGAAGAGAACGTGGATGCTGGTGAGTGTACAGGGAGAGGTGAAGGAAGCGTCTCTTCCCAGTGTTTCAGAGCTGATTGATAGTACTAATCATCACCATCATCACCACTGTCATCATCATGGGCTAACACTTATTGACCATCATTAAGTTGAGGCACTGTTCTAAGCCAAAAGATCTGATAATTAATTTGATCTGCTTAATAGCCCTATTTCCAAATGAGGAAATACAGACTGAGAGGCACTGAGACATTTGTTGGTATAATCACATGGCCAGAGGCAGTGGAGCTGGAGGATGAAGTCAGATAGTGTTCCCGATGTCATCCCACAGAGTGATCTCTGGTTCTTCCACCAGTTGCCTCGGAAATTCTCAATAATATACATTTAACTCAATTTCTTGTTCATTGGCTATCACCCAAAAACATTTGTGTTAACCTAGGAGATGGGAAAAAAAACAGGGAAATACAAATACACAGGAAGGTAAGAAGTGACACAGAGGCAGAAATATCATTTAAAAAGAACACGCAATCAAGAACTGATATAAGATCATTAAGATAGGCCACTCACAAAACTGATGCAGTGCAAAAGGTAAAACATGGAAAAGCAAAGCATAGAATAAAAAAGGGAACATGATCACAGATACAATGGAAATTTAAAATAATAACAATAACATAAGAATAGTGTCAGTACTTTTGCAGCAATAAACTTGAAAACCTAGTTATGCAGTAAAAGCTTGAAAACTTAATGCAAATAGATACATTCCTAGAAATACATAAAATGTCACTTGGCACAAGAAAAAGAGATAACTTGTATAAATCTATAAATATTAGGCAAACTGATCTTTCTTTAACTCACACACACACACACACACACACACACACACACACCAAACCAAAATAGGCTTAGCTTTCTAAGTGTGTTCCCTCAAACTTTCAAGAAACAGTTGTTTCAAAACAAATACAAAGCTTTAAACATGCCGTTCATTTTATATATTCACTCCAAAATTAAGGTGACCAGTATAAGTAATAAAATGTATAGCCTCATTTAGTTATGAATTTAGATTTAATTTCCCTAAATAAAATAGTGGCTAACCAAATCCAAGAGTATAGTAATGATAATAAACCATCATAAGCAGGGAGAATTGATCCTAGGAATGCAAAGATGGTTCACTATTTTAAAAGTTACTAGCATAACATCCATAGACTAAAAGAGAAAAAAAAAAACATGAGTATCCCAATTCAAGCAAAGAATAATTATAACCACATATTAACACTTATCCAATAAAAATATCTAACAAAAAACAAACAAAAAACACAAATAGAAAGGAAAACCCTATAAACATTCCAGTTAAGATCAGGAAAAAATCCCACTGTCATCTCTACGGTTCAACATAGTTCCTGATAAGGAAGAAAAATAAATAAATGTAAGAATGAAGAAGGAAGAGATATAATTGCCATTATTTCAAGAAGCCATGAACATCTACCCAGAGAAGCCAACATAACTAACAATCTATTAGAATAAATAAGAGTATTCAGGAAGGTGGCAAGATATAGGGTAAATCTAAAAAATTATTTAATTCATCTCCAACAAAACATATTTAAAACAAAATAGGACTCACAACCAACAATGTTATAAAGTGTCTAAGAATTATCTTGAGCAACCATTAAGGCATTAAAGAAGATCTAGTAATAATAACCCTGAGTTCATGGTGCAATCAAAGGCAAAAAAGACCAAGGAAAGAAAACAAAGAGGTCGTATGTGGGAACTTATAATATAGTAATGGCCCCATGAATCCTGGAGAAAGATTATTAATAAGATTGTCAGTAAACCTGGCTCAATCTATGGTGGAAATTAAAACTGGATCCCTACTTCACATCATACATGGACTAGAGATTCAAACGTGACAGGTGGCACTAGAGAGTTACAAGCACAATGGTAAGAAGTACTTTGGGATCTAAAGATGGGAAAGACTATGTGAACAAACCTGCAATATCGCCTGTTTGTCCTTTCTTCTATGTTGTGGACAATTTCCTTGATTTCGTCTAGTCATTCAATGGGAATTTTTATTTTAACAATTCATATTTAGAAGAAAAGAGAGTTAAATATAGACTGTGAAGCTAGTTACTATGGAAAGATTACAACTCTGTGCTTCAGTACCCTCATCTTTAATAAATGAGGACACAAACTGAATCTTCTTCTGAAGATCGTCATGGGGATTAAATGAGGAGGGATGGATGGAGAAAGACAGATAGACATAATGTGCTTGGAACAATGCCCAGCACACAATAAGCACTATGAATATCATTATTTAGGAAGGGAAGGAAAAATAAGATAAAAACAGAGAGGGAGGCAAACCATAAGAGACTCTTAAATACAGAGAACAAAGTGAGGGTTGTTGGAGGGGAGGCAGGTGAGAGGATGGGTTAAATGGGTGATGGGTATTGAGGAGGGCACTTTTGGGGATGAGCACTGCGAGTCACATGTTAGAAATGAGTCACTGGGCTCTACACCTGAAGCCAAGACTACACTGTATGTTAACTAACTTGAATTTAAAATTTATTTTTTTTTTAATTTTTTTTTTTAACGTTTATTTATTTTCGAGACAGAGAAAGACAGAGCATGAAGGGGGGAGGGTCAGAGAGAGGGAGACACAGAATCTGAAACAGGCTCCAGGCTCTGAGCTGTCAGCACAGAGCCTGATGCGGGGCTCGAACTCACGGGCCGCGAGATCATGACCTGAGCTGAAGTCGGCCGCTCAACCGACTGAGCCACCCAGGCGCCCCTTGAATCTAAAATTTAAAAAATATTATTATTTTATACTCTAAAAGTGATTTATTGGGGTGCCTGGGTGGCCCAGTTGGTTGAGCATCTGACTCTTGGTTTTGGCTCAGGTCATGATTTCATGGTTTGTGAGTTCAAGCCCTGCATCAGGCTCCATGCTGATGGTGAGGAAAGTCTGCTTGGGATTCTCTCTTTCTCCTTGTCTCTGCCCCTCCCCTGCTCGCTCACTCCCTCTCTCTCAAAATAAATAAAACTTTAAAAAAAATAAAGTGATTTATTACTCTATTTCTATTGTAAGACTTTGGATTGGTTTTATGGATATAATGTTTCCAGGAGGATTTGAAGGACTAATGACTGTCAACCTTTTCTCCTCACCCACATTCTAAACCATCTAGGAGAAAATGTCAGGAGAAATGATTGAAATGAAGAGAGTGCTTTTTTTTTTTTATCCTTAAGCGGGCACTGAAGATGATGGCTTCAGTCATCTCACCAAGTGGTCTTAATCTCTAGTCTCAAAATTACCCAGATTCACCTAGCTTTCATCACTAGCAGGGATGGGCCACACAGAGTTCCTCTGGGAAAGACAGAACCTGTGCCCTGAGCTTGGCCCACGACTGAGAGGGGAGAGGATATAGGTCTTCAAGCATGCAGATCTGAAAGAAGAGGGTGGGCCATACCTGCTCCATACGGTCCTCAACCTCATCAACCTAAAGAATTGCCCCTGTACTCCCAGATGGCTTAACTCAGCTCAGATTTGTTTCTCACCCATTCTTAAATATCCAGTGCACGTCCAGGCAACCATCCTATGTAACTCTCTTCCGCAGAGGCTCTGCCATCCTATAATTGCCCCAGGTGGACCATGCAGCCTCCATAGTGGGCTTAGCACAAGAGGGCACTGGACAGTCTTGCACCAACTATTAAGTGTTTCAGTTCAGAAGTGACACACGGTAATTCCACCTCAGTCCATTGGCAAGAACGAGATATGTGGCCTGTAGTGGTTTGAATGGTATCTCTTCAAAATCAATGTCTCCAGGAACCTGTGAATTTGACCTTATTTGCAAAAAGAGTCTTGGCCTATTTACAATTTTGATGAAAGTGGACAAGGCTAGTGAATCCTTGGCTTGACTTTGCTTGGCTCATAAGTTAGTTACATTTTTAATTTTTTGAGGTCTCTTTCTATTGTTTTCCATAGCAGCTTCACAATTTGACATTCCCGCCAACAGTGTGCAATTTCTCTACATCCTTGACAATTTTTGTTATCTTTTTTTTTTTTATAATAGCTTTCCTAATGGGTATGAGGTGACATTTTGTTGTAGTTTTGATTTGCATTTCCCTGAAGATGAGTGATGCTGAGCATCTTTTCATTCACCATTTGATCCTCTAGGTGTCTTCTTTGGAGAACTATCTATTCAAGTCCCTTGCCCATTTTCAAAATCAGATTTTTGGAGGTTTGGTTTTGTATTTCTTTCACTGTTGAATTGTGAGAGTTTCCTTGTATATTTTGGAAATTGATCCTTTATGAGATATATACTTTATAAATATTTTCTCCCATTCTGTACGTTGCCTTTTTATTCTGTTGTTTCCTTTGCTGTGCAGAGGCTTTTTGGGTTAACATAGTTCCACTTGTCTAATTTTTCTTTTATTGCTTGTGCTTTTGGTGTCATATTCAAGAAGTCATTGCCAAGCCCAGTGTCATGAAGCTTTTCTCCTATGTTTTCTCCTTGACATTTTTAGTTTCAGGTCTTTCATTTACTACTTTAATCCAATTTGAGGTGGGGTGGAGTTTTTTGTTTGTTTGTTTTTTTAATAGAGTAATATAGGGATCTCATTTCATTCTTTCACATTAAATATCTAGTTTTCCCAACACTCTTTCTTGAACATACTGTTCTTCCTCCATTATGTATTTTGGGCACCTTGGTTGAAAATCAGTTGACCGTATATGCATGCATTTATTTCTGGATCTTTATTTGTTCCATTGGTCTTCTGGGCATAGACCCAACAGAACTGAAATCAGACTCTTAAAGAGCTATCTTCACTCCCATGGTCATTGCAGAATTACTTACAACAAGCAAGATATGGAAATAACCCAAATGTCATTGGCAGACGAATCAATAAAGAAAATGTAGTATCTACACAATAGGATATTATTCAGCCTTAAAAAAGGAAATCCTATCATTTGCAACATGGATAAGCTTGAAAGACATCATGCTGAGTGAAATAAGCCAGTCAAAGATGGGCAAATACTGCATGATTCCACTTATATGAGATATCTAAAATAGTCAAACTCATAGAAGCAGAGACCACAATGATGGTGACGAGGGAGTCACTGTAATCAAGTTATGATGAGATCATAGTGGATTAGAGTAGGCCCTAATTCAATGATTATTCCTAGAAGGAGGAGGAAATTTGGACACACACACACACACACACACAGAGACAGAGAGAGAGATAACACCATGTGAAGACTCGGGCAGAAATCGGAGTGATGCAATCACAAGTAAGGATGCCAAGTATCACCAAGGATAGTCAGCAACCACCAACTGTGTGATTTCTATGGTGGCCAAGCAAACTAATCCGAGGTTCTACTCAGCTTCGATGGACTTAGATGGGCAACGTGCATGGAGTTGCCTAGCCAGTTATTTCCAGTATTAGACTTCTGTTGCACCCCTGAGGCTACCCACACAATCCTGTCACTCTCCTTTTTCCTAGTTTCAGTGTGGTTCACCAAAACCCCCCTTCTCATACATGGGTGCGTGTCTGTGCAGCTTGGATGTTAGGGTTCAAAGTAGTGACAGCAGCAAATGTAGCTCATCTTCATAGAGAGAAACAAAAGCATCACAGGATGCCATGGAAACTGCAGAGTCAAATTAAACATGAATCACAGGCTTGTCATACATAGCACATGCACACACATACATACTCACCCACCTCTATCAGCCTCCATGCAGAGTTCAACTGCATTTACATAGGACGTGGCCACTATGTGGGTTCACAGCCCACCCCCCCAGCCAAGTTCAGCAAATAGGTCTTGGGCTAGTGGCCCAAGTCAAAGGCTATAGCCAACAGGTTGTCCGCAATTTGGGGCTTTGGGATTGCCAGGTGCATGCATTAATTGATTCATGCCTCGCTGCAGCAAACTATTTTGAATTGATGCTTAGTATAAAGGCTCTTATGACTGCAATCCATATTTCAATTTCTTGCCATAAAATAATAATTTGAAAAATGCAGAGAAATACACTGTTAACAATTTAACATTTACTTTCAATAAATAGGAAGTATTTTACAGGGAGCTGCAGCCCATTAGAGAAATCATAATTCATGCTCCGTGCCAAGAAAATGTACGCTCGATCTCATTGCACCCTGTGCCCAGCTACAAAACCCAAAACTCCGTCTGCATTATAGATTGTCATCATGATAGGTTAACAAATCTAGGGTAAAAAGTCTCGTTGAACACAGCCTGCACATTTCAAATGAAGACGCCACAACATGTCCGGCTTTCCTGCAGGGATGGCAGAAATGAAATTACCCCTCATTTATACCAGGCGACCATAAATGCTGAAATATAGATTATCATACATTTGGAATGATCCTGCCTGTGTAGTTCCCCTGCTAATTTATGCATTCTGCAGGTCTCAGTGCAGCAAGCCTCTTTTCTTCCTCTGAACTTTTTTAGAAAATACCAGTATGTGAATCTTGAAATTAGATTGCATTTAAGCAACACCACAAACTGCGCACCTGTTACGATCTTTACCAGTGCACTTATGACATGCATTTATGAGCGTCTCCACCTATCTGTCATCCACTCTGGAATCCAGACCTCCTAAGACATCAGGCTTCAACAGTACAAAGGCAGCAGCCTCATTCATCTTAGAGTTAAAGCAGTAACAAAAAGATATCAGGTGCTACAAATACAGTATTTCGAATTACAATTAGAGGTGAGGAATGAGTCAGCTGTTTATCTTGCTGTTTAAAGAAAAAGCTTTTTTCCTACATCCACGTAAGAAGTGCTATTCAAATACCAGATGGTCATCTGTGGAAACAATGTGAATGACACCTTTAAAAGTGCATTGTACTTACAAAAAAACTCCCAGATCAAGCCATACTCTGTATTAGGGAGGGATCTAATGCAGATGGAATTCCCGCCCCCTCCCCCGACCTTTCCTCCAGAGTGTACTTTGAGAAAAAAAAGAAAAATATATTTTACAAAAACCAATCAATTCTCTGTAAAGTAGAACAGTTATTTCACATTTCTTCACAGTTTAGAGATAAAAGGGGCACAGTGAAAGAAGATGGGGGCAGTTGGATTTAATTCCTGAGACAACACACACATAGCATTTCTGTACCTTGATATTACAGTGGGAACACCAGTTGATGTGTTGAATTCCCCTAAAAATGTGAACTGAGGACTAAGAATTTTGTACATTCTTGCTAATGTCTGCATGAGTTAAGTCAGCCTGTCCACTTAGGGCCCATCAAGGTTGAGATTGTGTAATGGTCCCCACTGGGATGCAATGGGCAATGATAGAAAGTAAGAAGTAAAACAGGCATGGAATTTAGGGAGAGTCTAGGCCAAGGGGACGGGCCAGCTGGGGATGGCTGCAATAAGATCTCCCACTTCTTGACTGAAGGATGACCTTGAATTTGCCTGGCTTGTACATATATCCACCCTCCCCATGCTTGTCTTGTCCATACAGTGAGTTGAAATTACGGGACTCCAAGAAAACTTGTACAAAGGGTACCTAGTCTTATCTATAGTCACCAAAATTGAGTTCTTCATTCAAGGCTCAGTTGGGATGGTGATCTATCTGTTCACCTCAGCACATGAGAAAACAGCCGAGGAAGCCTGAGGAACGTCTTGAACCCTATGGCCAAATGGCCGTCTGACTGCTAGGTAATGGACAGCAGCATTATTCTATGTGATTATAAAAGCAGAACAGCCATTGATCAGAGGACATACAAGGATGGGAGTCTTCGCTGACCATAAAGGAAGAGCTAGCTTCCTCACACTTGGAGTTGCTGAAAATAAACTGGGCTGTTGAGTGATTGGTCTCTCTTGCTCTAGGAGAGAGATAGTGTACCCATCTCCGGCGTGACGTGCGTTCCAAGATTCTAGCATCCTAAGTGGAGATCCTCTGCATGCTGACAAGTGCTGTGGGGGTTGTTAGGAATCCCAGGATGTCCTGAATCAGACATTTGTTTACCAAGTTGGGTGTGCCAGGAAATAGGGCGAGAACGTCCACTTGCAACACATAGTATCCCTTAGGTGAAGGAAAGAGAGCCTTGACTTCAACATTTGGCTCTATCCCAATTTGTGTCATCACCACAGAGTCTTTGAATAGCTAACGCAGGCCCTTTTGGAAGATGGTCAATGACATCTGCCAGGTGGCTTAAAGAACCCTGAGTGGCTGGGCTGGAATTTTCCCGTGCTGAGTCAGAGTGGGATGGAAACTACAGGAGGCATGCTGAAAATCACACGGGCCTTGGGAGTTACCCATAGAGTTGGAATCCCCACTTTATCCTCACTTTACCTAGGGCCTTGGGAAAGTCACTTAACCTCTCTGAGCCCCCCTTCCTCATTTACAAGAGGGAAGGTGATACTTTCCCACATGGTTGTAATAAAAAAATATCCCTGGCACAGGGATTCTGAGGCACCCAATAAATTGTAGCCATTATAATTGGGTGAATTGAGGATGCTGTATATTGAATGTAACTGAAATTTTTTCCCACATAAAAACTTCCTTCGCACTTTCTAGGTGCCACTTGACTTAATGCGGGCCTCCCGTGCCACTCACAGGAGAAACCATTCACTACCCACAAGGACAGATGCTTGGAGATGCTGTGGAAAGATGTTCTCCTTTCTCAGAGTTTGAAACTTCCATGGTAATATTTCTTCAAGATCTTGCTGGCCAACAGAACCCAAGAACACTTGGAAACTCCATCATGATCTGGCCAGAGCCCCCAGCCAGTGTTGGAATTTTTCTAGCTGCCTCACAAGAAGTGAAAAGAAGCCAGCTGCACCAGACAGCTCTCACCTGTGTATACATCCATCTTACACGATGAGTTAAAGCCTTAGTCAGCTCTGTGCAAGGAGCCACAAATATGTAGCTATACACCATTAAAGAGGGCAATTCTTCAGTCATCTTGAAGTCTCCATCGTAATTTTGTTCAATGACACGACTTTTCTCCTGTGTGTTATTTTTTAAATTAATAAGCCTTATTTTTATGAGCAGTTTTAGGTTCACAGAACAATTGTGTGGGAAGTATGGAGTTCCTACATACCTTACCCCCGCATGTGTATAAGCTCCCCCACTATCAACATCCTGCCCCAGAGCGGCCAAATCTGTTGGAACAACGAACAGTGACCCACCACTATTACCCAGGGTTCCCAGTTTATATGTGGTTCTCTCTTGATGCTGTGCCTCTGTGGGTTTCAGAAACATATAGTGGTGCATATCCACCATTATAGTACCTTACAGGGTAGTTTCACTGCCTTAGACATTTTCTGTGCTTCTCCTGTTCCCTCCACCCCGAACCCCTGGCAATAATTTTACCGTCTCATAGTTTTGTTTTTTCCAGAATGTCATAGAGTTGGAATCAGACAGCATGTGACCTTTTCAGATTAGCTTCTTTCACTTAGAAGAGCCTTAAGGCTCTCCCACATCTTTTCATGGCTTGAGAGCTCATTTATTTTTAGCACTGAATAATATTCCATTGTCTATATATATAACAGTTTGCTTATCCATTCACCTACTGAAGGCATCTTGGTTGTTTCCAAGTTTTGGCAATTATGAATAAAACTGCTATAAACATTTATATGCAGGTTTTTGTGTGGACATAAATTTTCAGCTTCTTTGGGTAGATACCAAGGACCACAAATTCGGGAACATATGGCAAGAGTATGTTCAGTTTGTAAGAAACTGCCAAACTGTCTTCCAAAGTGGCTGCACCATGTTGCATTCCCACCAGCGAAGAGTGAGAGTTCCTGTTGCTCCACATCCTCGCCAGCATTTGGTGTCGTCAGTGCTCTGGATTTTGGCCATTCTAATAGGTGTGCAGTGGTATCTCATTGTTCTTTGAGTTTACATTTCCCTGATGACATATGATGTGGGCTTTTTCACATGTTTATTAGCCATCTGTATGTCTTCTTTGGTGAGGTGTCTGTTCAGGTCTTTTGCCCATTTTTTAACAGGCTGTTCATTTTCTTATTGTTCAATATTACGAGTTCTTGTGTATTTTGTATATATCATATGTGTCATTTGCAAATATTTTCTTCTAATTTGTGGCTTGCCTTCTCATTCCCTTGACAGTTTCTTTCACAGAACGTATGCTTTACAATTTATCAGCTTTTGCTTTCAAGCAATACTGGCCTACTGGAAATTTTAAAATATGGCTTTGCTTTTCTGTCTCCTGCAGCCTTGACCAACTGCGGGTGTCAGCTGTGACATTCACTATCGAAGATGCTCCTGCCCCTTCCATCCAGTGCCTAGAAATGGCACCAGGACAGGCAATGTCACCCTGTGACCTGCAGATACACTTTTGAGTGGCTCCCTGTAGGTGCTCAGTCAACATCCAGCCCACACTCATCTGGATCCAGAAGATCCAACAAGCAGATGGGAATATCGCCTCCAGCTGTTAGACCACACCAGACTGAGAGGAAGAATGGTATTGTGTCATTACCAGCACAGAAACTCGGTGATTATGTCTGTCCTCTAAATGACAGCACTGATTAAATAGTAATTAATTCCTCAACAGGCTGAATTAAATAATCAAGTAAGCTGCAGGTGATGTAATTACAATAGTTATTTAACACTTAATGAAATACTCCTACAAGTATTGATCTGGTAAGTCTTTCCTCTATCTTGAAGCAGTCCCGTTCCTATGGAATGACTTTCCTATGAGGATCTAAGGACCCAACTGGCAATTTATGATCCCTTCACAGGGCTAAATCTTTAGGTGAAAAGAAGCCCAATTTCACACCCTGTGGCCCAGACTGTACCAGGCGTTGGCACCAGCCTTGTCCTGCCAACCAGCAGTGGAACCAACCAGAACCTGAGAGCCCTCCAGGAATCGAAGACCCAAGTGATCAGAAGGGAGAGAAAGATCTTACTTGAGTTGGCCTGTGACTGGTTCCCATTACTTCTCTTCTGGAACTATCTGCAGGGTGAATATCAGCAGTTGTATTTGTTTTTTAATAGATATAGCATCTACCCTCAGCTTTGTTCATCCCAAAATGTCCTCACAGGAAGGGATAGACATATTCACGAGTCCAGGGCAGCTCGAATATGCCCCTACTGCCAGCAGACTATTTATTACATGTTGACTGGATCTCAGCTTCTTAAGCACATTCCCTTATGACTCAGTTATTAAACAAACACATGGGCAAGACAATATTACAGTGATATTACTTGTTAAGAAAGATAATCCCATATTCTTTGTACTTCCATGGAAATATTTGATATTAATCAAATCAAGACACAACAGCTGAGGAGTGTTCACACTTTCTGTGTTATTTTTTGAGACTTTGGTACTTTTGCTTCTGTGTTTTAGCCTTCAGACAAACAAGCTTCCTTTCTCCACCCCCCCCCCCCCCCCAGCACTGCGTAATGCTGACCCTGAATAATAAAACTCATCGGCAATGCAGTTTTTAACCTCGCGGTCTTATCATGAATATTTACTATCTGGCTGGGAGCTGGCACCGGGCTGCCTGCCTCTCCACTGCCCTGCCGCAGCCTGATCCACTGTTGGGAGAGTGTTGCCTTGGCAACAGAGGGCCGCGGAAGGCAAAGAAACTGACAGTCACCCACACAAAGCGCTCCGGATCTGTGGGCTAATTAAAAGGTTCTGTGCTTGGGTCACCTTGTAAACGAGAAGTGTCAGTCAGAAACCATGGTCACAAACAGCCCCACGGAGAAGCCCCGGGAACTCCCTGCCACCCTGCAGGTGCCTGCTGCCCCCGAGTGAGGAACTCACAGGTCAGGCTCTCTCCTTGGCTGGGCAATCTTATTAAATGGATTGGATCTATTTTTTGCCAGTAGGCACATAAAGCAGTCAACTGGAGTGATTGATTAAAAGCAGGCTGCTCTCCTCAGATCCTGATTTAGATCTGATGTCATTTGTAATTGAAACTGCTTTCAAAAGCTTACAGACTGGAAGGTGGTATGTGGGGGCAGTGGGCAACTTATGATGAGCTCTAAGGGGTTCAGGATATGGCAGAAGGTCATCATCTAAGCAAGGATGGAACAGACCCTCCCTTTGGGCCTTAATCAGGAGACGTCATCTTTACAGTGTGTTGTAGGGCGAGCGGACGCTGAGCATCTCCGGTATACTGAGTAGCCTTAAGAACATGGGGGTGAAGGCCTTGCCCCCAGTGGCCCATAGCTGCCCACTGGCATTGCAGCTCTCTGTGCTCCAGCCCCAGCGGAACTCTTCAGCCACAGCTCACACTACACACCCCACACGGTACACTCACTTCCAGTAGGTCCAAAAGCCTGGATTCCTGCACCAAAGCTGAACTCTGACCCTTTAGAAACCCATGGGCACTGCGCAAAAACAGAAAGGGAATCTCCCAGAGAGGCAGAAACAGAGGTGGCCACAAGGAGAGGCTGGATGTTACCTAAGAGCCCACCACTTACAAAGGCAATGCACACCCATGGGGAAGCAGCCAGACTCAAGAACTGGCTGGGGGGATCTGGGGGGAACTGGCTGGGAGGAATGGGGCGGAACTTCAGTGGGGCCTGCCTGAGGCTCCCAAAAGACCAAAGACAGGAGCTCCTGGTCCACTCACCTCCATTAGCACGAGTGCATCAGAATCTCCCTACAGCCTCTTGGAACAAAGGAGTCTCACACCTCAGGTTATCAGGGAGTATTGGGGGGGGGGTCGCAGGATCCCCACGGACAGCCTCAACTACCTGTTTCTCTTCTTGCTGATGACCAGAGCTCCTTTCTGAGAGATGGACAAGACCACACGATGCGGGTTCTGGATGCACACACAGCACTCACGTCGAATGTGTGTGACCTGGAGAGTTACCTCATACTTCTGCATCCCTGTTTCATCACCCGACAAAGGGGCAGCAAGACTATTCTCTTCACGAAGGCACCACGATAATGAAATAAGGTAATCTGTGTCAATGCTCCGAGAGATGCCAAGAGCACCGTGAGGCCCCAGTAAACACTGGTGAACTGTGTCTCCCAAAAAGATACGTAGGAGTCCCAACACCCAGCACCTCAGAATGTGGCCATATTTGGAGATGAGGTCTTTCCAGAGATAATCAAGTTACGATGAAGTCATCAGGGTTGGGCTCCAAACCAATACAACGGGTGTCCTCATCAAAAGGGGAAACTGGGACACAGGCGCTGACCTGCATCGCGGGCGGACAATATGGAGACACAGGAAAAGCACCAGGTGAACATGGAAGCAACCCATCTACAAGCCAAGGAGCGTCAAAGACTTCCAGTGGACCCCCAGACGCTGAGAGGCAAGGAAGTCTCCCGGGCAGGTTTCAGAAGGTCATGGCCTCGCTGACGCCTTGAGTTTGCCTTTTGTCTCCAGAACTATGAGCTAATAAATTTGTGTTGGGTAAGCCACCCAGTCTGTGGTGCTTTGTTACAGAGGCCTTGGGAACTAATTCGGTGCATTCATCAGGGTAAGTGTTTGTAAGTTCTAACCTGTAAAATCCCAAAATGCAGTACGTTTAAAAGGAAGTTCCTCATGAACCCATCGCGTCGTGCCGAGCCCTGGGCAGGGGGAGCCACTCTCTGCCATGGGCTCATGCAGGAACCCAGGTTCTTTCTGCTCTGTGGCCCCACCACCTACATTCCAGTGAGTGGGAAGGGACAGGAGAGGCTCTGGCTTCTGAGTTCAGGAAGGACCAAACCCAGAGGGGCAGGCCTCTCTTCCACCCACTCCCCATCAGCGCAGGCTGTCACATGGCCACCCGTGGCTGCATGTGAGTCCCCAGTGTTCCCGGTTGTGACTTTGCATGAATATTACTTAGTGAATGGGAAACCTGATACTACATCTGATAAGGAAAGAATCCAAAGATTGCTTAGTGCCAAAACCAATAGCATTACGCATGCACCCTGTACCTTGCGATGGTTGAGGTTTGACAGAATCAGTCCATTCAGAAGAAGGGGTCTCTCCAAAGTAGCTGAACAGAGTCTCCCGAGAGAGACTGGCTGGGGACATTCCCAACTGAGGCCCCGGTAGCCGCCCTGCACTTCTGGTCTCTTTACGGGAGACGGAGGCCTCCCAGCGACCAGCTTAATTATTCCCTGCAACTTTTAACAGCTGAATTGTCATTTCTTTAGCTGCTACAAGGTTCGGGTCATCTCGCTGGTGGCTTTATTAGTATCTATTTTTACTCATAATGAGGAGATAAATAAGCAAGGTTTCCACAACTGGTGAAAGCCTCTTTGTTGGAGACAGCCAATCATCACAAACCACCTTAGAAACTACAGCCAACCCATGCACTTTCTAAAATAATCTGAAACTTAAAGATGCAACTATTTATCAATTAATTTAAACCCTAGTGAGAATTTTGCATACACAGGGGCTTTAGGATGGAGCTTAATGGATTGAATTCAGACTACTGCACAAATGAATTCTGAGAGCTGGGTTATATATATTCACAAAGTTGAGGCTTCGTGAAGTTTTCTTGGCAGAAGGAAAGAATATATTAAAATCTGGACTCCTTATGTGTTTCCCAGAAGAAATCAGCAGTCAGCTTCTTCCACCATAAAATTAATCCAGAAAGTAAATGAACATAATGCAAGAAATAATTCTGTTGTGGGGGGGAGGGGTGTACTTCACAGGCAACAACAATATCCAACAAAGTTTTGGTCCTGCCGTTCTGAGGGCCTTTGAAAACTATGTCAAATCCTACCGAAATTGAATTTGAAACAGACCATGAAAGATTTCAAGTAAGCTCTTGTGGGGATCAAAATGAAGATTTATAGCAATGGAAATAAATTTGATTTCGAAAATGACTTTTGGTATCATTGCATTAATGACCTTAAGGGAAACTCCTCTCAGGGGAAGTATTAGGTCACAGGATATTCAATCAGGGGAGCAATGCTGAAGTAGGGAACTTGCAAATTAAAGATAGCACCATTTGTCTTAAATCGATCAGAGACAAGAGTGGAGGAAAAAGTCCCCAAAAGGTACAGCAAAAAATCAAGCCCAATTTGATTTGATTTATGTCACCTAGCCTCATGGCACTGCAAATACCATGAGACCTTATTTCAAGGATTCTATAGATGAACTCGTGGCCAGAGAGAAGAGGGAAATGATTCCACAGAAGGAAGACGAGGAAGAAGAAAAGGAGAAGGAGAAAAGAGGGGGTAGGGAAGGAAAGGGAGAAGATTTTTACATCACATCTGTGAAATGCCTGGATGTATTCCCCCCAAAATGCTTTAAAAATAGTCCAGTGGGGGGCGCCTGGGTGGCACAGTCGGTTAAGCGTCCGACTTCAGCCAGGTCACGATCTCGCGGTCCGTGAGTTGGAGCCCCGCGTCGGGCTCTGGGCTGATGGCTCAGAGCCTGGAGCCTGTTTCCGATTCTGTGTCTCCCTCTCTCTCTGCCCCTTCCCCGTTCATTCTCTGTCCCAAAAATAAATAAACGTTGGAAAAAAAAAAAAATAGTCCAGTGGGTGCCTGGGTGGCTCAGTCGGTTAATCTTCCGACTTAGCAGAGATCATGATCTCCCTCTCTGATGTCCATGAGGAACCTGCTTCAGATCTTCTGTCCCACCCTCTCTGCCTCTCCCCTGCTTGTGCTCTCTCTCTCTCTCTCTCTCTCAAAAATAAATAAGCATTTTAAAAATAAAAATAAAATAAAATAGCAAAGAAAGATAATCCAGTGACTCAGAGATTGGATGGAGGTCAAGACCAGAAACTGGAAGAAATGCCCCATCTTGTGCTGGTTTGTACCTAACAGCTCTCCCCCCAGAAGCTGCACAGCGCCCCAGACACCTGGAGCTAGTTACTTACTCTCCCCATCTGCAGCGGCCTTGGGCTACTGAAGGACCACGCGGCCGACCAAGACACGGAGGGAGGGGGCTTCCCTAGAAGCGATCAGAGACTGCCCAGCTCAGAGCACCAAGGCTACAGGCTCTTCAGGTCCTGGAAGGACCAGCACCTGACTTTGATGACCGCACTCCAAGTCTGCCCCAGAGTCCTTGCACTGGCCTGCACTTGAGCAATGGGGCCTCCTGCCCCGGCCACATAAGGAAGACTCCTATAGACAGACTGTAGACGTCCATCTCACGGTTTGTTTTGTTCTCTTCAAAGGGAGACGTTGAATCAGGGTTTGGCCCAGCTGGCAAGTTTTCTGGACTGGAAATTGTCAACCATTTGCTAGGAACATGTACAATCTAATATGCCTTTGGATGATGTAGACCAAACCCAGCTTGGCTCCCTGCAGGCGGGATCCATGCAGCCAGCCCTCTAAGGAAGTTATGTCATGACACTAGAGAAATCTGACATCTGGAAACCCAACCCATTAAAACGCAGCCAACAGCTAACCGGAAGGTCACAGGCCACTCCTGCCACTTCTACATATTGACTATCATGAGAACTAAGAGGTATTTTACAGTAAGTTTGGGTCACGGTTTTACAAGTAACTACATTTGTACACAGAACAGAAAAACCCTTGATCCAGAAAGAAGATCAGATACAACATGTGCATTAAGGTCCCTGAAAACAGAAAAGAAACAGCTTAGGTAAGGAACACATTTGCCACCTCTCTGAACTTTCCCCAGAGCCCCTGTCCTCTCATGGGTCCTGCAGGTAAAGTCCAGGGTTCTGGGACAGAATCAAACTGGTTGTTAGGACAGTATGAGTGGTTAAGTTGGGTGGTCCATACCGAGAATAGAATATTTCTTGAGATAATGGCAAGAAGAAAAGCAGGTGGCCACAGCAGCCAACAGGCAACTATTTAAGGTACAGAAAGATTAAGCTGTCGTCACCAGCTCCAGGATTTTCCAAAGATCAGGAAGTCCCTTAATTAGTTAAATAAGGCCAACTTGGGTGGCAGGGCCATTCGCTGAGCTCTGGTACAAAGTTTTCACTCCCGTCTGTGCCGACACTTATGACAAAGTCAGTCCTCTCTTGCCCTTGGTCTCCCTCTCAGATACCTTAGAAGGAAGAGGAAAGGAGGAATTAACAGGATGAATGGAAGTATTTAGGTCTCCGTTGGCAATCATTCCAATCTCATTTATCTGAATAATTACGTGTGCATGGAGCCAGGAAGGAGGGGAGAGAGAGCTAGGACCTGAGACCCACACCCCCATCCCAGTCCCAAAGGCAGCATCTCAGAGGATGTAGAGTCTTCAACAACTAGGACCCCAATTTTTGGCACCCTCTATTCCCTCAGAGGTCCCTCGCTTCCTGGGTTTCCCAAGGTGCCAGCCTTTCCTCCTCAGTAATGGACTCCAGCCAGCTCTCTCTTTAACACCCCACTTGATGTAAACGTGGGCATCTCAAACATGGCACACCCCTCCCCAATGGCTGCCCCTCCAGTCTCCTGCACCTGTGTGCATTGGAGCACCACTGTCCTAGTTGCTCAGACAAAACATCTAAGAATTCTTCTTGATCTCTGTCTTCTTCTCACATCCTACATCCCGCCCACAAGCAAATCCTATCAGCTCCACCTGCAAAATCTAACCAAAGCCATCTTCTTCCCTATCCCCGTCCTGGCGAGGAGTCCTCACCTACAACATGTCTCCCCCAGATGATCAGAATAGCATCATATGTGGGCTCCCCACTTGCACTGGTCTATGCCCAGTCCACTTCCTCATGGCAGAGTGGTCTTTAAGAAACACAAATCAGATTGTATCTCTCTCCTCCTTAGGCCCTCATTCACAGAATTTCTGGGTGCCATGGAGCTGGTGACGAAAACAGTTGACATGGTGCTGATAAATGATGCAGACGCCAGAGGCAACTTTAAGCATGGCAGCAATACACCCCAAAGATCCCCAAGTGAACCTTCCAGGCACAGACCTGCCTATGGAGCTCTCGACCCTCATGTCTTAAGTGCTCACTCAGTGTCTTCACTTGGATGTCTCAAGGTAACCTCAAACTCAACTCATCACCCACCAGACACTGAACTCATCACCTCTACCCTTGCTCCCCACAACCATGAGCATGGTCCCAAACGTTCCCCTCCTCAGAGAATGGCACCAACCACTTACCAACTGTACAAGCCACCACCTCGGCATGACCCTTGGTGTCTCCCTCTCCTTTCCCAGTGTCAACTCCACACCAACTCCCGTCTTTCTCACCTGCCAAATGCCTGTCAAATCGACCCACAGCTCACTATTGCCAGACACACCTTGCTGTCCTACAAGGTCGTTTCTTTCACCTAATTGGTATTCCCAGGTCCAGTGTCGTCTCCCAGAGTGTGGGCATCTCAATAACTGGACCTTCTCTTATTCACAGGGGATTCCAGCTCTGGGCTACACATTCTCAGGGTCTTCTGTTTCTTCCAAGAGCATGTCTAATATATTCTTCACTGTGATTGTTTGATTAGTGAGTCTTTCCTCACCAAAGTGTGAGCTTTATGTACATTGCTGAACGCCATAAAGATGTCTGTGGGAAGGCACAGCCACCAAGCCCAGTGGACACAGATCCCCTCCCTAATCTATTTGTAATCTTTGTTGAACAAGGAGCAGAAATGGCCCAAGGAATGCACTGAGCTGACGCATGTTCAACACACAGCCTCAGACAAGCAGAGTGAATTGTAAGAGGTGTATGGTCCAGTGAGAGATAACAGTACCCTGCAAAGATGGGCTAGAACTGGCCCAGAGAACGGCAATAGCTTCTTCTTCACACGTTCCTCCCCATGGTCCTGAGTCCTATATCATCCCAGGTGTCACTGTCAGGACCCTCCTTCCATCGTTGCTTGAGCCCTGGCCACCTCCCCTCATAAACAGCCCCTGGAGAGAACCTACGTCATAGGTGCACATGCCTCAAGTCGGTAAGGAAGCTACGTCCATGGAGGCAACGTATCGCCAAGTGACATACAAGGTGCTGTGCATCGTGAGCAATGCGCTCTATCTCCTGAACGGCCTTCGTGCCGAGATCGTCACCTAAACAAGAAGCCCAATAACGAGGGCTTCATCCCCCGCAAAGTCAGGGGAAGGGACCTTGTTCCACTTGAAATCGGCCCCTGCCCTCAAGAGGGCTGCCTGTCTTCCTCATGGAAAAGAGAAAAGGCCCCTAAAGTGGGCCCTGCCTGCCTGATTTTGACCTTAGTGGGCTACAGATTAGCTTTGCTGAGTGTCTTGTTAACCCAAACGGCTTCTGCTTCCTGATCCTTTTCTTTGAGCTGCTTTGCTTTGTTCCCTTTGGCCTCCCCAGGGAAGCAGTGTGGGTTTCACGTAGCAGATTCTCAAGGGTTTCATAGCAAACAGTCTTATGCACACACACGTACACACACGTGCTGGCTTTCTATAGCCAGGGAATATAACCTTGCAAAATAACCAAGACTTGTTCTACTTAGAGTAAGGTCGAAAGCAACAAAGAGGGGAGAGACGGGGCAGGCAAAGTCTTTGCCAGCAACTTCCACGTTACTCCTCCAGACACCCGATCAATGATTCTTAATCCCCAGTGTGTCTCCAAATTGCTTGGAGAGCTTGTTAAAAATTTAGATTCCTGGCTTCCACCCCAGGAAGTCTGATTTAGTAGGTCTCGCGTGTGGCTATAAATCCAATTTTTAGCCAGTGCCTCGCTTGATTCAGAAGCTGTTGGTCCAAAGAGCAAACTGGGATCTGACCCTGAACATGCCGTTCTGCTGCTCAGTGCCTTTGATCACGCTCCGAGAAGAAAGATTAAAACCCGCAGCCCAGGGGGTGCTCTGGGCCAGGCTCCCCTGACGCATCTCGGCAATGCTCACAGGGGCCACCTCCCGTGCAACATACCCCAGCTCGCTCCTCCTGGCCAGCAGTGTGAAGTCCTCACCCCAGCCCTGGGAGTCACCCCCACCACCCTCTTCAACACCTTGTAATCTGCTCAGCCCAACCCTGACTTCCTGGACCTTCTCCTGCCCCCAGGGTGGCCCTGCCAGCTCACCCTCATGGCTGCCCCAGCATTGACCTTCCTCATCCCAGCACCTTGGCTTTTTCGGGGCAACCTCACACCCAAGTCCTTCCTTGGGGGCCTCTGAACCCCAGGCTGGGCAGAGAATGCAAGCCTTCTCCCTGGGTGGCTAGAGCTCCACCCTGTGAACCACAGGGCTTCCCCAACACGCGTTTTCCACTGCATGACCGAGAGATGGGGAGGGGGAGGTGGGAGGAGCATCAAAGGAGACAGATACCAGCTAGACTCTCCTCCCTCTACACCTTCCCTTCTCCCTGCATGTCTTTTCTGAGGCTGGCTCCTTCCTGCCTTCAACACCTCTCCACCATGCGTCCCGCATCATTCGCCCAGGGCCACCGCGACAGGGTACCACAGACTCAGTGGCTTGAACAACAGAAATGTATTATTTTCTCACAGTTCTAAAGACTTGGAAGTCCAGGATCCAGATGCTGGAAGGACTGCTTTCTTCTGATGCCTCCTCCCGGGCTATAGTGGCCATCTTCTCCCTGTGTCGTCACTCCGTCTTCCCTCTGTGTCCTGATCTCCTCTTCAGTATGACACTGGTCATACTGGAGTAGAGCCCACATGAATGCCTTCGTTTCAACTTAATTCCCTCTATGAAAACCCTGTCTCCAAATACAGTCACATTCTGAGGCAAACAGGGGCTAGAACTTCAACCTATGCATTTTGCAAGGACACGACTCAGCCCATAAAACCCTTTGCTATTGTTATAAATTCCTCTTTTTGGTGGCAAGGTCTCCTGTAAACCATGGACCTCCTCACCTTCTCTGTATCCGATGCAGGTCTCTGGGCAGGACAGCTTGGGGACAGCTGATCTGGTCTGCTTTGCCTTCCACTGGCCTGTGAGCACCTCATTTACTGGACTCAGTCTCCCCAGGGCGAGCTGCAGAGCATCCGCGAAGCATGTGAGTGGGCATCATGCCCCCATCCTGCTGACACGGGACATTCAGGGAAGGGAGCCCCTTTAGAAATCCTTATGGAGATGTGGAAAACATTTCCCTTTGTGCCTGACCGTACTCTTGGAGTTCTTCAGCCAAAAAGAAAGTACTGTTAAGAATTATTACTGAGCTATTTAGAGTTTTTATTGGAGTTCTAGGAAGCCAAGAATTTCTGACTGGTATATGAATCACAGGAAGGAACCCTGATTATTTTTTACCCAGAAACTGGCAGTATTTGATGACAGATAAATGTAATAGATCAGGAAGTGCAACTTCCCTTAATGCTATTTCAGTATTTCTCCAAGCACGCTTGCCAGAGATGTGAACGGCTGGGGAGAGTTGGCTCGTCTCTTCTGTCTGTCCTGAGCTTGCATGGACCGCTTGTAGCAGTTCCGAGTCCTTGCCGTGTTCGCCCCTTGCCACCCAGGTGTGTGTCTATCTCACTCACTGCAATGAAGGGAACATTCATTAGAACATTCGTTCTAATCAGCTCAGTGAAAATCCTGACAGTGCTACGCTTTGGTGAGGAGGCAAGGGAATGAGGGTTCACACACATTCTGGTGGGATCCTAAGGCAAGCAGTCTGGAAAGTACTTCGATCACTCCCAGCAAGTTGAAGATGTGCACAGAGCCCAGAGATACTTGCATAGACGTCCAAGAAGACATTTAAAAGAACGGTTACTGCAATTACTTGCAACTTGGGAAAACAGGGAATAATTTAAATGTTCATCGATAGAATACCATAAAAATTCAACAAGTTAACTGGAATTAATGTATCAAGTAGATGAATCTTAAAACCATAATATTGATTTTTTTTTTTTTTTTTAAAGCTGCTGCAATATGGACGTTGTGCAAAAAAAGCATGAACACGGCCAGCCTGGGCCTGTTGTCCTTAGAAAGATGCATCAGATTTCAAGAGGGTTCCCTCCATCCCCTAAATAACAAAAAAAAAGCTTGGCATGATAACACTAGGTGTGCAAACAATGCAGTTAGTGTTGGAACTTGCTTTCCTCTGGGGTCCGGGTGCTGAGCCAGGCAGGGGCACCAACGTGAGCAGCACCCGATGAAAATCCTGGGGCCCGAGCCCCTGTCAGACTCCCTGAAGGACAACCCTTCACACACAGAGGAACAAGCGTGTTCTGTGTGGCTGCTGGGCAAAACCCTAGGAAGCTCCTGCCTGGTTTCCTCCTGACCTCACCCCCACCCCCATGCCTTTCCCTTTTCTGACTGTGTTCTTCATCCCCCTCCGCACTCCCCCTCCTCCCAGCTCTGACCCATTGCAACGAGTCACAGCCGGGAGCCTGAGCACCATGGAATCCTTCCACTATGGAAGCGCGGAACCTCGGGTGATCTGGGGACCCTCAAAGTGAACGCAAACAAAACATCATGTGGTTTAAGCTTAAGAACATGCAAAACAAGATGACTCATCGTTTATGGAGGCACATGTCTGATAGGAAAATATAAAAACATGCCCAGGGGTGATAAGTGACAGCAGAGAGTCAAGGACAAACGTTCACAAGACTCACCTGTGATACTTTATACCCATAAAGGAATGAAGCGAACATGGTAAAGTATTAAGATTTCATGTGACTCACAGTCCATGGTGGTCCCTTACCTTGTGCTCTACATTTTTCTGTATATCTAAACATTCTCGAAGTGAACCACATTGAAAAGGGATGAACTAGAGGAGGACGGCCCAGGGGGAAGAAGGCTATTTCAATTCTAGCTCATCTTTCCCTGACTGTGGATCATGGTGCTCTCCTACCAGAGGGCAAACAGCCATGGAAGTTACAATTCCGGGAAGTAATTCCACATAAGCTTGACGTCTAGTTCTTTCTCAAGTAGGGATTTCATTGGGGGAGACACACCTTTCATACCTGAAGAAGTCTGGAGGCAAATGGCAGGAATAACGGAAAAGGCACAAGTCAGCAAGCAAGGAGATCCAGGGGAAGGAAGGAGGTCTGTCCTCTATTTCATTACCGGAGGCCAGCCATTATCTTACAAATGACACCTTGGTAGTGAGTGGCCGTCCCACAAGACAGTGATTCTCTTGTTCCTTAAAAGGATTCCCTGGGAGAGATGATTTGGGATGGAGACGGGGTTTGGGACAACTGCAATGGTGATCATGACAGTGATGTATCAGTGTCTCAACATGTTGCTCATTGACAATGAGAACAAATCTGCTAAATGCCTAAACGTTACTGTGCGTGGAGAACACAGAGAAACTAAATTGTCATCTTTGTCTTCAAAGAGCTCAGAAGCTAGCAAAGGGACCACAGGGGGACAGATTCAAAGGCACCCGAGTTTGTGCGTGGGAAGGCTAGCGGTGACAGCTTTCCGTCTGCCTCGATCAGGCAACACCCCACTGTGTCCCTTGGTGCTAAGACATCATATGCCCCCAACAAGCATACACTGTCAACGATGATTGTGTGCTGTTGTGCCAGGTCTCTCTATTGGTCAAGTATTAGTTCCAGAAGCCATGCAAATGGTTATTTCCCACTTGCCTACACAGGTATCCTGGACATGCCTCCAAGGAAGTTATGGAGGACACTACATCCCAACATGCTGCAAGCTTCTTGAAACAGGAGACTGTGGTCCCCATGCCAACGCACTGCTCTGTGCTCCTGCTGTGGGGGACAATACTGATTCACAGGCCCAGGCGTGGCCCTCTGCAGCCTTCACTGCATGCACACCAAGCCCATGCTGCCGGAACATGCTCTCGGCCACTGCCTGCACACTCTTGCCAGACCAGAGTTCTCCTGCGACGAGCAGCTTTGGCTAGAGAATAACTAACTCAACAGACTGGTCAGATCCTTCTCCAACCTGCATGGAGGTGTGGAGCTTTTCTGCTCAACCTTTCCTCTCTGTTCACCGGTGTCAGGCCTGCCTCACGGTCTGAAGGCTCCCACTGCCTCCTTGGGCTCCTCACTTTTCTCCTTCATGGGCATCGTCCTGGTAACTTCTCACGTGTGCCATCGTACCTCGTGTCTGCTACTCGGGGGACCCAAGATAGCACGGTTATAGTCCCAACACTAACGAAGGACAAAAATACAACAGGAGCTAAATAGTCACTGTTCAGTGAATATAAATAATAGATCGAGAAAAGAAATGATGAGGGTGATAATTAAGAAGATCTCTACAAGGAAAATGTAAACCATTCACCGATGGTAATTAAAAAACCATTTTAGTCTGAGTATCTTGTTTACGATCAGTGCGCTGTTTGTAAATTTAATTTTTGGTCAACATTTCTTATTCACGAGTGATTAGAAATCAATAAAAGACCATACTCAAAACTACCAAACTACAGAAATAATTTACAACTTGGCTTCAGCTTCACTAAGTGAGTCAGTCTGAATGCACAGGGGGCCTAACTTCTGCCGTAGCTGAGGAGGACCACTCTAAGAAAGGGGAGGGCCACATCTTTGTCAACCTGTGCTCATACTGGCACTATTTGGGAACTAAGCTTTTTGTATTTGTAATCACCAGCACAGGGACTCCTAGTATTTATCCTGACAGTCTTATGTACGAACTTTGTAACCTCCAAACAGTTGTGGAAAACAGGCGTACCAGATCAGTCCAGAGATGATGATGCCGTGATGTAACTTAAGGTCAGGAGTTCTGTCTTGCTCCCTGGAAAGTCCCCAGGGAAACAGGCAGCTGCTGGAACTCCAACAAACCTGTGATGTGCTTCTGATTCCATAGTAGCCTGGTTTGCGTTCAGCACACTATGCTGAGAAACAACCCTGAATCTGTTTGCTCTGTAATCTTAAATACCATTATCCAGCATATTTGCCTGAATCTAGGACTGGTCTCCTTATCTACCATAAGTAAGAAATGACGATTACTACCAAAAATATCTATTGAGCATTTGTTATGGGTTTTTTTTTTTTTTTTTTTTTTTTTTTTGGTGATGTTTTGATTTGTTATGTGATGTTAACTTTTGCAACCCAGGGAGTCAGGAACTATTACTATTGACATTTTCAGATGAAAAAACTGAGACACAGGGAAGTTAAATCACTTGTCCAAGGTCACACAGAAAAAAGTAGCCAGGATAGGGTATAAAATGAAACAAACTAGAGTATCTTAACAACTCTTGCGCATTTCGACTTTATTTTCTAAAAGCCAGTTAATTAACGTGAATTTTTAAAATTTAATTTCGGGGCACCTGGTGGCTCAGTTGGTTAAGCCTCCAACTTCAGCTCAGATCATGATCTCGCGGTTTGTGAGATCGAGCCCCACCTCGGGCTCTGCTCTAATAGTGTGGAGCCTGCTTAGAATTCTCTCTCTCTCTCTCTCTCTCTCTCTCTCTCTCTCTCTCTCTGCCTCTCTTTCTCTTTCTCTCAAAGTAAATAAAATGAATTTTAATTTAATTTCATACTTCAAATGGAGGGAAAAGTCATTGGGGTATATTTCTAATCTGGATGATGTCATTATGGAAAAAAAGGGCTGCAAACACACCTTTTTGAGCAAGTCAATGCCTTCATAAAATATTCTCTTCCTTTGACAAAGAGACTTTTTCTTTTAATTTTTGTTAAAACTTTTTTTTTAATGTTTTATTTATTTTTGACAGAGAGAGAGACACAGAGCATGAGCAGAGGAAGGGCAGAGAGAGAGGGAGACAAAGAATCCGAAGCGGGCTCCAGGCTCCGAGCGATCAGCACAGAGCCCGACGCGGGGCTCGAACTCACAGACCACGAGATCATGACCTGAGCCGAAGTCAGACGTTCAACCAACTGAGCCACCCAGGCGCCCCAACAAAGAGACTTTTTCTATAAGCAGACAGCCTGCTGCTCAAAATTTATTAAAAACATGTTTGTGTTCTGCTCACGTCTTTTTTCCAAATCCAAATATGAAAATATTTTTCTTGCCCCGTGTGATCGCCAGACTGATGACCAAGTTCAGGGTCAGGGTGGAGTAATCAAGGTTTACTTTCCTGGCAGCAGCAGGTGACATCTGGAAAGCTTGGAAAAGCTAATAATCTGTATAATTCAAGGTAGGACATGTAAGATGCAAAAGAGATGGTCATCAATCAGCCGCCTGTATCACAAATTTTAATTGGGGTAGTAGTATTTTTAAGCATTTAAGGATTTTTTAAAATTAAATTATTTGGCAATATAACCATCAGTCACAGCATATATGCTCCCCGTGCCTGGGGGTCCTGAGCTCTTCCTCCAGCTGGAGAGCAGCTCAGAGCAAGAGAAGGAAATGGGAATGCATCTCTCAGAAAGCTCTAGCTTCAATTAACCTTGGCTTTCAATTTTATTTTAATTTAACAGAAAGAAAAGCAGCTTATCAAGGGCAGACCAACAATCCAAGAAATTTCTTTTAACAGAAAGAAAAGTAGGTTTTTAAAAATTTAAGTAACCAGGCATAGCACCAACTCAAACACCTCCACATCCTTTCCCCATATTCTTGGTCTAGCAGTTGACCTGGACCCTGTGAGTGCATTCCTGGCAGGTCTCTTAGGTTCCAAGAAAATCACTTTCCTCTTCTGTAAAATGGAATAACTGAATCCTGAGGGCTTAAAATAGAGAACAGGTGTCCGGTGCCTACCACCGGACTGGTAAAGAGTGTGATGCTCAACATCACCGATCATCAGCAAATACAAATCAAAACCACGATGAGATACCACCTCACACCGGTCAGAATGGCTAAAATCAACAACACAAGAAACAGCAGATGTTGGCAAGGATGTGGAAAAAGGGGAACCCTCTTGCACTGCTGGTGGGAAAGCAAACTGGTGCAGCCACCGTGGAAAACAGTATGGAGGTTCCTCAAAAAGTTAAAGATAGAACTACCCTATGATCTAGCAACTGCACTATTAGGTACTTACCCAAAGAATACAAAAATACTAATTCAAAGAGATACATACACCCTGGTGTTTATAGCAGCATTATCTACAATAGCCAAATTATGGAAACAATGCAAATGTCCATTGACTGATGGATAAGGAAGACATGGTGTATATCCATCGACTGATGGATGGATAAGGAAGACATATATATATATATATATATATATATATATATATATATATAGAGAGAGAGAGAGAGAGAGAGAGAGAGAGAGAGTATACACACGATGGAATATTACTCAGCCATAAAAAAGAATGAAATCTTGCCTTTTGCAATGACATGGCTCGAGCTAGAATGTATTATGCTAAGTGAAATAAGTAAGAGAAAGACAAATACCATATGATTTCACTCCTATGTGGAATTTAAGAAACAAAGGAGCAAAGAGGAAAAAAAAGAGAGAGAGGCAAACCAAGAAACAGACTCTTAACTGCACAGAACAAACTGATGGTCACCAGAGGAGAGATGGACAGGGGTGAGGGGGTGATGCAGGTGATAAGGATTCAAGAGGCACTTGTCCTGATGAACAATGGGTGTTGTATGGAGGTGTTAACTCACTAAACTGTACACCTGAGACTAATACAACACTGTATGTTAACTCACTGGAATTGAAATAGAAACTTGCAAATATGAAAGATTTAGATCAGCTGATTGGACAGCTGATGGAAACTATGGTCTGGAAGGGTGTGAATGGCACAGTGAGGGACTATTTTTGTTTCCTACTTCAGAGTTATTTGGCATTTCACATTTTTCACAGAAATGGAAAAAAGGGTGTCCACTGGTTAAGTATTTTGCTCTCAGTGTTCTAGAAGAGGAGTACCTTGGTGAGTAAATTTATGTCTTTCTCAAAAGCAAAGGTGAGAATTTGATGGGAGAACGAAAGATCCAGCAGAGCTGGGGAGGGGAGTGGTCACTGGGCCAGGGCTCTAAGATGCTTCTGATGACCCCAGGTAGGGACTGTGTGACATCCACTGAGAAGCATGCCCAGTATTCAGCACTCACAGTGGAGATGGTAGAGAGAATCACTCAATCTTGTGCTGAAAGAATCATGAGTTTAAAAACACTCTTCCTTGGGAATTCAAGCTGGTGCAGCCACTATGGAAAATGGTATGGAGGTTCCTCAAAAAACTAAAAACAGAACTACCCTACGACCCAGCAACTGCACTAGTAGGTATTTATCCAAGGGATATAGGTGTGCTGTTTCGAAGGGACACATGCACCCCCATGTTTATAGCACTATCGACAATAGCCAAAGTATGGAAAGAGCCCAAATGTCCACTGACAGATGAATGGATAAAGAAGACATGGTATATATATACAATGGAGTATTACTCAGCAATCAAAAAGAATGAAATCTTGCCATTTGCAACTACGTGGATGGAACTGGAGGGTATTATGCTAAGCGAAATTAGTCAGAGAAAGACAACGATCATATGACTTCACTCATATGAGGACTTTAAGAGACAAAACAGATGAACATAAGGGAAGGAAAACAAAAATAATAAATAAAATAATAAAATAAAATAAATAATAATAAACCTGTGCAGGTTGGGAATGGAAACCCCAAACTCCTATATTATCCTAACCTAGATGTACTTTTTTAAAATTAATTCCAAACACATCCAGTTGACAGAAGTAAAAGTTATGATTTTCGCTAACAAAAATATTTGCGTGAAAACAATTATTCTGTTACTAGGTTAACTCCACATGAATTCAATGTAGAAAAACGTAAGCATTTTAACTTCACTGGCAAACTTTCTATGAGAGATTAGAGCCGAGTCCAAAGGTAGCATTCAAAATATAGTGTCAGGAAAACGCATAAAAGACTTCGAAATGAGCAAATCTGCACTGCTGTGCAGGGCGCCCTTCCAGGTGATCTCCGCCTTTCCCTGTCTCTACAACTATGTAGGTGACACAGTAATGACACTGCTAGTGATTCACGCCCATAAGAAGCAACTGGCGTCTGGTGGAGAGGCGCTTGATTACTGACAGTTGACTACCTGCCAGTTAGAACATCATACTGATTCCCTCGTTAATTAAGGAGTGAAATAAAATCTTTGATGCGTGTTAATTTTACGTCTTTGAGAATCATTATTTCACCGTTGCCTAAAATTATCATTTAAGAGCACATACAAAAGACAATGTCCGGTTTTCATCCAAAAGGCTAGAATCCAAGCCTTATCTCTAATTAATAAATGAAATGCTATCTCCCCCCAGAACCCCTACAGCCTAAAGCTAATTCAGGTATAGGTGTGCTCACCACCCAAGCGATGACCACAGCCTTGCACAAAAGCAGGGAGGGGGGCTATGGACAACAAGGGTATTTCTGCAATGACAGTTTCAACATTCCAACTGGGGGAATCTGGAATTGAAACATGCCATGGTGCAACGGGAACAAAACCCTAGGCAGAGGGGAGTAGCCGAGTCTACCTGTTAGCCCTACTGTCTGATGCCACGACCATAAACTGCGCGCTTCCTGTTTCCTCCCCACCACCGTCATCACGCACAATAAGAAATGCCGTCTTCACCACCAGAAAGGAACCTACTGCACGTGAAACGCTCTATGAAACTGGTGAACACAGAGTCGTGAGGTTGTCGGTAATGGTTTAATCTCCAAGGTCTTGACTTCTTCCCCCTTTGTTAAAATAATCTCAAATAGAAGGGTCTCAAAGGAACCTTGCAACTCTAACTACTCACAATTAATTCTATGGTCATATCTAAGTGGCCAGAGTCATATATGTTTTATTTGGTTTCTAAATCTGTATGTGTATGTGTGTGTGTGTGTGTATATATATATCATGTGAACCTGGATTAATCCAATGTCATTATGGTGCATGGAGGGATCATTTCTAACAAGTAGTTAAAAATGTACTTCTGCATGGAAGCTCCGTGAAAGAGGTATCAATCTGAAGTTCGTGTTAGAGAATATTTTCAATGGAAATAGAAAGCTAACCTAGAGTAATAAAATCCAGAGGATGGAAGTAATTCCACTGGTGATTGGCAATTCCATGGACCTTCACGTCACCCGGAAGGCAGGTACAGCTCCTCTTCCTGTGTTTAAAGGTTGTAAATGTCACTCATTCAGATGGAGGCAACAGCAAGTCGACAGCAGAAGTTCCCCGAGAGCTGGCAAAGATAATGATTATCTCAAACTCTGCTTATACATAGTGTCAGCTCTGTGTTTCAACAATTAGAGAGTCATTTGACCTCCTTTGGAATCTTACTGATAAGTTTTATTTGGAATATGAAAAGACTTTCTGGTCTCTTTAAATGTGGCTTGATGCACCAGGCAGAAGGGATCCAGTCTGACGGCAAATTGCCTATTTGAATCTCAAGGAGGTGGGATGCTCTCAGAAACATATCTCAAGGACATGGCTTCCAAGACCTTTACTCTTGGGTTTCTGAGTTGGGATGCTTAGGATTAGGACAAGTCCCCCAAGACCATCCTACCCCTAGACATTTCCAATTCCCCTATCAGGGGTCTGAACCTCAGAGACACCAGAAGGGGCTAACCTACCAAAGTCACTTTTCCTGGACAAGTGAGGGCCAAAAACTGGTAAGGGTCCCAACTGTTTCACAGAGGAATTGCATCTTCCCAGAGGGGCACCATTTCCTAGCTCATACACAGGGGACATGAAGGTCTATACTCAATCTCCTCACCCGAGATCATGCCTTCCCCAGAACAGGATCACACCTAATGCCTGGTTGAGGCGAGGGTATAAATGATTGGCTACTTTAGCTAATTCAAGACAACTGTGATGGGCCATTTTTGCTTCAGAGCTCTCGTGGAGCTGGCCAAGGCCATCCTCGGGCTGCATTTCAACCCAGCTTCCCCCTCTGCCCAATCCTGCTTCCCTCCTGACCCTTCCACAGCTGTTGATCCCAAGGGACCTCCTCAATAAATGTCCTACACCCTGAACTCTGTCAGAGTCAGCCTCCTGAAGAGACCAACCTGCAAAGGGAACAGGAGACATGGGAGTCCACACGCTCAGACCCCAGCCTTGGGGCATGAGAGGAATTGCCCTGAGTAAGAGCCAGACAAAGCCTTCATTTCTTGCAGATCCCCACTCGTTACCACTCTAGCGGGAGCCTGGAACAACTTTCACCCAGCATAGGATCTGGCACACAAGGATACTTTTTTGGAAGAAAATAATTTGGCACCTCTGCTCCAGCTGCTTCCTGATGAGAAAGCTGGGCTGCGAGAGATCTCTCTCAGCCCTTATGGCCCCCAAATGGGGGTCACTACCGTGGTGGCTCTCCCAGATTCTCCAACACCTGCCCCTAATGTGGCAACTCAGGCAGTTTCTTAGGCTTTGCTTTTTCATTCTTTATAAAATAGAGATATGGAGAAAAAAATAATCTTTAATTACAATAATATTAGCTGATAACATACAGGAAAAACCAATTTCTCCTGAGCTAAAGACCACAGTATGAAGGGTCAATGGTCTCCAAAGCCATGCTATTCACTGAACAACACTAATAAATGGAAGCCATCGGTTTCTCCTATCTCAAATGCAAACAGCCAAGGTCAAAGACACATTCACTTTAGGAAAAACATATGTTGAGTAAAAGCTCACGCATCGTTATGTGACACATACAGACTCTGTATGTGTATAGATCTGTTGGCCGTGGTCAGTAAAAAAGCCAGTGGTAAGCATCCATGATATTGTATGTCATTTGTGTTATTTACAATGCATCATAAGAAAGGTTTTATATTTCCATTGATATTGAGACTGTAGGAAATTTATTTCAACAGATACAATTTCTACGTATTATTTATATTACACAACCTCATAGGATAGTATTAAGAGCATCAAACAAAACAGCTTAGGCTAAAATGCTGTAGGAGCCATAAAACACAACAATCGTAGATTCTATCCGAAAGCATGTGTGTGGGTGAATAGCCCTATGTCACGTGAGAAAGCGCCATGCGGTTGTAATCTGACAATTCTAGGGGAGGGTTGCCACTTACATATATTAACCTACTGATGCCACATATGCGTCACATCCTATTTTCAAAGTCCCAAGAGAAGAAAGACACCTCTCCTGTACGCAGCGATACTCAACAGTCAGAGACCTATAGCAACCACACAGTGACTTCAATTCAACAAACACTTTCTGAATAAGGACACAGGAAAGGAAACATAAAGCAGAGGGAGGAAACCCCCCCTCAAACTTTAACGGGGAACAAGTTCTATCTCTTTAGAAAAAAACACGCAAAGTTTCATGAACGACAAACTATTTAGCAAGGTTTTGTAGGATGAGTTCTATTTCAAGGGGTAGAATGTTTTAGGGGAAAGGGGACGCATTTTAGGAAGGAGACATGGGTTAAACACAGTAAAGGTGAAAGCAAACTCAGGGAAGCTAATCCTTCCAGAAGGGCAGTGGGTTGGAAGTTGGGGGGAGGACATGAAAGGTGGTTTGGAATCCTGCTGGAGAAGACTGCATCTTGCCCTCTAGGATTTTAACCACAGAAGGCACAGGAGAAGTTCTAAAAGGTTTTGGTCAATAACCTGACATGATTACTTGAGATTATCAGAATACAGAATTAACTGGAGTGGGCCTAGCCTGGGAGACAGAAACTAAGTAAGACGAAAAGGCAAATCTTAAGCAAGAGGTAATTAGGACGGTGCCTAGTTCATGATATAAACTCAAGAAATAGTTGTTGGTCACTGGAACTAGGAGTAGAAAAGGCGAGACAGATCCTAGGGAGACATTGGATTTGGGGGACCCCCCAAAATAATGCGGCTAGAGCTATTTTGACTTGGGGAGTGGTCAGTCTTTCCAGGCTCCACATCCATCCTGTAGCACCTGGTATTGACAGTGATGTGATGGGTCTTTCATCAAGTAGCCATAGAAAAACTCTTCCAGAATCATTTTCCCTTCCTCAGCCTAAGCTCCAGCCCTCTATTACTGGTGTCACTTAGGAGCTGTTTGTTTTCCCTCGGGTTCCCAGAGCCCATTTACACGCTGTCTAAAAATGGTCACTTCATACAAAGGCAGGCAAAAGTTTTTGCCCAAAGCATAACCTGGACATATTCTGGAAGCAGCTGAGATGTAATTACAGTTGAGGAAGCAGACACCTAATCTGTGGTATAGTGTTCTCTCCTGATAAACCACGTGGGCAGGAGAAAGTATTGTGCAGGGCTCTCACATCATGAGTGTGTCCAGCACCCCTGGTCAAAGGCCACCAGGTTGCTGGTAGGCCCCTCAGTAGTGATGGAAATAAAAACCACCCTATTCCTTTCCAAACACCTCCTACGAGGGCAATAAGTCTCCAAATAGGAACCAGGAGCACACAAAAGCTAGGACAAAGATCCAGAAGGTAGCTCGGTTTGTCCACAGCTTTCCAAGGAAAAGACTCAAAATCCAAGGGAGACATGTTATTGCCACAGGAGAAGTGAGAAATTGGATGATCCATCATGATTTGTCAAGTCTGTGGTGTGCAGATTTCTAAAATGACCCAGCAATGGCTCACACACGCCCTGTAGAACCCCCTCCTCTTGAGTTGGGAGGGCCCTGTAACTATGGTGGGGCAGTGGCCAAGTGATGAGGTGTGGAAATGGCACCACTAAACTAATCAAGTGAGCCATTAACATGGATACGGTTCTTCCTAGAGAAGGATGTTCAAAGTTGAAAGGGATTTGATGCAAGAGAAATTCTTCTCTGCTGACTTTGAAGACGGAGAGGTCAAGTACAAAGGAACATGAGTGCTGCTCCTGAGTGGATAATCTCCAGCTAACAGCCTGCAAGAGAATGGAGACCTCAGTCCCACAACCACAAAGGACTGGATTCTGCCATCAGTCTGAATGAGCTTGGAAGCAAGTCCCTGCCCACATGTTGGCATGTGTTGGCAGCTCTTTTTTTCCATGAGGACCCAGCTGAGTTTGGGCTTCAGACCTACAGAGCTAGGACATAATATAAATGGGTGTTGTTCTCAAATACTAAGTTTGGTTTGTCATGCAGCAATAGAAAACTAAAACGAAGGTCTTGATGAAATAGTCTTCAAGAGAATTCACCTCATTTTGCTATAATAATAATAAATAATTACTAAAATACTATGTTAAATATTAATAATTATTATTAACTTATGATTATGATTATGCTGCTCAACTATGTCAGTCTGGGTCCCCACAAGCAACAGCATGTCAACAAGTACTTGAAGAAAGCTTGGTAGGGAGGCATTTGCAGAGATGTGGGCAGAGGTAAGAAAACCCAACAGGGGAAGACCTGACGCCCTGAGCCTGGGAGCACCAGGAGACCCTAACAACTAGACCCAAAGGCAAAGGGCTGGGGTGCTTCCAAAACCCAGAGAGAAGTTAACTGAGATGCTGAGTGAGACCTCCTAGGTGGGAACCAAAAGACCATCTGCCAGCGCCAGCAGCCAAATCCAGTGGGAAGACGGAGGAGAGTTGGTCTATGTGGGTCCGTCTTCTCCAGCACGCGGCAGGTGGAGAAGGGTGGGGAGAGGAGACAGAAAACCAAGTAACAGCTGCCAGGATAGCAGAGACGCTGATGCCGAAAAGGGGCCTGAACTGAAGTAGTCAGAGCTCGGGAGATGTGTGGCATCTAAAGAGACAGGTGACCCGCTGTACATGAAGAAACCAGCAGTGCGTGTGATGCACGTCATTCCTCCAGAGCTTACACAACCTTGGACGAGGGCAGAGTTGAAGGCCAGGCCCTGGCAACCCCAAGGCCAAGGGAACGCAGAGCTGCGGGGTCAGAGTAGACACGTCACAGCAGGACTCCCCTTTTCTGCCCCCAGGGGAGACCGGCAAAATGACTGAGAGTGGAGACAAAGAAGCGAGTCATAGGAAAGAAGGGATACTGGCAAAAAACTTTGAGTTTGCAAGACACAGGAGGAGGGAAAGATAGTCCAGACAGAGGGGACAGTGTGTGCCTCTTCGGGCATCGCAGGGCCCAGTGTGATCGGAGCAGACAGCGCATGCGTGGCTGTGTGCCGTGTGCGCGCCTGGTGGACGGGATGCTGGCCTTAGACCAGGGGGAGGTCAGGATCAACATCCCAAGATTCAATTCCCTTTCGCTCCTAAATTAAAATCCAGAGAAATGAAAATAAAAAATTTCTAAGCCAGAGGAGTTAAAATCCAAAACCTAACCTCAAGGAAAATTGTAAAAGCTGAAGAAATACTTTAAAGAAACACTTAAGTTTAAAGAAATTAGAATGGGGGAAAGAAATACTCTAGTTTGCTCCATTCTCTCTCAAATGCCAGCAACATCAGGCTCTTTCCAGAAGCTGGGCCTGAATCATTTGCCTTAAAAGTTGTCATGGGTCCTTCAAGACCTCAGAGACTGGGTCCGTTCAACCCCAATGTGCTCACAATCTTCACTCTTTAAAGAATCTGAAGAAGGGTGCCTGGGTAGGTCAGTCGGTTGAGCGTCCGACTTCGGCTCAGGTCATGATCTCACTGTCTGTGGGTGCAAGCCCCGCGTAGGGCTCTGTGCTGACAGCTCAGAGCCTGGAGCCTGCTTCGGATTCTGTCTCCTTCCTTCTCTGCCCCTCCCCTGCTTGTGCTGTGTTTCTCTCTCTCAAAAATGAATAAACATTTAAAAAAATTTTTTTAAGAATCTAAAGAGTTAATCAAAGCCATACGACCGTCTCAGCACTGGTGGCACACCAGAAAATTCAGAAAAGTCAGAAAACTCTCCCCACCCATGGAGAGTCCATGAGAATTCTGGCCTCGTGGGCTCAGCCAACATTACACGTGATGAAGGTGGCCGGGAAAGGTGTGCTCACCGCACAGATGTTCTCCGTTCATATGCATGCTTCACTGTCCCATCAGATGTCACTTACAAAGCCCACGTTCAAATATGAAATGATTAGTAATTCCAAACCGGTGACCACACAGAGCATCAGAACAAATGCAGGGCCCTTCCGAGCACAGGGCACATGCAGCCAGCCCTGAATGCCAAGTCTACAGCCTGTGACCTGAGCCCGCATGAATACAGTCCTCTATCATGCTTGGACACCGCATTTACCAAACTTAGGGGGGGACATGTGTCCTGTCTCTTCATCTCAGACATATTTCAGATACATGTCCCTTCTGCAAAGATTAGAAATTGGCAGCAGTGGGGAACCCATCTCTGGGTCTCATTTGAGAGGCCCCTTCCCTTCCTGCACATACAAATGCTTTCAATCTCCATTTTCCTCCTGACATCCCTCTCCTTCCCGTCCCAGGGTCCCAGCGATGACGGGCTCTGTCTCATATGTAATGGTTTCTTTTATGAGTTCGGCTGGGTCACAATGATGGCCATCGTCCCTTCCTGCCATGGAACTGGAAGACTGTGAAACACTCCCCACTGGACACCTTCCCCTCGTCCCCAGCTGTGCTCCTGCTGAAGAACCACCCCCAGTGGACTCATGAACCAGTTATCAGTGCCTCTGGAGTCTGCCCCCTCTAAGCCTAGAGACGCCATGTGCTCTTAGAGACACGTCCTCCGCTCCCCGGTGGCTCTGTTTAGCATGTCTCCATGACATTGGTTCTGTTCCTGAAATGGGGGGGTGGGGAGGGGTAGGCCTCTTGTGTTTTATTTCCCTCTTCTCTTTGCCACTATTTTCAGGAAAGTTCAGCTGAGTTTCTAACACTTCAACTTGCTTCCTCGGTTATTTTTTGCCTTCCCCATGAAATGGAAAATTAGCACCGTTTTCCAGAAATCCGTGTCTTCCTTCCTCTCATCTTCTCTTAGCATTCCAAACTCCAACATTTGTTTTTCAAGCACATCCCACTAGATTTTGTCTGGTGAAGTATCCCACCGCGGAAGAGCTGAAATCAGGAAGTTAGGCATCTGCCGCTCACAGTAACAATGCCTACGTGTCCCCGAGTTAGATAATCCTACCCGGGACGGTCCCCGTCAGAGCCAATCCAATCCCTTCCTAATGTCATGTTACACATTCTGGTGCACCTTGAATGGCTCATCTTTAGTGTGCCTCCTCTTGAGGTCCTAATTCCTGCCTTGGATAGGCCATTGCAGAGCAAAGACCTCAGAACTTGATCCCACCGAGACTTTCTCAGACAAACTGTGTATATTATGCAGACCTCCCCAGTCTTGCCCTCTTAAATCCTCACTTTCTGGTTGCCCAGACTGACCCAGTCCTCAGTGACCATCACCCCCAGTGACTCTGCCCAGACCTCCCAGCGGTGGCTCTGAGCCTTGGCCCCGGACCCCGGGCTGTTTTCCCGAGGCCCCCCCTCTCCTGTCCTGTTAGATTCCTCTGTCACCCTTCCTGCTTTGACAAAACCAAGGAATCTTATTTTAAATATTCTCCTTAGGAGAAGTTAGATTGAGGGCATCTCCTGCATAGCATGGCTCTGCTTCTGTCCCCTGCTGCTCCCCTCGTGACTCCCAGTCACAGGGACAGGCCCAGCGTCCCTGCGGGTTCTCGCTGGTCCCCGAGACAATGGACTACGGGCATGGCAGCTGTTTCTTAGCCTTTGGTGTTGCAATCACTTAATTCCATTTTTTGTCCCATCTTAACCATATTCTCTTTATTATCAGGACCTTGTAGTTTTATTTGTAGGTGAGTGAAGTTGACCACCTTGTGTGGCTAAAGCAATTGCTTGGGGGCTGGGGTTTCTGAAGGCACAAAAGTCAAGCTCTCCATCTGTACCTTCTCCCACTACGACCCCTTCCAGGCCCAAGGCCTAGAAACCCCACCCTCAGACTGGCAAGTCTCAATATTTCACCCCAGCACCACACCCAGGGCCGCCTTCTCAACCCGCCAGCCAGGACTCGTAATCAACATCACAAATCAACATGCCCAGGACCACAGGCTTAATCCCCTCACTGTAGACTTGCCCCTCCCACGCCTGCCCCCCAGTGAGCTGTCCTCAGTTCCCAGTTGCTCAAGCCGAAAACTTACATTTCATCCTTGATGTTTTTCCTCCCACGTCATTAGCAAATGCTGCCATCATGTCTCCCGCATGCCCTCTGCCCATCTCTGTCCCCTGTTCAAATCCCTCCCCTTCTTTCACCTGACTTGTCTCCCTGCGCCCACTGCTGCCTTCCTACAACCTCGGGGCCACAGAGGCTAGAGAGAATTTTTAAAAACATAGATCAGATCAGGTTATTTCTCGAGGTAGAAGTCTTCGATGGCTTTCTCCTCCCCCTAAAATATAACTCGTCATCCTCCTATGGCCAACCAGTCCACCCAGAATGTCTCCCATCTGATCTCACCTGCTGTCTCCCACCCGGTCCACCATTTTTCAGCCACGTGGATTTTCTCTCTGTTCCTATAATGTGCACCCAGTCTCACCTTCTTCTTGGGGGCTGTGCATGAGCCAGTCCCTTGTCTGAAATGTTCTTTCCTTGGATAGTTATATGGCTGGCTCTTCCCCGCAGATCTTGGCTCAAATGCCCCTCTTTAACGGGACTTGCAGTGACCTCTCAGTCAAGGTTACCCCTCTCCCATCCTCAGTCCCTTTCCATCAGATTACTTCACTGTGTGCCCGGCATCACGCTTATTCCACTAGCTAGAATGCTCTGGGCTGTTCATTGGTTCACTTGTTTATTACGTGTCTTAGAATTGCCAGCTTCAGGAGAGCGGTTAGCTGGCCGTGACAGTTGCCTCCCGTTGCCTACAACGGTGCCTGGCAGGGCAAGAAAGAAGGTCATCCTTGCAAATCTCAGACACAAAGGGCTACGTGAGCCGTGAGTATCCCAGTTGCAAGAAGTGAGGCAATTCAGGGAAGTTGTGCTAAGAAAGGAGAAGATCCAGAGAACCAAGGAGACAACACAGAAAGAGCCCAGAAGAAGAGCACCGAAAACGGGTGTGGTGACACTGCCACTGGAGGCCGAAAGAGCAAAGCCAAACCCCTTCCCGTGTTTCCTGTCCCAGGAACCAACCACGCATCCACCCATCATCACAGAAACCTGTTCGTCACATACAGCCACTTCCTCCCCTCCTCCCTTGATGCTGCTGACTTGGCCTCAGCTTCTTCATCTCCAGCCCGATCAGTGCCACAGTCGCACCTTTCCACACCCATCCATCCTCTGCATAGGGGATCTTTCCAACACGGATCTTGTCACGTCAGGGGATTTCAGTCATGCCACTCACTGCTTAGAAAGCAAAGTTAGCGAGGGGCAAAGGAAGCACAACGCGACATGAGTCTGGAGCACTTTGTGGTGCCACGAGGTAAGAAAGTGCCCAAAAATGAAAGAAGGAAGGAAAGGAAAGGAGAGGGGAGGGGCTGGGAGGGGAGGGGAGGGGAGGGGAGGGGAGGGAAAGCGATTTTATGAAATACCTGACCAATAGTCTCCAAACACGTCAGGGAGATGAACGAGTTATGAAGGATGGGGGAGCACGAGGACGAAAAGGTCATGAGCCCCTCACAGGATCCCACTACAGAAAAGGACATTCGTGTGAACCTGATGAAATCTGACTCATCTGTAGCTGAGCTAATAATATCAGACCGGGGTTAATGTCTTTGTTGTGTGTGCCAGCCTCACACAGATGTGGACATTAGACGGAGTCAGAGGAGGGGTGTGCGGGAACTGAGTGCTATCTTTGCAACTCTCTCGGAAGTCCAAAATTACGTCAAGTGAAAAGCGTTTTACAAAGTTGAAAGGCCATCAACTAGCTTGCCAGGGTCACTAGAATAGAATCTGAATTGTTTGCTGTGGCACTGAAACCCTCCCCCACCGTGATCCCGCCTCCTGTTGCTGTCTGCTCCCCGCCCGTCACGATCCCTGATGAAGGGCCCCCCCACACACACACATACGCAAATGCCATCACTATCCAACCACACTAAGCTATTGACAGGCCCCCTGAAGGCAGTACCTGCCTCATGCCCATGGTCCAGGGCCATCATCGCTCCTTCATCTTGGGGCCTGGTGTTTCTCAACTCCTTTCTCATAATTCGACCCAAAAGTCACTTCCGGGTAACTTTTCTGAGCCTCTGCTTCCACCAAAGGCAGAACTGACGACTCCCCCCCCACAGCCCCCACCGCTCAGAGCCTGTGCTGACTTGCGCCGTGGGCCCTACTGCCTCAACTGCACAATCTCCCTCCACCGACTAGACCCATGGTGCCTGACGACGGGACTGATGTGTATTTATCTCTCAGTCAGTGCTAACTGTGTACATGGGGCTAGTTGGGCAGGAGGGTCTTCCTGGAGCTGGAAACTTGTCTAGCTAATCAGCATGTGAGACGGCACCTCTGGGGGTTCTGGCAGTGGGTCCTGGGAGCTGGTGCTCATCCATCACTGTCCTCGCCATCCAGAGCATGGGACTGCCAGCGGCCATCTGCAAAGGGCCGGCACAAAAGGTCACTTCCTGGGGACCTGTGAAAAAGCAGTGTCTAAGCTAAAATGTGTAAATTATGAAGAAAAGCTTGCTACTCAAGAAAGTCAATTGTTCTCAGACGTATCTGAACAGGCCATTAATGTAAACAGGGTTACCGAAATATGAACACGAATTAGAATTATTCCTCGTTAAGTCAAGCCCTGTAATTAAGTCAAGCACTTTCTCTGGCCAGCTGGGGCTAATCCATATATTTAAAAGTAGGAAGCCTGAGTTCTTTTATAAAAATCTGAGGTTCACTTTTTTGTCCAAATTTTTACTAGACCTGCTTCTTCATGCTCCCATGAGCCCCAGTGACTGCGGATTCCGGACCAACACCGCTCACGCACAGCACAGGACTCGGAGGTTCAGAAAGGAGGGTTTGGGTCTTGTGGTTCAGATTTGATCGCGGCATTGCCTCCAGACCACGCGCCAACTGTGGGAACACTTTAAGTCTGGCGTTTTCAGGGGAGTGAAGAGATCTTTTAACGTTGTTCCCAGCGTATATACTTTTCCGTATTGATTTCTCACAATTCCAAAATAGAGTTCACGTAGCAGCGGGGCGATGGGTCTGGGATTTCAAAGCCTGCTCTTGATTCGAGGCACAGAACGTTTCATTTGCAGCTTCCACCTTGGCATCAGTTTCCCCAAGTGCACCTTCAATATTTGATCACAGGCATGAGAACAACTATATCTATTACCCCAGCCTGCGGCGCGAGGCTCACCCTTAATTCTGTTTCCTGTTAGTGCAGGATAAAAAGAGAAAGAAAGAAAACAAAGGAAATAGCATCTATTTCTCCAAAGAGAGGCCTGCTGCGTTTTGAAAGTGAAGCTTTTATTATTGAGTTTCTTTGTCCCACAAAGCATTGCAGCGAGACCTATGAACAACTCTGCTGCTGGTTCCTTGTGTCTCCTGCTCAGTCTCAGCAACACCCGACTCGTCCTGCCTGGTTCTCTGTCAAGGAGAAGGGAGACGAGAGAAGCCTGGCATCTACCTCCTCGCAAAATATCTCCCAGTGACCTGTTTTGATGGGCCCTTTCTCCACCCCCCTGAGGTCACCTTGTAAAATCACTGATGTGATCACGGCCATGCTTCTGTTTTAGCTGCAGCTGCCCGCTTGATATTCCCGTCATTGTGGAAGTATCTACCCATTCATCAGATATGTTCAGGGCATACTTAACCAACGATCGGTCCATCCAAACAGCCTAAAGTCCTTTCTCCTACTTTGCCTTATACCCCAATCACCCTCCTCCCACCCCACTGGTCACCAAGTCCTGTGGCTGCCCCTCAGAAAGACCTCTGTGCTGTGTGTCCCCTTTTCCCGTTTTTAATACACTAATGCAAGATCGGCTTTGCTTTTTCTACCCTGGAACTACAATTAAGAATGGCTTTTATATCCCTTTCCGGAAGGCTACAAGGGACAAGGGACTAGGGAGGGGAAACAGATGGTTACCAGCCCCAGAAGCAAAAGGAAGCTCATGGAGGATTAAAGGCCAGGATGAGTGGGAACAAAACAAACGCGGCTGCTCTCAGTTCCGTCACTCCTAAGATCCAGAGTAAGAGGGAGCCCAAATTCGGCGTAGCTGTGCAACTTTCTCCTTTGCTGAAAACCAAAAACTTTGCTTGGACCTAACAGAAACATCGAGGTGGAAGAAAAATTGATTGGACCATCCCCAAATCTGGAGAGACGGTCACAACCGGAGAGATGGGCAACCAAGATCTGTTTGCCTGGAGGAGGAGCCCTTGGAGCTGTCAGCTGGAAGCCACGCTTACACGGCGATTTGAACTGCTGGAGGCTAAGTGTGGACTCCCAGAAGAGTAAGAAATCCCCGGAACCCACACCTTGGGGGGTGGGGGGAGCACACTCTCATGGGCTTTACTACCCAGAGCCACACCAGGTTTTTACGGTGAGGCCCTGAGAAGGATCCCTCGCCAGGCAGGGAGAAGGGAAGAATAATCATCACGAAATATGCCCAGACCTTCTCCCTGGCAAAGGTGTACTCCCCAGGGGACAACGCATCCCCAAAACTTTATCCCAGATGGGTCTGGAGCTTCTATCCTGCTCCAGACCCCTGCGAGCCTTTCTGCTTCACGAGGGGGAAAAGCAGCCAACAGGGCCAGACTTCCAGAAAACAAAATGAGGGAATCGAGGAAGAACCGGGGGGGGGAGGATGCATCCACGGAGACACAGTGGTGAAAGTCACAGCCCCTAGACCCAGGCCGAGTCACTGAGACCCAAGCAGACCACACACCACGTGAACACTCCCGTCCCCTATGCCTTCCCCCCAACCACACCAGGACCCCAGCGGAACGGCGGAACAGAGCCAAGACCACTGCAAAACAGATCCCAGGAAGAGTTCCAAGGGACGCTAAAGACAACAGCACAGACAAAAACACCAAAACTAGAGGAATTTTCAGACCCTGGCACCTACGCTTAGAGCAAACGTGGAAAAAGAAGCCCAACTCCTAACCCGTTTAACATAAACCTTCACACCCAAGACCTATTTGCCTCCATTCCTGTTACCCAGCCTTCAAAAAACAGGCAAGGTACGCAAAGGAGCGAGAGAAAGTAGTCGAAACAAGGAGAGCAACATCACGATCAGACTCAGATGTGACAAAGATGTTGGAATTAGCAGGCAGAGAATTTTAAATAACTGTGATTCGTATGTTGAGTATTAGCACATCTCAACAACTCTGATTAGGATGTTAAGCGGGTAAAGAGACAACAGGCAGAAGTGGATGATTCTATGGGCTGAATGTTTCTGCTCTCCCAAAAGTCCTATGTGGAGATCTTAACCCTCCGTGTGATGGCGTCTGGAGGTGGGGTCTCTGGAAGGTGATCGGGTCATGAAGGCAGAGCCCTCCCAAGTGGCAGAGCTGCCCCAATAAGAGAGACTTTACACAGCTCCCTTGCTCCTTCCACTGTATGAAGTCATGGCAAAAAGATGCCATCCTGGGGGCAGGCTCTCATCAGACCCCGAATCTGCTGGTGCCTTGATCTCAGACGCCCAGCTTCCACAGCTGCGAGAAACGCATTTCTATTATTTAAAAGCCACACAATACACGGCATCTTGTTACAGCAGCCTGAAAAGACTAAGACAATGGCTAATGTAAGTAGAGAGATGGAAATTCTAAGAACTGAAAGGAAATGCTAGGAATCAGAAACACGGTAACAGAAATGAAAAAACACTTTCGATGGGCTCATCAGTAAACTAGACACAGTCAAGGAAACAATCAGTGAGCTTAAGAATGTGTCAACAGAGGGGTGCCTGGGTGGCTCAGTTAGTTAAGCAACTGACTTCGGCTCAGGTAATGATCTCATGGTCCATGAGTTCGAGACCCTCATTGAGCTCTGTGCTGACAGCTCGGAGCCTGGAGCCTGCATCGGATTCTGTGTGTGTGTCTCTCTCTCTCTCTGCCCCTCGTTTGCTCATGCTTTCTCCTCTCTCTCTCTCTCCCTCAAAAATAAACAAACATTTAAAAAATTTTAATAAAAAAATAAAAATAAAGTAAAAAAATAAATGAAAAAGAATATGTCAATAGAAACTTCCCAAACTGAAAGAGGAAAAGAGTTAAAAAAAAAAAAAAAAAAAAGGCAAACCAGAAAAGAACATCCAAAAGTTCTGAAACAATTTCAAAAGTCGTAATGGCAAAAGGAGAAGAAAGAATTGGGCAGAAGAAATATATGAAGTAATAATGGCTCAGACGTTTTCAAAATTAATGTCAATACCAAGCCACACATCGAGAAAACTCTGAAAGTACCACGCAGTACTAATACCAAAATACATGTGTACGCACACACACACAGACACACACACGACACACACACCTTGACAAACCACACTGAACCTGTATAGAACCAAAGACAAAGAGAAAATCTTGAAAGAAGGCAGGGGGAAGTCTTGTCTCTACGAAACATGGATAAGAATTGCAGTGCTTCTCATCAGAAAACAGAAGCGAGCTATTTCAAGGGTTGGAAGAAAAAAACCAACCAGCCTAGAAATCTGTCCTTCAAGGAAATTATCCTTCAAAAGAAAAGGGAAAATGAAGACTTTCCTAGACAAACAAAAACTGAGGAAATTCATTGTCAGGAGATCAGCGCTGGAAAAAAACGTTACAAGAAGTTCTCTCTCTAGGAAGAAAGAAAACAATATACACTAGAAACTTGGGTCTATATTGTTTAAAAAGGAAGAGCATCTGAGAAGAAATAAACGACAGTATAATATTTTTATTATTCTGATTTTTGATCGATCTGAAAGGTAATTCTTTGCTTAAGGGAATAAGAGTAATTTGGTATTGTTGTGATTACAGCACTTAAGTGACAGGAGTGTAGCAAGGGGTAGGCGTGAGGAATTACACTACCTATAAAAGTACCTGTCCTACACATAGAAGTATTTCTACTATACATGGTAGGCTATAGTGCTGTTGGAAGACTGATTCAGTTTACTTAAAAATGTATATTGGAGGGGCACCTGGGGGCTCAGTCAATTAAGCGGCCGACTTCAGCTCAGGTCATGATCTCGTAGCTCATGAGTTCAAGCCCCACGTCAGGTTCTGTGCTGATAGCTCAGAGCCTGGAGCCTGCTTCAGATTCTGTCTCCCCCTCTCTCTGCCCCTCCCCTACTTGCTCTCTTTCTCTTTCTATCTCTCTCTCAAAAAAATAATAAATCAATAAAGTAAAACAAAAATTTTTAATGTATATTGTAAATGCTACGGCAGCCACTAAAAATTATTAAAAGAAGTAACACGCTGACATGCCCAGAGAGGAAATAAAATGCTCAATTAAAACTAGAGATGGCAGAAAAAGAGAGAAATAAAAGAAATAATAATAATAATAATAAATGGTTGAAAACAGTAAAAATTAATCCAAATATATCTATAATCACTTTAAAGTGTATGGCCTCAAATTTAAGATACTAAACAGATGAATATAAGCGAAGGGAAACAAAAGTAATATAAAAACAGGGAGGGGGACCAAACATAAGAGACGCTTAATAGAGAACAAACAGAGGGTTGCTGGACAGGTTGTGGAAGGGGGGATGGGCTAAATGAGTAAAAGAAAAAGAAAACGAAAAAATAAATAAAATAGAAAAAAAAGTGTATGGCTTCAGAAATTCCTTAAATGACAGACATTCTCATATGGAATTAAAAAAAATTCAACTCTATATTGTCTACAAAAAAGAAAACCTACATAAAATATAAAGAAAGACTCAAGTTAAAATTGAAGGGATGGAGAATGTTATATCGTGCTAACACGAACAGGCGGAAAAGCTGGAATAGCTGTAATAATTTCAGAGAAAGTAGGTTTCAGAACAAAGAAGATTAACAGAGATAAAGAAGGACATTAAATAGTAAGGAAGGAGCCAATTCTCTAGGAAGACATAATGATAAGCATGAATATGCCACATGACAAAGCATCAAAAGATGTGAGGAAAAAAATGATAGAAATGAAAGAAGAAATAGTCAACTTCACTATTATAGTTGGAGACTTCAATACCCCCTGCCTGTAATTGATATATCAAGTGGGCAGAAAATCAGTAAATATATAGACAGCCTGAACAGCACCATCAATCAATTTGATCTAATTGACATGTTTTAGAATACTTCATTCAGTGATGCTAGAACACACATTCTTTTCAAGTTTATGGGAAACATTCACCAAGATAAGCCACATTCTGGCCATGAAAAATACCTTAACGAACTTAAAAAAATGGAAATCATACAAAGTATATTCTCAGACTTCTATTAAATGAAATTAAAAATCAGTAACAGAAAGATAGCTGGAAACCCCAAACAATAGGGGAAACCCCAAACAATTGGAAATTAAACAGCATACTTATTGAAGATACCAGGTTTGCTAATGGGTTAAAATATCCTAATTGGATTTGACCTTGGCCACTGAGATAGGGTGTTTGTTTTTTCTTTCTTTCTTTCTTTCTTTTTTTTTTTTTTTTTTTTTGGATAAACTTTGGAAATTGTTTTTAAATTTTTTCAGATTATACCTTATGGTCTTAAAATTAAGACTGGCAGCAAGAAAACATTAGATAATATAAGATGTGATAATTTTATAACACGTTTGGACAAGATTGGTCTAACAATCTCCCTGACTTTTTAGGCTTTTATTGTAAAAATTCTGGAATGTATTAAAAAAAAGAGACTCCCTCACTAAATATTCATCTTGCAGATCTTATGGTTTCAGTTCTGTATCCCTCCTGACAAATGAATTTAAAAGCATGTGTAAGTCTTATATTTTAAGCTTTGTTTTTTATCATTATTTACAAAAGCATTTTTCTTGAGTTGCAAATATAGTTTGCCAACTTAAAGAATATCAAATTAAATGTATGTCTTTCTAGATGCATCTTTGTTCAAAAAAAAGAATATATGTACATTTAAATTAAAATCTTAATTCTTTTAAATAAACAAACAGCATACCTATAAAAAGCCCATATACCAAAAAGAAGTCTCAGAAAAATTTTAAAATATTTTAAACTAAATAAAAACGAGAATTCAGCTCAGCAAAATTTGTGGGATTCAGAGAAAGCATCAATGAACCAAAATCAAAGAATCAAAAAGCTGGTTTTTTGAGAAGATAAATAAAATTGATAAACCTTTAGCCAGGATAAGAGAGAGGAAGAGAGGGAGAAAAGAGAGAATTCAAGTCACCAATATAAGACTGATTCCTTGGGCATTAAAAAGATAATAAAGGAATACTATTAACAACTCTTTGTCCCAAAATTTGATAACTTAGATGAAATGAATGAATTTTTTGAGAGGCACAAAATAACAAAACTCACACAAAGGGAATAGTCAACATAATTATCCTTATATGTACTAAAGAAATTGAATCAATAACTAATAATCTTTCAAAAAAGAAAGCACTGGTTCCAGATGGTTTCATTGGTAAATTCTACCATTTATGGTAGAAATAATACTAATTCTCCATAATTACCTTCTAGAAAATAAAATCAGAAGGAACACTTCATAACTTGTCTATGAGATCAACATTACTTTAATACCCAAACCAGATAAAAACATTTTAAAAAAGAAAGTTAAGAAAAATATTTCTTATGAATATAGATGCAAAAATGCTCAACAAAATGTTAGCTAATCAAACCCATCAATGTATAAAAAGAACTATATACCAAAACCAAGTGGGATTGATTGTAGGCAATATGAGTCTGGTTCAACATTCAAAAATCTATCAATGAATCAATATAATTCTCATATGAACATGCTAAAGAAGAAAAATCATTTGATCATAATTTAACAAAATCCAATGCCTATTCATGGTAAAATTATCAACAAACTAAGAAGAGAGAAGAACATCCTCCAATTGATCAAGAACCTCTATTAGGAAACTAAAGCTAACATCCTACTTAAGGATGACAGACCAGACACTCTCCCCCTAGGACCAGGAACAAGGCAATGATGTCTTCTCTCACCATTCGTGTTCGGCATGGCGCTGGAAGTTTTAGCTGGTGCAACAATGAAAGACAAAGAAATGTGCATATGCAGATTGGAAACAAATAAGTAAAACTGTCTTTATTTACAGACATAACTGTGTATGTAGAAAAGCGCAACAAAAACAGGCCTACAATTAATACACAAGTTAAACAAGGTCTCACAGTACATGCTTAAAACACAGAAGTCGATTGCTTTCTTATAAGCCGGCAATAAACAACTAGAGTTTCAAATCTAAAAGCACTCTGATGGTTAACTCCGTGTACACTTGGCTGAGCCACAGTGTCTATATATTTGATCAAACATTATGCTGGATGTTTCTGTGAAGGTGTTTTGGGGGTGACATTAAGACTTAAGTCATTGCACTTTGAGTCAAAGCAGATTACCCTCCATAAGATGGGCGGGCCTCATCCAATTAGCTGAGGCTTTAATAGAACACGGTTGGGGCTTCTCTGAGGAAGAAGGAACTCTAGCTGCGGACTGCCTTTGGACTCAAACTGCAACTCTTCCCTGGGCTCCCAGCCTGCCAGCCTACCCTTCAGATTCTGGACTTAATAAGCCTCTACAATCATGTGGGCCAACTCCGTAAAATAAACCTCTCTCAACAGATGATAGGAAAATAGGTAGATGATGATGATGACGGATAGATACATAGAAACATAGATAATAGATATAGATAGGTGGTAATGATGAAGACTGATAGAGAGATGATAGAGAAAAAGAAAGAGAGAGAGATAGGAAGATAGATATAGACACACACATCCTGTTGGTTCTACAAACCCTGATGAATATAAATACCAACTAATACAATACCAACAAAAAATTAAATAATTATGTATAAATTAACAAAAATATATATAGGACCTACATGCAAAAAGTTATAAAATACTGATGAAGGAAATCAAAAAATATGAAAATAAATGGAGAGATACCCCATGTTCCTGATGGGAGGTCTCAATATCATTAAGATGACAATTCTTTCCAACTCAATCCATAGATTCAAGTTACTTTCAATCAAAATCCCACTAGACTATTTTGGGAATATCAACAAACTAATTGCAAAGTATATAGAAAAAGACAAAAAAAAAAAAAAACAGAATAGGCAATACAATACTAAAAAAGAAGAATGAGGTTAGAGGACTCACACTATTTGATTTCAAGATTTACTATAAAACCACAGAAGTTAAGACAGCATAGTATTAATAAAAAAAAAATAGACAAATAAGTCAATGGAACAGAACAGAAAGACAATAAATAGAGCTACAAAAATATAGTTACCTGATTTTTGACAAAAAAAGAAAGGGAAATTCAGTATTAAAAAGATAGTTTTGTTCAAAAATGATGCTAGAACGACTGGATGTCAATATTGAAAAAAATCTAACAGAGATCGTACAACTTTAACAATAATTAACTCATATTAGCTCTAAATGAAAAATGCAAAATCATAAAACTTTTCTAAGAGATTATAGGTGAAAAACCATAAAAACTTGAATTTGATGATGAGGTTTTAGATTCAACAGAAAAAGTATGATCCATGAAAGAAAAAACTGAATTCATAACTTGGACTTTATTAAAATTAAAAACTTCTGCTGTGTAAAAACACACATTAAGTGAATAGAAATATAAACCACAGGCTGGGAGGAAATATTTTCAAAACACTATCTGATAAAGGACTTCTACTGAAAATACACAAAGAAGCTTAAAAGTCAAAAATTAGAAAATAACCCAATTTTTAAAATGGATAAAAGATGGGACACCTGGGTGGCTCAGTCAATTAAGCTTCCAACTTCATCTAGGATGTTAGAATGACCCAGGTCATAACAGTTGAGAGTTGAGACATACACTCATGGTTAGCTTAATATAGATGCAAATGGCTTTACCAAGAAATATTTACAGATATGTGTTTATGCACAAGTTGATATTCTCACATATTTTTCCTTTCTCTGTCAGATGACAGAACCCAGGAACACCACCACCCTGTAAGAAGAAACACATCCAGCACCACATCCTGATTTCTAATACCGTTCTGTAATGAGACGACCCAGGGATCCTTGGAGAAATGGTTGATTCTAGGACTGGGGCAAGAAATACACAAGAGGAGCCTTGAGCATCTTGCAGTACAAGAGGCAAGGAAGTGTTAAATAATAATATAATTAATTAATTAAAACTATGACTCAGGGTGGGGCACCTGGGTGGCTCAGTTGGTTAAGCGTCCGACTTCAACTCAGGTCATGATCTCACAGTCCAGGAGTTTGAGCTGACAGCTCAGAGCCTGGAGCCTGCCTGGGATTCTGTGTGTCCTTCCTTCGCTGACCCTCCCTTGCTCATGCTTTGTCTCTCAAAAATACATGAATGTTAAAAAATAAAAATAAAAAAATATAAAAAACCTATGTCCAGGGGGTATATCACTGGATACCAATCCAAAAGTCACTGGAGCCAATTAAAAGAGCTCTCAATGGTCAAAGCTGGACCAATGTGAGCAACAAAGTGAGTAAAGTAGTATTAGATAATGACCCAAAGTATAGAATATCCATGAGTCCACACTGATATAAAAAAAAAAAAAATGATCAAATACATAAATTAATGGAGGAGAATAGAAAAGTGTCCCATGCACAAGAATTCCAAACAACTTAAATAGATAACTCTGTTTTCTAAGAGGTAGAGCATAACTCTCCACTCAAGCATGGGCTTCCCTCCCATAGAGTAGAGTACGCAGGGATAGGGGTAACTTTAAAGAAACAAAATTATGACCTCCCCAAGTGCTCAAACTTAACATCAGCAGTCACAAGTCATGTTGACAGTGTGTTCCCTCGATATGATGGGGTACAAATGGTATTTGACATCTGTGGTCTTTCTCCCCCAAACCTATAACCCCAGTCTAATCGTGAGAAAAATATTAAACGAATCCCAGTTCAAAGACATTCTACAAAATACCTGACCAGCATTCCTCAAAACTGTCAGGGTCATCAAAAACAAGGAAAGCCCGAAAAAAAAGCAGAGCCCAAGGAGGTAGGATAGCTAAATGAAATGAGGTATCCTGAATGGGATCCTGGAACAGAAAAGGAACATTTGGTAAAAACTAAGAAATTCTGAAAAACGCGCGAGCTTGCGTTAATGATAACATCAGTATTGGTTTGTTTAAATAAGCTATAACAATATACAGTCGAGAAATTCCTTAATCTTTCATTTATTTTATCTACTTAATTCTTACTTAACTCAATTGTGTAAGCTCTTTTAAATTGTTCAATTCTGGAACATTATAAAGAAAACCAAATTGACAGAACACAGCTTAATTTACTCAAATCTCTCTTCATTTGAGACTGTGTCCTAAGTCACAATGGGCATAATTAGTTTTAGAATCATTAATACAGACTCTGCTTCAGGGTGCCTGGGTGGCTAAGCTGGTTAAGCATCTGACTTCAGCTTAGGTCATGATCTCACGGTTTGTGAGTTCGAGCCCCATGTCGGGCTCGGTGCTGACTGCTCAGAGCCTAGAACTCGCTTTGGATTCCGTGTCTCCCTCTCTCTCTGCCCTCTCCTGCTCTCTCTCGTGCTCTCTCTCTCTCTCTCTCAAAAATAAATACACATAAAAATGCACACTCTTTTTCATACGCATGCAAACATTTTCATTTCTTGGTTCTAAGTTTTCAAGTTTTGTTGGACTGGCACCTTCCATGCATGTATCACATGAGCAAAGTCCACTTTTTTAAACAAAAACATTTCAAAACTATTTATACCTAAATATGGATTTGGATTTTGTCTATGCTTTTTGCTACATATCATTAGCAAGCATGAGTTCATACCCCATGACTGTGTAGGATGCAGATTCAACATTTATTTGATTTGTGTGCTAAGGACCATATTAATTTTTAGTTGAGAGTCATTTGTTGTTTTACTTAACTCTTTCTTTTTTTTTTTTTCAACTTTTTTTTTTAACGTTTATTTATTTTTGAGACAGAGAGAGACAGAGCATGAACAGGGGAGGGGCAGAGAGAGAGGGAGACACAGAATCTGAAACAGGCTCCAGGCTCTGAGCTGTCAGCACAGAGCCCGACGCGGGGCTCGAACTCACGGACCGTGAGATCATGACCTGAGCCGAAGTCGGATGCTTAACCGACCGAGCCACCCAGGCGCCCCTTTACTTAACTCTTCTAATAAATATTATATCTCGTCAAAATAAAATTTGATTTCTCTACCGGCATCTATTTGGTATTCCCTTCAGGTGTTTGAGAATGATTGAAAGGTCAAATTTGATAAGATATTCCACCTTTGGGAAGATAAAGAAAATAGCATATATAATTATTGCATTCATTGCTACAAATATGTCACTATGGATATAATTGAGTCATGACTCCCAGTAACAAATGGATTTTCAGCTAAAATTCTGGTTTGTAAGCTCTCCTCTTGACTAATATAGTCTTAGTGCCTTTACCATAGTCCCTCAACTATCTTTTAAATCAATGCCTAAAACTCAAAGTATTTATCTTGTCTCTTACCTAAGTCAAAACCTATACATTTTACAACAGATATAAAACCAATGACATAACCACTCCTTCTGAAGTCCCTGTTTTCTTTTGTATGATAGTTAACATCACATACCAAAAACGTTAGTTGTTCGACAGGACATTTGTCCTTGGTACAATCTAGTTTAAGTGAGTAGTGTTTACTTTTTTAAACATTTATCTATGATTTTTTTCTCTCACTGTTTTATCCATTAAAATATGGATCTCACTTGAATTTTCCATCCTTGATCATGTTCATATGCATTCATTTTTTTTCTATATTCCACATTCAACCATTCTATCATCTCATTTTGAAATCATATGTACAAAACTAAGAAATGTCTATCATTTTCTATAAATATTGTACTAGTGGCATCACACAGAAAAAAACATTATCATTTTTGCTAAATATTGGACAGAATATTCTTTTTTTTTTTTTAATTTTTTTTTTCAACGTTTATTTATTTTGGGGACAGAGAGAGACAGAGCATGAACGGGGGAGGGGCAGAGAGAGAGGGAGACACAGAATCGGAAACAGGCTCCAGGCTCTGAGCCATCAGCCCAGAGCCCGACGCGGGGCTCGAACTCACGGACCGCGAGATCGTGACCTGGCTGAAGTCGGACGCTCAACCGACTGCGCCACCCAGGCGCCCCTGGACAGAATATTCTTTAAGAAACACCACCTCCGTGTATTTCAATGTTCACGTGTCTTTCTTGAAGATTCTTGGTTGTTTGCTGTACAGATTTCTTTTCATGGTAGTAATTACACTTGTGTGATTTTTATGTGCAAGGGATGTTTTGTGTTCTTTTTAAAAATTTTTTTAATGTTTATTTTTGAGAGAGAGACAGAGCATAAGTGGGGGAGGGGCAGAGAGCAAGGGAGACACAGAATCCGGAGCAGACTCCAGGCTGTTAGCACCGAGCCTGACGCGGGGCTCAAACTCACGGACCACAAGATCAGGACCTAAGCTGCAGTGGGTCACTTAACCAACTGAGCCACCCAGGAGCCCTGGGATGTTTTGTGTTCTTATAATTAAGAACTTGGATGTTTCCAGCCACAAATAACATGGTGGCGAAAGCTAAATCATAAAAAGTAGAAAAGTTACAAAATACTTTGCCTTTCTTTTTTTTTTTTTTACTTTTTATTAAATTCAATTTTGTTAACATACAGTATAATATTAGTTTCTGGTGTACAATTTAGTGATTCAACACTGTTTTTTTAACATAGTAGTGAAGTCCTAGCCACAGAAATCAGACAACAAAAAGAAATAAAAGGCCTCCAAAATGGCAAGGAAGCAGCAAAAATTTCCCTATTCACAGACAACATGATATTCTATATAGAAAACCCGAAAGACTCCACTAAAAAATTGCTAGAAGTGATATACAAATTCAGTAAAGTTGCAGGATACAAAATCAATGTACAGAAATCGGTTGCATTTCTATACACCAATAGTGAAGAAGCAGAAAGAGAAATCAAGGAACTGATGCCATTTACAATTGCACCAAAAACCGTAAGATACCTAGGAATAAACGCAGTCAAAGAAGCAAAAGATGTGTACTCTGAAAACTATAGAACACTTATGAGAGAAACTGAAGACACACAAAAAATGGAAAACTTTCTATGCTCATGGATTGGAAGATCCTATATTGTTAAAACGTTGATACTACCCAAAACAAACTACACATTCAACGCAGTCTCTATCAAAATACCACCAGCATTTTTCACAGAGCTAGAACAAACGATCCTAAAATGTCTATGGAACCAAAAACGACCCCCGATAGACAAAGAAGTCTTGAAAAAGAAAACCAAAGCTGGAGGCATGACAATTCCAGACCTAAGCTATATTACAAAGCTGTAGTCATCAAGACACAAAAACACACAAAAAAAACATGGTACTGGCACAAAAACAGACACATAGATCAATCAAACAGAATAGAAAGCCCAGAAATGGACCCAGAACTATATGGTCAACTCATCTTCCACAAAGCATGAATGAATATCCAATGGGAAGAAGACAATCTCTTCAACAAATGGTATTGGGAAAACTGGACAGCAACATGCAAAAGAGTCGGGCCACGTTATTTATTCCTTTACTTTGTTTGTTTGTTTGTTTGTTTGTTTGTTTGTCTGACAGCACTAGGGATTATCAAGCTGTGCCTTAGTGCAGGCGTTGGGGCTTGCCCATGGTGCTCTCGATGTATAAAGCCCGGACGTTCACCAATTCACAGCTAACTGGATGTTGTTCACAAGCCCATCATCTGTCATTTTCACATGGCTAATGGCCAAGGCCAGACACAGCACCCTCTTCATCTGGGATTTGATCGTGGACTTCACTTCATCCCCTTTGGCCATGATGTTCTCATGGGAGGTCAGCAAAGAGGGGAATTTGCCAGCCTTATTCAGTCCTGGACCAGGATTCGTGGGATCTGCTTGAGCACAGATTCTGAAGCCAAAACAGCATCATACTTCTAATCCAGCTTCTTGACTAAGTTTTTATTTCTGCTGAGTTTCGTTGGTGCCCCGATGTCCATGTGGGGAATATCCACAGCCTTGGCCTCATTGCAGTGTTGCTGGTCCCCCAAAACACAGACAGAGAACATAGGGCAGGGAGTGGACTTAAGCCTGATGATGCCTGAGAAGCGTTTGTTCTTCTGAGGGTCAGAGTTCTTCAAGCTGACCTACAGCTCCCCCATCTCCAAAAACTTCCTGCACTTGCGCTGGTTGGCGTGAGGGACTCACCACGTCACCTGGTACAGAGTGCCCTGGGGGGACTCTTCTGCTCACAGTGACTGGCTCCACAATAACCGGGAAAGACTGGGCCACTTTCTTACACCACACACAAAAATAAAATACTCTGCCTTTAAACCTAAACTATAAAAGTTGGTCTCTGTACTTTCTTTTGCCGCTAGAAATAATTTAATTTTGATGTAAAATACTAAGTGTTCTGTCAGACCTACCGAAGGGAAAATCTGATTCATCAATTTGAATCAGACTGTTTGCTAGAAACACTCGCACACTATCAAGACGATGTGCGGAGGTCTCCACGTTCTTGCCCAATTTACCAATGTCGTGAATGTCACCTCATCACGGCAGCAGGCGGGGCTCTGTCTGCGGCTTCTGGTTGCAGATTTGATAAGAATTACTCTTTTCCATTTCCATTGTTTGATCCAAACTTCCAATCTTCCCTTACTAACAAATAAAAGAGATTTTTATCTGACCTCTTTTTGTATTTGGTGAGAAGAACTTTATGCTCATTTTCGTTATTGTTTCATTAATTAAATCTAATTATAAAATTTATAATATCCTGTTTGTAAATTTCATGTGAGTCACACTTGACAAAAGTCTGCTTAATTTCCTTGTTTCCAGATTGCTTTTTCAATCTAAGCAGGGCACCCTCTGAAAAACTTACTTCTTTTTTTAGCTTTTCATTTCTGAGCCCTGTTTCCATATTCTGTTTCCACAAATACACAAAAATTAATTTACATTTTATTCTCCATGATCTAAAGTAACTTTTTACCTTATAATATGTATTTCAGATTAAAATATACAATAAAATGTTACTTGAATGTATACATTTGAATAAACTTCCACCAAAATATAAATTAAATCATGAAATATGGAAGTCTGTAAATGTTTTGAAATAATGTTAAGAATTTATAATTTGGGGGCACCTGGGTGGATCAGTCTATTAAGCGTCTGACTTCGGCTCAGGTCATGATCTTGTAGTTCGTGGATTCCAGCCCCACATCGGGCTCTGTGCTGACAGCTCAGAGCCTGGAGCCTGTTTCAGATTCTATGTTTCTCTCTCTCTCTGCCCTCCCCTATTCACAAAAATAAATAAACATTAAAATTTTTTTCTTAAAGAATTTATAATTAAAAAACATGTTTTTAGTGTTTACTTATTTTTGAGAGAGAGAGAGAGAGGGAGAGAGAGAGGGGCAGAGAGAGGGGGAGACACAGAATCTGAAACAGGATCCAGGCTCTGAGCTGTCAGCACAGAGCCCAACGCAGGGCTTGAACTCATGCACCATGAGACCATGACCTGAGTCGACGTCAGACGCTTAACTGACGGAGCCACCCAGGCACCCCAAGAATTTATCATTTTAAAATACTTGTATTTTCCCAAAGAGTTCTTTTCCTAAAATATTTACACTAATTTTTCAAAATATTTTTTAATTTTATTTATTTACTTTGAGAGAGAGAGAGAGAGAGAGCAAGTAGAGGAAAGGCAGAGAGAGAGAGAGAGAGAGAGAGAGAGAGAGACAGAGACAGAGACAGAGAATCCCAAGCAGGCTCCACACTGTTAGCACAGAGCCGGACACAGGGCTCTATCCCACGATCCTGGGATCATGGCCTGAGCCAAAACCAAGATTTAGACATGTAACCGACTGAGCCACCCAGGCGCCCCTAAATTAATTTTTTAAATTAAAGGTCAAACACACATTATAATTAATAAAGTCAAGAATTTTATATCCAAGTTATACAAATAAAGCTGTAATTATATAAATTTCTAAACTATAATTTAATCCTATTAAATGTTTTATACATATAAAGCTACTCACAATTCTTTCATTGAAATCCTTCCACAAGCCAATGAGTAGATTTGCCATCATGCTTCCCATCATGGCTCACTACACCTGCACTCCGCCAAGCCCCTCTAGCAGCTCCCTCACTGCAAAGCCTGGGGCAACTCACACCCCCTTTCTGGCACTCAGAGCCTTTTCTTTGCTCTTAAAACACAGATCCAATGTGAGGAAGTTTATGTGGGGGCCTGATGGTGTCAGTCACCAGATAAGAGGGCTGGGATTAAGGGTCACGCTGCACAGAGGGACAGGTGCTGAATGGGAAAGATGCCGTGTGTCCCTAAATAAATGTGTGGTTTGCTGTGGTTATTCTATGCACAGCCCAGCACGGGGCCCTCTTGCCCTGATCCAGGGGCAGCACTGCCTGGGTGTACCCTCTACAGAGCCACACGCACAGGTGACGAGGGGCCACACAGAGTGACGCTTAGGGAGGGATCTTTGTAAGAGCCAAAGCCATGATGTCCACAGCCCAGATGTCCATTAACAGCAGGATAGCTGAATAATTTGTTGTGCAGTCACACAACAGAATACCAAACAGCCACGAAAGCTAAAGAACCACACACAACGACGCAAGTGACCATCACCCACGTGCGGGGAACAGAAGAAGCCAGACGCAGAGGGAAACATACTGATTGATTCCATTTACCGAGAACGGCATGTGGGTTCGGGGCGCTGCCTGCCAGGTGTACCCGCAAAGAGGAGCTGACAAAAGTCAGCATGTTGATGGTCTTTTTTTGAAATTTTTTATTTTATTTTTGACAGAGAGAGAGAAAGAGAGAGAGACAGAGCATGAGGGGGACCCAACTGAACCACCCAGGCGTCCCGCATGTTGATGGTCTTTAAGGGGAGGGGAAGGGCAGTGATCTGGAGGAGGAGAGGGGCTTCCGGAGGGCTGCAAACATTCTTGCTATGATCTGCATGTTTGCGTCCCTCCAAAATCCGTATGTTGAAAATGAGCAAGGTGATGTAATTAGGGGGTGGGGCTTTGGGGAGGTGATGAGGTTCCTGAGGTGGAGCCCTGACCAATGAGATTAGTGTCCTCACAAAAGAGGCCCAGAGAGCCCCCTCCCCACTTCTTCCAGGTGAGGACAGAGCGATGAAGTCTGCGATCTGGAACGCCTGGTACCACACTCGTACCGGGAAATCAGACTTCCACCCTCCAGAACATGGAAAAATACATTTCTGTTGCTTATAAGCCACCTGGCGGGTACTTTTTTATAGCAGCCTGAGTGGACCAACACAGTCTTCTCTCTGAATTAGGTGGCCGGCGACAAGGTGACACGGGGATGTTTCATAGTGTCATCTCCTAAATGTCACATTTATGGTTGTGCACTTCTCTGTGTGTGCATTCTACTTCAGGAGAAAAAAAAATTTTTTTTAAGTGAATGAAGGGTTAAAAAAAGGAGAGACACTCTAGACAATTTATTTATTCATTCAGCAAATATTTGTCGACACTGTATGCCAGGCTCCTTGTAAAATGTTCAGAAGCAAATTCAACATCTGAGGCTCTGCTCTGTCCTATAAGCAGATATCCCTGAACAGTCCCTCACTCCTCTCAGCTGTGGCCAGAAATACTGCAAAGGACAGGACGCACAAGTCCGCACCTTGCAACCTGGAGCCTGCCAGAATCAGGGCTCTTTCTAATCGTACCCTGAACAGAAGATACAGGCGTGTGTCCCAGTCAAACTGTCAGCATCCTTCCTTAAATAACCTGCGGCCCATGCCCTCCATTCCCCACAGGGGCAGGGGACGGGAGGAAGGCACAGCCACCCTCCCAAACTGGCCTGGTACAGAACCTTCCAGAACAAGGAACACCAGGTTTCTCAAATCTCCCTTGTTCTTAAAAAAATCTGTCAGTTTTGGGGTGCCTGGGTGGCCCAGTCAGTTAAGCGTCCAACTTCGGCTCAGGTCACGATCTCACAATTTGTGAGTTTGAGCCCCATGTCGGACTCTGTGCTGACATCTCGTAGCCTGGAGCCTGCTTCAGATTCTGTGTGTGTGTGTGTGTGTGTGTGTGTGTGTGTGTGTGTGTGTCTGCCCCTCCCCAACACGTGCTCTCTCTCTCTCTCTCTCTCAAAAATAAACATTAAAATTTTTTTTTTAAAAATCTGTCAATTTTAGGCAGGGTTTCTACCATGTTAATTTTGAATTCATTATTTCAGCAGGTGATCATGGTGAAAAAATTTTAAATACAACATAAGAAATCATTTCTCATATTTCCAGTGGGACAAAATACCACACATCTATTACTCTTCTTAAATCAATACGATGGACAGCATATTTTCTAATGGACCAAGCTTCTTGATAATTCCAAATGGACACCAAAAGCCAGGCTCCAATGAATGTGTATGTCATAATCCCCACAATCCTATTACATTCAGGAAATACAGAAAGACGGTAGAGTGAGGGTAGCTGAAATTCATAGACCAGAGCCAGTGGAGGTGATCAGCTTGGCCTCTGCCAGAGGAGCAGACAACATGAATTCAAACCCTCTAAAACACCACGAAGGGGTAACTTCCACGAACTAGCTCCATTGTACGCGGCCACCTTGGGACACTAGCGGGGAAACATTATGCGTGCTACTTCTGCTCAGAAAAGTCCAAACAAGCAAACTTCATATACGTGAACCACGCTTGAATCTTCGTAGCTTATCTGCTATTATTGTTTTCCTGTAATTCTCAATGTCTTTCTCCCTCAGAGAGGGAGACAGCTAATTGAATACCTGTGAACACCCCCATGGACGTCATAAAAAGATTGTGCAGTCTAGGGGATGAAGTACATTTTATTACAAAGATACAGGCTCAAATACCTATAAAAGCCTATTATCTGAAGAATGCTTTCTCTGTTTAAAACTCTGCACCTATAAAGGGTTATTTTACAACAGAACATTATTACGTTAAGGCGTGCCACCATCAATAAAGTAATGTTTAGGCACAATTCAAAGATTTAAAAGTCAAGAGAATTAGGAAGAAAGTTCTAATTTCAGCATAATGCTTTCCTGTATGTATAGAAAGCCTCTTTTAATGGAATTATTATCACGTAATCTTGGATTTCTTTTACACTGTTTCACTAAGATTATCCCAATTAGAAGTACTGTCCTTGTTCTTTTGTAGAAGTTAAAACCACTCCTTAGAGGACCTTAAGGTAAATAAGATTAATTAAGACAAATCTCCACAATCCCCACTGAAGTATAACTGAAGTGGGCCTTCTGCTACATTGTATGTAGGAATGTGTATCCACGACAGGAACCCCACGTGAAGATAAGGACCTGAGCAAGGTGAATGTGTCATAATGTGTTCCTGGGTGCTTTCCAGCCACTGGGTTAGTGCTCCTAGGTCACACGATTGCAGATCATCAGCAAGCATGATTTACCTCCAGGGGCGAATTCACAGCAACAGGTGGTGAGGGTACATACACCCTTGTACAGAGGTCTCATCTCTCAGAAGCCCACGCATCACCTCCCAAAGCCACATGTTAGACCAGCTCTGCTCACTAGGGTCCAGACTGTGGTCAGGAGGAGGGGACAGAAGGGAGAGGGGTAGCGGTGGGAAGGTGAGCAGGAGGGGAGAAGAAGCAGAAAACGGAGCAGAAGGAGCAGGGAGTGGGGAGGAGAGAGGGGAAGCCCCTCATTTCACCCCTGCCCATTTGCAATAGAGTTCCAAAAGCCCAATCCCAGAAAACAGACTGCTTAATGGGCAGCCAGCCTGTCTCTGTGGCTCATATACAGCAATTAAAAAAAACAAAAAACAAAAAACTTTTTATACATTATCAACCTGGCTATCCTTATTACAAATTCTAACCATCTATTTATGTACACAATTACATTATCTGGAAGGAAATTTTTTCCTATTTTCCAATCTTTGTAATTTTAAAATTCTCAAGATGATGACTACTTCTAGTATCATTGCTATTGAAATTCAGATGCAATCGTGTATCTGGTCTATCTGTGTATAAAATCTCTCATGCGGCACCATGACCTTGAATAAGAAAAGCACTCACTGATGTTAACTAATGACTCCCCAGTGAGTGGCACGTGCATGTGGCCAGTCCCATTCTCACAGACCAGTCGCTGGTACCATCCCCACGAGCCCAGTGACATTCTCAGTGTTCCAGAGCCAACAGCTGTTCCACCAACACTGGAGGTCACAAAGCAAAAGGTGGTCCCCAGAGGACCAGGGAGGAATTACGAGCACTCACCCCATATGAGGTGGTTACCTGGTACTTTATAAGTTGAGAAAGCTCCACCCAAGTTACCATCCCTGTCACTCAAAAGAGGCTCCAAGTCATGACATTGGCAGGATTTGATGTCACAGGATATAGGACAGGATTTGATGTCACAGTTTATTGGAAAATCGACAAGCAAGGAAGTGATAGAGCACGTGTGATCCTTTGAGCTCAGTACCTGCAGAGGGTGTGCCCTTCCCATGCAGTAGGCAGGGACACCCCCCACCCACCCACCCAGGAAGCTCCATGCGGCTCTCACCAGGGGACATCTATGCCACTCTAGTGTGGGAAGCAACCTGGTCGGGGAAAGGTGGGCCTCTGGAGCTCTCAGGACACGGTAGCTTGTTCATCTTGCCAGACCCGTGAGAGCACCTCTCTGCCAGCTTCCAAAAAGCATGAGGAAATGAGACTCCAAGTCACCCAGATCTGATGCCAGAGGGCAGTAAACAGACACATCGACAGAGGTGTCCTTCAACTAAGCCTTCTTCTAACCAGAGCTTCTCTCCGCATCTCAAGATGTAATACCTCCTTATGTTCTGTTTTGAAAAATAAAGAACCCCTAGAAGCACCGACGTGGTAGCCAGGAGCCAAAGCTGCCTTTGGAAACACTTTGAAATGACCCTTTCGGGGGGGATCCTTTCCCAAGAAAACAGTCAAAAACACAGACACACATTTATGTACAAAGATGATCACAATGGGATTGCTTCTGAAAGGGAAAATTAGACAAAGTTTGAATGCATGACCCTGGGTTGGAAGCATCGCAATTTATCCTCAAGATGAATCCCACGCAGCCGTGGTATTTCCAAACGGTACTGAAGGACACAGTGCGCTCACGACACATTGTTAAGGAGGAGAGAGGGTGAAAAATAAACTTACATGAAATGACTCTGTGTCTACTTTGCAAAGGTATAATATGGTGTTTGGAAGAAAATTAAGTATTTCAAGTGTAATAATTATTTTTCTCTGTTGGGAGAATAGTTGGTGTTTATAGTCTTTTTGTACCCTTCCATGTTTTCCAAATTTTCAGTAACGAGCATTTATAATTTTATCGCCGAGGAAATGTGATTTCTAAGAGGCCCTGTGGATTAATGAAATGCTCTGTGTGGAAGGAGAAAGCAACTACCTTGGATCCAGTCTCTGTGGACCTGGGTTCAAATCCCGGCCCCACCCTCACCATGAGTGTCCTGACCACCGGCTTGCCCCATGCGCTGCCGACTGCAAAGCAAGGACAAAAGTCATTCCATGTCACAGAGTTCTGAGGAGGGCACACGATAATGCCCACAAAAGTATTAGGGAGAGGGTGGTCACTCAGCTATTCTCTGAATGGGACTGAATTATTCTTTGTTTTTTTTTTTTTAATTTTTTTTTTTTTTCTCAACGTTTATTTATTTTTGGGACAGAGAGAGACAGAGCATGAACGGGGGAGGGGCAGAGAGAGAGGGAGACACAGAATCGGAAACAGGCTCCAGGCTCTGAGCCATCAGCCCAGAGCCTGACGCGGGGCTCGAACTCACGGACCACGAGATCGTGACCTGGCTGAAGTCGGACGCTTAACCGACTGCGCCACCCAGGCGCCCCGGGACTGAATTATTCTAACAAAGATGAATAAGTCATGTTTTCAGCAAGAGCTTGACAATGGAATCAAAGCAATAATCCTAGACATGTCTCACTGGACTTGACCAGGACCATTTAGGTTTCCTGAAGGTGTGAAGAGGAGTAGGAGAGCCAAGTTCTGGGGCTTGGGCCCTTCATGGAAAGGAGAGAGAAGGGGGGAGACGAGAGGGACAAACCCAAACTCAGTTTGCCCCAAGCCAGACCCACACCGGGCTCTGAGCCTTTCAGGGGCGTCAAGGGTGTCCTGTGGCTGGTGAGTGGTGTCTCTCCTGCCCCCAGGCTCCCCTCTCTGAGTGGCTTAATCAACAGAAATCTATTTTCTAACAGTTCTGGAAACCAGGCGTCTGAATCCAAGGCGCTGACAAGGTGGGTTCCTTTTGGAGGGTCTGAGGGGGACTCTGCTCCATGCCGTCCTGTAGCTTCCAGTGTCACTGGGAGCCCTTGGGGCCCCTTGGCTTCCAGACGTGTCCCTCCAGTTTCTGCCTCTGTCTTCACATGGCTTCCCCCTCCCTGTCTATGTCTCTTGCTCTTTACTCTCAGGACACCTCCATTGGATTCAGGGTCCACTCTAATCCAGGGTGATTTCATCTTGAGATCTTAACCACATCTGCAAAGACTTTTATCCCACATAAGATCACATTCTGGGGTGATAGTTGGCCACGCATTTTTGGGGGCGTGAGGGCGGGGATGAAGGGACACCATTCAACCCACTACACCTGAGAAGCATCAATGCTTAAAGGGGAAGCAGAGAAGCATCACGCATGCCAGCTGCCCAGCCCTGACCTCAGCCTCATCCTAGACAGCTTCCCTCTTCTCCTGGGCTCAGTGGTTCCGTGAGAACATTCCGCCAATCCCTTCCCTTTTGGATCCAGCCTTCTGGAAGCCTCTTATATATAGTTTGTTCACCCAGGGCCCTAAATTCGCCCCAGACTCTGCGAATCAGGGACAAGGAAGAGAGTGGAAGCCAGTCAGGTAAGAAGAGAAAGAATGGAGACAGGAAATACCTGGTCTCTCACACAACACTGTGTGTTCTCCCTTCGTCTCTCCTTCCTCTGCCACACGGGCTGAATACGTTTGCCTCCAGCTTATGCCGGCTTGAATCGTCAAGCTGCATTTCGTGGGAATGCAATGCCACAGTCGATTTCACACCAAGTGAAAATTCACCATAACTCTATCTACTGTGCTGCCGAGCTGGGAATTACACAGCCTCCCTAATTAAAAAAATGAACCCCATAAAAGCCTTATTTATAACTTTTCTAGAGTCCTCTGGCATTGATCCCAAGCCCAACGTTAGAATCCAATTCTTCAATGTCAAAATATTAGAGTAATAATGAAGTTTGGAAACCTCAGTTGACCCAAAGGTATATTCCCTCAGAATCATAAGAGTCATTATTTTTCTTGGACACACTTCTGCAAGGTGGGGGATGGTTCCAAGGTGTCAAAATGAGCGATTTTCATGCTGGAGCCTCAAGAACATCCCTTGGCTTCAGGAGCTAACATCACCCAAACAGATCAATAGGGCTCAGCGCCAGTGCCCTGAATCCTCGCTGTTCCTGCAGAAGCAAATCTAATCTCCAACAATAACTCTGACATGTGAGCCTCAGAACTAAATCACAGGAAAGTTTCCAGGCAGCCCGTCCAGCTGCTACTTCATGGAGGGAAGTCCATCCTCCATGGCTGCTTCAGGCTGGCTTCTCAGCCAGCACGCATTTAAACCTTTCCATTTTCCCAACTTTGTCTTGAGAAGGAATTTTTTTTTTTTTTATTTTGGATGGGACTCTTTTCTACCATTGCTTTTCATTCATGAAGTGCAATTCAAAATGTGTGATGGTAATTAGAGATGAGAGATGATGCAGTGTGGATAACTGAACTACCCAAATAGGGAAAGATGTTTCTGGAATCTTCTTTAAAGAGACCACTGAGTTTCTGAGATGCAAGGGACTCTGGGCCATATGTTGAAAGCGAAAGTGAAATAGAATAGTTCTTGCAGACAAAAAGGGAGAATGTGCCTTAGAAGAAGGCAGCTCAAGCTCTTCCCTGAGTGTTTCAAAGTAATTGTAGTTGAGTGAAACTTACCATTTGAGTAGCCTGCACCAGACTCTCTTAGGAAGGAAAGCGTGTTCAGGAAAAAATTTTGATAAGCTGCTTGGAAGAAACGTAAGACTTTGAGGGCCAAAGTCTTGAAGAGATTCAGCAGAAGTGAAGAGGAATTTGGGGCGCAGGGTGAGAGAAAGAGAGCAGGAAAGGTGAAGGTTGGAGACAATGTGGCGGAACAGTGGGGGCTGAGTTGAAAAAGGGCAGAGAGGGGGCGCCTGGGTGGCGCAGTCGGTTAAGCGTCCGACTTCAGCCAGGTCACGATCTCGCGGTCCGTGAGTTCGAGCCCCGCATCAGGCTCTGTGCTGATGGCTCAGAGCCTGGAGCCTGTTTCCGATTCTGTGTCTCCCTCTCTCTCTGCCCCTCCCCCGTTCATGCTCTGTCTCTCTCTGTCCCAAAAATAAATAAACGTTGAAAAAAAAAAAAAATTAAAAAAAAAAAAAAAAAAGGGCAGAGATCTGTGAATACAACGATGGAAAATTCAGTTTGTGTTAGTACAATAATAACTCTCCTGCTCCCCAAAGTTTCTATAAAGTCATCTACATATCGAAATGCTGGGGTGAGTGACGAATTTCATGTCAAGATCAAAGCTACCCAGATGGAGGACCACATATGCTAACCGATTACGATAATCGCTACACGCGACTAAGTCAGTAGAAGCAGGTTCCTGCTGGACCAAAGGCAGCCCTGAGGAGGTAGACCTCCAGAGAACTTATCAAAATGTTGGTGAAAGCACTGTACCCGCCACAGCAGTGAAATAAGGATTTAAACAACTAGATCGGCTTTTTAGGGGCGGGGGGAGACGTAAGGGTAATATGGGTAAAGTGATGATGAGGCTGATGATAGTTAATACCTTGAAATGTGTATCATGTGTTAGATCCACGGCATCCAATGTGGTTATTGGATTTAACCCTCGCAATATACAAGGTTGATTTATTGCTATTGCCATTTTGTAGATGAGAACTACAATAGGCCTAGTTACCTAGCTAGGAAGAGACAGGATATTTAGACCCAGATTAGCCTTGAGTCTGGAGAATTTGCAGTCTCCCATGAACAATGAGAGGTCTGTTCACGTGGGCACATGCCCTGGAATCACAGGTGAGCCCTGAGCCTCTGACATGGGGCCAGTTACCTGCAGACAGAATGGAGCAAAAACCCCTACGACTGTTCAGGCAGTACGTAGTGTAAGTACTGTGTAGGCACACACTACTTAACTCTCTCAAGGAGGACTATTACCTTAGAGGAAGCAAGGAAGAGGCAGGAAGAGAGGAAACAGGATGAAGGAGAGGGGGAGGTGGTGAGTGAGAAGCTTCTCTAGAGCTGTTTATACCTAAATAGGAGGAGCTGGACACAGAAGAAATTGGCACCAGCAGATCCATCTGGAGCTCTGCCCTTCTCACCTCTCCTCACTCAGAGTCCCCATTCTCCTACCTCTTACTCTGATCTCCAGAGAAATCTCTTTTAATTTTCAAAAATCTAGTGCACCGCCAAGATGCCAACCACAGCCAGGTTGCCAGACTAACCACAAGGTGCCCAGTTAAGCTTGGATTTCAGATAAATAAGACATCTTTTTGGTGTAACTGTGTCCTATGCAATATTTGGGAAATTCACATTTAACTGCGCATCCTACATTTTTATCTGCTAAATCTGCCAAACCTATACTTGACCAAGGCCAAACTCTTTCTATTTATTGTTCTACATCTCTCCACTATTCACTAATCCAGGGGGGAGGAGAGCAGAGCTAATTCACCGTGGTTTCCCTCAAGCTCAGATTCTCTAACAACGAAAGGCAGGATAGATAGGATGAGGCCTGATTCTTGTGTGGTTGGAGCTGTCTCAAGACACCTGTGAGTAGTTGTTTTTCAAGGTTGCCGCAGGTGCATGAGGGCAGTGGGGGTGATCTCAGGTAATCAGCTTTCATTCATTCATTCTTTCTTTCTTTTATTCATACATTCGGCTATAGCTGTTAGGCACTCCCTCTAGGCCAGACAGCATGCTAGGTTTGGGGGCTCCCCTGAAAATAACAACAAACAAGTTCCCTGCCTTCATGGAGGCAACATACTGCTATCGGCTGGCTCATGTCCCCCAAAAGTTCGTATGTTGACATCCTAACCACCAGTACCTCAGCATGTGATCTTACCTGGAAATAGGATCTCTACGAGATCAACAACTTAAAAGAGGTCCATTAGGTTTGAGCCCAAATTCACTACGACTGGTGACCTTATAAAAGGGGAGATTTGGACACAGAGAAGTGCTGTGTGAAGCATGTGTGACGACAGAGGGTGGGATGATGCGTCTCCAAGCCAGGGAGCAGGCCTCCCTGAGGCCACAGGGAGTCAGAAGAAATGCCTGGAACAGACGCCTCCCTCATGCCTCCAGAGGGAGCACAGCCTCGCTGATACCTTGATTTCAGACTTCTGGCCTCAGTGACCATGAGACAATAAATTTCTGTTGTACCAAGCCACCCAGTTTGTGGTACTTTGTTACAACCACCCTAGGACATTAATACACACATTAACCAAAAACACCCCAAATGTGGGTAAAATTATGGTGGCTGGGCACTATGGTGGGAGGGGCAGTGCTGTGTGGGTCAATATCAGAGGGTCTTTCCTGGTCAGAAGACTCAGGGACCACCTCTCTGAGGAAGTCACACTTGCACTGGGAGCTGATGGGCAGAGGGGCAGGGGTGGCGTCCGTGAACCCAAGGGGAACAGACCACCTGTCCCCATCCAGGTTGGGAATGTGGGTCAGCAGGGTCTCACTTCCCATCGGGAAATCCGGGACCTGACACTGGAGATCAGATTCACTCATCAGCAAAAATCTTCCAAAAGCAATCCGTTGGATGACAAGATCTGTGAATGCATCATTAATACAATGAAGGCTCCTCAACATGTCATGCCAAGGGGATGGATGAAGTGCGATCCTGAACCCGTAATGCACGCGCTGTGACTGCCGCAGACCAGGGTGAGTGGCGGAATATTGTATAAGGAGGCAGGGGAAGGAGGTATGTATTCACGCTCTCCTGGCCCCATCAGGGAGGGCGGATGCCCCAATTTTAGATGCCCCCTCCCAGTTCGTCTTCTGCAAATAGCCCCAGAGTTGGAAAGGGCACTGTATCTTGCTACCACAGCACATCGGAGACATCCCGTAAGAATATCCGGCTCTCTGGGCTCCAATTTTATGCTCGCTAAGCAGCCGTGTGAGTTGTTCTGTTGAGGTTCTGACTCGGTGATTTTTTCCAGGCCCTGAGCCAGGACTATTCTCAGAACCAGCGTTCAGGCTGCAAAGGAACAGAGAGGATGGGAAGCCCACACTCTGACAGCGGACGGGCCAGCCAGAAAAGGGGAAGAAGGAAGAACTGAGTCAAGTATGAAGAGCAGGGGAGCCCAGGCTACCCCCGAGGTCACAGAGGGCCAGCAGCCCAGCTGGCAGCCATGGGGAGGCTTGGCTGACCTTCCCGGGCACGTGAACAGGACCCGTGTGGTCGGAAGAAGCAACTGGAACAGCCCTGGGAGGCGGAGGCTGACGGGAGGCAAGGCCACTGTCTCCAATCAAGAAGTATGGCGCCTGTGCTTGGTGGGACCCAGAAGGCAAAGCGGGTGTCTGTCAAGCCCTACAGCCCTGCTTCCAGAAGACTCGTGGACGTCCCCCAGTCCCCACAGCCAAAGCCCCTCATCCCTATGGTACCCGAGACCTCTGGCTCTAACACTGCACACAGTGTGTTTCTTACAGTTCGGTTCGTGCTGTACAGCCACCGAGAACCAGCTTCAGATACTTCCCTCGGCCTACGTTTGCTTTTCCATAAGCCGAGCACCGCTGATGTCCACAGTGGGTGTTCTTGATGCAAAATATATCATATATCAAGCTAACTGAGAATTCTCCTGCCAGACCCAGAAGACTGTAGGACTGACTGCAAGTCTCGTCCAATGGCAGGTAAGGTAGTTGTGTGCCAACTAGTAATGTGGCAAGGTCGAAATTTGTGGTCACAAACTTGGAAGCTCAAAAATGGGTGGTTCTAGCTCCATCATGGACCCCGCGGCCTTGACACTTTGTCCTGAGCACCTGCGGAGCCGGCCCCACCCACACCTCCTTCCTTCCCATGTGCGTGACACCCGGGCTCCGGTGAACTTCTGTAATGACGTCGTGATGCCAAGAAGAGGGACAACTTGATCTGTGGCTATTTCGTGTCCTGGCTGGCATCCACAGCAGAGTGCCTTCTACACCATGGTGGGAGCACACAGTGGTGCTCCCATGGCCTCTGCCCTGCTCCCTCTCCAGTACTCCTACCTTAGCAGATGCTCCCATAGTGGGTGCTCCCATGGCCTCTGGTCCTGAGCCCACATGCCTGATATTGGCCATTCTCCATCAGCACCTGTCTCTCCTGGGGCAACGGATGTTTGTGGGGAACCTTCAGACCCTGCTCTGTGCCCAGTGTGAGGGCTTAAGAGTGGGGTCGGGGATAGGGCTTGTGACGTCATTCATCTCTGCTTAGATCTGCCTCATACAGTGGTGGTTGTGCCGCACGGATGCCCCTCTCCAACAGGAACTTCCCCTTCAGGAGGGAGGGTCAGGTGCCCACAGCACCTGTGGCCTGAGGGTCTGTGCCCCCTGCATGCAGGAGAATTGTGCAAGCACCCCCACTTCCACTGTCTGTGTGGCGGACAGCAGAGCCTTGATACTCTGAGGCTTCTGGACGTCACTCCTAATACTGAAGGCCAAGCTTTGGCATTCAAAACCCAAAACCCTATAAATAAATAATCACGTAAAATCCATCCTTGTCCTCAAAACCTCTTGCACTCTAAAGCTAGAGTTCCCCCAAGACAACTCTTGAACGCAAAGCCACGATGCATGTCCTCCCTTCCTGAGGCCACGAGCCTTGGCCTCACTCACTGTCCAGGTCAATGGCAGAAGAATTAGAGTGAAAGGGAATCACAAGGACAAACACGTATCAGGTATGATTTCCAAGTAGTGTTCTGCTCCTGTCACCTGCCGGGGGCTGGGCGTGAATGTTCGTGTTGAGAGAGAATGAGGAACACGGGCCAGTGGGGTGTGGGTTTTATTCCACCGGGCAGGGGCTGCGGGGACACCCAGAGCTCTGAGCCTGAGCCAGACTGCAGCTACGGCAGCTGGCGTAGTCCCCGTCCTCTCCCTCTTTGCTCCGCCCCCGGATGGGCAACATCTCTGAAGAGAGGGCCCTGGGAAGGCTGGCTGTCATGCCTCCCTCCACCCAGAAATAGACCCCGACTTCAGAAGACACAGCCGACAACCCCTCATCCCACACTTGCCCTCGATTGTTCCACGTCCCAGGATTTGCCATCCACTCCAGCAGCAGCAAGAAGGGGGACCCAGATCCTCGCACCCCGTGCTTTAAACCCGGATTCCCAACCAGGGTGCTTCCCTGACAGACTGCTCATTACCTGCCTCTCCCTCCCACTGCCCACTGCTTTGCATGCTGTTTCAAACACAAAGCAAAACAAAACAGAAACAAACAGACCCGCTATGCAGTTAAAAAGAAAACGAAAATCTTATGAAGACACAGGGGACAGTTCAATGTGAAGTGATGAGCCACCCAGAGCACTTTGGCTGATCAGAACTAATAGGACCTGAACGCCCAGGGAGGGTGAGGCTTGATCACATGGCATGGAGGTGGCTTAATGTCACCACCGCATGGTGGGGCTCTCAGCAGTCACCTTAGGGGCTCACCCAGCCTCTGCCACTGGGCAGCCACTGTCTTCAATTAAAAGGTGACCGCTCTGTGGAGAGTCACTTGGCAAGTCTGTCGAACTCAAGCCTGTCTCTCTTGGATTCTGTTCCCTTCTGACCGTGACCCAAATACAGGAACTCAGGGTGGAACTTGAGGAAACACCAGGCTCGCACTTTTGACACTTACACGTGGCTTTTCCCTGGGAGCTTGAAGAAAACATCCTGTCCCCTGAGCAGACAGCCCCGTGCCCCTGACCGGAGAGCCTGTCACCTGCAACCTCGCCTCCCCCATTGTCAGCCACGTCTCTGGGAGCCCCGAAAATGACGGTGTCGGCTGTGGCGAGGTCGTGGCTGCACTATTACTGTTCCAAATTTACGACCCCCTGATTTATTCCTCCCGTTTTCAGAGAAAGAATAAAGCAATTTCAGTGTTGCTGCACATTATTTTGCTTGTACAGAGGGGCTCTAATCTAGCTGCTTCCACCTGCTTTCTCCCAAGACGCTAACAAAATAATTTTCTGCCTGAAAGAAAGAACTTCAGAGAAAAAGAAAGCCTTGCGTACATTCAAAAGTCATCTGAATTATGTTGCATTTTACCAGAAAGCTCTCAGAGTTGTATTTCGCTGGTGTGAGGGATTGTGAGCAGTTCTTACTTCCAACGTCCCGAGCAGGGGTGGGGGGCGGATGTCTGCCGAGGACCTGTGTCTCTTGTTCCCTGGCCAAGCTCGGGATTTCACGCTGGATTTCATAACTCCTCCTAACGAGAGGGCAGTGCCTGTCAAGGTACTTTCGGGAGCTCTGGGAGAGAGCTGACACAAGAGAGACAAGGCCCAATGGAGCACGGAAAAGTGAACCTCTCCTCTCTGGATCTCTCCGCACGCAGGCCAAGGAGGGGTTCTGAGCAAGAGGGATGTGTGAGGGGAACTTTGTATGGCACCTTCACACATCACCCTCCCTGCCTCAGCACGGCCAGCAGCACCCAGTCACTCAGATGCAGGAAGGAGGAGGCAGGTCTTGGTAACCGTGTTTCAGGTGAAATTGCATGGCCGGCCCAGACTCTAGTGAGACTCCGCGTGCGTGCGTGCATGCGTGCGTGCGTGCGTGCGTGTGTGTGTGTGTGTGTGTGTGTGATTGGATTAAAGCTGTTTCTTTCCAGGCTTCTCTAGTTCCTTTTCTATTCAGCAGATAACGAGCATTCCCTTTTGTCCAAGAATATCCTCACTTCCCTTTGTCCCTAAACATTATTTAGCATCTAAAATGATATTTGTGCAACCAGTGGACGCCAGTCATGAAATGGGTGTTGAGCAACTGCGTCTGTGCTGAAATGCTGGGTCATGCCACGAACGCGCCATGGGCATGGGCAGAGAATGACAAAGGCCAAGGCGTACCAGAGCAAACATCGCACCATCAGGAGGGAAGGTCCCAGGAGCAAGCTGAGTCTTCCCCCTCTCCTTGTGTTTCCTGGGCCCAGTGGCATCACGTGTAGACACCAGCTGTGGCATTGGGAAGGAACAGAAGTGGGGAAGAGACATTGGGAAGGAACAGAATGGGGAAGAGACGGTGGCTTGTTGCAGGGGTGGAAGGGAGCGTTCTCTGTCTTTATTCACAATTTCAGAATGTTGTTTTTTGAGCCAAACCAGAGACGACGACTTTCCCAGCTCCTATGGAGTCCCAGTAGACAAAAAGAAAATATTCTAAAGCCAGTATGTATTATCCTTTAGGTACCCAGAACCCAAGTGGCAGACAGTGGCACCGGTCCAGGGTGGCATTTACCGGGATGGGTGAGGGCGGTAGGAGGGACAGGTTTACGAGGAGCCACAGGGCACTGATGGCAGAGAGGTCGGGAAGCTTACTGTACTGTTGTCACTCCATTCGTGCAGGAGACGGAAGTGCACTCGGGTGACAGGGACGGTTTGCGCTGGCCTGGACACCTGGTGCCCTCCTGGTGGGGGCCCCATGGGAGGCCAAGTCCTGGCTAGAGGATCCCGGTCACATGGCCACTCATTTCTTCTAAAGCATTGTGGGGAAATGTGTGCCCCCCTGTCACTTCATGACACAGAGAGACGACCTAAGCAAGCACCCACGTCTGTCTCTTCAAGGTAGAGAGCAGCTCACACACGCGGGTCAGCAGACTGGAGCCTGACACCCACCCCGGTTCCTGGGATCTGCTGACCAAGTTAGCTGCCTTTGGAATGGATCAATTCCAGCAGACACACACGTGCCTTTGCTGATGGAGCTGTTTTTCCTCACCAACACGTCCTTGAAAAATGTCCCAAGTGGGAGAAAGAGAGTTACACCACCATAGCCCCTATTAGAATAAGCAGGGGAGGCGCGTGAATGGTCTGAGAACTTAGTTTCCAAGAATGTTTCTTCAGCATCTGGGGGTCTCTTCCCCCGCTTCTTTTACTTTTCTTTTTTTCCTTTTTTCTTGTTTGTTTGTTTGTTTGTTTGTTTTTAGCACAACAGTGTTTTACAGGTTCTCTGTTGCTTAGGGAGAAAAACCACAGCCTATTTAACAAGTTGATTTCTTCCATGGCTGTGCAATTTCTTTGTAGTTTATGAACAAATTCTGTCCACAGGGACAGCAGCAAATATTGGTTACAATGTAATCAGATAGACAGAGCCCAAGTAGGAAAACAAATCCTTTGAATTATTGCCACAGCTTCATCGCAGACCTTGTGATTCTGAGCAATTTGTGAGCCTGTGATGGCCAAAGGTCAGACGCCTCGGCAGGAGAGAAACATAAATAGGAAATTCAGAAACTGTGTTTCAACACTAGTGTTACTCCCAAAATCTAATGGTGGGAATAAATGGCCTCCAACCACATGCATGGCGTCCTACCAGCCGTGGTGTATCAGTCAGCTCAGGCAGCCGTAACAAATACCACAGACTGCAACAACAGAAATTTACTGCTCACAGTTCTGAAGGTGGGGAGTCTGACATCAGCTTGCTGGTGTGACCAGGGCTCTCTTCTTGGCTCATAGATGGCCACCTCCTCGTGTGTCCTCCCATGGTCCTTCCTTGGAGGATGGGTGTGGGGAGAGAAAAAGAGATCTCTTTCTCCTCCTCTTCTTATAAGGCCATCAATTTTATTGGATTAGGACACCCACCTTGATGACCTATTTAAACTTAATTACCTCCTAAAAGCTCTATCTCCAAATACGGTGACAATGGTGGTTGATGTTCCAATGTATGAATTTGGGGAGAACACAATTCAGCCCATAGCATATAACCACTCTATGTAAAGTAACGTCCAAAGATTTGAGCTCAAAAACTGAGAATTTACTCTATTCATATACTATACTACATACATACAATAGATAGGTAGATAGGTACATAAATAAGATAGATAAATAGACAAGTAGATACAGATATGGATATATGGCTTGGGATTCTGTCTCTCCTTCTATCTAACCCTCCCCAGCTTGTGACCTCTTTCTCTCTCTCAAAATAAAAAAAAAATAATAAACTTAAAAAAATAATAAAAAGAAATAAAAAGAAGCACAGAGGTGCCCACATCCCTGGAGAAGTGAAACACACACCGTATCACCTCTGCTATGGATGACAGGTGCTACAGATGTGAAATAACCCATCAGATATGTTGTAATTAACAGTAATGAGGACCAAGGGTGTCAGTTGGGGCCACCCTCTAGAAATATCCCTGGTGATACTGAAAGTCACACCTCCCTTACAGCAGGGTAAACCAATTTCCTATGCACAACAGACAATTCAGAAGGGGGGATAAAACATGTGTGAACCACTCTTCTAAATTGAGAATGAAATGAGTTCTATGAAGGCATCCAATGAGGGTAGAAATATATCCCCTTAAAGTCAGATGACCTCAGCGACTGAATGGCAGCATATCAAAGAAAACAATTAAAATGGGTTTTTAATCACGGCAAGCAAACACCTGAGCACATCTGAGAAGTTCCAACACATAGTCAGCTCTCTCCAGGCTAATCCTGTCACACTGGTTCACCTGCTTGCCACCTCCGGGACCCTCCCTCATTCATCACCAGCCTCAGCCAGGACGGGGCAGGGACAAGAACCTGGAGCTGCCTCCTGCGAGGCCTCGACCTCTTCACTGTGAACACTGGCGTTCTTTTCCTCGGCAGCCCCTGTGCCCTCCAGCCCTCTGACACATGAGGGCATCCATGTGTGCTGGCGATGAGCATGATTATTTTCAGATAGCACCACAAGGGAGGCCTGGAAATCACCAGGGAAAGGAAATTTGTCAGTGAAGAACCAACATACGCACCATGGCATTCCAATGGAGCGTACCGTTTTGCTGTTCACATTTCCTTACCTCCTCACCCCCAGGACTGGTTCATACGTCCCCCAATAACTGAGATATTGGAAGGCCCATGAGGTCTTACCCTGAAGTCTGTAATGTCTGCAGCGAATAGAGCAGAGAGATGGGAATCACCTTGAAGAGTGGAAGCTCTCGGGCCACGGGCCTCCTGGAGCCAACTCAGCAGAAGGGAGCAGATGTGAGAAGAAACACGGGACGCCAACCAGAGGGCAGGTAGGGAAGAGACCCAGAGAGAAGCTGGCCACTAGAAGGTTGTTTGGCCTCCCTCCCAGTGGTGAGATGGTACCCACTGTAAAATGGATGCTAAGCCTGGCACCTTTGAACCACTCAGCCAACCAGCTTTGGATTCCACCGCCTGTGGATATACAGTGTGCAAACATCCACTTCAAACCACCCACGCTGTGCACCTGCTGTGCCAGAATTTTCACTGTCAATTAAACAAATCAGGCTGCCAGTTCTACGCATCAGTCTTGCTAGCTTGGCTCCTGTGAGTCTACCCCTGAAAGACGGAGCCACTCTCTGCATGGCTGACCAAAGCCACCTGCGAGGTCCTAGAAGGTTCCTTGGAACACCGCGTACCATGACAGACCAGGAGGGAGAACAGTCAGCTACATCCCCACGTGGCTGCAGGGACAAGAGCAGGGTGGTTTCCTCTTGACATGGCTACCACAGTTCTGATCTCAGACTTCAGAAGAAGAGAACGGGCCCGCCATCCTCCGGATGGTGAATGGGCCGAGGACACTTCTCCCTACTCAGCTCCATCTGATCCACCCCCTGAGATGTCCCCCACCATAACTTCACTAGAAAACCCAAGGCTCTGAAGATGCTCTGGAGGAGTTTTCAAAGAAACTGGAGGTGTCTCAAAGACAGAACAAAACTCCAACTCATCCTTGCAGGAACGGGCTTCTACTTCATGGCCAAATCCACAGCCTTGCAGGTAACCAGAGAAGAGACAGATCTGAAAGGATCACACATATGGGTCATTGGTTCCTCAGAAGCTACAGGCCCCGAATTTTCTCTACCTGGGTGAATTAGACGCTTTAGTGTTAAGGTTGGTATGGAAGGCTGAATCGTGAGAAAGATGGATAAAAATAAAGCTACAATATTTTCATTTAATAAAACACACCATGCGTCACCCAGAGAATGGAGAATTAAGCAAACAGGTGGCAGTCTCAGTGTTTTGCAAGCTGTATCAACGATCACATGAGGATATAAAACAATGCCTGGCACAGAGTAGGTGTGAGGTGAGAGCTTGCTACGTTCCATTATTACTGTTAGAACAAATTAACAGAAGAACCACATCTTTTAAATGTTTATTTATTTATTTTGAGAGAGAGAGCAAGCACAAGTGGTGGGGGAAGGGCACAAAGAGAGAGGGAGAGAGCATCCCAAACAGGCTCCATGCTGTCAGTGCAAAGGCTGATGTGGGACTCGAACTCATGAACCACGAGATCACAACCTGGGCCGAAATCAAGAGCCAGAGGCTCAATGGACTGAGCCAGCTGGGGGCCCCTCAGTCCCGAGGTCTGGCACCCTTCTGACACAGTGTGTCTCTGCCTGAAGCTGCTGTTCCCCTCCACACAACACTTGTGCAACATGGTGGCCACAGATACTCTGTCACGGGGACAAGAATACAGCAGAACACCCCTCTGGCTGGAACAGCACTCTCTCTCCCATGTGCTCTTTGCCTCCTCCTCATGAGAATCAAACTCCCCGCTTTGGGTCCAGAAGGACTGGTCCCAGGGCACCCCTGGCAGGTGGCTGGTAGAGAGGAGATGGAGGCAGGAAGGGCTAACTCAGCATGCTCAGTGAATTCTGGCCCTGCCCGATTCCCCACCTGATGGTTGTTACCATCACAATCATTTTAGTGTTCTTATGTTGTTTTTTAAAAATAAGATTCTAAGGTCACGATCTCGCGGTCCGTGAATTCGAGCCCCGCGTCGGGCTCTGGGCTGATGGCTCAGAGCCTGGAGCCTGTTTCCGATTCTGTGTCTCCCTCTCTCTCTGCCCCTCCCCCGTTCATGCTCTGTCTCTCTCTGTCCCAAAAATAAATAAACGTTGAAAAAAAAAAATATTTAAAAATAAGATTCTAGGGGCGCCTGGGTGGCTCAGTCGGTTGGGCGGCCGACTTCGGCTCAGGTCATGATCTCACGGTCCGTGAGTTTGAGCCCCGCGTCGGGCTCTGTGCTGACAGCTCAGAGCCTGGAGCCTGTTTCAGATTCTGTGTCTCCCTCTCTCTGACCCTCCCCTATTCATGCTCTGTCTCTCCCTGTCTCAAAAATAAATTAAATAAATAAATAAATAAATAAATAAATAAATAAATAAATAAATAAATAGAAATAAAAAATAAAAATAAGATTCTAGGGGTGCCTGAGTGGCTCAGTCGGTTAAGCATCTGACTTCGGTTCAGGTCATGATCTCGCGGTCCGTGAGTTTGAGCCCCGCGTCGGGCTCTGTGCTGACAGCTCAGAGCCTGGAGCCTGTTTCAGATTCTGTGTCTCCCTCTCTCTGACCCTCCCCTGTTCATGCTCTGTCTCTCCCTGTCTCAAAAATAAATTAAATAAATAACTAAATAACTAAATAAATAGAAATAAAAAATAAAAACAAAAATAAGATTCTAGGGGTGCCCGAGTGGCTCAGTCGGTTAAGCATCTGACTTCGGTTCAGGTCATGATCTTGTGGTTTGTGAGTTCAAGCCCCGCGTCGGGCTCTGTGCTGACAGCTCAGAGCCTGGGGCCTGCTTCGGATTCTGTGTCTCCCTCTCTCTCTCTGCCCCTCCCCTGCTCACGTGCTGTCTCTCCCTCCCTCTCAAAAAGATAAACATTTAAAAATTAAATAAAAATAAGATTCTAGTTAGGGATCGATTTTGCTTTAATTAGCAAAGTTATGATATGAGCCTTGGTTATTTAAATCAAATCCTGAAATATGAGAACCTCCCTGAGGAAGACAGGCGATTCGGAGCCTCCAAAAGGAAGTGTTCATCTACCTGCTGCAGGACATTACAACCCCGGACTTGGGTTTAAGCTGAAGACTGCAAGCCAAGAACGGTTCCAGACTCAGAAGCAGTAGGGACGGTGGAAGTGTCATTTCACAGACTTCCAAGATGGTATCCGAACAGGTAAGGGAAAAAGCCCCTGTTGCTTTCATCTAAACCACACTACTGAGTTGGACGGGCTGTTTCTCTGACCCGGGAAATGGAGACCAGATACCCACCTGCTCGTCCCTTTCCACACTGGCCCCTGCAGAGCTCTGAGCCCAGGGCTTTTTTTTTTTTTTTTTTTTTTTTTTTTAGTTTCATTAAGATATAATCAACATACAGTGCTGTATAAGTTTAAGATGGATAGTATAGTGAGTTGCATATATTGTGAAATGATCACCACAGTGTTTAGCTAACACCCATTATCTCACATAGATACAAAAAAAAAGGAAAAGAAAATGGAAAAACGTGGGTTTTTTTCCCTTGAGAAGTCACCATCTCCTCTCTTAGCAGCTTTCAAATACACCATCCAGCAGTGTTAGCTCTATGTGTCATCAAGACGTACACTGCCTCCCCAGAACTTACTTATCTTATAACTGGAAGGTAGCACTTTTGGCCATCTGCCTCCAATCCTCCCCATCTCTCGCCTTTGGTAACCACGAAACTCATCTCTTTTGCTGTGAACTTCGCTTTTTTTTTTTTTTTTATCCACCTAAAAGTGAGATCATACAGTATTTGTCTTTCCCTGTCTGACTTATCTCACTTAGCATAATACCCTCAAGGTCCATCCACGTTGTCACAAATGGCAGGATCTTGATTTTTTTTTTAATTTTTTGTTGTTGTTTAACGTTTATTCATTTTTGAGAGACAGAGCATGAGTGGGGGAGGGGCAGAGAGAAAGGGAGACACAGAATCTGAAGCAGGCTCCAGGCTCTGAGCTGTCAGCACAGAGCCCGACATGGGGTTCAAACTCACGAATCGTGAGATCATGACCTGAGCCAAAGTCGGACGCTTAACCGACTGAGCCACCCAGGTGCTCTGGATCTCAATTTTTTTAATGGCTGAATAGTATTCCATTGTGTGTGTGTGTGTGTGTGTGTGTGTGTGTGTGTGTGTGTGTGTGTGCGAGTGTGTGTGAGCACACGCATGGCACATTTTCTTTATCGATTCAACCATCGGTGGGCACTTAGGCTGTTTTCATGTCTTAGTTATTGTGAATAATGCTGCTACGACGGTGCAGAGACCTCTTCAAGATGATGGTTTTGTTTCCTTTGAATGTAGTTCCAAAAGTGGGATTGCTGGGTCCCTTAGTATTTCTATTTTTCGTTTTTTGAGGGCTCTCCATAATTAAGCCCAGCTCACTGTTCAGTGGCAGCAAGTCTGTGGACACTACACCCTATAGGTCTCTATTTTGGTTTTCCCACTGACAGTGGCCTCTGAGTCTAATGTGCATTTTGCTTGACCATTATATATACGCTCTGTTTCTATTTTACTTTTTAAAAACTGTCCATGCTCTCTGCAAACTGTTTCTGATATTGATCCTAGTCATGCATTTCCTGCTTACTCCTAAAGATTGTCTGCCCCCCCCCCCACCCTCCACGTCTCCACGGGTCTGCCCCACTTCCCAGCCTGCTCAGGTGCCTCAGTGCACTGCCCTGTGAGTGTGGCCAATCTTACCAGCCCTTGGAGGCTCTGGCTACACACTGAGAAATGAGTGTTCCTCCTTGTCCCCTCTTGGATCATGAGAAATGTGACTCTCAGGAAGAACAGTGCCTGACACATAGGAGCCACTCACTATTAATGGGATAAGGAAGGAGGGCATGAGGGAATGAACAAAGAAAGCAGGCTACCAGCTTGCTCTGAGGCACAAGTGTCTGTTTCACCTCCTCATGGAGGCATCAGTGAAATTGCTCAGGAATCCATTCCCTTCTATGGATGAATTCTCCTGGGCCCCGAGGCTACACCCAGAGACAGCTGCAAGAAATTCTGCCATAGGAAAGCTTCCCGTTCACCAACTGCCCCTCTGATCTCTGCCTGTCAAGCAAACAAGCCATGTGGAAAATTTGTGCAATCTTAAAACTTCATAGTAGCAGTGGCAGTAACAATAGTAATGAGAGAAATAAAAATAATAATAATAACAATAATCACAGGCATCTAAATTTGAGTAGCACTTGAGAGCTTTCAGAGTGCTTTCAGATGCATTTGCTGCTGCCTTCCGCACCTCCACTGACCCAGCAGGATACAGGTAATCAGTACCGTGGCCACATCTTTAAAAGTTCCTGTGATTTAAAATCAAGATTCATGAGTGCAGGGAAAAGGAAACTTTTTTTATCACCATATTGAAGGGGATTTATATAGTCCACTCACTGGATCATCCCAGGAAGGATAGGCACCTTCCTTCACAGCCAGAGACCCTGGACACAGGGACAGAGGTCAGGACTGCCACCCCCACTGTCCAAGGGACGAAGGTGAGGATGCCACCCCGACTGTCCACAGCTGCTAAGGGTGCTCAGTAATGGTAACAACGAACAAGGGAGACTTTATAGGCGCAGAACTACCAGGGAGCAAGTGACCTTCTAAGGCTGTGTCACAATCTCATTTCTTTTCCTTCTCACTGGAATTTTAATCAGTCTGAGCATCAGTTAATGACTCTTTCTTATCCATTTGATTAAAACACAAAGTCATTGAGGCAGTAGCAAATTGGATTTTTTTTTCCCTGGCCCTCAATGCACTGCAGTAATGAAATCCATGACTTCCAACCTCCACGAATGAAGAGCAAACATGTACAGTATGAAAAGCAGGAAGGCTCATTTGTCTCCTTGCTGATGTCCCTCCCCGAAGAAGGCCCTCTGGGAGCCATGCATCTCTCCAACAGAGCACCTGTGTGGGTAGGGCTGAAGATTGAACGCCATGTGCAATACAATTTCATTTCTTTAAAAGCAGCTGCAGCTTTTATTATGTGGATGAAATCATATCCCACATACTAATTTAATAAGCTCTTTTAAGCTCACACAGAGTCGTTTCTTGGGAAAGGATGCATTCATATCCCACTGGCCTGTGCAGTGAAAGATTTCCATCGATGACCCAAGGGAGAAAGAGTAATGAAGATAGAAAACAAGGCAAAGCCACTCCAATTCATATTCTGATTAAACCTTACAGATGCTGATTATCACAAATTTGGGTTGTAAAAATTAAATAGCAAGGTGAGCATCCAAACATTTGTCACCCTAATATATAAAGTGGTTCCCCATTGCCCTTGGTTAGGACTTTCCAATGACCCCCCCCCCCCGTGTCCTTGTATTTCATTGCCTCCGGTTCCAAGATCACCACCTACAGGCGAAGACTGTCTAGTTGGAGTTCAGCAGTAGTCCTGCTGGTGGGAATGATTTAGAGTAGATGCTCTGGGTGAGCACAAGAACCTGTGGCCCATCTTTCCCACCCCTTTTCCTCTTCAGGAAGAAAAAAAATCAAGTGACGAAGAACTAGAGACAAACAAACTGCTGCAGTAGACTTCTTCTTGGCAACACACAGAAAAGCCTTATTATTTACTTTATAAGAGGATAATGTGAGCTCACACAACTGATTTTATGTTTATTCGTTCAATAAAAATGTATTGTTTTCTTTATGTATCAGGCACAGGAGATACATATATAAACTTTTTTTAAAACCCTATGTCCTCACGGAGCTTTCCATTATATTATAAAACTATGCCCTATAATCTTAAAAGTAACCAGGTAGTTTTATTATACCTGTGTGGTATTGATCCTCTGGCCCAGGAAACTTCAGCACCACGGTTCTGGACAGCTCTACATCTCATTACTAGTGCTCCCAGGCTAAGAGCACTAGTATCTCAGCACCTGGTTTCTCTGCATCCCAAAGCTGCAAGAGGTGCTGGGTAAGTTACCTGCAGACGGACATAGTTTGGAAGTGGGAAAATCCGTGTCCCAGGGCAATCCTTGGGAGATGCAAATCCATGGGAAAATGTCCTCATGCCACTTGTCCTCCACCGAAAGAAATGTGAATCATGGTTCCTCAAACCTCCAGTGGGTTGACATTCAGCCTTTCTCAGTGGTAATCCATACAGTAAGAAAACCTTTGTTGATGTTTCTCCTTTCCCTGAAGTACATTCTCACTCTCTCACTTCTATTTCCCTAGATGGTCCCTCTTATTAGTCAGGGTTCTCCAGAGGAACTGAGCCAACAAAAGGAGATATAGACATAGATGATATTGATACAGATATTTGCTTGTAATAGAGTAATATGAGACAGAGATAGAGGAAATGAGCAAGAGAGAGAAAGAGACTGATTCATGATAAAGAAATGGCTCATACAATTATGGAAGCTGAGAAGTCCCATCATCTGTAGTCAACGAGCTGGAGCCACAGGAGACCCAGTGTTGTAGTTCTAGTTCAAGTCTGAAGGCCTGAGAACAAGGAGAGCCAATGATGTAAATTTCAATACCCGAGCAGGAGAAAACCAATGTCCAGCTCAGTCAGAAAGGTGAAAGAAATTCCTTCTCATGCAGTCGTTTTGTGCCATTCAGACCCTCAGTTGATTGGATAAGGGCCACCCACATTAGAGATGGCAACCTGTTTTACTTAGTCTACCTATTCAAATGTTCATCGTATCCAAAAACACCCTCACAGACATATTCAGAAAAATGTTTGACCAAATGTCTTGGCACCCCATGATCAAGGGAAGAGTAGGGAATACTATTTAAACTGTAGTGTGTGTGTCCCTAAGTTTCCATATTGAGTTTTAAGAAAAGAAAACATATAACTAAATTAAATGGCAACACCACATGCTGACAGGTTAACAAAAAAAAAAAAAAAAAAAAAGGTATGGAATAAAACCTATATTAATAAAGACAAATCTGAATAAATAGTATTTTATCATCAAAGTCAAGAAGAGCAGCCAGTAAAAACATCAAGCAACTCGAGAGACATCAGGCAACTCAAGAGACATCAAGCAACTCAACGCACCATCCGTCTTGACCACCTCACCTGCAGAGGGAGATTGGTCATGGTGCCCAGTTGGTGGACCAGCCAGGTTTCTCAGGAGAAGCTGTCTTAGTCCTCAGTAGACTAGGTAGAGGCCTCAGCATTTGGCCAGAATCTACTATTTAGCTCATGTTTGGCCTCTAGAAGGAAATTAGCCAAATGCCTATTACAGTATCATTGTTAGATCCCTACACTCGTGACAGCTTGACAGTCACATGAGTCACAGGTTACCATCACATCCAGTCAGCACAAAAATGCCAGCAATGTGGACAAATCACATTATTTAGATGTATTGTCAGTATCCGAAGATCAACTTTCAAAAAATCAAGTATAACAGATAAAGCTGGGAGTTAAAATCCCCCAATGGTTTCCTCATTGTTAAAAGTCTGTCACTCAGTTGAAGTGTAAATTTATATTTCGAATCATAAAACACAGTGCAGGCGGCACCACCCTCAGCACCAGGGCCACCAAACCACCTTCATGGCAGTGGCTATGGTCAGCAATACCTCACACTGGTCACACTTACACTATACCATTGTCAGCAGAAAGCAATTGAACACTTCACATCACAAATGTACACAGTAGGATGACCACAAAAGCAATCTATCAAGCTTAAAACCTGACCACCAAAAAATAACAATGATCGTATTTTGAACAAAATTCAGACTTATTCTTATATCCTAGACATTTACTCTGTGATGGTAATAGCAGATGGTTGAGTTTCGACACTTGGAGTGTTGTCATTCGATGCCTCTCTGATTGAAACACCAGATTTTATTGGCCCTTAATAACTTAGTAGGGTACTAATAAGTAGGCCTTAATCACACGTAAAAATAAAAGTCTACCGAATTCCTTTCCGTTCATCCATAAGAGCAAAGAAATGTCTTGCATTCAGGATGGGTATACAGCTCATAACTGTGTCTTACAGTCCACCTCTGGGCCACAGACCAGATGCTGACGATCACTGCCATCCAGTCCCATCCAGGTAACATGACATTCACCTGCCTGTCGTTGAGAGACAGTTCTTTATGGGTCTCTCATGTTTCTACTTGCTTTGTGATCAGAGACACCGACTTCCCTTTGTTCTAAGAATCCCATTCTTCTCAAGGATATTTAAATAGTGAGAACATGTTTTACATGCTACAGAGCAGTGATTCCCAATCAGGGGCAATGTTGCCCCTCAGCGGACACTTGGCAATGTCTGGAGGTATGTTTGCTTGTCACAATTGGGATAAGGATGCTAATGGCATCTGGCATGTAGATGCCAGAAATGCTGCCAAGCAAACATCTTATAGTGCACAAGAAAGTCCTCACCAACAGAGAATTATCCAGCCCACAAAGTTCATGAAGCCTAGGTTGAGAAACTCTCTATAGAAGTAGTCTCTCCCTCCATACCAAAGAGCAGGCATGCTTACTGCCATTACTAAAAGATTCTGGTCCCCTAAGCTCAAGTTCTTCAGGTATAAAACACCTACTGTGTGAACAGGCATCCATCATCCATCCAGACTTACTTGCCTCGTGCCCATGGCACTTGCAGTCAAGGGGAACTTCTCCGCCATGTTTAACAAACTCCTTTGTCTCTAGGCCAGGAGTGTTGTATCTTATTCCAGCCTCCAGGAAACTGTGCCAGGCTAACTTGTGCTCTTGCCAGTAGGATTAAAAACTCAGACCCTTCACAGTCCTGACACCCTTCCGGGGACAACGGTTGTGCTTCAGATCCAATCTGTTGATGCCCACCAGCTGGGATGCTTAGATGCACTAGAAGAGCAACTTCAGAACAAACAAGGTCCATGAAGTGTCAGCAGGGGCAACAAAAGAGCTTTGTGCCCAGTATGCCTCCACCCTGCTTCACATATAACATTTGCTAGGGATGCAGAGGGTGACAGGCTCTCAGAGCCAAGAAGCAGTCCCTGGAGCAAGAAGGGATTCTGTTATAGCTCACTCCAAAGCTAAAAAGCAGCCAGACAAAGCGGAGGCTGTGGCTGCCAGGTGTGACTGCATCAGGCTTTGGAGTCCATCAAAATAACTCAATAACTCAATATTATATTCCCAGCTTCAATTCATTTTTCTAACAGGCATCTGTTTCTATTTGATCTGGGCAGAGGGAATTAAGTAAGGCAAGTTAGCACTGGGCAAGGGAAGCCACAGTGGCCACACACCCAGCTGCAGCCTAGGGAGGGGTCCACTCAGGAGGACGTAGGGGTGGGGAGGAGAGAAGCCAGGCTTTGAATCCGCATCAGAAGGTCAGGTGCTGGAATTGCCTTCGAGGCCATCAAAACCCACCTCTGATTTCCAGAACAAAGTAACCTGAAAGCATTGCTGGGTGTTCCCACCCTCCATGTCAGGGTACTGACCCCTCAACTCACGGTCTCTCAAATGAGCTTCCACTGACGGACAGTCCTAAGGGTTAGTCAGAATACTGCACCCAAATCTCCTCCCTGTCTAATTCCACTCACGGGCCCTCAACAGCCAGCCAGGAATCAAGGCCTTATGCCTTGGGGTTCGAGTTCGGGCACAGGCTCCAATCCCTGGATGAAATAAAATGGAAATCAAGTTCTATAGCTTGTTATCCAGGCTGTGGCTGAGAGGAAAGATAATAATTTGGTGAACAGTGGAGTGCTCCAAGGGCACCCATGATATATTCTAGAGCAAGGATTGGCAAACTATGGCACTCAGGCCACATGTGGCCACACCCTCTCATTTACCTACTGCCTGCCTGTTGTCACTCCACACCGTGGTAGCAGCTGACTAGTTACAACAGAAACCAGATGGCCAGCAAAGCTGAAAATATTGACTATCTGGCCCTTTACAGAAGAAGACTCCTAAATTCCCAAATGCCTGGGTCCAAGGAGAGAAAAGCTGAAGCCTCTGGTTGCAGATCTTCAGTGGGTCCACATGGGTAGGCCCCATGAACACCAGAGCAGGCACAGAGACATCAAAGTCCCCCCAGCACAATGGTGACGGACATCTTTGAGGTCTTAGGGAGAAATCGGCAGGCAGAGCCAGACTCTGAGACAATGAGACACTAGGGGAAAATGTTCGATGAAGAGGCTGGTGGAGGGACAGGTCAGTAGGATTAGGGTCCTTCTAGCAGAGAAGAAACCCTAAGCCAGTAGGAAGCAGAGTCCAGGCCTGGGTAGCATGGAAAGTGAGGAGCAGGAACCCCCAGAGACCATTTATAGGAGAGCCACGAAGAGGGACAAAGAAGATAAATATAAACCTGTCCTTCTCTGTAATTTTTTTAATTTAATAACATCCTCCAACCCTGGAGATTAGGGCTTCCCAACTGATACCCATGAGGCCCCCAGTCTTTCACATCAGACTCAGACATAGATCATGGATGTTTGGGACAACATGAACATCACAGGCCACTGTACTTTAAAGGCTCTAAAAAGTCCCACAGCAAAAGGACAGGGCCTGTCCACCTGAGAACTTCTGTCTATACTCTGGCACTGGTATTCCTGAGATTATCCTTTGGGGAACGATGTATTCCAGCCCAGCTCCAACCTTTACAGATCAGACAACTCCCTCCACACCTTGTATGACCCCCAGTGTTCCCACCACAAAGCCATTCATGGACCAGCAGATGCCCATCAGTGGGATGGGGGAGAGTTAGAAGCCAGCACTGATGCACACTGATGAGTCCCTCCCACAAAGAAAGGACTGCAGTACACTTGGTGCTCAAAACGTCCTCTCTAGAGGATGGTGAACCAGAAGGTTTAGAAAATATTAACCATCCAAGCTACGATAATGGCAGAAAGCTACTCCTGCCACCTAGGACCCCATCCTGTTCTAAAACACTGACCCAGTGTTCACCTTGGCATTGACTGACACAGAAGGAGAGAGCGAGCTGAGAGTGGATGGTCACTAAGGTCTTTATCTGCTTTCTGCAGAAGAAGGAGCTAAGGGGCCCCTCCGGTCAGGAGGCTGGCTCCAAGAACTTTCCACGGGTGTCTAACTCCTGGTGTGTCTGCCCCACCCACCACAGGTGAGGTTTGGGCCACAGGCTGACAGGGACAAGCATGCTCCCAGTTCAGACCATGCACAGCCAGGCACAGAATGAGCTCCACAGAGGCCCTGGGAGGTGGGGGGAGGGGGGGAACACTGCGCATTTCCCACCTCAGAGCCAGTGTTCCTGTTTATGAAGCCCCTCCCTTCAACAAGCAAATGTGGAAAAACAAACCATCTGAGACCTACGTTTGGCCATGGGACCTGCCCTTCTTGGAAATTCACTTAGCTTCGGAAAATGCATTTTTTATTTGACCTTTGGACCACTTCTCCAAAAATATTTTTATTCCTGTATCTTCTTGTTGAAAGGTGGTTTGTGCAAATTGTTTAAAGAAAAAAGTCCAAACTACAAAAGACTGTAGTTCTCTGCCACCCCTGAATCTGAGCACTCCCTTCCTCTCTGAGACAATGACTCTCACCAAGCTACCTGTCTAGGTCAGTTCTGAAAACAAGCCAAAAAATTAACCACCGATCCCCTAGGGGTGGGGAATGGGGCTGGAGGAAAACAAGGAGTCACCCTTTGTCGAGGAGTGCTCTCTGTCAAGGGCACTGCCACTCTGCATATGGAAACCCATGCTCCCGATATAAGCACCAGATGGAACCTGTTCTCTCTACAGGTAAGGAGCCTGACGTTCTAAGCTCTGATGGCATCTGACCACCAAGGCCATGCAGCCAGTGCTTCAGGAATAGTGTCTGTGAATAAACAGTCAAGCCGCAGTTCTAGACTATTACATACAGTCCATTCCATAGCATAAAATCTATTCATAAATCAGATTTAGTAATTTCTTGATGCAGAACGAATTATGCCGAGGCTTAGTGTCTTAAAACAACACCTATTTCTTTTGTTCACTCTTTTGCTGAGCAGGGGCTTAGCCGGGAAGCTTGGCTGTGCTCCACATGGCATCAGTTGAAATACAATTCATCTGTACCTGCTTCTAAGGTGGTGCATCACAGAACTGGCAAGTCGGGGCTGGCTGCTGGATCCTTTCCCGGTGGGCGTCTCCACAAGGTGGCTTGAGCTGCCTCACAGAAAGGCAGCTGGGGTCCCACACTCTGTGTCCCAAGAGGTGGAAAGCAGAAGTTACCAGTTTCTTGAAGCCTGAGAAATGAGACAGCCATCATCCCCACTGCTTGGCCAAGCAGAACAGACCCAGATTCAAGAGGCGGGGACAGCAACTCCATCCCTCTGTTGAAAGCGTGTCAAGGAATTTTGGAAACATGTTTCCAAGCCTCCACAATTGTTTATTTGTTGTATCATTTATGCGTTCGTTTATTTATTCTTCAAAAGCTACTTTGAACATAATTAAAACTGTCATTCAGCTCAGGTACCCCATTTCATTAGACCATGCTCAAATGTTAACCAGAGCAGCCCCGAGTTTGTATGGGGAGACAGATGCAAATCCTCCCAAAAGCCTGTCCCCGTGGCTTGGTGGTGGTGACAAAGAGGAGACCACAGCTGGAGAAAGTAGCTGCTTTTTCTGAAAACTGAGGAGAGAGTGCCCTGTGTGGTGTCCGTGTCAGTGGTGGTGGTGGTGGAGCTCACAGCTGAGACACATTCCTCACAACAGGCTCCTCCTCGTTTCTGCTCAACTGATTGGTTGCAGCCCGAACCTCCATTTCATCACTCTCTGTGCTGTTTTCTCCGCCTTCTCTATCCTCTTCAGGCTCAGGGGAGTTTCAGCCTCCTGGTGTACTCAACCTCCCATCTGATGTTTCATTAACAGTCCTTCCCTGTTTCCTTGGCACTCTGACACCAGCTTGGCCTTTCTACCTCTTCTTAAAATAGGTATCTATTAACACACACTAAGTGAGCTGGAATTCTGTGAGCTGCGGGAAGAGCAGGCACCCCCTGAGAGGGGCCGCAGAACCCCCCTCCCACACCCATCCACTCAAAAGGCTAACTGCCCTGAATGGGCAAACATTCAATGCTATTGTTGAGAATTACAGCCTTTCCATCCAGCTGTCACTTTGCAACGATAACATTTACAAACAAGCAGGTGTGATTATCGCAGGAACACAGGGTAATTATGCACATGTGGGCTCGAGGGAGCCCAGGGAACCCTCTAGGCTGAACCTTGGAGTCAGTCCTGAGCATTTTCCATAGCGCTTCCCCCACCCCCGCCCCAAGGGAGGTCTTCACGGTCTCCCAGTCCGAGCCTCAAGGGTTCCAGTGCTGCTGCAGCCCCGTCATGGAGGAGTCTGTGCACGTGTGTGCCCACGCGCACTAGGGTCCCATCGCCTGGGGACACAGCAACTGGGGGCCACGGGTGCCCCTGTCCTTACCCTCTTGTCAGGTTGGGACTCTGCGAAATGCTGGGAGGCTGGGAGCTGTAGGGACAACTCAAGAGGACAGAGCTGTGAAGCTAAGGAGGCATCTGGAAACTCCCTCCTTAATGCCTCCTGACACCAGGCCTTTCTGCTTGGCCGCACATGCGCAGCACAGCCTGTGAGCACAGTTTGGCACCACGTTCACGTGCACGTGCTCATGAGTGTCTCTGGAGGGCGCTGATCTTAAAGCTTTTCGGATGCCTCATGCCACGGAATCTGGGCACCATGGCCGCAAGGGGTTCAGTACCTCCCACGCTGAGCACTTCGGACACCTAGCAGGGACTTGACCGGTGTTCACTAAGTGAAAAAACGGGCAGCCACTGAGCCATCTCCAGGGACAGGGCCGCGCCATTCAGACCCTCCTCTGTCTCAGCCCTCGTCTCCAGGGGCACTTGACATGTTAGCTCAGCTCCACACAGCAGGCAGCCCCCTCTTTTGTCAGCCCCATCCGTGTCCTAGAGCGCCCCCGCCCTCCAACCTTCCAGTCTTCCCCTCCTGCAGCAGAAACCTGCCCTCCCAGCCTTTCCCTTACCCTGTCTTCACACTTTATCTCCCACCAATTGGCCTTTTTTGCCACACACACGTGCATGCACACACCAGCTCCTCCTTTAAACCTACATATCCCCCTGTATATGAAATGCCCTCCCCTTCTACCATGAAACGGATCAACCTCCACAAAGGCGAGACCCCCACCTCCCTCGGGACGGCCTCCTCCCACATTGGGATGCAACCCTTCCTCCTCTCTTACTCCTAGGTCCCCTTTTACAGAACAATTTGGATCGCTACTGTGATGTTCATCTCTGCCTTCTGCACAGAAGTTGTGCGTGCTCTCTCGCTCTCGCTCTCTCTCTCTCTCGCTCTCTCTCTCTCTCCTGCTCTCTGTGCAGCTGCCCTCCATAGCGTCCGGTCCCTGGGGAGAAGCCACAGTGCATTTTCCAGCTTGGCTCTCTCTCTCAGGGTCCCCAGCAGGAAGCACTGCAGTAGGGATGTGCTCAAAGTCTACCGAACTGGGAAGGGTAAGGAGCGCTTGGACCAGAGAAGAGGGCAAGCCCAGCTGCCCGCTGAGCCCCAGTGCTGCCACCGCAGAGTCCTGGCATGGGCAGAGGGCAGCCCTGCCTCCTCTCCACCAAGGCTTCCCGCCCTTCTGTCCAACAGTGCTCCCTCCAGCAGCCTGGTGAAGCTATTAACCCTGTGCAGAATGTTGTTCTAAAAGGCATAAAACAAAACACTCACATTACAAAGGACCCAGTGATACTGAAAATCAGATAGCTGCGTGCACTTGAGCAGGGGAGCCTCACCCCAGCACTGTGCGTCCACGGGCTCTGCCCTGGAGCCCATCCCCCCCATACCTCTTCCCCTGCCCCCCCCCCCGTGGGAAGCACCCTCGAGGTGATGGGATGCAGAGGGGGTGCCACGGGGGAGGGAGAAAATGTAGGACAAGGGAGTCTGAAACAAAAGGCACGCTCACCAGGGATTCCTGAGAGGCTGCGGCTGCTGTTCATACAGAAAGATCTGAATCATGATTTATGGTTTGCAGAGCTTGGGTGCACATGGAGAGAGAGGGGGAGAGAGAAAGAGAGAGGGAACTGTTCTCATGGACACAGCACAAGAAATAGCTGCCCTTAATTATAGCTGGTAAATAATTGTTCCTACTGCAGCGACAATGTTTTCAAATGAAATCTGTGCACTCTGGAGGTTTTTTCTTTGCTTTCATCATTGTCTCCATTAGGCACTTAGACATACTGAGCATTAAAACCACCCGCAACCTAAGTAATATGAATTCAAGGACCACACTACCTGGAAATAGGAAAAAGAGCTTGTGGGTTTTTTTTGTTTTTTTTTTTTTTCCTTCTAAACCAGCTGCAAAGCAGAGGAAATCGAATAATTTTTATATTATGAGATTTCAGGGGTTTTTTCATACTGTGTCTATTTCCTTTTAATGACAGTTGTCAGAAGTCACTCTTAAGAAAGTACTTGGAAACTGAATAGAAAATGTCTCACACATGTACTTTCCCTGTTTTTATGAAATTCAAATACGATGTGAGCGACAGGCACTGAGTGCTTGTCCCCCACGCGCAGCAAATGGAAGTTTGCTTCAAACCTTTTGTTCGCAGAGGTAGGAGGGGAGACCAGGAGTCCGTCAGGGGCCACCCTGCCTAGGATTCAGCCCGGATAGGCCAGGACTAAATGCACCAGGTGAGCTCCTGTTTCGTGGGGTGGGGTTGGATGGGGGGGGGGGTGCTGGCAACCTTGAGCACCCCCATTTCAGGAGTTAGAATGGAAGCAGACTCAGCCCCTCGTGAGAAGCCAGATCCCAGGCTCCGGCCCCAACAGGAGGCAGGGTCATGTTGGGCTCTGCGTTGAAACCTTGTGTCTGTCACTGGGAAGCAGGCTTGGCAGGAGGCAATCCAGCCAGCGTGGTGGTGCCCCCACGCTCAGTTCCCAGGGGCCCAGGAGCTGGGGGTGTCAGGGACTGGGACCTGGCTTCGGCTGGTCCCTCAGACCACTTCTGCAGAAGGCCAGGGGACAATGCTCCTGTTTGGGGCCCTGCAACCCCGTTCGTGGATTCTGCTAATGACCGAAGACCCATTCTGGCTAAAACTAGTCAGGAAGAAACGTTCTCTTCTTTATACCAAGATCCTGGTGAATGCACACACCTTCCACGTGGAGGCAAAAATTCCGAGTTCAACTCATGGCTGGGCCAGCCATCAGCTCTAGAATTCTGGCTACACAGCATAAGCAGTCTGGGTCTCTTTCTCAACAGCGATATGCGAAGGCTCAGGCCCGCGTGTGTGGTGTTTTGCACTGGGTTGTTGAGGACTTCCCATGTTCACAGAAACATCAAGTAAGCGGACAAGGACCAAATCTGCTGTGTTAGCTGGTGCTCTGGGCCTCCGCATGGGGCTGTGTGTGAACCCAAGTTCAGCGGTGACCCCGCCTGTGTCAGAAGTCCTGTGAAGGTTTAGAACAAAGCCCAGGGGGGCAGGGAACCACCTCAGGAGCGGGGGCGCTAGGAGTGGAGACAGAGAGGAGAAAAGACACATGTCGTTCCCAGTGGAGAAACCCACCCCTCACCCAGCCCCTTACCACCTTCCCAGCCCCCACCTCTGCCAGCCAAGCCTTCTCCTTCCTCCGCCCCCAAGTAGAGCCTTACGCATCTAGGCCAGGAAAGACGCCGTGCATGAAGTCGTGTCTGATGGAGCCATCTGCACATCTTTGGGAGATGCCCCTATCTGTAGAGCAGGGCTCAAGCAGGGGAAAGCAATTAACGTTCTGCCCTGAGGTGTCACCTTCTAGAATAAATCCTGTGGCCCCAGCAAAGGACAAAGGGTCCAGGACCCTGATACCAGAAGGAGGGGACAGCCAGCTGTATGTGGCAATTCCATACCGACTCCCACCCCCGCCCAGGTCCTCACGGGCACAGCAGCCTCGCTGAGGCAAGAAGGCAGGACTGCTGGCCCCATTTCACAGACCGGGGAGGGAGGCCCAGAGAGGGCCCCTCACGCGCACACGCACAGAGCTCAGGAGAAGCGGCCCCAGGATGGGGGGCCCAGCCAGCTGGCCCCTGGACTCCAGGTGCCCCTCTGCTCCTCCTCTAGCGCACTGGAAACAGCCTTCCCGCGCTGGTGGGTGAGCGCGGCTGGGCAACCCACGTGTCCTCGTCCCGCCTCTCCGACTCAGCGCCCACCAACAATGCCCCAGACAGAGTGGTGGGCAGAAGGTACCCCCCAAATGCTGACTCGCGTCCTAATCTCTGGGGGCTGCGAGTATGGCGGGCTGTCCAGCAAAGGGGAACTGAGGTCACGGATGGAATTAATGCTGCTGATAAGCTGGCCTTGAGTTAGCGAGGACATCGTGGACCACCTGGGAGGCCTCAGTGTAACACCAGGGTCCCCCAAGGTGTGGCAGGCAGAAGCGGAGCCGGGGGGCAGGGGAGTGACCGTGGAAAAAGGCACAGCGGACCATGGAGCTGGCAGCGAAGCCGGAGGAAGAACCCAGGAGCTCTAGACAGACTGCAGACGGGGAAAAGGCAAGAGACCGATTCTGCCCTGGAGGCTGCAGAAGGGCATGGCCCTGCTGGCCTCGAGGGCAGGGAGATAATCGAACTATGGCAGTTGGTGACAGCGGCCACAGGACACGAACACGTGGCTGGCACGTCATTGTGGGGGTCAGAAACACTGCAGTCTGAGGTCCGGAGACCTACACTTACAGCCCCTTGGAAGCTGTGTCCCCTGAGCAGCTATGTCAACCTCTCTGGGTCTGGTTTCCCATTTCTAAACTGTGCGATCAGGCCTCCAGGATTGCTGTTAGTGCTGCCAGAAGTCAGGCTAATTAACTGTCAACAAGAAAAGTAGGGATGCTTTCATCGATTTGCCAGGGGCCCGAGGCGGGCGGGGAATTAAGATTTTTTTGAACCCGAGACAGAAGTCACTAATTGTTGCCCACAGAAATTGCTTGAATATCTGTGAACATTTACTTTGCTTTTCAATAATCACATATATGGCTTTAAATCAATATAATGAGCCCCCTTGGGAAGGACTTCTGCAAGCCAGGAAGAATCCCAGCATGGGGCAGCACCAAGTCAGGACCCCGACTCATCCGTGCTCCAGGACCGGAACACAGATCACAGGACAGGAACTGCCCCACCGGCCCGGCTCACACGGAGCACAGGGCCACCCGGTAAGCGACAGGGTGGGAAACATATGCCCTGCACTCACCGGCCACGCGGCAACTGAAAGCTGCTTTCGAGCTTTCTGCTATTGGGGTCACATTATAATGGGATAGGTGGTGTTACCGTTAGATTCCCGGGGGTGAATTCCTCTATGGAGAAGCATTTTTATAATTCCATAAATCACCTGGCTTTCACTTATCGTAGTCCCGTCTTAGAATTGTAATGCATCACGTGTTTATACAGGCACCACACAGCAGAACCCGGAATTGTTTATGTAGGGAGCCAGCATTTACTGAACATCTCTGTTGGGCTAAACACCACACCAGTTCCATATAATCCCTCACACTCAACTCCTTCCCTTATGAAATATTTGTATATATACATTAATAGATGTATATATTTATATATATATATATAAAGCTTATTTATCTATATATAGTTATGTATATATAACTTTTTATTTATAGAACCTTATATTAATAATTGTACAAATATAAAATTATATAAATATACTACATATTATATATTAATTGCATATTGTATTAATTATATTGTTATTAATATAATATATAATTATATCATTGTAAATATATACACATATATAAAATACCTACTTCTGAAGGATATCAAGGATTAAGCTAAATAGAATAACGTAGCCAGGGACACACATCTGGGAAGAAATAGGACTGGAGTCACCCCCACTCTCCCTGGTTGTCACCCCATGCACTTTGTTGGCCCTACCACATTGCATCGCCCCTCCTTATGGAAGGTGCTAGGTCTTTCCTCCCTGTGAGTTTATTCCTCATCCTACCATTGGACCTGGCTTTTGATTTCACAGTGTGGCAAACTCCCCACTCCCACATTCACCTACAACAGCACACTTTAAAAAAAAAAAAAAAGTACATTAACGGTTAGAGAAAATATTGTGTCATGGATCCCATTAGGAAACTTTAAAATTCATTGAGAATATTCACCAAGTCCTGGTAGTTTGCGGGAACTCTTTTGGGAACCTGGGATGCCAAAGGCTCGGCGTTCTCGATTCCCCGGCAAAGAGTGGAGAGCACAAGAAATAGACAATGAGCAACCAAGAAGGGAAAAAGAGGGGCTATCAAGCTGTGGGTGAGCGCCACCCAGAGAATGCCCTAGACCAATGTCCAATAAAACCTTCTCTATACAGGTGAGACCAATAGGAATATGCTCCTGGCAGAGGAAACAGCTGGTGTGAGGCCCCTAAGGCAAGACTGAGTATGCTTACTGGGGAGCTTAAGAGAGGAGAGCCGCCCAAGACGATGTCAGGAGAGGGGCAGAACCAGATCTCATCGGGCTTTATGGTCAAGGAGCAGGAACATGAGTTTTTGTGAGAAGCCAAGGGTGGCATTGAGCAAGGGAGTATCATAGCCTGTTTTGCATTTTGTTGGTTTGTTTTTAGATCACTCCAGCTGCCGTATGCAGAATGGACTGTGGGAGGTCCGGTGAACAGTGGAAGCAGAGAGAGAGAGAGACAGTATGGTAGCTTCTCTGGAGGGTGGTGGTGGAAGGGGAGACGAGAGAGAGGTGGGGGCTATGCTCTGGACAGACAGGCAACAGGACTTGAACCGAACCATGGCTGTGGTCAAGTGAACCATTTGTCTACAGGGAATCTATCCCCGCAGAGCATGGCGGCCCTGTGGGCAGAGTACAAGTCTCTCCTCATTTATTTTGGACTTGGCTACATGACTTCCTTTGGCCAATAAGATCTACACGGGAGAGCCAGTGTATCAGATATAACAGAGGGTGTAGAAGGTACCACTTATTTCTGCCGTCCTTCCTGAGTTTGTCCTCTACACTGTAAACCAGGCACATCCCAGGGAGTAACTGCTCTGCCAGCCTGGGTCCTGAATGGGAAGACCTGTAGACCCCACCTAGGCCCAGTTGAGGCCATCTAACACCAACAGACCCATGAGTGAGGAGTAAATGTTTATCACTGTGAGCTACAGAGATTCCAAGGTTATTTGTTACTATGACAGAAGTACACAGTAACTTCTCTACAAGACTATCACCTAGATCTTTGGCTTAACGCACAGTGTACATAGTGGTTCTGTTTACCAATTTGGGGGTTGACAAGTGGGATAGAAGGTGGGAGTTGAGATTTCATTTTAGGACACATTTAACAAACAGGAATACCAGCTATTTTAGGGAAGGCACACTCCTTGCATCTGTAGGAGGATCACATTGTTTCCGTTTGGAATTTAACATCCCAAGTAAATTTCTAGATCCTTTTATATGCGATCTGTTCACTGTCAAACATTTTACTCCCCGGAACTGTTTATTTGACTTCTTTCCAAAAGGAAAGTGCACTTCAAGTTAAATCTAGTTTCCCCCAAGTGGTTCTAACGAGATGAAAGACAGAAACAGGGTCACAAAAGGAGGAAACCCACTGCCCATCACACTGTCATTCAGCTGGGTGACATTTCCAGGGAGCGAGCCTGATGAGATCAAGGTGGGGAAGGGACTGCCTTTAAAAATCACATCCGGGTCGTTGTAAGTAATAAAATCCACATGGATAGCCCATTGTGAAGACAGCCAAGGGAATCTTTCCCAGCAAAGCAATTTCAAGACAAATCCATCTTAAACAAGACGAGGAACGTATTTTGTTTGGATATTTGGTTTGTGAATAATTGTATTCGTGTTTCATTTATTGACAATTGTATCTCCATGTAATCATATAATCTTGCCAATTCAGGCTTAAAATTTTTAATTCCATCATAGTTAACATACAGTGTTATATTAGTTTCAGGTGTACAACATAGTGATTCAATAATTCTATACATTACCCAGTGTTCACTAAGGTAAGTGTGCTCTTAATCCCCATCACCTGTTTCATCCATCCCCCACCTACATCCTCTCTGGTAACCATCAGTGTGTTCTCTATAGTGAACATTCTGGTTTCTTTTTTTTTTTCCTTTGTTCATTTGTTTTGCTTCCTAAATTCCACATTTGAGTGAAATCATACGGTATATGTCTTTCTCTGACTTATTTCATGTAGCATAATACCCTCTAGCTCCATCCAACCATGTTGTTGCAAATGCCAAAAATTCATGCTTTTTTATGTCTAAGTAATATTCCATTGCGTGTGTGTGTGTGTGTGTGTGTGTGTGTGTAATATATCTTCTTTATCCATTTATTGATGGACACATGGACTGCTTCCATAATTTGAGTATTGTAAATAACGCTGCAATAAACATAGGGGTGCATGTATCTTTTCAAATTACTATTTTCATGTTCTTTGGGTAAATACCCACCAGTGAAATGACTTGATCATACGCTAATTCTATTTTTAATTTTTCGAGGAACCTCCACACTGTTTTCCAGAGTAGCTGCACCAGTTTGCATTCCCACCAACAGAGCAGGAGGGTTCCTTTTTCTCCACATTCTCACACTTGATGGTTCTTCTGTTGATTTTAGTCATTCTCAAGGCATGAGGTGATATCTCATTGTTTTGATTCTCATCTCCCTGAAGATGAGTGACGTTGAGCATCTTTTCACCTGTCTGTTGGCCATCTGGATGTCTTCTTTGGAAAAGTGTCTATTCATGTCTTCTGCTCATTCCTTCACTGGATTATTTGTTTTTCGGGTGTTGAGTCTGATAAGTTCTTTATAGATTTCGGATCCTAACCCTTTATCCGATATGTCATTTGCAAATATCTTCTCCCATTCTGTCGGTTGCCTTTTATTGATTGTTTCCTTTGCTGTACAAAAGCTTTTTTATCTTGATGGGGTCCCAATAGTTAATTTTTGCCTTTATTTCCTTTGCCTTCGGAGACATGTGGAGCAAGAAATTGCTGCGGCTGAGGTCAAAGAGGTTGTTGCCTGTCTTCTCCTCTAGGGTTTTGATGGTTTCCTGTCTCACATTTAGGTCTTTTATCCATTTTGAGTTTATTTTTGTGTCTGGTGTGAGAAAGCGGTCTAGTTTCATTCTTCTGCATGTTGCTGTCCAGCTCTCCCAGCACCACTTGCTGAAGAGACTGTCTTTTTCCCACTGGATCCTCTTTCCTCCTTTGTCAAAGGTTAGTTGGCCGTACATTTGTGGGTCCAATTCTGGGTTCTCTATTCTATTCCATTGGTCTATGTTGGACAATTCACATTTTAATGGTTTCCCAAGAAATACCACAACGTATTTTTAGCTAATCTTTTATAATAATATTTTTCTATAAAAAATAATATACATTCACAGAAAGTTGTTAAATACGTACTATTAAGTAAAAAAAGACAGAGCTCTAGTATCTTCAGTATGATACAATTAAAATTAAAGTCAATAACAAATAGTATATACATGTATAAAAATAGTGTGTATACTATATACATAAAGATATCTGGACAGATTACTGTTAAATTACAAACAAGAAGTAAACCTCTGGAAATTTCTATTTGTTATTATTCATTTCTTTTTTTTTTCTTTTCAAATACGGAAGGCGTCACGAGTTGGCGCATCGTCTTTGTGTCGAGGCCATGCTCATCCACCCTGTATCGTTCCAGTTTTAGTGCTGCGCCTACCACTCATTTCTGTATCACTTAAATCCTTAAAGATAAACACACGGACTTTTCATAACGAAAAACAACAGCAATAAAGATATTTTACCGAGAAGAACCAGAAGAGGAAATCATTCACACGGGAAAGCCTGAGGAAAACATCTTGACGCCAAAGCAAAGGCCTCGAAGAGAATAAACTACATCCTTAGCGAGGCTCCTGGTCCACGGGATAATGAAGAATCCAGTCCCAGCTTACGCTGTTCAATCCAGCATGCCTCCTGACAGCTTAACACATGCTTACTGCTGCTTATTATACTTTAATACAGATTCAGAATTAATATTTGATGCTCTTCTGTTGTTTCCCTGTTGATGCGTATCTACAGCCTGAAGAAGCAAGCTGCGGACTAGAAACAGAAAAGCACCCAGCAAAATTCACATTTCCCCTTAATGTCAGAAACCACAGATACGTTAAAAAGGATCATCGGGGACGCAGGTACACTCTGACGTTTTGATCTAACCCATTTTCACATTCAAAAGTGTTATTCAAAGTACATAATTGTGCTCAGAGCAGAAAGCACTTAGTGTCAGCTTAGCACTAGCTCCAAATCTCAACGGGAGATTTACGGGAACGTGGCGGCAGACACGGGCTCGGGGCTCCTTCGGGGCTCTGTGGAGCTCTGGGTGGGTTTGACAGGGTCTGCGTGTGCCTCCTGGCTTCTCCCTGACCCTTGTCTGTGGGCCTCTGTTCCCCGCCTCCACCGTCACCCCTCCGTTATGAGAAAGGAAGATGCAGAGGCAAAGGAGACGCCATTCAGTTCTGCGGTGGATGGACTGATCTCAGAATCTCCGTTGTGGAATCTCCACTCAGGAGTTTGCAGATCCACCCCCTCTCCCTTGGCCTTTGGTGTCTCAGCTTGAATGAAGCCAAAGGTCACTGAAAGCTTCAGGGGAAACCGCTGAATTTCACTGATGGCCGTGTCAAAATCTCCAAATCAAGCCGGGACCCATCTTCCAACGGGGATTCACCAGACTGACGCATGATGTTTCCAAGGCTGGCTGGCCGGGGGAAGTTTGAACAGAATCTCCAACCTTGCAAGTTTTTGCCTGTTTGAAGCCCTGCCCACCCCTGGGGCTTCTGATTAATAGCCAAATGGAAGTGCTAGTATTGGACGAGCGCCAATGCCATATTTTGATAGCATCTCTGAGAGCAGTTCACGCCTAAAATAGCCCATGTGGGTGCACTGACACTCTGTACTTTTCTTCCAACTTTCCAGTCTCTCACAGGACCGTGCTCATCTTGTGAACTGCTGCTTTAAAAAAAGGAATCTTTTTAAAGGTTGATTCAAAAAAATCAATATTCTATTTTTGGCCATAACACTTAAAGTCAGTATATGCTGGAGCTTTATTATAAATCTCTCCTTTGGAGCATGGACCAACTCAAAGAGGTGTCTTATTAAGTACAGGAAGACCTGATCACCATACTGCTTCCTTTGTGGCCATGGCCAAACTCCCTGGGCCTGGAGGAAGATATTGTGATGAGTCAACTTCATCGTTGTCAATGACGAGCTATCACTGCCTTGGTAAGATGAAAAGTCAGGTGTCCACAGCCCACGGCAGAGGTGTATTTGTAACCACTGCAAAGGCTCAGGACCCCCACTGAATCACCTGAGGCCCTCCATGAAATACTGCTTCTGGGGCCAAACTCAGATCCACTATATCAGAGGCTCTGCAGAAGGAGATGGGCTTAATAGACTTTGTAACCTCATCACATAGACAAAACTCCTAAGAATCCATTAGAGTAAACAGGGTATACGACGAATGCCCAAGTGTCAGGCGCAGAGGATTAGGGACTAAGACGGACATTTAACAGGAGGAGACGATGTAACTCAGACCAGCCGTGCTAATCGCTGGGTCCAGCTCTGTCACAGAGGAAAACCAGAGCCCAGAGAAGCTACTTGGGCTTCCCAGGACCTGACGATGAGTTCGCCTCCAAGCCGAGTCCCACACACAAAGACTCAGCCTCCCTCTGACCCACTCAAAGTGAAATGGAACACTCAGCCCATTGTGTGGGTAATTACACATTTTTTAACTCACATCCGATAAATCCACATAATTAAGCCCCCCTCCTTCCCCCCAAAATATCTTTTTTTTTTCTTTTTGAATTATCTATATAATTGCCTTCATTTTCCACTTCATTTTGCTCATGTAACTATGCCTTCACCCCTCCTCTGGCAGAGTCAGCAGGAAGCAAGCTTTTCCCCCAGACAATCCACGCATACTGAACTATTCCCATCTACAGAGCACTGTGATTGGTTGACTGAGGAATTGTGAACACAAATTATAAATGACCACATCCAAGCGCCCTGCCTTTCTAAGCTCACAACCTGTTCGATATGAGGTCTTAGGAGAAGGTAGCTCGCAAGACGAGGTAAGGTGTCATGCCCAGAGGGGCTGGGGGCATGGCATAGTGCTGCATGGGGGAGAGGCGGGGAGAAGAGAGGGCATGAGAATGACAGGGGCAGAGCTCCAGACATGGAAAATGCCACCTGGGCTGGGGCGTCTTCTGGGAAGAAAGGGAGCCATCGAAGGGCATCAGATGCCTGGTGGTTTGAAACCAGGTTGGACTGGGCTCTATCACTTACCAGCTGGGTAGTTTGGGTAAGTTACTTAGCCTCTCTGGGCCTCAATCTCCTGTTTGTAAAAATGGGTATCACAGTGACTTTCCTTGTTAGATTCTCGTCTCAGTCTGGTCTGGTGGAACAAACTACCATAGACTGGGGGACTTAAACAGCAAGCTTTATTTGTCACACTTCTGAAGGCTCGGTCCAAGGTCAAGAAGCCTGTAGATATGGTGTCTGCTGAGCACCTACTTCCTGGCCTTCAGAAGGCTGCCTCTGGCTCTATCCTGGCTGAGAAAGAAAGCTCTGATCCCTCCAGCTCCTTACGGGGGCTCTAATCCCATCATGGGGGCTCCACCCTCATGACCCAATCTGATTGTTACTTCCTCCCCAAATCCTCACTTCCAAAAACCATCACACTGGGGATAGGGTCCCAACTTACGAATTTCAGGAGGATGCAAACACTCACTCCATAGTGAGTTTAATCTGAGGATTAAAGGAGTTGAAATCTGCAAATCATTTTCAAAGGCCCCAAGAGCATCATGCTCAGATCCTATCATGCTCAGATCCTAGAGGCTAGAAGGTGACCGTGGTTCCAGGCGCTGAGTAGGAGAAGGCTGTGATGATACCACATCTACTCCACTGTCAATGAAATAGACACAAAGAGCCACACTGTCCAGGGGTAGAACCTGGCACCAGAGCCTAGGAACATCAACAAGTCACAAACAAGAAAGACATGGCAAGAATGAAGAAACCAGACGTCCTGACTGGCATGCTACCCGAGAGAGAGGCAGGGCACACAGATGGCCTTACAGTCCCTACAGCTGGTTCTGACAGAGGAATAAAAATGCCCTGGGATCTGCTGAGCACAGGGCCTTACATGGCCCACCAGTAGGAGCCCCAGAGGCCAATGGAGGAGAGCGACCAGATGTGGCTTGGGGAGTTGGAAGGAAGACACTTACAGGAAATGGATGCCCTTGAGGGAACTGAGAAAGAGGAGAGGGGGTGCTAAGGCCTGGGGAGCCAGGAGAGAGGCTTTGTCACCTTACAGAGACTGGTTCTGGGGATGGCAGATGTGGCAACTGAAGGAGAACCCCAGGTTCTATATGAAACCTGTCTGTCTGCCAGTGTCTGTCACCCATGCAAAATACTGAAACCAGGATGGATGAGACAATGGTTGAATGGATAGGTAGATGGATGGAAGGATGGATGGATGGATGGATGGATGGATGGATGGATGGATGGGACAATGGCTGAATGGATAGGTGGATGGATGGAAAGATGGATGGATGGATGGATGGATGGATGGATGGATGGATGGGACAATGGCTGAATGGATAGGTGGATGGATGGAAGGATGGATGGATGGATGGATGGATGGATGGATGGATGGATGGAGAGGCAGGATGGTGGATGGAAGGATGGATGGATGGATGGATGGATGGATGGATGGATGGAAAGATGGATGGATGGATGGATGGATGGATGGATGGATGGAGAGGCAGGATGGTGGATGGAAGGATGGATGGATGGATGGATGGATGGATGGATGGATGGGACAATGGCTGAATGGATAGGTGGATGGATGGAAAGATGGATGGAAGGATGGATGGATGGATGGATGGATGGATGGGACAATGGCTGAATGAATAGGTGGATGGATGGAAGGATGGATGGATGGAAGGATGGATGGATGGATGGATGGATGGGACAATGGCTGAATGGATAGGTGGATGGATGGAAGGATGGATGGATGGATGGATGGATGGATGGATGGATGGAGAGGCAGGATGGTGGATGGAAGGATGGATGGATGGATGGATGGATGGATGGATGGATGGAAAGATGGATGGATGGATGGATGGATGGATGGAGAGGCAGGATGGTGGATGGAAGGATGGATGGATGGATGGATGGATGGATGGATGGATGGATGGGACAATGGCTGAATGGATAGGTGGATGGATGGAAAGATGGATGGAAGGATGGATGGATGGATGGATGGATGGGACAATGGCTGAATGAATAGGTGGATGGATGGAAGGATGGAAGGATGGATGGATGGATGGATGGATGGATGGATGGATGGATGGGACAATGGCTGAATGGATAGGTGGATGGATGAAAGGATGGATGGATGGATGGATGGATGGATGGATAGGAAGGTGAGTATATGGATGCGTAGATGGAGAGATACTCCATAATAAACCTTCCAACTAAACAGAACCTAAAACTAACAATAACCTCACTTTCCCATCTGTGAAATGGAACTGTTGTTTTCTATAGCCTTTATCTTTGCATTGTACAATTAGGTTTCAATAAATTGGGTGGCAGTTCTGATGTCATACCACAAAATGCTGCACAAAACTCTTCTAACCTTCTTTTCCTCCACCACTCTGTGTCCTGCCTTTGTGTTCCCACCGAACTCTTGGAGAGCGGGGCTTGTGCCTGGCCAGAGTCCAGGGTCACTCACCTCACCATACCCATCGGCACCCAGCAAGAGGCTCTGTCCCCACTGGACACCAGCTTTTGGTTTGACCACCCCAACTTGTAGTGACATCAGGACCCGTGCACCGTGGCTGAAGAAGAACTGTTTCTGAATGTGTCTCTTAGCTTCTGATTATGCTGAGCAATTCCAGTGGTGGAACCAGGTCCTTGCTCGCAGCTGGCCGCGCATCGCCACCGTGTTTATTATCATCGCTTGCCAAATGAGTGAATGTGTGAACACGTGAACCAATTCTTGGGCTTCTCCTACGCCGTCAGAAGACAGGCCCCCCAGCTCACAATGCTAACTCTGTTCAGACTCTGGAAAAATAGGTTCCAGAAAATACAGAAATTAGACCGAGAATAACAGCCCCTAACATCTGGGGAATATAATCTGCTCACTTCCCTACATCTAGTACGCGCCACCCCCCACCCCCCGCCCTGTGAGCTAGAGAAGTCGTCTCAGAACGCATGCTGAGTGGTTTGTCTTCCCAGAATATGAACCCCTGCACTGTAACTGAGATAATGTAGAATGGATGTTACTTAATTTTCAGTGGCTTTCTTTGCAACTGATCTGTTTCTAATGGAGATCTGACTACTACAATGAAGTTTATTTCTTTGCATTCCTAAGCTTCTCAACTTGACTTTCAATACCGTTTCAATGGGCTTTTTAGTTAGTGACGGGATGCTGGGGGGACTGCCTTTAGCAGTTTTTAGTAAAAGCTTCTCTCATAAGCACAAATGTATAACACCAATTTATTTCTCCCTGAACTTAGAACCAACGTCATTCAAAAAAAAAAAAAAAAAAGTCTTAAACATAAAGGTCACTGATTTACTTTTATGAAACTCATCAAAAATACAGCTTCCCAAGATGAGCAAAGCTCATGCAGACTGAACCTTCCCCCCAGTTCTCCCGGCCTGTGGTCACGGAGCATGGCTAACCAGACGCCTAGCACAAAGGTTCACTGAGAGCCTTGGGCCCTGGAGGCCACCTGGGGGCCGCTCCAGGAGCAGTGCCCCCGTGACCGGGGTTCAGACACCTCTGCCGCGGGCAGATGGGTGGGGACAGCAGGAGTCAGCTCCCTCTGCTGTCAGGGTGGAGGCAGGAACTCTGCCAAGGGCGAGAAGGCAGCTGCGGGCGTCCCAGCTCCGGCAGGTGTGTGCAAGCTGCTTGTGACATGGAACCGGAGTGGCCCTGCGGACTGGGTGGCGCGGGAGATCTGGGACACGGGGACACAGGGGGGCTGGGGTGACAGAGCAGGCTCACAACCTGCACTCGTCCCTGGGGCTGGGCGGCTGGAGGCCAGGGTCCTCAGGGCGGTGGCAGGACCTTGCTCCCTCTGCAGGCTCCAGGGGAGTGTCTGATCCGCGCCCTCCTCGCAGCCCTGGTGCTTGCCCAGGTTCCCAGTGTTCCAGTCCTTGCCTCTGCTGCCACGTGGCAGTCTCCCTGCGTGACGTCACATGGCCTTCCCTCCCTGCTTGCCCACCCTGGGATTCCTCTTCTTATGGGGACACCACCTGTGGGATGAGCACCAGCCTAGTCTCCTACCTCCTCACCGTAACTTGATGACGTCGGCAAAGACCTTCTTTCCAAATAAGGTCACATTCGCCAGGCTCTAGGACTTCCACACCACTTTTGGGGGACAGATTCAACCCCTAACAGACCGGCTGCTTGGCAGGCCGCAGGAGGCAGAGGCAAAAGAGGGCTGCGCCTGGCGGCAAGGCTGGGGGACAAGAATGCGGGGCTGTGGTCCCAGAGAAGGGCCCCCAGAGCAGGAGCCCAGCTTCACATGGCTTCGGGGCTTCCAGCCGCCAGCGGGGCGCAGGCCCCCTCTGTGTCCTCACAGGACAGGTAACGTTCCACCTGCTGCTACTTCCTTAGGGTCATGGAAACCACCACTGCCCCCCCACCCCGAACCCAACGACAGGGTCATGGAAATCACCACTGCCCACCCCCTGAACCCAATGACAGGGTCGTGGAAATGCCCCACTGCCCCCCACCCCGAACCCGATACAGGGTCATGGAAACCCCCACTTCCCCCCACCTCGAACCCGATGACAGGAGCCTGGGGGTGGCTGTTTGACCCTGACTGAGGAGCCAGATTCTGTCTCCCACGGAAGAGGCCGACCCACAGGGGTGGTAGGAAGCCAGCCTGGGACCCCAAGGCCCGGATTCCAGGCCCCACTCTGTGCCTCCCGAGCCAGCCTTCTGATCTACGAAAGGAGGGCTTTGGGGGAGAAATCTCAAGTGATTTCCACTTCCACCGCTCTGAACCCCACTTTCCTGCTGACTGATCTGGTAACTTCACAGTAGCCGGACCTCCCCTTCTCCGTGACCTTCAGCGGCAACCTCTTGACATTTCCATCGCTAGTTCACAGACACCTTCCAGAGAAGGAGCAGAGGCTCGGAGGGGCCCTCCAAGGCCCAGGAGAGCCACTGCCACACCTACCGCCCAGAACCTGAACCCCGCTCTAGCTTTTAACGTGGTTTCCAACAGCTGAGGCAAGAGAAGGTGGGTGGGTGGCCAGCAGAAGGGCCCCCAGGGCCGTGAGTCAAGGATGCACCTTTCCGGCCCCGCCTTTATCTCCAGAAGTGCTTGTCCCCGCGAGAAGCCACACGGCACCGTCACCCGCAGAGAAGGAGGCGATAAGGGCCCCGCGCCAGAAGCTCAGCCTCACCTTGGTGCCCCACGCGTGTCCCACACTGGACACCACTCCTCCTGGAAGGAGGGGACGGGCCTGGCCGTCCCCACTGGCAGATCAGGGAACCGTGCACGCTGGCTCTGAGACACGACAGAGGTGCCCTGGCACCACCAGGCTTCCTGAGGCAGAGGCTGACTGGAGGCGAAAACCCTGGCCAGCTCTCACCTCTCCTTGCACTCATATTTGGGGGCCATATTATCAATCGGCCATTAACGTACAAGAGGTCACGAGGGACAGGAAGTAGTGAACATATGTGTCAACACATGAGAAAACAGCGTCCAAGGAAACGTGCCAGTCTGGCATCACTTACCTGAAGTCGGCACACACTCGTCTAACGGGTTAAAGGCGCTAAGAAAATGAATGATTTTTTTTCCCTCATGCATATGCAATTATATACAGGATACTGCCTCTCTCTGTATGTAGCTTCAAAATCATTATTACCTTTGTCAAAGGGGGCAGCTAATGAAAGTGCAACGCTGCATAATTACTGAACTCTTTAATAATAAGGTTCATTTAATTGACCTTCATTTCTGGTTTCAGAATAAATCTGACAATATTACTTGCCAGCCACTCCCAAAAGCAATAGTTGTACCGTAAGAGCAATAATCTTGGGGCCTGAAAATTCATCTCTAAATGAAAGAATTTTCTTTTTGTGGCCAGAACCCTAAAATAATGGCAGCGCCCCGGGTAGAGGGCAGGGGAGAGGAAGTGGGAGAGACAGGATTGGAAACTTTCTGATAAAGAGGTGCCATGGTGCTCACAGCTGCTCTTGTCCCGTCCGCGCATTATTTTATAAGAATTGTGTAAGGGCACCAGTTGGTAAATACCAGAGGGCTGTCACGGCAGGGACACCCGGCTCCGTAAACACATTTGCGCACAAGTGCTTACAAACGGGCCGTCGATCATGCCAGGAAGACTTTCCAGCCTGTGCCATCGTGTCCCAGGGTGTCTCTGGCTACAGGAGGTGTTGTGAGGTGTCTCTGGGAAGCGTAGTCCCCACCTCTTCTCTTCAAGACCTACAGCATCACCCTCAGTGCAGGGACGGCACCATCAACAGTGACCCATGGTGTGGGACAAGCCTGCACCGGTGTCCAATGAATCTGGGCTCCCACTATGCCCTGGACCCGGGGGGAGAAGGGGTCAGGAGGAACCCACTGCCCCTCAGCACCTTCCCTACCCCTGGCTGGTGTCCCATGGTTTCCTCTTCTCTTCTCCAAGCCTATGCTCTTCTACTGGGTTCCTGGAAGGGCAAGGAAAGAAGGGCTTCTGTGGCCTCATCATCACCGAGAGTCCCCCGCTCTGACAACTGCACAGCTCTGTGCAGAAGCCAGCATCATCAACAAGTAATGAGAGCAATAGAAACACAGTAGCCAACAATCCCGAAATTCTGGAATCCACAATTAAAAACTGGAAAGTTTCTGCAACTGGTACGTTGGTCCCAGGCCGACTCACCACTAGGGGAACAAGAACCTACCAGGATCGGAATGGCGTGTGCTCCAAGGCAGAGACTGCGGAGAAGCAAGGAGGGCGGGCCGTGACAAGACCCCGGAGCAGAAGCAGGAGGAACATCTGACCAGCGTTCCCACCAAAGGGCTCCCCTCGGAAGAGACGACCCGCGTTGCATGGAGAGCCATGCAGGACAGTTGCTTAGACGTGAGTTCCTTGTTTCACACGTACCTTGTTCGTTTCATCTTCTAGCAAACTTTTCTCCCCAGCAGAGGGGTACTAATTAGTGCATAATAAGCACCTATTAATGGCGCTTTGCCTACTTGGCCCTCAGGCATTGCTGAAAATGCAGACCTGGGTCCAAGAACCAACTGGTACCTGGGTTTAAAACCCTAGGAGCCAATTGTCCCACGATCCTACACCCTCCCCAGCCCACCCCACCACCATGCTTTTCAACCAGGGGCCACGAGCACACCAAAGGGACAAAAAGCACCAGGGTAAAACAAGGAACACTTTCCGTGCCAACAATGTTGCTCAAGGCAGACAAATTTTAACTTCTTTTATTTAGAGCAAATGCAAGCCTATTAAACTAGACAGTATTCATTATTCTTTAAGTGAGACGAGTGATGATTTTTCAAAAAATGTTCTTTGGAAGGTCTTTTTTTTAATTCACTTATTTATTTTGAGAGAGAGAGAGAGAGAGGGAGAGAGAAGAGGAAAGGGGAGAGGAGGGGAGGGGAGGGGAGGGGAGGGGAGGGGAGGAGGGGAGGGGAGGGGAGGGGAGGGGAGGGGAGAGGAGAGGAGAGGAGAGGAGAGGAGAGGAGAGGAGGGGAGAGGAGAGGAGGGGAGAGGAGAGGAGGGGAGAGGAGAGAAGAGGAGAGGAGAGAGAATCCCAAGCAGGTTCCATGCTATCAGCTCAAGAAACCTCGAGACCAAGACCTGAGCCAAAACCAAGAGTCGGATGCTTAACGGACTGAGCCACCCCGGTGCCCCCTGAGGCAGATCTTCTATCCCTGCTTCCAGACCAGGAATCCAGGCCGGAGTCCTTCTCCGCTGTGAAGAGAGGCTTTGGTGAAAGGGTCCCAGGACACTGAGCAGCGGCGGGCCCCCTCTCGCCCAGCTGCAATGGCCCTGCACGCTGAAATCCCGGTCCATCTGTGGGCCTGCTGTTCCTCCCAGAGCCTCTCACCAGTAGACCTGGGAAGGTCCACAGAACTGGGCTCAGGCTGCACACGATTATGCTTTTAACTTCCTCTCCGAGTACTGTGCCGTGTTTGTGCTCACAGGGACCCCGGGCCAGCTCTACAAGTCTTCCTCCTCAGTGACATCTGGCCTGGACTCGGCGGGCAGCTCCGGGCTCAGCGGGGCTCTCTCACGGACCTGAGCTCGGCTTCCGGGTCAGCTGGGGACTGGCCGGTCCAGGGGGCCTCCGCTGGGTAGGTTGGTCTACACCACGAGGTTCTCATCCTCCTGCACACCAGCCCTGGCCTGCCCACGACGGCAGCCGGGCAGGGTTCTCAGGAGACCGCAGAAGCGCACACGGCCCCGTGAAGCCTGCACTTGGCACTGACACGGCACCACGTCCGTTACCGACTGTCGGTCAGAGCAAGTCGTGAGATCGGCCCAGATTCAAGCAGGAGAAAAACAGACGGTACCTCCTGACAGAAGAGAGCGGACGTCACACTGCAGACAGGGAGGGGAACCATCGCTGCCATTTTTTGCAAACATGCAGTGTTTTCTCTTCCCGTATGCTTCCATCCAGAACCTCTAGATCACAGCTGCCCAGGAAGCTTTACCCGTTCCCAAGGACGTGCCGTTGGGGGCCCCACAGACAGATGCGCGCACACGTGTGCATGTGCGTGAACGTGTCTGCCTAAGAAAGAGAGTAGGGGTTTCAGCATCATCTGCAAGAATGAAGCATCTGTAAATTGCACTTCATCGGGTGGACGGTCCGTGCATCTCTTATATTCCCTACCACCGCCAAAACACGTCCGCATGTCGTGTTCCGTTTCCTTTGCCAATAGCTGTCGTCTTTCTCCTTTCTTTTTAATTCACTCACCAGCTATTCCAGCTCTACGTAGCCAGAAAAACAAGGACCGTACCAGACAGCTCAATAGACAACATTTAACATGGGAAACTGGTTACAAAGATGTTAGAAGAGATAGAAAACCAAACCATGAGGCAACCCAAGGATTGGTTAAAGCAGGAGAACCCTCCCCCAGGATGGGAGGACTACCAGAGAGAAGCAGAGGTTAGTGGAGCCCAGAGGCCAGGTCCCCTGCAGGAGCTGGGTCCTCAGGAGGGGCCGCAAGGCAAAAGCTGGAACCACAGCCAGCACATAGCAGCTGCCAGAAATACCTCCTGGGGCTGAAGAGAGAGGAGAGGGTCCAGGGACACCTGCTGGGGCTGAAGGGAGGGGAGAGGGGAGAGGGTCCAGGGATACCTGTTGGGGCTGAAGGGAGGGGAGAGGGTCCAGGGACAGCTCTGGGGCTGAAGGGAGGGGAGAGGGTCCTGGGACAGCTCTGGGGCTGAAGAGAGGGGAGAGGGGAGGGGGTCCAGGGACACCTGCTGGGGCTGAAGGGAGGGGAGAGGGTCCTGGGACACCTGCTGGGGCTGAAGGGAGGGGAGAGGGTCCGGGGACAGCTCTGGGGCTGAAGGGAGGGGAGAGGGTCCGGGGACAGCTCTGGGGCTGAAGAGAGGGGAGAGGGGAGGGGGTCCAGGGACACCTGCTGGGGCTGAAGGGAGGGGAGAGGGTCCTGGGACAGCTCTGGGGCTGAAGAGAGGGGAGAGGGGAGGGGGTCCAGGGACACCTGCTGGGGCTGAAGGGAGGGGAGAGGGTCCTGGGACACCTGCTGGGGCTGAAGGGAGGGGAGAGGGTCCTGGGACAGCTCTGGGGCTGAAGAGAGGGGAGAGGGGAGGGGGTCCAGGGACACCTGCTGGGGCTGAAGGGAGGGGAGAGGGTCCTGGGACACCTGCTGGGGCTGAAGGGAGGGGAGAGGGTCCGGGGACAGCTCTGGGGCTGAAGGGAGGGGAGAGGGTCCGGGGACAGCTCTGGGGCTGAAGAGAGGGGAGAGGGGAGGGGGTCCAGGGACACCTGCTGGGGCTGAAGGGAGGGGAGAGGGTCCTGGGACAGCTCTGGGGCTGAAGAGAGGGGAGAGGGGAGGGGGTCCAGGGACACCTGCTGGGGCTGACAAGCAGCAAAGACACCCTGGCTGCTGCAACCCTCCTTCCAATGCCGCCCACGGGCCGACCCAGGCCGGGAGCCTGGCTGTGCACAGGGACAAACCATCTCGGTGGCTCACGAGGAAGGCCTGTTTCTCACTCTGCTCCAGTGCCCATCACACCTGGGTCTGGGCTGAAGAGCAGGTGTGCCGTCCTCACGGCAGACAAGGGGGGTCGGGGCGGGTCAAGGACCACCAAGGAGGCTGTGCCGGGCCCTGGAAGGGCCCACACTTCACGGGACGACGCCAGTCACGTGGCCCAGCCCAACACGGATGAGAGAGCTCCGTCCACACAGGGTCCCCATCAGCCCCATGGCGGCAGGCAAGAGAGGTATTCCTCTTGCAGAAAGGGCAGCTGTATTAGTTCCCTGTGGTTGCAGTAAGAAACCACCACACGCTGAAAACAACACAAATGTATTTTCTTACAGTGCTGGAGACCAGAATTTTGAAATCGGTCTCACTGGGCTAAAGTCAAGGAATCGCCGGGGGTTCCTTCTGCAGGCACCAGGAGAGAATCCCTTTCCTGGCCTTTTCTGCTTCTGGGGCCACCCACATTGTCTGGTGTGTGGCCCCTCCCTCACATCACCCCAACCTCTTACCTCCATTGTGACTTTCCCACTTCCTCCTCTGATCTCCTGCCTGTGGTTCCCCCATAAGGACACTTATTGTTACTTTGGGCCCACCTGGATCATCCAGACAGCCTCCCCATCTCATGATGCTTAACCTAATCCCAGCTGCAAAGTCCCCTTTGCCGTACAGGATAGCATTCCCAGGTTCTGGGGGTTGGGATGTGGACGTTCAACCACCACAAGCAGCACTAGCTCGATCCACCAGCAAGGGGTCTGGAGCGATGCAGGGTGCAGGGACCAGGCTCCCGCACCAGGGAGCACAGCAGAGGAAGGGCAGGGAGGTCTTCCGGAGTCTCCTCCCAGCCTCTTCTTTATCAAGAAACAGTCCTTGCGTGCAGGGGGGGCTCCATCCCACCCATGAAGGGAAGAAATTCACAGCTCCTCGCCTGCCGTATGAGCTCATGAACAGTCTGCTGCTAAAGTCTGTGCAGCCCGGTGTCGGACTCTCGGACAAGTGAGATAAACAACGGTCATAATTCAGGTGTCCTACCTCGTAACACATTGTGTTTATTAACACACTGGCTAAGAGCTCCAGCTCCAGAATCCATCTCCTTGAGCGCTATGATTCCTACAGGCTGTCACAGGAGGCCACCTCGGTTCTACAGGCAGGTCACAACATGGCCGTTTGCATCGTCAAGGCCAGTGGAAGAAAGAATGTCTTTCACACCAGTCTGCTAAGATGGCGTCTTAGATGATGTTATGTGGTCTGGGAAGGCACATGTCCTCTCCTTGGTTACACTCTATTGGTTAGGACTCACAGGTTCCACCTGCACTCAAGGGAGAGGGGATTATACACGAGCGTGACTCATTGAGAGTCATCTTAGGATGTATCAACCAGACATAGAGACAGAGAGAGAGAAAGAGAGAGAGACAGATGATAGATAGACGATTGATAGATGATAGATAGCCCATCGATATACAATAGATGATTGATAAATGATTGATAGGTGATAGATAACAGATGGACAGATGGATGGATGAATGGATGGATGGATAACGGATGGATAAACAATTGATAGATGATAGATAGTCCGTCGATATATAATAGATGATTGATAGACAATTGATAGACGATAGATAACAGATGGACAGGTGGATGGATAGATGAATGGATGGATGGATAATGGATGGATAGATAGATAGACAGATGATAGACAATTGATAGATGATAGATAGCCTATCAATATATAATAGATGATTGATAGATAATTGATAGATGATAGATAACAGATGGACAGATGGATGGATGGATGAATGGATGGATAGATAATGGATGGATAGATAGATAAATAGACATACGATAGGTAACAGATGAATGGATGGATGGATAGGTAGATAAATAAAAGACGGATGGATGGATGAATAGATAGATAGAAGTTCACTCAAATGGAAAGTTACTGAGAAGACCCCAAAATGCATTATATTGGAACTGTCAGTAGACGTACGGCTATCTTGTTCCAGGGAGAGCAAAACTGAAACCACCAGAGGAAACCTGCGGGCAAACACACTTGGTCACCACATAAGAGAACTTTCTGACAATCCAGCGTTCAGGGGTGGAAGGAGGGGGTGGCCTGGGGACGGACCAAGTTCTTCCCTTGGCGCTCACAGAGAGGCCCTGGGGACACTGACGCTCCTCTGCGGAGGGTTCTCGGCAAAAGCAGTCGTGGTACCTACCACCTGAAGGCCCAGGCTTCTTCCAGCTCTAGGTACCAATAACTTTCCATCTCCAAAGTTTTGAGAATGGATTCCTTCAAAACTAAAGGGACCCCGGCCCATCAGAGATACGGAGTTTTGAAGGCATCACGGCTTTGCAGGACCCCGGCAATGGTGACCATCTCTGACATTTTAGCCCTGGCTGGGAAGACAGCAGCCAGGGCATAGTGAGACGGTGCGCGGGTAGAAGACAACGGGGGAGGAGTGATCCACACTGGGGTCACTGACACTAGAAATCAAGATCAAGAAGAAGGAAAATTCCAACATTTGGTCTTCCGCTGAAACCAAACAGACGCTTAGAGAACTGAGAGGAGCTTCGGGTAAGACGTACGTAGTTCAAGTTGCAGCGACTGAGAGGGGAACCTCAAAGTATCTCAGATCCGTATCATTAACGGCCCTCGAGGAAGACACGGGAGCTGAGAAGCTTGCTCGTGGCGGGTCCGGTGGCGGCGCGTTCCACGTCTCGTGCCCCGCGAAAGCCTGGGGATGTAAGCACAGGATTTCGCCTCTCATGAGGCCCTGGCCCAGGACCGGAAGCAGTCTCTCTCCCTGCTCCCTCTCCTACTCCTTTACCTTCCGCTCCTACGGCTGGGATAGCTCACCTCTTCACAGCAATCTTGAGAGACGACATCCCAGCATCCATCCCAGAGCTCTTTTTGCAAAGCCCAACTGGACCTCGGCCTCCTCCGTCTGAGCGAGTGGTTCCTGAGGGCTCCATCTGCCATGACCCCCCCCCCCCCCACTCCAGGGGTAGGAGCCATGTGCCGAGAAGGTGGAGCGGACAGGGGCTGCAGGAGGCCGGTCGTGGGCTGCCCACCTCAGAGGACATCTTCAGGGACAGGCAGCCGTCCGGTCAAATGAGGTGTCCTTAGAGGGCAGTGTCCCATTTCCAAGTGTGTGGGTGGTTACAGATCAGCGCTGCTTTGCTCCCAAAAGAAATGGTCCTCTCCCGGCTCCGTGGTGCCAGCAGGCCGCTCTGAAAGGCCACGCGCACGGCGTGTTCCTGGGCTGTCCACAGCCTGACCGGCGCCTACTAACTACACGGCCAGAGCCACACCAGCAGCTACAGAGGAAATGGGCTGTCCACGGAAGGACAGCCGCAGCCGGCTCTCCAGCTTGAGGCAAGGCAGCCCAGCTCCAAGCCAGTTCCGCCGGCCTGGGCCCTTGGCCGGGACTCAGCTTCTCCGGATCTGCTTCCATGGCCAAGTGGGGAGGACACAACCGTTGTGACAATAACCTTCCTTCAGTGTCAGTGTCCTCTTCCTCCTGGGAAGAAGGCTTCCACATGCACGGACCTCCCACCTGTGCCCTGGGTGACCGTCTGCTCCACAGCCCATCCCTTGCAGACGTCACACAGATGGGGGAAGGAGCCACCAGGTCCGAGAGCGTCACTCTGGGCCCACGGGGCCTCCTTCATGTCAGACCCGAGCAGGGCGCCCGGCCATGGCCAGCTGGCCGGAGGAAGGCCAAACGGTGGGGGCAGACATGGGTGAGGACAGAGGAGTGATAACAGAGCGGTGAGATTCAGCCATTTTTAACCTTGGGTGGCTTGAATCAACACTGCGCCTCTCATCACAAGAACACTGGGGGAGCACAGCATACTTTTCCCCCGGCAGGTAGGGGCCCCTCCATGGGCTGTGAACCCAATTTAGTGGATCACCATTGCTTCTGGGAAGAGAAGGAGAAAGAAAGGAGGGGAGGGGAAGGGAGGGGAAGGGGAGGATCGGGTAGGTCAAAGCTCACACGTATGGCTAAAGTAGGTATGATTCTGTGAAGCTTTGGGTACGTGGTCCTGGAAGGGGATGTAAACTGTATTTCTGACCATCGGTGCAGTGAAGCTATTTGAAAGCAGAAACGGACGTACTGACCTTGGCGTGAGCCAGCCAAGTGCACACAGAGCCACCCTTCCCCTTGTTCCAACCACAGCCTCCGAGCCACACAAGAGTCGGGGCTGGCTTGTTCGGGGTCTGCATCCCTCCTCCCCAGCCGGCCTCCTGCATGAACGTGGACGCCTGTGTCTGGAAGGCGAGAAGGGGACACATCTCTGATTTCCTTGGCCGGACACGGCCATCGCTGTGGGGCCTACACCTCCCCAAGCAATTCCAGTGCTCCCGGGACCCACACGTCCCAGCCCGGGGAGATTTTCCGGACTATTTGGGGGATTAAGGGAGCGAGCACGCACACGGCCTCAGCACACATACACGACCGCTGGAAGGACACCCAGAAAACCTTAAGCTTTGGAGGTCTGCCCGCCTGTACAGAGGGTCCAGAGAACTGGTGCTCAGCAACTCGGAGGTCAGTCCCGGCTCAGGGCTTCCGAGCTCCACACTGGGAGACCTACTCGGGGCCTCTCTCAGGCTAGCAAGCTGGCAATAATTATGAAAATGTATATACGTGCAATTCCCCTTCAAGAAATTAATCTCAAGGGATACCCTCCGATGTCGTCGGTGCTGAACAAAGGTGCATCCTGTGGATCTGTGCTAGAGCTGAGAGAGAAGGGCCCAAGGACCACCCGACGGAGACGGTGTGGGTGCTGGACAGCGCATCCTGGGGACAAGGCTCTGGTGCCAGCCTGAGGTGGCCCCACACATGCTGACAGGAGGGCATCTCCAGAGATACTGTAAGTAAAAACAGTGAGATGCTGAACAGTGTGTATGTGATCCTGTTTGTATTTTTTGAGGTTTATTTTGAGAGAGAGAAAGAGAGCGGGAGCAGGGGGGCGGGGGGGTGGGGACAGAGAATCCAAAGGGAGCTCTGCGCTGACAGTAGGGAGCGCTCCGCGGGACTCTAAGTCACGACCCGTGAGATCATGACCTGAGCCGAAGTCAGACGCTTAACTGACTGAGCCACCCACACATGCTTCTGTATAAACAGAAGTGTGAGCGTATACTTAGAGCATCTGTGGTTGCCGGGAAGGTATCTGGATTTAATAAGCTGGGGGCTGGAATATGCCATTCACACCGTACTGTCTGCATTTTTCAAGGTGGAAAACAAGCACGTGAGATAACAGCGCTAAGCACGCTCTCTGATTTCGCTTGCTGTACATTTGTACAAACAAGACCACTGAAGCTTAACACGAGACGCAGGAAGAAAAACCGGTCCAGATCGATACTGCGTGGCCCGCCTTCTCCATGTGGGGAGGCCACGATGCTCTGTGCGAAGAGCCTGGCTGCACACTGTGCACGGTGAGTAAACGGTTATTAATAACAGTAATGACGGCCTCCATTTGCTCCTGCAACACCGTTGGCTTCACCGTGGGGCAGGATATACGCTGAAGACGGGCCTTCGGCTTTCCACTCCCATCTCGAACTTAAAGAGGTCAGAAGACAGTTTACATAAAAGGCCCATCTCCTGTTCTGCTCTCTGCCGGGGCCCCAGCTGCTTCCTTTGATTAAATCCGCCGACAACCGTGTTAGCATCCCTTTGGGACACTAAACGCTCCCGTCTGCACACACTCACAAATTCATAAATGCCTCGGCACACACGGGATGCCCACAGGCTACAATATGTGCACAGGTCCCCGAATATGGGGCCCCGGCCAGTTAACAGAAGGGTCCTGCAGTGTCGCCTGGGGTAGCACACAGAGGGGGCGGGAAGGGAGGACGGGGCGGAAAAGACCAGTCTCTCCTTCATCCTGAGCGCATCTCACACTCGGCGCCTCCCTAGGAGGGCAGCTGAGACGGTCTGGACGGAGCTCAGGGCCTTCTCTAGAGGAAGGGGGGCAGGGGTGGGGCTGGAGGGCAGCAGCCCCTGCAGGAACCCAGCCTGGAGAAGGGAGAACACAGGACGTGGAAGAGGTGACGGCAGGTGTTGGGGAGAAGCAGGAAACGTGTGGGGCAGCGGGCTTTGAAGAGGCCGACGGCTGTCCCCGCGCTACCCAGGCCCCCTCCAGCTGCAGGAAGCTTTAGAACCACGGGGCACCCAAGGCTCCTGCAGCTCAGGGACCCGGGGCTCCTCCACCTGGCCTTGGAGGACCAGAGCCAGCACTGGCCGCGGCAGCATCTGGAGCCACTAAGAAGGACCACACGGGCAGGGACGACGGTGAAGCCGGGTCAGAGGCGTGACAAGGACCTGGGGCAAGGCACTGCCGAGGCCACTCAGCTCCCTGGCGAAAGGAGAAGTGGGTCACAGGCTCCACCTGCTCTTGATCTCTGGCGTCCAGATTATCCCCCGGCGCCCGGGATGAGCCTGGGGAGGGCCCTGCGTCCTGCCCCTTCTCCTTCCACACGCTGTCCACGCAGCGGGACCACACGTAGCTTTGTACCTTCGGCTCCTAATACAAAAGACACCACGTGTGCGCCAAGTAAACTAAACTTGAAACACTCCTAGCGCTGCATCTGGGATCTAAATTTACTTCCATGAAATTTAAGGTTTTGGCCTTAAATTACCCCTACAAGTAAGCTTCTGCGGGAAAGAATCGACGTCAGCACCTGCTACCTGGAAATCCAGGTCTCATGTCCTGAATGTGCCAGAAGGGGCCCTGTAGGTCACCTGACAGCTCCCTTTCCCTCCTGGCCTGCCTCTGCCCTACAGGCCGTAAAAGCTAAGATCTAGATCCCCTCGCCACCCTCGCGATTCGGGGTGCCCAAGAGACACCATCCTGGCCAATGAGATGCGGTACAAGCCCCTCAAGGAGACAGTTCCTCCAGAATGAAATGGCGAGGCCTCCGCAGTGGTGGTCTTTCTGTCACCCTTTGCCCATTCCTCTTCTACGTTCTCCCTGCCTGGAACGCAGTCGCTGTGCCCGGAGGGAGAGCAGCCATCTTGTGATGTGAAGGCAAGACCATTTGCTACAAGTGGCATTGACAAAGGTGTATCGCTGTGGAGCCTGGTTAATGCTTGGGAGGGGCTGTAGCTGCTGTGGGCAGACAACTTCAAATCGCTTGCCACGGGAGAAAGAAATCTAAGCCCCATCTTTTTTCACAATTGTTAGTTGAACCTTCCCTAATTTGCTGCCTACACACCTGTAAGAGTGATAGAGGCTAATAATGATGGCAACCAAATAAAACTGTAACAAAATGAAAGCAATGAAATTATACACGCACACACGTACGTAATTATTTTCAATGTATATTTCAATTATCAAATGAGGTAAGTTATATAACATTGTAAGTTTTAAAGCATTATTGATGCCATTATTCTACCTAAGATTGCTCATGCCCTAAAAGCCTTTGAAACTTGAAAAGAAAGTGGACAAAGTAAATGCCTCTGGTCCTAGTGAGAAATCCCAGTCCAGGGTCCAGAGAAATCCCAGGTGAGACACCATTCCCCAACAAAAAAGGAAAGGTGGGAAAGCCCTCCTGAAAGAGAGATTCTCACAATCCTGCTTCTCTCGCACACGAGTCCCTTCGTTTACCGGGCAGTAAAAGGCCTCGCAGACTGTAACTCGGCCACAGAACCTGACGACCGGACTGCAGGAGCCAGAGCAGAACACGGGTCAGGGCTGCGGGAGGAAACAAAGCCCCAGAGCCCACAAAGTCCCAGCAGCGGCAGGACACGGGAGGGACGGCCCCACCTATCTGCTGCTTAGCGGATTTCTGATTCTGCACCAGACGATGCTATAAATAAAGCCAGGAATAAATATTCCGTCAGCACATCCCTTGTTTCCTCAGCCTGTGTGTGTTCAGCTGCAGAGCGAGGCTGGCCTCCCTTCCCACCCTCATTATCCTAACGGCGCCCCCCCCCCAACAAAAATGGCAAAGAAGACAGCTAAGACAGCTCTTGTGCCCCCCATTGGTCTGTGCCCACCTCGAGGAGCAGTCTGTCTCCCTTCTGCCCAGACTGCGTGTCTAGGCTGGAAAAGCTCCAAGAAGATAACAAAGGACCTGAGTCTTGTCTTCTCCAAGCAGGCTGTGGTTGCCTGCGGTGGAGATGCCATGGGACCACCCTCTTCCTCCTCCTCCCCCTCCCCTTCCCCTCCTCCTCCTCATCCTCCCCTTCCCCCCTTCCTCCCCCAACCACCCTCTTCCTCCTCCTCCTCCTCCCCTTCCCCTCCTCCTCCCCCTCCCCTTCCTCCTCCTCCTCCCCTCTCCTTCCTCCTCCCCTTCCTCCTCCTCCTCCCCTCTCCTTCCTCCTCCCCTTCCCCCTCCTCCTCCCCTCTCCTTCCTCCTCCCCTTCCCCCTCCTCCTCCTCCCCCCTCCTCCTCCTCCCCTTCCCCCTCCTCCCCCACCTCCCTCTTCTTCCCCCTCCTCCTCCTCCCCCAACCACCCTCTTCCTCCTCTTCCTCCTCCTCCTCTGCCTCCTACTCCTCCTCCCCTTCCCCCTCCTCTTCCTCCCCCACCACCCTCTTCTTCCTCCTCTTCCTCCTCCTCCTCCTCCTCCCCCCTCCCCTCCTCCCCCCTTCCCCCTCCTCCAGCCAGTGTAAAGCACCCCACTGCGTGGACAAGCTGGGTGTGATGGGCAAAATAATCAGACAGTGGCTCTGGGAACCGAGACTAGCAATCAGACTAAGTAAAATTTAACAGAGAAATCGTAAAAGTGCGTGACTCTTTATTGACTGATCATTATCGGTTGGTTGGTCTGTAGATGGATAAGCTGTCGTGTCCCAAGCACAGAGTACACGGGTGTGTCCCGGCCAGCTCGGCTGCTGCCAACAAAGCACCACAGGCGGACGGCTTCAACCTCTGGCATCCGCTCCTCACGGCTCTGGAGGCTAGAGGTCGGCAATGGGGCTGCCGAGGTCGGGTCCTGGTGCGTCGTAGACGGCCCCCTGTCCCCGCCGTGTCCCCACGTGGACTTTCAAGCCCGCCAGCGTCCTTCCTCTTCTTCCTCCGGTGCCATGGATCCTATTTGATTAGGACCCCACACTACGACCTCACTTAACCGTACTTAATGTCCTCGGAGGTCCCATCTCTAAATACAGCCACACTGGTGGTTAGGACATGTGAATTTGGAGGGGGTGGGGACTCTATGGACGTGTATACGTACATGCATGCGTGTGTCTGTATACACATGGTGCTCGTGATGCATTACACAGTGTAGAAACGCAGGCGGGCACACACGTATTTGAACGTCTATCGTTAGACCGACGGGAATCCTTCGGTTATTATTTTGGCTACGTCTGTGACTTAGGGGCCACCATCTACACCGAATTGCAGATCTGGGCCTGGAACACCCCCGGTGGGGTTCCTTGAGGTCCCTGCTCCCTGCGTGGCTCTTCCAGAGCCAGGACAGACGGTGCCTTCCGCATGGCACGGATCGGGGACCACGGACCACGACCGGCACCCGCCGCCCTGCCCACGCCCCTCCTGAACAACCGTCCGAGCACATTCCCCTCCATGCCAGCAGCGAGAGCGGCACCGGCCGGCCTGGGGGGGAGGGGGGGGGGTTCCAGGTGCACGAGGCAATCGGAGTTCCTGCAAACAGAAGGCATTACTGGCTGCACAGGCCGGCAGGCACGTCCCCACCGCATCTTTTCGCTCCTCCCTGGGAGCCCCGGCCAAGTCCCGTCCACTGTCCCCAGCACGTCTCCTGCAGCACACTGGTCCCCTCACTGGTGGCCTCTGAGCACAGACCCCCTGGGGGTACAAGACCCCAGGAACACACCTTCTGTCCCAGGTTCACTAACCCTCTCAGCGGGAACAAGAGAGGCCTCGCGAATGTGGTCTGAGGGTGAAAGGAGACAGGACAGCCAGTGATTGATCCCCATCAGCCATCCCTGCCACCACACAGGCTTGGAGGGACAACAGCTTCGTTTTCTCCATGGGGTCAGTGACCACGTGCTCTCACGCTCCCAAAGTCGGCGGCAGCCAGATCCCCTCCGCAGTGTGTGTCTGGAGGACAGCCCTCTGCCTCAATGCCTGGCACCGTGGGGAGGCCTGATGTGGGGCGGGCAGGGCCACCGGGGTGCCCACACACCCAGGCCTCCACAAGGCTCCCGGTGGGATGGGGCAGGGTTCCCAAGAATGCCTCCAAGCGGTTCATCTCAGACACCCCGAACCAAACAGACTTCACCTCCTCTGGAGGAATCATTTTTAAGTCCAAGTTGAGCTCCTGAGTCCATGTGGTGAAAACCAACCTTCCGGTGCAAAGACCAGAAGGACAGGGCTGGCCCCGTCCCTCCTTCTCCAGCCCCACAGCACAGGCCGTCGTCAGCCGGCCCCCGACGAGGCTCGTTCCCGCCAGGTCAGGTCAGTAATAAAGCCCTCTGCTCCCGAGCACCAGATTAGAGGTCAGGCTTGGGACGGCACTGTGCCACCATTTCGTCCGCTTCTGACCCAGACGGTTCCTATGCAGGTGGCCCTCCCCTCCCGTCACTGGTAGATGAGGCAGGAAGCAATCCCATGCACAGATGGAACTAAAGCCCAAAACGATGGCCGGTCATTTAGAGCTGTCCTCTGCCTGTACTTCCAACGTGGTTTAAGTTTGTTTCTTTATTTTGAGAGGGACGGAGGGACTGCAGGCAGGGGAGGGGCAGAGAGCGAGGGAGACAGGGAAACCCGAGCAGGCTCTGCACGGTCAGAGCAGAGCCCGATGCGAGGCTGGATCTCACAAACCCGAGATCATGACCTGAGCCGAAATCAAGAGTCAGAGGCTTAACCAACTGGGCCACCCAGGCGCCCTCCAACGTGTCTGACAATTAAATGGACGTGTGCGTCCCGTCACTCTGTGTTTGCAGCGCACTTACCCAAAAATCGGAACCCATTTTAAATGTCTGCTTTGGGAGGCCGTACTCACATAAAGGACCGGTGGGAGCTTGCACGGCATGTGCCACCAGAGAGGACGCGTCCTCCGCTCGGGAGAAGGCCGGCGGGCTCCGCACCCAGATGAGGAAGTGTGGCTTTGGTCACTTCACGCTACCGTTCCTCCCGTGGGCGTGACACAGGGCTCCCCAAGGCTGCCACGGAGGCTGCAGTGCCCTTCCGGAGCCTCTGTCCTCAGGATCCCAAAGCTCCCCCAAGCTGCAGCTGGGCTCCAGTCACTGCCTTTTCACACACTGCCTTCCCTCGCAGCCCCCGCCCCGGCCCCAGCACACCTGCAGTAATGCAGTCGTCACTGACATGTCTGTGTCAATGCACGTGGCCACGTCCGTCTGGATCTGTGTGTATGTGCTTCTGTGTGTGTGTCTGTGCGTCTGTGTCGGTCTGGATCCGTGTGTGTGTGTGTGTGTGTGTGTCTGGATCTGTATGTGCCTGTATCTGGGCTCTGTAACTTCCACCACCGTCACCCACAATGCTGCTTCCTCGTCACCAAACCATAATGCCTGTGTCTTCCTTTTTTGCACAACTTAGTATTTGCTTTCAAAACGTAGAAAAAGATCTTACGGAAGAAGGAAAAAGTATCATTCTGTCTCCACGTACACACACAGCTTCACCGTCTTCACCAGCCCGCAGCTTCAAACTCAATTTGTGGCCCGTGGCCCCAGGTGACAGGGGCTCATCAGGCAGTCACGCAGGCAGCAGCCCACTTTGAGCGGGTCTGGGGGTGCAGACACGGCAGCCCCCCAGCGGCAAAGCCAGGGCACTTGACGGCCGGACCCGCCAAACAGGGCACCGCGTGGGTGAGTGGTGGCCCCCAGAAAGGTGTGTCCCCTTGGACCCTGTGAATGTCACCTTATTTTGAAAGTCCTCGCAGGTGCCATTAAGATTCTGGACCTGGATTGTCCAGGTGGGACCTAAGCCCAGCAACAAACATCACTGGGAGAGACAGGGGAGACACGTGGAGAAGACGGAGCCACGTGAACACAGGCGCAGATCGGGGCAGCGCTGCCTCAGGAGCACCCGGAGCCACCAGAAGCCCGCGGGAGGCAGGAAGGACCCCCACCCCCCCAGCTGCCGACGCCTTGATTTCCGGTCTCTGGAACCAGAAGCTCAACCTCCATTGTTTTAAGCCACCCGGTTTGTGGCGCTCTGTTTCGGCAGCCACACAAAACTCCCAGGGCACAGGCAGACGTTCCGGAGCAGGTCCCTGTGCTCGGTGCTCATCCCACTCCAAGGATCCCTCCTCACGGCCGCTGTCCTGCCCTAGGAGAATCGCCCGAGTTTACGAGGAACCAGGCTCCCGGGACCTGCACATCCTGCAGCGGAAAGGCGCAGCCCTTGGCCATTTCACTGGTGTCCGTGAACCCGCCTCCCTCAGGATGGTACACCCTCTAGGAAACCGGCTGCAGGAAATCACAATGCTGCTCTGTATTTTTTAACGTTTATTTATTTTGAGAGAGAGAGAGAGCGAGAGAGCATGCAGGTGAACAGGGGAGGGGCACAGAGGGAAAGGGAGAGAATCCCAAGCAGGCCCTGCACGGTCAGCGCAGAGCCCGACACAGGGCTCAATCTCTCAAACACTGAGATCATGACCGGAGCCAAAACCAAGAGTCAGACCCTTCACGGACTGAGCCCCCAGGCGGCTCCAGAATTCTGCCTGGAGAACAAATTGTATGAATATTACTCACACTTTGGGGGAAGCAATAGTTGACGGTTTACAAGATATACTGTACTACACTATAAAATGTTATAAAAATAACTGCACGGAATACATGATGTAAATACTTAAAGGCTTTATTATCTGCTTCCGTCTAATCGAAATCCATGTACAGTTACGCTGAACACATTCTTTAGGCACCATAACTGAAAATATAAAACACAAAACCAACTCAAAGTATTGCTCCAATAAAAGCAATTTTTCTTTGTTTTAAGGTGTGAAACCATGGTAAAATGGAAAAGAAACAGCACATAAAAAGAAAACCATTAGGTGGATCTTTAAAAACTTAATGTAACTATTATAGCGAATATTCCCGAGACTACTCTGCTGTGGACAATTAAATGCATCGCACTCAAAGACGTGCGATCCCCAGCCATTTGAAAGCTCAGGGACCGAACAGACGCACATCGGGGACAGAGGGGCAGCCGGGGGCACAGCTCTGCCCGCCCTCCGGGCCCCACCGTCCCCCAGGGCCAAGGACGAGGACAGGGTGGCTGGAGGACGGGCCCGGGAAAGCCGCACTGGTGCCGCGGTCAGTCCCAGCCTGCCTGAAGGTCACAGCGACTCACACAAGACCAGGAGGGTCTTCAGAAAGCAGGACGGTGAAGTTAGGAAGGGGGGTGGTCCTCCCCTCGGATGCTTCGATATTTAGCCATGTCTTCAGGGAATACTTTAGAAAGTTCTTGAATCAACAGGCTTTTAAATTTCTAAGAAGAAAAACATACAGCATCAAAGTATCTTTGTTGGTGACCCGTCACCCAAGTGGCAGACACTCACTCCCCACCCCCCAAGCCTCCAACTCAAAAGAACAGAAACCGTGCCTTCCCTTTGCGTAAGCGGCCGTCCACACTGCCTGCTCATGACCCGGCTACGAGCAATGCCTACGAGCTTAGAACTGTGTTAGAGGTACGTTAACGAACTATCTGAGAGAGGAATCCATGAGCACAACATAAATACTTCAACTAGAAAAGCCCCTCCTGTGAGGTGCCAGCCACACACGTGGAAATGACTTTTGCAGACAACACACGTAACGGGAATCCTCACACAATATTTAACTAAGCAATTATTAACTCAAACCACGTCAAACTCGCCGTGTGCAAACAGCTTGATCAAAGCTTTCGGAGCACCTGGAAACCTCTCTACTGCAAATGCTGTGGCTTCTTGATCCTACTTATCCGCCTCACACTTGTTCTAATCCGGTCTGAAAAGCAGCGAAGCACCTGCCAGCATCTGAAAGCCTTTCCGTGAGAGTCACACTGAAAGGCAGCTCTACAGACACGAGCAGACCTCACACATGTTCTCAAGGGACACCGCACCTCAACACAACCACCGTCTAAGCTGGAACTCGGGCAAGGTTAAACACACGGTCCGCGGGGCAGACGAAGGCCACGGAACTGCGCCACGAGGCCCGCACAGATCTCCGATGATGAGACGGATGCGCGCCGAAGGTCACAGTCCCCATGCGTCACCGCCCGCAGGGATCCCCACACTGTCCGCGGCGCTGGAGTCGACCAGGGCGAGGCCAAAGCAGGAGCCGAGCGCACACGGACCAAAACCCGTCCGCTCGCTCACAAGGGCACCGGCCACCACGGCCTGATGTCCTGAGGGCGACGCTGAGCTCAAGGGCAACGCACCCCAAACTGACAAAACAGGAAGGAAGCTGCGGGCACCACACAGACCATCACAGCAGTGCCACGCGCAGGGCAGGCTACCCGGCACCAGGACGGATCACCAGGGGGGACGTTAGGAAGCCCGGTGACCCAGGGCAGCAGGTGACAAAGTCGTCACGGTCATCCAGGCAGGGCCTCTCTGCTCCTTCCCCGCGCTCAGCCACAGAGCTCTGGGCCCTGGGCCCCGAGCCCCGAGGTCACCGCGTGGCCATCCCCGCACACACGAGATACCGGCCTGGAACTCAGTGAGCGCTAGGCCCCAGCAGGGACACAACGCTCGTCCCCAAGGTGCTGGAGCCCAGGCTGCCACGGACGAGATGGGAGAGGAAGGGAAGAGGGGCATCCTCCTCAGGCACCCCCATGGAAAGGTTGGTCCCCAAGGCCTGAGGAGGAGACGCAGGCTGAGCCCCGAGGACGGTGGGTGCAGAGGACAGGCCAGAGCTCCAGAGAAGGCCGCGCGAGAGGGAACAGGAGGAAGGGGGACACGAGGCCGGGCAGCCAGGCAGGGGTGAGGAGTGGGTGGAGGCGGGAGCTCGCAGCACGAAGCCAGCACGCACGGGCGATGAGGGGACGGCGCAGCGTGGGAAAGGAAGAACCACGCACCCCAATCTGAACCACCGCTCAGTCAATGTAAATTAAAAAAAAAAAAAAAAAAAAAGCCCCGCATATTTCACGTCCAAGATGCATGGAATTCTCCAGTTCTCATCAAAGCAAAGAACACACAGAGAAGTGCTCTGTGGAGCGCTGAGGACAGGGGCCACAGCACGAACGGGCCTGGAGCCAGGCGCTGGAGACAAGCACTGAACAAGGAGCAGGGAATAAAGATTTCGGAACCTTCTAAGCCCCGGAACCATCATTCCAGGAAACGGCAGAACAGACGGCATCAAAAAGCAGCAAAGTACAAACGTGCAGTTGGTCTTACGCCAACGGCTGGCCAGCGACAAGGAACCGTCACGAGAATTCGCCTGGGCAGGCCACCACCTGCTGCGTCCCGTCCGCCCCGACCAGGCCCTCCGCTGCTCTGTGTTACTGACCGCCCGTTACACACAGAGGTCTCCGCTGTGCCACCGTGTGAAATAGTGCACGTTTTACCACGTGTGGAAAGGAACAAGGTCTATCGGCCAAATCTGCTTTGTAAGGATCTCTTCACATTCGGACCTTAGTTGGTGCTCACAAGCGCCTTACCTTCATGGTGTCGATCTTGCCTTTCACCTGTTCATTCCTGGCCAGGGCCCTCTCCAGGCACTCTTTGGTGTAGAGTTGGGGGTTTCGGCCTTGATCTATGTATCTGGAGACAGCAAACACCTCCATTAACGTTCTCCTGGCTGACGCCTGTTCTCAGTTTTCTCAGGGACAGAAAGGAGCGAGTGCACACAACTTCACACGGCCTTGGTTGGACAAAACAGTGCCCGGGAACCAAGTGAATCAGGATTCTCCCATTTACGCAAGTATAGATGATGTGATCTATGACTTCTAATAGCGCGACTGACTCACGCAATCAAGCAATGACCAATTACAACCCAAGCGAGCTTCACATCCTCAGTGTTTACTTCAGTTCCCTTGACCCTCACAATAACCTGTAAGGTCAGGCAGCTCTCGACAAAGAGAGGACCGACGTGAGCCAGGGTTTCAGGCCGGGGAGGGGTTCTCGCCAAGATGTGGCCTCCACTCCGGGGGGGGGGGGGGGGGGCACCCCATCAGTCCCCGGGCAATCCCTTTGCACAGGAGCCTGGGGGCTGCCAGAGCAGCCAGGGAGCTGTGCACGGGGCAGCCCCAGCCCTGCCGGCCCCAAGATTACACACAAACTGTTGTACCACTTTTGGGGGGCGGGGGCCCTGACACACTACTTCCCTAAATACACCCAAGTAACATGAATTTAACAGAGGGATTCTCTCCAATTGTTTCTAAATTGTAGAGCTGTTTTTGAGATTTCTGACACTTGTCCCCAAGATGTCTTCATTCGCCTGCAGACTTCACCAAGCGCACTGGCTGCATGAATACCCACGTTTACCAGCCGTGGGCCACGTGCCCACTTCCGTACCTTACAGACCTTCATACCCTTCAACTACACTAATTTCTCATTACAAAGGAAAAGAAATCACGGCCACGAAGTCCAATTTATGCTCCAACAAAAAACTGTCACTTCAGAGATTAAAAAAAAAAAAAACAAAAACACCGTTCACTTACTGTTAATGGCATAAAAACTGGCCTTTAATTATGACAGATAAAAAAATCAATACATCACATGTTTTAGAAATTCCATTTTATTGTAATGTTTTTGAAATGATGGAATGAAAGAAGCCAAGTTAGGGTTAGTTCTGAACAAAACACATCCAATTCTGAAGAAAAACACCTGACAGGCTCAAGTGTCCGAGACAAGTAACTGTCTCAACAGCAACAGCGTTCGGATGGGGCTCTCTCTCCAGGCCCGAGGGCCAAGTGCGCTCCCGCGGACACAGCAACCCCCAGTCCCGGAGAGAGGAGCACGGGTTACAGTTTTCTCTCTGCCACAGTCACTGTGCCTGTCTGGAAGCGTGAGCTAAAAAAGGCCCCTGAGACCCTGGAAACTCCTCCCACCTCGTGCACATCGACGGACAGTTCTCACCTGCTACCTGGTGGAGCTCAGAGGCCATCGCGGTCCCAACGCCCCGGATGAATCTCAACCGTCCCTTCTGCCCCCCGACTGTGGCCGTGGTGGCCCAGGCCACACCGCCTGCTGCCCATACACAATCAGTCCCCATCCCTTTCTCTCACTGGCCCTTCAGAAGGCTGGGGCAGTCACCCGGCATCTGGCCTGACATCCATCCCACACATTCACCGCCAGAACAGCACTAATGAGGACACTTCAGGAAAAGCAAATTAGCCTCCACGTTCCTGCAATTCACAGGCAGGCAGGCAGGCAGGCAGCCACCGTCCAGGAGCCTAAAGCCGTTAACACACGCACGCGGAGAACTCGATGGGCTCACAGAACACGCTAAGAACACGCAACACCATGGCCAGGGAGAAAGGACAGGGCCAAGAGCAGTAAGAGTGCAGCCTGTGTGTCCCGTCTATGTAGGCAGCTCCTGAGCTGTGCTGTCACGAGGCCCTGTATCTCTGACCTTTCCGCGACGTTAAAATGGTAACGTTTCCCTTAACTGTCCAAGGAAATCTAGTGACTCAACATTTGCAGTTTTAAGGCCAAAAGGACTGACATGCTCTTGCCATCAATGCTGGCTCCGCCTCCGGAGAGAGACGCTGCCTGGCAAGAGACATCGGCTCTGGGCGAGGAAGGACGAGTCCAGAATTTTTCTCGTAACTCTGACACTTAGGAGCCACACAGCCCGACGCAGTTACTTAGCAGTTCTCTCACCTGTAAAATCAGTGTGATAAAACCTGAACTAAACAAATCTGTAACTTTATTTCCTGGAGGCGTTCTCTGGGCCACGCCTAGGACAGGCACACACAGCTCTCCAGCAACAAACAGTGAACAGCCTTCCCAATTTCACTTGGTCTAAGAACCTTTATTTCCCCCCCCAGAGCAGATATTTGCCATCTACTAAAATTAGCACTCCCAGCGCAGCCTGAAAGACACCACACCAAATTACTTCTCACGCTGTTTCTGCCTATAGTTTTTTCTTTTTTCTTTTATAACAGCCCGAGTAGAACTTTTTATCCCTCAAGAAAAAAAGCGATATGGACTTTCGAGAGCCTATGGTGTTTTTCACATATTTAATAAACCTTTACTCACATGTTAACTCTTTTTCAACAATATGTAGATTTTTTTTTTTTTTTGAGTTTTTAATCCTATTAAAACACAGGCTCCCTGAAAGCAAGTAATTTTCGTCTATCTTCACTGGCTTATCCCCAGCACCTATAATGTGCTAAACGCCAGTAGCTGAAGGAGTCATTATAGCATCATTAAACAAGAATTCTACTCAAATGAAAATCAAGAATGATACTTACTCAAAAACTTCTAAAGGCACAGTAATGTCATGAAGCTGCTGCCTGCACTTATCAATATCCTGTAAGCCAGTAACGATAAAATTCCTGGGGGAAAAAAACAAAAGTGGGCCATGTGGTTAATTCACATGACAGCAGGAACACCACCCAGGTGGCCAACCAGAACTCCACAGGAGACAGAGTTCCTTACCCCAACAAGGCGCATGGCTCTGTTTAGCTACAGAATTCCTAGGAAAGCTCTGGAGTTGGAGAATACCCTCAGGTATCTGACTTTCTTCCTTTTTTCATGTATTTATTTTTGAGAGAGAGAGAGTGAGCGCACGCAGGGGAGGGGCAGAAAGGGAGGGGACAGAGGATCTGAAGCAGGCTCTGTGCAGACAGCACAGAGCCAGATGTGAGGCTTGAACTCATGAACAGCGAGATCATGACCTGAGCTGAAGGCAGACGCTTAACCACTGAGTCACCCAGGCAACCCTTGACTTTCTTTTCTAAAGTAGAAACAGCCAATACGGGGGGGACAGAAACCAACCCTTTTGAGAATCTGATGAAAACTATCAATCTTCCCTCAAAAACAATTACCCTGACTTCCACCTGGTTTTGTGTGCAATTTCAGAGAACAGATGGGGCAGCAGACTCCCACTTAAGAGCCCATCCTCCGAGTCTGGGGGTAAGAAAACTATCCCTGGCTGGTTCAATCTCAGCCTCCTTTTGGAGGCTTCAGAGATCACCAGGCTAGTCCCCCTGCACTGGGTTTGTAACGCTGGGTTGCAATTATGTTGGATGTCTGTACCCCCTATAAAGCCGAGCCCTGCATCAGGACATTCTGTTCGCGTATTTGCCTCTTGTTCATCCCAGGGCCTGATACCATGGCCAGCACGGAGCTGTTGCCAAAAAAGTTAATAAACGGTCTGCAACCTTCCTCACCACCTCCCCCATCCAACTCCTCCACATTCAGGCCTCCGCAGCAAGTGGTTTCAGACCCCTCTGCTTCCGGGGCTCAATCCGGTGCACTCCCCCGTGAAGTCCGCCTCCCCTCTGGGGACGGGGACAGAAGTCCCAAGGAGGGCCCAGGAGAAAAGGAAGGAGTCACACGCGCTCGAGGACAGGCTTTGATTATCAGGCCCAGAAACTGCAGTCGGCCCATGGTGAAGTCTCCAAATGGGCCCCCAAGAAAAGGCTGCAGCAAAGCAGAGCAGGAGGGAGGAGGGCCGGCAAGAGGCGGCGGCGAGCCCGCCCCGGGCGCACAGCCTGGAGCGAGACCAGGCCCAGACGACGGCGGAGAGGGGCGGCTCCCGGCCAGGCCCCGGCTCCCCCGCGGCCCGGCTCCCCGGCGCGACTCCCGGCAGACGCCGCCCCGCCAGCCCCGGCAGACGCCCGCGGACTCGGGCCGCCACTCACAGCTTCTGGTTGAGCCCGGCCTGGCTGCTGGGCTGGAAGTCGCTGACGATGATGCCGAGCTGCCGGATGTTCTCCACGAACTTCTCCAGGTGCTCCTCGAGGTGGTCGAACTTCTCCGCCATGGCCCCACAACAAACACCGCCCCGCGCGTGGTCCTGCTCCGCCGCTTCCTGCTTCCGCCCGAGCCCGCCGCCACTTCCGTTTCCTCCAGAGGCAGGAGGCGGGGTCTGAGGGGCTACCCGCGCGGCCGGGGGGGGCGGGACCTAGGCTGTGGGCGGGGCGAGCGTTGGGGGCGTGGTCTGGGCCGGGATCGGCGTGCGGGGGCGGAGCTCGAGCGCAGGGAGGGACGGAAGCCAGCTCAGCCCCGCCCCAGCAGCCCCGAGCCGCCCAGGTGAGCGGGATCCTTCCAGCTAAACCGGGGCCCCAGGTGTTGTCAGTCCTCAGGACTGCCCTGTTGCTCTGAGGCCCGCCAGGAGCTAGCCCTGGGGACCTGCGACACCTCGTTCTGCCTCCCCTAGCCCTGCGCAAGCTAGCCTCTGAGCCTTCGTTCTCGTCCATCAACTTGGAATATTGAGTGCAGACAGCTGCTTGAGATTAGACTGGTTTAAGACCCCGAGCGCAACAGGCAGTGCTTGGAAACAGTAGCTTATCCCCACGAGGAAAATGACTTTTTTTTTTCTGAATATACAAATTACTCATTGCAAATAATTAAAACAATACAGGAAAAAATATAATGAAGAAAGAGGGAAAGACACCTGAAATCCTGCACCCTGACATAACCATCTTTAAGATCTCGGATACCACTCACTCCTGCATTTCTTTATTTGCAGAGTCCAGCAGGCACCCCCCCCACCCCACCCCCACCTGCTCCCCTGGAGGCTGGCCTCCCTCAGCCAGGCTCAGGCCCTCTTGGAGCCACCCAGCCTTGGCCCTGGCACTGAAAGTCAGCTCGTGCTGGGCTTTGGACCTGCGACTTTCCCAGTAGTGAACTATCTGCCTTCCCCAAAGGAGTACACCCAGGACAGCTCAGGGTGACTAAAGCCTGGCGTCACAGTTGAGGCCGTCCAGCACTAACTCCTGCCAGTCCCACCAGAGGCCAGTCATCTCCATGCACCATACGGTGCAGCGCCTTCACAAACCCCCACCTAGATGGAAATCCAAAAGCTTCCATGAAAGGCCCAACAAAGGTCGTTTCCCTGCCCCACCGTTGGAACCCTTGCAGTCAGCGCCGGCCCCCCTTCCTTCCTCTGGTTGGAACCCTTGCAGTCAGCGCCGGCCCCCCTTCCTTCCTCTCGTGTGCAGCTAGCATCCACCTCCTGAAATTCTTCCTTCCAACCACCTCCCACTCAGCACTTCCTTCCCTAACTTCTGCCACCTACTGAAGGCAGGCCCTCCCCCACTCCTGCCAGCTCTAATGAAACTGCCCTATCTATAAAGAATAACCCTTCCTGCAAGGAGCTTGTGGTAAGCTGCTGCTCACTGATCTTAGGAAATTCCATCTTGACTGCATCACTCTTGTTCTTAAGAAACTTTTCTGCCCATTCTTCTAGGACTAACCGTGGTTAGCTCTGGACTCTTCAGACTACAGTGATTCCTCCTTTACTAAATATCATCATATGCATCGTCCTCCCTCTTCAGTTCCTAGAGTCTTAGGCAAAATGAGGTAGCTCCTTTTCTAGATGTTCTCTCACAGGTGTGACCAAAAATGGGCACCCAGTGAAGGTAATTGATTTGTCAAACTTACTGAAATCAGGGACTCCAATCGATGTGCTGTACGAAACTTACATGGGAAGCCTCTGTTCTGCTCTGAGTACACAGACATATTAGGTAAAATACTTCCCTCCCCATTCAACAACAACTAACCTCAGGGGGATTGTCAGACAAGGCAGAAATTAAATATTTGTCAAAGAAGAAAAAGATGATTGGGGAGAGATCAGGATATGAAGTTAACAGTCCTCCATTTCATAAGAAAGTGATAGATATTGATGGGAAATTAGAATTTGTTCAGTATTTATTTTAAAAATTTAAGGTTCCCTCTTTAGTAGAATATATAATGTCCAACCTGGTCAGGTGAAAGGGAATTAGGAACACATAATCAATTCAATAGAAGGCAAGAAAAAGAGAATATGCGAAGCAAAGAACAAACATGGAAAAGAAGCTACAATAAGGTGAAAGAATGAAGGACAAATGTGTTGGTGATCAGAATAAATGTAAGCAGATTTAACTATTTAGTTTTAAAACAGACTCTCAAATTGGAAGTGCCGTATGTTGCTGATGTTATGGTTGCTGTTTTAATCTCGGTACACGGTTTTTCAAGGGCACACCTAAAACAAACGCACAGAAAGGTTGAAGTAAAGAGACGGGATACAGTAAGATATGCCAGCAACCAAACGAAAGTTTTGAAAGCATATAAAATCAAAAATTCATAAAAGGTAGAAAGATCGTTTTCCTGACAAAGGGAAGAAACCACGAAGATGCTGTAATATGAATCTATAAGCAACTAACAAAACAGCTTTATGATGTCTAGCACAAAAATTGATAAATAATGAGGTATCATTGAAAATCCATAATCATAACAGGAGATTTGGAATACCTCTATCAGAACATGATAAATGAAGTAGATGTATACATAGAGAGAGGATTTGAATAAGAGGGCTAATTAATGGGATCTGTGAGAACAGGGAACCCTGAAAACAAATTGTTTCCAAGCACATGTGGTATATTTATAAAAATGGGACCACTCACTAGACCACAAAGGAAGTTTCAGCAAATTCCAAATTTTATTACATAGACCCAACTTTCTGACTTCAGTGTAATTATAACAGAAATCAATGAAGTTCTTTGCTCTTTACACACACACACACACACTTGAAAACCAAAACACACTCTGAAATAATCTATGGGTGTCCATACATCTGAATTTGCATGGGCAAGACCCACTGGTTGGTTGTCATCCTGGAGATTGCTAATGGCACCTCTTTCATTCACCACCAAAGACGTCTCCATCTGGTTGATACATGCCATGGTAATTCTAGTTAAAGGGGAAAGTGTAAAATATTTGGAACTGAATGACAAGCCTTTCTTATCAAACGTCTGCTTTGGTTCTAAAGCTATACTTTGAGGGGAAATTGCCCAGAAATAATAAGCTATGGGTTCATCTCAAAAAGTAAAAAAACAAAAAAAACAAAAAAAAAAAAAAAAAAAGGAAGAGAGAAATCACGAGCCCAGAAATTATATGGAAAGGAGTGATAAAGACGGGTAATGATGAAAATGAAAACGATTTCATTCGTTTTCTTTCTGCTTTCACTAGAAGCCAAAAGATAAGCAGAAAAAAAAAAAGCTGATAGCTGAAAAGATGAATAAAAATCAAATAGACATACTTCCAGCCAGTCACATCAGGGAGGCCGAGAGACAGAAAATCAACAATATTATACATGAATGAGGGGACATAATTCAGTTACAATGAAACTTATATGTCCCTGTTTTGAAACCTTGGAGGATGTCACAATTTTCTAGGATACTTATGAAAATTGACCTAATTTGACCTGATAGGAAATCAGAATAGATCCTAATCTTTCAATAAGCTGGCCAGTAGACAAAAAAATCTCTTTCAAAGAAATGAAAAGTATCAAGCCCAGACAGCTTTTTACACTAGTTCATCTCTTTTTAATCAAACATGAAGGAAAAATAATTTCCAAGTTACCTGAATGCTCTCCAAGGCTAGAAAAACAAGAAATACATCCCAGCTCATTTTTAAAGGGTTATATAACTTTGATATTAAAAAGCAGACAACAAGGACAGTGGAAAGAAATAAAGGAGAGAAGGAAGGGAGGAAGGAAGGAAAGGGAGGGAGGAAGGGAGGAAGGAAGGAAGGAAGGAAGGAAGGAAGGAAGGAAGGAAGGAAAGAAGGAAGGAAAGGAAAGAAGGGAGGGAGGGAGGAAGGAAGGGAGGGAGGGAGGGAGGGAGGAAGGAAGGAAGGAAGGAAGGGAGAAAGGAAGAAATATCAGTCAATTCTCCTTCTGAAAATAAATGCAAAAATCCTAAATTAAATAGCAGAAAATCAGTTATTATGTATCACTTATCATTTATTTCTGCATAACAAACCTCCCTAAAACTCAGTGGCTTAAAATACAACCATCCTCTGTCTTGCTCTCAAATCTGCGGTGTGGGCTGTGTATGGCATTCACAGCTTGCCTCTGTTCCTTGTCACATCGGCCGGGCTGGCTTACCTGGGACTGAGGGATCTCACGCACATGGCCACCACGTTGGTAGTGGATGTGAGCTGAGAGCTTAGCCGACAGTAAGCCAGAGACCACAGCTCACCTCCGTGCTTCTCTGTGGGCTTTGGAGCTTCCTCGCATCATGCCAGTGGGTTCCGGGAGCACACAGCTCAGGAGAAGCGGGCAGAACCTTTTCTGACCTGGCCTCAGAAGTCCCACTGTGCCACCTCCACCACAGCTGTGGCGTAGCTAGATTCCCAGGGAAGGACCGTGACGGCGATCCATCAGTGGAAGAGGCAAGAAATCATACTGTTGGAAGAGCAGGTAAAGTAGGAGATATTACTGAAGCCCATTCTTGGAAAATACAACCTGTCCCACCTCACAGGGCAAAAAAAGAATGATCTATTGGGCCTTTCCTAGGACTGCAGGAAAGGGTCACCACCATAACATCTATTATATAACTAAGTCCATTGGAGACTGAAGGAGAAACACATGTCAGGTAGATTTTTTAAAAAATAGACATTTGAAAAAATCCAACCAGATTTACGATCTAAAAAAACAACAACAACAAAAACAAAAACAAGCACAAAAACACCTCTGGGAAACCGGAGCACGAAAGAAACTTTCTAAACCTAAGAAAGGACAGTCTTGAAAAACTTCCTGAAGGCATCGGACATAGCCAGGAAATTTCAGGAACATTTCCATCAGAGTTATGGACACAGCCAGGGTGTCCAAGGTTGCCCCAACTATTAAGCGTCGCCCTGGAGTTGGGCCATTGCACGGCAACCATGGACGTAGCCTTGCTGTCATTTGTGGCCTCCCTATCATCAGCCTCTGTTTTTAATGTGGAAGGCTTCTGGAATCTGCATGCCATCCGTGTGCAGGGGCCATGCTGATCTTCTCCGAATCGTTCCAGTTTTAGCGTATTGCTGCCGAAGCGATCGCTGTCTGCCTCTTCTGACACTGAACTTCCGTGTGGCCCCTGAATTGTCCTTAACACTCCTGGGTGTTTCATGCCTCAGCGTCCCAGCTGTATTTAAGCATTCTACACTTACACATCCCCCAGTGTCCCACACATAGGCGAACTAACTCTGTAAATGATTTTTGATCATCCGAAGGCCGAGGGAAAAAGAGACCAAGAAATCGGCATAAGGAAACCAAACGCCTGCTTTTCTGTTATGGCTGTGACCCCTCAGGAAGCTGCCCTCTCCTGTTGGGTAGACCCGGACCTCAACTTGCTTTCCAAATAATTAAGAGAAATCTGTGCTTCTGTGGTTTTAACTTCTGGCCCCTCCGCCACGCCCCTGTCCTGTATTTGCGCTGTTCTTTTGTCCAGTGCTTCCTGAGTGCTGTCTGCTCTCTGCTGAATTTTGCATCGATAGCCCCCCATGGGGTCAGCTTCTAAGAGCAGCTTTGTCCTGAGGCCAGGTTCCTGTACTGCTCTGCTATTCTGGTCCTTCCTAATTAAAGTGCCCTGAGTTTGTGATCATGCTACCCTTTGTATTAGTTCCCTAGCACTGCTGTAACAAAATATCACAGACAGGGGGCTTAGACAAGAAAAATGTATTGTCTCACGGTTCTGGAGTCTATAGGTGCAAGATCAAGGTGTTGCAAGGGCTGGGTCCTGAGGCTGTGAGAAGAATCTGTTCCATGCCTCTCTCCTGGCTTCTGGCGGTTGCTGGTAATCTTTGGATTCCGTGGCTTGTCGAAGCACCACCCTAATCTCTGCTTTCATGTTTACACAACACTTGCCCTGTATGTCTGTGTTCAAATTTCCCCTTTTATAAGGACACCAGTCAGATCAGGTTAGGGCCCACCCACATGACCTTATTTTAACTTGATTACATCTGGAAGAACCCTAATTCCAAATAAAGTCACATTTGGAGGTACTGGGTGTTACGTATCTTTGGGCGAGGGGGAAAAATTCAGCCCCTAACACCTTCCTCTTTTGTTCAGGAACACTAGCCCTAGCTTTCTGTGTTGTGACCACAGGGTGGTTAACTCAGGGCCAGATCGCGATGAGTATGACTGTGCTATCAGTCCCGACACTTTTGTGATCCGTGATTAGTCTGCCAATTACCAATTTCATCCCCATAGACTTTTCTCCTTCCCCTCTCCTCCTGTTTGCATGGGCTAGAGTGAGAGCAAGAATGCAAGGTTGTGGGTTGCCCTGGTTAAGCCGGTTAAGCCTCTGACTCTTGATTTCAGCTCAGGTCATGACCTCACAGTTTGCGAGTTCGAGGCTCTCATTGGGGTCTGTGCTGACAGTGCAGAGTCTGCTTGAGATTCTCTCTCTCTCTTTCTCTCTGCCCCTCCCCTGTTCTGTCTCAAAATAAATTAATAAACTTAAAAAAAAAGAAATGGAAAGTTGTAAAGTCAGACTTTTAAAACCATCCCAAATGGAACCATTGAGGTCCATTAAATACAAGAGAGTTAAAAAGTACTTCTAGGGGCACCTGGGTGGCTCAGTCGGTTGAGTGTCTCACTCTGGATTTTGGCTCAGGTCATGATCTCAGGGTCATGGGATCGAGCCCCTTTGGGGGCTCTGCACTGAGCACAAAGTCTGCTTAAGGTTCTCATTCTCTCTCTCTCTCTCCCTTTGCCCCCTCCCCCATTCATGCATGCATGCTCTCTCTCTCTAAAATAAAATAAAATAAAATAAAATAAAATAAAATAAAATAAAAGTTCTTCTGGATCACTTAATCCAAAATTACTGTTCTGTTGACTACTGTTCTCTGCTGGAAGCCAAAGCATCTCCAACCCATGAAACCCAGCACCAAAATTTTCCCTTGTCTCCTTAAACAACTAAACAGTGGCTGCTTTTTTACTTAGCATCCTGAGTGCTGTCGATTTGTGGTAAGAAATGTTTTGAAATGGAAGCACCCCAGGCTCCAGATGTAAATGGAATTAAGTCAGAAAATCCCAGCAAGTCAGAAGATGTACCTGTTAGGACGCTGCCTGCAGAAACCCACAGAGTGCTGCTGCCCGTACACTTGGCCATTTGTTTTCCCTCTGAAGCTGACTTGGTCCGCCCCTGGGAAATTTCCTAACTTCTAATACTTCGTGACCTTGGGATCTGGAGGCTGTTTTTTTCGTCCTTTTTTTTTTTTTTTTTCATTCCCATTATTCCTCTATCAGCACTCATGACCCTTACTGATGCCATTTGGGACATTTTTTGCCATTCACTCTAATTTATTCTGAGAACCAGATTCAGCTTAAGTTAAATTAAAAAAAAAAAAAACCAGCTATTGTACCAAGAGGGCGAAATAAGTGGTTTCTGCTTTTCATTTTGTGGATTTCAGCACATTAGCAGTTCTAGCAGAAGGGAAGATTTGCAACTCTGTTGTTTTGATGGTGATGATGGTGGTCATGATCATACAATGGTAATATCTAGCACTCTACTGAGCATTTTATATAGATCATTTTATTTATTCTTCATAACCCTAAGAGGAAGCTACTATAATTTGAACCATACATGGCCAAATGTGAGCCAGAAAGTTTTCCCTAAAGACAAAATTGGGAGGCGGAATAATTCCAGTTGGTAGAGGATGCTGATACTGTTTTTCCCCCAAGTTCCACATTAGCGCATGAGTGTTGAAATCAATTAGATACTCCATTCATTCTATTAGGTTCACAGGTCAAAGAGAGGGAATGCCTTATGCAATAAAAATAGAAATTGTCTCATGTTTTTACACTGAGAACTACTGAGAAACCCTAAGATAGTTCTTCTGTTTTCTTTTGTATGCAACGTTTGTGGATCTATCTAGAATTCTGTGTAATCAACCTGTGACCAAGATTTGAAAAGCAACAAGATAAGATTACACTCGTATGGCCTACAGATTGGCATATGAGCCAATCAGGAAATGCAAGCATGCAGTTAACTTTCATAATCAAGTTTCTATGAAAAACATGACACAAATTCAAGAGAGGGCAGGATAACATTGCAGAATTAGGGACGGATAGAGTGAGGCATCTAACTCTTTAGCAAATCATACAAACAGAGGAACATAAACTGTTAAGACTTTGCACCTGTTTTTACCCTGCTAGTTCTTCTAGCACCCATGAGAGGCCTGATGTCTCATAGCCCTGTGTAAAAATTCATGACATCCAGCTGAAGTCCAAGTTTGTCTTAAACGCCCCAGAGAGAAATGAGCTGTGCTCAAGGATGCTCTTCTAATTGTGATGATCCAGAAAACAAAGTCTTGCCTGGCAGGAAGTCACAGTGCACGTGGACCTGAAATACCTACTTCCAGTTCTGATCCAGAAAGACCGAGAACTGGGATGCTGTCCAGCAGCAAAGAGCATCTGAAATAAGCAAATAGGAAGCAGATTTTGTCGGGAAACTAAGTAAAAATATCTTACAATTCTCTGCTATGAAAGATAGAGCTAAGAGAGGACACGATGTGGGTCGATACAAGTTTGAACGGACATGGTGAGCGAATGCCCGGGACAGCAGGACCCCTGTTAACCTCCTTAACCTTCTAAAAGTGGCGGTACTGTTGCTCAAACAGGTCTTCTGAGAAGAGGGTCCCAAGAGGGGATTGAACATGCAAGAACTTTTTTAGGGGAAATATCTGTGAGAGGAAATGAGGAGGGAACCAGAAAAGGCTGGAAGAACCATCCAGAAAGGTGCGGGTCTGACACCAGAAGAAAGAAAGAAGGAAGGAAGGAAGTGAGCTCTAGATCTGTGCTGACCCAGATGGTGAACGCTGGGTACTTGAAATGTGACTAGTGCAGCCGAGGAACTGAAATGACCGTATTTTAATCCATTTAAAGTGAATGGTGGGGGTGCCTGGGTGGTTTGGTCGGTTAAGTGTCTGACTTAGGCTCAGGTCATGATCTCACGGTTTGTGAGTTCGAGCCCCACGTCGGGCTCTGTGCTGACAGCTCAGAGCCTGGAGCCTGCTTCAGATTCTGTTTCCCTCTCTCTCTGCCCCTCCCCCACTTGCACTGTCTCTATCTCTCATAAAGAAATAAACTCCAAATTTTTTTTTTAATAAATAAAGTGAATTCATCTGGAAATCGCCTCATGCCGCCAGTGGCATTGGAGCCCTCGAGGATGGAGGAATGATGACTCAGAAGGAGCATGAGTCCTGGAATGCCCAGTGGAGCAGAGCTGCCCCACCACACTGGACTACTTACCTTGGACTTTTGGAATAAGAGAGAGAAAAAAGTCAATATCTTTAAGACAGGTAGGGTAATGTGGCATCATATTAATCGCAGTGATCTGAAGGTGGATGTCTCAGCTCAAGCAGAGAACAAATTTGCCCTTGTTCCACCTTTTTTGGTCTATGCAGGTCCTCAACAGATTGGATGATACCCACCCACATTGATGACGGTGGTCTTCCCTCAGGCTACCAACTCAAATGCCCATCTCTTCTGGAGATACCCTCACGGGCACACCAAGAAATAATGTCTTACCAGCTATCTGGGCACCTCTTAGCCATCAGGTTAACACATACAATTAATCATCATGGGCACATCGTGGGCAGGGAGATATGATATTCCTGATACATTTTTGCCATATTCTCCTTTCTCACCACAGGGCAAGGCAGAACACTTTGAGGGAACATGTCTGCCAAAGTTCCTGCCCCCTGCTAACTCGCATTCCGGTGGGGAAGATTGGTAAGTGGTGCCATCCATACTTGGAGAAGGAGGGCCAAGTGGCATCTTGGATTTGTCAGTGCACGTGGGCTGCTCCCTAGAAACCCCAGTAATATACTGGTCTCCAGCAGAGGAGCCCTGAGAAGGAGGCCTGAGATCCAGCCTCGGTGCGGGCAAGCTAACCAGTGGCGGACTAGGATATGGGGGTACACAGCCCACCCGTCTTCTTCAGATGAGGCTTGGAGGTAGGCCGCGTACCCGTGTCCGCATTTACAGGTCTAGCAAATCCTTGGCACACAACACCTGTCTGTTGCTTGAGCTTATGTGCTGGTCATCTCTCTTGCGTCTTGGGATGGAAGAGTCTAGAGAGTCAGAAGGAACGGTTCCAACCCAACACTCGGCCAGCTTTCAAAGCCTTCACGTTCGTTATTGCCATCCCTGTGAAATACTTAAAGACTCACTCTTTAAAGGATGAGAAGTCTCGTCTTTGGGGCCCTGGGGAGGCAGGGGCATCTGGTCTCCTGGAGCAAAGCCTTCCCATGGGGGAGAAGTGATGTGTGTGCACTTTAAGAGGAGAGGCAGGCTGAGGGGCAGGGGAAGAAGCTATTTGCAAGGGAATTTGAAAGCTTTTCCTGCTACCTTACCTTCTCAACACCAAATAAAATGGTTCCTTGCAAGGACTGCTGTTTACCAGGGACAGTTTGGAAACCTGTTGCTACAAACAGTAGCTCAGAACCATGCAGACTCGTTCTCTTCAATTCTGGAGGGCAGCCCTCGGACACAAACCTGAGGGGGCCAAAACCCAGGCGTTAAGGGGCTGCATTCCTCCCGGACACTCCAGGGCAGAACTTGAAGTCTTGCTTTTTCCAGCTCCCAGAGGCTGTCCACATTTTTGAGCTCATGGCTTGTCCCTCAGCCTCAGATCCAGCAGCTACGTCACACTGACCTCTGCTTCTGTCCTCACATCTCCTTCCACGCCTCTGAGCCCCCTGCCTCCTGCTCTCACGTTTTAGAACCCGGTGATTGCACTGAGCCCACCTGGAGAATCCGAGCTACTCCTCCAACTGTGAGATCCACTGATAAGCAACCCTGTTCCCATCTGCTATCTTAATTCCCCCTCCCCACACAACCTAACATACAAGTCTGAGATACCTTTGTGGGGGAGCAGTATTCTGCTACCAGGGAAACACTATGGGCACACAGTAGGTGGGGGACCAAGGATGCTAACAACTGTGAGACTGTCCCCCACAAGGAAGGGTTTTCCTCCCAGAATACCACCAGTACCCTCTTGAGAAACATAGCTAGAGTCTTGTTCATCCAAGATGCTTCGTGCTTGGCAGTGCAGAGAAGGAGGGGGTGGCTTAGCTGGGCATGTCAAGGTGCCCTCCATATTTGTAATTACAGCATCGCAGAAAGAATGAGAGTGGAAGAGGAAGAGACACAGAGAGAAAGAGAAACGAGATGGACATCTATACAGGTAGTCTGCCATCGTTTCATGGAGAGGCTGCAAAACTGGACTTAATGATTCCCAGACTTGCCCGCAGAAGACAACATCCCACCCATGAAAAGAGGTCACACGAGAGATCAACTTGAAATGGAGTTCAGCAGGGAGAAGGGTGGCGTGCCTGTGGCATCCACCCTGCGGGGCAGCCCTGAGCGGGGGTAGAGCGTTAGAGCTGTGGACAGCTTCCCACGCCATCCGCATCGGCTGGAGCGGCCAAGCCTTCCAGAGCAAGACAGAGCAGGGGCTTCTGGGTTCAGGAGCGGGTTCTGGGATTCCTGCCTAGAAGCTCCTTCTGCGGCCCAGCTGTAGATTCCGTGCACCACACTCCCTGTGTTCAGTCACTTTCCGTGCTCACTGGCTGGAGGAAATTCACGGTGGAGCCCCCATGGGGAGGTCTCCAGCAGAGGACCCTTGCACCTGTATCCACGGGCATCTGTAAGACAGAAAGAATGCCCAATTTGGGGACGTGAGAGTACAGTACATGACAATAATCAGCCCCTCATTACTCCTAGGAGATCACTGACAGAGTTTACCCGGGAAAAAGAGCAGCCGACAACCAAGAAAAAATAAGACTTGCAACCAAATTATTTGTACTTTTCAGCTTTTGCCGTGGCAATAAGCAGCCTCCACATGTCAGTGGCTTGCACCGGAAACAGTTATTTCCTGCTGATGAGACACGAGGCGGGGACGGGGCAGCCATGACTTGGCTTCACTTGGCTCTTTTGGGCTCTGCTTGGCACAACTCTGGTCTTGTTCTAGAACCCGGGCTAAAAAGGTAGTGCATTCTGGGACGTGCTGTTCCTACGGTGGAAGGTGGGAGCCCTAGAGCCTGGGCCACACCACAGGATCACATGCGAAGCCTCTGCTCAGCCGTGGCAAATGTCTGGTCACTCACATCCCAGTAACCAGAGCATCTTATAGCCCAGCCAAGCCCAGTGAAGGGAGTGCACACGCCTCCCAGGAGGCTGCTCTGGGAGGAAATGTGGTAGTGAGGGGGATGCATCATTCTTTATAGAGACGAACTAAGGGTTAGGAACAATAGTCCGACTAGTCCTCAGTCACTGTTGCAAGATTGGATACCAACCACCCCGCGGCCCTACATGCCTGTTAATTCCTCCTAAGTTGGAAGGATCAGACCTTCCCATTAGTCCAGGAGAGCCCTGTTTACCCTGGTTGTACCTAAGTCTCACTCAGTTGAGCACTGGTCCCAGATAGAAGTGCCTCAGGTTGGATAATACACAACAGACTCTCTTCCTCGTAGCCACATCCTTTACCTCTTAGCTATAGATTCTTCTCATCAGCAGGTTGGGGGGGGGGGTGGTCTTTTGTGAGGTAATATCCAGACTGTGGGAGGACATCCTTGCTGCAGTTCTGAGGCAGCAGACGGTGGGGGGGGGGGTGCGGGGGGGAGCCATGGGCCCTGGGGCCTCCTGTCATCTACTAGTTAGGACCCAAGGCAAGGAGCTTAGCCTCTCTGACCCTCAGTTTTGTCCCCTGAAAGCTGGAATTAGGCTACATGGCAAAGATGTCTTGAGGATCACCTGTGAGCTAGGAATGCAGCCCCACATTCCTCATACACAATTCCAAATCCTAACGTGCCTAAAAACCTAAGGGTGTGGTCATTTCATTTAGCAGCAGGATCTGAACTGTTGGAGGGTCAGTTATAATCTTTTTTAATATGAGTGAGCTTGTATGTTGTTTATAGATTTCTCTTAAAAAATACAAATGGGGGTGCCTGGGTGGCCCAGTCAGTTGAGCATCCAACTTTGGCTCAGGTCATGATTTCATAGTTCATGGGATCGAGCCCCATATGGGGCTCTGTGCTGTCAGAGTCTGCTTGGGATTTTCACTCTGTCCTCTCTCTCTGACCGCCCCCAACTTGGTCTTTCTCTCTCTCAAAATAAATAAATAAACTTAAAAAAAAATACAAATGAAGTTGACGCCCAGGTGCTATACCAGACCTAACATAATATCCTATGTGCCCATTGTATTAGGGCTCTCCAGAGAAATAGAATTGATAGGATGGATGGCTGGAGTGATAGATGATGATAGATAGACAGAGTTTATTTTAAGGAATTGGCTCATGTAATTGCAGAAGCTAGCAAGTCCAAAATCTGCAGGTAGACCAGTAGGCTGGAGACCAGAGAAGCGTTGGTGCTGTAGTTTAGGTCCAACAGCTGTTTGATGACAGCATTCCCTCTTCTTCTGAAAACAGTCTTTTTCTCTTAAGGATTTCAATGGATCAAGCCCATCCACATAATGGATGTACTCAAGGTCTGTTGTACTCAAGGTCTGTTGAACCTGCTGTACTCAAGGTCTACTGAATTAGATGTTCGTTTCATCTAAAACTGTTCTCACAGAAGCACCTAGAATAGTGTTTGACAGAATATCAGGGCACCATTGGCACAGCCGAGGTGACACATAAAATTAACCATCACAGCCATGTTCCTTTATAAAATCAGAAAAATTGAATGTTGATGCAGGTCTGGGGCCACCTCAAGGTCAGTTGGTTCTGTCCAGCAGGAGCAGGTCCCAGCAGAGCACCATGAGAGGGGAGAAGAACACATCCATATCCAAACCATTTAGGATGTCCCTGACTGTGCCCTGAGTTCATTCCCTGCTACCCCGAGACCCCAATATCACCACTCTTGTCAGCACCCTTGCAATTCGAGGAAGTGGGGTCTCCAGAAAGCGTTGAAAAATCCATGGGCAGAAATTCTGACCTGAGATATTTCACTTGGAGCATCGCTGTGGGAGCTTCGAGCATTTGGGCATCTGACATTGGACCAACATCAATCAGAGTTTAAGGAACCCACTCGAGGTGGGGCCTTGTGTCCACTTGCCTGTAAGCGAGGATGGCCAGGCCACGACTGCGTGTGGGATTTGCCCAGACTCAAATGTTCACTAATTTTATTTGCATTGTATGACTTTTTACTCCCATCACTTCAACGCATTCTTATTATGTGAAGTAAATGCCAGTCGCCAAGAGACAGCTCATCCTGCCATCCTTCACTGCCTGGCTCTCACCAGCGGGAGTCAAGACGTACCCTGGGCACTGAGGCTGGCTCACAGCACCTCCTCCCCACATGGGACAGTGTCTCCTCCCCACATGGGACAGTGTCCCCTCCCCACATGGACAGGGCCGCCTCCCCACATTGGACAATATTCCTAATGCCTGGAAACATTCGGCAGTAGCTGCCCTGGTAGTTAAGAGTTGGCCATTCTCTCATTTCAATACCATAGCTTCTCCAAATCTTGGATAAAGATCTAATAATTTGTTAGCCATGTAAAATTGCTTTTAAAAAATCATTAAAATAGTGTCATGGGTCTACTCGTGGTGTCTGCTCTGCTGAATTATGTATGTATATTCACGGCAAGAACATCATCACGCAGGAGCTGTGATTTCTTAGCCTTCACTCTTTACATGTTAATCTCCAGTCTGTTGATCTGAGTAGAATATATTTCACCAGCATTATCATTGCAGAAATTATCCAGCTTTGGTTCTGATTGAAAGTATAAATAACATTTCTTTGCATAATCACGACAGCAAATTGAACTAAGAAATGCCTGGCCACTAAATTCTCAAAGGACTTTTGTACTTAACTCATAAACCACTCTGGTCGATAATCCATTCCAAAGTATATATTTTATTTTGGCTTCTGTAATCATTGCTGGCTTTTAAAAGTCCATATTTTGGGAATAGCATATGAATTCCCATTTCTTGAGAGGGCGAATTAACACTTCTCAAAGCTTAACACTATTTATAGATTCTAAATTGGGGACAGGGACTTTTTTTAAGTTAACAGTATTAAGGAACCCCTCTATGGCAGGCGTTTTACACATGTTCCTGTCATTAAGTTTGGAAATCTGTTTTTCCTTTTATTATTACTTCTTGTGCAGCTTCTTGGCCTCATTCTTCTATTCTCTTTCCTCTGTAACGTCTTCTTTCTTGATGGGATCCCTCTGAATGTAAACAGCGTTGTCTCCACACACAGATTTGCCAGAAGCTCTTTGTAAGCCCAGGGGTTGTCAGACTCACGGCTGATGAGTTCTGCATTCAGGTGCCCCGGGGAGCCCTGGTGTCAGCTTCCTCGGACGTGAGTCGGACACAGTTCTGAAGAGTCCCCTCAGGGCATGACCTGTGTGTGCGTGTGGAGACATGATGTGAGGGTGTGTGAATGTGGGTATATGTGAATGTGTGTGTATGCATGTGTGTATCTGTGAGTCTGTGTGAGACAGTACGAGAGAGCGTGTATGTATGTAGATGGGAATGCGTGTGTGTGTGTGCATGTGTGTGTGTGTGTGTGTGTGTGTGTGTTGGTGGGGATGTCCAGAGGGGAGAAAGCCACCGAACACTTGCGTGAGAAATAATCTTTTATTTCTTAATTTTCTTAATTAAAAATAACCCTTAATTTTAGGGTTAGCTTTTTCCTCACTCAGCTGCAGGGTGACAAGCCCAGTCAGACACTAAAAATCAAAGCCTCTGAGGCCGGGGGCGAGGGTCAGAAAGGCTAGGAATCTCCCAGTGTGAGGGCTGGAAACAGGACATGAAATTCTGACCAAAACTCAGGTCGTAACAGAATCTCTAGTACAGAGCAGAGAATCCCACACCTGTCCCCCTACCCAACCCAGGGCAACCCGGTAAAGGCCTTCTTGTTTTTTTAAGTTATTGAACACACTTTTTTTTTTTTTTTTACAATTGCTACCCAATAATGCAATGCACAGCACAGAAAAAATACTCAAATAGTACAAGCGGACTTATAAAGAGTGGCAGTCCCCGGCCCCGTGCTTCCCAACCCCCTCCCTGTGGTCCTTCCCTCTTCTAGACGTTACCCCCGTATCTCTATGAAATGTGCTCTGCTTGGCATTATTTCATTTGTCAGCTTCAGTGTTACGTGTCAGTGTTTTCCGCTGCGATCAGAGGGTTTAGCTTAAGTTTGCCTTACCACCGCTCCCAACCAAGCGCATCACTATTTTTAGTTTTCCTATTGTTTCCTTTGTAACCCTGAGGAATTTGCTCGCACTTCATGCTCCGTCTGGTACAAACCACTCACCCGGACTCTGTGAGGCGGCGGCAGCTTGTCCCCTACCCCAGGAGCCCTTCGGGGCTTCATTGACTTCATCTGCAGAGTTGGTTCCCAATGTTATACAGGAGCAGTGATTATCCGCCCCAGACTCAGAAATCATGTTTACATGCAGCCGGGTGGTGTGCTTTGATATCCTTTTTTGCTCTACTGTTCACTGCACTCTCTCTGGAGTTTCTAACGCCTTTGAACCCTTTGCCTTCTTTGTGTCTCTTCCCTTCTTGTTTCCCTCAAGCTCTCCAGCAGTCGAGCTCTGTGGTCACATCCTCCTTCCGCCCAGGCACACCCTCCAGGGGCTCTTCAGCCTCCTGCTCCTGACTGCCCTGGGGCTGCCCTGCTGGGGCGCAGGACCCTCTGTCCTCTGGCCCTGCTGTCTTCCTTCCCCGCTTGATTCAGGCTCAAGGAGCTCTCAGTGAAAGAACACTGGTGGATAACATTTGGGAGTCCTTCCACATCTGCAACTTTTTCCGCCCTGCCTTCTCACTTTCTACTTTGATAGTTTGGCTGGGTAGAGAAATTCCAGTCACCTTCCATCAGATTGGTAGTGTTTTAGCATCCACCATGGATAAGAAGAGATCTTATTTCAAACCCGTTTATGTTCCTAGGAAGAACTTTTCTGCACCCTTGGTTTACTGAAAATGGGTCTGGGTATAGGTCTCCCCTCTCGTGGCACTGAGAAACCAACCAATGGGCTGCTTCAGTCTGAACACTCCTGTCTTTATTCTGGACAATTCTCAATCTCTATTTTTCATATAACTTCACTCTATTTTCTTTTATTGACTCCTACTAGTCACATATTGAACCTCATACATTCTTCCTTCAGGTCTTTTGGGGTTTTTTTCCTCTTATATATTTTATCTCTTTTTTCTTATTCTCCTGACAAGATGATCTCTATTTTGTCCTCCTACCCTTCCCTGATTTTTGAAATTTCTCAACAATTATTTTTCACTTTAAAAGATTTTCCTTATCCTCTGATTGCTCCCTCTTCCTGTAAAACCTTTTTCTTGCTTAGCAGAAGCAATATATATGTGTGTGTGTATATATATATACACACACACACACACACACACACACACATATATTGAATCTATGAGCGTACAAAATGGTGGGGGGGTTTCTTTTCACACACAAAGAAGTGTTCTTTTATTCCTTGTATTATCTCTGTTTGCTTTCATATATGTCTTTTGCTGCTTCTTCCTTTTCCTGTTCATCTGCCTTGGTCTTTCTAGCCACCGGCAGAGGCTGCCACATCACTTGGTCCCTACTCACCCATTCCCAATTAAGCACAAAGCTGCCTCGAAGCTCATTATACGTGGGGGACACTTCCTCATGCTGGGGATGGGCCCCAAATGCAAGAAGGCAGAGTCTGCTGCTTGGGAAACCAGTTCCCACAACTAACTAGCTGGAGTTCTCTTCAGACATTTCAGTGAGTGTCTTCAGAAAATAATGCGACTTGGAAAAAGGGATGTCGATGAGGTAATGGAGACTTGTTCTATGTGTGCTGTCGTTATTGTTGCTAACTAGGAAATAAATTCTTTTTGTGATGGGGTAGTCTTCCTGGGAGACAGAGGAGGATCTGACCCTTACGAAAGTACAGCATGTCTAGCAACCACGTCAACATCCCTTACAGTAAGGAGGGAGGAAATTGAATCAGATATTTCTCTGCAGTTAACAAAACCAGTGGAATTCAAGCCCAGCCCACAAGCCCATCTGGATTTCCCAGCTCACGATGCAGCTGAAACCTCACTGGGATCCCTGATGGGGATGAAAACCACAGCACTCTTAGCATGAAAAGATTTGAACCCAAATGAAACAGAACTCTTTAATTATATCAAAATGGGGATGTAGACTGTCCTCAAACGCATTCTCTGCTACTTACGGCTTCCTTTGCTTCCTTATATCAACATTCCTCAAATTATGTGTAAAACCAGACTGCTTTCCTTGCTGGTGTGCAATCTTAGAGATGGGAGTGACTTCGTAGTCACTGATTTAAGCTCTAATCTCAGAGATGAAGAAAAGGAAGCCCAAGGAAGTTTCCAAAGTGCAATACCAAGGTCATACAACCAGCTGGTGGGAGAGGATGTTAAATAATGATTTTTGCCATTATTCTGGTAGTGATAAGTAACTTGGAGTGCTTCTTAAGATCTTAAAGATGGGCATGTCCTCAGCCCCACTGCTCTGAGAAATTATTATTTTCATACTCTTTTCTCAGAAATGCACTCCAGATTCTGACACTTTATGTATCCTACCTTCTATTACGAACATTCCTCTCCTTGGTTTTCAGTGATATACACTGGGGAAAAAAGACAATGCTTCCAGGATATAATTTAATTTAATTCAATTTGGGGAGATTACCCTTCCTTTGGAGTATTTTCATGGAACTCTGTGGTGCACGTTTACATGGGGCATTTGTTCCGCAAATGAGTTGAAAATTTTGTTGATTTTAAAATACTGTTCATCAGGCTGCAGAATCTCAATGACAAGTATTTGTTCCCCAAACCATCTGGTGCACACACATCAGGTTCCATTTCCAGACACCGGGCACCTTGCCATTGTCCCATTCGGATACAGGTGGTTTCAGAGCAGGACTGCGTTAGCGAAAGGTATTGAGCAAAGCTGCTTGCGATAACAGATCTTTTGGCAGATTTATTTCTGCCCAACATTCTTAGGACGCGGCTGGATATTGACAAACTGTGAGAGAGAAATTTCCAGGTAAAAGAAAAGGATCTTTGAGAGTTCCAGGGTTTGGGAGTGGAGGTGGGGGGTCCAAACCATCCAGAGGCCGTTTCTGAGCCCAGCAGCTCCCTGTACAAATGGGGACCCCACCACTGTGCTTTCCAACACCCTCGTTAGCTGTGGCCTCGGTGAGTCACCTGTCTTCCTTTGGGCTTTGGGTTGTGCATTTGTGAAACGAGGCACAGGGCAGGGGACGGGGGAGACGCCCAGGGATTGTTACAGCCTCAGGATTTCATGCTTCTATGTCACAAGTAAAAAAAAATTTCTGGAATGTGGCTCAAAAACAAGCCATTTAAAGTCTCTCTGTCTCTGGCTGCAGAACATTCAACAGAGGCCTGCAGAGTTCTTTACCGACGAGCTGAGTGTATTTCAGGTCACACCAAGGTTGAAAACGCAGCATGTCTCGGTGACAAGTGCCTTAGAGATCTTTTGAAGGCATTCACGTCTGCTTCAGTGTTTCTCTAGCCCAGGGTCATATTTTATCTTGAATTGTGATGTTGACGTCGAATTATAAATACTGGAAGTGTTAATATGCATGTTCAGTTACATAACACAAGTGGATAACATTGTTTAAGTGAGAAAGTTCAATTAAAAAAAAAAGCCTCCATGGGGCGCCTGGGTGGCGCAGTCGGTTAAGCGTGACTTCAGCCAGGTCACGATCTCACGGTCAGTGAGTTCGAGCCCCGCGTCAGGCTCTGGGTTGATGGCTCAGAGCCTGGAGCCTGTTTCCGATTCTGTGTCTCCCTCTCTCTCTGACCCTCCCCTGTTCATGCTCTGTCTCTCTCTGTCCCAAAAATAAATAAACATTGAAAAAAAAAATTAAAAAAAAAAAAAAAAGCCTCCTGTGTGACCCTTGGACATTCTTATCAGCATTTGAGGCTGACCTGTGACTTACGTGTGTGGCACCAGCACCGAAAGCAGCGTAATCAACTTTGTAATAAACCCGATTCCTCAGCCCCCGTCACCACCGACCGTGACAGAGGGCGTGCACAAACACAACTCGTGCCCACTCCCTGGAGCTGGGGGCCCGCCCCTGGAGGTCACATCGCTGGGGCCACCTCAGTCCTTGGCGAGGACAGTCCCAAAGAGGCAGTGTGGCACCTGCGTCCTGCTCCCTCACCGTGCCAGTGGTTACAGGAATGCCTGTTTGAAGCCAGGGCTTCCTTGGAAAAACACAGGTCAAACCAAAGCCAGCTGCTCTTTGGACAGTGACCTGGTTCAACGTGACAACCGACAACAGCAAAGGCAAGCAGGAGCCCGGGACACCAGAGTGATGGGCCCCACGCGTTCTCTGCATCTTGTAAACCCTCCCCGGCCTTTATTTCCACCTGTGTTCACGGGATTCTGTTTTCAAGAAGGACGTGGGTCTGGAAAGAAAAGAGCATTTACTTTAACGTCAGCCCAGAAAACCCTTGGGAAGGAGCCAGTGGTCATGCGGAAGAAGGGCGTGGGTTTTCGGATGGCGGAATCAATAAAATCCAGAGCACAGATTTCCCAGCCGGCTCGGCCCTGCACCCTCCCGCCCCACCGGGCTGCTGCCTTTCTGCTCCGTCTCCCGGACAAAGCGGTCACGGTCACGGAGGTGGGAGGGAAGAAGGCTACACCCCGGCTCCCCCATAAAATGGGAAAAGAGAGTAATGAGGTCCCGAGGATGAAATAAGTAAGCCCCTCCGCCCCTGGACTCTAACTTCAGCCATTGGGCAGATGTGTTTCTTCTCTCCATCAGGGTGGCCCCTTTGAGGGTTTCACGTGACCACATCTCAGAGGGACTTCTCTCAATATTCCAATTCCAGAGCAAGCTGACTTGAAAAAACAATATTAGCCCAGACTGGCAGTGTGGATCCAGCAGGAGGGAACAGACGCACCGCGTCGGTCTCTTTAGGGTTATATGATGACAGAATGTCCAAATGTCGCCAGCCGCCAAGGAGCATCCAAGCACAAACCCTCCCTCCTGACCTCAGGACGTCACCGCCTTGCGACAAACAGGGACAAGAGCAAATGGCAGCTCAGTGCTGGGAGGACTCTCCCAAGAAAGTACCCGCCTTGCTTCCTTTTGCCCTGCGAGATGCCCCGCAGGACCCCGTAAAGGTACAAAGTGCTTCGTCTCCTCCCCAGAGGCTCAACAGGAAGTAAAGATCACAAGAAAAGGCCGCTCCATCAAGAGATCTTAAGTCAGAGTAACAAAGTCCTAAGCTCCCAGGGCAGAGCTCAGTTTATAACTTCTGGGCCCTGGCCCGGGTTTTGATAGCACCGTCGATATTCCCGTGCGAAAACTTAATAGGAAAAAAAATGCACTGAGAAGGTTGGGTTTTTAACGCGATTGCTCCCAACATGCATGACTGAAACAATTGATAAAGACGTCGAGTGAGTTTGGATGGTCACCCGCACGCACCCAGGACCTGGACAGCCCTTGAGAGACATAAGCTCTGTTCATAAAGAGCACTCAAGGGTTAAGACATAATAAACGGTCTGCGCAAGCAGTCGTTTGAAAGTGACAACCGAGACCTAAGAGGAGCTTAACAATATGTGTGTGACAGATAAGTTTGAATATGCAGGATTGGAAAGATAATGTTTCTCATGTGCTTCTTTAATTATAGCTTTGGAAGAGAAGGTTGTCAGTTACGCCTTCCTGGAGGAAACCGTCTTGCGATGTCTCCGTGAATTACGGCTGTCTGTGTATTGTTGAGAAGGTTCCCAGTCCCCCGGCCTTGTGGTAGGTAGGTCCCTGGCTGGGGCACTTTATCCACAGGTTGGTCAGTGCAGTTCTCCAAAAAGGGGTGACGTCAACAGGCCATCCACTTGGACTCACGAATCCTCTGCTAGCCTCCGCGAGAAGCCCCATCAGCATAAGCGCCACGTCACCTCCATGGCGCTGGCCCCCCGGACACCGATACCAAAGTCCATCGTGGTCATTAATCTTATTGATGGAGAGCTGTGTGAGTCACCGATGACTTTGTCATCTGTCGTTTGCAAAGGGGTAAGTTCAGGGAACAGTTGGACTCACATGTCAGAAAGGCCCAGACTAGGTAGAATTCCAAATGATATGCATAAATACTTTCCCCCCCAGCCGGTGAGCTTACCACCACCCTTATCCCCCCGGAGTGTGGGCTTGACCTCGTGACTCACTTCCAAAAGACAGAGGATAGAAAGGAGTGAGTAACGGTACATCGGACCCTCCACCTGAACCAAACGGTCAAGGTGATCGCGCGCGGTGACGTCACGTCCGCATCGTGTGCCCCTGATACGACGCCATCCAAGGGAACTTCACCTTCCTGGTATTCTTTCCAAAAAGTCCCTGAGCCCCTGTGTCAACATGAGAAAAGTCTCAGAGAAGCCACATTGTGAGACATTCTACAACACTGAATAACACTCCTCAAAACCATCAAAAATGACCAAGACTGAGAAACCATCACAGACCAGAGGAACCTGGGGAGGCAGGATGCTACATGCAGTGTGCTTCCCGGGATAGGGTCCTGGACCACAGAAAGGTCATGCGTAGGGGAACTTGGGAAATCCAAACAAGGGCTGGTGTCCGGTCGGCAGCAATGCGGTGCCGTGAATCTCCGACACGCCACGGCCGTGCAGGATGGCATCAGGGCAGACCGGGTGAGGGGGACACAGGAACGGGGCGGGGACCAGGCGCAGGTGAGAGAGGCATCTGGATGCAAATTTATGGAGGCGCTCGCTCTCAGGACGTTGCACGTGCTGGCCCTGCATGACCCTGGGTGGGGACTCTGTGCTACATTTGCAGCTTTTCTGTGAATCTAAAATTATGCCAAAATCAAACATTTATGAAAGAGAAAGATTCTGGTTGGAATCTTGCAATATCCTCATTAGCATACAGAACTGCGGTGTTCCTGGCAAGGGAAAGGGAGAGTCTGGCACGAGCAGGAAGGGGCCGTGACCATGGGGGTCAGCCTGTCATACCTGCTCTCCAGGTGCGTGTGGATCTGCCACGTTAGGTGTAACACAGACAGACAGTGTCGTTAGGCAACCCCAGCAAACCAGCCGGGGTGTAATAGTCAAGCAGGAGCACCCCAGGTAAGGTCCCCATGTGTAACAAACCCAGAAGGACTCCTTAACTCGGGACCTTGGAAACCCAATCAAGGTACCTGTGAAGGATGTTGGCCCACTTATCGATGGGCTATACTCACTGCTTACACCAAATGGGGATGATACAGAATGGATGCTTGTAAGACTCCCTAAAGCACTGGGCCGCCCAGGTGGCTCAGTCAGTGAAGCGTCTGACTTCGGCTCAGGTCATGATCTCACCATTTGTGGGTTCGAGCCCCGTGTTGGGCTCTGTGCTGACAGCTCAGAGCCTGAAGCCTGCTTCGGATTCTGTGTCTCCCACTCTCCCTGCCCCTCCCCCACCCACACACTGTCTGTCTCTGTCTCTCTCTCTCTCTCTCTCTCTGCCCCTCCCCTGCTCACACACTCTCTCTCTCTCTCTTAAAAAAAATAAACATTAAAAAAAAAGAATCCTCAAAGCACTGACAAGAGCCCCCAAATCAAGGTGGATAGCATCTCATTGGGTCTTGACGGGAGTGAGAACCGTATTACGTGGTCTGGACTGGTTGGAAGGACATTCCTGCCCAGTAGCCCCACGCCTATTGGCCACGGAGGCTCTCAGCCTTCACTTGAGAACCTCAGGAAGGAGCCACGTGATGTTACAAATCTCTCTCCTACCCCGGGCATTCTATGTCTGCGGTCGCCTTGAAAGATGAACATTCCCACTGGCTATGCCCTTGACAGCTTGCAACAAGACACGGGGCACAGGATGGAGGGAGGGCGCAAGGAGATTTCGGGAGAAGAGTCACCTCCTACTTGAATCGAGAGCTAAAATAAGTTTCCCCATTTGTGCAGCAGCACGTAACTTCCGGTGTAATGCCATGAAACGCCCCCGCTCAGAACACTCAGATGCCTGTTCCTCCTCCACTGGCCGGTGCCTGGGCACAGCCGAGGGGAGCCAACTACCCCTGGAAGCAGCCAGTGCCGAGGGAGATGGGGACATAACAACGAACAAATAGGCTTTTTTTCTTTTTAATTGACAAGGTGAAAAAAAAGTTTTAAGATGGGGACTCGTGCCTGAGGAACAGCTGAATGTTGGTAATGAAAAAGACCACGGAATAAACCCAAAATATGTTCCAAGGAAACCCCAAAATGTCTTCTGCATAATATTATCTCCCTGGGCTAGAATGCCAATTTTGAGTTTCTCACTATTTTTATTTTCTTGAGAAATAATCATTTTTATAAATAGCTTTTTAAATGTCAAACTAACCAGCTGAGTAATTTATCTCTACTTATCCTGAGTAACTTAACCCTTGCTTAATTTGCTCGGCATGTCTAAAGGGGTGGGGTGGGAGATGGGGAGGTGACATCAGCCATAAACATCCAGAGTAAGTCATACTGGCTTTGAAAGGCTTGACTTTCTCTCATACTGGCCGTGCCTGTTCCAATGGCTGGAAGGTGGTCGTCTGGCTGACATCCTGTTGGTTCTGGCCACTCGTCAGTCACAGCCCACGACTGATGTCAGATAAGACAGATTGAAACCACCGAGGAACCAGGGGCCACAGGTGGCCATACATCCACCCAGTCTGAGGTACTGTGGACACCTATCCAGTTGGATGGTTATGGGCTCCTTGGTCGGGGCCAATCAGAACCAGCTCAAAGCTGGGCTGAAGAGACCAGGAGGTCTAGCTTGACCTGGAACTTAGTTCTCCAAGGTCATGCAGCGGCATCCGAGGCATCTGGGGATTCACTAGAAATGCACATTCTTGCCCCTCCCCCAGACTCAGAGAACTGGAACTCAGGAGTGGGGACAGTGACAATGACCTAATCAAGTTCAAGAATCCCCAGTCTACAACCTTGGTCCTCAAATGGGCTGTCTGTTAAAAAACAAAAACAAAAACACATTTTATCACCAGAGGTTATAATTCCGTTAATATCGGATATGGCTCGGACACTGGGATTTTCAACACTCCTCCAGGTGACTGTGAAGGGTGACAACAATGCAGAAGCTCTGAGCCTCGGTCTTTCTTCGACTCCGTGCACTAGGGGAACACTCTGTCTTGCAGGTCCAAAACACTCGTTGGTCTCTGAGCATCAGTCTAGAGCAGGGTTTGCTGCTCTGGCTGCCCACTGAATCATTTAGTGAGGTCTCCAAGATTCTTGCTAAATTGCTTTTTCATATTATTATTATTATTATTATTATTTCTCAGGTAATTCTAATGTGCAACCCAAGTGAAGAATCAAGGGGTAAGAAGCCACACTCCATTCTCATTTGGGCAGGGCTGCTCTCCAACAAAGCACTGAATGATCTCACAGATGGGATTGGGGTGGGGTGATATTGTAATTTTTATAACAGGAAATAAGTTTTTGGTCTTTTCTCTTTTCCTGGCATAGAGCTCCTAAAGCCCTTGGAATTTCCTGAAAGGCTGAGAACAATTAAGGTGTCTTTTGTTATGTTAATGTGTGCCTTCTGGAAAGCACCAGAGGGATGGGGCCCCGGTGGTCAATAGAGCCAACCCTTTGATTCTAGGGTTGGAACTTTCAGTCCCATCCCCTGACCTCTGGGGAGAGGAAAGAGGCTGCAGACCAAGTTCAATCACCAATGGCCAATGATCTAATCAATCCTGCCTGTTCACTGAAGCCTCCGTAAAAACCCAAAAGGATGGGGTTCAGGGGGTTTCTGGATTGGTGAACACGTGGAGGTCTAGAGAGAGGGGTGCACCTGGAGAGGGCAGGGAAGCTCTCCGTCCTTTCCCTTCACCTGTCCTCTGCATCTCTTAAGCATAGCTGGCTGTTCCAGAGTTAGGTGTTTTGTATAATAAACCAGTCGTCTAGTAAGAAAAATGTTTCTCTGAGTTCTGCGAGCCTCTCTAGCAGGGGAACCCAAGGAGGCAGTCGTGGGAGTCTGCAATCCGCAGCGGGGCCATCAGAAGCCCAGGAGACAATTTCCCCTTGCGATTGGTGTCTCCAGGTCAACAGGGTCAGAACTGAGTTGCAGGACATCCAGCTGGTGTCCCAGATTGCTTGGTGGTGGGGAACCTTCACACATTGGAATTGGTGACCAGAATTGTCAGCTGGGAATTCAGTCCAGGGTTAAAGGTGAGTTCACTCTTCCCAGTACTTTGGGATGGCTTGGTTCTTTGCCGTGCACAGACCACCCTTCCTGAATGACCCTTCTTACACCTCTCCTGGGACTTTGGGTCACAGCGAACCAAAGACCCCTGTGAGCAACGCCTTCCCGATGTCAGCCGCTGGCTCGACCTCTCTGCAAAGCTCATTCCGTGGTGGTATCGTGCTTCTATAAAGAGGAGAAGTATCATCTTTTCCCTTTTAATGTTCCCTGTTTGTATTCAGGGGCATTCATAATTAGGGCAATTTTATTAAATCTTTAAAATAAATAATCCCAAATTACATTTTACTGTAGCCTGTTTCACTGTAATTAAAATGCCCTGGTAAATATGAATCACCCAGAGGAAATCAAGGCCTCCATTTACATTTCTAAAGCAAGTGTGCAAAATCTTACTTAAAAGGATCTCAGCTCAACTGTCCCTTCCTCCAGGAAGCCCTCTGTGACCTCCCCCAAGGGAAACGAAACCCCTGGTCAAGGGCCTTCTGGTTCCATAGAACTTTTCTCCTTGTCACTCAAGAGTCTGCAGCCATTGACTCCTGGGCGATTTAGTTCCTCTCTGTCCGGTGAGGACTCAGCCAGCGAGGTGGCCCCCTCTTGTATCCCCAGGGCTTGGCCCAGCGGCTGACAGAGGCCTCGAATGAGCAGTGATTTCCTCCTACTGCAAAGAGCAGAGCGTGTGTCCCTTCTCTCGCCTTCGCAGCCTTCTCCGGAAAGATGGGCAATTTGACACCCACAGGCACTGGAAGGGGTGCTGCCTTTCAGGAGCGCTGGCTGCACAGCACGCGTGGGGCTAGTCGAGCCTGGTTTGTTCCATTTTGGATTCCTTTAGCTCCAGAGGGTCGAACGCAAAGCAGGGAACGTGCCACAGTTGAAGGGGTCAGAAATCCCCCAACGGGATCTTGATAAATGCTACCATGGTGGGGAGGGGGGTTAGAAGGAGCAGACCTTCTTTAAAGAGGGTGGGGCTCTTTCCCCTGATGGCCTGTAGTTGATTGCATCTCAGAAATTTTCCAGACAGAATTACAATCTTAGCATTTGGTATGGACTGAGTCGTGTCTCCCCAAATTCATATGTTGCTGCCCTAATCCGCAGCGTGACTGCATTTGGAGATGGGGCTTTCACGGAGGTGATTAAGGTTACATGAGGTCGTAAGGGTGCGAGCCGGATCCAATAAGACTGGTGTCCTTACAGGAGGAGGAAGAGACCCCAGAGCTCTCTCCCCGCACACGGAGGCAAGGCCGCGTGAGGACACAGCAGGACAGCGGCCGTCCGCAAGCTGAGGAAAGACGGCTCTGCAGAAACCAGCTTGGACCTCAGACTTGCAGCCTCCAGAACAGCGAGAACATAAACCTTTGTGGCTGACCCTTGCCTTGTCCGTGAAACTGTTAGGGCGGCCTGAGCAGACCGACTCAGCATTCATATCTGCCTTATCCACAGCCATGTGTCTGATTTTATCCAGTAAACCTGGGACAATCAGCAAGAGGGCTGACTCGGGAGAGCGGGACTACCCAGGCATGTTGGTTTCCCTGGCCCTCCGGCTCTGGGTGTTAGGATTTCACTCACACTGGACCTCAACGCCTTGTTTTTGTACAATCCTTTATCCCCTCCCTATAACCAGGGGTTCTCAACCGGGGGCAACCTTGTCCCCTACGAAGCAAGGGTCACTTGGCAATACCTGGTTGTCCCAACCAAGGGCACGTCGCTGCTGGCTTCTGGTGGATGGGGACAGGGATGCTGCTAGACGCACAGGACAGCCCCCTCAGCCCAGGTCCACGCATAGTGACCCTGTCCCCAAGAACAGGACGAGAAACCGGCTCTCATTCCACAGGTTCAGGTTCTGCATAGTCACAATGTTTTCAAACCCCAGATTTGCTCAACTAAACCCATCATTAGCTGAAGCCTGTGAATAATTATATTACAGACACCAGAAGAGAGTCATGGAAGAAAACGGGAAGGAAGGAAGGAATCATTAAGTTTCCAGTGAGCTTTATTAAAACCGAACAATTAATCTTACCACATCCTCATGCAAATAAAACATTAGCTACCAGAGAAGATGATGTTCTTTTCGATGCCAGCTTGTCACCTCGGCATGTTTCCCGACGGGTCTCACATTACAGTGATGGCAGGAGAGAGCCCCCGCGACATTCTCTCTGTAAACACAGTGTCAGTCATCGGAGAGGCTTGTGGTTACGGCCGCAGGAGACCAAGCTTCCCAAGCCCATGCTTTTCCTGCTCCGCCTTTTACAATTTAATAATATCTTGTATAATTATACACTGTTACAGGCTGTGATGTCAGAGATGCGTTCAGAATGCTTCTTTGGGGGGTGGGGCCCCTTGGCTATGCTGCACCCAGACGCTTTCCCAATCTTCAAGATGTTCTAGTCTTTTTATAGATCTAACTAATAGAGAAATAACAAGGCAGCTGCTAAAAAGCGCCCCTTTGCGTGGACCGCCCCTGCCTTCAGTGGGGCTCGAGGACCGTGGCGTTCAGGGAAGTGACGCTTGGCTTGCGCGGGGCACCATGTGGCTCGAGCCGGGGAAATAGCCCGCGTCTTCGTAACGGGGGCCAAATCCGCGCCCCCTTCCCTGCTTTCCCCGGCCCCTGTGCGTTCGTTTCCCAGGGCTGCCACCGCAGAGTGTCAGCAACTGGGAAGCTGAGACGGCAGAAACCCACTGCCCCCGCCTCTGCAGGTCATCAGTCCGAGGTCAAGGTGTCGGCAGGGCCATGCTCCCATCGGAGGCGCTAGGGAAGAGTCTGGTCCGGGCTTCTCCCCACGGCGTGTCCCTCTGTGCCCGACCAGGTGTCCACATTTCCCCCTTTTATGAGGACAAGTGTACTGGATCAGAGCCTGCCCCCTCCCGCAAACTCCTAGGTTACAGACGAAACCCTCATCGATGATGTGAGGAGGTGAGGCCTCCGGAGATGCTTCAGTCATGAGGCTGTGGCACAGTTGTTTGCACACACCCTCCGACGTAATCTCTCCGCAGCCAAATAACAGGCTGAATTTCCTCCCACTTGGAGGAAGTAGCGGACAGGACACTTAAACAAGCGGCTCACACCGCGGGGTGCTGGGGATCTGACCCGGTCCCAAAGCCACGCACTTTCCCAGGCCGGCCTGCGGCCTCCAGCCGCCTCTCCTTATCCTTGTAATTAAAGTAAATGGGCATTAATTTAGCTCTTCGAAGAGCCCTACCGCTACCCTAGAGAAAACCGGAAAGCCCTGGCGTGTCACAAACGTGTCATTGGGAAACTGGCTTCCACGATTTTGTGTTGTCCACTTAGGGGACAAGCGCGGCCCGTCGGCTCCATAGTGATTTTTCCGAGTCTCGTTATTATGCTCTTGGAGATCCTGTATCTGATTGCTCTCCATTTTTTTTTTCTAAATAAGGGACTTCTTGCCTTTGAAGCGAGCAGTGACCCTGCACAACTCCTGCGGGCAAACTCACTCTGTCATCTCGGTGACGACAACCGCCAGGGCAAGAGCAACGTCACACGAACCTCAGGTGAACGGGCTTCCACAGGACCGCACGCGGCCCCGACTCTGACTCGGGAGCATGTGGCTGAGTCAGAACTCCAGACGAAGTCATCTCTCTCTCTCTCTCTCTCTCATCGTTTTGGCTTGCTCACCTTGACCCCTTCCCGCTTCCCAGTCTCGCCAAAACTCCACTTGGAAGACGGACTGTGTGCTTTGCCCCACAAATCAGGACACGCATATTCTGTCCATTTTAATTATGTCCATGACTCCATGGCATACTGACAAGTGGAAAACCACTCTCGTGGGAATCGGACTGTATTTCATGGGTCAGAAATGGCACACGGAGAGGCTGGTGATCGCCAGCGAGTTAACAGAACAGAGTCCCCTCGTGGTCGCCCAAGACCGTGCTCACCATCAGTAGCATCCTCTCTTACGGTTTCATTCAGGGTTTGACACCTTCCATACAAGCGTGCCATTTTTATTCTCTCACCTGTTACAGGTTGAATTGTGCCCCCCAAAGATACACGAAAACCTTGGTTTGCGAGCATAATTCATTCCGGAAGCATGCTTGTAATCCAAAGCACTTGTATATCAAAGTGAATTTCCCCATAAGAAATAATGGAAACTCAGATGATTCGTTCCACAACCCCAAACTAGTCACATAAAAATGATTACAATGCTGTCATAGAATACAAAATAAACAAAATACAAAATATAAAGAAAAACATTTTGACCGGCACTTACCTTTGAGAACCATCGTGAGTGCTGTGCGGGAGACAAGAGAGAGGGGGGGTTACTGTGTAGGACGACTTTCACTATCACTGGGGCACCTGGGTGGCTCAGTCGGTTGAGCGTCCAACTTCAGCTCACGTCACGATCTTACAGTCTACGGGTTCGAGCCCCGCGTCGGGCTCTGTGCTGACAGCTCAGGGCCTGGAGCCTGCTTCGGATTCTGTGTCTCCCTCTCTCTCTGCCCCTCCCCTGCTCACGGTCTGTCACTCTCACTCTTAAAAGTCAATAAACATTTAAAAAAATGTTAAATGTCCTTGAGAACAGGAATTATGTTTTCCTTCTTCCTAACATGTGCCAGTGCTGTGCCTAATGCCCTTCTACTGGGGAGCATATGCCTAGAGCATCTTATGCTAATTATGTCACTTGCAACAACATATTCATGTATGGATGTATGTGATATATAAATTATATTGTATGATATACATCATATTTGCATATTATAACTGCACTAAAATGGAATTTTTTATTCTAATTATTATATTATATAATCAATTGTATTTATAACCACATAAATATAAATCTTTAAAAGCATATTATAGGGGCGCCTAGGTGGCTCAGTCGGTTAAGTGTCCGAATTTGGCTCAGCTCTTGTGGTTCGTGAGTTCAGGCCCCGTGTCGGACTCTGTGCTGACAGCTCGGAGTCTGGAGCCTGCTTCGGATTCTGTGTCTCCCTCTCTCTCTGCCCCTCCCCTGCTGTCTCTCTCTCTCTCATAAATAAATAAATAAACATTAAAAAAATTTTTTAAGTATATTATATTGGAGACCCTAAAATCTCTCTGAACCTGACTAAGACACAATTAGCCTTTTGCCTTTTTATTTTATTTTATTTTATTATTTTTTTTAACGTTTATTTATTTTTGGGACAGAGAGAGACAGAGCATGAACGGGGGAGGGGCAGAGAGAGGGGGAGACACGGAATCGGAAACAGGCTCCAGGCTCTGAGCCATCAGCCCAGAGCCCGACGCGGGGCTCGAACTCACAGACCGCGAGATCGTGACCTGGCTGAAGTCGGACGCTTAACCGACTGCGCCACCCAGGCGCCCCAGCCTTTTGCCTTTTTAGATAGCTTGCCCCTAAAGGTCCTTGACAGACAGACAAATGCATGGATGGAGGGAGGGATTTATTGATATACAGGCCTCTATCTTGAATCAAATGACATTTTAATATAGAAGCTTTAATATAGAAGCTTTTGCCCCCAGGGGACATCTGGCAACATCCAGAGACCTTTCTCACTCTCACAACCGAGTCATGAGGATGCCACGAGCAGCTGGTGGGCAGAGGCCACGGATGCCGCTCGACTCCCCAGAACGCACAGGATGGCCCCTGATGAAGAGTGATTTATTTGACCCAGAAAGTTAATCGTATCACAGTTGAAAAACCCTGGGTTGAATCAATGACGCCTGAGACACCCGAAATGAAAATAAAGCTAACGGGAAGCATTACCAATGTCCTTCGGATCACTCCAGGGAGGCCACAGATACTTACTGTGTGCCTGATACGTGCCAGCCGTTTGGGAAAATTTGTTACATCTAATACCCATGGCAGTCACTGGGGGGCAGGGAGCTGCCCTGATTCTATTGAAGAGGAAAGTTAAGTTTCACAGAAGTTAAATAATGTGCCCTAAATTATGATGATGCCCATAGATCCAACCCAACAGACGACCCACCAAAACACTTCTGCTTATCAAACCAAAAGGCCTTCCCAAAGCATGAAAGATGCAAGTTTAAGGCCGAAAGAAGGAGGGATGGCCTCACACGGTCAGGAGTAAATATACAGAATTCAATACTCACAAAATTTAGTACAAGCTAAGAGTAAATATAGCTCCAGAAGATGCTGTACAAATGCATTCATAACATTATTAATGGCATTCTTTTTGTTAATATAATTTATTATCAAATAAGCTTATATAACACCCAGTGCTCACCCCAACAAGTGCCCTCATGGGAAAGCAGGCCGTTGGTTGTTTCTGAAACTGACATTAGGAAGGACAGTCCTGGGGCACCTGGGTGGCTTAGTCAGTTAAACTTCTGACTTTGGACCAGGTCATGATCTCACAGTTTGTGGGTTCGAGCCCCGCGTTGGGCTCTGGGCTGACAGCTCAGAGCCTGGAGCCTGCTTCGGATTCTGTGTCTCCCTCTTTCTCTGCCCCTCTCCTGCTTGTGCTCTCTTTCTCACTCAAAGATAAATAAGCATTAAAAAAATTATTTTAAAAAGAAAGGAGAGTACCGTCTTTCTAGAAACAACCTTAAGACTAGGCCTAATCCTGTGTCTCTTGCTCAATAATCGCTCAATAGTCACTTGTCAAATTAATCCGAAATTCTTGTTGCTCTGGTCAAAGACAAAATTAAACCGAATGGGTCAAAATTACAATTTGTAAATTTAGATGTTCTTAGCTAAGAGAAAGAAAGAGAGGAAGGAGGGAGGAAGGGAGGCAAGAGAGGGTAGGGGCAAGGGGGGGAGATAGGAAGGGGTGGGGGAAGGAGGGGGGAAGGAAGGAAGGAGAGGGAGAAGGAGAGAGGGGAGGGAGAAGGAGAGAGGGGGGAGGGAGAAGGACAGAGGGGGGAGGGGGATGGATTGAACCCATAGTAGATGAAGCCAGCTCAGGAAGGGACAGGACTTTGGGTGGTTACATTAAGAACACATCAACACACCTATTAAAAAAAATGGGGCGCCTGGGTGGCTCAGTCGGTTGAGTGTCCGAATTCGGCTCAGGTCAGAATCTCAGTTTGTGAGTTCGAGCCCCACGTCGGGAGCCTGGAGCCTGGAGCCTGCTTCGGATTCTGTGTCTCCTTCTCTCTCTGCCCGCCCCCGCCCCCCCCCAACTTGTGCTCTGTATCTACCAAAAATAAATAGAATATAAAAAAAAAAATTTAAGAACACATCAACACACCTCAACCACCAGTTCAGGGAAATCTCCTTGAAGACGGGATAACGTATCCAGGCATAGTTTCCAGATTTCTCCACTCCTGTATTTCTATTTTAACGCAATTTTCAAATCTGGATGTATTAATACTGGTTCCAAATCTGAATATTTTTAAATTTTGCTCTTTTACAAAATTCGGCAGATCTTCGACCTTTAAATAAGTAGCTTTCACGCGTCTTCCTGACCTCAGACTTTGTGACGTCCGCGTATCGTCAGGAGACGGGTCACATTTTCCGCTTTGCACGCGGACTAGTTCTATGTCACAGGCACAGCTTTTGTGTATTACTTTTAAAAATAGCCCCCTCTGGTCGCGTGCCAGCGCTGGCTGCTCGTTTCCTTCTGCATTGGCTTGGAGAGGTTCCCAGGCTGGAGGGTCTGCGGAGATGTGTGGAAGCCGGGGGGGGGGGGGGGGGTGGGGGTGGGGGTGGGTAGGGGGGAATGGCCAGGGCGGGGACGGCTGGGGGCGGTGGGGGCAGCTAACCAGAGGCCCACCGGATGGCTTTTGTTCCCACCTCCAAAGCCTTTCCAAGAGGCCTTGCCATTTAGGAGGCTGTCTCTGAAATCGGGGGTTGGACTAGATGTGTCTCCGGGGCTCATCCAGCAAGGAGCCCCATACATGCCAGCCTGTCCACCCTGACAGGTGCCCGCAGGCTCAGCTGGGCCACGTCCTCCCCACTTCCTTCCCTGACAGAGCCCTCGGGGCCCGGCCCTTGCACCTCTCAACAGCAGTGTGAAAGGACAAGGGAGAAACAAAAATTCTTTTATCTCACTGGATGCATTGCCTGTATTTGGGAGAGAAGGGAGGGAGGGCAAAGGAGGGGCGTGGAGGGAAGGGCAGGGAAGGGAGGGGAAGGAAGGTTTCTGCCCCTCACACTTTGCACTAAGGACACAGCCTCTCCCGGCACAATCCCGAGGTCCTTCGTGAGCTGCTATGGTTCCGGGTGCTCTGCTAGGTCTTGAGGGCTATAGAAGAGGTGGGGTCCCCGCTCCCGGGCAGTTCTTAACCCAGTTGGAGAAAAGAATAAGCAAATCCACCTATTAAAATGACGTGCTTTCAAACAGAGCGATGAAGGACTCCGCTCCCCTCTCCTGCCCCTTCTGTCCCAGGTCCCACCTGGGGTCTCACCCAGAACTCCAGCACCACGTCCTGGGTGGGACAAGCGAAGGGGAAGTTACCCGTGGTACCAGCAGAACAAACAGCAAGCGAGCCCTCCGGGGGTGGAGGTTAAGTGCGTGCGTGCATGCGTGCGAGCGTGTGTCTGCCTGAGGGATCCTGAGATAATCCTGAGATAAAGCGCAGAATGAATGGCCAGGAAATCACTCCACATGCACACGTCTCAAAGGCCGCTGGGCACCTACTCGCTGTGCATGAGAGTGTTTTAAGGACAGCTCCAGTCTGCTCTAGCCGACTGAAAAGCCAGCCTTGCCGACACAGCGCTTCCCAAACTGGCCGGAGACGAAGGTGGAAAGTAGAAGGCAGAGCCATGCAGACTAGACAAGGGACCCGTACGCAACGATGCCTCCCCGTGCACCGCACAGACGCGGGCTCGTCGGGGTGGGCTCCTTCAGCAGGCCGTGCTGGTTCACTAGACCTGCCGTAACAAAGTGCCGTCTTCTCACAGTTCCAGAGGATAGAAGGCCAAGATGGAGATGTCAGCAGGGTTGATTTCTTCCGAGGCTTCTCCCTTCGGCTTGTAGACGGCTGTCCGGCTTCTCTTTTGTCTTCCCGGGGTCTTCCCTCGGTGGGTGGGGTCTGAGTCCCAATCTCCTCTTCTGGTAAGGGCGCCGTTGTGCTGGATGAGGACCCACCCGAATGACCTCATTTTACCTTAATTCCCTCTATAAAGGCCCCAGCTCCAAATACAGTCACCTTCTGGGGTCCTGGGGGTTCGTTAGCGCTTCAACCTGTGAATTTGGGAGGGGAGGACACGGTTTATTTATCCAAGTACAGGGGAAATCTGTGAACGTGTGTCTCGGGGTGAGGAGGGACATGGCCTTCACTCTCCTCCGGCCCACACTCACGTACTCGTGGCTGAATAATTCAAATAACTAGCACTCCTGCGGGGCCACAGGTAACTGAGGAAGGGGAGCTAAGGGCATCTCGGGGAGGAGTGAGCCTCTCGGGGTGAAGGGGAGGTCATTTTCCAGCATAGAGAACATAAGTGGGCGGTGGGGGGGGGAGTTAGAGAGGAGCAGGGGGTGATGGGGAGATGGATGAAGGCGAGTACGTCGAGGAATTCTGCAGGAGGGCAGGGGCGCTGGGGGCCACAGGTGGACACCGGGGCTGGCCCCCGCCAGCCTCTCCGTTAGCCCAGGACTGGCCCCGTGGTCGTCGGACGAGGCAGGTAGTTCGCTACGTACATCTGATGTGAATAAAATGATACCCGTGGAACAGGGTCCACGCCTCAGCTTGAGCGCTTCCTCAGAAAATACAAGTATATTCACAGAAATGCCCTGCCCTTCAAGACAACATTCTACATTCTTCTGTCCCCAAACCACAATGTTGTTTACATAATGAGTTTGAAAACAAAAGGGAAATATTAGACGGCGTCCTTCATGAATTCTGATAAGGGTGTTATTCTGTTCAGAGGCATCCTAATTATAAAGCAACACAATAAGCCTCCACTCCAACAGAGTTATTCTTCTCTATCAGGCAGATGGTAATTGCTTTTTAAAATAATACATATATATGTGTACAACTCGTGGCTTATCTGTTTAAGTTATCTGTTTGGGGGAAGTAATATCTATCTTCTTAAATTGCCTAATCTTTTATTCTGCAGAGGCTAACTCTGACTAAAATCTCTTTTCGAGAAACATATTAGCGCTTAATGAAAAAGCAGCACTAGGAGAAAAGGATATAGTCTCAGAAATGATGAGATTGCCGAGCGATGGCTTCGGAGGGAGGGGGTATAGGTCTCTGCCCGCCGCCACCTGTGAACGCAGAGGGCAGCAACGATTGTTTTGGCTCTTCTGCCCACAGGCACGCCAGGCAGGTTGGGAAGGAGGTGGCCTCCAGGCTCGGCCTCGTCCCGGGAGGAGGCAGGGAGGCAGGGGAGACTTCCAGCCATTTTCGGGATAGCCAAGTATTGGTTACGCCCAAGGACTTCCAGGATCATTCCCTTTCTTTAAAAGATGGCTTCACATCGAGGGCCCCAGCCATAGCCCAGAATAATGCTTTCCTGCCAATGAAACGTTCCGTGGAGACAAATATTGTGGTGGAGAGTGGGGGTTGCCTTTCGTTAGCGGAGGACGATGTAGGGCAGAATTTTAACACTGTAGGTCAAAGCTGATGAGACAGAAGTGACGTCAATTTAGCATTTGCTGAAAAATGAAAAGGAGAGACTAGATTAGACCAGATGCACGTAGGGCTTCCACCGAGGGCAAGCGCTGTTTGGTAAGCCTTTAACGCTCCCAGAGTTAAATGCCAATTCCATCTGGGTGTACCCTCACCGGTCACCCACCCTCTGGGCACGAAGGGTTAGCTGTCCCGGAGCCATCCAGGCCCAAAGCAAAGGCGTCGGAAGGCATGGAAGGCCACTTAGACGCGGCGCCCACGCTCACGCGGAAAAGCCCGGCTCCCTGGGCTTGCTCGCTCGCCTGTCCCCAGAACACTGAACGGGCTGGTCTTGCCTTGTCTGTTGACTCAGGAGCTGGTTTAGTCTGAGGTGAAGAGAACAGGGTCGTCCCAAGATCATCATGCGCTAAAATCCACCACCCTCCTTCCAAACACGAACATGGGACATTGTAGACATTTCTTAACAGGGTCCACCTGCTTCTAACAGACTCCTATAGATTTGTCTGTCAGTGTGCCCGGCTACGTTACAGCCCACCCACGTATCCCCTGTGTCCAAAACACATGCATTTCCTGCAGAAATGTTTATAATTAAAATTTCCATTTTTAACAAGATGAAGGACAAAAGGAAATCCAAACACGGGTTTAGCCGCATAGAGGCAGCTCAGAGTCAGCAGCAGAAATCCAAAATTATCATTTGCTCCCGAAATAAATGTATGAAGTCTCGAACCACCAGCACCATCCCCCCAGATGTCTTGCTTTCATCCGGCTAAAAACACTCTTGCACTTTGGGATACTATGGGATCGTAGTGGGATCAGGATTCTAAAATCACGATGGGACAGCAATCGCCATATGCCTTAGTCACAGCCTCTTTTCTTCCACCAAAGCCGCCCTGACGCTGGACGCTGGCTTTTCCCGTCTCTTTGTCCCTCGTTCACACTTGGTCTGAATTAAGTTAGAACCTAGTGTGTTGCTCTCCACCCTCAGCTCTTTCCCCGAGGTGGAAAGACTTCCCTGCCAGGGCCGTCAGTCAGCTGATGTGTCTGTCACCGGCTCTTGTCACACACTACAGACACAACCATTCCCCTAAACCTGCCAGGGATTCTGGGAGCAGATCTGAGCCCGGTGATCCCGTGGCCTTGCCTTGGTCTTGGCTGTTCAACAGCAATCGCGACAATGCATTCCAGCAAAAACACGTTCCAGTGTGGTGGAATCAGGTGACAGTTTGTGAAGTCACACCCCTCCAAGCAAGGTGAGGGCTCTCAGAAGCTGGCCGCCCATGGAACCCCATTGAGAATCAATCCCCTTGCTTTTAAAAAGCAAATACAACGGACAGTCGGGGGGGGGGGGGCATGTATCATTATGACAACAACCATTAAATGGCATCTCAAGGGGGACCCTCACCCCTCCCTGCCCCTAGGGCCTGGGTTTCTATACAAGGAAAGCTGCAAAAATACGTTTCCGGTGAGGCAGCGTGACCTGTGGGGATTGCTGTGATCCGGACACAAGCTTTTCTCTTTAAATACTCATTTCTGGATTAATTTGTCCGCACACATACCAGTCATTGAGCAAGAGTGCATTCGGAAAGGCTACCCACTGAAAGAGAGCACACTACATTTTATCTCACACTGCTTTTGAGGATACTCGTTGCATATATTAAAATCTCCGGGTTTGCTCTTTGAGCATTGTTTCAGATGTCTGTTCTTTGTTTAGGGTTGCTTTCTCTCAAACCTTTGGTGGTGTTCTATTCACTGTGAATATGCATCTGCTCAGGAATTCCTGCCCAAGTCCTGGGGGAGGCTGATTCTGCATTTCTTGTCTGCCATGACTGAGGGTGAGGAGTAACCTCCAGAAGGAGTGAACTGGTCCTGGTCGTCCAGGTGAGCAGTTTCCCACCAGCCGTGGGGTCTCTAGCTATATCCACACTTTGTCCTACGTTTGCACACATCTTCCAACGTCGCCTGCTGGTGACACAGCCAGGATTAGCTTGGTGACTACCAGAATCCGCTTCCTGTCCTGTGTCTCCACTCACTCAGAAACAGCTCCGGCCTTGGTGGAAGGGTTTCTGTGCTGTGGATTCTCTGCTCTATTTTCTCCCACAATCTGCTCCAATCCGCTATCGTCTTTCAAGGGCTCCCCCAAATGTCACGTCCACAGATGAGCCTCTTTCTTGTTTTCTGGCAGTTACACAGGCGGGAGTGTTAAGTGGTGCAGTCATCTTGGGAAAACGTTCAGAGGATTCTTGTGAAGTTAAACACATGCCTAGCCTTTGACGCGGCCATTCCATTCTTGTCATAGTCCCGGAAGAAGTGAAAATACGTGCCCCAAAAGACGTGTACGTGAGTGTGCTTGGAAGCTATACGCACCATACTCAAAACTGGAAACAACCGAAATGTCCTTCCGCAGGAAGACAGACAGACAGACAGACTGTGGTATATTCACACAATGAGTATCAATAAAACAAACTATCACTACCCACCAATAAAAAGAGACTACCAACCCCAGCAATGGCACTACTAGGTATTTATCCAAGGGATACAGGTGTGCTGTTTCGAAGGGACACATGCACCCCAATGTTTATAGCAGCACTATTGACAATAGCCAAAGTATGGAAAGAGCCCAAATGTCCATCGATGGAGGAATGGATAAAGAAGATGTGGAATATATATACAATGGAGTATTACTCGGCAATCAAAAAGAATGAGATCTTGCCATTTGTAACCCCGCGGATGGAACTAGAGGGTATTATGCTAAGTGAAATTAGTCAGAGAAAGACAAATATCGTATGACTTCACTCACAAGAGGTCTGTAAGACACAGAACAGATGAACACAAGGGAAGGGAAGCAGAAATAATATAAAAACAGGGAGGGGGATAGAACATAAGAGACTCTTAAATATGGAAAGCAAACAGAGGGTTCCTGGAGGGGTTGTGGGAGGGGGGATGGGCTAAAAGGGTAAGGGGCATTAAGGAATCTACTCCTGAAATCATTGTGGCACTATACGCTACCTAACTTGGATGTAAATTAAAAAAAAAAAAAAAAAAAAAAGAAAGAATCTGGGGGAAAAAAAAACCCAACAGACTACCAACACACACACACCACATGGACGAATCTCACCATGAGATCGTATATTGATTTTACATTGATTTACAGAAGCCAGGTATAAAGGGTGCATACTGTATAATTCCATTTATGCGAAGTTCAAATGCAAGTAAATCTGCTTTATGGTGATTAAAAAAAAAAAAAACAAGCACAACAGAGGGTGCCTCTGGTGGGGGGGGGGGTAGACTTGACCAGAAAGGAACTTTCTGGAGGGACGGAATGATTCCATGTCTCGGCTGGCGTGTAAGTTACACAGGTGCATACGTTTTTCAAAACCTGCCGAGTTGTGCAGTTAAGATCCATGCCCTCCACTGTATGTAAATCAATCTTCCATTTAAAATAATTTTCAGGGGCGCCTGGGTGGCTCAGTCGGTGAAGCGTCCACCTTCAGCTCAGGTCATGATCTCGTGGTTTGTGGGTTCGAGCCCCGCATCGGGCTCTGTGCTGACAGCTCGGAGCCTGGACCCTCCTTCGGATTCTATGTCTCCCTCTCTCTCTGTTCCTCCCCCGCTCATGCTCTGTCTCTCTCTCTCTCTCCTTCAAAAATAAATTAAAACATTTAAACAAATTTAAAAGAATAAAGAAAAAATAAAATAATTTTCAAAATAAGAGGCTATTTTCGAGCATGAAACATGCAAGGTTTATTTTTAATCGTATTTTTTAAAGCTGACAGGAGGCAAGAAGACATTTACTTGCTGTCTCACACCGCTGGTAAGATAAACAGTAAAGAGGTTCAAAAGATCCCATTACATCCTATTGCTTCGAAAATGCATAAGATAAATATAATACATGTTCTCAGTTTCAGCTAATTATCATATTTCACTCACCACCCCTCAGCTGTGCCAGGAAACAGCCCTGACTTTCCTTTCTGAGAATACTATATTCGGACCTATATTTAGACCTAATATTTAAGGTAACATTGAATAGAGACGCCACCTTGACACGCAATACCAGCTGCCATCTCACGCGTGCACACAACCAGAAAGTAACTGCCTTTGCCTCGAGCGAAGATGAAAAGGACGGGAGAAACGAGATTATTATCTCTGGAAATCTCTTCACCACGAAGCCGCTTCCTCTTCAGAAAAGAGTGCATGGCTCATGTCACCACTCAAGCATTCCTTCAACGGCCAGGGAGAGGAATCTACATTTGGTAATTACAAATGCTCCCTCGGACCCTCCCTCCCCTGCCCAGGAAGCCGAGCACAGCCCAGGAGGAGCCCTGCGGAGATCGGCACGGTGATGGCACTGACGGGTCCTCCCGGTGATGCGCCCACTGACCGCCTTTGGGCCAGACCACCTGATGTTGGGAGATCCCAAATTAACCCAGGGGTTGGGGTGTTGCGCTAGCCCCCCCCCCACACCCCTCTGCAGTGACAGCAGAGGCCAAGCAGCTGTGGACCGAGAGCCCTGGTTGGGGGCGGGGTGGGGGGGCGCCTCTGCACCAGCAGAGGCTTCACTCGGGGCCCCTGCGTTCCTGCTCCAGGAGGGAGCGGCTGACACCTTAGGGTAATCCCCCTGTCTCTTTTGGCTCCTTTGGCACCCCCGTTCTTCTTTTGTTTCCCAAACACTTCAGCACCCCTGTCACTGATTGTCTAGATTGACCCTCTTGCATGGAAACACACAGTGTGGCTCTGTGTTCCTGATCAAAGCCCGATTAGTACACGGCAGGTTCGAAGACTGGGCAGACCATCAGCGGCTTTGGGCTTGAGCACAGGGACGGGCTCGACGCCGTGGAAATTGGCAAACTGGTCGCTATGCAGAGAGGCGGGATCACAGTTCTGTAATCGCACCCCGCGTGGCCTGGGACGAAGGGCACACTGAGAAGGAAGCCAGCAAGCTGGTGTGCGCTTGGCCATCGGGGCAGGAACGCAGACGCGGTGAGGGCGCGGGACGGCTGCGCCTGACTGCCTGGGAGAGGTCCTACAAGGAAACCAGCAAGCTCGGGGATCGGAACTCTGAGGTCGAGAAGAGTCAGAGCGGGCAGGACGCTCCACGATGGCCCTCGAGGGCTACCGGAAGTCTCACGGCCGCAAGACTGGTACCAAAAATCAATCCCCAAATTCGTTCGCGGAGTTGCAGAATTACCTAGTACTTTGAACCCACAGCCTTGCCAGTCCTCTGATGTGAGAGTTAGGGCATCGACTCGGGGGGGTGACGAGCACCCCGAGCACTGAAATGTGCCCATTGGGTTGACTCGGAAAGCTTCGAGAAGCTATAGGTCTTGAGGATGCCTTGCCAGACGTGGTGTCTCCTCACCTGGTTGAGAACATCAGCTTCCCTTGGCCCAAAGACCCATTATAGTCTTGCCCCAGGAAGTTGCCTTATGAGAGAGTTTGTCCTCAACACTCACCCCCCACTTCCTGCTGCTACCAAACTGAGCCCGGCTCACACCAAGGGGACAGATACCATGTTGGCTCCAAGAGGGTTGCAGGCACGTGTGATCCGAAATCTCCATTCTACAGTTTCACTCTCCAAAAACTGAGCTGTTAAAAATCCAACTAGGAAGGTGCCTGTGGTTCAAGACTTCGAAGTGGCTCCCAGAGTTCAGACCTCCCCGTCTCCTTCCAGTGCGTGGAAGTCAGGTGGAAGGTGGGATACGCGTGAAGGCGGTGTATCTAACCTCCAGGACCTTTAATGACAGTCACTTCCAGAGCCAGGAAAAGGCAGCAACTGAAGCCACCAAGGAAGCCGCGTCCCATTGCATGCAAGAGAAATAAGCTTCTTATTTGAGCCTCTGGATTACTTTTTGTCACAGCAACTTCAACCAGTGTTCTAACGCAAGACATATTCTTTTAAAATATAAATACTCTTAGGGAACTATACGTGACTTAACATTTCACATGAATTCGTTTAACCAAGGTGTTTTCTTCCAGAGCCCTTGTAGTTGAGTCTGACAGCCTGGTACTTGGAATGCCGCCCGCCCGGCACTTAACGGCAGACGACCTTTATTGATGACCGTGCTCTCTGAGCCCAATTCGAGTCCTCACCACAGCACTGCTGGCAGCTTCTACCAACTGATCCAAGTTGGCGAGGACATCATAAAACCCACTCGCCGTCCTGACTTAGGTTTGGATGGGGAACAGCAGACTGGGTTGGTCATTGAAGAGAGGCCCCATGAGTCTAGGACAGCAAATCGTAAAGAATGCTCACGGAACATGTGCTCTGTGGGGACACACCCCCAAGCAAGGGTGGTCACCATTGGATACAAGCGCGCAAGTCAGAGTCCTTGCTTAGCAACAGGAGAGTTGATCAACCAGAAAGGAATGTGCAGATGTCACACGAAGAGTCTCCAGGATGGTCAGGAATTTGTTTTGGAGGCTACAGAGCCTGAGTGACCCCCAACTTAAATCCCTGAACCATCCCAAGGGGGACCCTTCTGCTCCAGCCAACGTACAACCATGAAAATGGAGCCATCGATTCTGAGCTCCGAAGCCCCCCAGGAGTGGCCGCTGCCCTCTCTGAACGTTGGACGGCTCCCCACCCCTCCCCGGGATGAACCCTCCTTGGTCTCCACCTTCTCACCCCCAGTTCTGCTGTTATGTCAGATGGGCTGACATCTTCATTCGTCTATGCCTCAGCTTACTCATCTATAGTGAAGATCATTGTAGCACCTACTTAGGAGGTACCAACTTAATGAAAATTAAGTGAATGTATATAGTGCTTGGGTGGCACCTGAGATGTGGCAAGTGCCATCAAAGTGTTAGCTTTGACGCTCAATAAATGAACGGCATAACTTGTCCCGTGACGTGGTGACATCAGAGGTCCCCGCTATGCCGACTTAGAGTGAATTCATCTGGCAGGCAATTGTTTTGAATTTTGATAGTAATCTGAACAGCTTCACCCGAGAGAATGAATAACATGTATGAGTTGGGGGCAGGTACTTTGAGGTGGTCTGGTTGAAACCTTGGTGACTGCAAGATTGGAGCTCCCGAAGAAATTGGACCAAATAGAAAAACTGGGATGTAGTCATCTGAGGCAGAGGATAGATGAGCAAACCCCACTTCCGCATCTTTATAAAATCTGCTACTGGAGACAGCTGGCCTCTAGGACCGTTGATTCCAATGCTCATGGGAGAGTCGATGGCAGGTCGAGTGCAGTTCCCAGACGATCGAGGACTATGATAACCAGCTTCCCTCCCTCCCTCCCCTTCCTTTCAGGGTAGATTGGCAAGGCTCTCTCTGCAGACATTCCCTAACCAGCCGCCTCCCCACCCCATCACTACTTGAGGACAGAGGAGCAAGACACCCCGTTTTCCTGAGTTTTTTTTTTTTTTTTAATTCTCAGAGAGAGAAAAAGAGAGAGAGCAGGGGAGAAGTACAGAGGGAGGGAGAGAGAGAATCTTATGCAGGCTCCACGCGCAGTGTGAAGCCTGATGTGGGGCTCGATCCCATGACACTGGGATAGTGACCTGGGCTGAAATCAAGAGTCAGATGCTCAACAGACTGAGCCACCTGGGCGCTCCCGTCCTTAGAGATTATTTTATTTCACCAAATGCTCTCAATGCAACTGTCCCAATGTAAACTTAATCTTCAATCAGCTAATTTTTAAATTTGTTGACCATTTATTTTCACTATAGCTGCAATAGAGTCCTTTTGAGAATATTTGAAAATCAAATTTAAAAAAAGAAAAACTATATCAATGAAAGGTAACCTCTCTATATTGCTGGGCTCGGTAGGTATCCATTTGTTTCTCTGGGGACGTAGAACTTTCTAGAATCTTCTGGGATGAAAGAATGAGGGAGGTTTACAGACCATACAGGTCTTTCTTCTCACTTCTGCCCCTACCTTCCTGTCGCCGACGTGAATGTTTGGATCCATGGACTGGAGGACCCAGGATACAAGAAGTTGAGAATACCTACCTCTGCTAACATCATAATTGTTACCATTAAAATTATTTTTCTCCGTCGTGTCTTTTGTCCTACGCATAGTTTTACGTAGTTGTAGCTACAGCGTGGATATAATTTTGGATTCTGCTTTCTCGCTTACAACTATTATGTAGATCACAAGTATTTTCATTTTGCTATATAATCCTCATAGCAAGTGTTATCGCTGCCCAATACACCCTCAAGTGGATTAGGTATAACTTACTTACCACGTCCCCTCTTATTGTAAACCTAAATTGTTTCCATTTTTTCACCAACATTTGACTTTAGCGCTTTTAAGAGTGGATCAGAGACATGGTAAGTCTGTGGGAAAGGTCATAAGTAAGATGACTTCCACCTTGCGTGTCTCTGGGTTCTTCACCGGCCCTCTTGTCCCAGCAACACACTCTCAAAAAGTATCTGCATCCAGACAGTAAGTCATGTGACCACCCCAGTAATCCTTCCACCTGAAAATAGTTTTACAATAGGTACCTGGGATTTCAGCTACATCATTCCCAAATCACACTGGATGACCTCCTTGCTTCAGGGAGAACTGGTCCCTATTGCTGCCACCGATATTTCTCTGAGGCCACACCCAAGGCCAGGTGGCTGTGGCACTGACGGTCACACCCCTCCTGGTGGGGGTTGGGGCGATACCGAACCCAGAGTCCTGACAATGCACTGCGCTGTCAGGGGCAGCTGGTCAACCCACAGCTTGGGGCTGGGAGGCACAGGACCAGGGGGTAGGTCAGAGCACAGGACTGAGCCTCTTTGAAAGTCCATTTCTTCACCAGCACCAGGGGTCAGGTAAAACCCGAGAGGGGTCAGAAGCCACAAAACGATGAAACCTGTAATGCCTGCCCATCCCCACCAACGTTACCATCCAGCGTGTATCCCTCGCGTGTAGATGAAGTGAACACACGGTACTTTACAAACAGACATCGTCATCCTGCTTTTCGGCCTATCCTTACAAAACACAGCTGGACAAAACGAGGTCAGCAGGAAAGCCCATGAGACCCGGACCAACGGACCCTCCATCAGTTCTGGCTGACATTTGGTCACCATCACTGGTCTCGCCTGGGCCACACTGCACCGTCCTCAGTTCCACCCACCTGAACACGGCCTCCCGGAAATGCACTTTCGTATCGTCACCTCTCCCGGGTGGGGGTCTGTGCCCCAGGGAGCAGGTGTCCACTGCTCACTGCCACAAACTGGTGAGGACTACGCTAACACCTCCCTTTCCCCGGAGACGACCCCTGAAAGCCCAACCCCACACCCATTCAGTCTCAACTAGTCTCCGCAGGTGGCCTGAGGCCTGAAGAGTTCTTTCATGCCATGAAAACCTTTAATGATTTGGAAATGAAAAAATGAAATGAAAATGATAAAGATGCTTTAAAAAACAAAACAATACTGTGGCACCAGAATGAACGCGCCCTGGTGATGAACTTAGAGACGCCCCAAGTTGAAAGTCACGTCGGGAAAAGAGGTGAGGTTTAGAGTTCTTGGCCACTGATTGAGGTTTAGGGGGTAATTTCTCCCCATTTCAAGGAGATGGGCGCGCCTCTCACCACTGCGCAGTCCGGCCGCACACACTGGAACGCGAGCGGCAGCGCGCTCCCTGCAAATCTCCAGGCTTCCCGAGCTCTCGGGCTCTTCCAGCTTCTGGAGCACCGAACAAGCTTTTTGCTTGAAATTTCACCCGATAAAAATTATAAGTTTCACTGGGTGAAAGGCAGAAAGGGAAAAGAGGGATGGAGGTGTCCAGATTGAAGGAGGATCCCCTTCCCTTCCGCGGGCGGACCTGAGGTCTGCGGCGGGTACCAGGGACTCCGGGGCGGCGGAGCGGAGAGGGGCGCGCCGTGCGTCTCCAGCACCCGCGGGCGCGGCGCTGGATGCCTCCCCCACCCCCGCCCAGTTTGGGGGACGACTCGAAAGGCAGTGCTCGGCAGTCCCCTCCTCCTCCTTTCTGAACTCAGACCCCTCCGGAGTGGCGGACAGGAGGGAGGCCAGGCCGGCCGGTGGGGGTGAATCTGCGTAACGTTCACCCTTTAAAGTCGTGACTCGGGGCGCGGCGGGGGGGCCTAGTCTTTAGGGGGGTTGCGGCGGGCACGCTTCCCGCATCGTCCCCGCCAGGCCCCGATCATTCATTCGGTCAGTCTTCATGAAAGCGTCCCCGCCGCCTGTCCCCCAGTCTCCGCCTCCGCCGGCCGGGGACTGCTGTGGGGGACACTGGGCTCCATCTGGTCCGAGGCGACCAAGAAAACAGGTTGCTTTCTACCCTTCCCCGACACCCCTTCCCCTCCGGATTGCGCTAACGAGGTTAAGCGAGGTCGGAGGCTCGCGCCCGGGGGGCGGCGGCGAGCCCGCATCCCGGGCCGAAGGCCCCTGAGCCCCCGCCCCCACCCCCCCGCGACCCCCGCGGGCGCGCGCGCGCCCCCTCTCCCGCCGCTGTCCGCCGTCGCCCGGCTTCCGCGGGCCGCTCGGCCCCGCGCCGCTGCCCCGCCGCCCGGCGCCCGGCCAGCCCGCCGCGCGCCGCTGTCTCCCCCCAGCGGCCGTGGCGTGTCGCCGCGGGAGCCGGGCGGCGGGCGGGCGGGCGGCGGGGGCGGCTCGGCGCAGGCAAGCCCGCGGCTCCGCCCCGCGCGCCCCCCCCCCCCCCCCCCGGCCGGCAGGGCCGCCCCCTCCGCGCCGCGCTCGGCTCAGACGGAGCAGCCGCCTCTGCAATGTCAGCAGCCGCAGCGGCGGCGGCGACGCGAGCGGCAGCGGCCGGGGCCCCGCGGTAGCCGCCAGCGCGGCACGGTCCGGCGGGCGCGCACGGCGCGAGCCCGCGGCCACCTAGCTGCCTCCGGGGCGCCGCGGACGGCTCTGCGCGCCCCGGCGCGGCGCTCGGACTCCAGGCCGGTCCGGCCGCGGCCGCGCACAAAGGACCGCGGACGCCGGGCTCCCGGGGGCTGCGCCCAGGGACCGGCCGGGGAAGGGGGCGGGGGGGACGGCCAGCCGCTGCCGCGTCCCCTCCACGCCTCCCCTCGCCTGGCGGCCGGAGCCCGAGCCGGAGCGGGCCCCGTCATATGACAGCGGCGACACCGCGGCCGGCGAGCGCGCGTGCTGCCCACTCGGCTGCGCCACGGCCGCCGGCGCCGGGGGTGGCCCGCGCCGCGCCCCGCTGAGCGCTCGTCCGTCGCCGCCGCCCCGCGCCCCCCGCGCCCCGACTCTCGGGCCCCGGGGGCAGGAGCCGAGGGGAGCCCCCCGCCGGCGCCGAGCCTAAAATGGCCACGCTGCTCCGCAAAATCGGGCTCATCCGCCTGCACAACCGGGACACCGAGGACCCCAAGCACCACCACAACCACCGCGGCGGCGGCGGCGGCCAGCAGAGCGCGTCGCTGCGCGGCAAGGGCGGCGCCAAGAGCGGCGGCCACAAGCAGCAGCAGCAGCAGCAGCAGCAGCAGCAGCACCCCGGGGGCGCGGGCGACGCGAGCCCCGGGCCCGGCAAGGGCAAGGGCAAGCGCGCGGCGGAGCCGGCCCCGCGCGACAAGCCGCCGCAGCCGGCCGCGGGGGCGGCGGGGGCGGCGGGCGCCGGGGGCCCCCGGGAGCGGGCGGCGGGCGCCAGGGCGGGGCCGGGCCCGGCGGCGGCGGCGGCGGCGGCGGCGGCGGCGACGGCGGGCGGCAGCCTGGTGCCCGCGGCGCGCCAGCAGCACTGCACGCAGGTGCGCAGCCGGCGGCTCATGAAGGAGCTGCAGGACATCGCGCGCCTCAGCGACCGCTTCATCTCGGTGGAGCTGGTGGACGAGAGCCTCTTCGACTGGAACGTGAAGCTGCACCAGGTAGACAAGGACTCGGTGCTGTGGCAGGACATGAAGGAGACCAACACCGAGTTCATCCTGCTCAACCTCACCTTCCCCGACAACTTCCCCTTCTCGCCGCCCTTCATGCGGGTGCTCAGCCCGCGCCTGGAGAACGGCTACGTGCTGGACGGCGGCGCCATCTGCATGGAGCTGCTCACGCCGCGCGGCTGGTCCAGCGCCTACACCGTGGAGGCCGTCATGCGCCAGTTCGCCGCCAGCCTGGTCAAGGGCCAGGTAAGGCGGGCGGGCCGGCGGGGAGGGCGGGGGCGCGGGGCGCCGGGCGGCCGCTTCCAGACCCGCCTCCGACGGGGCGACGCTGCGGGGGCCCAGCGCCGTCCCTCCGGGTCTCGGGTCTCCGCGGGCGCTCGCGCGCGCTCGCTCGCTCGCTCGCTCGCTCTGCGCCTCTCGCCACCACCGTTCGTCCTGTGTCCCGCTTCCCCACCCCCGCCCCCGTGCCCGGGGCTCGGCTCCCTTTCTTCCTCCACCGCCCACCCCGTTCCTGCTGCGCCTCACCCCTCCCCGTCTCCCCTCGCGCCCCACCCCTCCACCCCCTGCCCTTGGTGGCCTTCTCCACTCCGCATCCACCTCTCTCCTGCCCCCTTTGCCCCGGTGCATAGGCCGCATCTCCTACTCCTTGGCCCCCTTTCCTCCTTCCCAGCCCCCCTCCATCTCCCTCATTCCCTCCCCCTCATCTGTTTCTCCCCTTCTCGGAAACCCCCTAATCTCCTGAAGGTGGAACTTTAGGGGTACCTCACGACCCGAGCGCCCTGCTCTGCCCCCAACACACACACACACACACACACACACACACACACACACACACGGATCTTCTCAGCAACATCTCAGGTGGGTGCCCCGCAGGGGTGTGGGGTGCCCTGCAGAGGGCTGGCCTGCTGGTGAACCTATAGCCCTGCTCTGCCGGCTCCTTCTGACAGGCATCTAGAGCAGAGGTGAAAATACTGCTCTTGAGAAATTTCACTGGAGCAGCCGAGGTGTGGTTTGAGTGGTTCCTAAAGTGTCAAGGCCAGACTCTGTCAAGGAAATGCCTGGCGCCTACCTGCCCCCTTCCGGAACCATCACCTCTGGGGCAGGTGTTCAAGGGCCGGGTCTCTCCGAGACCTGTTTCTTCCCTGGGTTTCCTCGTGCCTCTGCAAGTTAAATCCTTTCTCAGGGCTAAAGATTTTTAACTAAGTAGTGAACTCCCCCAGGGGGTAGGGGCAGGCAGCTCCACGCCTGAGGACCCCAGAGCAAAGAATGAATGCGTCTTCTCTGAACTCAGTGTTCCCACCTGGCTCCAGACAGGGGCATGATGGTTGTATCTTGCCACACTGCATGCTCTTGATGATGCTCGAGTTGATTGATATTTTCCCGAATCAATATGAAGCAGTTGATAAGACCGTATTTTTGTATGGGCAGTTGTAGATTATGGAGAATCGTTTCGTTTAGAAGACCCTGAATGACCTCGATTTGCTCGTTCTACAGCCAGCATATCAGAAACCATCAGTCCTCTGTCACCTGCCTCTGTCCCTTTCACGGCAGGATCTTTTCACACTAATCAAATAATGCTTGTTCACTGCCAGGTTCACCAGAGGTAGAGCCCCTGGGATCCTACTCAAATAGCGTCCTGACTCCAGGGGAGGAGCACTTCCTGCTTGCCCCTAGTCTGTTGTTACCAAGTAACCATCCTGCCGGTCTGTCTTTTCTGGGATTCATTCGGTTCCACTTATTTCTTGAGTTGGGAAAAGGATGCATATGACAGCTCTGGAGAGACATCTTTAACTGAGAGAGGTTTAATGCTTTTGTGTCAGAGGTTCATGCTGACTCCTTTCCGTTCAGCGCTGGCTCTGATGTAAGGTGCCTGAGATTTAAATACAAGCCACAGGAGTGGGGCGGGTGGGGGGAGGGGTCACCTTAGTTTATTTTTCCAACAGGATTTGTACAAATGATGTGGAAGAATATTCTGCAAAAAAAAAAAAAAAAGGCCTTTGTTATCTGTTTCTTAAATCATTGTGAATCAGAACTTTCTGGAACAGTCTTTTCTTTCATTCTCCACGGTGAGATGACTTTGGGGATCAGGGGAAGAGGAATGTCATCTTATAGAGCCACAGAATCATGACATTTTAGGTTTGGAAGAGATCCTAGAGGTCCCTTGGACCACAGCCTGCATTTTGAAAGGTGCAGGAAAATAAAGATTTCAAATGGGAAGTGAGGACGTTTCTTAAAAAGAGATACATCTTTGTAAATTAAGTGGTTTCCACGTTTAAATTAATGTTGTGCATAATAATTGCATCGATGCCCGTGCAGTTCTCTTAAAGTTCCTTGGGTATACGTTCCTTCCCTTCATGACCAAATTGAGCCTTACACACAGTTTGCAAGTTGCAAGATTATTGCTTTCGTTGTTGAAAATAATTGTCAACATTTTTAATGATTAATTTCAAACCTCACTTAATTGAACTCAGGGCCCTCCACCAAACCTGTTGTATTCCTCCCGTTCTAAATTCTAGTGTGGAAATACCTGAACTAAAGGCAAGAACAGGGCAATGTATCAAAGCACCAGCTCAACACCTTTGCCTTGTCTGTGCTGGCTTCAACACCCGAAAAGACACCAAAGGGGGATTCACGTCAACTATTCAGAATGCAACATACAAATAGGAGAAATGAAGCCATGATGTTTCAAGATCCTGTGCGCCAAAGGATTCTAACAGTGTTTCAGGGACCTGAACATTAGCGTGCCTTTCCGTTTCGAGGTCCCTGCTTACAGACTGCTCGGTGCCCATACTCTTTCCGTGGTGAAAGGTAACAGGCTTTGGCAAAGCCATCAAAACACCTGATGAGGTATTCGAAGACAGCCAGGACGGCCGAACCAATAATTAGTTTAGAGGAAAGAACCGTTCTACTCTAGTTAAATTCCCCTCTCTGTTGCCATTCCTTTTTTGGATTCGTGTGTCTTAAGAGACAAAGTTAAGAAAGGCTTTTTTCCCACTTGCATAACTGCTCAGCTTAACTTTCCAAATCGAGGGTGTACTAAGTTGACTTTGTTTCTGCACCTTCGGAGAAACCGTAAGACACTTTTAAAGGTTCCATCGGGAGTGTGAAGAAAAGGTTTGCTGAACGGTTTTGTGCATAAAATAAAAAGCTCGGGGTTATCGCAGGATACGATAAATTCAGTCGTGTCACGAGACCTCTACCTAGTGGGCCCGCGTTATCAGATGTCTTGCATGCTGCTTTATGGATTGTGGTGGTTTTAAGTGAAATCGATGTGCATTTCTTGTAGGATGTGTTCTTTGTAGACACAGTGAGACACATGCCCTGCTTGCTTATTGTCTATAACTAAGCCTTGTTCTGACCAAATGGAGACATTCTCAGTAATTCTTTTGGTTTTCCGCAATGAAGTGGAAAATTTCCAAACTTTTAAAGTGAACGGATGAAAATGTTGGATCATAATTTATACCCTTTATCATTTACCGAACCAAAAGAGACGCTCCCTGGCTCCAGGGTAGGATTTGCGACCTTCAGAAGCTGTAAGACGGTCCGGAAGTTCATTGCAGCGTGAGACCTAGCAGGTGGCCCCACACACAAGACTCCCCTTGCCAAGCTTTCCGAGTACAGACTCTGGAGACCTAGGCTCACTAGCACCAGCGTTGGAGGGCCCTGGTCGGGAAGTGACTCGGAGTTCCCTGGCTCACACACCAGGTTTGGAGCCTGGGATCACTGAATGATCGATAGAGACCCTCTCCTGGCAGTCCTTGGAGCAGAAGGGTCCCCAAAAGCCGTTTGAGGAGGCTCCAACTCAGCTTTCTGCTTGCACGTCACTTTGCCTCCCGAGTGTCCCCTTTTCCAATCACTTAGACATTGCCAGGGGCAGGGAACCAGATGGCACTTGAAAGACTGTTCCTTACTCCTCCTCTGTTTTCCCAGAGCCAACCACACAGCTCAGCCCAACATGCAGGCGATGCTCAGGATGATAGCAGCAGCTAACCTCACGGGGTGCTCTGTGCTATGCCCCGGGCCAGCTCACACTTAGGCTGTGTCACCTCAGTTGGCACTAGTGTTTCCATGGTCCCCGTACAGGTGAGGAGACCGTGGCTCGGCACAGTTGGGGGAAGTCGATACCTCCTGTTCCAATTCTCGCGATGACCGGCAAAGCTCTGGAAACCGAGGATCCTCGGTAGTGAAGGCTGTCACGGCTGGCAGAGTCCGACCGGGGGCCGTCTAAGCACCTGGCCGTCTCCTCCAGGCAGCGGTCTGCTGGGTGTGACCCGCGTGATAATCGTTTGTGGCCGCAGAGAACAGAATACCCAGGCAGGCGTCCGCAGAAGAATGAGAACAGCGGGACTGACATGGCCTCAGATCTTCGTGTTTGAACCGCAAGCTGGGAAGCGATTCCAGGACAGTGATGTTTTGCCTCACAGAGTTAGTTTCTGGGCTCTTTGAACAAAGGAAGCTGGCAGGTGTCTCCACTTGTCGGAACGTGGTGAAAAAAGTAAAGCTCCCTGCAGTGCAGCGGTTTGATGATCCAGGGCGTCTCTGAGCTCGACCTTAGGACTTAAAGCTCTCTGCATCACGCCACTGCGAATTGTGTGTGCGCACGCACACACGCGCACAAATACAGCCTTCTTCAGAACTTCTTCTGAAGTGCGAAGTCTTGGAATAGCATTTGACGTATGGCCGCAAAATCTCCAGGTCTTCTCAGAAAGAGCGATGAAGATCAACCACCGTTTCTTTGGGTCCTAAAGTGCTGTGGTTTCTAAGCTGGTGTAATCAACACATGGGGTTTGAAGCCCCATACCGTTGGCCAGGCAGCTGTCAGGAAGCACCGTGGACTGCGGGGGGCAGTGGGGGGGGGGCAGGGTGGCACTGAACAACAGACATTGACCGTTCTGGAAGGCAGACGTCTGAAATCAGATGTCAGCAGGGTGGGGTTCTCCTGGGGCTGCGTGGGAGAATTTCCAGGCCGCTCTCCGTGGCTCTCGGACTTCTCCCTATGTCTTCACGTGCTCCTCCCACCGTGCACATCTGTGTCCTCGTTTCGTAAGGACACCGATCACATTGGCTGAGAGCCCACCCTAACGACATCAGATGGACTTGATTGCCTCCAAACACAGTCACATTCCGAGGTGCCGGGGATTAGGACTCAGTATGGGAATTGTGTAGGGTCATGATAGCAAACCAGAACAAGCTCAAATGGGGATTTTATAACCAGTTCAACCTCGTGTCTCTAGAGGCTTTTACTGGTTTGCAGAGTAATGTAGGTGAGGCCGATTCTTGTGAACGCAAGGCCACACTGAGGAGGGCCCGGGAGGGCCACCTTGGGATAGAGCCAGTAGCCCTTATAGGGGGAAGTAGTGGGGGCTGGGGGGGGTATGTATGTAGAGTGTAAACAGTGATAACCACGGGGCGGGTAAAGCCACGGGTTCACGAGCAGCATGGATTGGTGGGGAGTGCTAATGAGTCACTCTGTCGTTTTGTCCTGTGCCGAGTGTAGGTGACGGAGATAATTGCCCACCCAGGATGACTCTGCAGCTTGAGGTAGCCATGTGCTTGGCCGTTTGAAGAAAAAATAGCTTGTTCCGATATCAAGTAGGACGGGCAGGAGGACACAGACAGGACTCTGTATCCTAAAAATAGCCCTGTGCCAAGTTGGCGGGCTCCCATAGCTGGATCCCTGGCGAGTGCGCAGCGCCGTGGCTGATGGTGCAGTTAAGAATAGTAGTGACTCACTTTACCCTGAGTTGTGGACTTTTGAGAATCTGAATTTGCAGGAAGAGAATGTAAATGCGTTTCTGTGCACGCTTCTGACTTGTGGGAAGGGATGTGACAGGTCTGTGTTTCTCGTTAAGGGACAGAGAATTTTGGGGGGTTTCGTTCGTTGATGGAAAATGCCAACAAGTAACAACAATTCGAAGTTTGTTTTGAAGCCGGAGGCCCACGACCCAGAGCTCTGCCCTTTTTCATCCCTAGGGACAGGCGTGTGAGAGTCCACGCTTAGAAGTAAGGCGGCCTCGGTAGCAGTACGTTGGGGACAGCTAACAAACCCTCCGAGATGGCTTCCATGTTTTGTCTGGTTTTTAAAGCAGCCACTGAGAGTGGGTCCTTTGAGCCACATTTCCGATCTCGTGAACCTGAGATCTTTGCCAGGTTGATAAGGTAATGGGGAGGCGAGAAGGAGGGAGGGGGGCAGGTGGGGCTTCATTCTTCTCTGCCAGTGGTTCTCAGCTCCCTCGGTAAATTGGATGCCCTGGGAGGCTTTCGAGGATTCTGGTGCCGGAGCCCTCCCCTCAGGATCAGGCCCTGGGGACGGCTTGGAAAAACTCCAAGGTGATTCTAATGTGTGGCCAGGATTGAAAAAGCCACCCTGGGCCACGAGTTGCCCACCTTGTCCACGTGCATTTCCTCACCAGTGGCCACAGCAGGAGTGTCCGTGGCCGTGGAGGTAACTGTCTTACCTTCTCCCCTCCTGCCTTGTTGGACTCACTGTCCTGTGTCCGGCCTGGCTGAGCCCCCTGGGAGCCCTCCTCTTGTAGAGGAGGCCATCATAAAACCACGTCCTTCCTCCCTAAACCGAGGGGAGCATGGCCCCTGGAAAAGGAAGTGTGCTCGAGAGAGTTCACTGACCCATTAGACACAGCCGTGAGGGCTCAGGCACTCGGACTACCCAGAAGTAACTAGTAGGAATCAACCAGTTCCCATGACACAGGTATTGAGTGCCTACTATGTACTAGACAGTTACCGGGCATACAGTGGTGCCTAAGACACGCGTCGAGTGCCTGCCATGGAGAAGTACCCAGTGGGGACAATGACAAACCCGTTCACGTTGGCCTTTGGCATGTCAGGCAGCCCCACAGTCATACCTTGGTTGCTGTTTGGATAAGCGCCCCTTTGTTGGGTATCCGTGACCCTGACTTCTGGCAGTGGCCCATGTGTGCCCTGGGGATGTGGGAGAGGTGGGGTCCTGGGGTCAGTGGGATCTTCGAACCTTCTGTGTGATGTTCTCAGAAGGAGCATTGTCCCCTACAGGTGGGTGGGACTCTAACACTCAGGCTCGCTGCTTTCCCGAATGCTGTTTCATTGCCCGTGAATGGGACAATCAGGCATTCCCAAAACACACAAAGGAGTCGTTGTAACGGCAGAAATATTTCCAGTAACGTCTATGCTTCCCTACCCAGTAAGTCAGCAAACTAAAAGGATTGTTTGCTCATTTTTCATCATCATACTTCATTCATTTGTTCACTCAGCACCCACCTACTGAGGGTCTACCTTGACTTGGCCATGGCAGCTATGTCACTCTTGGTGTCCCCAAGGCTTCCCTTCCCCATTCTTCATGCCATCCCTGGTCCTCCTCCTGGCCGGCCACTTCGGTGAGTCTAGGAGGGAGAAAGCAGTGTCGGGGGACCCAGGACCCCAGATTGAGAAAGTCGGGGGAAGAAGCAGATTTAGGACCTAACAGGTGGCAAAGGATGGGAAATGGAGAGCAGGGCGTGGCTGTGGGAGCCGAGAAGTCACCTGATGAGCCCCTTCCCCCGCCGGCAGGCTTGGGCGTGGGCAGGGAGCAGAGAGCTGGGACTCTGCCTTTCCTCTGCCTTTCGTGTTTTCCCGCCTGCCTTTTCTTCTCCGCCCTGCGCTCCTGCCTCATTGGATGCTTGTCATCTCCTGCTTGGACCCCTGCAATTCCCCATCCAGCCTCTCTGTCCCCATCCTTCCTCCCTGCTGCCGCCTCCCTGGCTCCCCCAAGACGTAGGCCTGGCTCCCACACCCTTCATGACGCCCCTTATGGAATACCCCTCAAACCCTCCCCACCTGCTGTGGCCTCCTAGAGGTCCGTCCTCCACCAGCCTCTCCCAGCCCCAGCTGCTGGTCCTATACATCCTTGCTTGGCTCCCGGGCCGTGCCCCCCCCCCCCCCGCCTGACATTCACCAGGTGAGGTCCAGCCGACCCCGATGCTCCAATTCCTCTGCAAAAAACCCTCTTCCTTAGCACTCACACTTTCTGGAAGGCACTCATTTCTGTTCTTATCCTGCTAGACTGCGTTTACGTATTACTCCCATCGCACAATACCAGACACATCGTGCGCGCCAAATAAATCGTTCGTCACACGACGTGCTTATCTCAGCAGACACCGCAGTCCTTTCGCTTTGCCCCTGTTTGCAACACAACAGGAGGTGAACGTGTGTTGGCTGCTTACCATGGACAGGCTGCCGTGCAGATGCCTTATGTTGGCCATTGGATTAAATCCTCGCAACAGCCTATGAGTCAGGTGCTATTTGTTCTTCCCATTTTACAGAGGAGGAGACTGAGGCTTGCTGAGGTTGAACCTGTGCCTAAGGCAGATGGCGAGTGAAGGGGAAAGCTGAGTTGGCATCAGGTAGTCCAGTGCCAAACCGCCAGCTTTCAGTGAGCTGTTGAGTTGGCAAGTGGAAGCCATCCCAGCCAAGTGACATGTGCAGTTTGGTCGTCCCCCATGGGACCCTGTGTACCTTTTAGAGATGCTTTTGCAATGATACCAAGCTTGGTTTTGCTACAACGCTCAGAATTGATCCACGAGGGAGGGATAACGTATCCAATCTACTGAATTACCAGCAAAGTTGGTCCAAATACGCTCATGGTACGAATTGTCTGAAATAGGAGAATGTTTTACATCTTTCAAAACTGTAGGAGAAAGACCATCATTGTTGCCTTCCTTCTACACAGAAAAAGGAAAGGCATTTTAAAATTTCTGAAAAACCCGAGAAAGAAATGCTTTTGGAACATAATTGCTACTCCGGTTTAAAAAATGACCACTTTAAAAATAAGTTCTGGAAAACACCATTTCTCCATCACAATATTTGGCAAGCAGTCCCAAGATGTTTTTTTAATTAAAAGTTCTTTGATGAGAGAGGTAGGGAAATACTATCTTATAATGGATTCGACTGCACTTTGGATTGAAATGTGTTCAACTTACTTGGAAATCGTAGCAAACATTTCCAGAAAAATATCAAGGTGGCGCTTTCTGTCTTTTGATCTTGAAGATCATACATTTCCAGAAATCAGAATATGGAGTAACAGAATTGATTATTTGCGGGTTCTAATAAAAAGCAGCCTTTACCATTTTACAAATTGGGACATTTTGCGCACGTAATTATTAAAACAATTATTTTTACCTTGTTGACACATATGAATTAGGGTGAATTTTGAGTGTCAGGCTGGGTGCCCATTTTGCTCCCCAGGAGACACCAGTCAGGAATTGGATGTAAATGTACAAAATAAATATTAATTGCTGCAAGGGGTGATCTGGGTTGAGGTCTTTCACGATAATGACATCCACTAATTCACTCTATTTCCAGGCCAGGGAAAAGGAGAAATATTATGGAAGAAACTGGGAACTGAATCTTGTTACAAGCTTAAAAGTGTAAAACTTTTTAAAAAGTTATCAAACTACTAAATTAATCATTTCTTTAATCTCACTTTGTGCAAGGGGGCTATTTCTCAGGGAAGCTTCCTCGCATGCAGAGAACACGTCCCTGGGCTGAGAGCCCCCTCCAGTCCCTCCGGGGGTGGGGGGTGGGAAGCATATCACACGGGTTAGGGTCCTGGGGAAGTGGCCTCCACCAGCCCAGAAGGAAGCCGCCCAGAGTGGCCGCAGAGATCCCCCGGCTCACAGATCTGCTCGTTTATTCTCTGATCACGTGTGCAGTGTATATTAGGAAACATCATAATCTGAGCTCTTCGAAAACAGTTTCTCCAACTGTAGGATCAACCAGTAAAATTATTTAAAGCTTAAAGGAAATTATTATAATTCATAAATCAAACTAATCTCAAAAAAAACGTGAGTTTGAACTCTGCTGGATTGAATTAGGATGATTTTTTTTTTTAAGTTATTTTATTTAAAGGGGGATCCTGGCATCTGCCTTTCTGTGGTTAGGAGACATTGGTTATTCTCCCAGATCCATCGGAGAAGAACTGGAGCCCCCAGGAGCCCTTTCTGCCACCTCTGACCCTGACAAGGCCACCTTGAGGACTGCACGGTCCCTTGGCATCTGGGGAGGTCTGCGGACCCCTCCTCCGGGCAATTTTTTTAATGCACAAAAGAAAATTCCTAGGATTTCAAAGGAAATCAATTACATTTAAGTACAATTACCACATTTTTAAAAGTGGTGGACTAAATAGAAATTAAGAAGCACCTCTTTATGAACATGTTTAATATGGAAATCTAACGACAGATCTGATGACTCCTCTAATTGGAGGTAGTAAGTAACAGCATTTCAAGATACCTATTCCAAAGGTAACGTGATTTTGTCTTTTTGTCTCAATTTCTGTTGGTGACAGAGTCAAGGCTGTGGTTTGTTACCTCCCATCCTCATTAAACGATGTCCTGAGTTGCAGTTAGGAGGTAGTGAAAATGAAGGCGTGTTTTCCATCCCAGCCTCTGTACCCTTGTACCCTCAGGGATACGTGGCCCCAGTTAAGAACTGCAGGTGGTTCGTGGCTGTCACTGTTGACGGCTGTCTTGGGAAAGCTCTGCGAGCCAGAACCACTGGGAATGAGGCTTAGAAGTCCCACCATATAGTCTGCTCTCCCATCGTCCTGTTGGGATAAAGCCGTGGACATCAAGGTGGGGGAAGGGCTCTGATACCATCCGTCTTCCGGAACCTCCTTCCCCGCTGGGCAGGTGGCCACCTCCTTGGGCCTCAGGGACCTCACCTGAAGATGGAAAGTGTCATCCCATTCCACAGGTGAATCGTGACGCCCAAAGGAAGTGATGTTCCAAGTGCCACGCACAGAGGGGGCCATCAATAGATGTTCCTTCTTTCCAAGAAGTAGAGTGGGCAGTGAAATAAACACACAAGGAAACTGTCACCAAAGACCCAGAACTGACTCACGTTTAAATCCATTACACGAAGGGATAAGCTTTCACAGCTGTTAGCATTTCAGGGCTCTGTTGACATCCAGTTGGCTCGAATTTTTTCGTATCTGACCACGATTTTACAAATACTCACAAAAGTCTCAGGGTAGCCTGTCTTTTTTCCCCTCTCGGAGCCGCTGCCTCTTACTGTGTCACTGCCTCTGTTGGCTTTGCATTGTCAAGTCCTTGTACTTTGCCAGGATCTGGTTTCTGACAGTAACCATGACTCTGTGTAGTCCAGCCACAGATCAGAGGCTATTTTTCACCTTTACAACTTGGCTCTCTCAGGAATCCTCTTTGTTAGCGTATCTTTACATTAGCTTAATTTTCTTTGCTGCTGCTAAGTCAGAAAATTACGTGTGAGAATATTGTTACTGAATATGTTTACTTTTACCCTATCTCCGCGCACACCAAATGGCTTTGTTAGCCATTAACTATGGCTGGGATGCTTTGATTCATTATGGAATATGATAACTGGGACACTTTGGGGTTACCAGTTTCTTTTAAGATGAAGACCTGGCTTAGAAACCAAATACTCACCCGGATTGCCTCAGTCCAGTGTCAAGAGAATTTCACTGTGGCCGGGTATTGCCTTTCTAGTACCTCCAGGAAAGTCCTTTCCTTGAGTGGAATTCAAGGGAGATCTAGTTGAAAGCTCCAACCTGTAGGACTTCCTGCATTTTCTCAGGAACACCTGGGAGCTGATACGTGACGTTGTGACAATTGGACGCTAATCAGAGTGAACGCCAGCGCCTGCCTCACATTCCATTAGGACCCTGAGCTCAGGCCCCACGCCTAGGGCCGGTCTTCCTGCGTTTGCTTGGAGAGTGCCTGGATGCCTCCAGGATCCGTGCAAATCCTAAGACTCGGGTGGGTAGGAGCAACATTCCCACGAGGAGAGGGGGTGGCCTAGAGTTCACTGATCCTCCGGGGTGTATAGGCTGAGTGGTGATTTTCCCACAGTTGAGCCATACTGAAATCTGAAACTCAACCTCTGAGGTCACAAGAGGCTCAAGCATCCTCTGCCCTCGTGTTTCTCAGCCCGTTGGGCCCAGCAGCCTAGGGAGGGGTGTTCTCTTGTACGTGAAGTTGGAGTCTGTAACATCTAAATCGGTTGACCGGCCTCAGTGGCTGGGGCCATAGCTGCCTCTTCCAGTGGGCGATGTTTTCAGCATCATAGCCAGCAAATGGAAACAGTTCTGGGGCATCTGGGTGGCTCGGTCGGTTAAACGTCAGGTCAGCTCAGGTCGTGATCTCACTGTCTGTGGGTTTGAGCTCTGCATGGGGCTCTGTGCTGACAGCTCAGAGCCTGGAGCCTGCTTCGGATTCTGTGTCTCCCTCTCTCTCTGCCCCTCCCTCACTCACTCTCTGTCTCTCAAAAATATACAAAAATATTAGAAAGGAAGCAGTTCTACTCACCGTTGCTCAGACTGAGTTTTCGCATTTGAGTCTCTTTTTCTCTCCTGCAGACTATCTAGCTGTCATCAGATCTTTTGGTTGACATCATTTCAGTCACCCTAGCCTAAGAAAAATATTAAAGGACTTCAGTCTGTACCTTGACCCTGACCGCACAGCCCTGAGTCTCTGGGGCTTGCTGGTCCCCTGTTCAGATAAGCCTTGGGCTCTGCAGGCTTCGCTGGGAAGGTGGAGCCCAGCGGGCTGTGCGCCTGCTGTCAGCCAGCCCTCGACGTCATCGCCCTTGACGAGGCCGTAAACTGCACAAGGGCAGGCCACACTGTTGAACTTTTAAGGCCTGTGGACGAAGGGATCCGTGGTGCCACCTCAGAAGTGGGTGTGCGTCAGCGCCCAATCGGGAGAGACCCTCAAACCCGGACGCAGGAGGAGGTACACGAAGGGTGCAGCCGTCTCTAAGAGGCACGAGTGCAGGAGGAGGGCGGGAGGGCACCAGCAGTGCCGGCCGATGCAGGGTGGGCCGGTGGGGGCCAGGCGCCCCCAGCCCAGAGCGTGGTTTGCACGTGGCTCTGCCACGTCAGAGCACATTCACTTGTGTGCTTTTCGGAGGTCCAAGACAGGCAGGGCTTCGGGCGCGAGGAGCACAATGGGCTTGGCTGGCAGCCATCAGGGGCGAGGCGGGTGTCTGTTTTCTGGGGCGCCCGTCCGTGACGGGATTGAACCACACCGCTGCTTCTCCAGCAGGAACTAGGGACTTCGAATTCCGAGGTGCATCTTCTTCCCTCCGTGTGGTCTCAATTTGTAGCATCATCATGTAGGACTTGTCAAAGATCCGGGTGTGAGAGGCCACTAATTAGAGAGAAGACGGTCCGGCACAAAGCAGTGGCTGTAGGACCTGAGGGACAAAGGACTGTGCCCTCACTCAGCACGCACTCAGGACACGATGTGCCTCCTCCCGGTGGGCCTGGCCCCGTAGATTCAGTGGAAACTTCCATACTGGACTATTAAATTAAGTTGCCCAAAGGGTTGAGGAAAATTCGGGCTCCTACATCTACCCGGAAAGGCTATTATTTCCTCATGCGTTTGGTCTTAAGAAAAATAATTCAGTAATGCTACCTGTTCTGATAAGGCAGGTATAGTTTGAGTGAGTGATAAGAAGGGAGAATTTTTCTTTTTAAAAAATTTTTTTTTAATTTATTTATTTTGAGAGACAGAGAGCATGAGCAGGGGTGGGGCAGAGAGAGAGAGAGAGAACGAGAGAGAGAGAATCCCAAGCAGGCTCCACACTGTCATTGCAGAGCCCGCTGACGTGGGGCTCGAACTCACAAACCATGAGATCACGACCAGAGCTGAAATCAACAGACACTTAACTGACTAAGCCACCCAGGTGCCCCGAAGGGATAGTTTTTCATAAGCGATCTTTGCTTTCAGACATAGGATTCTCTGAATCATCCGGTCGGTCGTCGGCCAGTGAGTATCTTCCTTTCCTGTTCCCCGTCATGTTGTCCCCGTGAATATCGCTACTTTGTATCCCATCTTCTCTCCCATCTCCTGCCGGACCACCTGCATCTCGCTAGTTTCTGCGGTTCTTCGAAGCCAGTAAGTCACAACACTTGCAGGTAGGTAGCATCCTAGAAAATATTTCAGAATATTCTAGAAAGCATCGCTGAGGTTGGAGGAGTAAAACCTTTTAAAACCCATTTCTTGCAAACCTTACGCACGTACCGTATGTTAAATTTATCACACGGTAATGTGAAGAAAGTCTGGGGAAAGAATGCAGGTTTGGGAATGACTGCAGAGAAAAGAAAGAGCCACTTGGATGAAGAGGGGTGTGGGGTTTGCTCGGCGCGGGGCCCCGTCCCTATCTCCTTGCTGGTGCATGTTGTAAAGCTTGTGGGCTTGTGGTGTGGCCACTACCCCCTCCCACAGTCCGTGGGCTTCAGGCCTTAGGCCACACGGGGCCAGGAGCTGGGCCTCGATCCACAGGTTTCCCAAAGCCCAGGCTTACACATAGCATTTGTGCTCTGATTTTACACTGACTCTTTTTCCAGAATAGTCTAAGGTATTTTTTTTTTAATTCGTTGAATCACATAATTAAGCAGGGTTGGGAAAAGTAGACGTAGTGAATGAGCCCACCAAGATGTCAGTGACGTTTCTTGAGCTTTGATAACATTGGCATTTCTTTGCCATTTAAAGCAAATTCTCTTCGCATGTATTATGGTTTTAAATTCCTCGGTGGGAACAACAAAGCTACAGGAGATTGAAACTCCTGCACCAGACAAAATTCCAAAAGTCCAAGGTCAGAGGCATGAGTTGTTTTCCCGTCAATGGAAAAAGATGAGAAATAGCTTCCAGCCCATTCCCATAGAACTTTCCAGCACACGTACTCGCTGTCTGTCTGTCTGTTCATACAGTCCTCGTTGGAGGCACCTGATTCCACTGTTGCATCTGCGAACGTGCGGTTGTCGCCACTGCTGGCCGCCCTTCTCGGGTAGAGCTGGCCACTGTGTGCAGGTTCCCGGGAAAGAGGCAGGCTAAGCCTGCCCGCGCTCGCCCGCCGAGCTCAGAGCGGGCACCCTCCTGGCAGACGCGGGTCCGGAAAGGCCGCCTCCGGCCCGGGCTCTCTGGCGGGCTGCACAGCACTGCACCAGGTGCAGACAGAGGCATCAGGTGTCCCCCCCCCCCCCCCCCCCCCCCCCCGCCTTCGGATGTCAAGTGCCTCAATGACACTTGGGACGTTGATTATTTGGACTGGAGGGCGGCTGTTGCCCATGCTGGATATTTTTACGTGGTGCAGCCGGATGCATTCGGAGCTCTGAGGGCCACCTGTGCTGGTGTCCTGAGGAGAAGCCACCCCTCCGAGGGATCAATGACATCATCCTCACACAGGACCCATGAGGGGCAATGCCAGAATCCAGCACCCAGTAAACGTGACCGCCTTCTTAGTTTTCTTCGACTCGGAACAAAGACACTGAAATTTCAGAGCCAAGCGGAGTAGAAGACAGTACTTAGGTTCTGTCTAAATAAGAGTGGATATTTTAACGTCCTAGCAGAAAACCGGGAAATTAGCAAGATATAACTCACCAAATTGCTGTCCCGTGACCGAGTGTCAGCCTTGGCCGCCACTGTCCAGGAGGAGAAGGTGCTAGGGAAGCCCATGGGAGACCCTGCACCCCCTGCAGTCCCGCTCTTGTGGGCGCTCTGTGATGCTGCTCTGTGCCCATCCCCCGCCCTGCTCCAGGACCCAGGACACAGCGGCTCAGAGTCAGGTCAGAGTCAGAGGCGGGTGGCGGGGGGGGGGGGGGGGGGTGGGCACAGCCGGAGGACAGGAGCCGGCTCACTTCCTGCTTGGGGGTCAGCGTGGGGGGGCCAGACCCGGTCTCCCAACACCAGCTCCCAGCGCACCATGGGCCACCTACACACGCTGCCAGAGTCAGAGTTAGCCCGTACCGGGCGTCAGAGGAAACGGAGTCTCCACTCATCATTTCCCCGTTTTCAAACTCTCTTGTTTCTCCTGTGCGGAACATTTATCTAACGCGCCTTTTGTGTTACCACCTCCCCAGTCACTACCGCTGGCCTCCCTCTGCAGTTCAGGCCCTAGCGTAGCCCTCCCTCCACTCCCCTGTCCTCCCCACTACCCCCCGCCCTCCCCTCCGCTCCCCCGTCTTCCCTCTGCTCCCCACCTGCTCAGGCCCCGGGACAGCAGGGAGGCTGGAGGGCGGTGAGCACCTGACTCTAGGGAGACTGGGCTCAGTGTCTCAGCAGCGGGTCTGCGGGTCCCTTCAGCCCCCCACCCCCTCCTCACACGCTGGAACAGGAGTCCATTCGGCATCCCTGGGAGGACTCAGCGAGCTGCCCGGGGAGGAGCTGCCTTGCCCCTTAGCACCCCAAGGCCAAGTGCCCCATGGGAATCCCAGCATCCATGCAGGCCCCTCTCCGCCTCACCTCCTCCTTGCAGCCTCTGCTCTCCCCCTGCCCCGCACTCTGGCTGAGCAGCTCCCTTCCCTGCACAAGCCCAGAGCTTCCTGCTCCCAGCTCATGGGGCACGTGCTTCCTCACGGGTCCCTGCCGTCTCCCAGCCTGGAGAACCATGTGATCCCCACAGGGGGAGCACCTCCCCATAACGGGAGCGCCTCCCCTCAGGGGGACCATCTCCCCATAAAGGGAGCGCCTCCCCTCAGGGGGACCATCTCCCCATAAAGGGAGCGCCTCCCCGCAGGGGGAGCATCTCCCCACAGGGGGAGCGCCTCCCCGCAGGGGGAGCACCTCCCCACAGGAGGAGCACCTCCCCACAGGGGGAGCACTTTGGTGGGGCTCCGTGGGGTCACGTGGGGCCCACGAAGGTAGCCCTGCCCTCGCAGCTGGCTGTCAGCCCGCAACTGTGGCAGAATAACTGAGTCGGTGACCTTCGGGTACTGCAGGACCCTGAATCATCAAAGAGACTACAGGTGTCGAGTGCTCTGTAAATGTCGGGACAGTGGACGTTTTTAGCAACAAAACGACACCGGATCAAAAAGGCGATTGCCGGTTGACAGCAAGCACCCGAATAATTTCACCCCCAGCACCGTGTGGATCCCACATGACTTGTGTTCTCTTTTTTTCTCTAAACACGAAATCTACCGGTCACGGCGTTTTAGCAAACGAGCACTAGATTTATTGTTTTTGTTTTTAATCATGTGTCCTTGAAATGTCGCCCTCCTACTTGCCAGAAAGCACGAGGCAGACGCCTGACGGAGGCCGAATCTGGGCTCCAAGAGACGGTGAGGGAGGGACCCTGTTCCACTTCCCCAGCCGACGGATGGTGTCCCGGTTTGGGGTTCATTTTTTACACAGTTTTAGTGTGAAGGGTGTGATTTGAATACTTGTCCGCAAACACTTTTTCCTTCATTTCTTCGTGGCCATGTCCCTGTTGGAAGTTTCTGAGCCACTGTGAATTCACTCCCCCTCTCTCTCTCTCTCTCCTCTCTCCCCCTCTCTCCTCTCCCTCTCTCTCCTTCCCTCTCTCTCCCTCTCTCTCTCCCCCAGCACTCCTCTCCCTCTCTCCCTCCCTCCGTCTCTGTCCTTCCCTCTCTCCCTCCTCTTTCTCCCCCTTCCTCCTTTCTCTTCCTCTCTCCCTCCCTCCCTCTCTCTCTTCTTTCCCTCTCTCCTTCCCTTCCCCTCTCTCCTCTCCCTCTCTGTCCTTCCCTCTCTCTCCTTCCCTCTCTCTCGCTCTCTCCCCTTCCCTTCTCTCCTCTCCCTCTCTCTCCTTCCCTCTCTCTCCCTCTCCCTCCTCTCCCCCGTCTCTCCTCTCCCTCTCTCCCTCCCTCCCTCTCTGTCCTTCCCTCTCTCCCTCCTCTCTCCCCCTTCCTCCTTTCTCTTCCTCTCTCCCTCCCTCCCTCTCTCTCTTCTTTCCCTCCCTCTCTCCTTCCCTTCTCCTCTCTTCTCTCTCTCCCTCCCTCTCTCTCTCCTCTCCCCACTCCCTTCCATTCAGCTGTGACTTTTCTGGTTGGAACTGTATTCGGCTATATTATTATTCAGAGGATGCTGGGATCACCAGGCACCACAGACAGGTGGCTTAAACAGCAGACATTTATTTCCTCACAGTTCGGGAGGCCGGACCTCTGAGCTCTAGGTGTGGGCAAGTTTGGTTTCCCCTGAGGCCTCTCTCCTAGACTGTCAAAGCCCTCTTCTCCCCGTGTCCTCACATGGGCGTCCCTCTGTGCGGTCTGTGTCCTGATCTCTTCTTACAAGGACACCTGTCACCTTGGACGAGGGCCCACCCGGCTGGCTTCATTTTACCTTAATCGCTTCGGGAAAGATTCCGTCTCCAAATGCAGTCAGATTCGGAGTTCCTGGGGGTGAGAACATCAACATAAATACTGGGGACACAGTTGAGCCCCAAACAGAGCCTTTCTTTCAAAGCAGGTGCCGGTGTGGACTATGCTATGGACTTCCAGCCCCAGAACGTGCATTTGCCTGGGGTGCAGAAAGAGAGGACACCGGGCATGCAGGGGCTGGCATCGGTGGTGTGGCTAATCCAGGAGGACCAGACCGTTGATGGGTTTTTTTCCAACACCCGCTGGAAGGTCGGTGGTCCTAGAATTCAGCAGTAGTGGACAGCCTCAGGTCGAAAGGATAGTGAATATGTTTTAATCCAATTGGTTTTTATGGCGAAACACCCAAGTCGATGCATTTTTTAAGATCAAAAGTTACTTCTGGGGCACCTGGGTGGCTCAGACAGTTAAGTGTCAGACTCGTGGTTTCGGCTCAGGTCATGATCTCATGGTTCATGAGTTCAAGCCCCACATTGTGCTCTGTGCTGACAACGTGGAGCCTGCTTGGGATTCTCTCTCTCCTTCTGTCCCTCTCTCTCTCCCTCTCTGTCTCTTCCCCTCCCCTGCTCATGCTCTCCTCTCCCTCTCTCAAAATAAACTTTAAAAAAAGAAGTTATGGGGCACCTGAGTGGCTCAGTCGGTTGAACATCCGACTTCGGCTCAGGTCATGATCCCACGGTTTGTGGGTTCGAGCCCCACGTCGGGCTCTATGCTGACAGTTCAGAGCCTGGAGCCTGCTTCAGAGTCTGTCTCCCTCTCTCTCTCTGCCCCTCCCCCACTCACGCTCTGTCTCTCTCTCTCTCTTTCAAAAATAAACAGATAGATAAATAAATAAATAAGTAAACATTAAAAAAAATTTAAGTTGCTTCTGTCATTTTAGATATCCTCATCAAATTTCGATGTAGGATGCTTTCCGAAAATCCTCAGTTTCACTTGTACGGTAATTTGACTCATTCAATTTACAGTTCCGTCAGAAAACAAGTCTTAGTTGTAAATTATATTGATCGCTGGTGGAAACCAGCACGCCACGGGTTTTGGTGGTCCACCACATCCGTCACGGAGTTTTGGGGGAGGGCTGTTTGCACTTTGCAGAGCGGAGGAGTCCATTAAAATATGCCCAAATACCTCCAGTTGTCTGCGTCCAGGATGCTGGAACAGGCAGGGGTCCACCCCCACAGGAAGGCTCCTGGCAGAGATAATGGACTTGACGTGTAGAGACGTGGCCTCTCCTCTTGGGCAGCTACGGTCCGCCCTCAACCCCTCCTGCCTTGTCTTCCCAGAAGTGTAGACTCTGGAGCAAACAGACTGGCTGGGTCACCAGGACTAACAGAGGGTGGCAGTGTGGTCCGAGCCTTCCCTGCGGCTCCCCGGTCATGAGCACCTTATGTCCGTGCATCCAGACTCTAAGCTGGCACTGGTTTTCGGCATCTTGCCCACGCCGGACCATAGATGCCCACCCACCCCGGAGGTCCCGTGATGAGAGGGCTTTTCCGTAAACTTCACAAACATCAGGGCCCCCCAAAATACCAAAAGACTAGGTGCTTTATTATATGTATTCCAAGGGTTTTTATAAAATAAAAAGGCATATTCAAAGTGTTTATATCATTTTCTAATTCACACACTGTACCCTTAGATGTTCACGTTTTAATTTCGGGAGGCTATCTCTGACTCTCGCGGTATTGTAATTAAAATGGTCTGTAGGGTTTTTTCTTCCACTACGTGCATTTGATGGGGAAAAAAAGCAATTAAATGAAAAAGAAACTGATTTTCTCTGTGTCTGTCGACTTTGATCTGCTTTCTCGATTATAATGATTTTTTAGGGAAGTAGATTGCTCTAATGCGGTTCAATTAAGCAGCATTTATTGAGTAGGAGTCAAATGCCCTTCGGCAGTGAAAGTGAACACGAGAGATGTCGCACGTGGACGCTCCGGTGAGCCCTGCATTGGTCAGTGGCCATCGTAGGACAATAGCACCAGTGAGGAGCGAGCTGTCCTGGTTGGGGACTGAGTTATAGGTCTGCTTCTGTGCACCAGCACTGCTTGGGTGGCCAAAGCAGGCACCACAGCCCGGGCGGCTTCAACAATGTATTTTCTGGGGCGCCTGGGTGGCTCAGTCGGTCAAGCATCTGACTTCGGCTCAGGTCATGATCTCGAAGTTTGTGAGTTTGAGCCTCACGTCAGGCTCTGCGCTGACAGCTCGGAGCCTGGAGCCTGCTTCACATTCTGTGTCTCCCTCTCTCTGCCCCTTCCCTGCTCACATTCTCTCTCTCTCAAAAATAAATAAACATTAAAAAAATCATTTAAAAAAAATGTATTTTCTCACAGCTCTGGAGTCTGTTCCTCTTCCTAGAAGGATGTGAGTCATCCCGGCTTGGGGACCCACCCTAGTGACCTCATTAAAGCTTCCTCACCTCCTTGCAGACCCCGTCTCCAAATACAATCACAGCAGAGACGAAGGCTTCAATGTACGGATTGGAGGGGAATGAAATTCAGTTTGTAACACACCTTTCACGTGATCTTTTTCTTTGCCGTTTGAATTTTTTACTTTGTCCTTTGCTCATGTGTACTTGGATTGCAATCTGCCTTATTTTCCTTAGGAACTTGGCCGTCAAACTGAGTCCTAGCAATCTTTGTCAGGGGTCTATTGCTACCTAACAAATCAACCCAAGATTTGGTGGCCTGAGACAACAAGCGCGTGCTTGTCTCACTGTTTCTGTGGTCGGGCGCGTCTGGCTCTGGTCTCCCCTCGAGCGGCTGCCAAAAGGTGGCGGAGCTCAGCTTCCAAGGTCTTTCGTATGGTGCTGCCAGGGTTGGGTTCCTTGATGGCAGTTGACTGGAGGCCTCTTCCTGGGGCAGCTCGCAATATGGCGGCTCATGAGAGAAGGAGAGGGGCCCAGACAGAAACCCAGCACTTCCCCCTACACTGTTCCTTAGACGTAAGTCACAGGTCCCGTCCACACTCGAGGGAAAGGACGTGGACGCCAGGGATGGGGACCGTGGTGGCATTGGTAGAGGCGGCCCGCCCCAGGGTCATGGAGTGTTTGCTGATAGTGTCAACAGGCCTTGCTTTCCTCACGTTTTCTAACCTGTTACTATCGATAGATGGGAAAACGATCAAACTCTTGTACGTACGTATATATTCATATAGGTACGTGAACTCCTACCTCATCTTTATTGACTTTCCTTTTGTCTCAGATGCAGAGAGGTGGGTTCCCCACAGCCCCCCAATCTGTGGAAACCCCTTGGCTTTTAGTAGATGTTCTTTAAGATGCTTGGATCCTTGTAAAGTGTGTAACGTTCTGGGCATATATGTGTTTTCGGTGGTTTAGTGAGCCGTCAATGTAACCCTTTATATTTTTCCTCATTGCTCTCATGCCTGTATTTGCTGCTGCGCACATTGTGTGCACAGTGTGATCGACCGCTTTTACTCATCCCCTCTCAGGGGAAGACCCCAGCCTTCTCTGGCTCTTATCCTCACATAAATGCTGCAGTTCACCTCCTCAGACTGGCCGTCTTAGGAATGCGTGTTCAGATTCTCCTGGGAGCTGTGCCCAGGCGTGTCTTGTTGGCATAAAACCCAAGCATTCTGACTTTTTCTGGGTATTGCCAGAATCTTCCAGAATGGCTTCCCTGACCAGTCCACGCACTTCCTCAAACACCCTCAGCAATATCCTCCATCCTGAGTTTTGGGTGGTTTCTTATCTCTGTTTTAAAGTACAGTTCTTGGGGCACCTGGGCGGCTCAGTCCGTTGAACATCCAACTTCAGCTCAGGTCATGATCTCGCAGTTCCACGTCAGGCTCCATGCTGACACCTCGGAGCCTGGAGCCCGCTTTGGATTCTGTGTCTCCTTCTCTCTCTGCCCCTCCCCTGTTCACACTCTGTCTCTGTCTCTCTCAAAAATAAACATTAAAAAAAAATAATGATAAAGTACAGTTCTCGCTAACTAATACATTTGGACATTGCCTCCTGAACTCGTCAGCCGTTCAGATTTTTTCTTCGAATAACCTCTTCATATTTTTTCCCTACCCTTCTCTGGGCTTTCCGGTTACCTGGCTTTTTCTTGTCAACTTACAAGAATTCTCTCTGTTTTCCGTAGAAGTCCACCTTCGTTCCCCTCCGCGTCATGAACATGTTTCCTTGGCCCCATCTACTGACCCACCTGGCCCTCTTCTGCTGCCTTTTATTATTCCTTTTATCCTGCAACAGGTCCCCATGTAAATATGACTCACTTATCTTCCTGCTCCTGTGTAGGTACTATAGTATCTTTACGAACCGCCTCCTACTCTAATATCAGAGAGGACAAGACCTCTTCGTTACTCGTCTTTGCTCTTGGTGAATCATTAACGTCCCATGTAAGTTTTTTCAATGATTTGTCAAGAGTTTTTGTCATCGTGGTGATTTACTTTCTGCAACAGAGCATCCCCTGAAATCTCACCATGACACAGTGAACGTGCATTTCCTGCACATGGTCTCGGGTGGCTTGGCCCCCCCTTTCTTGTAGTGTGTCCGTCTAGAGCATGTGGCCCCAGAGGTCACAGGGACAGGGGGCGAGTATGGGCCAGCACATCAGCTCCTAACTGCCCCCACCTGGAAGGACACGCTTTACCTCTCCTCCCGGTCCACTGGCCGGTACTGGCCACAGGGCCTTGGGCTGGTGGTGGGAGCTGGGAAGCACACTTGTGCTTATAAAGCACTGACCTGTCTACCACATCAGGTTCATCAAAAACAGCCGCATCCGAAACCCACCAAGTTGTGCACGTTAAATACGTATGGCTTTTTGTATGTCAATCATACATCGATAAAGTGGTTTAAAAAACAGCTAAGCCTTTAGGATTTTCTATGTAGGCTGTTGTATCATCTACAAATAAGGAGGTCAGCAGAACACTGCATCCTGGTGGCATAGAAAAACTTAACAATATCGTGACAGCAGACAGACAAAACCAGAGCAAAACTATTATTTTTACCACCTCAAATATGAAGATGCGATAAGCTTGATATTTGTATTTTTAGATCTTAACACCAGCCAATGTAAATCCCAAATAACAAATCCAGGAAAATTCAGTTGAAAAAATTGTCCTTCTGCCATTTGAAACATCACTGCGAACATGCCTGGGGTCAACGTTGTGTCGCGGGGAAAGGCGCGTCGGTGGTTTGCTCCGAACTCCCCTGACATCTAGTTAGCGTGCTCCGTGACAGGCCCCCACGAAAGTTTTGACCGCAAACAGGACAACGTGTTGCAAGGGGTGTTTTCAGTGAACATGAGAGATTTTACCTTGAGATTCTAGTTTTCTGAACACATTCACCTTATTAAAGACACTTATTGGACAGCTGTGATGGAAGTTGAGTGCTCACTGACGTTTCTAGCCACCACCCACCGCCACAGTCTGTGACTTCGTGAAGGTCACCTGTCCAGCACAGAGCACTGGTTCTTGGGCTGTTCTTAACGACTAGTGTGGGCGAGGGGTGGTGTGGTGGGAACGGGGTATCCCCGTCAGGTAAGGTTGGCATGTCCTGGCTTACACGGAGTTATTACAATCCTTGGAGCCGACCGGATGCTGGTATGTCTTGGGAATATCCAGTCATAGTTTACAGAGCGCACCACTTCCCAAAATTTCGCATCATGGGGTTCTAACTCTAATTCCAGAAATAGGCTGGCCTTGTTGGGGGACCCTGTCATTTAGTGCAGCTACTGCCACGGAGAAGTCCTTTGCCCCTTCGTTCTCCACCCGATCGCTTGCAAAGTTGGAACAAGGGCACCTCCTGGGTGAGGCGGAGATGAGCTAACGTGTATAAAATACTGAGTGGGACACGTTTTGGGGAAATGGTGACACGTGTGTACTACCTTTGCTTTGGAATTCTAGCTGGGACACAAAGCAGCCTTGAGGTCGATGTCGGTAATTCCGCATGCTTGGTCGTTCGCTCCTCTGGAAGCGTGCGTGAGCACCCACGGGGTGCTGGGTGCATAGCGGCGCGACCCTGCGGATGAGGACACAGGCACCCGACATGACTGGGGAGGTGCCACAGCCTCAGGTCTTCGTCATGACCCATAGTGGCAGGTGGTTTGCACAGCTCAACCTGATGCCCTAAATTCAGACGTGTGTAAATTAGAGGTTCACGTTGGTCCCATTCCTAAAAGTCCGGCGGGGTTTGGTCGAATCTGGGAAGCTGCTGCTTCACGTGTTGGATAATGTGGAAGGGGTGTGTAGGAACCGTCGTGTCCCGGCACTTGCTAGTGGGGTGACCATGCTCCCCGACCCCGCCCCAGCCAGCATGTCTCCGCTCCCGTGTCAGGGAAGGCAGTGCTTATTGTGCCTGCCTCACCACGGGGCCAGATGCAGAGGAGAAGAAAGGTCATTTGAAAATGACGTAGAGACTGTTGCAGGCTTTGCAGGGACGGCCCTCGGGCTGGAAGCAGAATTGCCTCGCCCGGCACTGTAGGGTAGAAGCAACCGCGGGTGCTGCCCGGTTGAGCCTGGCGATTCCGCCTCCGTTGCAACCCCTGCCGCCGGTGCTTTAAGGTGCTCGTTCCGCAGCAAGGATGCGTTACGTCCTCTGTGGCTGCTGGTCTCAGCATTCCTGTGGGTTTTGATTAAAGACAAGACCTACCAACCCCCACGCGGTGAGTTCACGTCATCACGGAAGGGTCTGTCTCTTTCTTCCCCAACGCTCAGTGCCCTGGTACAGAGGAAGAAAATTTGGGGAAAAGAGGAAATGAGGCAAACGTAATCCCTTTGGGTGGGGCGTGGGGTGGATCTAAGAAAGGACTTGATAGTCCGGTGTAGATAAATAACATGACCTTTGTTTTTCCAAAAGGGAAAAATGGATATATTGCCTAAAAATCTATTTAGTATTTAAATACAATTATGAAATGCTCAGCTGCACGAATATCGTGCAAACCTACGCATGATCTGGGCACGTTTGGGGTGTGGGCTGCTTCAGGGGGCACCCCGTATTTATATTTCCGTCACCTGTTGTTGCTGTCTTTAGCAGAGCGGCTAGGAGCATGGACACTGGGGACCAACCTTGTGAGTTCAAGTTCCTGTTTCACCACCTACCTGCTGTGTGCCCTTGGCAGTTGAACTCTGCCTCGGTTTCCCCACCATAAGGGAAGCCCTCGCAGTTCCCCTCTAGCGAGGACTGAGTGAGTTTATACACGTAAGGCCCTCAGGACAGTGGCTGGCACAAATTTTACCTATATTGTAGTACAAAGTACTACCCCGGTGGCTCGGTCGGGTAAGCGTCTGACTCTTGGTTTACGCCGAGGTTGTAATCTAGCAGTTCATGGGTTCAAGTCCCGAGTTGGGCTCTCTGCTCTCAGCACAGAGCCCGCTTCAGATCCTCTGTCTCCCTCTCTCTGCCCCTCCTCTGCCATATGCACACCCTCTCTCTTTCTCTTCCTCTCTCTCCCAAAATAAACATTAAAAAAAATAATAAAGTATGTACTGTTTGAAGATCCCCAGTGATGTACGGTATATAAAAATCACAGATTGAGTTCTTTACTCATTGTAACTTTTACTTTATCAGAAAGAGAAGATCCTGTGGCAACACCACTATACAAATAAAAGTGGAAATCAGAACATCCCCAAAGTAATGACCTAAAAGTAATAATAGCCATCCCAGTTGCTTATAGAGCATCACTTTTTAATTTTTATTAGGTCAACCAAAATCAGTCCCTCGGTTTTCTACGCGGTTGAGTCAGAGCCTAGAAATTGGAATTTAGGACCAACTTCCGTTCTTGATTGCAGGCTTGAGACTATTTTATGATAACGGAACACTGCATTTTCCAGAAAGATCCCTACTCCTTGCTGTCTCAACGCTAAGGTATTTTATGCCCTGTGTTTTCTTGCAAACAGAAAACGTGTGTGTTGGGTCTCATCTACACTGGGGCCATCACCTGCATAACACCGGCAAGTCAAGGAAGGTGGGACAATGGTGTGCAGGCCTGGAATGGTTGGAATCCTTCTATCCAGTTGTGCGTCGCACCCTGCCAGTGGACTCTGAATGCTGAGCGGGCTGAACTGAACGAGAGACCAGTGTTCGGTGGAAGGTGGGGGTAGGAAGGCAGGGTCAGGTAATGAGGGGTGGGAGCCGGCGGGGAGCCTCAGGAGGCCAGGGGTGGGGGAGAGACTGGAATACAGGGAACAGTAGAGTCCAGCCGTGGGGACAGAATGCTGACGTGTGCCGGGTTTGTGTCCACGGCGTGGGAAATGCACAGGCTTTCCGGAGCCTGCCTCTGGTCTGGGTGCTGGATTTCACCAAGCCCCTCCAAAAAGTGTGGTTGATGAAAATACTCTTCGTTTTTGAAGTAAGTGCATGAGGACTGCTTGAGTTAGGGGATGAGTTCATCACCCGCCATCGATTGGCAGCGGTCGGAACACCCCAGGGGCCTGGCGTCAGGCTGCTCAGGTGGTGGCTGAGCGTCTGGAGATCTCAGGGGGGCCGGTCTCCCTCACCCTCCTCTTCTTTCCAGCGGTGGGAGGGGAGCACCTCATTAGCGCCTCGTTAACAACCTGCGCACAAAACAATCAAAATTGTGTTCTCAGGGCAAATGTAGCAAGTCTGGTTCAAGCCTACTCTAAGGTGTGTGGATGTTAAAAGTCCTCCAGCACTTTGGGGCGCCTGGGTGGCTCCATGGGTTGCACATCTGACTTCGCCTCAGGTCATGATCTCGAGGTTCATGAGTTCGAGCCCCGCGTCGGACGCACTGCTGTCAGCCTGTCGGCGCAGAGCCCGCTTCGGATCCTCTGTCCCCTTCTCCCTGCCCCTGCCCTGCCTGCGTTCTCCCAAAGATAAATGAGTATTTTTAAAAGAAGGTCTTCAGTCCTTGGAGGGCCGACATTTCCCACAGGGGAAAGCAGCCCATTTTAAGACGACATCAGGGATCCTTCTGGGTCTCCGAGATGCCCAGCGGGCATTGCTGTCGTAGGGCCCCCTGCATGCGGGGGCCTCGATGCGCTGGGTCGTCATGGTGGTCCCATGAGACAGGGACTCTGGGGGGCGGGCAGCCTGAGTCACGGAGGCCAAACCCGCTCCCACATCAGCAATACCTATGTGCCAGCTATTTCCCCGGCCGGAAAACGTACTTTGGATTGTAAAGGCAAACCACAGCTGTCTTCACTGCCTGCTGGTCGCCCCCGGTGAGGACGTGCCGTTCGCAGGGCAGGAGTGGCCCCGTCTAGGGACAGGTAGCAAGTCCCTTCCCCCGGAGTCCAGTGACCCCAGCTCCGGGGACTCGGAAATGCCCGCCGCCCCCGCCCGTCCTCACGGACAGTTTAGAGAATTGGAGCCCAAGTCATGGCACTTGCACACTTTAAGTTTTCCAGAAACTATATCTCAAGATTCCCGATGATTTCAAAGTCTCGTTGGCTTTATTTAGTCCACGTGGCAGAATTTCCTTCCGAGCCGGGAAGGTCCCGCGGAGCCTGTGTTATGGGGCAGGAGCGGCCTCTGCCCTTACAAGTTACGCTGCCTGGGGGGGTGGTGAGGCTGTGACGTGCCACCATAAACCGCAGACACACACGTGCCTCCTGAAGCCGGAGACCGTCTCCCGAGTCAAAGCGTAAGTTACCTTGGTTGCCTGTGACAGCCTTGGGTTACTTCTTGACGTCATTTGTCCAGAAGAGCCCAGGTTGGGATGGTTTTGTGAGACTCACGGAGCCCCTGCCAGCAGGTGTGGAGAGCGGAGCACGGCCGCCCCCTGTTTTGACAGGTTAATCCCCAGTGACAGTTCCTGTCACGTTTTTCCAGTGACGTTCTCGGGCTCCTCTGTGTCTTTGGAGTCCCCGTCGGTGGCATCGCCGTTGTTATCGTCTGTGCTAAGACAGAACTCTTCACACCACCCTGATCGATGGGGGCGGGTGGGGGGTGGAGCTGGTTACGGAGGGTCATAACATCAGGCAGACCCCTGGCCAGAGGTGGGTGAGTGACCCCTGCCAGCAGACCTGCCTTCTGTGGGGCAAAGGGCACAAGGCGGGCAGATGGGGCACCTCGCCACGCTGGCAGCCGTCGGCTGGTTCCCGAATGCCCACGGGCCCCGCCTCCCTGGAGAAGAGGATGACCTGGCCTCTCCCACCAAGCGCCCCCCACCCGCACGTCGTACAGCAGCAGAGAAGCTCCGTGTGCCCAGCACGCGGTCCTTAAATCAGGGCCGTGGGGCAGACAGAAGCAGCCTCGGGCATCAGGGCGCGTGCACTGGGTGGGTGGCCCCAAGTCGGAGTGAGTGGAGTCCCAGCCCCGGAACGGAGGGCTGCAGCGAGGATCGAGCCACCGAGAACGAGCAGATAGACGAAAGCACCGGTGGGCACTGTGGGCGAGAACCTCGACCCTCATCCTCTTTAAATGTGTCTCCAAGAAGAAGGGCAAATACGGCGCCCTAAGGAAGGCCCAGTGTGTAGGGATGATGGGCGCCGGGATTCCGGCGCGAGAGGTCAAGTAGCGCAGGAAAATGCCACCTTTCCTGCCGGCCAGTCACTCAGCACAGAACGGATGCGGCGCAAGAAGGTGGCCGAGGCTAATGGAGTTAACACGCACCTGTTCGTCCCAGTGGAGCCGGGTCCCAGGGAGGAAGGTTTCCGTGAACCGAGATAGGCCAGTGTGTGGAGATCCAGGGAGTCTGACCCTGATACCAGAGACACAGATGTGCTGTGGGGCTGGCCCAGAGCCCCACACGTACGCAGCTGGGTTTAGCTCGTAAGTAGAAGACGCTGACGGAGCGGCTGCAAACGGAACACGGGGTCCTCGGCTTGGCCTGTCCACGGGCTCCGTTGGCATTCTGGGTCCAGGAGCAGCGGACGCTACGGTGGCCAGTCGTCTTGAGGAGCAGGAACTGTGAGTAAGCAGGTGTCTCACGAAGAAAGACCTGCCTGCTCGGGTCACACACAGACCGGAGTCGAGGAGGGCGCCAGGGTCCACGGCGCTGTGGCCGGAAGACCAGACGGGTCCAGGTCACTGGCCAGCTCAGGGCTTAAAAGTCTGGTAGATGCGAGATGGCAGATGTGGAGCCCCATGCAACAGAGAGGGTGCAGGGTGGTGGTGGGCATTCAGTGACCTCGGCGCGTCCTGAGTCCCACGGGAGAAGGCCAGGCTGGGCGGCGTTTCGTGGAGTAGATGGTCAGTGTCGTGTTTCCTTTCTCCTGTATCTGCAACCCTCCTCCCTGTGCCTGCGGGCCGGCCTGGCCTTGGGCTTCAGAGCACGGCCTCCAGCACGGCTCTGGAATCTTGTGTGACTCTGACCGCCTTACTTGACCTCGCCGTGTCTGCTTATTCATCTGTAAATCAGAGTTGATTATAGCGAAGCCTACCCGGTGGGCTTTCGGGGAGGGTTTGGTGCGTGCGTTCAGACCCCATCCCGAGGAGGATGCCGGGCACACAGTTGCCGTGACCGCCTTCAATAAGTATGTCGAGCTGTCACTTCCTGTGTTCCAGCGCCGCTAATGAAACCCACGGGGACCCGGCTGCTTAAGCAGAAGTATCAGCATTCGTGGAATTGCCAAAAAAATTTTTTTTGAAATGATTATCTGAAATAATTTAAATTTTTAGGAAAAAAAAATTATTTTTCTCTGCTTGCTTCTTCCAGGAAAATACCATCTGTCTCAAAAAAGAAAAAAGATTCAATAATTGCTAGAACTTTCTTTAAAGTGTAGAGGATGTAGAGATGCTTGTGTTTTGCAAGCTGTGCCTTCGGTGCTGCCAGTGGCTTGAGGATATTTTATGATAACGTTAAATAAGGTAGCTTCAGTTTCATTGCTACTGAATGTTACCCAAGTTTATATAAAAGCCGCCTGGCTTCGATATCCTGAGGTGTTCACAAATTTAAGAGAAGATATCTGAGGACATTTGTTACCTAGCCATTGGGAAAATAGTTTAGAAACTGTAATAGAGCATACGTTACCTGAGCTTTCTCAGTGGAAAATTCTAGAATGTTCCATGAAGTAAACAGTCCTTCTTGAGTGAAGTGGCTTTGTATCCTGGGCGATGTTCTCAAACTTGGCCCCGGTGAGAGTCAATTCCGCAGGAAAGCTAGTCAGTGGTCCTGGCTGTGCCCGCCAGGCTCCTGGGTTAAGCCCCGCGCCTCTCGCTCACCTGGCCCCGCCTGGGGTCTCCAGCAGCCTGCACGAGATCTGTTGGGGGGAGCGGGGGGGGGGGTAGGCACTTAATAAATCTTTGGGAAACACAGGTTGCTTTCTTGGAACTTTTTTTATGGCTGAGCTGTCCTTAACAACCAGGCTCGTTGGGTTTTCGTGTGCAGAGATTGCTAAAGCATGAGGCCAAAGGAGTTTTTCAAGCTCCGATCTGATGACAAGTCAAGGAAGCATCTCACACACTGCGGGTGCTCTCCCGGCTCTCACCTGCCACCTGAGCGCCAGCCGTGGCTTCCCGATGCCCCCTTGCCTGACGCCCGCCCCCTCCCCACTCCCTTCCCAAGATGGTGCCACCGGCTGTGCCATCACCGTGCCCCAGTCGCCGTCAGACACCTTGCCCCTGCACAAGGACCAGTTCCCCTTTATCCTTCCCCAAAGGCTCGCTCACCCCCGTGGCAGGTGTCCCTGTGCGTAGGACTCGGGTGTGGAGGCTGAGGCGCAGGGAGGGCAGTTCACTCAAGAGCCAGTGACTGTGTCCCCTCCCTGCTCTCTCCCCGCCGTGGACTCTCCCCATGTCTGTGATTTGGAGCTCGCGATGTGAGAGCCCCACGCAGTACATCCGACGGCCCCCTTCGGCCCTTCGTGGCTGCATTTCTGGTGCGTGTTCTGAACCCGCCGACTCAGAGGACTCAGTGGCTGATCCTGGAAACCTGTTTCCTCCCGGGTCGGAAGCCTGAAACGCCCTGGGCCTCTTCTGCCACCATAACCATCCTTCCCCAAGCCCTGCTGTCCTGTCCTTTGCTGGACTTAACCGCTCTCCCCCACCCACACTGCCTCCGCCCCAGACCAGACTCCCCTCCCTGCCTTGGCTGGTGCTGGGCAGACTCCCCGACAGGCGGGGGTCTCCCACTATAAATTGACCACCCTCCGGACTGGCTCAGGCGGCCTGGGGCTTCCCCAGCTCAGCCAGGAGGCTTCCCTCAGGGCTGCTGTCGGTCCCCTTGGTGGTCATTTCACTGCAGGGACCCACACATCCCTCCGTGCAGCTTGACCATCACACACAGCCACACACACAAATGCACATGCGCTCAGGAGACGCCACATACGGGAGAACCTGTGTGCGTGCTCGTGCACACATACACACGTGCGCCCTTGCACACATGTGCACTCGGCACGCGCACACGCACACACACTCTCAGACCCGTGGAAAGTGCTGCAGAACCACATCAGCGTGTCCCCGCTCCCAGCTGCTGTTTGCCGCCTCGCTGGACCGGATCCAGCTCAAGTCCTCCCCCTCGCTGGTCAGCGGCTTGGCGTAACTGTTTCGATTTGAAAACGTGTCTTTGAAGCTGCCTCGTCTGTTGTAGGGTCCTATCTGCGCTCTGGAACTCTGTGAGTTGACCCGCTTTGCACGTTAGACCTCAAAGAGCGGCGAACTCGTGGCTGCCTTCCAGCGTGGACCTCCTTCCAAAGATCTGGGGAGCGTGTCTTCCCCCCACCCATGGGTTGGAAACCCGCTCCGGAGGGGTTAGGGGTTGTGAGCGCTCTCAGACTAACAATTACACGTTCAAAGACTTTGAAAACAAGTGGCCACTCTGTAATTCAGCCCAGGAAATGAGTGAAAGAACCTCAAAACTTCACATGAGGAGTCTGGAAACTCTATTTTTAAAAGAGCGGAAGCCTGTAATTCACGGGCAAATGAAACACAGGAATACCACGAAAGTAGGTTTGTGAAGAAAAATAAAGCGGTAAGGAGAAAAACCTAATCAAGGGAGAAATGCAGAATGAGTGTATTTAACTCATGCACTGTCATGAGACAACGGTGTTAAAACAGACAATATTGAAAAAGCTGGGAAATCAGCCACATAAATGCGAAATACTAGATTTGCCCGCAGACGTTCCGTGACAGAAGAAACCAAGTCGTGATGTCCATATGGAAGACAGAAATTTGTGTGTTCTTTTGTTTTTTAATTTTTTTTTTAAGTTTACTTACTTAGAGAGAGCATGCACATGAGCAGGGGAGGGGCAGAGAGAGAGAGAGAGAGAGAGAATGAGAATACCAAGCAGGCTCCACACTGTCAGCACAGAGCCCAATCGCGGGGCTTGAACTCACAAACTGTGAGATCATGACCTGAGTCCAAATCAAGGGGCTGGCGCTTAACCGACTGAGTCACCCAGGCGCCCCTGTGTGTGTCTTGTTTTTCCAAGAGGCCAGAAGGAAACGAATTGTCAAGGGGTAAGATCCTCTGTGATAGTTCCCAAAATCAAAAGCCCCGTTTGTTGTGGCCACCTGTGCCTGGCACTGTGCCAAGCATTTCACGTGTTTCGTCGTAGGAAACCCCTATAAAAATCCAACGTCCTGCAACACTATTCGTATGCTCATTTTACAGATGAAGAAACTGAGATTCAGAGAGGTTAAGTGAGTCGCCCAGGGTCACACAGCCAGGAAGTGTTGGAGCAGGGATTTGAAGCCAGGTCTGTTGAATTGTGTACCCTCACCCCAGCGCGCACACACACACACACAGTCTCACTCACTCCATGCCCCAGACTCACCAAGTGTCTTTACATGGTTCTCTGAATACAGCAGACTGTTTCAGCTTCTGCTGTGGGACCCCTTATCCTCGCCACCATGGCCTGGAAAACACCGGCCACCCATATGTCGGCTCGAGTGTCATCAGACACAGAAGTCTTTCTCGAGGCACAGACAAGCGGCACTACCCCCCTCTCCCCTCCGCCCCGCCCCCCGCCCCCACCTGGTCCCCTCCGAGGACCAGAATCGTTTCTACCTTAGAAGGCCGTGCGATCCCAGTGACCAGCAGTTGCTAACCTGGGGGGGACTTGTAGCAATCCTTGGCTAAACAGATAGAAAATGAACAGACTCCTTGGTCCGGGCCGTCTTTATTCTGTACTCCAGCTGTGCTCAAAGGGTGTGATTCGACCTCTGAGGGGACATTTGGCAGTGACTGGAGACGATTCGCTTGTCATCTGCTTCGGGGCCACTGCTGCATCCAGCTGCAATGCAGCTAAACTAAACATCCTACAGTGCACAGGGCCACCCCCAGCAGAATGATCTGGCCCCTGATGCCGATGGTACTGAGGCTGGGAGCCCTGACGTGTGCCTTCTGTCTCAGCAGCTACAGCACACCCCCGTTATCTCCCCATAATGGGCTCTAAGCCCCTACAGGCAGGGGCCATACCACTTTGTCTTTTTAGGCCCTGCACCCAACATAATGAAGGAATAAGCGCAGAAGTGACAGGGACGCCTGGGTGGCTCAGTTGATTTGGGCATCCACTTCAGCTCAGGTCATGATCTCACGGTTCGGGCTCTGTGCCGACAGCTCAGAGCCTGGAGCCTGCTTTGGATTCTGTCCCTCCCTCTCTCTCTGCCCCTTTCCCTCTGTCCCTCTCTCTCTCTCTCTCAAAAACAAGGAAAAAAAAATTTAAAAACCAAATCAAATTAATAAAATTAGAAAAAAGAAGCGAGAAAGCCACACTGAAATTCAATGTGCTCATTGGGGTAATGGAAACCATGTAGGATCAGGGGATTGACTGAGGACCTGAGTTTGGAGTTGCTTATTAGCTACATAGAAATGTGTAGCCGTAGGGGCGCCTGGGTGGCGCAGTCGGTTAAGCGTCCGACTTCAGCCAGGTCACGATCTCGCGGTCCGTGAGTTTGAGCCCCGCGTCGGGCTCTGGGCTGATGGCTCAGAGCCTGGAGCCTGTTTCCGATTCTGTGTCTCCCTCTCTCTCTGCCCCTCCCCCGTTCATGCTCTGTCTCTCTCTGTCCCAAAAATAAATAAACATTGAAAAAAAAAAAAAAGGTGTAGCCATATAGAATTTTTCACGTTGAGTTATTGTGATTGTGATAGCCCAAAAGCTATGCGGCCAAAAGAAAAAAAAAAGTCAAACCAAAGTATCAACTCATAGTTTTGTTTGACACACGCAGTCCCAGAGAACTGTATACTCATTAGCACTGCTCGATATCCGTGTTATGGTGAGATTTTTAAGGCAGTTGGGGGGAAATCCTACGGTTGCTTATAACTGCATTTACCATCTGTGGCTCAGGAGAGAGAGGGAGGTTACGTATCTAAGCTCTTAATGATGGTGCAAAGCTATCACACTGGGTTGCGTAAACTCCCGTCCAGGTCTTTTTGCGCTAAACACATGTCGAGGTATTTTAGGAGAAACAACAATCATTCAGGGAAACTCTCCAGAAGGGACTCTTTGGTCATCAGGCAAATGGAAACAGACAAGGGAGAAATGTGAATGTTGTAACAATAAGAAAACCAGCTCTTAAGTAATGGTAAGACACCATTTACATTTTTCTGAAGTGCTTCCAAATGCAGTATCTTTCTCTGACATTCATAATGATGCTGTGTGGCGAATATCGTTCCCACTTCATCGAGGAAAATACAGAGGGTCAGAGCGGTTGAGCTGAAGGTTTTCCCACAGTCCACCCTCTAGGAGATGGGACCTAGAGTGGGGGGAGTGGAAAATGGAAGGCGGCTCCACATCAGAATGTTGGGGGCCCAGGCATGTGGAATGTCCCCCCTTCTTGATCCAGGGGGCATCGCAGGGGTATCTCAGCAAAACAGCTCAGCCACCCTGGCAGGGCCAGGCAACATAAGTGGTGTTTCTCAAGCTCGCTATCTCGCTGGGTGATATGTAAACAGCCAATCAGAAGGGGACAGGCCATCTATGAGAAGAGATCTGTTAACTGTAAACTAAGATGTGAGAAACAGCGGACCAGGGGAGAGGTCTCCGTTGAGGGCAGCGAAGGTCCGGAAACCTCCGGCTGGCCGACAACAGACTCTGTTTCCTGGTTGCTGAATTGACTGAGTGCTGGGGCTCTATGTTCATAATATTTCCTGGGAAGAGAAGGAAACAAAGAGCGGTCTGTTCATTTGGGGTTTTGTCTGTTGTTTTTTGTAACAGTTGGGACTTTTCACAGGGAATAGACAAAGTCTATGTTCGTGCCAAGAGTGACAGAATATTCCAAGATATTCGAGAGCTTGTATTTGGCTGCTTTGGGTTCAGAATTCTCAAACCTTGCCATGGGCTTCTGGTGTTATAGATAAGAATGATACGAGATGGCTAGAATCTGCGTGTTGTGCAAAAGAATACAGCCTGATGTTTGCTCCCACTCCATGTAGAAATTGATGCTGACATTCCTGCAAAGGTGCATTTGCTTGTGTTTAAGGAAACAACCTTGGACTTTGATCTCAACCCATCATGATGATGATTATAAATGTATTAGCTTTTCACAGTCCCTTTTTATCAGCTATAACTATGCCACATAAGAAAAGTGGGAAGTTCCAAAATTAAAACCAGGAGCCACATCCCGGAGAGGCATGGGGAACTTTCAGGAAGTCAGTCAGTGGCAATTTCCTGCCTTCTTCTCCTCCTGTCCTCCTCTGCCCTTTCAGCAGCTTGTGTGATGGGAACCAAGCAGCAGATTGGATGAGGGGGCCTTGCCCTTGGTGGGCATACGGACAAGTTCTGCCAGAGAGGTGTCCAGAGGGGGCAGAGCCCAGCTGTACCCGGATTTCTGGCTCCTTCCCTGGGCTTTGGTTTCCATCTCCACCGTTGGAAAGACAGATGTTGAACCGTATGCTCTGAATTTAAGTGCACAGAACAGTCTTCCATTCCCAGAGACTAGTGATTGGGTGCCATTTTCCCTGTGAATTACGAGGCCGGTGCAGCCGTCTTCCCACCAGAATGATTAGTGGGTTAAGACGGCTAAGATTGGGTGGACCTGACCTGCCTGTGGCCACACGGGCCAGGGTGGCTGCCGCCCTGGATGCCTCGTCCGAGGGTCCACTCAGAGGGGCTTGTTAGTAAAGGTTTGTAAACATCAGGAGATTGTTGGAAATAGTGTGCCTGCTCTTGTTGGTGGGTAAAACTCAACCAGGTCTTTCCGAGGTATCTCTTCCACCCCACCTGCAAAATGTGCGCACGCAACGCTTGGGAAGACACGTAGATCTTCCAGGAGAGGCTCAGGGGGGTTCCTGCTGGCCATGAGGCGTAAAGGAGGACAGCGCAGCTGGACAAGAGCCCCAACAGGCCTTGCTGACCGACGCTCCGTTGCCCAGGCTCCTCTTTCCCTTCAGTATTCCCCGTGATGCCAGGCACACCTCACTCCCAGGGCTCTCTGGAAAGGAGGGGACCACCTGAGAGGTGGTCACATCAGCAGTGCCTTTGGGTTCCTTGTGCCTCATGATCCAGAACCTTCTGTGCCCATTCTAAGGTAGATTAGACCTTCTTGTCCACTGCAGATGCCAACGCCCCACCTTTCCGGCCAGAACACACCTGGTCCCCGTGAGGGGTCGGGCCTCTCCCTGGGATTGTGTAAAGGGGCACCTACCTCTCATCGTTCCTCCTCTCGGGGCTCAAGGACAGCCTTCCTCTTCCTGGAAAATGGCTCTGCCGTCCTGTCCTGAAATGGCTCCCAAGAGACATGAATTACAAGAAATTCACTCGTTCCTGGGCTTGACTTTTTTTTTTTTTTTTTTTCAACGTTTATTTATTTTTGGGACAGAGAGAGACAGAGCATGAACGGGGGAGGGGCAGAGAGAGAGGGAGACACAGAATCGGAAACAGGCTCCAGGCTCCGAGCCATCAGCCCAGAGCCCGACGCGGGGCTCGAACTCACGGACCGCGAGATCGTGACCTGGCTGAAGCCGGACGCTTAACCGACTGCGCCACCCAGGTGCCCCATGGGCTTGACTTTTAAGAGTCAGAGGTTTTTTTTCATTTATTTTATTTTATTTTTTAAATGTTTTCTAATGTTTATTTATTTTTGAGAGAGAGAGACAGAGTGCAAGTGGGGGAGGGGCAGGAGAGAGAGAGAGAGAGAGAGAGAGGAAGACACAGAATCCCAAGCAGGTTCCAGGCTCTGAGCTGTCAGCACAGAGCCCGACACGGGGCTTGAACTCACAATCTGCAATATCATGACCTGAGCCAAAATCAGATGCTTAATTGACTGAGCCACCCAGGTGCCCCTTAAGGTCAGAGTTTTAAAATGTGTGTGTGAATACGTACACATCCACATATGAGTCTGTTACAGGAGAGGCTGGAAGTCACAGGGAACATGTCCTCGGTGGGAGGCAGAGGCCATGGGAGCTGCCTTTCGCCCGAGGGACAAGCCAAGGCTTCTGCAGATGCTCATCTGGTGCAGGCCGGGGCCTCCCGGGCCACGGGGAGCCAGGCGGAGAGGAACCAGCAGGTGCTTTCCGGGCCTGGAAATGAGGCATCAGGGGGAGCTGGGCGGCACCCCTCCTTCCCTGCAAGCCCGGCACCCCACTTGCTTGGCACCCGTCTGGGGTTCCCACAGATGAAGGCAGCAGAATTAACCCCTGTGGGATCAGAGCAGGGGTTCTAACCTGGTTTCCCTTTCCCTCTCCTGCAGGGACGGATCTGTAGAAAGGCCGGCAAATCAAAAAAGTCCTTCAGCCGCAAGGAAGCCGAAGCTACCTTTAAAAGTTTGGTGAAGACGCATGAAAAGTACGGCTGGGTCACCCCACCCGTGTCCGACGGCTGATGTCCCTGGCGACGTGCGGTAGACTCTTCAGCCACCTGTCCACACACACACACACACGAATTCCCGACATCTCCTCCTCAACGCCGAGCATCCCCCATCCTTTTCTACTCTGCAGCCGGAACTGAATCCTGAATGCCAAGGAGACGTTTAAGTTATTTATGAACAGATGTGTTTACAGGGAGAACGAGGGAGCGAACGCTGTTCGGGATTAGGTTTCGATTGTAAATGAGCGGCCATCTCGAAGTCACTTTAGAACACACGTTGAGATGGTGCCATCCCCCAGCCCGCCTGCCCCTGTGCCTGCCCCTCGCACTGCCCTTAGCTTCTTCCCAGACAGTGGCCCCGAAGAGCAGGCAGGAGAGCCAGTGCCTGCTGCTCGCCCACTTCCATGTACGTGGTACCGTTCTCGTTTCCTAGGAACGCCCCGCATCGCTGTGCTCTGTGTCTGTTTCTCTCCCCGGCAGGTCCACATAACTTGGAGACGTGTCTTTCTGTGGCCCCGTGTGACGACATGTAGACCTCATTTGTGCTATGACCTTTGGCTCCTGAAAACACGAACTTAATATCGCCAAGTTCTAGAGATGGAAAATGACAGATGCCCCCCGGGGAGAATGTGCTTTCTCTGCCTCCCCAGTGGTGGGCACCTGTCCACAGATGACCAGCACCCCGAGACGAGAGGCAGGGGTGCTGTGGCCACCGTGGGCGCACAACGGTTCAGATGCCGGGTGCACGCTCCCCGGGGCTCTGACGTTGGGACAGCCTCTTCAGTATTCTGGAACGTTCCTCCGACGCTGCATCGTGCTCCTATCTTCTCTCAGCTCGTCAACCCACCACCAAAAGCAAAAGACAATTTCCCATTCACTGAAGTCATCTGACTCATTTTATTATCTGTGCTAGTGACAGGGAATCCGAGAACCGCCAAGGGTACCAAGTGACCATACGAGGACTTGCATGACCGGGTCTGTTTCCTCACCTTCAAGTCACTTGTGTGTCCCGGGGAGGGGAGGGGGGGCCGGGCTGCGTGATGCGCGAGCACCCTCGCTGTGATATCAACTTCCTGTTATTTAATCCCCCACAGTTCATTTTTCTCTTCTGTTAAGTTCCTTAGAACTTTCTAAGAAGTTCCATGAAATGAGGAAATACTGTTTATAACAATACGTGGGAAGAGGTTAAAATGTTCATTCCAGGTGGAAAAATCTTATTGGACACATTTTAAATAAAATCATGCATACCTGATGCCCTGCCTCAAGAATCCAATCATTGGGGGCTGTCCTTCCACTTAAAATATTTGATCTGTTTTTAAAATTTAATATTTGAAATGCCACGATGGCATTCTACGGTGAGGTTAAAAAAAAAAAATGAGTCTTCGGGACCCACGGTCTTTGCAAAAGGAGAAGCACTTAGAAGCTAACAGGAAGCATTAAGGGTTGATTTGACCAAACTCTAGTGTTGGCCAGTGTGAAGGACAAGAAATCTTTGCCAATTAGGTTAAAATTCTGTGGGCAGTTTTGGCTAACCCGGGGACCTGTTCACTTGTCCAGGGTTGTCAGGGGTCTGAAAGACCTGGCCTCAGAGGACGGGGGTCAGCTTCCGGCACGACTGACCGTTCACCAAATCCGCCCCCTTTTTGCGGCTCTTAGTTTTTTGTTTAAGCCACTTCCTCCTATGCCCGTATTTCACATGTGGCGCCCTCTGTCCGGCCAAGATGGTACTGTGTTGAGCACGCGTGGCTGCCTGCTCATGTTCCCTCTGAGTAGTAATAGTCACGAAGCATGATGGCAAAGATCCGAAGCTGTTCTTCCGTCGGATCCTCTCCAGGGAATTCTCCGTCCTGGAAACCTGACATTTAGCACACAGCCTTGATTGGGCTCCTGTGTAATGGGATTACCCTGTGGATACCACAGATGCGGGACAGAAGCAGCTTGCCAGGGCCAGGGAAAGCGCCCGCACTTTCTTTCCAGATGTTTTCCTCTTCTGATGTAACATGGACGGCAACTTTAAGACCTTGTGTATATATATTTGGATATACATAGAGTATAATGTGTATATACACACAGTGTATGTAATGTGTGTCTATGCAGTATGTAACCTATATCTAGAGCCTGTCACTTCCGTGCTGTTTGCTAACTGAAGAACGGGTCCACAGCGTTTCAGGGTATGTACCGCAGCCGAGTGCGGTCAGGAGGCTGGTTCCCACCCGAGGGTGGCCTCAGTCACTGCCAATAGCGACCGGGGCCAGGGGGCGGTGGGGTGTGGAGACACTTGGCCCAACGTCTAGCCCTCCGCACACCCTGAATTTTATTTCCTCTGCATGTTATTTCCATTGGGTGTGTTAGAAACTGGAAGCTATGGAAGAAATACTCTTTAGTGAAAAAAACTGCCATTTTTCACTTAAACTGGTAAGACTTCGTGGTTTGAAAGCAGTGGAGAGTCACTGAAAACATGACTATTGCTTTCACTGTTAGTTGGAAGAACTCCCTTTGCAGGGGCTGGGGCATCGTAGGCAGACAAGGCAGCGTTGGCCAGACGGGGGAGCCTGACCGTGCCCCGCTGACCCCGCATGAGGGTCCTGCCTGCCACCACCAGGCTGCCTCCCCACTCTGAACTTGATGCCTGTCTCCAGGTCCCAGGTGGGAGGAAGGCTGTCTCGAGACTCAGCGAGCGGCTGGCTGGGGTCACCCTTCCTCACAGGTCAAGAAATCCCTCTTCAGACAGACAGCAGGGAGATGATTGGACAGATGTACAGGCATTCATGTCCCCCGGAGGCCACAGAGCCAGAGAAAGAAAAAGTATGAGCTCACACGTACGTCTCCTCCCGCCCAGCCAGCGGTTTTCCTGGGCTGACTGCCGTTCGCCTTGGGGGTCCCCTGCACCACAGGCCACGGGCTGTGGATTAGACCTGCACACAGTTTACTGGCTGTTTGCAAGATCAAGAATTACTTATGCCTCAGGAAGTTCCATGTGAGCAGCAAGGTCATTGCCCTGGTTCCACACACACACACACACACACACACACACACAGAGATGCACGTGCACACATACCCCAGAAGACTCAGTCTCTAAAATCCATTGCTCAGGGAAAAAACAGGGTTTAGATCCCAATTTTTAGCTCAATCTCACTCTACCAAAATTCAACCTTATTTTTTGAGAGGGAAATCTAAGGACTATCAGAAACACCTGGAACAGAAGGGCAGAGGCCCCCGTGTCAGTGTGACTGATGCTGGCAGATAATTCTACCCGCTGGAGCCTCAGTTTCCTGGGCTGTAAACTCCGATGGGGTCACTGTGAGGACTGACGTAAGCCATGAGGGAAGGTGTTTGGAAAAACCAGAAACTGTCACCTGAACTTTGTGTATCACTTCGATAGTATGGGGAAATTGGTGTTAAACAACTGGGTTTAATTAGAACATACTTGGATAAAAGCTCAGATTGAACAATTACAATGATTCAGATAGAATTCACTTGTAACTATATCTGGTTTTCTGTCCCCAATCTCCTACTGGAAGTCAATCAACCAAAACTACTGGCCATCTCTCCACTCAGACGTAGTAGGCAAGGGACAGGTTTTAGACGTGTCTCCTTCCCTAGAGGAACTCATAAGACAAGAAAAACATGCAGAAGTCACCAACAAATGAGTAGAGACCAGACACAGCTACATGCTACGCTGCCTTGCAGAAGTTGTAGACGGGCCCAGAAGTTTCCAGGGAAGACTCCACAGAGAAGTCAGGGGTGAGTGATGGCTGGGCAAGAGGGAAGAAGGACAGGTGTAAGAGTTGGGGAAGGCTGAACATGCCCTTGTAGAGGACATGATGTTCTTCCACACTGGCCCTAGAGGGGTCCTCTCTGTAGATCTGATTTCAAGAAGCAAGATGTAGACTAAATTTATAGCCTAACATGGCATGGGGGGCTGGCCCCTTCCCTAAGAATTGTATTTCGGTGAGTTTTATTTAAAAAAATTTTTTTTAATTTTTTTTAACGTTTTTATTTATTTTTGAGACAGAGAGAGACAGAGTATGAACGGGGGAGGGGCAGAGAGAGAGGGAGACACAGAATCGGAAACAGGCTCCAGGCTCTGAGCCATCAGCCCAGAGCCCGACGCGGGGCTCGAACTCACGGACCGCGAGATCGTGACCTGGCCGAAGTCGGACGCTTAACCGACTGCGCCACCCAGGCGCCCGAGTTTTAAATTTAGTTTTAGTTTTTTAATTTATTTGAAGAGAGAGAGAAATGCAGGAGGGGAAGAGAGAAAGGGAGAGAGAATCCCAAGCAAGCATTGCACAGTCAGTGCAGAGCCCAACGCAGGCCTTGAACTCGTGAACCGTGAGGTCATGACCTGAGCTGAAGCCAAGACTCAGACACTTAACCAACTGAGCCACCCAGGCGCCCCATACATTAATTCAATATTTTATCTGAACATTTCTAACCCCATGCAAAATATTAATGGAATTCGTTTCTAGAGGGGCACTACTGGCTTCCCAGCTGCAGTGAGGATTGAGCCATTGAATCCGGGATGCCACCAAGTCTATCTTAGGACTCTCTGCAGTGGAGGAAACAGGCCCAGAGAGGTTGTGTGGCTCTTCCAAAGTCAGCTGGAGGACTGAAGCCAAGGCCGCCACATTTCTGGTGCTTTCTGATTCTCCATGATGCCTCCCGTGGACCACGAGGCAATTCGCATGGCCCACATTCAAGCCACACTTTTTAGCTTGCTGTTGGCTCAGCAGAGCCACAGGCCTTCCAGGTTGGCTGGGAAACACCCAGAATGATCCATTACACGATGAAAGCAAGTTGGTGAGAAGGCAGTTTGCCCTCATGAGTGCTCTGGGGAGCTCTGGCTTGGCACTCAGCCGGTGTGATCATAATCAATACTTTTTGTCTCCAGAGACATTAGTGTAATATACAGCTCCACTCCTTAGCTTTATGTCAAGTTCCACCTTATCTTTCTGATTTTTACAGCCTCCAGTTTACATACTATTGAGGATTACTCAACCCCAGGGCCCATCTGACCTACAGGATGTGGCCAACAAGCTGGAAAAGCCAATCAAACATTGTTGACATCCAGGAAGGCAATAAGCAATGTTACCTTGGTTCCAGAAAAAACACAGGAGCAAAGTGTGCTGCCCAAAGAGACAAAATCAAGGCAGAGTACTTGAATAGAATGCAGATATGAAGGGAAGGAAGGTTTGATTTCAAGGCAGAGTTCACTGGGAAGAGTCAGGTTCCAAGGTCATCCTCTTGGGTCAGCAAGGCAGTTATGTGTTAAGAGAATAAATACTTACACTGCTTCCCACTGCATACTAAGCCTGTTTCTCCTACAGAGTTAAAAAAAAATACTACTACTGCTACTAATAATAAATAACAACAGTAAAGGAGAGTGCTTCCTCATTTCTCCTACTGGAGGTAAGTTAAGTGGCTGTCTGGTTTGTAGACATATAATCACTTTGTATCTCTAGATCTTGGGCGATCGCTGGTGATGTCAGTAAATGAGCAAAAATAGAACCACTGTATAGCTGGATGTGCTTGGTTTACTCCTGCTTGCCCGTCCCACCAAACTGACTTTGTTTCCTGCACATTGTCTCCGTTTTGACCATGGTAGGATTCTGATCTACACATCTTGGGCTCCTGCAAACTTTCAGACTGTCCTCACGCTTCGCACTGAGCCATTGGTGAATACTCTCTCTAAAAAAGTTGTCCAATTCTGTGGTCCTCAAAAGGAGGGGGAGGAAACAGGAAGTAGGAAAAAAATGTTGGCTTTTGGAAAAGGGTGAAGATAGGAGTCAAATAATCTAGAGGCACTGTTCTAATGGGAATAACAATGACTCAGGAAAGCAAGACCCTAAAACCAATAAATGTCTTTGCATGGAATGTTTGTTGAGTCCTTGCGTGGTCTACCTATGTTCAGTATTTCTTGCGGTTTCTCTGGGATTCCGTATGCATTGTCCAATGTGGCCCATTGCAGATGGCTTCCTGTCATGTGGTGGCCTCTGATCTTTTGTGCTTTGCTAAATCAAAACTCTGAAACATGTCACGAGCATTCTCTATAAAAATCAATGAAATGTAACTGAACCAAATCTAATTAAGCCTCACTGTGGTTTAAATTTCTCCTTCAGCTTTCATTTGCATTATGAAGACTGTTGAACATGTTTGCCAAAGAGTCCCATTAAAGTTGAAATTGTGTACTTAGCACAATACAGTGGCCGAAACTAATACTGAATTGCAGAGCTACATCTCTGGAAAACTGTTATAGAGTAGCAATTCTAGAAAGGGACGATTTTCACACACCCTAAGTTCAATCTATTCAAAAGGGACTATAGCTAATGTTTCACACTAGTATGTAAATTGGCTTTCGGTTTTTATTTTAAGCTATTTATCAGAGGAATTTCCCAGCACTTGTGTCAATATTTGAAATCATTTTTCAACCGAGAGCACGTATTTCTATTAAAACCTGAAAATGTTACCATTTTAGTGTTGAGTAGGTTGTAGGCGAGGGCTGTGGAATCAGACAGCCCTGAATCCTCCCCATGTTCTTGCGTACGGATGAGCATCGTAGCCTCCTGGACACTCAGTCTCCGCTTTCTTTCTTTTTTTTATTTATATTTATTTATTTTTGAGAGACAGAGTGAGACAAAGTGAGAGTGGGGGAGGGGCAGAGAGAGAGAGGGAGACACAGGATTGGAAACCGGCTCCAGGCTCTGAGCTGTCAACACAGAGCCCGACACGGGGCTCAAACTCACAGACCGCAAGATCATGACCTGAGCCGAAGTCGGACGCTCAACCGACTGAGCCACCCAGGCGCCCCTCAGACTCCCCTTTCTTAACTAAGCCTGAGACGTTACTATGTCCCATTGAGGGTGGCTATGACAAGGCAGGTGATAACAGGGGAAGCATGAAGTCCATGGCTGGCCTGGAAGTTTCATCCTTTTGGGCGAAGGTGTGGAAGATCCATCCTCCACAGGGCGATGGCTCTGAATACCTCCGGGGCAAGGGAGGTGAGTGTCGGACAGATTACACACTGTCCCTGCACCGTACTCGGGCCCAGCTGGGTAGGAGAGTTGACTGCAGCAGATTGGGTGGTCTGTGTTCCGGGACATAGTTTTCTTAAGGCACAAGTTGAAGACCCGACAGGATTGCACCTGGACCTTGACGCTAAGAATTTAAGGTGTGGTCTCTGAGTAGGTAGGGGCGTGACCAAAAGGCACAAGATGCGTGCACTGGACCTCGGCTTTGTTCGTCTGTTGTCTTAAAGAGCTCTCTGTTCCTGCCAGAATGAACGCGACATGTTAATGGAAACAAGTGATTTTGCCTTAGACACGGGGACATGAAGGAGACCATGAGGTGGATGCACACACAGTCTGTTTGTCAAACGGCTGGAGCTTGGTCTAGTCAGCCTACAGGTGTAGGGACAGCCACGCAGGCACTGGCCAGCAGAGAGGCAACGGGGTCAGGATACAGTGCATTTTGAAGCTACAATTTTTTTTTTTTTTTTGGTTTAAATGTATCCCAGAGCATTTTTAAAAATGTTTATTCATTTTTGAGAGAGAGAGAGAGAGAGAGAAAGTGCAAGTAGGGGAGGGGCAGAGAGAGAGGGAGACACAGAATCCAAAGCAGGCTCCAGGCTCTGAGCCATCAGCACAGAGCCCGATGAGGGGCTTGAATCCATGAACTGTGAGATCATGACCTGAGCTGAAGTCGGACGCTTAACTGACTGAGCCACCCAGGCACCCCTATCCCAGAGCATTTTTTAAAGATTTTGGGAGGGGCGCCTGGGTGGCGCAGTCGGTTAAGCGTCCGACTTCAGCCAGGTCACGATCTCGCGGTCCGTGAGTTCGAGCCCCGCGTCAGGCTCTGGGCTGATGGCTCAGAGCCTGGAGCCTATTTCCGATTCTGTGTCTCCCTCTCTCTGCCCCTCCCCCGTTCATGCTCTGTCTCTCTCTGTCCCAAAAATAAATAAACGTTGAAAAAAAAAAAAAATTAAAAAAAAAAAGATTTTGGGGAGGGTCATGAAAGGTTTTCTAATAAATAATTTTGAGGCTTAAATCCAATTAAATAATTCTAATAATTAAATAATTAATAATTATTTAATTAAATAATTAAATTAAATTAAATAATTAAATAATTAAATAATTCATAAACTTCTCCGTAGGAAACTATTCCTTTTTTTTTTCTATGTCTACATTTGCAAAGCTTTTAATTTCTCAAAGACCTTTTAGAACTATGTTCTCACATCCTCTCCATAGGGAACGCTGTGAGATAGATTTAACAGCCTTTCTGCACCAGGCTTGGAGACAGGAAACAGGCGTGAAAAGTGTAATTGATTTTTCTAATCTGATTTCACTTAAACATGGTCAATTAGTTTCCTGTGTCACTAAAACATTACATGAAGTCAATCCTAAACCAACTTTTAGATCTCTACCTCCAGGGAATATTTCTAGCTACAACTTTCCAAAGTTTACCCCTTTTAACACTCTTAACTAGACAGTCCTTCTTAACTACTACCAAATTCACGTGCATGCATACACACACACACACACACACACATGATTCATGCAGCCTTATTCTCATTGTTTCAAGGGTTTTCTTTCCACTTTACTGTAGTTTCTACATTTTATGCTGTTACTTTCCCATAAAACATATTAACTTCCGAAACAAGATATAGTTCCAGGCAAAGGTGCCTCCCTCCCTTTTCCGTGAATAGAGTCTCCCTGGGGGTCCCTACTGTCACCTACTGAGTTTGTGTCCTCGGTCCCTGGTCCCCAGACCCCTGGACTCCACGGCATCCAGGGTCAGACCCTCCCACCACGTTCAAACGGTGGGAATAAAGGCTGTTTCTAGCAAATGACAGCTTGGAGTTGGCTAAGTTGACTGGAGAAAGTGTTGGCAATAAAACCAAGGGCCCCACTCCCAATTTTCATGCCAAAGGTTTATTTAATAAATGAACTGGAAAGGGCCTCCCTGGAAAGAACTCTGTCATTTACTTTGGTTGCGTCTGTCCCAGGCTGGGTCCTCAGCTCAGAGCCTGTTCAAACATTTCCCAGCACACAGACGGTTTCAAACGAGGTGACGCAGAAGACTTCAAATGGTGAAAGGATTCTTTATAACCCAGAGATCTCCTTTTTCAGGAGGTGTTTTAAAGCTCAGGAAGTTACATCCAGACTCCAGGGTCCTCATCCAATATCTTGTAAATCTGGGACCAGAAATGGGGGCCTTGTTACTTCTAGTCATGTTGCCTTATGAGTGTAAAATATATCTACATGTGCACATGGCACGTAATGCATCCAATAACTAGGACCATCTTAGAATGTGAAGGAAAAAATTATACATATATATATATATATATATATATATATAGTAGTGGGTTGAATAGTGGTCCCCCCCAAAATCTGTCCGAGTCCTAAGCCCAGAACCTGTGAACTCGACCTTATTTGAAAAACAAAAGTCTTGGCAGATGTAATTTAGGCCAGGATGCCAAGATGAGATCGTCCTGGATTTAGGCTGGTCCCCAAATCCAATGACAGGTATCCTTACAGGAGAAAGGCACAGGGAGATTGAAACACAGAGATACAGGGAAGGTGATGTGAATAGGGAGGCAGAGATTGGAGGGATGAGTCTACGCCAGGGAGCACCAAGGATAGATAGAAACACCAGAGCCTGGGAGGGAGGCATATGATGTATTGCCCCTCAGAGCCTCCAGACGGAAGTTTGCCTGATCTGGGACTTGTGAGTTGGCAGGTGATTTGATGCTCTCCTACCAGAGGCTCTCCCTTTGAACTTCTCTCTTTGAGTCTCCAAAAATGTTTGAGTACCAAGATTTTAGTGACATTTGGTAGTTTCTATTTTTTTTAAGTTTATTTATTTTGAGAGAGACAGTGCGAGTCGGGGAGGGGCAGAGAGTGAGGAGAGAGAGAGAATCCCAAGCAGTCTCCTCACTGCCCAGTGCAGGGCTTGAACCCACGAAGCTGTGAGATCCTGACCTCATAGAGTCAGACATTAACCGACACTTGCTAAGAGCACCCAGGCACCCCTATTTTTTTAAGTAGACTTCACACCCAGTGCGGAGCCCAACACGGGGCCTGAAATCACAACCCTGAGATCAAGGCCTGAGCGGAGATCAAGAGCCAGATGCTTAACCAACCGAGCCACCCAGACGCCCTGACATTGGTACTTTCTTAAGTAAGGAGCAAAGGTCACAACGGTGTGATAGTGGACTCCAGGAGCAGAAGGAAGAGAACTTGAAAAAGTTGAAGGCTTACAGAGAGCAGCCCCAGGAATAAAGATGCCCCAGGGGAGTCAGCCACATCTGAAAGTGACCCTCGAATGAGTCACACTCTCATACGACCCTCTTTCCATCATGGGGGCAGGCCGATGGAATATGGAAGGATAATGGGATATGACCTCTGATTATGTCATGTTGAAGGGCAAGAGGGAGATGAGTCTAGACCTGCCCTGAAAAGAGAGATTCTCCTGGTGGCCTTAAAGAACTAAGCTGCCAAGTCACGGGGGCCACGCGGGTTGGCACAAGGGTCTCTGGGAGCCTAGAGAGGCCCGCAGCCAACACCAATAAGAAATGGGCCAGTCCTACGGGTGCAAGGGACTAAATTCTGCCAATAACTTCCTGAGCCCGGAGGACGACCCCAGCCTCCAGAAAGGCAGGCAGCCCAGCTGGCATGTTGACAACAAACTGGTGAGACCCTGAGCAGGGGACGCCGCTGTCCCGAGCCTGGACTCCTGACCCACGGGAGTTGAGAGACAACACGTGTGTTGCTATTTTAACTGCTGAAAGTCACACAGCAATAAAAAATGAATATGCCAGTCAGATGCTTTGCCCCCACCCGGAGACGTGGAACTCTGTGGTGAAGAGAAGGCTCCGGTAGAGGAGGGTGGGCCTTGCCCTGATGTGGAGTTGTGGGTCCTTTTGGGCACTTGGCCATTGCATTTGTTTCCTGAGGCTGCCCCAAAGGATCACCACAAACTGGGTGGACTAAAACCGCAGAAATTTAACCCTTCGTGTTCTCGAGGCCGCAAGTCCAAGGTCATGATGCTGCCAGGGCCACGCTCCCTCTGAGGGCCCTAGGGGAGATCTCTCTTGCCTCTTCCAGCTTCCGGGAGCTCCTGGCATGCCTTGGCTTGTAGCTGTGACCTCGAATCCCTGCCTCCTTCTGTGTCAAGTCTTCCCCTGCCTTTCCTTAGACCACTGGGCATTGCACGTAGGGCTCACCTTGATAATCCAAGATGATGTCCTCATCCCAAGATTCTTAATTACGTCTGCAAACTACACTTCTACATTAGGTCACGTTCCCAGGTATGAGGGGGTAGGCCATGCACATGTCTTTTTGGGGGGCCACCATTCAACCCACTCCAGATGTCACTGTCAACGTGGAAATTTGCACTCACGCTGATATGCTGGCTCTGCTGGCCTTTGGCTCTGGGGCCAAGCCCGCCCCACTCTGTGACCTGCAGATCACTTTCCCCAGAGACTGCTGTCTGTGCCTTGTCCCCATATGCATCACGCCTCCGCAGTGGAAGGTCAGGCTCGTGTCCATCTCAGGGCATCCGGGCGCTGCTGGGAGCTGAAGAGCAGACCTGGCCGTGACCTACCCCGTTTAGCATGTCAGTTCACCCACGGCCCTGCCATAGGAAGGACACGTGGGCCCGCAGCTCCTTGAATGGAGACTCTGGGGAGAAAGGAGGAGGAAAGACCAATGTGGTTCCGCTTGCTCTAAGCATCCGCCGAAGGCGATTCGAGGTCAGCTCATCTCCCTAGAAAGCCCCACATTGACTCCTTCGGGGGAGTGAATCACCAGCTGTCTCAGGGTGCCTTTCCTTTAACTGGCTTTTCCTCCACCAAATCAAAGTGCTCTGAGTCATGCAGACCCGTAGGGAGGTGTTCACTGAGTCACCAGCCTATGGCACCCGTTCCGCCATGCGGTCCTGCGGATGCCTCCCCACAGTCCCGGCCGGTCGCCTCCGCTGCTCACCACCCACCTGGCTGTGAAGAGACGACAACGTGGGGACATTACAGCATCGGGGGAAAGAGAAACGGGAGATTCATTTTGCTATAAAAAGGTAAATCTCCTCCAGGAAGAAAAACGGCCGACTCTATAAATTCATCACCAACACCTGCTGGGAAACGCTGCTGCGCTCTGAGAAGCAAATTTGCCCGAAAGCCCCTTGAGCTCCCTGCAAGCCCACCCACCGCTCGGGCCTCGACGCATTGGGACCCCCAAAGGCGGCACTGTCCGAAGCCCGGAGAGAAAGTCCCCTCCTTTCCCTCGCATTCTCCTGGTCACCTCTCCGCCAGCAGAAAACTCTCACTTGTCCCAGGATGAACCCACACGGATGTGCCCCAACACTGAATAGCCTCATGTTCATTATCCTGATGGCCGTCATCCGGCGTCCCCTGCCTGCCTTGTGCACGGTCGGGGCTGTGAGGCTTGGCGAAGGGTTAATGAGAGAGACAGAACATTTTATAATTAGAGGGAGGTCAGGAATAGAGACTAGGGGAAGAGAGAGGCTCAGAAACCCCCTCTCCTGTGGCTGGCAGTTTCTGAACGGCATGTGTGAACGTGTGGGTGGTTCTAGGCGATGTTAATTCCTTGTCTTCCCAAAGCTGATCCAGCCGGGGCTTAAATGAAACACTGAGACTGTGGTCGGATCACGTTCTGTCACTGAGATAAGGAGGCAACAACAGCGCCTCCCAAGTTAGAGCTCATTCTGACAGGTTCCCCTGGAGCCAGTGGTCTCAGGGGCCATGCCTTGGTCTCAGGGTCTCAGGGGCCATGGTCTCAGGGGCTATGCCCCTCGGGGGGCCCCGGGGCAGGGGTGCACTTGGCACAAAGGCCTCGTGACCCAGTGATGTCTGCTGGGGACACCGGCCCACGGGAGGCCACCGCCTCTCGATTGCAAGCCCGACGCAGAAGGCTGGCATTTCCCGACCACAGACGGGACACGAAGCAGCCACGGAAGCAGGACCCGAGCGGAAGTAGCCGTCCAGAGTCCACCCTGTAATTCCTTGCTCTCTCATGTGGAGAACTGTATTTTCTTTCTCTCGAAAGCTTCCTTTCCTTCCCCGTGACTCTAAGTGCTGGACAGAAGCAGGAGGTGCACCGGGAAAAGCTTCCCGCCCTTGCTGGGGTGCCTGGCACTGGTCCAGAGGGGCCGTCGGAACACGGGCCCTGGCGGGAAGCGAGGCTGCGTGGGCCTGGAAGCCGTAGGTTCCTGCGGGACGGGCCCCCACTGCCTACCTGAGTTTCCTAATATTCTGTTCGTGTGGGTTCTTTTTATTTTTTTCCCCCATTTCAGTAAGGGGAAAAGCCATAGATTTCCTGTAAATTTTCACTAAAGGCAAAAAAAAAAAAAAAAAAAAAAAAATGTTGAGAGAGGAGACACAGACAGGAAACTATGTGGCCAGGACACCATGAGGGCGTCTGGGTGAGCAAGGAGGGTAAGGAAGACCTTCCGTGTATTTAAGGCGCTGTGGCTGAACCACGCAAATAAAGGGGAGCAAGGATGGGAGACCCCCGGCCCCCCGAGACTCATCCAGGAGAGCCCCTGCCTCACACAGGTGTGGGGTTAACCACCTGAAGGCCCAGGCCAGCCATGTGTCAGCGGGCCCAAGAGACGCATCCTAAGCAATGAGGAAGCGTGTAAGGACACGGCTTACAGCCTGTGGTCAGCGCTGGGACGGGGCGGGGGGTGGGGGCACACCCGTACTACGGGGCCGTCCTAACCCCTCAAATCCGTTACCCTGAGAGTTTTCATGGCGAAAGCAACTTTTCAGGTGTGATCCAGTGAAGATAGAGAGATTATCCCGGATTATCCGGGTGGATCCAGTGTGATCAAAGTGTAGTTTTATGAGAGGGGGCGGGAGTGTCACAGAGGAGATGTGATGACAGGGTCGTAAGCAGGAGTGACACAGGAAAGGGCCACGGCCGAGAAGGGCAGGTGACCTCCAGAACCCGGGAAAGGCAAGAAGTGGGCTCCCCCTAGAGCCTCTAGAAGTAACAGTCCTGCCACGGCCAGACTTCAGGACTGCTGATTCCCAGAACAAGGGGGTGTTGTTTGTATCCGCTGGTTGTGGGATTGTTCCAGCAGAAAACCACACGCCGCGCCCCGCCCCCCTCCCTGGGTCCACCAGAGCGAGGGGGTAAGCGGCAGGTGCCCGCAGGTGTCCCGGGCAGTGTTGACAGCTCAAGGAAGGGCCCAGACGTTTGCAAGCCCGGCCCAGGCATGGAGTGGTCCCCAGGCCAGGCGTGTTGGGATAATCTTGTCCTCCAGCCGGGCTCCCAGGAAACAGGGACGTGCAGGGGAGACTGATCCCAGGAGAGATTCAGGGCAAGGGGTAGGAGAGCCCAAGGACAGTTCCGGGACCTGGGTCGAGGGACACCTGAGCTGTTAGTGCGCAGGCCCAAGCGTGGGGGAGCAGGTTGGATAGAGGGGTCGCCATGGATGGCATGACCTCCTTGTGAGGTGCCCACGCCCCCAGGACACGCCCTGCAAAGCCTTGGATCAAACCTCATCTGCCCAGCAAGGCCCTTCTCAGCCCTTGTCTGTAGCCACAACCCACCTCCACCCCAGCCTCACCCTGGCCCCCTCTCAGCTGCCGTGCTCCTCACCACATGCACTGGGGTTCTAGAATGGGGGTGTGCCCACAGTGCGCCCCAAGCGCCCAGAGCAGTGCCCAGCGTGGAGGAATACCTCCCTAAGCTTCACCTCTTCTCTGACTGCCTCTTTACCTGCGTGGGCTTCCTTCTGTCCCCAACATGGACTTCCTTCTGTCCCTAATGTGGACTTCCTTCTGTCCCCAATGTAGGTTTCCTTCTGTCCCTAACGTGGGCTTCCTTCTGTCCCCAACATGGACTTCCTTCTGTCCCTTATGTGGACTTCCTTCTGTCCCCAATGTAGGTTTCCTTCTGTCCCTAACGTGGGCTTCCTTCTGTCCCCAACATGGACTTCCTTCTGTCCCCAATGTAGGTTTCCTTCTGTACCCAATGTGGACTTCCTTCTGTCCCCAATGTGGGTTTCCTTCTGTCCCCAATGTAGGTTTCCTTCTGTCCCTAACGTGGGCTTCCTTCTGTCCCCAACATGGACTTCCTTCTGTCCCCAATGTGGGTTTCCTTCTGTCCCTAATGTGGACTTCCTTCTGTCCCTAGCACAGGCTTCCTTCTGTCCCTAACACAGGCTGTTCCTTCTGTCCCTAACACCTTCCAGGTGTTCGGCTGGTCCTGCCCTTCTTTCCCTTGTCGTCCCCACGCCCAGGCTCTCCTGCCCCAGCCTATTCGGCACCTGCCCCCCCCCCCCATCGGACCCGACCTGGAGGCTACCGTGTCCACCCTGGCAGGGACTGTGGGGGTTCCCACCTGCCAACACACAGCAGGTGTTCAATCATGTCTGTTCCGAGAATGAACGGAGGCTGAGGAAGGGAATCCCCGCAGGTTCTGATGGGGCCGCAGAGAGGGCTGGCCGTACGGAAGGTCGGAAGAGGAAAGGATCCCTGCGTTATCGAACCACATCCCTTCCTACAGGGACACGTTTCCCAGCCCCGGAGTGTTGCAGATGCAGCAAATAAAAACACAGGAAGCCCAGTTAAAGTTTAATTTCAGATAGCCATGGGTGATTTTTTAGTGTAAGTGTGTCCCAGTATTGCATAGGAAATACTGATACCGAGAACTTATTACAATTGTGTTTAAATAGGCTTCATGCCCAATGTGGGGCTTGAACTCACGACCCGGAGGTCAAGAGTCCCATGCTCTAATGACCAGCCAGGTGCCCCCAAAACTTTTTTTAATGTGAAGTTTGAATTTACCTGAGTGGCCCGTGTTTTATCTGGCAGTTTGCTTCACCTCCCCCCCCCCCCCCCAGGGCATCCTGGATGATGTGCAAAAACCAGATGCTCTCAGGAGGTGCTGAGACCATGTCGGTCTCCTGACAGTGGCTCAGCACGGGCCCTGGTGGGACAGGAGGCCTGGCTCTGCCCCCATCCCCTGCTCAGGCCTCTGCTGGGCTGACAGCAGAGCCCTGGCTCCCTAGCACCGCAGGAAGGAGGGGGCTCCCCTCCCCGGGAAAGGTCCCAGTGCTCGGTCTGAGGGAGCCCCCAGGCCGGCGGCCCCTTCTCCCCACCTCCAGGCCTGGAGCCCGGCCGCCCCACTGCAATCCCGCTCCCTGTGCAGGGACGGGGGCTGGGAGCCAACACAAGCGCCCCTAGCAGGTGGTTGGGGTGACTCAGGGTGGCAGGTGACCCCTGAGGAAGCTAGGAGCACAGCGCCCAGCAGAGCGAGCCAGAGTCAGCACAAGCCCTGCTTTCTGGTCACCTCGGTGCTCCCCACACAGAGGATCCTGAGACCCGGCCCTGGAAGTTGGCAGGAGATGGGACCCCAACTCCTCTGGCACGTCCGAGAGCAGAGCAGCGGAGTCAGGAGTCTGAGGCTGGGTCCCTTCCTGCTCAGGGACAGCATGGTGGCCCTACAGTCCCTGAGCTCAGGCACCCCACCACGAGCCTCCCCTGCCCAGTGCAGCCCCCCACACCTGGGCGTCTACACCCATGTCCACACCTGTGGACGTCTACACCTGTGTCCCTCTGTCCTGCAGACCTCTCAACGGGACCCATTTCACAAGGATGGTGATGGAGTAAAGCCCTCCTAAAGAAACTATGTGTCTGCTCAGAGTCATGCTGGGAAATTTCCAGAATCAGGAGCCGTGGGAGAGGATATCTGGGAACATCAGAAGTGAGTAAGTAAATACTGACTCACTTTCCATGGGGAACTGGCGCCCTGGAATCCCAGAGCACAGTTCTGGACCCCAGGCTGGCCTGTGACCGTTTCTAATGATTTACCAAAGGCCCACGTGGTCATTCAGCCACCCGTCAGCACAACGTGCCCTCCGTGCCTCTCTCTGGCGATGTGTCTAGAGGTAGTCTGGGCCAGCATGGCATGTCTCGCCCCGCGGCATACTTCCTGAGTCTCTCACGACGTCCCCGCGAGGGTCGATTACTGGTTGGACGTCAGCCCGAAGCGTCCTCCGGGGTCCCCGAGTGCTCCCTAGCCATTCACCGTGTTTCTTCCTCCAGAAGTGGGGGAGGGGGGACTCATGCCCTGAGTGTGGCCGCCCCAAACGCGTCGGCTCATGGCTGCCGTGAACTACGTGTGGAATTCGAGGGGCTTGCCGGTGTTTGGACGGAGAGCTGGCTCCACAAAGGGCAGAGGGAAGGCAGGGCACAGATTCTCAGGGCACAGCAAGCTCGGATGGCGGGGCCCAGCAGACGCCAGCGGAGCTCCTGCGTTAGGAGGACAAGGACCCGGGTGACAGGCCTCCTCTGTGACCCCCTGAGAAAAAAGACCGCATCCAGCGGGAAGATCGCCTCGCTGCCGTGGGCCGACACAGACAGCTGTCGTGCAGATGGGTCCACGTGTGTCCGGGAGGGGCTGTCACCACGTCTGCGTGGCCACGACCACACGAAGCGACTTGATTGTAATTCCAGACCCCATGCTTCTCTGATCGCACCGTCCGGGAGAGGTCAGACCCTGAGAAATGTCCTGCTCCAACGCATCTAAAAAGCCGGGGTAATACGTGTTTGCGTGTTTTTCAATGCATGTTTGCGCTCATAAGACAATGAGGAAAATCTCAGAAGAAACGAATAAGGCTGGACCCCAAGTCCGGAGAAGTCAGGACGCCCGGAGCCAGAGCACCAGGTGGTTCCCGTCCGCAGAGGGGTCTGTTTATGTGGACACAAGCCCTTGATGAGCCTCGTCACACACGGCCGGGACGCCCGGGGACTCACCCGCACGAATGGTGAAGCAGGGAAATCTGTCTACTGGACACGGCGAGAGGCACGTGGGGGCACACGGGGTAGACAAGGAGGACAGGTGGCAGGCTCCTGCAGGACGGGGCTGGGGACAGAGCCACCGGAGGATGCTGGGGAATGGCGGCGGGGCCACCAGCAGAGGAGGCCGGGAACCCCGGGGCCACCGCAGGGAGGGATCCCGGGATTGCAGGATGCGAGGGCTCTGTCACCCACGGGCAGGGAAGCAGGCTGTCGGTGGGGCCGGGGCTCACCAGCACGGCAGGGCATAGGGACGCGGGAGGACAGAGGTGATGGCCGAATACGATGCCGCCTCCTTCTGAGAGACGGTGGGGCTCACCACGGGCCCGGTGCTCAGGCAGGAGGCCCAGGTGGCACGTGAGCAGACCCCGGTGGGCGTTTGGAGCAGGAGCTAAGTCCCAGGACACAGCTGACGCAGGACATGGGGCGTGGGGGTGGGGTGTACGGACGCCTGCATGGTCCCAGTGGGACCCAGAAACACAGCCGAGAGCGTCATGTGACTGTCTGGAACCCAGGAGGGAGTCTGAGGTCTTAGACACGGCGCGTGCTTCACCCCGGACCGGCCCAGGGCTGGGAGCGAGCTTCCAGCCAGAAGACGCTGTGTTGGGACGGCTGTCTTCGGAGGCCTCGCTGGCCGCCGCAACAGACGACCACAGACCAGGCGGCTTAAAGAGCAGACACTTTCATTTTCTCACTGTCTGGAGGCCAGACGTCCGGGATCAAGGTCCAGCCTCTTTCTTTGGCCCGCAAGTGACCGTCTTCTCCCTGTGTCCTCACCTGGCCTTTCCCCTGCACACGTCCCTGCCGACTCTTCCTCTTCTTACGAGGACACGGGATTAGGGGCCCGGGATTAGGGCCCCAGCCTCAGAGCCCGCTTTAGCCTTATTACGTCCTACCAGGCCCCACATCCAATTACAGGCCCAGTGGCGTCAGGACTTCAGTGTAGGAATTTGGGGGCAAACCACTCGGCACACAGGCTGAGGCCGAGGCAACGAGGTCAGGGTGAGCCCTGGGAACGTTTGGTGCCAAGGGAAATAATAAAGCACAGCAAAGAATGGCCCTCCGGCATTGCGTCGGCTCATGGCCCCCTGTGGACACTATGAGTGCGCTGACAAGGCCCGCTCCCTGAGTGCCCCACGCTCCACGGCCTGTCCTGAGCCAGACGCTCTGACCCTCACGCTGGCCAGCGGGGTGGGCGCCCCCACGTCCTTACCCCGGTGCCCTGGTCCCAGCACTGCCCAGGGGAAGTCCATTCCCTGTGTCCTCAACGCCTTCCGCCACCTCCCGCGGGACCCAGACAAAGCATTCCTACCCTGCTTTGGAAGTGCCGTCCGGATGGCTTCGTCTGCTTTGCCTTTTCACTTCCGATTTTTCTCCCTTTTATTTCAATTTCGATTTGATTGTAGCAAAATAAGTATAAGCTGACCTTTCGGCCACGCTTCCGTGCCCAGCGCGGTAAGGGCCGCCAGACCAGGAGGGCTGAGGAGGGACGATAGGGGGCCTCTCCCAGGGAGGGATCGCCTCGGGCTCTGAGGACCTGGGCAACCTCCTGCGTCCACCTCATCCACCACTGGCCCACTTAACACCTGCAACCTTGGTCTAAGCTGCACCGGCCAATATGGTGGCTGTTAGCCACATGCGGCCTTTCCAAACTGAGACGTGGTTAGAGTCCATAAGACCCACCACATGTCAAGACTGAGCACGGACAGCCAAGAGGAACGTGATACATTTCTTTAATAATTTGATATTGATTATGTGTTGAAATTATATTTTAGATACATCTGACTAAATAAAACACATTATTTTTATTATTTTTTAAGGTTTATTTATTTTGAGAGAGTGAGCAGGGGAGGGGCAGGGAGAGAGAGAAGCTCAAGCAGGCTCTGTGCCCAAGCCTGCAGACCCGACCCGCGGTCCTCGTGCTGCCCAGGGCCTCTGTCTGGCTTCGTCTCTCAGTCTGGGGGTGCAAATGAGAAGCGAGTGCCCCAGGTGTCACGGAGCCCCTGGTGGCACCATCGAGTGGCAGTCCTACGGCACGGGCATTCTGCTCTGCTCACTGATCTTCAACCTTCTTATTTAGGGCTGGCTTAATGATGATGCAATCACCACTGGGGTCACCAGGGGGCAAAGTTTTCACCTGTTCCTTAAAAAAAAAAAAAAAAAAAACAATGCTAACAGGTCAAATCTCTTGGAAGAACAGATACTTGTTAGAAGTCTGTGAATGTGGGGGCACCTGGGTGGCTCAATCGGTTAAGCATCTGGCTCTCGATTTCGGCTCAGGTCATGAGGTCGCCGTTCGTGGGATCGAGCCTCTCGTCGGGCTTTGTGCTGACATCACAGAGCCTGCTTGGAATTCTCTCTCTCTCTCTGCCCCTCCCCTGCTCTCACATGCATTCTCTCTCTCTCTCAAAATAAATAAACATTTTATAAATAAAAGAAATCTGCAAATGTGAGCTGTTTTCTCCCCTATGTAATGTGTATCATTTATCTTCCTCTGGAGAGAAATACACAGGTCCTCACAGAAATTCGCTTATGAACAACACAAAATAGCCCGTGGGTACTTGAGGGAGATGTGAAACTTTTCTCCCTTCCGTATGTAAAAAAAAACCAGGTTCCTCCCCACCCCAGACTCTCGCAGCAGCATCCGCCAGAAAGGGAAGCAGGATGTGTTCAGCTTTTCATGGCACCCACTTACCTTCTTCTCTCGAGCTCTGCTCCCAATACTTTCCCATCTTCGACAATGTCTCTTAGGCCTATGACTTGCTCTTGTGGGACAGGTATGAGGCTCCTCAGAGCAGATGATAGCTAATTTTACCTGTCAACTTGGCTGGGCGGTGGGGTGCTCAAACATCTGGTCAGACATTACTCTGGCTGTGTCTATGAGGGCATGTGCTTGGGACTGACATTTGAGACAGTACACTGAGTAAAGCAGATCACCATGCCTATGGTGGGTGGGCCTCATTCAATCAGTTGAAGGCCTGACTAGAACACAAGGGTCGACCGTCCCCTGAGTAAGAGAGAATTTTTCCTGCTTGAGGGCCTTAGGACTGGGACATCAGCTTTCTCTGGCTTTCACTCAAACTGAAACATTAGTTCTTCCTGAGTCTCCAGCTTGATGACTCACCCTGCAGATGTTGGGGCTTGCTTGCCTCTGTAATCATGTGAGTCAATTACTTATGATAAATCCATCCATCTATCTATCTATCTATCCACACCCTATTGGATCTATTTCTCTGGAGAACTCTGACTAATACGGAGCATCAGAAATTTCTTTGTTTCATGGCTTCAGAAGAAATTTGGTTGAGTTAGGACCTGCAGAGTGAGTTCACACTGATTTCTGAGGGCACCAGGCATGGAGTCAGGACATGTACATTCTCTCCAGCTTTATCATCTCCTGCTTCTTGAAGGTCACACACTTTTTCTGGGCTTCATTCTACACACCACTTGAACAGGAAGGAGTAAGAATAATAATCCTTCACCTCTGTTCATTTCTACCATTTTCTCTAAGTGTCATGAAGGTTGTAACTTGGTCTGTCATGACCACTGTTTATTATCAAGTACCTGGCATAACGTCTGGCACATATCAGGTGTCCAGTACAAAGTTGTTGGATGGGATGGGATGGATGGGTGGATGGGTGGATGAAGAGATGGGTGGGTGGATGGATGGATGGATGGATGGATGAAGAGATGGGTGGATGGATGGATGGATGGAGAGATGGGTGGATGGATGGATGGATGGATGGATGGATGAAGAGATGAGTGGGCGGATGGATGAAGAGATGAGTGGATGGATGGATGAAGAGATGGGTGGATGGATGGATAGATGGATGGATGGATGGATGGAGAGATGGGTGGATGGATGGATGGATGGATGGATGGATGGATGAAGAGATGGGTGGATGGATGGATGGATGGATGGATGGATGGATGAAGAGATGGGTGGATGGATGGATGGATAGATGGATGAAGAGATGGGTGGGTGGGTGGATGAAGAGATGAGTGGATGGATGGATGGATAGATGGATGGATGGATGGATGGATGGAGAGATGGGTAGATGGATGGGTGGATGGATGAAGAGATGGGTGGGTGGATGGATGGATGGATGGAAAGATGGGTGGGTGGATGGATGAAGAGATGAGTGGATGGATGAAGAGATGCGTGGGTGGATGGATGAAGAGATGAGTGGATGGATGGATGGATGGATGGATGGATGGATGGATGAAGAGATGAGTGGGTGGATGGATGAAGAGATGAGTGGATGGATGGATGAAGAGATGGGTGGGTGGATGGATGGATAGATGGATGGATGGATGGATGGATGAAGAGATGGGTGGGTGGATGGATGGATGGATGGATGGATGGATGAAGAGATGGGTGGATGGATGGATGGATGGATGGATGGATGGATGAAGAAATGGGTGGATGGATGGATGGATGGATGGATGGAGAGATGGGTGGATGGATGGATGGATGGAAGGATGGATGGATGCATGAAGAGATGGGTGGGTGGATGGATGAAGAGATGAGTGGATGGATGGATGGATGGATGGATGGATGGATGGATGAAGAGATGGGCGGATGGATGGATGGATGGATGGATGGATGGATGAAGAGATGGGTGGATGGATGGATGGATGGATGGATGAAGAGATGGGTGGATGGATGGATGGATGGATGGATGAAGAGATGGGTGGGTAGGTGAATGGATGGATGGATGGATGGATGGATGAAGAGATGGGTGGATGGATGGATGGATGGATGGATGGATGGATGGATGAAGAGATGGGTGGATGGATGGATAATTGGATGGTTAGTGTGACAGTTAATTTTGTGGTCAACTTGACTACATTATGGAATACCCAGATACCTGCTTGAGTCTTATTTCTAGATGTGCCTATTGCTGCCTTTCCAGAAGAAAAAAGTACTTGAATCTGTAGAATTTGCCCTTCCCAAAGTGGATGGGCATCATCCCATTCTTTGAGGGCCTGAATAAAACAAAAAGGTGGAAGAAGGGAGGGTTCAATGGCTCTCTGCCCGACTGCTTAAGCTCCATCACACTGTCTTTCTTGCAGGATGATAAAGGAAATTGGAGTGTTCAGGTCTTAGGAAAATGAAAGCTCCACACCCTGCAGATTTGCATAACCCTTCTGGAATCCTATTTTTCTTTATACTAAACTGTAAATGTTTGTCAGGGAAAGAGGAGATAGATGCTCAGGTAGCCCGAGGCTGCTGACGCGGTGGTTACACCCGTATGCCCACGCAGAACTGGCCTATAACTCTGTGCGATTCCCACTCTCCGGCAGGGACGTGCTCCCTCGGGGAGGTGGTGATGGGGAGGGACCAGTGCTCCTCTGCCAGCACTGCTGAGGAGAGACGAACCGATACCCTGATGTGCTTAGCAGAACCCTCAGCACTCAGAAAGCCCTGGATAAACACGAGCTGTCACCTCCGGCTTCCCACCACCAGCACCCAGCCCAGGGCTCTGCACCCAGGACACGGCTGACAAATATTTGTTGAATAAATAAGTTTGTTGATGTTTCTCCCTCGCCAGACAAGATCAGCTCTTTGGGGAACCTGTTTATTTTTCCAGATAAAACAGTGTCTAGCTGTGGAGTTGGAAAAGCCCTCGGACTCATCTGGCCTGTGGTTCTTGACTCTGGCTGCACAGGGGAGCCTTTATTTCCAGACATTGTCCAGGCCCATCAGGGAAGGCTCTCTGGGGTGAGGTATGTTTGAAAGGCTCCCAAAGGGGCTCTAACATGTGCCTCCAACACCGGCCATTGTGCAGATGGAGAAAGCAGGGCTCGGGCAGGGCAAGGACTTGCCAGCGGGCAGCTGGACTGGGGTCTCTGGCCCTGACTCCTGGCCCTGCGCTCCTCCACACAATTTGTACATCCTGCTGTTGCAGGGACGAGGGGACTTTATAAAAGCCACCCCATTGGGCAGTGGCCCACCAGCTTCCTTCCTCATTAACCCCCATGGCCTCTGCTCTCAGCATGTGACCACGCCCTAAGAGGCACCAAGGCAACTGAAATCTTGTCCCCATGGGCCATGGAGCCTCTGCAAAAAGCCCCCCTCCACAGCGGAGCAATGAATGCCCCAAAACCTCGTGGATCTCAGCAGCACGGAGCATCAGGTAGACGGCGAAGAAAGCCAACCGCAACGCTGTACCCACCACCACGTGGATTTGGCTTCTTGGCAGGAAGAGGAAGGGAAGCAGAGAGTGCAGAGAAGGGACCAGGGGCTCCCACAGTCCGAGCTCACATTCAACAGGTGCACACCAGGTGCAAGTAATGCTGAAGCTCTTCCCCTGGATTAACTTCTCGAGCTTGCGCGGTAGCCCACAAATGTGTATTTGGCCCTGCCGCTGCTGGAGGGGCCGTGGGTACAAAGGCGAGCAGGACACACGGATGGAGAGGGTCCTGGCTCCCAGGCCGGGGGTCAGCACGGCTTCCGAGTGCCTGCTGGGGAGAAGGCAGTGAGTGAGCTGCAATTCCCAGCTGTGCAACCTGGGCTAAGCCCGACGCCAAGCCGGGGCTCAGCCTACCCGGAACACAAGAGGGTTAAACTCAGATCTGAGCCCCTTCCCACACCAATATGCAGTCATTCCCATCCTAGAATTTCTTCCAAATCAGTTACCAGCCATTTTATTAGCTTCCGCTGCCCTCTCTCTGGGGCTCTTACGTAGGACATTTAGTTCATCTCAGTGAAGTTCAACTCAATAAATATTCATTGCAGACTTACTACATTCGCTTTTTGCCACTGTGACAGGAGAAAGGTTTCTATAAGATGCAGTCTCTACCTGCAAGGGGGTCCCTCCCCATCGTATGCAGGAGACCAAAAACTATTTTAGCACCGTAAGATTGTGTGCGTATTAGAGGCACGTAATTAAGGGTGCGATGGTGGGGTAGAAATTTCGAGGGAGAGCAGGATCACGGTGGGCAGTTTCGTGAAGTCTCGCGGACGAGGACGGTGTGAGCCAGAACAGAGAGGGAACTGGCCTTTGATAGAGAAGTGGGTGACACGTCCATCAGTCAGGTTAGTGGCCAAGGACAGAGGACAGCAGAAGACACAGTGTAAAGACAGCGTACTTCATGACGTTAGAGGCAAAGAGAATGATTACTTTGGGGCGGGGCAGGTGTTAAGATCGGGAGAAGAAACAAAGGAGCTTCCCAGACGCTGGGAATTTCTAGTCCCAGGGGTGGGATCCCCCAACAGGTATGACACTGTGGGTGTGAAGGGGAAGGGGATAGAAGTGAAGGTTCATGCCGGGGAAGAGGCAGGCTGGGAAGGGAAGGTTTGGAGGGACCTTGGCCAAGCTGGTCTAGATTATGGAGCCTATGATTGGTAGGTCACCGTCTTACCACGTGGGGTCCAATGATGGAATGTGGGGCAGCAGGACGGCAGGCCAGCGGGTGTCATGGCCGGGGGGGGAGCCATGCGGAGTCCAGGACAGCAAGGTGGCTCCAGCAATCATCTGCATATGAGGCTGGAAGACCTTGATGCAGACATGGGCACTGGGAATGAGTCCCGGATGCGAATAAAAGTCACTTCCTCCCGAAACTGGAACCCTCACACGCTGCTGGTGGGGGTGGAAAATGGAGCAGCCACTTTGGGAAACCGACTGGTAGCTCTTGGGACCGTCAAACCCGGTGTTGCTTTATGACCCTGCAACTCCACAGCTGGGTGTGTGGCCGGAGGACTGAGAAACTATGTCCCCACCAAAACCCGCGCACACGGAATGTGGTCTCTCCACACGATGAGACGGCATCTGTCCATAAGAAGGAATGAAGTCCGATACCTGCTACTATGCGGGGGAACCTTGAAAACTTTACGCTAAGCGCTTAGACAAACATTATGTGATTCCCTTTATGTGAAATGTCCAGAACAGGGGAATCCACAGGGACAAAAGGGATTAGCAGTTGCTCCGGGCGGAGGAATGTGGGGGCAGGAAGGTGAGAGCTAAAAACTTTAGGGTTTCTCTGGGAGGTGATGAAATCGTCTAGAATTGATTGTGGGGGCACATACCTGAATACACTAAAACTAGTGAGCTTTACACGTTAAATGGTGGACGTCTGGTATGTGAATTATATCTGAAAGAGGCTGTTGTAAAAAAAAAAAAAAGTCATGGGGCACCTGGGTGGCTCGGTCGGTTAAGTGTCCGACTTCGGCTCAGGTCATGATCTCGTGGTTCGTGAGTTCGAGCCCCGCGTCGGGCTCTTTGCTGACAGCTCGGAGCCTGGAGCCTGTTTCCAATTCTGTGTCTCCCTCTCTCTCTCTCTGACTCTCCCCCGTTCATGCTCTGTCTCTCTCTGTCTCAAAAATAAATAAACGTTTAAAAAAATTTTTTAAAAAAAGTCATTTCAGTGGAAGCATTGGCAGAATCCTGTGAAAACCTGTACACGGGAGGTGACGAGAGTGGAAGGGGATCCCACGGGCTGTAGGCACAGCCTTGGGGTCACAGGACTCTGCCCTGTTCTTGTCTCCAGCCTCCTCCAGTTCCCTGTGGGCCTGTAGCCTGCTGGGCTCCAAAGTAAATAAGGCGCGGGAGGTAATGTTACAACAGGGAGTTGCTCAAATCAGAGGTAGGAAGCTACCCACGGAGGGAGGAGGGGGGAGGGCCCCAAAGCAGGGAAGGGATGCATTCTGTTTTGCAGGAACACTAGTTCCAGCCCGGGAGACACCCCTCCTCCCCAGCTAGGTGTTTCCCCTGGTGGCCCCTTTCGTGAGCCAGTCTGAGCAGGTTTGGAGCTGGGCACCTGTGCAGAAGCCCCCCGAGTTGTCCTGAACTTACCTTTAGCTCATGATAATACCCAGATCTCCTCCTGTGGACACAGTTTCCTGCCAGTGTTTGAACACAGGACGCAGGCACCACATGCGGACATTTAACACAGGCGCCTAAGTAATAGGACACAAATAGAAGATGTGAGAATACGGAGAAAGGGGAACGCTTTTTCCTGTTGGTGGGAATGCAAACTGGGGCAGCCACTCTGGAAAACAGGATGGAGGTTCCTCAGGAAGTTAAAAACAGAACTACCCTACGACCCAGCAATGGCACTACTAGGTATTTATCCACGGGATACAGGTGTGCTGTTTCGAAGGGACACATGCACCCCCCTGTTTATAGCAGCACTACTGACAATAGCCAAAGTATGGAAAGAGCCCAAATGTCCATCGATGGAGGAATGGATAAAGAAGATGTGGTTTATATCCACAATGGAATACTACTCGGTGATCCAAAGGAACGAAATCTTGCCATTTGCAACGACGTGGATGGAATAGAGGGTATTAGGCTAAGCGAAATAAATCAGGCAGAGAAAGACAAATATAATTTCATTCATGCGTAGAATTTAAGAAACACAGCAGGTGAATGTAGGGGGAGGGGAGGAAAAATAAGATAAAAACAGAGAGGGAGGCAGACCATAAGAGGCTCTTAAATACAGAATACAATCTGAGGGTTCCTGGAGGGGAGGCGGGTGAGGGGGCTGGGCTAGATGGGGGCTGGGCGTTGAGGAGGGCTCTTGTTGGAATGGACACCGGGTGCTGTATGTAAGAGATGAATCACTGGGATCTCCCCCTGAAACTAACTTGAAGTTAAATAAACAAAGTTTTAAAAAGATGTGTAATTCCCCAAGGCACACGCATGCTTCCAGAGGTACTGAACAGGCTTCCGGCACCAACCCCAAGGGGAGGCAGTGCTTTGGGAGCCACCTCCTCGCTGTCTCCTCAGTTGTCGCACATAATAAAAACCATTTGCTCAAAGCAAGAGGACGCGGGCTGATCTTCTGGCCGAGGCACCCCAAGCCGCGAGCCCTCTGCGTTCAGTGACAGTCAGAGGGGAAAGCGGAAGAGCCAGGGCGGGAAACGGGGAGCTCGTCAGCCCATGGCCCGGATACACACAATCACGAATCTGCGGGAAGGCAGAGGTGAGGCTGAGCCTTCAGCCACAGCATTTCGGCATTTCGAGAGCTAGATGAGAGAAGACATCCACCCTTACCCGGCGCACGAATCTCACCGGCTCCCCGTTAGCCTGAGATGTTCTCAAGGCTTGGGCAGGAAAGTGCTTTGAAAGTGACAGGGAGATTTAGACGCCTGAGGGTAGCGAAGCCCTCGTCACTGTCACCGCGGTCACCGCTGGACAAGCCATCCCGTCTTCCAGCCCGTCCTCCTCACCACCAGCGGAGGTCACAGAACGGATCTTTCAGGGACTCGTTTGTGCTGTGAACGCAATAAAAAAAAGTTACCGTGAAGCATTTCTACCTGCCAAGTGTCGGAAATGTGCTGAGGGCTGATAAAATGCCTCTGTCGAGGTTATGGCCGGCCACCTCTGATGATCCATTTTGCAGAAGCGCAGCAGAGGAAAGCCCAGAAAAGTTGTATTCAAAACTGGACACTTGGAGCAGGCAGGGGATGTTTCCCCAACATTTCCCCAATCACACTTTTTCCTTTCTTATCACAGTAGGTCCACACGTGGCTTTCTCCAGCTGTTACCTTGTTATTTCTGTACCGCCCCCTTTGACACTACGGGAGTGGAAGAACCAGGCAGTAAGCGTCCTCCGGGACGCCTCGCTGTGGACAGCAACACTGCAGGAACCAGAGAAGCAGGCACCCTTGTCCTCACCTTGTTTTCTCCTCACGCATCGCATCTCAGGCGGGGCATGCAGACGGCGTCTACTCGAGGCCTCGCCTGCAGGCCAGTTGCCCATCTATTCCCAGCGTGACGAACGGAAACAAAGAAAGAAGCAGACACAGGAAAGGATGGAAGCAAGGATGTGGAGGAAAGGGACCTGAACTGTTGGTGGGCTTGCAAACTGCTGCGGCCACCCCGGGGAACAGCACGGGGTGTGGGGGGTCCTGAAAACATCACAAACAGAAATAGCACTTGATCTGGCACTCCCTCCCACTTCTGGGTACTTATGCACAGGAAACACTAATTTGAAAAGATATCTGAAACCCCATGGCCACAGCGCTATTCACAATAGCCAAGACATAAAACAACCTAAGTCCCATGGATGGATGGACAGGTGGATGTATGGACAGATGGGTGGATAGATGGATGGATGGATGGATGGACGGACGAATGGATAAAGCCATTCAGCCATAAGAAAGAAAGAAATCTGGGGCCTGGGTAGTTCAGGTCAAGCATCTGACTTCAGCTCAGATCATAATCTCACAGTTCATGAGTTCGAGCCCCACATCAGGCTCTGTGCTGACAGCTCAGAGCCTGGAGCCTGCTTCGCATTCTGTGTCTCCCTCTCTCTCTGCTCTGCTCCTCCCTCGCTCACACTCTGTCTCTCCCTCAAAAATAAATAAACGTAAGAAAGAAAGAAAGGAAAGAAAAGAAGAGAAAAGAAAAGGAAGGAAGGAAGGAAGGAAGGAAGGAAGGAAGGAAGGAAGGAAGGAAGGAAGGAAGGAAGGAAGGAAATCTTGCCACTGGTGACAGCATGGATGGACCCTGAGGGCATTATGCAAAGTGACATAAGTAGACAAAGAAAGACAAATACCGTGATCTCACTTATATGTGGAATCTAACAAAACAAAACAAACAAACAACAACAAAAAAAATGAGCTCATAGATCCAGGGAACACGTTGGTGGTTGCCAGCGTTGGGGGTCGGGGAAGGAGGGAGGGGGGGCGGGTCAAAGCACAAACTTCCAGTTATAGGATAAATAAGTCCTGGGGATATAATGATCAGCCTGGTGACTAGTTAGCTATTTGTAAATCGGTGAAAAAAATTGTGTAACTGTGTGTGCTGACAGATGTTAACTCAACTTTTGGGGGAGATCATGTGACCATATACACAAACAGCAAATCATTATATTGTACAGCTTGGGCTCATACAACGTTAGATGCCAACTATATTTCGATAAAACTGGAAACAAAACCAACAAAAATAATTCTTTCGTGTGGAGATTAGAGAAGAGAAATGAAAACCAGATTGCCAACCAACAAAAACACTGTGGATCTTTCCAGAGCCAGTCCAGTGGCTGTTCATCCTGGGGGGGAGCAGGAGAGAGGACAGGGAGCCGGGAGGACGCTGCCTGGGGCCTGCAGGACCCCCGCGTGCCCCCCTGAGCCGCAGCAGGCAGCCCCGACCGCAGGGACAGCTGTCCTGGCTGTGACTTACTCCCCTGACTCACCGATTGGCTGCCCAGGGTAACAGTGCCCCCACCAGCTTAGCGGGTTGAGAAGCCAGCCTGCAACCGGGCTCATCGCATAGCTCTCTGTGCCTTGCCTTCTTGGGACACTGTGGGTCAGCCCCAGAAGGGGGATGGGGCTTCTGGCCAGAGCCCTCTCTCCCCTCCCCTGCCCTGCAGGCCCCAGGGAAGCTGCATCCGGCTTCCCGCTGGGGCTGTCCTGAGATGGAAGAGGCCCGTCCCCGTGGGGCCACAGGGCCAATGCCAAGTGCAGAAGGGGGCAGCCGGGGGCACCAGGGAGGGCACAAGGCCCCAAGCTTGCCTCGCCAGCTGTCTGAATCCCCCGAAGCCACAGGATGATGGTTTCTCACCTTCAGCTTTGGGGAGCCTGCCTCCCGCCCCAGGGGCTCTGGCCAACACGAAACCTGTCCAGGGTCTAGAGTCTGACCTCTCCGGTCTGTGCTCACGTGGACGGAGGGTGCCGGGTCCCTGGGAGAGAAGACACGGGCACTGCCCTGGACTCTGCAGAGCACCTGACACAGGAGCTCACCTGCAAGGGTTTCCCTCCAGCAAAGCCTCGGGAAGCCCGGGTTCCCAGGGGATTGTGCCTTGGCTCGGCCGGTCCACCTGACATGCCACCAAGCAGCTACGGAGACCCCATCCCCCCCCCACCTCCAAGATGGGTGCCCCGCTTGATGGACGGGGCTGTCTGCAGGGCGGGAGGGGCCCCTGCCAGCTGAGTGTTCTGCCCCCACTTACCCCGCGGCGCTCGGAGCTGGTGGCAGTGGGGGTGGCACCCAGCAGGTCTGCCTCTTCTCCGCAGGGCTGGGCAGGGGTGCGAGCATCCCTCCCGACTCAGCGGCAAGCGGCTCTGGGATCCTTCGTGTTTTTCCAGACACAGCGTTGCCTCACCTGGATCTGGGTCTCCGCTGGGAAGAAAGTGGGGAATGAACGCTGACCCAAACGTGGAGAAGGTCTCTTGGAAGGAAACGGGGGCCCCGGGGACCCTGCAGCAGTTAGGGAGAAGGCGTGCCTGGGAAGGACAGGCGGCCGGTGCAGGCGACGTTCTCAGGTTGCAAAGTGGGGAAAGAAGGCTGTTTGCCTACTTAGGACAGCAGGAGCAAGGCGGCATACTCTGGTAGGGGGGAGGCTTGTAGGGGGGACGGGGTGAATAACATCCCAGGGACAGAGGGGCTGTGGACCCCATCCCAGAGGAGGGTGGGACCCAGGGGTCTTGCTCACTCCCTCCTCCTTCCTCCCAGGTGCCGCCCCAGAGCTGAGGCCCCTCCCCTCCCACCTGCTACGGCCCCTCGGCCCCTCGTGGCGTCCCCTCCCACCTGCTATGGCCCCTTGGCCCCTCGGCCCCTCGGCCCCCCGTGGGGCGAGCTTAGTCTCCGAGGATCCAGCCCCAGGCTAAGTCCTACCCGTGAGCTCTCAGGCCAGGCCTCAGAGGGGCAGAGGCTTTGGTGGGCCTCCTGTGGGGAGCTGCCCCCTAACCTGACCAGGTGGGCAGCAGGTGCATTGGTTTCCCAGAGGGAACTGCAGTCTGGATGAAGCCCCCGGGCAGATGTGCTCACAGGTGTCTGAATCCCCAGCTGAGGCGCCTGCACTCACCTCCTCGCTGGCGCCCTGCTCTCCACTCCGCCCAGCACCCCGCCCCTGTACTTCTCCGCCCTGCTTCCCTCTCCCCCAGTCTCTCCCCCTCCCCTGCCTGGAGCCCCCAAGAGCCATGGCAGCCAGTGAGCTCCTGAGCCCCTGAGCTCCTGAGCCTGGGGAGGAAGGGAGCCCTGGGAGCCCGCCCTCCTTCTGTCCTTGAGCTGCCACCAACACCAATGTCTTTACCTTCCCTTTGGCTCCTGGATCTAATCGACCATTTTCAATGTTGATCTGGGGGCCTGCAGACTCCCTGTGTGGGGTGCAGATGCCGGGAGGAAGGCACCTGCGAGCCAGCCTCGAGAGGGAGAGTTGGGGCTGCAGCTGACCCCCGCCCAGGCTGAGCCATGGCAGCCCCCCTCCGCCCCACCCCCCCTGCCATGGGACCTCTCTGCAAAGGTCAGCCCCTGCTGCCAGCTGCCAGCCACATGGACCAGCTCTTTTGCATCACGGCTGGCCCGGCCGGGAGGCACCGTCCCCAGATGCGGGGAGGGAGAGGATGGGGGACAGAAGCCAGCCCCATTTCTGGCTTTGCTCATGCTCCCCGACCCCAGCGCCAGCATTCAGGGCACTCAGCCGATGGAAGGCGCCCCCCCGTCCCCCCTGTCTGCCACCTCCCTCTGAAACCCTTCCCCAACTCAAGCCCCTGTGCAAATGGGTCCTCCTCTGTGTGTTCACACCCTGGAGCCGAGCACGACCGCTGGTGCCACTTCTGTCCAGCCCAGGGCCCGAGAAGAGAAGCTTCTCAATTCTGTGTCTTGGGACTTAGTCCTACCCAGCTGCCATGCTGGGGGGAAGCCCGGGCCACCTGGAGGGGCCGCAGGGAAGTGTTCTGGCCAACAGCCTGCCCCCCACCCCCTGAGATCCAAGCTGGCATCGACCACCAGCTGGTAGACACCCGCCCCAATCGCCCCCCGAGTGCAGTCACGCGACATCCCCCAAAAACCACCCTGCAGAGCCCAGCCAAGCCCTTGAAGGAAGGGGAAGAGAGGGGCAATGGCGTGAATAAGTAAAACCGCTGTTTTCACTTTAGGAGGATGAGACATTCAGCGATAGTAAGTGCAACAAATAGCCAGCCAGGAAGGGATTGTGGAACTGTAGTAACAGCTCATCCCCTGGCCGTCTTAGAGCAAGCCCGCTGAGCTACCCCACTTAAACACAAACAAGTCGTACTTCTTAGCAAAACCTCAGTCCTCTCTTTTGTCCCTTTGAATCTCTTTTGAGAGATACCAGTAGGCATCACCCACCTCGTGTGCCTGGGCAGAAGGCAGCTGGATCATTTAAGGGGTCTTTAAATTTTAAAAAGTCCATTTGCCATGCATGCCCTCAAGGCTACACATACTAAATACCTCCGTGAATCTGTTCAGCTTGCTCATTAATACAGTATTTTCTGCCAGGCTCTCTCTTTGAGCAACATAAAACTGTTTGCTCACAGACCCGGGGTTTGAGCACGGACAGGATGCTTTAATAATTGATCACTGAATAACTTCAGTCAAGGACAGAAGTTAGACTGAGGCATGGGAGAAAAGCAGCAACACGAATGAAGGAGATGGGCACAATCACTGTGGACAAGACCCCCCGACGCCAAGCAGGTCAGTGCTTCTCCACAAAAAGTCGGTCACCCCGCACTACTTAAAGAGGGTCAGAGTGTGTTGGCCAAGAGCAGAGAACTTGGCAAGGGGCAGTTCGGTGGCTGGAAGTTCATTCCAGTTCGGTGGCTGGTTCATTGCATGTCAGTGGGGACTTCTCCCAACAGTGAGTGTTTACAGAGCACAGGTTCTGGACCACGCGCACACAAGCCTCCAGGAACACGATGCCACTTCCCGGTGCCAGAAAGACAAAATCCAAACATTTCCAGAGGAAGCTGCTGACAGCTTCCTGGTGGCTCCATGCAGACTCTGTACCTGGATCCTCGAGCAGCCCAGAACACAGTGAGCGTTTACGGGGTGGGGATGACCAACATTGTCTGGGAGATGTTTATCACGTCCTGTCTCCAGACCTGTCCATCGTTCACGACACACTCTTTGATCAACCACATCTGTCCATCTTAGAAGGTAGATTGAAGGTAGATTTGGAAACAGACCAACCCAGCAGATTTATAAACACTGCGTTTGTTCCTGTGCTTCCTGACAAGTGTAGTAGCTCAATTCAAGTAAGATTCATTTTCTCCTTTTCAAAAAATAAAACTGGACCTCATGGGCGCCTGGGTGGCTCAGCTGGCTGAGCGTCCAACTCTTGATTTGGGCTCAGGTCATGATCTCATGGTTTGTGACTTTGAGCTCTGTATGCCGGGTGTGGAGTCTGCTTGGGATTCTCTCTCTCTTTCTCTCTGTCTCTCTCAAAATAAATACATAAACCTAAAAAAAAAAAAAAAATTGGACCTCAGAGGCACAGAATTGGGTTCTGTGCATGAACCTAGATTTGAGTTCCAATATCAGCACTGGTCCACGCATGGCCTGGATTGTTGTGTCCCACCATCCCTCCTCTCTACTCAGCATCCAACCCAAGGCTGAGGACACCGCAGATAACAAATACCTCCACGTGCATGCTTCTCATTACCACTCTGCCTCTCCCCAGAGGCAGCCCCCACCTTGAACTTGGGGTTCACCATTTCTTTAAGAAAAATCTGTTAAACATACATATGGAGGCCTAAACATATTTTATTCAGCTGTACATTTTTAAGACCATATAATATAAAAAGAATCTCAAAAAATACTGTATAAAAAAGATCTCATACTATAGAAAGCCTTTCAGGATTTGCTTTCTCATCCATGTTCTTTTTTTTTTTTTTAATTTTTTAAATTTATTTTGAAAGAGGTGAGGGAAGGGCAGAGAGAGGGGGAGAGAGAGAATCCCAAGCAGGCTCCACACTGTCAGCACAGAGCCCGAAGTGGGGCTCAATCCCACTAATGGTGCGATCATGTACTAAACCCAAATCAAGACTTGGATGCTCGACCAACTGAGCCACCCAGGCGCCCCTCTTATCCATGTTCTTAATGAGGCAGTGACTGCAGTTCATTTCTTTTCACTGCTATAGAGGACTGTCTTGTGGGGATAGACCCCAATTGCTATAGGCATTGGGATGTTCCCAGTTTTGTTTTACAAATAGCCCTGCTATGCATGTTCTCGTTCATAACTTCTTACATGCATCTGTGTTTGTCTTAGCTAGATACCTAGAAATGGAATTGCCAGATTCCATTAGGTGTGCTAATGTTCCAATTTACAAGAGTGATTTCCAAAGTGGTTGTAACAACTTGCACTCCCACAAAGATATAAGGTTTAAAACCTTTTTTATTTGAGTATAGTTGACACACAATGTTACATTTGTTTCAGGTGTAAAACAGAGTCACCACGGGAACAAAATATCGTCTTAGTTCACTTCCTCTCCAACACTTGGACTTCAAGAATCAGACTTAATTATCTTGCTAACCAAACAAGGGTGTATAATCGCAGATCATTGTGTAACTCATATGCCTCTGATTTCTAATGAAGTTTATCATCTCCTGTTCGCTTATTGGTTCCACATATTTCCTCATCTTTGAAATGCCTGTTCCTGTCTTTCGCTCATTCTTAAAAATTCAGTTGTCTTTTCTTATTAACTTGTGGAAGCTCAAAGAACCGTTAAATTTCTGGTATGATGTGAGGTGGGAAATCCCATTTTACTGTCTTCTGTATGAACAAAGGAAAACCAAATTCTTCTGCTCCATTTACTGAGCAGTCTCCCCTTCAGCCAATGATGTTCCATCTCATTTCTGTCATGTACCAACTGGTCGTGCACCTGTGGTTCTTCATTACATCCCATTGGTTGATTTGTTATGCTTAGTTCAAAAGCACACTGCCTTATTACTACTTACTGCTATGTAGGATAAGACGAGGTGTCTGCTAGGCAAATCTTCCTCCCCTTCTTCTTTAGAATAGTCATGGCTTGGGGGTGCCTGGGTGGCTCCGCCCGATAAGCATCAGACTCTCGATTTTGGCTCAGGTCATGATCTCACGGTTCATGAGTCTGAGCCCCACATCACGCTCTGCACTGACAGCAAGAAGCCTGTTGTGGGGTTCTCTCTCTCCATCTCTCTCTCTGCCCCTCCCCTGCACTCTCTGACAGTGCAGAGCCTGATGTGGGGCTCAGACTCATGAACCATGAGGTCAAAACCTGAGCTAAAGTCAAGAGTAGGACGCTTAACCCCTTGAGCCACCCAGGGACCCCTCTCAAATAAATTTTGTCTCCACTGACTGACCTCCTCAAGTTAACCTGGCCATCTCAGTAAGTAAGATGGGAAGGAGTTTAAAAAGAAGAGAAGCTGGGGCGCCTGGGTGGCTCAGTCGGTTGAATGTCAGACTTCAGCTCAGGTCATGATCTCACGGTTCATGAGTTCGAGGCCCGTGTCGGGCTCTGTGCTGACAGCTCAGAGCCTGGAGCCTGCTTTGGATTCTGTCTCCCTCTCTCTCTGTCTCTCCCCTGTTCACACTGTCTCTCTCTCTCAAAAATAAATAGACATTAAAAAAAAAGATAAAAAGAAGAGAAGCATTCCACAAGTTATTAAGATATGAACATGCAACTGTTTTATAAAAACTCCCTATGGGGGCGCCTGGGTGGCGTAGTCGGTTAAGCGTCCGACTTCAGCCAGGTCACGATCTCGCGGTCCGTGAGTTCGAGCCCCGCATCAGGCTCTGGGCTGGTGGCTCAGAGCCTGGAGCCTGTTTCCGATTCTGTGTCTCCCTCTCTCTCTGCCCCTCCCCCGTTCGTGCTCTGTCTCTCTTTGTCCCAAAAATAAATAAACGTTGAAAAAAAAAAAAAAACTGCCTATGTTATCAGTCAGTGCTCATGGAGTTGCTGATGAAAAAAATATTTTTAAAATTTTTAATTAAAGCAAAACAAACAAACGAAAACAGCTGCCTATTCCAGTGTCTCCACCCTGGCTGCAAATTAGAAAGAGCTTTATAAAACAAACAACAAAAGGAAGGAAAGGAAAGGAAAGGAAAGGAAAGGAAAGGAAAGGTGGAAGGAAGGAAGAAAGAGAAAGAAAGAAAGAAAGAAAGAAAGAAAGAAAGAAAGAAAGAGAAAGAAAGAAAGAAAGGAGGGAGGGGGTGGGAGGGAGGGAGGGAGGAAGGAAGGGAAGGAAGGAAGGAAGGAAGGGAGGGGGGGAGGGAGGGAAGAAAGAAAGAAGGAAAGAAAGAAAGAAAGAAAGAAAGAAAGAAAGAAAGAAAGAGAAAGGAGGAAGAAAGAAAGGAAAGAAAGAAAGAAAGAAAGAAAGAAAGAGAAAGGAGGAAGAAAGAAAGAAAGAAAGAAGGAAGGAAGGAAGAAAGAAAGAAAAAGAAAGGAGAAAGAAAGAAAGAAAGAAAGAAAGAAAGAAAGAAAGAAAGAAGAAAGAAAGAGAAAGGAGGAAGAAAGAAAGAAAGAAAGAAAGAAAGAAAGAAAGAAAGAAAGAAAAGACAGAAAGAGAGAGAGAGAGAGAAAGACCTATGATGGGCACACTCAGGCCAATTAAATTCCAATCTCCTGGGTTGGGACCAGTATTTCTTAAAAGCCCCACAAGTGAGTCTAATCTGCAGCCAGAATTTGAAATAGTGGCACGTCAGAATCTGAATTTTCTTTCCATGAAGCGGTCTCACAGATGTCCATCTTATTAATGGATCAATCAATCTACCACCCAGAATCTGCCAACTGCTGGCATATTTTGCATGCTAACGAGGGTGCTGATCACAACAGACACTCAACAACACATAGTCAGATAAATTGTGGCTCGTTTATCTGATGAAATCTCTGCAGCCCCCCAAAGAAAGTTCTAAAAGTTGCTAGTGATCTACAGTTCACACACATGACAAAACAGTAGATGTTATAACATTTTCAGAAAATATTTAGGTACAGAAAAAAGTTGCATAGAAAAAGCAACAAATACACACGTCCGCTGATTTATGTTGAAAGCAGGAATTGTTTTTAGTTTGCTTCTATGGGTTTTTTCCCCCTAGCTTGTTTGAAATGCATAAAAATTTCTTATGCAAAAAGAAAAGAATAAATACAAAATATAATAAGAGATCATTACGTAATCACTGATTTTATTTAAGGCCTTTCTGTTACAAGGAAAAGTTCGCTCCTGTTAGCTCTAGTGTCTGGGGTGCGGGGGTTTTGTGTGGGACTTTCACAGACATGCAGAAGTCAACGAAGTCAACCCGGTGTGGACATAGGACCTGGAAATTCAGGTGCTGTCCCTTGTCTGGGGTCCTGCCTCGCTGTCCCCAGGAACCTGCTCCTGCCTCCGCCTCCCCAGAAGTCCCGTTTGCCCGGGTGCCTGGTCTCCGTGGAGGGACTCGGACACCGGTCAGGACCACGTGATCTTTTGAATCCAGTGTCATCCCTTTAGGCAAACTGCGAACTTCCACCAACCTAAGTCTGTCGTGTATAAACAGGGACATAATTGAACCACCACAAATATCTGAGAGTGAAATTTTTAGCAAGGTACCTGTTGTATTACAAACTTTCAGCAAATGTTCCCTATAAACCAGTAAGTGTTATGACTTGCTGAAGATGTGCAATTTTTCAACTTTATTCATTTACTTTGAGAGAGAGAGAGAGAGAGAGAGAGAGAGAGAGAATTCCAAGCAGGCTCCATGCTGTCAGCAAAGAAGAGCCCACCATGGGGGTCAATCCCACGAACCATGAGATCCTGACCTGAGCCAAAACCAAGAGCTGGACACTCAACCGACTGAGCCACCCAGGCGTCCCTGAAGATGTGCAATTAGACATCAGCGTTGCTCTGGGGGCAGAGGGGAACAGGGACATTCTGGGTGGGCGCGACTGCGTGGACCGACCTTGGCTGTCCAGGGGGCCAGCAGGGAGGCAGGCTGATGGCAGCGGGGACGATGGGCTCCTCGGAAGTCAGATAGAGGAGCTGGATGTGGGAGGACCAGGACCCAGGGCTCTTCCGAGCATGAGGCTCGGTGGGCAGTGGCGGGCCCTCCACCATCAGTGTCACCGAGCCGTCACCACGAGCCTGGATGTGACAGTCCTGGCCAGCACATGGAGACAGTCTGGGCGCACGGACAGAAACAGGAGCGAATGCTCACTGCAGAGACGAAACGAAGCCCCTTTCTCCAGCTCTCTGCAGAATGTACCCCTGGCCGGCAGGTTTATGGAGCGCTCGCTCTGAGTCGGGCTGTGTCAGGCGGGGCCTTTGCACCTGCTGACCTACTGAGTTCTCTGACCCGTGGAGGCCACCGTCGTCCCCCCTTGTACAGGAGGGGTGTGAGGCACAGAGGTTCGGGGCACATATCAACCTCCGTGTTCAAATCAGCCACGGTGACCATTTACACCGCCCGCCTGGCCATGCCAGCCCCCCGGTTCCCCATTACCCGCAGCCACGCTTCCTAAGGCAAGACCTTAGAACTTTATTCCCGGGAGATGCTCTCTGCAAAAGTTCTTTCGAGCAAAAGTACTGCGGCTCAAATACGTCTGGCGAGGGCAGCACACAGCCTGCTCCTCCTGGGACCCGCGGAGCAGGTGAGCGCGTTCAAGGCTCTGAAGCGGCCCGCTCCTCCCCCCTCACCTTCTTCCCCTTCTGTGTCCATACAACCCCTCCAAGCAACCCCTCACACCCCCTAACTCCACGAGATCTTCCTCCGATCCTGCCGATTGAGCCCAGCGCTTGGCCCGGGGGGAACGCTCAACAGCTTATCACATACTCCCATCCAACCGGACGGGAGAGAGACTTTGATGCAAAAGCAACGTTCGTGCCCTTCATCCCGTTTCTCCTTTTCAGCCAGGCGGCAGCTGAAAACAAAACTGTCACCCTAAAAGTGCCTCCCTTCTCATGGGTATGACCTCCGTAGACTGACCTTCAGTCTAAGTTAAAATGCATGGACACCCTCCAGACTCATTCTAGAAGCATCACCAACTGTCACGGCCATCAGCCTGCAAGTGTGATATGTTCTGTAGAAATACTTTCAAGAAACAAGCTCTCCATTTGATTTAAAAATACGTGGGGCGCCTGGGTGGCTCAGTCGGTTGAGCGTCCGACTTCGGCTCAGGTCATGATCTCGCGGTCCGTGTGTTCGAGCCCTGCGTCAGGCTCTGGGCTGACAGCTGGGAGCCCGGAGCCTGTTTCAGAATCTGTCTCTCCCTCTCTCTCTCTCTCTGCCCCTCCCCTGCTCATGCTCTGTCTCTCTCTGTCTCTCAAATACAAATAAACATTAAAGAAAATTCAAAAATACATGCTGTTTATCCCTTGGCTGTTTCCAAGGGTTTCAAAGGAACTATTTTCAAAAACATATCATCACAATACCCTGAGGTGAAGGGCTGGGATTTTAGGGCCACCCCAGAGAAAGAGCTGCCCGCCAGTGGCCTCACAGCCTTCCTGCGCTCCAGCCCGGGGGACACACGTCCTGCCCTTTCTTTTCCTGCAGGTCCTGGCTCAGGCGGGAGCCCACGGGGCCGTGAGCCCTGACTGACCAAGGACGAAGGGGAGACGCGTGTCATGGTGTCCCCAGCACAAGGCACTGAGTCACAGGGACATGCCGGTCTGGACGAGGCGGGGGGAGGCCCGAGGAAGGGGAGCTGGCTGCAGAAGGACTGTTTGCACGAGACTCACACCGTGCGACCCAGCATGCCAGAGGTGGACGGGGCCACTTCTGCTCATGCTCCCCACCCGCGGCTGCTGGCAAGGTCAGCAGGACAACTGTAGACAAGCCCTGGGACATTTACAAAGCTTCCGGTCTACAAACACAACACACGACATGAAGAGTTCCTTCTAGAACCGACTTTCCCTTCTGTGTCGGTTTTCTGTGGCTGCGTAACAGATGACAACACATTCTGCAACCTGGGAACTAGAGCACATTCTTGTCACCCTCGTTCACAGCGGTGTTATTCACGATGGCCAGAAGGTGGGTAGACACCAGGGGGTCCGTCTGTAAAATGCAATATCGTCCAACCATAGAAAGGAAGAAACATCTGACACGTGCTCCAACATGGGGAGAACCTTGAAGACATTATGCTGAGATAAGCCGAAAGAGGCAAATACTCCATAGATTCCAGTTAGAGGAGGGACCTAGAATAGTCAATTTCCTAGAGGCCGAAAGTAGAAAGGAGGTTGCTGGGAAAAGGGTGTTAGGGTTTACAGGGAACAGTGTTTCAGTTTGGGAAGGTGAAACACTTCTGGAAATAGTGGTGATAGCCTCACAGAACGGTGAATGAATTGAACGCCACTGAATTGTACGCTTAAAATTGATTTAAGTGATACATTATACACATACATATATACATATATATATATACACACATATATACATATACATATATATATGTGTGTGTGTGTGTGTATATATATATATATATATGTATATAGAACATAAATATATATAGAACATAAATAAACCTAAACCAACAAACAAAAACCCACAAATGTATTATCTCACTGGTTTCCATGGAGTCTGACATACATTAGTTGGGTCCCCTGCTCAGGGTCTCAGCCAAAGACGTCCTTATCCGGAAGCTCAGCTGGGAAAGGACCCACTGCCAGTGTCTGTCCCTCAGGTTGTTGGTAGGACGGATTTCCTTGTGGTCATAGTACTGAGGTCCCCGTTGTCTTGCGAGCTGTCTCTAGGTCACCCTCAGGTTCTTGCCACGTGGTCCCCCCTCCATAAGCCTTTCAAACTTCCAAGCTCTCCCTCCAGGAAGGGCCCAGTCCCTGGTGAGGCTCACCTGATTAGGCCAGGCCCGCCCACCAGGACTGGCTCCCTTTTGACTAATTCAAAGTCAACGGACTAGTAACCTACTCACAGGCATGATATATCCCATCATAGTTGTCAGTTCTGCCTGCAATCCAGGGAGGGGGGAAGCTTAAAGGGCATACCCCCCAGGGGACAGGGATCATGGGGTCATCCTAGAATTGTGTCGTGGAAATCCCACTAAACCTGATTTAACCTACAATTACCAGGTGATGACAGGTGCCCGCTGAGGTTCTCTGCATGGCCTGTAGCACCTCTACCGAGGGACGCAGAAGGCATAAAAAAGAGTCTTTACCTTTCTGAAGGGCCCAGCCTGCTTTGAAGTCGTCAGGAGCATCAAATACAAGACTCAGACGGTGGGGAGGGCCTGTCGGAGCTGCTCATCTCTCTGGGAAAGAGCCCCTGGTGGTTTTCAATTAGCTGAGCCGGCTGGCTTCACAGCCTGGCTCCAGCTGTTGCCTGGGCTTGAAAATAAAATCCGAGCCAAACAGATGATTTCAGGCATCCCGAGCAATATTTCTGCTGGTCGGCCGGTCTGCGGCCGGACGCTGTCACTGCTTGGAGAATGCGGGGACAGCGGTCTCCACCCAGGCCGCCCGGTGGATCCACTGAGGATCCTCGTGAAACCCCCGGCCTCTGCTCCGCGGGCCCAGACCCACAGTATCCGATTCTCTAGGGCGGTCTCGCGGCCGCTCAGCTGATTCTAATGGGCGGCCAGGGTGCAGAACCAGTAGGTTGGATAATCATTTGGGGAACGAGTCCTAATAAGATAAAAATTGGAATGCCAGCCGATTCCACTGAAGGGTGCTCAGCTTATTAGAGCAGGGAGCGAAGTCCTGCAGGGAGCGGTAATGCGGTCTGGGGAGACATCGGGGAGGAAACGGCTTATTTCGGGACATCCACAGTCATCCGATGAGGGTTTCCGGAGCTCTCCCGAGTGCAGGTGCCGGAGATACAGACGATTGTGCATGAGATCGACACGGCCCCTCACGGAGCTGACGGTCTCCTGGGAATGTGCAGTGACAACACGATGAGCCCGGAAGGCTCAGCCGCAATCCTGGCTGGCTTTTTTTAACTGGGGCACGACAGGATTCGACTCTACCCACCTTGCACTTTTTAGGTGAGCAAACCGTATCAGGGTGTGGCAAGAAAAAAAATGCGTCTGTTTCTCCTGGAAATTTGTGAATGAAACGATAGACCGTCTTGGGTTTGCTTCAAAATCACCTGGGGCAGGTGTGTGTTCGTCTCAGGAAGGAGGGTCTGTGCGCGGACATAGCACGATGAGACGAAATGTCACTTGTTGGGTTGTTGCGTGGGGGGGTGGGGGGGGGCTCACGGTACCGTCCTCCCTGCGTATGTATGCTCGAAATTTTCCACCACAAAAAGTCAACAAAAATTGGTGAATCAAGAAACAAAAGACCAACGTATCAATTAAAATTTCCAGGTAAATGAAAAAGAAAAAGCTGAGTTCAGAGGGGGGCAGAGAATGAGTGTTGGGGACAAGGCCCTCGGCAACATGGGATTTTTAAATTTTTTTTTTTTCAACGTTTATTTATTTTTGGGACAGAGAGAGACAGAGTATGAACGGGGGAGGGGCAGAGAGAGAGGGAGACACAGAATCGGAAACAGGCTCCAGGCTCTGAGCCATCAGCCCAGAGCCCGACGCGGGGCTCGAACTCACGGACCGCGAGATCGTGACCTGGCTGAAGTCGGCCGCTTAACCGACTGCGCCACCCAGGCGCCAACATGGGATTTTTAAACCACACGAATCATTACTTGATGGAAATGTGCAGTCGCCACGCGGGGCTGGGAGCCCTGTCCCTCCCGGCTCTCTAGGTCAGACCTGCGGGGAGCCAGCCTGTGTCCCTAGTGACAACCCAAGAAGCTAATGGACAGCCCTTGGGTAATAACTGACAGCTTCCATAAGGTTTTGGTTTTTCTTTTTTGCTTTTCTTTTTTTTTGCTGTTTCCTACTTAGGACCAGCCAGACAAAGCCGAATGTGCTCTCTCCTGTCAGCACGGAGCCTGCTTCGGATCCTCTCTCCCTCTCTCTCTCTCTCTGCCTCTCCCCTGCTCGTGCTCGCTCTCTCTCCCTCTCAAAAAATAAACATTAAAAAAAAAAAAACAACAGAAAAAGCGTGCTGGGGCAGGGGCACAGGCGAGTGGTGGCCGATGGAGCCTGCAAGCTGGCACCTAACCAGAAGCTTGTCCACCGTGGTTTCCAGACTGAGTGTCCCCCCGCCGCCCCCCGCAGGCTGATTAGGAACCTGTGCTTCCTGACCTGTGCTTCCGGTGTGGTGCTGCCTCCTGGTCTGGAAGGCAGAGGAGCCAGGGCTCTCCTGGGATCAGCATTATGTGCCCCTGGGGACAAGCCATCCCCCACTCCCTCCCCGAACAACGAGGCAGGTGGACAGGGGGCCCTAAGCCTCAGCTACGGGGAGAGGCTGTTTCAAACCTCCCCAAAGCAGAGTTATGTGGTTCCTCACAAGCATTAGTCAAAATGAAGAGCCCAGTGCTAACCCCAAAAGGCACTGTTTTTTCATAGATCTCAGCCATCGGACGTTAGAAAAGAAAGCGTCTTCTCCAACTAATCTCTTTCACCCCCTTGGCCTTCAAGGGTCTCCTGTCGGTTTCTTTCCCTCCATTCAGTTGCTCCTCAATCTGCTTCAGATTCACAGAACCGTGAAAAGGAAAAACATTCCCCTTCCCCTACTTCTCACCTCTGAAGGGATTCCAAAAGCAATCTGGAGGGGAAAACCTATCAGAAATAAACAGGATGGACGCTGCATTACAAATGAAAACTGAATGGTCAGGGTTTGGGAGGGCTCTGTCACCCAGGCTTCCTGCAGACAGACAGGGGAAGAAAACCAGCAGAACATCGACAGAGGGGCAGAGGGAGGGGAGGGGGCGGGAGAGAAATTTAAAGGAACAGCTCCTGTGGTCAGTCGTGGGGCTGACACGTGTGGAAGCCGTGGGGCAGGCCGGCAGGAAGGGCGGGCTGGAGACCCTCGGCAGGGGCAGATGCAGCAGTCTTGAGATAGACTCTTTTCTTTCTCAGGGAAACCTCCGTTCTGCTCGTAAGGCCTTCAACTGATTGGATGAGACCCACCCACACCATGGAGGGTAATCTCCTGGACTACAAAACAGCGCCATGGCAATACCTAGATTTGGTGTGGTCCCTTGGCCAGGGTGTCATGTGAAACTGCCCATCGCAAACACAAACTGACGTTCCCAGCAGAGCAGACATCATTCCCGCCTTCACGAGCTGCCTAGCATCAGGAGAGCTGGGGTGCAAGCTGCCCCCTGCACCGCAGACACACACAGCGGGCACTCAGTCACCCTCTGAACGTGTGGGGGCAAGAGCCCCGTCTTCCAGCCTCCCGCCCTAAGTGCGAGACCACTGGGCGAGAAGTCACCGGAAGCTTTCAGCTCTCAGCCCCCCTAGCGCCGTGCGAGCCCTGCTGTTACAGGCGAGAAACTGAGGCCGAGAGCCAGCCCGTATGACTGTCCAGGGCGCGTGGATACAGGACTGGACACCATCCTAGCGAAGGAGTAACGGGGTCCTCACACGCCGTCAGTTCCTCCTCATTCTGGATGATGTGGAGGAGACAGGGCTGCCCAGGCAATTCCCCGCCTCCCCCACCGCAAATCCCGTCCACACCCAAGTGTAAGAAATACGATCAGCAAAGGGTTCCTCGTTTCGCGGAGCCGGGATATAGGTCTCAGGCAGGTGGGGATGTGTGATCCTAGGGGCGACGTTTCCATGTGTGGGGTGCACCGGCTGGTCGCCTGTGGGCCCCCTGACCTTGGGCACAGCACCCCTTCACTCGGAAGGCAGTGCTGCGTGGAAAGTGCCGTTTCTGGGGGAGGACACCCGCATGTCCCCGGGCCCCTGCCCTGCTGTGTCCGGCTCTGTGACTTTGGATGAGAGCCCTTGTCTATCGGGAACACCGTTTCCTTACCTACAGGCGGGGACGGACGGTGGAGCGGAGCTCCGAAATTCTGGGTCTTCGTGGATACGGATGTTCATTCCCTTCATCACTGACGTTTACTGTCGCCTCGCTTCTGTGTTCATGACACGTGTTTTGGTTTCAGCTATGGTTGATTTGGTGCCGGGTCTTTGGTACAACAGGCAACCCCCAACCATTTCCTGCCGTATGTTATTCCTTTGGGAAAATGCTGCCTGCCTTCCAAAGCAGTTTCTAGAAAGGCGCTGCAGCAAAATGCGTGTGGTGGTTGTGCCTCGTCTGTCCTGGCCACCTGGGTGCTAGAGCGGCCACCGCGGCCAGCGGGGTCAGCCTGGGAGCTCTCTGCCATCGGTGACTCCAGGGCACTAGAAAAACACATTCCTGAAAGCTGGTCCTGGCCATGGCTCTCCCTGGAAGAGTGAGACACGTAATGGTACAGGACGGAGAGCTCGGGAAGGAGGGGGCACACCTTGCACCCCCACCCGCAGACCTCGGGGGGAGAGGGGGTGCGCAGAATGGAGGCACTGCAGCTCTTTTTGGCTCGTGAGGATTAATTGGTGCTTGTTTGCAGCTGAGTGGAATCCAGCCCACCGGCCACCTAATTTGGTCCATGAGAAACCCCCGGGGGAGGTGGGTGGCTGATGTGCGACATGCCTTTCTTTGTCTATAAGACGGAGTCATTCGTTGTGCACCCCATGGCGACCATTCTCTTCCCAGTGCCCCTACATCACAGCAATGCTGTCGAAGCCTCTGCTACCTGCCCTCAAATAGATCCGTGCGACCTTCTGCTTCACCCTGTAACTCACTGGGGCCAGGACTAGAGGGTGGGTCCAGGGTCCCCCGCTGGTTAAGGCAGCAAACCACCCCCCACACGCGGAGCTGGTTGCTATGAGCCAGGTCAGGGGATGTCAGGCGACGGAGGGAAGCCTGCTCAGCGCATCCCTGGTGCTGTTCCCACCAGGCAGAGTTGAAAATGGGATGGAAGGCTGGAGGTGAGGGGGTGGGGGGCACGTGGGGAAGGAGGACGGTCAGGGGCATCATCACCCCCTGTTGGTCTGATCTTCCTATTCACGTTTATCAGGGGCCACATGGCCTGCGGTGCAGGCCCCACACAAGAACATGTGGAAAGGCCACATACCCGTGTGGCCTCCTAGGGCCGAGCTGGCCCCTACCAGCCCCCCATCCCCAGTGCCCAGGCCTTCCCCGGGGTGTCCCTGTGAGCGGAGCCCACCCTCCCAGGCTCCGGAGGCTCATCCCGCCCGGTCATCGGGAAGAAGCCACGGAATGCACCACGATCCCGCGGCACAGGGACCCGGCCGGCTCCCACCACCCCCTCTGTCCTGGGCCAGCCGAGGGTCACCTGGCAGGTGAGTCCTTCCTCTGCCACAGCCCACCCAGCCACCCTGCCGTCCCTCAGCTGACAGCCTAAGGGCCGCACACACGGGGACCAGAGCCAGCCTGAAGTCCCGGCACGGGGTCCAGGGGCACAGATGGTCTGCAGTCTACACTTCCTTCCGCAGCCGCTGGTATCGGTCCGTTTCTTCCTGATATTGGGGGTCTCTGGTCCCGCTTCACATGCACCCCGACTGAGGGCAGGCCAGTGAAGGTGGCAGCCCCAGCCACACCCCAGACCGCTCCACGGGACTCAGACGCCAGTGGCCGCAGTGCCCCCTCCAGGTGACAAAGCGTGAGACAGGCGTGGGTGCAGGAGCCCCCCACCCCAGGCCCAGCCCGGCCCCGCCGTCTGGCTCCAGGAAGCCCTACTGTCCCTTTCAGAGGAGGCCTGGCCTGTGTCCCCTGCCCCAGCCCTGGAGGTTTGGCCCCTGAGGTTTGGTGGAGAGCCGCCCGGGGGTGGAAGGGGAATCATCTCCATCTCCTCCCCCTCCTCCTTCGTGACATTACCGGGAAAGAGACAGGTGCTCCCTGTCTGCTAGATTTGCAGCGGTTTTCTTTTAATAATTTATTTTTTAATTTACATCCAAGTTAGTATACAGTGCAACAATGATTCAGGAGTAGATTCCTTAATGCCCCTTATGCTTTTAGCCCATCCCCCCTCCCACACCCCTTCCAGTAACCCTCAGTTTGTTCTCCATGTTTATGAGTCTCTTCTGTTTTGTCCCCCTCCCTGTTTTTTTATTATTTTTGTTTCCCTTGCCTTATGTTCATCTGTTTTGTCTCTTAAAGTCCTCATATGAGTGAAGTCATATGATTTTTGTCTTTCTCTGACTGACTAATTTCACTTAGCATAATACCCCCCGGTTCCATCCACGTAGTTGCAAATGACAAGATTTCATTCTTTTTGATTGCCGAGTAATACTCCATTGTACATACAGACCACATCTTCTTTCTCCATTCACCCATCGGTGGACATTTGGGCTCTTTCCGTACTTTGGCTACTGTTGATAGTGCTGCTGTAAACGTGGGGGTGCATGTGCCCCTTGAAAACAGCACACCTGTATCGCGTGGATAAATGCCTAATAGTGCAATTGCTGGCTCGTAGGGTAGTTCTATTTTTAGTTTTTTGAGGAGCCTGCATACTGTTTTCCAGAGTGGCTGCACCAGCTTGCCTTCCCACCAACAATGGAAAAGAGATCCTCTCTCTCCGCATCCTCACCAACATCTGTTGTTGCCTGAGTTGTTAGTGTTAGCCGTTCTGACAGGTGTGAGGTGTTATCTCATTGTGGTTTTGATTTGTATTTGCCTGATGATGAGTGATGTTGAGCATTTTCTCATGTGTCGTCGGTTGGCCATCTGGATGTCTTCCTTGGAGAAGTGTCTATTCATGTCTTTTGTCCATTTCTCCACTGGAATCTTTGTTTTTGGGGTGTTGAGTTTGATAAGTTCTTTATAGGTTTTGGATACTAAGCCTTTATCTGATATGTCATTTGCAAATATCTTCTCCCATCGGTTGCCTTTTAGTTTTGCTGATTGTTTCCTTCGCTGTGCAGAAGATTTTTATTTTGATGAGGTCCCAGTAGTTCATTTTTGCTTTTGTTTCCCTTGCCTCTGGAGACGTGTTGAGTAAGGAGCTGCTGCAGCCAAGATCAAAGAGGTTTTTGGCTGCTTTCTCCTTGAGGATTTTGATGATTTCCTGTCTCACATTGAGGTCTTTCATCCATTTTGAGTTTCTTTTTGTGGATGGTGTGAGAAAGTGGTCCAGCTTCATTCTTCTGCATGTCTCTGTCCAGTCTGAAGAGACTGTCTTTATTCCATTGGATATTCTTTCCTGCTTTGTCAAAGATGAGTTGGCCATACGTTTGTGGGTCCATTTCTGGGTTCTCTCTTCTGTTCCATTGATCTGAGCGTCTGTTCTTATGCCAGTACCATACTGTCTTGATGATTACAGCTTTGTAGTATAGCTTGAAGTCTGGGATTGTGATGCCTCCAGCTTTGGTTTTCTTTTCCAAGATCGCTTTGGCTATTCGGGGTCTTTTCTGGCTCCACACAAATTTTTGGATGGTTCTAGCTCTGTGAAGAATGCTGGTGTTACTTTGATAGGGATTGCATTAGAATACGTAGACTGCTTTGGGTAGCATCGACATTTTAACAATATTTGTTCTTCCTATCCAGGAGCATGGAATCTTTTTCCATTTTTTTTTGTGTGTTTTCTTCAGTTTCTTTCATCAGCTTTCTCTAGTTTTCAGTGTATAGATTTTTCACCTCTTTGGTGAGATTTATTCCTAGGTATTTTACGGTTTTTGGTGCAAGGGGAAGTCTTCTACACAAGCCAAGAGGATTGTAATGAGCTTCATTTCCTGCAACGAATGTTTGTTTTTTTTTTAACATTTGGGTGTCATCTTCCAAATGTACAATTCATATTCGTAAGCTGAATAAATAGGTTTTTTTCAACTACATGCCCAAAGGTCTCCAAAAGGAGTGTCTGTTCCCACTGCTGCCCTCGGGAGGCAGGAGACCACGCCCCTGGGGAGCTTCCTCATCCTGAACCGTGCCAGGTAACGGGGCCCACCTCCAAGCACGTTTCTCTGTTGAAATGAGGCGATGGGCACTCGGCACTTGCTGGCTAAGGAGACGAGCGGGGGATCCAGGTGGGGAATCACCGGCCAGGTACAAGCTTCACAAAGCACTGCCTGATTCAGGGTCAGCTCCTGCAGTGGAGGGGGACCTGGTGGCCCGGGGCAGGTGGCCTGAGACAAGCTCCGCCCCTTCCCTGAGTCTTGTGACAGGAGGCAGGCAAAGCAGAGACTCCCCCACTTCCTCCCTTCCAAACTGTACCCCTGAGGCTGAGACACCTCACCTGTCACCAGGACAGAGAACTCAGTGTCCCCCACGAGAGGCTGCCGTTGCACAGGGCACCTGCCGCTGGGTATTCATTCACCAACGTTCGCTCAACAGAGGCTCGCAGACTGCGCCCTGGGCACCAGGCACTGTCTTCGTGGGGCTGGCTGTCTGGAGGGAGGGGGGCTGACGGGAAGCAAAACGAACTAGCCAATGGACAGCATGTCGACGAACAGGTGCAATGCTGCTCACGCGGGTCTGCAGTGAGCGGGTGCGGCCTGAGAACTTCAGCTGGTCAAAGAGCGTGGGGACCTCTCTGCTCTCCGACTTTCGGGCAACACTGGAGAACAGCCATACGGCTTCTGCTTTGACCCTTTGCGTGTCTCACGCTAGTGAAGGACTCCACTGGGATTGTCACCTTCAGAGGTGTCACAGCCAGTAGGACGGAAACTAAATGCTGCCCACAGATGAGCTCGGCCGCCGTTGGGCACCGTGAGAGGGACGAGGCTGCGGGGAGGAGGCTGCCCATCCATCCGACTCCTGGCTTTCGGCAGCTCCTGGGACCCAAGCCCTAGAGAGAGCAACGGTGACCCACGTGCTCAGACATTCACTTAACCCGACGGCACGACGGTGTCATCAGAAACGGCACCTCCCCTGAAGTGAAGTCAGGAGCACGGGGAAAGCCCACCTTCCAAACAGATGGCGATGAATGAAGCCGCCCACTTTCTCACACCATCATCATCACCGGATATTATTACTCCTTAAACTTTTGTCACTCTGATGAGTGAAAAGTGGAATCTATGGGCGGGGCTGTCTACTGTAGGTCTTCTGCAAATTACCTCTTCATATCCTTTGTCTGCTTGCAAACTGCTCATCTTATTGATTTGTGGAGGCTATTTACATATGGACACAATGTGTCATCTACTACGTGTATATTTTCTCCCCATGTGTCAATTTGTTAAGATTTCAGTGTGGACTAGCTGAGGTGAAGTGAGCAGTATGTGTTACCCGGTTCCTGTCTGTCGCTAATATTTTACTATTCAGTAGGTTGTGTGACACAGGATTTCTGACAAATATCCTTCGTCGAGTTAAACAGGTTTCCCTTCCATTCTTAGCTGTTGTTTTTCAAAATAAGGGATGAGTCTTGAATTTTATCAAACCGAGGTTTTAATTGTTCTCCTTTATCCTCTTAATATTTATAATTCCTATATAATTGTGTTAAACCATGTAAGTTCATAGCTGATGCATTTTACAATATGGATATATAATAAATACTATCTATGATATATGGAATAAGATAGGGCATCATATAAAGTTTAGAAGTCCTCTTATTCCAGGAATACATGATGAATCCATTTTGCAACTGCCTGCTCCTTCTGTTTCGCTCATATTCACTTAGTCTTACATGAGCGGTTTCGCAACAACGTTTCCTTTTTGTATGGACCCTTGTGCATGGGGGGCCTCCCGGATATGCCAGCATGGAATAATGGGGGAAACGTTCTGACTTTCTCTATAAAATGAATTTAACATAGGAAAGAGGTGTTTTCCTGGAAATGTGGCAAAGCTGACCTCAAAAATCTCCCTGGGCCCGGTGTCCACGTTGGGGGTGATGTGGATGTGGGCACATCCCCAGCTGACTGTTTCTTCTTTCTATGGTTATTATTCCTGCCGACATTTTTCTCCTCTTCTTGAAATAATGCTGGTAACTTATGCTTTCCTGGGTGTTTTTATTTCAGCTGTTTTCAAACTGTTGGCACGAAAGGCAACGTGGTGTTCTTGTAAGCTTGAGAGTCTCTCCAGTGGTGTAATGGTCTTTTTCTTTCTTGAGTAGGTACCTGAGATTTGTCTATTTTATTGGTCTTTTCAAAAGCTTCTGAATTATTGATTACCCTAAATATATTTTCTATTTCATTGCTTCGTGTTCACTCGCATTTGCTAACTGATACCCACATCCCTTTATCCTACTCTGTCAATTTCCAATTGATGCTGTTATTAAAATTTCTTCTTTCAAAAAAATTTTTTTAATGTTTATTTTTGAGAAAGAGACAGACAGACAGAGAGACAGAGAGTGAGCAGGGGAGGGGCAGAGAGAGGGAGGCAGAATCGGAAGCAGGCTCCAGGCTCTGAGCTGTCAGCACAGAGCCAGACACGGGGCTCGAACCCACCAACCGTGAGATCGTGACCTGAGCCAAAGTCGGATGCTTAACTGAATGAACCATCCAGGCGCCCCCCCAAATTTTTTTTCCCCAAAAATTTCTTAATATAAATGTAGATTTGCCAATTTCTTCTGTTGGTAACATTTCTTTGTTTTCGGTATTTTGCTTTAAGGTTAAAGTCTGTTGTATGTTCTTACAAAATATGTTCTACAATTCATTGGTATAAAACCTATAAAGTATTCGTGTTTCTCCCATTTAACGTGTCTTGCTACAAACTCCATCTTACTTGATATTAATATTGATACACGTCATACCTACTATAATTGAAAACGCACATCCTCCTTGACAGTAAGTAGTGCTTCCAGGAATTATCCTAGTCCACATGCACGTGCAACATTGGAAATGAGACGTACGGTTATTCGCTACAGATTTTTGGGTAGTAGCAAAACACTGGAACCACCCCAAGTGTCTGTTCACAGGGTCTGGTTAAAAGGACGCTCGGGGGCGCCTGGGTGGCGCAGTCGGTTAAGCGGCCGACTTCAGCCAGGTCACGATCTCGCGGTCCGTGAGTTCGAGCCCCGCGTTGGGCTCTGAGCTGATGGCTCGGAGCCTGGAGCCTGTTTCCGATTCTGTGTCTCCCTCTCTCTCTGCCCCTCCCCCGTTCATGCTCTGTCTCTCTCTGTCCCAAAAATAAATAAACGTTGAAAAAAAAAAATTAAAAAAAAAAAAAAAAAAGGACCCTCTGCACCTGGTGAAGGAATTGGAGCTCCTGGGGCATCTGAATGGCTCAGCTGGTTGAGCGTCCAACTCTTCATTTTGGCTCAGGTCATGATCTCCGGGTCCTGGGTTCAAGCCCCATGGTGAACTCTGTGCTGACCATGGAGCCTGCTGAATATTCTTTCGGTCTCTCTCTCTCTCTGCTCCTCCCCCCCCCTCTCTCTCTCTCTCTCTCTCAAAATAAACTTTAAAAAATAGAAAAATAATTTTTAAACAATGATTGGAGCTCCTGATGTACTGATAGGAAGTAATCTCCGAGCTCTATTATCAAATGAAAACAGCTGGCAGCTGAACGTTCTGTACAGATGTCAGCATCTAACAGGGGGAATATCGACCCATGTCTGTGCTGTGTGGGACACCTCCCTGGGAGGACAGTCTTCCCGCTGGTGGCCTCGGGGAGGAGGATAGGGCTGGAGGCGGCCCACTGACTGGAACCCCTCAAATACTGAGCCCTCTGCACGTCAACCTCTTCAAAACAAAAAAAAACAAAAAAAACCCACCCGCACCTCCCATTAGTATAGTCAGTCCTGTTTCCATTATTTTGAGCTATTTGCGTTTTCTGTTTATTATGTTTCCTCATCTCTAACTTCTTCCCCTCCCCCCCACCCCATCCTTGGTTGGACTGATACAATTTTGTGACTCTTTCCTCCGGCCCTTGGGAAGGCACAGTGCCTCTCTCGGTCTTCCTGCCATATTGGCAAGCAGGTCTCACTGGCGGAGCAGATGTGAGCCCGCACCTACGTGTGTGTGACCCAACCCCAGGGGACGGAGCCAAACCTCCCGCATGCAACTCTCCAGCCCATGGTCCGTCTCCCGGGGAACCTGCGGAAACAAAAACGCTGCTGAATCAGCCTTAATGCAAACTCCGGCCTCCCTCCCAGGCAGGCCGGTCCGGCTCACCTTGGCCTTCCCTCACCCACCCAGACTTGATGTCCCGGAGCAAAAGCCTGCACGGTTACGCATTGTAGGTACTGTGTGACTCTTCTGCACGGGTGGCTTGTCTAACAGTTCGAAGAGGCCCCCGCCCCAAAATGTAAATGGATCCAATGCTATCAGTGAGAGATGACTGATTATTAAAAAGCGTAGCCGTCCACGGGTACTGAACAGACCCCTTTGCTGTGCGCTCTGGACTCTTGTGGTTGTCCTTGTTTAAAACCGGTGGAACTACTTAGAAACTTTATTACCATTTTACTTTAAAAAGTGCAGTCCAGGAGCGCCTGGGTGGCTCAGTCGGTTGAGCGTCCGATTTCGGCTCAGGTCATGACCTCGCGGTCCGTGAGTTCGAGCCCCGTGTCGGGCTCATTGCCGACAGCTCGGAGCCTGGAGCCTCCTTCGGATTCTGTGTCTCCCCCTCTCTCTGCCCCTCCCCTGTCATGCACTGTCCGCCCGCCCCCTTCAAACATAAACAAACATAAAAAGGTTTTTTTTTAAAGTGCAGTCTTTCTCCAGACGCCAACAACAATCTTACAAAAAATCTAATCGGGACACAAATTTGCGTTATTTCCCAGGTGGTTGGATACTTTTAATGCGAGGCCAACGTTTACCAGTTTGTTAGTTTTTCATCCACGAGTTTAAAGCCATCTTCACTACTGCAGATTGGCTCTGAGGGCGGGAGGGACAGGGACTGGGGCCGTATTTGCTGCTGCGGCCAGCTCCTGGGCTGTGCGCCCCTGGCCGCTTAGGAGATGCATCCTGAACGCCCCGCCCCCAAACCGAAGGAAGGAGAACGAGAGCACAGGAACCACGCACGGTTGCTTGGCTGTAAGGGCCCCACCGTCGGGACCGACCGCACCACCGAGACTCAGCACCGTCCCAGGAGCAGACCGAGGGGGCAAAACCCACAATTTCAGCCGCTGCACACTTCACCCGTGTGACCGGTCTCCCTTGATCAAAAGGTTTTAGTCAATCCCAAAAGGAACCAAGGCCTGAGCCCAAAAGCCCAGCCTCCACCTTGAAAGGCTTGCTGGTCCAGGGCTGTTTCCACTCAGCATGTCTCACACGGTCACAAAGTCAGCGCTCAGCACCCCTGATCGGGAGGGTGCCATCGCTATGCTCATTTGACAGATGAGGAAAGGGAGGTCCGGTGACATTAAGAAACTTGCCCAGGGTCACACAATCAGTAACCTACTGTGTCTGTCGTCTACGGCCGCACGACGGTCACCCCAGCATCTGGGGGCTTGGACCATCTCGTCTCAGATTCTGTGGGTCAGGAATCTGGGTGTGGCTCGCGGCGGGGGGGCGGTGGGTCTTCAGCCTCAAGGCCTCTCCCGAGGCTGTGGTCCTCTCAAGGAGGGGCACAGACGGCGGCCACGCTTGCGGGGAGCATCGCATGAGAAATAAACTTGTCACGTCACTACGTCATACACCTGAAACTAATGGAGAATTGTGTGTCAACTGTACTCAAATTTTTTTAAAAACTACAATAAACAAAGACTCTGCTCAGGAAGGACCCACTTCCAAGCTCACGTACACGGCTGTTGGCAGGATCCAGGCGCACAGGGCTTGAGGGACGGAAGGGCCTTCATCGGTTCCTGTTCTCCACGTGGCGCTCACTCCATCGGTGACTGAGCCAGTGCGGGGAAGGGTCGGCACAGCAGGGCCGAAACCGCCATCCTCGGAAGGCGCCGGTACGAGGCCGGCCGTTGGTCGGCATCTGGAAATGTGGACTTGGGGAGTGTCTCCCCACCCTAACGGATAAGGAGGGTTCGCTGTGCCCGAACCCCTCATGCTGAAGATACACAGGGCACCTGCTTTCCTGGTGGAGCTCTGGAGCTTTCCACGTGCCTGTGCGGCCCCGGTGTGGAGTCTCTCATGAGCTTCCCCGGTAGACATTTCACACACACCGTCCCGTCCTGCTGGGTGAGCCAAGCGTGTGCTGCGCGACTCCCCTGGGCCGGGGCTCTTGCACCGTGGGGCCTGGTTTCTCCTGGAGGTCACCCCGCACCCCCTGCCCTCTGAGTCTGCACTCCTTCCCGGTATGAATCGGGGCTGGGAGCCCAACCACAGTCTGAGTCCGGGGGAACCATGGAACCTAAGAATGGTCTTGGGACTCTGGACTCCGCCAGGGAGAGTTCTAGCAGGACAGAAGCCACCGCCTCTAAAACCTTACGTTAGAAGTACGTGTCATCCGTCCTGACTTGGAAGCCACTCACCAGGTCCAGCCTGAGCACACAGAGGGGGTGCCGGGGGCGGGATCACGGGGGGCAGTCTGGGAAGCGGTTACCCCCGGGGGTGGGCGGTGGAGACAGGATTCAACGTGAACTGAACGACTGCCTCCAGGGGCCCACCCTCCACACCACGCCACTCACCACGTGCCACTGATACCCAGAAGGGCAGCTGGAGATCTGTTTCCTGAGAAGTGCTGAGGACGAAATTGGATTTTCTGGTGTGAAACACGACCCACGGGTCACGGGCGCCCTCTGGACTCATAGGCACGGCACCCTTTCTGCGTCACTTAAATTTATTGACAAAAAAACATTTTTAAGTGTTTATTCTTGAAAGAGCGAGAGAGCAGGGAAGGGGCAGCGAGAGAGAGGGGGACACAGAATCCGAAGCAGGCTTCAGGCTCTGAGCTGTCAGCACAGAGCCTGACGCGGGGCTCGAACCGACAAACTGTGAGCTCATGACCTGAGCCGAAGTTGGACACTCACTTAACTGAGCCACCCACTCGCCCCCTTAAATTCATTTTCTGAATGTGTCCAACACTCCTATGGTTCAGTGTTCAAAATCTCCATCCTGACCTTGGGCCTCGGCCCACCTAGATCCCCTCCCGCAAGGCAACCAGAACGGTCAACTTCTTCCATACCCTTCCTGAGTCAGCTGACGCACTTTCCGAAGTTCGAGCGTGTGTAAGCATGTGTTTCTTCCTGCTCACACAAAGGGCGGCGGAGTAAACACACTTCGCGCACCCTGCCTTCGTCTCTTACGTTTCTTGGCGACCCCTTCATTTCTAGCACGTGCCCAGTGGTGGCTATGCCATGCTCATTTCACCAGAGCCCCTCGTGCAATCCAGGGTCTTCCTGGTTTTCTGCTATCGTCAACGATGTCGCAGCAAATGGCACTGGGGACGCATGTTGCACATTTGCCGTCCTTTTTTAAGAAATTTCTTTTATTCGTCTCAATAGGGATTCCAAAGTTCAAAGGGCACAGAAGGTCTTCAGTGAAAAATCTGTCCTCCAGCCCACCTGCAAGGACAGCAATCCCCTGGCCCGTGGGTCCGTCCAGAGGCGTCCCAGGCCTGCGCAACCTGGCGGTCCATGGACGAGAGCCCTTCTTCAGCCACATCTGCCACCTGCCATGCCTTCTTTCGGGAGAAGCCGTGCTGCCATGTTGTCAATTAAAATTGGAGGAAAAACCTTCGGTGTAATTGTTCATGTCAGCGACACCTTTTTTAAAATTTTATTTATTTATTTTTTTTTTTTTTAATGTTTATTCACCTCCGAGACAGAGACAGAGCATGAACGGGGGAAGGTCAGAGAGAGAGGGAGACACAGAATCTGAAACAGGCTCCAGGCTCCGAGCTGTCAGCACAGAGCCCGACGCGGGGCTCGAACTCACGGACCGCGAGATCATGACCCGAGCTGAAGTCGGACGCCCAACCGACTGAGCCACCCAGGCGCCCCTACACCTTTTTTTTTAAAGGGTCTCATCAGGCTTCGTCCAGCTTATTTTTCAGTAACAGGGATTTTAAATTAAAAAAAAAAAATTTTTTTAATGTTTATTTATATATTTAGAGAGAGAGAGAGAGAGAGAGAGAGAGCGAGAGAGAGAGAATGAGCAGGGGAGGGGCAGAGAGAGAGGGAGACACAGAATCCAGAGCAAGCTGCAGGCTCCAGGCTCCGAGCTGTCAGCACAGAGCCTGATGCAGGGCTTGAACTCATGCACCACGAGATTGTAACCTGAGCTGAAGTCGGATGCTTAACCGACTGAGCCACCCAGGCGCCCCTAAGTAACAGGGATTTTTAAAAATGTTCCTGCTCCCTGCACATCTATGCCTCTTCCTAGATGCTTTTCCCTGTTTGCTCTGATCCCCGTATTCGGTGCCAGCAGCTGCTGCCAGGTGTCCCCGATCCCAGCCGTCTGCCCCTGATGAAGAGGGGGGCTCCGTGCCATCCGGGATGAGCAGCACTGAGTTGGAACAACCTGTCCTCTCTGCGGGGATGTGACAGGCCGTACCTTGAGAGATGCGGCAGGGAGGCCACTATCTTTAGGTCTTTTCTCTGGAGCTGGACAGGTTCCAGAACAGCGTCTTCCAATGATGTCAGCTGGGAAAGCGAGGTTCTGGCTGCCTGAAGCATGCTGGGAGTGGAGGGAAGAGGGGCGTGCAGACAGCCGCTCGCCCCCAGGCCAGCAGTGCGGAGGAGGGACCCCCGGAACCGGCCGCTCGCAAACCCGGCCGGGTCTGACACTTAGAACTCTGTGGGACACAGGGACCGCCTCTCCGGGGCTCTGCCCTTGCTTCTGCGGAACCGCCTGCCCATCTGCTTGCCAGCTTCCCAAACCGCACCGTGCCGCACTCCCCTTCCCTGCGTTTAATTCCGTTCGTGTAGTTGTCCTCGGGTTTGGGAAGCAGCAAAATTATACGTGTGGATTCAATTCACATCTCAACCCAGACAGACCCTAATTATTCTGTGCTTTGATGAAAGTGAAGTTTACATGCGACCAAAAAAAAAAAAAACAGAGATTTTAAATAGCCTTAATTAAAAAACAAAACAAAACCGTACATATATAAATAGGACACTGGTCCTTCTGCAGATTCCTTCATTTCTGGCAATTTTGAAAAGCGGCTAAAATCTTGAAAGTCACAACAGCGTGGCTGCTGCACTGCGGACGGCCCGTTAAAAGGGATGTAATTCAAGGCAGAGACCCCCACGTACAGACCAACTGGCTCTACTTCTGCTGGCCAAGACTTCTTTAAAAACTGCACTCCTGTCTTTTGTCACTTCTCCTGTGACATTACTGCTTCAGTTTTCTTACCTGTAAGTAAGGTTAGTCACACCCCTCCACCTCTATTAGGTTGTTGGATTAAATGAGCCACGAATTAGTAATCACTTTGGGTCTCAGGGTTCTACGCCAGCCACTGCCCTCCATCCAAAGGTCTGCGCCCTTGAAATGCTCTTCGCCAGCTGGCCCCGCGCTGCACTGGGTCTGTAGGGGGCACCAGAGAGACACCGCAGGAAGCTGGCCTTGTTGTCTCTGGGTCCCCAGGCTTCTCCACTGGGAGCGACGCACTCATACAGTAGAAGCCCGGGTGTGGGGCTGACATCTGCTGTACTGGTGTGACATGTGTGCGTTTGTATGCGTGCAGGGCGTGTGTCCACAGACACATTTAATTCCTAGTTCTCGTGGGGCGCGCCTGGGAGGCTCTCCGTCGGTTGAGCATCTGACTCCGGCTCAGGTCACAGTCTGTGACTTCAAGCCCCACGTCAGGCTCGGTGCTGACGGCTCAGAACCTGGAGGCTGCTTCGGATTCCGTCTTCCCCTCTCTCTGCTCCTCTCCCCCTCGCTCTCTCTCTCTCAAAAACAAGTAAACATTAAAAAAAATTTTTTTTTTTAAATAAAAAAGAAATGACGCCTCAGTAGCTATGCACACACCTACCTCCAGATCTTGGTTTCCAACCACCGTGCTCCGTGAAAGCGGGGGCTCCCCAGGGGTGACTCCAGGACCTGGCATCTCACCGTATGAGAAAGCAGCATGATGGGTGCATGTGCAAGGCCAGGGGGACCAAGTGGAAGCAGCTCCCAGCAGCCATTTCGGGCACAAGGTGGGCAACATCATCAGGGATATACATAAATGAACGTGAAGTGACCGGAGGAGGAGGAGGAGGAGGAGGAGGAGGAGAAGGAGGAGGAGGAGGAGGAACAAGGAACGTTGAGGACAAACCAGTAACGTGGCACAGCGGTGGGGGACAGACCGCCCGGAGACACTGCAGCCGGGAAGCCTGGTACGGAACAGGTGCACGCAGTCCTGCGGCGTCTCCCGGCAGAGTGCGGGACCTTCTCGTGGGGACACGAGGCCAGCACACGCCACGCGAACCACGGGAAACCACGGGAAACCACGGGAAACCTACTAGGAGGCGGACAAGTCCACGAGGGCCTCATCCCACGTCCCAGTGAGCGAGCGGAGCTCCTCTGCAGTATTCTTGCTGAACACAGGACACAGACCAAAACCGAAGCAGTCCACAAGGTAACTGACCTGTGACCCCCGAAAATGTCACGATCACAGAGGACAGACAGCCGCTCCGCATCGGAAGGGACTCGAAAGGCGGGACAGCTGGACCGGGCCGACAGGCAGGATGGGGGCCCAGGACTGAGGGTCATCTGACGTCAACACTAACATTTATACTGCAACCACCTACCAGGTGCCGCAGGAGGACACGGGGTCATTTGCCACAAAGAAAAAAGGTCCTCATCTTGGAGTTGTGATTCAAAGAGGTGGGTGGGGGAGGGGAATCAGCAGGGGCTCTGATCTACTAAGATGGTAACAACTGGGCCAGCGAGGGGGCAGGGACCTGACGGTCCTCCACACCGCACTCTCCTTTCTCACAACCATCACACTTCTGGAAAACCCTCGCCACCAGCCCCAGGACCCAGGACCTTGCCTGGCACGTGGCAGGAACTCAGGAAGCAATTGAGGGAAAGGGCCCCCTGCAGCGCCTGCCTGAAGTGTATCACCCGCAGGCTGGGAACCACGGTGCCCCAGGGGCCCAGGTGAGCCCCCAGCCAAGCCCACACCTCCTGTGGCCCGACCAACTGGACCCTCTGGCACAAGGAGGGCGAAGCCCACAGGAACGCTTTGTGACACCTTCACGCTAAAAGTCCTTTGACCAGCTAAGAATGCGTGAATTCTACCATTTCCATTTGCCCAAAAGGAAGTTTAGTCCTTCCGCCTCCTGAAGACTGAAACGGGTCATTCGCACATACACGTCGTCATCGACAATTTATTTAAACGTTCCAAGGATCCCAACCCCATTTAAAGACTAAAACCGCAACATCCCCCATTCAATAAAAGCACACAAAGCTCTCAGAGTTAGTACCACAGCCCACGAGACAGCTCTTCCTCTGAGAAAAGTTTATTTGACTTTTATTACGAAGGCACACAAGTCATCTGAGGCTTCAGATATTAGCCCACCGCATGTGAACGTCACACTGTTAACGTGCAACTTCACAGCTATTAAGGTTTACAAAACGGTCTTCCGACGATTCAGGAGTTAGATTCTTTCTATAAATAATAATTAAAACAATAATTAAGCCCAATAGAGGCGTAACAAAAGGGACCTGAAAATTCCTTCAAGGGCAGTTTTGTTTCTTGATAGAAGTTTAAGACCTTAACGGTGAAAGTCTACGACTGCCTGAAACACGCACCATGGACCAGCTTTGCCAAAGAAACCGTAAACGGGCTAAAAAAGTATCGTGAAAGCAGCACTGAGGTCATTTACAGACTGTTCTATCATCTCCACCAGTTTTCAAAAATATGCACTTTGTGGGTCAGAAGCTCCGGGTTTGGCTCTGGGCACCAAGGCGGAGGCCTCCTCACCGGGGCAGGGCGCCCTCGGCCGGGTCGGGGCCCGGGGCTGCGTCCACGCTGGCGCTGGCGGCCGGCTCCGCACCGTGTTCGGCCCCCGCCTCCTCGGCCTCCGGCGGCCCCGAGCCGCCCGCGCTCTCAGGCGCCAGGACGGCCCCTTCCTTCTTCTTCTCCGCCAGCACCTCCAGCCCCATCATCCTGAGATAATGAAGCCGTTCGTTCTTGGGCACGAAAGTCCGAATGGAGGCCTTTCCTCGCCATCCACATAACACGATGGGACACTGGAGGGTGTCCGGTTTCCTACGAACAAGATGGCTGTGCGTGAGCGTTAAGCGTCCTACCTTCATCTAGAGAGGGGAGCACGCAACCTCTCCAGAAACAACATGCCCAAACCCCGGGGGGGCATTTTAGTCTGCGACCCTACGGAAGGTTTTCTCAAAGGCCATCAGCAACTTCCTCACGTCCTAAATATCCTCGATATCCTTGCGTTGGCCGGTTTTTCTTTCTACAAGCTCCCAGTGTAGAATAAGCCCCAAATCCAGAGTTCACACACACTTCTGATGCCAGAATCTCTAGATTCTTCCAGCTGCTCAAATGCGAACACGGGTCACACCTCACACCACCGACAACAGGCACGGCTGCCCGGGGCCTCCCAGCCCATCGTCGGAGACGAGGCTCCTTGCAGGTTGCAGAGCTGGGCCTGGAGCCACACAGCCCTTCCTCGCCACCCTCAGTGCTTCCCCTACCTCGGTCCAGGTGACCCCGAGTCTCCTTGGCCCCCCCCCACCCCGAAGAGCAGCGTGGGGCCCCCACACACCGCGCTCACTTGTTTCCAGCCCGCTGGGTCCCCGCCTCCCGCAGTCTGGGGATCCGCCTCAGACCCCTACCCACCCACTGGCCTTTCCTCGGCTGACGTGGCAGTGACTGTCCCGCCCCCGTGTCCCTGACGAGCACTACGCAATCATCACTGCCTTTCAAACGAGACTCTGGTCTGGTTTTGGGGCTCCTAAAGCCCCGCTCCATTAACCCCACGTCCCACCGCCGTGTGACGCCAGGCATCAGTGACGTGGGCGGAGACAGGAACACACTCTAGGTTGAAAAAGCAAACAGGGAGGCTCCCGGGTGGCTCGATCCGTTGAGCGTCCAACTCGGGCTCAGGTCATGATCTCGCGGTCCGTGAGTTCAAGCCCCGCGTCGGGTTCTGGCTGACAGCTCAGAGCCTGGAGCCTGCTTCGGATTCTGTGTCTCCCTCCCTCTCTGCCCCTCCCCTGCTCGCTCACTCTCTCTCTCTCTCAAAAATAAATATCGGGCGCCTGGGTGGCTTAGTCGATTAAGCGTCCGACTTCAGCTCAGGTCATGATCTCACAGCTCTCGTGAATTCAAGCCACGTCAGGCCCTGTGCTGACAGCTCAAGAGCCTGGAGCCTGCTTCAGATTCTGTGTCTCCCTCTCTCTCTGCCCCTCCCCTGCTTGTGCTCTCTCTTTCTCTCTCAAAGAATAAATAAACATTAAAACAAAAAAATTTTAGGGGCACCTGGGTGGCTCAGCCAGTTAAGCATCTGACTTCAGCTCAGGTCATGGTCTCACTGCTCGTAGGTTCGAGCCCCACGTCAGGCTCTGCGCTGACAGCTCAGAGCCTGGAGCCTGCTTCGGATTCTGTGTCTCCCTCCCTCTCTGCCCCTCCCCTGCTCGTGCTCTCTCAAAAATTAACATTGAAAAATAAATAAAAACAAACAAACAGAAAAAGGGGCTGAACCAACACGAGAAACAAGCCACTACCAAGAGAGGGAAGGACACCCGTGTCCGTCTCTCCAGGGGGGTGGCGGGGGGCGGGGAAACGTGGACAGCACGCTGGTAACAAGGATGAGAGGAATCGACCGGAATTCCCAAACTCCCACTTGCTTTTTCTGCACTTTCTCCCCAGTAATCCCCGCAGCTGTCTTTCCGCTCGTACAACAGGTCAGCACGGGAGAAGCACCTGGCGTCACTACTGCTAAAGACCACATCCCGGTCCTTGTCTGAGCGGTTCTGCGAAACCGCCCCGTTCCCGACACCACTGGCCCTTCCTTTTTCCTTCCCGTGGACCTTCCGGGGGTCCGGGAGCGGGCGAGGCGTCTCCCACCTAAACCACCTCCTGGCCCGGCTGTGCCAGGAAAGCCCGTCTCCGTCGTGCACAGAAGACACCTGGCAAGTGAGGTCGACACGGGCGCTCCGCGGCTCGGCGTGTGCCTGGGTCTCCTCTGTCCTGCTTCGTGCCCCTCCCTTTTGTGCCCGTTTCACAGATGCGGACCTCGGATGCTGGCCCAAGAGCCCGCGAACCCCGGTTCCCGTCTACACCGCCCTCCGGAGCTCCGGCACCGTGCTTGTGGCGGACGCGGCATCAACACGCTCGGGCCCCGAAGGTCCACACCTGGGACTCCGAGTCCCCTCGCTTCCCAAAGCGTGTGAGCGGCGGCCTGCCAGCGTCTCCAGCACGTTCCGACCCAGCAGGTGAGCTCTGCCCTCACTTCCCCCTTCATCAGACGACACCTGCCCAGTCAAAAGCCAGAAGCTGACCCACGAGCTCCCGTGCCTTCGCCCCCACAACCCACCTTGTCTGCACCAGCCCCAGACGCACCAACCGTTGGTCCCCGGCACCCGCCTCCCACTCCCCTGCTGCCCGATGCCGCACATGCTTGGGCCACCATCTTCACAGCAGCCGGAGGCCGTGGAGACCGCGCAGGGTGCTGGGGCCTGCCCCACCTCCGCAAGCTCCACCCAGGCTGCCTTCCGGCCCGTTCCATCCCCCAGACGGGTGCTTCTCAGCTTCCTCGTCGCCACCCAGAGTCAGGCCAAACACACCTCCCCGAACACGGCCCGTGGCCCCACCTAAGCTCTCCTGCAAACCCCTCCCCAGCCCCGTGTTCTTCCTCCTCCTGGAACAGGGGTTTTACTTGAGAAAGCGGCCCTGGGTGCAAATCCTCACTCCCCTCTACCTAGCGGGGTGCACTGGCCACGCCCCCTGGGCTCCTCGCCCCACTTCCAGCAACTGCTGCCCACGGGACCTAGTGTCCGCGGGCACGCGAGGGCCGCCAAGGAACAGCGGTCAGTGAGTGAGCTGTCTGTCTGCTTCAGCAAAACCCCACACCCTGCCTTCGAACAATGCTGCCTGACGCGTGACAAGAAGCCCACGGACACTGGCCGACCCCTCGGTAGAGACAGGACTCCACGTCTCCTGACTGTTCAACCTGTATGCTCCTTCTGCGGGAGACAGAAATCAGAGCTAGATTTCCCAGGCACAGGGAGAAAGTTCTATACGTTTAATTCTCTAGGTAGAAGCTGAACGTTCTAGGAGAAGATGACGTACCAGAACACTTGTCCTCAAGTTCCCACAAGGCCGTCTTCAGGAGCACGTTCCCGACAGGCCCCACGGCCACCCACAGACCCCTCCCGCCCCCCGCTGACAGGAGCGCCCGCACTTACGTGGGGTCCGGCTCGTACTTCAGGACGATGCTCCCCTTGGCTGGAAAAGAGACAGACAAGTGTGGGCCAGGCTGCCGGTCAACGGACACCGTCTGCGTGTCCGGCACTGTGGACAGCCAGCAACACACAGCCTGCACTCCTGGCCTCGAGGACCTCCGTGCGGAGATGGGGACTCTTTGTACCCGGACACGCAGAGCCTTTGGCAAGCCCGGCACCGAGTGGGCGGTCCACGCAGCCTGGCGGAGGACGGGTGGGACCCTCAGGCATTTCCGGGAAGCCTCTCCGTCACTCTCAGCAGCAGGGGGATGGGGAAAACTACGGGTGAATCCTCAAAATTTGAGACGAAACACGTAACTGCTCCAACTTCCAGAAACAGCATGACACACACGTGAAAACCGTCAACAACGAGACTGCCACCACCCCCCTGCAGGATGAAGACGAAGAAGAAAACAAGACGGTGCCCTCGTCCCTGCGATCGCATCTATTTCAGGTGCGGCTCCTGCCCGAGACCACAGAACACCGCGTCCACCCAGCACGTTTTACGCCCTTCCGTTCCGAACAGAAAACACAGAACCACAGTAACTTTGTGGGTGCAGTGTGTGTGCAGATTGAGCCAGAAACAGTGAACACGTAATAAACAACAAGAATGAAAAGAAAACTTAGCACCTCTGGTGGGATTATTTTCATTCTTAGGTGAAAACATCACCAGGATAACTTGAAGTGGAAAGTTTATGAAATACCCAAACAGCATGACCAACAACCTTTTTTGGCGGGCTAGGAAAGCAGCCTGCTTCAAGCTGGCTGATTCAATGCCAAACGAACCTGACGGCCTGTGCTGGTGAGTGCCCTGTGCCTCCGCACAGGACGGCCAGGCCCCAGCACCCACAGAGCACCTCCCCTCCCCCCACGAAGGCCTGGGGAAGCAGGGCAATGTAACGGATGCCTCTGACCCTCAGCGTGCTAAGACACCAATCCCATTTCCACAAAGCCCTCTGGAAAATGACAGTAAAAAGAAAGCCACACTGTATTAAATGTAAGACGGAAGAAGATCTAAGCAACTTGAACACCGACATCCTCACTGTCTTTATAAGAGCAAATTATGCTTCTATGCAAGTTAAACTGCTTACCCAAGTCCTTGGCTTGGCTGTAGGTCTCACTGCTAAGTTTTCTAAAAAATGGGTTTTCCTGGGTTAACAGAATTTTAACATCTTCCATTGACACAGTGATAATTCTTGAATTAATAAATGGATACAACGTGTATATTCCCTGCGGGGAATAAAGAGACGCCACCATTATGAACGGTAACAATCACCCACTGTCCCCAGGGCCTTTCCACATGCCACGCCCAACCCTCCCCTCACCACAGCCCCTGGAGAATGTGTAAGCGAACGCGTCCAGGGGAGTCAAAGAAGCCGGCAGGGCTCTATTCGCCCGGACCCATCGGACTAGCTCAGCAACAGCCGTCTGCCACAGAGCACGGCAGGTCAGCTCACGGCTGCTGCTTCCCCAAGTCTCTTTCCCAAATTACCTCCTGCGCTAACCGAAAAGCACAATCAAACTCTTCGCCACTGTTATTCCGACACCAGACTTTTATCCCAGTGTTTATAACCTGTTGGTGAAGACACAAGACGAAACACGTATGACCAAAAGCCAAACAGTCGATTAAAATACTCCCTTCCACCACAAGGCAGAGCCTCGAGGACGTGCTGACAGAGAAGAGACGGCAAAGCTGTGGAAGTCGTGGGATCGGAGCAGGGGTTCTCCTAGCCTGACGCTCTCAAACGGCGTTGGTTTTAGGTGGCTTAGATCGACTAACAATCACCACAACAGACATTAAAACCAGGAAAAGCTCTGAAAATGCAGGGACACGACACACACATTCCATGGGCCGTCAAGAAAACACACATTCCATGGGCCTCCATGGAGGCCGTCGCCTGGAAAACACTAGGGGACACCCAAGCGAGCAGAGCAGAAGGGGCGGAAATGAGGTCTCAGCATTGGTTCGGAAACAATTTAGAGGTCGTGCACCTCCAGACCACACCTGGAGATCTGCCAGGGAGGAAGCAGTTGGGAAAAGAGCAGAGCAATGAAGGCAGGGCCTAGGGGCAGCGAAACGAAGGAGAACAGAAGGGCCCGTAACAGCAAGAGCGCCCAGGAGCAGCAGCCGGAGCTGTGGACGCCCCGTTCCGTCCTCCCGGACACGCCCGCCGAGCGCAGCCCGCACCTGCTGGGCGGGGCTCAGGGCCCCCGTGCGAGCCACCCCGGAAGCGCACCCAGCCGGGCCGTCTGGCAGTCCCACGCACGGCGTACCTTCACCCTCTCGCTGTTATTCAGCAGGACGTTCCTCAGCTCCTTGGAGACCATGTAGAGTTGCCTTTTCTTCCCTTCTGTGGTTCGAGTCAACAAATTCATCTTTGGGAACGAAGGATCCAATGCGTAAAATTTCCTACGCACAAGACAGAGCTGCTGACGAGTTCGGTTCAAGTGTGACAGACGGTCTCCAAGCAGGACGCTCTTCCCCGACAGAATTCGGTTTCAAGACTGTGGCTTACGGCACTCGCTCTGCTGTGCGGTCCCGTCTCCTAAGCTCGATCGAGTTCACCCAAAACCCCAGGCAAGTTTTACTTGCGGCACAACTAGACCAGGGACGTGGGCAGACAAGTGCGAGGCCTCTCCATCACCTGCTGCTCCAGGGACCAGGACCTGAGAGAACACCTCTGCTACTTGAGAAACGCCCTAAGGGGCAGACCCGAGAGAAGGACCAGTCACCCACATGCAGCACAAGCGCCCACCGTGGGAAATGTATACTGACGGGAAGATGAACGGCGGGAGCTGTTGACCCTCAACCCTTCCTCTCTGTTCCGCTCGGAGGTTTCCAATCAGGGTCCCCAACCTCCCACCCAGACCCACTCTTCTCCCCTTCCCACACGGGGGCCCAGGCAGGCAGCCCCCCGATCTGGAAGCTCAGCTGGGTCACGGACATTCGGGGCCACAGTGCCCCCCACCCCCCGGCCCCGGGCACTTCTCGGGCGCTGGCCGCTTACACTGAAGGGCGTGGTGAGCACTCCCTAGGATTTCACCCGGCTCTAGCGTGCGGTTACGTGGAAGGAGATACTACACACGACTAAGTACAAGGCACGATGAAATGCGATCAGTTACACATTTATGATGAGAATTTAGAAGCCTGAATTAATTCTTACTGGATCGGTGGAAATAACGGGTCGTCTTCAGGAATAAACACGAACGGGTCTTCTTTAAACCCAAACAACTTCATCTTCTTGGACGGAGGAGGGCTGAAGACAGAGGCAGGAGAAACACCACCCAGGTCGGAGGGGAGCATCGGACGCCAGCAGCCCACCCTCCACCCCCCGCCCAGCCCTCCTCCTCAGCCTGCGCAGCACGGGCCCCCCCGCACACAGGCTCTGCAGGGACCGCACCCCGTCCAGCACAGCGGAGCCCACACTGCACCACCTCCAGGAGGCCACGAGAGCCAAGGGGCCGGGAAGACACGAGGACGTCAGGGACCAGACGGATGCCCTCTTCTTACCCACACACTCCGTCTTTCTTACTTCCGTTGTTCTCTACGTTCTCAGCTCTTTCCGTGATCTCCGTGTCGTCAATTCCACCGACCGGTTTACTCTCCAGCTCGGCGGGGTCCGTGGGGCCCGACCGCACAGGCTCTCTGGGCTCGCCCTGCAGCTGCAACGGGAACAAGTGTGTTTACGCTCCGAGAGCAAGCCACTCTGCACTGCCACAGGACCTCGGCACCCGAGGTCCGTCCTGTTTTTCCACAGCCTTTTATATGTAAAAGACAAGAGAATTTTTGCAACTATCTGAAATCTATTTTGCTATGATGAACAGAATTCACGGGCATGGTTTCTTTCGAAGTTCTGACTTGGGCTCAGGTCGTGATCTCATGGTTAGTGGGTTCAAACCCTGCATCAGGCTCTGTGCTGACAGTGGGGAGCCTGGAGCCTGCTTCGTATTGTGTCTCCCTCTCTCTGTCCCTCCTCTGCTCGCACTCTCTGTTGCTGTCTCTCAAAAATAAACAAAAACGTTAAAAAAAATAATTTAAAAAACATGCCCCCCAAATTCACGAAGCTCTAAAGCAGACAAGCTGGTGGGACTCATGCTGTGCAACACTGCCTCCCAGAAAATGTTTAATTTAAAAGTAAAAAATAGGGGCGCCTGGATAGCTCAGTCGGTTAAGCATCTGACTTCAGCTCAGGTCATGATCTCACAGTTCGTGGGTTCAAGCCCTGCGTCAGGTTCTGTGTTGACAGCCCAGAGCCTGGAGCCTGCTTTGGATTCTGTGTCTCCCTCTCTCTCTGCCACTCCCCACTCATGCTCTGTCTCTCTCTCTCTGTCAAAAATAAATAAACGTTAAAAAAAAATAAAAAATAAAAAAAGTAAAAAAACAGCCACCCAAACCCCCTGCCCAGGCTGCCTATGCCCTGCCCACCCCTGTTGGGCTCCTGGAAATGCGGCCCTGCCCTTCACAGCCTGTCTCAAGTGCCCCTTCCCCACGGGCCACCTCTGCATACTGTGGTCGAGCCTCACTTGGCCAGCACACCTGCCCTGGCTGGGATTCCAGCCGTGTTTACAGGCCTCACTTCTACACCAGGGCGTCCTGAGGACGAGGCACCGGAGTCCTCAGCACGGCCCCAGCAGCGCTGAGCTGTGCTCGTGTGCAGGGCAGCTGACTGAAACAAAGCGACTCAATGCAAAGGAAAAAGGAACCGAAAAAACAACAGAAAAGGAAAACAGCAGTAACGCTAAACGAGCAAGTGACGCCATGCCGGAGCAGGGGGACTGGAGGCAAGTTCGACGCCCATCCACATAGGCTGCACCGGGACAAGAGTGTCCACGTGGCACGTGGCGAGGTGATGTACCGTGTCACACGACAGGCCCTGCACCTGCACAGCGCCGCGGCCGTGGGCCATGCGCACTTTCTCACCACTTCAGAGGTGACCAGGGCAGGGAAGAGGCATCTCAGAGTGTAAGTTCACACGGTTTTAAAAACCGCACAAAAGCATGTAAAATAATTCACTGATAGTTTGTTGTACGATTACCACAGAATAAACCTTTACGCTGGGATAAATAAAATGTTACTAAAATCAATTTCGCTTTGGTTTTTGCACGTCTGAAAGCGGCTGCGAGAATGTGGAAGTGACACGTGTAGCTGGCGCTCCAGGTCTGGGAGGGCACTGCTCAGAGCTCCCGCCCCGGGACTCGGGGGGCCTGGAGTCCAGAAGACGAGCTCCACGAGCATTGCCCTCGAGCCTCTAACTCGGGCAGCACAGTGGTGCCCAGAGGTGCGGGCTCCCCCCTGTGCCGGGCTCTGCGTGCACATGGTCATCTGGATCAGCCACGACCCAGGGACGGTCTCCTCTCTGCTTCTCCAAAGGCTAAGCATCATTCGTCCACGCCTGTAGGCTCTGATCTGAAGGAAATGCTGACCTTCAGACTGTGATTCCCGCCACATTCTGACACGACGCAGGCTGAGGTACGCACTAACAGAGAGAGGTCATGTCGATACAGAGAAGAGCGGACACCACGCGGCAAGACTCGAAAGGCCGCCCTCTCACCGACCTCCCTGCTTCAGGGCCTCCTACAGCATCCAGGAGGCAGGGGACTCAGGAAGACAGGCCGGGCCTACTCGATCTCCTTGTCAGCCAGGCCTGGACAAAGTCTCACGGCCACCGTTGAAGACAGGCCGGCTTGAGGCTGGCAGAGCTCTATCAACCTGCAACAGGCTGAATGGAAGCAACCTCTGGGGACACCGCACCGCAGCCAGCTCGGGGGGCTCCGATTCTCGGGGGACACAGCACCGCAGCCAGCTCGGGGGGCTCGGGTTCTCGGGGGACACTGCACCGCAGCCAGCTCGGGGGGCTCGGGTTCTCGGGGGACACTGCACCGCAGCCAGCTCGGGGGGCTCGCTCTCTGAGCCACAGAGCAGTCATGGTGTCTTTTCGATCTGCATTTGAGATGCAGAAGGAGTGTATTCGCCCGACTCTGCCTCCTCCAGGGACCTATCCCTTTATGACGCTGCCGCTTTTCTGCAAAGTAAAAATTTAGAAGCATCCCTGCCCCTGCCACACACATGCTCATGGACAGCTGCTCTCCACACCCAAAAACTATCCCAGTGACCATGGTCAGCGTCTGCCTTGAACACACGAAAAGAGCCCATGATAAGCTGCGTCACTTCAGAGGACACTTACCTTCGGTGGACGCTTATTCCATGGCATTGAAGACTTTTTCACCAATACTGCCACAAAGAACCCGCCGGTATTCTGATGATGTGGTAATATTCTAAGACTAAAAAAAAAAAAAAAAAAAAAAACACAGTGCAAACTTTTTAACTGAGAATACATTCTCTTACGGGCACTTGGGTGGCTCATTCGGTTAAGCGTCCGACTTCGGCTCAGGTCACGATCTCACAGTTTGTGAGTTCGAGCCCCACATCTGGCTCTGTGCTGAGAGCTCGGAGCCTGAAGCCTGCTGCAGATTCTTTGTCTCCCTCTCTGCTCCTCCCCCACTCACGCTCTGTCTCTCAAAGATGAATAAATGTTAAAAAAAAAAATTAAAAAAAGAAAATACATTCTTCTAGTACTAAGACAAAAGCTGCAAAGGTGATCTGTGACAGAGAAGTCACGTCTCCCTGCAAATATTCACACCCCCCTCACATGTGGAACGGCCAGTGTGTAACGTGTAGAAAGTTCGTGCGGTTTGCAGAGCACAACCGTGTAAGTTCTTTCCGCTTCCGTTATTTATAAATGCTCAATGCCAGCAGCCAATAGGAAATGAGAACTTCTTTCTTGCTGGGAAGTTCACATGCCTGGGGTCAGCCACGGGCATAGCCCAGGCCTCGCAGGAATGCTGGGGGCCCGAAGTCCCCACCTCCCCAAGCCTGAGAGCCCCACAAACCCACCACCGCTCCAGATGCATCGCCTGTAACCTCTCCGGGTCCTTTGGTGGGAACATGGTGGGCCGGATCTGGGTGTGTCTGCCATGAGGAACAGCCTCCCACTCTGAAAACCACTGTCCATCTTTTGTCATCACCTATGAACACCATGGCGGAATTCTGCATTACCAGCACTATCCAACAATAAGAAATCACACGGTGCTAATGTAAATGCTGTCCACACGATAAATGGCGAGTCTCATTTCTCTCCGAAGCTGAGACTGTGTGTGCACGTAAAAATGCGATAATCTCGTGTTCCATAAAACACGATGATCATTTTATAAAACAGCATTTTCCGTATAGATTTTATTTTTTTTTAACAAGCCTCAGTGTTTCTGGTTTAAAACTGAAAAGTGAATTGTTTCATATTGGAACTGAAGCTTGAACCCCAGCCAATAATAAAAATAAAGCACAGCTACGCTTACAGGGATAAGAATAAATAGCTGATTTCTAACTGCAGAATAAAGACAGGGAAACTTTTCCACTGCCAGAGAAAAATACTTGTATAATCGTGTACCATTTGTCATTATATCTAGTTTTGAAGTTAATTCTACATCAAAACTGACCGCGTAACTAAAAGCAGCGTTTGTGGAAGTCACTCAAATACGGACGCTCTCAAAGCGCCTGCTTGCTCAGCGGTACGTGTTCCCACAACCAGGCTCCTCCCAGAAACATCACCTTCCACTGTGTGATTCCAGGCATCCATTTCAGTCCCGGCAGCTCGGAAGACACGTCAGCGAGCTCCAAGGCCCCTGGGGACCAAAAATAAAACCTTTTCACCTTATACCCAAAGAAGCCGGACGCACGAGATCACACACCGTGTGATTTATTTCTACAAAATGCCCAGGGAGGGCAACTCCATACACACAGCACCTCAGTGGGTCGGGGGTGCGGGCCCCACAGGCAGTGACCACACGCGGGCAGCTCTCCGTGGGGGGGGGGGGGGGGGGGGCAGGGGACCGAAACAGCCAGGGACCGGACTGCAGGGAGGACTATGCGCGTGTGAGGTCACTAGTCGTACCCTTACAACGGGGGACGCTGAGGCGTGTGCATCACAGCAAAACGGAGCTTCGGAAACGAGGCGGCGGCAGGGTCCCGCCCGTGTCCCAGGGGAGCCCACGGCAACTGTGCCTGCTCCACCCCCGGCTTCTAGACACACACATGCCAGTTAGAGGACACGGTCTTTGTGCCCTCGTGTCTAACACACACCCCAGAACCAGAAAGCAACATATAAAGGGAACTGTGAACATCTGTAAACGTTCTGTGTCAGGCCCAAGCCAGTTTCCTAAAAATGCCCAGCAGGGCATCGGTCCAGCTTTGAGGACATCGTGTCTATGGTAACATTACAAGAGGCTGTAAGATGGGGCCATTCCGGGGATCCTTTCAAATAAACCTCCATCCACAGATCGTGGATACAGATTGGACAGCCTCACAGAAAGGGAACGTCCAACAAAGCTCCACGGAAGCTGTGAAAACGCACATGATCGTAAAAACGAAGCAAAAGAATCCTCAAGGCCGAGGTGGAACGGTATGAAACCCCCCACAAAAGCACGGCCCTGACTTCTACTACGCTATCTGAATATTCTCACTTTGTTAAATGCAAACACCAAATTCTAGTGCAGGTTTGAGGAAACTAAACCCAACACAAAAATTCCAATCGAGAGGACTCCGAAGGGGTTGAACAACTAAGGGCAGACCCCACGGCATGGGTCAACCAGGCACTGAGAACAAGGTAACTGGAAGCCTAGACAGTTGGCTTTCAGTCAGGTTTCAAGCTACTTCATACACGTGCATGTGGTAAGTTTGGAAGTGTCTTATTCTGGATCGTAGTCAGTTTGAAACTCCTCGTTATTTCCTTTAAAGACAAGATGACGGGAAAAGCTAACATTTCAGTAAAAGCTTACACAAAGGAAGAAATATTTTACGACAAAACGTTGTGAAAACTGGTTTAAAAACATTTTAGGCACCTGTCCAGTTTGTCCGTATCCAGCAGTGTGGTTAAGACCTCACACCCGTTAGGACGGCTACCGTCACAAACACAGAAAATAACAAGGGCTGGTGAGGACGTGGAGAAGTCGGGATCTGTGCACCATCGGCGGGAATGCCCTCCAAACTGAGCAGTGAATCATCATCATCCAGCAATTCCAGAAGATACTCACCAAGAAAACTGAAAGCAGGGTCCTGAGCTGCGTGTACAGCTGGGGTCACAGACGCACTATTCCCAACAGCTAAACCGAGGAAGCAACTCGCGTCCATGGACAGATGAATGGGGTCAACAAAATGTGGTGTAGGCCTGACGTGGGAGATGTTCAGCCTTGAAGGCTGAAGGAAGGGAATTCTGTCACCTGCTACAGCGTGGATGAACCCCGAGGACAGTGTGCTGGGTGAGATATGCCAGTCACAGATACAGCATGATCCCACAGGGAGATCCCTAGCGATCCCTAGACAGACTTGAGACAGCAAACAGGAAAGTGGGGACTGGTTTCACGGGTCCAGAATTCCAGTTTTGCAAGACCAAGAGCTCTGGAGACGGGCTACGCAACAACGTGTTCCTAACGCGACAGAAACGTAGGCTTTAAAACAGTTAAGGTGGTAAAACTTCAAGTTGCGAGTGTTTTACCACAACTACAATTCTCTCAAAAAAACCACCGTGGTAAGGACGGACATCATCTTTCAAACTCGAGAGATAACGAAACATATGAAACAGACAATCCTCGAAATTCATTAAATACAACACATCCGCCACATAAGCGTGTTTTTAAGTCAGGGCACCTCACCGTAGGGTTTAGAGTCTAATTTAGCAAATGCCCAGGAAAAGGTCCACAAGAATATAGACTCTTACCTTCGCTTTTCTCCAGCAAAGACGCTATGACCGCCTCGTCTTCGATGGGGTTCAGCGAGCACGTGGAGTACACCATGCGACCGCCCTCCACCAGCTGCTCAGCACCGCGCGTGGCGATCCGCAGCTGTAAGCTAAGGGTGGACACCAGGTCACCCTGGGACCGAACGTGTCCGTGCGGCCCACAGAGCACAGGCACCTACCATACCACGTGTTCGTTACACATTGTCATGACAGACTTTCAACAAATCACAAAACAACCCCCAGGAAAAGAACTCTTTAAGGCTGCAAATGAAGTTAGAGTAAACCCACAGGAGGTGGTTCGTGTTCACCAAATCAGCATGTGTCCGTATAAACAACACGTTTGCTATTCTGTTAGCCTTTCCCAACATGCCAACGAGCAAAGCACGAAGCTAATGACTGAAAGCAACATATTACGGGAGTTTCACTGTGAAGAGGCCTCCGTACCTGTGCAGATACGTGACTTTTCTTTCTACGAACAACTCATAACCCTTAGCACTTTCTAATCCTAATACCTACTTCACAAAAGCGATAAACTATTTAACAGAGAAACCATCTCCCGCCGGCATTATTTACGGTGAATACTCATTAGGACACTGCAGACCACCCACAAGTCTACAATTACGAATGTGTAATTTTAATGTTAAAAGGAAAAAAGGACATAGTCCTGTAGACAATATAATCCAAACTGGTGTGGCTAACATCCCTACGCACAGAAAAACCACTGAAAGGCGTTAGACATTACAGAAGTTATCTTTGACTTATGAGATGTTCTTTTTCCTTCTACTTTTAAGGATTTTTCCAAATTTTCTTTAAAGACAGTCCATAAATATTTGAGATCAAAATGTTAACCAAAATAATTCAACACAAAAGAACGGAAAGCAGAGAGAAGATGAGTGAGACACTAAGGTAAAGATTATTTTGTGGAAAACAGGTTTGAAATGTTACAGGAAGTGGTCCCAAAAAACATTTTAAACAAATGTGTACCTGAAATGCATATGGTCTTCAGTTTACTACTCCAACAATGTTCCAAAAACAACCGCTTCTGATACGTAAGCAAACTCTCTCGAAGATGACCATTAATTGGCCCTTACAGTCCAGTGAACTCAAGATCCGGGCACCAAGTTACGAAACTGGGTGATAACCCTTCCCGACCCTGCCTGTGGGACGCCGGACTCACCCGTGCAGCTGCAAGCTGTTCAAGGTCGTCCACTTTTTCCAAACATCAATGTTTTTTCTCATAGTGCCATCCCCACTGGAAAGGAAGGTATTTAAGAACTTACAGGTCTGTTCAGATAGATGATTCGAATTTATCAATTATGTCCTATTCCAGCTAAATTACAAAACAGGTTATTGTTATTATAAACACCAACAGAACAGCTAAATAATATAGTTATTATATATATAACTGTATATATATGTATATGTATATATGTATATACGTACATGTACATATGTACATGTGTATATAATAGACATAATAACAGCTAAATAATAAACAGTTATCATAAACACCAACAGAACAGCTAAACTCTCACAGACTACAATCAACTTTCTATTTCTGCTTTCGGGGCAGAATTCTAATTACATTAAACTTTTAAGTTATACTTGAATTTGCAATTAAGTAAGGAAATAACAGATTTGAACAGAAAACCTCATTCAAAACTTAAAGAGGTAAACATACGCTTCCATGTGACAGAAATACTAGCAAAACTAATTTTGAGACCAGGACATGGACGTGTGGATCCTGTTACTTAACAATTTGGTGAATCAACGGTGGCATTTTAATCAGATTTACATGAATAACAACAAACTTACACTCACAGGGATTTTCCACAGTGGATTCAATTAAGCCAATGGAACTTCTTTATCAAGAGCTTTCTGCATAGCAGTTAAATATTTTTGATTTTCTACTTTTATTTAATAGAAATTACTTCTATGTTAATTTTACAATACAGACCTGATGAATTAATCTTCCTGTCCACATCTAACTTTATCTACCCATTTTCTCCCAGGGTAATTCCTGGAGCTGCTGGCTTTCTGTGTGAAGTTGAATGTCCCTTGGACATCTAGGTATCTGTCTTGAGGGGAAGGGGCTGCGGGGAGAAAACATCCCGAGAGACCCAATGGCTTTCAAATGACATCCCTTGCCTGCACAGTGGTGGCTTCAAATTCTGCCATAATGTTTAGAGATTTCCTCAGCTGACGCCTCAGTGCTCAGGTTACCACATTCTCCTAAGATGACACGAGACAGGAATTCTAGGTTTCTTTTCTTTCTTTCTTTTTTTAATGTTTATTTATTATTAACAGACAGAGAGTGAACAGGGGAGGGGCAGAGAGAGAGAGAGACAAAGAATCCGAAGCAGGCTCCAGGCTCCATGCTGTCAGCACAGAGCCCGACGCGGGGCTCGAACTCAGAGACCGCAAGATCATGACCTGAGCCAAAGTTGGACGCTTAACTAACTGAGCCACCCAGGTGCCCCAAGGAATTCTAGGTGTCTGACCAGAAGAGCACAGGGATGGGAAAACACTGACCCAAAGGAAAATCAGACAACTGTGGCTCGTGACCCATGTTAAATTTCCCTTCACAGGGGCATCCTTTCCGGGATTTGAAAGCGCACTCACACTCAGTATGCCCAACCACAGCTTTCACAACGAGCTCTGCCACAGGCAGGCAGTCTGCCGCGGTTTAAAGGAGAGAGTCTGAGATCGGCCATTGTACTCAAAACAGTGTGTTCTGGGCCGACGGAGTTTTCCGACAGACAAGTCCACGTGTTCAGAGTCTTAAACACCTACATCACTGCCTCTGGGAACTTAAAAGATGGCTTCAGTGCACAAACACAACTGTACACACGCAATTACAGTAAGTTTCTCCAAGGCGTCAACTCCTGAACTGCAGCGTGCCGAAGGACGTAAGACTTGCCATAAAAACCCAACCTGATTAGGTATGGCTCCTCAACGAACTGCTTTACATAGTCACCGCTCGTGCAAAGAGGAGTGACGGGGTCAAACAAATCATTCCTGACATCCACCACGGCGAGAGTCACTGCTGTCATTCTCTCGGGGACTTTAACTCTTGCGAAGACTGTACAACCGTCCCGCCTTGTACCTCCTTGTTTGGGACCCTATCTCTGCTGTGCTTGTCCATCACTAAAACCGTGAGGATACGGTCCAGGGCCACAGAGCCTCTGTCCTCCTCCCAGCTGCCCCGAGAACGGCGCCTACAATTGTGTGTGTGTGCGCACGCGTGTCCAAGTTAATCTAGACCACACCTCATGTGATCTCCTTAGTGAATTTCAGGCTTTCTGGCCTCTTAATAACACAAATACCTGCAAGGGACATCACACAGAATGCGATCATAGAAGAGAATCTCTTTCTTCCCGTTCACATCTATCGTGAGCCGAGGTATGCTGGATGCGTCGTGGTTCACCACCATGATGCAGGGGCTGCTCAGCCTTTTGGCCTGATGCACGAGCAGATAGCAACGCTTGTTGTCCACATCATTCGCAATGACAAACCCCTCTGAGAACATGAAATGATAGCGTCAGGCGAAATGTTGCACCCGCAGGATAATTTTCTACAATACCCAACCTCCTGGTTGGCCGGTGAGAAGCAGCAATCCACCAGAACGTAACACCCAAGCTTAAGATTTGCCAGAATTATCTGAGCAGTCCAAAACGGTGGCTCAGGCTCAGCGTAGATTTTTACAGTCACCTAGGATTCCCAAACCGCAAGATTTATTTTTCCGATTATTCAACAACTATTCATTTTGTACCAGTTATCACGCCAAAAGCATCTTTTCCATTATCTTCACTAACAACTAAAATGGAGGCTGAGGGGAGAGACAAAGCTGTAGAAAACAAAAGAATCACCCAACAAGTGTTCAAAATACTGCACCTGTATGCTGGGTCCCCACTCCAGACCCCGTGAATCGGAAGCTCTTTTAGCAAAGCGATTAGTCAGAGAAGAGAACGCCTAGGACAAAGCTAAGCAAGCAGGCCCACTAGAACAGAGCAGGAGCAGGGGGCTTGCACGAAAGGGGGAAGGCCGGGAGGGAGGGACGTAAAACGGCACGAGAGTAACGACAGCATTCCTCAGCCCCGGGGAAGGAGCCCCAGCAACGCTACAACGGCCTGAGCACTCCGAGGGCTCAGAACAGCCACGAATCCGGGCCTGACGCCCAGGTGACGCGGGAGGGCTAACACTGTCACCTATGCCGTGGGGGGCGGGAAGCTCGGGCAGCTGATAGCGGCTCCTAACTACGCTCTACAGCCTCTCGTGCGGCCGGGGAGTCATCACAAAACCCACCGAAACAAAAACCCAACGTGATAATGTTACCACCGGAAACTCAAACTGCAATCTACCTACTACTGAGTTAATGGAGAAACGCCACCTGCTTTCACAGAGGACACACAGAATTCTCAAGTGAAGCCACTGTCCCACCCCCACATATGAGCACGGTGGCTTGGGAACTGGTCACAGCGGCGTGCAAAATGTTTCAGAGACAGAAAGCCATCAGCTGGTCACAGGAGGCTTCAGGACCCCACCCACAAGTGACGTCACCACTCTACCTCACCTACCCCAGCACAGGAGCACACTGACCCTCTGGGGCAGCCCAGCGCGTACCTGGGAAAGGGACGTTCATGTCGGCGTGTAACATCTCAATGAGCTGTGTGGTCTTTGAGCCGGGCGCTGCACACATATCTAAGATCTATGAAAAAGCAAGAAATGGCTGACGTCTTTAAGATATCAAATACTCTACACTCATTTTAAAACAATCTTATGAGTCATTCTAGTATTTTAATTTCTTTTTTTTTTTTTTTTAATTTTTTTTTTTTTTCAACGTTTATTTATTTTTTTGGGGACAGAGAGAGACAGAGCATGAACGGGGGAGGGGCAGAGAGAGAGGGAGACACAGAATCGGAAACAGGCTCCAGGCTCTGAGCCATCAGGCCAGAGCCTGACGCGGGGCTCGAACTCACGGACCGCGAGATCGTGACCTGGCTGAAGTCGGACGCTTAACCGACTGCGCCACCCAGGCGCCCCCTTAATTTCTAAGATCTAAATACGTTTCTTTATAGAACGAATCTACAATGTGATATACTGAACCTCCAGGGATCTAAATACGTTTCTTTATAGAATGAATCTACAATGTGATATACTGAACCTCCAGGGATCACAAGCACAGAACAGCACTAGAAACCAGTGGCAGCAATAAATTCAGGGATGAACGGACAAGGCCACAAAGTGCAAGCAGCACTTCTGTTGCCAACCTGCTAAAGGACAGAACTACCCGGCCTCAAATCTCCGCCTGGCCCCTTCTGGCCCCGGGACCCTGAGCTAATTGCTTCGGTTTTCCTTTGCCTCCTTCCCCTCATCTGGAAAAACAGGACAGTGACAGCATCTACCCTCACGGGGACGTGCAGATAACAAAATGAATTAATCCACAAGAAGAGCGCAGAGCAGCGCTTGGCCTGTAACAGGTTCTCAGTACGTGCCCATTACGATCTTCAAGCTGATGGACTCAGTCAAGGCCACTGAAGATAAACAGTGCAGTAAGTAAATGAGGGAGCAAATCTTAAAACAGGAGAAAAGTTATGGGTTGTAAATTTTAAATATGACAAAAATGCAAAAACAGAACCTGAAACAAAATACACAGCATTCTCTATAAAAAGTAAACGGGAAAAATCCAAAGATTATATGAAGAAAAAAAAAAGTGTCAATAAACAAAGGCGCTTTCTATCTAATCCACAATACCTTATGGTGAGGGTGAGCATTAAGTAACAGCGGTGGAATCATGCTAACAGCTTCTTGACGACTGATATTTCCCTTAGAAAATTAAAAAAAAAAAATCAGAATGTTTAAAAAGGCAGAAAAATTTCAATATTGGGCATTATTTCATATGCAACAGAAAAAAACCATTTATTCACCACACGTGAAACAAAACAGCTAATACTATCACACAGCACATGATGTAATCAGGACGTATTTTCATACTAGTGGGTAAATGGTTGCTATTTCAAGGCCAAAGAAGGACCGTTTATGGCAAAACTTACCATTAGGACATCCAAAAGGCAGGTGTAATACTCAACTTTATAAAGAATGAGGATTTAAGCTGACATGGTCCCAATGCGCCATCAAGAATGGAAGCTGGGGGTAGCAACTCTCAAAGGTGGACAATGGCCCTAAGGCACCGGCAGCAACAGAGAGAGCGATCCCTGCGAGCACAGGACAGAGAGCCACCCAGCAGGGCCTTCCCTCTCAGCTAAACCTGTACCTTCCATTTTAGTCCTCATCTGGTTTTAGGAACAGCCCGTGTCTGCTTTCTACTCCTGAGAACTGCCCCTCAAGAAGATGGACACACCGACCAGCGCTCCCATCTCCCCGCCTCGAAGATACACAGGATCTAGCATTCTCACGACGCCAAAGGTCCTCTAGGTCTTTGCTGGTGGCTCAGGGGACCTGTGACGACCCCTCCACGTTCGGACAAACGTTCACGATGGGAGTCCAGCACTCGCCTCAATCACCACTCTATTTTAACAGCCTTAAGACTGAACGCCTCGAAGATGACAGTACTTTAAGAAGCAGTGAAACTTCGGCTGCCGGGAGACTTCGGCTCCATTACAACCTGGGTCTTTTGTACCGGAACAGCCATCCAGGCAGCCTAACTAGCATCTGTCCGAACCTAAATACAGACTCACATCCGAACCCGATCTTCTGGCCAGCAAGGGGTCTGTGAAGACGATCTGACTCCCCATCGACTCGCAAGGCACGCGGGCTCCTGGCTCCAGGTTATACGTACGATACTGATAAGCCTGCCCTGTCCTCATCCAAGTTTTCGTTCAAAGCATCTGAGTAGTATGGGGACACACGGTCCCGGACCAGACAGCCTGGCAGTCAGTCACTTCTTCCATACACGTTTGGAAGTGGTTTGCGGGCAGCTTTGAATACCCCAGCACAATCTCACCCTACGGACTCCCCGGCCAAAATCCATACTGGGTCCCTACGGTCTGTATACGCCACCCACACTCGACACCCACCTCCCCACAAACCCTCTGCTCTGCTGATGTTCACACTGGAACTGTTCTGAGCTTCTGCTCACCTGACATTCCACCTAGGTCGAAAGTAGAGCCAGAAGGTCCCTGCTTGTACCCACGCAAGGAAAGAGCCAAGAATGTGGCAGCACCTGTTTTTTTCCCTTACGGGGGTGGGGGGAAAGCCTGGCCAACACAAGCCTGGGCAGCGGGTTTCCTCCGAGGACAGAGTGCCAGGGTGGCAGTTAAGAGCTGCCAGGTGGAGCAGAGGTCAGGACTGGGCCAGGTGAAGAGCTTCTAGACTGATCACGGCTTCCAGGGGAGACACGTGGGAAGCACAGGGGTCCTGCCAGGGTTCCCAGAAGCTCAGAATGAACAAAACCAAACGTCATCTGGAGAAACACAGAGGGTTCCTTGGCTAGAGAAAGCAAACTAGAGGACAGGAAGGGGGAACCCTGGTTTCAAACAGGAGAGTAACGATTCCCAAAAACCAAGATGGAAGCTGCTCATCTGACAACAGCCAACCCCAGGGGTGTCTGTTTAATCACGTGGGGCAGGAGGGGCACAGCTACTTTGGGAGAGGAGGTCTGATGCTGAGGGTGAGTCCACACACTGACCCACAATCGAGAGACTCGGGATGGCAAAGAGACAGGGCGAGGGCACGGTATCACACAGGAGAACCTGAGTCGTCAAATTCAGGTCCTGTTTTTTGGGGCAAAGGTGGGGTACAGACAGGAACAAAGAAGGAACAGAGATGATACACCGAGAGCAGACCGACAGCTGTCTCCAGGACACCTTACTGCGCGGAGGGCCGTGCTCCGTCCGCTTTGGTGGCAGCCAAAACCCCAGAGAGGCAGGAAGACAGGACGCCCAGCGGACAAGCGTCCCTGACGTCCTCCCTAACGTCCTCCCTACGTTCCACCGTGACACGAGCCAAACCAGGGAGCAGCTGTGTGGATCACTGGAAACGAACGGCGACAAACACGCTTCTCCGTGTGCCCCATCTACCTCATCGCTCCCAGGAACGCGTGCGGAGAAAACATACCCGTGACAGTCACGTGCGGCTAAGGCTTTAAGGAAACCAACAGATGTAAAGAAATCTACTCACAGATTCGGTTTCGCTAACCAGGAACTGGTGAAACTTTTCCAACTGTGGAGACTTTCTCAAGATTTTTCGACTTAAGTTTGTGTGCCAGGCCAGTTCTTCTGGATACCTGACCAAACAAAAAGAAGGAAAAGCAAGCGTTTATGGCTTAAATCTATCAAAGGGCTCTCTTGACAACCCCTTGCTCACACAGATCCTGCAACCAGAGACACCCAATTCTGCTCGGTTCCTCACTTCGGTGGTCTTCGCAGGCCGACAGCGAGCACGGCATGGGGCCCCCTAAGCCATAGGGAGCCCGGCTCTAACCTTATCACGGCCCAGGCAGGAACAGCAGAGCTGACGGTTTTGAGAGAGACATGTACAACATCACCATGGACCCACGATGACGAACGTGCAAGAGGAAACGACAAAGAGCTGCTCTGCTCTCCCCCGCTGATGTTAACGTCGGAAAAGATGTAACGAATTGAAGAAACGCACATTACACTGTTAAAGAATGCAGTTGAGGGGGGCGCCTGGGTGGCTCAGTCGGTTGAGCGTCCGACTTCAGCTCAGGTCACGATCTGGTGGTTCATGTGTTCAAGCCCTGCGTCGGGCTCTGTGCTGACAGCTCAGAGCCTGGAGCCTGCTTCCGATTCTGTGTCTCCCTCTCTCTCTGCCCCTCCCCCATTCATGCTCTCTCTCTGTCTCAAAAATAAATAAACATTAAAAAAAATTAAAAAAAAAAAAGAATGCAGGCCTGGCGAACATGTAATTGCAACCTTTCCCGCTGTATCTCTCACCACGTCTAAAACAAAACAGCCCGATAACGTACTCAACTGTCTTACACACCAGAAAACCTTAGCGCCACTGTGTTGACTAGCACGGCCAGGCTGTTATTTACCCACACCCGAGAAGAAACTTCTCCTGCCGTTTCCGTACACGCGTTTAAACTTTCTGTGATGGGGGCGCCTGGGTGGCGCAGTCGGTTAAGCGTCCGACTTCAGCCAGGTCACGATCTCGCGGTCCGTGAGTTCGAACCCCGCATCAGGCTCTGGGCTGATGGCTCAGAGCCTGGAGCCTGTTTCCGATTCTGTGTCTCCCTCTCTCTCTGCCCCTCCCCCGTTCATGCTCTGTCTCTCTCTGTCCCAAAAATAAATAAACGTTGAAAAAAAAAAAATTAAAAAAAAAATAAATAAACTTTCTGTGATGATGACATCGCTGATTAATAGGTCTCTTTTTTAATGTTTATTTTTTAGCGAGAGAGAGAGAGAGAGAGAGAGACACACCGTGTGTGTGCATGCAATCGGGGGAGGGACAGAGAGAAGGAGATATAGAATCCAAAGCAGACTCCAGGCTCTGAGCTGTCAGCACAGAGCCCAACGTGGGGCTTGAACCCACGAACCGCGAGATCACGACCTGAGCCACAGTCAGACGCTTAACCGACTGGGCCACCCAGGCGCCCCAGGACACAGACCTCTTCAAACGTGGCTCAGCCCTGATCACTGAGCTCCAGCGGCTCCGGGAGGCACACTGCTGTGACACAGAGCCTTGCTCCAAGGACCCAGGCCCAAGCTATGCACAACATGGTACTCGGTGGTCTCACTGCGGTCTTAGTACTTACAGCTCAGTCTCAAGGGAACAACCAGCTCAATTTAACAATGCAGGATGACAATATTTCCATGTGTCAGTTGCAGCTAAGGTGACAGCCATGAAAGTGAAATGAGAACACTGGCAAAACAATACATCTGACTCCCATGAAGCAGAGTGATTACTTGAAAGAAACTCAGGCCTTGAGATTTTAAGACACGACCCAACTGTCAGACTATGGGACGTGTCTTGAGAAGTACTTTCCACCAGGTAATAAAGATTAAACTGGCTGAATCTCTCTGTGGCCACCCCCCAAATGTCTCAGCACCTTGTCTCTATTTCCTATGCCTGCTTCCTTCTTCAGTATTTAACCTGCTTCAAAAATCTAAAACCAAAACACAATCATACTTACTCGGCAATTAAAGCGTTTAGTCTTAACTCTTCCCTTTGGCCTCCTTGGAGGTGAAGCGCGGAACACATTCAAATGTGCCTTCCCCTGCAGGGTCTGCAAAATCTGCTGTTCCAACGCAACAAGACTGGAGAGCCAGACACTTCGTTTTATATAATTCCTTGCAACCCTGAACTGCCTGCTATCAGAGACAGTGAATTTGGCAAGGGACCGCCGTAGCAAATCACCAACACATCATAAATTTGAATGCCACACGCCATAATTATTCGTCAATAGCTGAATTTTCATTTTCAAATATAGGTCAACAGTCCAGATATAGCCAGAGCAAACATTTCCTTACGTGCCTTTTAGACTGAATTTCCAATAGTTAAAAAACGTTAAGTTTACTAAGGTCAAAATTCTTCTCCAAGTGGTTAAGGTCGTGAAAGCTACTAATGTCACAAAAAAAATACTTAAGGGGCACCAGGGTGGCTCAGTCGGTTAAGCATCTGACTTCGGCTCAGGTCATGATCTCACAGTTCATGGGTTCAAGCCCTGCATCCGGCTCTGTGCTGACAGCTTGGACCCTGGAGCTGCTTCGGATTCTCTGTCTCCCTCTCTCTCTGCAACCTCTCCCGCACACTATCAAAAACAAAACCATTAAAAAAAAAAAAAAAAAAAAAAAAAAACCAAAAAACTCTGTAGATTTTAACATCAAATAAAATATCTTTAAAGAACTAATTAGTTTTTAGTTAACGCAATTTGACTGTAACTCCTCAGTCTTTAAAGTCCTATTTGGAAATTTGTTGTGTCTTCTGAGGATAAAGTAAAAGCACCACTGTCATCTTTATGCCTTGTGAATTCTTACAGGGGAAAAGTAACATTTACGAGAAGTCATCTTCAATCCAGACACTGAAAAGGACACAAACAGAATGACAATAAGGTGTATTCTCAACAACTGATCATCAAAAAGAAGCTTTTATAAAAATACTTTGGGATAATTCCTTACAGTTCTGAGTCTACAAAAAGGTAAAAAAGAAATCAGTCCAAGCTATGCGTCCTATACTTAATATTCCTTCAAAAAAAACATGGTTCCCTCGGGGTGCCTGGTGGTTCAGTTGGTCAAGCGTCCCGACTCTTGGGTTTCAGCTCAGGTCACGATCTCATGGTTTGTGAGTCCAAACCCTAAGTTGGGCTCTGCGCTGACGGTGTGGAGCCTGCTTGGGATTCTCTCCCTCCCTCTCTCTCTGACCCTCCTGTGTCTCTTTCTCTCTCAAATAAATTTGTTAATAAATCATTTAAAATATCATGGCTCCCCGGGGCACCTGGGTGGCTCAGTTGGTCGGGCGTCCGACTTCAGCTCAGGTCATGATCTCGTGGTCCATGACTTCAAGCCCTGCATCGGGCTCTGTGCTGACAGCTCAGAGCCTGGAGCCTGCTTCCGACTCTGTGTCTCCCTCTCTCTGACCCTCCCCTGCTCACTCTGTCTCACTCTTTCTCTCAAAAATAAATAAACATTAAAAAAATTTTTTTAATTAAAAAAAAATAAAAAATATCATGACTCCCCAAAACGCTTTCCTAAATTTAATTCTACTATATACCAAAAAATTTAGAATATTTTACGACTTGTTTGTTTTTCAAACCATACAGAAATCCACCAGAAGTGTCTTCTTTGCTTGCTTGCTGAGAGATCTATGGGTAGCCTACACCTGATGAATGACTGTGACTGAACGTTTGTACAGTACAACTTGTCATGTAACTGTCACAGATCATGGAAAAGCTGACCATTAGGAACCCAAATAGGGCAGTATTTGAGTTGTTTACACCCTTTAGCTGTGTGCTCAGATGAAAGTGGAGAATGACTGGTAGTTACTAGAGTCACTCCCGTTCATCCTTCAACCAAACAACCCACAGGGCCTTTCTCAGATGTTGGAGAACTGCCTTTTCAGGTACCATCGCCACTCTTCAACAATCAAGATGGAAAAGCGTCTGTCAAATGTTAAAAGGGCAGGGTGACTGGGGTGGCTCAGGACACGATCTCATGGTCTGTGAGTTTGAGCCTCGCATCGGGCTCTGTGCTGAGAGCTCAGAACCAGGGATCCTGTTTCGGATTCTGTGTCTCCCTCCCTCTCTGCCCCACTTCTGTTTGCACTCTGTCTCTCAAAAATGAATACACGTTAAAACAAAAATGTTAAAAGGGCTAATCAAACAAAATTTTAACTGTAGTTTCCAGTGAACAATAAAAATAGCAAGACTAATTCTCATAGATCTTTTGGAACCTGCAGAAGAGAAGTCCCACAATGACCCACCCAGAAGCACTTCTTCCCTTACAGGATGCACGCTTTTCAGCTCCTCCTACGGGCCAGACTTGCTCTTCCAAAAAACTTCATTTCTAAATATAAGGCTGAAGGAACAAATGTTTTCAGGTGATTATGTGAAGCAGTCAACACATGCAGAACTATTAGAAACGTACACAAACACAACCTTAAACCCACTTCTGAAAATATCAGATGGCCCCTGCTACAAACACCAGTAACATCAGTCCAATCTCCAAACCAAGGCACTGGGGGGAGTTAAGTCTGTAACCTGGTTACTAAGACAGCAGAGGAAGCTGGATTATGCGAAGGCGAGGTGACCTAGCAATGTCACAGGTACAGCAGTTGGAAAAACATTCCTTTTCTAATGACCTCAGTACAGGGGGCCATGCAACTAGTAACCACTCAAGTCATTTCCTGCATTAGAACATTTGAGCTTTTAAAATCTTCATACACGGGGCGCCTGGGTGGCGCCGTCGGTTAAGCGTCCGACTTCAGCCAGGTCACGATCTCGCGGTCTGTGAGTTCGAGCCCCGCATCAGGCTCTGGGCTGATGGCTCAGAGCCTGGAGCCTGTTTCCGATTCTGTGTCTCCCTCTCTCTCTGCCCCTCCCCCGTTCATGGTCTGTCTCTCTCTGTCCCAAAAATAAATAAACGTTGAAAAAATAAATAAATAAATAAATAAATAAATCTTCATACAAAATCCATCATGGTATTTTTTTGGCTTAAAACCGTAGATTTATTTTCATATCTAAGAAGTGCATTCTATAATGTTGTTTCTGCTCTTGAGCTTGGCTGAATGCAGACTTAAACGTTTGGCCAGTCTGCATTCACTCCAACTGTGTGTGCTGCACACATCTGTGATATGGCCACTGGAAAACCCGTATGACCCCTGGAAGAGAAAATTCAGCTTTTTACAGCAATCATTTAAAATCATCGCTTTGGGAGGACTCACAATGCCTCAAAGTTGATAATCCGAAATGTGGAACTCTAACAATTCAATGACTTTTATGTTTACAGATTACCCTGGGCTTGGCGCCTCTGGAGTCTGTGTGTGAATACTCCAGGCGCCTTCCAAGACTTTTGAGACTGCCTTCACTTCACTGAGACCTGAACTAGGCCATGAGGAGCAAATAATCCACAGGATACTTCCAGGGCAAGTAAAGAAAGGGTCAGCACGGAGGGCAGCAGTCCCCACCAGCGCTGGACACAGTGGAAATCCACAATCAGCTGGACTGGTCCGTGGCGACCCTGGTCAGGTGGACTGTATCCTTCTGCTGAAGGTAGAAACCACACAGCAGCAGTTCTGACGTGAGAAAACAAGGGGTGCAGGTGAAAATAGGTAGAAGTGTCCGTCATGGAAGGACAGAGGCTGATGCACTTGGAAAAATTAACTGAACTGAATGACTCCGGGACAGCTGCAAATCACGCGTGAAAAGCTATATACTCCAGTATAAAGTAACACGGACAAAAAGTACCGTGTAAAAAGAACACGAGGGTGTCTATAAAGTACCTTCAGATTCTCGCACGTTCCTAACAAACACGTTGCCCAGAAAACATGCTGCCAAACGACAAAGACTAAAATCCCAAAGAAACATCCAACAGGATGAAGACTTGTTTCACCTACCAACTCAGGGGCTGGGGAACTTCAACTTTCTGACCATCCACCTCCAGGTCCTCCAGTTCCTTGAAATACTTGTTCTTTAAGCAATGGAGGATCTCTTTTGCGTGGCTATTTAAAAAAAAAAAAAAAAAAAGTAAGTTTCAAACCCATCGGAAAGACTACTACGAATGAATCTAAGATGACGAGTGTTTTATTTAAAACAAAAACCATCTTAGCGCCGAACGAAGACATTTTTGCATCCTGCCCTTTTCCTCTTCCTTCAGAGTTTAAACAATCCGCGCTGCTCCTTGGCTAACCGATAAGCTAAAGGGACTACTACCTGCATTCCTTCCCTCCTAAACGTTCCCACAGGTTCTTACTTGCTTGCAACTCCTCTGGGAAAGATGCAACGGACAGAGACACGGGAGTTTCACAGGAACTCTGGCGCGCCACTAACGTTCACGCGTTGCAAAGGGGGAGGCGTCCTCAGCTCACAAATCCCTCTCGGATCGCACTTTCACGTCTGATCCTAGCCTCCCACCTTGCAACACCTCCTCGGCCTGTTCCGTCCGACCCTCGTGCTCCCTCCTCCGTGCTATGTTTGCAGACCCTCGGGTCCACGGCGCCGACGAGCAGCAGCTCTCCAGCACCGCAGCACTTATCGGGGTGACGGGGGCGCCCGCGTCTCTAGCCAGCCCCAACTCCCCCGGCACAGGAAGGCTGGGCGCGGCTCCTTACCTCTTGTAGCCAGTAATTCGTAGGGTGGCGGGGAGGGGCTCCCTGAGCGCTTCCATGAACTGGTCCCACTCTCCCTCGGGCACGATCTTGAGCTCCTGGTAGTAGTGCTCGAAGAGCTTGTTCTCCTTGACGATCTCTGGGTACCCGCCTTCCCAGCCCTGAGGAACGAAAGACGGGTCTACCCAGGGCCGGAGGAGCCGCCCCGCGCCGTCCCGCAGGCCTCGGGGGCCGGGCGGCGGACTGGGGACCCGGCCCGCCCTCGCCCCGACTCCTACCGCCTCACGGCGCTTCCCGCCGCCCTCGGCGCCGTCCTCCGCTCCCTGCGGCCGCTGCTGGAGCCGCCGGCCCCGCGCCCGCCGCCCCATGGCCCACGCGGCCGCGCACGCCGCCCGCACACAGCGCCCCGCCACCGTCGGCCGCGCGGACTTCCGGGCTGGGGCGCGAGGACCCCGGCTCCACGCCTGCGCTGCCCCCCGGGCCTGCGGGGCCCTGCGGGGCCCTGCGGGGCCGAAGCGCAAAGCGCCGGTCCCCGGGTTCCCGGAGAGCCGCGAGCTAGGGGGAGGGGGAGGCGCCTCGGAACCGCAGCCCCCAGGGTGCCAGTCCCGGCTCCGGCAGCTCCGCGGACAGCCCGCGGTCGCGCGTGCGCAGAGCGGCGAGGGGCGGGGAGCCGGCCGCGGGGGCGGGGCCTTTCGGGCGCGGTGCGTCGAGTCCCACCCGCCCGAGCGGGGCGTCTGCCCTCGGGGCCGCGGGGGGCGGAGGTGGGGCTCGGTGCCCGGCGTCTGCGGCCCGCGCCGGCCTGAGGTAACCGCACCTCCCGCCCCCTCGCCGCCGCCCTATAAGTTGCCCGGCGCGGACGCCGGGCCATGGGGCGCGCCCGCTGTCCCCCGCGATGGAGCCGGCCGAGGGCTCCCACCTGGACGCGCTCGCCTACCTGGAGTGCGCGCTGGGCTTGCTGGGCTCCGTGCTGCTGAAGCTGGTGCGCTCGGCCTACGGGCGCTACGCGTCTCCGCGCCCCGCCTGCCGCGTGCCGGCGCGGGCCGCCTGGGCGCTGCAGGAGCTGCCCTCGCTGGCCGTGCCGCTGTGGGTGTGCGCCCGCACGGCTGCCGAGCGCCTCCGCCACGCGCCCAACCGCGTCCTCCTGGCCATGTTCCTCGTCCACTACGCGCAACGGTAACCGCGGGCCGGCCCGCGCCCCTCCGCCCGGCTCGCTGCCTGTGCCAGCCCCGGTGCCCTCTCCCGGGGTCCCCTCCTCACTGGTCCCCGTCCCTTCCTTCCTCCGCCCGGTGCCTCCTTCCCCGACCCTCCCTGCCGCACCTCTCCGCTCGCCCTCCCGTGCTGTCTCCCTGCTGTCCCCTCCCCGGTGTCCTCTCGGGCGCCTGGACCCCCTCTCCGGCCCTGCTGCCCTCGCCCTCTACCCCGCATCTTCCAGCTCCTTCCCCGGTGCGTGCGGACGGTTCCTTTAGCGCTGTTAGTCTGGGAGAGTGGGGGAGACGGGTAGAGAGGACTGGAAAGGGAAGAGGACTGGAAAGAAGAGAAGGGCTTTTTTGGTTTTGGTTTTGGTTTTGCAAAACTTTGGTCGAGAAATGGGTGTGTTACACGGTAAGACTGGTCCGTGTTCTCTTCTATGAAGACGAGATTCTCTGACCCAAAGGTGAATGCAGATGACCTCAAATTATCTTAAGCAATGGTTTTTGGCTCCTTTTTGTGCTTTTTCCATTTTGGTCTCATTGTAGTGGGTGGAGCTGTTTTTATCTAGCCAAGTGATCACCTGCAAGCTGGAAGCCTAGTTTTCTAGAACTGCATGCTTGGTGATACCCCCTTTACCATACATGGACTGCATGCACTTGAAGGCATCATGTGCAGAGACCTTCACCCCTACATTGTGCAAGGGGTCCCAAGACTGTGGGAGTAGCTTTCCAGCCAATGACCTTAAAGACATAAAATCTTTAAGGAGACTTCCAAATGTTTTGGTAATTTAAAATGGCTGTGCCTGAAATCTTCAGGTCTCCCAGTAAGTTGGGGCTCTTTCCAGCTCTTAAGTGTTGACTTTTACACAGCTAAAACAAATGGCTGAACAAAAGTTTCAACTCAAAATTTAAAATTTTTCATTCAGGGGCACCTGGGTGTCTCGGTTGAGCGTCCAACTTCAGCTCAGGTCATGATCATGGTCCATGAGTTCGAGCCCCACATTGGTGTCTGTGCTGACAGCTCAGAGCCTAGAGCCTGCTTCGGATTCCGTGTCTCCCCCTCTCCCTATCTGTCCCCTCCTCGCGATCTCGCGATATCTCTCTCTCAAAAATAAACATTAATTTTTTTTTTTTTAATTTTCATTCAGACTTCAAACAGCTGCACAGTTTAAGAGGATGTTCTCGGCATCTGAGAGAGCTGGGTTCACTTACTCTGTAACTGGGGGCAGTTGACTTGACCTCTCTGATTTTGGGGCCCACCTCACAACACCCACTTGATAAATAGGAAAAAGGAAGCATCCGTGCGTGCCCCTCTTCCGGACTATTCTCGCTTCAGGAGTCCCTGGTTCAGTGTGTCCCCATCTGCATTGATGCAGGTGCTTTAAACAGGCAGAGTCAAATGTTCAACAAAGGCTTTCTGAGTCCTGTGTTCCTGACTCTCCATGATTATTCCCATCAGCAAAATTGTCCGACTGCTAGTTTTCTTTTGTAACATGTTTGAGCATTATTGCAATTTGAACGTGGGTACAGTTCTCATGTCTGCCTACGTTTCTCCATAAACATGCTGGAACACGTGTCCGTCCATTTTTCTAACGGCCAAAAGCAAGTTCTGGGGTCAGACTGCTATGTGGTCGGGTCAGATCCCAACCACATCACCGGGGGACATGGGATAAGTTACAAAGCTGTTCTGCACCAGGTTTCCCATCAATGAAATGGGCACAGTGACGGTGCCAGCCCACAGGACCGGCATGCATTTAAATAAAGACAACTCCATAAAATGCCTGCACAGTGCTGGCAAATCTAAATGCTCAGTAGACAGTTAGCAACCCCGTTCCATACCACTGTGCAGATGGGCACATGTACATGTACTCCAGATACTGTTCGTGGATGCCTGCGGCCAGTCTCAAGTACCAACAAGAAGTTTCTGAAGACGTGACACTGAAAATGTGTAAAGGGAACACTTTACAGAACTTTGAAAGCCTGTGTTGAGCTTTTTAACTTAAAACATGTTTCATTGTTTCTGAGCTCACTGTAGTGGGAGACTGGTTGAATGCAGCGTCCCCCGGGGCCAGAGTCACCTTGAGCATGACAGAGCTTTACTAGACCATTCAGATAGGGGAGGCCACTGAGACTCAGAATTCAGGTGTTTTACCCGCTGATCACAGGATCATTGCACAAGAGAGTGTTGAGACTAAGCCCTGATTCCAAAAACAGTGGTTTTAAAAACGACTCCAGAGAATTTGCTAGGTCAGGCATGGGTTTTTAACTGGCTGGGCTATTTCTTTTTCTTTTTTTCTTTTCTTTCTAAAGTTCATTTATTTTTGAGAAAAAGAGGCAGAGACAGAGCATGAACAGGGGAGGGGCAGAGAGAGAAGGAGACACAGAATCCTAAGCAGGCTCCAGGCTCTGAGCTGTCAGTACAGAGCCCGATGCGGGACTCGAACTCATGAGCAGTGAGATCATGACTAGAGCTGAAGTCAGATGCTTAACTGACTGAGCCTCCTGGGCACACCCTGACCCCCCCCCCCGACTTTGTTTTTAAGTTTATTTGAGAGAGAGAGAGAGAGAGAGGGAGAGAGAGCGAGCAAGCACGAGCCAGGGAAGGGCAGAGAGAGGGAGACACAGAATCTGAAGCAGGCTCCAGGCTCTGAGCTGTCAGCACAGAGCCCATATTTTCAAGTCCTACATGTTATAGTACATCTATAGCCTGTGGGTTTTGGGACATTTGTTTTCAAATAGGGAAGATCAACATTTTCCATTCTACTCAAGCAACTAATTTATTAAACGGTCATTTGACCTAAGTGAGAGCTCGGAACAGAAACGCAAAGAGCATTTAGCACTTGTTGTAAAGCATCCGGCCAACCCAGCCAGCATTTGTGCAACCCCGCCATTTGCACGGGGCCCTGCCCAGGACACGGGACTGAGGAAGACCAGACACTGTGAGCTGCGGAGGCCCTGTGCTGAGCTCTGAGATCACCCAGGAGTGAGGCAGGGCCCTGCCCCAGGGAAGTTTTAGCCACCTGAAGGAGTGGGGAGGACCAAAGGCAGGTGCAGAGGCTTTCCCACCGTCAATGGGAAAGGGGGTGTTTGCTTACAGGAGAGGGGCAGCCCACGTGTCTTCATGCATTTATTCGGCACACGTTTCTGAAGATTGATTAACATACCTGGCACTATACTCATTACTGGGGATGTAGAGACAAGATACTTCCTTAAGGAGTGCAGGAACGCAAGACGGAAGAATCTACAGGATCTTCTTGGCAGAAGAGTCAGAGAAGGAGGGGAAGAGGGGATAGGTGTGGGAAACAACGTCCCGGGGCCCTGAGCACTTCCCCCATGGGCAGGAAAGGACATTTGTAGGCGCATTTTTAATCCATGGCAGACAGCACAGTCCCACAGCCCTGGACGGTTACGGTGTGCACCTGAATCCCGTCTGCACTGAGCTCCCACGCTGACCGCAGGGCTTCTGGGTCCTTGAGGGCTCGGGTGGTATCTTCTCACACCACCCTTGGTTTTGCTGTGCGTGGAGCGGTGCCTGGGGTCCTGCAGGCAAGCGCGTGCTGGCCATTGGCAGTGGTTCCCTTCGGGCACTCACCAAGCGTCTGTGCGTCTGCAGAGTCCCTCGGTATGGCTCCCTAGACTGCCCTGGCCCTCCTGTTCTGCTGCTCTCTCTCCTGCCAAGCAGGTTTTTTTCAGTATTCACTGAGCCGAAGGCTGCCCTTGCTCATGAACTTCTGCTTCCCACGAGGCAGTGAGTTAGTGAATGAGGGAGTTGCTGGATTTATTCATTCGCTTGCCCGTTTAACCGTTGCCAGGAAGTCCCACTTGAGCACATGGCACTGGTTACCACCGAGGCCCCAGTGACCACCTTTACCCTGAGGCAGAGGGAGAGAGCTGGATGGCCCCCGGAGGGCAGACTTTCAGATGCCCACAAGGCCCTCGTCATCCTAACACCCTCCCCCAAGGTCTGTGCCCAGCCAGATCTGTGACCTTGCAGGACCTCGATTCTGTTGTTAACCCCTGATTGTGTTCCCCAAAGAATCTCCCCTACATCGACTCATCCTTTCTCCTGTTCTGTTCTGCTGGTGGCCCCTTGGGGAGAGCCAGGCCCTAGCCTCACTTTTAAATGTGGCATATGCTGGGGCGCCTGGGTGATTCAGTCGGTTAAGCATCCAGCTTTGGCTCAGGTCATGATCTTATGGTTTGTGGGTTTGAGCCCCGCATCAGGCTCTGTGCTGACAGCTCAGAGCCTGGAGCCTGCTTCAGATTCTGTGTCTCCCTCTCTCTCCCTGCCCTCCCCAGCTGGCACTCTGTCTCTCTTTCTTTCTCAAAAATAAATACACATTTAAAAAATAAGTAAATAAAAGTGGCATATGGCGTGTGTGATGTTAGAAGATGTCAGGAAACACTGGAGGTGGGGGATACACCGAACCCCTGGCCCTTGCCTTGTGGACGCAAATAATTTGAGAGAAAAAAACCTTTTATACAAAAGTATAGAATTACAGGTAGTGAAATATTCATCGTGTCTGTAACCTTGCCTTAAAAGCGCACAGAGCTTAATTAAGTATGTGGCCTTATAGGGATCTGTGCAGTTCGTTGCAAAAGAGTGTTACAGAGGGGGGAAAAAAAAAAAAAAAAAACCCAAACAGGAACTGATCCACATCTTGGAGGTGCTGTAGAATTCAGTGACGTTGAATTGTTGAGAAAAAAAAGTGGTGACAGCCTGTTATTAAAATTAACAACCATTCTCAGTTTTAAACGTCTAAAATGATTAAGTCGACCGTTACCTAAATGGCTGCCAAATCACCAAAAGGGGTGTTTTATTGTACCTGGGACATGATGTCCAATTGCTTTTATTTCGAGAGTCAAATCACTTGCTGGATGAACATGCTGTTTCTCTTTGCAAAAATAACTACATGTTGTTATTCTAGTTTGCTGGGAAAACATTTCAGGAGATAATTCTCATAGTTCAGTTTGTGAATTACGTGGTCCCACAGCTCATATCTGGATTCGGAAACCTGAAAATCAGGGGCACCCCGGTGGCTCCATCGGTTAAGCGTCTGACTCTTGATTTTGGCTCGGGTCATGATCTCAAGTTTTGTGGGTTCGAGACCCCCGTCGGGCTCCCGGCTGGCAGCATGGAGTCTGCTTGGGATTCTCTCTCTCTCCAAATGAACAAATCAATAAAACTTTAAAACTATTAAAATAGTAAATAACTATGTCCGAAAAGAAACATTTAACATTTTAGAAACCTGAAAATCGTACCTTAAAAGTTTAAAGGATCGTGATTCCAAGTTGTTGCCCAAGTGTTGACGTCTGATGGGGATGCTTCCCCTCAGGTATTTCTCCCTCCGAACAGACCACACCTAGCACACGGGCGTGGACTTACTGACCAGTGAGTTGGGTTTCATATGGCATCAGTCTCTCTGGCTCGTAGCCCAAGAAAACACTCCATGCACCACAGGGCTTGAGAGGGCGAGGAGCACGGAGCTCTGGTCACCACTGTGCAGCAACCACAGTGACACAGGCTAGCTTTGGTGACCTTTGTTCTTGTTGGTAACCCATTTCCCTTCCCAGGTGTTTACAGAATACTTTCTGTTTTCCTTAACATCCGGGAACTTGCCTGCAGACACTCTGCGTGTCTACTTGTAGTTAATTTTGCCCAATCCTCCCTGAGCTCTTCCGATGGCGATCACAGACCTTCAGCCTGGGAAGCCTCATTTCTCTCCCTCTTACTCCTCTGGTCTGTTCCAAACGTATGAGGGGCCAGGACTTGCAGTCCATGCTGGTACCACATGCAAATAAACCTGCAGTCGAAGTATGTGCTCCTTGTAGAAGACTTAGAATCGAAGGAAGCGTTTAAAAACCACTTGAAATTGCGTCACTTAAAACGCTGACAGAATTCTAGTGTATCCTTTTCCCCCGTCTACCATTGTCTTTAGGAGGTTTGGGGTTGTCTTTTCAAAGCAGTAAGGATGTATACAGGCATAAACACACAATCTTGTTACCCCCTCCCTTTGTCAATCAGTATAATAACGGCAGTGTCCTTCTGGCTCAGTAGAAACACTTAACGAAAACGACCATGTCATGTGCCGCGGGGTGGCCAGGCAAGGACAGCCCTGGCACCCCAGTCCTGCTTCTCAGTGTGTCCTGTGGATGCAGTAGATAGAACACCTGGGAAGATGACATTGCCTGAGTGGGTCTGTCACCGAAGTCACTGTGCTCCTCTGAGCCCCCCGGGTCCTGATCTGTTAAATAGGGTAATAGTAACAGGTTTGAAGTGTTAAAAAAAAAAAAAAAAAAAAAAAGCATGTTGTATAGGATTAGGAGTTACTAGGAACGTTTCATCGGGAACAGTGAGAAACACGTACATCATGCTCTGTGCCCAAGCCTGTAAACTCACCCAAGTGGGAGACAGACAGGAGCCCCACAGAGATTCTGAAAGCTCCCTGTCCAGCCCCCTCGCCAGACGTGTCCCACAGCCCTGGTGGCCCGACAGCCACAGAGATGTGCACGTTTCCATGGCTAAACACAACTTGGTGGAAAGTAAGTACTGTTTCTTTACACGGGACAGAAAGAAAGAAAATAAATAGGATATTGTTACATGGTGGAGAACAAAGCATCAGATTCAGTCCCACACTCCATCTGACGAGTTGGAAAACAGAATCTCTTTGTAGCTCCCTGGGACCTTACCGTTTCATATCCTTCAGCTCATTATCAGAACCGAACGTGGATTTGTGTAACACATCACCGAAATAAAGTATTTTTAAGTCTGAGCACGTCACAGTTTGTCTTACAGATGATTTCGGTGTTCGGGGATTTTCAATTTCTGACTTCATACCTCTTCTCGAAGAGGGGTAGTGTTCATTCCCTGTGGTTCCGTGCGGAAGGGTGCTTATGCACGCAGATGAGACACCACGTGCGAAGGGCTGTTGACACGCGGGCCTGTCATCACCGAGGCGGCCTGGGCTCCAGAGCACCGGCTCGCGACAAGCGCTGTGTGGCTCCAGCACACGTGTCCACCTTCCTCACTGAGCCCGGCCCCGCATCTTAAAGAGATCCTACGCCTGGGGTCCACTGCAACCCTTGGTTTGCCCTTGTCCCTCTAGAGACTAGATGAAGGTTCGGATAAAATTCATGCCCAGAAGCCCCCGCACCCACCCACCATTTTGGTTCCTCATGGGCCCAATTCAAAGAAACCCTTTAGGGGCCCCTGGGTGGCTCAGTCGGCTAAGCGTCTGACTTTGGCTCAGGTCATGATCTCGAGGTTCATGAGTTCTAGTCCTACATCGGACCCTGTGCTGACAGTGCAGAGCCTGCTTCAGATCCTCTGCTCCCCACTTCAAAAATGAATAAACGTTTATTTAAAACAAAAACAAAGGAAACCCTTTCTGACATGCTGCATGGACTACCAAGGCAAAAGAAGTAAAGCTGAAAGGAATAGCCTAAAAGGAGAAAGACCATCCAAAAACTACCAAGATCGAGCAGAGTGGTTCGCCTGGGAAGGTGCGTTGCATCTGAAGACCTCAGGGCCAGGAGCACTTGACCCACGCTGGTGCACGGAGCCTTTTGGAAGGTGGGGGGAGGGGGGCAGGAAGATGTTATCTCCCCGCTTGAGGTCTGAAGGCATAGGCCGCATCGCCTGAGCCAACGTGTTCTACTGACCCCGGTGGTTTTATGGCCAGGCCTGTGGACGTCCGGGTCACTGCTGTCCCCTCAAGGGCAGAGATAAGAGAGAAACAGGAGAGGTCTGTGTCGACCTTTCTGAGGCCCTATTTCCAGTCCTTGCCACTTTTCTGAAATTCACCTTCTTTGAGACTAGAGAGAAGTGAATCCTCTCCCCGGGTCCTTTACGCACGTCCTTTCTGGGCTCCCCCAGGACACTCTCTGGAGCAGATCAGTGCGACTCTCTCTCCCATTGCGTAGCTGAGGACACAGGCGTGCTGTCCCCACCTCGTGGCCCAGACGGACCCCGGACCCAAGGGGCTGGCTGCCTGCAACCTGAGTCCTGGGGTGTGGAGGAAGCGAGCTTTCTGAGGAAGGCAAAGTGACGTTTCCAGAGTGTAACTCCTATTTTCATTTCAGTTGGAGGTCAAAACTGCTTTTTCGGAAAGGGCCAGATAGTGCTTTTTCTAAGCTTTATGGACCAAGGGACAAAGTAAGGGATATTGAGAAAGAGATATTTCACAAGACGTATACTTGTAAAATTCACGCTCTGTTACCTTAGTGTAATTTTTGTAACACAGGTGTGATGGGAAGCATGGAATTCTTTATTTGGTGGGGGGGAGGGGTCACATTCCCTTTTTTGGCCTCAGAGTCAGTGTGCATGCTTCCCAATACCCACAGTAAGCATTCACCCCTTACTGCTGATGGGCAATGAGACTTTAGCTTTGAAAATGTCTTCACGTGTGTGGGTTCTACCAAATATTAATTTCAGTCCACAAGTTTCTCACTTTATTTATGTATTTATTTATTTAGAGAGTGAGTGCACACGAGCAGGGGGGAGAGGGGCATAGAGAGAGGGAGGGGGAGAATCTTAAGCAGGTTCCACGCTCAGCATGGAGCCCGACACGGGACTCGATCCCATGACCATGAGATCCTGACCTGAGACAAAATCAAGAGGCGAAATCACAGTTACCTGACTGAGCCACCCAGGCGCCCCGACAAGTTTCTGATTTTAATTTAACGTATTCAGATTGCTCGAAAGGCATCTCTGGAATTCTAGACTCTTCTGCCGAGGGTTGTCCTTCCGAATTCTAGATTCTTCTGCCGAGGGTTGTCCTTCCGAATTCTAGATTCTTCTGCCGAGGGTTGTCCTTCTGAATTCTAGATTCTTTTGCTGAGGGTTGTCCTTCCGAATTCTAGATTCTTCTGCTGAGGTTTGTCCTTCCATGCGTCATTACATCGTAGATGAGTCTCTTCCACTTGGCTGGGGGCAGCTCCTCAATTATACAGTGAAATAGGTTTTGAAATGTTCAAAACACACTGGATTTCTAAGCTCTGGTTTGAGCTGAGAAATCACATCCATTTCAAGTTTCTGTGAGAATGGAGATCTCGCTGCCGGTTTTGATTTCAACAGCACAGAAAGTAGTCTGGCATGACCTGTGGTTCAGACAACGTCCATTTTTGCTGAAGTGACTAACATAGCATAGGTTTTGCACAAAAGTGATATTTTGCCTTATAATTTTAGGTCGAATTCCCTGAGGAACCCTATCAACTCTGCAGCAAAAAGGCTAATTTCCAGAGCCCTTCAAAACGCAGTAATAGTGGTCAAGGGCCCTTTTCCTCATAAAGAAAACGTTCAGTCTTGGCTCTGAACTGAAAATGGTGGTTAGGTCCAGGGAGGGACCATCAGGTTCACTGCTGACACTGTTAATTCAGTCACACACAATAGATTTTGCAGGGAGTCTGGGGGGGGGGGGGGGGGGGGGGGGAGGCAAAGTACCTGCTGATCCAGAGGGTGGCTTTCAACACCTGACATTGGCACGGGCTGTGTAAGTCTGCCAAGTTCGTTTCCACCCCCAGCAGCTACAACACCCTAGCAGATCCCACCACGGGTTGTACCGAGTCAGTGCTTCCTCAATGGCGGAGGCACTGTCACCATCAGTTGCTGCTCAAGGACCATTTAGAGCCAACTCGGCCTCGGCCCCCACCGCTCAGCGGTACGGGCGACACCCGGGACCAGGAAGACGGCTCGCTCAAACGTTGGCCTTGATTTTGGACGGTTTGCTGAACTTCACTCCTGGCGTCCAGACTCCTGGAGCAGCCGTCCTCACCGAAGGGCGATCCCACGCTGCACGCCGTTCTGCCATCTGAACGTGCTTCTTGGCCGCAGGCGGCGAGCTCGGGGCTGGCACGCGGCTTTCCTCGGCTAACCGAAGGGGCACCGGGCAGCTTCGGTGCTTGCGGCCTCATTTGCATTTCTTCTGTAAAACTGTGTCACGCGTTTCTGTTTCCAGTTCTCCGTTTTTTTCCTGACCGTCGCTTTCCCATGTGTCGGGGACAACGCGGCGGTGACCTCTTAGTCCCGTCGTGCCAACCTCTGGCGTGGTCTCCCGGAGGAGTCCAGGCGTCATTGTGAATCACACCCGCTTTGCTGTCCAGAGCAGTAATAAACTGAGCCACACTCCACCGTACCTCCCGAGCACGAAGAGCCCGCTTCCCTGTCTGTGCGGGACACGTGTGCGCTGGTAAGAGAATAAGGTGCGCGGTACAGGGACACAGGCGGCACTCAGAATGCCACCACACGGTGGTTTGCGGCGCTCCGAGCAGGGACACGGACAGATGAGGCTTGAGACGCGACACCAGAGACCGCGTGCCCCCCCACCCCCTCCCCCCATCCCCGGGTCTGCAGGCCCCTGGGTGAGCAGCCCCAGGCAGGACCCAAGCAAGTGACCATGGCCATGTTGTGGTTTGGTCAATTTTGAGGATTGTACACGGCGTGTAATCATCGCCACATTCAAGATACAGAACGGCTGCGTTCCCGTCAATGTCCCTGTGCCTTTCCGAAGCCATCCCCCTCCCCTGACTCCAGTTGTGCCTGTTGGAACTTCCTAAATCTACTTCCGTTTCTTTCCTTAAGAGATGGCTATTCAGCCTGTCGATTTCTCCTTGGGTCAGCTTTGGTCGCCTGTGTCTTTTAAGGATTTTGTGTATGCTGTCCAGATTGTCACATTTATTGGCATAAAGTTGTAGATGACAGTTCTTTACTATCCTCTTAAGGCCCATGGGATGTGTAGTGACGGCCCCTTTCGGTGTATTACATATTGATGTTACAGAAGGAATTCACACTCCAGTATCGCCTCCTCTTTTCTTCACAAGGGTCACTTTCTTGTCCTTACGTTTTCTCTGCCTAAACTTTCAGTAGTGTGCTGGAACAGAGGAATGTGGCCTTTGAGTTACCTGGGTTTACACTTGAGCTCTGTGACCTTGGACCGATTGCTTAACCGCTGTGAGTCCATTCTATCTCCCTACCCTCCCCCCCCCCCCCGCCCCCACCAAGAAGGTGTAATGGTGTTTCCTGTACGGGTGTCTCTGAGTGCTGTGAGTGAGGTGGTGAGTGCTCAGTGAATACAGCCACTGTGCTGACTGATGACATGATGGTGTCCCCACATCCCACTGCTCAGACTAGAGCAAGGGAGGATCGTGCACATTCCGAGAGCCTCTGGAAGCCTTCGATTCTCTCTCAGCGTGTCTGTTTCCCATTCTGTATCATTAGAATCCTGAGTTTGCGCACCATGATGAGCATTACTGGAACATGGTGGATTCTTGATTGAGCAATTCTGCTTTGAACATAGTAAATGAGGACCAGTAGTACTGATGATGACTTGTGTACAAGGAAGGAAGCAAGATGAAAAACCCAAGACTTTAAAGAGAATTGCGGAAATGATGTTCTAGACCATCGGTCTGTGTTTTATTTAAATTTGTTTCTGTTTCATGTTTCCTAAGGTCCTTGATTTTCCCGCTTCTCATCCGAGGAGGAAAGCCGATGCCCCTGTACACGTGTACGTTGGCGTTTACGTTCTGTGTCTATAACGGCTACTTGCAGAGCAGATATTTGAGTCAGTATGCGGTGTATGCGGATGACTGGGTCACTGATCCCCGATTTCTAGTAGGTGAGTGTCGCCCCGGTGATGCATTCTGTCGTTCAAGTCATAACTCGGATTGTAACGTCCCGGTGGCTCCTAGATAGAAAGCCCACGCCTGTTGAGCGAGAGAAAAGTCTGTGACGGTCCATGACCTGGCGGCAGGGAGGCTGAGCGCCGGAGGGAGAGTCAGGTGGTCCCAGCAGCAGCATGTGACGCAAATGCCTGGCACCATCGCCCTCTTGGCACTAAAAGCACAGATACCTGTCCCTAAAGCGAGCCTGAAAATAGCAGCGGGCAACAGTCTCCAGCAGAGAGAACAGCAGACTACGACTGTGGGGTGTGGATGCTAACTGGCCATGTCACCCAACAGAGTCGTCAAATCAAGCCTCCCACGGTTTCCTCCAGAACACGAGAAGAAGTCAGACCGGGTCGCCTTCCAACGAGGCAGGAAGAGTTTTCTGATTATACTAACTTGAATAAACTCTTAGGTTTGCGAAGTTTTCAATTTTTTACCGTCCTTATCGGTGAATGTAAATTACCGTACATTTTCAAGTCCTAATTATAACCTCGTAAGTTCTGAGCCAAAAGGAAAATAAAACAGCAGCAGTCAAAAAGATTGGCAAGCGTGTGAAAGAATACATCCTCTCGAGGCTCTTGTGTATAAGGAGATTGCTTCTAAGTTTCAGAGCGCCTCGTGGCTTCCGGCTCCAGCCCCGTGACACGGACTTCCCCTGTCCGCTGGCCTCTGTCTGCGTGAATGTCTGATCATGGAGAGCCTCACGCTGGGGCGCCGCTTTGTTGATGACGAGGCGTGTTCATGTTTCTCGATCATATTTTTTTCTGTGAGTTGAAATTCTCGCTCATCATGCCTGGGCATCATGGCCGTGGGCGTGTGCCTCCCCCACCAACCCCGCCAGATGAAGGATGGGCAAGAGAGTCCCCAGGGGGCTCGGCAGCTCCACAAGCCTGCGCCTCCACGAAATGCCAGACCCAGGTTTATGTTGTGGGTGCAGTGCCCCCAGATGCTTGCTTTCCTCACCCGCCGTTTGACTACCTGATTTCCTTCTGCCCAACCAGCAAGAGAAGGAGGAAGAATGGGCTATGGTCGCTGTGGTCGCCCTGTGGAGAAGATCCTGTTCTCTGCCAGGAGCCACACACATGCTTCCTGCCGCCCCAAGTTCCTGAAAGGGCAGAGATTAGGGTCCTTTCACACGCACAGGGACGATCCGATGGCTAAACACCTGCTCAAGATCTAAACTGAGTAAATAGCGAAGCCCGGGGTTCAACCATTTCACTGTCCTGGTGCCCCCAGAGCAGGCAGTGAGGGACAAGGGAAGGGAGGTTTTAACGAAGGGATACAGGCTTTAAACGTTTATTTGAGTTTCTCCCGCAAATCATTTCTGTGATGAGTTGTTTGGCTACTTTTGATGAACCACGGCAAAGCAAAGAATCCTCTTGGTATGTGAATTTCAGTGTCGTTTGCAATAGCAGGGCAGACAGACCCCGTCACCTGCAGGTGTCGCCGAAGCTGGTCTAAAATTAAAGACTCCACTAAATTGTATGCAAACCTCTCAGCTTCTCTACCGTTGAACAGAAAGAATCAGAAATGAAAAAAATATATATAACGGTTGGGAAACAAACAGGGCTACTTTTTTGGTGTTATATTGATTTCATAGAGTTTATAGTTTTTGTAAGGAGATAAACATGAAATGACGTGAATATTTAGCAGCATTTATGATTCTTACCATGAAGAACTAAGCAAATAGCAATAATAGTAATATCCTAACAAAAAGTTTTTCAGAGCAGCGAAAGTGGTTAACATAAAAGATTACATACCAAGACTTTACAATTCCTAAAAACAGTTCAATGTGTAGCTTAGATGAGCGCAAATACTAGCTTTCTTTACCAACCTGGGTGATAAAGGGAGCTTATCTCCGAGAAGAGATATAAGTCAAACATGGAATTGTGAGAACATAATTCTTTCTGGAACCACAAACTGCGGGACAGGTCACCTGGAGGTGACATACTGAAATGCAAGACAGGTATCGAATCGACTACAAATTTATGGATCTAGTAAGTGACTTATAATACATATTGCAAAATTTGGTATGAACTCCGTAGAAAAACCTGCCTACAATTGGTGAAATCGGAAGGAAGACATTTTCCAGAAAATTCCAGAAATGTTCTGGTCCTGGCTGTGGACCAGAATGTGTCACGTGTCCCTGTTGTAACTGACAGATGATTTCATGCCACTGGGATGACTGGGGACTCATTACTGACCAGGCTACTCCAGTTGTATGTTTCCTTGACAATGACTTGAACTCCACCAATATGCACCGTCCCACCTTCGCATTTCTCTAGTGTCAGAGAGTGATCAAACTAAGTCAAGTTATTCCTTTTCTAAAATTTTTTTTTAACGTTTATTTATTTTTGAGACAGAGAGAGACAGAGCATGAACGGGGGAGGGTCAGAGAGAGGGAGACACAGAGGTGGAAACAGGCTCCAGGCTCTGAGCTGTCAGCACAGAGCCCAACACGGGGCTCAAACTCACAGACCGCGAGATCATGACCTGAGCCGAAGTTGGCCGCTTAACCGACTGAGCCACCCAGGCGCCCCAAGTTATTCCTTTTCTAAAACACTATTGGGCATTTTACCTCTTCTTGTTGGAATGAAGACACGTGATACTAATAAATCTCCTTTTTTTTTTTAATTGTTTTTAATGTTTTTCTTTTATTTTTGAGAGACAGAGAGAGACAGCATGAGTCAGGGAGGAGCAAAGAGAGAGGGACACGCAGAATCCGAAGCAGGCTCCGGGCTCCGAGCTGTCAGCACAGAGCCTGACGTGGGGCTTGAACCCACGGACCGCGAGATCATGACCTGAGCCAAACTCAGACACCTAACCGACTGAGCCACCCAGGCGCCCCAATAAATTTCCTTTTTAAGTGATGAACAACCTCTGAAGGCTTTTCAGAGCCAGCGAGGAAACACCCAGGACGCCACTGGATGTCCAGGGAGAGCCGTGGAGCCAGCAGCAGAGGATGCTGTGGGGAGCTGGGGGTGTGACTGACGAGTGGGCAGGTGGGTGGCAGGCGAGGCCGTGGATGTGCAGGAACCTGTTCCAACAGGGCTATAGAGAAAGAAAAGCGGAGTGCTGGAAACGAGCTACCAGGAACCACCACCCCGGGAGCCCGTGTGCAGCTAGCCCGTCGGGGGCGGGGGCAGCGTGTGCCACACGAGGAGGCCGGCCACACCGCGCGTGTTTTCCGCGAGGACCGAGTGAATCTTGTGGGCCGCCCCATGGTTGGTGACGCTACCTCTCCCTGGAAAGGAGCCCTGTGCCGGGGTCCTAGGTCATGTCCAAGCATGCCAGCCCTTAGACGTGGGCCACGAGGTCCACGTGTTTAGGGCAGGTTCGATTACACAGTAGTGGTATTAGAAAAACAGAGCTCTAGGGGCACCTGGGTGGCTCTGTCGGTTGAGGGTCCGACCTTGGCTCAGGTCATGATCTCGCAGTTCCTGAGTTCGAGCCCCGCGTCAGGCTCTGTGCTGGCAGCTCAGAGCCTGCAGCCTGCTTCAGATTCTGTGTCTCCCTCTCTCTCTGCCCCTTCCCAGCTCTTGCTTTCTCTCTGTCTCTCACAAATAAATAAATGTTAAAAAAATTTTTTTAATGAAAAACAGAACTCTATTTAGCAGACCTAACAGCAGTGCTGTATAAATTATTTTTCTAAATGAAAATCATATTAATTATAATGATTCTTATTGTCATTTGTGGCTAACATGGTTTGCTAATAGTGAATAGAACAGATTATAGTAACACCGTTCATTCAGGCTTGGGTTTGTGAATTTCGTAGTTTATTGATCATAATACTCTTATGTATTTTCTTATCTTTAGGTTTCTGCTTATGGTTAATAGGCATGCTGATAAACATCCATTCCGACCATATCCTGAGGAATCTCCGGAAACCAGGGGAGACTGGATATAAAATACCAAGGGGTACGTACTGAAAAATGGAGAACTGATTCTCAAGTCATTTCACACGATGCCTCACTGTTGCAGTTTTGTCGGGATCCAATAACTAAAGCATAATATTGGCCGCAGGTTTTTGACATGAGTCACAATTATTGATGGCAATCGCTGTGACCGTTGTTTTATCAGATTCTGGCTAACTGAACAGTTTATTAAGGAAAAAGGAAACTAGTCCGATCTGTGCGACAGCATAGACTAGACAACCAGTCCTCTCTCCGCAACAATTAAAATCTTTGGGTAAAGGTGTTTTTTTCATCTTTTAAAATGCATCCACGTGGTAGGATGGTAGAAAGGAAGTAATAATCATCGAGGGGGCAAAACCTGGGTGAATGTCGGAGGCCAGGGCCCGTCTCGTGAGAGTCCATAACCACCAGCGGCCCTCACGTAGGTTTGTGGCCCAAACGTGCACCTCAAGCCGTGAATTAGGACCCACGTGACCCTAGGGAGGTGGTACCTCATGCACGTAGCCTGTACAAGCCCAGATCCCTGAGGGGACCTGCCTTTAACCCAGGCCTCAGGGAGCCCGATGGACCACATGCCACACAGTAAGGGCCATACTCAAAAGTGGCAGAACCCACGAGAACATGTGCTACCACGAGATCTTAGAGTTAATAGAAACAGATCATAAAGTGATTACCTAATTGTTTAATAACTAAGAGGGATTGAACTTATGAGAAAAGGAGTAATACACGATAGAAAGAACTAAGTAGATACAAGACAGAAAGCAAGACAGCTTCTGAAACTGAAAAACGTTAAATACTCAGGAGGTAAAACTAAAATGCCAAGGGCCCATGACCAGGACTGTCTCCACCCCCAGTCTGACTTCTGGCCCCTCTCACCTGCTCTGGTCCTCCTCATGGCCCACCTCCTGCTGTATGCCACGCTTTCCTTGTGCATCACGTTGGGGTTTAATGTTCTAGAACAGGAGGCAGGGTCTGGTCCCGGTTCACCCCGAGCGCCTAGAGCAGGGCCTGGTCTGTGATGTAGACTGAAGGGTCTGTGAACATTGAGGAGGGAATGAACGAAGGACGGAAGGAAGGAGTCTGCCCTTGAAAATTATTATTTTCTTCCACTTTTGGTCCAGGGCCCTGTACAGGTCCGTCTTCTTAAGCTGGTTCGTTAATTGTTATCCTGTGTTCTCTGTGTTTACTTGGGTGTTACCAGTGTGATTCATGAACTAGTGAAGGGATTTTAAAAGGGTAGTTTTATATTCAGATAAATGCGTAGCTATTCATACAGGTTTATGCCACCAGAAAGTGTGGTATGAGACAGTAAAACTAGTAATGTTGGGTGTTTCGTTCACTAAAATTCTCTGAGTTGTTTTTCCCGGAGTTGGATTTATGTTCTCCAGGTAGGTATCCACTGCTGCCTCGTAGGTCAGTAACGTATCACGTTGTCGGAAACGCCCCACTTGCCTGTGTGTCTTTGCAGGAGGCTTATTTGAATACGTAACAGCAGCCAACTACTTTGGGGAGGTGGTCGAGTGGTGTGGCTACGCCCTGGCCAGCTGGTCCGTTCAAGGCGGGGCCTTCGCGGCCTTTACCTTCTGTATTTTAGTCTCCCGAGCACAGCAGCACCACCAGTAAGTTCTAAAACACTCTTGGCACATTGCGTCTGTTCTCGGGCCTCATTCTAACAATTTTCAGATTCCATCTCTGAAATGTTAACATGCATTTGAATTGCCAAAGCCTAGCGTATACCGTGGGTTAGCCGACCAAGCGCAAAACCACGCACACGTCCCAAGAATAACCTGTTCCGAGGGACCGACAGGTACACGTCAGCATCATTATTTGCTCCGCCCCTACTCTGAGCCTCCTCGAATTTTTGCCACTGGGCCTGATAGTCAAGTGAAATGTCAGGCAGGGGACCTGCGGTCTGACTGGGAACCCGCGGTTTACAGTGGAGAATGCTGACCGCCAGGGACAGGGCGCAGAGGAGTGCCGTGCTCAGGAAGCCTGACTTGGCCATGCACCCGGCTCCTTCATGCAAGCGTCCTGTGCCCTGCAGCCCCGCGGTCCCTGTCAGGCTCCCGGGCTCTGTGCACCCTCGAAATCACGTTGTTCTCCAAAGTGCAGGGCCATAACCTCTATCCAGTCCCCAGAAGGGCCTGTCACCATTTGACCAACAGGAATGCATATAAAACAGTCCAATGGGGCTGTTAAAGCTGACGTGAACTTAGGGAGCTCCTTGCCCATCCAACACGTGAAGAGATGAAGCTCCATGAACGAAGCCTCAGGCTTCTTGGAAGGGAGACATCTCGGGGGGCGCCTGGTTGGCTCAGTTGGTTGAGCATCCGACTCTTGATTTCAGGTCAGGATCCCAGGGTCATGGGATTGAGCCCCATGTCCGGCTCTGCACTGAGTGTGGAGCCTGCTTGAGGTTCTCTCTCTCCCTCTCTCTCTCCCTCTCTCTCTCTCTCCCCCCCCCCCCCTTTGCCCCTCTTCTCTGTTCATGCTCTCTCTCTCTCAACAAAACAAAACAAAAGATTAGAAGGGAGAGATCTCGGGCCTTCCCCTGATGCCACAGCGATGATGGAAATATGGCACAGGCACTCACCCTGGTGCCCACGTCGATCGCTCGTGCCCTCCGAGCTAGACAGGGCGCTGCCCTGCTTCCCTGGCTTCATTCACCCAAAAACATTTCCTGGAGGCCTTTGATGCTGGCAGGCATCCGTAGAGATGCAATGTTGTCTTCCTTCATGGCGTTTGTCACCGCTTGGGAATGAGGAAGAAGGACAAAGCCAACAGAAGAATAGATTGGTATCATGGCATAGTGGAAAACACACAGACTTTTTAGAGTCAGAATTCCCAGGTTTCTTTCCGGGCTTACCACGTATTGAAAGATGCAGAGAATTATTACCGGAGACACTGATGAGAACGGGCAGAACCGGACTGTCGGTTTAGCTAATATTTGTGGACATTACCCCAGAAACATGCGAGTTGAGATCGTAGGAGCACTACCCCACGTGGCCAGGTGCTCCGTTGTGCCCCATACCGACAGCAGGGACCTGGGCCCAGGACCCGTCTTCATCCAGAGCTGCTGAGAAGGATGGGGGCAGAGAAGAGCCCCCACCATGGAGGGCTCAGGAAGGGGACGCACTGTGAAAAGTGGCCGAAAACAGGATGATTTGCTATGATGGCTTGAGTTGTGTGTCCCCCTCCCCAAAATTGGTTGCCATCCTAACCCACGAGAGTGACCTTATTTGGCAATAGGGGTCGTCACAGATGTAATTCGTTAAGGGGAGGTCACACTGGAGTAGGACTGGTGACTTTACCAGGAGGGAAGTCAGGACACGCACACAAAGAGGTCACGTGAAGACACACGTCGACGGCCGTGGGAGGGTGCAGGCAGGGGATGCGCTGACACCACGAACTGAGGCTGCCAGAAGCCGGAAGCCGGAAGAGGCAGAGCTTGGGAGGGAGGACAGTCCTGCCCACCGCTCCACCTCAGACTTCTGGCCTCCAGACCTGGGAGAGAATACATTCCTGTTGCTTGAAGCCCCCCAGGGTGTGGTCCTTTGTTACAGAAGCCCCAGGAAATGGGACACCAGCCTTTCAACCATTTAAAATCAATTGGGCCAGAACTGAAGGCAACACGTATGAGTTTTGAAGCCCTCCTTCCTCCTCTGCCGATGATGCCACACCAGGATGCCTTCAGATCTCGTGCTGGTGCAGAACGCGTCTTTCGTAGAAAGCATTTCGTAGAAAAATAACAGTGACCACAACAGTCAGTGGATCTTGGCCCAGCCTGACGGTCCTGTGTTGCTGGGGACCTCTCCTCCCCTCCTCCCCTCCTCCCCTCCTTGTTCCTCCTCTTACCCCCTCCCCTCCTCCTTCCTCCTCCTCCCCTTCCTCCTCTTCCCTTCCTCCTCCTCTTCCCTTCCTCCTCCTCTCCCTCCTTCTCTTCCTCCTCCCTCCTCCCCCCTCCTCCTATCCCTCCTCCCCACCCTCCTCCCCCTTCTCCTCCACTCCTTCCCCTCCTCCTCCTCCCCCTCCTCCACCTCCCCTTCCTCCTCCTCCCCCCTGCTCCCCCTCCTCCCCTCCCTCCTTCTCCCCTGGCAGGGGCCCGAGACCACCTTCTCATGAGTAGCATCACCTCTGGAGGAAGATGCTATTCTTGAATGTTTGTTACATTAGACAGTAAGAAGCAAATATTGACTAGTTTCTAATAGTAGAAGCACATGAGATAATACTGATATTTTAAGAAATTGGATCAGAGGAAGATTGAACAAAGAGCATGCCAAGTCAGTTGTAAAGATGTTTTCTCAAATGAAAACAGGAAAATCTCTCTTCAACATTTGAATAGGAAACATATAGAAACAGAAATAAATCATTTCATTTTCCAAATAAAAGTCTAAGGTACTAAAAATCCAAATGTATTCTTGGCGGAAAGCTTCATGAGTTGAAAGGGCTCTTTTTCATTCATTCGCTACTTATATTGATGTCAGTGCAAACCCGATTTTAATTGCTGAAAAACTAATGAATTCAGCTTAGTGGCAGTATGTTCAGAAATGTTGGATTTATAAGCTGAGGACAAAATAAAAGCTATCCTTTTTTTTCCTTTAATAATCCAATGAACCCAGCTAATTAAACTTAAAGAAAACAATCCATGGGGCCCTTCCGAGCACTGTATTTGATGTATTATAATGTTCTCAAAGCATATTTTACTAAACGAATTTATTTCTATAATTAGATGTGAGGGATTTAAATTCACAGATAATTTACGAATAATTAAGCTCTAGGTCGGAAACATCGGGTCAGCTGTGCCGAGTTGCTAGCAAACTGTTTTGAGGGCAAAATGTCAAGGAATTATAAAGACGGCTGTTTTCATACCGTTCTCTTCCCCGCCAGCCCCTAGCAGCCGTGCTCATTAGTGGAGCGACGTTCTTGGTGCCCAAGCTTCTGCCGCGTCCCGCCAAGTGTGCTAGCCTGTGTGCAGATGTTTGCTTGTTCACACCAAAGTCCTGCAAGTTGGAGGCCAGCCGTCGAGGGCAGCCTTGGAGAAGGGACTCTGTTGAAATAAAATAAAGAAATATGCAGTGTTTCCCCAGTAAGTTTTTTTTTTTTTTTAATGTTTATTTATTTTTGAGAGAGAGAGAGAGACTGCAAACGGGAGGGACAGAGAGAGAGGGAGGCACAGAATCCAAAGCAGGCTCCAGGCTCCAAGCTATCAGCACAGAGCCCAACTCAGGGCTCGAACCCACAAGCTGTGAGATCATGACCTGAGTCGAAGTTGGACTTTGAGCCGCCCAGGTGCCCTCATCCCATTAAATTTAATGTCACTTAGAAAAACGAAGTCAGCACGTCTTCAAGACACTATGACAGATGGCATAATGGCCTAAACATATAAGGACACGCCAGAATAGGTTTATGAAAGACTTCCTCCCTCTCACAGCTCCCGTCACCAGACTTTAACAGAAGACAGGAGTTGTGAGCACTGGGAGGACGCTTCCTGTCTTGTCAGTGGCCCGTGTCCACCAGGGGAGACTTCTTCGAGAGGAGCTTGGGGACACTTTGGCTGTTTGTGAGCCGGAAAAACAGTCAATGCTTTAAAGAGTAACTTAGTAGACGCCAAATGTGATGCAGTGTTCGACAGGGGCATCTCACTTTCCACCCTAGTTCGGGCTCAGCGAGAATAAAATCAAGACAAAAAATTCATGTCAGTGTCACCTAAGTGACACCTTTGATTCTAGGGACAGAACAACAAGGGAGAAAAAGAGTAGAAATGGTGCTGCCCTCCCTTTGAAAAGACTGATACATACGCACGTCTACATATCTTAAGATACAGTCTCTCGAGGTGGATTTAAGATCCCAGGGATGTACGCGAATGAGAGAAGCTGAATCATTTTAACAAAGTAAATTTTATTTCTATATGATGGTTTCTGTGAGATGAATTTAACACATTTGGCAAACCCATCCTCATCGGGGGAGAAAAGTCTGACGCAGTCCGACGTCATACGGAGCTCAGCCGCTCATGCGACAATCCCGTGGGCGTGCGTGGGCCTCGCCGCCCTGGTTTCGCGGATTTTGAACTGCCCTTTGCTCCCGTGCGCGGTGCGTGGCACTGCTGAAGGTCCCGGGTCCTAGCAGGCCTGGTCCGTTCGGCTTCTAAATAACGTAGATTTCTCGCAGATCTAGAGGCCAGAGGTCTGGGGTCAGGGACCAGGATGGTGGAGTTCTGGTGAAGGCCACTCTGGGTTGCGGAGGGTACCGTCTCTCTGTGCCCTCACGTGATGGGGGTGGGGGGTGGGGGGCTTTTTTATCGGGACCGGAGGACAGGATCCCATTCCTGAAGGCTCCACCTCCCAAAGGCCCCACCCCCTAATACTGCCACAACAGGCACTAGGTGTTTAACATATATGAATTTGAGGGGGCGGGGGACATGTGCAAACGGTGGCACAGGCCCGCAAGAACCTCTGTAACCAGAGAGCATGTGGCACCTTTTCCCGTACTTGGCGTTGCAGTCGTGAGCGTCCCACGCTGAGAGGCAGGCGCCCTTGTCTCCAGGCAGGTCACTGATGTGGAAGAGAAGGGCTGTGACCGTGGCCTCGCGACAGAAGTGACACTTGCTCCAGAGTCCACCCACCAGCTTCCCACTGGTGGCTTTCCGGCCGTTGAAAGCACACCCAGCAGGCAGACACGCTGGGGCTCCCCGTTTGCAGACTGAGTGTGAAACTTACCTGAAACCGGCAGATTTTGCCAATTCCCTGGCCGCTGGCTGTTGCCACCTGTTTCTGCCCTGTAAACAAAGAGTCGCTTTCCACCATGACTTTCCCTGGGTTTATCTGTTGTGCTTATGGAAACTCCTTCTTTTCTGCCCATTTCTCCATCTCCTCAAGTTACTTGAAGTTTTCACTCCATCCACTTAGCCGCCACCCTCCCCAGCCAGCCAGTACCGCGGAACCAACGGGCGTCAGCCTGGCTGGTGTCATTCATATCAAAACTGAAAATACCTGTTTGTTCCGAGTGCAGGGTCCCGTTGCGTTCTCCCAGCTTTGTCCGAGAGCCCCCGGGCGCGTGGCTGGGCGCACATCTCCCCCACCCCGGTCTGGAGGCACCGTCCTCTCCTGGGGAGACTTCCTGCGGGAATCTGAGTCACCACAAGTGCCGGTCCTCTGCCCCAGTCTGCATGCTCCCGGGGTCTGCAGACCTTGCCCCCCCGCTGCATTGATCGGCACCCTCACACGCCAATAACCTTCGTGGGCAGCATGAATCCTGCTTTCATGACACAGGCAGAATCAAACTGTGCACCTGAAATGCCGAACTTTTTATTACTACTTTTAAAAATCTCTGTACTCCTGCATAATGAAAAGTGACAAAATCATTTCCTTTTCTTAGTGTGTGTGTTTTTTTGTTTTTTTTTTTTGTCTGATTTTAGGTGGTACCTTGAGAAATTTGAAGATTATCCAAAGTTCAGGAAAATTATAATCCCGTTTTTGTTGTAAATTTGTTGTCAGTGGATGGTCTCCGACTTGCCACGTTTCAGTGATGTTTCTCTAGGGATCGTGTAAATGAATTGCTTTCTGTCATTTTCCTGTTCCTTCATCTGTTTCAAGATTTGCTCTAGGAATGTGTTCCTGGTAAGTGCGTAAGCTGCCTAACACCAAGCTAATGAGACTGAAATGCAGGCTGGAGTAGTGGGTTGCATGCCGGCTCGAGAATCTGCAGCTCTGGGTCATTCCAGCTGACCACTTCTCGGGTTTTGGAGTCTCCTCTTTTGGCTGCATACAGCTAAGTGGGCACGAGACCAGGATTACGAGCCATTTCTGACGGCCTCCGTGGACTGAAACATGTCATTGCCCCTGTCCTACCCATACCAACCATCAGTTCAAGGCCGGAGGTGATGTTGCCCCCTCCCCTGATAAAGGCAGAACTGTCTCCATGGTCCTGCTCACCCCGCTGGGTCAGCGAGGCCAGGGGGCACCCAGAGTGGTCCCAGCCCCAGGGAAACGTCCAGGCTCTCACTGGAGTGCTGAGCAGCAGAGAACTCGGGGGCAGAGAGAGGAGACACGGGGCCAGCTGAGGCCTGGACAAGAGGCCTCTGGCACCTGCGGCATCCTGGCTCCCCGGGTGACTAGACTACAGGGCAGGGGGCTGTGTGCACTCATGTAAGGGGTAAGGCGCTCTGTCCCCCACCGAGAGGACTTCTTGGAGGCCCTGGTGGGAGCAGGGAGCCCCTTGTGCTGATCACCACAGGCACCAGCAGTCTCTGGTTTAAGATGATTTTTCTTCCTTCCAGGTAGAACTAGCAGGTTTTAAAGCACTTTTTTCTCAGTACCCTCAGTATCCCAAAACAGGATCTTGAAACAGAATGTCTAACTCTAGATGCCCTTGAGAGGTCCGCGGAGGTAAATCATAGAAATAAAATGGACCACATACTGCCTGATACGTAAAAGATATCTCAGAAGGCTGAGAATCTGTAAAAGAAATCTAACAGAAGGCTACTAAATCTCTGGGCCACTCTGTGAAGCTCTGATGGGACACGTGGCGGAGGTCCCCTCCTGGCTGTGGCAGCAGTGCCTCAGTGTCCACCGCATCTGTGGAGCCAGAATCTGCAGGAGGAGGGGAGGAAGGAGGAGACTGTTCACTCTGATCCGCTGACCTGCTAGGTGGGTGGCTGGGGGCGTCCAGAGCATGCGCGGCCCCAGAGCCCCCCATGGGCTCCCCGACCCCTCTCCTGGCTGACCTTCCCAGCCACGGTCTCGCCCCTCTCGAGGTTTTATGTAGGAGCCATGTTCTCGGTGTTAGTGATTTGTGGAGTCTTCGTTTGATCTCAGAATTACGCAGCCAACGTCTCCGATGGAACTATGCTTCATTGTAACTGGGGATAGAACGTTTTTGAAGAGAAATTTTGGTATTCAATGCACTTGGTTCCTTTTTCTGAGCCTTTTCCAATTACTTGAGAACACGAAGCAATAAATATTTTGGATCTCCTCGGGAAAACTCAAAAGTCCAAGCAAGTCACGATGGATTTGGCTGCTGTGCTCTGGAAGGCGCATGTGGCCGGGAGAAGGATGCCAGTCTGAGAGCCGGAGAAGCTCGCCGTGATGTTTTTCTCCTTTTGTGAACGGCCCGAGCGAAGGAATGCTTGGGTTGACTCAGGCTTTGATGTGTGGTTCATGCTTTCACCCGCCCGCACTGGGGGGACGATTGATAGGAACAAATCTTCCATCTTGCCTCTCCGCCCTCCCTCCCTTTCCTAAAAACCGCCACTTAGCAAATTGTCATCAATTACCGTGTTAATCATAACAAGGAGATTAATAAAATTACTTCAAGCCCAGTCGTTTTGTGTTCAGGGTTACTCCAGTGTCTCGGCACGTCTTCACTCCACAAACTCACGCCGTATCGTTGTGCTGAGCCCGGACACCTGCTTCTCCTCGATGTCCCCATTCCATCGTGTCAGACACGATGACGCGTCTCCGGTCCTCGGCGGAGCTGAGGGACACTCTGAAAATTCCATGCCTGCCTGTTTAGGTAGTTCTTCGGTATCTGATGGTTTGTTCATTGTGGATGACAGTGCGTCCCCAAGCACGTTTTGTAACGAGGGTAAATGAGCACCATCGGTGTTCACGTGTTTGTCCTGCCAGCCCAGCCTCTGGGGGCATTTTATGCATCCCTGCCATTCTCTCCGGTTAAGCTCCGGTTCTGGAGCGTCACCGTCCCACCATCCGCAAACCTGTCATGTTCTGTTTAGCGGTACTTGAGGCTGTTGTTTCTGCTGTCGCTTGCTTCCTATAGTAACAAGAAATTCGAGAACAATGCTGAATAATAAAGGGGATTGTCCGGATTCTTGTGCGATTTTAACAGCAGTGCCTTTCTGTGAGATTACGGTTTGGAACGTTTCTCTTATTTTCTTACTTGGTCATTGGTCTGTTTTCTACTGGAGCCAATGGAATTGTTTCTTTGCTTTAAAAACAATCTGCAATATTTCTCTTGAGATTTTCAAGGGGACTGCATACACATCAGAAATGAGAAAGAGGGCTTTCCATCAAGTGCAGAGGGGGAAGGCGAACTGAGAAGAAACCCACATGGGACGCTGATCTTGTGGGCTTTCTTCATTAAATGTTCTCTGCGTGTCCTTTACGATGGTGATTTCCTCTGTGTCTCCTGACTTCCTATTTGCTTATCTTCACTGTTCTAATTTAGGGGAAATCTTTTCATCGTGCTCGTAACTGCTCGGGAGGACCACCTCAGTCATCTGTTTGCCTAGTGGGTGTATTTGTAGCTTTTAAGGCTGTGTGTTTCTGCTACGTGACACTTCCTAAGGTTTTGCAGGGTTTGTTTTTTTTTAACACATTAAATTACTTTTGAGAGAGAGAGAGACACAGAATCTGAAGCAGGCTCCAAGTTCCGAGCTGTCAGCACAGAGCCCGAGACGGGGCTCGAACTCACAAACGTGAGATCATGACTTCAGCCAAAGTCGTTTGCTTAACCCACTGAGCCCCCCAGGCGCCCCTGCACTTCCTAGAGTTTAATGACCTTCCCATAATTATGACCCTAAATAGTCTCCAGCTGTACTTGTTAGGTTTGTCTCAATCTCACTATTTCTAGGAAATTCATTTTGGTTTGAAAGGGTGCTTTTTTTCTTCTCAACCGTTTGAGAGATTTCATTGAAAGGTTTTTCTTCTTTTTCACACATGTGGATACAGTAGAGATCATTTTCTGTGAAATCTCTCCCGCGCAGATTTTGAGTTTTCCTTCTGTGGCCTCAAGCTCTTAATAACAAGGCCGTTCTCCAAAGCTGATGCTGTTTGTTCTGTCGTGTGTTAATTCAGAGATATTGACCCCACCGTTAAACTTGTCTGCAACCTTATTTCTCTTCCATGTCAGATTTCCCTTGTGTGTCTAATAGTTTTTGCTTTGGGTTTTGCTGCTGGCATTCTGCAAAACTTTTCATCCACCCTGTTATCGATGTGAGATAATCTTCCCGCTGAGTGCTGCTCTCCTGGGATCCGGCTTTGCTCCGAATACTGCCATGCTACGGCTTTCGTTGGCACATTCACCCGGCGTTTCCCGGCCCTTCCAAGCACTCAGATTTGTTTCGTTTTCTTTAACAACACGAGAAACAGACTTGGCCGTGGAATAAGCTGGCTCAGATTCTCTCATTAACTGCGATACTGAAATGTCCTTTTATCGTGTTTTCTATTTTTAGTATTTGCAACTTCCTTTTTTAAAAAATTTTCTATAGTGACTTAGAGAAATATTTCCTTTAAAGAGGCACCCGTGTCTGACTCTTGATTTCGGCTCAGGTCACCATCTCACGGTTAACAAGTTCAAGTCTCCCATCCGGCTCCGCGCTGACGGTTCTGAGCCTGCTTGGGATTCTGTCTCTCTCCCTCACTCTCTGCCCCTCCCCCTGCTTGTGTGTGCACGTGCATTCTCTCTCTCTCTCTCTCTCTCAAATAAACTTTAAAAAAGGCAACATTAGGAATGGTTTTTATATTTTCAGGAGTACCTTTAAATTCTCTCAATTCAAAATGATGAACTGAACACGTGCCTTTCCTCCCCCTCCCGGTCCTGAGCCGTTACAATCGCTGTGAAGGAATCTAAGGGCCCACGGCTGGGACTGATAAAGCAGGGCAGGGGGCCGTGGTGCTGGAGAGCCCACGGTGTGCCCTGCTGAGACGGCAGGACAGAGGGGGAGGGGAGGTGTGCCCCTGGAAGTGAGGCCGTGCACCTGTGCGCCTGGGCTCTGGACTCAGAGCTGACAACAGTGCCCTCTCCATTCTTGCTCCCTACAAACAGCACATAAGCCCCAGGAGCTCTGCACCCATTTCTGGGGAAAATGCAGTGGGAGCAGGGTCGGGGAAGGAGCTAAGTAAAAACTAGCTATCTGGGTACAGCCAGAGTAAGCAGATGTTGGCATCCCAGAAAAAAATAAATCCACGTTTTGGTTCTTAGGGACCCACCAGTGTAGTAGCTGGCCACCTTCTGCCTCGTGTTGCAGGAGAGCCCCAGGAGGCGTGGTCCCGCAGTCACAGGCTCCCACTCAGCTCTTCTGGAACTTTTGCAGAAATGTGCACTGATGATACTTAGAAAAGGTTACATCGTGGAAGAAAAGCAAATGCCTCTGAAGAAAACATCATTCCAGGAGCAAAAGGAAATGTTTTAGAAACAAATTGTAACATCGGGGGAGACTGGGCCTCGGCAGGTGAGTGGCCAGAGGAACGTGGTGCCCTGGAATGTGACCCAGCAATGTTCAGGAATGGACTGCTGGTGTGACTGACAAATCGCGTGTCCGATAAGAGTTCTGCATCCAAGGGGCGCCTGGGTGGCGCAGTCGGTTAAGCGTCCGACTTCAGCCAGGTCACGATCTCGCGGTCTGGGAGTTCGAGCCCCGCGTCGGGCTCTGGGCTGATGGCTCAGAGCCTGGAGCCTGTTTCCGATTCTGTGTCTCCCTCTCTCTCTGCCCCTCCCCCGTTCATGCTCTGTCTCTCTCTGTCCCAAAAATAAATAAATGTTGAAAAAAAAAAAAAAAGAGTTCTGCATCCAAATACACAAAGAACTCTCAAATTTCAACAATAAAAACTTCAGAACAATCTTTACCACGGGCAAAAGATTTGAACAGACTCTTCATCAAAGAATACATACAGGCGGCAGGCCAGTAAGTAGGTGCAAAGATGCTTACCACCTCTAGTCATTAGGGAAACGCCAATCACACCACACTCCCCGTCCCTTAGAATAACTGAAATCGAAGAAAACGACCAACGAAGGCTTGGTGAGGAAGCAGAGACTCTGAAACTCACACACACTCACTGGTGGGAATGTGAGATGGTGAAAACACTTTGGCAGTTTCTTTAAAAGTTAGACATACACTTGCTATATGACCCAAATATTTCACTCCTAGGTAATTGCCCAAGAGAAATGAAAGCGTAGAATGTATACAGAGACATTTATGGGAATGATCATAGCAGCTTTATTTGCAACAGCCCCAAACTGGAAACAACCCAATTGTCCGTAGGCAGGTGAATGACTAACTGTCTTGTGGTATATCCATACGATGGAATACTACTGTGCAGGAAGAGAGGAAGAAACTATGAACGGTAGCAGGAAAATAGCATCTCAGTGTCACCACGCTGACGGAAAGGGGCGAAACAAAAAAGAACACACGCTGTATTAGGTACGGGAAGTGTTTGCCTGCGGGTGGGGGCTCGGGTGGGGGCTTTACAAAAGGACCAGAGGACACATTCGGGGTTGATGCTCCTTATCTTGCTTGTGCGATGGTTTCACATCTGTATGCATCATGTTATACGCTTTATAAATACATGCGGTTCATTGAACGTCCATTACACCTCAATGAAGCTGTTTTTAAAAACATAAGCTTATTATACCTGCATAACAACAGGATGCCATGAAAGCAAAATTATCCGAGGACAGTGACTCTCGGAAATGAGAGAACAAAAATGTGGTAGAAGAGATAGAAGGTGAAATCAAGTCTATCCTAGAAAATAATCACAAAAGGCCGAGAAGCAAGAAACACGAGATGGTGTGGGAGCCCGACATGAGACCGGCGGGTGTCACAGAAAAGCACCCTTCCCAGCATTTCTTTGGCCTGGGTGATTTCGGACACTTCCCTCCACAAAAGCTCATCAGAGGTTTGCTTCGAGGTGACCCTCGAGACAGGGTGGGCTCACCAGAACCGAAGACCTTTCTGGTGAAGGAAGGAAGCAAGAGGGAGAACAGTTCACTGGAGAATAATACAGGGTTTGCCATTGTGAGGAAACCCAAAGCAACACTACCAACACCACATGCAGAGAGTGAGTGTCGTAAAAGTATGAAAATATGGATTGGAGACTCATTAAGCCCATGACTGTGGTTGTCCTTGAAGATAAGGGGACTGAAGAGGGAATCTAGGTGATTGTCACATTCTGTGATGGGCATTTCTTCTTGTTTGAGAAATCTGAAGCAAATAGATCAGATCTGGTTTTTTGGATGTTACTATTTATACTGAGTGGTTATGTTATACTTTGTAGTTTTATGTATTGTTTATTTCTTAACCAAAATAAAAAGAATATAGAGAAGGCCGTGGAGCCTAGACTGTGAGGAAAGTATGTAAATGGGAAGGGAGAAAATGTGTCTCAGGGCAGGGCCCTGGAGAGCCCCACGCAGGCTCCTGTGGCTGCCACTGTGTCCTTAGGACCGAGAGTCTTACCATGTTCTTTCCTGTCATCAGTTGTTATTCTGGGGCTGGGTGTCACATAGGGAGTTCAGTTCAATGACAGTTCCTGCAGACTGGGTGGGGCAGTTTAACAGGATCAACACTATATCCCCCGAGCCCTGGTACCCAGGGGAGTAGCACAGGGGCAGGTCACCCGATACGTGGCCCACTGTGGTCAGGCTCGCATCAGATGACAGAGGTCAAAGGCAGAATGCAGTTTTGTCCTCAGGAGACCTGTGGTCTAGTGTGGAGACAGACATACCATGAGAATACAATGGGATGTTTGCATTATGGAAAATTATGAGGGCAGAGGGACCTCCAGTCTGCTCAGAGAGTGTGGCTCCAGTATGACTCGAGGAGAAACAGTCTCGGCAGAAGTCATACCTGTAGGGGCCAAAAGTGTGGGAGAGCCCCTGCTCTTCCAAGGAAGCTTTCCCGGGGCTGCATTTAGGCTGATGTTGGTGAAAATAAAGTGAGAAGGGGGGTAGGGGATGGGCGCCAGGGTGAAACGGACAGGGGAGCAGCAGATCGAGAAGGTGCCCACGTGGCAGCTGAAGGACGACGGAAAGACCCTGTCGCTCGGCACCCTCTGGCGATGCCTGCACGGGAGGATGTGAGCCCCACGCGTGGACGTGCTTCTTCTGGTAGCATGGCAGGGCCGTGGCTGGGAGACGGGCAGGGAGTCTCCATAAGAGAAAATGAGGATCGGAACTAGAGAGTGTGGGAGGGGGTGAATACGAACCCCATTTGGGAGCTGGCAGTTGAAGGCTGTATTTTTAAACGAGTGTAACATTCGAACAGACGTTTCATCAAAGAAGATACACCTGCGACTGAGAAGTACCGGAAACGATGTTTAACCTCTTTACTCACTAGGAAAACGCAAGTTAAAACCATTACCACGTACAACACAGGTGGCAGAAGGGCTGAAATGAAGGGGCCAAGTGCTGGCTGGGGCCGCCCAAACCGTCACCCTGCATCACAGGGGGATGTGAGAGAGTGAGGCCACTCGAGGGAACTTCCAAATTCTGATTTCCTTCCCTTCTTTCCTCTTCTCTCTTTCTCTTTCCCTTCCTTTCATTTTTTCATTCTCCTCCTACTTTTTTTTTAATTTTCAGAATTTTAATGCTAATCAAAAGCCCAGTAATTCATGGTCTTACTTTTTACCACTATTTGGTCACAAACGGCAAACACCATTGGTCTACAACATTATCATCTATCCATACACAAGAGCAGAACATTTTCTTAATCTTTTAACTCTGAGTTTCAAAGTTTAGCTGAATTTCTGTTGAAACTTAGGTTTTAGTCATAAACAATTGAATTAAAAAACATTTTTTTTGCATGTTCTTTGAAGGACATTCACGGTGTGAATTGAATTTAATAAAAGCACCACTACCAATTTTAGAAATTGCATTTCTGACATTCATCATCCCTGGACTTAAAATTGCTGAGAGCTTTCTCCTTCAGTGTCAAAGATCTGGAGTATTTATCCCGTGGCATACGGAATTAGAAGCCTGTTGTTAGAGGATTTGGAAACGGTTTGTCACATGCTGAGTGTAGACTGTAATACGGTCAGATATACCAGCTCAAGTCGACAGGCAAAACATCATCGAGACTTAGAGTTCTGTATCGTGTTCTGTATTTAGCAAGAAAGTAAAATTTCAATTTGGATAAATAAAACTAATTTCACTTTCAAAGGCCTGACATTGTAAAGAATGCAATGTGCACACAAGAACCATTACCACACCCTTGCCCCACTTCACTCTTTCGAGAAACTTGCAGCTGGTCAAGCAGGGAAGACGTGTGAGGAGTCATAACCCAAGAGTTCACAGGCTCTTACAGTAGCTGGCTTTACATAGAGCTCTCAGATGTTAAGAGTTGAAATCTATAAAAGTTTATTCTAAATATGCCAGTTACCAAAATATGAACATTTTCCCAGTAACACTCGAAAGTCATAACTTAATTTATACTGCTGTACTATGGATATAGCATCGATATACTATGTATATACCATAAGACACTAGTATACTATGAATATAGCATATATATGCTATGCATATACTATAAGAAACTATACTATGGATATAGCATATGTATGCTGTGTATATACTATAAGTCATACTACTATACTCTGTGTGTATACTATAGTTATATATGCTATACTAAGTTACAATACTTCGTTAAAAATTTTTACATTTACATCACATAGTTTAAAAACTACAGGTTTGAGGGCGCCTGGGTGGCGCAGTCGGTTAAGCGTCCGACTTCAGCCAGGTCACGATCTCACGGTCCGTGAGTTCTAGCCCCATGTCAGGCTCTGGGCTGATGGCTCAGAGCCTGGAGCCTGTTTCCGATTCTGTGTCTCCCTCTCTCTCTGCCCCTCCCCCGTTCATGCTCTGTCTCTCTCTGTCCCAAAAATAAATAAACGTTGAAAAAAAATTAAAAAAAAAAAAAAAACTACAGGTTTGCTTAAAGTGAACCTTCACTGGTTGGACCAGAAAAAAAGGGAAATATTATTAACAAAAAATATCAATTTTAATTAACAAAAATTTAAGCCTTTTTTTAAATTGAAAAAAAAAAAAACTAGTCCAGAAGTGGCCTCATCCCATAAAGATGGACCTTTGCCCAATCACAGTGAAAGAGACGTGAATAATTTCCTATCTTAGTTTCCACTCTGTGCCTTAGAATCCCTCACTCCGTCACCCTCTGACACACAGCACAGCATCTGCAGAAGATGTGACGGTAATGAGAGTGTATGGACCGTCAGACATACATTCAGCAGGACCGATAGGTCGATTGTCAACATGCTAAATTGTCCAGATATTGAGTGGTTGGTTCTACGCTAATTACTTACCTCGAACGTTGGCATTTTCCCAAGTTATTGCCTGAAGAGCGTGCTAGCGGCCATCCTAAGCAGCAGACCACCCAGAGTGTTCCCTTCACACGAGCTGGTCAGTGCCCCGGAGGCCGGCCGCCAAGGACCCGAGGCGAGCACTGCACGGCCTCCTCCGCGGTTACGCCCACTGTCCGCCACCGACCACGAGAAGACCCGGTAGGGAACCTGGAATGATGGTCCGGGCTCAGAAAATTGTTAAACAAAGAGAACGACTTCCAGTTTGCCTCTCAGCTGGACGAGAAGGCCAAGGTCGAATAGCTCCACGCTTCAGGGAGAGCCGGGACACGGCAACAAAGCCTGAGACTCTGGGTCCCGAAGCGTCCCGCGGGGAGCTGGTGGCTTTCAGGAGGACAGTCTGCAACACTGTGCCGGTCTCTGCCTCTGGCTAAAGGCCATTCACGTCTGCTGCCACACACAACTGCCTGTGTATTTTCAGACCTATGACAGTCTTGGATGCCTATGGGGGTGGCTGTGGGAGTGTCCTGTCAGGGGGCCCTGTGGGGCAGAAGCAACTTCTAGAAGCTAAAGCCTCTCCCTAGGCCAGTTTGAGCCCCTACATCTGCCTCTCTCCTGTTACTTGACCTCCTTCTCAGAGCCCTCACTCAGCCCCAACTGGCTTTGCCAAGGATGACATTTGCAGTTTCCTTGGGCTATAATGAAGTCCAAGATCACCAAAGAAATCATGACTTTGGAAGCTGTACTGTCATTCAGTGGTTCCTGGCCCTGCGGCCTTCCACTCCTCCCGGGGAGGACCCACTGCCTTGTCAGTTCCCGTGTGGGAACACAGGTCCGCCACCCCACCGTGGGCCCCCAGCCCTGTCCCCCAGGGCCGGCTGGGCAGGAGGCTGCTCCGTAGGAAGATGGCCCTGCTGCTGGGGCTGCAGCCTCTCCTCAGGGACCTGTGTCCCAGCCTTACTTGTCAGGGTGGTGGCCCCCAGGCCTTCCTCTGGGAAGTGGGTGCATCCAAGAGCCCTGCTCACCACTCTGCTCCCTTTGGAGACACCCCCCTGAGTCTGGAGGCCCCTCTGAGCTCCTGTGTCCCCACACCTGCCTTCCTCTGCCAAAATTACTCTGCTGTGGTGGCACCTGGGGCTGGGGCGGGGGCAAAAGCCCTTTCCCACCTGTTCTGACCCTCTCCCTGCTTCCCGCCGAGGTCTGGAGAGCCCCTCCTTCCACCCTTCGGTGTCCCTGGGGTTGGAGGAGGCAGGTTCCCCTGCTTGTCCTCTGCAACCCAGCTTCTCCGTGACGTCAGCTGTTATGCCCAGAATTCGTGATCCCCAAAGCCCACCAGGGAGCCGAGTCCGATGCAAAAGCAAAGAGCCTTCATTCGAGCTAGCTCGAGCTCAATCCCCTACCTGCACCGAAGCAGCGGTGAGATACCGGAGAGGGAGAGCGAGTTTCAAAAGCACAAAGGTTTTACAGGGATCATGGCCTCAGCCGATTGGCTGCCAAAATGTGGTCCCAGATCAGCAATTATCAGCATCACCTGGAACTTGTTAAAAATGCAAATGTTGGGCCTGGTGATCACAGACCTACTGAATCAGAAACTCTGGGGGTGGGGCTCAGCAATCTGTGTTTGAACAAGTCTCCCAGGAGATTCTGATGCACCTGAAGTTTAAGGACCACTGTGTCTGAGGATCTCTAACATGTTTGGCCTCAGCGCATACAGAACGTTTCTCACTGGTCCCCTATGAACCATTGGCTGTCAGCCTTGCTGTGCTATGTAAATCCTAGCACCAAACACCATCCCCAGAGACTCTGATTAATTGGTTTGGGGAGGGGTAAAATGCTCCCGGGTCATTCTAAGCCTGGACAGGGTTGAGGGCTCCTGCCTCTGGCCCCTACCCGAGAGAAGCCCTCCCTCTTCTACTCACGCTTTCCACGCCTCTCACACTCCCCTTCCTCCCCCCTCAGACTTCGGAAGAATGCATCAATCGGTAGCCTGCTTTCTTAGAAAACATAAGTTACTCAAGGGGAGGAGGCGTGTTGTGAGGTTTGAGCGGGAACCTCTTTCTGCGGCCCCGTCGGGGACACAGTCACTAGCCGGCCGGCCTAGGTCTGGTCTTTCATCAGGCTTGTGGTTGGGATGTTGCACGGGCTGCAGGGCGGAGGGAGGGACTGGCCTGGCAGGAAGGGGTGGAAGTTGGAGGACATCCCAAGGTTGTCACCATCTTCCAGTCACCAGCAGCATCTGCCTCCAGTGCCCTGAGGGCTCCGTTGCGAAGCTTCTCCCCACTGGGCTTTGCAGCATCTGGCAGGGACCGCCCTCCCACCTTTCACCTGCTTTTCACCCAAACCACGTGTCCTCGCTCCTCGCTCAGCAAGGCCGCTGGGCACGGTCACCTGCTCTCTGGGGACGTGCCGTGGGCTGCCATCTAGGGAGGACTTCACCCACTGGCCATGTTGGTTAAAGTTGAACTGCAACGAGGCAGGGGACTCATTGGACCCGTGTCCTCCTCACGGGACGCTTCTCCAGGGCCAGGACTGCACTCAGCACTATTTACTGAACACAGACTACGTGCCAAGCACCGTCGGAGATGCTCCGACGGACGGGCAGCTGAAGCAGTCCCCGCCCAGGCGCCGTGAAACGCAAGAAACTAGTAAGTAGCTAAAATAATGACCGGTAGGAAAAAGTGACAGAAATAAACACGAGGCCAAGTGAGGGGCTTACGGTCCATCCCAGGCCATTGTGGTGGCCAAACCGTGATCAGTGCACTCCAGCCCTCTCCCACTGTCGCCCTCCTGGGGACACACTTCCCTGTGTCCTGCTTGTAGCAAGCACAGGCTTCATCCCGGTGCATTCTTCCTCAAACCCTTCTAGGTCCTTCCATGCTGACTGGATCCAGGGGCATCTACTGCTCTGGGTTCTGGGACGCTGTCCCACGCTTCCGTCTCGAGAATCGCTGATCCTGGTGGGTAGGACCCTACATTACAGGAAGGGAAGTGCAGGAGAGGCCGCACGTCAGGGGCCAGCTCCTGAGGGGAAGCCTCGCCCTCCCCTAGCCAGCCTGGAGGGGAGCGGGAGGGGGGCCTGTGGACCAAGCCCACCCCCGAGGCACACTTGCACCCTGTGCTCTGAGATTTGCAGTCGCTGCTGGGAGTCAGGGAAAGCACTTTAGCTCTAAAAAACTCATTTGAGTCAAAGTGCCTGGGTGGTTAAGCGTCTGACTTCCGGCTCAGGTCATGATCTCACAGTTTGTGGGTTCGATCCCCACATTGGGCTCTGTGCTGTCAGCTTGGAGCCTGGAGCCTACTTTGGACTCTTTGTCTCTCTCTCTCTCTGCCCCTCCCCACTTGTACTCCGTGTCTGTCTTTCTCTCTCTCAAAAATAAATAAACATAAAAAAAAAAACCCACCTCCTTTGAATCAAGAATTTACAAAACTTAGATTCGAATCCCTTGTTCAGAAATCCATTGTTCAGAAACTGTTCAGAACAGTCGGGGGAAAAAAGACATCAGACACGATGCTAATAGATGGAGAATTCACAAGAGGTAAAGTCACATCTTGCTTCTTTTCTGGAGACGGGTGGTGGCTGCTTTGAGGACCCAGCTGTGCTGGCCGTCTGAGGCCTCACCCCTCAGAGACTTTCACCAACTTCGTCACAAGGGATGGTGCCAGTCCAGTCCACCCCGGCCACGAGCCGCTGCCCCCGCCGTGCCAGGCAGGCAGCACGAGGCCGCACACTAAATGCACCACCCTGTGTCCAGGTGTCTCGGGCCACCTGGGGCACTGTGCATCCCAGCTTCTAGCACTGGCAGGACCTCACTCGGGCTCAGCTGCCTCTCTCCCGGCCCCGATGCCAGGCCTCTTCCTCCCCCGGATCCCCGCCTCTTCCTTCCATCATGTCCCAACCTGCCCCGTGAGCGTGAGTTTTAGGGGGCACGGATAACCTGTTCACTAGAGGACACGTGTCCCCGGGCCACAGGCTACCTCCACCTTAGTGTAGACCAGTTAGGACACGCAGAGCAGTTGAAATCACCGGGCTGAGCCCTGGCTCCACAGTCTCCTACCCATGTGACCTGGAACAAATCATCCAAATCCCGTGACTCCATTTCCTCGTTTGCAAAAAAGGGTAATAGCATTGGCCACCTGGCACAGGCGTGAGCATTATGTAGAATAACACTTGGAAAGGGGCGCCTGGGGGGCTCAGTCGGTTGAGTGTCTGACTTCAGCTCAGGTCATGAGCTCGCAGTGCGTGAGTTCAAGCTCTGCGTCGGGCTCTGTGCTGACAGCTCGGAGCCTGGAGCCTGCTTCGGATTCTGTCTCCCTCGCTCTCTCTGCCCCTCCCCTGCGCACTCTCTCTCTCTCTCTCTCTCTCTCTCAAAAATAAATACACATTAAAAACTTAAAACAAATAACATTTGGAAAGCTCTCAGACACTGTTGGACACATGGACGTATTTAATAAATACTAAAAAAATAACGTCCGCATTGTTGGAGAATATCAATATGAAACCTCTGACTCTGCACCCATATGCTGTTGAAACCACCCATTCGGGAGGATACTGTCTGCCTCTTGGTCTCAGCTAGATTCCTTCTTAGGACCGTGAGCACCTTCACCTCCTTGTGTCGTGCTCTGAAAGTGACATTTCTCCCTGCAGAAGTACGGTATTTAATAGCTCTGTAAGATGTGTGGTTGTAGGATGCACCTACAGCGGTCCCGCGGTCCCTCCCTCCTGCTAGGCTCACATGACCAGGCTAGGCTAGGCTCACAGACGACTAGGATCATATGTATAGAACTTAGTATATGGAATTGGCTTATGCAATTATGAAGGCCGAGAAGTCCCACAACCAGCCACTCGCAGACCGGGACTCAGGAAAGTCAGCGGTGGGTGTGGTTCCAAGTAGTTTGAATCCAAAGGCCTAAGAACCAGGAATGCCAACAGCATGAGGGCCAATGTCCCAGCTCGAAAAAGGCAGAGAGAAAGACATTCTCACTCTGTCTTTTGTTCTGCACAGGCCTCCGCGGGACTGGATGAGGCCCCCCCCGCACTGGGGAGGACCGCCTGCTTTGCGGGACTGGGTGAGGCCCCCCCCCCCGCACTGGGGAGGACCGCCTGCTTTGCTCAGTCTATCAAAGCAAATACTGTCTCATCCAGACACACCTTCACAGACATGCCCAGAATCAAGCTGAACCAAATATCTGGGTACCCCTGTCCTCCTCGTCAAGGTAACAGGGAACTAACCGTTACGTCTCCTCATGCAGCGGTGCTAGGAGGATTATAATTACACATATGTGATTATGATACACAAGACTGTAACACCCATCTTGTGAGGAGATGCTCCCCCCCTCAGCTGGCTTCTTCAAAGTCACTTTGGAAGCTGCCCCCCAGAGAAGGCCACACGGCCAGTAGACTCCCAGCAGGAAACAGAAGCCCTCAGTCCCACAGCCACCGGCCTGGAAGTAGATCCTTTCCCAGACGAGTCTCTGATGAGACCCCAGCCCCACTGACACCTTGTCTACAGCCTGGAGAGGCCCTGCGCAGAGGACCCGGCTAAGCTGTGCCTAGACTCCCGAGCCTCAGATACTCTGAGGTCATGAATGTGTGTGGTTTGACCCCTCTACGTTTGTGGTGCCATCATTATGCCACAATAGACAACTAATACTATTACAACGCCCACGAGCATAAGGGTTTGCTTTTTTCGAAAACCACAATTGTCCAGGGACGGGAAACTCAAAATGGCTGAGACGAATATCCGTGTGTCAAGATATCAGTTCTCCCTTGCAAAGAACAGACCTTGATGGCCTTTGGTCTGTCTGTCTGTCCCAACCCCGCTGGCAGAACGCTCTGGTCATACTGTTCTGGCTGCTTTGGGTCATTTCAACACCCAAAGCGTAGGAAGAGAAAAACAGAACTGCTAGGTAAGCAAACCAGTTTCCCTGGACTTTCAGGACCTCACCGTGGAGGAATGGGGTCTAAGTAACACTACCAATTGACCGAGAACCAGTTTGGAAACTGTTGGAAGGAGACAGCTTTCCCAGACTTTATTTTTTAAATGACATTCTCCCCTTTCCCTGAAGACAATGGGTCTGGAAAGTCACATTTCTGTCACTGCTGACTAACGGAATCCAACGATAGTATTTCAGAATGCTCACCTGTCATTTATAAAAAAAACCACATCTCTGTCAAAGATGATACAAATGAACTATTACATTGTCATTTCTTCAATGCCTGGTTCCACTAAGGCAATCAGTTTTTACTTAAAATGAATAGCTATCCGATAGGCAATATAAAAATCCCTCTACATTTAGTGGTCTGTCTAGACATCTGCTGGCAAACGGACAGTTGTCTGTCTGTGGGGCGGAGCATGAGGGGTTAGACACCTGCATTCTGGAAGAATGATGGCCTCTTTCTCCCACTAAGCAGGAAACAAGACCTGGGCTGGAGCACAGATGGTTGAGGGAGGGTCTCGGAGGGACTGGGTGTCTTCACCTTTCGTGTGGCTAGTCCTGTGATGAGAATTGTTTCTGCCTTGAATGGGAAGGGAACATGGAATTTATGTCCCCAGAAGGCAGATGCTGGCCTCCTGGTAGGAGGACAGCCTTGTCCACGGTGGCCCTTTGCCAGGGGACCTCTCCAACTTTACACTCCCTTTAAGAAGATGCTGGAAACCAGGTGGCTTTATGGATTACACTGGAAGGATGGGTTCTTCGGCATCTACAGAAGAGCTGGTTAAGAAAGAATGACCAAGGGCCGCCTGGGTGGCTCAGTCGGTTAAGCGTCCGACTTCGGCTCAGGTCATGATCTCGCGGTTTGTGGGTTTGAGCCCCACATCAGGCTCTGTGCTGACAGCTCAGAGCCTGGAGCCTGCTTTGGACTCTGTGTCTCCCCCCCCACCTCTCTGCCCCTCCTCCAATCACACTCCATCTCTTTCTCTCTCTCTCTGTCTCTCAAAAATAAATAACATTAAAAAATAAAAAAAAAAAAAAGAAGAAAGAATGACTGAGATTGTTAAAACTCTGTGTGCTGGAGAGAATATGTGGGAAGGCTTTGTGTGATGTTCGGAGCCAACTGAAAACCACGGTCAGTGAAGGGGCCTTGGCCCAGACCACAAACCCCAGATGATGTTACAAGACACGTCACTTCCCATCTTGCTCAGAGCGACGCTCCTCGGAGCGCGGCCAGGACTGGAACGAGCAGTAGGAAGCTCGTGGTCAGGCTGCACAAGTGTGGGTGAGTTTAGAAAGAGTCTGGCCTGGATACCCGGGAACAACGAATTAAAGAGACATTTCGGAAAGCGAAACGTTCATCAATTCCCAATGCTTAGGGAGAAAAAGCATCGAAGCCTCTAGGACCAGTGCTGCGTGCCCGCTGACTGTTGCAGGGTCCTGTTAAGTGTCGTGGCCCACAGCCACCCAGCTGTCATGCAGCCCCACCTCCAGAGGTGCACCCGAGAGCAGACAGCGTCCAACTGGAGATTGCAACAGGGTCATGGTCAAACCGGACACCGAAAGTCCTGGCCATCATATTCTTTTTTTTTTTTAATTTTTTAAAATTTATTTATTTAGATTGAGACAGAGAACCAGAGTTGGGGAGGGGCAGGGAGAGAGGGAGAGAGGATCCCAACCGCACAGAGCCCAACGTGGAGTTCGAACTCACGAGCTGTGAGATCATGACCTGAGCCGAAACCAAGAGTCTGACGCTTAAGCGACTGAGCCCCCCTGGTGTCCTGGGCCGTCACATTCTTATGTGTAGATGTTTGCTATCCCTGCTGATGTCTGTATATTAATACTGTCAGCCCACAGTGGTGAGGACAGAGCCACCACTCTGTGCATCTCGCTGAACCTGACTCGGTGGTCCTCAGTGTTACCGTCCTAATAAGTAGTGGCTTAGGGAGAATTTGCTGGAGCAAGCCCAGACACTGAACTTCTTCAGTCTGACAGAATTAAAAGCAAGCTGGTTCTGTCAGTGAGATGATGATTTTCTTTCTCTCTTCAAATCCAGCTGGCTTGGCCTAACATACACACGTGAGAGGCAGGATTGTGGAAATACCTCACATCTCTTAGTGTCTTACTCTTTGCAAAGTAGTCAGCAGTCTGGATTGGTTGCTTTCGCTCCATTGCAAAGTGGCAAAATCTGTTCTCAAAGGCTCCACGTGGCTGGGAAAACTTCATTCCCAGCTGGGACCCCCTAAGGAGGGGGTCTTATTTATTTTGAGAGAGAGAGGCTTATTTATTTTGAGAGAGAGAGAGATCGAGAGCAAGAGTATGAGTGGGGGAGGGGCAGAGAGAGAGGGAGAATCCCAAGCTGGCTCCACCCTCAGAGTAGAGCTTGACACTGGGCTCGATCTCAAGACCATGAGATCATGACCTGAGCTGATAATCAAGAGTCAGAAGCGTAACTGACTGAGCCACCCAGGGGCCCCTCTCCGTTACTTTCGAAAGATGTGTTAAGAGAAGGTTTGGCCCAATTAGTCTAGAAACATATTTCTCTCATAATGATAAGCCAATTTATTCTGCTTACAAGAAGAAATATCTACATTAGGCCCATGAAGAAGAAGAAGAAAAAAAAAATCTGGGTAACAGGCATATGAACAAACACTCAATATCAAATTAAAACCACCCCAAGGTACCACTACATGCCTATTAGAATAGTCCACATCCAAAACCCTGACAACCCCAAATGCTGATGGGGTGTGGAGCACAAGGAACTCTCGTACATTACTGACGGGAATGCAACTTGGGGCACCCACTCCGGAAGACAGAACTGACCCCATTCTTACCAAGTGATCCAGCGTGTCAACTCACCTGGTTGAAATGAGCTGAACATTTACATCCACCCCAAACCCCGCACACGAACGCTTCTAGCAGCTTTACTCACAATTGTCAAAGTTTAGATGCCTTCCAATAGGTGAGTCGATAAAGACACTGGTCCATCCAGACAGTGTGATATTTACAGAGATCAAAAGAAATGAGCTATGAAGCCACAAACAGACAAGGAAGAAACTTGACCCATTTGCCGCGTGAAAGAAGCCAATATGGAAAGAGTTTATGCTGCATGACTCCAACTACATGACATCCTGGAGGAGGCGGAACCACGGAGAGGATAAAGAGACCAGTGGTTGCCAGGGGTTGGGGGTGGGGAGAGGGATGACGCAACAGAGCCCAGAGGATTGTTAGGACAGTGAAACTACTCTGTATGATACTGTAACGATGGACACACTCCATTATGCATTTGTCCAAACCCACAGGGTGGACAGCACCAAGGAGGCACGCTAACGGAGACCACGGACTTCGGTTCCTAATAATGGATTGTTATCATAATGTTATCTCATTATAGTTAGGTTTATCGCTTAAATTTTAATCTACTTTAGTTATTAAGCTTAAATGCTATTTGTGTTTTCCTCCATTTGAATTATCACTACACTATTAATATCTCCAGCTGTTACAAATGTGCCACGCTAACGGACGATGTCACTAACAAGGGAATCTGTGTCCAGGGAGAGCACAGTAAGAACGGTAAACGGGAACCCCACTTCCCACCCAATTTCTGAGGCTCGGATTTTCACAGGGCTCTGCTCCAGCGCCCTCCTGCTAAAGGCGGCCAGGAAAATGGACACTTGACCCTGAGCCGCTTCACAGAGCCCTTGTGCTGGACGGATTTCTCACAGGCAGGTGTGTGAACTCCCAACAGGGGCTGCCCTCCCAGGAGTCGATCCCAGGACCCACTGGCACAGCTGGCCCCTTCTGCAAACCAGACGATCTGGAGGGACAGCTAAGGTGGGATGGGCCTGCCCCACGTGGTTGTATCTCAGGTGGCACTCTGGGGCACGTTATAAAAAGATGCCCTTCTTGGGGCGCCGGGCTGGCTCAGTCGATTAAGCATCTGACTTCGGCTCAGGTCATGATCTCTGGGTCGGTGAGTTTCGAGCGCTGTGTTGGGCTCTGTGCTGACAGCTCGGAGCCTGGAGCCTGCTTGGGATTCTGTGTCTCCCTCTCTCTCTGCCCCTCCCCTGCTCATGCTCTGTCTCTGTCTCTCTCTCTCAAAAATAAATAAACATTCAAAAAATTTAAAAAAAAGAAAGTTACAAAAAATAAAAAGGTGCCCTTCCTCAAGACACTTCACATCTATCTGTCAGAAAATTGTTGCAATGTTCTGATTATTTCAGAACCAGACCCTTATATTTCAGAACCAGTCCTCCTATATTACTGTTTAGAGAAACATAAACCTGTGCTGTTCACACCTCTGAGGGCGTCCCCGAGACGTGGTACCCCAATTCAGCCACCACCCATCAGCTCCTGGCACATCCCCGGCTCGTGATGGACTCCCTGGACGACAGACCAGGACCCAGAGAAGCTTCCTTCTCCATACTCACACAGCCCAGCTTAGGACCCAGAGACATTTCAGATGATGGTCAGAATCCCTTTGTGCAACCTCATCAGGAGTCCTTTGTTTCTTAGATTAATAGGAAACAAACGGGCTATTGTCCCACATGTCTACGTATTTCAATCAGTTGATTGGACTCAGTTCTGCCTGACCAGAAAGGGTTTCTATCTTGAGTCCTTTGGATAGAGAAGTCTTGGGACACAGTCCTAAATCTCCAGGGGACAGACTCCTCACACATCTCCCTCTGGTACTAAGTGGCAACTTGGGTCCTGAGAACGTCCGATGCCCACATCTTTGGGCTTTTTTTTTTTTTTTCTATTATACGCAACAATTTAATATAGGAGAAGAGATACTATTCAAAGAAATAGAAATAATAGCCTGTACTGAGAGCTTTCATTGCATGGAGACTAATCCATTGGGAAATGCAAAATTACCAAGTAAATGCCAAGAATGAGAAGGGGAAACAGTTTGCCCACTTGAATAAAAGAGAGAAGGACGTTACTTTCATTTTTATTAGAAAATATGTCTGATAGGGGCGCCTGGGTGGCGCAGTCGGTTAAGCGTCCGACTTCAGCCAGGTCACGATCTCGCGGTCCGGGAGTTCGAGCCCCGCGTCGGGCTCTGGGCTGATGGCTCAGAGCCTGGAGCCTGTTTCCGATTCTGTGTCTCCCTCTCTCTCTGCCCCTCCCCTGTTCATGCTCTGTCTCTCTCTGTCCCAAAAATAAATAAACGTTGAAAAAAAAGAAAAAAAAGAAAATATGTCTGATAAAGACCCTTGATTTCCCCCTTCCTGATGGAGAAAACCCATCCTGCTCTACACAGAGGATAGCCTCTCAATATTTACTCCTAGCCTGGCCTCCCTCCCGTCTCGACCTTCTCTTGACAAACGCTCTCTCAGCACCCGCGTGTGCCAGGCCCGGCCAGAGCACCAGCTCACGGGCTAGGAGACGTGTCCGGGACAGTTCCTAACCCCAAGGCCCTCATTACCCGGCGGGTCTAAAGACAATAAAATAATTTGTTGCCATGATGCAAGTTACATACGAGACACAGCATACGTGGAGGGGAACTGCCTGATTCTGCAGAGAAATCAGGTGACTCTTCAGATTGGTCTTTGCAGCAGAAAGAATTCTAATTATTGTCAACCATTTAATAACCTTCCTGGGCACCCCAGAGGATGACATTTACCAGCCCCCGTGTACCTGATGGGGCCGTAAAACTAAGTCCGACTGATGGAGTGCAGGTAGATGTGACGTCTGATACGTCCGGCCCCATAAACTGCCTCATACACCCGATCCTTTCCCTCCTTCTCCTGTGGCAAAATTGGAGCCACTTTTTGGAAATGGCAGCATCCCAGGATAGAAAGAGCCTGGATCACTGAGACGTTGTCTGAAGGAGGTGCCCTCACTGGAAAATCTTCAAAGGACATGGGGAAGACAGGAAGCACATTTATTTTGCTGTGCCTCTGCAATTTGGGGGCTGTTTCCAGCAACTAGCACGATTTATTTAATAGCATGGAGACTGGTATCTTGCAGGGGGTTGCTGCTAAAACAAAAAGATGTGGCCATTTTCTTAGCAGTTGGGCAAGAGGTGAGGAAGACCTAGGCAAGCTGGAGGGCTGGACCTCTGTGGTACCTATTGACAAAACACGGCAAAACGGTTGTCCGCAGGGACTTGGAAGGCAGACCCATCACTGTAGTCTCCTAGGAGGAGTCACTGGAAAATGGAACATTGGAAATCTCTTTTAACTGGAAGTTGGCCCTGTTTGGAGAGGCAATGCCAGAAAGAGATGAGCTCAGGAAGTAACTGGCTGTTTTTAAGCAGAAAATGACAGCTAATAGATGGAGTCCAGAAATCCTTGGCCGTGTAGGGTTGCCAAAGGTAAGCTGCTTCTAGTCCCCAAATGGTAAGTATGGGAAGGAAGAATAGTTTGAACTGATTGAGTGCCGGTGAACCGTCTCAGCTACATGAAGTGACGCGGAGCAGAGGTGTGGGTAAGCGCGTGGACGTCCCGCTCAGCCCTGGGGCCTCAGAGAGGCTGCCGTCGTGTTGAGGGACGGATTCAGAGGAGTGGAATCGATTCCAGAAGGACATCCAAGAAAGGACGTGGAGTTGTGGTACTGATACAAACAGATCAGAAGTCACTAAGTTTTTGAGATGATCACACCGCCAAGAAGTCCACGCGTATCTGGACCAAAAGAAAAAGAAAAAATCCTTCGATTGTTTGGGACTCGAAAACAATCTTTGAGTCCCCAGCCTCTCTTAAGCAGGAGGCGAGCTCCCAAAGCTGTATTGCCACAAGGGGACAAGGGGAGGACACCACCCGAAGTCCATGTGGCCCTGCAGAGAGTAAGGAGCACCGAGGAGCCCCCAGAGGGTGAAGTCGGGGGCCAGGACCATGGGGGGCCCGGCATCCCGAGCAGAGGAACTTCGGCACACCTGTCCTGCAGGACTGAAGCACGTCTCTGGGCTAGTGCTGGGGGGAGACGCCCCTACTTCCTCTATCCAAGGGGGGAGGCCTCCATGCAGGTCCCCTGCCCTGATCCATCACTGCTGATTGGAAATCAGGGAAGCCAGGGACAGATCAGTGACCTCTCAGGTCACAGGGCTGTTCCTGCTTTTCACCGAGAGGCCGAATCCATTCAGAGATCCAGGATGGGTGTTCACATTCTCCGCCTTGGGCAGAGGGGGGCAAGTTGTATTATTATGTGAGAAGAAGAAGAAAGCAATTTGGTGACGGGTCCAGCAGCAGAGACGATTCTGGCTAGCACTTGATTAGGCTGCTTCATTTTCCTCCTGGGATCCAGTAAACCACAGTGCCCTTTCTCCTGCCTGTGGGTATGACCTAGGATTCGTTCTGACCAGAACTGATGGGCAGAAGTGATGCGAGCCTGTGTCGGCTTGTGCTATTTAAATAAACAACAGGGGCGCCTGGGTGGCTCCAGTTGGTTACACGTCCGATTTTGGCTCAGGTCGTGATCTTGCGGTTTGTGGGTTCGAGTCCCACATCGGGCTCTGTGCTGACGGCTCGGAGCCTGGAGCCTGCTTCGGGTTCTGTGTCTCCCTCTCTCTCTGCCCCTCCCCGGCTCACACTCTGTCTCTGTCTCTCTCTCTCAAAAATAAATAAACATTAAAAAAGAAAAAGAAATTAAAGAAACAACAAATGCTTCTGCACATCTTTCTGCTGCAGTGAGGACGGATGCTGAAGTGAGTTCACTGGAGGGGACGAGGATGTACGTCACCGAAGACGAGGACAGCCTGAGGATCTGTCACAGGCTGGAAGAGACTAAGGACACAACAAGTTAGACCTGATGTGGAATCCTGGGCAATAAAAGGACATCTCTGGTAAAATTTCACAAGATCCTCGGGCACGTGGGTGGCTTAGTTGGTTAAGCGTCTGGCTCTTGGTTTTGGCTCAGGTCATGATCCCAAGGTCATGGGATCGAGCATTGCTGTCAGTGCAGAGCCTGCTTGGGATTCTCCCTCCCCTCCCCCCACCTCTCCCCTGCTTATGCTCTCCCTCTCTCTCTCTCTCTCTCTCTCTCTCTCTCTCTTAAAAATAAATAAATAAACTTAAAAAAAAAAGTCACGAGACCTGTAATTTAGTGTTGATTTCCCGGTGTGATGACTGCAGGAAGGGTGTAGCAGGTACTCTCTACCATTTTGCAACTTCTCTGTGTTCATCTAAGCCCATGACAAAGTGAAAGAATTAAAAAACACATTGCAGGACATAGTATCAGATTGAACATCGAGCAGGTATTCAGGAATTCTGTCAAAAAGGCCTCTGGCAAGAGGTGGGTGGGGGAGGGGTGGGAAGGCCGGTAGGATAGCAAAGGTGGAAAGAGGGGCAGGTGGAACCCTCTAGCCATCAAAGCCATGTACGGGTTATTCAGTCAAGGCCTCAGACTTGGACCCCAGCTGCCCGGGAACGTGGATGGGGCATGAGTCCTGACTCAAACGGATGGCAAGGGTGACTCAGTCCCAGAGATTGGACAGGCGCTTCTGCAGTCCTTTTTGTGTTCAGCCAAGATTTATCCTTGGAGCTGAGACATGGGTAAGCCTGGGCGTGGAGAGCGGCGAGGTGAGTTGGGAAAAGAGGCCGTCTCCAGCCAAAACAAGAGCCTATCTCCGGTTGAGAGATGGTCAAGATTCGGTATTCTACCGGCAAAACCCGAACTTTCCATTACGGACTAGGTGCTACCTGACCCAGCCGGCTGGGTTGAGTGTGGCAACATTCATCATCAGGCGGGTGTTGGCGTCCACGTAACTGGCCTCCAGCAGGTACGGAAGGCCCCAGTGAGTTGCATGATCACGAGGTTCAGGGTCTGACACCTGTCCCTGCTATGCTGCCTCCTTTTCCTCGTGGGGAGCTCTGTATTCCAGTTGACCGGGGGAGGCCGTCCTGCGTGCGTTATGGATGGTCCTGCACGATGCGGAGAAGCCGACTGGAAGCGGTCTAGTGAAGCATGTCAACTGACTTTCCAGTCAGGAAAGTCCCAGGAAGACCATGCTGGAGGGAGAGCTCCCCGAAAGGTGGGGCGTGAAGCAGTTCATCCACTCGTCCACTTTGCCTGGACCTAGAACGACCGGGACAGATCTACACTCGTTTATGCGCGACTACTGATCTGTGTGGTCGCTTGGAGACTCAAAAGGCGAAGGATTGGGAGACTGGTAACGAGGAGACGGGAGGAGCAGGTATGTGCATGATTCTCTTGGAATTTTATGTGAAATCTCTGGAGTTTTTAGATGTAACTAATTCAAACATTTCAAAAACACCGCACAGGCCCAAAAACCCATGTCCTTGAGACACTTGTAAATTGTAAAAACACAATGAAACAAGTGCCGGAGACCTGACATGTGCCTGCACTTCGGGGACAAATTGGGACAAACAAAAAATCGAGACAAAAGGAGAAATGTGTAAGCTTCTTCATTTTGGGCTCTGAGGATTGAGGTTGGGGATTCCGGTGAGCAGGGGTGCTGTGCAGTGGCCTCAGTTATCGTGGGAGAACGGCTACCACAGCTGACGACACCTAGGCCATGCTGCGCGTCGTATTTCTGCGACATTAGATACAGCCGGTTCCCGCCACCCCCTTTCCTTATGCCTGCGAAGCTGCCCCACATGTCAAGTTGGCAAATCCTGGGCCACCGCTCCTTGAGAAGGTGCAGGGTTAGCGTCCCGTGAGCCTCCCGTCATGACATTTTCAGTGACCAATCAATACAATACTTTGTTTTATTATTGACTAATTAATGAATTATTGAAGACGCCTTACCTGATACATATAATTGATCATTTCACATTGGATTCACTGTCAATAGTACACGAGCATATGCGTGAACCCGGGTTATCGGACGCGCAGATCTCCTCCGTGAGGTGCATCACAGCCCTCTTGCCCTTACGGTCACTAGACGGCGTGGCAGCATGTGCCGGGGCCACTTTACACGGAGAAATCCACAACAGGCCCCAAAGTGAGGAAAACGGGGTCCTACATACGCCACCCAAAGGACTCTCGTTTACAGTGTGCAGTTGGGGGCAGGGAGACCAAGAAGGCAGAGTGCTGCTCTGTTCTCTCTCGGCAGGAAACGTGCACGTTGGGTGATTCTTTTTATCCTCGCTCTATGCATGTCCGTGAATGGCCGTGGCAGTGCTGCAGGTGGTTGGCGGGGAGGGACTATCCATGTTAGCAAGTGGGCGAATTCATGGATATGGAATCCATGAGTAATGAGGGTTGACCCCATATGTGTGTGTCCACATATGTGAACATGACGTGTGTGTGTGTGTGTGTGTGTGTGTGTGATGGGGAGGGGTCAGGAGGCCAGCACAGACAGGTGCCGAGACAGCGGGGAGAGCTCCATAGCATCCGGGCCCCCATGCCAGCTGCAGCACACCCATTACTGGGGCGTAGACTGCGGACAGGGCCGGGAGGGCACAAGGTGTCGCAGAAGTCCGGGAGAACGAATCTCAGAAGCTTCCATCCGGTGACGGACCTCAGGGGCTTCGTGTCCTGCGTAGAGCCCTCCCGGAGCACCCGGCCCCGGGGGAGCAGTGCCGGGGGACTGGAGAGTCTGCAGGCTGGAGGGCGGGGGCAGCAGGGGCACAGCCCTGCCAGCTCCCGCTCGGCAGTCCTACCACCTTTGCAACATTCCGGTGGGTTCCTACCACCAGATCTCTGGCTGCGAGGATTTTATTTCAAAGGTCAGATGGTGTTTTCATTTGTCAGTGGTCACTAAGACAGACGCTTTTACGCATAAAAGAAAATAACTAAGGAAGTTTTTTTTTATCTTGTTTCAATTTTTTGAAAAGAACAAATCGATACCTTAAATTGATATAAAGCAGCAGAAAACAACCCCCACTCCCACCCGAGGGGAACCATTCAGAAAAAGTACAAATGTTCATGCAGAACACGTTTCCATTCATCATGACCAAAAATGAAAGTCCCCCGGGAATAAAATGCAGATCCTTGCCATTATATTGCCTGTTCGGTGAGTATAAGAAGACCGCTGACAAAACAGCCCGTGCATTTTAAGTACAATGTTCCTCGTTTAAGCCCAATTGAGAAGTCACCAGAAAGAAGCCGGACTCCAGTTTTCTTGTGCCCTCCTGTTTGCCCCGCGTTTTATACGCTCTCTGGCGTGTGTGCTATGCTTGGAAGTCTGCCTTCAGCTTGTTCTTGAACATTGTGCCTCTATATTTTGAACACAGAAACCTACCAGAAAGGACACCTTAAGTAAATTTTCTTCTCTAGTCAAAACTCAGCAATATTTATATAACTGAGAACACTGTGTTTTAGATGTGATAATTAAATATTAAAATATGATGCATAATATTAAGACTATCTTAGGATGAGTCATTCATAATAATAGTGAGGGCTTTCTATGAAAATTAAATAAAAAGAGATGTTTGGAGTCATTACGATGAAAGAGGAAGATAAAGTAGAGGGAAAAGGCAAACCCTCTGACCGCCCGTGGCAGGGTTGGGCAAGCTTTATCTGAACGGCAAGACGGAAAATATTTTTGGCTTTGCGGGCCATAGCGTCTCAGTCACAATGAGTCAACTCTAATGTGAAAACACAAAAGCAGCCAGAAACAATATGGGCCAAACGGACATGACTGTGTCCCAATAAAACTTTACTTATAAAGACAGAAGGCTAGAGCGGGCAAGGGCCATAGTTTTCGACCCGTGATCTATGGGAGACAGACTACGAAATTAATGATGAGTAAGATGAATCAGCGACCATCACAGACCCTCCGTAACCACACAGAGAATATTAAAAACCACTCGGGACTTGATAATATGCCCGGGGCATCCATCTGCTATGAATTATTTCATACCTGCCCTTAAAGGGAAAGCTTACATTTACTTTTCATTTCTAGAAGGATTTTAAAGTACACAGAAGATGTATTTTGTTACGAGATAAACTAGCATGGCGAATACTCACAATAAATTAAACAGTGATTGTTCTCAGGGAGTAAGTGATTCTGTGTTTTCCAAAAGAAGTTGCTTTTGAATTTCTTTAATATGCGTAGCCCGTGTTGAATTTACTGCGTGGGATCTAGAAACCGGGATTTTCAATATGGGTAATTGGGGGGTAAGTGGGGGCGGGGGAAATTTCTAACCTGATGAAGTATTGTAGCTAGTTCACTTCAAAATAGTGAGAGGCCCGATCAGAGGGACGGGCTTGTGTGGCCCTTGAGTTGCTGTGTGTGCTTGTGTGCCTGGTTGCATGCAGGTCCTGTCTTTCTCCCTCTGGCACACGTACAGCTACCCTCCAAATGGCCACAGGCCACCCCTGTCCTGGAGCAGGCCGCGTGGTGGGCAAGGATGGCTGAGACAAAGACCCTTCGGGAGGGGCGGCCACCAGGTATAGGGTCTCTCCTCCAGGCCAGCTTAGAATCCCTGTCTCACTCTCCTGTCCTCCCCCCGGGGGCCTGTGTCGTGCTCCAGAAAGAGCTGGAGCTCTGGACGGGCCCCCAGAACCCCCCTCACCTACCGTGTGATACTTCATGTCCCTAACTGCTCTAAGCCTCAGTTTGCCCATCTGCAAAGTGGGAACAATCGAATTTCCCTGGCAGAGTTCCTCTGATTAAATAAGATAGCGTTTGAGCTCCCGAGACGGGGACCCCAGGCGAGACTGGCTTTTAGCCCAGTTCAAGGTCTGCTTAGCCCAGTTCAAGGTCTGCTTCCTGTATTCATTCAGTCTTCAGTGAACATGAGCTCTGGTCTGCGTGCCTTCTTTAACAGAACATCACACACATACAGGCACGCTTGTTTCAATACCTACATTACGTTTAAATATGTACCTTTTCAGGGGCGCCTGGGTGGTTCAGTTGGTTAAACGTCAGACTTCGGCTCAGGTCACAATCTCAAAGTTCATTCTCTCTCTCTCTCTCTTGGGATTCTTTCTCTCTCTCACACACACATTCAATCTCTCTAAAAAAAAAAAACAGAAACAAAAACACTTTTAATATGTATCTTATGAATCAGAGTTTTCTAGAGAAATGGAACCAATTGAATGGATGGATGGATGGATGGATGATCAATTGATCAATCAGTAGATAGAAATAGAGGGATCTATTTCAAGTAATTAGCTCGCATTTTTGTGGAGCTGGCAAGTCTAAAATCTGTAGGGCAGACCAGCAGGAAGGCAGGCTAGAGACTCAGGCAGGTTGATGTTTGCATCTTGAGGCAGAATTCCTTATTCTCTGAGAGACTCCAGTGTTTGCTGTAAGGTCTCCATCTGATTAGATGAGGCCCACCCATGGTATTACTTGTTCTCTCTGACTTAAAGTTGGTTGATTATAAATGTTAATAATACCTACAAATATCTTTACAAGAACGCCCGCATTAGTGTTTGCCCAAACAACCGGGCACCGTGGCCTAGCCTGGTTAACACATAAAGCTAACCATCCCAGTAACATTTACAAGCCCATAGCCTATTCCTAAATTTTAATCAAGAGGGATCCCACTAGGGGCGCCTGGGTGGCACAGTCCAGTAAGTGTCCGACTCTTGATTTCAGCTCAGGTCATGATCTCGTGGTTCGTGAGATCAAGCCCTGAGCTGGGCTCCATGCTGACAGCACAGAGCTTGCTTGGGGTTCTCTCTCTCTCTCCCTCTCTCTTTCTTTCTCTCTCTCTCCTTCTTTGTCCCTTCCTTGCTCTCTCTCACTCTCCAAAATAAATAAACTTAAAAAAAAAAAAAAAGAGGGATCCACAGTAAGAGTTTATAACGCTGCGGGGCAGGTCGAGGCCTCGGCTGTTGGAAGCTGCCTGGGGAGGCAGGCACGCCTCCTCAAGCAGAGGGAAGTACAGAAGACACACAGCCTGCTGCTCTGGGATCACCCCACAGCCCCCAGGGCTGCCATGAAGTCACACAGGCCTTCCTGGGCTCCCGCCTGCCTGCCGTGTGCTTGGGGTCAGATCCCTGGGGAGGTCCCAGGCTGGCAGGTTCCTGCCCTCAACACCCCCCCCCCCCCACCTATGTTTACCCTTCCTTTCACAGTGGATTTATTCCCACCTTCATATTCATTGAGTATCTGCTGGCCCTGGAATGTGAGACCAGGAAGCCAGAAACCCGGAAGTCAGAAGGGGGTGGCCTCTAGGCTGACTGTGGGAGGGATAGGTTAGCTGTGGGTGGTCATGGGAGCTTGGGGTGAGGGGGGAGGGGAGGAAGGGGGCAGGGACATTCCTACATTTTGAGAAGTTCGGGGAAGGCTTCCTGGAAGAGGTGACCCCCAGCAGTCTTGAAAATCCTTTAGCCCTTTTGTAAAAACAAATAACCTGAGGCCATTTGTTAAGGTTCCAAATGATGGTGGGGAAATACAACATGTTAGGAAAGACTTCAGACTTTCTCTGTGACATGAATTATATAAACGGTCCGAGCTGAGTGTCACAAACTCCCATCTGCCTACTCTTCTATTTCCCGTGCATCTGAATCGGGGTTCTCAGAAGTTATCTCTGGGAAATCTCATAAAAGTCTCTTCAAGACAACTTAGACTCAGTTACACGCCATCTATAAGGCAGCTCAAAACCCAGCAAGCTGGGGCGGGGGGGGGGGGGGGTGGTGGGGAGGAATGACTAAACACCCAACAAGCAACGTGAGCCTTTCCAAAAAGCTTGAAAATCCAGTACGGGCGTGAAGCAGGTTGGAGGCCACCTAAATTAGCCAAGTGCCTTTGAAAGATCCATCAAGGCAAGTTTAGGACCCAGCAAACTGACAAACCCATGGGGACATCCGAGTGTACATTTATGGTGTGAGCCTTTCCACTTGAGGGGGAGTTAATGAGTCATTAATACACCACAGTTCTTTATTGAAGGCCCTCTAGCCACAGCGGCCCCTATTTAGTGGCATTCTTGGAGGGGAAAGTGGGCGCAGAAACGAATGTGTGCTCAGAAGTTTAATTTATACGTGAATGAAACTCGGGGACTCAGCAAGAGGAACAGCACGGATGCCTGTGTGGCCGCCACACAGACAGGGCACAGAGATGTTAATCCATGTGGGGTCGGTGAGCAAACGGTCCAGAAAGAATTCTTGAGACGTTGTTGGTGCAAAAAAAGCTGTCTTTATTACAGCACGGGGACGGGACCCTGGGCAGGAAGAGCTGCTCTGGGATCACAGGACTGTCTGATTCTATGCTTTTTAGTCGGTGGGGGTCAGGGGTAGCATGTCTCTAAGGAATTTGTGTCTGCTGAAAGTGAGGTTTACAGGACCTTAGAGGGCTGGCTATCATCAAGATAAGGTTACCCTTTATTATCTAGTAAAACATTACTCATGAGACCGCCTACGGATGCCATGTTCTATCTGTCTCAGACGTGCATCAGTGAGCCACGTGTAAGATGATTTTTTTTTGGTTACATTTCCCTTGCTCTTGTTCTCCTCCTCATTCCCCTCCGGAACATTTTTGACTCTTCAATCTTTAAGGTTGCCGAGGGTGGTAGGTCTCATCTTCTGTAACTTCTGTCTTGAATGAGGAGTGTAGAGACATCCCTTCCTAGAGGCCAACATTGGTCAGTATGTAGGAATTTCGAAAGGCAGAGGCTGCCGACTCCAAGGTGGACAACATGTGTGAGTCTCCTTGAGTAGAAAGGATCATCTGTCGGCTTCAAGTCACGGTAGTGAGAGAGACATTGGAAAAAAAGATCAAAACGTGATTAAAATCATTTTGAGAAAAAGAAGCCCGAATAAGAAATCTTTGATGATCACAATCCCCCTCCAGTCCAGGAGTTTAATTTTTTAAGAAGAGGAAGGGATCATTTCAAGCACCAATTTGAATATTCATATATTTTTTTGCCACGCTGTTACATTTTTGCGATCATCTGGAATATATACACAACATTCCATTTTAATAAATGGTGCAAATACCTCCTTGTGTTCCTGTCAGAACCTCCAGTGCCATTCTGTTTTATAGAATTTCTTTATGCAGGTGTGTGACTTCAGTATCTAATAGGGTCATGCTATTTTGGGAGTCATGTAGGGCTCTGACTGTGCACTTACTAAGGATTTCCATGTGCCAAATGACATCCTCTAGTCCTAAATAGGGATCAAAGATGCATGTTAGGTGGTCATACCAATGAAACGTAGAACATGTACACGGTTGTTTTGAACTTGGAAGGTTGGCTGGGTTGGGATGGTTTTAACAGCGTGTCCATTTTTTCAGACAAAACCCAGAGTGCAGTGACCTCTGCAGCCTGGAAGAAGCCATGCCCATAGCTTAGAGCCACCTAATTCTGGGTCTCCTTCTCCAGGCAGTAGCAAACCCATCAGTGGCCTGAAGAATAATAATTTATGAACATATTTCTTAACCGTCGTGTGCTGTTTGCCCATGTATCATAAGTATGGTTTCTCTGTTCCCAGCATAGAATTGCTTTTTGCCTTAACTGTCCAACTGTGGGGGTGAGCCATATGCATTTGTCCCAGATTTGATACATGCGATTAGTTGGGGTCTGTAATTTAGGCACCCTCTTGTGCCCATTCATTTGTGGACAAGTGAAGTCAGTCAGAACCTTAAGGGTTTGAGGGTATGAAGAGATCTGATTGTGGCCTGGGAGATTCCAGGTGGTACTGACGGTAGGCCAGAGGGCAACACTTTGTTTTGTGATAGAGCTATCACGAAATACAGTGGTCCTCAAGTCACGCGTCATATCTGAGACACAGGAGTACAAGGAACGCCAATCTGTGTGCGGTAATGAGGAGACCCACCAAGCCTGACCGAATGTGCTCGATGCAGGCAGAATTCCACATATCTAGCCAACTGTTCGACTTTGAAGTTCGGCATAATGTTGTGTCCATGGTAAGAGGGAATCGTCAGTATAGACGGGGGGAAAGAGAATGAGAAAGACGAGTGCAACCTTTCTTGTCGTTTGAAGAGAAGCTCGAGGTCTTCTAGGCTTCGTGTGGCTTGCCTGGCTGCACGGTCTACTTGGTTATTTCCTCCAGATTCCATAGACATTTCCTTATGATGTCCCCTGAGGTGAATTACAGCCACCTTCTTAGGCATGTGTACCGCCTCTAAAAGGGCTATTAGTTCAGGTCCGTATTTAATGGGAGAGTTATGACGTGATAATAACCCTCTCTCTTTCCAAATTGCCCCGTGTGTGTGTAGGGCTAGGAAGGCATATTTAGAGTCAGTATAGATATTAATCCTGAGGCCCTTTGCCAGTTGTAAAGCACGAACGAGGGCTATTCGCTCCGCTTTCTGGGCCGACGTATTTGCTGGGAGGGCTTTGACCTCAATAGCCTGGGTTAGACTGACTACAGCCTACCCTTCACCGTGAAACTGCTGCCATCAGTAAAGCAATTGTCATCCGCATCATCAACAGGAGAATCTTTTCAGGTCTGATCTGCTGGAATAAACAAGATCAAAAGCGTCTGGACAGTTATGTTCTGTAGACGTACTGTGGTCAGGTCCCAGCATAAGGGAAGCCGGGTTGAAAGCCGGACAGGTCTTGAGGACCACTTCGGGTGTGTCTAAAAGCACAGCCTTCTTTAAAGTCTTGCTGCAAAGCAGTGGGTCATTTAGCACGTGGGTCATCCATTGGTGGCCTTGAGTTTCTAAAACATTTTGGACCAGACGTGACGTCATCACGGTCAGGGACCGTCCCATGGTCACTTTCGAGGCTTCCTCTTTCAGGAGGGCTGTGGCAGCCACCGCTCTAAGACAAGCCCGCCACCCTTGTGCTACACTGTCGAGGGACTTTGAGAAATAGTCCGCTGGTCTTTTTTCGTTTCCTAATTTTTGGGTAAGAACTCCCAAAGCTTGACCCTGTTTCTCTGCTACATATAAAGTAAAAGGTTTTTTCCAAGTTTGGTAGAGCCACATCTGGCGCTGATAAAAGCTTAGCTTTTAATGTTTTGAAGGCTGTCTGCTGGGCGTTAGTCCAGAATAAAGGCTCTTTATCAGGGCCTTTCACTGAACCATACAATGGCTTGGCCAAGAGCCCAAATCCAAAAATCCACAGGCGGCAAAAGCCTGCCATGCCCAGGAAAGTGCGGAGTTGTGTCTTTGTAGTTGGGAGCTCAAGATCTAATATAGCTTTTTTCCGATTAGTCGATAGAGTATGGTGACCTGGTGTTAGTTTATATCCCAAATATTGTACTTTCTATTTAGATATTTGAGCTCTTTTTTTGGGGAGGGGGGGGGGACATGATACCTTCTGTCTGCCAAGAAATTAAGTAAGGTTAGAGAATTGTTACCAGACGCTTCCTTTGTGGGACTACACATTAAAATATCATCCACAAATTGAATTATACAGTCGCTCGAGGCAAGGCGACATCACGGAGGTCTTCACTAAGTGCAGCCCCGAATAAGTGAAGACTGTGTCTAAATCCCTGCCACGACACTGTCCAAGTTCACCGAGCAGCCTGTGGACTTGAAGGTGAGGTCCATTCAAAGGCAAATAGTGGCCGCCTTCTCTCACTTAGAGGGCTGCAAAAGAAGGCACCTTTTACATCAAGTGCTGTGAACCAGTTAGCCTCCCCACGGACCTGGATGAGAATGATACATGGCTTTGACCCTGTGGGATGGGGAGGCCCTGGTGCTTCATTTACGGTTCTTAAATCTGGGACCATTCGATAGTCCCCATTTGGGAATGGTTAAATGGCAGGGTTCTAAGAAGACTGATGAGGCCTCAAAATACCAAGTTGGAGAAACCCGTCAATAAGTGATTGGAACCCAGCTTTTGCCTCTGGTTTTAAGGGATACTGTCTCTTATGAGGTATAGTGGTTGGGCCCTTTAAGGTCACTTGAGCTGGTTGGGCTTTTAGAGCTTGTCCTGGGACCCTGCAATCCCAGATGTGCAGATTTACTTCCTTCCAGATATTAGAAGGGATGTCAGGGTAAGGTTTTAATTCTCCAGGTGTTAAAGGGAATAAGCCATGCCCTTCTTTAGTAACAGCAAACCTGCTTCCTAGACTGTACATTAACTCTTATCCAAGTAATGGAGTGGGACAAGATGGAAGGACTCGAAAAACACGAGTAAACAACTGACTTCTGTATTTACAAGTCAAAGGCATTGTCTGAGGGCACGTTTTAGTCCCCCCCCCCCATGCCAACAGTCTTATGGTGAGAAAGACAAATACCGGAGTGCAGAATAAGAAAAGACTAACCGTTCCTGTATCAGTAAGAAAATTGATAAAGAAATTGTGGTTGACATACACAATGGAATACTACGTGGCAATGAGAAAGAATGAAATATGGCCTTCTGTGGCAACGTGGCTGGAACTGGAGAGTGCTATGCTAAGTGAAATAAGTCATCCGGAGAAAGATAGGTACCATATGTTTTCACTCTTATGTGGATCCTGAGAAACTTAACAGAAGACTGTGGGAGAGGGGAAGGGGGAAAAAAAGTTAGAGAGGGAGAAGGCAAACCATAAGAGACTCTTAAAAACTGAGAATAAACTGAGGGTTGATGGGAGGTGGGAGGGAGGGGAGGGTGGGTGATGAGCATTGAGGAGGGCACCTGTTGGGACGAGCACTGGGTGTTGTATGGAAACCAATTTGACAATAAATTTCATATTTAAAAAAAAAAAAAGAAGAGGAAATTGATGAACTTACCTCCCACATCCAGGGTCACCCGGGGCTCAGACATCTTGATGTCAAAGGAAGCCAGACCAGCCTCAGGGCCGCGTCATGCCAGATCCCCCAGTTCCTGCTTTCAGGCGGGGAAGTGATTGCCTGACCCCCCCCCCCCCTCTCTGGAGATGAGGACAGTCTCTCTTCCAAAGCCCAGGGACATCCTCTGCTCCAATGCCAGTCTGGTCACATCTGAAACATGGGCTCTCACCTGACTTCTAATGCGGAGCCGGCCCTTTCTCTGGCCCCTGGCTAGCCTGGTGTTATACAGAGTCCACAACAGCGGCAGCCAATACTCGGACATGTATCTTACCCTGTAACTTAGCCCTTTGATTCTTTTCCTGTTTTAATAGCACGTATCTATTATTAAAAACTCCTGTAGTCACCTCCAGGAGGTGTTGAGTGAGAGTTTGAGGGCCCAAAGCCATTTTAGTTCATTTTCACCAGATGTAAGGTGCCTACTGATTTATAAAGTGCATGTTTAAAATAGTTACCCCCTCAGGTGTAGTCGGGTCCAGGTTTGTGTATTTACAGACAGCTTCTGTTAAGCGACCCTGAAATAGAGCTGGCTTTTGATCAGCAATTTAAAGGACTTTCTGAATTTTGTTGAATTTCACAGGTTTGAAGAATCCTTTTTTTTTTTCCATTCCTTCTATCAGACCAGTGATCATAGGAGCCCATCTCCCTCTTCTTTGACCTTTTTCCTGGTAGGTCCAACGTGGCTCCGGATTGGGACAGCAGCGCCCCCTACCGGGTAACGTCCCCTGTCTCTTATCGCCTGTTGGTCAGCAAACCCTGGAGCCCCTACCCAGATATGGTTCTCTTCCTCAGGGGTGCAGCGGTGAGTTAGCCAGGTCCAATCAAACATGATGGATACTTGTTGAAAACCCTCGATAAATTAAGGGGCAGTGACAGAATCAATGTCCTCTCTCTTTGGAGAGGCTTGTGATCCCTCTGGTAGCCTGGGCTTATTAGAAGGAATGGGCCCATTTAGACAATCATCATCTGATATGTCGGGAGGGGTTTATGAGCCTGGTTAGTGGCCAATCACATTCCGCAAGAAGCCCTTAGGTCGGGGTCCTTATCTAGAGCCACCAAGGCCTGGACATAGGTACCTCAGCCCATTTGCCCTGTTTCCTGCAGAAGAGATCTGATAGATCATACTGAAGTTTAATGTCCCATTAAGGGCCATTTTTCCTCATCTCCTAAGAAGTACCGAGGCCATACAGTGTTACAGAAGAAGATCAGGCTTTTCTTTCTTAAATATTGCAATCTGAATTGATTCCAGTGGGTTAAAACGCATCCCAAGGGAGCATCCCTGGGGACTAAAGAAGAAGATCTCATGTTCCTGGAAAAATAGGGAACGCTTATTACCAAAAATCCACCCCCACCCCCAACTCTCAGGTGGCACCCTATACAGGGTATGTCAGAGGTTCCTAGTGTCAAAGTGACTGGAGGCGTTCCTCAAACAAAATCACTATGAACACAACCTTGCCCTCTGGGAGGGATCATGGCGTCCCTCCACTACCCCATGGCCCCCTAGGCTACAAATGGGTGCCAGTGAACAGACATAAATAACATGCTGTTTTTAACCCATGGAAAACACTAGAAAAGTTTTACAAGTGGAAACTACCCAATGTTGTAATTTAAGTAGTCAGTAGGGGACACTGATGAAAACCAGTGGAGACGGAACTCCGCCATATTCTGAGTGACATTCCAACACACGCAGTCGTCACAGCTGACTTCCCTGGGAAATGCCCCTGGTTGGGTTTTAATTCGGTCGGGTCCTAGTTTCAGCTGGCTCTGGGTGGAGGGCTTGTGGCCCAAAGTGGCTAGACCAGGGATGTGGAGTGCATCACATTAGACCCATGAGGAGGACACCTCACATCTAAGTCTTTTTTTTTTTTTAATGTTTATTTATTTTTGAGAGAGAGAGAGGCAGAGCATGAGCAGGGGAGACAAAGAGAGAGAGAGAGACACAGAATCTGAAACAGGCTCCAGGCTCTGAGCCGTCAGCACAGAGCCCGACGCGGGGCTCGAACTCACAGACCGTGAGATCATGACCTGAGCCGAAGTCGGACGCTCAACCGACCGAGCCACCAAGGCGCTCCTCACACCTAAGTCTTAACTGAAAGCCGTGCTAGTCACTTAGGTGGCTGTCTCCTGCCCAAGACAGGCAGCTTTTTACAAGGACAGAAATAAAGAGAAGGCATCATGTTTCTGGGTCTCACTACCATTCTGGCCAGGGTACTAACTTCTGGTCAAAAGGGAGGCTTTTGTGCCTCCCTGTAGAGTAGCCACGGGCTACAGGATTGCAGCCTGAGCAATCGATATGCAAGTGTTCCAGTAAGACCACACTCTCTGAAAAGGCCCTGGTATGAAAGTAAGAGAAGACAAAGTACTCACCGAGTTTGCACTAAGACGCAGAGTCCCGATGAGAAGACAGACCCCATGTTGGGCACCGAAATATGATGTATTGTCAGCGAGCGAACAGGCAAGAAAGAATTCTTGAGATGTTTTTGGTGCAAAAAGGTGCTTTTGTTATAGCACAGGGACAGGACCCTGGGCAGGAAGAGCTGCCCTGGGATTGTGGGACTGACTGATTCTATACTTTTTGGTTAGTGGGGGTTAGGGATAGCATAAGTCTCTAAGGAATTTGTGTCTGCTGAAAGTGAGGTTTACAGGATCTTAGAGGGCTGGCTATTGTCAAGATAAGATTACCCTTTATTATCTAGTAAAACATTAATCATAAGACCCTTTAGGGATGCCATGATCTGTCTGTCTCAGGCGTGCATCAGTGAGCCGCATGTAAGACGATTCTTTTTTTGTTACTTTCGTTCTCCTCCTCATTTATATTCTACCAGTTCCGGAGACTGGAAGTCCAAGACCAAGGTGTTTCTCCTGAGGCTTCTCTCCTTGGTGTGCGGATGGCTGCCTTTGCACTGTGGCCACATGTGGTCTTTCCTTTGTGATGACATCCATGGTGTCTCTCTGTATGTCCAGGACACCAGTTCTGGGGTGCGTCAGTTACGCATCCGACTTTTACTCAAGTCATGATCTCCCTGTTCATGCGTTCGAGCCCCGCGTCGGGCTCTGTGCTGACAGCTCAGAGCCTGGAGCCTGCTTCAGATTCTGTGTCTCCCCCTCTCTCTGCCCCTCCCCCACTCATGCTCTTTCTCTCTCAGATAAAATGTTTACAAATTAAAAAAATATAAGGACACCAGTTCTGTTTGATTAGAGCCCACTCCAATGGCCTCATTTTAACTGAATCCCCTCTTTAAAGGTCCTACTTCCAAAGACAGTCACATTCTGAGGTCCTGGGGTTAGGGTTCACATAGGAATTTGGAGGGACACCATTCAGCCCATAGCACTTCTTTAGATGTTGGGGAAATGAGGAGGGGTGTCTGTGACCGCCTCTCCAAGGAGGTGACACTAAGGTGAAGGTGGGACAGGTGAGGAGTCAGACACGGCAGGGGGTGGAGGGCCTTCCAGATGAAGGAAGTGGCCAGGGGCTCCGGGCATTGCCAGGAGGCCAAAGCGGCTGCAGTTGGGTACAGTGGGGTCCGAGGGACTAGATGGGCTGGGGGGAGACCTGGGTCAGATCTGTAGGACCCAGGAAGGCGTTGGGCTTGATAGAAATATAGCGACTATCTGGTATAGTTTTAACCCCAGAAGTTGCCTTTGCCTTCCTGGTAGCTGGCTGCTATTATATCTGACAGTGCTAGAGACCTGGAATGTTTTCTCGGTCGGGTAGTTTTTATAGGAATTCTTTTCTGTCCTCAAGACCAGCCTCTTATGCCCTCCCCCCCATTACCCCCAAGGCCAGATCAGCCTGACAAGTGCTTCCAACTCCTTGGCCCAATTATTCCCACCAAATTAAATTTCTAGTGCGCAAAGGCCTCACTCTGTCTTTCTGTCCGTTCTGTCTCTTGCTGTCAGCCAGTGGGGTGTCAGGCCCGTGCCTTGATGGAGGGAGGAAGGCTGGTATGAGGGCTCGGGTGTTCCTGACAGTGGTTAGGGGTCAGAATCCCAGCGGACAGGAAGATGTTGGTATAAAGGTCCAGGGCCACACCCAAACCTCCTTTCTGCGCTGTCCTGTCCCCAGCTGCCCTGCCCAAGCCCTGGCGTGTATAAAGAGAAGAGCCAAGGTCAACCAACATTGCATTCCAATAGATGCCAGATCTCTTGTAGGATAGCAGACATTTGTTTTTCTCAGGGAGTCCCAAATTTAAGCCGGACGCTGTTCCCTGCTGCTCTCACAAGGCTGTTCTGAAAAGCAGAAGTGTCTCAGGCATCCTGTGAGGTGTTCCGGCGCAAGGTCAGCGAGGCTGAGTCCGTGAGCGGCAAAGCCTGCCCAGTAGAGCCGCCATCCAGGCTCTACAAAGCATTCGGCGAGACAGGATCAGAAAAACCAAGTTCCAGAGAATTGCCATCCCCTGTGGCCACACTTGAGAGGAGAGTGCACAGTCTGATGACTGGAGGCAAGAGATGAAAAGTGTGGCCTTGACCTTTAAGTACCGTCCCCTGCGGCATCCCGCGGCGCGCCCTGCACAGGTGAGCAGCGCAGGGCGAGTGAGGGCCACGCCTGGGGCAGGGGGGCGGATGGCTCACGGGGGCAGGGAAATACACCAGCAACGTGGAGGCCACGCTGCCGTGGGCGAGAAGCGGGCCCTGGGCCCGGACAGCCCGAGGCTGGACTCCTGGGAAGAGTGGCCCACGAACCTCGCTTTCTTACCTGGGAACGGGGACGCTCCCATCGTGGAGCTGGAGGCCCTCGGGGATGCCGTTTTCCTTGCGGAAAACCGTTAGGACCACCTGCCTCACCTGATCACTTCCCTCTACTGTTCCCGTTTCCGCTTTATAAAAATCAGATGTTCCTGAGACGGAGCCGTTTCCCACCTCCCACACACAACTGCGCCCCAACACACACCCACACACCACACACTCCCTCGCACGCACACCGCACACTCGCTCACACATATTCATTCCCACGCACACTCACTCGCACTAGGCACACTCACACACATTCGCCCACATACACACACTCTTGCGCGGGAACCCACACCACAACAGGCTCGGAAAAGTGTCAGTCATTTCGCTAATGCACCAGCCTCTCAGGGACCCAACACGGGGCTGGCTGCATCGATGTTTACGAAATATGACAACTGTCTGCTTCCGAGCCACGTTACCTTTTTTTCTTTTCTAGGAAAAGCCAGTACCTGGCCTTTTCCTCAAGTGTTGGAGACACCACATCTTTTCACCCACCAGATCTTACATCCACTGGGGTCTGTTTGGGGGCTCCCTACTTTGCTTATTGGTGCACCAAACACAAGAGTCACAGAATACCCTATTGTTGGAGCGTATTCAACTACCCAATACACCCAATGGGTTGGAATCCGATCCTTTTACGCTATTGTTTGATATCCGGAAGGACACGTTTCCTCTCATTAGTTTTCCTTCAAAATGTTTCTCGTTTAAAACCTTTTTTAATGCTTTCAGACATTTTCCATTATTGCACGTCAGTTTTACTTTATCCCACTTGCAATTTTAGCCGGTGGAAGGGGGCTAAATGACCCACAGTACGCTTTGCTGAGGGATTTGTTCAAGTTTTCCTGGCTCGAAGCACCCGAGTGAGTTAGGTGAGGATGTGCGCCTCTCGGCTAAGACATAAAGCAAAAGCTGGAGCCTGGAAAGAAGGTTGACGCAGGGCTGGCAGTGAGTGTAGGACTCTCGGAATGTAAATAATGCATTTGTTCTTAAAAGAGAGGATTGAGAATGTAAAAACCAGTGAAATTAAATGAGTGCATACAAGACGCCAGATCATATTTAAAATGTGCAAAAGTGGATAGAAGATAGCGCTAAAATCAGCGTAGGGGGCATGTGTGCACTTGTGTGTACTTGGGGGGTTGGGTGAGATCCAGAAATGGATGATAAATCATAAAGTAACATGTAAACCTTCACTCTGAATTCGGGAAGGCTAGCTCATAAGCGTATATTAAAAGTAATCCATATAGTAATTGCCAGAACTAAAAGCCAGGATATAAAACTTTTAAAGACCAGAGCATATAAAGCACCTCCTCCAAACCAGCAAAAAAATAAATGAAACAAATAAAAACTAACAAATAAATAAATAAGGGATATCAAGGAAGTGGAAGACAAATCCAAAGAACAAGAGAAATAAGTAATAGACTAAAAAAATATAAATGGGGTAATACCCTAGAGTAAGAAAGAAAACTTCCAGAAAGTTCCTTAAGACAAAATACAAGCATGTGCTCTTTATGAGTCATGCCTACAAAAAAAGCCAATGTTCATAGGTTAGAAGTTGAAGGAAGTGTCTAACAGCAGAAGGAAGCCAACTCTGTTCTAATTTAGGATTCTCTTGGCTATTTTAGCATTTTGCATTTCCATATACATTATGGAATCAGCTTGCCAAGCTTCACGATGCTGGAATTTTGCTTAGGATTGGGTTCAACCCACAGATCAATCCAAGAGAGTTGGCATCCTTACAACGCTGGCTTTCCAATCTATGGAGATGGAATGTCCTCCGCTCACAGAATCCCCCTTTCTTTCTCCCAAGAATGCCTCGTACCTTTCAGTGTAAAGATCCTACACGTATTTAAAAAAAAGATTTTTTCTTTACATTTATTTATTTTTGAGAGACAGAGAGAGACAGAGCGTGAGTGGGGAAGGGCAGAGGGAGAGGGAGACACAGAATCTGAAGCAGACTCCGGGCTCTGAGCTGTCAGCACAGAGCCCGATATGGGGCTCGAACCCACGAACTGTGACATCATGACCTGAGCCAAAGTCGGACGCTCAACCAACTGAGCCACCCAGGCGCCCCAATCCTGCACGTATTTTGATAAATCTTTATTTGTAGGTATTTTATTTTTATACTATTGTAAACGACGCAGTTTTGAAATTTCATGTTCTCCTTGTTTACTGCTGATATTTAGAAATACAATTGATTTTTTTTTTTTTTTTTTTTGGTGTATTGGCCTTGTGTTCAGTTACCTGAATTTCCAAATAGAAATTGTTTCTTTTTCCTTTTTCTTCATCAATTTTATTGAGGATAAGAATACGCTTTTTGCTTTGTTTTTCTCTATTGTAAATTTGCTTTCTATTTCATGAACCTCTGCCCTTGTTTTTATTCATTCCTTCTTATACATTGTAGATTTGTTATTCTTTTTCCAGTTTCTTGAGATGAAAGCTTAGATGGCTGACTTTTAGCCTGCCTTCTCTGTAATATATGAATTTCAGGCTGTGAAATTTGCTTTCAGCTTTAGCTTTTCTAGTACAGATTTAATATGTCATATCCTCATCATCACCTACTTCCAAATATTCTCTAATGTCTTTTCTGATTTCTCCCTTTACCTGTGGGTTATTTAAAACTGTATAGTTTAATTTTCAAACAGTTGGAGATTTTCTAGTTTTTTTCTCCCGCTATGATACTTCCATTGTGGGAAGAATATTCTCTTTATTATTTTAATTTTTGAAAAGTTTTTGGAGGCTTGTTTTATTGCCCAGCCGTGATCAATTCTGGCAAATGCTTCACATGTGATTTAAAAGAATGTGCATGTCGTGGGTTTAGAGTGCAGGATTCTACATATGTCAATTAAGCCAAATTTGCTATTTGTGTTATTCAAGTTTTGTTTTTTTTCTTTTTGTAACACATTTGAAAGTGTTAAAATCTACCGTCATGATTGTGAATTCCTCTATCCTCTATATCTTGTCAATTTTGCTTTACATATATTTTGAAGCTCTGTTATTAGTTGCATAGATTAAGATTTGTGATATCTTCTTTGTAGACTGACCCCTTTATCATGTTCAGATGTTTATCTCTAGCAACTCTTGCCTTAGAGTTGACCCTGTCTGATGTCAGCATATGTATATCAACTTTGTTTGCTTTACCTGCCGTATCATTTTCCATCCTAGTACATTCAACCTTTCTGTGTCTTGATATTTAAAGTCTGATTTTGTAAACAGCATACAGTTGGGTTTTAAAAGCTTTGAGTTGCAGACTTTATCTTTTTCACGGAATATCTACACTGCTTCTGTTTAATGTAGTTAGTGACGAGAGTTGTGTTAAACTTGCCTTTTATTCCATTCCCCTGCTTTATGTTCTTTTTTTCTCTTTCACGCCTTCTTTTGTGCTAATTAGATATTTGCATCATTTTATTTGCCCCACATTAATATTGGTTACACATTGGGGTGCCTCAGTGGCTCAGTCGATTAAGTGTCTGACTCTTGATTTTGGCTCAGGTCATGATCTCATGGTTCGTGGGATCAAGTCTTGTGTCGGGCTCTGTGCCGCTCTCTTTCTGCCCCTCCCTCATGCACATGCTCTCTTGTGCTCTCTTGCTCTCCCTCAAAAATAAATAAACATTTAAAATAATATACTGGTTACACATTCTTGCAATACTCTTAAACTGGTTAGAGAACTTTGTATTTTAAAATCAGAGAAAAAAAATCTAGTTAAACAAGTATCAAAGCGTGCTCCAGAGCATATTGGGAAAATATATCAAAACGAAAATACCAATGACAAACTATAACTCAGTGTATGTTGGTTTGTATTATATAAACTGAGTGCAGGCCTGATGAAACTACATTTCCCAGAACCCCCTTTTCTCTATGGTTCTGTTTAGAGTTGAAAGGAGAAATGCGCAAAATTTGGAGGGTGGGATTCCTAAGCCTTAGAGGCAGAAGTCATTAAACCTAACAGGTTGTCGTGGTCGGCTACAATGACAGGCAAATGCAGAGACGAGTGGCAGACCCCAGCTGTCTTCACTCCCCCCTGCTCTGGGTCCAACGCATCCTCCTAACTGCTGGCCCTGCTAACCAACCCTGTCTGCAGGCCACCACCAGGCACCTGGTGTGGACCTGCACAGGTGGCGGTTACTCAGAGGCAGGCTCTCCCTTGAGGCAGAAGTTTCTGTAGATTTCACCACAGACGCCACCCTCTGTGATCCCACTCTGGAGGCTAGACTTGCAAGGTCCCTTATGTCCACCAGCTCTGGCACTTGAGGGGAGCTGGTGCGTAGCTTCTCTGATCCTCCCCTTCCCTTTCTAGACCTCCACTCACTGAGCTCCGCCTGCGCCTGTAAGCCTTAATTCCTAGGAGAAGTTCCTTATTCTCTTCGTGCTAACAGTGGCTCTGTTCTTCTGATAGAACGCTGACTTACATACAAGACAAAAAGGATTGAAGGGAGCACAGGAAGCCATTTTACACTGTGAGATTATACAGTTCAGAATGGATATATGACTCTAATGAATCTTCGATTACCAAACAACAGTGCTTAAGAACAAAAGGCGAAACTGTTCGGAAATACAAACAAGAAATGGATAGAAACGCCGCTTTTTGGTCTCTCACCTTGAAAACACTGATGTTTTGCTAGAAAGACGCAAATAACTCAAGATAATAAGTCAAGATTTGATAAGAAATAGGAAACGAGGAAAGAGCTCTTGAAATTTTAGAAGTTATCAAAAATCTGTCTTCAATAATATTGTTGTAGCCACCTAATTTTACAAATCATTATCATGAAGTCTTTAGGGAACAAATGCCACTCTTTAAACTATATAAGCGTCTCACAGATGCAAAAACTTTAATACAACATTAATGTATATCATCTAGTAGTCTATTCCAGTAATAACCCACCCAAAGTATGTCTTATTGCTGGAATGTAAAAATAATTTTAACGTAAATGAAGCCGTTCTATAATTCTTTTTTTTAAGGAGACGTTTATTCATTTTTGAGAGACAGAGAATAAGTGTGAATGGGGGAGGGGGAGAGGGGAGGAGGACAGAGGATCCAAAGCGGGCTCTGCGCTGATAGCAATGAGCCTGATGTGGGGCTTGAACCCACGGACTGTGAGATCATAACCTGAGCTGAAGTCGGATGCTCAACCAACAGAGCCACCCAGGTGCTCCAGACATTCTATAATTCTTGAATGAATAAATAGGTCAAAGGGAAAAGGCTATATGCTCTTTTGATAAGTATAAGAAAGGTATTTGATAATATTCATTGCTAAAATTTAAAAAAAGCTTCTAGAACTAGGAATATAATGCTATTTTCTTAGTAATCTAATAACCTACAGGAAACTATCAAAGTATATTTAGCGATTAAAAAATATGAGCACTCCCATTAAAATCAAGACTAAGGAAAACGCCTGCATCACTGGTTTGGTTCATCATTGATTTGAAATTTTAGATAATGAAATAAGATGAGAAAAACATGAAGCCGCATATACTGCAAAGTAGTAAACGGTGTTGTCTGTCTTTACAGACAGATTGTCTACCTGAAGAGCCCAAGGGATTCAACCTATTAAAACTACTTTAATTAATCACAAACTCAAATGGAAGGGCCAGTTAGCAATCCAATGTACAGAAATCAATATCCTTCTGACATGCAACAATAAAGTCATCTATATATTTTTAATAAAAAGAATAAAGATAGTAGCAATAAACTTAAAAAGAATGCACAGTCTCTGTGAAGTTGCTAATCGTATTCTACTAAGAGACACAATATTCCCGAATAAGGGAAGAGACAGAAAATTCTTCTGGGTTGGAAGACTTATATTAATTTTTATATATACCTAATATGGTTTAATAGAACTAATTTATAGAATCTAAAAACATAATAGTTAATGTGTTTACATTTATAGAATTCTATTAGTTTTTTTTTAACCTTGAAAAATTATTCCAAGATTTACCTAGAACAATAATACATTTACTGAAATTAACATGATAATTTGTTTCTTATAAAATAACATTCAATTTTGGAGGACGGGAGCTCCCCCTTCCTTACCACACATTAAACATCTCAATTTACAATCTAATAATTAAAATGGTATTTTTCTGGTCAAGGAACAGACAAACTAATAATGATCAGAGCAGAGAGAAACTTCAGAAACACACTCAAGCGTTTGTAAGAATTTAGTATGTCATCTCAATAATCATAGAAATAGTATATTGGATGGAATGACTAATTATTTGAAAAAAGTAAATTAGATTTCCTATCTCACATCATATAGGAAAATCAATTCAAAATGCACTGAAGATTTAAATGTAAAATACAAAGGCAGATGGTGGAAATATATGTATTTGACTGGGGGAGGAAATGCTAAGCATGACTCACAGAAAAAGTATCCCATAAATAGCTCTTCTTTTTGCTTTGGTTGATCATTAGCCTTCAAGTTTGGGCTTTGTTTTATTTTTTTTATTCTTTAAATTTTTTTTTTAACGGAATCTCTACACCCAACGTGGGGCTCAAACCCGATGACCCTGATATCGAGAGCTGCATGTTCTACCAACTAAGCCAGGGAGGCACCCTGGACCACCATTCTTAAAATATTACGCTAACCCATCAAACTGTTGTTTTATGTTTCATGACCTACTAGCTGAAAACAGTGGACAGGCTTTTCTCTCAAATTATTCAATCATACAAGGAAAAAAAAAACCTCACAAATGTAGAACGTATTTTCCAGTGCTGGGCTTACATTTACTATAAATATTTTTTTTCTTCCCATGAAATTATGCATCACATTTTAAACATCAGGAGACTGGGTCCTCAGCTGTCCCAGGTTGAATTTCAACTTTTCTACCTTTTAAAAACCAACCGTAGAGAATGTGCCTGTGTTGGCAATAATTGTTCACAGCTATTTTCGAATCTCGAATTCTGGAAATGCCTTTGCCTGGCTGGCATGTTTTGTTTGCTTTGGGCATTCTGCAAATAAGATGCTTTTGGAACAGTACTTTCTGTCTTCCCCCAAGATAATTTGAAAAACACTCCCATGGTTTGTCATTTCATTGTTTGGACATGAGGTGGATTCATCTGTCCATCACCAATCAAGCCTTTATTAACTACTAACATAATCACAGCGTTTATGCGTATATTTCCTAAGACACTTCAAGTTTCACTGACTTGTTCTTAGAAATCAGTGGTAAAGAACAAGGGCATGTTTCCCCCATCTCCCTCCAGCAGCTGTGTGCCCTGTGGAAAACATGTACTATGTTCTGTGTCTCTAAAATAGGCTGAGAGCATTGTCCTAAAAAGAGCCAGCTTCTTTGGAGGAGAAAAAAAAAAAAACTTAGCCAACTCAAACCGTATGATAAAATGTAGTGTTCCAATGAGAAAGCACGAATTCCATCACAAAAGGAACGGAAGTGAATTTTAGAAATATTGCTTGAGCCAAAGGTGAAGACTAAATAAATTGAATATTTCCCTTTACTGTAACTGACATTTTCTCTGAAAGTTTTAGCACCCAGATAATCCAACGGATTAGCGATTCTGTTGAGTTCATAAATATTACTTGACTAATTAAGCAACCCACTCCAGTCGTTTAGTTTTTACTTAGTAAGTACTTCTTTTTCCAAACCAGTGTGAAAACCTCTCTCTTATCAAGGACTTGTAGACGGTGGCTGGCTCAGAGGCCGACAGGCACCCTGGGCCTGGAGGGGATACTCCTGAAATGTTCACAGATTCAGATACATTTTTGTCCTCAGACTCCTTTGTTCTGTCTTCGGTCCGGAGCGTTTGGAGGTGAACAGTATCCATCACCTGCTAGTTTGGGATTTTTTTTAAGTTTTTTGTTTTTGTTTTTGTTTTTTTTTTTTAATTTTAGTTAACATACAGTGCAGTATTGGTTTCAGGAATAGAATTCAGTGATTCATCGCTTACAGACAACACCCAGTACTCCTCCCAGCAAGTGCCCTCCTCAGTGCTCACCCCCCATCTAGCCCACCTCCCTCCATCAACCCTCAGTTTGTTCTCCGTCTTTAAGAGTCTCTTGTGGTTTGTTTCCCTCTCTCTTCTTCCTCCTCCCCCTTCACACGTTTGCTTCTCGAGTGCTTCCAAAAGACCTACACCCAATCGCTGCTTGCCTGTGCGATGCAGGGGTCTCAGGACACCCCTGTCCCTCCGTGAATCATAGGGGAGGGTGCCAGAGGCTCTAAGTCACCCATGCGTACCGAGCGCCTCCCGCCGGCAGGTGTGGGGCTGGGGCTGAAGGGCTCCGTCCGATTCCCAAGGAGGTCAGGCTGAAACTGAACACTCCTCCGATTCAAGGATGTACTTGAATGGACAACGGCAGAGAATGGCGTCCTGGCCTCTATCGTTTTCTTAAACGTTGGTATGTGCCCTTTCTCTGCTGGTGGGGAAACTCCTGCCTTTTTCACAACTACTGATCTGTTAAGGAAGCACTGTAGCATCCCCGACTGACTCACAGCCTCGGAAATGCATTCCCCCGATCGCACACGCGTTTTCTGGGGTGTTGCCCTGTGTTTCTCACAGACGGGGTCCATCTTCTGCTTCTCCCACCTGCCACGTGGCCCCCCTTTGCCGGGGCGGGGATCTGGCCAACGTCCTGCTGTGCCTCACATTCAGAAGGAAGGAGACATTACGATGAGCACTTTTTCTCAACCAACAGCCGATTGGTGGGCTGGAGACAGCCCAGTCATAGCCTCCATCTGTTTTTCTGGTGGCACGGAATTCACTGGAAAGCTCTCTGCCAGCACGTCTCCGTGTCCAGCCTCCGACTGTGCCTCTAAGGGGGCCCTGCGCCCCCCCCCCCCCACTTCCTGGCTGGGCCCCGGAGGCCTCGCTGTCATGAGAAAAGAATCCACAGGTCCGCAAACTCGCTATTTTTAGGTCTTGGTGGACCTGAGCCAGTTTCCCGACTGTAGTAATTATCCAAATATTTTATTGAATAGGGCCTTGAAAAATAACAACACACATCTTGAATCTGCTCGGAAATTTAAACAGGTTTAAAATGCCATGCAGCTAACTCACAAAGACAAACGGCAGGCACCTTGGCCCTGCGCTCTGGGGCCGGCCGCACCCCGCTCCTGGGTTCACGCCACACCCACCCCTCACAGGCCAGCAGTGCCCGGTTCGTGCCCAGGCACGCCTTTGCAGACCAGCTTCTCTTCTAAATGCAGCACTTGTGTGCCCCGCTGCCTCCGGGACCTGTCCTCAAACCTGACCTTTCCAAAAGGGAACGCCTCCTGCTCCCCGCAAGGCGCTGCATCTGGGGAGAAGACGACTTCTTCAACTGCTCAGGCCACCAAACTGGGTCCGATGCTTTGCTCTTCCCTCTGCCTCACTCCCCAGTTGAGCCTGATAACTCTCCCCTCAGACTCTCCACTGAATCTGCTCCTCCGACCAATGCCCTTGCCTTTTCCCGAGGAACTCGTTCCCTGCCTCGAGACTGGCGCCCCTGCCCCAGCCCAGGTACCTTTTCACAGACACACAGATTGATCTGTTAGAGAACGTAAACCCCATTTCGACTGCTTGGCACAGACTCCCAGGTGGTTCCCACCTCTTGTCCTGGCCTGTGACGGAGGGGTGGCGTATCTGTGGGTTTTGAGGCCCCTCTTATCTCTGGTTGTTAAATGTCAGCTACAGAAGCTCCTGAGTCAAACGGTGGTTTAGCAACGAGAGGTGCCTTCAGCCTACCCCCCTCCTCACCCCCAAGTCCCAGTTTGCACAACAGAACAAAACACTCACCCCAAGGGTTTGGCTGGGAACAGAGAACAGTTAGAGAAATAGAAAAATTAATGAGTTCATTAGGGTGGGGAGCAGTGAGCTGTTCCCTTCCAGCAACGGGCAGTTGGGGCCTGCCCAAGAGCCGTGCGCCCTCGGCCCCGTCTCCCCCTCATTAGAGGACAGACCGGCAGGAGACTAAATTGCAAGGGAAATTCCAGCTTCTCTAAGAATCTCGGAGGCATAACATCCTGAGCACAGGTCTGGCAGGTGCCGTGTATGGGTCACTCTGGCAAGCACCTGAGATGCACTGATCCTTTTAACCTTCACACAATCCAAAGCTTAACTTACAACTATTGTCCCATTCTGCAGATGAGGAAACTGAGGCCACCGAGGTTCATGAGCTTGCCCGAGACCTCGCAGTCAGGAAACGGTACAGCCATTGCACAGAAAACTCGCTCCACAGTCCCTGCTCCTAACCAAAGAGACAGATCTGAGTTTGGCAATGGGCTGTACGCCCTGACTCAAGTCCAAAAACAGAGGAATTTCAGCAAACTCCCTAAGCTGGACCATTGGGTTCATTTACCCACAACGGCGTCCCCGCAGAGTCACAGCTCACGGCGCTTTGGGTTATGAAGACAAGGTTTGGACAAGGCTGCTGATGAGCTCAGTGCGAGAGGGACATGGCAGCCTGGGGGCGACTCAGCTGCAGGTGCCGGGATAGAGGAGGGCAGGGGATCTGGAGCATCACATGCTCCACGTACGTAAAACAGTAAGTGCTTCTTGGAAAGAGTAAAGGCAGGGAGCAAGGAGCATACTAGGAGACACTGGTGTAAGTGGAACACAGGTCACACAGTAAAACACGTGCCACCTGTCAAGTGTCCTGTGGTGCTTTTAGAGTGGACCCATTGCGTCACCTGCTAAGGCAGGGGCTCCTGCGTGCACCCCCAAGGCATCCACCCCAAGCCCCTTGGTGGGAACCCGGAGGCTCTCCGCTCCGCCATGTGGAATCAATTATGCGGCCCGATGATGATTTTACCCCTGAAACATTCTGTGGCAGTCAGGGCTGTCTGTTGGCCAGACCCGTTTCCTTTCTGCTCTGGGCTCCCCGCTCCACTCCATTTTCGAGACTCCCTCACGGGATATGGGGCCACGGCCCCGGTTCTGACAGCCGGGACGTGGGCAGGAGTTACGCGTGGGCTCCCCAGGGCTGGGCCCTCAGCCTCCCGCAGGATCTCTCGTGCTATCTGGTCCCTCTCCCACTGGCACTCTGCCGAGGACCGCAAGGCCCTGGGAATGGCAGAAGCCTGGATGGAGGAGGCTGGGTGGGCCCCCCCCGCCACAGCCGGGCCCCATCACAGACTCACACTGGGCTCGCGTGCGAGTGAGAAGGAACTCGGCCTCGGGCAGGCCCTGAGATGTGAGCTTGTTTCCTCTGCCAACCGCGGCTGCTTGACCACTCTCTTCTCCTTGGAAATCCCTCCGAAGTTAATGCTGTGCCCGTCACTGCCTCTCTGCTTCTCTCCAAGTCTAGGAGACACCTCTCCTCCACCTCCAACCTCTGCCTCACAATGCCAGCCACTAAGGCAGACTCAGCCTCTTGGGCCACAAGTCAGTCCATCGGCTCCTCAGTGTAAACCTTTCAATGGCGCCTCCGGACACAGCCTTCCAGGGGCTCTGATGCGGCGAACGGGCTTCCTGTGACTGTCGGGTCTACAGCACCGCCCACGGGGGCCTGGCCGAGGGACCGCTGGGCATTTCTGCCCTCGGGGCTGTTTCTCTCACCAGCCTCATCCTGGAACATCCTTCCATCTCTCTGCCTTCTACTTCCCTCGGCCGGCTTAACCCCTCCGCATCTTGTAGGATCAGTCTGGCAACATCCACCGTGTGGTTCCGCACCCCCCCACCCCGCCCTGGCCAAGAACCTGCACACTGTGCACGTCACCATGTCTTCTGTACCAAGAACACTTAGGACAGAAACTCTGCCTTGGTTGTCTGTGTGCCTGACACACAGAAGGGCCTCAACAGCTACTTCTCAGTCGTGACAACGAAAAATGTCTCCTGTTGGGGCATCTGGGTGGCTCAGTTGGTTAAGCATCTAAATTTAAAAAAAAAAAAATTTTTTTTTTGTTTATTTTTGAGAAAGAGAAAGACAGGGTGTGAGTGGGGGACGGGCAGGGAGAGAGGGAGACACAGAATCAGAAGCAGGCTCCAGGCTCCGAGCTGTCAGCACAGAGCCTGAAGTAGGCTTGAACTCACAGACTGTGAGATCATGACCTGAGCTGAGGTAGGACACCCAACCCCACTGAGCCACCCAGGTGCCCCAAGCGTCCAGCTTCTGCTCAGGTCACGATCTCATGGTTTGTGAGTTCAAGCCCCATGTCGGGCTCTGTCCTGATAGTGCAGAGCCTGCTTGGGATTCTCTCTCTCTCTCTCTCTCTCTCTCTCTCTCTCTCTGTCCTTCCCCCACTCGTGCTTTCTCTCTCTCTCTCAAAATAAATAAACTTAAAAAAATGGGCTCCAAGTATTTACCACTAATTTAGTCTTTATTTTTTATCATTGAGATGTTTAAAATAGACACCATACATAATACATCATTTATCTTACACTCTGAGGGAACAGGACTTTCCACACCAACTGATACTACAGAGAACTTTCTGTGTTGACAAACTTCTAATATTCTCTACTCTACACCTACTTAATATTAATCCTGAAGCATTTTGAAATATGCATTTTCTGCTTTCTCAAACCAATCTTTTAAAAATATGCTTTAATTTATGAGAATTAAAAAAATTCAATCTCCTTTATATTAGTTTAATAATGATTGTATGTATTTAAGGTATACAACATGGTGATCTGATACACACAGTAACACGATTACTACAGTGAAGCTAATTAACATATCCACCTTCTCACATAGTTACCCCCCCCCCTTTTCTTTAGGTGGGGCCCTCTGACATCTTCCCCCTCCTACAGAGCCCACCTTCTGTTGTGCCCACCACGGTCAGGGAGTGCCTTCTTGGTCCAAGAGAGTCAAGGCATAATTTGGGGCTCCCTGTTTCTAGATTCCCTAACAGACTATTTCCCCAATCCTTGCACATTCAATTATGTCATACTCCATGTGACATAACAAAGTTAATTTTTATGGGGTCTACTTAGTACAACTTGCTCTGCTGAGCCCCCTACTCTAATGGTCCCTATTGGGCCTTTTTTGTGGGCAAGCCTCAGACTCCTCATCTGTAAAGACAGGAGACTGACCTGACCATCTGCAGGGCATCGGTTTCTCAAATCCCGGGAGAGCGGCAGTCCTGGGATCCCATGCTGTTTAAAGGGGATGGTTCCTACTGCAGAGACAGAGGAGCAGGGCTTGGGGCAGTGCTCAGCAAAGGGGCTCATGCTCACATCACCAAAGACAGCACCAGATGCCGTAGGCCTCCAGGTGAGACACAGCATCACTTCTGCAGTTGTCTTGCCGATAAAAGACAGAACCCGAATTCGATCAAGACCTTAGATTCAACGGCCGGTTTACAAAAAATACAGATGACAGGAAATGTGTTAAATGACACCACAGGGAGATATAATTGGCAAAATCCAGACTGTGGGAACAAACGAACCATTTGTTCTTCAACAACAGATTGCCCCCCCCGCCCCCCCAAAAGATAGGAGAAACCATAGATTAAAAGCATTAGAAGACACAAATCAATGAATTGCAATTTATAGACCTCTTTTTTGAGATATCAATAACACACTTTATGATAATCAAAAATATTTATTATGGATCAGATGTTTGGTGATATTAAGTAAAACATCATTCACGCTTTGATATGATAATATTGTACTTATGTTTCAAAACGCGTATGACTATAACTTAGTGATGCATACTGAATTATTATTTTTTAATGTTTTTATTTCCGAGAGCGAGAGAACGAGAGCAAGCATGGGGGAGGGGCAGAGAGAGAGGGAGACAGGATCCAAGGTGGGCTGTGTGCTGACAGCAGTGAGCCCGATGTGGGGCTCGAACTCACAAGCCACGGGAACATGACCTGAGTCGAAGCTGGACGCTCAACCGACTGAGCCACAAAGGCACCCCCCACCCCCCCCGCATACTGAATTATTTATGGGTGAGATGAAATATTATCTGGGATTGGCTTCAAAATAATTGGAGAAGGAGAAAGCAGGTGAGGACCCTGGTGAACAAGGGTGACCTCGACTTGGAGTTACTGAAGCTGGGTAAGGAGCACACTGGAGTTCAATACGTATGGTCTCTCCACTTGTTGTCGAAGTTTGCAACTTTCCTTACTTAAGGATAAAAGGATGATCATTTTGCCAAAAAATTCATTCCCAAGATTTCCTTTCACGAGCGACACTGGTGCTTGAAACTCAAAAATCTCAGCAGCCACCTGGGCAGGAACGCCGCTCTCCGAAGGAAGCCTGTCTCCGTGAACGCGCACGGCATCGCCCGGCCACCCCATCGTATCACGTGCTTTCTGGGGATCGGAGATTACTCACCAGCCAGACACAACTCGCCTCCTACCGTCCGCTTTCCATGCTGCGTTGGCACTTTCTGAACTGGCTGCTGCTTTAAGGTACTGTCCGTAGCAAGTGGCAGTGAGATGCGTCCAGAAAATGGTACAAGTCACCAGAGAGCCTAGCGCTTCCGATGCCAGGGATCTGCAGGGGGCCCATGGTGGAGCTCGTTCTGCTGCTTGGTGGCACGGTCCAGGCTGTCCTTCCCTCATTCGGCCTGGTTCCTGGGGTGGTGGTCACATCTCTCCTCTGGCCTCAAGGTGGCTGCAGCTGTCCCAGGCATCCTCTGCGGATGCAACCCTGTCCAGGGGTGAAGCAGGGAGTGTCCCCCTGCCGTGTCTCTTTTTATTCATCCGGAAGGCTTTCCCATGAGTGTAGTGTCCTGGCAGCCTTTTCCTCTAGAACGGAGGCGGGTATTGTGCTTACATTGGTGCTGGCAGAGAGGATGAGACCACCAGCAGTGACAGGGACCCTTCCCCCATGCCTGGCCATGAAAATACCTGAGCAGAATCAGGGCTCTGCCGGCTAGAGCAGAAAGGGGCAGTGGGGACAAGGGACTTGTGTGGACAACCAGCAGCATCCACCTAGAGGTTGACATTTCAAGACAGGAGAATTAAGGCTCACGGTGCCACAGCTGGTTTCTCAGGAGAATGGCCGTCTCGCACCTTGGGTGGCTCCCGTGTTCCCGCCAGCTGCAGAGGAGTGGCTTCACACCCCTTTACACCAGGCAGGTGCTCTCTAGGACCCTACCGTCCCTACTGCTCCTGGCTCACGTCATACTGGGGCCCTGATTATTCCCCTCCCAGCGTCCCATGCCCCTCACAATGTGACTGCAGCTTCTGCAGCTTCTTCCATCGAGAGGTGGCGGCTACCCCCCCCCCCCCCCTTGAATCTTGTCACGGCCTCGTCACTTGCTCAAGCTCACAGAATGGTGAGGAAGGAAGTGAAGGCATGCCAGTTCGTATTTCGTGCATGTCTGCTTGCTTTCCTGAAACCCTGTTCAGCCACCCTGAGAACAAGCTGCGGCTAGCCTGCTGGTTAATGAGAGATACATGCACCAGTTGACCCTGGTGTCCCAGCTGCCCTCCAGACAGCCAGACAGCCAACGGCTGGCCGTGTGAGTGTGGCCACTCTAGACCAGCCGGCTTCAGCTCACCTGGCCACAGACTGCAGCCTGGAAGCGATCCGTTAGCCAAGATGAGCCGTGTCTGAAGCAGATCAGTAGAACCACACAGGTGATGTGCAGACTTCTGAGCCACACTACACCTTAATTTTAGGCCACTGTGTTTGGGAGTGGTCTATCTCCCAGCAGTAGCTGACTAATACACGCACACCCAGATTTTTTTTCAGCTATTTTTATAACCTATTCAGTTCCTGTGAGCAATTGGGCTCGGGGACCCTGAATTAGGCAGAGTTTTTCCAACTTCACTGTGCTTGGGAATTGGCCAGGGAATTTACTTATCCAGATTCCTGGACTTCACTCTTAGAAACTTTCCATAGATTGGGTGAGCTCCAGATATCTGCATTTTAACCAGCATATCTGATTCTGGCACAGGAAGCCCATGGTAGTGTCAGCTTCGGAAACCATTTGTTCATGAGAATGAATCACTAAACCACAGTATAATCTCTAACATTACCTGTCCTTTAACATCAGGAGAGAGACAGAGAAAAGTTGATTTTGGCCACAGAAAAAAAAGCATGGCTTATCTGTGAAAACTGATACGCAATGGCCAAGACCTCCCCTACCCAGAGTCACAGGGGATGCAGCTGACTTAGTATCATTTCTTGTTTTACAGAAAGAAATATATTGCTTCTCGTTTATATAAAAACTCATGATCAGATACATAAATAATGAAACCCTGGATTTAATGATAGGAAGTTAACTATGGCTGATGAACCAAAGTTAGAGGGATCAGCTGGAGACAAAATACAAGCATAGAGCAGACAGCCACGGGGAAAACAGACTGAGAACGTTGAAAAGGAGTAAACAACAATCTGTGGAAGAGATCCTGGAAGCCAGGAAAGGCTTTCATTCCTGTTGAGTTGGTCAACCGACCGTTGGCCATTTCACCAGCGTTCATCCAGGACCTACCATGTGCCAATCACAGTCCTCAAGCTTGCACGCAGCAGGGAAAAGCACAGATAAACAGCCCTCTCCTTGTGGAGCCTTAGATTCTAATGGGGGGAGGGGACATAGATAATAAACAAGGTAAATAAAATTCACGCGATGGCATGGCGGATTGAACTGTGCCCCTCGCCCCGCCAAGAAGAACTTCAAGTCCTAACCCCCCAGTAGAATGTTAGCCTTATTTGAAATAAGGTCTCTGCAGATGTAATCAAGGTAACATGAGGTCATTAGGGTGAGCCCTAATCCAGTATGAACGGCATCTTTCTAACAAGAGGAGACATAGACACAGGGAAAACGCCACGCAATGACGGAGGCAGAGCCCGGAGTGGGGGCACCTATAAGCCAGAGAACGCCAAAGAAAAGAGCAGAAGCTAAGAGAAAGCCATGGAGCAGGTCCTCCCCTAGAGACCTCAGAGGCAGCCTGGCCTTGCTGCCTACATTGCGGGCATTTAGCCTCCAGAACCGTAGGAGAATAAATTTGTTGTTATAGGTCACCCAGTTTGTGGTATCTTGTCATGTTCGTGGCCCTAGGAAACCAATGGAGATGAATGCTAAGAAAAAAATAAAACAGAGAATGGACGGGGGGAGTGCTGAGGATCAGGTTTGCGAGAGTGGGGAAGGAGAGAGCCAGGTGCGGACGTGGGGGAGGAGAATCCAGGTGGATGCAGCAAGTGCAAAAGTCCTGAGGCTCAAGTCTGTCTGCTAATGCTCGTGGCTTGGAGCAGGGTGGGTGAGGGGAAGAGCTGAAAGACTAAATGAGAGATAAAGGGATGAGAACAAGACAAGGTAGGGACTTATAGGTCACAGTAAGCCTCAGTTCGAGAAAGAAAGCCACTGGAGGATTTTGAGCAAGAGAGCGTCATAATCTTTTTTCTTTTTTTCTTTCTTTTTAAACGATCACTCACAAGCTGCTCTGTGGAGAAACATGCCAAAGAGGGCAAGAATGGAATGTGGAAAACTAGCAAGGAGGCACTGGCTTAAAATATGCTAGAAATAGCAGTGGCTTGAAGGGGCTAGAGGTGAGAGCAGGGAGGGAGGAAGGGGTAGCTGTTGGATTTGGATGTTTCTTGCAGGTAAACCCAGGAAAATTTGTTGGTTATGGAGAGAGGAAGCTGGGATGACTCCAAGAATTTTGGCCCTAGGCCCTGGAAGCAAGGGGTTCCAGAATAACGACTTGTTTCTCCAGTTTGTTTAACGCACACGTTCTAATCCTTGGTCGTGATTTCCACGTGTACAATATACACTGGTTGAAAAATGTCTGAACCAAAATAGTCATTTTTATTATTTATACCATTTGCCAAAACGCCTCCGTAGGCAATCCACGGATTTTTCACCGTGTTAGGATGTTTGAAGTGTCAGCGCTTAGTAACGTGTACTCACCTACGGCAGAGGCCAGGCAGGAGAGCATGTTGAAAAGGCCTTGTTTCAATATGTTTCAAAGGAATGCAGCCCAAGCGCTGCGCTTCCTCGAAGTTGCCCGCCCGGCCAGGGCTTGCATCCGCTGGGCGGAGACCAGATCTGGCGGAGGGGGTGTGGGGGCTCTGGAAGGGCCATGGTGTCCGCGCTGGCCGGGCTCCAGTGGCTACACGCAGACTTATATAATGACACTCTGGCGTTTGCCTTGGACTTCACAAAACGTGTGGTTAGCGTCACATTCCAAACAATACCATTGTCACACCGGGCTTAGAGCATCCTCGGGCACCCGGGACTCGCACAGCGGACAGGACCTCTACGGAATCCTGCCAACCCTGTGCCGGCCTAGAGGCCAGACACCGAAGCACGCAGGCAGCACTGCCAAGTCGGCCTCGGGGAATAGCACCAGCGCGCTAGCTTGGAAGTTTTAACTTCATTTTCTTCATAGAAAATCATTTTTAAAAGGAAACAAAAAAGCCTTAAAAAAAAACAAAAAACCCGCCAAGGAGAGTCCTGCTCCGGGGCCGCGACTTAGCAGGCAGTGCTGCCCAGGCCGCCGGCGAACACGTGGGCGGGCACGAGTGACCGCAGCGTGACCGGCTGCACACGGGCGCCTGAGGATGCACGGGACGGGACTCGGGGCTTTTTTGTCCTTTCTCTAAAAGAGCGGCCTATCCGCGGTCCTTGCTGGCCTGGCCCACACGCACGGCCAGCTGGCAGCCCCAGGGCATGGCACAGGGCGGGATCCCCGACCCCGCCCGGCGGCGCGGAAACTTCCACCCAGCCGCGGCGGCGGAGGCGGCGGCGGCGGCGGCGGCGGCGGCGGCGGCGGCGGCGGCGTCTTGTCCTTGCGCACGCGCAGCGTGACCGGGCGGCTGCCGGGGACCCCGGCCACAGCGCGCATGTCTCCACGCCTCGGCCTTCTCGCGGCGGCGGGAGGTGGGGCCGGCAGACGTAGCCCGGCCAAAGGCGACGCAGCGACCTCCTCGTTTCTCCCTCGCTCACCGCAGCCAAGTCCGCCGCCACCGCCCGTTCAGCCCCTCCCAGTCGCGTCTCCTTACGACGCGTTGCTCTCCCCACCCTCACGGAGGAGCGCCCTCGTGCGCAGGCGCGGTAACCAAGGCGGCGGTGTCTAGTGAGGATTTGAAATCAGCCGCGCGTGCGCACTGACGTCTCGGCCCCGACCAGGGAGGCCGCGCTTCCTCCCCGCCCCGCTCCCTCCCCGCCCCTCATTGGAGCGGAGGCGGCGGCGCCCCCTCCTTCCCCCGCGCCCTGTCGCCGCCGAGAGTGTCTTTTCGCCGCCGCCGCCACCGCTGCAGGAGCACGGAGCGAGCGGCGCGAGCGTGACCGAGGGCCCGGCGCACGGCGGCGGCCCTCCCGCGGGTCCCGGGCCGCGCGGCGCCTGGGCCCGCCCCCTCGGCCCGGCCGCCCGCCCCTCTCCGATGGCCTCTCCCCCCGGCCCGAGTGGAACGCCGCCGCCGCCGCGGCCCCCGCGCCCGCCCCGCGCCGCGTGAAGGGAGCCCGACAGGCCCGAGCCGCCCGCCGCGGCCTGCCCGGGCCCGCCCCGCGCCGGGACCCCGACGGGAGACGCCGCCGCCGCCGCCGCCGCCGCCGCGAGCCGGCCGGAACCGGGGCACAGGCCCGCGCGCCCGTCTTCCCGTCCGCCCGCGGCCCGTCCGTCCGTCCGTGCGCGGCGCGGCCGGGGCTCGGGGCGCGGCGGGGGCGGGGCCGCGGCGGGGCGGGCGGGCGCGCGGGCCCGCGGGGCGGCGCGTGGATGGATCCGCGCGTGGCCTGGATCCAGCCCGAGCAGAAGGGGCCGGCCAATGCCCTGTGGATGCAGATCTGGGAGACCTCGCAGGGCGTGGGCCGCGGCGGCTCGGGCTTCGCGTCCTACTTCTGCCTCAACTCGCCCGCGCTGGACACGGCGGCCGCGGCGGGGGCGGCGGGGCTGGGCGGCGGCGGCGGCCTGGCCGGGCCCGCGCTGCCCGCCGCGTCGCCCCCGTCGCCCGTGCCCGGCCCCACCGCACTGCCCCCCGCGTTGCTGACGGCGCTGGGGCCCGCGGCCGAGGGCGCCCGGCGCCTGCACAAGTCGCCGTCGCTGTCGTCGTCGTCGTCGTCCTCGTCCAACGCCGAGTCGGGCACCGAGAGCCCCGGCTGCTCGTCGTCGTCTTCGAGCAGCGCCTCGCTCGGCCGGGCGGGCGGCGGCCGCGGCGGCGGCGGCGCCTTCTTCCACTTCGCCGACGGCCCGCCGAGCGCCCCGGGCGCGGCCAACGGGCACCCGGGGCCGCGCGGTCCCGCGCCCGCCGGCTCCCCGCCGCAGCACCAGTTCCACCCGGGCCGCCGGAAACGCGAGAACAAGGCCAGCACCTACGGCCTCAACTACCTGCTGTCGGGCAGCCGCGCGGCCGCGCTGAGCGGAGGGGGCGGCCCCGGGCCCCAGGCGCCGCGGCCCGGCACGCCGTGGAAGAGCCGGGCGTACAGCCCGGGCATCCAGGGGTGAGTGCGGAGCCGGCGGGGACCCGGGCTGGGGGGGAGGGGAGAGGAGGGGAGGGGGGCCCGCTTTGTCCGGAGGGTGGCTGTGGGAGGCCCGGGTTCCACTCTGTGCCCCGAGGTGTTTAGTTCTATTAACAATTAAATTTCTCTTGTAAACGAGGGCTCCGCTCGGGCCCTAAAACTGACAAGCGCGAGGAAGGGGCCCCCGAACCCGACTTGTGCAGAGGTTTTCCTTTTCAGCCTCTTGAGTGCCCCTGGAAGGGGGTACGGATACTTCTTTCGTCCTCTCCCCAACCCATGTTAGGTACCCTTGGTCAAAGCGGGGTGCATGCAGATAGCTGTGGAGTTTTATGTCAGTTGCAGCCGGTGTCAGCATTGCCAGGAACTTGAATCAAGTTGAAGGCAAATACTGGTTAAATACTAACTTTTTTTCCTGAGAAAATCCTTTTGAGGGATGATTGGTTTCTTTGGTAGTGATACAATTTAACCAACAGTGAGTTTAGAAGTGACTTTTTTGGATAAGGACTTGCCTGTTGTGATTTAATTTTATGCAGAAAATAACATAAAAGTTCTTTTGTAGTTTTTAAAAGCCAGTTAATAGCATTTGAGGGTAATAAAAACATTTGTAGCACATATTCTTTGGAAGATGCCATCTTTACTTGAAATATTTTCTTTTCAGCCTGGAGAGGAGGAGAAGTTCAAAGTTTAGTGCAATTACAGATGGCAAGGTCTGATTAAAAGCAAACAAACAAGCAAAAAACAAAAAACAGTGTGGGCGGGGGTGGGAGTGTGGGTTGAAGCAGTCCCAGGTGAGGCTGTTCAGGTGGAAACACCACTTACCCTGCTCCTTTGCCTTCCTGTGCTCCTCTGAGCACCTAGAAATGAAGTATTTGTACCTAGGTTTTATGTCAGTATTTCAAGACTTAACTCATCAACTTTCCTTGCACGTCGCATCCTGATTTAAAAAGGCGCTCAGTCAAGGATCTAGGCTGTTAGGGTATTCACAGATATTAGAGTTCTATAAATCTTGCAATGGCTAGGTACTGAGGCTACTTCTTAAGAAATTATCTTTTTTCTTCTTCTTTTTTAACATATCTGTTCATTCAATTTGGAAAACACTTAAGCTGGTGCTCCTTTAAAGTCTGTGAGGTGCCCACGGTAAAAGCTCCATGCCCAGCAGCCTGTTTCACCTGGTTGGGGTTAGAAGTGTTACTTTCGTAAATTGGCCGAAGCCGGAGCATGCGCCTCAGCCCCGAGTAGGAGCCGTTGTGGAGCTGTCCAAGAAGAGGTGTCGCGCAGTGGGTTCTTGATGTTGGCGTTTGACCTGAGTTGTTGGGGTGGGGTTGGGGACAGGAACCACAGGTTTCCAGCCTGTCCTGTCGCTGGAACCGACTCCGTGCCTTAGCCCCAGGAAAGTAGGAAGACACGTGTTTTTCACTGGGAGAGCATTTGGGGGCCCAGACAGTCCCAAGTCCCGCGTCTTCCTTCCATGAGCTTCTAGCGCTGGTGGCGCCAGGCCCTTCTGCAAATTTCTCAGGCCCCAGAACCCCTTTCCTCACCCCTCGGTTTCCAGTGAGCTGCAGTACGTAAGTTGGTGTTGCTTTTCTTTACAAACGAGCCCACTGTGCACCGGGTTTTTTGCTAGGATCTGGGGGCAGAGTCGGCCTGGGAGACCCCCGTCTCTAGATCCTGACTCTGAAACCAGGCCCTCTGTGCGTGCCGCTGGCCAGCACACAGCAGTACGGGCTGTCCAGGCGTGCGGGTCCTCCTTCTCGTCTGTGTCCCCAGTGTTGTCTTTCAGTAGATCCTCTGCGCCTTCTTCTCTGTACCCTTTGCAGAGCGGTCCCCTCTCCTCGAGATTGCTCCAGCAGCCCGTGGTCATCTGACATGCACTTGCTGGCCTCTGGGCCTCTCCCAGAACTGCCAGTGGGATAATGGCCTCTGTCAGCAGCTTTGGTCAGCTCCCATCCGCATAGAACCGGGTGATGGCACCTCCCGCGTCCTCAGCCTGAGCCCTCAGCATGCCTCCCGGGCCCTGCTGCTCGGTGCCCTGTCTGGGGGCCTGCTGACGGTCCTGCCCCTTCACCCCTGCTGGCCCTGTTGGTCCTGTGCAGAGGCCACATGTAGGGTTGAAGAGTAGGCCCCGGGGCCCCCAGGAACTCTGCATTCTAACTTACTTAAACGGGAGCCACTGCAGCAATGCGTGGGGTCACGCTCCCGTTTTCTGTTTTGCTGGCCCCCCTTCCTTGCCTGCCCCGGTGGGTCACGTGCCCCTCTCCGGGTCTCCCCACTTCCTGCCATCTGTGCCTGGAGGGAGGACCCTGTGGGATTGCCTGCCAGGCGCCTGGAAGGGCCGGTGCCCCTGCTTGCTCTGCTACTCTGCACGCTTCCAGCAGACCCCGTTTCAGGAGGGACAGAGGAGAGGAATGGGAAACCTCGGGAGCACTTGAGCTGTGCCTGCAGTGAGGTTTCCGCCGAGGCCCGCTGGGCCTACGCGACAGAACTTTTTGGCATCGAGAAGTAGCGCTGGTCGAGAACTTGGCTCTGGGCGCCGGCTTCCTCCAAGCGACGAGGAAGGTCACCACGACGTAGTTCTTCTGTAGCTTAGAAAGAGAGCCCTCGGCTCGGTCAGTAGCAAGGAGCCTTGGTGATGAGGAGCTGCTCAGGCTTCCTGTGAATTCCCAGGACAGGCATTGCTGGAAAGATCGTGTCTGCGCCCTGAGAACGGGTGAGCAGGAGCCCGGTGCTGCGGGAGCCAGAGTAGCATCAGCCAAGGCCATTCGGGCCTTTGCGTGGTAGCCCGTGTGGCAGGCAGCCTGCACTGCTCGTTCCTTTCTGGGGAGGGGGCTCTGCCCTTAGGAACCTGACCTGGTGGCCCAGCCCTGGGGGGTTGCCGGTCTGCTTTCCTCCTGGAGTGAGGTGAAGAAAGAGAGTGGAGGGGGGCACAGGGGTCAGTACAGGAACTTCCGAAGCAGGGAAGGCAAAACGCTGGTTCCGGAGCGCTCCAGATGGCTCTAGTTCGTGTTTTGCGTTTTGGTTGAACCGTCCAGCTTTTTGTTTTGGGAGCGGTGTGAGTTGTGCCCTCTACCCAGGCTTCTGACTCAGAGATGCAGGTGGGTGTGGACAGGCTCACGGGCCCTGCGCATCCCAGCCTCTGCCCCTGCCCCTTCCCTTTCCCCATGCCCTCCCCTCCTCACCCCGGCCCCAGCAGTGCATTGTTACTTTGCCCGGCTTGGTCCTGAATCCTTCAGAAACCTCCCTGAAGGTGAAGAGAAGGCCCGGGTGAGAGGGCGGGAGCGTGGACCGCAGAACTTGGCCATGTCCTGACAGGTGCCCTGGGAAGTCCCGGGAAGAGCGCAGAGGAACGAGGCAAAGCCTCCAGCTCCTGGCAGGCACCTGCGGGCCTGCGCCCCGCCCAGGCTTCCCAAGGGCTTTGGCCCTCGGCAGGTCTTCTGTGGCGTGCCTCGCTCGGGCCACATCCTCTCTGCGGGGTACTCGGCAATGTTTAATTTTTTGACATCTATTCACTCAGAGAAAGACAGCTCTCGATCTGAAGTTGGTGAGAGACGGACACATGTCGTTCAGAGGACGTGGTCAGCCATGCTGGCCTTGTTACTCCACGTGTGCTCTCTTCGCTCTGTTCTGAGAGCCAGTCTGGAGGCACGCCCGGCATCCCTCGTCCCCCTCTGTGCTTGCAGCCTGACTTGGCATGCCGAACGTAGTGCCCGGCACTCCCTCCCGCAGCATGGCCCTGCGGGGACCCGGTGGGAGGGCACAGGTGAGACCCGCGGGGCCGCCGCAGACCCCAGCGTGCCTTGCCCGCACACCCCGAGCGATGCATGGCAGAGCTTAGTGCGAGACCTTCCTCAGAAGGTGATGGGTGCGTGGGGGGCCTCAGTGGCTCAGTTGGTTAAGCATTTGATTTTGATTTGATTTTCTTGATTTTGGCTCAGGTCATGATCTCAGGGTTCCGGGGTTCGAGCCCCATGTCAGGCTGTGCGCTGACAGCGTGGAGCCTGCTTGGGATTCTCTCTCGCGCCCTCTGCCCCGCCCCCCCATAAATAAAGTTAACAAAAATTTTTAGAAGGTGATGGGGGTGCACATGGGCCTCCCTTCCTCATGCTTGTCCCTTGTGACCCCAAAAGTGTAGGGCCATAGATGGAAATAGGAGCGACCACATGGTGCACACGTTCCTGCTGCACCGGCCACATGAGATGAGCCCCCACCCCGGGATTCCTCCCCGCTTGGTAATAGCATCCCCTGGTCCAGCCCATCCTGCTGGCGGCTGTCACTGCACAGTGATGTCGGGAAGCTCGTGTAGGGCGCTGCTCTGGTGAGGTTGGACACACTTCCACCTGCTCCCTGATAAATGCCCATGGGCAGGGTGAGGACTGCGGACACGGGAGAGGGGCACCCAGGAGGAGGTGGAGGGCAGGACGGGCGCCCCAGAGAAGGATGGGGCAGTCCTGTGGGAAGATCGAGCCCACAAATGCTTCTGCAAAAACTGGCCTTGGTAACGCTCCTGCTGAGGACGTCTGAGTGGGGGAACGGGGACCCCGTGTTGCTGCTGTGAGCTTGTGACCAGAAAGCAATGACACAGTGCCGTTCGTGCCTTAGAAATAACGCAGCCTGGACCGAATGCCTTTGATGATGGTTTGTAAGTCAGTGTTTTTTTTGTTTTTTTTGTTTTTTATAATTTTTTTTTTTTTCAACGTTTATTTATTTTTGGGACAGAGAGAGACAGAGCATGAACGGGGGAGGGGCAGAGAGAGAGGGAGACACAGAATCGGAAACAGGCTCCAGGTTCTGAGCCATCAGCCCAGAGCCCGACGCGGGGCTCGAACTCACGGACCGCGAGATCGTGACCTGGCTGAAGTCGGACGCTTAACCGACTGCGCCACCCAGGCGCCCCTGTAAGTCAGTGTTTTAAAGCATCGGGTTCTCATAATTTTAAGATTTGTACTTCAAGGTTAGGCCTCAAACCTCCTTTTGGTTGCTATTTGATAGGAAATTTGGGTTCCTGTTTTAAAGAGAGTCCCATACCTCCGATGGAAGGAGGGATGATCGTTATCCTTGGGAAATGAGGATTTTCTATACCTTGGTATACTCTGGTATTGTTTAGGATCTAGGTTTTGAGTTATGCAATAAAAGCGGGTTGTGAAAAATACAACAAACCGAAACACCCTGTGATGCAGAGGTTGGGAAACCGGTTTTCGACGCTGCCGCCACAACACAGGCTAACAGGTGAGGGGGAACTGCCTCGTGCTGACCACGTCCATAGGACATTGTGTAGCCACAGTGCCACCTGGAAGTTGCTGCTGGCTGTGGCTCTGGAGGGGCCCCTCCAGAAGGCTCTGGGCAGCCCGTCAGGGGGTTCTCTTTTCCTAAGGCTGCTGAGGGAGCGGGGCGGCCGAATAAAGGCAGACAGTTGATCTTGGTAACGGGGACAGTTGCCCCCCGTGCAGGTATACGTCTCAAGCGGGGTGGTCAGGGGCGCATCGTCCCTACGGTGTGAGATTTGCCCTGCAAAGTAAGAGTCTTATTTTAAGAATCCTGTGCGCAGTGTTGTTTTTTTTCCTGTGTAACAAATGACCACAGACTTAGCGGCTTACACCAGTACTCGTTTGCTGTGCCTCAGACTCTGCGTGTCAGAGGTTGGGATGGCTGGGCTGGGTTCTTGCTCAGGCTCTCCCCAGGCTGAAGGCAGACTGCTGTATTCTCAGCTGGAGTGCAGGGACCTCTTGCAGACTTATTCCTGATACGGGCAGAATTCAGTTCCTTGCTGTTGTAGGACTGAGGTCCCCGATTCCTTACTAGCTGCCAGCCGGGGACCTATCTCAGCTCCTTGAAGCCATCTGCCTTCCTTGACTCGAGGTCCCTCCGTCTTCCAACTGGCAACAGTGCCTTGAATCTCTCTGGCCAGGTCTCTGCCCGCCGGAGGAAGCCCTGCGCTTCAAGGGCTCGTGTGCTCAGATCAGGCCCACCTAGGCGATTGTCTCTTTTCAGGGCATGTAATAATACAGTGGGACCACAGGAGTGATGATGATGTCGTTTTAGCCACAGGTTCTGGGGGTTGGGGCCCAGAATCTTCTGGAGGCCGACTGCCACGTGTGGAGGCGTGCTCCTGTAGGTAGACTTCCCTGCCTTAGGTGACAAGGAGGTTGTGGTTTTCTTTGCCAGCTCTTCTCTCCCTTGACTGGACTCCAGCCCATCATGATGACTCTGGTAGATTTCTGGTCCCTGTCCTCGGGCTTGGTTGTCACAACTGAACTCGGACAACCAGAGTGACTAGCTCTGAGTGCCTTTCTGTGCCTCTCTCACGTGAACTTCTCTTAAAATCTGTCATCAGAGAAAAGTGTACGTGGAAGCCGTGTGACTGAACGCACGAGAGCTGTAGTGACTGACGGACCATTCAGGAGGCATCCTGCGTGGGCCCGCTTAGAAAAGCTGTCCTTCCTGCGGTGGGGTTGGGGGGGGGGGGGTCAGGGGTGCTAGGTCATCCATCGAGCTGTCTCTGGAACTTCTAAATACATAGCAGTCCGTCTTTGCTTTGAGAAGACGCCACACCACTTAGACGGCGGCCCAAGTTCGTGGGGGTGACCCTGGTTTCAGAGCCCTGTGCCGCCTCCAGGCGGAGCATGAAAACCCCACACGGTGCTTCCCTGGTCCCTTCCTGCGATTCCCTCTGCTCTGACACTGCTGACCTCTGTCCTCCTGCAGCCCTGGGTCTCAGCCTGCCTTCCCAGTGCCAGTACCCGCTGGCGGCCACCTCCCAGTGAGCGCCTGGTGACCGAGGAAGGGAATGAATGGCAGGATCTGCCCGCTTAGGTGAACGGATGAGGAGGGGCAGGGCTGTATAGTTGAAGTCAAATGCTGAAGGTAACTCGTATGGTTTGTCTCAGAACTCTTGAAGATTTGATGGCCAACCTGAAGTTATATTAATGCAGAACATTAAAATAAAATCGATTGCAGTTTATCTGCTCATCATCGCAAAGAGCGTGGTTAAACCAGTTTAATAGCTTGCAACGTAGAACACAAAGCAGAAAGCTTTAAAAAAAAATCCTGTATTTGAAAGGCATCCATTTAGATTTAGCCAGTTTCTCTTTGTTATTGTAAAATTAATACCTAACCCTGAAAAGTTAGGAAACACTAAAAGTATAAAGACAGCTTGCCCATCCTTCGGCCACCTGGCACGTGCCCGGTGATCAACGAGGGGGTCCTAGCTCCTGAGGCCTGCTTCCCGTGTGTCGGTGGCCGGTGGCGAGGCGGGGCTGGGTTTCCAGGCACAGCAGGCCTCTGCACAGGTTAGCCACTGACAGGGCAGCCTCGATGGCAGTGTCTCGGAGGTGCCCAGGTTCCCGTTGGCAAGGAAAGTCTTTCACTGTCGGCGACGTGCCTTTTTATGGTGGGTCTGTGCTCGTTTTTAATTCCTAAACCAGCTGCTCTGCGGAACCGTTTAGGCTCCCCTGTGGTTTAAGACTGGAGTTCATTTCCTAAGTGATAACATGTGGATGTAGGTAGTTTTTATCTTTCCATGTGTGATCCTCCTGTTTTTGCGATCCCGTGGATCCGAAGGAGTGGCTGGGATGCAGGGGTCCAAGGGAAATGCAGAATCACATCGTTTCCTTCTTGCTTTGAACCCTTTGGCGGGAGTCTGTCTCCCACTGCTGAGGCGGGCCTGTGGCCTGGAGCTCGGTTAGCCTGCGTCCCGCACCCCAGGGCCTCGTTCCCAGGTCGGGTTTTGACCTCTGAGCCTCAGTTTCCCCATCTCTGAAGTGCAGTCTGCCACATCGCCCTCGCAGGACGGACCGAATAAAGGGGACTTGAAGAGCCATGTGAGCTGTCACGTGGAGGACGGGGACGGCCGCTCCTTCCCTCCCCTTTTCTTCTCTCTCCTCTGAGGAAATGGAAACCAAAAATTAGGCGGTGCTTGTTGCCAACTGGACAGAAAAAGCCTTTCGCTCCGGGTTTGAAAATACAAGTTTCCCCCTCCGGCCAAAGCTTTTCTCGGAGAAGTTGCTAGAGCCTGAAGTTCCGAGTCCTCCGGGGCCCCTGCCATGCTGTGAAGACGCTTCTCCCTTTGACGGAATTCTTCTCCGAGCTTAAAAATTTAAACTGTGCCTATGTAATGTGTTCTGCAGTTTTTAAATAAGCGTCTTTCCAGAGTTTTAAGGGCACTCCTGATCTCTTAGGTCTGTCTCCGCATGTCACCTGTTTGAAGTCCTTGAGGGTTTTTTGTCCTGTGTGCATGGTAGGAGTGGCTGTTGTGTTATTTCTGTGAGCTCCTTGCAGCTTCTAACTTCCGTTCTGGTGTGGTGGTGCACACAGCAGGAAGGGGCAGGGAACTTGCGACTTAGAGCAGATTGTCCGGTGGAATGTTCCGGGAAGATGGGGGAGTTCTGTGTCTGTGTGGTCCAGTACGGTAGCCACCAGCCACGCGTGACCCTCGAGCGCTTGCAGTGTGCCTGATGCAACTGTGGGACTGAGTTTTAGTTGCATTTAATTTTTTTTTTTTTAATTTTTTTTTTTTCAACGTTTATTTTATTTTTGGGACAGAGAGAGACAGAGCATGAACGGGGGAGGGGCAGAGAGAGAGGGAGACACAGAATCGGAAACAGGCTCCAGGCTCTGAGCCATCAGCCCAGAGCCTGACGCGGGGCTCGAACTCACGGACCGCGAGATCGTGACCTGGCTGAAGTCGGACGCTTAACCGACTGCGCCACCCAGGCGCCCCCAGTTGCATTTAATTTTAATGAAAACTTAGATAGCCTTGTGTTTGGACGGCACCGAACTAGGGTAACTTTAGATTCTTTATTCGAAACACAAAGTTTGATTCAGTAGCTGCTGCCTAAACGAGCCCAAACCTGAACACCAGCAAAAGCTGTAGTGCTCGGCCGGTCCCCACTGGGAAAGCTGTAGAAATTGCGTTTCGGAATTCCTAGTGTATATCCTCTTCAAAGGGCTGCTCTTTCGCTGGTACACGAAGCCTGGGCTCCTTCCGTGGCAGGGTACCAGACGGAACGACTGCGTGTGGCTCAGAGCGTCCAGTCTGGCCCGTGGGCGGTGGTGTCAAACCCCCTCTGCTGGGCGCGTGCCGGAACCTGGACGGTCCCGTCTTCCCTGTCACGCAGCGGCCACGGAGGCTCCGTGGGGCTCGGCTCTCTGCGCGAGCCTCCTCCCTGTGTTCTGAGAGCAGGCCCAGGAAATGGGAAATACCACCCCTGTCTTGCAGACAGAAAAGTAACTAACGCCTAGACAGGCAAACACGATCGTTCCAGTGTCGACGTCAGGAGCTCCAAGCAACGCTGAATGACGGAGACGTTTTCATCTTTGCGGGCGACAGTTCGCAGCTCACCCTGCAGATCTGGCTCCCATGTGTTTGCTTTCCTGAAGAGTGAGATGGCACGGGGGAGACGGAGGGCGAGGTCCTCCTGTGGGGGCTGTGAGACACGGCAGATGATGACAAAGATGCTGTGGGGGAGGCTCGGGGACAGGGAGCCAGTCAGTCCTGCGGCCCTGGGAGCTGCGGTTCCTGCCTTCTGCAGACATTCTAGAACCGACCTGGAGGGAGCAGGGCTCCTCCCATCTGGAGCTTCCTTACGAGCTGCCATCTAGGAAAAGTGGAGCCCGTGATGAGTTGCTGTTTTAGCTGAACACAACTGAAGGCCAAGAGCAGGACCCGTGAGCATTTTTGGACTGCCTCCTCCCGGTTCTTCTTGACGAGCTCATTTTAAAGAGAGAATAAGCTTTCGTAGATGAGGCACCTTGTCCAGGGTGCACCTAGAAAACCAGAAGAGCTGCAGCCCCATGGCGGGCCCGCTTGACCACAGAGCCCCTGGGCCTCGCCACTGCCCCTCCGGGAGCAGAACTGGTGTGCTCGGGTTAGGAGCAAGACGCGAGGACTTGGTGAATTGGCAGAGAAGGGAGCCATAGGGCAACGCAGTGGAGTATCTTGGTTATAGACATCGTCTCTAAGTTTAAGCAGAGATTTCTAAAACTTGAAGGACAACTCTGAGTGATCCAAAATACAGTAGAGGATACCTTACATGGTTTGTGAAATGCAGACATCCCCAAGTCTTGTTATAAGCGAGCTCCTGGGAAAAAGCTGATGATGAGTCTGTCTAGAGAGTTTGTGGCTCTATCAGAGACCGACTCACAAGAGATGCAAGGTCTGCATACAAGCACAACATAAACGAGCATGGAACGGAGACCAATTCCGGGCGAGAATTTGTCACAGGTTAAAGTTTGGAATGAACTGAAGCTTGCAAAATTGGTAAGAGTGAAAATGGCCTTTTAGGATTGGGTTTGGGTAAAGACAGGCAGAAGTGAGAAGCTTGTGGTTGGGGAAGATGGCTCACTGTTCTCCAGTCTTCCTTCAGAGGCGAGCACTCCAGTCTTCCCTTTGCTCCCGTCTAGCCGATGGCCTACAGCACCTGTCACTGTAATGATCATCACTGGCCCTGTTGACTCTCACCCCTTTGTGTAGCGGCTCCTGTGGCCCTCGGCCGGGAGAGGAGGAGGGTGTGGCTCTGGGCAGGGCGGCCCCTGGCTCACACAGCTGGCAGGTGCCGTGCTGGTTTTGGGTCCCAGGCAGTCTGAGTCCACAGCGCGTCGTGTCAACCGCGAGACGTGCAGAGCAAAGAGGGGATTGTTCGAAGAGGTGCAGCAGTAGGAAGAAAATGATCATGTTGAATTCCGGTCTCTCGGCTTGCAGGTGGCAGCATGAAGTTCTGCCCCGGCTCCGAACGAGGCAGGGACCCCGAAGGTGGGCTTCTGTGCCTTAATCTCCCCAGAAGGAGCCCGAAGTAGTTTCGGACAAACCAAGTGTGGGGTCCTGGTGCCGTCACCCGGCATTTCGAAGTGACTCCTGTCAGCGGCCAGTGATGCCACTGCCACATGTGATGCTGGGCCTCTTACAGTTCTGTGTGCTGGTTGCTTTTTTTTTTGATATTTTTGATATTTTTTTAACATGTATTTTTGTGAGAGAACAGAGCACGAGTTGGGTAGGGGCAGAGAGAGAGGGAGACACAGAATCCGAAGCAGGCTCCAGGCTCGGAGCCGTCGGCACAGAGCCCGGCACAGGGCTTGAACTCAGGGACCATGAGATCATGAGCTGAGCCGAAGTTGGATGCCCAACCGACTGAGCCACCCAGGTGCCCCTGTGCCCTAATTGCTTTAGAGAGCGTTTCCAAGAGTGCTTTCTGCTGATTTTTAAATAAGTGTATTATTTTATTAAATGGATTTGTGTGTGTTTGTGTTTTCTTAAAAAAAAAGAAAGCTTAAAAATCATTACTTTCACCACCTGGAGAAAAGCAAAGTGCAATTAGGTGACTGCCATTGGGGACCTCTCTCTCTGAGCCCACGCACAGGTGGACACGTGGATTGACCAACAGAAATAGTTGCATTACCATGCACGTCTCTTTAAATACACTCACTACATTATTAATTTTGCCTGAAAGTGAAAGTAATGTTGAGCATCAGATAGAAATACTAGCTTCTGAGAGGTATCGTGAAGACCAAGAACATAAAAAAAAGATGGAAACCTTAAGTGGCTAAGTGCAAAAAGATCAGAGTAAAACTTTCAATGAAATCATAGCAGTTTGCTTCCTGCTGTGTAAGGTAGAGATGTTAAGCCCCTGCTGTGGACTGAATCACGTCCCTCTTGAATTCTTACATTGTCGAAGCTCCAAGCTCCAAACCCCAGTGTGGTGGTATTTGGGGAAGGGGCCCTTGAGGGGGTGATCAGGTTTAGATGAGGTCATGAGGGTGGGGGTCTCACCCTGGGATTAGTGCCTGTGAGACAAGAGGCCAGAGAGCTCCGAGGCCCTGTCCGTGAGAAGGCAGCCGTGTGCACCCCGGGAAAAGGGCTCTCGCCGGAACCTGCCCACGCCGGCGCCCTGATCTTGGACTTGCAGCCTCCGGAACTGTGAGAAATACATTTCTCTTGTTGAAATTGCCTGGTCTGTGGTGTCCTGTTACGGCAGCCTGAGCAGACTAAAAGAGCCCTTTTATACATCTTTACCTCCTGATTTGCATTACATTATTTGTCATCACGAGTTAAGCGTTTGTATTTTGTCTCATCCTACCATTTACTGAGCCTTTACTGAGTGCCAGATCCTATTCCAAGTACTTCGTCTGGACAGTGACGGGGGGGGGGGGGGGGGGGGGGGTGGGCACCGTGCGCATCCTCGTGTCTCACGTGGAACAGCGCAGGGCCCCGCGAGGTCTCCCAGCTGGAAAGCAGCAGGGCCTCTGACCCCAGGCCTTCTGGATGCCTGGTGACTCTGCAGTGCTGCCTGGACACCGGAAACCACAGTTTACAATCGATTAGTCTTGGTTTTGTGTTTATGTCAACTCGGTGCTCACCACCAGGACTCTTACGGGGTTCCTGAAGATTTCCGAGTTCTCGGCGGGGTCACTGTTTCCAGTGGGCCTCACCGAGGGTGCAGCTTCACTGGCAGAGCTCTCAGGAGCCGTGCCTTCTTGCCTTCAGGTGCTGTCGTCGGCGTCGCAGGAGCAGACCCTGCTCCTCTGGCCGTGACCCTGGCCTTGCTCTGCTCTGGCTGGGGCGCCCCTGGTCCTCGCACCGAGCTCCGCTGAGCACCGGGGGCCCCCGGCAGCCCTTGTGCGTACTCAGCAGCTCTGCGCGCAGAAGCCTCTGGTGTCTCTCTGGTATGTGCCTGCACTCAAGTCTCTAAAGGGGAGCTAACTGGGGCCACGTTCCCGGAGGCCCGCTGCGGCCCCGGTGCCAGTCTCCCTGCCTCAACCTGGCCGTGTGTCTGGCTGTGGATGCTGTCCGAGATCGGAGGCAGGTTGGACTACCCCGTGGGTGAGGGTGGTTCGCATTGGTCAGTTTGTCAGTCGCCTGTCCCAAGCCTTCCCCTCGCCTAGGCACGGTCCTCTGTGCCGCGGCTGTCCCAGCGTCGGTCGCACCCGCACAGCGGGCTCTGCCGTCATTTTAGGGAGACCGGCTGTGCCGCGAATGCCTCGTCCTCCTGTTAACAGGGTGTCTTTTCCCTCCGGAACCTTTTCCCCTCGGATGACTGCAGTCAGTTCCTTCTTCCCTGCGCTCGTCTTGTGGAACGAGGCTCCCATTGCTTCGGCTCCCAGTCTGTGTGCTTAGCACTGACCACTCCCTCCCCTCTGCTGTTTGTCAGCAGAAGTCGGGTAACCCCGACTTCCTGGGCATGTTCTTACCGAGGTTTCTTCTCTGTAGAACAAGGCTCCAGAGCACACCTGTCCTGATCTCCGCTTGTGCCTGCTTCCCGACTGACTTCCTTGCTTCCGTTGCGTACTGGGTTCCTCTTTTTCTTTGTGTTGTGTTTCATTTCGTTTCTTTTAGCTTTTCTTTTCGCTGTGTTCTGTTTCTTTTCTCTTTTCTCTTCCTCCCCCTCCTCCCCCCCTCCTCCTCACAGGCCACCTTTGTGCCCACGTGGCACAAGTGTGTTCCTGCTGTACCCTTCCCACCTCACTGAGAAGCTTCAGCTCAGGCTTGAAAGGCCGTGTCCGAGGCCGGCCTCTCCGGGACCTAGCAGCCCTGCGGGTCTAGAGGAGAGGCTTGGGGGACTCGGCGGGCACCTTTGTGGGGGCTGGAGTCTTCCTGAATGACTCCGGCTTCTGCAGGCCCCTTGGGCCCTCTTCCTTCTGGCCACGGGGTGTCTTCACATGCCCGCAGTCTTGTTTGCTCGGGAGTCAGCCCAGGGGAGCTGCCCCTGTGTCCCGGGCTTGGGCTTCCTCCGCTTCCCCAGGCCTCCCGAGTTCACCCTTGACGCGGGGACCCTGCCGCACGTCCTTCTCCTGGAACGCTGTCCCCTGAGCTGTGGGGTCTGGCTGCTGCTGGCCCTGCGAGCCCAGCACCAGCCCCGGCCCCTCGGCACCCAGCCTCCGGCAGCACGGGCACGGCCGGACTGTGCGTGTGGTTATTGTCTCCCCTCTCCACGCTGCCCTCTCTGCTCTCCCAGACTTTGAGCAAGGGCCTTACTTACTTTGTCGTGCTCCCTACTCAGAGCCAGCAGCAGGGTAGTGCCTGCTGTCTCGTAGGTCTGCGGGAGGAAACTGGAGAGAGAGGACTTGCGTCTGCTTTCTGCACTTCGTGTTGCCTTAAACCTTTGGATCCGTTAAGCCCTCCCCCTCCTCCTCTCCCCTCCCCAGCAATTTTCCAGTCCTGTCGTGCTTTTTCTTTTCTTTTTTTTTTTTTAATTTTTTTTAATGTTTATTTTTGAGACAGAGAGACAGAGCATGAGCGGGGGAGGGGCAGAGAGAGAGGGAGACACAGAATCTGAAACAGGCTCCAGACTCTGAGCCGTCAGCACAGAGCCCGACGCGGGGCTCAAACTCACGGACCCGTCAGATCATGACCTGAGCCGGAGTCGGACGCTTAACCGACTGAGCCACCCAGCCGCCCCTTGTTGTGCTTTTTCTTAAAAACGTTTTCAGTCCTCTTGGAGGGACCTTGGGAGGTTGCTGAGTGCTGAACCCTCTCCCGAGCCTTAAAGAGGCTGTGGTGTCCCGCGTGGGCCCCTGACAGTCAGTCCTGTAAACTGGACGGGAGCAGTTGTGGCTGGCTGAAGAGTACGCATACGGTAAGTGAAAGTCCCGGGAGCTTTTCTCCTTTGGGGAGCGGACGTTGAACTGTGACACACGTGGTACCAGACGTGGGCAGGTCCCGGGGAGGCGAACGCGCCAGCGTGTGGGGTGGATGGGGGCTCGCGGCCCTGGCACCGGGCTGGTGATGAGCGCCTGCCGTGTGCCTGTCTGGGGGGGCCACTTGGAACCGGATGTAGGCCTTACCCAGTGCCTTTCTGGTCTTGGTGACAGGGAAGGCGACCTCACGTCCTCCGTCAGGGGCGTCAGGACGACTTGTCTCCTTAGAACGGCACCGGCAGTGAGGCTGTGCGTGCCTCTGGTCCTGCTGAGTGGTCAAGGCCAGGCAAGCAGCGGGTGGGGGTGGAGGTGGAGGTGGAGGGTGGGGGTCCCAGATTCTGCAGGAAGCCCACGGGAGGGCGGCTGAGTGGGAGGTTCCAGGGAGCACTTTGCGCAGCGGGAGCAGAGGCCGCCGGGGCGCTGACCGGCCTCAGCTCTTTGTGCAGGAGTGCAGCCCCGGTGCCGTGTTGAACTGCCGAGCCTCCCGTCAGACGGGGTGATGCTGGTGGTTACCCGGGTCGCGCTCAGGAAACGTGTTCCGCGGTGCCCGCACAGAGCAAGCCGGTGGTACATGTCAGCTGATGATACGCGTGTGGCCAGGGAGTTGTGGGGTTTTTGTCGCGAGTCCACGTGTAGCCTTCGGACCTCCCTCCACACGCAGCCCTTGGGCAGCAGTGCCTTTGATGAGCTGGCCCAGCAGAGCGGGCCTGTCAGCCGTGCCCGGTGTGGGGTGGCCAGAGAGCCTCGCACACGTCTCCTCTGGGTTCATCCTTTGGCACCTGCGGAGGATTTTCTGGGAACGTGAGGGTAGTGTTTCCAGGAGCCCCGTCCTTGGGTGGGCATTGCGGGGGCGGGGGGTGAACGCTGCGGTCTGCGGTAGCTTCCTGAACCAGTGACTTGGCTGGCTCCAGAACCAGAACGTTAGCGATGAAGGGGCCTCGGAGCTGAGCGGGCGTGGAGTCTCCTCGAGAGTCGCGGCGCTGGGCACGACTCATGGGCTGACAGGGCCAGAGGACGCGCCCTTTCTGGTGTGCCCGAGACGTAGGGGCAGGAGACCAGGGTCTTAGAGAAGACTTACCACAGGTACAGGGATGTCTGCCCTGGAACTTTCGGAGGTAGAGAGGTGTCAGTTCATGAAGCTGATGGGATGGTTTTTTGGTGGGTTAGGCTTATGAGGGCAGTAATGTACTTGTTGAAGAGACCCAGACAATAGGGAAGAGGAGTCACCCGTGCTTTTCCTGCTGGCACTCAAGTGTGCTTCTCTGCTGTTTTTAGTGCCACTTTAAATACACAGCACAGGTGTCATTTTGTATTTGTTCAAATCTAACTCGCGATCAGTGCTTCCTCGGCCATTGGAAAGCTCTTTTAAACAATTTAAAAACGTTATGTGGATGTACATTATTCCCCGAGTAGAGTTATAGTCATGACTTTGCATTCTTTATAAAGGGACCCACGTTGCAGAAGTTTCAGCACAGGTTTCTGTATGTCGGGTCACCTCCTGAGTGTGGCTTCCCAGCTTTGTGGCTAAATGCTGAAGTTCAAACTACACAGCTCTGGGTCTGAGTCTCGGCTGCATGATCTTGGGCTGGTTACCACCTGCCTAACGAATAGTTTTCTCATTTGTAAAGAGAAGACAGTATTTGCTTTCAGGACTGGGAGGCTCGTGAAAATGCTGGTAACGTAGACGGTACTGTGTAGCATTCTGGAATATTAACGTTTTCAGACTCTCACTCATCTTCTTCAAACGATGATTGTCTTCATGGAGGGTCGGGATCTCTGGAAAGAGGACAGAACGTGTAGCTGTGTTCATTTCAAAAATGGTGCAGCAACTCGAGCTGGCAAACCGGGCTCGGGATCTGGGCTTTTAGACGCAGCCATACGGTTCCCCCTGAGCACCCTACAGGTGGCCACGGTGCTTCCTGATTGTGCCGTGGCTGCTGTGCAAGTCTTGGTGGCAATGGCCTGAGCCAGCGCAGGAGAAAGCCAGCATATGTGGCTCAGCAGAGTGCCTTCTTGGCCTCTCCTTGCCCCCCAGCAGCTCTCCTAGCTGTGAGCTAGTCCTTAGACTTGTAGGTCGTGGATTGCACTGTGGGCTCCGTAGGGCACCAGTGTCAGGAGACTGAGCCCTTTGGTCATTTTTGCCTCTGATGGATTGTGGACGTGCTAATAAGCAAACGGGTTTTCTCCAGCTGGTACCCGTGGCATGGGATAGGTTCTCGGGGGTAATAATACAAAATGGTTCTGAGTAGCACTAACCCCACCACTGGACTCTTTATTGACTCAGCTTGTGAAATGCTGGGTTAGATTCACTCTGGTCTGTAGGAAGCTCCCGGGTGCCTCACTAGAGTTCTCTTTCTAGAAGCCATGTCAGAATATCCTTTCTTCTCTAGCAGTGAGTTAAGGAGAAATGCGTTAAATTAAGTACTTTTGTCATGGATTAATTATAAGCTTCTGGTATCTGAGTTCTTGCTTTCTGTTGTGAGGGGAAGAGAAGACTGCTGTGGATCTGTGGTGTCTGAGTGGCCCCAGGGCCTTTGCTTGGCATGTGCAGTGTGCTTGGGTTTGCTTTGCTAAGGTAGAAGAGTGTCATTTCCTTTGCTGGCCTTCAGCTTAGGTTCTGAAAGGCCCTCAGACATCTGCCTGCCCAGGACTCACTGTCGGCCTAACGATCCCAGGAGGGGTCTTGGACGGAAGGGGATGGAAAGCGCACTTTTATTGGGAGCTGGATGTGCATGGGACCAGAGTTACAGCATTGATGATTCCAAAGCTGCAGCACCCTTCTGACCTGGCTGTTTGTGAATGCTAGCTGGGTTTAGCCTCTTCAACCTGGGTTGGCCGTGGCCTGCCCCACGGCAGCCACGGCAGCTGTGCCCTCCCAGCCCATCCTGCCTGCCCTCCCCCAGGGAGGTACCTCCTCTTCCTCTCTGTTGCTCTCAACCCCCTCCCTTTGTAGCAGCTTCCCAAGGGCCTCTCTCTTCCACTCACATGTTACACCACGTGCAGGTCAGCTTTGTTCAAAGCCCTTCTGCGGAGAGACGGGGACACAGGTGGGTCTCTGGAGCGGGAGTGCTGGGGTGCAGGCCCTTCACGCAGGCTGACGGGAGCCTGGCGTAGAGCTGCCGCGTCAACAGCAGAAGTAGAGGAACGCCCTGGAAGCACTGGGTTCTGATCTGCAGTTCCGGTGGTTTTCCTTCCACTTCTGAGCTTGTATTTTTATTTTATTTTATTTTATTTTATTTTATTTTATTTTATTTTATTTTTATTTTTATTTTTTATTTTATTTTATTTTATTTTATCTTATTTTATTTTATTTATTTTTTAAAAATTTTTAATGTTTATTTCTGAGACAGCAACAGAGCATGGTGGGGGAGGGGCAGAGAGAGAGAGAGGGAGACCCAGAATCCGAAGCAGGCTCCAGGCTCTGAGCTGTCAGCATACAGCCCGACGCGGGGCTCGAACCCACAGACCGTGAGATCATGACCTGAGCCGAAGTCAGTCACTCAACCGACTGAGCCACCCGGGCACCCCAGTGAGCTTGTATTTTAAAAAACAAATAAATTTTTGAAAGCCTTCTTCAAGGTTTTCTAAATACTTGGTGCAGATGTTAATTGCCTTGTAATATAATTAAAAATAAATAAAAATGATTCATAATTAGTTCATTAACTGTATCCGTAAATGGGTAATTTAAAGAGGATCATTCACCCCCGAAAATAGAAATGATTCAGCCTTTCCCTCGTGGAAGTCTGCACTTGCCGTTGGCTTAGCAGCCCATTCTTTTCGGTTCGGATCTGAGTCAGCACCTCCCTCTCTGCCGTCTGTGCCGTGGGGTGAAGTCTGAGTCCTTCGTCCCCCTGCAGGTTCATCGGCGCGTGCTTTAAAATGGACAGACTCCAGAGGTTAACTCCAGATAGTTTCATCAAGGCAGTGGTTTTGGCAAAAATGTCGACAGTGAACATGTGGAGTCAAGGGGAAGGAGCTCCAGTTTGTGAGAAACCACTGGCTCTTTAAGGCTTTTGAAAGGTTTTTTGTTTTGCTACAGTTGAAGTTTATGTATTTATTTTGAGAGAGAGCATTTGCTGGTGTGCAGTCGGGGGGGGGGGGGAGGGCAGAGAGTCCCACGCGGGCTCCACGCTCAGCGCAGAGCCTGATGCCGGACTTGAGCCCAGGAGCTGTGAGATCATGATCTGAGCCAAAATCAAGATTCAGACGCTTAACCGATGGAGCCACTCAGGTGCTCTGACGCTTTTGAAAGGTTTTAAGAAGAGTTGGAGGAAGTGGGGGAGAGGAGGGAATAAGTTAACTGTTGAACACAATTTCTGGTGTTTTCTATTGCATTTTCCTTTGTGATGGAAAGCGTGGTTCTCCCAGCGTTTGGAATTGACCAGGTTCGTGGGGCGTATGGTGAAGGTGTACTGGAACGTGTGGCTGACAGGACCGACAGGGACCATGGGGACCAGGGAGGGGTCTGGGGACCAATGTTTAGGGTTTGAGACTTCAGTGAGCCAGGAACATCTGCCCTGGTGGCCCTGTGGAGCACAGCTCGTATTTAGAGAGGCGGGTGCTGAAACTGGGGCTGCGTCCAAGGCCCTGTGCACATTCGTTGGCATCCCTTTTCCCTTAAGGAGATGGTGACCAAACCCTCACCTCTGGCCGTCGCTTTCCTTGGAAGAAACAGCGGGATTTGAAATCTAGGGGGACAGGCAAACCCACCTGTGCTTCCTGCCTCCCGGGCCAGCATCGTTACCCGTTCAGCACGTTTCCTTTGCCATTTTCTTCCCGTGTGTCTTGCTTGCAATACGTTTGATCATCTTTGCTTCTGGCCCCTGTGTCTTTGTGTCCATGACCTGCTGCAGCACCCCTACCTGTCCTCGTGGTGGGTACAGAGAAGCCACCTTTGGGTCACTTGGCAGAGGGTGCCGGGGCTGGGAGGGGCGTAAGAGCTGGCTCTGCCTGGGGCTGGGCACCAAGTCCCCCCCCCCCCGGGGGAGGGGGGGTGCTCGCCCTGCAGCACCTTCAGAACCAGCCAGCCCTCCTCGCTGGCTTCGATGCAGATTAGACGAAGTTGGGAACCATGTAAGCCCGCCAGCTCAGCTTCTAAGATCAGACGTCCTCCCGCAGTGGTCGTCTGTGTTCATTAGTAGCCCCAGGAGCTGCTAAATCAGATGGTTGGCTTTGCTAACCAAATAGTACATTTCACCGTCCAAGATAGCTCACGGAGTTGGGTTTCATAAATATTTACAGCAACCATGCACCAGGTGCTAAGATAGATACTGAAACATTACTGATCTTCATATTTGGTACTAAAAGCAGAATTTGCAAAACCTACTAGAAATTGAGCAGTCATTACCTTTTGAATGGGGTTGGACTCTTGGAAGAGAGCAAACTGTGGATGAGAAGTGTCTTGTTTTTCAAAGAACTGTATTTTCTAATCCTTAGTTTAAGAGTACGCTGGGAAATGGTGCTTCAGAAGTCGAGTACTTTCATGATTAAAACTGAAATTTACTGAAAACTCTGCTGTCACCATTCCCGTCTTTCTTAAAATACCAGAAAATGCATTGTTCAGGGCTCTCTGCAGCGAGTGCCACGTGCAAAGGTGAGATCTTCCACATGGGATCTCAGAGCGCACCCGACCCAAGTGGGCCGGGTGCCTTGCTGGAGCACCTGCGTTCCACCGCCCAGAGATGCACGCGCTGCTCGCGGCCTCCTTTCCCACCGCGACTGCCCAAATTGGTGACCCGCTTCCGATGAGGCTGCGACGCCACCACTGAGCAGTCAGAACAGCAGTGTCACAGCCCCCAGCAGCACGGACACCTGGCTTCTCTGCTTAGTAGGAGGTTTGCGCTGCGCAGAGGCTCCAGGCTTTGCGCACGGCTCTGAGGCTGGAGAGTGTGGCGGGGAAGGCGTCACGTTCCCGGGGGTCCTTGCTGTTACTCTTGTTGCCTCCCCGGGACTGGACGCCTTGTGGTCAGCTTCTAGTTCCCGCATTTCGTTGGGTCCTGGTGCCATTGTATGCAAAACCCTGACCCATTTGAAGTTGTTTTCGTGGGTCAGAAATATAAACTTCATATAGACAACTTCCTGGAGAGATCAGCTGACCCGAAAAAGATGCACCATTGTGAAATGTACCATGAAGGAAGAAAAGTGTTTAATTTTAAAATTGATCTGATGCCCGGGCATTGATTGAAAACTGCATCCCAGTTCCAGGCATGTTAGAACGTTGGGGGAAAAGAGTGCCTTCCAGTGAGACTGGAAGAATAGTCTGCCCAATTCTGTAATTAGATCAGCGTCTTTGGAAAATGCCGTAATCAGGCACCATTGTTACTAACATCTTGTTAAGCTGTTAAACCACAGTTTTGTAAATGTAACAGTAAGTATGTGTCTAAATTCTATCAAGAACTATAATGTTTAGTTTTGACAGACATGACTCTCTCTTATCCACTTTTAGCCCTGAGATTTAAGAACATCTGTTTTGGAGACAGTTTGGAAAAGAGAGTCCCAAGACCTGTTAGAAGTTGCTTTGTCTTGTTTGTTTTTAATTGAGGTAGAGTGGGTATGCAGTGTTAGTTTCAGGTGTACGACATTGATTCACCAGTTCCCTACGTTACTCAGATGTGGCCACCATCTGTCACCGTGCAGTTATTACGGTACCGTCGACTCTGGTCCCTGTGGTGTACTGTTCATTCATCTCCGTGACCAATTTTATAGTTGGAAGTCTTCCTCTTTTCATCCTTTTCACTTATCTGCCCATCCCCGCACCCCCCTCCCTTCTGGCAACCACCGGTTGGTTCTGTGTGTTTATGAGTCCACTTCTGTTTTTTGTTTGCTCGTCTTATTTTTTAGATTCTACATATAAGTGAAATCATATGCTGTTTGTCTTTATCTGACTCACTTCACATAACATGCCCTTCAGGTCCATCCCGTGGTCACAGATGGCAAGATGTCGCTCTTTTCTGTGCCCGAGTAATATTCCGTGGTGTAGGTCCGCCACGTGTTTGTCCATTGGTCTGACACTTGAGCTGCCTCCACGTGTTGTCTGTACAGACGGCCGACAGACGCGCGAAGAGATGCCCAAATGCAAATCAAAACCACGATGAGATACCACGTGTCAGGATGGCTGGTACCAAAAGCACAAGAAATAACCAGTGTTGGCGCGAACGTGGAGGGAAGGGAACCCTGTGCACCGTCGGTGGGAACGTCAGTTGGTGCAGCTGCTGTGGAGAGCAGCGTGGGGGCTCCTTAAATACGTACGGAACTACCCTCTGATCCAGCAACCCCTCTGCCGGGTATTTACCCAAAGGAAACGAAGATGGTGCTGTGAAAAGATCTGTGCCTCCCTGTGTTCTTTTGCAGCATTATTTACCACAGTGCGTTTTTGTCCACTTGGGCTCTGGTTGGAGGGTTGTGTGCGCCTGGTGGAGCCCCGCAAGCGAGACTGATCCTTGGGTGGGGGGGGTCACTTCTGCTTTCGGGGGCTGCCAGGTCCTCCAAGGGTGAGAAAAGGGAGGATCTGGGGGATGAGACAGAGCCCGTGCGTGCAGTTCTGGGAAAGCTCGACAAGCGTGCCCTAAGTGGGGCTGCCCCTGCCTGCCCCATGTCTCATTTAGCCTGTCCTGGGGGGAGTCAGGGAGCGGCCGCCAGGGCCGCGCGAGAGGCCCGCTAGTTCGCGTGTGGCTGTTTACATTTACGTTCAGGCAGATTAGAGCCCCAGGTCCGCGGTTGTGCACGTGCAGTACTATGTCCCAGGTGCTCAGTGGCCTTCGCACAGCACATGCCATCTTCGCGGCCAACCGTGTGGGGAGCAGGTACCCCTCCTTTCCCGGAGGCGACCTTGTTACCTGCGCGCCCCTCGCCGGTCTGCTCTGGGAGACCTCTCCCGGAGTCCACTGCCTCGTGTGGGGCAGTGGGACGCCTGAGTCGATACCCTCTTTTTTTTTTCAGGGCATCTATATTCATCGTTAGAAAATGCACAAGGCAAAGAGAACTTAAAAATCACACTGTGGTCATCTAAAATGCAGTTGACTCTTTTGTGTTCATTTTTTAATTTGTACGATGAGCACGTTCTTGAAAAAAAAAAAACCCATCTGCATAGAAGTCGCGAGATTCGAAAGTGGACTGTTCTCAGGCCAGCCCATCTGAGTCTCTCGGGTGGGAAACGCTGTGAGCGTCAGCAGGTGGCCTTTTAGACCTTGTCCTGTGCTTAGTGCTGCACACAGGGAGGGGCCGGGTCCGTTATCAGTCTTTGTACCAGCAGGCTGTCGTGGGATCTTCCTCACCGGGCACTCACGTCTTCCGTGTTCTTAATGAGTGGACAGCGTCTCCTGTGGGACCAGGTCTGATGGCCCCAGTCCTGCACGGAGCAGGCCCTGCACATTCCGGGGGTGGTTCAGGGTCTCAGCACAGGTTTCCGGAAGTGGAGTGACTGGGCTCAGCCTTGTGATAAATTGTCAGCTTACCCCAGAGTATGCCAGGGCCTGGTCTTTCTGCAGAGTCCGATTCGTCCTATTTCTGCCATGTGCAGTTGCCGGTCGCTTTTTAACTTGTTTACTGTCAGCATGTTTTTGGAGAGAAGTTCTTCAGCCTCTGTGTTGTGATTGTTGTCGTTTTGTATGAGAGCGTAGAAAGGCCGTCTTCAAGTCCGAGCTGGTGGTGGTTCCTTGTGGGTTTTTCCTTCTCATGTTTGACTTTTTTCACTTAAAAAGTTCCACTCTGCATCTGTATTACGTTCTCAAGCGTAGAACAAGGTGGGACTCTTACACTGTTGTTTTTAGGCTCCTGTTCAGGATTCAGTTTGGCTACAGAGAACAGAAGTAATGGAGTGTTGGTGGTCCAGTCTAGATCATGGGGTTGGCCCACTGCATTCACCTGTCCTCCTTGTTCCATACCTGGGGCCTTTCTCGCAATCGATCACGTGGGCCTCTCTTCCCTTAAGAAACCTTGCCAGGAAATCTCATTAAATAATCGTAGTGTCCTGTTGGTTTTGAGATGCCCCCTCTGTGATCCGTTATAGAGGAGATTTTTCTATGACGGTCACAGCACAGAAATTTCCATGGAAGATTTGGAGACCGAACGCTGGTGGCTGACATTGAGCCCTAAGAGATCATGACTAATCGTAGATACGGAGACTTCAGTGTGGTTTTATGTAGATGTCTTGTCAGACGTGCCATGCCTTTGAGGTTTTGATGTGTGAGAAGAGGGAGCCTCTTCGCTTTTGTTGCTGTGTGGAAATGATCACGTGGACATAAATGATGATGGAGGAAACTCTGAACCACTTTGGAGAATTGAGTGTGCCGGTGGATTCAGGGTCGGGAGTAACAGACTAATAAATTGACCTGTGGGGTGTCTGATGCCTGCAGTTGGGCCTGTGGCTGATAACACTTCATTGTGAAAGTGTATTGTCGACAACATAAGATGCAGTTTCTTAAAGTGATGAAAACTACGCGTAATGTTAGGCGTGAATAAAATAATTCAAACTTGTATTTAGCCCTGTTTGGAATGTTAAGTTTGGGTGTATTTCATGGGGAATGTAGATGTTAAATGACAAGGTCCTAAGCAAAGCATTCATTTAATCAGAGCTTGCTTTGATTCATCCCACACACTCCAGTCAGATGCTCCCCAGGAACCAGCACTGTTCGGGCGCTGGAGGCCAGGCAGTGAGCGGGGAGGCCCTCGCCACGCTGTGGGAAGGACAGAGGGGGCAGTGAAGGTGGGGGGTGGGAGGGTAGAGGAGTGCTGCCCCCCTTGTCCTGTGTTTTTTGTTTTTTTCTTTTCATGTTTATTTTTGAGAAAGAGAGAGTGGGGGAGGGGCGGAGGGCATGAGGGAGAGAGGATCTGAGCGGGCTCCGAGCTGTCAGCACAGAGCCGGACTCGGGGCTCCATCTCATAAACCGTGAGATCACCACCTGAGCCGAAGTCGGATGCTTAACCGGCTGAGCCACCCAGGCGCCCCTGTCCTGTGGTGTCTGTTGAGTTGCTCTGATGGCACAGTCCTTTTCTGGTTGGGGTTGGGCGGTCGTCCCCTCCCTGCTCGATTCCCCCACCCTCCTCACCCAGCCCTGGGCGCCTCCTCAGCTGAGGGAGGGCTCCGCAAGGACCCTGCTGAGTAGGAGCAAGCAGCCGAGGGGGCTCTTGGGGTCTGCCCACTTGTGGTGATGGCTAGAGTTTCCTGTCTGTCTGGGCCCACGGTGCCACCGCAGCCCAGAGCGCCGTGGTCCCCGCAGCTGCAGGAGTCGCACCGTGGCTCGCCGACCCTGCTCGCCTGCAGAAAGGGCCAGCGGGGGCTTCTCATCCAGTCCCTGCGTGCGCCGGGAGTGCCCTTCTTATTCCCAGAAGGCAAAGCAGGAGTCCTCTTGCTGTCTGGTCTCTGTCACAGCTGTTACCGGTTAGGCCCGACGAAAGCCGCATTTCAGGTCGGTGCGTTGTCAGCACATCTTCTCCTCTCGGCGGAACGCGACCCTGAAACCGGGAGGCCTCGTGTTGCACTTGGCACCGCTTCGAGCTCTGGGAACGTGGGCCTGCCTCGACCTCGTTGTTCGTCTCTCCTGAAATGTGGGCGGGGGTGGGAGGGGAGACGCCAGGCAGCCCCGTCTTCTGTCTCCAGCCGGTCAGCGGACCTGCGATAAAGGGACACGGTGTGACACTCACTGGTGGTGTCTGTGCAGACGACAGCGAGGGGTCCCTCCTGCTCCTTCCTTTTCTGGAGGCTTGAGGGTGATGAGGGCAGAGGCCTGGGACGTCGGGGGCTGAAAGTCTTAGGTTGTCACTTGAGTTGCACGCGGCTTAGAAGGAAGTTGACGGTCCTGGTACCTTCTACCCTGCAGGTGCTGGCCTGCAGTGACATTTTGGGAAAGTGGCACGCCCCGTTTGCCAGACGTTTTCATGGGTTAGGCGTGTGGGATGTGGATAGAATTCCAGAGGATAGCTTGGGTATTCCCTTTCTGCGACTTGGGTCGGTCAGCTGTTTAACTTCTCTAGATCTGTGTCTTTGTAATTTTGCCTCCAGATTTCATACCTCTGTCATCAGAGGGGTCCTGAGAGGCCCTGGAGCCCGTGTGCTCTTGTGCTGGCTCAGGCAGCAGCGTGCTTGGGTGGATTTTCGTTTTTTGATTTCCTGCGAAGCTGAACACGATAGACCTGATTTTAAGCTCCAGTGGTGGCCTGAATCTAACTGGCCTACATCCAGTGCAGATGTACCCAGGGCAGAGGTGTGGGGGCATCGCCGACTGCCAGCTAGAGCCCCCAGCAAGCTTTCAGCGGCCTCCAGGAGCCTGTCAACCGGCCGCTGAGTGTTAGGAGCGGTCGCGGCACAGGGATTTCGGGGGTGCTGGGGCAGAGCTCCAGGCGCGAGAGTGGAGGGCCGCCCTGACCAGGGGGGCCGATGTGACTCGTGAGGGGATGTGATGCCCCTTGCCTTTGTCACTTGACACTAACAGGTCCTGTTGAGAAGTGTCGCCGTCTGTCGCGCGGACTGTTCCGCTAGCTGTCGCGCTAACGTTATGTTGTCATCGAGCAGATTCTATTTTGTCATTTCCTTGTTCACTGATCAGACTTAGAGAGGAAGTAGGTGAATTGGATTTGTTTTGCTTCCCAGGATTAGATCACCTGCCCCATAATTTAATCGCTGAAAGTGACCGAGGATGACCGTCTCACCCTCCTGCAGAAGGAGGCTTCCGTGTAGATCCTTGGCCCTGAAACCGAGCTCCATGAGCCAGGGCCTGCCACGGGATGGGCTTTTCCGGCCACTACTTAAGGAGATCTCTGTTAGGGAGAGAGGGCCTCGCACTGGCACCGCACCCGCGTCTGCTTGTGGGCCTCCTGTTCGGCTGGCGCCTTTGGGGGGCGTACCCCCAAGTGTGGTGGCAAGGGCGAGGGGGCTCTCGTCCCCGGGGTGCGGTGGGATCGGAGGCCTGGATGCCAGCTGGCCCCGCTCTGCGCTCTGTGGACGGGCTTCCCTCGGCTTCTGAACGCGGTCCCCGCGGGGATTGTTCTGGAGGGTCCTGCAGGGCCGAGAGGAAGCCTCTGTGTCCTGGCAGACTTCCCCGAGTCCGCCCGTGGTGGCCAGGCGTGCCGGGCCGCCGTCGCCCACGGCGTGTTCATTCCGTCCTATGCTTGCCGAGGGGAGAAGAGCCGGGGTGCTCTGGGCCCAACGGCTATTCCAGAGTCCTGTTGATCGAACAGCAGAGTGGACGTGGTTGACTTTCAGAGCAATAACGCGTGTGTTTTCTCTTTTGTCCACCAGACTTCATGAGGAAATAATTGACTTTTATAACTTCATGTCCCCTTGTCCTGAAGAAGCAGCCATGAGACGGGAGGTGGTGAAACGGATCGAAACGGTGGTTAAGGACCTCTGGCCAGCAGCTGATGTGGGTGCCCTGTTCACTGTGCTTCTGTGTCAGGCCGGGGCCTGGGCTCTCCTTGCCTGGGGCCGTGCTTCCCCAGGGGCGGCCCTGGGGGGGCGGCAGGCATCACCCAGGAGTTTGTTAGAAATACACGTTCCCAGGCCCCCACGTTGTACCTTCCGGACTCCGAAATCCGACCCCTTGCCCTCACTCTGCAAGCGTCCTGTGCCCACGGCACCCATCCTGATGTCGGCCCCCCTCCTGATGGCCGGGCTGGTGGAGGGCGCGGCGGGGTGGGGGGGGGTCCCCGTGGGCACAGGCGGCCACTCCGTTCCCTTCCTCTTGGAAGGTGACCTCCCACACGGTTGTCTTTCACCCTCTGCGCCCTGGGGTTGGAGGGTTTGAAAGCAGCTCTGAAAAGTCCTCTGCTCTGAGCACTTGTGGGAAAGGCCAGTAACTGTTTCATCTCTCAGTTTTGAGTTTTAAAAAATTCTTCTGCGGGGAGGTGGGTGTGTGGGGGGGTGGAGGGCTGCCTGCTTGCACTGGCCTGTGCTGTAAGACGACCACCCTTTTCTTTCAGGTACAGATATTTGGCAGCTTTAGTACAGGCCTCTATCTTCCCACGAGGTGAGTACCAGGCTGCCCTGCACAGGCCGGCCCGACGGCCACTCAGCTGGGGCGGGCGACATCTGAGTGCGCGGTCAGGGCTAAACGCAGGCTCCTCATGTTCAGATCCCAGGCTAGAAACGTAAGCTAAAGGAAGAGACGGCAGCACAGAGGGAACAGGGCAGGAAATAACATTTAATCTAGTGTTGTAATAACTGATTGCATTTCCCGTCTTGCGCTTGATTTGGGGTGTCGCAGAAATGTTGGCCGTTAGGAACGTAAAGATGAGCGGGAGGGCCATGGGAAGACAACACGGTAGAGAAAACTCTAAAAGTTTTGGGTGTGTTTTTGAAAACCGATCTGATGTTTCAATGAAGACTCCAGCAGAATTCTGTTCAAGCAGTATTTTGTATTTGTATTTAATTGAAAAGCAGCCAACGAGGTAGCCTCCTAAAGTTGTGCTTCAGTATTTCCTCATCAAGAACTATCTTGATACCCAGATCAGTTTTATGTGCAGTGTTTCGTTAACAGCTTATTTTCTCCGAACCCACTGTTAACATTTGGAGACTAAACAGGGCTGTAATCCCAGGATTTGGGGATAGCCCTGGCAGGGCCCAGAGGGAACGGAACGGATCCCGGGTACCCAGGAGCCACAGGTCAGCCAGAGTGGTGCAGTGTAGACAGCAGTGTCGACGGAGGGCCAGGAAACCTCCGAGGAGCGTTTCAACCTCCTTACTTACCTGAGGATGCTGGGAGATTCTTCCCGCCTCTCGGCTCTCCGCCCACACGTTACCAGCAGCTCGCACACCGCGTTTTCTCTGCCTCAGAGGGATGTGCTCGGTGGGGGTGGCCGTGCCGCTCGAAGGAGTTGTGAGCGTGTGCCCCACGTGCGCGTGTTACTGCACAGTGATGTGAGCGGGTGGCTCACGGTCGCGTGTTCTTCTGTCCAGCGACATCGACTTAGTGGTCTTTGGAAAATGGGAGCGCCCTCCTCTGCAGCTGTTGGAGCAGGCCCTGCGGAAGCACAACGTGGCCGAGCCGTGCTCCATCAAAGTCCTTGACAAAGCGACGGTAAGTGCGGGCGGCTCGGGCCCCTCAGCCCCGGTTGGCGCTTTCGCACACCTGCCAGCTGCGGTGACTCTCCTGTGTCTGAGCTCACGCTGTTTTCGGGCGTCACTGCGTAGGGTTCTGAAGAGTTCTCTACTTCCGGTGTGAACGTAGCTGTGTTCGAGTAGTTAGGACTACCAGTCGAGCACGTATCTCATGGCACGTTGTGAGAGCATCACACGGTACTTGGCGCTGAAGTGCATGCCTGGGCCAGGGCCAGCCTCCGTCCGGATGTGTGAGGAGCCGACGCGTTCCTGTGCTGCCCAGTCTCGCTCCCGTAGCCCAGTGATCAAAACACGGCGTTTGTTACACAGAAGACAATGACCGTCTGCCGGCTTCTAGTTAGGCAAGAACCTGCCCATTCCTTTCATCGTTCAGACACGTACCTGTGGAGACCTTTTATCTTGGGGACAAGTTGGAAGATGCGGGTGCTCTGACGTGCGCTCACCCAGGTTTACCCAAGTCCAAGTCCGGGGCACACACTGCTCGGGCCCTCGACTCTCACTGGCCCCTCGCGTGGTGCCTCTCAGAGCCCCCCGCCCTGCCCTCTGGGGCTCTGCCGTTTGTCCTTGACGGGAACAAGATGGCAGTGGGTCTCTGAGCAGTGTCCGGGTTAGATGCAGAGGAGCGGAAGAAGGCCCTGCTTGCCCTTGGCTTGGAGCACGGGGCGGACAGACGGTCCAGTCGGTGTCACAGGAGCTGCTGTGCCCACCTGTCCCTCTGCTGCCAGGGGCCCGGTGTAGACTTCAGGGGAACCGAGCCACACGGGTCCGGCACTGCGCGGCTCTCTAAGCATGAGCTGACGCCGGGCCGCCTTTTCTGCTGGTGGCCTCAGCTGCTTCTCGTCCCGGGCCCCGGAGGCCAGCCTGAGAGCGGTGTTTAAGAAGGAAGCTTGTCTGTGTTGAGCGACCGAGAAATAAGTATTGTGGTATTGTCGCTAATCTCTAGAACCTGCGAGTGTGTAGGAGTGTGTGGGTGTGGGTGTGGGTGTGGGTGTGAGCCAGGCGAGCACCGGGAGGGGTTTTGGGAGAGTGTCCCGTTAGTGTAGACGAGGAGGTGCTGTGCCCAGCGGTGATGGGGAGCAGGGATTGTTCATGAGAAATTGACTGTGCTGTGGACACGTGGGCTCCTTCTGAAACACCGTCTGGGAAGTTCTTTGGGAAAGCATTTTGTTTTTCTGCCCTCTTGGACCACGCTCGCTGTAGCTGCCCATGCTTGCTGGTCTTGCTGGTCTCCAGGAGTCACGGTCACCACCCGCTGGCCCATCCCTGTCACATCCCTGTGTGGCCTTGGCAGTTTCCTGCCAGGTGCGTTTCAGGGCCCAGAAGAGGTGCGCACCCTGTATCCAGACCTTTAATTAGACCAGTCGTTTTGGTGAGGGAGAGTGCTTTTTCGTTGCTTCCAGGCTGCCCTTTGTTCTGGAAGTACACAATTCATTTTCTGTGGGGGGTGGGGTGGGGAGGGGCGCGGTCAGTATGGCTGCTTGGGCAGCCCTCACGAGGCAGGTTTTGAGCACCTTGCACGTCTTTATGATGAGAACCTTTCCAGTCTAGCTTCTTAACTCTGGGTTTTCAGGAAAGTGGTTTTTTGTGTTTTGTTTGTTTTGCTTTGGTTTTGTTTTTTAGTTAAATTGTCTTAGTGAAAACCCAAAGTAGGATTGTTTGGAGAAACATCAGCACGAAACATAATTTAAACACTGGCTTTGGAGTTCCTTTGAGCGTTTGCAAAAATTCTCGCAAACATAATTTGGGGACCTGGAGTGTCGCCCCATCACCAGGTGCCCCTGGGGGCGGGACAAGAACTTAGCCAGCTTCTCCTTGTGGAGCCCAAGCCTTCCCGCAGGTAGTGGCCATGACTGATGCTGAGTCCGGCCAGGAGGGCCGGGCAGAGGTGAGCACCGGCTGTTGTCGGGGGGTTTGGAGGAGGGTCTGGGGCTCCAGGGACTCGTGAGGTCAAGGTTCACACTGCAAAATCTCTTTTCTTCTTTAAAGCCTGGGACTCATGATCTCTCAGCTCTTTTGTGAGTTAGAAAAGAAAACCCCTCTGTACAAGTTCGGAAACATTTTGATATCAGACTGTGGTGAATGTTGGCCAGTAGAACCTAGTTGTTTTTTTTTAAATTCAATCTCTGCAGGTACCGATAATAAAGCTCACAGACCAGGAGACTGAAGTTAAAGTCGACATCAGCTTTAACATGGAGACTGGGGTCCGGGCAGCGGAGCTCATCAAGAATTACATGAAGGTGCTGTCGTCCGCGTTAGCGCTGTAAAAACGGGCCTTGTTACGTCAGCATCTCACTTTAAACTCTGTGATAGTCTTCATGATAAAGGCAATACAGTTGAATTACTTATCTCCGATATTATTTCTAGATATGCTTTGAAATTGTGTAGCTCTTTTGTAAGTTTTCACTTTCCACGCTGACCAGGAAGTAGAGTGTTATTTTAGAGAGCTTGGTTAAAATGTTCTTTCTCATTATTACAAACTGACCATCCCTGGAGCTCAGTGTGCCTGATTTGCAAGGGTAGTTTACCGGAAGTGGAAGACGTCCTGACATAGTTTGCTTACTTTGGATTGTCTCGGTGCCCGAGGGTGGGGTAGCCGACTTGTTCACTGAGCCCAACAGGTGTGGGGTCCAGTGCGACAGGCGGTCTTTCCCTCCTGTTACAGGGAAAGAGGTGAAGCCCCTCACAGAGGCAACCCCAGTGTCACTGTCTGGACGCTGCCTCTTCCTGCTGGCCCAGGGACCCTGGTCCTTCAGTTTTTCCCTTTCCTCTGCCACAGCAGAACGTGAAAAACAACAGCAGCTTCCACACTGTCTCCCCACCCCCCACCCCCCTGCTTCTCCAGCCTCTGCATTTCCTTGTTCCCTTCACCCTGCTCTCCGTGGCCCTCTGCTCCTGTCCTCCCGACTCACGAGCTGCACACACACACCCCACTTGGTCCTCTCTGGGTGCCTCGGGTGTTTCCGGGTTCTTCCTGGCTCACTGCCACATCCCTCCTCTCCGCCTCCTCGCCCCCCACCCTGCACCTGTCACAGGGAAGCCGGGCCATGGGAAATCATTTGAAGGAATACACTCATTCTTCCCTGACCTCCTCTTTGGGGATTGTTCATGCAAGTGTCCCTACCTCATCCCTGCAGAACCATAACCCGGGATGTGGCTCCTGGTGGGGGGCGGGGCATGTCTTAATAAGCCCCTCACATAATGAATTCTCAGGCCCCTAAAATTTGAGGATGATGGGCCCAGAGCCTTCCAAGTGGCAAGAGGATTAAGCTTTTCTTCCTACTATGTGAAATTGGCTATGTGAAATCTTTAAAGGTGTATTAACTAACCAATATTTTCTCTCTCTCTCTCCCTCTTTTTTTTTTTTTTTTTTTTTTTTTTTTTTGGAATTTACAGAAATATTCATTGCTGCCTTACTTGATTTTAGTATTGAAACAGTTCCTCCTGCAGAGGGACCTGAATGAAGTTTTTACAGGTGGAATTAGCTCATACAGCCTAATTTTAATGGCCATTAGCTTTCTACAGGTGAGTGTGTGTTCTCTCTAGAGACCTTGACACTGAGACTCCGTAGGAGTAGATGCTTCCGTGATGTTCCAGAGTCCCTGCTCCACATGCTTCCACGGTCCTTGCTGCCCTTTACTCCTGTGTTCCCGTCCAGGAGAAATGAACCTCTGATTGTCAAGACAAGATTATTTTGATGAATGCTTCTCTCACTTTTCTCCTTTATAGGTTATTTTTTTAATTGATTGAGCTGCTAGAGGGAGGGCAGGCTTGTCTGGTCAGAGCAGTCAGGCGTGCACCAGTCTGAACTCGAGGGCTCTGTACATGTGGACGCTCTTGTGCCTCGATAGACCATAAAAAGCTGGTTTTCTTGGTTACTAACTGTGGCTTATTAAAAATTTGTCGCAGAAAAAAAATTGGGTACCATATACAGTTGAAAAAGTTGCTGAAAAGAGAGTCTTTTTTCTCAAATTGACAGGACACAAATACTTGGTCTTGAATTTTACATTGCCCTTGTTTTGTTGAGGACCGTGGGGCAGCCTGTCAGTAGAAAACCTCCCCGAGTGTTCAATGCTGGAACGTTGATAAACTGCTTACGCTTGTTACCACGTAAGACAGTTTCTGAGTGAATGGACACCTTGATGACCCCGTTTACGTTTTCTTGAAGGATTCTCTGTTCGTCACACAAACCTTGCGTGTGTATTTTAGCTGTGCCGGGCTACTCCTCCGTGTTTACCGTTGATTTTTGTACTTGTGATCGTGCTTGGGATTTGATATCCGAGGTTTGGCCCCTTTTTCTCCTTATTGTTCATACTGCTGGCTCAAGGCATGGTCACACCGCCTTTCATTAGTCTGACTCCTGACTCCGGGGCACGTCTCTGCCGGAGATGTGCTAAGAAGAGCGAGACTGGGATTCCACACCTGTTTTCTTCCAGCTTCTTACAGTTTGCTCCCAGCGCTTTGCCTCCACTTTGGCCTCCGTGATGCTGCCCTTGGACCCGTTCTTCCCATTCTTTTGAACTAAGTACAACCTACTGTTCTGATTCCCTCCCGTTTTCCTGATTGGAACTATTTCAGTCGCCTTGTCGTCATGGCCACTGCCTGTTTTTATGGTGCCGGGCACTGAACTCGGTGCCTCCTGGCACATTCCCCACGGGGTCCTGGGCGCAGTCCTTTGACCCCGCAGAAGGCCACACGCGGTGTGCGTGGGATTGCCACTGGCCTCGTGCCCCCTGCTGCCCGGTGCATTGTGCCGTGAACCTGGGCCCCTAGCAGCGTCCGAGTCCATTTCACGGCCCACAGAGGTGAGAGCCCCAACCTTGCACTGGGTGGCACTCAGGTACTTGGTTTTGACTGGAGGGCAAGCAGGAAGGAAGAGAAGCGGGGAGGGCAGGAGCACGAGTGCTGCCCTTGTGCCGTTGGCACGTGCACATCCTCAGTTCTTGTGAGCCCCAGAAACACCTGTCGGTGCCAGGAGCTGTCTCTCCTCAGGGACCTGTGTGAGTTTTCAGGAACTGTGGCTTTCACCCGGACGTGGCCGTCATTCTCCAGGCCTGCCCCGGCTGGCGTGATGCCCCGTGTGTCCCGCAGTGGCGCCATGAGCACACGTGCCCACTGAGCCCTCGCAGCCTGGCCAGCAAGGCCGACAGAGTTTTCAATTAATCTGTTTTAATTAATTTAACTATGAATGGCCACACATGGCTTGTGGCTGTCACTGTGGGCAGCGCAGGCCTGCCTCCCGAGCCTCTTAAAGCAGGAGGGTATCGAGAGGCTGCGTCCTAGGTTCAGAATAAGTCCGTCACCCGCTTACAGAAAATGGGGCACCAAACTGAGGCTGGCACTAATCCGTGTGACGAGCAGGGATGTAAATTTGGTGTAAATGTTATGACACAGTACTAATCACCTGTACACAGTTAAAATTAATCTCACATTCTGGTTGTATGTCACGCTGTGACACTCTCCGGTCTGATACTGCCCTCTATGGGTTGTATTTTGGAATAACGGAATTAAGGTTGGATGGAGTCTGTAACGTTGCATTCACCGGCCAGAGGACTCTACGTTGTGGAGAAGACGTTCTGCGTATTTATCGGTATTTGCTAATCTGTGGTTAATCATATGTCTGCGTTAAGTAGGAAGACGCTCTGTGGGTCACGAATTTCGGAGAATTAAACTGTAATAAAAAAAAACAGAGATGAGAAGGTTTTATTTCTTCTGAACTCTCTCTGTTGACGAAGGCTCTCCAGGCTCGGTTAGGGCCTCCCCTCTGCTGCTCGGAGCGTCCTCACAGAACTGGTGAGAGCAGGTGCCCCGGAGGGCGTTTCCTTGGAGAGACCTGTAGGTCTCCTGATTTCATGCAGTCTTTTTAGAAAGTGACTTGAATCCAAATCGTGGATATATTGCTTTTACAGTTGCATCCAAGAATTGATGCCCGGAGAGCTGATGAAAACCTTGGAATGCTTCTTGTAGAATTTTTTGAACTCTACGGAAGAAATTTTAATTACTTGAAAACTGGTATTAGAATAAAAGAAGGAGGTGCCTATATCGCCAAAGAAGAGATCATGAAAGCCATGACCAGTGGGTACAGACCATCGATGCTGTGCATTGAGGACCCTCTGCTGCCAGGTAAGGGCACCTTGCTCAGAGTTAGCTGGTATCTCCAGTGCAGGCCGTGGCCGTGGCCGGGGTAGGCGGGGCCGGGAGGGGGCGTGTCTACAGTCCCTGCAGCCAAGGGCAGAACACTGGGTTCCAGGCGGGTTCCTACTGTGCTAACAGTTAAGCGGGATACCTTCAGAACTCTCTTGTTTAATGCTTCTAGTTCTTACAACGTCGGACTTTTGTTTCCATTCCTTGATTAACCAGAAAAATGTAGAAAGTGAAAATTAAGAAAAGTGTATTTTTTCTGATTAGTAAAGTATAACATATCCACATATCCGTCGTAGACCATTCACTTCTGAGAAGCAGGTCACACAGAAAATGAAAGTGTGCCGCAATCCCCTTCCGTTTCGGCGTGTTATCTCTCCGGGTTTTTCCTACACGGTTATTAACATTTATTATTGTAATCTTACTAATTAAGTGGCCCCCATAATGCACACAGCTTTACAACTCGTCGTTCTAGTTAACAGCGCATCCCAGGCCCCTTTCCTCTGTGCGTAGGCATGTTCTGCTATAAGGATTGCTGCGCAGACGGTCCTGAGGCGGCCTCCTCTTTCTCCACTTCTATTCCCACGAGCGGATTTGATGGCGCTCATGTCCCTGTTAGTGTAGGGACAGTCGTCTTAATCTTTGCTAGTCTAACAGAACCATGTAGTATAAATTTTCATTGAGTTTAGATTTCTTTTTCTTTTTTTTTTTTTTACATTTATTTATTTTTTGAGAGACATAGAGAGAGCACAAGTTGGGGAGGGGCAGAGAGAGAAGGAGACACAGAATCCGAAGCAGGCTCCAGGCTCCGAGCTGTCAGCACAGAGCCCGACGCGGGGCTCGAACCCACAAACCGTGAGATCATGACCTGAGCTGAAGTCGGACACCCACCCGACTGAGCCACCCAGGTGCTCCGAATTTAGATTTCTTTCGTGGTTTAGTGAGGTGGACCCAATTTTTATCTATCGATTCCACAAATGTTTATTGAGCGTCTATTAGGTGAGACACTGTTCTTACTGTTGGTGATAAAATCAGTGACGGACAGGTGACAGAGAAGGTGGGGGGGCGGGATGTCAGCTCCAGGTACACTGCCCTTCACCCTGAGTGGTTCTGGGAGATCCCGCGCGAGTGTTAGGGAAGCTTTCCTTGTCATCACGCTGTCCTTTATTTCTCCCCAGCTTGTCTCTCACATCTGTATTTGGCATTTCTTGTTCAGTTACTATATATTTTTTAATGTCCTCAAGTGTAGCAGTTTTTTTGTTTTGTTTCGGGGCTGCTGGAGTGTGGAATTTACTTCGTAACAGCCTCTTGAAAGGAAATGTGCTGACTGTTCTGTCGTTCATAAATGACGTGACTTAACGCCGTGCTTTTTCTGTAGTGATTCCCCAGCAGTGTAGGAACACGTTTCACGTCTGTTTGTCTGTGTCCAATCAGTTAAGTTGGAGGTATTTCCAGTGTCTTCACTATCTGCTTAAATGTACTTAAAAGAGGAAAGCCCACGTTATCACTGGATTGTATTACCAAATCTGGAAAAGGAAAAATCCCAATACTTAGAATGTCTCCTAAAAAAGTCCTGCTTACTTGGATTGTGAAGGATGCTGATTAAAATTCAAAACTGTCCTGTGACAAAAGTTCCTCGACTGTGGCTCACTTGGGGACTTCCCTGTTGGCTCCATGCACCCCACGCCCGGCCGGTCCTCACCGTGGGAGAGTCTGGGCCTGCGGCCTTCTGCCCCGAAGGGCGGGCTTCCCCGTGGGTCCCGGCGGTGCTGACGGGATTGCTGTGTCTCGGGCCAGCCGCCCGCCTCGTGCACACCTGGCCAGCACCACCGTGGTCGGTCACAGTCGCTGCCTGGACTCTCTGGTGTCTTTGCCACCTGGGGAGCTGCCTGACTTTTTCACGGACTGTCACTCTGTCTCTGAATGACATCGCACGGAGGTAGACCCGGGTCGTAGCCTGCGAACGTCAGGAGATGGGCGCCAGTGACGGGCAGCGTGTTGGCAGGCGCCTGGCTCGGCCTTCCTGGTGCGTCCGGAAGTGGGGCGGGCCCGCTGCAGAGTGACTCACGGGAGAAGACGGGAAACATCTGGATCAAGGGCCGGATGTTGGGCAGGGTTTGACAGCTGCCTCTCTCTTTCAGGAAATGACGTGGGCCGCAGTTCCTATGGGGCCATGCAGGTGAAGCAGGTGTTTGACTATGCCTACATTGTTCTCAGTCATGCCGTGTCGCCCCTTGCGAGGTCCTATCCAAACAGAGACTCGGAAAGGTAACGCAAGTCCCCTGTTGCTGTCCTGGGCTCGCGGCCCCCGAGGTGTGGCGGCCACACTCCTCGGCCTCTGCGGAGCCGGCCCCGCCTGTCCCGCCTGCCCCTGTCGTTGCTTCCGTGAAGTTACTGGCAGATGTGCCCCCGCCTTGTAGCCCAGGAAGATGCTGATGAGGAAGGCCGGGCGGGAGTTCAGGGTGGCTCGGCACCGAAACTTTCTTGTTTGGGGACTTGGCGGTTTCTTCAGGGCGTTTGATTTTGGGGAAGTGATTTCTGGCTTTTTAAAACTTGGGAACGTGATGCATTCCCTTGAGGCTGTCTTCAAAATGCACATACTGAGTTCTGAGTGAGTACGTTTGGGCCTCTGGGCGCACAGGCCCCAGCCCTCCTCCCTGTGCGTGCTCGTTCTTGCGTCTCCGTTTTAGAGGACTCTTACGGGTTGTGAGACGTGCCTGCGGCATGGCTGGGGGGGCGGACAGAGTGAGGGGGCGGTGGGAAGGAAGAACAATGAGGTGGTGGCCAGTGCTTGTGGAAACTGTGCCGGATGGGGAGTTTGAGGCCCGGCACTACCGGTGATCGGCTAGTCGAGGGTTTCGAGCCTCATTCCGCGCACGGTGCTCTCCGGCAGGGCTTTCGGCCCGGTGCTGGGTGCTGGGAGTCTCGGCCCTGGCTACCTCCGCAGGGGATAACGCCATGTCCGACCCTCGTGAGTGCTGGGCAGGGGCGGGGGGCACTCCCCTGCTTAGACACCTCCTGGAAACCATATTTTGTAGGTAGCTGTTGACCCCGGGACGTCTGTATAAGCGAGCCCACCATTTCTATGCTGTGATCTCAAAGCACATCTGGGCTCAAGCATCAGAATTCACATATACTTTGTAAAATTATTTTAGCTTTATTCCTACTATCTTTCACTTAGCAAAGGGATACGTTGTTAAAAATAGAGAATAGCCGGTCGGAAGGGCTTGTGGGCTCATAGTAGCTGCCGCCCTCCACTGACCACCTCCCGCCGTGTCCTCCCGCAGCACTCTGGGAAGAATCATCAAGGTCACTCAGGAGGTGATTGACTACCGGAGGTGGATCAAGGAGAAGTGGGGCGGCAAGGCTCCCCCCGCGCCCGAGCCTGGTGAGACTTCCCTGCTCGCGTCTGTCACTCGTGCACTTTGGCACCTCGTGTGGCAGTGCCTCTCGGTCCCTCCGTGGTAACTGTCAGACTAAGAAAGTGCCTCGTCTTCTGTAACGTAAGACTTTGCAGCCATGAGATTTAGGCCCCTGGACATACGACGTGTGCCACACGTGGACTTGTAGCGTCTCTTCTAGTAACTGCATTAAAAATGTGAAAAGAAACAGGTGAAATTCATTTTCACGTATTTTATTCAACTTCTGTTCAACATGCGACGTGTATAAAACATTTTTGAGAGATTTTACTCCCGTGCTGCTGGGCCCGTGAGACCCCGTGTGCACACCGCACGCTCCCCAGACACGGGCTGCGTGTTCAGATTTCGTAAGGTTTACAGCCGGAAACCGTTCCCGTAGCCACCTTGTTCTAAGCACATTTGAAGGTGTCCCAGTGCTGAAACACACAGCTTTAAAAACTAAGAAAATTGAATAAAATTAGGAATTGAATTGGTCGGTCTTGTTTGCACCGGGTGCGGGCCCAGCGGCACCTGTGGCCCCCCGTCCTCTCAGTGAGGTCACTCAGGCCTGTCTCCCCCGCAGATGACAGAATTAAGATAAAGGAACGAATCAGCACGTGTGACGGGGACCAGCCGCAGCGCCGGGACCCGGAGTCCGCCTACAGCCAGCGCCTGACCCTGTCTCTGCCCAGCCCCCAGCTGCTCTCGTCCGGCTCCTCCACCTCCTCCGTGTCCTCGCTGTCGGGAAGCGACATTGTGAGTGCGCCGGCCGGGAGATGTCTCTGGCCGGCCTTTGAACTCTAGCAGCCCGGGGGTCCTCTCCCCTCCGTGCGTGTATGGGTCGGGGGCACCCCAAGACCGCACCGACGGGTCCCCGCTCTGCCGCGGGCCTCTGCCGACAGTCGGGGACCCCGGTCTCCGCGGGCCCCAGGAGCCGGGGTGCCGTCCACACGTCGCTAGGGCGGACGCCCTCGAGTGGCTTTTTAAAGGCCGTCTGGAGACGAAACGTTGACGCGAGGGGTCTCCTGCGCGGCTCGAATGCCGTTCCGTCCGGAGACGACTGGAGGCCCCGTTGGGCAGCCTCGGGCTCCTGTGGCGGGGGGCCGGTGGGCACGTGGGCTCCCGACCTTCGCGTCGGCGCGCCCGTCTTCAGCTCCCCGCCGTTGTTCCTGCTTACAGGATTCCGACACGCCGCCCTGCGTGACGCCCAGCGTCTACCAGTTCAGCCTGCAGGCGCCCACGCCCCTGCTGGCCAGCCTGCCCACCGCCTTGCCGATGACGAGCGGCAAAGCCCAGCCCGCCACCTCCAGGACGCTGGTCGTGACAACTAACACTCAGGTACGTGGCCGGCCGGCGCCTGTCCTGGGGGCGGGCCCCGGGACCGGCCGATGCTGTTGAAGTGTAAACGACTCCTGAACTCTGCGGCAGGCACGTTTCTGCCTCGCAGGAGACCCTCGTCTTTCGCGGATCGGTGGGCTGTGACTTGGGTCGTTCTGCGGGAGAGCGCATCCCCGAGGCCCACTCTGGGCAGGCGTGCACTGGGGGGACAGCTGGCCTCCCACCCTGACAGGGCTCTTGACGGGGAGCGGGCCGACTGTCTGTCCCAAGACGCCTCTGAGCCCCGCGTGCGACTGTTGTCGTTGGCGGGTCTGGCGCTGCCCCTGGGCAGGGAGGGGCCGTGGTCTCAGGGTCGTCTCCTGGTCTCCAAAAACTTCGACTCTTTCGTGTCACTCATTAGGCAGTATTTATGGGGCTTTTTCTTTCTTTTTTTTTTTTTTAATTTTTTTTTTTTTCAATGTTTATTTATTTTTGGGACAGAGAGAGACAGAGCATGAACGGGGGAGGGGCAGAGAGAGAGGGAGACACAGAATCGGAAACAGGCTCCAGGCTCCGAGCCATCAGCCCAGAGCCCAACGCGGGGCTCGAACTCACGGACCGCGAGATCGTGACCTGGCTGAAGTCGGACGCTTAACCGACTGTGCCACCCAGGCGCCCCTATGGGGCTTTTTCTGTCAGAATATGTTTCCTGTTGTTGTTGTGTTTTAATTTAGACAAAACTAGGTGTCTGAAAGGTAATCTCAAAAAACACTAAATCTGGTGGCTCTTCCCAATTACACACAATTGAGTACGTGTGTGGAGAAACCCAAACTTTCCAGAAAGGTCATCTCTACTGTGCGGGTTATGAGGTGAGCGTGGAGGGACGTGGGCGCAAACGTACGGGCTCATTTCTCTGTTGCTTGGAGCTTTGCCCTGGGAGGGTGTCCTCGCAGGACGTGCCCCAGACAGCAGGCCGAGGGCAGCGTGCCGTGACACGGGGTGGCGACGGTGGCAGGCGGGAGGGCCCCGCTACAACTCCCGGGAACTGCGTGCGGGTGTAATGCTGAGGCGGTTTCCTGGGCTATGAACGTGGATTCTGGGGGCGCCTGGGGGGCTCAGTCAGTTAAACGTCCGACTTTTGATTGCGGCTCAGGTCATGCTCTCATGGTTCGTGAGTTGGAGCCCCACGTCAGCCTCCACACTGTCCACGTGGAGCCTGCTTGGGATTCTCTCTCCCTCCCTCTCTCTGGCCCTCCTCTGTTCGTACTCCTCTCTCGATAAATAAACTTAAAAAAAATTAAAGGGGCGCCTGGGTGGCGCAGTCGGTTAAGCGTCCGACTTCAGCCAGGTCACGATCTCGCGGTCCGTGAGTTCGAGCCCCGCGTCAGGCTCTGGGCTGATGGCTCAGAGCCTGGAGCCTGTTTCCGATTCTGTGTCTCTCTCTCTCTCTGCCCCTCCCCCGTTCATGCTGTGTCTCTCTCTGTCCCAAAAATAAATAAACGTTGAAAAAAAAATTAAAAAAAAAATAATTAAAAACAAAATATATTCTGCCACGAACTCCGGGGGTGGTGGTGGCCACGGTCTTCCTGGATCAGTCATCGGGTCTGACCTTGCCTGAGGCCCCCGGTCCCCCAAAGGCCAGTGCGGCCGCTGCGTGGTGGTCCAGCCAATGCCGACCGTGTGACTCTGGCAGGAAGTGCAGGAATGTTTGGGGGATAGGTCGAAGGCCGGGTGCCGGTGCCGTGCTCTCCTCTGTCACTCGTGCTGACAGTGAGTGAGCCTAAAGCTGCGGTCGTTCAGATTTGAAGCCACGGCTCGAGACCCACTTCGTTTTCTTTCTGAGCTTCGGACATCACTTCTAGCAGAGTAACTGAGTAAACCACTCCTGTCTGCAGTATCTCGTGCGTGCTGTCTCCACGGAGGTGTCCCCCGCTCGAGGCGAAATGGGCACGTGGAGCTGGGGCATGAGTCTGTCAGACCCAGTGGGCTCTTCCCGGTGATGCCAGCTCCTGGGCGGGGCAGAGCCCCCACGGACGAGAGAGAGGGCCCGTGTGCGCTGCAGGCCCTGGTGGGGAGCTTCGTTCGGTAGAGCGTAAGGAAGGGCCACTGCCTGTGTCCGGTGCCCTTGTCGCCCTGCGGCTGCAGGTGTCACAGCCTCAGAGTGCCATCTGGGACACCCCAGCACCTGTCCCGGCAACCTGTTCCAGGCGCTGTCCAGGGTGGGGGCTGCAGTCAGTCCCCAGGGGTCTGTGGGGCACACGGAGTCTAAGATGTGGGCAGTGCCTTTCTCAACGGTCTGAGAGAGTTCCCAGGGGCATCCTGTGCAGAAACAGAAGCAGTCCGGGGGCCAGAGAGGACGGGGAGGGGCCAGCCTTCCCCAGCACCCCTCCACAGGCCAGCGCGCGGCCTCTGAGCCTGTGTTGGGGCAGGGACTGTGCTTCAGCTCTTTCCAGAGATGCGAGGGGTGGTTGTCACTCTGACGACTCGTTTGTTACATTGGTGTTTGGTCTTCCAGAAAGAGCAAAAGCTTTTATGACTTGGCTTCCCGGGCAGACTTCATACTGCAAATGCTGTTTCAGAATGTGAAGTATTCTTGCAGCAAAACAAAGTCTTGTCAGGTGATAGGAAAACACAAACAACGTTCGTGAACCTGTTTGCCAAGTGCTATTCCAAAGTAGCGCCCATCCTTCTCGGGCTCAGCATGACAACTGGGACCGTGACCTCTGTCGGCTTGGTGCCTCGCTGATGTCTCTGCTCCTTCTGTTCCTAGACCAGGTTCACGATACCTCCACCGACCCTCGGGGTGGCCCCTGTCGCTTGCAGACAGGTTGGTGTCGAAGGAGCTCCAGCGTTGAAAGCCGTTCACCACATGTCTTCCCCGGCCATTCCGTCCGCATCTCCCAACCCGCTCTCGAGTCCTCACCTGTATCACAAGGTAGGCCGCCCCCTTGCTGGTGGTGCCCACCCACGCGGGTCTGTGACAGGCCGGGGCTCCATGCTCTCTCCGCCCGAGACAGGGCTCCACTGAGATGCTCTTTACTATTTATTTACTTTTATGATTCTTTTAAGTTTGATTATTTTGAGAGACAGAGGGAGAACGAGTGGTGGGGAGGGGCAGAGAGAGAGGGAGACAGAATTCGAGGCAGGCTCCAGGCTCTGAGCTGTCAGCACAGAGTCCAACGTTGGGGCCTGAACTCGTGAACCGCCAGATCATGACCTGCGCTCAAGTTGGATGTTTAACTGCCCCACAGAGACGTTCTTTAAGATGGAATTGTTTTCTGATAATCCATAACAAAATGCATGTTTGCTTTTGTTTGTAATGAAAGAAAAGTATTAGGATATTTTCAAGTGTAATATAGTTTTAAGCATCTCCCATAATTCTTTGATTGAACCTGTTAGCATAAAACTGAAAACTTGGAAAGAAGGTTGAAAGCGGGGAATATTTTGTTTTCATGTTCATTTGTTAATTATATGCCAAATGCTTTGGATTTCAAGAAGCCAGTGGCACAATCCAGAACAAATGCTGGTGTGGCCCAGTGCAAGGTGTCGCCCTGTGATCTCACCCCCCTTCTTTGTGTGTGCACCCTGGGGTGGAGAGGGGCTGGGGTGCGCTGGGAGGGCCCGCATCTGGCCTGGTTTCGCCGGGGTCCCTGCGAATGTTCATGTCCGTTCCCCTGTGGCTTCTCCAGATGCTGCATGTGAGAAACTTGGGTGATGGGAAAACAGGTCATCATCAACTTCGTATGCTTTCAAAGTGCCGGAGTGTTTCCGAGAGCGGGCATCTGCCCGTGGGAATGAGGGTGCAGTGTCCCCAGGCAAATGTCCCCTGTCTCTGAGGATACGGGGACACTCCCCTCGATTACTCCAGTCAGTTCCTCTGATGCTTATCTGATCGTATTTTGCCAGTGAATTTTTGATGCTTAAGGTCTGGCTCTTTGGAGCTAGGTCATTAAGTCCTGACTGGTTTTTCTATTTGGGGCCGAGTAATAGACATTCCTTCCTGGATTTACCCATCCTGTCACGAGGGGTGTTCATGGCACCCCACGGGCATCACGCTGCCCTGCTAGAAACAGGGTGAAGGGACGACTTTGAGAAGGGAGGCACCTTCGTGAGCCGCACGTTGGCTTTGCTTCCCACCCCCTGCTGCTTGTTTGCTGCGACACACCTGACCGCGGGCATGTTTCCTCCGCTCTGCTTTGCGTGGAGCTTCGGGCGTAGGAGCGCCGAGCGCTGGCCACAGCGTGTCCAGCGTCACACCCCTGGGGGCTCAAGCCCCCAGCCTGCTGGGCACAGAGCTCGTGCACACGTTCCAGAATTTCAGAGCCAAAGCGGAGGAAAAAAGCCGAGGGGCCCCTTAGTTCTGTGGACACATAGGACCAGTTGGAAGTGTGGTGCTAACATCTTTGGGCGGGAACGTGTGTGGTTTGACCCGGGTGGGTCGCCGAGTGGGCGCGGGACTTCCCGCCTCACATGCAGTGGCCAACGTGACCTGGAAGAGGCGACTTTCTCTCAGCTCCTCCACATTTAGTGTCCCGGGGACACTGTGCGTGCAGCGGGGACCAGACTGCTGTGTGGCCGCCGCGGGCAGCCTGTGGGCGCCGTCCCCATGCACGGGCCGGGCCGGGTCTCCAGCCGGGGTGGGGGGGGGGGGATGTGGCTTGGGGGACGCTCCGCGGCAGCCGGGGGGGGGGGGGCCTCCCGTGGCCGTGGCGCCCGGTGGCTCCGGGGCGGCCTGTGACCCTGCTGTCCCCTCTGTCTCTCCAGCAGCACAGTGGCATGAAACTGTCCATGAAAGGCTCGCATAGCCATGGCCAGGGCGGCACGTACGGCTCCGTGGGCAGCGGAGGCGTGCGGCCCCCCGTGGGCAACCGGGGCCACCACCAGTACAACCGCACCGGCTGGAGGAGGAAAAAACACACACACACGAGGGACAGCCTGCCTGTCAGTCTGAGCAGATAATGGCCCCGACGGCGCCTCCTGGCCCCCGCTCTCCGCAGACTCAGGCCGGGCGGCCTCGCGCCCGGCCGGGAACTGAGACCAGCATCCAGCACAGCACGCGGGCCGGGCCCCTCGGGGCGCCCGCCGCCGCTCACTCTGCATGTTCCTCGTGTGGTGGTCGCGTCCATCTTCAAGAACAGCTCCCAGTGCTCGTCTGTGAAGCCTTACTCGGCGCGGACGCTGTCCTCCGCCTGCCCGGGCGTCTCCCTCGGCGCCCGGGCGGGCCTGGACAGGGCCTGCAGGACGCGACGTTGGCCTCGGCGCTCCTCGGCAGCGGGTCTGGCTCCCTCGCGGTGCGGCTGTTTTCGTGGCGCGTCTGTCGGAGCGACAGGGGCCGACCCCGGTCTCGTGTCCTCCTCGGCGGGCGGGGCGGGGAGGCCGCCATCGTCTCACTGCCCTCACGCTTCGTGTCCCGTGTCAGAACTGTTTTTCTATGTAAATACTGAGAAGTTATGATTTGTGCAATAACTCAGATATTTTTATTTAATTCATATTTTCACATAAGTTATATTTAAAGGAGGAGGTTTTTTTTAAACAAGCTTAGGTCCTTTCCCGAGTCGCATTTTCTAAGTTGGGTTCATCGTGTCGGCTGGTTGTCTGATGAGCACCGTTACCAACACCGCGAGTGAGGGGCTCGGGGTTTGTTTTCGTGTTTTCCTTTTGGTCAGACGCGGGCGAGGCCTCTCAGCGCCCGGCGGGGGAGCCGAGTGGCCCCGGCGGTTCTCGGAAGCGGCTCGGCCCCCAAGCCCTCTGACCAGCTGCCCGCCGGCCCTGCCCTCCGGCCCGTCTGTTGTCTCGCTCTGACCACAGAGCTTAACGTTTTGGTTTTTGGTTCTTTTAAAGTAGACAACAAATCCAGCATTTAAAGTGCCAGAACTTTCTAAGGGGAGAAAGGGTTGTCACATTATAAAATCCTAAAAAAACAAATGTGAACTTTGAGATGCTTCCGTCAGTTTTAGTAACGTGGCCTGTAAGGATGGGTCTGGTGAATATCAGTACGGACAATGGTACCCAGTTTTAGGAATGTGGAGAAAGGAATTATGTTGATTCCATTGAGGAATCTGTATAGCAGTATGCCTTCGTTCTGTTAAGAGCAAACCTATGAGGAGTCCTTCAGCTGCTCAGTGCACCTTGGGGAGTATTTTTAACGTGTTGCAGGAGAGCACAGCCCAGGGGTGGGGCCGGGGGCGGCTGGCGCCCGACTGGAGAAGCCTACAGGCGTAGTACGCGGGCGCAGTCTGCCGCGGCGGCCACTGTCCTTGGCCTTGTTCTCAACAAGAATATGTCCATCCTGCCTAACCCCGAGTTTTCGGAGCACCACAGTTGTCCTGGGTGTTGTTGGCTGCATCTCAGAGGCCGTCTGAGCCCCCAGTTCTAAAATGGGGGTTTCGGCCCTGCTGAACACTACAGGTAGGCTGGTCTTTGAAGTCCACTAGTGGAGAACGTCGAGTCGCGAGACTTACTGCCATGACACCTGATCGATGTGCCGAGTGGGCGCTCTGGAGTGCGGCCTGGTGGTGGGGCCCCAGGGAGGGCGGCTCCGCATTGTTGCGGCCGGCCTCGGACCCAGGACTGGCTCACAGCGCCGTCGAGAGCTGGGGCTGTGGGCTGTCGGGGTGGTGGGGGGGGGGGGGCGGCATTCCAGAACAGAGTAGCACATGTCTGCAGTTCTTGTTGATCGAAAGTTATCAAAAATATTTAAAGATATTTAAATCGTGAATCTATTGATAAAGAAATATTTATAAAAACTGATACGTAGGCCTGTACTAATCTCCGCACATTAGCAATATTGACTGTAACCCTACATCAAGGAGCCACCGCGGGGCGAGGGCCCCGGGGGGTGTGCATTTTAAAGCTCGATTCGTAGACACAGGCGCCACACCCCGTCCCCGTCATGGTGAACCGAATGAATTGGCCTGGCTACCACTGTGGTCACGCGCTACAGGTTGAACAAAACGATATCATGTTTCGATTTTTTTTTGTGTGTGGACAACAATGTGGAAGCTAAAATTGACATATTTTTATGTAAAGTTTTTCTATTCTTTGATTTTTAATAAACTTTGGAAAGCAGGTGGTGTCTGTGTTTGAACGTTTGCTTTCCTTTCAAGAGGAGGGGGAGCTTCTCTAAGTTCATATCCCTGAAGTTTCTAAATAGAGCAGCGAAAAATTATTTTATCACTGGTTCAGGAAATCGGAATCCAGCTGACGTGCCAGGCTGTGCGCAGAAGAAATGGGGCCGAAAGGCAGTCTGCGCTCGCGTTCCACGCCAGCCCGGCGGGTTCAGGAACGCCACTCAAACGACGCTATTTACGTGCCGTTTCTGACAAGGGGATGTGTGATAGCACTGCGTACTGATAAGACCTTCCAGTGAAACGCGTCCGTCTCCGTCTCTCGTAGGTCAAATTATATCACTCAGAAATAACACATTTGAAACAGCCAAACAGAATGTAACTTAAAATGTGACACATTTAGAACTTACAAGGAAGTATCTAAAAATTGTTACAGAGCAGCGAGTGTCAGCTGCAGCCCCCCTGCGTGGAGTGCGCGTGCCAGAATCCTCAGCCACAGCCTGGTACAACCCTCAGCCATCCGCTCCTCCCTTCCACAGAGGTATGGAGGGTGCTCCAAGCAGGTGCACCTGAGTTCCAGCAAGGCTGCAGAAAGCAACTGATGTGCCAGATGTCACTGTTGTGGCTGGAGGCAGAGTGACAGGTGTGTCTGCGAATAGGACCGACCAGGAGAGGGCTTGCGCTGGGTTAGGGTTAGGGCTAAGGAGCTGGCGCGTTGGTGGCACCGTAAGAGGCCGGTGGCCGGGAGCAGGTGCAGAAGTGGAGGCTAGAGGGAGGCGAGCCGGGACAGATGGGAAGGGGGAGGGCTTCTAAGTCACTGTGGCCGCTCATCGGAGAGCGGGCCGGAGGAGGACGCCACTTCCATCATTGAGTCCCGTGAGCTTCCAGACTGTGGCCTGATCTGTGGCTCCCTGTGGACAGCTGGCCCGGGCGGTGGAAATTCTCATCACGCAGCAACCAGTGATGAGAGCCGCCCGGCTTGATGGGTTTCGATGGTGAGGCTGAAGCCTCCTGGCTCGTGAAATGTGGAGGTTTGCCGTCGGCCCTGGCCTTCGCGGTCGGCGTTTACGCTTACCGTGCGGGTCCTCGCCAAGGCGGGCTCTGGAAAAGCACGCTCCAAACCCAGCCGGTAGTTGTATCTCCGTCTTGACTCGCCCGGCTTCTGGCAGCTCCTGCCGTCTTCCTGTGTCCCTGGCGCCTCCTCCCCTCCCTTGGCCCTTCTCCCGGTACACGCAGGTGTGGGACACCGGGGCCTCCGGCCAAGGCCATGCAGGTGGGCCTGACGCTGAGAGGAGGCTGACGTCGTGAGCGCTTGGTGGGTCGGCATGGCTGGGGAACTGGGCCTGGACCATTCATGGACGTGAGCTAATGACTTCAGGGGCCTGGCACGCTGTCATCACCACTGCCGCCAGGGCACAGGGGTCCTTCCCACCTCCAGAGGAACAAACCGTGGCACAGAGAGGTTAAGCACCCTATGTGCCGCTTTTCGAGAAACTCAGATGGGCGGGGTCCACAGAGATCAAGGTATAATGAATGATGCTGAACTCTGTCTGGAGTACAGATCAAAGCAGCTGGGGTGTTCGGGGCTGGCCTCCCTCGCTCTTCGTGTCCTGGATTTTCAGCTCGTTGCAAAGTTTCAGAAGACCCCAGGGATAGGTCTGGTGCCGGGAAGGGGTTCCTGCCTGAGTTTGGGAGGCCCTGACACCCTCGGTCTCCACCTGTGTGTCCCATGTCTCTTGGAGCGCCGAGCGAACGTCGGCTGTCCTCGGGGGCAACCTCGTCCTCCATGATCTCTGTCCACCCTTTCTGGGACGGGCCCCTTCGCCCACGTCGCGTGGGTCCCTTCTCCCCCCAGAACCACCTGAAGGGGTCCAGAAGGATTGTTTTCGTCTCTTCTGGTGTTCAGTCCTGGATTCATCACTGGCCAGTTGATCTCTTCCTTTTGACATCTGCTATATCATGGCAAGAAAGTGGCATTTCCTTTTCAATTTCATCTTCCTAATAGATCACGAGCCTTCTGGAGGCGGGGGGGGGGGTGGGTTGTGCACGCACCTGTGAGCATGTTGCTCCCAGGATCAGCACCCTGCTGGGCACCACCCAGAAATTGCCTGAGATGCTCACTGGTTTATTATGGGGACGTAGCTTTGCGCAGTGGCAGTATCGTAGCCAATGAGGCTTATCCGAGGCGCGATTATTGCTAATTGAAAACTATTATGGGGACGTGGTCACGCTTCCCTTGCTTCCGTTATTACGTACCAAAGAAAGTCTGGAACAAACAGACAGCAAAGCTTCAGTGAATGAAAATTTTTTTCACGTTACCGAAAGCAGCAGCAAGTAGATGTAAGACTCAAGGTGCTTTTTTTTTTTTTTTTCTTTTATGGAAAATTGGAATCCAGATATGAACCAGAATTTTTATTCTAATTTTTTTTTTTTAATTTTTTTTTTCAACGTTTATTTTTTTATTTTTGGGACAGAGAGAGACAGAGCCTGAATGGGGGAGGGGCAGAGAGAGAGGGAAACACAGAATCGGAAACAGGCTCCAGGCTCCGAGCCATCAGCCCAGAGCCCGACGCGGGGCTCGAACTCCCGGACTGCAAGATCGTGACCTGGCTGAAGTCGGACGCTTAACCGACTGCGCCACCCAGGCGCTCCTATTCTAATTTTTTTTAATGTTTATTTTTGAGAGAGACAGATAGAGCCTGAGCAGGGGAGGGGCAGAGAGAGAGAGAGGGAGACCCAGAATCCGAAGCAGGCTCCAGGCTCTGAGTTGTCAGCACAAGGGGCTCGAACTCACAGACCCTGAGATCGTGACCTGAGCCGAAGTCGGACGCCCAACCGACTGAGCCACTCAGGGGCCCCTGAACCAGGATTTTTAAAATACCAAGTCCGCCTTTTAGCTGCGACCGGAGGGTGGAGTTCGGTGTTTCGATAGCGAGCCTGCCGCCGTCTGCCCTGGAAGAAGGAAAGCTGAAGCCAGGAGGGAGCCACGTAACGGCCGACGCTTTGTTTTGGCTTCATCGGGTTCCTGTATGGGCTGTGTCCGCCGACAGGTGTCCCCACTGCCCGCTGCTGCCTGCTAGGGGGGCGAGGGGGTGTCAGGTGGGCATCGCGGTCTACCCCCCCCCCTCCTGCCCCCTCCCCGCTGCCGCGGCCTTCCAGAAGATCTGGCTGCTGTCTCCCTGCAGGGAAGAGAGAGGGCGCCCTTGCCTCACTGGTAGGCTCCCTCAGCCCTGCAAACCTCCACACCCCTCCCTCCCTCCCTGGCCACAGGGCTCACTCACCCCTGGCCAGAGGGTCCCCCCACAGGTGGTCTGTGAAATAAGTTAATATTGGAAAGGAAACCATGTGCTGTGGTGAAAGACAAGTACAGGGAAATCAGGCTGCCACTTTTTTTCTGGAACTGAAAAAAGGAAAACAGATCTGCAAAATCCTCAGAGTGAGGCATAGCTTCTGTGGACTCCAAATCCACTCTACCGCTCGAACCGGCAAACTCCGCCCTGGAGGGCAGCGGGTTTTATGGCCACAGCTTCACAGATTCATTATGCCGCCCTTATATTTATTATAAAAGTCTATAACTGATTTGTTATAAATACTGGAGAAATTGCAAGAGTTATGAAGCCAATTCCCTTTTTGCTCCTTGTGCTACTGCTGTTCAAGGCCCTAAAAATGGGGCCTGTGGACTCGGATGTGGAGACCTTGGCGGGGAAGGGCTTCTCTTCCAACTGGAGGAAGGGATCTGGTGAGATTCCCTCAGGTTAGCAGTGCAGTCGTTGACTCACGTCCACAGACGGTTACATCCGGCGAGATCCAGGCATGGGGTCTCGTCCGGGCGGCTGGATTCAGAGGTGCGCGGAAGGAATCTGCCTGCCAGGGCCCCCCAGCGTGACCGGCAGGGACTGGGCTTGGAGCAGCGTGCGGGGAAGCGTTAAGAGACACGCGCGGTCCTTAACCATTCCCAGGGGTCACCTCTAAGCCCCTGTGATGTCCTGCCCGACAAGAGCGTCTCTGTTTATCCGGGGCTCTGGGCCCTGACAGCTGCCAGGCGGGCAACGTGATTCACGGGGGCCGCGGGGCCCACTGCCTCGGTTTGACCTGCAGAGGGGCTGAAGCCTGAGAATTGAGGTCGGCCACGCACAAAATCCCTGGACCCAAGGCTCTGGGTGAGCTTCCCCGGCTGGCACTGCTCTACGTGTGGGGCCACGCGTCCCTGCTGTGAGAATTCAGGGCCGTCCGCACAGCTCCCCGGAACGGGCCCTTGGAAGCTTGTGCGCCGTCTGTCCTGGGCTCGCCCCTGGAGGCTTTGCTGGTTACGGCCCGTATCCTGCTGCCGTCGTAAACCCCAGTATCTCAGCATTTCCGAGTGCTCTGAGTCTTTCTAGCAAACCACGGAAACCGAGGGGGATTTGAGGACCCCAAGAATACTCCGGGGGCTGGTATTCGCAGACGGGGCTTGAGGATGAGGGCAACAGAGGGGATTCAGCACGGAACACGTTCCTGCGTTGCGTTCCTGGTCCCGCTGCTGCTGGGGGGCAGGGCCAGGCTCCAGGGACGGGGGGCGACGGAGGGGATGTGCGGGGTCCCACTGTCCTCAAGAGCTTCCTTTGTAGTGACGGGCACGCGCGCAGGAACTTCCTGGGTGGGGGTCTCCCATTTGCGGTGCCGACAGCAGGTGACCAGGTGGGTGGGGTGCAGTCTGTGGACTCAGAGGTTGGGGTGCACGGCTCTTGCTCCTCATCTTGTGGAGGAAAAACTGGAGAGCCAGGTGGCCTCGTGCCCCCCTCACCTCCCCCTGCCTCGCCTCCCCCCGCCTCACCTCTCCCCCCCCGTCTCACCTCCCCCCACCCCACCTGGGCCCCATCTCACTTCCCCCACCTCACCTGACCCCACTTCCCCTGGGCCCCACCTCAGGTCACCACATAGGCCACCCGCTCGGCGGCTGGCCCGAGTCCTGCCCCCAAGATGTCAGGTCAGTTTCCTGGGGCCACTGTAACAAAATATCACAGACCGGGCGGCCTGGACGACAGACCTTCATTGTCTCACGGTTCTGGAGGCCTGAAGTCCACGGTCAAGGGGTCAGTGGGCTATTTCCTTCTAAGGCACCGGGGGAGAATGCATTCCAGGCTACTCCCCTAGTCTCTGAGGGTTTCCTGGCCATCTCTGGCACCCCTTGGCTTGTGGACACATCACCCTGCCTGCCCACACCTGCATATGGCCTTCTCCCTGTGTGTGCGAGTCTGTGCCCACAGTTCTCCTTTTTATAAGGACACCTGTCAGATGAGGGGCCTCCCCTGCTCCAGGGTGACGTCTTATCAGCTAGTTCCATCCACAACAGCTCTATTTCCAAATAAGGTCGTGGTCCAAGGTACTGGTTAGAGCTTCAGTGGGAGATTTTGGGGGGGACTTGGAGGGGCGGGTTCAGGCCCGTAGCAGCTGCCCGTGTCCCCATCCCCCAAGCCTGTGACGTTGCCGTGTGCAGCAAGGGAGACTTCGCAGATGTCATCAGTTAAGGAGCTTAAAATGGGGAGACTGCCTGGGATGACGTGGGCGAGCCCTGACTATAATTACAAGTGTCCTACGGGGTGGGGGGAGGTAGGGGGAGCTCTGACGACAGAGAAAGAGAAGCCAACGCAGTGACAGAAGCGGAGATCAGAGTGACGTGGCCACAGGCCAAGGAATGACAGCAGCCACGTGCAGCTGGAAGGGTCGAGGGGCAGGTGTGACCTCCGACCCCTCAGAAGGAGCCGGCCCTGCCTCAGCGCTAACCTGCGAACTGAGTTTGGACTTCCGGCCTGCAAAACCGCGTGGGGAAAGATCGGTGTCATTTTGAGCCACCACGTCTGTGACCATCTTTTACGGCAGCTGCGGGCTGAAACGTCACCCCTCGGGCTTCCCGAGGCGGGAGGAAGGGCCCTGGGCCCGGCACTTGTGCCCTTAAGTCCCTTTGCTCGCGCTCTTGGTTCACAGGGAGACGCGGGGGCCTCCCCGAGGAGTGAAAGTGCTGACGTGCGCTTCCTTAAATTAGGTGAACGTGGCACCCTGTTGTGCAGGGCAGTGAGGCCAGAGCCCTGGGGACAAAAATCACTCACAGCTCCGAGCACCTAACCGGCCTGGCCTGCCGTCACAAGGAGGTCAACCCAGCACGCGTCCTCCTTTGGGAGGGCCGGGCTTCAGGCGGCTCTGAGGTGACGGGAGGGACACGGCCCAGGTCCTGCCTCACTTCCAGGCCTCCGGGGGGGTCGCCCTCACACACTCAGATGTCCCACGTGGTGACATCTGCGACCTCTCTCAGCACGCGCACGGGGACAGACACCAGAGGGGCTCGGAGGGGAGTGAGCCTCTGGCCGCCACTCACGCCGTGTCAGGAGGCGGTCCTGGTGCCCCCCGCGGCCTGGACGCGGGAATCACCCACGTGTCCAGAATAGCTGTTCAAGCCGAGGTCTTGGAAATGCTTTTGCGTGGTGACAGGGCGCATGCTACTGGTCAGCATTCCTAACACGCGCTCCCCAAGAAACAGACCACGGCGCACGTCCCCTCCAAAGGGGGGACTCCGCTGTGGGGGGGGGGGTGCCATCTTGCTTTTCCTTCTGTTACTCTTGGTTGGTGCCCACGTGCGTGGGCAGGGGGCTCGGCATGGCAGGGTCAGGGTCCGGGGTTGCTTGCACCGGGGACGGCTGCCGGAGGCTGAGCCCCACGTGACTTTGGCCCGCCTCACTTTGGTCAGTGCGCAGCCTGACGCTGGGGGCTACAGGCTCATGGGTACGTTCTGCTCCGCTGCCGTGGGCCCCGGATACTTGATGTTCGCGTGGGGTTTGGTGGGGTTTGTGGTGGGGGGGTTCACAAGCCCCGTCCTGGGAGGCCCCGGCTATCTGGGGGCGGCATCTCCCTTTGCTCATTGGAGGTGAGCCGTGCCTGGTTCCCCGGCTGCTCCTGTGCCTCTGGTGCAGCTACGACATTAAGCCTCCAGGGACAGCTGCCGGGGCCCTCAGAGCTTTTCCTCAGCCAGCCCGGGGAGGGATGGGCACAGTCCCTGGTGTTCCCAAGGGTGGTGACTGGAGGGAGCCCCAGCTTGCTGAGAGGGCCAAGCATGGTGGTGTGCTGTGGCCGTGAGAGCTGGTGGTGTGCTGTGGCCGTGAGAGCCTGTGCCTACACTGGTCCGGGCAGGGCTGCGGGGATGCTGGCATCCACCCCACCCCCAGCCAGGCCCGTGGTCTCTCCGCGACAGCTGGGAGCTCTTGTCTTTGTCCACCTGGAAGCACTACTGAATCTCCAAGACCCATCCAATGTCACCTGCATGAAGCCCACCTGCCCCCAGCCTGACTCTTGCAGGCAGATCGATGACTTAGAAGAACTGCACAGCGGGTGCCTGGGGGGCTCAGTCGGTTGGGCGTCCGACTTCGGCTCAGGTCATGATCTCACGGTCCGTGGGTTCGAGCCCCGCGTCACGCTCTGTGCTGACGGCTTGGAGCCCGGAGCCTGCTTCACGTTCTGTGTCTCCCTCTCTCTCTGCCCTTCCCCTGCTCGCCCTCTGTCTCTGTATCTCTCAAAAACAAATAAACGTTAGAAAATTTTTTTAAAAATTAAAAAAAAAAGAATCGCATGCTTGTTTCCCAGCCCAACACCCTCCCCGCCCCAGGACAACATCCTGCTTCAGAGACCGCATCTGGGAAAGGCTCGAATGATGTAATTTGATGGAATGGGTGTTAATGGTCGGTGACGTGTATGGACGTGTGCACTCACCTCTATGGGTGAGTGTGCGTGTGCACCCACGTATACGTACGTGTGTGTGCACACCTATGTGGGTGAGTGTGTGGGGGGCAGGAAAACACACAGTCAAACTCAACGCAGAGCCTGTCAAATAATCACCCGGCGGCTTGTGATCGGGCCCCGTTGGTTCTATCTTCTTCTAATTGCATTTTCTCCCTGAAACAATTTCAGCTAAATTTCTGTTTGACAGGATTTCAAGTGGAACCCACCTGACCTAGAAAATGACAGGAACGCTGATGATCTTTCCAATTAACCTTTTCATCCTGACTTGACCTTTCCCTTCTTGACATGAAGGAAGAGAGTAGGCCCCTGGCTGGTATTGATTGAAGGCGATTACACAGGCCTGGCTCTGGAGGACGAGCTCCTTGGTGGCTGAAAGGAGGCGGCCGTGTGTGGGCTCTTGGGCCCCTGAGAAGAGGCTGTCCAGCCAGAAGCACATACATACATACACACAACACACTAGAGGTCCACACGGGGCTCACTGTGCCCCAGGCACCGCTCTGAGCATTTGGCTCCTGCTGATGTGTTTAAATGCCCGTCACGCCCCAGGACATAGCGATGGTAATATCAGCAGGTTGGTGGGGAGGGGGAGGAGGTAGGAGGCGTACGTGACCCCCCCTTCCCCGAGACCCTCACCTGCAGCTCAGCGGCCTCTGCCCCCAGGCCTCCTGGCTTGCCTCTTCTGTCCCTTTAGCACAGCAGGTGCACAGGGCTGGGAGGGGTGCTGTGGGCCCAGCCGGGGCTCCGTAAGCGCTGAAGCCCCAGGGCCTGAAAAGCTCAGACACACATGGCTGTCCTGCATAGAAACTCACCAGAGGCTGTCCTAGCGTCCCCAGGCCGCCCTAACAAAGTGCCACAAACCGGGAGGCCATGGTCTTTCAGAAGTCTCCGGGGGGGCGCCCTGCCTGGACTCTTCCTGCCCGTCACAGCGGCCGGCAGTCCCTGGCGGGCCCTGACTTGTGGCCACCTCGCTGCGATCACTGCCTTCGTCTCCCCGTGGCCGCCTTCCCTCTGCGTCCGTGTCTGTGTCCATTCCCCTCGTCTTCTCAAGACACCGGTTTGGGGTTAGGGCCCACCCTAATCCAGTTAAGACCTCATTTTAATTTACCCAATGACATCCGCAAAGACCCTATTTCCAGTCAACATCCTACTCCGAGGTTCCTGGTGGATGTGAATTTTTGGAGGACACAGTTCAGCCCCACACCCCAACCCACTGCTTTCTCTCCCCAGTCCTCGTCAGCTTGGCCACTGTGACCGATGCCACGGGCTGGGTGGCTTCCGTGGCAGACGTTTACTGCTCACGGTTCTGGAGGCTGGAGGTCCACGATCGGGGTGCCAGCAGATTTGGTTCCTGGCTGGTGCCTGGCTGCCTTCTCACTGTCCTCATGGGGCTTTTCCTTGGTGCATGCCTGTGAAGGGAGAGATCGGTCTCCCTCTTCTACAGAAAGGACACTAATCCTCCGCCCTCCACCCAAGGGGGCTGGACCTTTGGAGGGGGCTCCACCCTCCTCCAAACCTAACCGCCTGCCACAGGCCCCACTCCTAATGCCATCCCACTGGAGGTGAGGGCTTTGACACAGGAGCTTTGGGGGACACAAACATACAGCCATAATGCCCCCTCCCTCCCTCCCTCCCTCCCTCCTTCAGATGAGGTAAGCAGTGGCTTGTTGGCGGACGTGGTCATGGTCCCAGCTTCTGTAGACGTCGCCTCCTCATGCCGGCAAAGAAGGGACCGCACAGCGGTGAGGGCTGACCATGGGGAAGACACAGGGCGCTGTGGGGCAGCGAGGGGGAAGGGGGTCACGTCTTCAGCAGCGCATCCCTCTGGGCACCAGTGATGCTAAGGCTGTGATGTGTCATCGGCCTCGTGGGGAGCAGGACAATGGGCCTGCGTCTTCAGGGTAGGGCTCGAGCTCAGAGACCATTCCCCTGCCCCTGCGGGGGTCCGGTGCTCCTACTCTCTGAGAGGGAGTTCCCGGTGGATGTCAGATGCAGCCTGGTGACTGGCCTGGCGTTTGAGGGCAGACACTGAGGGCAAGGGTGAAGGGGCTCCTTTCCCATCTCCTCAGCAGCAGGTGGAGCCCTCACTCGGGCTCCTGCTTGGGAAGGGCTTGAGTTCTGGAGCCGGCCAGCCCGCTGGGGGTCCACCGTGTCTCCTAGGTGAGGTCTCAGCCTGGGACCTTTCTCGTCTGTAAAATGGAGATCAAATAATATCTGCCTTGTGGGTTGTGGCGAGGATGGCGAGGCAATTCCTGTGCAGAGTAAGTGTTCACTGTGGCTCTTTCTGCTGTTGCTACTTACCCGCTGGGTCCCCTCACTCTTCTCTTGCTGATGTCTTTTTTTTTTTTAATTATTTTTTTAATGTTTATTTTTGAGAGAGAGAGAGAGAGAGAGAGAGAGAGAGAGAGAGAGACGGACTATGAGCGGGAGAGGGGCAGAGAGAGAGACACACAGAATCCGAAGGACGCTCCAGACTGTCAGCACAGAGCCGGACATGGGGCTCGAACCCACGAACTGCGAGATCGTGACCTGAGCCGAAGTCGGACACTCAACCCGCTGAGCCCCCCAGGCGCCCTTTCACCTGCTAACGTCTTATTCCTATTCATGGAATCATACAGTGATGTCACCTTCTGTGTCTGCCCTATTTCACTGAGCAGAAGGGAGAAGCAATTCATTCCTTTTCCTGGTGGAGCGACACTGGACTGTGTGGATGTACATTTCATTTATCTCTTCATTGGCTGATGGATATTTGGGTCATGCCCACTTTTTTTAGCCATTTCGAACAATGCTGCCATGAACATTCACGTGCAAGTTTCTGTCTGGACGTCGGCTTCCATTTCTCCTGTGTATACACCTGGGAGTGAAATGCTGCATCATGTGATGACTCGGTGTGTAACTCACCGAGGAACGGCCAAGCTGCTTTCCAAACTGTCTTTACCATTTGACGTTCCCACCAGCGATGTGGGAGGGGCTGGCTCTCCCCATCCTCACCGGTACTTGTGATTACTCGAATTTTCAATTCTAGCCACCCCAGGGGGTATGAAGCCGTATCTCATTGTGGTTTTGGTTTGTGCTTCCCTTATATGCAAATCCGTAGACATAAAGCAGAGCAGTGGCTGCAGGTGGGGAGAGGGGGAGAATGTTTGGGAATTGGATGGTTGGGGTGTTTGCACAACAACACGGCCAGTATCAAAACCACTGAACTGTGCACTTTAAGATGGTGAATTTTATCTCGATGACAAAACGTCTTATTCCTCCTTTGAGACACAGCTCTCACGCCATCACCCCCAAGAACCTTGGAGGGTCTTTCTCCTGCTTACTTACATCATTCGTGCTGCGACCCTCCTCTCATCGTGCTGTGGTGTGGACAACGGATCCTTCTCACGTGTAAATTTACTGCCAATGACTTAACTCTTCACTGCCGTCCACAGCACATAGCAGTTGGGAAGTTTCTTGAAGCACGATCCTTGGGTCACGAGTGTGGGAGCAGCTGGCTAGTTTGTGAGGTGGGTCTCCCTGCACCCAGTGGGTCCTTGCCACAACTCCTCCAAAATGGATCGAGTACCTACCTAGAGGTAACGGAATTCGGGCTTCTTTGTAAGAAGAGTGCTGACGGAAACCAGTCACTTGCGACCACGTTGGATGCAAGACAGAGAGTGATGGGGGCACCCGGGTGGATCAGGTTAAGCATCTGACTGTTGATCTAGCTCAGGTCAGGATGCTATGGTCCGTGAGATAGAGCCCCATGTCGGGCTCTGTGCTGACAGCTCGGAGCCTGGAGCCTGCTTGGGATTCTCGGTCTCTCTCTCTCTGTGCCCCTCCCTTGCTCGCTCTCTCGCTCTCTCTCAAAAATAAATAAACATTTGAAAGAGAGAGAGAGAGAGAGAACAATGCTTGTCAGCTATAGAATAGAAGTTTCGGAAAAATGAAGCTGACGTGTCCAGTCGACAGGCGGCTCCGGGCCAGGAATGTAGGACTGCTCGGGACTCCTGTACGGCGTGTGTAAACGCAGCATCACTTGTGAAATCCTCCCAGGAGTGTCCCTTTGTTTGTTTACTTGAGAGGTAAAGCTTTTCACAAACTAAAAGGTTGGCAAACGTTGAGTGGAGCACAGACACAGGAAATACCCATCTGATGGAATGGGGGTCCAGGAAGAAGCCGGAGCAAACGCCTGCGTGAAGCGCTGGGGGCAGGGGACTGGTGGCCGGGGGCTGGGCTGCAGCTTTCAAGGGCCCTGCCTTCAGTACAGAGGGCGGGAGGTCTTTCTCCGCAGGTGCCGCCCCCCCACCCCCGGGTGGATCCGGGAGGGGAACAGAGCCACCTCTGCCGGGGCTGACTTGCCCCTCCCAAAGCCAGGAAGCAAGGGCGCCACCCAGTGGCCGGGGCGGTTCCGTGGCCGATCCTCCTGCGTTGAAAACTGGAAAACCCTGGAACCAACCTAAAGGCGCCTCCAGGGGGCAGTGGTGAGATAAGCTGAGGTGCAGCCAGCCCGGAAATACTTCCCAGACCTTAGAGACGAGGAAAAGTACCCAGGATGCGTTTAGTGCGTGTGTGTGTGTGTGTGTGTGTGTGTGACCCCAAAGCACAGAACAGAACGGGGTGGGCGCAGCCCACCATGGATGCCTCCCCCACCCCAGACAGTGGGCGTGGCTGGATGCTTTATTTTTTAAGTCATGTGAACGTATTCTTGTATTATTCCTGCAACAAACCCACATAGTGTTAAGGACAGCCATGCGCTTACGTGCTTTCCCTCCGCGCCATAAGGTTTTATTTATCTCGCTACCAACAGTATGTTTGTGTATGAAGAGTGAGCAGCCCCACCCCCCGTTGCCCTCAGGGAGTCACCGAAGCCCCTTCTTCCCTTCTTTCTAGAGTGCAGGCTGGGTCTGACTGCCCAGAGAGGCCTCCGCCTTCCCCCCAGAACGCACAGCAAAGGAGGGAGAGGGGTAGAGGAAGGGGGACCGGGTGGGCGGGCAGCTCCGCACCTTCTGGAGTCCTCCCGCACGGGGGGACCTGCTCCCAGCTGCCGGGCAGGTGGCGCCCTCCATCTGCCCCTTGTCCCGAAGCTTCGACACCAGCCCCGCCCGCCCCATGGGCAGGAGCAGGGTGGCCGGGAGCGAAAACCACGAGGATGGATGGCCCCGCGACGCTGCTCTCGTTTACCGGGGTCCAGGGTCTGCCCCCAGCCCTGGCCCCAGCGGGCGGGGAGCAGACCCAGGCCGGGCACGCTCGCCTCGGGCTTGGCGACACGCTGGTGGCACCGGGGACCGACTTCCAGCGTGCTTCTCTCGGACCACATCTCCCCCGGTACCTGCGACCAGGCCCCTGGGGGTGAAGGCACTTCAGGCTCGTGCACCTACGTCAAGATGGGCGGGGCCAAGTGGGGGCGGGGCGTGCACCTGGAACAGGAACCCATCCTGTCCCAGGGAGGGAGCGCACTGAAGTCCTCTTTAACCGACTTTTCAAGCCTTTGCTGAGCACGTAAAGTGTTCTGTGCTGAGCACGTGAAGCATGAAGTGTTTTGTGATCAGAAGGGCTGGGCGAAACCAAAGTCATGTCAAGTGTGAAGTCACCGTGATCGACATTTGGAGAGTGCAAATGGGAAAGAACGCAGGCCGCAGACAAAGCTGCCCTGCTTTGTATCCTGTGTGACCTCAGCCAGGTTACTAAACCACTCTGTGCCACATGCACTCCTTGTCTGTAAAGTGAGCACAGTACTTAGCCTCTGCGGATTTGGGTGAGGAGTTTCAGTCCATCCTTACAAAGCTCTGGGGTGCTTCCTGGCTCACAGGACAAGCCTGCTACCCCAGCAGAGGGAGATCTGGGGACAAGCCTGGCATGTGTCTCTTCTTGACGAAGGAGCTGACGGTGGCCGTTTCCCTGTCACTCAACGTGTAGACAGGGCGCCGTGGCAAACCCCTTCCGTGCGTGATGCCGGTGGCCTAGGTTCGCCAGACGATGAGCCGGAAGAAGGGACCCAGGGTGCTGCTGCCTGGTGCGTGTGCCCCGGAGACACTGGCCTCTGTGGCCGTGTCCAGTCCCCTGTCGTGGGTGCTGGCGATTCTCCTGAACGTGACTCCTGTCGCTCTGTTCCTGGAGTGTAACACGCGAGCCTGGCTCTCTGCCCTCCTGGGGATTTTGACGGCCACCTGGCCCCTTATCGTAAATCCCTCGCTGCCCAGTCCGGCTAGACGGGAGCATCACGCACGTCCCACACAGGTGACAGTCCGCAGACATCGCGGGAACTTTGGAGCATCGGTCGGGGTGGGGGCTGAAGCTCCTACTTCTTATCCTCCGGGGGGCGGGGGCCTGGCTTACGTGAGCCTGGCCACATCATACCAGCCCGATGTCTGCCTTTTCGAATGTAAAGATCATTCTTTTGAGAATAAACGTAAAATGGATGTGCTTTCAGGTAGCTCGTGATGGAAAGGTCTGAGAAGTATTACACCACACCAACAAAAAGAAAGCGCAAAGAGACAGCATCCCCGAAAGCATCCAAGAAGATAACAGAAGACAAAACCCACCGGTTACAACAGTGCATGTGAATTAATGAGCTAACATGGGAAGGGAAGGCGATATGACGAAGAAGCCACAACAGATTTGTAAAGGAACAGTCAGCACAGAAAAGCGGGAATCTCTCTAGAAATCAGATGAAACCCCCCTTTCCTGAGACCCCATTCTCACCACCAATATGGCAAAGATACATAATCCCAACATCTCTGCACACATTTTCCTAACGGACCCTCACGTCTCCTACCCGTCAAAGTGCGAATCGGTGCCGTCTTCTTGGAAGGCATTTTTAAAATACATTTTGGGGCAAAGTTTTCTTTAACCTTCAACACTAAAGTGCTTCTTGGAAGTAACCTTCAGAAACTTCCCGCCAGTTTTGTAGACAAATTTCAAATATTTAGTTACAAATTTTATTCATATTAACGAGTAACTGGCTGTAATGTAACTTACCCTGAACAGATCGGTGTCAGAGTCCAGTGGGGAGACAAAAGCCACGTGCTTATTGGAACAGGGAAACTCTCAGGCAATGAATTCTAACAAGCAGAAAGTGATGAGCCACTACAAAGGACAAAAATTCGAAGGGCTGTAGGAGCAGCAGAGACTGAGAGTAGGTACTGCCTCTGGGCCACGGGCTGTCTCGCTCCCACGGCAGTGTTGTCCCCACAGATTTTGATGGCTTCCTGTCTTACATTGAGGTCTTTCGTCCATTTTGAGTTTCTTTTTGTGGATGGTGTAAGAAAGTGGTCCAGGTTCATTCTTTTGCATGTCGCTGTCCAGTTTTCCCAGCACCACTTGCTGAAGAGACTGTCTTTATTCCATTGGATATTCTTTCCTGCCTTGTCGAAGATGAGTTGGCCATACGTTTGTGGGTCCATTTCTGGGTTCTCTCTTCTGTTCCATTGATCTGAGTGTCTGTTTTTATGCCAGTACCATATTGTCTTGATGATTACAGCTTTGTAGTATAGCTTGAAGTCTGGGATTGTGATGCCTCCTCTTTGGTTTTCTCTTTCAAGATTGCTTTGGCTATTCGGGGTCGTTTCTGGTTCCATACAAATTTTAGGATTATTTGTTCCAGCTCTGTGAAGAATGCAGGTGTTACTTTGATAGGGATCGCATTGAATATGTAGATTGCTTTGGGTAGTATCGACGTTTTAACAATATTTGTTCTTCCTATCCAGGAGCATGGAATCTTTTTCCATTTTTTTGTGTCTTCAATTTCTTTCATAAGCTTTCTACAGTTTTCAGCATATAGATTTTTCACCTCTTTGGTTAGATTTATTCCTAGGTATTTTATAGTTTTTGGTGCAATTGTAAATGGGATCAATATCTTGATTTCTCTTTCTGTTGTTTCATTGTTGGTGTATAGGAATGCAACCAATTTCTGTGCATTGATTTTATATCCTGCAACTTTGCTGAATTCATGAATCAATTCTAGCAGTTTTTTGGTGGAATCTTTTGGGTTTTCCATATAGAGTATCATGTCATCTGCAAAGAGTGAAAGTTTGACCTCCTCCTGGCCTATTTGGATGTCTTTTATTTCTTTGTGTTGTCTGATTGCAGAGGCTAAGACTTCCAGTACTATATTGACTAATAGTGGCGAGAGTGGACATCCCTGTTACTATCAATGAGTTTTTCCCTATTGAGGATAATATTAGCATTGGGTCTTTTGTATACGGCTTTCATGATCTCACGGTATGCTCCTTCTATCCCTACTTTCTTGAGGGTTTTTATCCAAAAAGGGTGCTGTGTTTTGTCAAATGCTTTCTCTGTGTCTATTGAGAGGATCATATGGTTCTTGTCCTTTCTTTTATTGATATGATGAATCACATTGGTTGTTTCGCGGATATTGAACCAGCCCTGCATCCCAGGTATAAATCCCACTTGGTCGTGGCGAATAATTTTTTTTTAATGTATTGTTGGATCTTATTGGCTAATATCTTGTTGAGGATTTTTGCATCCATGTTCATCAGGGAAATTGGTCTGTAGTTCTCCTTTTTAGTGTGGTCTCTGTCTGGTTTTGGAATCAAGACAATGCTGGCTTCATAGAAAGAGTTTGGAAGTTTTCCTTCCATTTCTATTTTTTGGAACAGCTTCAAGAGAATAGGTGTTTAACTCTTCCTTAAATGTTTGGTAGAATTCCCCTGGAAAGCCACCTGGCCCGGGACTCTTGTTTTTTGGGAGATGTTTGATTACTAATTCTATTTCTTTACTGGTTATAGGTCTGTTCAAATTTTCTATTTCTTCCTATTTCAGTTTTGGTAGTGAATTTGTTTCTAGGAATTTGTCCATTTCTTCCAGATTGCCCATTTTATTGCCATATACTTGCTCATAATATTCTCTTATTATTGTTTTTATTTCTGTTGTGTTGGTTGTGATCTCTCCTCTTTCATTCTTGATTTTATTATTTGGGTCCCTTCCTTTTTCTTTTTGATCAAACTGTCTAGTGGTTTATCAGTTTTGTTAATTCTTTCAGAAAACCAGCTTCTGGTTTCATTGACCTGTTCTACTTTTTTTTTTCATTTCGATAGCATTAATTTCTGCTCTAATCTCTATTATTTCCTGTCTTCTGCTGGTTTGGGGTTTTATATTTTTTCCACTCCTTAAGGCATAAGGTTAGGTTGTGTATCTGAGATCTTTCTTCCTTCTTTAGGAAGGCCTGGATTACTATATACTTTCCTCTTATGACCGCCTTTGCTGCGTCCCAGAGGTTTTGGGTTGTGGTGCTATCATTTTCATTGACTTCCATATACTTTTTAATTTCCTCTTTAACTGCTTGGTTAGCCCATTCATTCTTTAGTAGGATGTTCTTCAGTCTCCAAGTATTTCTTACCTTTCCAAATTTTTTCGTGTGGTTGATTTTGAGTTTCATAGCGTTGTGGTCTGAAAATATGCACGGTATGATCTCGATCTTTTTGTACTTACTTAGGGCTGATTTGTGTCCCAGTATACGGTCTATTCTGGGGAACGTTGCACGTGCACTGGAGAAGAATGTATATTCTGCTGCTTTAGGATGAAATGTCCTGAATATATCTGTTAAGTCCATCTGGTCCAGTGTGTCATTCAAAGCCATTGTTTCCTTGTTGATTTTTTGATTAGATGATGTGTCCAGTGCCGTGAGTGGGGTGTTGAAGTCTCCTACTATTATGGTATTACTATCGATGAGTTTCTTTATGTTTGTGATGAACTGATTTATATATTTGGGTGCTGCCACATTTGGCGCATAAATGTTTACAATTGTTAGGTCTTCTTGGTCTATAGACCCCTTGATTATGATATAATGCCCTTCTGCATCTCTTAATACAGTCTTTATTTTAAAGTCTAGATTGATATACGTATGACTACTCTGGCTTTCTTTTGTTGACCATGATAGGTGGTTCTCCATCCCCTTATTTTCAATCTGAAGGTGTCTTTAGGTCTAAAGTGGGTCTCTTGTAAACAGCCTATAGATGGATGTTGTTTTCTTATCCATTCTGTTACCCTATGTCTTTTGGTTGGAACATTGAATCCATTGACGTTTAGAGTGAGTACTGAGAGATATGAATTTATTGCCGTTTTGTTGTTTGTAGAGTTGGAGTTTCTGGTGGTGTTCTCTGGTCCTTTCTAGTCTTTCTTGCTTTTGGTATTTATTTATTTATTTATTTATTTATTTATTTATTTATTTATATTTTCATCTTTTCTCCCCTCAGAGAGTCCCCCTTAAAATTTCTTGCTGGGCTGGTTTAATGGTCACAAACTCCTTTAATTTTTGTTTGGGAAACTTTTTATCTCTCCTTCTATTTTGAATGATAGCCTTTCTGGATAGAGAATTCTTGGATGCATATTTTTCTGATTCAGCACATTGAATATATCCTGCCACTCCTTTTTGGCCTACCAAGTTTCTGTGGATAGGTCTGCTGCGAACCTGAACTGTCTTACCTTGTAGGTTAAGGACTTTTTTTCCCTTGCTGCTTTCATGATTCTCTCCTTGCCTGAGTATTTTGTGAATTTGACTATGATATGCCTTGTTGATGGTTGGTTTTTGTTGAATCTAATGGGGGTCCTCTGTGTTCCTGGATTTTGATGTCTGTGTCTTTCCCCAGGTTAGGAAAGTTTTCTGCTATGATTTTCTCACATAACCCTTCTACCCCTATTTCTCTCTCTTCCTCTTCTGGGACCCCTATGATTCTGGTTTTTCCTTTTTAAGGAGTCACTGATTTCTCTAATTCTTAAATCGTGCTCTTTTGCCTTAATTTCCCTCTTTTTTTCTGCTTCATTATTCTTCATAAGTTTGTCCTCTGTATTGCTGATTCTTTGTTCTGCCTCATCCATCCTTGCCACTGTGGCCTCCATTGGAGATTGAAGCTCAGTTATAGCATTTTTTATTTTATCCTGACTAGCTTTTATGTCTTTTATCTCCCCAGAAAGGGACCCCAGTTAGTATTCTTATTATCATGATTCTAAATTCTGGTTCAGACATCTTGCTTGTATCTGTGTTGGTTAAGTCCCTGGATGTCATTTCTTCCCACTCTTTATTTTGGGATGAATTCCTTTGTTTTGTCATTTTCAAAGGAGAAAAGGAATTAATAAGGTAAAAAAAATGAAAATTAGAAACCATTAAAATTAAATAATTAAAAACAAACACACTCAAAATCGAATAAATGATGCTAGATACTAGGTGTGTTTAAGTCTGGGTACTGAAAGGGGCTTGATAGATTAGAGAAAAAAGGGGAAAAAAGAGAAAAAGGAAATCATTTGAAAATTTGAAAAAATGAATACACTGAAGTCGACTAAAATGAAATGATGGAAGTAAAATAGAATTTGAAAATATTTACACAAAAGTAAAAAATATAGTAGAAAAAATTTTAAAAATATTTTAATAAAAATTGAAAATAAAAATGAATTTTTTTCTGTATTCAAGAAAAAGAAAAGAAACAAAAAAAAGAGTAAAGAAAAAAGAAAAAAAAGAAAGAAAATTGAATAGCTGGATTGGCGAACAGACTGAAATACAACTGAAATTGCTTCGTTTTTCCCTAGAAATCAAACTACGAAGTGCTTTATAGTCCGTAAACTAAGCAGATGTGAGACTTCTGCTCTTGAAGAGCGAGGTTGGCCCAGTTGGGCGGGGCTTGGTGTAACGGCTCCGCTCTCCACCAGATGGCGCTGTTAGACTCCTGGGGTGGAGTGTTGCGCGCTCGTAGGTGCCTATGCGCCTGCGCGGGAACGGTAAAAATGGCGTCACTCAGCCACCTGGTCTGTTCTCCTGGGTCAGCAATCGCGCACCCGTCCTCCGTCTTCACCTCTCGTCCGCTCCCCGCTTTTTCACCATCTGTGACCAGGCCCCAGGCAGCACCTCTCTCCCAAGCCTTGTCTCAGACGTGGCTGTTTTCCCCGGCCCCTTACTCCCGAAGGACCTCGGCCTTGACCCGCTCCGCCCCTCTGTGGGAGGGTCTCCCCGAGCAATGGCCGAATGAGCCATGGCCGAATGTCCGCCGCACCCAGGAACGCCCGCGGGACCCTGCTGCTGCCGGTGCCCCGAGACTGCGGCCAGGTGCCAGCCACCCCCCCCTCCCCCCACCAGAAAAAGTTCGCGAGACAGCGTAGCAGCAGCTTTTCAGGGATGATGGAAAATCGCAACACACACCTGGCACCAGGCTTCACCCTCAACGACCTTGTTCCAGCACCAGCGAACGTGGCCGCCTTCCGGGGTCTGCCGGGACCGGGTGGCTTCAACAGTCTCCACCAACTGTCCTTCCGGCAGTGGAACCGCTTCTCCCCGTGTGGCCCGAGAACCTCCCGGACCCCACTCGGCTCCCGGGGACTCGCCCTTCCCACCAGAGCACCGCCAGGTAGGGAGCTGCGGAGTTGCAGCCTTTGCGCTCCCCTTGTTTACAGTGTTAATGGAATTTAAACCCTCGCCTTTCTCCCTTCTCCTTTCTCCCTTTTTAGTTTAGTCCCTGCGGCTGTTTCCAATTTTCCACTTTCTCTCCAGCTGCTTTTGGGGGGAGTGCTTTTCCCGTATTCTCCCCCGCCCCCCCCCCCAGTCTCTGTTCTCTCTCCGCTCACAGAAGCACCTTCTGGCTCCCCAAAGTCAGCTCTCCGTGCCGCGTACCTGCTGAATTCTGTGGTTCAGGTTGTGCAGATTGTTGTGTTAATCCTCAGATCCGTTTTCTAGGTGTGCAGGATGGTTTAGTGTTGGTCTGGCCGTATTTCACGGATGCGAGACACGCAAAAAACTTCCATGCCCCTCGGCCATCTTGGCTCCTCCCATGATTATTTATTTTTTGAGAAAGAGGGAGAGAGAGAGAGGGACAGAATGTGAGCAGGGGAGGGGCAGAGAGAGAGGGAGACACAGAATCCAAAGCAGTTTCCAGGCTCCGAGCTGTCAGCCCAAGGCCTGACGCGGGGCTCAAACTCAGGAACTGAGAGATCACGACCTGAGCCAAAGCCAGACGCTCAACCAGCTGAGCCACCCAGGCGCCCCTGCCTGTTTTTATAAATATGCTCGTACTGGAACGCAACCCTATTGCTTACATATTGTCTTGGGCTGTTTTCACGACACAGTGACGGAGTTGAGCGGTTGTGACAGCTACTGTGTGGTGTTGCACCCCCAAAGGCTGAGCCACAGACTTTCAGAGGAAAACAAGTGCTACAGTGGGAAAGAAAGCCTGTTTTAATTTGCCCAGAAACACCTCCTGGTCTTTTCCACCTCAGCCCCTGCATTAGCTGAGGGCCCACTTTCCTGGCACCCGCAGAACTCTCGCTCCCCCTTGCTTCCCCACTCCTGGGTCTGCCAGGGGGCTAGCCCAAGCGCCGTGTCAGAACCAAGGCATCCAGTTGAGCGTGACTTAGGGTCACTGCAAGCTAGCACTGAAACTGATAAGCTCTGCAAATAACAATTCAAGCCCCTGTTCATAATTGAGGCTTAAAACGTCATGTGCGGTCTCAGGGCAGCATGGCCACAGGGAGGTGGCAGGGAGCAGGGATGGGGACTGCGTGTGGCACTGACTCGGTGCCCCCAATCCATGGCAGTCTAGTCTGGACAAGTGGATTTCGATGCCCCGGACTGGGGTAGCAAAGGCATGGCGACCCAGTGCAGCGCAGGCTGCCCGGGGAAAGTGAGGCACGAGGAAGAGGCTGTGCAGGCAGAGGCTGGGAGGTCTGACGTGGCCCAGAGTGCCAACCTCGGCGCTCCTGGTTCCACCCTCTGGGCTAGTTCAGGGCCCCACCCGTCTCTCTCCACTGTGCCTGGCTCACGGATCAGCAGGTACCCTGTGCGTGCTTCCCGCACACCTAGGTTCCAGGTTGACATGACCATCCTGAGAGCGACCTGACAGTCAAGTCCATGACACCCTGAAATCAGCCCCCAGAAAGGGGAGCAAAATCAGCTGGACTGGGGAGGCTTTCTCCTGGCAGGCTCTTTTACAGGGGAGGAGAAGGTATTTCAGAGACTCTTCTGCCAGCAGACTCCCCTCTCGTCTCCTTGGCCAGCATCGGTCACCTGCTTCCGGCTTGTCAGGGACGATCCCGCCTTCTCTGCCATGAAGGGACCTCTGCCTGGTGGCTGAAGCAAACTGGGGGTCAGTTGCTGGGGAGGCAGGTGGGAATGGTTTGGGGCAGGCAAGGAACGGTGTGAGGGGACATGGAATCCCGATCCCGCCCTGTGTCTGGAGCATGGATCTCATCCTCACTAACTGTCGATGGAACAGATTCCCTGTCTGACCACAAACTTAGCTGTGGGGTCGTTCGCACGTGGGGCATGCTTCCCTGTTGTCTGGTAGCCATAGAGACCCTAGTTTGGGGCGGGGGGGAGGCGGGGAGGATAGGCAAACAACAATAAATAAGCAAGCGAGAGCTTCGGCTGAAGGGTCAGGAGGAGGGAGCCTGCGGGGGGCTGAGCTCGTGGGCAGGCCGGGAAAGCAGGTGGATTGCAGGCTTGCCCGATGCCAGGGAGACCCGCCACACTCAGCCCTGCGAGTGGAGGCGCCGAACACACCCGGCGTGTTGGACCCTGCTTGCGGTTTTGTGACTTTGATGAAATGAGCACGCCTCCGTGGAGTGGGAATAACGGGTCCCGGCATTTACTGGACACGGAGGAAGCAGGGGTCGGAGGACTGAAGCGTTGCTGGAGACAGAAGCAGGGGGGCGGGCTGAGGGCAGCAGTCAGAGGAAGGATGCTTGCAAATGAGATGGACTGAGTGGGGAGGATAGAGAGGAGGTAGTGGCTTTCCAGGCAAGGCCCCGGCTGTGGGGGCTGGGGCGGGGCCGGGGGAAAGCCTCACCTGGACCCTGACCACACAGTGCGTGTTGAGAGTGCCCAGCCTCCTTCCCTCTCTCCTGGAGGAGCTTCCACTGGTGAGCGCCCCTCGTGTCTCTGCTCCCTCCTGGCTCAGACTCATCCCCAGGAGGAGGGGAGGCCTTGGGCATGCCTCAGCCCCTGGCCTTGGCTTTCTCTCTCCTCGGGATCTGCAGAGAAGGTCTCTCCTCCACTGCTCCTCCGTGGGGTGGGGGGTGGGGGGTGCATCCTGCAAGGGCAGGTGTGCATATCTGGGTTAAGTTCTGCTCAGGAGAGGCTCAGAGAGTTCCCGACGTCCTCTCCTGACGCACCTGCTTCCTCCAGCCTTCCCAGTGCTCAGGTTGGTGTTTTCATCGTCAGCCTGACTCCTGGCCCTCTCTCCCAGTTCAGTAGTCTCTTTCCAAATTGAGGGGGTAAACGTAGGTGCTGTTATGTCCAGTGACCCCCAACACCTTAGTGCTTCGTGTGCGATGGGTGCTCATTGAAAGCCGGTTGGAGAAGGAAGGAATGAATGAGTTAAATAAGACACTGTTAACTGAATCTTCAGTCTCTTAAAGTTCTAATGAAAGATGATGTAGAAAACAGCGGAACATTCATGAAAATGCACCATCTTCGTAACCCAAAAGATCTGACTCCAAACCCACATGCTGCCACTAATCTCTGGGTAGTTTCTCAGTGGGGTCTAGACTTTGGTAACATTATCATCATCATTATTATTAGCCAATGGCTTTGCAAGAGTCTCAGTTACAAACCTGATGGCTGTGTCCTCAGGTCTACGAGAGAACGTGGCTCCCGATCAGGGGTGGGGGGGCCCACACCCTATGAGGGTGCAAGTGTGTTGCTGGCGGCAGGTAGGGAACACCCCGAGACGGTGTCTGAGGACAGCGCCAGCCCCTCCCTTCCCGGGAAGGGGCCCAGACGTCGCCTAGCTGGGTTTCGGCGGAGGTGGTATATTTGGGTGGGAGCCGCCAGCTCGGGAATCTTGTGCATGGTGTGTGGAGCCCTGCCTCGAGCAAGAGAGACTTACGGATCTTCACCAAATTTGTGCTAGATTTCTTGCAGTGCCAGATCCATTTAGACTTTGAACTTTAAGAAAGCAGCTCCTTGGGTTATGTAAGGCACCGCGCTGGCTATGACTCACAAGGGAGTGCCAGGAACCCTCGTGCCCAGAGCAGAGCCGCTTTGCTCCTGCTGCAGGGCAGCTGGTGTCGGGGGTGCAGGCGGGCTGCGCTGTGAGTGGTGCCTTCGCTGGGAGCCTGACGTGTGGATCCCCACACACTGGGCTCTGCCTCTTCCCCCCACCCCCCCCCCCCCACAAGCCCGACAGAATTACCCCTCCAGGGCCCATTGCTTCAGGGCTCTGCGGGGGGCCGGGTAGATGGATGGAATGTGAACTTCAGGTGTCCGTGCTCTGAGAGTGGCGTGGCCATTCTCCACCCCTGGCCGTTCCCGACACGCGCCTGGGAGCTTGTGAAACTATTACGATGGGGCCTCGTTCCCAGAGATCAGGATTTAATTGGGTTGGGTTTGAGCCGGGATGTCCACGTTTTAAAGTCCTCTGCATTTTTGGTGTCCACCCAGGGATGGGCTCCGCGACTGAAGGGGTTGCTTCCCCAGATAACATTTATGGATTCACAGAAGTTTCAGTGCGTTGGCTTCTGAAACCGTAGGAAGGGTTTGACTTATACGATCTCTTCGATCTGCTGGTCCCAGGGTTTTGTGATCCTGTGTTCAAATGCTGTGGGATCCCTAATGGTGCTTGAGGCCACAGAAGCTTCCCAAAATAGCATTGTAATTTTGGCTGTGTTATACCTGCTGCTGGGAAGGGAGCAGGGTGCCTAGAGGGAATTTCAAAATTCCTGATGAGCGCATTTATTTTTTATTTTATTTTATTTTATTTTATTTTATTTTATTTTATTTTATCTTAAAAAAAATTTTTTTTAACATTTATTTATTTTTGAGACAGAGAGAGACAGAGCATGAACAGGGGAGGGTCCGAGAGAGAGGGAGACACAGAATCTACAACAGGCTCCAGGCTCTGAGCTGTCAGCACAGAGCCCACCGCGGGGCTCAAACTCACGGACCGTGAGATCATGACCTGAGCTGAAGTCAGACGTTCAACCGACTGAACCACCCAGGCGCCCCCATTTTATTTTTATTTTTTAAATTTTATTATTATTATTTTTTATTTCCCCCACCATTGCATGTGCAGCCATGTGAATTTTCAGAGGCTGAACCCATCCATGCAACTAACCACCAGCCAGAGCAAGACACAGAGTTTGCCAGCCCCCTGGAATGCCTCCTCATACTCCTTTTCAGGCACTACCCTCTGTCCCCCAAGAGTAACGCCTGTCTTGACCTCTGGCATCATTGATTGGTTTTGCCTGGTGTTGGACTTGGGGTCGGTGGCATCACACAGGATCTTCTCTTTTCCATTTGGCTTCTTCCACTCCACTGTGTCTTTGAAATTCATCCATAATGTTGTGGCTCAGGTTTTATTCATCCCTGTGTGCCGGGGACTGAATGTGTCCCCCCCACCCCTGCTCCAAATTCATATGTTGAAGCCTAAACCCCCAATATGATAGTATCAGGAGGTAGGGCTTTGAGAGGGATTAGGTTATAAGAGTGGAGCCCTCATAAGTGGGAGCAGTGCCCTTATCAGTGGACGAAGGGACCAGAGCTCTCCCTCGGCTCTCCACCACGTGAGGACACAATGAGAAGTCAGCCATCTGCGAACCTGGAAGCAGTGCATCACCACCCCGTCTGCTGGCACCTTGATCTCGGACCTCCAGCCTCCGGAGCTGTGAGAAACGCGTGCTTGTCGTTGAAGCCACCCGGTCTTTGCTGTCCTGTGACTAGCCTGAATGGATAAAGACATCGTGTTACATTCCATCGTCCGAATACAGCAGAACGCATTCTTCTTTCCTCTTGATGTACCCTTGGGCTGTTTCCAGTTTGGGGCTATTTTAAAGCTACTAGGAACATTCTTACATTCATCTCTGATTTTTAGCAAGTGATATTAACTTGGATCTGTGTCATCAAAACTTTGAAATGCTGTTGAGGCCATTTAGGAGGAAGGGGACACAGGACATGTGCCTGCAAGAAATCTATTTAGTTTGGATGCAATGTACAGAATGACACGATCCTGGCATTCAGATTTAACTGGGCTGTTGGATTTTATTTATTTATTTATTTATTTATTTATTTATTTATTTATTTATTTATTTATTTTTAATTGTTTTTCCAACCTTTATTTATTTTTGGGACAGAGAGAGACAGAGCATGAACAGGGGAGGGGCAGAGAGAGAGAGGGAGACACAGAATTGGAAACAGGCTCCAGACTCTGAGCCATCAGCCCAGAGCCTGACACGGGGCTCGAACTCACGGACCGCGAGATCGTGACCTGGCTGAAGTCGGACGCTTAACTGACTGCGCCACCCAGGCGCCCCGGGCTGTTGGATTTTAAAGATGTGCTTGGCCACTGTTGTGCTACCTAGGAAATGGACAAATGCAATCTGTGCTGGGCAAGTTGTAAACTTGCTGCAAGTTGTAAACACTGCTGTGGCTTGTCCCCAACCCTCCTGGCTCAGGGGGTGAGTGGGAGGAGCCGTAAGTGATGTGTAAAGATGGAATGGAGGCAGGAGATACTCACGTGTGTGGAGCTCACCTGAACTGTGGGTGTGCATCCTGAGGTACACCTGGGCCACCCCACAGAGTTCCTGCTCAAGCTGAACCTTGCCTTTTGGAAAAATAACACGAATGTTCATAGGTGATTTCTGAAAACTATGTAATTAGAGCAAATGACTGTGTTTTCCAAAGTTCCTCCGGGTTTGTGGCTGCACTGGGAAAAAATAAATATTATATTCCATTGACTTCATGGAGGCGAAGAGATGTTCTACCTCATCTGGAAAATACCACATTCATGTTGATGTCTTACTGGTTCTGGGGTACCTGTGTGGCTCCGTCATTGGGAGCATCTGACTTCCGCTCAGGTCATGATCTCATGGTTTGTGGGTTCGAGCCCCAGGTCGGGCTCTGTGCTGACAGCTCAGAGCCTGGAGCCTGACTCAGATTCTGTGTCCCCCTCTCTCTGCCCCTCCCCTGCTCACGCTCTGTCTCTCAAAAATAAAAAAAATATTAAAGAAAGAAAACCAAGCGAATCTCTGATCCTTTAAGAAAATCTTATTGGTTCTTCAGTTCAGCCACTCACTTGAACGATGTAACACTTTTTTTTTTTCACCTACTAAACTAGTTAATCATGTAGCTGAGCATTTTTGCAAAGCAGGACTTCATAAGGGTTGTTTCACTTAAATTTAAAGGTCATGAGGGTGTAGGGATGAACTTCAGTTCTGAACACAGGAAGAGACACGCAGCACAGTTTGGAAAAAGTCAGTTCCTAATGGGATTCATGATATTCAGGGTATCTTGCTAACTTCTTCCTTTTTAAAAATACATTTTTAGATTAGTGAGTTATTTGAAGATAAAAACCCTTGCAACAATCACCCACATTAAGAAATAGGATTTTGTCAGCCTCCCAGAAGAATCTTGTCTATCTTGGCCCTATTGCTAGTTTGAGTTATTAAAAATCATAAATCAGCTTAAATTGTATCAAATGTTGCTGTTTACATCCCTTGAATTAAAAATACGATTTTTTCTCCTTAGTTTATTTTATGATAACATTATGAATTGGACTGATTGCTTTTTGAAAAAAAATTTTTAATGTTTTTATTTATTTTTGAAAGAGACAGAGTGCAAACAAGGGATGGGCAGAGAGAGAGGGAGACACAGAATCTGAGTCAGGCTCCAGGCTCTGAGCTGTCAGCACAGAGCTCGATTTGGGGCTCGAACTCACAAACCGGGAGATCATGGCCTGAGCCAAAATCAAGATGCTTAACCGACTGAGCCACAAAGGTGCCCCTATTTTTCTTCCTCATAAGTGCAATTTAATCCTTTCTCCCCACCCCCAACTCCCCGCCCCTCTGCCCAGTTCCTGCAATGGAAACTTAAATAATTGATTTTTCAGCCTTTATTCTTCCTTTAATACTTGCATATCATAAATGATATTATCATTTATTATATAATATTTATATTTATTAAATTTATATTTATTATTTATATAATAATTATATTATATATAATTATAATATATTATATAAATTATATAAATTATAAATTATATAAATTTTATAATATATTATAAATATTATTTTTTATAATATTTATATTATAAATATATTTTTTATTTTATTTTATTTATTTTATTTATTTATTTATTTTATTTTATTTATTTTATTTATTTTATTATATATTATATAAATATATAAATATATTTATATATTTATATATTATATAAATATATAAATTATATAAATACAATATAATATATAATATAATTATATAATATATAATTAATAATATATATTTATATATTATTATAAATATAATAAAATTATATCTATTATATATTATTATATATTTATGTTTATTAAATTTGTTATATATTATATATAATATATTATATATAAATATATATATTATATATGTAATAATAATTATATATGTATAAATATATATTATATATATAATAATAATTATATATATAATATATAATAATACTATATATTAATATAAATATTAATTATCATTTAATATCATAAATTTCCCATTATTTTCTGTGTCTACCATTTCTTTTGAGACATCAGATTTTTGTCTTAGTTTTGCTTATTTGAAGGCAAAGTATTATTTCTATGGCTGCTTTTAAGGTTTTCTTTTTTTCCTTGATTTTCAGCAGCCTGACATTGAGGAGACACATCCGTGATATTCTGTTTATTTGTTTAGCTTGAAGTTTACTGCATTTCTCCAATGTGTGGGCTGATGTCTTTTGTCAGTTCAGATGGTTCTCGGTCATATCTCTCTGAATGTTCTTTCTCCTTTGTTCTCTCCCCTGTCTTTCTGGTAATCCCATTATATTAATTTAGCACTTTTGAGTACATCGCACGTGTCTCTTAATTTTTAAAATATTTTTTCTTACATTTTAATCCCGATCTTTCAGTTTGGGTGCCTTCCAGGTCATGAATTCTGGAGATTTTCTGTGCCCCAACTGCCGTTAAAACTATTCATTGAATTCTTAATTTTGGATTATGTGGCTTTAAATTCTGCAATACCTATTATTTTTAAAACTAAATTCCAGTTCTCAATTGCAATTTGCCATCATTTCATTCATACTGTCTCTTATTTCCGGTTTTCTTTTTTTTTTAAGTTTATTTTATTTTGAGACAGAGAGTGAGAGTGCACGTGTGTGAGCAGGGGAGGGGCAGAGACAGAAGGAGAGAGAGAATCCCAAGCAGGCTCTGCACAGTCAGTGCAGAGCCTGATGTAGGGCTCGAACTCACAAACTGTGAGATCATGACCTGAGCTGAAACCAAGAGCCTGACACTTAACTGACTGAGCCCCCCAGGCATCCCCTCTTCTGTTTTCTTGGGCATATTGCTCACGGTTATCTATCTATCTATCTATCTATCTATCTATTTATTTATTTATTTTTTAATTTTTTTTTAACGTTTTATTTATTTTTGAGACAAGGAGAGACAGAGCATGAGCGGGGGAGGGTCAGAGAGAGGGAGACACAGAATCTGAAACAGGCTCCAGGCTCTGAGCTGTCAGCATAGAGCCCGACGCGGGGCTCAAACTCACGGACCGCGAGATCGTGACCTGAGCCGAAGTCGGCCGCGTAACCGACTGAGCCACCCAGGCACCCCTGCTCACGGTTATTTTTAAGCAGTTGTCTACTATCTCTAGTATCTGGGTCATCTGAAAATTTAATTCTGTTGTTTTAAAATGTTTTAAACATTTTTTTAATGTTTATTTATTTTTGAGAGACAGAGTGTGAGCAGAGGAGAGGTAGAGAAAGAGGGAGACACAGAATCCGTAGCAGGCTCCAGGCTCTGAACTGTTCGCACAGAGCCCGATGTGGGGCTCGAACCCACAAGCTGTGAGATCATGACCTGAGCTGAAGTTGGATGCTCAGCTGACTGAGCCACCGAGGTGTCTCTAATTCTGTTGTTGTTGTTGTTTTTTAATTATTTAGCATTTTGTATTCTCTTCTCACATGGCTAGTAATTATTTTTTGTACGCTGAATATTGTTATAAAAAAGACTGTAAAGATTCCTATTGTGTTATCTTCCAATAAAGAAAGTTCTCTGTCTTCCTCTGAGAAAGGGATGATTGAGAGAGGAGGCTGATTACCCAAATCCAATCAAGGACTGGGCTTTGGAGCTTCTGGGGAGGGGGTCAGGGGTTTGGAGAGCTGGACTGTATCACCCACAAACCCTCAGAACTGAGGAAGCAAAGGCTTCCCATGCTCTTAGTTGAGGCCCTGGGAGCAGAGGTAGGTTGACTCTAGTCAGAATTTGGCAAGTGTCCTGATGGAGTGAATGACTGTCTGGTGTTCCCCAGCCTCTAACTTTGTCCCTCTTGAGCACCAAAATCTTTGCCAATTTTTCTGCTTCCTGGCGGCAGTGTTTGCCAATGGCCAAGCCTCATTCTCTGCCTCCAGCTGAGCCCGAATCTGGCCAGTGCCCGGAGAGTACCTGTGGGTCCTGGTGTCCCTTCACCACAGGCTTACATCTTGACGCTGTTTTCTTTTCGAGCTCCTTCCCTCAGAGGGTCTTTGCTTCCTAATTGCCTAGAGATGGACGGAATTTGACTCTCGGTTCCAGGAACTTTTAGCCTCACCCTTTAGGCCCTGCCTCCCCTGGCCACCGAGCCAGAGAAGCCCGCCATCGTTGTGTGGGAGAAACTAGGACCCCTCACCTGAAGAATGATTTGTCGCCGTAGCCCCCTCACCACCAGTGATGGGTGTTTCTGGATTCTCTTTCCCTGCCAGCACCCACTCCCTGGCCCAAGTCTGCTGACCAGGCTTGCATCTAGACCTGGAAGCTGTTTCCAGGGAGAAGTGGGCATTTGTCCTCCATTTTCCTCTCTCTGTGATTTCAGTTCATTTAGTCCGTGTTAATGCTGCAGCTTTCCAATGCTTTAAAAATGATTTTTGTGATGTGTACTTCCTTCCTTTTAGGATTCTGAGAGCCAGGGCAGGGTCTGTGACCTATGCATTCCTAAGTTAGGGGCACAAGTTTTGACTTTCCCATCGTTTGGTGACTCTCCACAATGTATAGTATTCCTTGGACTCCATACGTTTACTTGTAAACTCTCGCGTTAAACGCATTTTCAGTGGTCATGGGCTGGGATTTGCTTTGTGAAGCTGGGTAGTCTTTAAAAGAATGGAACAAGTGAAACTAACTTTATTAGAATTAGGACACAATTCTCCAGTTTTCAGACCCATATGGCTCAAATTCGGGCCACATTTCTTAAAGATTCTCGCCTTCATTGTAAAGTGATGGTGTGGCTGAAGTATCCCATAAGGGTCAAGCCCTTTGATTCCTGCTACTCTCAGATTTGTTCCCTTTTAAAATTTTCCCTTTGAAGGCACGAATGTGGAGGAGGGATTTTACTGGGATCTGGGGTTTGGGGTGTAATTGATCGAGGTTGGGGGAGTAAGTATCAGCCTAGGGAATATACAGAAAGAGCTAGATGCATATCTGCCCACACTTTTTGCTTTGACTCAGTCAGAATTCATTTTCTTTCTCATATTTCCTTCCTCAGGCTGGCTGGTCCTGGAACCACCAACACGTGCCAGTCTCGCGTGTCAAATTAATTGGATATTTTTTCAATGATGCTTCAAGAAGACTTGCTCTCACCATCTGAGTTACAGACATTAAGCCACTGAATGCCTTATTTTGATTATTTCTGTAATCCAGGAGCACATGTAGACTCGTTTTGTCTTGTACTGTTTTCCCCTGTATGATTGTTGGTGAAGAGAGCAGACGCTTTGAGGAAGAGGTTTTTAGCGTGGTAGAGAGGGAGCCAGATGGAGTGGGGCCTTATCTGATAGGGGGAGTGGCTTCCAGGTTGGGAAGGAGGGGGAGTGGCTTCCAGGTTGGGAAGGAGGGGGAGTGGCTTCCAGGTTGGGAAGGAGGGGGAGTGGCTTCCAGGTTGGGAAGGAGGGGGAGTGGCTTCCAGGTTGGGAAGGAGGGGGAGTGGCTTCCAGGTTGGGAACGAGGGGGAGTGGCTTCCAGGTTGGGAACGAGGGGTGCACCAATTCCCCCGAGGGAGCAGGGAAGTGTCAAGGATGGGTTCTGGTGGGGTGCGGTGCTGCCTGAAGGCAGAACTGGCAATCTGGGGGTGTTCCCATGTGCTGAGATCACACAGGCCGTCCAATTTAGTGGACATTATTTCTCTACTTCTGTCTCTCACGCTTGTCTTGGGGCCACTGACCATGCATCCTAAAGTGTCCTGATTCCCTCCGCGGGAAGTGACTGCTTCCACTTTGTCACTCCAAAAGCACAGGGCAGGATTTATGTATCGCAGTAGTTGTTATCGCACTCTAAGTCAAAATCTTGCCAATCTTCTTGGTGGTGTAGCTTGAAGTTGTCTTGAGAATGTACCCTGGACTCAGATTTCCTGGGTGCACATCCCTGCATCCGCTCACGGGCCGTATGCCCAGCAAGTTGACTCTTTCCATCTGCGAAATGGGCCAGAACGTGGTAACAACTTCCATGAGTTTTGTGAGTTTTATGAAAGTCATTTGATTTAATTAACAGGTACACAGCACTTAGAACTCACTGAGTGTTCAGTCGTGCTGCCTGCCACCTCGTTCCCTAGTTAACTGAATTAATACACACCAAGCATTTAGGATACACTACCCCTGGCAAGTGTTAGTTTTCTTAGTTGACAAGTCTTTGGTGATAGATGTTGTGCCTCACCTGTCGTGAAAGGCACACTGCATCGGCTGCTCCCACCCTGGGGTTTTAGTGAGGTCACTAAGCATTTTTAGTGGAAAGGCCTCCTGGTCCCCAGGGAAAAATATCACAGGAGACTGTGATGGTTAGTCTTCCGATGCACATAGATCTCATCTCGAACTGTGAGGGTCAAGGTCTGAAAGTCTAAAAAGGGTATATGTGCTCACGTATAGGCTCGCCTGGTTAGACTCTGCCGGGAGATTTGCAAGAACTGTGACACCTAAGAAGGGGAGCCCAGAGGAAGGAAGGGAGAGGAGGGAGCTCGCAGTCACGGGGGGAATTGGAAACAGTGCAACGCTGTGACGCCCGTGCTCAAAGTGGCCTCTGAAGCTGTTAGTGGAGGCATCAGGGACTCCTGTCTCACCTCTTGGAGGACAGGAAGCTGGGTTGATCCTCAAAATTTATTTGCTGAATAAATGAGTTCCATGAGGATAAAACATGAGTTCTGTGTGAGGAGAAAAGCACAAATTATCATCTTAAGCCCGCAGGAGCCCGCCTTTCCCTGAATCCACCTACATCTGGGAACAAGGCTCATATGATGCTTGCCCTCAGTTGAGGGTTTCCTGAGGCAGAAACTCAGACCCTTACAGCTCGGCCCCGAGGCCCTGACGGCTGCCGGACAGCTGTCCACAGGCCAAGGAGTTGAGTTATACAGTAGGGCGAACCCAGGCGTAGAGAACAGTGTGACTAGAGAAAAACATTCCTTATCTTGCAGTCCCAGGATGTGATATATTCATGGTTCGGGACATTTTAAACAAAGAAAGAATAATAAAAAAATATCTTTAGAAAAACAACTAAACTGGCAAACGTGTATGAAATATTTATAAGATGCGGGGCCTTTTTATATGCAAGAATTTATTAAGTAATATTTTATCCCAAGAAGGGCTATTTTTGGAACCAATGAAATTGTTCTGGAAAAATGCCTAAATCAGCGAGGAATAAAAACAACACAAGAAAGCCAAGACTTTAATTATTGTGATTTAATTATATTTTGGGGGGAGGGGAACTTAATGCACTTTTAATCTTTCTACATTTGAAAAAATGGTACTTTAATTTCTTCTGTAATGAGACTAGAACTCTCGAACTCTCTCATAGTCACTGGTCTCATCTTTCCTACAGACACGGCATCACATCGATACTGTGTATTTCAGGGCTGGCTAACAGAACTTTCTGTGATGCTGGAAATGTTCTCTGTCGATGCTGCCTGATGGGATAGCATGCACTCAAATAGGGCTGCTGATCACAGGAATTGTGGTAGTATGATGGAGGAACGGACTTTAAAATTTCATTTTGTTTTACTTAACTCAAATTTAAATTTAAATAGCTGCATATGGCGAGTGGCTCTGTATTAAACAGCGAGGATCTGCATTACTGATTCTGTATAATTTGGGGCACATTTTACCTTTTTTGTTGCTAATGATTACTTATTTATTTATTAAAGTTTATTTTTTAAGACAGAGAGATAGAGAGTGAGCAGGGGAGGGGCAGAGAGAGAGGGAGAGAGAGAGAATGCCAAGCAGGCTCCATACTGTCAGCCCAGAGCCCCATGTGGGGCTTGATCCCACGAGCCTGAGATCATGACTTGAGCAGAAATCAAGAGTCAGTGGCTCAACCACCTGAGCCACCCAGGCGCCCCTGTTGCTAATGATTTAATAAAGATAACAGCAAACTTTACCACGGTATTTGATCAAGTTTATTTCTTACATCATCGTGTATCACTAGCAGCATCTCCTGGATTTGTCTCTTCTCTTACTTAAGTGCTTCATCTAAAAGTTTCATCAACTTGGGTCTCTGGTAGCCACATTTCCAAGAGTTTATAAACCTCATGATATCCTTCTATTATTCTTATTTCAGAAAGAGAGAAAGAGAGTAGGGGAGGGACAGAGGGAGAGAGAATCTCAAGCGGGCTCCACGCTCAACACAGAGCCTGACTCAGGACTTGACCCCACGGCCCTGGGATCAGGGTCAAAATCAAGTCAAAATCAAGAGTGCGACGTTCAGCTGACTGAGCCACCCAGGTGCCCCTAAGCCTCCTGATAGTCTTACCTGATTTAACAATCTAGGAGACTCAGTATTTTGAAAACACTCCATGGTTTTTTCTTGCATCCGTTGTTGCTAAAATCTGATGTTGATACAATTCTTTTTTTTTAATATTTAAAAAATTTTATTAGAGAGAGAGAGAGAGCGTGCACAAGTGGGGAGGGGCAGAGGGAGACAGAGAGAGAGAATCTCAAACAGGCCCCACACTCAACACAGAACCTGACATGGGCTCAATCCCACAACCCTGAGGTCATGACCTGAGCCAAAATCAAAGAGTCAGACGCTCAACCAACTGAGCCATCCAGGCGCCCCAGTTGTATATGATATATTCTTTATTTCAGGAGGCTTTGAAGTTTGTCTTTTTATCTGATATTTTGAAATTTCATTAACATATATTTAATTTATTTTCTTCTTTGGTACTCCATGAAAACTTTCAATATGAACCATTGCTTTATTTTTGTTTTCTAATTCTGGAGAATTTTTTTTTTTTGAACATTGCTTCAAACATTTACTCATCTCATTTTAATTACCAGCGCTCCCCCTCCCCCGCTGCCCTTCCTCCCAAGCCTCCTTGTGTTTAGATTTCTGTGCATTTTTTCTTTTCTCCATATCACTTTCAATTTTTCTGCATTTTCTAATGTTGTCATTTCCCCTTCCTGGGATTGGTATTCTTGCAATACTCTATCATCTAGTTGTTATTCTATTATTCCTCTGCTGCATCCATCCTGCTATCCTGCCTAGCCATTCCATTCTCTGTCTCAGCTATTACGTTTTTCATACAAGACATTTCTTCTGTTCTCTGATTTTTTTCTTTTTGTTTCGTATTACTAACGTATTGCCTATTTATTTTCAAATGTCCATTGGTCTAGTTGTAAATGCTTCGTCTGATGTTTCTGCTTCTGGCAGAGCCTGTCATCCAATAAGCTTTTCTTGAGAAGATGGTGTGCCTGTCAACAGTGTTGCCTCTTTTCTGCTTCGTCCTGAAATTGCCTTTCCCCCTGTGTTGCCCACCCCCCGTCAGCCGAGAGTATGAGAAAGGTCCGACTTCACTGCCCTGGCCCAGGCGGGAGGTGATTGGAATTCACCAGCCCCGGGGCAGATGGACAGCTACTGCCGGAAGTCGGTCTGTCTCCACTCACGTTGCCAACTCCTTGTAAGCACAGAGCACCTGGTCCCGAAGTTCCTCCTGTGGCCTCTGGACCGTGGCCTAGAGCTGCCCCAGTTTTGGGGGTGGGTGCTGCTTCAACACAATGACTGGGACATGCAAGCTGAACTCCCCTAAGTCCTTCCTCAACTCCCAGGCTGCCCCTGCCCCAGCCCCAATCCACTCTCCCCCGAGTTCAAAACAGCACTGTCCAACCTCCATTGCTTGGTGTTTTATTTCCAGGGCTCTCCAACTTAATCTTAGCCAAGTGAGCCTGGGGTCCTGCTAGTTCACATTTGGTTGAAAATTTCTAAGTTTTCTTCTACACAAAGAAAAAATGTAAAAAGTCCTTTAATTAGAGCCTCATTTGTTTGCATATAATTAAGTGCTACAAAGAGCATATTCCCAGAAAGGTGAACATCGCTGGCTTCAACCCAGAATCCAGCCTGATTCAAAGTTTGCCATAGTTTGGACAGAGTTTGAGATGTTTTACTGTGTATCTTTGAATGTTTATGATCAATAAAAACAAAATGGCATTTTGGCTTGTGACCATTCTTAAGGTGGTTTAGGGGGACCATTATGAAGTATGTCTTCCTTTCGGATAAAGTTGGTGGAGAAATGTCTCTTCCTGGGATGCTGACAGTTAAGCTTATGGAATTAATTTTGGAAGTAGATAGCTTGGGTATGATTTAACTCCTGGTTGCTATTAAGTAAATAATGCTTGCATCTAGGAGATAATTGGCCAAACCTGAACTTTGCAGGGCAAGAAACAAGATTGTATTTCTATTTGTAAATTTACGCCTTGAGGACATGATGAAGAGCACAAATGAGCCGACTTCGGTGAGATCACCATTAACAGAAATTTATCACTTACTGAAGGTCATAATTTTTAAATTCCGGAGGATTTAAAAACATGGGCGCCTGGGTGGCTCAGTCGGTTAAGCGTCTGACTTCGGCTCAGGTAATGATCTCACGGTCCGTGGGTTCGAGCCCCGCGTCGGGCTCTACGCTGACAGCTCGGAGCCTGGAGCCTGCTTCGGATTCTGTGTCTCCCTCTCTCTCTGACCCTCCCCTGTTCATGCTCTGTCTCTCTCTGTCTCAAAAATAAATAAACGTTAAAAAAATTTAAAAAAAAAACATGGAGAAAAATACACAGGCATGGTCATCCATGATTTAACAGATGTTAACATTTGGGTACTTTTCCTTCATGTTATTGTTTTTGGTTTTTTTGTTTTTAATTTTTTGAGGTATGATTGGCATACGCTATTATGTTAGTTTCAGGTGTGTAACATAGTAACTCGACATTTGTATACATTGTGAAATGGTCACCACAGTAAGTGTCAGTTACTATCTGTCACCTTGCAAAGTTAACACAATGTTATTGACTATATTCCCCAGGCTGTACATTATACTTTCATGTCTTATTTATTTTGTATTACATCTTGCACTTCTCTGTATGTAATGTGTTTCTAAAAAATGGACACAGAAAATTGTGCAAGTGATCATGATCGTGCATTTGGTGAAATTCTTCAGTGCTGCTGAGATGCACAAAATAATGGGAAGGCAGGGAGTCAAAGACCTAGTACAGCAGAATTCTCGCACAGAGAGTCATGACCTCAAGGCTTTTTTTTTCCAGGAAGCAACTTTATTCCTGCCGACACCACTCAGCTGGGTTCGTACCAGAAGAACTGAGCCCCGAATACCAAGTGGCATAGTTTTTTAAAATATATTTTCTACTTCTTTGTCTCCCGTATATGGTAACACACAAAATGCAGTCTGGTTAAGTGGTCTCATGTTACAAGGTCATGAGCATATAGCCAGGTTGCTTTGAGGTTTGTTCCCCCCCCCCTTTCCTTAGGGAGGGGACCCTACCACACTAGTGTTTTGTCCATTTGTGGATGGAAGTGTGTCTGCCCACTCATATGGAGACTGGACTGGTCTCAGTAATTACCTAAGAACATAACACATGCAAACTGGAAAAATTTTAACAGAGAATCAGATAATCCTTGTGTTCAAGGGGCTCTTAGATCACCTCGTCTGACACCAGAGTATACAGATGAGAAAACTGAGCCTCCGGTGAAATGAAGCTACTAACAGGGTCATACTGTTCTAGTAACATAAACCTGTTCCCTGAAAGCCGTCTTCTGAATAAACTGAGAACTTAAGCTATGGGTCAGGAAAAGATTCTGAGAAATGACGATTGCTTAAGAATGCGTTATAAATGGGAGGTTTGAAATGGTGTGTTTTCTAAATGACAACCTGGAAATTTCTCTGCTGCAGCCTTGCAAATGCACAAGCCAGAGTCTAAAATCAATCTTGGCTGGTGCCTCTCAATTTTCTCCATGCAACTTTTGTGGACTTAGGGACATTGGTTATTAAAGGTGACAGCACTGCCTCCAGCAAAAAGTGAGTGACATGGGGTTATCACGTGTTGTACACTCTCGGTTGAGAAAGTTAATTTTTTTTTTTTAACTGGGGGACTTTCAGAGGATTCTTTACTTTGCCGATGCACAGTGCTTCTCAAACTCATTTAATCAGGGTACCCTTGCTTGGAGCGTGGTACCAGGCAGTGCCCCACAGAATCTAGGCTAAGAAACAGTGGCCTAAAGGTAAGAGGATGTCAGTGAAAGGCTTTAAATAAAAATGATCAAATTGTGTGTAAAGTGCTTTATAGGCAACAGAGCACTGAATCTTTGCAACAACCTTGCAAGGCAGAAACCAGATTACAGGAGAGGAACCGTACAGAGGTCCCATGGGACTTGTGAATGGTGCTTGCTTCTAAGTGGCAGTTGAGCTCAGCTCCAGAGACCAACCTGCCCAGCCCTGGGCTGTCATCGGCTCCCAGAACTGCCTCTCAACTTCTGGAATCAGAGCTCCTTTCCCTCCTGTCCTCACCCCTTTGTTACAAAGCTGTGGACCTTTGGCCTCTTTTTAATTCCTGCAGCAAATTATGCAGCCTCCACCACAGGGCCTTGGAACATGCTCTTCTCCTCCTCCCTTTGTTCCCTGTTAACACTAACTGAGCCTTCAGATTTCAGCTCAATGTCACTTTCTTGGAATGCCTTTCACGGTCCATCTGACTAAACTAGGTTCTTCTGTTGCCTACCACCGTGTAGCTTATCCCAGGTCTCATAAATATGTATATGAGATGTAAATTGGGTCACTGATTGATGTCCTTCCCCTCCCTGTCAGTAGGAAGCCTGCCTGGTTTGCCATGCATGAGCTCGAATGGTGCTAAAGGCAGGGGCTCAGTTAATGTAGCAAAGACGAGTGTCTTCCTGCTGGTTAGTCCCTCAGCTCTCTGGTAGGACGGAGAGCTGGACAACTTCCTTGTTGGCTGATGCGTTTGCTCTGTAACTTGCGATAGTTGAAACATTTTTTGTGTTTATTATGGTTTGTGGTCTTAATGTCTGTTTCTCCAGAATGGAGAACACGCATACACAACTTTCTATTTCTGTTTTTATTTCTTATTATGTTTTTAATGTTTATTTACTTTTGAGAGAGAAAGAGAGAGAGAACGAGCAGGGGAGGAGCAGAGAGAGAGAGAGGGAGACACAGAGTCCGAAGCAGGCTCCAGGCTCCGAGCTGTCAGTACAGAGCCCAATGCAGGCTTGAACCCACCAACAGTGAGATCATGACCTGAGCCAAAGTCCAAGGTGCCCCTCTCTGTTTTTAAATAACAAAAGCTCTGTCCCCAAGTACTAATTAAAGCAGTAGCTCTTTTTGACATTTGTTGGTGGTGGTATTTTTAGATATGAATTTTGATTGTCTGGCTCCTATATGATAAGAAGAAAAACACTATCACTCTTCTATTGACGCAGTGGACAAAATTTACTTCTATTAACAACTTTCAAAAGTGGCAATCTGAATAGAATGAAATGGTTGTCACTTATTGTCAGCTTTATTTGGAATTACGGCATCCTAATCTAAGGATCACGTTGTCCTACTTCCCTCTCTGAGAAGATAGGAGGGACCATTGCTGACCTGCCCGCACAGCCTGTGAGTGGAGATAAGAAAAGCTGGTTGCAAAGCACTTTGCAGATGTCAGATGTTACATAAATACCGAACTGTTGAGTGCGACCATCCCTTCAACCCCCCAGTCCCCATTTTGAACCTTTTCTGGCAACGATCATTTTAAGACGGGAGTTTTTCTTCATATGGTTTAGAGAAAGCTCAAAATCAAAATCTAGCTTACAAATGTCTTTTATATTTGAAAGCATCTTTACAGGGTAATAATATGGCTAGTTTTTCTGCTCCCACAGCCAAGCCAGAAGAGCAAAGTTATGAAGTGCCCTCATTCTCTGGAAGTTTTGAGGTTTTTTTCTGTCATTTCTGCAGAGACGGTATCTCTCATTGCTAGCCTTTGAGCAACCCTGAGAATCTAATGGAAAAGTGCATTGATGATGCCTGCCCGTCTGAGGTCTGGACCCACCATCACTCATGTGCAGAGATCTGAGATTCCTAACTGGGGGTCCCCACGACAGCGGGAGCCATCACTGACCTGAGGGAGTGGGGACGGGTATTTTGTGAACCCCACGCCCTGTGTGACGGCCGTCTTACTTTGAGACTTGCTCATCTTTCCTGTCTTGGAGCTTGGAAGCCTTGTGGCACCAGTAAGCAGGTGTGTAGTGTGTGAATCTCTGATCCTGGGCATCAGCAACAGTTACATTTAATCCCCACCTGTTTACCACCACCCTGGGCTGCCAGCCAAGCCCTGGCCATGTGCCCCTGGCTCAGACACAAAACATGATCTTTCTTGGCCATTGTCAGATGGTTGCTCCCGAGGATGTGGAACTCAGTACCGCCTTTGGAGAAATGAGAGTCCCTGGCTAGTGGATCCGTTGTAACTGGGTGAGGCTCTCCAACAACAGAGCTTCTGTCTGGTAGCAAGATCAACTCAAAGACCTTACAACTGCAAGAACCTCAGAACTGTGAAAACCTTTGGTTAGGTCTCAGGACGTTGAGCTCAACATTGGGCCTGCTCAGGGCACAGTCTGCAAAGAGTGATGTGGCTGAATTGTGCAACCCTAGCTGGCCTGGCTGTCTTAGTTAAGTCTCAGGTTTCTGGGGGCGCCTGGTGGCTCAATCGGTTAAGATCCGACTTCAGCTCAGGTCATGATCTCGCAGTTTGTGACTCTCAGCCCTGTGTTGGGCTCTACGCTGACAGCTCAGAGCCTGGAGCCTGCTTCCGATTCTGCGTCTCCCCCTCTCTCTGCCCCTCCCCTGCTCACACTCTGCCTCTCTCTCTCTCTCTCTCCCTCTCTCTCTCTCTCAAAAGTAAAGGTTTTAAAATAATAAAAAAAATTAGAGTCTATGTCCCTGTGTCCCTGGGCATAGGTGTGCTGGCACCATTCACAGCCACTGTGAACATCTCCTTCCAACTCCGTATTCAGTGGCATCACATCAGTAGCTTCGAATCAGCCGTGGTGGCGGTGTTGTGTCGCAACCATCAGCAAACGCTACAAATTAGGTCCTTTTTCTCCTCGGGGGTGTCTGTGGTTAAACATGTGCCAGTACTCCTCTACGTCCATCTTCCAGTATTTGGAAGAGCCTGATTTCACTACGGTGGCTGTAATTTACATGTGACGGCTTGAAATCTCTGGGAGGAAGCGCTCGGTGATCATTAGTGTTATTAGAAGCACGTGCAGTAGGAGGCACTGTTCTGTGCAGGAAGCCTGGTCTGAGGCTCAGAGGAGGCTGCTGTCACAGGCCGTTCTTTGTTCCCAGCTCCAACGCTATCAGGCCCATCCTGGTGACAGTTGGAGCAAATACTCTTTATCTTGCGTGTCGCAGCCCCTTTTCGGTGCCCAGACGACAATGTCCAAGCAAACGTGTTTCAGTACCTGATGAAAAGAGCGTTTTGCTAATAAGACTCACCGATCACCTTAGATGCCGCCTTGCCCGTCACGGGAGCTGTGACACGTAATCTTGCCATCTAGGTCTGTGGCTGAGCAGCTGGCTCATGACCCAGCTGGCCCATAGATGCAACAGAACGGACGCCTCCTCTAGACACACGTTAGGATGCAGGCACGTCTTGCAAATGAATTTACTGATAGGTACAGACCATTCAGCTTCCCTGGACACCAGTTTAGTAATAACAATAATTTCCTTAAGAAGGAACCATCTAATGAGTCTTCAAAGCCTTTTATAACACACCCTTGACTGCCCAAGCATTGTCTGCAGGTTTTTTTTTTCAGCTTATTGAATCATAATTTACATAACACAATTCATCCACCATAAATGCACAGTTCAGTGGTGTTTTAGTAACACGCCCTTGTGCAACCATCACCACAATCCAGTTTTAGGACACTTCCATCTCCCCCAAAAGTTTGGTGTATCCCACCCGCACTCCTGGCTGCAGCCAGCTAGGGCCCCTCGGTTTCCGTGTTTTTGTCTTCTCTAGCCACGTTCGGATAATCGGAATCATGCCATCTGAGCTCTATGTGTCTGACTCCTTTCACTCAGCATAATGCCGCGAGCTCCCTCCTTGTGTGAGGTGTGTCAGAGGTTTGTTTCCTTAGCTCTGAGCGGAACCCCAGTGTACGGATGCACCTCACTTGTTCATTTACTTCCTGGTGGATGTTAGGTGGTTTCCAGTTTCCGGCTGTTACGGATGCTGCCACTGTGTGCATATGTCCGTGTCTTCATTGGGTAGATAGATACCTAGGGGTAGGGTGGCTGGGTTGTGTCGTATGTGTAACTTTCAAGGAAGCTACTGAACTGTTTTCCTTACATCCCGCCTGGCAAGTGATGAGGACTCTGTGTTTTCCACATCCTTCTTGCACGTCTAGTTTTAATCGTTTGGATTACAGTCTTTCTAATGGGAATATGTAGTATCTCATAATGGGAATATGAAGTCAATATGTTGACTTCCCTGGCGGCTAACGGTGTCCATGATCTTTGGTGAAATGTCTTTTCCAGTCTTTTGCCCATTTAAAAAAAATTGGACCTCTTGTCTTATTACTGGGTTGTGATCGTTCTTTATATAGTCTGAGAAAAGTCCTTTATCAGATACGTGATTTGCAAATACTTTCTCTCCGTTTGTGGCTTGTGTTTTTACTGTCTTACTTATATGTCCTGAAAAGTAAAAGTTTTAATTAACTTATTTATTTGAGAGAAAGAGAGAGAGAGAGAGAATCCCAGGCAGGCTTTGCACTGTCAACACAGAGCCCAGTGGGGGGCTCAAACCCACGAAACCGTGAGATCACGACGTGAGCCAAAACCAAGAGTCGGATGCTTAACCGACTGAGCCACCCAGGTGCCCCGGGCATACAGTCTTATCATCAGCTGTCACGTCAGCTGTAGGTTTTTGTATACGATAAAACCTTGGATGGCCAGTGACTTGTTCTGTGAATGTTGCACAAGATGAGCAAACATTGCTAACAAATTTTAAGTTGATACACGAGCGATGTCTTCCAGTAGGAGTAGTACACGACCCCGAATGTCCCATGATCACACTGAGCCGATGGTTCTTGACATTCGCTTTGATATTTGAGTGCTGTGGAGTACACGCATGTTTCCAGAACGCATCGTGCTCGCAAACCAAGGTTCCCCTGAATTTCCTTTGTCAGACTGGGGAACCTCCCTTATATTCCTCGTCTTTGGAGAGTTTATATCACGGATGATGGAGTTGGTCAAACGATTTCCCAAAATCTACTGAGATGATCGTGTGGGTTTTGTTCTGTATCCTCCTTATGTGGTTTGTTACAGTCATGATTTTCAGACGCGGCACTTCTCACCCTCCTGGAATAAACCCCACTTGGTCATGGTACGGAGCCCTTCTCATCTAGTGCCAAGTTTGGGTTGTTGCTATTTTCTTAAGGAGTTTTGCATCTGTGCTCATTTTCTTTCTGTTCAAGATACTTTCATTTCCCTGTTGAGTGCTTCTTTGGTCTGTCGGAGACTTGGTGTGCTTTAATTTCCAACAATCTGGGGGCTTCCCACATCATTTTCTGCGTTGATTTCTAATTTCTAATTTCATTATATAGTTTCAATCTTTCAAAATTCCTATTCATGACCTAGAATATGGTCTATCCTGGAAACTAATTCATGTGTGTTCATACATGTGTTCTGGCATTGGATATACCAGAACATTCTAAATATGTCAGTTACATCAAGCTGGTTGATAGCGTTATTCAATTCTTCTATAAATCACTGAATTTTTGTGCAGATGTTTTTAAATCAATTGTGGAGAGAAGTATTACGGTCTCCAATTTTATTTTGAATTGCTTATTTCTTTTAATCTGACAGTTTTTGCTTTGTGTATTTTTGGGCTTTGTTATTAAGTGCAAAGACACTTCTAGTCGTTAGGTCTTCCTGATGGAGTCATCCTTGTATCTTTATGAAATGTCCTTTTTTGGCTCTTTTAACATATCTTGTCTTGAAGTCCATTTTGTCTATTGTTCCCAAAATTCTCCAGCTCCCTTTGGTTACTGTTTTCATAATAAATATTTTGTTTTCATCTTTTTACTTTTAATCTACTCGCATCTTTAAATCTAACGTGTATCTCTTGTGGGCAGGAGGAGACGGTTGGATCTTGCTTATCACGCTGACAACCTCTGCCTTTTGGTTGGAGAGTTTAATCCATTGAAATGGTTGCAGTTATGGCCAACGTTTTTTTCCTGTGTGTCTCACGGTGTTTCTGCCCCTCTGAGCCTTCTTCGCTGTCTTCCTTCATGTTAGACAAACGTGTGTAGCATGCCCTTTCCGTTTCTCTGTTGTATCTGTAGACGTTTCTGTTGCTGTTGAGTTGCAGATGCTCTAGTCGTTTCTGATATGATCGCTTTTCTGGGCGCTCCTTGTGTTACACCCAGTTGCTCCTCAGAGTCCCCTCTTCCAGCGCCATCCCCCTTCACAGAAGGTTCTCTCCCCTCCCCTCTCTCTTTTGGAGCCACGAAGCTTGCAGGTGTCCACTGCCACGTGGCCAGAGTGAGGTGGTGTCAGCTCGAGGGTGGCCTGAGCACCAGTCATGGTCCCGACGGGGACCAGCTGATCCTGACCCCACACGGTTCTGGCACTGGCCCGACCCTGTCACTTTCTTGGCTCCAGCAGGAGTAGAGGCCAGTCCTGTTTGTTACAAATCGGGGCCATTCTCACAGCTCCCTGACTGGGGTGAACCCTTGGGTGTGGCCACTCTTCCAGCACAAGCAGGTCCTGAGCCCTGGACTCTGACAACCGGGCTCCCACAACACTTTGATGCCTCTTGGGGGCAGTTTTCCAGCTCTCTGATGTGCTGTCCCCATGGTATGGAGAGAAACAGGTTTCACTGCGTGCCGTTCATTTGTATTTGCTGCCACATCTGCTTCTGCCCATCTTAGCTGCTCGCTGCCCTCTCCCCTGCCCGGCCTGGCTGGATGCATCTGTGGGGCCCACACTCTGGAGCTGCAGACAAGAAGCAGGAATCAGTTCTTTATTTCCAAATACACTCCCTTCCTCGTGGGCTGTGTGTGTGTGTGTGTGTGTGTGTGTGTGTGTGTGTGTGTGCGCACGCATGGGTGTGCACTGACAGAGTGATGGGCAGCTGTGCAGAAGCCGTCCTGGAAACAATGAACTCCCTGCTTCTTACTTTCTTCCCTCCCACTCCCTCCTTCCTCTCTCCCCTACCGTTTGTGCAGTCACCTTCCTGCACCTCATCTGGTTTATCGCGGTCCGGCTGGGATGGCTTCATCCCTGTCCTCACTGTCCAGCCGAGGCCACCAGGAGTGCACCTGTAGCTGACAGCGTGGATTTACTGCCCGTGAAGCAGAGGAGAACACTCGATGGGTGTCTCAGTTGCAGGGTGTTAGAACTGGACAGAAGATTTGGACTTTGGGTATGTGGTTTGGGACAGGATCTAAAAAAGCAGGTGTTTGCTCCAGCCCGGAGGCCATCAGAGAGCAGGGGAAATTCCAGGATGGGTGTCTCGCTACGTCGTACGAATAGGGAGGGTAGACTGCAGTGGGGGGTAAAGCTGGGGTTGGTGAAGAAGGAGCAGCCGTTCACTGTGACTGAGAGAGGGGTGTTAGTGCCCGGTGGGCGGCACGGGGACCTTGTTTTTGTCTGAGCTTAGACAAAAATTATGAAGGGACATGCCCTGTCTCACTTCATCTTGGTCTCAGAGGACCCCTGTCTGACATTGGGTCTCTGTCACATCAGGTCTGATGGGAATGACGTGCCTGGTGGTGAATGCCACGCTGCGTTCCAGACATCAGGCGATGCTTTTCTTTTCTCCTTTCTTACCCGGCTCCCTCCTCGCTGCACCCCGTGGTTAGTTAGAGATGTTTGTCCTTGACACTCATTTGTGTGTGTGTGTGCGCGTGTGCACCCATGTGCACGTACATGTGTCTGTGGGGATGACAAAAAGGAGGAACTAGGACTCGTTTCGTGTCTCAGGTAAACTACAGAAGATCATGCTTCACATCTCCCCATCACATTTGAACTTGGTCATGCCGGTAGGCTCTGCACACAAGCGATTTCCTTCTGAGCCGTCCATCCTCACAAATCCCGCTTTCCTCCTTCGCTCATCACCCACCTTCCTTCTTCTGCCCTATTTTTCTGGCTCCCCTGTGGAATATCCCGGCCGTGTGGATTATTTTGTGGTTTCACTGCATCTCTTTTTAACGTCCCTGGTCAGCTCCCAAAGTTACTTGAGAAATCATCCGTGGTGGACAGTTATGTAAGCTCATAGCTCACCAGTTCTTCTGGAAGCCATTTAAAGTGCCCAGAAACGCACTAGAATTTAACCATCGCAGTACAGCCGAGATCTGAACTCCTGTGCCCGGGAGGTCCTGCAGGATATACAAGGAAGCATCACTGGGAGGTGCTGTTTCTCCACTGAGCCTACGAGTGGCTGAGCGTCAGGCTCTCAGCCTCTTTTAATTCCTCTCCTCTGCGTTCATAACTGTGTAACGTTGCGTATGGTCCATGAAGAATTACCACCAATTCTTGCCTGCTGGCTTATTACGGCCTGTTACTTCTCTACTCAGTCACACCTTGGCTGCCCCAAATGTCTGAGCTGATCTGTTTATCGTGGTACCTAGCTTAACATTATTCCTCCAGGACTTTATTTTGAAGGAAGCTGCCTCCTCCCTTCTCTTTTTATTTACTGAACTAACACAGCAGTATACTACTGATGAAGGCTGCATTTTCTCCTGGATAGTGTACAAGTGGGGTGGAAATTCTGGGTTAGAGCTTCCCCCTCAAAAATAGTAACCTTAAAATATTTTTGCAATATGTCATGTAGTGGTGCTCAGTGACCATCGACAGGATACCCACATTTCCCAGCCTCCCTTAGGTAGGGCCATGTGGTGAGTTCTGGACAGTGGTCCCAAATCATAAGCATCACCTCTGGGCTTTTAAAGTACTTAAGAGGAGGTGCATGATCTACGGTTCTCTGCCACTGATGCAGTGAGCTGGAAGCCAAGGGACCCCGGTGCCGGCTGTAAGAATCAGTTCACCTGGATCTCTGAGTCACCGAAGTCAGAGTCCCCGGAAAGTGGCTGAAATCACAGAGGGCTTTGTGAGAGAGACAAATGAACCTTTATACGCAAAGTCACGGAGATTTCCAGATCCGTTTGCAACGGCCACATGACCTACCTTCTTCTGACTGATCTGTGAATCAGTCACGTGCTAGAGAGTGACTACAACCGCAGGAAGTGATAAGTGAACTAATGCACAAACACAGGAGGTAACCAACAATTTAATGGCCTCTTAAAAACTCCAACTTCCTGGTGCTTAGGAAATGGAATTTGGGAAATTTCTGGGAATGGGCTTTGCAGGGAGAATCGAAGGCTAGCAGTTAGTCATGCTGTTTGATTTAATTTCAAATGCCTCCATTTTGGTTACCTTGATACAGATCCCAAGCATAATTAGAGTCTTCCTTTGGGGAGCGTGGGTGGCTCAGTCGGTTCAGCGTCCGACTTCGGCTCAGGTCACGATCTCACAGTTCGTGGGTTCGAGCCCCGCGTCGGGCTCTGTGCTGACAGCTCAGAGCCTGGAGCCTGCTTCGGATTCTGTGTCTCCCTCTCTCTCTGCCCCTCTCCCATTCACACTCTGTCTCTCTCTCTGTCTCAAAAATAAATAAACATTAAAAAATTTAAGGGGCGCCTGGGTGGCTCAGTCGGTTAAGCGTCCAATTTCAGCTCAGGTCACAATCTCACGGTCCGTGAGTTCGAGCCCCGCGTCGGGCTCTGGGCTGATGGCTCGGAGCCTGCTTCTGATTCTGTGTCTCCCTCTCTCTCTGCCCCTCCCCCGTTCATGCTCTGTCTCTGTCTCAAAAATAAATAAACGTTAAAAAAATTTTTTTTAAAAATTAAAAAGAAAATTTTTGTTCATAAGTACAAATAAAATTTATTCTCCTTAGATAAGAATAGTAAAACCAAAAAAAAAAAAAAAAAGGGGAAGCCTTTTTCATGAAAGTGTGAGAAAATTATTTCTTTAGGTGAAGGTACCACGGGTGTGAGTAGCAGCAGAAGAGAAAGGAAAGTCTCTGTCTTTTCATGATTGTCATCATAACTCAGGACTTCCAAGAGCCTGGCGATGTGGGACTTAAAATGTGACAGTTCTCTTACTGGCCTCCAGAGGACGCCACTATCCCAGGACAGCTTGGTTGCTGAGTGTGGCGACCCGGCAAGCAGGCTTCAAAGACTGGCTGTCTGAACAGAGACAGTGTAAAAAACTTGGGTTGTTGTTTTTACACTCTGGGAATTATTTCTTCTGTGTAGCAGTTGTAAAAATTAAAGGTAGACAATGTAGGTTAAATTCTCCTCTAAATTTAGATATTTCATTCCTAAGAACACCCAACGTGTTTTGAAAAAGTCCATATCAAACAAAACACACAGCAGAGAGTGGCTGTTATGACTTATGAAATAATGTGTATAGGAATTTATTTTAGTAAATGGTAAACTTCCTACTTTATTTAGCGGATTTGTAATAATTTCTTTATGCCAATATTTTGGAACATGGATTTATTTAGTAAAGTGAGGGATATGAGTGCAAGGCAAATCTGATTTAACTTGGTATTGACTTCCCTGGACTCTGATGACCATCTATTGCCATAACATGGAAGGAACCCTTCTCTGGTGACTTCCCAGAGGCACGTCTTGTTGACGCAAGTCTGGAAAACGTTCTTGCTCATCACGAAGCCATAGTACGTGCTCAACATTTTCTAGTTAATGGTTGCTGAACAGTCATGTGCCATACGATTTTTTGCTATTCAAAAATTTCTTCAAAAAATCTTGAGGTTACACAAACTATACACACGTAAGACATGTGTGCATGTGTGTGTGTATGTTCCAAAACAAGCTTGGTTCTTCCTGTCAGTGGGAAACATTAAAAATGTGGCTTGGGGTAGAGGCACCTGGGGAGCTCAGTCGGTTGAGTGTCCAACTTCGGCTCAGGTCATGATCTCACTGTTCGTGAGTTCCAGCCCCGTGTCAGGCTCTGTGCTGATAGCTCGGAGACTGGATCCTGCCTCGGATTCTGTGTCTCCCTCTCTCTCTGCCCCTCCCCTGCTTGTTTCTCTCTGTCTCTGTCTCTCTCTCAAAAATAAAGAAACATAAAAAAATTTTTAAAAATTGTGGTTTGGGGGTAAAGCAATCCGTCAGAAAGTTTCTAAGAACCTATGAACTGAGGAGATGAAGTGTCTACATCGCATCTTTTAGGCCCGGGAGTATTACTTGGAGCTTTTTGTTTTCATCTTTTTAGGACATCTCGTTAGGATTCCGACTGTTTCCTGCACAGAACTCAGGCGAACACGAAGCAGGATGTATTGGCAAGATTCAAATAACAACAAGCATCAAGGGGTCTGAGGTGAAACACGGGTCCGGACTTCCCCGATGCCCGGCCAGCCCAACTTCAGCCTGGTCGTCAGGAAGGGGAAACTGATCGCGTTCAGCAGAGGTAAGCTTGTTTCAGTATGCAAAACACAGACAGCCCTGCTTGATGTGAAGGTGCCCCACGGCCCACTTTCTGTGGCTCCGTGGCCGGGAGGCCTGGGGCCTGCTGCGGGGCCGCACGGCCTGAGCTACATGGGAGAGTGCGTGCCGTGACGACCCTGTGTGTCAGGTGGGATCGGTGTGGCAGGCAGGCATGGCCTGTCCAAAGTTAAGGGTCTGGACAAAAGCCTGCACTTCCTGGAACATGGGCGAGTATGGCCTCTGACAGCGTGGCAGCCTGGGGCCCAGACCCTACGTGATACGAACATAACACGGCCGGCCGGCCAGCAGCACAGCCAAACGGCACCAGGGACACAGCGTGGTGAGGGGAAGCGCACCGTAACATCTGAAAGACGACAATGATTCAGAGATCAGAGCAGTGAAAGGCTGAAAATCATTGAGGTTGGACACTCCACCCTTGTTACCCCAGTCTGGCGGCCAGGAAATAATAGGATGTTAGTGTTTACCCAGGGAGATGAAAACATTCTTTAGGAAATCCAGCCACGTTTTTATTAGTAATTGCCCAATAAGCTTACTCCAATTTTTAGACCTTTTTAGACCCTGATTTGGGGGCTCCCATATGTGACACAGCTGTCCTTGGCTTGGGGCATCACTGTCTCTGGGTTTTAGGTGGGCATAGCTCACTCCTTGGCTGAGTCCTTCCTAGCATCTCTGCAAGTTCGTGCCCGTGTTCTCAGGGCTTTCTGGGTCACCACTGAAGATGCTTCTGTGTGTCAGCTGCTTCTTCCCCTGACCTGCCCTCGCCCCCGCCACTCCTAGACTGATGTGAAGGCACGCTGTCTTCCCTGGGAAATCCAACCAGACCAAACCTACCTGGATCTCTGTGGGATTTCTCAAAAGTCCGCGAGGCCTGGGTGAAGGCTCGCCTCCAGGAGTGCAGCCTTCTCGTGCTCTGCTGTCTCTGTCTCCTGCTCTGTTGGGCAACTTCTTTCCTCCCCTTCCCTCTGCCGCATCGTCCAAGGCTCCCGGTCTGCCGGCTTCCGGCTTGGGTAGACCAACGGCCCATAGAGGAGAGGCTGGAAGAAGAAGCCTGGGTGTTGCCCTGCTGCCTCTCTTCAGGCAGTGAGTGTTTCCAGCAGGAGCTGCGCCCTGCTTTGACTCTCACCTTCGTCAGAGAGGCCTGCTGTGTCTCCAGCTTTCCATCCCACGGGCTCACCCACGCACGGCTTCCGACCGGCCGTCTGGCCAGGGATGGCTGTCGCTGTTGCTGCTGTTTTCTGGGTCCTGTCCTGCATCACGTGTAACCAGTGCCCCTATTGATTCCCTGCCCCATGGTAATTTCCTGTTAACTCCCTCTGTAGTTGTCCCGCAATGTGCCAGCTGTATCCCAGCCGGACCTGCAGGCACGCGGTGGCCCCCAGGAGCTCTTCCATTTTCTTCATCCTCACTGTGTGCCGTTAGTACTCTTCGGTCTTCCAGAAGTACACAGTCGCACCACAGAAGCCCCTGTCACTTTTCTCCTTCCAGGAAATCTAGTCCTGACAGTCCTGTCCCTTGGGGGGGGGGGGGGCAGGGCTGCCGCATTTCAGAGACACACTCTCTCTATCTTGTTACAGATGATTTGGCAACATTTTGTTTCACATAATGAAAACATCCCAAGACAGTCCTTGGTGGCTAATTACGTTTAAAAAAATTAATAGATTTTTACGCTTGGGTTTACAATCTGGAGGTTGACTTCAGGTGCAGTATGTGGTCACTTTAGAGATCTCTCTAAGGACAGTGAATTTTACCAGTCAAGTTTAAGAGCATACCATGGATGGACCTTGGTGTTGGTGTTGGTCAAGCACATTTCACCTGCTTTTATTCTGCGTTCTTTTTGCAGGAATGCCAAAGTTTCCATTTACTGGATATCCTGTGTTTATTTTCTGTGTCTACCTTTTTAATCAAATCTTTTATCATTTTATAGCATGTTTTCCTTGCATTCAGGGATTTTATGAAGCTTGACTTAGTAGTGATTCCATTTCCTCCCCAGTTAATTCTACACTTCAAAATCTTTGTGCATATTGTTTCTATTTTATGTGTATAATGTAGCGTTATGTTTGGCCTAGTCTAACTGTGCTGTAACTTCTTTCCGGCATGGACACATCTTTTCCTTCTTGCTCTGGGCCTCACTAGCTCAGGTTCCATCCTGTGTTTCCTGGGGTTCATCTGACCTTCTCCAGCCTCACCAGCTTTCCACGGTACTTCTACGCTCAGACACAACTCCAGGCAACGTCTGTGTTTTTGAAAACTTTAAAACACGCATTTATGTTCCATACTGTGTGATTCCAGCCTTGTTGACACTGTGGAAAAGGCAGAACTGTGGAGATAGTCAAAAGATCAGTGGTCACAAGAGGAGAGAGGGAGGGATGAATCAGTGGAGCAGAGGATTTTAGGGCAGTGAAGATACTCTACGTGATGTCCTAGCGATGGATACGTGTCATTGACATTTGTCCAAACCCATAGAGTGCACAAAACCGAGAGTGAACCCTGGCATAAACCGAGTAATTTGGGTGATGACGGTGTGTCCGTGCAGGTTCATCAACTGTTACAAATGTTCCACTCTGGTGGGGAGGAGGTTGATAGTGGGGGAGGCTGTGCATGTGTGGGGGAGGGGGAGTCCGGAACTCACTGTACTTGTCATTCATTTTGCTGCAAACCTGAAACTATTCTAAACGACAAAGTTTGGGGCGCCTGGGCGGCTCCGTGGCTTAAGTGTCTGACTTCGGCTCAGGTCACGATCTCACTGTTTGTGGACTTGAGCCCCGCATCGGGCTCTGTGCTGACAGCTTGGAGCCTGGAGCCTGCCTCTGATTCTGTGTCTCCCTCTCTTTCCGCCCCTCTCTTGCTCACATTCTGTCTCTCAAAAATAAATAAACATGAAAAAAATTTATTAAAAATATATTTGTATATATGTAACGGTCGTCCATGTCATTAAAAAAATAATATAGAGGCTTCAGAATAAAGCACAGACATTGTCTGTTTCTGGTAACACTTGAGAGTGTTCTTCCTAGAAGGAGTCACTACTACTAATCCTATCTGTGTCCTTCTAGATCCTTTCTGTGCCTTCACAGACATAAGCATGTGCACCACACATACATGCACACGCACACACACACACACACACACACGCATAGAATGCAAAGTTATACTGCACTCACCATTATTTTCTTTTTAATTTTTTTTTAACGTTTATTTATTTTTTGAGAAAGAGACAGAGCATGAGTGGGGTAAGGGCAGAGAGAGAGGGAGACACGGAATCCGAAGCAGGCTCCAGGCTTCGAGCTGTGAGCACAGAGCCCGACGCAGGGCTCGAACCCATGAACCACGAGATCATGACCTGAAATGAAGTCGGATGCTCAACCAAGTGAGCCCCCCAGGCGCCCCCACACTTAGCATTCTGCAGCCCTTGATGACTGTTTCAGCTATCACTGTACCTTCAGAATATTTCCATGTCAGAACACATGGCCCGAACTTCTTTTTCACTGGTTCATAATTTTACCCCTTTTCCTCTGGGGTCATTTTTTATCTTCTTGAGTGGTGAGTGATTTCCAACATGCATCCCAGATACTAATCTCTAGCCTGTCGTGTATATTGCAAACATGGTCTCTTGTTTTTCCAATTTCCGTCTTGTTTGGTTTTTGGATCACATGTGTGTTTTAAGTTTTCATGTAGTCAATCTGTCAGTGTTTCCTTTATGACTTCTGAGTTTCATGGCTAGCTCAGAAAACCCTTCCCCACCATCAGATTATAAAATTGTTCTGATATTTTCTTCTCATTATTTCACTTAGAATTTCTGTTTTGGTCATGATATATGTATTTAATTTGATTTTTCTTCTAAAAAAATCATCCGGCCAATGATTTTAGTACCATATCAAAGAGAGCATTTTTTTCTGCACTGATTTGAAATGTCACATTAGTGATATTTCTAGATTTTCTGTTCAGTTTTATTGATATATTTTTCATTCTTTCACAAACACATTATTTTAATTTCTATAATAAGACAGAATGTTTTGCTACCTGGCCTGACTAGTTTCCCTAATTATACATTTTAAGTTAGAACTTCATTAGTTTATTATAGTTATTAATTAGTTGTTCTGGCACATTCATTTACTCTGATAAGTGAATATGAGAATCAGCATATCAGGTTCTAATAAAACGCAGCTGCAATTTTGATCAAGATTGCATTGAATTTGTAGACCAATTTGGGGGAGAATTCACATTATTTCTGTGTCTATTCTGGTGTTATAGCTATCTATTCAGTTTTTAAAATATTCTGCAAAAATATTTTACTGCTCTTTTCTTTAAATATTCTGTGACTTTTACAGGTATTTATATAATGCTTGCATATTTCTTGTTAGATGCATCCCTAGGTTATTTCTTTTCTCTTTTTATTGTGACTGGGATCTTTTTCCCCATATACTTTCTAACCGCTTGTGACTAGTACTAGAAAATTGCCTGAGGGTGATTCATGCTAGCAGCTGTAACAAATAGTCCCCGTGTTTTAACACCAGGGCATTTTATTTCTTGTTGATGAGCAGTCTGATGGAAGCTGGGTCAGCCTCGCCTAAGCAGCGATGTGGTTCTTTTCACGCGATGCAAGGTTGGGGGCCCCTGGAGTCCGTTCCCTACGGTTCCTACTTGTACAGTCGTTCAGATGTGTGAACTCATCCCCTTGTCAAAATCGCCTTCCCAGAGAAGCTACAGCCAGGACGTTCCCCTGACCTCTGTTCGTCTTCTCCACAACTGTGAGACACATTGTCACGTGACCCTCCTTCCAAGCGATAAAAGGCAAGGGCTTACCACATACAGTGCCGCAAGATAATATCGATATGTTCCTCCAGTCTTAAATATCAATTTTCTTGCCATCCACCTGCTGAACTAATGGTACATATTTTAGGTTTCATTATTATAAAGTACAGTGTGTCAAGTTACTGTGTTTTTCTTAGTGGACTTAAGTGAGCTGATATAAGAGCCTAAAAGTCTCAGTGTCTTCATCGGTGAAGCTGGGTTCCTTTTTCATGTCACAAGCCTAATGGGCGTGTTGTGTTTTAAAATGCATGTGGGCTTCTTAAATCATTTCTAGGAATTTGGGGCAAGTGTGATGGGAGAGAGCTGAGTCTCGATCTGTCTGACCCCTTGATACAATACTCTCCTGTGAATTGGTTTTTTATTGTGTTTAAAACGTGATGCCCAGGGGCGCCTGGGTGGCGCAGTCGGTTAAGCGTCCGACTTCAGCCAGGTCACGATCTCGCGGTCCGTGAGTTCGAGCCCCGCGTCAGGCTCTGGGCTGATGGCTCAGAGCCTGGAGCCTGTTTCCGATTCTGTGTCTCCCTCTCTCTCTGCCCCTCCCCCGTTCATGCTCTGTCTCTCTCTGTCCCAAAAATAAATAAACGTTGAAAAAAAAAAAAAAAAAATTTAAAAAACGTGATGCCCAGGGGTGCCTGGGTGGCTCTGTCGGTTAAGCAGTTAAGCGTCTGACTCCGGCTCAGGTCATGATATGGAGGTTCGTGGGTTCGAGCCCCGTGTCGGGCTCGGTGCTGACAGCTCAGAGCCTGTCACTCCTCTGCTCACACTCTCTGTCTCTCTCTCTCTCGAAATAAATAAACATGAAAAAATAAAATAAATAAAATAAAATAAAATGAAATAAAATCGGATGCCCAGAGAGAGCCCCGTGCTCCTGGCCTCGCCAGCTTTCTGGTCCCTGGACATGATCTGCCAGGAGCAGGAAGCAGGCCAACGGCTCCCACCTCACTTGCCAACTGTGATCCTGGAATAACTACACCCGAATGCCTGTGCCCTCGGCATCCTGTGTCCCCGGCTTGCATGGGAATCCCAGGGAGACTTGAAATTATAAGCTTCCTCCTCCTCCTTCTATTCTGATTCCTCACAAACAACACTGCTCCAGGTGGAAGAACTAGACTGTTCTGTCTGTTTCCCAACGCAGTTTTGTGGTGTGAGTTTTGTCCGGCTCGGACGTCGACCTCAGCCCACTTAGCTCTTCCAGCTTTTCTCGCTGGGGGCTTGGGCATCATGGCCGTGCCTTCCAGATGGAAGCGGTCCCCGACCCTGGGCACCTGTTGTCCCCTCCCCGGGGTGCCCTGTGCTCCTGCACTCCTCACTGCCATGCCTGTGCCCCGCCTCCAGGCTGTCCACCGTGCCTGCGCTGCCCCTGTCCCTTGGCAATGGGGCTCAGCATGGTTGTGTGAGTGCTTCCTTGTCTGTGGTTCCCTCTTTCTCAGAGGAGGGCGTCTCTTCTAGACCATCTGGCTCTTCTGGGCTCAGCGGCCGCTTCTGCTGGTCCTCCTTCAGTCCACCCCCCACCCGCCCCACACACTGAGCTGTGTGTGGGGCTCTGTCCCCTCTGTCCTTGCTGGGCTGCTGACCATGACAGATGCCGAGGCCCTTGTTACGTGGGAAATGTTCCCAGAGAAGGAGGGGGGATGGGGAACTCATTCTCTTCCATTAACACTTCAGCTTAAATTAGTTCCCTCATGTGAATGACACAAAGTCATAAATTGGCACTCATCAACTCTGGGCACACAACGAGGCCTCCTTTATGCAGTGAGAGGGTTCACTTAATTGAGTTTTGCATGTAATCGAAGGTTACTCCTTCCAGTGGCAAGCTCGAGAGGGATTTCAGGGTAGGTTCTGTAAACAAGCAGAAACCATGGAGGCAGCGGGGAAGGGAGGGGAGGAGTTAGAGGGTCAGTGCCCCAACAGACCAGGTGGCCCAGGGAAGGAGAGGGATTCCAGAGTGAACCAAGGGGGTCTTGCTTGCTTCTGAGTTTCATCTCCAAGGACCATTAGGAGGATGATGCATCGCTTTTGCATCACACATCGATCTTGCAGGTGCTTTGTGAGAGAACTGTCCGCAGTTGGCCCTATATCATGTCAAAGCCTTAAAGCATAATCAAACACAATTGCATTTGATAGAATCTTTCCAGGGCTACCTAAGATTCTTGTCTACAAGAGGAGCTATCACCATATTACTACCAGGGAAGTGATTACTCTGACTTTGGTGGTGGTGACTGAACACGTGAGGCTAGATTTGGTAATTACTCTTTCCCTTCTGTGTCTTGTAGGAGTGCTTACCTTCGGGTCCCATGGGAATGGCCAGCCTCTTACAGCCTCAATTGCTAGATAATCCAAAATGCATACTGACTCTAGGAGGAGGATGACAAGCACGTCCCCGTTCCCTTGGTCCAGACCCCTGAAAGTTTACGGCGATAACAACAGCACGCCACAGAAAGCGCTGGGTAAAAATGCGTGCACGTCATATACTTGTGTATAAATGAGCAGAAGATAAACAGCTCGTTTTCATTGCACGCGTTTCCTCTAGGGATGTTTTGAAAATGGAAAAGCCAAAGATTTGTTTTTAGATGAGTAATGTCTATAAATAAAATTGGAGAGGTAAATAAAAACAATCTGCTAAGCACTGGGCCTGAGAAAAATGTAACAAATCCAAGGAACGTTTTTATGGTTCTTAAAGAAAGTTTACATCTGATCATATTTCTTCCTGAGGTTTCATGAGTCTATGCAGAAGATGCAACAGTTTAAAAACCCGAAATACTGGCCACACGGATGAAGACATAGGAAAGAAGGTCCTTTGCTGCCATCTTTTGTTTCCTCCAAAAAATTTATAGTTTAACATTTCCCCTTCTGGTTTCCACCGGAAGTCAGTCTTCCTTAGAAATTAGATGAGTGAGGACCGTAAGTTTGCCTGAATGTCTTTGTTTTTTGAAACTAGTGCCCTGTGGTGTTCTTACTTTCAAACTGTTCTCTGGAGGGTACCCTTCGGTTCTTTAGCCTGTGAAATTTTATCAGTCGGCAAAAACGGATAGAGGGACGTTAAGAACCAAGGTAAAAAACAATGAAATTGGAGGCAGCAGACTTTTCTGTACAGGGCTTGGCATTAGATGGTCTCTATCAGGGCTCAGCCTCAGCCTTGCTGTCATAGCATGTGTGTTAATTCACTCTGCGGGGGGGAACCCTTCACGATGGGTGTGGACATCAAATCATCACGTTGTGTACTTTAAATATCTTGCAATTTTGTCAATTATGCCTCGGTAGAGCTGAGCAAAAAGTTTAAAGAAAAGCAGCCATATGGGCACCTGGGTGGCTCTGTCGGTTAAGCATCTATCTGACTCTTAATTTCAGCTTAGGTCATGATCTCACGGTTCGTGGGATCGAGCTCCACATCGGGCTCTGCACTGACAGTGTGGAGCCTGCTTGGGATTCTCTCTCCCTCTGTCTCTGCCCCTCCCCTGATTGCACGCCCACACGCATGCCTGCACACTCTCTCTCCCTCTATCTCAAAATAAATAAACAAACTTAAAAAAAGAAAGAAAGACAATTAAATAAATAGCGTGGCAGTGTTCCAATAAAGCTTTATTTATGGGTACTGAAATTTCAATTTCATGTAATTTTACTTGTCACAAAATATGAAACAACACGGGACTTAAAAAAAATATTTTTTAATGTTTATTTTTGAGAGAGACAGAGACAGAATGCGAGTGGGTTAGGGACAGAGAGAGAGGGAGACACAGGATCGGAAGCAGGCTCCAGACTCTGAGCTGTCAGCACAGAGCCCAACGCGGGGCTCAAACTCACGAGCTGTGAGATCATGACCTGAGCTGAAGTCGGATGCTCAACCGACTGAGCCACCCAGGCACCCCAACATTTGACTTTTTAAAACCACTTAAAAATGTAAGCTATTCTCAGCTCTCTGGTCGTATTAAAACAAGACGATGGGCTGGATTGGGCCCACGGGAGTTGTTTGCTGACTTTTGTATTGAATCGTATCCTTGGCTTAATTTACCTTTAAGTTTGTTCTAACAAGTGCATTTGGATTCTCAAAAATGGGAAGTAAGTTCATCTATTTTATTGAATATTTTTATCTCTGATCACTGACCTCTGTGTCAGATGAAGATGAACTTGAGTGTGGCTCCTGGTATCCTGACTGGGGCTGCCCGTCCCAGGCAGGCAAGGACCACAGACCAGCAGGCCATAGGGTGGCAACCCTCAAAGGAGCTAAAAGTGAACTAGAACTCCCTGTGTTTCTGGGACTATTTGGCATGTTTTCCCCCATCAGTCCAGATGACTGAACCATAAGGAACGCAGAGAAAGGTCCTGACCTTGTCGCGGTGGAGATGGGGAGGCTCGCGGAGCCAGTTCAGGCCACACGCTCTGAGTGGCGGCACCTGCTTGTGTTCAGGGGACGGGTCCAGGCACTGTGCTGGTCCTGGGCTTTCCAGAGAGGGGACATGTACCTGCAACAGATCATCCTGGGGGAAGGACAGCAAGGTGACAGGGATCGGAGCAGACCCTTGTATGTAGCTGCTTCAGCGAAGAGTGAGCCCTGACTGATTCTGAGTAGAACTCTGCATTTTATAAAATTATTGGTCAGCACCGTGAATGGGACCGTAAAATGCTTTGCTTCTCATCTAAGCAGACGACAAACAAAACTTTAAGGAATTTGCTTAAGATTCCCATGATGCTTAAGAAATTCTACTCGCTGCTAAATAACCGGGTCCTGCTTTCTCACAGTTCTGCTTATTTGTTCCTTTGACATAAATGTCGTCGACTAGCGGACTGTTGTTTCTGTTTCTTTCTTCTTCTTCTCCTCTCCCCTCCTTCTCTTCCTCTCCTCCTTGTCTTTTTCTTCCCTTTCTTCTTCTCCTTGTTCTCTTCCTCCTTTGACCAGCATTTCTTCTGCACTATAAAATATAGATGCCAATATGGGGCTTTAGAGTTCCTCTAGTCAGAATCATCATTTTGAGCTAAGGTGCTGGTGGCCAACAGCCATCCCGATGTGATAGTGGGGTCCCTCCATCAGGAGAGAACTGTGGTGAGTCCTCATCATCCAGAGGGTGGCCCAGTGCAGGAGGACAGGAGGAACACGCCTGGCTGCTCTTGAGTTCTTCTTGGACTTGTTTTATGTTACACGGGCTAAAGAATGGCTCTGTTACCTGCTTCTTGCGAGATAGAGACAGGACATGTAAAATCACCACCCGGAAACCGATAAGGCGAATCACAACACTCGCGAGTCCTTTCCTTTATTCTGCACCGACAGGAACACACACATGTGCGCCTACACATTTTATGGATCCTTCTCTCAGACAGGACATAATCGAGGAGAACAGATTCATAATGTCTGTGTGCAATCAATCAGTCCAGTGGGCTTGTGATACCCACCATTGTTTTAATTTGTATCCTTAATGATCGCCACAGCTAAGGACTTACGCAGGGCTGACTGTGTTCCAGGAGCTATTCTCAGCTCCTTACCTGAGTTAACTCTCTCTGTCCTCACAACCACCCAATGAGTTGGTGCAATTTCCATTCCCATTTTCTAGATGACGACCCTGAGGCAGAGAGGGGTTGAAGAATATTCTCGAGCTCACAGAGCTGGGAACTAGCAGAGCAATGGCTTTCTGCTGCCCGATGAGTGTTACCTGGTCTCTCAGGGTAGCAGACAGGAAATGGGGGACACTGAGCCTGCACGTCCCCCGGGGCAGTCAGTTTGGCTTGGCAAAGCTCTGGGCATACCTTCCCAACAGGTGACAGAACTGTTTGGGGCCGGGACAAGGGAAGCTAGCTTTCGCAGCAAGAAGCAGAATGGATGTCCTCAGGCCTGACAGGGACATTGTGGGAGCCCTGTCCTCCCTGGGCCAGCACAAGCAGGAGTGAGCCCTCTTCCTCGGAGGCAGTGCAGAGCAGGAGGCCCAGGCTTTCAGGGGCTGATCTGGCTCAGCCCTTCTCAGACCAGCCTGACTGCAAACAGACGAGCTACAGAATCCATCCAGAGGCCACCAGGGATGTTCCCTCCTCCAGCTCATGGAGAGGCGATCTGGGGATCGTATTTACTGTAACGATGAGTGAATTAAGCCCTCATTTGACTTCTAGAAATATGCACGTGTTGTAGGCAGCTTTAGAATCACTGATGTGGAATGAGAACACACAAACATATGTCAGGTACGGTGACATCCCCACCCTGGGATTCCTTTGGCTGGAGCCAGGCTTCCCTATGGAAGGGTGGGCCCTGTGTTAATCTGTGGCTTTGGGGCGGCAGGCCCTGGGAGGCAGCCTCCTAATCCCAGCCAAATGGAGTGTTGTTTTCGTTAAAATACAGTAATTACAAATAACAGGAAAGCCTTTCTATTTATAGATGGTTTTATAGGCCCTCTTAAAAAAAATACAAAAAACCCTGAGTTTGGTTCTAATTATTTGGCAATGGTTCTTCTAGGTCCCACGTGAGTTTTATTTTTAGTGGTGCAGAACGACGTCTAAAGGCGTTCAGCTGTAATAATAGAAGGGGGCCACAGACAGCCTTTGTGAAACACCAGGCTCCTTATTTTGAAGAGAGCGGCTGCAAGTAGAAAGAAGCTTAGTTTTAGTCGTGCTGCTAATTCTCTTGGAGATCACTTTTGTCCGTCAGTCTGATATGTGATTGAAGATCCTTTTTGTATACGGAGTGTTTTGTCGGTGCTTGTGCTGGTCCTCGCAAGAAATGGGAGGGAAGTTTTGTCTTCACGTTTTTGTCTCATGGATGGGGAAACTGAGTCACAGCAGGCTAGGATGGAAATCGACGCTACGTTGAGGGTTGTTGGTATCAGTGTCTGCCCACCGTGGGCGGCTGCAGGGTCAGTCACAACTGACGGAGACAGGGAACACTGGGCCTTGTTGGCATTTCCTGCTGTGTTCTCCTTACAGCCTAGAACCTCCTGGACGTTAGAGGATTCTTGGCTATTTCATTCATCAGAGGGGACGCAGGTTAGCTTGGGTTTGGTTTTGGTGGTGACCCTGCGGGAGAGCAGAGTAGGGATCTTTCCTTTCTTAGTGTTGTGTCTGTGCATATGCTAAATAAACGGATGTCCCCTCTTTAGGGAACTCACTCGGGGTCAGCAACCCATTTCCCTGGCAATACAGATAGAGGAATAGGGTGTAAGGAGAGGGCAAAAAGGAGAGGCATTTTTCATCAAGTTTTTTTTTTTTTTTTTTTTTTCTGGTAAAACACTGGATAAGACAATGGTTTCAGGGGCCCCTGGGTGGCTCAGTCGGTTAAGCATCCGACTTCAGCTCAGGTCATGATCTCACAGTTCATGGGTTTGAGCCCCAACTTGGACTCTGTGCTGACCGCTCAGAGCCCGGAGCCTGCTTCGGATTCTGGGTCTCCCTCTCTCTCTGCCCCTCCCCTGCTCATGCTCTGTCTCTCTCTCTCTCTCAAAAATGAATAGATATTAAAAAGAAAAAAAGACAATGGTGAACGTGGTTTAGTGTGGGGTGGTAGAGAAAATGGTCCCAAGATGCAAATGGCGTTCAAAGTGTAGCCCGCGGTGTCCTGCTGGATTCGCTCGTGTGGTCCACGGGCTCATTCACCTCGTGACGGTGACATAGCTGTAAGAGAGGAGAAGAAAGCTGTTTGTTGTCAGTGTCTTAAATATGAGAGGTGCTAACCAGAGCCCCGGAGAGAGTTTGGGGGAAAAATCCTCTTATTTCCTCTCCTCTTCTGAGAAAGGATTTAGCGAATGTGCTTCCCAAAGGTGCCTCTTTGTCCCTCTTCTCAGTATCCCCCTTGTATCAGTCAGCGTCCTCCCGAGACACAGAACCAGCAGGGTGTGTGGGTGTGGGTGTGTGTGTGGAGAGAGAAAGAGATTTATTTATTCATATATTTTAATGAATTGGATCACACAAGTTTGGGTTCCCTAGAACTTAGGGAAAAGTTGAAGCTCAGCGTGTCAAGTCCATGGGCTGTTTGCAGGCAGAATCCCTTTCTTGCTGGGAGAGGTAAGCCTTGTTCCCTTTATGCGTTCAACTGACTGGGGGAGGCCCACCCACATTATGGAGGGCAATCTGCCTTACCCCAAGCCCACCGACTTAAATGCTAATCCCATCCAAAAAACACCCTCATAGAAACGTCCAGGATAATGGTTGGCTAAATGTCTGGGCATCTTGGCCCAGCCCACGTTAACACATACATTTAATCACCACATCCTTGGTTGGAAGCACAGAACAAGTTCAAGGACACTGAGGCAGAGACATTGCTAACCCACGTGTCCTGTAGGCGTGGCAATCACACCCCCCCTCCCCCACCCCAGGTATTGTGTTGAGTACATACAGGCCAAGAAATAAAATTATAGTAGCCACATCATTCACTCTGAGAGACATTTTACTAAAATCAGGCTGATCGAAGCACGTCTCTGGGCTTTTTGCTGGAATCAGATAGGAAGTGGTGGCTGTGAATCTAGCAGCTGGAATGTCAGAAGCATCCTTACCCGTAGTTGGACGTTGTTGTATTGTAGTGAGAGTCATCGAGACCAAAACACAGAGCTGAGTGGAGACAGCTCTTCGAGGGAGAGAGAGCGTCCTGACAGTGTTGTTTATCCTCTGGATTCAGCTACGCTGAAAATTTATCCTAGACTCCTCACGTAGGTAGGATGATGTGTCCCTTTGCGGCTTGGACTATTGATGTCGGATTCTGTCACTTGCCAGGAGCCCCAATATTTATGGACATTCTGGGGACATTGTTGATGCTGGGTTCTGTCACTTGCCAGGAGCCCCGATATTTATGGGCATTCCAGGGACGTTGGCACATAGCTCTTTCTAGTGTCAGCTGCAGCCACCGTGGGGGTACCAAGAGTCGGGAGAAGATGAAATCAATTCCAAGCAAAAGCAGCTTCAAACATGGAGAAGAGGAGAATGGATCTTTTACATTTCCTCCCATTTGGTTGTTTCTCCTCTTCGATGAGTCAAGTTTGTCCATCAATGTCACTCAATTTCCTTTATTATACTGGGGAGGGGGATTTAATCAGCACATCTTGGCTTTTGCACAGATGGCACCTGTCAGGCAATGGTACAGCTGATGTATGCTTGCAAAGACCTGTTATAAGTCCCTTAAAACATCTTATTTCTATTTGGACCTGATTCCCCAAATTTGTACGAAACATTGCCTTCTGAGACGGTCTTTGCTTTGACCACACTATGTCCAAGACCCCTCGAGACAGACAGAGGTGCGTCAACGTTATCATGTGATGGGGATGCGTCAGGATGTGGCCTTGAGCGTGTGTAGTGAGTTCCCGGAACTCTCTGAACTCCTCACCTGCTGCTTTTCCAATAACTCGTCCCTCGGCTGTTCTAGTGCTAGAAAATTTTCTTTAAAAGGATGTTGTAAAATCCTGTTCACAAATTACCAAACAAGCCCCAGACGCATTGCTTTCTCTGAGCATTAGCACCCGTAGCTAACATTTTACTTGTGACAGGATACAAGGTCTCAAATTCAATTTCCTGGTGCTCAGACGTAAGAGTCTGATGATGCAGGGACCATCAGGTAAGACCTAAGAAGCTTTTGGCCATGGGCAGTTCTCTATATGACGGGTTGAAAAGAATGGCCTGAACAAGATGTCACATAGAGAAAGCGAATGCACGTGGGGCAGGATGGGGGCTCTTGCCGTCGTCTGGTTGGTGTGGCCTGAGGAGGAAGCGTGGGGCTGGCTGAAGTCAGGGTGGGTTGGGGATTGCTCGTGTGAGTGAGTCCGGGCCTCTGCCCCAGCTCTGGAGCTGCTCATGGGGGGGTGGGGTGCGGTACAGACACAAGCTGGAGCCCAACATCTGAGTAGAAAAGAAATCTGTCCAATTTCATGGCTGTGGGCAGAGATGTGGCTCAGCTGCCCGTGTGGGGCCCTTCGAGAACTGTGGATGCATTCCGATAAAAATAAAGACATTCTGTCTCTACCCTCTGTTCCTTCCCCCGTACCAACCAGTAGTAGTGGGCACACCTAGGTTCGTATAATATTTTCTTTGGGGAGAACTTGCCCCGGCGGTGCGTGTGTGCTGAAATCCTGCAGGTATGGGAAGGGTCGGCTTCGTTAGATTTCCCCCTCGTTATTCCGCATCCGAGCCACAGAGTACAAACACGGCGTGGGATACGGGGATGTGCTGGAAGCCAGCGGGGCCATCTTGAGGTGCGGAACCTTGGAGAACTTGTTTGACCTTCCTGAGCCTAGATCGTCTCACTGTAAAATGGGGACAAAAATACCACCCCATGTCTGGACATTCCTCTTGTGGACACTCCTGTTGGTAACAGCCTTATTCACATAGACAAGAGGCTGAAACCACCCAAGTGTCTGTCCATAGATGAGCAGATGAAAATATGAGTTCTAACTATACAACCTTAAAATGGAAGGAAATTCTTTTTTTAAAAAAACTTTATTTTGAAAGAGAGAGAAAGAGCGAGTGGAGAGAGGGGGCAGAGAAAGAGGGAGAGGGAGAATCCCAAGCAGACTCTGCACTGTCAGCCCGGAGCCTGATGTGAGGTTCAAATTCACAAGCTGTGAGGTCACAACCCGAGTGGAAGTTGGATGCTTAACTGACTGAGCCACCCAGGCGCCCCGAAATGGAAGGAAGTTCTGACACCTGCTACAAGCTGGATGAATCTTGAGACTATTGTGCTAGAACTAAGCCAGTCACAAAAAGGTAAATGCTGTGTGAATCCACTTATATGAGGTACCCAGGGGAGTCAAATTCATAGAGACAGAAAGTAGACCAGTGGCTTCCAGGGTCTGTGGGGAGGGGCGCAGGGAGTTAGACTTTCACAGGGACAGAGTTCAGCTGGGGGAGGTGAAAGCGTTTTGGACATTGGTTGCACCACAATGTAAATATATCTAAATATACTTAAAACTACTTTATTAGTTAAAAATGATTAAGATGGTAAATCCCATGTTACATAAGTTTTACCACAATTAAAAATATCACCTGGGTGACTCGGTTGAGCGTCTGACTTCGGCTCAGGTCATGATCTCATAGTTTGTGAGTTCGAGCCCCACGTTGGATCATGGCTGTCAGCACAGAGCCTTCTTTGGATCCTCTGTCCCATTCCCCCACCTCTCTCCCTGCTCACATGCTCTCTCAAAAAAATAAAATAAACATTAAAAAAATATACGTATATATATACCTTAAAAAAAGTTGTAGGGGTACCTGGGTGGCTCAGTGGGTTAAGCATCTGACTTAGCTCATGTCATGATCTCGTGGTTTATGGGTTTGAGCCCCGCGTCGGGCTCTGTGCTGACAGCTTGGAGCCTGGATTCTGCTTCAGATTTTGTGTCTCCCTCTCTCTCTCTCTCTGCCTCTCCCTCTCTCGGGCTCTGTCTCTGTCTCTCAATCTCTGTCTCTCTCTCTTTCCCTCTCTGTCTGTCTCCCTCTCCTCAAAATAAATAAACATTAAAAATATATATGTATATACTAAGACCAGAGGGATGCTAGGGATCAGAGAAGAAGCAAAGGGCCTGCCAACCTTGCGTGAGGACCAGAGAGGGTTGGCGCGGACTGCTGTCTCCTGCCCGTGATGTAAATGAAGCCCAGTAAGTCTGGTCTCTGTGAACTTGAAATGGTAATGGTCTAGGGGCGCCTGGGTGGCGCAGTCGGTTAAGCGTCCGACTTCAGCCAGGTCACGATCTCGCGGTCCGTGAGTTCGAGCCCCGCGTCGGGCTCTGGGCTGATGGCTCGGAGCCTGGAGCCTGTTTCCGATTCTGTGTCTCCCTCTCTCTCTGCCCCTCCCCCGTTCATGCTCTGTCTCTCTCTGTCCCAAAAATAAAAAAATAAAAAAAACGTTAAAAAAAAAGAAATGGTAATGGTCTCAAGTGGATGGAGGTGGGCAATCCATTCTTCCAAGCAAATACTTAATGAGAACAATTGTGTGCCAAACCCTGGAGCGTCAGGCAGGGTCCGGTAAGGGGACAGAAAACAGTTTGAACTGGAAACTTTTAATGCAAAAATATTAACCAAGGGCGCCAGGGTGGTTCAACCGACGGAGCGTCCGACTTCAGCTCAGGTCACGATCTCACGGTTCGTGGGAGGGAGTCCCGCGTCAGACTCCACGCTGACAGCACAGAGCCTGCTGGGGATTCTGCCCCTCCCCTGCCCTCTCTCTCTCTCTCTCTGTCTCTCAAAATAAATAAATAAACTTAAAAATATATATGAACCAGCAACAGGGGATTGACTATTTGCAGGTGAGATAACCTGGCAGACACAGGGCAGGGCATCCAGTGCTGAGGCAGAGCGCCCGAGGAAGGAACACGTTTGGAAGAAGGTCCCTCTGCCCAAGATGCTGACCTTGTTGTGGGGGTGTGACTGAGCCTCACTGGTGGGGAAACGTTTTCGGGGGGCGGGGGAGCTGCAGTGTGGACAGCAAGCTGGAGGTCACGTGCCAGGTGCAGAAGAGGTTCGCGAGGAAGCCGCTGTGGGATGCTCAGTGTGTGGGGGGGTTGGCGTCATGAAGGGTCCCTCGTGCCACGGTCAGGACAAGAAGGGCTCGCCAGAACCGGGAAGGCCGCCCGCGGAAGCCCACCAGAATCCGGAGAGCCCCTTCTGGCTCCTGCAGTGGCCCTCCGGCGCCCTCTGCTGACAAAGCTGGTCAACAAGGGGTGTTCGCAGGGTCCCAAGCGGGCAGGGAGGTGTGGATTTAGGGCGACGAGGAAATAAGTTAACCCGTGCCGCAGCGGGTCTAGGGCTGGGGTAGGTGCGGTCGTGAATAATTCTCGCGTTCAGACCAGAAGCCCTGGCCCACAAGGGGTTTGCATTCTCACCGGGGAGGGGTGTGGGGTACACGTTAGTGCAACACGCGCGTGTGGGTGTTGCTAAGAGCGGAAGAGAAAGAAGAGTGGAGGAGGGGCAAGGAGTCGGGGTGGGCAGAGTTCCCACGCAGATCCTGTCGGGGCCAGAGAAGGACTCACTGAAACCAACTCTTGACAGAAGTGGGGGAGAAGCTCGTGCAAAGGCCCTCAGGGGACACACTCCTGTGTTCTGAAGGAAGACAGGAAGCTAGTGTGACTAGTGTGTAGCAAACACAGGAGAGACGAGGTCATGGGGCAGGAGAGTGTGTGACCATGTGTGTGTGAGCGTGCGCGTGTGTATATGTGTGTGTTAATGCATGTGTGTGTGGTTGTGCCCGTGTGAATGAGTGCATAAGTGCGAGCATGTATACGTGAGTGCGTGCCTGGGAGTGCACATGTATGCGAACATGTGTGTGCACGCGTGTGTGTGGTTGTGCCCGTGTGAACGAGCACACTCATGTGGCCGCCGTCTCCTGAACTTGGCTGTGGGACCTAGAGGGCTCCGGCTGGACCTCGACATTTGATTCTGGCGCCCGTCATTTCAAAGCAAACCCTCCCACTGCTGGGCTGAGCTGTTCCCTGGACAAGAGCATCTCTGCCTCTGAACTGGAAGAATAAACTCAGGCCAACCAACACCTCTGCGCTCTCAGAAAACAGTTCCCATCCTTGCACCAAATCCACCAGGAAGGTGTCAAAGGCCAGAGAATGGCGTCTGCAGAAGCATTTGTCCTGTCCTGGGCAGACGCCTGGAGGTAGGGTCTCTATATGCTGCGTTTTGACGGAGTGAGTACCCTGAGCAGATGCCTTGGCAAAGACGAAGGGGAGAGATGAGAGGGCTCCTTGGGTGGTGGGGCTTTGAGGGCCCACTCAAACGCACGGCGTAGGTGCGCGTACCCCTTCCATGCAAACCGACCGCGTGCTCACCCCCATTCCGCTGTGTCCACGCTTCCTCCAGGCTCAGCCCTGAGTCGGCGTGTGAGTGGTCAGGACCATCGTGTCCCTGCGGTTCAAGTTGTTGGACGCCATCCAGCTAAAGAGGTGACTATCGGCCATGCGGGCTGTCTTCCTCACCCAGGACCCTCACCATTTGCCAGAAGCGTGGCATCGTCTCAGAGCGTGGGGCTAGCTCTCATTCAAATGTAACTGTAAATTGCTTTCCCAGGCCCGATACAAACAACCTGTTAGCACCTGCTATTTTGTGTTATGTGTGCGTCTTTCCTCAGCATTAGCAGAGATCCTTGAAAATTGGCAGCACTTAGATTTATGTTTTTTAAAATTTTTTAAAAGTTTATAAGAGAGAGAGAGAATCCCAAGCAGGGTCTGAACTGTCAGCACGGAGCTCGATGCAGAGCTTGAATCCTCAAACTATGAGATCATGACCCGAACCGAAATCAAGAATCGTGTGCTTAACCGATTGAGTCACCAAGGCTCCCCTTAAATTTATATTAAAAACAAAATGACTCAGAAAGCTTGTTAATGTCTTAAGACATAGTGAAGTGACACTTACTCCTGCCTGGAGGAGGGTTCCAAACTCCGGACGTGGGATCTCAAGTACCTGCCTCCCCTGGCCTCCCGGAGCACCCAAGTGACTTCCCACATCTTGTTCTGGGTGGTTCTCGTAGCAGACCAGGTCCTTTCTGTGATAACGAGTTTTCCTTGTGTGAGGGCCTCTGGGACTCGTTTGAATGAGCAACAGATGAGCTCAGCTCCAGGCGTTCACGTGGTCACCAGCACAGGTGCCCACGGGGTGGAATATGGTCCCATGTTGCAGGGGCCTCTCCGGAGTGGTGCCAGGTCTCTCTGACTTCAGCTCCGTGCAGGCTGCCTTGGAGGGTGGACTGAGAGACGAGCATCGTGACTTTCCTGCCTCATGAAGGTTTGTTGTGTGTTAAGATTCTCAGTCATTGAGGCCAAGCACTATTATTAATTAGAGCTGATAAAAGCATTAAGGAAATATTTCATCCCTTTGTTCTGGAAGCTGGAGATTTTCATAGCTTGACATTTGTGCAACGAACCAGTCTTTGTTGGTTTAGCCTGGCTGCCGTTGGTAATTAATTTTTAATTTTTTAAAAAGTGTATTTATAATTGAGAGACAGAGCATGAGCAGGGAAGGGGCAGAGACAGGAGGAGACACAGAATCCGAAACAGGCTCCAGGCTCCGAGCTGTCAGCACAGAGCCCCACGCGGGGCTCGAACCCACCAACCATGAGATCATGACCTGAGCCGAAGTCAGACGCTTAACCAACTGAGCCCCCCAGGCACCCCTGCCATTGGTGATTATTAAAGGCACTGCTTGCTGGCCCCCAGTGATCCAGGCTTCCACCCTGAAAGTTCTTCACAGATTTGTTTTAGGACCATCTCTGGCTGCTTTTCAGTGGCTTAAAATGAACACAAACACTCCTGCAAAATTACTGTTCAGAAAGACTTTACTGAAAATGTGTCCCCAACTGTTCATTTCTCTTAGGAATAAGGGGTCAGAATTAGTAGTAAACGTAGAAAGTTCTTAGATAACTTTTCCTATTAAATCTGTCCTGTAGAGGCACCTGGGGGGCTCAGTCGATTAAGTGTCTGACTTTGGCTCAGGTCATGATCTCATGGTTGGTGGGTTCGAGCCCCGCGTCGGGCTCTGTGCTGACAGCTCGGAGCCTGGAGCCTGCTTCGGATTCTGTGTCTCCCTCTCTCTCTGCCCCTCCCCTGCTTGTGTTCTCTCTCTCAAAAATAAATAAACATTTTAGAAAATTTATCCTCTATTGGCAGATTTTTATTTTCCTCCCTTGAAACAATTGCCTTTTACAGTATTACACCAAATGATCAGCTTTTGAAAGTTAGTTTTCATTATCAAATAATTTTCCTGATGGTTTTGGTAACCAGATTTTTTTCATAAAGAAGTTTTGATGAACATGCTCATGAGTCCCCGCTGTGGTTATTTGGCGAATCTGTAGCTAGATCTGTATCCTTACCCCTCAAGAAAGCATTTGTGTGGCTTGCATTTGGTGTGTGTGCTTTAAGCTGGGGAAAGTCGGTGGAGCTGGTGGCTGACAGAGGAATTCAGAGCACGTTCACATCCATGGGCATCTGGGTGAGGCAGGAAGTAGAGGGGGCAATGAATTTTAATAAAGGTTCCTGGAAGTACGTTCTTCCTTGACATTGGCTGTGACTTTGGGCTCTTGCTCATGGATGCAGGGACACTTTGGGCTGAACAGCTCCAAGATGCGGCCTTCAGGCGTGACTGGACTAAGATTTTGGGTCTCTCCCCCCTACCCCTGTCCATCGCACTAGCCCTCCTCCACCCCACCCAGGACTTCAGAAAGAGAAACCCTTCCCCCCTCATTGCTTCATAGCCTTGGCCACCGAGATAGTTGTATAAAACCCTCCTTTTGTCTCTGCTTGATGTTTTTGTCACTGGAGCTCAAGTGCTGTAATGTCTCATGGAGTCATTGTAAATGGTGATTCTTATGGGATATTTCATGCAAGAGCAGACGGCTTGGCAGGCGGCTTGGCCAGAATGGAAGAGACCCACCAGCCCGCTGCCCCACATGCCTCTCCACAGATGCTGACCTTCCTTTAACCTTTCCTTTTTTGGGGTTCCCAAATCAGTCATAGTAAAACACAGGTCCAGCCATTTCCAACAACTGAGACATTCCATTAGGATGGGATCACGTTTTAGTAAGCTGGATGAGATACCAAAATTATGTCATTAATTCCAGGTGAATATGTTTCCTCCTTGCACCGAACGGAGGGGGTCGCTAGGGAAGACCCTTAGTATCCCAGGGTTTTCTTGTTTCTTTGTTTGTTTTAAGTCTGTCTTCCCCCCACCCCCCCTGAATTTGTTACATACATTTTATTTTTATTCTTTTTAGATTTATTGGGTGAATTTGTAGCCAAGCCTGTATCTTTAACCCGTAAGTCAGCATTCGTGTGTCAGATGCAACGTTACTGCTCATCAAAGGTTAATCCTCACTCTCCTTCTCCACTTCCTCTGCTAATCAAACCTCAATCTGTAACGTATGAAGATCATTGATCTCGAGGAAGGTGGATCCCAGGAGACGGATCATTACTGGCCTAAGCCAGGTATTGCGATCCCATTCTTCTTTGCCAAGTGCCTGTGGGCCTGTGACCTAGTTGTGGCCTCAGGACTTGTGCTGGGACTTGTACTGGTTATCTATCGTGTGTAACAAATTACCCAAAACCACGGGGGCTCAATGGATGGTGAATAGTTATTTTCTTAGAGTTTCTGTGAGTGAGGAACTTAAGAGTGGTTTCCTTGGGTGGTTCTGGCTTGGGATCTCTTACGAGGTTTCAGTCAAAATGTGGCCAGGGCTGTGGTCATCTGGAGACTTGACTGGGGCCAGAGGGTCCGCTTCCAAGGTGATCCGTTCTCTTGGTCGGTAAGCTGGTGCGGACTGTCGGCTGGGGGCTGCCCTCCGTTCTTTCCTATGTGGGCTTCTCCAACACGGCCACTTTATCAGCCAGCCAGGGAGAGCCAGTAAGAGAGCTGTCTAAAGATGGAAGTTAAAACTCCAATGCACTTCCTGTGACACAGCCACAGAAGTGATATCTGCCATGTTGTGTTGGTTAGAAACAAGTCGAAGGTCCTGGCCGCACTGGGGACGGGGGTCATACTCAGCCATGAATACTAAGAGGCAGGGTCATTGGGGCGGCCACACTGCCATGCTGTGCTCTGTTTATTTAAAGTGAGCGCTAAGTCTGGCCCACAGTCAAGGGGAGTGGGATAAGGCTCCACACTTTGAAGGGAGAAGTGTTGGCTTGTGGGCATATTTTCTTTTTTTTTTTTAAGTTTATTTATTTTTGAGAGAGAGAGAGAATGCATGAGCAGAGGAGGGGCAGAGAGAGAGGGAGAAAGAGAATCCCAAGCAGGATCCACACCATTAACACAGAGCCCGACGCCAGGCTTGAACTCACGAACTGTGAGATCGTGACCTGAGCCAAAACTAAGAGTTAGACGCTTAACAGACTGAGCCACCCCGGAGCCCCGTGGGCTTATTTTCAAAACTTTGCTTTCCTGATAGAAGCAGCATATGTGGTTCTTCCCCTTTGCCCTCTCCTTGGCTGCCACACTGGCAAGAAGACAGGAGCCGCAGCCCCCAGCCAGCATCCGTGGGGCCCTGGGAGGATGGCCAAGGACATACAGAGGTGAAAGGGGCCTGGGTCACTGACAGCACTGAGGGCACCTGAACCCACAGGGGCAACTGGCCGGCTCTGGGTTTCTAATCGCAGGTACTAACAAACCTGTGGGTCTTTTTAAAAATACTGTTCATTTTGAAATTGTTTAAGAATCTCAAGAAGTTGCAAAGATAGTGCAGCAAGTTCCCATGTATTTTGTGTACGATTTCACGTAACCACCGTCCCCTGTCAAAGCCAGGTGTTGGCATGGGCGCACGGGCTCTTCCACAGTCTGATCAAGCCTCACCAGAAACCTCTGTCTTTATTTTTAATTATTTTTAATGTTTGTTTATTTTTGAGAGAGAGAGAGAGAGAGAGAGAGAGAGAGAGAGACGGAGCATGAGCAGGGGAGGGGCTGAGAGAGAGGGAGACACAGAATCCGAAGCAGGCTCCAGGCTCCGAGCTGTCAGCACAGAGCCCGACATGGGGCTTGAACCCACAGACTGTGAGATCATGACCTGAGCGGAAGTCGGACACTCCACCGACTGAGCCCCCCAGGCGCCCCGAAACCTCTATCTTTAAACAGCACAGTGGGTGGCATTTGTCTCTTACTTGCAGCCTAAAGCTTTCACAGCGGGAATATCATAAAACTGCGAATGTATAATCACACAGACTCACCATTTGTGATTTTTTTTTTTTTTTTTTTTTTTTTTTATAATTTTTTTTTTTTCAACGTTTATTTATTTTTGGGACAGAGAGAGACAGAGCATGAACGGGGGAGGGGCAGAGAGAGAGGGAGACACAGAATCGGAAACAGGCTCCAGGCTCTGAGCCATCAGCCCAGAGCCTGACGCGGGGCTCGAACTCACGGACCGCGAGATCGTGACCTGGCTGAAGTCGGACGCTTAACCGACTGCGCCACCCAGGCGCCCCACCATTTGTGATTTTCTGATCGGATCGCCAGCCGGTCGATGTGTGGGAATGTTTATATTTTAAGGTATGCAATAGGCGTTTTCTGTCTGAGGAGCAGAGCACAGAAATGGGTTTGTTTCGGGAAACGGTGTGGTGTGACGGTCATCACGGAACAGGACTCACTCTGAGCCGTAACGTCTAGAAATCTCTCCCACGAACTCCCCAGGATCCACCCTCACCGCCATCCCTTTCTGTTCAACGTAAGCAATTGTCTCCGAATATTCAGGTTTGCGCTTCGGCCCTGGGGGAGACTGGAGCTCACTAGATTCCGTACCCAGTTTCAGGGTGTGAATCCTGCTAAACTCACCTGTCCGCTCCCTGGGTGTAGCAGGGCCTGCCTCCCGTAGGTGCTCAGTAAGAATGTGTTGAGCGAGCGAGCGAGCGAGCGAACGACCAGATTCAGACGGCACACGGCGTGGCGCTCGGCAACGGTGAACCGGGATGAGCCAGTGTACCGCATGATGTCACTGCACTGATGTCACCCGAATAAACCCACTCTCAGATTCCAGGGTTTTCCTTTGGGTCACGAATCCACTATTTCGCTCCCCATGGGGGAGGTTGTGGGGACCGAGCTGGCCAGTCATGCCTCTGTGTGACCACCTGTTGTCAGACATGAGCCGCCCGTTCCATTACCTGCGGGGTAGCTCCGAGAGTCGCAAGTAGGACTGATGCTTCACATCCCCCCATTGAGGCTCAGGCTGGGTACCAAACACTTATGAAAGCTGTTTCTAGATCAGTTCATTTCTAAGTCCTTTCAAAGCAGCAGGAGGAGCCTGCAAGTTGCTCTTCTCAAAATTGACCCTGAAAGAAATCTGGGGGAGGCAGGGGACGCGGCTGTCCCTGTGTGCAGGGAGATGGTGTGGATGCAGGCGGCCTCTGAAGGCATCACCAGTGTCTCAGCCTGGCCGGGGCAAGCCGGAATGGCACCTGCCATTTGCTCCACGTTTTGGGGCTTTCCTGCTCGGCACCCCACTTCTGGCCCTGACTTCTGCATCAGGTAGGATGATTCTGCTGCTGATAACAGAAAACCCCAAATGACAGGCGCTTGGATAAGAGTTATTTCTATTTCACAAGGAAGTGCAGGCCAGGTATGACTCTTCGTGCTATCGGACACCTGGACTCCTGCCCCTCCAGCTGCCGACACGCCCTCGGGCTCACGGCCGGGATGTAGCACCAGCCATCACATCCGTGTTCCAGGCAGAAGGGTGGAGAAAGAGGTCGTATATGCCAGCCCTCCTAGCAGCTGCCCCTCAGTGCTTGGCTCACGCTCCCCTGGCTGGGACGCAGTCAGGAGAGCCCACGTATCTGCACGGGGAGCTGGGAACACGTAGTGTTTGCACTGGATAGCCACGTGCCCGGTCCTATTTCTATAGAAAGAAGAGAAGGCGGATTTTAAGGCACCGGGAGCATCTTTGATCTCACAGCATCACTTACACACCCGAGAGCACGTTTCCCCAAACTGCCAGCCACAGTTGTCCACATTCAGTGGCGAGAACTTTGGGCGGTCCAAGGTTTTGTCCTGCCCGCAAGCTGTCATCTGGCCGCGATGTCGTGGATGCTGGGGCATCACGTGGAAGTCCTGGATTAGTGAAAAAGCAGTTTGTTTCTCAGGCTGAGAGCAATCGTCAGAGCACCAGTGCCTTTGCGTCACCCCCACCCCAATTCCCCAGGGCAGGCAGAGGGCCCGCGACAGGGGCCACACAGCAGGTTGTGTTACAGGGGGCGGTGCTGAGCTTGGGGCCCCGCATCTTTAAAAGGCGGGCCGTAAGGGTGCCTGGCCTTTGCTTGGGAGGAGGCCTGCCTCGATTAGCAGGAGGCTGCTCACCTCCCCTCCTTGAGCAGACAGCCCGGAAGGAAGGCACGTACAGAAATGCCAGAGCCGCACGGAGAGCTGTCCTGGCACATTCCCTGAATATATCGCTCAGACACCATTCCCCCAGCATCTCCCTGTCGGTTTCCTTCCAGATTCGCTAGCAGATGGAGCTAACGATATTCAGGTGGTCTAAAATATTCCGAGAGAGACCTAGCAAGAGGGTCAGGCTGGAAAATGTTTTCCTTTTCCCCCTAGATCTTAGTTCCTTCTGTTTCTTGCTCTCGTCTCTGTTGCTGCAGTGAATTTGACTAGAAGGTTCCTCCTCCCCCGAGAAGAAAGCCTTGGCTCAGCCAGAAGGAGGAAGCCAGGCATCTCTCTGCGGCAGAAAAATGCATATTAATGGCGCTCCTTGGACAACCGCTGATGTGGGGGTTTGTCTCTGGGGGATAAGAGTTTTCATTATTTTCAGCACTAGTGATGCGGTCTATTTATATTTTTAAAGTAATGTCAGATCATTCTTTTAAAGCATTTTGAGGGCCGATTTTCTCACCATGTTGTGCTTGTTGCTAATTTCTTCCAGGAAGTTTGGTCTCCTGGCCTTTCCCCTCCCCCACCCCCCCCCCCCCCAGTGTCCCTTGTGTTGACGCCCTGAGTGTCTGCACGTGGGTGTTCCTCCAACATGCACATTTCCCTTTCCTGATCATCTGGGACAGAGGTGGTGGTGGTGGGGGGGGGGCATCTTTCAATAGCACTGCCCTGTGGACTAAGGAGACAAGTGACCCCGGCCCGTGCCTCAAGACCGGCCATCTGTCGGAGAACGTGTGGGGGCCAAGCTGGACTCAACTTCCCTTTTGTGTTCCTTCCCATCCAGAGAGTCAGCTCCCAGCACCACAGAGCAGGACTCCAAAATTAGATGCTGCTGTTCTCATTTGTTAGTTAAAAATAGCTGTTCTGCATCCTTCATGCAATCACCCAGCGGCTGTTTTCAGCAAATGTTTATGAGAGAGAAAGACATTTGCTAATTCACTGCTTATTCAAGGAGAATAGCCTTTATTTGAGGCTCATGTGCAAATAGACAACCCAGGCTGCTCCTAGCAATTCACTTGCATTTTCTTCGGCTTGGCGGGGTGGTTGTGTTATAGGAGGATGACAGGGGAGGAGCGAGGGGGAGCCCCCACACATTTAACGGGATTCTATAAAAGAGGCGATCACGCTGGGCATGACCGGGAGGTGGTTTGAGCTACTGCGGTGGTTCTGACACCCGGGAAGCGACCCCAACTTTCATTTCGATGGTGGAAGCTTTGCAGTCCCTGCCTGAGTCCCTGTCTCCTGCCTCTGATGAAGGGGATGAGGCAGAGGTCTCGGAGCTCCCCTCCCTTCAGGTTCTGAGTCAGCACTGCCTGCATTTTCCAGCAAGAAGCCGCTGGAAACCACTCCCTCTCTTTGATGGCTCCTGTCCCATCCCTTCTCTTGTGCTGTTCTCTCCCTGCTCTCCTCCTGTGCCCACAAGCCTGAGTGACACCTGGAGAGGCCAGCAGCCACCATGGCCAGGGGCGGGGCTGCTGGGGACCTGTGGGAGGGACCTAACCTGGGGGTTTGGGTTCTTTCTATCTCCGGCAATAACCCCTGTGAAATTCTTTTAGGGGAATGCTAGTCTCAGGAATTTTAAAGTTCACTTTGCCAGGAACGGAGAGTCTGAAGACATTTATCTTCAAGGCAGTGTTAACCCTGAACTTTAAAAGGCTCCGTGCAGAGAAGAGCCTCTAAAATATGGCTTTTGGATCTCAGGGTGGGCTGGGAAGGGAGCCAGCCAGGGACCAAGATTCCACCTGTCCTAAAACTGGGCATGAAAAACAGCGACAAACGGCCACAGCTCCGTGTGAAGATTTGGGCAAAACGCCTCGAATCATTGACAATTCACTGTGGGCCTACTTGTCAGTTCCTGTTAAGCAAATGGTTTTGTTTTTTTGAAATACGACAGGTGGGTATTGGAAAGCTAACGTATGTTCAAAAGCATGATGAGGGGCGCCTGGTTGGTTCAGTCATTGAACATCGATTCTTGATTTCCGCTCCGGTCATGATCTCAGGGTTATGAGATCGAGCCCTGCATCTGGCTCTGTGTTGAGCACAGAGTCTGCTTAAGATTCTGTCTCTCCCTCTCCCTCTTCCCCCTCCTGCTCTCTCTCTCTCTCAAACACAAAAACAAAAACAAAAACAAAAACAAACAAAAAAACAACAAAAAAACCAACCAACCAAACAAAAAAGCATGATGAGCCATAGACACGACACTGCGAACACTTTTGTCATCCCTGAGAACGTGTCATGGGGAAACTGTGTTCTCTGAGGAGTGGGTATGCTGATCCTGGGCCGGGGGGTACCTGGCTGGAAGGAAGGGTACAGAAGGGAGTCGTGCCTGTTTCCTGTCTCACCAAGACTGACTCAGCGGCAGGAGCGTGAGCGAAGGGTCAGAATTAGGCGGAACAGGACACAACCGATGGGTCCCCCGGTCGCCAGAGGGGCTTGTGTGCTCCCTAGGGGGCTTCCGTGGGAGCGTGGTCTTGGCGTAAAATAAATCGTGTGTTTGCATGGCTGTCGCTCTTTATTTTCAGTAAAAGCTGATTAGGAAATGGTTTTCTGCAAACAATGCCAGCATCGTGGTTCTCCCTTTGGAAAGATCTGGCTCCTGAAAGAACAAGCATGAGGGGGAGGAGAGAGGGCCAAATGTCTCCTTCGTTCCGTGTAATTCAGCAGCCTCCCAGTTTTCAGGCCTTCCTGCAAAAGATTTTGGATTGCATTTCCTTTTATTCTCCAGAGGGAGGCTTACAGCGCTTTGATTTATGCGAAGGTCGAGAGAAGGGTTGCAAGCCACTGCAGATCAGAGCCCCTGACGTCATCGTGGGGCCAGAGGAGGAACGCGCAGAACAGATTAATATGCCTTTAAGTGCTAATTCATTTCTCCAATGTGCAGCTTGAAGTCATTAGGCCCCGGGGCCGAGGCTTTTCCGTATTCATCGCTGGGCTGCAGCAGCGAATCCACTGCGGGACAGGACGCGGAGCCTCGGGGAGGGGTGACTCACCCCTGATGAGAATTACGCATCAGACAGGAGTCGGAGGAAATGATGTGACTATGAAGGATGCCTGTGCATGGCCGCGAAGGGTTCGCGGCCTGGCGCGCCTTGGTGCGTTCTGTGCTACGAAGGGTGTGTGGGTCTCCAGGGTCTGCATTCCTGCTGGGAGAGGAGGCTCAGACATCAGTCAGGAGGCGGTCAATCCATGACGGACAGCCTGCCCGAGGGAGACACTGGGTGTGAGAATGTTCTAGAACATGGGTCTCAAGCCAGACCCAGGGGAGGGAAGTTGGTACAGGTGTTTGGCAGGATGGGGGTGATTGGGGGGAAGGAACATCAGGAACAAAGGAAGGCTGATGGCACCAATAGTCTTTGGGGTAGAGTGAGCTCCACAGGGAGGCGGTGGGTACCAGGGCAGCGGCAGGAATAAACTTGGGTGGGCTCAGGGTCTCTCCGTCCCTGCACTGCCCCAGAGTGACCTCGCCTGCATCCGCACACAGTTCTGCGCTCTGCCTTCTGGCTGGCACCGCTCCTGCCAGGGCCGAGGTCCCGAGACCAGCATGCACCGATGTCACACCCTCCTCTGCTGGAGTCATGGTGGGCACAGCACGGAGCCCCCAGGAACACAGAGGCAACACGGCAACGTTGTTATTAACAGCTCTTACCTTGGCTTTTCTGGGTCCGTTGAACCGAGCAATCAAGATTCAGAGGCATGAAACCCACTTAGACTCACGCACTTGGGTTTAGTTGGAAAGAGAACCACATGGGACGGTTCAGGCTCAAAGAGCCTCAGAGGAAGGAAGGGAAGGACATGGAGTCACTGGTGGGGGCTAATGGAACAGTCAAGGCCACCAGGCTCTCAGAGCACGTGTGCACCTGGCTCCGTTCATTCATTTATTCAGCAAAGAATGAGGCAACCGTGGGCTCTGCTGGGTGCTGGGTGAATGGCAGTGAGGGATTCTGGGAAGAAGCCAATTCCAGGAGACCTAAGTGCTACTGGGGAGGAAGACCACAAACATGTAAAGAATAACTGCGATTTTCAGATGCTAATGAAGAAAATAGCCCCATGTAGTGGAATGAAGGGTAGTGAGAGGTGGGGAGAGCCAGACCGGGTTGTCCAAGAAGCTCTGTCAGGGGCATAGGTTTTGAGAGGAGACCTGCATGATAAGAAAGGGTGGGGCTGCCACGAGATTTCTCCAGAGGTGATGGGTGCACGAGTAGGAATGCATATGGCGTGTTGGGGAGACCAGAGCAGTTTGCGGTGGGAACTAGTGCCCTCTAAGAGTTTCACGTGCATTGATAACCCCTCTGGGAGGGAGCAGGGGTGTATTACAGATCAGGAAACGGAGGCTCAGAGAGGTACGACCACCACTCCCAGATCACAGCCAGAAGTTAGTGGGGCTGGAGCCTGAACGTCCATCCCCTGTCTCCAGGGCTGATCTGCTGTCTGCTTTCTCATCATGATTCTCCAAACAGCCTCATTCATGAGCCAGCTGGGACTGAGAAAGTGAGCTCTGTGGCCCAGCTGAGCCCCAAGCACAGATAATAGAGAGAAGGGCCAAGAACGGGAGCCAGGGTGTCACAGGAACAAAGCCTGTTCTCTCTACAGTATCCAGTCTTCCTGGAGCAGCTGCCAAGGTCACCAGATGGAACCTTAGATGCCAGGGCTAAGGGCGTTGACTTACTCTTAACATCTTAAGAACCACCAAAGTTTCCGATGGGAGACCACATGTACAAATTGGAGTCACGCAGGAGCAGGGTTGCGGTGTGAGGACAGGAGGTGATCACACAGAGTAGGCCACTCAAAGTCATGGTGTGATGGGTTCAGTTGTGTCCCCTTATATTCATATGTTGAAGTCCTAGCCCCCATGACCTCAAGATGTGATCTTATATGGAAATAGGGCCTTTACAGATGATGGCGTTACAAGGTCATTAGGATGGGCCCTAATGCAAGTGGCTGGCACCTGTATAGGAAGAAAAAATTTGGACATGGACACAGATACAGAGGGAGCACGACTTGTGAACATGAAGAGAGAGATCACAGTGTGTTCACGAAAGGCAGGAAGGCCCAAGACCACCCACTGATAGGGGCTAAGCTGTGTCTCCCCCAAATTCATGTATTGAAGCCATAACCGCTAACGTGACTGTTGGAGACGGGGCCTAGAGGGAGGTAATACAGATTCAATGACTGTAAAAGGCTAGCATTGGTGTCCTCACAGGAAGAGGAAGAGACACCAGAGTTCTCTCTCTGCCACGTGAGTGTGCAGCGAGGAGGCCACGCTCCGCAATCTGGGAAGGGGGCTCTTGCCAGAAAGCACATTTGCAGGCACCTCGTCATGAACTTCAGCCTCCAGAGCTCTGAGAAATTGTGTCTGTGAGAAATACCAGCCTGTGGTATTTTGTGCGGCAGCAGGCAGGCTAAGTCACCCACAAGCTACTAGAAAGTCGGGTAGAGCGGCTGGAGCAGACAGAGCCCGCCCCGCCCACACCCGTCTGGGACTCCAGCCTCCAGGTCCATGGAGTCAAGTTCTGCTGTGACATCCCATGTGTGGCTTTTGGTGGCAGCAGCCCCAGTGAGCGCACACACAGTAAATCCAGGAAACGAGACTCTTTCGAGATGGGAAAATGCCATTTCGGGACTAACACACTGAAGGCTCATCGTGTTTTTCCTTTGAACTTACCGAAAATGCCAGTTTTGGAAACTAACACGATAAATAAAGAAGATTTGAATGTTTTTTTAAAAATGTTTATTTATTTATTTTTGAGAGAGAGAGAGAGAGAGAGAGAGAGAATGGGGAAGGGGCAGAGAGAGAGAGGGAGATACAGAATCCGAAGCAGGCTCCAGGCTCTGAGCCATCAGCACAGAGCCTGATGTGGGGCTCCAACCCACGAACCGCGAGATCATGACCTGAGCTGAAGTCGCTGCTTAACTGACTGAGCCACCCAGGTGCCCCAAGAAGATATGAATGTTTACTGATGATGACCGAGGGAGGCGAGATTAGCTTTCAGTCATCACCCCACGTATTTGGGATTTCCTGGCAAAGAACACAAATACAAGGAAGTTTTAGTTTTTACAATTGCACACATTTTAGAAATTAAATTCCAAAAGTTATGAAACAGATCTCCGAATATTTGTTAAAACATTTCACAGCTTGTTTAAAATAGGCCATGAAACCTATATTCACACATCTTGGAATAAATTAGTTCGCTTAAGAAAGATACTATGCTTCGTTTCCATCCAGTGTCACAATGTCCATTTTGGATCTAAAACTAGTTCTTTTCTGTAGGCTGTGCTGATCTTCTGTGAATTTTTTTGGTGTCACCCTGCGAAGTTTCACCTGGGAGCTCCTGGACCCCGACCCTTTCCTTCTCTCCTTGTCCTTGCCTCTGGTGTCCTTTCCTCTGATGTGGAAACAGGTTCTCTGTGCTGGGGTCTGTGGTCTCAGGCCTCACGTCCAGAAGGGATGGTGTGTTTTACCCAAAGGAACTCCCATGGGGCATTTAGAATTCCAGCACGCTCTTTCCTAGCAGTCGGGGATTAGTTTGGAAATAAAATATGCAGTAAAACCTTGGTTTGCAAGCATAATTCCTTCTGGAAACAGGCTTGTAATCCAAAGCGCTCGTATATCAAAGTGAAATTCAAGACTCGTTGGCTCAGTTGTGACCATGTGACGTTTGGCACAATGTACCACTCGTATTACAAGACATCGCTCGTTTATCAAGTAGAAATTCATTAGAAATGTTTGCTCATCTTGCAGAACACTTGCAAAACAGTTTACTCGCCATCCAAGGTTTCTGTATTTAAAAGTCGCGGAAGTGACAGGACTGCTTCTCCTTTGTGTCCATCCAAACACACACACTAGACTCGCGCAGTAGGGGTGGCGATGCGCTTGCCCGCTGCTGGGTCACCTTGCGTAAAAAGCCGGCCCCAGACAAGCAGGCGATTTCCTTCTGTAGAGCCGCTGAGGTCCCCGTGTCCTCTCGGGCAGAGTCCCCAGCGTCCCATCCCCCGCACAAGCGAACCCTTGCTCAGGGTGTGTGTTGTAGGCACAGAGGCACGGAGGGTGAAGTGGAGGTTAGAGGGGGAAGCCCCGGGGGCTTTGCTTCTTGGCCAACCTTGCTCCCCGACAGCGGGTTCCCATGGACTCATTCATTCCTTCAGCAGGTCGTTATTTCCAGGAAGCAGGTGCCCTGAGATCTTCAGCCAGCTCCCTGGGTGATTCTTCTGTATCCCACGGTTTGTGAATGGCCGGCTTACGAGTTTCAGAAACCCTCCCTGGTTGCTGTTTGTCACGATCTTGCTGTCACCCTGGCTCCTCCTTGCTCCCGCCGGCCACTTTAAGTCGGGGGCTGACACAGCCACGGGAGGGTCCTGGGGCACGTGCCTCCCCTGCGCTCCAGCGCCTTCCAGGGTGCTGAGGCTGGGAAGGCAGCCAGGTCCCTCTCACCCTCTCGCATCTAGAACCTGCCTGTAACCTGGCTTCTGCCTCCTCATCCTTTGAGCTTGGGCTTGGTCATGCTAGAGAGAGGCGGGAAGGGCCTCTATTTTGCTGGCATGGCTCCAGGCAGCTCCCGTGGAAACTTCTGGAGTCAGCAGGTGACTCCCTGACCGTGCAGCTTCCTTGTCATCACAGGGTGGGGCTCCCCTGGTGACCTGTGGCTCTGGGAGTTTTTCCTGCAATTTGCATCCAGATATCTGATTCTTCACTCTTCCCGGTGATTCCGTGAGCATTTAATAATTTATAAAAATTCCCTTTTTGCTTAACAAGGGTAGTGGGTTGAATGTCCCTCTCCCCGAAAGTCCCCCACCCTCACCTGTGGATGTGACTACTTGGTAAGAGGTCTTTGCAGATGTGAGAAAGGATTTTGAGATGGGGGGGGTCATCCTGGATTATCGGGGGGGCCCTACACCCATGGAGCGTCCTTATAAGAGGACACAGACACAGAGGACGAGGCACGTGAGGGCCAAGGTAGAGACGGCAGCCCTGTGGCCACGAGTCAAGGAACTCCAGGGGGCCCTGGAAGCAGGAAGGGGCGAGGAAGGACACCGTGGAGACTTTGGAGGGAGCGTGGCCCTGCTGGCCGCTTGATCTCGGACTTGTGCCTCCAGAACTGCGGTGGTTCGTGGGGCGGTTTCAGGAAGCTAACGCAAGGTCTCTGCCGTGGAGACCTGCCCCACACAGACCGCCTCCCGGGTCTTACAGAGGCAGCCAGCCCAGGCCGTAGCAACAAGGGCCTCAGCCAACGGCCCGAGGAGAGGGCAGCACCACGGGATTCGGTCCTGGCTTTCTAACACCGCTGCTCCTGGGGGCCGTGGGTCAAAGCCCACCTCTGACTCACCACTAACGACCTGTGTGGGCGCCACATCAGCTGCTGGAGCGTTGCAGCAACCAGCACACCGCAGACGGGGCGGCCGTGACAAGGTCTCTCCCCAGACAGTGTCCCCTCTGCCTTGCACAGCCCAAGGAGGCAGAGAGAACTAAAATCTCTCCATCAAACAACGTCCTCAGAAACGTTCTGCGTCCTGTCCATACATACTGACTCACTGCCTTCCAGAGTTGGACCTGGGACTGGCCGTCACTGTCTGAGCTCAACTGCTCCCACAGAGCCCCACAGACCAGGTCCCAGAGGCCGGAAGCATCGGCAGACCCAGGGGCTGGCGAGGGCCCCCTCCTGTCCTCCCCGTGCCCGGGTGTGGGGGAGTGTCCTCATGTCTCCCAGCCTCTTCTTGTAGGGACACCAATGCCTTCATAAACACTCCCCCTCCTAGTGACGAGCCACCCTCAAGGCCCACCCCCCTGGATATTAGACGTCAACACGCAGATTTGGGGATGACTGTGGGGAGGGACTCAGACATGCAGCCGGTAGCAATTATGGAAGCAAAAAGACCCCTGTCCCACCCAAACCACTGGCCCAGCGTCTGCCCCGAAGATGAGGTCCATTGCTTCCTTAAAGCCATAGGCAATATTCAAGCAACTTTAAAAAATAGTACTTTCCCACCTCAGGTGCATCCTTGTTCTCCAGGGTTTCACAAGGACAAGACTCCAGGGGATACTGGCCCTGCTTCCTGCGCCCCCAGCCCCACCCTCGCCCGGGTGCCCCTCCCACCCCCACCCCTTGCTCTAGCCAGGCGGACCCTCCCCGGCTCCTTCCCCCGATTCCTTGTCTTCCCACCCAAGCCTTTTGCCTGAAGTCCTTTTACACAGCAAGCAGACGAGTGCCCCGGGTTTGATAATGTTTGAAAAAAAGAAACTTCCAGAAGATCCTCACGTGTCTTCAAACGTGTGATGTTTTGCTTAGATCCGTGGGGGCCACCGAGCCCTTCAACTTTTCCTGGAGAATTCCATCGTTAACAGATACTTAATCTTGGGAGGTTCCTCTCCTTTCTGTGCTCAGCCTGATCATACTCCGTCAGCGCAAATCACTGGGGGCCATGCCATCCCTTTCCACCGATGAGACCTGTTTTATTGGTCATGCCGTCTGGTAGGAGTGGCCGCTGACGAGGGCGGTGGGCGTCCTCAGGCAGGCCAGCAGCCGTTGGTGGACGTGCCTGGCGAGGCCTGGCTCCCGCATTCTGTCCCTTTGGACTTGCGTTTTGTTTGCATCACGAAACTGAGAGGACCCCCACCCGATCAAGGCTCAGCAGGGCTCAGGAGGCGTAGTCACCTGTGGAGACAGAGACACTGAGGACAGACGGGCAGGTCACGTTCCCCGCGCGGGGGTGCGAGAGAGCAACAGGGACCAGCGGGCGTCCCGGGCACAGAGGTGGTGGGGGCCGGATCTGACAAGCACCCTCCTCTGTTTGGACTTTGTCCCCTGCCTGTCCTCGAACCCACGTGGGCCATCACGACAGAAGTTCTGGAAGACAGAACTGGGGTGAGCCGTGGCTAGCAGGCCCCACGGAGTGCACCAGCATGTGGGGGGTGATGCGCAGTGAGCGGGGGGGCAGGATCACAAAGAGCCTCGGGTGTCGGGTCTCGGGAGGAAGCATACAGTAGGTCCTCAGAGCCTGCCCGGAGCTGCCTACCTGGAGAGAGATCCCATGATAATCGTGTTATCCATTCACCAAATGTTTGCATACGGGCCAACCACGCCCTGAATACTCTCCTGAGCTTATCCCTGGTCACCCACCTGATGCTCTGCAGTCCCGAGGGGCATGTGGGCTTTACCCCCCCATTTTGCAGATGGGGTAACAGAGGCCCAGAAGGGGGGGGGTACTTGTCCGCTGTGCAGGCTCGTGGGCTGCAGAGCTTGTACTGACCCAGGCAGCCTGACCCCAGAGTCCTCGTCCCCACCTTGATGCTTGGGGTGGCCGCGGCCGGTTCCAGGGCTCGGGGTGGCCTCGCAATGTTCCAGGGCTCCTCTGTGATGCTTGTCCACGTTCAGTCCGAGGGCTGTTTGGGAAGCTGGATTCACAAGTGCTGCGAGAAAGCCCACTACCTGCTTAATTAACCTTGACCTGCAAGATATCAGGCTTAAAAAGCTCTTGCTTTTGGCGGAGAATCTGGTGACGAAGGAGGGAAGTTTGCACAGACAGCCTTTGTCTGGGCTGGGACGTGGGGGTTCACCGCATCGGCAGAGAGGGCCAATAGGTAAGAAACAGCACAGGGAGGGAGGCAATGGGCTTTGCCGCGGGGACAGCTCTGCGTGCCTCAGTCTCCTCCTCTGTGAAATGGGAATAGCAGTGGTTTCTACACTGTAACGTTCTCGCGAGTGCCATTAGGCTCTCCTATGAGCGTCAGGCCCATATTAGTGCTATATAATATTTGATAAATAAGTAACAGTCACGGCACAGGCCTGTTGGGACACTTGACAACGACTAGGCTTTCTTCTCCAATAATTAGATTTGTCCGTGTTAGGAATCTGTTGGTCAGGGGCACCTGGGTGGCTCAGTCCGGTCATGACCTCAGGTCGTGATCTCATGGTCATGGGATCAAGGCCCATGGAGGGCTCTGTGATGACAGTGCAGAGCCTGCTTGGGATTCTCTCTCTCTCCCTCTCTCTCTGACCCTTCCCTGCTCCTGCTCTCTCTCTCTCTCAAAATAAATTAAAAAAACATTAAAAAAACAGAAATCTGTTAGTCAAGCAAAGTCATAATCAAGCTGCCCACGGACGTGCAAAGGGTTTGAAACAGGCAGGTGACGCCTGCCAACACCACATCCTCGTGTGTCTGTCACTGCTCTGCGCCTCCCCAGATTGGCTTGTCCTCCCTGTGTCCTGGGCTCAGATCCTTGTTCTCGGAGCACCCTCATGACTCCCAGGCGATGGTCACCCCCCGCCCCCCCCTCCCCCCAGCTGCCACCATGGACTGTCGCTTTTCTGCTGGCCCTGCCCTTGCTTGGTGCCCTCCTGGGTAAGCATGGCTCCATCCATCACATCCTGACCTCGAGGAGGCCCCGCACCCTGGTAAAGGCTCTGGTGTCTGCACAGCGGCCTGGGGGGAGCTGGTGGCACAGCCTGGAAGGTACAGAACCACGTCCCTGGGATGCACTGGCCGGGAGAGGCCAGAGAGCGTCGGGAGCCTGCAGACAACCTCCTCTCCCTCGGGCCCTGGGCACGGCCCCGAGGCCTGCTGCTCTGTCCAGCCCGTGCAGCGAGGTCCTGGTGGCTGTGCCTCTGCAGGGTGGCAGGGCCGGCACCGTCCTGCGCCATCTCAGGGAGCTTGCCCTCTCTCCTGGCCTCTCCTCCCTTTTCTACACTCCAGCCACCCTGGGTTTTGACTCCCCAGAGCCAGTGGTGCTTTGGGTTGGCCTCGGTTCTGTTTCCCAGGAAACCTGGTCCCTCTAACTGGAATTGTCTCCTTTTCTCGGTTTGCCAAACCTGGTCCTTGCTTCCAGACCCTGTGATCCCCTGTGGATGCATCCTCCCCCCGCCCTCCGCCCCCTGGCCGGGTCCGGAGCACCAGTTTTATTTCTAGGGGTTGCCTTTGCCCTAGCTTGAGGCTCCTCTCCAGGGTCCCGGGCACTCACCCTGAGCGCCTGCCTTTCCCGCTTTCCCACCGTTGCCATGGATTCTCCACCCGCCCGGTGAAGGGTCATGCTCCTCCCACATCCATTCCCTCCTCTCCAAGGCTTGCGGAACAAACCCGGACAATGTCACTAGGATCCCTCGCAGTCTGCCTGGGCCGACCTCTGCATCAGGTGTTGTAGCTGCCCTAACAAACGACCATGTACTTCGTGGCTTAAAACGATATAACTTTGTTCCCTCTCACTTCTGGAGGCCAGAAGTCCAAAATCAAGGTGTGGGCAGCATTGGCTCCTTCTGGAGGCCGCGAGGGAGAACACTCTCCAGTGTCTCTCCCAGCTCCGGGTGGCTTCCAGCCACCTCAGGTGTTCCTTGGCTGGTAGCTGGCTCCCTGTGCCTCTGCTTCTGTCTCCATATGGCCTCCTCCTGCGTCTCTGTGTGTGCACCGTCGCTCTCCTTCCTCCTGTCCGGACACAGGTCAATGGAGTTAGGACCCACACTAAATCCAGGAGAAGCCTCTCCCGAGATTATCTTTCATTTCATTACATTTGCAAAGACCCTATTTCCTCATCAGATCATATTCGCAGCTACCAGAGTTTAGGACTTGGACTTAACTTTTTCGGGGGGGGGGGCGGACACAATTCAACCCTCTGCAGGCAGAGTATGACTTTTGATTCTCATGCAGGTTCCTGGTGGGGAGGGGTGTGGGCTGTGCTGTCTCCCTTTCTGCTCCCCCACTGACAGGGCACTGTCGTCCCCCGCGTCCTTCAAGGCACAGGTCACGTAGTGTCATGTCTACAAAGGCCTGCCTCCCATGTCGTCCCCTCCTCACCCTGCAGACATCGCGGATGCACCAGGGACGCCTGTCTGAGATGTCAGTCCTGTGACTTGTTCCGAGACGAGGGTGTCTGTGACACTCCATAAATACTGAATGGAAGGGGTCTCTGTGCTTGGGGATGAATCTCTTTGAAGTTCTTCCCTGTAGATTTTTTCCCCCTAAAAATGAAGTTTAGATGTTGGTTAAAAATAGTTGCGTGAATGATACTCACTGTCTTAACCCTGAAGCGTTTGGAGAAAGATAAAGATATATGATAGCTTGTTCCTAAGTCACATGTTATGTTTCCATTTTAAAGCCAATATATCTTTGCTCTTAAATATAGTGATTCAACTTCATCCAGGAGAGAAGTCTTGGATGTAATACATCTTAAATATTTCTTCTTTATTCAGCTTGATAATGTTGTTGAAGAAAACCCCCCGAGGGAATACAAATGAAAGTATATTCTGGTCCATGCTTCTCCTTGCCCGGTTTCTATTTATTTAAAGGAACCATCTGAGGTGTAATGACCCACATGTTATCGTGATGTGCAAACATAAGCAGCAGTCAGTCCCATAATTTTTTACACTGAGAAAGTTTCCTGCAGTCTTGTAAGCTACATCTGTTGCTACCGGCTTTACTGAAGCATTTATTGCTTATTTCATGGGTTACTAAGTCCTCGGCTTGGTTAGGATGGCCGTGAGCATTTATGGGGAGTTCCCCGTGTTCTGCTGTCTGCAGAAGCAGCCAGAGGTCTCCCTCCCATCTGTCCACAAGTGCTGGCTTCGTGCTCAGTGTGTGTCTCCTGTCCAGCCCCGAGACCAGCAGAAGGCTAGCATGAGCTTATGTGACTGCTCTTCCTTGATGCGCTGGAAGGGAAAATATTTCCATCTTCTTGTCTCCGGTTTCCAGAATAGATGCACATTGTCTTTCAGTGGTTACTGAGTACACGTAGTACAGCGTATCTGTTTCTGGATTCTCTTCTGTCCTTCTGGGCATAGTCTGTCTCACGACTAAATTGGTGTCATACAACGTAGTATTTAGACTTTGCTGTGTTCTCTGACAACACATGTTGGGGCTGTTCTAAGTTCTATGCCAGTCTAGAACTGCCACATCGTCTTTGACACCTGCCCGGATCTCTCAGCAGGAATATCCCTCCATTTATTGGACACATAACCAAGAACATTTGGATATGAAGCTTTTATTTGTCCTAATGAGTGCTGCTGTGGGTGCACTTGTAGATGGACACCCCATCCCCCACACACGTGAACGTTTCTGTAGGAGAGAGTCTAGGAAACGGATGTGCGGGGTCAGAGTGGATGGGCACCTCACATTTCAGATCGCGTTGCCGGTCCTTCCCCAAAGGATTTGCAGCGGTTGGTGCTTGTGCTGGCAAACCGGCACAGTGCTTTACCCAGCGGTTGACGGAGAAAAAGTCATATGTCACTGAAATCAGAATTTATTTTAACATTTTTACTTATTTTTGAGAGAGAGAGACGGAGCATGAGCGGGGAAGGGGCTGAGAGAGAGGGAGACACAGAATCCTTAGCAGGTTCCAGGC